>NC_081295.1:109055000-113855000 GCF_030435805.1 Mustela lutreola
ACCTGAGCTGAAGGCAGAAGCTTTAACCCCCTGAACCTTGTGGAAGTCATCATAAAGCCCAGGCCTGGAGTGCACACTTATCTCCAAATAAATCAATTGGAAAATGCAAAAGTAACTCAAATGAAGGCGCCCCGAATTAATAAAATCTTAAAAAATAAATTAAAAATTAAAAAAAAGACAATTCTCAAAATGATGGAACTTCAAGTCATTTTTTTAAATCTTATTTCAGAAAAACCTGGGGATATCTGCTGGCTTAAATTCCAATATGTAGGAAAATTATTCATTTAAATGATATTGAAATATCATTTTTCTTTAACTTATTTCAAGTATAAGACATTATCACAATTAATGTAATACATTACAAATAAAAACTAACACATCAGTGGGTTTCTATAGAAACTGCAAAAGTGAAATTACTGTTAACTATTAAAAACATTATCATTTATCTGATGAAATTAATTCTATCACAAAACTTTAGAAAGCATGCAATGAAAACACAAGTTTGAACATGCATTTGGAAGGATTTGCTGATGGGGGCTTTATTTTATTCAGTGTAGTGCTAGTTTTTCCTCTGTAAAATTATCGAGAGGATCAGATAGGAATAAGCTTGAACCCTGAGTTTTTGAGAGATTTTTGGCAAATTTTCATTGGAGGTGTTGGATAACAATTAAAAGAACTAAGAGAATCTCTCAGAATAGAAACACATTTTTAAACACAAGAGCATGATGAAAGCACTCTTACATGAAAAATGGTTGAGCCTTTATTCAGTTTTTAAGGGCATAGATCTGTCACTTTCATTCCTAGTCTACTTGTTTTTATATAGCAGGCATTTAATAAAGAACTAATGAAAAGCTAAATGATTTACTCTAAGCTTGGTGTGTACAATCATCATTCAATACTTTTTTCTATGTAAAGACATTCATTGTGACATTGGTACAAAATTGCAAAATAGAAGCAAGTTATTGTACAAATTGACATAAGAAATTATAGTGTTTTTAACTATATTATCTTTTTAGTTGATTTCAGTTGAATGTATGGCTTATAAAATTCACTGCAACCTTGGATGAGAAAATTGGAGAGTGTTACAACCACAGAACTGTCAAACATGACTTTAAAAAGGTTGATTTTAGCAATTAAATGATGGTATTTGTTAATGAGGCAGGCAATGCAAGAGAAAGATGTACTTGGGGAGGGAAAATCCAGAGTTAAATTTTGGGCATGTACTTTTTTAAAGTTTTCTTTAAAATACACTAGTGTTGATGTAAATAGGACAGTTGGATACACAAGTCTAGAGGTCAAGAAAAAGAGTGCAGGTAAAAAAAAAATGTGCATGTGCAACAAAAAGAATGTAGTGGAAGAGAAATGATAGGTAGAAGAAGTGATAGGTGTTTGAGTGTGGGAGGTTCTTAAAGAAGGAAGGAATAACAATGCTATGTTTATTACAAAGAGAACTAGGATATATCAACAAGTGGTTTTTGCAGCTTTCATAAGGGTGTTTTATAGGAATTGTATGGGACAAGTTACTATGTACATTTTCTACCCCATAAAATTTAAGTTTCCTGGTGGAAAGGTTAGTGTCTTGGTTTTTTGTTTGTCTGTTTTGTATGTTTTTTAAGGTTAGTGTTTTTATGTCATGATGTTATACAAGGCAAATTACATGGTGGTTTCCACATAAACTCTTATTGAGTGTTTGGGGAAAGTGTATTGAGGGATGTGAAGAAGGAAGCGTACTCTTCCCTTCATTTTCAGGCTCATATACTAAGTTGTCTATTTTAAGTTTGTCTAAAATTTTCATAGAATTAGAAGATGCTAAGTCATTTATTTTCTTTATTTTTAAATACTCTCATAAAATGACTATGTTTAAAAAAGAAAAATATTTGAGAGAGAGTGCACTTATTTGACTTGCACTGGCCAAAGAATTTTGAGCAATGTTTTATGTCTAAGGCAGTGTATGTAATTGACAATTCAAAACTTTTTCTTTACCCTCTTTTACAACCATCACTTTCTAGATAGTGGTTGTTCCAGCAAACCAGTTCCCAGAGAGAGGTCAGGAGATATAGCAAAGACTCTCTAGATGACCTGCAGTAAAATAAATATGAACAACAAAACTACACAGAACAAAAATGTTTATTGTTTGAGGCCACAAAGTTTGGGGAATATTTGCTACCTTAGTACAACCTAATCTATTCTGACTGATACAAGTACAAAGCAAATTTGCTCAGAGTACTTACATATTTAAAATACTTTGCCTAATGATAATTTGAATTAGTATCATATATTGTTTCTCCCAGGATATTTACCTTTCATTTATTAATTTCATGTTGTTAGAAAGTTATGTTCTTTGTTAAAAGTTATATTCTTTGTTAAAAGTTTATGGTAAGGAAGAAATGAGAAGTAGGGTCAAAACACTCTGCTTTTTGTATTCTGTTTTTTGTTTTGTTTTGTTTTTGTTTTTTGTTTGTTTGAGACAGAGAAAGCATGTGTGCAGTGGGGGGAGGGGCAGAGAGAGAGGGAAGAGAAAGAATCTTAAGTGGGCTCTGCATTGGCAGGGATCCAAGGAAGGGCTCACTCTCAGGACCCTGAAATCATGACCTGAGCTGAAATCAAGGTTGAATGCTTAACCCCCTAAGCCACACAGGTAGCCCTGCTTTTTGTATTCTAAAAACCTTATCTCTTGGTAAGCACAGAATTAATGAAACAGATAAAAGTGTGGGAGGAGGGACGCCTGGGTGGCTCAGTGGGTTAAAGCCTCTGCCTTGGCTCAGGTCATGATCCCATGCTCCTGGGATCGAGCCCCACATCGCATCCGGCTCTCCGCTCAGCAGGGAGCCTGCTTCCCCCCCTCTCTCTGCCTACCTCTACGCCTGCTTGCGATCTCTGTCTGTCACATGAATTAAAAAAAAAAAAAAAAAAAAAAAAAAAAGTGGGGGAGGAAATTTGGAGTCATAAAAGTACTCCCTTGGAGAAGTGTTTATGTGAGTATAACTTTAGCTTTCCCTCAGAGACCCCCCCCCCCAAAAAAAAATTAGTGGATGACTGGAACAAAGTGTATACTACATTGGCAGTGCAAGAGGTAGAGGACAGGTGAGAGAGCTGTTGCATAGTAGCTTTAGGTAAATGAGATGAATAGTTTTTTTAAAAAAATGTATCTTAGAAAATTGTGCAAATACACTCAACTCAAGACAGCGATGAGGGTTAGTAATGGGTTTGCAAAAATATATGTCACCTGAATATCAGCCTTACACCTTTCAATTCTCTGGCTTTCTGTAACAAACAAAACTGTGACATAATTCCTTTTACAAATGGGATCAAATGTGTGGGGCCAAGTTTATCTCCCAGTTCAGTGCAAGAGAGCATTAGACTATAAGCTATTTAAAATAAGGTTTTAGTTCTTGAATAACTGAATCTGAGTATTGTGATTGAGATTTACTACTGCTATATTTATCTAAAAATACATAATACTTTTGATTTGTATTTGTTCAAAACAAACAAAATTTATATTTGCATTTTTTCAAAGCAAAGCTTTTATCATATAACAGGGATAATAATGTCAGTTAAAATGTCTATTCCTGTTACAGTTTATAACACATTCTCATAAACATTATCTAATTTTTACAGTATCCTTTTAAGACTAGTAACATTGCTATGTTTGACTGATTAATGAATAAGCTAGATGTACATTTCTTTTTGTATGGAAGAAGGAAATCAGGTAGGAACAGCAATTTTCTCAAATTCAAGTTTTATCCAATTATATAATAAAATAAAAAATGTGCTGTTTGAAGATACCATTTCATGATAGAGAACTAATCGTATCCATAAGAACTTATTAGATGTGATGAATTAATTTAGCTCTTGTAAAAAATGTCTGAATCTGAGGGTATCCTTTAATTTCTATTTGAAAGCACATGAATAAAGATTTAAATAATTTGAAAAAGCCACAGTGGACAGAGAACTTTCAGTGCCCTTCCAACACTTCTTTCTTTGCTTATTCTACATTCATCTTCATTAAAAAAAATAATAATAATCCTCCAATTGTTCAGCATATAGGATACTTAAGAGCTAGGACATATGATGCACCTTCCCTGTGCTCCTCTTCATCCTTTGTCAACATCTAGTAAGACTTCTCTCTACTTCTTATAGGTTTCTTTCTCACCAAACGTAAATCTCAAGGGTAAAGACATGTGAGACTTTCTGGGGATCAACCATTTATATTCAGGAGGAAAGAGAAAGCCTCGCTTAAATTTATTATTTAGATTTTGTGCTCTAAATATTTAGAATGCTATGCGTTTAAGTAGACTGTACTCAATTGTTAAAATTCTACTGTTTCCAATTCTGTAAGCAGTCCTTTTGAATACAGTGATAAGAATTGGAACCCAAGGGAAGTTGGGGTGATGATAAAATATGGGCTCTACGGGCACCTGGGTGGCTCAGTGGGTTAAAGCCTCTGCCTTCAGCTCAGGTCATGATCCCAGGGTCCTGGGATCGAGCCCCGCATCCACCTCTCTGCTAAGCAGGGAGCTTGCTTCCTCATCTCTCCCTCTGCCTGCTTTTCTGCCTACTTGTGATCTCTTTCTGTTAAATAAATAAATTAAATCTTTAAGCAAAAATATGGGCTCCAGACCTCCATCCTGAACCATATATGTATATTGGTATATTGTTTTACATTCTGTTCTTTAAAGAATTCATAAATTCTATTCCTGCAATTAAACTATATATTATATTAAAATTTGGTTGTAATAGTGAATACAACACAATAAACACAAAAAGTGATTAATATTTTTTCTGAAGAATTTATTTGAAGAATACTGAAGCCTTTACTGCTTTTTAGATAGTATTTTCCTTAATCTCTTTCATGGGATTGATCAAGTGCATCTTGCTCCAGCATGTTATAATTCCACTTGAATTCCTAGTTGCCATAGAAACAACTGATTCCCAAAACACTTCTTTAACTGAGATTATACTTAAGGGAAAATGATTGCACTAATTAAGATTTTTACATGGGAAATGAAAGACGTTAAAATATTTAGCAGCTATGACAAATTCCAGAAAAATAATGCATTCTCAGAGTGAATTTTTATAAAAAGAACATAGAGTGCTGGTGTCTTTATTTATGTTGAATGAAATATTATTTGATCTTACATAGAAAATGACCTATTATTTTTCTAAAAATAAGAGATTATGCTAATTTGTTGTATAAATTAAATATAATCGTATGGTGCAAATAGGATGAGACATTAAGGATAGTGAAGACAATTTCTCTTATCTAGAAAGAGGACGAATTAAAAAGGAATAGGCAGTTATTTGGGGGAAAGATCTGTAAGTTAAAAGGCACAGTGATACTGCATGTCTCCTAGCATTTTCTCATAGGCATCTCATTGACCTGAATATCCACATTTCTTTAAATATGAAGGCACTGGTTCTACGAACTAAAGGCATTAATGATATCAACTTCAACATAAATGGTTCTCTAAGAATGTATTAATTCAGTAACTTCTGGAAAGAGTGCAAAATTTAGTAAAAATTTTATTTTAACCATGATACAGAAAAACCTGAAAATAAATTAAATTTGGGAAATTATGGCAACTTTTAAATAAATTATAGTACAGCCCCTCTAGGATAGCATATGGTTACTGAAAGGATTCTTTCAGTGTGCGTATAATAACATGTATAATGGGTAACAATTCAAAAACGAATGTGCATTTTTCTACTGCCTTTTTTGAACCCATGACCCTTGCCCTGGTTAAACCAACTTCTCCTTTACAAGAAAATAACAAGGCTATTGTCTTTTCTTTTCTTTTCTGTTTTTTAAGATTTTATTTATTTGTTAGAGAGACAGTGAGAGAGGAAACAAGCAGGGAGAACGAGAGAGGGAGAAGCAGATCTCCTGCTGAATAGGGAGCACCCTGTGGGGCTTAATCCCAGGATCCTGGGATTAGGACCTGAGCTGAAGGCAGTCGTCTAATGACTGAGCCACCCAGGCACCCCTCACAAAACTGCTTTCTTGAGAAACAGTGTTTAAATAATTCTGTCCTCCTATCTGAGCTTATCAAACTGGGTTGAGGAGTTATGTATAATAAAATGTTCAAAATGGAAGAAGAGGAAATTTCCCTTTCCTGAGGAAATTTATAGTAGAAAGAAGAGAAACACAGGTGAATCAAATATTTAGATGTGTTCCCTTTTTTCTTCGAATTTCAGGTTGAGATCCAGGTGTTAGCTAGGATGAAGGTAAGATAGTGCCACACTCCCCTAATTAGAATCCTATATATAGACTGTTACATGTCAAAGTGGGGAAGTCAAAGTCTAATGAAGGGGACAAATTTGTGTTTTTGACAGAGAGACAGAAAGAGATAGAGGGAGAGAAAGCAGGAACTGAGAAAAAAAGCCACTAACAAGTATTCCCACCTTCAGCCTGAGGCAGCCAGTTTGCCTGGTGGCTAACCACAGGTAGATGGGTCAATGCTCAGAGGCAAAGACCCTTTGCTCTGCTCTGCTCCCACTTTTATTGATCCTTTAGGGTAATCACAAGTCCTTATCACTGTTTCTCAAGCTCCTGATGTGTGAGAGGGTGACTTACTGAAACTGGGAGGATCTGTTTACAGGAAAGATAGGATATGTTAATCTGTGTGTTTTACTAAACATAGCCCAACCAACAAGGCATTCATCTCTTAGATCACAAGGTGGCTGTTTGGGCTAAGAAAGCTTAGGGGAAGGCAACTCCAGGAGGCATTTCAAGGACAGAGTGGAAGCGCAGGCCCAGGCATTCCAAGGGCCCACGCTCTTCTCTGAAACCTTCCCTGCCCTCAGTGGCCTCTGTGTTGCAAGCCAGGTATTATGGTTGATTTCATGCTCTACATTAACCCCAACAAGAGCCTATAGTTAGAAAGGTCTGAGGAGAGCCAAAATTTGCAAAGGCTTGCTGACCATTTGCATTCTAAGATTTTGCCCGAGTGAAATAATAAAAAATGAATTTATAAGTTGCTGATGTCAGCATCAGAGACCTGCAAGAAAGCCTGTGACTAGACCATGCCTTTAATACTCCAAAACATTTATTCAACTTGGATTTCTATTTAATCAACTTTCATGCTTATTTAATAACACTTTTTGATGTCCCCTGTTTTTTGTTACTAACATTCACCTTTTAGAAAGTCAGAGGAGAAAAATAATATGTTTCCCTGCTAGTGGAGACAAGAGCTCTAAGTTGAAAACAGTGGACATGGAGAAACACAGATAAAACCTTAATCTATCCTTATAAAACCTTAATCTTTCCTTATAAAATGTTTGCAGTCTTCAATAGGTTGGATCTCTTTCCATCTATTCTCTAGCCAGGTCTTTGAAAAAGTAAAAATATAAGCAAAAAACTGAAAGTGTTGGCTGCATTTATCACAGGCTTCAAATGGACTGTCTTCATGTTCAGTACTTTCTTCTGTTAATTCTTCTTTTCAAACCATTTTAATCCCTTTAAAATTATATTTAGAAATTATCCTTTTTGTAATGATGCTATTTGTCTTTTCTTCGTTTTATTATAGTTTCTTCTTCTCTTTTGTGCTACTTATCTTTTTTTTAAGATTTTATTTATTTATTTGTCAGAGAAGAGAGAGTGAGGACAAACAGGGGGAGCAGCAGGCAGAGGGAGAAGGAGGCTCTCCACTGAGCAAGAAGCCGGATGCGGGACTTGATTCCAGGGCCCTGGGACCATGAACTGAGCCAAAGGCAGATGCTTAACTGACTGAGCCACCCAGGTGTCCCTCTTCTGTGGTACTTATTTCTGATTTGAAGACAACATGTTTGTTTTAGAAACTATCAACACATTATACATATCAAAAAGAGAAATCAAATTATCAAATACAGTGGCTAATATTTCAATGTCCCTTCTTTCAGTTCTTTTACTTATCTATGTGTAATTTTATAAATATAGGGAATGCTGTATACATGTTTTATATGTATGTCTAATATTCTATCATATCTATGCATAAATTTTTAGATGAATTCTGAAGATGAAATTTATTGAGACATTTTAGATGAGTTAAAGTTTTTAAAAAAAGGGATAACAGGACGATTCAATTCCTATTATCTGATTATTTTTGGAAAAAAGAGTCTTGGCCAAACACTGTTTTTCCTGACTTAGTATAAGGACCATTTCTTAACATTTTCTTAACTCTAATTAGAAATAAAATAAAATATATTTTTTAAGGCTTCTAGATAATGTTATATCATGTGTCAATTAATCCAAGCAGTTTCTTATATGGAAGAGAAATTTAGTAAGCTTTCTCTACCATACCCCACCACCCCTTCTCAAAAAGGATAAGCATGGAGAATTCACTTTTTCAGATTAGGAAAATATAATCACCCAGGGTTTTTTATACTCGTTAAACACATGCTTCATAGCTGATCATTTGTTTTCCTGCCTAGTGCAATGTGACAAAGAAAAATGAGTGTTGGATTAAAGAAATCCCTTGGTAATAGAATGGCCTATTTATTTAGCTGATTAGAAGCATGAAAAACAAGCAAACCAAGAATGTAGAAAGGCAAAATAGACCTCTTATATCTAAGGAAAGCTACAAAGAGACAATTTAAACTCAATATAAACTAAAGAAAAAGATTGTGGCAAAGGAAAGAAAACATGATCTGCAAAAATTTGGTTCACAACAAATTAAGTAAATAATTATAATTACCACTGGTTATTGAAGAATTACTATGAGCCGGGTACTGAGCACTTTTCATATCATCTAATTTATCTCTATAACAGCCCTATGATAAAGGCACTGTTAATCCAAATTTATATGAAAAAATGAAGCTGGCAGGTAATTTGCCCAAGATCACTGTTAGCTTTTAGCACACTTAGGTTTAAAATCTAGGTCCAGCTGAGTGAGTAGACAGGTCTTTCAACACAATATTCTATTTCCCCACAAAGGAACAATGAGAATTGGCATCCCAAGAAAAAAACAAGAAGTGATTATGATAAGAAATTATAAACTGGAACGTTCATTGCTATTCAAAAACACGTTTAAACAGTTCTGTTTAGCTGTCTCCCTAAATTTAAAAAAATTAAAAATAAAATATAAATATTTATTTTCTGAAAAGCATGAGGGATATTGCTTATCTCATAGGATTGGATTATAGTAAAAATAAAATACGAAAATGAAGATAAAATTCTAAGTGCACTTTCTGGCCCAAAATAACTAAGTACTCATAATAATAATCAATGTAATGATATATTGCTATAATTATACTGGAATTGATACATCAATAACTTACTGCTAGAATTTTATTTAAGTTTGCCCTAAATGTTTAAATTCTTGAAAACTTCATTATTTATGAAAAAAATACTCCTAAGTTTCTTAAAATATTTCACAGCAATAGGATTTTATTATTTTTCATTTTTTAAAATCTATCCATTACATGTTTTCCTACATGATTACTAACATATAAAGGTATTGTTATTCCCTCTCCTATGAAAACAAAGAAACATAGTTATGTCATTTATACATATTCTTAATCTGATTTAAGAAATGAAAAGTCCCTAATGAATCTATCACAGGATTTTTACAAGCAATCAAAAATTCAAACTGAATTAAGAAAAATCCATTAAAATAAAGTTGATTAAGAAATAGAAAACACCTATAACAAGAAGTTAAAAGTGGTTAAAATGACAGAGGTAATAACAAAACAGGCAAAAAAAAAAAATAGGAAAATCAGCCAATGAAAGAAAATATTGCTTCCAAAACTGATTTAGAGACAGCAGGTTTAGGTAAATTAAAGGGAAATAACCCCCATAAAGCATATAATTTTTAAAATAAATATATAAAATGAATATTTCACTAGGAATAATATTTAATAGTTAATAATGATGCTAAGTTTGACTTCCTTCTAGGAATTATATTTAAGGCCCCTGATTTTTACAAATTTTGGTTTAATTATTATAAAAATTATTAATTTTTTAACATTAGACAATCTATATTGATAGAGTTACCACATAAAAAGCAGGGTTTTCAGTTAAATGTGAATTTCAGACAGTAAATAATATTTTAGTATAAGTAAATATAAATCTATTATTTGGGACATGATAACCGGGTATACTGTATTTCTATTTGCTATCTCCAGCAAGCCTATATAGGAGTCAGGCTACAGAACAGTGAGGTATATTTCAGTGTAAATTTAATGCTTCACTAATGACCAAGAACCATATTTCATTATTTTTTCTTTATTTTTTATGTATTGTCATGCACAAATGAATTGAGGTACTATACATTAAAAGCAATCTATGCAAGGGTATTGGGTGTCTCTCTTCACTAGAAAACTTAATGTATATAATTAGGACCAGATGTATAATATAATTTAGAGAAACACAAAATACCAGAGATTTAGGCAAGAGTTGATAAGGTTAACATGGCAATGAATATTAGAACTCAGGTCATACAAGTACCATATTATAGGCTAAGCAAGTGAGAAGATCAAATATCTGAGCAAAAGTAAGTCAACAATCACCCACACAGGGCATCCAGGTGGCTCAGTTGGTTAAGGGTCTACCTTTGGCTCAGATCTTGATCTCAGGGATTCCTGGGATGGAGCCTCAAGTCAGGTTCCTTGCTCAGTGGGGAGTCTGCTTTTCCCTCTCACTCTGCCCCTCTACCCCGTTTGTGTGATCTCTCTCTCTCTGTCTCAAATAAATAAAATCTTTTTAAAAATCTTCCACCGATTCTGAAGGGTACAGTGATAAAAACTGATTTATTGCATTGAAATGAAATTTCAGAGCTCAGGAAGGTAAAGCAGGTGAGCAAAGTCACTGGAGCCTAAGAAAACAGCATGTTCAGCCAGAGTCAAATAAGGCCAAATCATGACAATATCAGCCCCCAAACAAACAGGATAATAGGTTTGTAATCCCAAAGGAAAGTAGATAGTACAATCATTAGATTTAATTGAAAGAGTCTAGTTGTAATAAATAGTGTAGAATTGTAAAGAAAAGGATCAATCCTGATAATGCAAGGATTAAATTTAATAATTTAAATTTATGCATACAGTGATTCATATCCGACTATGAAGACAAAATCCACGCTGGGAACATCAAAGTTTAAAAATGAAAATGTAAAAGAAAATAGTTCATTTTTTATAGAAATTAGTTCATTTGGAAAGAAAAATTGAAACAGTTATTTACTTAAAAAAACTTATTTTAGAAACTATTATATGTACCAAGGACTAAAGATATATTGGTGGGCAAAACCAATATGGCCCCACTTCCACAGAGTTTATAGTTTAGCATTAACAAACTGTAGCAAGTGTCATAACATGAAAGAAAATTAACAGAGTGTAATTCAACATTTGACTTAGAAGGCTATTATGAGTTGGAGAAGATTACACTGAGGAATTCAGTGTTATCTGCATATGTAGAGATCAACAGAAGCTTCATGATAAATCATCTTGTAGTCAATGCTAAGGATTGTTAAACTTCATCCTAAAAATGAAGAAGGGTCTTTAGAGGACAGTAAGGAAGATTCACATGGTCATATAGAGGTGAGAATCAAGCTGAGGGAAGAGTTTGATCAAATATCTATTTTAAGTGACGAAGTATACCTAAAGTGTAGGAAACCAAAAAGGAGATTGCGTATACTGGGTTCAAAAATGAGCAAGTCTGAAATTATTCTGAAGCCATTTTCTTCTTCAATTACTTTTATTGAGGAAGAACTAAGGAAATCATTCTCAATGATCATTGAAGGGAATGAAGCTATCTGAATTGTATTCAAAATTGTACAATACATTGCTTTAGCCATCTGTTCATAGAAAGTAGTTTGCAATATTAGAATAAAAATGATGGAAAGTATAGATTTACCAAAACTAATTTTTTTCTTTAAACACTTCGGAAACACAGGTCATTTAATGGTCAGTTTGGCTCTTTTCCATTCAAGAGAGAGTGTTCTGAACATCTTTCCTAACTCAGAGAAGAACTGCAAACATTATGGTTTCCTCTACATTCACTTGGGGATGCATTTTTCTAAAGGGATAGTCACAGACAAAGGATTACAATTAACAGACTGCATTAGGAAAGGAAGATAGGGAGGGAAGAAGGGAGCAAAGGCAGGGAGGCAGGAACGGTAAATATTGAACACATTTTAAAAGTATTTGAATTAACTATTGATTTTTTAAAATTTACCTCCGCTAGTCTAAAGTTTGTGTTTTTTTTTTCTGTTTCTCACTGTATTTGGCTAACCCTTATGACTGAGGTTATTGAAAATCTTAAATTGTAACCACCTATTTCTTGAAGACTTACCCTGTTTTTGAGCAAACTTAAGACAATTGTGAAAAATAATATTCTGATACATGAGGAGTGACAAGAAATATTCATGTCAGATTGCTATAAGTATTTCTGCATCCAAATCAAATGAACTACTTCCAAGTCCTGATTTTTATGTTAATAGTCTATAGCATCCAACCCTAAAAATATATATAAAGAAAAATCTAGTAAAATATACATGAGGTATGCTAAATTAATTGCGCTCTTCTCCAAAATGCCATAATGTAGAAGCAAACATGATCAAATCACCAAAGATTGTTTTATCCATTAGATTAAATAGTAAAGGGAAATCAGTTACTTGTTTCCACGAGAGGTTTTCCTCCATCTATAATGTCCTTATTCTGCTCTCTGCATATACCAGGTGTTTTGTGGAAGTTTTTCAGTGTTAATGATTTAATAGGTCGCCTTTTCTCCTTCCAGATGCTTTTACATGATTAGCAGTCATAAAGTGTTGTTTTGGTTCTCCCCAAATTTACATTTCTTCCATAAAGTGCATATTTTGGGACACCGAGTTTCACACAAATGCATTCCAATTCTATTTTGAAGACAAACCTCCCACATCATTGTTTTTGTTACCCTCATTTTAAGATACACAATTTTAACAGGTATGTCAACATAGAAAAGAAATGGAATTATGCAAACAACTTGGGAGTCAGATGGTATTTATTTAAAAAATGTATGTTGAGATTCTGAATGTCATATTTGACTGCTTAAATCTCTAAGTACCCCCCCATCCTAGGATAAATTGTTCAATTTGTACTTTCACATTGCCTGCATAGTTATAACCCAAGGATCTAGAAAATAGCTTGCAATATTGCAATTTTCCCCCTAATTTCTCTAATCTGATTTTAAGGATTACAAAGTTCTTTGTTAACTTCTTTAACTCTTACATTCATTAGGTTATTACTGGTGCTACTCAGAGATGCTTGTGCATTCAAGCTGGTTTAAATTAAACCCTAAGAACTTAATGATGAGACAGTGGAATCAAGGCCATTGTCTATTTATTCAATAGTATCTCTCTCAATGGTACAAAATGAGTTTTGTAAGGCAGGCTTGGAAGTATCCTTCAGGGAAACATTTTTAAAATTGTAGATAATACATAGAGTAGTCCTACCTCCTTGTTACCATTTGGAATGCAGAACTTGATTAATGGGGGAAAAAGACACATGAGGATGAAAAAGTGGAGAGTATATGGAAAAGAAAAATTAGAAAAAGAGACAGGTGAAGGAGATCAATAAGTGTAATAGAGTCATGTGATTGATTTTCCATAAAGTTTCTTGCTCTATTTCCCATAAAATTTCTGTAGTGTCTATAGCACACACAAAAACAAACCGTATTCTAATTGTCAAAAAAAAAAATGGAAATTATAAGTTGTATTAAGGTCCTCTAAGGGAAACAGAACCAGTAATATGAATGCTGTACATAGAGATAGATATATTCATACAAAGACAGCAAGACAGAATAAGTGGTAAGAGAGATATAGAACTTTATTATGAGGGACTGGTGTATGTGATTATGGAGGCTGATAAGTCCCAGTATCCACTTTCTGCAATCTAGAAACCCAGGAAAACCATGGTGTAGTTCCAGTTCAAACCAGAAAGCTGGAGAACCAGAGAAGCCAATGGTATCTGCCCAATCTAAATCTGAAGGCCTGAATCCAGGAGCACCAATATCTAAAAGCAGAAGAAGATGGATGTCCTTGCTCAAGCAGAGAGCACATTTGCCCTTCATCTGCCTTTTTGATCTATTCAAATCCTCAGCAGCTTGGGTGATGCCTACAAGTATCCATGAGGGTGTTGTTTCAACAGTGTATGGATTCAAATTCTAATCTCTTCTGGAAACACCCTCATGGGTCAGACAGATCCAGAATTCATGTTTTACCAACTATCTGTGTATCTCTTAGTCCAGTCAAGTTGAAACACATAAGATAACTGACTCAGCAGCAGTCCAAATTAATATGGTGTGATGTTATTGACACCTTATATAATCTTTTCAAATTGTTCAATACAAACAAAACAGGTGCTGAAAAAGCCTGAAACACAAAAATCA
The DNA here is from genome assembly GCF_030435805.1 of Mustela lutreola. NCBI lineage: Eukaryota > Metazoa > Chordata > Mammalia > Carnivora > Mustelidae > Mustela > Mustela lutreola. Next base: position 109,069,336 of record NC_081295.1, read on the forward strand.
GAGAAAAGAAAGGACTAAAAAAGTCAAATTGAGGCAAAGCAGATATCTGGAAATAGTTGTTGTGGAAAATAGAAACGATTTATATATACATATAACATATATGTATAAATTTATAATATATGGATAAAGAGTAGTATTTAACATTTAACTAAATATTTAACTAAAATTTATGGCATAACAACATTGTAAGACCAATTGAGGAAGACAAACTAAATGTCAGCTTTCATGAGGCTTACTGTTTAGGACTTCGGTAAGCCCTAGGAAAATAAGATATAACCACAAGAAACACAGGTACATCTATAATAAAGATATGTTAAGTTAAAAAGATGGAGATGAAATATCTCGTTTAATGAGAAAAAGAGTAAAATGAGATGTGAAATCAACAAGATGTTAGGATAGGAGGTTCTAGCCCTCATACTCCTTCATAAAACAACAATTTAAACAGCAGCCTATGGACAAGAAGATCTTTATGGAAATTTGGAGGTTCCACTACCCTAGTGGAGCAAAATATCTGAAAAGAGATACATTGAAGACTACAAGAAGTTGTTTGACTTTACCTCTTGGTCTGATTTCTCCCAGGAGGGAAAGTGAGAGTGAAGTGCTTGCCCAGCTTCCTAGCTCTGTGGGATGTTGCTCAGAATGTCCATTTCTGTTACACCCAATCCATGACACTGAGAGAATCAGTGCAGTTGAATAGTCTGGCGACAGCTAGGAGAAGAGAACAGTGGTCAGCATTCACAGCAAGCAGTGTGTGGATTTCAACGAACAGCTGCACATCCTATCAGCCAACTTACAGACTCCACCAAGAACCTCATGCACAAAATTTATAAGGCAGCCTCACCTGGAGACCCCCATGGCCAGCTGATAAACACCCCGGCACTCTGCACCCAGTTTCCCTTGTGGAGGTACCCCATAATGTATGCCTCATGACTATGAGCAAAAGCCTCCACAGATGGCATGTGTGAGGATCAATTCAGCAATGTCAAACTGACTGCTAGTATCTGTGTGCTATCTGAAGGTCCTCTGATAGCACACAGATATTAGCAGTCAGTTTGACTTTGCCGGATTGGGAGAAGATGCACAACCTTGAACACTTTAGGGCACAGACTGTGGAAAAATAAACTACAGGCTTCTCATGGACTAAGTCTGACTTTGTGAAATTGAGAGATGGGCACACAATTCTAAGACTTCCTCTCAAGACAAAAATAAGAACAGTATAGCGGGTACACTTATAGAAAAGGTCTGAGAGACCAATAATAATATTTATTAGTTAAGGGAGTTACCAAATACTCCTGAACTTTTGTAGCTGATACCCTGCTAAGTGTATACATTACCTAGTCTTATCAATAAACTTGTGCAAAAGATATGATCTACCTCATCTTATAGATGAGCAAAATGAAGCTCATAAAAGTGACATTACCAGACAATGGTCACACACCTAAAAAAAGAAAGCAAAGAGACTTGAAGACAAAACATGAGAATTCAAAACCTTTATTTTCAAATTCAGTACCATATAGCTTCAGATAATAGTAAATCTACATTTGATTAGGGTAGCAGAAATAAATAAATAAATAAACAATTCTGATTAGAAGTGTGTATTGGAGTCTTCTAGAATGGAGTAGGTTGGAATTTGTCATTCAGGTAATGGGAAGTCACTGGAGTCTTTAAAACAAGCAGACATAATCAAATATTTTCCTTTAATAAAGATTATATCATGTTCATATTTTATCATATACTTAGAATCTATTATGGGTATAAGTCATAAAAGTGAAAGAAAGGACAAAGAAGAGTGTTGATAGTAGCAACTGAGGGAGAGGAGAGAAGTATTGAACCCAGAGCCCTGGCATGAGCAGGGCAAAAGGAGTGGGGGATGCCTGCTATCCAGGAGATAACTTTTCTTTCAGGTAAAAAACTATATATTATAGACTCCTCTCACTGACAATTAAAAAAACTAGTTTATCCTGACCTTTGGTATAGTTGTAAATTACTATTCCTAAGTTCAAAATTGACAGGATTTAGGTCAGGGGGAAAAAAAAGAAAAGAAAAGAAAAGAAAAAAATTGCCTGTGAATTTATCTGTATCTTTTTTTCCCCTTTATATCTGTAGCAAGAATTACTACCAAACTCTACTCATTGGGCCAGAGACCCTTGTGGTGTTAGTGAAAGACTTGCCTTCCATATAGCACACTTCTTATACTTGTGAGTTAATTGGCCAGTATCTATATCCTTTTTTTTTTAATAAAACTATCACCTAACTAATATTTTCTGTGACAATTGAACTTAACTCTCTTAAATCCAAGGAGCTAGGGGGAGAAGCAATATTATATTGTGTTTAAGTTTCAGTTAAACATAATATAATTTCAGTTTCCTGGTTGCCTGGTTGCAATCTCCATTGAACCACTTACTAACCGTATTGCCTTGAGAAGGTTACTGGCTATCTCTAACTTCAGTGAAACTACAAATGGTGTTGTGAAAATTAAATGAAGTAGTGTGGAAAAAGCAATAAGCTTATTGTTGGCACAAAGTCAGAGCCTAAAAATGTTGGAGATACTCTTTTCAATATATATGTACACGCAACCCATTTTTTTTTTTGAGACTAAAATATATTGACTTTCAATGAATCAACAACAAAAAATGATGTATTGATTCATTCAACAAATATTTATCAAGTGTCTATATACATAGTGGTCACTAGTAACAGAGAATTTTTTTAAAGACAAAAAATTATATTTTTATTTCTTATATTTTTTAAAAATTAGTCACTGGGAAGGACTTCCAGAATGGCACTATAAATACCTCTGAAATTCTATTCCTCTTTAAAAGCAATGGTAATACAGACAAAAACTGCCAAAATATACTTTCAATACTCTGGAAATTAACCAAAGGTTTGTAAATAATATGAGAAGGAGTAACAATATGGGGAGCTGTTTTAAAGAAAAACAGCTACAAAAAGAAGAGTGAGTATTACAACATTTTAAGTTGTCCTGTTTCTATCCTCCCATTCCAACATCATGGTAGTCTCAAAAAAAAAATACACACACACACATATGTAAAATATGTAAAATAAAAGAACCTGACAATTACAACACCTGTGAAACCCAGAAGCTGACCACCATTGGAGGATGCAAAACAGGTTTGCAGCTCTAACAAAAGCCCAAGTCTTCCCCAGTTGTCAGTATTTGAACTGTATGGCTGCTCTTCGGAAATCCCATTTACTAGACTTGTCTTAGTTGATCTGACTCAGATTTTGTTCAGTGTGAATAGTCTTTTCCTTGGTTATGTCTTGAAAATAATCATTGGTAGTTGCCTAACATCACAGGTGACTGAAGAGGCAATAACAGGACAAACAAGAGGCCTACCAAAAAACTTAAACCTGGAGAAAGAGATGTCCATATGGGACTTTGAAATCAGAGATATATTCCTGGAAATCTCAAAGGCTTTATACACATGGATGGTGGTGGTCATACCCAGGTATGACCTGAGAAGGCCCTTGTCTTTCCATCTCTTGCTGACCTTGAAGGTTTGCATAAGCAGGTGGTGAACAACAGGCAAAGATGGGAACTATCTGACGGAATCTTGAAGATAGGATCCCAAACACACATGGAGTCCCTAAGAAAAAATTAGAAGATTAAATTCTGGTATTTAAGGAATTTATGGAAAACTGTCCAATCATTAACAATTAAACTAACTTAGCAGAGATTTCTATGACATACAAATCTTTACAGAATGTAGGAAAGTTGTCAACAGCAAACATGAAAACAACAAATAGCAACAAGAAGAAATCTTGGAGAAGGAAGTGGAGAATAGGATTTCAAGGGGTGCTAGATTTTATTTAAAATGTGTAGGTTCCAAGGAAAACATTAAAATCACTCAAAAGGTAGGAAATCATGGTGCATACATGGAAAAAATGTCAATAAAAACTGTTCGTGAGATGCCCAGATATTGGACTTACTAGAAAAATACACTAAAATCAGAATTAGTTTATTGAAAATAGAAATAAAATTAAGAAAACTTTAACTATTTTTTTTAAAAGAATAGACTCAAATCACTAAAATTAGTAGTAAATAAAACAGGGTAAATTACTTCCAACTCTAGGAAATGAAAAGAATCATAAGAAAATATAAACAACGTGTGTAATAAATTAGATAATGTAGTTTAATTTGAAAAATTTCTTTGAAGGCAAAAATTACCACTACTGATTCAAGAAAAAATAGAAAATCTGACTAGACCTATAAAATTTTGAATTAATAATAAAAAGCTTCCAAAAAAGAAAACCTAGTTCCAGATAACTTTATTGGTGAATTCTACCAATTGTTTAAAAGAAAATATTAACAACTTCATAAACTTCTAAAAATGGATGAGGAGAGAAAATTTCCCAAAACATTATGTGTAACCATTATTACACTGGTAATAATCAAATATATCCTAAGAAAACTGCAGACCAATATACCTATGAATCCAGATGAAAAAAATCCTAAGCACATCTGTGAACTAATACTGAAAGATCACCAACATAAAATATGAAGAACACAAGCATCAAAGGTCACTACAGTGTCTACTGTATTCCATCTCTTTTGTAATAGAGAGGTGAAATGAGGAAAACAAAAAAGAAAAAGACAACTAACATCATACTTACGCTTAATAGTGAGAAATTTAGGATTCTATCCCTAAGATCAGGAAAAATACTTTTGTGTCTGTTCTCATCTCCCGTTTTTTATCTAAAGACTGTATTTATTTATTTGAGAGAGACAGGAAAAAACATGTGGGGACAGGGAGGGAAAAGCAGACTCCCAGCTGAGTGGGACTCAGGGGGACTCCTAAGATCCATCCCAGGATCTTAGGACCATGACATGTCAGGAATGGCCAGCAACCCCTATACCAGCTGATGAAAGATTACTCCAGACCCCACTGTGAAAGAGAGGAGAAGGCCAGGGGGTCAACAGTCAGAGGCAGAGACCCTTTGTTTTGCTCCTGCTTTTATTGGTCCTTCAGGATAATCACAAATCCGTATCCCTGTTTCTCAAGCATGTGATTTGTGACAAGGGGTATCACTGAAATTGGGAGGGTCTGTTTACAGGAAAGATGATATGCTAATCTGTGTGTTCTATTGAAGATAGTCTAAGGGACAATGTATACATCTCTTAGATCACAGGATGGCTCTTGGGGTTAAGAAAGCCTCAGGGAAGGTAATTCCTTGTGGCATTCCAAGGGCAGAGCTGAAACTCAGGGTTAGGCATTCCAAAGGTCCATGTCCTTCTTTGAAACCTTCCTTAGCCTTCAGCGGCTTCCATATTACATTTTAGTAAGGCAAGTATTATGGCTACATTTATGCTCATTAACCCCAATAATGACCTGACCAAAGGCAGACACCTGATCAACTCAGCCACCCAGGTGACTCCTGTCACCTTAATTACATATTGTTCTTGATGTTCTAGTCAGAGATATTACTAAATAAAAACAAATAAAAGGTGTCTTGATTGGAAAAGAAGAAATAAAACAATATTTGCAGATGATATGGTCTTTTATACAGAAATTTCTAAGGTTTCACAAAAACTTTTGAATTTGTCAAACAGTTCAGCAGGGCTATAGTATATAAGATCAACACACAAAAAGTGAACTGTATTTTTTTTTTCTTTTATAGATATTTTTTTCTTTGAGAAAGAGAGAACAGCGGGGAGGGGTAGAAGAAGAGGGAGACTCCTTAAGCAGTTTCTGCATCCAGCATGGAGCCCAACACAGGTCTTGATCATGACTTGAGCTGAAATCAAGAGTCAGACACTTAACCCACTGAGCTACCCAGGTACCCAAGAAAAATCAATTGTATTTCCATGCATTAGGAAAAAAGAATTCCAAAAATCAAATGAGGAAAATAATTATGCTTAAAATTTAACATTATAAAGAACTGAAGGCTGAAAACAAAGTACAAGACTATACATTGAGAACTACAAAACACCATTGAAGCAGATTAAAGAAGGCCTAAGTAAATGTGTCCTATGTTTACAGCCTGGAAGACTTAATAGTGTCAAGATGGTAATACTCTCCAAGGTGATCTAATATTCAAAGTAATCCCTTTATAATTCCAAGAGGCTTTTTACATAAAATGATAAGCTGATCCTAACATATAGAAATGCAGAATACTCAGAACATTACAGAAAAAAAATAAATTTGAAAATTAGAATTTTGAAAAATGAAGTCTCATATTTCTTCAAATAGATTTAAAGCTACAATAATCATGATAGTGTGGTGCTGACATAATAATATATAAAACAGTGATAAATTTGAGAGTTTAGAAATAAATCTATACACACATGGGCTATTGATATTTGACAAGGATGTCAAGAAAATTAAATAGAAGATAAAATGATTTTTTAAAATAATGGGACAACTGGATACCCATGTGCAAAAGAGTGAATTTATAACCATATTTTAAATAATACACAAAAATTAAAGTAGATTATAGATATAAATTTAAGAAAGAAAACTAAAATTTTTAGAAAAAAATTTAGGGAAAAACCATGTGAATTTGGTATAAACAAAAAAGATAATATACATTAAATATCATCACATTTAAAAAAATTTTTCAATAGACACCATCAAAAAGGTGAAATTACAACTCACAGACTGGAAGAAAATATTTGCAGATCATATATCTGATAAGGGACAGATATCTGGAACATATGAATTACTCTTCTTCTTCTTTTTTTTTTTTTTTCAGTTTGTGTAAGGACTTAAGTTTCTTAACATATAATGTATTATTAGCCCCAGGGGTAGAGGTCTGTGAATCATAAGGCTTACACACTTCACAGCACTCACCATAGTACATACCCTCCCCAATGTCCATAACCCAATCACCCTCTCCTTACTCCCCTCCCCCTGGAAACCTGTAGTTTGTTTTGTGAGATTAAGTCTCCTATGGTTTGTCTCCCTCCCAATCCCATCTTGTTTCATTTTTTCCTTTCCTATTCCCCAAATGCCGCATGTTGCCTCTCAAATTCCACATTAGAGGGAGATTATATGCTAATTGTATTTCTCTGATTGACTTATTTTGCTCAGCATAATACCCTCTAGTTCTTCAATCCACGTCATTGAAAATGGCAAGATTTCATTTCTTCTGATGGCTGCATTATATATATATATATATATATATATATATATATATATATATATACCACTTCTTCTTTATCCATTCATCTGTTCATTCCTCTGTTGATAGACATGTAGGTTCTTTCCATAGCTTGGTTATTGTGGACATTGCTGCTATAAACATTCAGGTGGACTTGCCCTTTCAGATCACTACGTTTGTATCTTTAGGGTAAATACCCAGTAGTGCAATTGCTGGGTCATAGGGTAGCTATATTTTCAACATTTTGAGGAACCTCCATGCTGTTTTCCAGAGTGGTTGTACCAGCTTGCATTCCCACCAACAATGTAGGAGGGTTCACCTTTCTCCACATCCTCGCCAGCATCTGTCATTTCCTGACTTGTTAATTTTAGCCATTCTGACTGGTGTAAGATGGTATCTCATTGTGGTTTTGATTTGTATTTCCCTGATGCTGAGTGATGTGGAGCACTTTTTCACCTGTCTGTTGGCCATCTGGATGTCTTCTTTGCAGAAATGTCTGTTCATGTCCTCTGCCCATTTCTTGATTGGATTATTTTTTCTTTGGGTGTTGAGTTTGAGAAGTTCTTTCTAGATTTTGGATACTAGCCCTTTATCTGATATGTCATTTGCAAATATCCTCTCCCATTCTGTCAGTTGTCTTTGGGTTTTGTTGATGGTTTCCTTTGCTGTGCAAAAGCTTTTGATCTTGATGAAGTCCCAATAGTTCATTTTTGTCCTTGCTTTCCTTGCCTTTGGTGATGTTCGTAGGAAGAAGTTGCTGCAGCTGAGGTTAAAGAGGTTTTGCCTGTGTTCTACTCAAGGATTTTGATGGATTTCTTTCTCTCGTTGAGGTCCTTTATCCATTTTGAGTCTATTTTCATGTGTGGTGTAAGGGACTGGTCCAGTTTCATTTTTCTGCATACGGCTGTCCAGTTTTCCCAACACCATTTGTTAAAGAGATTTTTTTTTCCATTGGACATTCTTTCCTGCTTTGTTGAAGATTAGTTGACCACAGGGTTGAGGGTCCATTTCTGTGCTCTCTATTCTGTTCCATTAATCTGTGTGTCTGTTTTTGTGCCCTACGATACTGTCTTGCTGATGACAGCTTTGTAATAGAGCTTGAAATCTGGAATTGTGGTGCCACGAACTTTGGCTTTCTTTTTCAATATCCTTCTGGTTATATGAGGTCTTTTCTGGTTCCATATAAATTTTAGGATTATTTGTTCCATTTCTTTGAAAAAAAATGATGGTATTTTGATAGGGATTTCATTAAATGTGTAGATTGCTTTAGGTAGTATAGATATTTTCACAATATTTGTTCTTCTAATCCATGAGCATGGAACATTTTTCCATTTCTTTGCATCTTCCTCAATTTCCTTCTTGAATACTTTATAGTTTTCTGAGTATAGATTCTTGGCCTCATTGGTTAGGTTTATTCCTAGGTATCTTATAGTTTTGGGTGCAATTGTAAATAGGAGTGACTCCTTAATTTCTCTTTCTTCTGTCTTGTTGTTGGTGTAGAGAAATGCAACTGCTTTCTGTGCAACTGATTTTATATCCTGACACTTTATTGAATTCCTGTACAAGATCTAGCAGATTTGGAGTGGAGTCTTTTGGGTTTTCCACATATAGTATCATGTCATCTACAGAGAGTGATAGTTTAACTTCTTCTTTGCCAATTTGGATGCCTTTAATTTGCTTTTGTTGTCTGATTGTTGAGGCTAGGACTTCTAGTACTATGTTGAATAGCAGTGGTGATAATGGACATCCCTGCCATGTTCCTGACCTCAGCAGAAAAGCCCTCAGTTTTTCTCCATTGAGAATGATATTTGTGGTGCATTTTTCATAGATGGCTTTGATTATATTGAGGTATGTACCCTCTATCCCTACACTTTGAAGAGTTTTGATCAGGAAGGTATGTTGTACTTTGTCAAGTGGTTTTTCAGCATCTATTCAGAGTATCAAATGGTTCTTGTTCCTTCTTTAATTAATGCATTGTATCACATTGATTGATTTGTGGTTGTTGAACCAAACTTGCAGCACTGGAATAAATCCCACTTGGTTGTGGTGAATAATCCTTTTAATGTACTATTGGATCCTATTGGCTAGTATTTTGGTGAGAATTTTCATATCTGTGTTCATCAAGGATATTGGTCTGTAATTCTCTTTTTACATGGGATCCTTGTCTGGTTTTGGGATCAAGGTAAAGCTGGCCTCATAAAATGAGTTTGGAAGTTTTTCTTCCACTTCTATTTTTTGGAACAATTTCAGGAGAATAGGAATTAATTCTTCTTTTAATGTTTGTTAGAATTCCCCTGGGAAGTTGTCTGGCCCTGGTCTCTTGTTTGTTTGGAGATTTTTGATGACTGCTTCAAACTCCTTACTGGTTATGGTTTGTTCAGGCTTTCTATTTCTTCCTGGTTCAGTTGTGGTAGTTTATATATCTCTAGAAATGCATCCATTTCTTCCAACTGTCAAATTTGCTGGTGTATAGTTGCTCATAATATGTTCTTATAAGTGTTTGTCTCTCTTTGGTGTTGGTTGTGATCTCTCCTCTTTCATTCATGATTTTATCGATTTGGATCCTTTCTTTTTTCTTTTTGAGAAATCTGGCCAAGGGTTTATCAATCTCATTAATTCTTTCAAAGAACCAGCTCCTAGATTAGTTGATTTGTTCTTTTTTGTTTGTTTCTTTCTATTTCATTTATTTCTGCTCTGATCTTTATGATTTCTCTTCTCCTGCTGGGCTTCTTTGCTATTCTTTGCTATTCTTTCTCCAGCTCCTTTAGGTGTAGGGTTAGGTTATGTACCTCAAACCTTTCTTGTTTCTTGAGAAAGGCTTGTGTCACTATATATTTTACTCTCAGGACTGCCTTGGCTGTGTCCCACAGATTTTTGAACAGCTGTGTTTTCATTATCATTTGTTTCCATGAATTTTTTTCAATTCTTCTTTAATTTCCTGGTTGACCCCTTCATTCTTTAGAAGAATGTTCTTTAGTCTCTATGCGTTTGGGTTCTTTCTAAATTTCCTCTTGTGATTGAGTTCTAGCTTCAGAGCATTGTGGTCTGAAAATATGCAGGGAATGATCCCAATCTTTTGATACTTGTTAAGGCCTGATTTAGGACTGAGGATATGATCTATTCTGGAGAATGTTCCATGTGCACTAGAGAAGAATGTGTATTCTGTTGCTTTGGGATGAAATGTTCTGAATATATCTGTGATATCCTTCTGGTCATTTAAGGCCTTTATTTCCTTCTTGATATTTTGCTTGGATGATCTGTCCATTTCAGTGAGGGGAGTGTTAAAGTCCCCCACTATTATTGTATTATTGTTGATGTGTTTCTTTGATTTTGTTATTAATTGGTTTATATAGTTGGCTGCTCCCATGTTAGGGGTATAGATATTTTAAATTGTTAGATCTTCTTGTTGGATGGACCCTTTGAGTATGATATAGTTGTCCTTCCTCATCTTTTATTATAGTCTTTCACTTAAAATCTAATTGATCTGATATATGATTGCCACCCCCAACTTTTTTTTCATGTCCCTTAGCATGGTAAATTGTTTTCCACCCCCTCACTTTAAATCTGGAGGTACCTTCGGGTCTAAAATGAGTTTCTTATAGACAGCATATGGATGGGTTTTGGTTTTTTATCCATTCTGATACCCTGTGTCTTTTGATTGGGGCATTTAGCCCATTTATATTCAAGGTGACTATTGAGAGATATGAATTTAGTTCCATTGTATTGCCTGTAAGGTGACTATTACTGTATATTGTCTCTGTTCCTTTCTGATCTACTACTTTTAGGCTCTCTCTTTGTTTAGAGCACCCCTTTCAATATTTCCCATAGAGCTGGTTTGGTATTTACAAATTCTTTTAGTTTTTGTTTGTCCAGGAAGCTTTTTATGTCTCCTTCTATTTTCAATGATAACCTAGCTGGATATAGTATTCTTAGCTGCATGTTTTTCCTCATTTAGTGCTCTGAATATATCATGCCAGTTCTTTTTGGCCTGCCAGGTTTCTGTGGGTAAATATACTGCCAATCTAATATTTTTATCATTATATGTTACAGACTTCTTGTCCCAGGCTATTTCAGGATTTTCTCTTTGCCACTAAAACTTGTAATTTTTACTATTAGATGATGGTGTGTGGACCTATTCTTTTTGATTTTGAGGGGGGTTCTCTGTGTCTCCTGGATTTTGATGCTTGTTCCCTTTGCCATATCAGGGAATTTCTCTACAATAATTTGCTCCAATATATCTTCTGCCTCCCTGTGTCTTTCTTCTTCTTCTGGAATCCCAATTACTCTAATATTGTTTCATCTTATGGTATCACTTATCTCTTGAATTCTCTCCTTTTGGTCCAATAGTTGCTTGTCTCTCTTTTGCTCAGTTTCTTTATTCTCCATCATATGGTCTTCTATATCAATAATTCTCTCTTCTGCCTCACTTATCCTAGTAGCAAGAGTCCCCATTTTTTATTGTACCTCATTAATAGCTTTTTAAATTTCAACTTGGTTAGATTTTAGTTCTTTTATTTCTCCATAAAGGGCTTTTACTTCTCCAGACAGGGTTTCTCTAAAATCTTCCATGCCTTCTTTGAGCCCAGCTAGAACCTTGAGATTTGTCATTCTGAACTCTAGATCTGACATATTACCAATTTCCATATTGATTAGGTCCCTAGTCTTTGGTTCTGCCTTTTGTTCTTTTTTTTTTTTTTTTTTTTTTTTAATCTGGATAAGAATATAGAATGAGAGAATAAAATACAAAAAGGGAGACAAAGATTCCAGAAAAATGTACACTAATGAAATCAGAAGAGATCCCCCAAATTGGAGGGGAGAAGAAAGGGAGAAAACGAAGTTAAAAAAAAAAATTGATTTTAAGAGTACTTCATATGGGGGAGGAGTCAAGATGGCGGAGGAGTAGCAGACTGAGATGATATCAGGTCACAGGAGTTCAGGTAGATAGTTATCAAACCATTCTGAACATCTACAAACCTAACAGGAGATTGAAGAGAAGAGTAGCAATTCTAAAGTAGTACTGATCCATGCCATTACATGAAAAAACCTTGAGTATATTATACACAGTGAAAAAAAAACAATCACCAAAAGTCACACATTCATCCAGAATAAACAAATCCACAGACAAGAAAGTAAGTTTATGATTTCCAAGTGCTCAGGGTAGGCAAAAATGAGGATTGACTGTTAATATATGTTGGGTTGTTTTGTGGTTTTTTTTTTTTTTTTGGGTGGGGGAGTGAAATAAATATGTCAAAATTAGATAGTTCTAATAGCTGCATAGCTTTGAACATACTGAAAAATAGTGAATTGTACACTGTAAAGGGAAAAATTAGTGATATTTTATTTTATTTCTTATTTTTTGAAAATTTTTTTTATTTATTTGGGGGAGAGAGAAAACAGAAGTGGGGGGAGAAGCAGTGGCAGAGGGAGAAGCAGGCTCCCCATTGAGCAGGGAGCCCATCCCAGAACTCCAATATCATGACCTGAGCTGAAGACAGATGCTTAACTGACTGAGCCACCCAGGTGCCCCCAAATTGGCAATATTTTAGTTATCTCAATAGTCTAGTATTTTTTTTTAATTACTATAAAGAAAATACAACCTCAGGGATCATTTCACTGTGCCACTTTAATGTTTTCAGCATGTAGATGAAAAAAGCAGCTGCTACTCAAGGCATTATTTTATAGAGTATGCAGTTTAATAATCACTTTTTATTATAAAAGCATATGTTATGTGGGAATTTCAGTCCTCATCAATATTAACTACTCCATCCTCACATGAAAACCTTTTGGTGCACTGATGGATGACTTACAAATTAGTCAATAAGTACAAAAATTCTTAAATTCTTTATTCTTGAATCTGACCATCAAAGGTCAAAATTCAAGGGTGATTCAGTTGGTTAAGCATCTGTCTCTTGATTTTGGCTCAGGTCATAATCTCAGGGTCTTGAGGTCAAATCTCATTCGGGCTCCATATTCAGTGGGAAGTCTGTTTGAGAGTCTCTCTCTCCCTCTCCTTATGCCCCTCCCCCCCAAATAGTAAAAAAATAGATCTTAAAAACAAACAAACAAACAATTAGTAATAACAAGACTACATATCAGCCCTTCCAGTTTATATATTTTTCTGATCATCTTTTGGGGATTTGTACCATAAAAAAACAAGTAAAAAGATTAACAACCCACTGAGGATTAAGAATCTCTATTCCAAGAAACAAAAGCATGCTTAATGCTCCATGACAGCTATAGTTAATGGCCAAACACCTTTTATCACTTAAGGAGCCTGAAATTCTGAAGAGTAGAACAATGTTGGATAGAATCTAGAAAAAGAGAATATAGGAAGCCACCAGTCCCCTTCTCTCTTATTTTTGTCTAGGAATTAGAACATTCTTCCCCTAGACATATTCAGTAATACTGCAAAGTGTGATTTCTGACCTTTTCTCAGCCTCATATTCACTGTACCCTACAGATGAATACTAAAGATGGTAAGACTGGAAAAAGGTTCTGTACATACATTTTCTAGGTATACTGCCCTGTAGCTGGCATACTGATCTAGTACTCCTATCTTCTGTAGAGTAACCATACTAGAGTCATAGGTACATTCTGCGTACTGGATGCAAATCTGTGGCAAATTTCTAATTCTACACACTCTGGGGGTTCCAAAAGCTATAGAGAAGATATTTCTAGTTATAGAAATATATGTCTGAATTTTTTTCAGACTCAATTTCTCTTTTATGTGAATCATTCCAAGATCTAAATTAGAGGAACCCACACATTAACAATGCAGAGTAACACCAGTTACCAGTGGAAAGTCACTTTCTCTTTTACAGGACTAGCAGGAAAAAAATCAAAAACAAAAACAAAAATATGCATCTATGTTACAAATGATTTTTTCACATTAGAAGAGGGAGCATATTTTTGAAATCCAGACATTAATTCAATTTAAAAAATCATATTTTATTATAAATACACAATTATTGTGGGCATATTATCTCAGTAGCAAGAACTTAATGTCCATAAAAAGAGCCAAACTTAAGGTAAAGCTATGAGTGTACATAGAAATGCAAGGAGATGCTTGGAGCCTAAGTCTCTGAAGACATAATAGATCCTCTGAATTAATAGACCTTGAAGTTTGCCTTACATCTGACTCACTCATTTTGTGAGTTACTTAGTCTCTCATTATTCAAGATCTTTAATCTGAGCTTTTATTTCTTCATTGAAGCAAACTATATCTCAACTGATTAAGCTACCATCCTTGGGGCCCTATAAGCACAGATTCTAAAATAGGTGATTTCTTATGGAGAAAAAGTAGAACTATAGGCAATAGGGATCTCACAATTCCTGTATGAAAACTTAGTTTTGAAATAGATTAGGCTGCTTCATATTCTACATTATTTCCAGGCCCAGAGCCAACCAAGACTATAATATTTCTGTAAATGGTAGGAAAATCATAGAATGTTGGCAGGAGCTTACAATTTTCTGTAGCCTTTGGCAAGTTTGTAAATGAATGGGGCTAGTTTCATCTAAAGGTGTCTATCTAAAAAATGAGAGTACATAAAGGACAGTTTTGGTACGATGACTTTTCTGCCTGTGACTTCAATACAAGTTGACTAAAATTTTCATAATTTAAAAAAGTGATGGAGTAGGAGTTTGAAACCTCCATGGCATCTAAACAATTCAATCAACAAACATATCCTAAAGTTTGTACTACTTCTGAAACTTCTAACTGGAAATAATGAGATCATTACATGTGAGGCTTCTTTGAGTTTAGGTTGCTAATACTTACCTTGGTAAACATCTTAACTAATACAACAAAAAAGCTTATCTGCTTACACAAAGAAGTTTTAACCTTGGAGTTAGACTTCAAAATAATTGGGGGTTACTTCTTTGCCTTATTTGCTTTTATATTTACAGTAAATCACATACTACTTAGAACATGGTAATATTCAATAAACTGTTGTTTAGAGAAGGGAATCTGGCAAGAATTTGGCAGAGTTAATAGAGCCTCTGATAAAATGTGGAGGTTTGGTATCACTGAGACATGTCAGCTGAGACAAGGGTACAAGACAGACTCCACAAGCCCTTCTGAGATGATATCTGTCCTTTGATCACCTTGGAAGCTGGAGATGAGCCTGTGACATTTAGAAACTATTAGTAGATGCAGTCACAGACAAGTCAAGAAAGGCAAGGAAACTGATGAAGTTTCTGAGACATTGTGTGATCTTACCCTGATCTACATATTTAGTCCTACAGCTTTGAAATACTAAAAGTCATTAATCATCCACATTAAACCTTGTTGCATAATAGCCTCCACTGACATTGTTGAATAATTAACTCTTCTTGAATTTGCTGCTCATTGCTATAGACCAAATAGTACCTGGTGGTAAGTTTGGCTTTCTATTAAGCACAAGTCCTGGGACACTGACACAACCTTGGCAATCACCAGGACCATATTCAATGTTTGTTATTGGTCTCTTTCCAGTTCCCTTCCCAATGAGAAAAACACTGCTCATACTCATAAACATAATTAGAACACATATAAGAAAATATATTTGGGGGGAAAAATGAAGCCCAGATATAAAACAACAGGAAGGGTTAAAACAAAACAGAACAAAATAAAACAAAACAAAAACAGGAAGGGGTAAAAGTCATGTTTTATCAGTTGACGTTACTATTAATAAATAGTGTAATATTTAGTGAGTTAAGCAGGCAATATCATGTACAACACAGTCCCAAATTCATGAAATTAAACACTGTGTCTCCTTGTCTTTGTGTGAGTGTGTTGGTATGAGTATAAACAGCTAATTCACTGAAAAAAGATGACTGATCTAATATAATCATAAAGTGTGTTTTGTTTTCATTTTTCTTTTTTTGCTTTTAAATTCTTCTGGATTAGCATTATTCCTTTGTACTAGGATGGGGACATTGTCAGGTTCCATATATTTTTTATAACTAAGATTATACAGGTCCCTCTAGTCAGGAATTAAAATGTATAGCCCAATATACTAGTAAATATTTTGAATGGTTTCATGTCATGATTTCTTCTCTACCTTCCCTAAACCACCCCACCCTTCACTTAGATGTGAGTAAGCTATGAAGCCAACATACAGGGAAGGAGTGATACATAATTCTCCTCCTTTCATTTCTTGCCTTTAGATTTATTCTCCACTCAATTTGGTTCTGAACCTTTGGAGTTGGAGCACAGAGAGAGTGAAGAGGCCAGTAGGCAGAAAGTGGAAACAGGCATCATACCCTATGACCTGGGGAACTTGATAATCCAGTGCTCTGACATGACTATTGTCACATGTTCTCAGGAAACCAAATAGCGGGGACTTCTCACTTTCAATTTCCTATGTTTTCTCCCTGGTTCATTGCTTCCTAATGTATTTGCCCTGTGTATCTAATGATACTTTTAGCTGCTCTCTGGTGAGTTCTGTTCAGATTTGCTCTTAGAGAAAATCCTAGACAACCTCCTGGTGATACCATTTGTGACTCATACCACACTGACAGGCCATAGGCAATGGAAACATATTGCCTGCCTTAACAAAATCTGAAAATGTAGGATGATGAATCCAGCATCCAAATTTGGTTTACCCCTGAGGAGCTAGACATGAAACTTTCTTGATTTTATATATGAAAGGTGAGGGATAGGCAAAATTCAAGCTATGAATGATTCTATTCAAGTACCTATTAAGAGGCTTATAATGAAGAGCAGGAACCTCAAACCATTACCTTCATTAAAATGGTGAGACTCATAGCTAAACAACAACAACAAAATAATGTATCTCTTCATGCTTCTTTTCTCAGACTTCTCAAGCTCTTTTGAATTCTGGTTGGTTGCCGCTGGAGAATAGCTTTCTTCCACAAAGTTCAGGTGTGGAAGCTGGGTGACAGGTTTTCTGTCATTAAGTTTTTGCAATTCCAGCAGAATGGTCTTAATTGGAATATAGTGTCAATTGTTACCAAGCCTCAACTGAAACTGATCTTATGTTTCAAAATATATCCCTTTCTCTTTTTCTAAGTGTATATAAACTAGTATCTTCCCAAATATGAAACTTATTTTTACTGATATGTATATACCTAAGTGTCCCTATTAACTTCTTTACTGCCATGATTCTGATGCACACCTATAAAAATAAATGATCAAACTTTCCAGCCAAGGTAGAGTGGCAGGGATAAGATTTACCCTCACTTTTGAAATAGAAACAAAGAAATAAAACGGACATGATGTATGAAACACGGTTTCAGGCAATTACATATTAGGCAATAAAACAATCCCTGAAAGAGCGTGAACCCTAAAATTGCCCCAGCTCACTTTCTTAGGAGAGTGGCCAAGGCACAGAAGATGGAGGGTGAACTCAGAGGCTAGTGGACTCCCTGTTTTGAGGAGATAGAGATGCAAGACAAGGCAGATCAAGGTATCTTACTCTCACAAGGCAGAGTATCAGAGAAGAGAAAGGTACACAGAGAGAACTCTAGAGTAATCAGAGGGTTCCCCTCAAATCTTCTGCTGACTACTGACAAATATATATGTGTCAAGAAACTATGTGAAGCTATGGGAAGAACTGGAGAAAGAGAAGAGATATCATTGGAAATAATACCTGAGTTTCTAAGAAGGCCATGAACTAATTGTTCACATTCCTATCAGCCAGGATGGCAAATTTCTTAACTCATAAGATATTTGGTAGAGTACACCAAATGATATTGCCTTAGCAGTGAAGCAAAATTAGTCTTGGAATAAAGTGTGTCTGGATCTTACTGAACAAAGCATAAAACAAGATCTCTAAATGATCAAGTTGTTTTGAAGTTATTACTATATTTTAAATATAATATCAAGAATATTTATGGAAAAATTTAAATACAGATTAAATTAAAACAAGTTTTTAAAAATGGAATACATGGGGTAGGATCAGTCAAGAGTTAACAACAGAACAAGTCATAAAAATTAAAATCATCTTCTAGGCACCAGAGTGGTTTAGTTGGTTAAGTCTCTAATTCTTGCTTTTGACTCAGGTCATGATCTCAGGGTCCTGAGATGGAGCCCCACATCAGTCTCTGTGCTCACCAGGGAGTCTGCTCCCCACCCCATTCTTCTTCTGCTCCTAACCCTCACTTGCACACACTCTCTCTTAAATAACTAAATAACTAAATAAAATCTTGTTAAAAAGTTAAATTATAATCATCTTCATTTTGCCTTTTGTAATTAATACTTCTTTGCTTCATCTTGGGTTTGAAGTTTTATGAATCAATTCATTTTCCATTAGAGTTTTAGAGAGTCTTAAAATTTCCAGAAACCTGTATTCAGTTCTTATTGGTGTCTTTTCTATGAATCTCTTTAAGGAAAAGCATGTTTGCCTGCAAGTCATTGTTAATGTTTCAGGGAAGACTCATGAGCAAAACAGTAACTGCCTGTGAGTGTCAAAAGATTTAAAAATAGCCATGGTTAAAGATCTGGGAGTTTACTAAAAAATGGTGCAATTGAGAAGCAAATTGTTATTTTATGATATATAATATTATAAAATAATAATTGGAAATAGGACTGATATACTAAGACATGGTGGAATTTTAGGAATTTCACATAATTTCTGGAACACTTGTACTAAAATGCAGATCCATCTAAGTATTGTTTAAGAAGGTTAAACATTAGTTTTTATTTGGTAATATTTCCCATGCAATTTAACATATCAAATAAGTGTAAATAAATTACTATTTTTCTTTTTATAAGAAATGAGAACATTTCTTTTGAGATCTTCCAGGGAATATCTGGATAGCCCTAGGCCTAGAGGTCAAATAAACTTTAACCAAAATTTTAATAAGAGAGACATTTGTTAAAAATGTCAAAATATTTAAAACCATTTATCAAATAGGACCACTGGTCACTGTGAAACAACTTTAGTTATCCACTCAACAAAAGTGACTTAAGATTTAAAAAGCAAAGTTGTAAAAACATAGTTCTTTTAATATTGAAAAGGCTTAGTTTTTCTAAGTAATTGAAGACCTGATGAAGACAAGGTGAAACACAGAAATATTTCATAATACACAAAATCTTTGTTTCTTAGGCAGATTACACTAAAGAAAAACATTTTAGAATCTTTTATAATCTTCAAGAAAAACCTTTTCTAATCGTTAAAATAGGTCAGTAATCTAAGAAATTTTATAATTTTAACAGAGAGGAAATTAAACCTGAGCTTTGTATCAATTAATTTTTTGAGCTCATTTAAAAGCCCTTACAGGGGCTCAGTTGGTTAAAGTGTCTGTCTGCTGTTCAGGTCATGATCCCGGAGTCCGAGGACCAAGCCCGGAAGCAGGCTTCTTGCTCAGAATTGAGACTGCTTCTCCCTCTACCCCTCACTCCACTTGTGCTCTCCTTCTCTCTCTCAATTAAATAAGTAAAATATTTTTGAAAAACTTAAAAATAAATATATTCAATCTTAGCCAGCTTTAACCTCGCAAAAGAAAGTTTATTTTCCATGAACTTTCTATAACATTACATACCCATTTAGGTTTTATCTCCCTCCCCGCTTTCCTATTATGGAGCAACCAGCCTTTTATTTATTTATTTATGTATTTATTTATTTATTATTTATTTTTAAGGATTTTATTTATTTATTTGACAGACACAGATCACAAGTAGGCAGAGAGGCAGGCAGAGAGAGAGGAGGAAGCAGGGTCTCCCCTGAGCAGAGAGCCCGATTTGGGGCTTGATCTCAGGACCCTGAGATCATGACCTGAGCTGAAGGCAGTGGCTTTAACCCACTGAGCCACCCAGATGCCCCACAACCAGTCATTTTATTTTAGAACAAAATTACTATCTTTTTTCTTTAACAAAAACACAGCATATATTTTTTGCATACTCTTCATATAAAAGCACATACCATTTTCTTTCCATACTTTATATAAAATGTTCTTTTCTTTGCTCATATTGTTTTTAGTAGTTTTATTTTTACATATTGATGATAAATTTTAACTATTAGTAAACTTATTTTCTAGTGAAAACTGGGAAGCAGGCCATTGTAAAGTCTCTATAACACATTAGCATCTTATAGATCAGCATATTCATAAATACACAGTTATAAACTTATAATATATGTATATATATTATAAACTTATAATTTATTAGGAACAGTGATATAATTTTGAGAATAATTTTTTTTTGATATGGCGAAAGACATTGTAATAGTCTCTAATGTCCCTTGTCCCTCTATAAAAATTAAGAAGCCAAAAGTTGATAAATTTAAACTTAAATTTAGCAATCATTGTCTCACTATATTATCTTATTTGGAAATAATATATTCAATGAGTAACCATAATTTAGAGTAACGTAGTATAAAATTTTCTTTACATTCATTTAAATTACTTTGTAACAATTATGCCTAGATTATATATCAAATAGCTAACCATCATCTGAATTTATTTTTTTCTTGACAAATTCTGTAACATAGTGATAGAGTGAGTTTACTTGACTAGAAAACCCAGGTAGAAAAACTTGCATGCTGAAATTGCATTTAATGTTGAAAACTCTTAAGATATATCTCTACTTTTATTAAATGAAAAAAAAAAAAAACTTAAACTGGTATTTATCTATCAAAGCATATCCCAGTTCATGTAAACTTGAAAAACATTAGGATAGTTTCTATATTTCTGAGTTTTTTGGAATATTTGTGTTATATAATGGATTATTATTTTTTCTCTTTTTTAAAAATTTTTTATTTTTTATAAACATATAGTTTTATCCCAAGGAGAACAGGTCTGTGAATCGCCAGGTTTACACACTTCACAGCACTCACCAAAGCACATACCCCCCCCAATGTCCATAACCCAACCCCCCTTCTCCCAACTCCCCTTCCCCCAGCAACCCTCAGTTTGTTTTGTGAAATTAAGAGTCACTTATGGTTTGTCTCCCTCCCAATCCCATCTTGTTTCATTGATTCTTCTCCTACACACTTAAGCCCCCATGTTGCATCACCACTTCCTCATATCAGGGAGATCATATGATAGTTGTCTTTCTCTGCTTGACTTATTTCGCTAAGCATGATATGCTCTAGTTTCATCCATGTTGTCGCAAATGGCAAGATTTCATTTCTTTTGATAGCTGCATGGTATTCCATTGTGTATATATACCACAACTTCTTTATCCACTCATCTGTTGATGGACATCTAGGTTCTTTCCATAGTTGGGCTATTGTGGACATTGCTGCTATAAACATTGGGGTGCATGTGCCCCTTTGGATCACTACATTTGTATCTTTAGGGTAAATACCTAGTAGTGCAATTGCTGGGTCATAGGGCAGTTCTATTTTCAACATTTTGAAGAACCTCCATGCCGTTTTCCAGAGTGGTTGCACCAGCTTGCATTCCAACCAACAGTGTAGGAGGGTTCCCCTTTCTCCGCATCCTCGCCAGCATCTGTCATTTCCTGACTTGTTGATTTTAGCCATTCTGACTGGTGTGAGGTGATATCTCATTGTGGTTTTGATTTGTATTTCCCTGATGCCAAATGATGTGAAGCACTTTTTCATGTGTCTGTTGGCCATCTGGATGTCTTCTTTGCAGAAATGTCTGTTCATGTCCTCTGCCCATTTCTTCATTGGATTATTTGTTCTTTGGGTGTTGAGTTTGCTGAGTTCTTTATAGATTTTGGACACTAGTCCTTTATCTGATATGTCGTTTGCAAATATCTTCTCCCATTCTGTCAGTTGTCTTTTGATTTTGCTGTGCAAAAGCTTTTGATCTTGATGAAATCCCAATAGTTCATTTTTGCCCTTGCTTCCCTTGCCTTTGGCGATGTTCCTAGGAAGATGTTGCTGCGGCTGAGGTCGAAGAGGTTTTGCCTGTGTTCTTCTCAAGGATTTTGATGGATTCCTTTCGCACATTGAGGTCCTTCATCCATTTTGAGTCTATTTTCATGTGTGATGTAAGGAAATGGTTCAATTTCATTTTTCTGCATGTGGCTGTCCAATTTTCCCAACATCATTTATTGAAAAGGCTGTCTTTTTTCCATTGGACATTCTTTCCTGTTTTGTCGAAGATTAGTTGACCATAGAGTTGAGGGTCTATTTCTGGGCTCTCTATTCTGTTCCATTGATCTATGTGTCTGTTTTTGTGCCAGTACCATGGTGTCTTGATGATGACAGCTTTGTAATAGAGCTTGAAGTCCGGAATTGTGATGCCACCAACTTTGGCTTTCTTTTTCAATATTCCTTTGGCTTTTCTGGCTCCATATAAATTTTAGGATTATTTGTTCCATTTCTTTGAAAAAGATGGGTGGTACTTTGATAGGAATTGCATTAAATGTGTAGATTGCTTTCAGAAGCATAGACATTTTCGCAGTGTTTATTCTTCCAATCCAGGAGCATGGAACTTTTTTTTTTTTTTTTTAAAGATTTTATTTATTTATTTGACAGAGAGAGATCACAGTAGGAGAGAGGAAGGGAAGAGATCACAGAGAGAGGAAGGGAAGCAGGCCCCCTGCTGAGCAGAGAGCCCGATGTGGGACTCAATCCCAGGACCCTGAGATCATGACCTGAGCCGAAGGCAGCGGCTTAACCCACTGAACCACCCAGGCGCCCCGGGCATGGAACATTTTTCCATTTCTTTGTGTCTTCCTCAATTTCTTTCATGAGTACTTTATAGTTTTCTGAGTATAGATTCTGTGCCTCTTTGGTTAGGTTTATTCCTAGGTATCTTATTGTTTGGGGTGCAATTGTAAATGGGATTGACTCCTTAATTTCTCTTTCTTCTGTCTCGTTGTTAGTGTAGAGAAATGCAACTTATTTCTGTGCATTGATTTTATATCCTGACACTTTACTGAATTCCTGTACAAGTGCTAGCAATTTTGGAGTGGAGTCTTTTGGGTTTTCCACATATAGTGTCATATCATCTGCAAAGAGTGATAGGTTGACTTCTTCTTTGCCGATTTGGATCCCTTTAATTTCTTTTTGTTGTCTGATTGCTGAGGCTAAAACTTTTAGTACTATGTTGAATAGCAGTGGTGATAATGGACATCCCTGCCGTGTTCCTGACCTTAGTGGGAAAGCTTTCAGTTTTTCTCCATTGAGAATGATATTTGCAGTGGGTTTTTCATAGATGGCTTTGATGATATTGAGGTATGTGCCCTCTATCCCTACACTTTGAAGAGTTTTGATCCGGAAGGGATGTCGTACTTTGTCAAGTGGTTTTTCAGCATCTATTGAGAGTATCATATGGTTCTTGTTCTTTCTTTTATTGATGTGTTGTATCACATTGACTGATTTGCAGATGTTGAACCAACCTTGCAGCCCTGGAATAAATCCCTCTTGGTCGTGGTGAATAATCCTTTTAATGTACTGTTGAATCCTATTGGCTAGTATTTTGGTGAGAATTTTCACATCTGTGTTTATCAAGGATATTGGTCTATAGCTCTCTTTTATGATGGGATCCTTGTCTGGTTTTGGGATCAAGGTGATGCTGGCCTCATAAAATGAGTTTGGAAGTTTTCCTTCCATGTCCATTTTTTGGAACAGTTTCAGGAGAATAGGAATTAGTTCTTCTTTAAATGTTTGGTAGAATTCCCCCAGGAAGCCGTCTGGCCCTGGGCTTTTGTTTGTTTGGAGATTTTTAATGACTGTTTCTATCTCCTTACTGGTTATGGCTCTGTTCAGGCTTTCTATTTCTTCCTGGTTCAGTTTTGGTAGTTTATATGTTTCTAGGAATACTTCCATTTCTTCCAGATTGTCAAATTTGTTGGTGTAGAGTTGCTCATAGTATGTTCTTATAATAGTTTGTATTTCTTTGGTGTTAGTTGTGATCTCTCCTCTTTCATTCATGATTTAATTTATTTGGGTCCTTTCTCTTTTCTTTTTGATAAGTCTGGCCAGGGGTTTATCAATTTTATTAATTCTTTCAAAGAACCAGCTCCTATTGATTGGGGCATTTAGCCCATTAACATTCAGGGTAACTATTGAGAGATATGAATTTAGTGCCATTGTATTGCCTGTAAGGTGACTGTTACTGTATATTGTCTCTATTCCTTACTGATTTACCACTTGTAGGCTCTCTGTTTGCTTAGAGGACCCCTTTCAATATTTCCTGTAGAGCTGGTTTGGTGTTTGCAAATTCTTTCAGTTTTTGTTTGTCCTGGAAGCTTTTAATCTCTCCTTCTATTTTCAATGATAGCCTAGCTGGATATAGTATTCTTGGCTGCATGTTTTTCTTGTTAAGTGCTCTGAAAATATCATACCAGCTCTTTCTGGCCTGCCAGGTTTCTGTGGATAAGTCAGCTGCCAATCTAATATTTTTACCATTGTATGTTACAGATTTCTTTTCCCGGGCTACTTTCAGGATTTTCTCTTTGTCACTGAGGCTTGTAAATTTTACTATTAGGTGACAGGTTGTGGGCCTATTCTTATTGATTTTGAGGGGCATTCTCTGAACCTCCTGAATTTTGATGCTTGTTCCCTTTGCCGTATTGGGGAAATTCTCCCCAATAATTCTCTCCAGTATACCTTCTGCTCCCCTCTCTCTTTCTTCTTCTTCTGGAATCCCAATTATTCTAATGTTGTTTCGCCTTATGGTGTCACTTATCTCTTGAATTCTCCCCTCGTGGTCCAGTAGCTGTTTGTCCCTCTTTTGCTCAGCTTCTATATTCTCTGTCATTTGGTCTTCTATATCACTAATTCTTTCTTCTGCCTCATTTATCCTAGCAGTGAGAGCCTCCATTTTTTATTGCACCTCATCAATAGCTTTTTTGATTTCAACTTGGTTAGACTTTAGTTCTTTTATTTCTCCAGAAACCCTCTCCCAAGAGGGTTTCTCTAGTATCTTCCTTGCCTTTTTTGAGCCCAGCTAGAACCTCGAGAATTATCATTCTGAACTCTAGATCTGACATATTACCAATGTCTGTATTGATTAGGTCCCTAGCCTTCAGTACTGCCTCTTGTTCTTTTTTTTTGTGGTTAATTTTTCCGTCTTGTCATTTTGTCCAGATAAGAGTATATGAAGGAGCAAGTAAAATACTAAAAGGGTGGCAACAACCCCAGGAAAATATGCTTTAACCAAATCAGAAGAGATCCCAAATCGTGAGGGGGGAGAAAGGGGATAAAAAGAGGTTCAAAAAGAAAGAAAGAAAAAAAAAGTAAGAAAAAAAAGAAAAGGTAAGAGTTAAAAAGAAGAAAATGAATAAAGAAAATATAAAATGAATAAAGAAAAATATAAAAAAGAAAAAATATATATATTAGATAAACTAGGTAAAAAACATTAAAAAAGAAAAGGGTAAAAGTTAAAAAAAAATTTTAGCAGAAGAAGAGAAAAAAAAATGAAAAAGAAAAAAATTAAATTAACTGCAAGACTAAAAAAATCACAGGGAGAAAGCCATGAGTCCTGTGCTTTGCTTTCTCCTCCTCTGGAATTCTGCTACTCTCCTTGGTATTGAAACTGTACTCCTTGGTAGGTGAACTTGGTCTTGGCTGGATTTCTTATTGATCTTCTGGGGGAGGGGCCTGGTGTAGTGTTTCTCAAGTGTCTTTGCCCCAGGCGGAATTGCACCACCCTTACCGGGGCTTGGCTGAGTAATCTGCTCGGGTTTGCTTTCAGAAGCTTTTGTTCCCTGAGCGCTTTCCGTAGTAGATTTCTGGAGGATGGGAATACAAATGGCAGCCTCCTGGTCTCCGGCCAGAGGCGCCAAGAGCCCAGGGGCCCCACTCCTCAGTGCGCCCTCAGAGAACAGCGCCCAGTTACTCCCATCTGCCTGACCTCCGGCTGAGCTCCGATTCACGGAGCCTGCGACAGGTTCAATGTAACCCCGAGCTGCGAGCTTACTGTCGGCTCTGTCTCTGTAGCCGGCTTTCCTGTTCCAATACCCGCAAGCTCTGCGACACTCAGACACCCCCGATCCTTCTGTGACCCTGCGGGACCTGAGGCCACGCTGACCCCGCGTGGGCTTCGCCCCGGGTTAGCCTCTGGAACGATGTCCCTCAGCGGAACAGACTTTTAAAAGTCCTGATTTTGTGCTCCGTTGCTCCACCGCTTACAGGGAGTCGGCCCCTCCCCCCGGGGTCTATCTTCCCGTCTCTTTGGATTCACTTCTCCACCAGTCCTACCTTTCAGAAAGTGGTTGTTTTTCTGTTTCCAGAATTGCTGTTCTTCTTCTCTTCTATCTGCCGATGGATTTGCAGGTGTTTGCAATCTTTAGATAAGCTATGTAGCTGATCTCTTGCTAGCTGAAGTAGTCTCAGCCTGCTACTTCTCTGCCATCTTGACTCCTCCCTCTATAATGGATTATTTTTTAAATCCAATTAAATAGAACTATCTTTAAAATATCAGTTATACTGGGGTGCCTGGGTAGCTCAGTCGTTAATTGTCTGCCTTCAACTCAGGTCATGATCTCAGAGTCCTGAGATTAAGCCCCACATGGTGCTCCTGTTCAGCAGATGCCTGCTTCTTCTCCACTCTCCCTGCTTGTGTTCCCTTGCTTTCTGTGTCTCTATCAAATACATAAAATATTAAAAAAAATAAAATACGAATTATATCATAATATACATAGATATACATAAATATATATATAGACACAGAGCTCTTACAGCTTTCATTTAAAAGTTTAAGCCACAAAACTCAAAATAATAGCTGAATCTAAGTTGTATTTCTAGCAAAGGGACTAAGTTAAGATTAACTTGCTGAAATGGCCAAAGTTTTTTTTTAAAGATTTTTATTAGCATGCTCTAAGGGTCCTTTTAGTGCTATTTTTGGAGACATCTTGTCTTTTAGAATCTTCTAATCAAAGAATACATTCAATTTTGTTCCAAATGGCAAGATCTCATTCTTTTTGTAGCTGAGTAATATTATACTGTACATATACTGTATCTTTATCCATTCATCCATTCATCTATCAATGAATATTTTGGTTGTTTTCTTATCTTGACTTCTGTACATAATGGAATTTGGTTATCCTCTACAATGATTGGTTATTATAATGGAGGTTTCCAGATGGCAAGGGTATAAGAGTGATTATAGCATATTGTTTTTAGGAAGATGACAAGTTTTGTTTATAAGTATCAGAGGCATTCATAAGAATTAACCTGTTTTGCTTACGTTCATGAGATAAGGTAGATTTAGTTTTGCTTACAGGGGTTACATGGCTTTGTCTTCTCAGAGAATTCTCAAATCCAGTCTTCATTGTGTACATAATTTTAACAATAGGGGCTCTTTTCCCATTTCCTTTATACAGAGAGGCAAATTTACTCCAAGAATTTTAGGTGTGTGAGTTTTCCCAATGCATAGCATGAGTATAGCTCTTTAACTGAGGTTTTCCTCAATGTAAGGCCAGGGAAGAAAAAGTAGAACATCCCTCACTTTGTCTCACATGCACAAACAAATGAGGGTGTTGCTAGGTACTTTTTTTCTCCTTTCCCAGTTCTGTTCCTGATATTCTGATCAGAAAGATGGGCTCCTTGCCAAGGCTTTGCTAATTACACCTGCCATGAATTTCTCTGGCATAATCTGCCCTTGTTTTCAAACCTGGGAGATAATGAGGAAACACAAACCAGAAACTCTTTGCCGCTGTTTATATTGTTGTTGTTCTTCCAATTTTAGCTTCCTTCACCAATCTGCCCTTTCATATTTGCTTTTCAGGGTCCTTGAGTATAACATCTTATCTAGGTAGGAAAGTACTTTTGTTCTTCATTAAATATCATCACTATTAGTTACCTGGTCAGACAGGCAATTCAAAGACTATGTATTCCAGGAACTTATTTCATGATCTCTCCACACATCTTTCAAAACACAGTCTTTACAAGGAGGGTTCCTGAAGAGGGCCCTCCTCCCCAGAAAACACTTGATCTCATCTGGTTTTCATGAGATCTGCTCAATAACTCCATCCCTGGAAAACACTAGAGAACCAAAACACCTCATCTAGCTTGTGCTTTTTGTCTTTGATTTCCTATTGGTATATGCAGGGAAGGGCAGGGAGGTAGGATTTCACTGTGAGCAGGTTGAGGAAAGGTGGGTTGAGTGGGTCTTGTCTCCTGAACTGAAGTTTGGAAAGATGAAGTTATTTATTATAAATAAATTATAATACCACTTATAATATTATAAAAAATAATACCACTTATAATATTTATAATACTTCCAATAACATTTGAAGTTATTTATCATAAACTATTTGAACCTTCCTATTAAGCCACAGTTTCTATTGTGCTTTAATATTATGAGACTTTAGGGGCACCTGGGTGGCTCAGTGGGTTAAAGCCTCTGCCTTCGGCTCAGGTCATGATCCCAGAGTTCTGGAATCGAGCCCCACATCGGGCTCTCTGCTCTGCGGAGAGCCTGCTTCCTCCTCTCTCTCTGCCTGCCTCTCTGCCTACTTGTGATCTCTGTCTGTCAGAAAAATAAATTAAATTTTTAAAAAATATATTATGAGACTTTGTTTCAGTCATTATAAAGTATCTCTCTTGTTTTTCTTTTAACTATGTGTGTTTCAGTCTAAAGACTAAAAACAGTTTTGATATATGTTGGGGAAGGTGCGGTGACATCTCACTGGGCTGTATAGGATTGAAAAAAAAAAATTTGAAAATATGTCTTAAAGCCTAATAATATGAAGGCTCAGAATTGTTAATTCAATCTTTCATGGGAAAACTATGATTTAATAAAATAAAATGTTAAACATGATAATTTTACCACATCAATATAAGTGTTGCAAATAAATCCAGATATTCAAAATGGGGCTATAAAAAAACTTTTCTGTTGTGAAGTTAACATTATTTGATCTTATTTATAAATTTTTGTCTAATCGTTGCTGGTGTTTCTAAAACTCCATATCAGGTAATTAACTTGACTTACTTTGCAGCATTGTATTTACTGCTTGGTTACTCTTCATTGAACATTTTTTAAATGCATTCCACTTTCCTTATTGGGATTTGGCAAATTATCCTGTTAAACGTTCTTTCGAAATGACCTTTAAAGACCTCTAGTATATCAATTTCTTCACTGTATTGATTTCATTATGCATTAGCTGAATCTACTATTGCAAACCCATCAAAAACACTGTTTTTGTTTGGTTTGGTGGGGTTTTTATTTTTTGCTTTGCAGCTTCAGTTTTGGTATAATCAACATAAGTATTTCTGCCCTCAGAGTTTACTCCATTTATTAAAATTTTCATGATAATAAGTAATTATTTCTTGGATCTACTATTTGCTTTCTGTTGAGTATTTGTTTTATAGAATGGTTTAGGTGAACTCTAATAAACAGAAGAAAATTTAAAACCATATTTGCCAAAACTGCATTTACTTTGTTGCTGTAAAATCCCAATGTTAAATATGGAGCACTGTTTGAAATATAGTAGTTAAAATTGACTTATCTTCTAATCATAAGCACATTTTTTTCCTATTCTATAAAAATGAATTTTTAAAAAATTTCTTTACAGCGTAACAGAATTCATTATTTTTGTACCACACCCAGTGCTCTATGCAATACGTGCCCTCCTTAATACCCATCACCTGCCTCCCCCAACATCCCACTCCTGCCCCTTCAAAACCCTCAGGTTGTTTTTCAGAGTCCATAGTCTCTCATGGCTCACCTACCCTTCCAATTTCCCTCAACTCCCTTCTCCTCTCCATCTCCCTATGTCATCCATGTTATTTGTTATGCTCCAAAAATAAGTGAGACCATATGATAATTGACTCTCTCTGCTTGCCTTATTTCAGTCAGCATGATCTCTTCCAGTCCCACCCACGTTGATACAAAAGTTGGGTATCCATCCTCTCTGATTGAGGCATAATATTCCATAGTGTATATGGACCACATCTTCCTTATCCATTCATCCATCGAAGGGCATCTTGGTTCTTTCCACGGTTTGGCGACCGTGGCCATTGCTGCTATAAACACTGGGGTACAGATGGCCCTTATTTTCACAACATCTATATCTTTGGGGTAAATACCAACGAGTGTAATGCAGGGTCATAGGGAAGCTCTACTTTTAATTTCTTAAGGAATCTCCACACTGTTTTCCAAAGTGGCTGCACCAACTTGCATTCCCACCAACAGTGTAAGAGGGTTCCCCTTTCTCCACATCCTCTCCAACACACGTTGTTTCCTGTCTTGTTAATTTTGGCCATTCTAACTGGTGTAAGGTGGTATCTCAATGTGGTTTTAGTTTGAATTTCCCGGATGGCTAGAGATGATGAACATTTTTTCATGTGTCCAATAGCCATTTGTAAGTCTTCATTGGAGAAGTGTCTGTTCATATCTTCTGCCCATTTTTTGATATGATTATCTGTTTTGTGTGTGTTGAGTTTGAGAAGTTCTTTATAGATCCTGGATATCAACCTTATGTCTCTATTGTCATTTGCAAATATCTTCTCCCCTTCCATGGGTTGCCTCTTTGTTTTGTTGATTGTTTCCTTTGCTGTGCAGAAGTTTTTAATCTTGATGAAGTTCCAAAAGGTCATTTTTGCTTTTGTTTCCTTTGCCTTTGGAGACATATCTTGAAAGAAGTTGCTGTGGCCAATGTCGAAGAGGTTACTGCCTATATTCTCCTCTAGGATTCTGATGGATTCCTATCTCATGTAGAGGTCTTTTATCCATTTCGAGTTTATCTTTGTGTACAGTGTAAGAGAACAGTCGAGTTTCATTCTTCTACATATAGCTGTCCAATTTTCCCAGCATCATTTATTGAAGAGACTGTCTTTTTTCTACTGTATATTTTTTCCTGCTTTGTCGAAGATTATTTGACCATAGAGTTGAGGGTCCATATCTGGGCTCTCTACTTTGTTCCACTGGTCTATGTGTCTGTTTTTATGCGAGTACTATGCTGTCTTGGTGATCACAGCTTTGTAGTAAAGCTTGAAATCAGGTAACATGATGCCGCCCGTTTTATTTTTGTTTTTCAACATTTCCTTAGCAATTTGAGGTCTCTTCTGATTCCATACAAATTTTAGGATTATTTGCTCCAGCTCTTTGAAAAATGCTGGTGGAATTTTGATTGGGATTAAAAGTATAGATTGCTCTAGGCAGTATAGATACTTTAACAATGTTTATTCTTCCGATCCAAGAGCATGGAATTGTCTTCCATCTTTTTGTGTCTTCTTCAATTTCTTTCATGAGTGTTCTGTAGTTCCTCGAGTACAGATCCTTTACCTCTTTGGTTAGGTTTATTCCCAGGTATCTTATGGTTCTTGGTGCTATAGTAAATAGAATTAATTCTCTAATTTCCCTTTCTGTATTTTCATTGTTAGTGTATGAGAAAGTCACTGATTTATGTACATTGACTTTGTATCCTGCGATGTTACTGAATTGCTGTATGAGTTCTAGTAGTTTGGGGGTAGAGTCTTTTGGGTTTTCCATATAAAGTACCATGTCATCTGCGAAAAGAGAGAGTTTGACTTCTTTATTGCCAATTTGGATACCTTTTATTTCTCTTTGCTGTCTGATTGCTGTTGCTAGGACTTCTAATACTATGTTGAACAAGAGTGGTGAGAGTGGGCATCCTTGTTGTGTTCCTGATCTCAACGGGAAGGCAGTGAACTTTTCCGCATTGAGGATATTTGCTGTGGGTCTCTCATAGATAGATTTTATGAAGTTCAGTAATGTTCCCTCTATCCCTGTACTTTGAAGCATTTTAATCAGGAACGGATGCTGGATTTTGTCAAGTGCTTTTTCTGCATCGAGAGGACCATGTGGTTCTTCTCTCTTCTCTTATTGATTTGTTCTATCACATTGATTGATTTGTGAGTGTTGAACCAGCCTTGCATCCCATGGATAAATCCCACCTAGTGATGGTGAATAATCTTTTTAATGTGCTGTTGGATCCTGTTTGCTAGGATCTTGTTGAGAATCTTAGCATCCATATTCATCAGTGATATTGGTCCAAAATTCTCCTTTTTGGTGTAGTCTTTGCCTGGTTTGGGGATCAGGGTAATGCTGGCTTCATAAAAAGAGTCTGCAAGTTTTCCTTCTGCTTCAATTTTTTGAAATAGCTTCAGGAGAACAGGTGTTATTTCTTCTTTGAAAGTTTTGTAGAATTCCCAGGGAATGCATCAGGTCCTGGGCTCTAGTTTTTTGGGAGGATTTTGATCACTGCTTCAATCTCATTACTAGATTTTGGTCTATTCAGGGTGTCAATTTCTTCCTGGTTCAATTTTGGGAGTTTATAGTTTTCCAGGAATGCATCCATTTCATCTAGGTTGCTTAACGTATTGGCATATAACTGTTGATAATAACTTCTGATGATTGTTTTTATTTCCTTGGTGTTCGTTGTGATCTCTCCGTTTTCTAGTTCATAATTCATAAATTCATAATTTTATTAATTTGAGCTTTTTCTTTTTACTTTTGGATTAGTGTGGCCAATGCTTTATCAATCTTATTGATTCTTTCAAAAATCAGCTTCTAGTTTCATTGATATGTTCTACTGTATCTCTAGTTTCTACCTCATCGATCTTTGCTCTAATCTTGATTATTTCCCTTCTTGTGTGTGGAGTTGGTTTAATTTGTTGTTGATTCTCCAGTTCTTTAAGGTGTAAAGACAGCTGGTATTTTCTGGATTTTTCAATTTTTTTGAGGGAGGCTTGGAGGGCTATGTATTTACTCCTTAGGACTGCCTTTGCTGTTTCCCATAGGTTTTGGACCAAAGTGTCTTCATTATCATTGTTTTCCATGAATTGTTTAAGTTATTCTTTGATTTTCTGTTTGATCCAAGCATTTTTAAGCAAGGTGGTCTTTAGCTTCCGGGTGTTTGAAATCCTTCTGAACTTTTCCTTGTGATTGAGCTCCAGTGTCAAAGCATTTTGATCTGAGAATATTCAGGGAATAATCTCAGTCTTTTGGTATTATTTGAGCACTGATTTGTGACTCAGTATGTGGTATATTCTGAAGAAGGTTCCATGTGCACTTGAGAAGAATGAGTATTCTGTTGTTAAGGGTGGAATGTTCTGTATATATCTATGAGGTCCATTGAATGTGTCATTCAATGCTCTTGTTTCTTTATTGATTTTCTGCTTGGATGATCTATTACTGAGAGAGGCGTGTTAAGATCTCCTACTATTAATGTATTCATATCAATATGACTCTTTATCTTGATCAATAGTTTTCTTATGTAATTGGCTGCTCCAATATTGGGGCCATAGATATTTACAATTGTTAGGTCTTCTTGGTGGATAGTCCCTTTAAGAATGATGTAGTGTCCTTCTGTATCTCTGACTACAGTCTTTAGTTTAAAATCTAATTTATCTGATATGATAATCACTACTCTAGCCTACTTTTGAGGCCCATTGGCATGAAAGATGCTTCTCCATCCCTTCACTTTCATTCTGGGTGTATCCTTAGGTTCGAAATTGGTCTCTTATAGACAACATATGGATGGGTCCTGTCGTGTTTTATCCAATCTACAACCCTGTGTCATTTTATGGGCACAATTAGGCCATTCACATTGAGAGTGCTTATTGATAGATCCATTTTTTTTGACATTGTGTTACCTTTGAAGTCTTTCTTTCTGTAGATTGTCTCTATATTTCTGTTCAATGATATTCTTAGGATTTTTCTTCTTTTATAGAGCCCCCCTTACTATTTCCTGCAGTGTTGGCTTGGTGGTCACATACTCTTTTAAGCCTTGCCAGTCTTGGAAACTCTTTATCTCTCCATCCATTTTGAATGTCAGTCTTGCTGGATAAAGTATTCTTGGCTGCATTTTCTTCTCATTTAGTGCCCTGAATATATCTTGCCAGCCGTTTCTGGCTTGCCAGGTTTCTGTGGACAGGTCTGATGTTATTCTGATGGTCTTTCCTTTGTAAGTAAAGAGCTTCTTTGTCTTAGCTGCCCTCAAGAGGGCCTGTCTACCATTATAATTACTCATTCTTACTATCAGGTGTCTCGAGGACTTTTGAGAATCTATAATCATGGAAGGATACCATTCTGCCTCTAGTACATGAACTCTGGTTCCATTCGCCAGATTGGTAAATTTTCATGGAGAACTTGTTCCACTATATCTTCTAGACTTATTTCTTTCTCCTCTCCTTCAGGGATTCCAATAATTCTGACATTGGAATGTTTCATGGCATCATTTTTCCCCCCCTAATTCTGTTTTCGTGGCTTCTAAGCTGTTCGTTCCAGCCTTTTTCCTGATCCTTTCTTTCTATTTGTTTGTCCTCCAGATCACTAATTCTATCTTCTTTCTCAGTTACCCTAGCTTTTAGAGAATTTAGATTAGATTGGAACTTATTGAGAGCATTGTGAACATTATTGCTGGTGGCTTTCAGTTCTGCCGTAACATTGTGAACATCATTCCTGTGGCTTTCAGTTCTGCCCTAATCAATTCTGTTTTGTCATCCATGGCTTTCTCCAACCTAGCTATTGCCTGGATAATTGTTAGCCTGAATTCCCTTTCTGACATATTGTCTATATTGATAACCATTAGTTCTGTTGCAGAAGGCCCAACCTCTGAATTTTTTTTTCTGTTGGGCATTCCTCCTCCTAGTCATTTTGGTGAGAGATGGCTGAACAGATGTAGTTGGATATATCAAATGTGGTGCAGTCAAGGTGCACCCTAGAATGCTTCTGAGCAATCAAGAGTCCCCACCCAAATGAAAGAAAAAAGAAAGAGGGAAAAAAGAAAAAAAGAGAGAGAGAGAGAGAGAGAGGAAAAAAAAAAGAAAAAAGATAAAAGAGAAGTCTCAGCTCAAATGGGCCTCAAGGTAAGATTTGTGAAGTATACAAACCAAAACAGACAAACAAAAAGACTGATAAAAGTATAGGACAAGAGAAAAAAAAATATATATATATATACATATCAAAGCATAGCAAAACAAAACAAAACAAAAAAAGAATCTCGTCAATAAGAACCCCAAGTATAAGATTTATATACTATCAGGACAAACACAAATACACAGAAACACTGGCAGAAGAAAAAGATGGGAGAGTGGTTATAAATTCTCAGTGTGTTGGGCGCCTGGGTGGCTCAGTGGTTAAGCCGCTGCCTTCGGCTCAGGTCATGATCTCAGGGTCCTGGGATCGAGTCCCGCATCGGGCTCACTGCTCAGCAGGGAGTCTGCTTCCTCCTCTCTCTCTCTCTGCCTGCCTCTCTGCCTACTTGTGATTTCTCTCTGTCAAATAAATAAATAAAATCTTTAATAAATAAATAAATAAATAAATAAATAAATTCTCAGTGTGGGCGAGGAAGTTTATTTTGATTCTTCCTTGATGTATCTTGATATCTTTGTTAAAGGACTCAACTTTCCTAAGATAAAGGGGGGATTAAAAATTGGTTTACCTATAGGGGTAGCAATGATTGGGGAAAGGGCATTACCTTGAAGTTTAACTCTATATGAATATTAAAAAATATTAAAAATATTAAAAATATTAAAAAATAAAAATAAAGAATAAACTAACTAAAATAAAATAAAATTTTAAAAAATTAAAAAATAGAAAAGCAAAAGAAAAACAGGTATATATATCAAAAAGCTCAGGTTA
Organism: Mustela lutreola; assembly: GCF_030435805.1. Taxonomy (NCBI): domain Eukaryota; kingdom Metazoa; phylum Chordata; class Mammalia; order Carnivora; family Mustelidae; genus Mustela; species Mustela lutreola. The sequence goes on from NC_081295.1 coordinate 109,104,877, forward strand.
AAAGGTTATTATGGAATTTGAAGTACTGGACATCTCACTGTGATGGTAAATAGGCTAAAAAATTATCTATATAAAAAATTAAAAGTTAAAAAAAATGAACCAGAATAGTAGGAACGAATTAAAAATAAAAGTTGTATCTATGAAGTAGTGGTTGTTGTTCTTTTGTTGTCTCCCCCTCCCCCCCGCCGTTGGCTTTCTGGGGGAGGGGCATGCTGCATGGTTTTCAGGCTATGTTCCCTGAGTTAAGTCCTCCCACCCCCCTCAAGTGGGTGGGCTCTTAGGAAACCGTTTTTTTAGGCCTTTGTTCTCTGAAGGTTTTTATGTTTGTTTGTTCATTTGTTTTCTCTCACCTTGACAGCTTTTGATGGTTTTTGGAGGTTTAGAGCACATTATTTCCCCCTCAGCCACTGGAAGAGCATGTTCTGAGTTGTGGTCCCTGGGGACATAGGAACTCCTGCTCGTACCCAAAACCACAACAGCAGTGGCTGTCTGGGCAACTCCAGACCGCCAGAGAGGTTCAAGCAGTGATTGCACACTGAGATTTTTCTGCTGGCCTGGGGTGGGAGTGCCTAGACTTTCCGGTCCGAGAGCGCCAGGCTGGCACCTGTGCGCCCCTCTCTCAGGGGAGGGTGTGGGGCGGGACTCAGGCTCTGATGGCACGGCATGGCGTGGGCGTGGAGAATGCAAAAAAGCTATGCTTCCGCCAGCTGGCGAGGCTCCCAGCCTCTCATGGGAGCCGGAACCCACGGGCTCTCAGACGTGCTGGTGATTCAGGGACCAAGACCTGGTTTCATCACTGCACTCTCTCTGACTCAGCACCAGGGGTGGCTGTCCTGGGTCCAGGGACTTAAGCCCCTGTCCCTATCCACCCTGATTCCCACAATTTCCCCCCCACCATGATCCTTTGCTTTTTTGGAATGCTTTCAACCAGACTCCAAGTTAATGCTGGTCCTCCAACGCAGGGCACTCTTGTATTGGGGTATTACTTTCCAATGGGTCCCTTCTGGTGGCTCCATCCCTCTTTTGTTTATCTTCCGATATCAGTCTGACCTTCCCATTATGCTTTACCTGCCCACTGGCGTCTTCTGCCCCGGTAGAGATTCAGACCTCTATAATTCTAACCTCAGGCTGATTTCATGGGTGATCAGAGTTCTTTGGTAGGTAATCAGCTCACTTTTGGGTATAGGTGGAAACGGTGCCACCTCCTAGTTCCCTACCATCTTGTCTCCGTATATAAATTTGAATTTTATAAGCAAGTGAATAAAAGAATCTCAAAAGAGAAAATGGTCTCAAACATGTATAGACACTATCCTTCAACATATGACTGATTAAACTAAATTTGGAAAATATTTACTATTATAAAACCACCAAATAAAGGAGAGTATAAGAACAATACCATTCATAATAACATTTATTAAAAAGAAATAAATGATCAGGATTTTGAAAGTGTGAAGAAATGGACATTGTAACACAATAAAAAATTTAAATTCACTTTATTTTTGAAATCTCTTCTAAAATTTATTTTAAGATTTATTTAAGTTCCAGTTAACAGTTTATATTAGTTTCACACATGTACATTATGGTGATCAGCCTTTCCATACAATACCCTATGCTCATCAAAGCAAATACACTCCTTAATCCCTATCACCTACTTAGCCCATTCTCCCACCCAACTCCCTGCTGGTAACCATCAGTTCTCTAGTTAAAGTCTTTTTTTTTTCTTTTTCCCTTTTCTTGTTTTTGTATTAAATTGCACATGTGAGTGAAATTGTATGGTATTTGTCTTTCTCTCACTGACTTATTTCTAGGCATAATACTTTGTAGCTCCATCCAAGTGGTTGCAAATGGCAGGATTTCCTTCTTCTGATGGATCAATGGTATTTCTGTGTGTGTGTGTGTGTGTGTGTGTGTGTGTGTTTGTGCGCTCACGTGTGTACTACATCTTCCTTATCCATCAGTTAATGGACACATAATGCTGCTATAAACATGGGGGTGCATGTATCCCTTCGAATTAATATTTTTGTATTCTTTAGATAAATATCCAGTTGTGCAATTGCTGGATTCTATGATAGTTCAATTTTTTTTTTTTTTTTTTTTTTTTTTTTTACTTTTTGAGGAAACTCCATACTGTTTTCCAGAGTGGCTACATGTACCAGTTTGCATTCTGACTAACAGTACACAAGGGTTTCCCTTTCTACACATCCTCACCAACATCTGTCATTTCTTGCGTTGTTGATTTTAACCATTCTGACAGGTGTAAGGTGATAGCTCATTGTAGTTTTGATTTACATTTCCCTCATGATCAGTGGTGTTGAGCATATCTTCATACGTCTGTTGGCCATCTGTATGTCTTCTTTGGAAAAATGTCTAGTCATGTCTTCTGCCCATTTCTTAATTGGATTATGTATTTTTGGAGTGTTGAGTTTTATAAGTTCTTCATATCTTTTGGATACTAACCCTTTATCAGATAAATCGTTTGTGAGTAGCTTCTCCCATTCTATAGGTCACCTTTTAGTTTTGTTGATTGTTTCCCTTTTTTGTGCAGAAACTTTTTGATTTTGATGTAGTTACAATAGTTTATTTTTGCTTCTGTTTCCTTTGCATCAGGAGACCTATCCAAAAAGAATTTGCTATGGCCAGTATCAAAAAATTACTGCCTTTCTTTTCTAGGATTTTTATGGTTTCAGGTCTCATATTTAGGTCTTTCAACCATTTTGAATTTATTATTGTGTATGGTATAAGAAACTTGTCCAGTTTCATTCCTCTGAATGTCACTGTCCAGTTTTTTCAACACCATTTATAAGAACCTTTCTTCTGTTAGATTTTCCTTCCTCCTTTGTTGAAGATTAATTGACTGTATACTTGTAAGTTCATTTACAGGTTTTCTGTTCTGTTCTGTTGATCTCTGTGCCTGTTTTTGTGCCAGTACCATTTTGTTTTGATTACTAAAGTTTTGTAATATAACTTGAGTCTCGAATTGTAATGTCTCCAGCTCTGCTTTTCTTTTTTCAAGGTTGCTTTGGCTTTCCTGGGATTTTTTTGGTTCCATACAAATTTTAGGATTTTTTTTTCTAGTTCTGTGAAGAATGCTGGTGATATTTTGATAGTGATTGCATTAAATAAGGATCACTTTGGGTAGTATAGATATTTTAATCATGTCTGTTCTTCCAGTCTATGAGCATGAAATGTCTATTTCTTTGTGTCCTTTTCAATTTCTTTTATCAGTGTTTTTTAGATTTCAGACTATATAGGTCTTTCATTTCTTTGGCTAGGTTCATTACTAAGTATCTTACGGTTTTTGGTGCAATTGTATATGGTATTAATTATTTAATTTCTCTTTCTGTTGCTTCATTACTTGTGTACAGAAATGCAACAGATTTCTGTATGCTGATTTTTTAATTCTGTGACTTTATTAAATTTGTATTTTTGTTCTAGCAAGTTTTGTTGTTGTTGTTGTTGTTGTTAGAATCCTTGAGGTTTTGCATATATAGTATCAGGTCACCTGCAAGTAGTGAAAGTTTGACTTCTTCCTTGATAATTTGAATATTTTTTTTTGTTTTTTGTTGTCTGATTGGTGTGTTTAAGACTTCCAGTACTATGTCAAATAACAGTGGTGAGAGTGGTATCCCTCTCATTCCTGATGAATGAAAGACTCTCAGTTTTTCCCCAATGAGGGTGAAATTATCTGTGGGTTTTTCTTTCTTTTTTTTTTTTTTTTTTTAAAGATCTGATTTATTTATTTATTTATTTATTTGTCAGAGACAGAGGGAGAGAGAATGAGCGAGCACAGGCAGACAGAGAGGCAGGCATAGGCAGAGGGAGAAGCAGGCTCCCTGCCAAGCAAGGAACCCGATGTGGGACTCGATCCCAGGACCCTGGGATCATGACCTGAGCCGAAGGCAGCTGCTTAACCAACTGAGCCACCCAGGTGTCCCTATCTGTGGGTTTTTCATATATGGCCCTTACTTTGTAAAAATATGGTCCCTCTGATTCATTGTTTAGGGTTTTTATCCCAATTGGATGTTTTACTTAGACAAATGATTTTTCTGCATTTGTTGAAATGATCTGGTTCTTGTCATGTTGATTTGTGAATATTGAAACATCCTCTGCATCCCAGGAATAAGTCGCACTTTATCATGGTGAAGGATTCTTTTTCCCCAATGTATTGTAAGGCTTGATTTGTTAGTATTTTGTTGGCTTTTGCATCCATATTGATCAGAGGTATTGGCCTATAGTTCTTTTTTAGTGGTGTCTATCCTGATATTAGGGTAGTGTTGGCCTCACAGAATGAATTTGAAACCATTCCTTCCTCTTTTTTTTCCTTTTTTAATAGTTTGTGGAGAAAAATATGTGTTAACTGTTCTTTAAATGTTTGGTAGAACTTGCCTATGAAGCCGTCTGGCTCTGGACTTTTGTTTGATGGGAATATTTTGATTACTGATTCAATTTATTTGCTGGTTATTGGTTTGTTCAAAGGGTTGTATTTCTTTCTGCTTCAGTTTTGAAAATTTGTTTCTAGGAATTTATCCACTTCTTCCAGGTTGTCCCAGTTGTTGGCATATAGTTTTTCATAATATTTCATAATAAAGAAATACTTGTTTGTATTTCTATGATGTTGGTTGTTATTTCTCCTTTCTCATTTGTAAATTTATTTATTTGGGTCCTTTCTCTTTTGTTTTTGTCAAATCTGACTAGAGGTTTATCAGTTTTAATTCCCTGACACAAATATGCTAAGTTGTAAGTTGGTCTGCTCTATTCTACTTATGAAGTGAGATTATCACTACCTCCACTGAGGCCCTGCAGAACTCTCTGCTTGGGAGATGTGGTATGGGCAGAGGTTTGTGCTGGTCTTCAGGGGGAGTTTCCCATCTTGCTGGGACTGAGAAAGGCAGTCCCACCAGAGTGCAGGGGAATGGGGTTCAGTGTAAATAACTTAGGCAGCCTCCCAGCATTTGGCTCTGTGTTTATACTGAAGGGAAAGGTTGGGAAATGGTCTTGGCCAGTTTTTTCATCCTGGAGAGGCATCCATATGAACTCTGCCTCTCATGGACGTGGCTTGAGAAGTGGAATTCTCTTCCCTACTGTGTACCACAGTCATTCTTAAAGTAGCTATTTTCATTCTGTCTGCCCCTAGGTTGTTTGCCTGCTTTCTCTCCAGGAGCAAGGCAGTTTCCTCTTGGCTCTATCTCAGTCAAGCACGTTGACCTTTAGAACTCCAGGTTTTAAGCACCACTGGCTCAAAAAAGTCAAGAAATTCAGCCCCTCTTATTTTTCCAAGACAATACCTGTGGGGAAGCATTCTCCTTGTACATACTCCTTGTGTACATTCTTTGCACTTCTTACCTTCAGTGTGACCTCTTCTCCCCCTTTAGTTGTGGAAGTTGTTCTGTCAGTCTTCAGGTCAATTTCTTTTTTTTTTTTTTAAGATTTTATTTATTTATTTGACAGAGAGAGATCACAGTAGACAGAGAGGCAGGCAGAGAGAGAGAGAGGGAAACAGGCTCCCCGCTGAGCAGAGAGCCTGATGCGGGACTCGATCCCAGGACCCTGAGATCATGACCTGAGCCGAAGGCAGAGGCTTAACCCACTGAGCCACCCAGGCGCCCTTCAGGTCAATTTCTATATTTAGGGTGATTTGATAGTTATCTAGTTGTATTTATGGGATCAGGAAGTCTTAGGGTCCTTCTACTCTGCTGCCATCTTCCCTCCAACCTCCAATTTACATTCACCTTAGTGTGCATGTGTGTATACACATGTATACACATATCTGATATACATGTATATAACTATATATGTAAAAACACATGTGCATATATAAAGCTGTATATGTGCATACAATTTAAGTTTGCTATAATAGTTGTGTATGAATATATAGATACACTGTATATGTGTATCAGTATAAATTATTAAAAGTGTTACAAATATTTCTTATACATGGTGAATTCTTTGGTCTCTGCTAATCCTCTTAAAACAATTTGTCTCCACACACTAAGATAGCCATTCATTTTTATCAAAGGCTCTTCAGTATAGTTTTAGCCATGGTAAAAATGAGTGAAATTGATCTCAATGCCCAATGACAAATAGTTGTTAAATATGGCAAAGACTACAGCTCTATTATCAAATACTATGAAAAATACTAAGCATTATATATGCATGTTTCATTACTATAGTAATAAGTAAAACAGTAATATTATAAAGCAATACACACATATAGTATAATATGAACCAAAATAAACACTTCTTATAAACAAAATAAATACTACTCATATATTAACATTTCAATTTAGCTAAGAACTGTAACTTTTTTAGATAACTTTGTTAGTTTTCACAGCTTCTGTTGACAATCGTCACTTACCAAAACAAAGTCAGTTCTAAATGCACACACACATATGCACATTCAAAATGGCAAGACAGTTAATTTTTTTTTCTTCAGATAATTTTATACTTACAATTTTTCTCTAGTTTGAATGCCTAGATAAGAAAAATGTATTCCTATGACAGAAGATTGCCTTGCTTTCTTTCAATAAGTAGAAGATACAGTTCTCCAAATAGGAGAGGCAATCCTGCTTTAAGGGAATTTTACGTGATTTTTATCAGATTTTGAACATTGATGATTACACCAGTTAGACAAAACAGTAGCTAGAATTCTTGCAAGTGGAAATCTTGTCCCTTTAGGGCTCAATATGCAAGATTAGAAATGAATATCTGTCTTTTCTGGCATGTAGTGTAGTGATGCTTTATTATAACAAGAATTGCAGCCTCAGGTTAAATGAGTAGGATAAGAAAAGTGAACTTGTTTTCTGGAGAAAACACTACATTATATTATTCAGTGTTGGAGGGCTTCAGTGAAAGACTCATTAAATGTGAGAAGCAAAGATGCCATGTGCATTTTGAAGTTGTATAATGTGTCACTAAAGGAAAATAAATATTTGTATATAAATTGTGATGAGTTCAGGGCAGAGTAAATGTAATTCTTAAGTATAATATTTTATACCTTTCACACTTCCAGGAAATTATCAACCTGCTTATATATGTATTTTCATCATCTCCTATATACACAAGTATATATTAAAATATTTTTAGTCCTAAAAATCTTTGAATTTTTATGGTCAGCATGTTTAAGACACATTTGTAAAGTAGAACTTCAAGATGGAATAAGGAAATGAAATTTTGATGTTGGAATTATATTAGCAATTTAAAAATTAACTTTTCCTTTTCTGCAGTTTGTGAACTACAACAACTTTATATTTTTAGAAAGATGATACTTATTAGAAATAATCATTTTGCAATTTTCAATTTGATTTATTAAAGTTATCACCATATTATTAAAGTTAATCCATTTTGGAGTAAGGAGAGGTCAGAGAAAGGTATTAAACATGTCATCATCACATTAGTTTAAGGTGCTAAGGATAGAGGTAGTTCATATAATATGGACAGCTTTACTCAGTTCTGACTGCTGAAGTTTCACCAAAACTAGCTTAAATCTCAAATATGTGGTAATTTTGCTAAAGTAGGGTATATGTTTTGTGGAGATACAGACTTTCTGAAACCCAGATAGGTGAGGAGCATAAGAGTGTATTTTTTATTTTTTTTTTCTTTTTTCCCACATCTTTATTGAGAAATAACTGACAAGTAGCATTGTGTAATTTCAGGTGTACAATGTGTTGATTTGATACTTGTATATCAAATGATGACCACTTGAGCATTAAAACCTAATAAGTACCATATTGCATTAATTACCATTAATTTTGGGTAGTGAGAATATTTAAAATCTCCTCTTAGCGATTTTCAAGCATATAGTACATTATTACTAGCTATAATCACTATGCTATACATAAGGTCCCCAGAACTTATTAATCTTATAGCTAGAAGTTTGTGTTCCTTGACCAACATCTTCTATTTCCCTCCCTCCCTCCACCCTGGTAACCATCATTTTAGTTTATTTCTGTGTGTTTGGCTTTTTGAGAATCACGTATAGGTGACATCATATAGACATCTTTCTCTGTCTGATTTACCGCAGCATAATGCTCACGTTCCATTCATGCTGTGGAAAATGACAAGACTTCGTTCTTTCTCATGGATGAATAATGTCCACATCTGGGCACCACATCTTGAATCATTCATTGACAATTATGTTGTTTCCACATCTTGGCTGTCATGAATAATGCTGCCAGAATCATGGGAATGCAGATATCTTTGAGATCCAATTTTCACTTCCTTTGATTGTATTCCCAGAAGCAAGATTACTGGATCATATGTTGGTTCCATTTTTACTTTTTTGAGGAACCTCCTTTTATTTATTTGAGGACTTTTATTTATTTGAGGAAACTCTTGACTATTTTCTGTTATGGTTGCAGTTACTTATGTTCCCACCAATAGTGCACAAAGATTCTTTTTTTCCATAGCTTCACCAACACTTATTTCCTATGTTTTTGATGATAGCCATTCTAACAGGTATGACTAGCTCATTGGGGTTTTGATTTGCCTTTTCCTAATGATTAGTGATATTGAGCATCTTTTCATGTACCGACCCATTGGCCATTTGGAAATTATCTGTGAAAAAAATGTCTATTCAGTTCTTTTTATAGGTTGTTTGCTATTTTGTTATTGAGTTGTAGGAGTTCATGATATACCTTGGGTATTAACCCCTTATTTGATGCATGGTTTGCAGTTTTTTTTTTTTTTTTTCTTATTCCACAGGTGGCCTTTTCATCTTGTGGTTTTCATCATTGTGGGGAAACATTTAAATGACAATTTTTTTTTTTTCAAAAGAAAAGATGGTTGTTAATTGCTTTAAAGTATATGGTATATATTTTTAAGTTTTTTTAAAAAGTTACCTAGTTTGTCATAATTTTTCCTTAGAACATAACTTACATTTTATTTACTCTGACTACAATTTATCTCTTACTATAAAACTGAAGATATTGCAGAGTGCCTGTGTAAGCTGTGGTCAGTTTCCCATTATTGATCTCTTACATTATAATGACTCCTTGATACAATTAATGAATTCCTAAAGTTGTTGTTATTAGATAATGTCCATTGTCCAAATTATTTTAGCTCATATCTCCTACCTTTATATCATTCCAGGATCCCAACCAGGCTGGTACCTCATTATATATCACCGTCATTTTTCTGTCAGCTCCTTTTGACTGTGACAAGTTCTCAGACTTTGTCTATGTGTGTGTAATTTTATTAATTTATCTGAAAAGTGCTAGTCAAGTACTTCATAGAATGTTTCTTGATTATTTTCCATAGGATATTTGTCTCTTTTTTGGGGAGTTATCAACAAGAATTTATATATTATTTTAATACATTGAGTTTTAATCAAATAATAGTATATTTATTTAGGTGCTCAAGTTAGTCCAGCTATGGCTGTTGGAAGCTCTTTCAGTTTACTCCTGTGTTACTTTGTCATATCCCTGTCATGTAGATCACTATTTTTACTTCAGCACTTTACTTTTTGACAGCACAAAGCGATCTTGGCTAATTTGTGTATTATTTGCCCCAGTCTTAGAATCATCCATTTCTCCAAAGAACTCTGGTTCCTTTAATTAGAGAACTGTGTGAGAAACTCTAGGCTCTAGGTATGCTCACTACTACTGAGATGTAAGCTTTCTCAGTAGAGAGAATAGGGAAATATTTGTTTACCAACATGTGTTTAATGCACATTTATTGATATTTTTATATGTAGTATTTTCTATCTAAAACTCAACTTTAATTCTTACTGTTATCTCCTGCTCTGAACTCTTGGTCAGCAAATGGGTGATCAAACACTCTTCCCTGAGCCCTTGGTAACTACCATTAACCACTGTAACCTACTCAACAAGTAAAAAAACCTGACTTGTACCATCTGCTATACATTTAATGGTCCACTTTCTCTCTCTATATATATATTTTATGGTTTCAGACTTATTAACCCCTCTCTCCACAGGAAAGGGCTTTATCCATTAGAGTACCGTGCTTACTTGTAATTTCTTTTGAGTCCTATAGATTTTTGTCCTTTGATATTACAGATTTCACTCATTTATAAAGTAACTTAGGTCAGTAACTTTCCCTGCCTCACCCCCACACTCTTCAGTAAAGTTGTTTCATATACCTGTAATAAAGATAAGTTGTGTTATCTCTTTCTATACTCTACCCCAGAATTCATGGACCACCTAAATGATTTTCCAGGATATTTATTCTTAAATTTATTATCTGTGCTGTTAATGTTTCAACAAATTAAAAAAAAGGAAGCCTTAGTGTACAGCAAACTAAAGAAAATACATAATAAATTGCAGTAAAAATTAGTAAAATTGAAAATGGTAAAATACAATCAATAAAACCAAGAGTTGTGTTATTTTTGAAAGATCAGTAAAAACTGACCTCTAGTCAGTCTAACCAAAAACAAAAAAAGGTACATACTACCAGAAAAGAAATAGAAGTCATTAATACTGATCCCACAAACATCAAAATGATAATAAAGGAAACCATGAAAAATTCTATTCCCATAAATTTAATATTTTGTATGTAATGGACGAATTACTTGAAAGACACATGCTACCAAAACTCACAAAAGGAGAAATAGGTAAACTGAATAGTTTTATTAATTAGTGATTCATTATCTTTAATAGCCTTCCAAAAAAGAAAAAAGAAAACAGCCAGCCTAGATGATTTTACTCATGCATTCTACCAAATATTATACATTATACATTTTCTAAAAGTTTGTTTTCTAACAGAAGTGCTCTTGTAAACTGGATAGAAAAACCAGGAATTATGAGACAGCCACTACCAATTCACTATCTTTGACTCCTCAAATTATACAAATATTCTAACTTTTGGAATTTGAGACTGACTGCTATTTCATAAGATTTGGCATTATGCAAGACAGATTCATTGTTTTATCTCGTTTCTCCCCTTTGCTGCTGCTTCTTTTTCATGCCTACTACTGTCTTGATATGTCTTGAAGTCAAGACCTTAAATATGATGCCATCCTATTTTACTAAGGTTATCCAAAACAGCAGTTTAATGTACTATTCTAGAATTTTTCCCTTCTAAGGATTATTTCTAAATTTATCAGCCTGTGGATTTCTAAAATTATATTTATTTCATTAAAAAATATGTATATCAGCCATTTTTAGTTTCCAGACGTTTATCCCTGGTCCTCTCGACCAGAGATAGAGACCCTGGTCTCTATTATTTCAGAGTTTTGATGATCACATCAAAAAGTCTTGTTTTTGGTTTTCTTATGAAATATTTTGTTACAATAATCAACATAGAAATTTTTACTTCTATATTTACCCTTTCAGATATATTCAATACTACTGTTAGATTTGTATCATAGATGTCTCTTAATTTTGGAAAATTAATCTTTACAGCCATAATTCTATTTTCTAGGTTGAAGTATCTGGGCTTCTACTCCCCTAAAAATACATAATTTTGGTTATTTAAATATATGAATTTTTTTTTCCAATGTATCACATGCTTGTTTGCACATGCAACAGCGCCAACCTGGCCCTGCATCAGGCTCAGCAGGGGTTCTGCCTGGAGATTCACTCTCCCTCTGCCCCCCCTTCACAAACTCTCTTTCTTAAATAAAACTTTAAAAAATAAAACAAAAAACAAAACAAAACAAAAACAAAACAAAATACCACCACCAATCTGATTTGGTTGACTTGCATTTAATAGACTATTTTGAGAAATTTAAAGAATCCTATTGCACAAGACACCTCTTGTTCAGTTAGTCTCGTGCTAATTTTACTGAAGAGGGCAATTGTTCCCTATTTAATGAACCCAGCTTCTAGCACTTTGAACGCTAAAAGCTTCATGATCTTTCCTGAATGCTGGCCTGCCTGGTTGTGCAACACACTGCTGCCATGCCAACAGTTCAGCAAACCTCTATTTTCAACTGACAACAGGCACACATCTCCTACTGATTTTTGCCCAAAGCTTTTTCTGTTATTTTGATATTCAACATACAATGTATACAATTAGAAAGTAATATAACAGTTAAGAATTATACCCCTTCTTAATCTTTCCAAACTTGTTCTAGAGTGAATGCACAGAAGATTTTTCTGTCTTAATATTTATAATTTCAAACTCTTTACTGTTGTGTAATTATTCCTGGGAGGTGCAATGTGTGAGCTGTTTACATGAGATGAATGGAACCATGAATATATAAGTACATGCTCCATTACACTTATAGTATATTGCTTCTTAATTTACCTCTTGCTTTGGGCCATGCAGAAGATTATTCGGGCTATTTTTAAAGAGCTGTTCCAAATTCTGTAGATTCATCTCCCACAGGTCCTTTTTATTCTGTGATTTGAAAATCATTTGGTGGGCAGAAATTTCACCATGCATTTGTCAGATAAATTTCCCACTTATATTTGGCTTATGGCAGTATGGTTGTTTTGAAAAGAAGAAAGCATAAAGCCCATGACTTACTGTAATGGGGCAGGAAAATGTAGAGCTAGAAGACAAAGAATATAATTACATTTTTATGAGCAACCATGTAAATATATTACTAAAAATGTTCTTTTAAATCGCGTAGTCAAACAGAGAAAGAAGAAAAAGCATCAGAAGCCAGACTGAAAATCCTCTTATCTGACTCCTAGACTGCATTAATAAATTGAAAGCATCAACTTTATGCATCTGCCTAAAATGAACCTAATTAAGGATATCATTACTCAGAATCTTACTAGGAAAAAAATTAAAAACTTATGAAGCTTGAAAAATGTTGCTTCTGAATAAAATATTTTGGAAGAAAACAAGGTTTGATATGCCAAAATTAGTGTATTTGTCAATGAAGTTTTCTTTTTAAACAATTCAAAATTATCAGTATTTTCTGTGAAAATCGGAGAAATCCAGGAGTTCTGATTCTCCTCATATAGAAAGTCATTAATATAATCAAAATTTAAGACACCACTTGAATTCAAAAATTAGAAAGTAACACTAATTAACCTGAAATTTTCACAAATTAATTGTATGTGTTTGGGAAAGCTTTTTAAGACTCACATGTTTCTGGTACATAATCTGTAAAACAAAGTAGAGCGAATATTCAGAAGACCAGTCTTGAAACTTCTGAATGTTGCTTCTTCTGTTACCAAGCATATTACCTATAAAACAGAAGAGCAATGGGATTTTTTTCTCCAGTTAACTAACTTTAAGTAAATGCATTGCATAGAAAACAAGTGATTTAGTGCTTACTCTTCTTATAATTAAATTACTTAGATTAGTAGTTCATTTGATTGGGAAAATGCCTCTATAAACCTCTTAGGGAATGTTTCCAAATTCCCAGAGGCACACGCTCCCTGCTCTTTTCTACACTTAAGACTCCTGGAGATTCTCTTGAGGAAATTCGTGGGGAACAAAGCTGAGGAAGCAGTTGATGGTATAGTATAGCGAACAGAGCATTAAACATATGTAGCTTACTCCTTGCCACAACTCTTTGAGGTTTGTGTTGCTTTTTCTATGTTAGGAGCTTATACAACGTCAATAAGTTAGTAAACCTCAGATGGCAATTTGACTATTCTGCATGATTTTAAGTGCTTAGATGCCAGATTTTTGTAAAGATCTATATTAGAATTCCTCCTTTGCAGCTTATTAGGTGTCTAGCCTTGGAGAAGCTACTAATAACTGCAATGCAGGCCTGAACTCTCATGTGTGTCCATAATAAATTAACTTTCCTGCTTGTAGTCAAAGCACATGGGCAATCAAATTGCATCCAAAGGTTTTGAGTATGGAATGAGAGCAGGGGAGTTTAATGATTTAAATAGTCAACCACTTCAAGCTAATTCTGTCCTGTAGCAACTCTATCACTTGTTATGTCTTGAACATGGCAGCACAGATCTCTTTAAGTTCCCTCAGAAATCTGTTGGAAGGAATTGCATTTATATTAAATATTTGTGTATGGATAGATCTACATACATATCTATCAATATCTATCTATCTATCATTTATCTATCTATCTATATCTATATCACATGAAATTTTGGTAATACAAGCAACACAAAGCTTTCCAAAATATTTTCTGATACTATTGATATGTAAATGTCTATGAAAACAAAGCTCAAAAGAAAATTTTAAGGGGAAGTGTCAAGAGATTTGATCTCACCATTGAAGAGTAAAATACTCCTATTCTGTCAGCCATGCATGAAACAAAGATCTTGTATTAGGGGCATTGGTATTCTTAATATTGGATGACTTCAAATCTGTTTCCCTGGGAAAAAATTAGATAGTACACATATTCATTTCTTTTACTCTTTAGACAATATCTCCTTACTATTTATTCTGTATTTCTTTCATACATGAATATATAGTATATATATATTCTATATATATAGAATATATAGATATTCTATATAGGTATCTATATAGAATATATAGTGTATATATATATATATATATATTCATACATGAACATATATTTCTACCTCAAATATTAATATAGTGATATAAATGATATTGATGAACATTAAAATGTATTGATTATCTCCAACTTTATTTCACTTAGCACTTTAAAATCTTTCAACCAATTTTATTCTTCACAGAATAAAATCAATCCCTAACATGACCTGCAGAGCCTTGAATAATATAGCCATATTTTAAGTTTCTCCAGACTCATGTTCAATCACTCTAACCATAAAAGGCTTTTTACAGTTTCTTGGAAGTTTTTATATCTTTCCTGCCTCTGGCCCTTGAACACACTGTCCTCTTACTGGAACACTTCTATTTCCGCTTGGTTTTGTAGCTAAATCCTATTCATCTTTTAGTGCATACTTCATTATTTCTCTAGTAAAGCTAAATGCAGACATGTAGCCTCATGTAATATTCTATATTAACATACAGGGCTTAGTCTTTGTTAGAACAGTTTTCTGATACCCACAATGACTCACACATAATGTTTTTCATAAAAGAATTAATGAATAAATGATTCTTTTATGCTTTTATTTAATTCTAAACTCATTTTAGAATAATACATTTCCCCCCAAATCTAGATAAAATAACATCAGGTATAAGCCCCGTTGCAAAAATTACTTGATGTCTTTCAAATGGTTTTCACATTAATGTTTTAAAATACAGATTTCAGTATTTTGCTCTATTTATCAGTAACAGACACACTAAACAGTAAATCGACTTAGATATATAAATACTGACATTAAAATTTAGTAGGTTTCAAAAATTGTTTTTTTTTCATCCACCATTTTCTCTTGACATTTTAGCTCCTTTAAGCTCCTGGAACATCTCCAATTCTTGTGAAGTCTTTAGACTTCACAAAATTCAGCATTGAAATTGTCATACCCCTTATTATATCAACTTTATTGTTCACATGGACAGAGTGCTTACTTAGCACCGGAATTTTGAGATAGCTACAGATACTATCATCATTTATAAAAACTAGTAACCTCTGAATCTAAAGTTACTTCTTTATGTAGGAAATGTTAGGGGAAGAATTGAACCCAGAAAGCCTGTCAATGGATACTTTTCTAAAATTGGTGTTCAACGAACATGTGTTTTCTTGGTTTAAGTTTGCTTGAGCAGCTAATAATCTCTGTGTATTCATGATACATTGGCATTAATGGACTCAAAGGCAGGACACCTATCTTGGAATAGATACTGGACAGATTTTTAGTAGGTATGCTTTTAGGTATGCCCTAGAGAGAGGTTACCAGTGCTAGTCAATATAGTTATCAATAAATGAATGCTTTGTGATAATCATGTTCCTTTCTGAGTCTATGTCTTTTCCTTGTGACAATGCCATTCATTTTTTTAATTAACCTATAATTTATTATTTACCCCAAGGATACAGATGTGTGAACCATCAGGCTTACACAATTCACAGCACTCACCATAGCACATACCTTCCCCAATGTCCATAATGCAGCTACCCTATCCCTACTCCCCCAGCCCCCAGCAAATCTCAGTTTGTTTAATGAGATTAAGAGTCCCTTATGTTTTCTCTCCCTTCTGATCCCATCCTGTTTCATTTTTTCCCTCCCTACACCCCCCATGACACCCCACCCTGCCATTCAAGTTCCTCATGTCAGGGAGTCATATGATAATTGTCATTCTCTGATTGACATATTTTGTTCAGCATAATACCCTCTAGTTCCATCCAGGTTTTGCAAATGGCAAGATTTAATTTCTTTGATGGATTCATAGTATTAGTATTCCATTGTGTGTGTGTGTATATATATACACACACACACCACATCGTCTTTATCCATTCATCTGTTGAGGGACATTTAGGTTCTTTTCATAGTTTGGCTATTGTGGACATTGCTGCTATAAACATTCAGGAACACATGCCCCTTCTGATCACTGCACTTGCATCTTTGGGGTAAATACCCAGTAGTGCTATTGCTGGGTGGTAGGGTAGCTCTATTTTCAACTTTCTGAGGAAACTCCATGCTGCTTTCCAGAGTGGCTGCACCAGCTTGCATGCCCAACAGCACAGGATAGTTCCCCTTTTTCTGCATCCTCATCAACATCTGTCATTTCCTGACTTGTTAATTTTAGCCATTCTGACTGGAGTGAGGTAGTATCTCACTGTGATTTTGATTTGCATTTCCCTGATGTTGAATGATATTGAGCACTCTTTCATCTGTCTGTTGGCCATTTGGATGTCTTCTTTGAAAAACTGTCTGTCCACCTATCTGGCCATTTCTTGATTGGATTATTTGTTCTTTGTGTGTTAAGTTTGATAAGTTCTTTACAGATTTTGAATACTAGCCCTTTATCTGATATGTTATTTGTGGATATCTTCTTCCATTCTCTCAGTTGCTTTTGGTTTTGTTGACTCTGCTGTGCAAAAGTTTTTGATCTTGATGAAGTCACAATAGTTCATTTTCCCCCTGCTTCCTTTGCCTTTGGTGATGTTTCTACAAAGAGGCTGCTGCCTGGGTTCTCCTCAAGGATTTTTTTTTTTTAAGATTTTTTATTTATTTATTTGACAGACAGAGATCACAAGTTGGCAGAGAGGCAGGCAGAGAGAGAGAGAGGAAGGGAAGCAGGCTCCCTGCTGAGCAGAGAGCCTGATGCGGGGCTCGATCCCAGAACCCTGAGATCATGACCTGAGCAGAAGGCAAAGGCTTAACCCACTGAGCCACCCAGGTGCCCCTCCCATCAAGGATTTTGATGGTTTCTTTTCTCACATTGAGGTCTTCCATTCATTTTGAGTCTATTTTTGTATGTAGTGTAAGGAAATGGTACAGTTTCATTCTTCTGCATGTGGCTGTCCAATTTTCTCAACACCATTTGTTGAAGAGACTATCTTTTTTCTATTGGGCATTCTTTCCTTATTTGCCAAAGATTAGTTGACCATAGAGTTTAGGGTCCTTTTCTGGGCTCTCTGCTCTGTTCCATTGATGTATGTGTCTTCTTTGTGCCAGTACCATACTGTCTTGATGATGAAAGCTTTATAATAGAGCTTAAAGTCTGGAATTGTGATGCCACCAGGTTTGATTTTCTTTTTAAACATTCCTCTGGCTATTCGGGTCTTTTCTGGTTCCATATAAATTTTACGATTATCTGTTCCATTTCTTTGTGAAAAAAAAAAAAAAAAGATGGTATCTTGATAGGGATTACATTAAATGTGTAGATTGTTTTAGGTAGCATAGACATTTTCACAATATTTGTTCTTCCAATCCATGACCGTGGGACATTTTTCCATTTCTTCATCAATTTCCTTCATGAGTACTTTATAGTTTTCTGAGAACAGATTCTTTGCCTCCTTATTTATGTTTATTCCTAGGTATCTCATGGTTTTGGGTGAAATAGTAAGTGGTATTGACTCCTTCATTTCTCTTTCTTCTGCCTTGTTGATGTATAGAAATGCAACTGATTTGTGGGCATTGATTTTATAACCTAACACTTTACTGAATTCCTGTATGAGTTCTAGCAGTTTTGGGGTGGACTCTTTTGGATTTTTCACAGAGAGTATCATATCATCTATAAGAGAGAGTTTGACTTCTTCTTTGCTGATTCAGATGCATTTTATTTCTTTTTTTTGCCTGATAGCTGAGGATAGGACTTCTAGTATGATGTTGAATAGCGGTGGTAATAGTGAACAGCCCTGCTATGTTCCTAACCTTAGGAAAAAAGATCTCAGTTTTTCCCCATTGAGAATGATATTTGCTGTGGGTTTTTCATAGATGGCTTTGATGATATTGAGGTATGTATCCTCTATCCCTACACTTTGAAGAGTTTTGATCAAGAAAGGAAGCTGAAATTTGTCAATTGCTTTTTTAGCATCTATTGAGAGTATCATGTGGTTCTTCTTTCTTTTATTAATGAATTGTATCACGTTGATGAGCAAATGTTGAACCAACTTTGCAGCCCTGGAATAAAGCCCAATTGGTGGTGGTGAATAATCCCTTTAATATACTATTGGATCTTATTGACTAGTATTTTGGTGAGAATTTTTGCATCCATATTCAACAAGGATATTGGTCTATAGTTCTCCTTTTTGGTGGGGTCTTTTTCTGGTTTGGGGATCAAGGTAATGCTGGCTTCATAAAATGAGTTTGGAAGTTTTCCTTCCATTTGTATTTTTTGGGAACAATTTCAAGAGAATAGGTATTAATCTTCTTTAAGTGTTTGGTAGAATTCCCCTGAGAAGCCATCTTGCCCTAGGCTGTTGTTTATTGGGAGATTTTTGATGACTGCTTCAATCTCCTTACTGATTATGGTCTGTTCAAGCTTTCTATTTCTTCCTGGTTCAGTTGTGGTAGTTTATATATCTCTAGGAATGCATCCATTACTTCCAGATTGTCAAATTTGCTGGCATATAGTTGCTCATAATATGTTCTTATAAGTGTTTGTATTTCTTTGGTGTTGGTTCTGATCTCTCCTCTTTCATTCATGATTTTATCAATTTGGGTGCTTTCTCTTTTCTTTTTGATAAGTCTGGCCAGGGGTTTATCAATGTTAATAATTCTTTCAAAGAACCAGCTCCTAGTTTTATTGATTTGTTCTATTGTTTTTTTTTGGACTCTATTTCATTGATTTCTGCTCTGATCTTTATGATTTCTCTTCTCCTGCTGAGTTTAGGCTTTCTTTGCTGTTCTTTCTCCACCTCCTTTAGATGTACAGTTAGGTTGTGTATTTGAGACTTTTCTTGTTTCTTGAAAAAGGCTTGTATTGCTATATATTTTCCTTTCAGGGCTATCTTTGTTCTGTCCCAAAGATTTTGAACTGTTGTGTTTTCATTTTCATTTGTTTCCATGATTTTTTAAAAGTCGTCTTTAATTTTTTGGTTGGCCCCTTCATTCTTAAGTAGGATGCTCTTTAGCCTCCATGTATTTGAAGTTCTTTCCAAATTTCCCCTTGTGATTGAGTTCTAGTTTCAGAGCATTGTGGTCTGAAAATATGAAGGGAATGATCCCAATCTTTTGGTACCAGTTGAGACCTGATTTGTGACCCAGGATGTGATCTATTCTGGAGAATGTTCCATGTGCACTAACAAAGAATGTGTATTCTGTTGTTTTGGGATGGAATGTTCTAAATATGTCTGTGATGTCCATCTCATCCAATATGTCATTTAAAGCCTTTATTTCCTAGTTGATCTTTTGCTTGAATGATCTGTCCATTTCAATGAGGGGGTTTTTAAAGTCCCCTACTATTATTGTATTATTGTTGATGTGTTTCTTTGATTTTGTTATTAATTGGTTTATATGATTGTCTGCTCCCATGTTAGAGGCATACATATTTAAAATTTTGGATCTTCTTGTTGGACAGACCCTTTAGTATAATATAGTGTCCTTCCTCATCTCTTGTCATCTTTGGCTTAAAATCTAATTTATCTGATATAAGGATTACCACCCCAGGTTTCTTTTGATGTCCTTTAGTGGTAAATTGTTTTCCATCCCTTCACTTTCAATCGGGAGGTGTCTTTGGGTCTAAAATGAGTTTTGTGAAGACAGCATATCAATAGGTCTTTTTTTTTTTTTTTTTCCATTCTGATAACCTGTCTTTTGATTGGGGCATTTAGTCCATTTACATTCAGGGTAAATATTGAAAGACATGAATTTAGTGCCATTTTATTGCCTGTAAGGTGACTGTTACTGTATACTGTCTCTGTTCCCTTCTGTTCTGTTACTCTTAGTCTCTATTTTTGCTTAGAGGACCCCTTTCAATATTTCCTGTAGGGTTGGTTTGATGTTTACAAGTTCTTTTAATTTTTGTTTGTCCTGGAAGCTTTTTAACTCTCCTATTTTTAATGACAGTCTAGTTGGATATAGTATTCTTGGCTGCATGTTTTTCTCATTTAGTGCTCTAAATATATCATGCCAGTTCTTTCTGGCCTGCCAGATCTCTGTGGATAGGTCTTCTGCCAAGCTAATATTTATACCATTGTATGTTATAGACCACTTATCCCTAACTGCTTTCAGTATTTTCTCTTTGTCACTAAGACTTGTAAGCCTTACTATTAGAAAATGGGATGTGGGGCACCTGGGTGGCTCAGGTAGTTAAGCAACTGCCTTCAGCTCAAGTCATAGTCCCAGAGCCCTGGGATTGAGTCCCATATCAGGCTCCCAGCTCCATGGGGAGTCTGCTTCTCCCTCTAACCTCCTCTCTCATGCTTTGTCTCACTCTGTCTCTGTGTCTCTCTCTCTCTCAAAATAAACAAATAAAAATATTTTAAAAAAAAGAAAATGGGATGTGGACCTATTTTTACTGAATTCGAGGGCGGTCCTCTGTGCCTCTAGGATTTTGATGCTTGTTCCTTTCACCAAATTAGGGAGATTATCTACTATAATTTGGTCCAATATACCTTCTGCCCTTCTCTCTCTTTCTTCTTCCTCTGGGATCCCAATTATTCTAATATTGTTTTATCTTATGGTATCTCCCTTATCTCTCGAATTCTCCCCTTGTGATCCAGTAGTTGTTTGTCTCTATTTTGCTCAGCTTCTTTATTCTCCATCATTTGGTCTTCTATATCACTAATTCTCTCTTCTCCCTCATTTATCCTAGTAGCAAGAGCCTCCATTTTTTATTGCACCTCATTAGTAGATTTTTTATTTCAACTTGGTTAGATTTTAGTTCTTTTATTTCTCCAGAAAAGGATTTTATTTCTCCAGAAAGGGGTTCTATTTCTCCAGAAAGGATTTCTCTTCCATGTCTTTTTGGAGTCCAGCTAGCACCTTGATAATCATCCTTCTGAACTCTAGTTCTGACATATTACTAATGTCTGTATTGATTAGGCCCCTAGCCATTGGTACTGCCTCCTGTTCTTTTTTTTTTTTAATGGTGAGTTTTTTCACCTCGTTAATTTATCCAGATAAGAATAGATGAATGAGAGAACAAAATACTAAAAGGGTAACCACAACCCCAGAAAAATATACATGAATGAAATCAGAAGAGACCCAAAACTGGAGGCAGATGATAAGGGGAAAAAAAGGAGAAAATATATAGAAATATTAGACTCATGAATAGAACAGAACCACACTTTTGGTTTGGGGTATATTTTGGTCTTTTGGGAAAAACTTCCTCCCAAAATTTTAAAGAAAGAAAAACATATGTATATATATATATATACAAAACTAAGGGTAAACATGATGAAGGGATGGACTATGACTATAAAGATGAAAATTTTAAAAAGTTTCTAAAAATGGAATTGGTATGATAAGAAGTATGTTTTTTTAAAAAGGGAAATAATGTGATCAGGCTCGAGGCTAGAACAAAGTCATACACTAGATTTAGGGTATACTTTGACCTATTAGAAGAAATTGTACCCTAAATTTTTAAAGAAAAAACCCCTATATGTATACAAAAAAGAAGGTTAAATAAAAGGAAGGGATAGAATATGATTGTAACAATGAAAATTTTTAAAAAAGGATTTTTTAAAAAGGTTTTGATAAGATAAAGAAAAAACTTAAAATAAGGAAGGAAAAATTTTAAAAAATAGAATAAGAAAAAAATTGAAACATTTAACTTTGAAAGACTAAAGGATCATGGAGAAAAAGCCATGAATTCTATATGTTGCTTTCCCTTAGTTTTGGAGTTCTGCAGTTCTCATTGATTGGTTGACTTGGTGTTGGCTGGGTGGTTTTGCTGATCTTCTCTGGGAGGAGCCTGTTGCAATGATTCTCAACTGCTTTTGCCCAAGGCAGAATTGCACTGCCCTAGCCAGGGGCCAGGCTAAGTAATCTTCTCAGTTTTGCTACTGGTAGTTTTTATTTCCTGATTGCTTTCCATACAGCTTTGGAGGACAGGAATGAAGATGGTGGCCTCCCAATCTCCAACCCAGAGGAGACAAGAGCTCAGGGCCCCAGTCCTCATTGTGTCCTCAGAGAAAAGCAGTCAGTCCCTCCCATCTCCCTGGTCTCAGGCTGCACTCTGAGCTGATCTGGCCTGTGATGGAGCATTTCTGTCTCTGGTGCACAGCCCCATTTGGAGTCTCCAAACCCATCAGATTCCTGCCACACACTCCCACACTGGTCCTCTAAGAGAAGAAAGGAGGGGGTCTCTCTGGATCTGCCACTTGTGGGGTCCTTGCTCCAAGAGCAGTGGCCCGACTGTGCCTTAGATCACAGTTTAAGGTAATCTGGAGCTAAGAGCCCCCTCCTTGCTTCTGTCTCTGAGGCCAGGTTCCCTGGCCCAATACCTGGGAATTCTGCCACGCTCAGACACCCTTGGTCTTTTTGTGTCCCTGTGGGTCCTGAGACGACACTGCTCCCATGAGGGCTCCACCCCCTACTTAGCCTCTGGAACAACAGCTCTCAATGGAGCAGACTTCTAAAAGTTCCAATTTTCTGCTTTGCTGCCCTCTCATTTGCTGGGATTCAGACCCTCCCGCCAAGGTTTATCTTCTTATCACTTCAGATTCACTTCTCTGCACATCCTACCTTCCAGGAAGTGGTTGATTTTCTGTTCCTATAATTGCTGCTCTTCTCTTCTAGCTCCTGAATCATTACAGAAATATTTTGGAAATGAGGCATACTAATTGCTTAAATCCATTCAGATGTACCTTCTTTCAATCCTCTCAAGTCTATTGTGTCTGCATTTTTCCATGTGATTCTAGCGGTCAGCATAGCTCTTGGAATCTAACTCATGACAATGCCATTCTTAGCAGCTTACTCAATAACTAACATGCAAGTCAGTTAATAGTGTATGTGTCAGCATTTCTTATAAAATTTAATATATTTTCTGCTTATAATAGTAATTTTATTGATTAAATTTATATCTTTTGTTAACTAGTAAGTAGTTCAGTTTTGTTAATCACTAAAGGAAATGGTTGTCAACTATGTCAGATATTCTCAAATGGGGAAAAGAACAAGAATTAGTATATTTGCAAAATGGGCTCTATTTTATAATTTTTAAACTGTTAATCAGTAAATAATTCTTTGAGGGTTTCCTGGGTGGCTTAATAGGTTAAGTGTCTGCCTTTGGCTCAGGTCATGATCCAAGGTCCTGGGATCCACCCCTGAGGTGGGCTCCTTGCTCAGGTGGGAGTCAGCTTCTCCCCCTGCCCCTTTTTCTGTTCCTCCCTCTTCCTGTCCCCATGCTTGTGCATGTGTTTTCTGTGTGTGTGCATGTACCTTGTCTCTCTAACTCTCTCTCAAATAAAATATTTTTTAAAAAGTTATTTGAAAAATATTTAATGTTGCTCTGTATATTAAGATTTGTACATAAATTTAAATAAGTGGCCTTGTGTTCTCTTTCTCTTTTGAAAAAAAACAAGTTTGATTTGAGGATTAACTTTAAGAAAATTAGATATTTTTTCAAAGTTTTCAATAAGTGTTTTGGAAACTATATATTAATATCAATGGGATTTTACCTCTTTTTACAAAAGAACTAAGGGACTTTTACCATTGAAAAGGGATTCATGTTGACCAGGTTGATCTTACTTGATTCTTTTTTGGTAATTTGAAATAAGAACTAGAGAAACAAGCAAGTCAACTCAAGTTGGACATTGGAGCAGTAAATTTAAGTGGTACCAAGCTGCAGTTGGCACTACTGAATGTCAACCTTGAGCAAGCTCTATTTGAGTAAGCAGAAACCAAACACTGAGCAGACTCAATATGCTAAAGAGAGAATGAAATATTCCTACAATAAGGAATAGAAAATAGAGACAATACACCCCTAGACTTTAGGACAAGATCAACTATCTGAAGATTTTTCCAGATTTGTGATAGCTAAAAATTGGGTATCTAGAGAGTGCTTTGTAGGTTTTTAATTAGCTACCTTTGTAATCTGAGTTTATCTGAAAGATACTTAGGCCCTGGAAACCAAATAGTCCTCTATTCAAACAAACTCATTCTAAATGAATTACTGTAGAGTGTATTTTTATATAATCAAATTTCTTTTCATTGTAGTACATAATTTATGCTATATAGATTCATATCCATGGAATATATAACAAATATAATCTTTCTTAATGAATATTCAGGAATTGGTTATTTGATTTACAGTTTTTCTGTAAAGTGAAATTTTTATTTCTAAGCCTTCAATTAAAGATTCTTTTTTTTTAACGATTTTATTTATTTATTTGACAGAGAGAGATCACACGTAGGCAGAGAAGCAGGCAGAGAGAGAGCGGGAAACAGGCTCCCTGCTGAGCAGAGAGCCTGATGCGGGACTCAATTCCAGGACCCTGAGATCATGACCTGAGCCGAAGACAGAGGCTTAACCCACTGAGCCACCCAGGTGCCCTCAATTAAAGATTCTTCAGA
Organism: Mustela lutreola; assembly: GCF_030435805.1. Classification (NCBI taxonomy): domain Eukaryota; kingdom Metazoa; phylum Chordata; class Mammalia; order Carnivora; family Mustelidae; genus Mustela; species Mustela lutreola. The sequence continues at coordinate 109,129,533 of NC_081295.1, forward strand.
TCAGAACAATTACATCAAAAATTTGAGAATGAAGTGTACTGCATAATGAGAAATATTTGTGTTTTTTTCCTAAGTCTATAAGTACCTCTAATAAGTTGTATTATTATATTAGAAATTATAAAAAGGAAATCTGAGTTCTAGTTTATTCTGGCTGAACTTCCATGTTAACCTTTACTAGTGTAGCTGATGGCTGTGGTGACCTCAAGATGGTTGGCTTTTAGTGGGTCAGGACCATCATAAAACCCAACTAGAAATGATCACTATTCTGAGCTCCAGGCTGGAGCATGCTCTTTCTTGATCCTTCTCAATACCAACTTCCACGGGGTGCGGGGTGGGGAAGGAATAAGCCTAGGGCAATGTAGTCACATGCATCCCATGTACCTCTTTCCACATCACTCTTCTGATACTCAGAACCTGAAAACTCTAGTGTAAAATGGTCCATAATCGAGTTCTAGGACTACATGGACATGAGTCTCTTTCCCAGTGTGTTTCCTATTGGGTGGACTAAACTTCTAGTGTGTTCAACTCTAAGTTGGGTGGTGGGGGTGGGGGCAAGAGGTGGCCAGAGATGGTTCTTATCAGACACTGCAGACAAAGTTTGAATATACAGGTTGATACCCATGAGCAAAAGTTTCCTCATGGTATGAGATTGAACCTGCTGTGGATTCAAGAGGAAATTGGCCAAGGGCTAGGAGCTGGCTCTTCCTTAACTAACACATTCAAGATTATGAGAATGTTGTACTTGAATCTAGCCTTTAAAGTCATCATGAAAGTATATTTGTCAAGTTTGGAAGCTAAACTGATTTCATTATCTGGTTTATAACTTTTGGGTGTTAGACATACAGTATGTGAACCTCTATTTGTATTATCGCTGTTTAGGTTCTGGTGAATAGATGTTGTGATCTACTGGTCTTACAGCTCTTGACTTACTGGTCTTGGTGTCGCCTAATCAGTACTTTTGGGAATACCCAGAGGCAAAGAGGGACAACGTCCCCTTCTCCAACCATAAATTAAACCCAGGACTCTGATCCATTATTCTGATTTTCCTAGAGCACAGTCTCTCTGGTATAGTCAGCATTTTTTTTTTTTTTAATTGAAGGAGCAAGGGATACCCTTATTTATGAGGAAAATTTGTTTCCTATTTTTGTCTAAATGGAAACAGTTCTTCTGTAGGGTAGCTCTATGACTTTTTTCCCACCCTTTATAATGATATTTATGTTCCTCCAAGAACAGTAGCTAGGGGCAATGTTGTTAAGTCATTTAATGGCTGATTAATTCTGCATTCAAAATGATATATATCCTGGTTATAAAACACAAATAATGATAAAAAATGTGGAAATAATAGTTTTTTCTAAATGTATTTATTTTTAAACCTAACTCTTGGTGGTATGGTTCTTTTTTGCTAATTTGTTTCTGTATTTTTTCCTTTTGAAAATGTCTTATGGCTACATTCACCAAACAAGGAACCTCATGTCTTTATTAAAAACAAAACAAAACAAAAACCTTAAAAAAACAAAAACAACTTTCACTGTGATAAAAGCTATTTCTTAAGGTTTCTGTGAACATCAAGTTTTTCTTGTTAATCCACACATCGTACATGGCAGTAGCAGTAGATATTTTCTTCCCCTTTCCTATTGATACTCATACAGTTCAGTGCCGATAAATATTATAATTATTTTACAACTCTATCATTACAACAATAATGATAAAAATATCACTTTAAAAATAACAATGTTCATTCCACACCAAAGTTTTAGTGTACAGGGTAGATATATTTTATGAGATTCCCACATTTAGATATTGGTTATATGTATATGATTGTATTTTAATTGGTTCTTTCAAGAAATCCTGTCAAAATCATAGTTTAACTTTGACTTTAAAGCTGTTAAATCTTAAACAATTTATGTAATTAATGATAGAAATTGTAAAATCAAAGTAATACACAAATTCAGATTATGAATCACATTTTTTTAATAAAGATTATTTACATATATGAGAGAACATGCACACAAGAAGGAAGGAGGAGCAGAGAAAGAAGAGAGAGAGAAGAGGACTCCCTACTGAACAGGGAGCCTGATGTGGGCTCCATCCCAGGACCCTGGGATCAGACCCGAACAGAAGGCAGACACTTAACTGACTGAGCCACCCAGGCACTCTGAAAATCACATTTTAAAACTCCTACTCTGTCAATAGGAAACCACATATATGTCTTTTTATGTGGGGGGAAGAAAAAAAAAAACTATAAACTGAATTTCCCACTTTTCAATTTTATTTATTTATTTATTTATTTAAGAATTTATTTATTTATTTGACACAGAGAGAAAGATCACAAGTAGGCAGAGAGGCAGGCAGAGAGAGAGAGGGAGGGAAACAGGCTCCCCACTGAGCAGAGAGCCGGATGCGGGGCTCCATCCCAGGATCCTGGGATCATGACCAGAGCCGAGAGGCTTTAACCCACTGAGCCACCCAGATGCACCCCACTTTTCAATTTTAAAAGAATCTATTTTAACCAGAATGTTTACTTATATAGTCTGTATTATAAATTTCACTATCTTTATTGGTATTTAAAACAGGAAGTTTTTTGGAACATTTTATGGAAAAAATCTACCATCTAAAATAAGGATATATTGATATTTTAACTATTGAACTTTATATACAGAAACACAGCAGTTAATTTTAAGGTCTTTATTTAGTGTGAAGCAATAAATAGAGAAAAATCTTGTTCGTACCAATAGTAATCTTCATATTTTTATCAATATTTTATTGGCAAAAAACTCCAAAAAAATCATTGGAATATAAGAGTTTTTTCTTTTTTTAAAGACTTTATTGATTTTAGAGAGAGTGTAAGCAAGCACAAGTGGGGAAAGGGGCTGAGGAAGAGGGAGAAGCAGGCTCTCCACTGAGCAGGGAGCCCAGACAGGATGTAGAGCTCTATCCTAGAACCCAGAGATCATGACCTGAATGGAAGGCAGAGGCTTAACCAACTGTGCCACCCAGGTGGCCCTGGACCATAAGAAAGTTCTGAAAGTATTTATAAAAATATTTTATCAGTTTATAAAAGCAAATGATGTAATTTATATTTAATTCATTGAAAATATTTGTAAATATGTATCACCTAAATTCCAGTCTCATCCCTACTCTCATTTTTTTTTCATGTAGCTGATTTTTTAAAATTTTTTAATTTATTTTTTATTTATTTTCAGCATAACATTATTCATTATTTTTGCACCACACCCAGTGCTCCATGCAATTCGTGCCCTCTATAATACCCACCACCTGGTACCCCAACCTCCCCCCCCCCGCCCCTTCAAACCCCTCACATTGTTTTTCAGAGTCCATAGTCTCTCATGGTTCACCTCCCTACTCTCATTTTATCTTTTTGATGCTCAGTGTCCTCATCAGCCTCCTTTGGGCCCTGAATTAGAGCTGAAGCACTGTATATAGCTGTCTCATTAATTGCCTATGTGATTAAGGTAAATCATTTTTCTTTGTTATAAGATGAATGTTTCATAAATGAGATGTAATCCTGAAATTCAATCTAAAACCTTCTCTGGAGTCCTTTTTCTGAAAGAGTCAAATTTAAGGCTTACACTCTGTTTTCCTGAGAGAATTTTAATATACTATTGGTGAATGCTGATTATTATTTCAAACTTTTTCAAGAATATACATACAAGATGTACAGTTCTTCATCAAACAAATATAACAACCTACAGAATGACTTCCATTTTTTTAATTCCTGAGAGGTTTTTAAGTGAAAATAATGGGTTATGCATGGATGCTTTTTCCACATTAAGTGTAATAATCACCTTATTTTTCTTAAACATTGTTTTGTAGCTTATGAAGAAAGCCAGGATATGTCACCCTGAAGTGTCTCTTTGACATAAAAATTAGTCTGAACTGAAGACAACTAAGAAGCAAATCCAGGAAAAGCTTTCTCTTTTCTGTTTAAAGCAGCATATAAAGTTTCCTTTTACAGGAGACAAATCCTTAGCAGGCCAGAGATGGCCAACACACCTGATTCCATTAGTTTCCACCCATATATTTACCTTCCCACTTTTCTTTGTCCTGTCCTTTTTCTACATGTTTGCTCTTAGTTGAAGATGCTGTACAAAACTGCAGTTAAAAGCCACTGCTTTGAGTTACTTTTTAAAAATTTCTCCTGGATAGTGTCTGTTGTACATGTTAATAAACTATTTTATTTTGCCTTTTTTTTTTCCTTATTAACCTTTCTTTTTGTTAGAGTCTAAGCTAAAACCAAAAATGGGTAGAGGTAAAGTCTAGCCTCCTCTGAATTACATGTCCATTACAATCGTAGATGTTTTTCTGCAACATTGTTTTATAGCCTAAATGTCTATGAGAATCCTTGGTGTTTTTAGCTTAGATTAGCATCCATCCATTATGACAATTATTTTGAGTTTATTTTAAACAGCTGGAATCCTTGCAATAAGGAATTTTCCATTTGTTTGTCCAAGGTAATACTGAGATCCAGATAATATGTCCGTGGACCTCACTAGGTTCATTGCCTTTTCTTGCAGTAGATATATTATAAATAATCTCTACGTTGTAACTGAGAAAGTAATATAAAAGATGCAATGAGATCCTTTGGTCATTGGAATTATATCATACATTGTATTTCAAAAGAAATCTAACATCCTTCAAAGGACACAGTTTAGTGTTACACAAGGACAAGAGAAGAGAAATGAGCCTGCTTTCAAATTCCCAGTATACATTGGTGAAGAATGGTGTTTGGGTTACCTTCCTTCTGGCTTATGACTATGCAAAGCTCTGCATGTCTCTGGTTTCATTGATGGTGGAAATGATAAAGGTGCTAATGAAGTATAATTTTTGAGTGCCTTTGATATAATTTTTGAGCGCCTTTTTGACAATCCTTTTAGAATAGAAATTTGGAAAAAATTATCTCCTCTATTACCTATTGCGAGTGTTGGCTTCCTCCCATTTCTCTCCTTTTGATGTTTCTCCATTGATGTAATCTTCCTTTTCATTCTTCTAGCTTCCTTTCATTTCATCTGTTTCATTCAGTTTAAATACTTAAAATTACAGCAGCTTAGGTTTTCTGAAACAAATTCTTTGTAATTTCCTGACAGAAACTACTTTTCTAATAAGGAAAATAATAGACATACATTCAGTTCTATAAATATCAAATGGATGTAGTTCTTACATTTGCTATAATAATAGTAAAAGCTACTCCTCTTTTTTTTCTTTTTTCTTCCATGTGACTACTTTCCCCCAGGAACCAATTTTTCAAAGATCAATAAAATAAAGATGTGGAGACTTCAATTTTTATGAAAATTTTCATATAGGACAAAGGAATTTGTATATACTTCCCATTCTTTCCTTATTGGTTTTGATCTAAATTCACTATATATATATATATATATATATATATAAATTTAAATTTAAAGTACCCTTACTAGGAATGTTGCATACACAGAGCTGCATATTATAAATAATTTTTGAAGGATAATATTATCAAAAATAATACCACATCTGAAAAAGCAATATAAAGCATCAAGGAGTCAAAACTAATTTCCTTAAGTCCTAAACCAACAAACTTTATTTTGTTTTAAAATAAATTTTAAAAATGTAACAAAAATGCAGACTACTGATATTGTCAACACATAATATAATCGCTTGTTTATCGTAGTTACTTGTTTGTAAGTTCAGGTAAAGGTGCATTTTTCAGATAGGATATTTTACTCTGAAATATGGTTGTGCTATAACCCTCTAGGGGGAAGATTTTAAGAACTTCAGTTAGATGGTGGTGTACAAATAAGTGAAAATGTCTTCTGAGTACAAAGGTATCAATGTTCTATGTAATTTTTTAATAATTTAAAAAATACTTTTCTTTGATTTACCATCTCAATATACAGACTACTGAGAAAAAAAAAAAACTTAACAAAAAACTGTATTTTAAAACATTGTAAATTTTTGTAGCCACTTAGATTTGCCACTGGACTCTACAACCAAAGTACAGGACTCTGTTTTGTTTTGAATCCTAACCTTTGTAATAAGTGCCTAGCACACTGCAAGTGATAAAAATTATTGAAGGAATTAATATTAAATCAGATTAACATATCATAGTGCCCTTAAATAAATACTGAAGATCTTTATTCTGCTTTTTAAAGAAATGTTTAATTTTACTGAATGTACTCTTTTTTTTTCATTTTATTTTATTTCTTGTCAGTGTTCCAGAATTCATTGTTTATGTACCACACCCAGTGCTCCATGCAATACGTGCCTTCCATAATACCCACCACCAAGCTTACCCAATCCCCCACTCCCTTCCCCTCCAAAACCTTCAGTCTCTTTCTCAGAATCCACAGTCTCTCATGGTTTGTCTCCCCTTATGATTTCCCCCAACTCTATTTTAAACTTTATCTTCAATTAGTTCCAAGTTAATGGCTTCCATTCCCAAATTCCCAAGCAACTAGATTTTAATATACTGCTCATTCTAGGACCTGTCCACTCAAAATGAACATCATTCTAGGATCTGTCCACTCAAAATGAACAAAACTTAAAAAAAAATTTTTAAAGGGAAAATTTTATTCCAGTCCAAGTTAGGACAGCTGCCTGGGATACATAGTTTTCACAAAGAGGAGAGTGCTCCAGGGATGCAACATTTGGTATAGGTTTATATGTTTTTTACATCAAGAGTTACAAGTCATCAGAAGTTACAAATCATCATCATCATCATCATCATCATCATCAAAGGACATCCGGAAAGTTATAGGTTTTATAATTTTAGTATGTGCTAGGCTGTAGGAGTTTGGTCTTCAAGGAAATAGGAAGATTTTTTTCTTTGTTTGGGATGTTTTTTGGTTATTCTTATTCTTATTATTATTTATAATGAAGCAGACATACATGCTTACTTGTGTGCTTGTGTGCTCAGGACAGAAATAGAGTCCATGTTTTGAGGTTTTGTGGAGTCTTTTTGACCTTGATAAATGATAAAGTCTAGCTTCTTTAGGAGCCAGGAACAGAGCCCACAAACATTAGAAGTTGAAAATTTCCTTTATAAGACCAAAAATCTATTTGTTGACAAGATTACTGCAATGAATATTGAATGTGAATAGCATTATTTAAAAATAAGAATACCTCCATCAAACAATGAAATGATAGGGGAAAAAAACTTACTGAAGATCTAAAAAATACCAGAAACTTTGCTAGGATTGCTTAAACCATTTAGCCAGTTTTTCCTCTTACTTCGCCTCTCGTTCTGTGGCTATATTGCTCTGGTTTTATACATGAGGAAGTTGTGACCCAGAAACATGAAAGGTCATATAGATAGATAATGGTGGCATTGGATTCAGCTCCTATGTGACTTCAATCCCTGGGTCTATTTAATTTTATCACTTTGCATTTGTATTGTACTACATATTTCTCTACAGTATTTTCTTTTTTAAACTTTTGTCAGTATTTTGCATTTTTGTTTGAATCATGCATGCCATTAATTGCTCCTTCCAAGATTTGTTAAACTTTAGCTTTAATATGATATTTTCTTAAATATGTGGTATTTCAAAGCAAACAGTACCAATGTAAAATTCTTCAATATACATTTCTTACCCTTTTGTGCTACAACTAATTATCCATATATTTCTCTATCTAATATTGTTGCTCTCTCTAGGCGATAATTAAAGACTTTTTTCTTTTTGTCTTTCTCTATTTTCTTTATATCACTATATTTTCTAATATAGAAACTTTACTAAGGGTAATTTTTCATTCCACTGAATAGATACTTAGGGAAACTTTCCATTTTAGTTCTGACATGTAAAGAGTTTGGAAGTCATCACTCCCAGTCTAATAACAAGATAAAGCTTAGCAAACTGAAAACTGAGGTGTTTACTTAGACTGCTCAGAGAAGTGACATATAGGACAAACTGCTAATATAAAATTTGAAGAGATGAATCTAGATAGAGATAAGGTCTACTTCTGAGGAGTAGAAGCCTCTTGAACTATAAACTGGTAGGAACTTGTAAATGGAAATTTTGATGAATTTCTGGAGGATAAGGATTGGTTAGCTTGAAATTGGGAAACTCTAAGGGCTACAGTTTGAAGAGAAGTCTTAAATTTTGGTGGGTCTAATCTTCAAGAATCCCACCAGCTTTTCATGGTGAGGAGCCAAGATAGCAATGCTAGGGTCAGGGAAGGGGGGGGAACGGATTAACCACTGTATTGAGTACATCCAGAGCGCTCTCGATAATAGACCCTACTCTTAAGGGTAAAAGAACCTTCTGTTTCCTGGGATAAGTGTATTTTCCTGACTCTAGGCCTGTCCAGCTTTTCTATCTCGCCTGGGAAAGGGAGAAACACTAGAGAAGGTCACAGCCTAGAAATAAAAGCCCATTACAAAGCTAAGCATTTAATCATAAGATTACAGAAGCTTCCCATTCCACACAGCTTACCACTGTTACCAGTAAGACTGCAAGATTCTTCTTTAATTATGGTGGATTGCAACTAAAAGAACTTCAAAGTGACAACTGTGAGGAGAAATGTGCAGGGAAGCCAAAGGATTCCATGGAGAATAAAAGTGCACTAAAGGAATTTGAAGCTTCTGGTAATGACAGCTATAGCAGATACCAAATACAGAGCAGCCTACTAGTCAGGTTAGCATCTAACCATATACGAAGGACTCTATGTCACAATATCTAATACATTGTGTCTGGTTTTAAATAAAAAGATGGCAAAGCAAGTGAAAAGGAAAGGAAAACAATCTAAAAAGACAAATTAAGCATCAGAACCAGACTCAGATGTGACACAGATTTTGGAATTATCTGGCAGGGAATTTAAAGTAACTATGATACTAATTGTGATATGATACTAATATTGTGTTAATGGAACAAATGGAGAACATTTAAGAACAGATGGATAATGTAAGCAGAAAGACAAATGCTAGGCAAAAATCAAAAAGAAGTGCTAGAGATCAAAACCACAACAGAAATCAAGAATGCCTTTGATGGGCTTGTCAGTAGAAAGTAGAAAAGTGACTGAGGAAAAAACTAAAAACTTTGCTTGAAAATATATCAATAGAATATTAAACAAATGCAAAGAGAAAACAAAGAATGAATATAACAGAACATTTATAAACTCTGAGACACCATCAAAAGGTTTTATAGACGTGCAACTGGAGTACCAAGAGGAGAAGAAAGGGATTGGAATAGAAGAAATATTTGAATAATACTCGATAAGACTTTTTCAAAATTAATGGCAGGTGGTTAAGCTACAGATCTAGGTAGCTCAGAGGACACCAAGCAGCATAATTAATTTTGGTTAGGGGCACAATATACTTTATATAACTATAATCAAATAAAGTAATTCTTATGGTGGGATTAAATGAGAGATATTCTGATTTTAGTCAGAACTATGGAATATGAACCACAGTTGTGATATGAATGGCTTTTGATATTGAAGTCATCTTTAATTATAGGACTTGTTTCTATTTAGTTAGCTAATAAGAAAATCCTTTAGTGACAATGGTAAAAAATGTGCAATAATTCTAAAAATTCTCTAGTTTTCAATTTTACCTATAATTTAAATATTGAGTACAAACATAAATTTGAAAATATCAAATGCTGTACTTTATTCTGTTGCTAATAGTTAACAAATGGACATAATTCAGTTATGTCACAACTATCTAAAAACTAATAAAAATGCAATTAAATCACCAATTAGGACATCCTGCTTGGCATGTTCCTCTTAATCTCAGATGCATTACCAGGCACAGAATGGGAAATCAATTGCTATCCTTGCCCACTGAAATCTAAGTAAGTCTTTACTTCTAGCTTCACCTGTGGAAAATTTTAAGATTTCCAAACTATCTTCATGTTTGCTAGTTATGCTGGAAGAAAACAAAGGAGAACATATCTGAAACTTTTGTTGGGATGGTTCTATGTCTCTTAAGACTTGATGCGAGGTGGTCCTTATAGACGAAACACACAGAATTACTCCATCCTTTGGATAAAAATGTTTTTATTAACATACAAATAATTTTTTTTAAAAGTCATTCTGACAACACATTAGGAAAAAAAAAAAACACTGATAGTGAATGTCTTCAAGGAATCCTGGTACTGTGTTAAAAGCCATGATGACATGAGAGAAAGATGAAGTTCCTGCCCTTGAGTTGATAGCACTTGAGTGATCATTTATTTTCTTTACTTTATTCTTAATTGTCTGTTGTCTTCTCAGTAAAACGGGTGCCAGTAATCTCCACCAATAACAAGTAGGGACACCAAGATTTAATCTATTTTTTTTTTTTTAATTTGAGAGAGGAATGAGAGAGAAAGAGAGCATGAGGAGGGGGAAGGGCCAGAGGGAGAAGCAGACTCCCTGCTGAGCAAGGAGCCTGATGTGGGACTCAATCCTGGGACTTCAGAATCATGACCTGAGCCAAAGGCAGTAGCTTAACCACCTGAGCCATGCAGGCACCCTAGGGACACCAAGACAAATGAAATTATGGACAATTGCCTAAAGTGCTCCCTGGCCTCATTTCCATCTGGAAATCTGGATGCTGTGTCTTGGCTCTTGGGATGGAAAGTTTGACATTAGATTTAAAATCTTCCATAACCAATCCAAACAACCTCTATTGCCCATTTAGTGGTATTTCTTCCATATATTTAGATGAGTTGATGCTAGTAATCAGAATAATATATACTTTCATCATATGCAAATAAGCAAGCCAAGAGACACTTTATGTGACAGTGCATATTGTCTGTACAATTGACTTTTATTTTTTGTGTAAATTGTTCAGTTCTAAAACTGACACTGATGCCACAAAGAGGAGAGAAGTGAAATAATTACTGAAGTATATAATCAATAAATAATGGAGAATAATTATTTATTGGACAGTAAATCAATAGGAGCAACTTGTGCCCATTTTCATATTGTCACACACATAACAGATAACTAGGCACAATCAATAGAAAGCTAATTCTTATAGCAGCAAAGAAATAGCTGATTTCATAAATATGTATGTGTTCAATATATCAAGTTGGCACAAACTCCTTCTAAACAAGTTAGAAATGTCCTATACTGTCCAATTTTCCAGTCTATTTGTAAAGATTTAAAATAGCAAGAGAGTATTTTGTACCATATACTTATATGTGCCAAATTTTTTACAAATGTTACATAATTAAATATCACAAAAATAATCAGTTGTCAGCAGATGGAAATTATATTAAGGAAACTTCCAACGGAAGGTCTGCAGACTGAAAGGAAATGATATTAGATAAAATTTCAGATCTACAGGAATATCCGAAGAATGGCAAAAATAAGTTCATAGGTAAATGATTTTTTATTTTTTTTAAATCAAGAAATTGAGTTATTTAGTTAAGAGATAATAAAAATGTACTTTGAGGCTTATAATGTAAAAGTATAGAACTGTAATAGAACAAAGGATGGATGGCTATCAACAGAAGTTTGCTTTAAGTTTCTCATAAGTAAATGATAAAATGGTATAACACAGACTGTGATGGTAATATATACCATAACTCTTAGAGAAGCCATAAAAGGGAGGCAAACCAAGAACAAAGACTTTTAACTACAGGGAACTGGCAGTTACCAGAGAGCAGGTGGGTGGGGGATGGATAAAATAGGTGATGGGGATTAAGGAGTGCACTTGTCATGATGAGCACCAGATGTTGTACAAGAGTGTTGAATCCCTGTATTATACACCTGAAACTGTATGTATTACACTGTATGTCAAATAACTGGAGTTAAAAAAAAATAAAGTGAGAGAGGGCATCATTATCTTGCTTCAGATCTTAGAATGAAGGCTTTTAGTTTTCCACCATTGAATATGATGCTGCCTGTGATTTTCCATATATAGTTCTTTATATATTGAACTAAGCTCCTTCTATACCTAATTTGTTGAGAATTTTTATCATGACACATTGTTGAATTTTCTCAAATTCCTATTTTTCATCTATTGAAATGATCATGTGATTTTCATCTTTCCATCTGTTGATATGGCAGATCACATTGATTTATGAGTGTATGTATTTTAGTCCTGTAATGGGCATCATAAGATGGTAATTTCTAGACACACATCGATGCCTCAGTTAAAGTGTCTGACTCTTGATTCTGGCTCAGATAATTGATCTCAAGATTGTGAGTTTGAGCCCCAGGTCAGGCTCCACATTGGGTGGCAATCACTTATATAAAATAAGCTCATATACTGAACCAAATGATCATCCCAACGTATGAACAATTCCCAAAGCAGAATGTTGTGATTTTGTAGAACTAGAGAAATTGAGATGAGAATTTGTGGCTGTTGAAGCAATTTGGAATCTGAGAGGTGGGATCGTTAGAAAAGCAGAATGAAACACAATAAGCTTATATGAACTCCACAGGTTTTTGGTTAAGAATTAGGGTTGTAAAACTATACAGACATAGAAATTCACATGGAGAGGAAGCTCGTTGATGAGAAAAGTGCAGGAGGAGATTTTCTGGGGTGGCGCTTACACTCTGCATCTTGCTGTGGGCACCAGTTGTATTTGTGTAAGCCCTTGTCACAACTCGCTGAACTATACCAATGAGAGCTGTGCCTTTTGTTGAATGTTCATTAAATTTCAATTTTATTTTTTTAAAGATTAATTTATATGAGAGAGAGAGCTGGGGTGGGGCGGGGGCACAGGGAGAGAGAGAATCTCTAGAAGACTCCCCGCTGAGCACGCAGCCTGATTCGGGACTCGATTTCATGACTTTGAGATCATGACCTGAGCTGAAGCCAAGAGTGGAACACTTAACCTGACTGAGCCACCCAGGTGCTCCTAAATCTCAATTTTAATAAAGAGAATCAGAGGAGAAGACTAGGAGTCACTGAATTATCACCAAGTCTTCAAATGGGAAGAGGATTAAGAAAGAGGATCAAATGAATTGTATAATACTTGGAGGGTCAATTGAAGATAAAGTGGGTTTTTCCCCTAGTTTTAAAAATGAGAAGAATAGCGTCACATTTGTATAAATGATCCAACAGAGAGAAAAAATAAACAATGATGTACAAGATTATGACAAAAAAAAAAAAAGAATTTGACTTGTGTAAGTGCAGGGTGAGACCATATGATCTTTACAGGAGAGCAGCTGCTGTGAAGTTGGGAGAAGAACAAATCTATAAAGCAAACATTCTACCAAATTATTTATATTGGCCTAACCAGAATAGAGAAAACAGGTAATTTATCTGAGATACCAGAAATACCAAATTTAGGAATGATGAGTACTCTAAAGCTTAAAGGACTACTCTAGACATTCATATGAAGTTTAAAAATAAGCTTCAATAACATCTACTGGGGACACAGCTTTTGTAGGTTGAGAACCACCAAGTTAGATGGTCTAAGGCAACTCCTTTAAATTTCTCCCATTCCTTTCCTAATTAAACATTAAACCAAGTCTGTATAAGTTCAGGGTGATCAGGTGATAGTGAACTACCAACTAGAGCAAACACTAACACTTTTCAGTGCAAGATAACAGAATGCAGAGCCTCTAAAAGGTATCACCCAGCATGTTCAGAATTCAATTAAAAAACGAATTGTATGTGTGCAAAGCCACAACAAAATGTTATCCAAAGTCAAGAGAGAAAAGAGCCAATGTAAATTGACCTCAGAAGTCTCAGGAAATAAGATTTACACACACAAAAACTTGAAGAGAGCTATTATAAATATATTTAAAGGTAAAGAGATCATCTTCTGGAGTAAAAATGTAGGTATTTGCATAAAAAATACTGTAAAAAGCAGAAATTCAGAAATTATAAAATAAAATAACTGAAATGAGAAAGTTCTGATGTATTTAGAAAGTAACTGTCAAAAATAGCACAAACAGAATAGTTGAATAAAATTATGTTATATATTTATTACATCCATAATGTAGGAAATGATGGAAAATTGAGGCTGGAAAAAGTGGGAATTGTGATATCTGAAGTGGAAAATGAGAATTTTCATTTATGAAGTCCCACATCAGGAGTGTGAAATGTCTAGTGTGAAGTTTACAATACCAGAATATGAATGCTACATGTATTTTAATAAGTTAGGGATGTCTGTATTCAAAATAGTGGGACTTACTAGCCAATAGAAGAAGTAAATAAAATAGAAAAATAAAAATATTAAAAGATAGGGAAATAGCTGATTAGGAGCTTGGGCAATAGAAGATAACAAGAAGATACACTTAAATTGTATCAATAATTACATTAAATCTAAAAGGAAGAAAAATTTTAATCTGAAGAAACATAGATTGTTAGATTGGATAGGAAAGCAAGATACAAATTAATGTTGTCTACAGAAACACATAGGATGAAAAACATAAGCACACCAAACAAATAGTTGAAGGAAGTTGATGTGGCTACATCAATGTCAGACCCATTAGACCTCAAACCAAGGAGTATTATGACATATAAAGAAGGACATTCATAATGATAAAGGGCATAATTCATTAGGATGAAGTAGAAAGTTTAATTTAGTATTCCTGTAATAATAGAGTTTCAAAAATAACAAAAAAAATGAAGAAAACCTTACAGTATGAAATGGAGAATTAAACAAATTCACAATATTAGAAGCACTGTTCTCTTAGTGATTAAAAAAATACTCTTTACACTGTAAAGTTGCATTTGTTCTTGCTACTATAACAAATCACAAATTTAATGGCTTAAAACAACACAGATCTATTATAGTTTTGGAGATTAGAACTCCAAATAGGTCTCATTGGGCTGAAATCAAGATGTCAGCAGGGCCCTTCTCCTTTTTGGGGGCCCTAAGAAAGAATCTTTTTCCTTGCCTTTTCTGTTCTTAGAGGTTGTTTATTTGTCTTTTGGATCCTTTCTTTCTTCAATGGCAGCAATGGTTGGCTGTGTCTTTCTCATATCTCATAAGTCTGGCATTGACTCTTCTGCCTCCCTCTTCCACATTTAACTATCCTTCTAATTACATTGGCTCAACTGGATAATCTTGGATAACCTCCCCATACTAAAGCCAGCTGACTAGAAAACTTAATTCCATCACAACCTCAATTTTCTCTTGCCATGTAAAGTAATACTTTCACAGGTTCTGGGGATTATTATGTGGACCTCTTGTGTGGCTACTGTTCTGCATACCACAAAATTATATTTTAATAAAAAATAATGAAAAGAGAAAGTAATATTAAAAAGACTAGCAGAGAAGAGTCCCAGTTTGTTTAAACCAAAAATATAGATCTTAAAAAATATTAAACAGTACTTAATATTTTTAATATAAACTTTCATGTTTTATCTCATGTTAGTTTCCTGTTGCAGAGCTATCCATTTCTTTACCAAATCGTCTCCTTTCATTCAAGACCTGTTTGACATGAGACAGATTCAGACTCCTAGTTTCACTTTAGCTTAACAGTTGCATGAGATTTTACTAGAAATAGTCTATTTTGATTTCATGCCAAGGTCTGAAAGGTTGTATATTTCATACCTGAGTTCTTGCACTGGTTTCCTACATGATGTTAGTCTGATTAAAAGAGATGATTTTTGTCGAAGTTTACAGACTCAAATGTCCTTTCCCCTCACTGTCAACTTCTTGTTTATCTTGGCAATAATGTATCTAAGCCAGAAACTTCAAAACAATGTGACCTACTAAAGGCAAACAAATAAGGCATTTCATTTTGTTTTGTTTTTTTAGTTCTTCTTCTTCTTCTTCTTCTTCTTCTTCTTCTTCTTCTTCTTCTTCTTCTTCTTCTTCTTCTTCTTCTTCTTCTTCTTCTTCTTCTTCTTCTCCTTCTCCCTCTCCCTCTCCCTCCTCCTCCCCCTCCTCCCCTCCCCCTCCCCCTCTTCCTCTTCCTCCTCCTCTTCTTCTTCTTCTTCTTCTTCTTCTCCTTCTTCTTCTTCTTTTCTTGTCCTGTGGAGTTTTCTTTTTTCTTTTTTCTGATAAAATTTCTGGTTTTCATTTTCTGTTTTGAAGACACAGTGATATTAGTTTTAATTTAGGAAGAAATTACTGTACCTATTAACATGCTGATACCACCCCCAAGACTATAACTTGTCCCTTATCTTTTGGTGGTTGCTGAGTTATTGCTTTCCTATGGCTTTTATAAAATATTTCAATTATCACACCATACCGATTTTCTGTATGCCTGCCTACTGGATCATTGCTGTAATTTATCTTTCCTTTTTGTCTTCTATTGACTTCAGCTGCAGTTTTCTTACTATCCACTTTCAATACTTATCCTAATATTCCTGCTCAAAATCTGTCACTGGAAAAAATCCTCAGTAACTCCCACTACTGAGGAAAATCAGCCAAAGTAGGTAAACTTGTGTTGATTCTCAGATTCCACATTTGTGTTATCCCAATTTAATTAGGTGGAAAAAGTTTAGTTCCACAGTTAAATCATGCTTTATATAAGTTGGAACATAATTTTCTTGCTCTTATAAAAAGCAGTGCAATGGCAGAACACTGGATTTATTTTTAAGAGAATTGTGTTTGGACTCAGGTTGTTTTTTTGAGGATATGTATATGTAATCTTCCTTGGTCGTCTTCTTTGCTAACACTTGGGAAGAAACACTGCATCATTTCCATCCATTTGTAAGCCTAGTTGATTGGAACCTAGTTGGTGTTATGACCAAAAAAAAAAAAATATATATATATATATTTATATATATATTTATATATATATTTATATGTATATGTGTATATATATGTGTATATATATACATACACACATATAAATATATATATTTTATATATGTATATATATATGTGTGTATATATACATACACACACACGGAGGTATAAACTATAGGGTATGTAAATCAAAGTAATTAGATTTTTTTTTAAAGATTTTATTTATTTATTTGACAGAGAGAGAGAGATCACAAGCAGGCAGAGAGGCAGGGAGAGAGAGAGGAGGAAGCAGGCTCCCTGCTGAGCAGAGAGCCTGATGCGGGGCTCGATCCCAGGACCCTGAGATCATGACCTGAGCTGAAGGCTGTGGCTTAACCACTGAGCCACCCAGGCGCCCCAAAGTAATTAGATTTTTAAGTGAAATTAAGGATAATTAGATCGCATCTCTCCTCTTTTGCTGTAGAGATTCAGTTGTTTTTATTCTAAAAGTACTGCTCAAATCGTAGAATAAAGAAATATTTTAAACTACATAGGTCATATATTTGACCAATAAAGACATCTCGTATGTCCTTAATCCTTATCAAAATACTATTCAAGACTTAATTATTAGAAAATTATCTATGTGTATACAGTCCATATTTATTTGAAAATAAAATAACAATTGCTTAAGTTCAATTGTTGTCATTTTATATCTTAAGATCCTTTTTTACTCTTGAAATAGATCTCTTTCAATTATTTTTCTTACTTTTCCAATGGCACTTATCCACATTTCTTATAGCAAATTAGTAGAGACTGTAAATATTTTATCATTTTTAAAATTTTCTTTAAATAATAAAAATCATAACTTCCTTGGGAAGAGAATCAAAGCCAATTGTGGCTACTTTTAAAACTCAGCATGTCAGGGTGCCTGGATAGTTCAGTGGGTTAAGCTTCTGCCTTCCGCTCAGGTCATGATCTCAGGGTCCTGGGATCGAGCCCTGCATTGTGCTCTCTGTTCAGCAGGGAGCCCGCTTCCCTTCCTCTCCCTCTGCCTGCCTCTCTGCTTACTTGTGATCTCTCTCTGCCAAATAAGTAAATTAAAAATTAAAATAAAAACAAAAACTCAGCATGTCTTGCAATTATGAGAGACCACTATCTTGTCTTTTCAATGCACACAGTATTCACAAACCAAACAATTGATTCATTGCACTTTGCTTCAGAAGCACAATTAAATAAAGTTATGGAGATGCTTGAGATCTCCGTCTACTATGGGCATTTGGGATTAATTTCTATGAAAAACTTGACAACATGTATGCTTTACATCACTGAGGTCTTGGTTATTACCTAAAATATACAATTCCCTTGACCATTCATGATCTTTTATGTTCCCATTACTACATGGATTTTGTTTTTTCTTCTCTCTGGTCGCACATCCTCCCACTATATCCTTAAAAATATAAACATACAGACCAAACTCGTGAGCCATCTGGAAAACTTGTTCTCTAATAGACAAATGCTCTTACACATAATTGATCTCATTACTGAGAATTTACTCCATGCATTGTACCAAATGAAACTTCTTTACCTTTGAGAATGTCATTTACTCTGTGGCTTCTCAGGACTACTGACTCAATCACACTCCATATACCTCAGTATTAGGATGTAAGCTTTGTCACCCTCAATTTAAAATGTCACTTTATAATCATTGATCTCTTTTATGCTTATATAAATCTCTTGCTCTTAATGTATATATTTTCATCTAGGTAAAATCACTCCCTATCCAGTGTCAGCACTTTAATTGAATCTATCCATTAAATAGATGATTTATTGAAAATGTTGAAATCTGAGTCATTCACTCTAAGTATTTTATGATCGAGAATTACAGATGTAATATGGATGAACTAATAACTCAGCATCCTTACTTCTCTACCTCTACTTATGTCAGCCAAACATCCAATTTCTGTAGCCACAAGTTGGAGTCTATAGCATTTCATAATTGTTTAACAACCAGTCCTCAGAAAACAGAAGACCCTAATCTGGATCACTTAAAAGCTCTTTTTAATTTGGGACCACTGGGTGGTATAGTTGGTTAAGTATTCTACTCTTAGGGATGCCTGGGTGGCTCAGTCAGTTGAGCGACTGCCTTCAGCTCAGGTCATGATCTCAGGGTCCTGGAATGGAGCCTCCATTAGGCTCCTTGTTCAGCGGGGAGCTTGCTTCTTCCTCTGCCTGCCTCTTCCCCTGCTTGTGATCTATCCCCCTGAGCAATAAACAAATAAAATCTTAAAAAAAAAAAAAAGCAAAAAAACTTCTGACTCTTGGTTTGGGGTGGGGTTGTGATTTTGGGTTCACGCTCAGTGCAGAGTCAGCTTAAGACTCTCTCTTTCCCTCTACCCCTCCCCTGGGCTTACTCACATGTTCTCTCTTTCTCTCTCCTTCTCAAATAAATCTTAGGGGAAATTTTCTTTTAATTACTCTCCTTAAATACCAGAATCTGTCATCCCTCTCATTTTTTGAAAACTATCACATAGAAACTCTTTCTTTATAAGATCAACTAAATATAATCCCACTTTGCCAGATCCCCTCATTCCTAGCTTCTTTTATTTTTCTTTTTATGATTTTATTTATTTGACAGAGAGAGAGACAGTGAGATAAGGAACACAAACAGGGGGAGTGGGAGAGGTAGAATCAGGCTTCCTACTGAGCAGGGAGCCCAATGTTGGGACCCCATCCCAGGACCCCAGGATCATGACCTGAGTGGAAGGCAGATGCTTAACTGACTGAGCCACTAAGAAGCCTCTTTAGAAACATAAGTCTTAAAATTTCTCCCTCTTTATCTATCATTTTTTACTACTTTTGTATTAGATCCTCCCCCCCCCCGCTTTTTTTTTTTTTAAGATTTTTAAATTTACATTTGAGAGAGAGAGATGGATAGCATGAACAGGGGGCATGGTCAGAGGGAGAGGGAGAAGTAGCTTCTGAGCTGAGCAGGGCTGGAGTGGGGCTTTATCCCAGGATCCTGGGACCATGACCTGAGACCATGACCTGAGCTGAAGGCAAATGCTTAACCAACTGAGCCACACAGGCACCCCTGTATTATTACATCATTTAAACCAGGATTAAATATATTTCAAGATCTCCTTTTTAAAAAATTCTAGGGATGCCTGGGTGGCTCAGTTGGTTAAGCCACTCTCTTCGGCTCAGGTCATGATCCCAGGGTCCTGGTATTGAGTCCCACATTGGGCTCCCTGCTCAGCAGGGAGCTTGCTTCCCTCTCTGTCTCTGCCTGCCACTCTGTTTCCTTGTGTGCTCTCTCTCTCTCTCTGACAAATAACTAACTAACTAACTTACTAACTAACTAACTAAATAAATAGATTCTAATCCCCTCCCCGAAAACTTAATCCCATGTTTCGTAGGAGTTCTGCCTGACTCCCTTGAGAGAGAGCGTACACTTAATTTTCTTTATGATATAATATTTCTACTTCAATGCAATTGATATTTGACTATGACCTAATCACTCCAGTGTACTGTGCTTGCTAAAATCACCAGTTTCCTTTATTTATTTATTTTCTTTTAAGATTTTATTTTGTTTTAGAGCATGTGTGCATGAGTAGAGGGAGGGGCAGAGTATCTAAAGCAGACTCTTATTGAGCATGGAGCTGGATATAAAGCTTGATCTCACAATCCTGAGATTGAATTGAACTGAAACCTAAAGTCAAACTCAATCAGTTAAGCTACCCAAGGGCTGATTGGCATGCTCTTTAGACAACGCTTGATATTATTGACTATTCCATGTTTTTTGGAATTATTTTTGCTTGTTTTATGTAATTTTTTATCCTCTGTTATCTCCCTCCCAGCCTGCTATTTTTTATTAATTCTCATGTATATTTTTTCTTTCAGTATTCTTAAGTGATTTTATTTCCATGTTCTCAATTAACATCATGTTTTGATGTCTTTCCAAATCTAGATTTTTTTTAAAGATTTTGTTTATTTATTTGAGAGAGAGAGAGAGAGAGCGATCACAAGTAGGCAGAGAGGTAGGCAGAGAGGAGGAAGCAGGCTCATGCTGAGCAGAGAGCCTAATGCGGGGCTCGATCCCAGGACCCTGAGATCATGACCTGAGCTGAAGGCAGAGGCTTAACCCACTGAGCCACCCAGGCACCCCCCAAATCTAGATTTTTATACTGAGTTCCTTAACCTGGATAATTAGATATTTATGTTGTACAGACATCAAATTCAATATCAACATGTCTAATGCTGAAAATATTACTATCTCTTCAAAGGTCTTTCTTCTCCTATGATCTCTCTTTATGAGCAACTCTATTACTGTACATTCACCCGCCTAGAAACTTGGTTGTCAATCTTGAAACTATTTTCCTATCTAATAATCCAATCACCAATTCTTCTATTGAATTGTCTTTTAATTTTAATCTACAGATGTCTTTCTCATTCTACCTGTCTTATTTTAGAATTTCTTCATTTTACTCTCGCTATTATGACATTCTTTTAATCTTCAGTCTCAGAGCCAGAGAATCTTTATTACAGCCAATGTTAATCTTGTAAATCACAACATTGATAACACCACTACTCAATCAAAATACAATAGCTTAGTATTGCATTGAGAATGAGGTAAATAAGCATTTAAAAATAGTGTTTTTAAATATGACTTTGTTTTGGTATAAAACACCTTGTCCTTATCACAAATGTACTCCATAATCTCCATCACCTTTTTCATCCATCCTCCCACCTACCTCACTTCTTGTAACCATAGTTCTCCGTAGTTAAGAGTCTGTTTCTTAGTTTGCCACTCTCTCTCTCTTTTTTTCTTTTTTTGTCATCTTCCTCATTTTGTTTCCTTACATTCTGAATAGGCAGAAAACATGAATAGACATTTTTCCAAAGACATACAGATGGCCAACAGACACATTAAACAATGCTCAATATCACTGATCATCAGGGAAATGCAAATCAAAACTATAATGAAACATCACCTGTCAGAATAGCTAAATCAACAACACAAAAACAACAGTTGTTTATGAGGATGTAGAAAAGGGGAACACTCTTGCTCTGTTGGTAGAAATGTAAGTTGGTGAAACCACTCTGGAAAACAGTATGGAGGTTCATCATAGAGTTAAAAATAGAACTCCCCTATGATCCAGCAATTTCACTAGTAGGTATTTACCCAAAGAATATGAAAATACTAAGTAAAAGAGATATATGCACCCCAATGTTTATATCTACACTATCCCAAATGTTCATAGGCCTAGATATTTTTAAATAAATGTTGTGGGGATAAACAACTTAAGACACTATATTAATTAAGCTAGTTGCTGTAAGAGATGTCTCAAAATTTCATTCATTTAAGCATAAAACTTTATTTCCCCCAAGTATCAATTCCATAATGAATTTTAATATTTATTAATTCCATAATGAATTTTCTATAATGAGGCAGTAGAAAAACATATTTTCAAACAGTGATTCAAAGATCCAGGAGAACCCACTGTCTTTCAACATATGATATCCAAATTACTCTGGATGTCAACATCCAATGACAGAAGACGACAATGGAGAATGGTGAGATGGTCACATCTATAAATAGAACATTTCACTTCAGTTTTTTAAGTGTTAGAAAACTTCAGAAATTCTGCAAGATGAAGTCTATCAAGATTTGTTAATCAAGTAGTATGTCGATGCTGTGGCAGAAACTGAAGGGTAGTATACCCAAATCCACCTTTCTCATATTTGCCACTGTGATAGAGGTTTTAATAGTTTGGTTTCAAATGGACATCATGCATGTCCATTTGGCTCAATTGTCATCAGTGTATCACAATCAAAGACTTGTAAAATTATTATCTGCTTCTTCCCACATATTCAAACATTTATATAGTGGCTCAGTCTCTCCCAGCCATCTAATGCCTCTGAATATAAGGCCAGAAGAATCACAGATTTGTTGTGCCTGACAGCATTGCACTGTTAAACTAGTAAATACCTACCTCTAGACTCATGTCAAGAAATAGAATCTGATTTCCTTAAGACAGTCTTGTCAGGTATGCTATAAATTGCAATGAAAATTTTTTTTTTTTTATTTCTTTGTCAGAGAGAGAGATAGAGAGAGAGCACAAGCATGCAGAGTGGCAGGCAGAGGCAGAGAGAGAAGGAGGCTTCCTGCTGAACAAGGAGCCTGATGTGGGACTCAATCCCAGGACCCTGGGATCATGACTCGAGCTGAGGGCAGTGGCTTAACTGACTGAGCCACCCAGGTGTCCCACAATGAAAATATTCTTAACATCTGCCATCTGGGATCTTACAATTTAGGGTGGTTTTTTTGTTGTTGTCATTATTTTGGTGGTTAATGTTCTTTGTATATTCTGTGTTCAGATTTAATGAGGAAAAAATAATGCATTTTTATTTTTATATGTTAATAAAATGTGTATGTGCTTGGTATGAAATAGAAGTGTGAAACTGCTCAATGCCTATGAACTTTAAAGTTTTTTTAGTTGTACTCTCCAAATTCTGTGATCATTAACTTGGAAGTTTAATAAATAAAATTGAATAAATTCATGACTGAAATATAAAAGAGTACTCTTTTCTTCAAATATTTCCTCTTATTTTAAAATTTTTATTTATAAAAAACGTTTTCTATATGGTGACTTTTTAAAACCCCTTATCTGCTAATGGTTGATACCTACTGCTACCTATTTATTGGTAGAGGAAATTATATTTTTAAAATTATTTTTGAGCAGGTGAGAGATATGGATGTTATAGTCAGAATATGGATCTGCTTCTTCCCACATATTTCCACATATATGGATGTTAAAGTCAGAAACATGGGCTGATTAAAAATGCAGGCTAAATTTCCATTATGTCCTTTTACCCCAACCACCTAGTTCTTTTTCCTAAGGGCAAGCAATAGTATCTGCTTCCTGTATATTATTTGCAAGACTATATACATATGTAAGCATTTGCTTATTACAGATAGGTAATTTCCCTTACTATGGAAATTCTATATTTTCATCTGCATTGTCATTTATAGACATTAGAAGATAGAAGATATGTTTCAAGTTATTGTTTAAAAAATAATTGTCAGGGATGCCTGCATGGCTCAGTGGATTAAACCTCTGCCTTGGACTCAGGTCATGATCTCAGGGTCCTGGGATTGAGCCCCACATCTGGCTCTCTGTTTATCAGGGGGCCTACCTTCCCCTCTCTCTCTGCCTGCTTGTGATCTCTTTCTCTCTCTCTAGCAAATAAATAAATAAAATCTTAAAAAAAATAATTGTCAAACTTTTCTGTAGCCATGGATGTTTGCAATGTACTTCATTTTGGTTTCATTCATTTTTACCCATACTGTATCACCATTGTACATACTTTTATAATTTATTTCTATAATTCATATATGGTCTAGGGAAAACAATATGGATACTTTCACTGTCCTTGGTCACAAAAAATAGGACCTCAGACTTGATCTGGAATGAGGGAAGTAGAATTTCATTGCAAATTGTTATTGGTGATGTTGGGATCAAACTTCTTTCTAGCTGAACAACCTTCCACTAACCCTTCTTATATTACCCACTAACTCTTTGTCTCTATTTTCAAAAGGATATGTTGGTAGCAGTTCCCAATTTTTTTGTTAAAGAATTTATTTATTGGACAGAACAAGTAGGGGAACAGCAGGCAGAGGCAGAGAAGGAAGCAGGCTCCTGCTGAACAAGGAGTCCAGTATGGGATTCAATCCCAGGACCTTAGCATTATGACCTGAGCTGAAGACAGATGCCTAACTGACTGAGCCACCCAGATGCCCCAACATCTGAGGCTTTTTTTTTTTTTTTTAAGATTTTTATCTATTTAGTTGACAGAGATCACAAGTAAGGCAGAGAGGCAAGCAGAGAGAAAGGGAGAGCAGGAAGCAGGCTCCCTGCTGAGCAGAGCGCCCAATGTGAGGCTTGATCCCAGGACTCTGAGATCATGACCTTAGCCAAAGGCAGAGGCTTAATCCACTGAACCACCCAGGTGCCCCAGTCCCCAATTTTTTTTTTGAGGGATCTTCAGAACTTTCTCCCTTTGGAGTTTAGATTTTAGCTATTATACAGCTGCTTCCAGTTACATTTACTGCTTCCTAGCTGACAAGATTTTGTTGCTGTTGTCATATCTCCAAAATCTCTATCACTCTAGTTTTAAGCCTTAAAAATAGTTCTTTTCACCATAACTACAGGGGGATGTCATGATAACACAAAATTAGAAGTCTTCAATCTATCTTCTTAACCGTAATTTAGGAACCCTAAATTAAGTTTTAAGGTATTTGTTCTTTGCCCAGTATTTAGAGAGATACAGGATAGTACAGAGTTGGTCACATAACATGGTCTTTAACTTTACTATTTTATGATGTCTTGAATAGTTTCTAGTAAGTTGGAACTAAAGAGACCTAATATGGTTAAAAAAAAAGTGTCTTTTCTTACATGAATAGGCTCTTTTTGTAAATATGAGCAAATAAACTGAAAAGCAGATATCTTTTGGTTTTATTTACATTGATCTTAACAGAATGAAAACAAACAGCCAAAGTAAATAAATATAGAAAATTATATTGTTAAAGCATCTGAAAAAAGTGGAAGAGGACAGAAATTAAATTGTAAGATGTGAAACATTTTTTTGAATTAAGTATCGGGCTAATACATCTGGAACTTTATCTAAATCTTCATTTACATGATCACAAAATACATGTTCATCATAGTGTTGAATAGAAGACCATACAATTATCGGGCATCTTGTGAAGCCAGAGATTGAACTGGTTTGTGTATTTGAAATGCAAGGAAATCAAACAAAGCCTCTGTTAAGTAATTTTAACTACATTAAAATCCTGTTTTCTAATACACTGTTTTCTCATGTTTAGATAGTGGTTATTAAAGAAATGGCTTTACTTTATCTCTTACCCATGAGAGTAAGTGAAACTACTGATATCCATCAAAATAACTAACATTTGTTTAATACTGTTTAAGGAACTAAAAAAGTTAATAACTTTGGAATGGTGACTTTTTGGTCAAAGAAAATCTAAGTTAGAAGAAAAGTCTTAGTATTCTATTCACTTGTGAAACTGAATTGTCACAACTGATGGGTTTTTATGGCTTCTGTGAGAAAGAAAATACCACACATTGTGATATCCCATTGGTTTCTGCATAGCATGCATAGTGTAGCATTTTTATGTGAATCTGATTTTTTTTTCTACTACCAAGAGAGTGAATCTCTATGAGCTACACCTTGAACCATCACCTTTTCAAGTGAACTTATGAAAGTAAGGGAGAAAATTACAAAGATTTTAAACTACATAATATTCACTGATTTTATTGACCATGTCATGGAAGAATTTATTCAAATCCAGCAAAAGTTTTACTCCTTTAAAGATAAGACAATGGATACTTTCAGAAAATTAAAAATAAAGAGTAAAACCCTTTTGTGGTGCATTGAATGGAATTCTATAGAGGTATGAATGACTTAAGGCCTTCCAAATTCAGATTTCTGCAAGTCACAATTATAAATCCTGCTTTGGTCAAACTGGTACTCTATACTAAAGTTACCTGAGAAAGACAACTATGCAAATTTTCCCATTTAATTTATCTGCAGGCAGAAATCTGCAGAAACCTGGAAACCCTGAAGAAAATTGTCGAAGTTTACTTTTGCTCAGATGACCTTAAAATTGAAACATGGATTTGTAATCTTTTCTTTGCTGACATGGACAGCAAATCAATGATGCAGACCTTGCCAAAAATGACCTCACTGACTTAAGGACAAAGGGAATGATGCTTCATGAATTTCACTCAAGTCTTAGAGAATTTTGTTGTTCCTTGACACAGACTTATCCTCATTTGTCAGATTGAACTATGGGGTTTTCATTCTTTTTCTGTATGTTCTTTTGATTCAGGGTTTCAGCATATACTGCCATAAAAATGAAAAGTGAAAAATTGGCGATCAGATATGGTATTTTACCTTATAAAAGACCACTCAATAATTTAAATCATTTTTCAAGCTATTTAAGCACAACATTTTAGTTGAAATATATAAACAAATAAATTTGACTTTTTGATTTATGTTTGCAATTTCTTTTTCATGAAGGAGAAGGTAATTAATGGGCTGACTCAACATTCTTTTTTTTTTTTTTTAAGATTTTGTTTGTTTATTTGACACAAAGAAAGAGAGAGATCACAAGCAGGCAAAGAGGCAGGAAGAGAGAAAGGGGGAAGCAGGTCCTCCGCTGAGCAGATAGCCTGATGCAGGGCTCTGAGACCATGACCCTGAGACCATGACCCGAGCGGAAGGCAGAGGCTTAACCCACTGAGCCACCCAGGCGCCCCTGCCTCAACATTCTTAAGCTCTTTCCTGAATGTTTCCTGTAACATCTAGCCTTAAACAAAAACTGGTACTTCATAAGATTCTGCTTTCTTGAGTCTCTTCCAAGTGAAATATGGTAATTTTATCAAAATACGTATATAGTCATATATGTTGAAACTATCACTTTCCTCTTCTCCTCCCTAACCAGTGTCTTTTTGAGACCCCTGCCCTTTCATGGTCTTAAAGATCAGACATGTTGTTATTAAGTTTTATATAACTTGTTTATATATCCTACACCCTTACACATTTTCTCGATTCTTTTCTCACATTCTAGTCATTCTCCACCATGACTTTCACTTCACAACCTAGAGTTTTAATAAATTTTTGTATTTGTGAATGATCATTCCAAAATCTTGCCTTCTTGCTTTCTTGACCTCTTTCCAATGACCTTATCTTCTATTTATCCAACACTCTTCCTTTTATTTTTTCTTTAATTTTGGCCATACAGTGGGGTTTATGATTAATCCAAACTCTTCTAATTTTGAATCACAGTTCATATATCCCAATTTTTTTACCATTCTATTTCTCTAACTTTCTGATTCTCTAACACTTGAATAAAATTGAATTGCACATATCCCAAACAAATTTAAAAATCAAGGAAGACAAGAAAATTTTATTATATATTTCAATATAAAATAGTTTAGGTTAAGTAAATTATAGTATAAAATTAAAATTACTTGTGGTTTTAATGTATGAGTTCAACATGACTTTCAAAAAATTCTGTGATCCAGAAAAATTATATTATCCTTGATTATATATGTATGCATATATGAGTACATATATATTCATATATGCTTACATTTACATACCCATATACACACACATTTTCCATTTTTCATGAATTTTTGGATATATTTTCCATTGAAAACAAGAGCTACTCAATTATTTCCTCCAAATTTTTGATATCCCAAATAACAAGATTTTGATATCCCATATAATAACCCAGAGGTTATTATATCCACAATAACCTCTATGCCTGGTAATATGCTCAGTAAAAGCCCTAATTTTAAAGTAATAAATATTGAGGTCCTACATAGGTTTTGAAATGGGAGATGATAAGCATTATCAGAATGTGTAATTATTCTAAGCAGAAGAAGGCTGACTGGAAATAACAGTTGATAATAAAAAATGCTGACTGGAGAGAGTGAAAATAGAGACAAGAGCAGAAAAATGTGAAAATATACAATTGTACATAGCTAAAACTGTAGAAGAAAAGTAATTTCAAATTTCATGAAAAATATATTTGGATAACAGAAAAAAAATAAGCCTACCTTCAAAGTCTATCAAAATCATGATTTCTTAACCTCTAGGCAGTTGTTAAGTGGAATGGATAACTTTGCTCTAGGGTCTGTAGGTTATGTGTGTTATAGGATGCTTAGCATCATCTCTGACCTCTACCTACCAGGTGCCAATAACACCCTTTTCTGGTAGTTGTGACAGACAAAATGTCTCTAGACATTTCAAAATATCCTCTGGGAGACAAAATCACCTTAGTTGAGAACCACTGATTTAAACAAAAGCCCTATAAAGAATCTTACACTTCTTGGTGGAGTCTAATTTCTGATCTTGAGAACATTAAGTTCCAATCATCTTAGCCTTAACCAGCTACTGGATGTCAGTGACACTTCGTAGGCATAAGTAAGGGGACTTAGGAGAAAGATATACCATTCTTTGGCAAATAGGAAAATAAAGCAAAAATAATGCAAAAAAAGACAAAGATTTTTATGAAGGAAAGTAAATATATGAGTAATAGAAAAAAAAATCTCTATCCCATATATAGTAATATGGTGCGCTCCCCACCCCACCCCTGACTCTAGCAATAAACAGTTGACCCTTGAATTACATAAGGGTTGGTGTACTGACCTCTGCACACAGCCACAAATCTCTGTGTAACTTTTGACTCCCCCAAAACTTGACTAATATCATATTTTGATCTGGAAGTATTACTGATAATGTAAACAATTGATTAATACATATTTTGTGCATTATAAGTATTACATAGTGTATTCTTACAATAAAGTAAGCAATATAAAAGGAAATGTTACTCAGAAAATAATAGAATGCATTTATAGTACTGTACTGTATTTATTGAAAAAATTCCACATAAAAGTGGACCCACACAGTTCAAATCCATGTAGCCCAAATGTCAAATGTATTTATTTTTATTTTTCCTCTTTCCTTTTCAAGTACCTTGCATATACAATTTCAGTTGCTCTTTTTCTCAGGAAAAAAATCAATTTTTTACAGTTTTGAAATGTAAAGATTTATGGAAGGCATTACACAGCAAGCTTTACCATTTGCATTTCAGTATATGATTGAGAATCACTGTATAACGTTGCTCCTGCTGTTTTGTATTGATTGTACACTACATGTTTCATTAGACTACCTTCAAAAAACTTTATTCCAAATGCTTTATAGATTTGCAAATTTCAATAATTGCCCTGAGACTGTGACTCTATAAGTGTCTAAAAATATGTACTGCAGAAAGGCAATGGTATTCGGTGATTTAGTCATATTAACAGCTGAAGTTTGGAGACTCAGTAGGCTTGAATGATTCATATTGATTAAGACCACTCTCTGAGTTGAACAATATGGATGGATTTTTGGTTTAAATGTATGTTGGTTTATTTATTTTTTTCCCAGTATGCAATATGCATTCTATGAATTTGGTAAATTTACTTTTTAACTCTATCCATGACAATTGTAGTATAGCAAGAATCCTGTGAGTATGTATGGAAAATTCACATTCTTGAGTTACAAGAGAGCAGAATAGAGCAGTATCTACTTAGATTCCATCCCAGGGACCTAATTCCATTACACATTATTCTTCCCTCTAAAGAGGACTCAAAATATAAACCCAAGTGTCAGTCTTTTAATAAGATACCAGTTTGTTTGTTTTTTCCCACATAGTTTAAGCAGAGAGACATAAACATCTGCCCATATTAGGTTATTTCATATTCTGTTTGACTCAGTAGTAATTGAGTTTTAATATTTATAGTCAAATTCTTTTTTTTTTTTTTTTTTTTTTTTTTTGGACAGAGAGAGAAAGCACACAGGTAGGCAGAGAGGCAGGCAGAGAGAGCAGAGAGAGGGGGGGGGGGAAGCAGGCTCCCTGCTGAGCAGAGAGCCTGATGCAGGACTCGATCCCAGGACCCTGAGATCATGACTGAGCCGAAGGCAGAGGCTTAACCCACTGAGCCACCCAGGCACCCTTATAGTCAAATTCTGATGTGAAAAGACATTAGTTTATTAATGTAATTATTATTTACCACTACTTAAAGAAATAGAATTTCTATAAGATGCTATATAACATCTCTGTGGATTGACAGTTTTCAGTCTAAATATTACATTTTTATTGATTTGCATTTTTTAATAATTTGTTTCACTTGTTTAAAGCTGTGAATTGATCAAAAATGTTTGTTACCTGTGGTTCTTTAAGACTTGCAAAATGGCATATGTAACTTGTGCTAACAAGAAAAGGACAATTTTCTGACTGCCAAATAGTGAATGTGGTGTATAAATTCAGTGAAATAATGAAGGATAATATTAAAAGAAGAAATTTAAATTATTTTTAAGTTATTTAAATTATTAATAATAAAATTCATTAAGTAAGTAATAAAATATCTAAAGCACCTCATCCTAATATTCAACAATTTTTCCTATAAAGACTCAAAACTAAAAAGAACTAAGTTTACATTAGAAAAGATTTCTTCTGTTTAACAGTGATATTTAATTGTCTATATAGCTGAGACATTTTTGGAGCCATGACTTCATTTAAATGTGTAGACAACTTGTGGACAACAGAATATTAACCAACAGATAGGTGAACTTGTCATTTTCTTCTGATCAGGTCTTTACCTGATTTGAATTTGCATAAAATGAGTTTTCATAAGAACTTTACAACATGAAAAAGATGAATTTCAAATTTTTTTCTCTCCTGAACATCATGTTCTCTACTGCTGCCCATGGTTTATTCAACGTTAGGTTTGTTCTCTAATAAGCTTACTTGTGAAGATAGGAAACTGTGTAATTTTTTCTTTTAATAACTTTTATAGGCTTGAATGTCTTAATTGAACAGTCCTGTGTCTTTCATGTGATGATATAAATAGTAGAGAAAGGTAGATCAGTCTTGTTCTTTGACTTTTTTTTTTTTTAATTTTTTATTTTTTATAAACATATATTTTTTATATACATATATTTTTATCCCCAGTCTTGTTCTTTGATTAAACTGATACTGTCTAGAAGTTGTAGCTTTACTGATGTTCTTGATGCTCTTAGTTAAAAGCTAAACTTAACTGTAAAACTGAGAAGGTTGTGGCTAATTATAGGACAACAGCTCACAAGTTTGAATTGACATACATGCATTCTGGAAGTACATTAAATTATGTGTTCTTTTTATCGTTATGCTCTTCCCTAAATTGCCACTTGTTAAATATGTCGTATTTGAAGAGTTTTCTTCCCCTCCTGCTGTTTGATCACATTAAGAAGTCATTATTCTTTGTTTATGATCCCACAGTCTGTCAATTAAAGTGTCTGCAGTGTCAAAAGGATTTTTTCAGAATAAGCCAAAAGAAACAAGTTAGTAAGCACAAATATTTTATAATAATGCATAGTATTTATTAATATAAAACAGAACCAAGTTACCATTCACACATTCAACAAATCTACATTGTTCATTCTAAGTTTTCATAGATGTTTGGTAGTGATAATTTATCTACAGTTGTATAAATCATAAACAACTGAGGGAGATTGAATGAAAGATTATGGAAACTGCTCAAGCTATTTTTTTCAACTCTATGAAACTAACAGTACATGAAAAAATTTTAAGTAAAAACATTGAGATTAAAATTCTTAGCATACCAATAATTATTTGCCTAGAGAAATCTAATATTTCTGAGAAATGACACAGAATAGTTTTGTTCATACACACACACACACACACACACAACATATATATGTACTAGTCTACTTGGGCTGCCATAACAAAATACTATAGCACTACAGACTGATACTGTCTAGAAGTTGTAGATTAAGCAACAGACATTTCTCATAGTTCTGGAGGTTAGAATTCCATGGTTAATGTGTCAACAAATTTGGTTTCTAGTAAGGGCTCCTTTTCTGTCTTCTAGACAGCCCCCTTCTCATATTGTCCTCACCTGGCCTTTCCTTTGTGTGCATACAGTAAAAGAGTCCCCTCTTTCTTATGCCTTTTTGTAAGGACATCAATCCCATAAAGTTAAGGTCCCACCCTTAAATATCAAATTTAACCTGAATTGCCTCCATCAAGGCCCTATCCCAAAATATATACACATTGACAGTCAGGGATTTAACATAAGGATTTTGAGTGAATATAATTTACTCTATAATAACATATATACATGCATATGTACATTCAGTGTAACTTTGAATTAGGTCACCCATCTGGTGAATTCTGTAATCTCAGTTTTAGAACTTCTTCTGGTGAGAAAGGGCATTGAGACTTACACTTTGCAAATCATTTAGGGAGCATTAATCATGTATCCATTCCATTTTCAATAAACTGAATTGCCCATTAGCCACATCACCTCTTCAATTTAAGATCAGTTCATTCTTGGCCCCATCAGGGACATAGGAATTTAAGAGAAACTGTCTTTCTTTCTGGAGTTCAGGCAAGTGACTGATAGAAAAGTTTCTCTGATTCTTACCCAGAAACAGAAAGCTGCATGAAAAAAGAGGTCAGAGAAAAGCTGAGGTCAGTAGGCTTCTTGCACCAGCCTTTACAAAGAACAGCAGAATGAAAAAAAATAAATAAATAAAAATTAAAAGTAAAAAAAAAAAAAAAAAGTTAAAAAAATCTGGATTTAGATTAAAGATGTTTTTCTATTTTATCCACAATGAGAGAAAAAAAGAATCATTTTGGTACCTAAGGAGTCATTCTCTTGATTTCTCTTGATATCTTATCCCATGTATCCCAAAATTTGAAATTAACATTCTTGTTGTTAGTCTGCTCCTCGTAACACCACGGAATATTCAGATATATAGTAAGAATCCTATATGGTTTATTTTCTCTCTATTTTATGTTTCATGTGCGGATAATGGTGTGTTAAAATCTTCAAGTGCATTTGTGTACTTTGTATATATCTCTGAATTTCAAACACTTTGTGCTTAATATACTTTAATGCTCTGTTATTTGGCTTATAAAATCTTATGACTATGATAATTTCATTGGAGATAGTATTTTGTTTCAATATACTATAACATTTCTATCCCATTGAATGATTTTTTGCCTTATTTACACCTTGCCTTAAATTAGTATCTCAACCTCTAATTTTATCCATTTTCTTTATACATTTTTGCTCATTCTTGTACTCCCAAACTTTATCAATTTGTTTTAGATATGCTCTTAGGATACAGCAAATAGTTGATATCATTTTGTTATTAATGAGTTTGACACTATATTTCTCTTTGCATTTAATTGGGGGTAAATCATTGGCATGTATTGTTATAACTGTTGTGGTTGGTATTGTTTATTTCATTTTATATTATTTTTATTCTGTTTGGATAGGTATTTACAGATACTTTTTTGATTTTTTTTTCTGCTTATGACTAAGTGGTTAGTTACAAAGAAAGTGAACATTGTTTTAATTTCATAAGCTTTCTTCTCATTAGTATCTGCCTCATGTATTTTCTCATATATTTACTATTTATCCTTCCATGACTTGCCTTAACTTAGCAAAATTATATATTCACATTTACAAAATAGTATCACAGTCTCTGCCATTTAACCAGAGAAAATAGGACCTATGCCTCCCTTGTAACCATGAATTTATTTTAATTTATCTCTACCACTATAGCTTTTTCTATTTTTCTTAAGTTTTCTATGCTTCATTTGTTCTACTTCATTTTCTTATTCTGGATCAGGGGTGTTTTTCACTTCTTCCTATTAGTAGTAGAGAAATTATTTTCTTTTTAATTTTTTAGTGAATATATTTTTTTTAAGATTTTATTTTTAAGTAATCTCTGTACCAAATGTGGGCTGGCTCTAACTTACAGTCCTGAGATCAAGAGTCATATGCTCTACTGACAGTCCAGCTGGGCACCCTTGATATTTTTTTTTTTTTTTGACAGCTCTGTTTATTTAAGCAAGGTGAAAGGAAAGACAATGATTTAGTCTAGCTTTCAGGAAACAAGATTCTTTTGTTGACCGTATAAATATGAACAAGGACCACTTTCTAATGTTGTTAGAAGATATATTGACTTCTGAATATTCATCCATATGTATCAACCAAAGTCGGTTTTGTTTTTTTGAAAATAAATGGATGTTTTTATATACTAACACAGGTTACATGGAAACCAAAATTTAAAACACAATACTATCTAACGTTGTTCCAAAGAAAATGAAATACTATGTATACACTTAACAAAACACGTAAAGGATCTGTGTGCTGAAAATTACAAAATGCTAATAAAAGAACTCAAGTAGAGCCATAATATGTTCATGAATAAGAAGATTCAATTTAGTAAAAAAGTCCGTTCCCTCCAAATTGATCTATAGGTTTAATGCACTTCTTTTTTTTTAAATTTTTTATTTTCTTTATAAACATATAAAACATGATGGAATTGGGAGGGAGACAAACCATAAGTGACTCTTAATCTCACAAAACAAACTGAGGGTTGCTGGGGGGAGGGGGTTTGGGAGAAGGGGGTGGGATTATGGACATTGGGGAGGGTGTGTGCTTTGGTGAGTGCTGTGAAGTGTGTAAACTTGATTTTTTAGTGAATACTCTTAAACTGCTTTTAAAAAACCTAACTTAAAAACAAAACAAAAAACAAACAAACAAAAAAGAACACTTAATATTAAAAAATATCAGTTCTCTACTTACTAAAAGTAGACAAATCTTAGAGCATGAATTCTGGTTATTTCATATGAGTTTGTACTAAATGTGATCAACTTATTTTAAAAATTCAAATTAATTTTAAATTTAAGCAATCAGTAAACTTGTGGATTATCACTTATTCTGTCAACATTTCTCCTGAAATGACTTTCTTTTTTTTCTCAAGTTATGTCTGTTTTTTTAGTGATAAACACTATGTTTTCACTGTCTAAAAAGAATATTAAAATTGCCTATATGTTTAAATCATAGGTTAGCTGAGTACAAAGGTGTGGTTTGATGATTATTTATTTCCATAGTATTTTTAAAATAATTTTATTTTATTTTTCAGTGCTCCAAGATTCATTGTTTACATAGTACTTTGAAGGTAAAGCTGTGTTTTCCTCTTTTTTTTTTTTTAAGAGATTTTATTTATTTATTTGACAGGCAGAGATCGCAAGTAGGCAGAGAGGCAGGCAGAGAGAGAGAGAGGTGGAAGCAGGCTCCCTGCTGAGCAGAAAGCCTATGGGATGTGGGGCTCAATCCCAGTACCCTGGAATCATGAGCTGAGCCAAAGGCAGAGCCTTTAACCCACTGAGCCTCTCTGGCACCCCTTTTTTTCCCCACTCTTGAGAAAAGTTTTTATTTCACTGTAAGTTCTACTTAGTAAATCATTCCCCATGACTGTGTAGTTTTTATATTCAAATACACTTTTGTTGTTGTTGATTTTATCAATAGAAGTACATAATTATTATTCATAGGTCAAAACTAATATCATTTATGGAATTTTAAACTGTTCAGTTTACATTTTGATGATTGTTGATATATTGTAATCATGCCAAATAATATAGAGTTCCATCACAATTTTACTAACATGCTAAGTGAAAGAAGATAAACCAGAATGAATATATTATATAATATTATTTCCACAAAATTCTAGAACAATAGATTATCTGTGGACACAGGAATGAAAAAGTGTTGGTCTCTGTGTATTTCTGAATGAACTAGGAAAAGACACAGTGGATGTGTTTTGGGTAATAGCAACACTCTAGTTCTGTGTATGTCTTATACAATGTATGCAATTCTCAGAGGTCATTCAACTGAACACATAAAACCTGATAGTCTATTGTATTTTAGAGTATACTTCCTTCATATATATAGATATAGATATAGATATAGATATAGATATAGATAGATATAGATATCTGTATGTATATATATGGAGAGAGAGAGGGAGAGAAAATATAAAGTAAGCAAGAGACTGGAACAAAATATCTGCAATACATTCATGGCAAATCTTGCATAGAAACTATATATGGAATAATAAAGCCAATAATAAAATGAGAGAAATTCTATAAAATACAGACACAAGATTTGAATAGATATTTCACAAAAGAAGATCCCCCCCAAAATATTTGAAAAGGTTCTCAAAATCATTAGTCATTTGATATAGGCAAATTAAAACTACAGTGTGATACCATTTCACACCCACTAGAATGAGCATAATTAGTTTTACAACACATAATACTGACTGGAATTTATACTCATTGCTAGCAGGACTATAAAATTGTAAAAATTTGGAATATAATTTGACACTTTATTATTTTTTTGGAACTTATTTATTCCTTTTTTGTTTTTCTTTTAACATATAACTTATTATTCGCTTCAGGAGTATAGGTCTGTGAATCATCAGTCTCACACAATTCACAGCACTCACCATAGCACATACCCCCCAGTGGTACTTTATTTTAAAGTGCAATATACATCTAACCTTTGTTCCAAAAATGACATTTCTACATATTTTCCAAGAAAAGTAAAACATTATATTAAACAAATGTTTATGGTAGTTTTACTTATAATTACTTCAGGCTGGAAACCATCCAAATGTCCATCAACAAAGTAATGGACAAATGTATTTTGCTTAGCATTATATTCTCCAGATCCATCCATGTTGTTGCAAATGGCAAGATATCACTCTTTTTATGGCTGAGTAATATTCCATTTATATATGTCCCATTTCTTTCTCTTTTTTTTTTTTTTTTTTCTCCTCTTCATCTGTTGATGGACAGTTGGGCTGCTTCCTTAATTTGACTATTGTAAATAAGGCTGCAGTAAACATAGGGGCACATATATCCCTTCAAATTAATGTTCTTGCATTCTTTGGATAAATACCCATTAGTGCAATTCCTGAATCATAGGGTAGTTCTATTTTCAACTTTTTGAGGAACCTCCATATTGTCTTCCCTAGTGGCTGCACCAGTTTGCATTCCCACCAATAGTATACAAGGGTTCCTTTTTCTCTATATCCTTGCCAGCACTTGTCATTTCTTGTGTTTTTGGTTTTAGCCATTCTGACAGGTGTGTGGTGATGGCTCATTGCAATTTCGATTTCATTTCCCTGATGATGAGTGATGTTGAGCATTTTTCATGTGTCTGTTGGCTGTTTGTATGTCTTCTTTGGAGAAATGTTTGTTTATGTCTTCTGCCCATTTTTAATTATTTGTGTGTGCATGTGTTGAGTTGTGTAAGTTCTTTATATATTTTGGATACTAACCCTTTATCAGATACATCATTTGCAAATATCTTCTCCCATTCAGTAGGTCTTTTAGTTATGTTGGTTGTTCCTTTACATATAGAAGCTTTTTATTTTTGATATAGTGCTAATAGTTTTTTAGTGTTTTGTTTTGTTTTTGCTTTTGTTTC
Organism: Mustela lutreola; assembly: GCF_030435805.1. Lineage (NCBI taxonomy): Eukaryota > Metazoa > Chordata > Mammalia > Carnivora > Mustelidae > Mustela > Mustela lutreola. The sequence goes on from NC_081295.1 coordinate 109,167,028, forward strand.
CCTTATCTCAGAAGACATATATAAAAGGAAGTTGCTATTACCAATGTCAGAGAAATTACTTCCTGTGCTCTCTTATAGGACTTTTATGGTTTGAGGTCTCCCATTTAGGTCCTTAATTCATTTATTCATTTTGTATATTTGTGTGTGTGTGTGTGTGTGTTTAACCTGATTTAGGACATTTAGGCATTTATATAAGTTTCTACTACACATAAAACCTTTTAAATTAGTGTTTTTGTATTCTTTGGGTAAATAACCAGTAGTGGAATTACTAGACCACATGGTGATTCTATTTTTAATTTTTTTAAGAGATACCATACATATGGTCTTCCATAGTGACTGCAGCAGTTTACATTCCTACCTGGTGGAATTATTTTGATGAAAGCAGTATGAGTATCTGTAGTAAAACAATGTACATTAATAAGCATAACCATTTGTTACTAGTTCATTCACATTAACTACTTAATAACCTTTACATACTTGAATATATTTGTATGCTTAAACATGAATAGATAAATTCAGCAATTTATGCAGATCTTTCTTTGGAGATATCATTTTATATGAAAAATTTTAAGTTAATTACATTAATATAGTAGTCTAGATGATATATTTTGTTTCTTTACCAATTTAAATATAAAATATTTGAAAATCATTTTGGACATTCATATTCCAATAATACTGATTCATGTTATCTTCTAACAAGTTGTTTTCAGAATGACATAGAATAGAAATATTTAATAAAAATAATCTCAATAATGAAACAGTATAATACAATTTACACTTTAACATAATGAGATTAAAAATTTCAAAATGAAGAGGTGTTTCTTTGCTAAATTAAACTAATGACAGTTGTTTTAGGAATAATCATTGCTGCCATCAAGGTATTTATTGCCTAGTAGTTTTGTTTTGGTGTGGTTTGGTTTTTAAGTCACCATAAGTGCTAGATTGGTATATTTTAGTGTCATTTGCAGAGTTGTGAGATTAATTTTGAATTGTACTTTGGAGTTGGAACCATCTGCTAAGTTTCTGTTTCACTGACTCCAGAAAGGCTTGAAGACTTGCCAAGACCATTTCTCAGACAACCCATTCTCATAGATCTATTCTATTCATAGGTGATTTAAAGATTCCCAATTTATGTCTTAAATCATTTTATAGCTGGATTATTTACCATTAAATAATCTTAGAGTAGATTTTTTTTTCTTTTCAAAGATTTAGTAAAAGAACATTCAGCAAAAATAATTTTATTTATTGTAATTTCCAGTAATGTCCCAACTAAGTTAAGTAAGAATTTTCTACTGAATATTTTTATTAGAAAATTAAGATAATATACGTGATTGATTTCATTTTTGATTAAGGGGTACACTGCTAGGGAATACAAACATTGCTGATGAACTTACACATAAATAACATATAGTTCAATACATTAAATTACCCACAAAATAAAGAAATAATAAATCTTAGTATTTAACATTGTTATAAAAATATTACCCAATATTAATTTCAAGATACATTAATAAAGTAGACTTGGTAACAAAATGAAGTCTTGTTTGTCATTCTTTAACAATGAAGGAGATTGATTATAGATTACATTATAAATGCTTGGAGATGATCATTTGTCATTTTTTAATTATGAAAAAATTGCCCACTCATTAGCATTCTTGGCACTGTGTTTGTTGCAAAATTAAAGGAAACTCATTGGAGGGGATTTTGAAATTCTTCACCTATGAAGAAAACATTTTGGTATAAACAAAAGCCAAAGTTTAATAGACAATGAAATAGATATATTGTGCTGTGAGTCAAAAGGAAAAATAGGTCAATTTTGGATACTTATGTCAAAAATAGAGCATCAGCTACTTATGGGTATGTGTGTGCATCTATGCACATGAGTCTCTATGTTTGTGTGTATACTCTCAAAGCAGTATTGCATTATTAGCCAAATTTACATATAACTTTATTATCCTTTATGATGCTTCAAAAATATAAAAGCCAATTTGTTATCATGGTAGAGTTTGCCACTGATTTAATACAAGAATATACATTAGAGTAACTTTTTAAAGTATCACTAAGTCCCATTTTCCAAGGCTAAGCAGGGAGCTTTAGGATGACTACAGAATGGAAGTGGACACTTTCAATAGTGAATTTGATAGTGGGTCAAATTTAGCTGGCTGCCCATGAAATCCACACTTAGAAGTTTAAGGTGTGAATAGTCTTATTTCACATAAACCCACTCTCTACTCCTGCATATATTTTCAAAGTTGAAGGAAAGAAAGAAATTGACATGAGTACTTTATTTTAAAATCCTGATTAACAGAAAAATACTGTAATAAACTTTTAAAATGGTTTAATTATTAACAACCCCCCCAATCTGTGTATATCTGAAGAAAAACAGTGGTGTTTCTTAGGTGTTAAAATATATTTTCTGAGCAAGTTCAGAAAAATATTGGCATAGATTTATTAAATAATAAAATCTCCCAATTTGATGAAATTTCAGGTAGAAGAGGAAATAAGATTCCTACATAACATATAAACATTAATAGGCAAAGGAAGAAGCACCTGGGTGGCTCAGTGGGTTAAAGCCTCTGCCTTTGGCACAGGTCATGATCCCAGTGTCCTGGGATAGAGCCCCACATCCCACACTCTGCTCAGAAGGGAGACTGCTTCCCTTCCTCTCTCTCTCTGTCTGCCTCTCTGCCGACGCATGATCTCTGTCAGATAAATAAATAAAAGCTTTTAAAAAAAAGAAAAAAATAGGCAAAGGAAATCTTAGTCAAAACAAATTTAGTTTTTTTTTTCTTTTTTTTTTTTGTGGTAGGAATAGAGTAATTAAATCATTTTGAAAATACTTTTTAGCATTGACAATATTTCTTTACATCTGATATCAAAGATGTTTTAATCTTTTGATGTATCCTGACAGTAAGAAAGAGGATCAGATTTTTGGAATTACCCTTACTTTTTTTTTTTTTTTTAAGATTTTATTTATTTATTTATTTGACAAAGAGAAAGATCATAAGTAGGTAGAGAGGCAGGCAGAGAGAAAGGGGGAAGCAGGCTCCCTGCTGAGCAGAGAGCCAGATGCTGGGCTTGATTCCAAGACCCTAACCATGACCTGAGCTGAGGGCAGAGGCTTTATCCACTGAGTCACCCAGGTGCCCCAGTAACTTACTTTTAAACTTTCTCCATTTTGCTTGAGCCATAGGAATTGTACAAAGGTATAATCAGGATTTTTTTTTTCCAAATTATCCACGTGCACCTTTGGCATTTTATTATTTTTTGCCAGAACAGCTCTTGATGCCAAACTAGGAAATGAAGCAAAAATACAAACTGAAATGTTTGCATTTTGAGTTTCTTTCAATTGATAACAATGTCCTCTTTCTCATTATACACAGTCCCTGAGAAAGTAAGAAGTGCTGGTGAATGTTTTTCTGAAGTAAGGAGGGTACAAAGTGCTGACTGTTGTGGATGAAGGAAAGAGAATAAATCTGTACTTCAACATAAACCTAAAAATGTGATAAGGGAGAAAAGAATGCTGAGCAAACTCTTATCAGTAGTTTGGCATTTATGTTAGACAGTGATATAAGAAATTCTGAACTTAAAACATAGGGAAAATAAAGTAATTTTTAATGGTCTTGGTAGGGATGCTAGAAATTATAACTTAGTTAAGAACTTTAGTTATTCCAAATATTAGTTATTCCAGTTTTCTACATTATGAGATAATACATGTATTCAAGGTCTATGAGTAAAGCTTAGTGGTATTCAATCACAAGTTATATAAATATTGAAAAATGATACAGTGCCAAGTTGATTTGAATTTTTAACATTTATTTCATGAGGCAAGATGTATTAAAAAAAGAGCATTTCAGTTGATTTTAGATTTTATTCTACATTTATTACATCAAAACTGCATGGTATTCAAGTTATTGCCAGATGAATGGCTTTCATATCTAAAAAAGTTATCTACCAACATTCACATTGTTGTTCTTTCCTTTAGCACTGACTCTGTAAACTATTTCAAATAGTATTCATCATCTCAGCAAAATTAGCTGCTAGTAAATTTTCTGAACATTTATTATTTGCAGGTGAAGGTGTTCTCACCGTCAATGACTGTGGTTCGCCATCCAGGGTGCTTCTCAGTTAATGAGAAGACAACTTGTAAATATTCCTGAGATCCTTAATAGCTTCTAACCACTCAAAATTCTCCCAAGCAGATGACATATAAGGTTTCCCCCTAAATCTAATGGTGAACCTAAGGGTATTGGAATCAGGAGATAACCAGAGGGGTACAGGAATAACTGTGTTGGAGTTGTCTGATTAGTGATGGAGAAGTGGAGACCACTGTTAAAGTGCATGATTTCAAAAATAGTATTTACAAATGTCATTGGTCATACCACTGGATTTGCTAGAACATCAAATCTTTGCTCTCAAAATTGATTTTAAAAGGATGTAGGTTACTAACACCCTGGATTTCCCAAATGTAGTGTCTTTTAAGGTCCGAAAGTGCTGATGAGGGAAATTTCCACTTTATAATTACGTCTAAGAAGTACTCTAAGAAACCATCATTACTGTATCCAAAAATCATTAGGTAGAAAATTGATGTAGAATTTTGCAATGGATAAATTGAATCAGTAATATCAGAAAGCCACTGATCAATCTATTAAGAGTAAAGTAAGGAGACATTATGTACCTCCAGATAGGATGCTTTGGGAAGCACAAAATAACAGCTAATCGAATCCGAATAAAATCTAAGCCTCTTGATCTAAAGATGAGTTTACAGGAAATACATAAAGCAGAGGAACAGTTAAATAGCATAAGGATAAACTCAAACCATATGTGGAAAATTCTAGAGGATAAATGATTAGATATCTTATGATATAAATTGGACAGAATTGGACAGAATTGGACAGAAGAATTGGACAGAAGAATATTAGGTATAGAAAAAAGAGACTTAAGAATCAAATCAACTAAATGCTATGTGTGAATATTTTATAAATACTAATTTTTTCAAATACTGATTCTTAATAACTTCTAGAAAAATATTTTTAGAACTATTAAGGAAATGGAGAGACTATAGCAGATATTTCAGAATTATTGCTAGTTTTGTTGTACTAATTGTATAGAGCTTCTATTAAAAAAAATGAAATTCCTTGGTTGGGGTTGCATTTACTTTAAAATATTCTAGCCAAAACCAGGCAAGAGACAAGATGCAGGAGAAGGTATGGAGGAGGGCAAGGCAGAGAGAGAGAGGGCTGGAGAAAGAACTAGGGCAAGACAACACATGAGAGGGGTGAGACAAGATTAGCAAAATAAGAACTCCTGAGGTTTGCTGAAGTGTACCTGAGAATTTATTTTACTCTCCTGTCTATTCTGTCCATATCGGAAAATTTCCATTAACAAAGTAGTGTGATGCCAGTACCTTAAAAACATTTTTTAAAAATGTCAGAAATTAATTATAATTGATTAAAGATAATTATAAAGTAACATACCAGAACTGCAAAATAAAGACAAATTGAAATGCATATGAGGATACCTCGATAGCAGTTTTATCATATTTTTTATAGTTTTGGTTTGGGTATGTAAGAAAAAGACTGGCTCTACTGTTTTTTTGTTTTGTTTTGTTTTGGGTTTTTTTTGTTTTGTTTTGTTTTGTTTTGTTTTTTCCAGCAAATTAAGTAAGTCCTATGAATGACTTAGTTCTCTGAATTCTTATATGCAGATTCTTTTTCCATAGAGTTTGCTGTTCCTTCTCACCCAGAATGGTATAACCCTCTAGAATCAGCCTGATCAACCTGCACAGCACACCTGCAGAGAGTTGGGCCCTTTTCCTTATCCTACTTTGTTTATGGCATTGCTTCCAAGCAGCGAAGTTGAAATAATGGAAATGTATGGCCAAAGAGCTAGTGACCGAAGGCCACAGGATGATGGAGCAACCATCATCTCCAACACTAACTGTCACTACCACAGAAAGAAAAGACATGTCTTAGAGGGCCTCACATTGGCCACTAAATCCTTGGGCTGGAAGTGACATATTATATCTCATTGGTCAGATGCAAGTACACCAGGAAGTACAGCCCTACCAAATACCCTGAACAGGGGAGAATCTGAATACTGGTAATGATCATTTTTGATTCCCATACCCAGTCTACACAGCACTCACAAATATGTGTACACATACCCATGTATATAAAGACTTTTTCATTATGAACCATAATACAAATAAATGTCAGTATTTACATTGCTTTTGCATTCTCTGAGAATTATCTTGTTAACTAAGACCATCTAATGAAATCTCATTGTGAATAAAAGGTAATGTTATCTGATTTCAATTTTATATGACTGCAGTAATCTTTCCTTAGCATTAGCTAACATTATATAAAATAAAATCATTTCATAAGACAGAGAGTAACCATAACAATATTGATTAAGGGTTTTTATTCACTTAAAAATCATTTAATAGCTACGGGTTGATCCATTTTTCAAAAAAATATTATTATGTATCCTCGGATGGATGTTGAGATCAAATTCTGTGGGCTATTACATTTTTTCCCCGAATATCCTATATATCATTTCAGATCCAGTGTAACAAGGGCTTTCGTTAGTATGGATGATTATACAATTACAATTTGAGTTAATTATTATCTATCATTTACTCTGCATGAATGGCCGTGTCTCCATTGGCAGCCTGCATAGCCTTAAATCATCTTCAAAGGCTCTTCTGTTCTGGGTGCTTTAAATTTAAGGCTCTTGTATAAGAGTTGATACATCTGACTTTTCTATGACTGTTTCAATGTGGATAACCCCATCATGATAAAATCTCTTTTAAGTCTAGGGATTTTTAATAGGACTGAAGTCAAATAAATTTATTGTCTACTTTAACAAAACTTAATTGGATATCTGGAAACCCCAGAAAAGAGAAAGAAAATGACAGATAACATTTTCAATTCAAAACTCAGAACTAAGACACATGACATGTTTCTAAGCAAAGAAACACTTGCTTTGCAAGATTAATAATAATCTTTTGGCCCTGGACCTGTCTCTATTATGAATAAGTTATGATGTAAAGCAGTGGTAGAGATTGAGGAAGTTCAGAACAGTTGTTTATCCCAGATTCTACTGCTTGATATTCATGGTACATTATTCAAATTATTCTTTTCAGTTCTTCATCAGCGGCCCTGAAAAAAAGAAGCTTTTCTCACACAGAGATACATTATGCAGCTCATCCTCCAAGAAGAACATATTTGCCTAACTGCTAGACTTCCAGTTTGCAAACATACTTCATTTGCCCTTCAGGGACTGCTTCAACGGCAAAGAGGTTCTTTCTTAAGGTTACCCCCCTGGGTATGTGGAAAATTACCTGGAAAATTTATTCTTTAAATAATCTCTTTCCAAATTTTATCATGAGCAGAGAGCAGAAACCAGGTCATCCCTATATTTAGGCCATTAAATTTATTGGGTACAGTTTCCGTTTTCCTCAATACCGTCAATGACCGTGTTGTCAAGCTTTCTGCTACTACTTATGCGAGCCCCTGGAGGTGGCTCGCATCCACAGACAGAGGGAGCATAAAGGCTTCATCTTTACAGTTATATCCTGGTGGGAACAGTCCTGAGGGGACATTTCAACTCAAGCTTCTCATAGGGTCAGCTGAGGTTGTCCCCGGGGCTTGAACAATAGTTGGACCTCTCTCTAAATCCAGCTCCACTCCACATGCCCCATATCATCAGTGCTGATGCCAAGAGTACTCATTCATAAATATCTTGTACCCTAGCCCTAGCCTTTCATCAGATACTGCTTCCCAGTGAACACAACCTACAATAATAGCGCAGGTTGATAGGTCACATCAGACAACCCAACTTTGGTAAAATAAGCACTATGAAAAAGTAAGAAACAGTCTGATAAATTATCTTTTAATATGGCCATTTGCTTTTACCTGGGAGCACCTAGAGGAATCATTTCAAACTTCTTCATACAATCTTAACGGTAATTATAAAATCTTGAGTCCATAGTATTTTGGAGCAAATTTTATTTAATTTTCCCTGGATCATTTTGGTAATATATTTTTCTATTTCAGAATAACACAACCCTATTTATTAGCAAAGATCCTGATTTGTTACATTATTAAGTTGAAAGGATATATTAAACCTGTTAATATTATTGTTATGATTGTGTTTCATGCCACGTACCACATACCTACCACCACAGACATAACACTACATAGACTCTTTAGAACGCATTTCATATTTTGTAAGAAAATATAGTGTATGATTTTATAATTAAAATTAAAAATTAAAAAAATAATGAATAATGGCCCCAAGAGCTGATCTCTACTGAATTATAACCCAATGTAACTCTAAGGTATGGCATTAATAGGGTTAAATTGTGAGGGATAAACAAGCAATCAACAACAACGAGAAGCATCCAGTTTTATTACCTCAAGAATAAAAACAGGGCTTTGCCTATGCTCAATTTTTCAATTTGCTTTATGCAATTTTGCATATACAATTTTACCACTTGCTTCTGGCCTCTGTATATGAGGTCCTCTGGGAACTGTATTTCTGAAAGTGCAGAAGTTTTCAAGTTTGTCATCTTTTAAGTTTCTTCTCCCTGGGACTACCTCTTGATGTTGACAGGTAGAAGAGGTTTTTTGGTTTTGTTTTGTTTTGTTTTTCCTAGGAGGTTCAGTTTCCTTACTGACACAGAATTCCCATGGACTCAGTGATGTTTTGGGCAAGGTGCTGCCTGAATGTTAAATGAAATAGTCAAAATTCTATGTATGGACTAGAAACCTGGATGAGAAACCTAGCTTTGCAACTTCTACAAACCTCCGCTAGCTTATCTATAATGAGGAATTTTACTGTGTCCCTCTTAGAATTATTATCCTGATTAATGACAAGTTTATAAAATGTGTATAAAGCATCAGCATTTGGTATGTATCAGAAAAATATTTATTCTTCCCACTCTGGTCCTCTGTTTCTGGTCTGGTTTACCCGTCTTAAAACGCTGAACAAATTCTACTATAAATCCTTTTCTCACACTGCCTTTTAAAATCTATTTTGTTCTCCCCTTTTCTGTCTTCTTCCTCTGTAATAATGGAGGAAATCTGAAAATAGTACAGAAGATATGTGGGTGTCTTTTAACAACTGCTTCATAGAAAACCTTTAAGAACTTAGTGACATACAACAAAAATGTTTTGATTATGTTCATTAATTCAGGGGTCCACAATTCAGAGAGGTCATGGTAGAGATGTTCATCTTTAGTTCTGTTATTTGGATGTAGTTACTTTTGTTTGAAGTAGCTATGCATGAAAAGGCAAATTATCTGCCCAGCATTCATTCACCATGCAGTAATGATCTGGATAGGACAACAGTAATCCACACAGTTACCCCATCCAGAAAGGTGACGAGGAGGGTAGGGAAGTAGACATTTAGTAAGTAGTTCTTAGTAATTATAAAAGGTAGTTGGGCATGTATTGCCAATGATTTGATTGGCTCCAGGTCCTGGCAATGTTCTCCTGGCTCTAAATTCTGCCTCCTATGTCCTCTGTCCTCACCTCCCAATGATTCATATTTCTGTTTCCATCAAAAGTAGGTCTTGTTTGAAATTACATATTTTGTTAGATTTTCTGTGTGCAGAATTAAGAGACTCAAAAGCTTCTCTTCACGTTCACTTCTCTCTGCCCCTTTCCATTACAGCTGAGATTATTCCTTTTAAAACCTTGTGCATTTCTCACTTGTCAGCTTACACCTAACTCCATTAGACAGAATCTACACCCACAAATATCATAAACATAAGCCTTCTCTAGTTAAGACTCCTATCAGGAAGTGGTGGAACAATGCTTTTTTTTTTTCCTTTTCTTATTTCTTTTATTTCCTTTTCAATTAGTTTCTTACTTTATTGACTCTTTGTTTTTGTCTTTTTTTTAATATTTTATAAACATATATTTTTATCCCCAGGGGTACAGGTCTGTGACAATGCTTTTAAGAGTTCAGAAGCACTGTTTCTAGCCACGTGGGTGATTGGGGGCATGTCCTTCAATTCTTAGTGGCCTTTTTGTTGAACTAGGAAGGCTTTTGAGATTTACTCTAAATCTTTCTTAGATCTTAACCATGGACCTTCTAGCCACACTCTGGATTCCCAGAGGCCATGTTTTACTGGCAACACTCTGGATGTATTTGATATTTTTCTCAAGAACACTTATTACTTTGAAAACGTTTCTTTAGCTGGGAATACTGCCGTAGCCCTATTCATTTCCACAAAATTCTAACTGAACCTGGAAAATTTATTCTTTAAATGATCTCTTTCCAAATTTTATCATGAGCAGTGAGCAGAAACCAGGACATCCCCATACTTAGGCCATTAAATTTATTGGGTACAGTTTCCGTTTTCCTCAATACCGTCAATGACCGTGTTGTCAAGCTTTCTGCTACTACTTATCAGGGGTCATTCTAATCCCAGCTTCCAAGAACATTTTTTTCTCTCTTTCATTCAAAATTTCCCCTTGTTGAGGCTCATCCCTTTCTGCCTGTTGCATGGTCCCCAAATCAGTAACACATGGTTTAGGTTTTGTTATGGCAGCATCTCAATCATAGTAACCAATTCCATTCCTGTTTCTTTTATTATAAAACAAACTAGAATCTTAATTATTTCTCCATGTGGTCATAATGAATCAGGTGGAGGGGAGATCTATAGACATTCAGCGGAGGTTCTTTGTTTTTTTGTCCCACAAAATATGCCAAGGGGTTGAGATCCCAATTCCTTTTCATGGAGGCACTGCTTTCTAGGGAAGGAGTGAAGAGTGCAACTTCCAGGCAACAACACTATTATGGAAAGATGATGAGAAGAGAGGGGGCATGGCAAGACTTCCAAAACAATGTGCAGTTAAACATGACATGCTCTCAGAAGACCTAGGACTCTTCCTTCTGTGTGATATACAACATTCCATTCTTCTGTCTTGGGTTCAGCTTTAGGTTACTTTGTATGCAAAACCTTCAGCTATCTAAAATGAACTTAGTTGTATTCTCTTTTTATATTTGGTTTCTGAAGCCATAAAAAATGTAAGGCAGTGTTATTATTCATTATATTAGTTTCCAAGAAAGAAAATATTAAAAATCCCCTTAAATCTTAACTCCTTCTGAAAGATATTTTAGTACCTGTCAGAATAAGAGAATCAGAAAAATATACTTAGTAGTATATTTTTATACTATTTATAGAAGAAAATTATTTTTTATTTATTATTTATAGAAATATATTATAGAAGAAAATAATAATGGACAGAAAAAGGTACAAAATGAGGTACTTTTTTTTTAAGATTTTATTTATTTATTTAACAGAGAGAGATCACAAGTAGGCAGAGAGGCAGGCAGAGAGAGAGAGAGAGAGGAGGAAGCAGGCTCCCTGCTGAGCAGAGAGTCAGATGTGGGGCTCGATCCCAGGACTCTGGGATCATGACCCGAGCCAAAGGCAGAGGCTTTAACCCACTGAGCCACCCAGGAGCCCCCAAAATGAGGTACTTTTGAAAAGAAAAGGTATACATATTGGCATTACATCTGACAGAGATTGAGTAAAATGCACATTAAGAAGAAACAATTGAGTTTGTAACTCAAAGCTTATTAAAGACTGCAAAGACCAGATTAAGCACATAATTGTAGTGCAAATTCAATGGGTAAAGGATTAAATATTTTAAGAGAAAGTATAAGCTGTATGTGAAAAGAAGAGTACAACATAAAAAGTGATGGACATTAATATGGTAGAGAAGCAAGATAAATGAAGCATTTGCTTTTGTTTTTATTATCATTTGGTTGGGGTTTAACTATGAAAGACTGAAGACCAAAAGGGACAAAGTTTTAGGGGAGCACAGAAGAATGCAAATATGTTCAGCTTCTCCTTGGTTAGTGATATTCTAGTCAGGATACCATGATTTAAAGGAATAGTTTACTCACTGTATTCTTTTAAATATGTAAACATATTAAAAAAAAAGGAACTTGAAAATGATTTTAGGTCATTTGGAATATGATTCCATTTTATCCCATCTAAAGTTAAAATTTTAGCCTTTAAGAGACTGCTCCTCTTGAATTCTGGTAATGGCTTTGTAAAGATAATAAGTCTCTGAGAAATACAGGGTTTTTTTTTTTTTGGTTTTTAGTTTTTTTCTAAAAATTCTATTTATTTATTTGACAGACAGAGACCACAAGCAGGCAGAGAGGCAGGCAGAGAGAGAGAGAGGAGGAAGCAGGCTCCCTGCTGAGCAGAGAGCCCGATGCGGGACTCAATTCCAGGACTCTGGGATCATGACTCGAGCCAAAGGCAGAGGCTTTAACCCACTGAGCCACCCAGGGGCCCCCGACTGAGAAATACAGTTTTAACATATTATTTATTGTATATATGTGTGTGATATGTATGTCATGTATATATAAAATGTATTGTGATATTTATATATCACAAAAGAAATTCATAAATTAATAGAGCTATAGAAGAGATCAGTGCACATAGCAAGATTTGCATTGTTTGCTAATTATAGTAATATTCAATGAGTGTTGACTAAACCTTACTTGATCCTCATGAAATAAAATACTCCTCTTCAAGTTGCTGGTAGAATACCCAGCTGGTAGTACCCAACAGGAAATTAGAAATGCAGAATTAGTAAGGGAGTGGTTTAGACAGGAGATGTAGATTTGAAAGATATTTTCATAAAGCTGAAAGCTAACACACTGGGAGCAGATGTTGTTACCACAGAGTATAGAAGAGAAGAGCTTGGCAAAAAGAAATGCAAAATGCTTACATTTTCTGAAGCATGAGAATAAGAGGGTTTGTACTGTAAATATTAAGTAGAGGAAATGACTGAAATAAGATGTGATTTTTCTTAAACTTAAAAGACTTAGATATCCACATAAAATATTAAAAACAATGTATAACCAACACTAGCGGTCATACCATCTAGATTATTATTATTCATATGCACATTTTACAGTATTTATATAGTAATAAAAGTAAAAGTAAACAGGAATATTTTACATAAATCCAATTTATAAAAGGGATATTTTACATTCTGTATTCTCTTTGTTTTTATTCTTTTTTCAGTTTTTATCTTTGGATTCCTCTCCGTATTTTTGCTAGTATAAATTGTATTTCATGAATATTCTTTTACAGGTGTTTCTCAAGGGTTATAAATAGAAACCATTGTGTTTACATGGTATGAGTATCTTCGTTTTCAACTTCACATCAAAGTGTCAAATAGCTCCCCACGGTGATTATACAATATTCACCTCACCTAGCAGTGTTTAAGGGTTCCTATTTTTTATTATCTTACTTGACAGTGTTGCCAGAAATTATACGTCTTTACCAATTTGAGGGATGGAATTTTAATTTTCTTTGATGGTTGTACTTTTGAAAATATATATTAGCATTCATTTTTATTCTTCAGTGAATGGTATTTTGTTTATTTTAGTCTCTTTATACATATGAAAGAATTTTATGTACTTCATCTACATAATAGACTCTTAATTAATTAGAATGTAGCCAAAGGGATTATCTTAATGTAATCCAGGATGTAAATATTTTTATGTATTCACACTTGCATCCCTGTGTATCCTTCAGACGTTATTTCATTAGAGCAATTTTAGGTTCACAGCAAAACTGAGAGGAAAGTAAAGAGAGTCTCCCGCGTGGTTAGCCACCTGCATTACCAACATCTGCACCAGAGTGGTATATTGGTTGCAACTGATGAACTTATATTCACACATCATTATCACCTGAAGCTCATAGTTTATATTAGGGGTCATTCTGGCATTGTACTTTCTGTAGGTTTGGACAAATATATAGTGACATCTGTTCATCATTATTTTATCATACAAAGTAGTTTACTCCCTAAAAATTCTAAGCATTCCCTCTGTTTATCTCCCCCTCCCACCTAAATTCTGGAAACCAGTGATATTTTTACCACGTACATAGTTTTGCCTTTTCCAGCAATTTATACAGCTGGAATCATATGGTATGTAGCTTTTCAGATAGGTTTATATCACTTACTAGTAGGCTTTTGAGTCTCCTCCGTGTCTTTTCATGGTTTGTGGCTCATTTCTTTTTAGCACCAAGTAAGATTTCATTATCTGTATGTCCAGCTTACTTATATATCCACCTAGTGAAAGACATCATGGTTGCTTTCAGTACTTATGAATAAAGCTGCTATATACATCCTTGTGCAAGTTTTTATTTAGATATGTTTTCAGAGCCTCTTGACAAATACCAAGGAGAACGACTTCTGGATCCTATGGTAAGAGTGTGTTTACTTGTGTAAGAAACTGACTTCCGAAGTGGCTATAATATTTTGTTATTCTCACTGGCAGTGAATTAGAGTTCCTGTTGCTGCACATCCTCACCAGCCTTTGGTTTTGTCAGTATTCTGGATTTTTGCCATTTGAATAGCTTGTAGTGATAGCTCATTATTGTTTGAATTTGCATTTCCCTGATGACATTTGATGTGGATCATCTTTTTATTTGCTTATTTGACATTTGGAAATCATTTTTGGTGAGATGTCTTTTAAAGTCTTTGTCTCATTTTTAAATAAGGTTGCTTGTTTTCCTATTTTTGTGTTTTAACAGGATTTTTAAAATATTTTTTGTGTTTTGGAAAACAGTCCTATATCACATGCATGTTTCACAAATATTCTCTCTTTATCTGTGGCTTGTCTTTTTATTCTCTTGATAGTCTTTTGCAGAACAGACATTTTTAATTTTAATGAGGTCCAGCTTATGAATTATTTCTTTCATGAATAGCATTGTTCATGTTGTATCTAAAATATTATTAAGAGATCATGAAGTGACTGTCATCTAGATTTTTTCCTATGTCATCTTATAAAAGCTGTATATTTTTTCATTTTACATTTATGCATGTAATCTACTTGAGGTAATTTGAGTGAAAGATATATTGTCTATGTTTTTTGCCTACAAATATCTAGTTGCTTCAGTGCTGTTTGTTGAAGAGACTTTTTGATACAATGTAATTCCTTCATCCCTTTATCAGAGATCAACTGACAATATTTATGTGGGTCTGTTTTTGGTCTCTACATTCTGTTCCATTGATATATTTGTCTGTTCTTTCACCGTTATCATACTGTCTTGATACTGATATTTACAGTAAATTTTCCAATGGAATACTGTCAGGGTCTCTTGGCTGACTCAGTGGGAAGGATGTGCGACTCTTGAACTTAGGGTTGTGGGTTCAAGCTCATGTTAGGTGTAAATATTACTTAAAAATAAAATCTTGAGGATGCCTGGGTGGCTCAGTGGGTTAAATTCTCTGCCTTTGGCTCAGGTCATGATCCCAGAGTCCTGGGATCAAGCCCCACATAGGGCTCCCTGCTTAGCGGGGAGCCTGCTTCCTCCTCTATCTCTCTGCCTGCCTCTCTGCCTACTTGTGATTTCTGTCTGTCAAATAAATAAATAAAATCTTTTAAAAAAATAAATAAAATAAAATCTTGAAAAAGTGGGTCTTCCAATTGTGTTGTTCCTTGATTTTATGATGGTTATTCTGGTTCTTTTTCCTCTCTATATATGTAAAAATCAGTTTGTTGATTTCTACAAAATACCTTGCTGGAATATTTATTGAGATTGCATTGAATCTATATATCAAGGGGGAAGAATTGACATTTTGAGCTATTTGAGTCTTTCTGTCCACAGCCATGGAATATCTCTTCATTTATTTAGTGTTTTTTTTTTTTTCCAACTGAGTTTTTTAGTTTTCCTCATATAGGTTTTGTACATATTTTGTCAGATTTATACTGAATTATTTCCTTTTGGATGGTGCTAATGTGGTGTTTTCATTGCTGATATATAAAAAGTGATTGACTTTTTTATAATAACCTTGTATTCTGCAACCTTGCAGTATGCCCTTATTAATACCAGGAGTTTCTTTCCCAGTTTTTTAAAGATTTCCTATATAGATAATTATGTCATCTGTTAACAAAAGACCATTTTCTTCCATTCCAAACTATATGATTTTCATTTCTCTTTCTTGCTTGCTTGCTTGCTTGCTTGCTTGCTTGTCTAATTACATTAGCAAGAATATATAGTATGATGTTGAACAGGACATGAGAAAGAACATCCTTTCCTGTTCTTTACCTTAGTGGGAAGGCATTTAGTTTCTCACCACTGAATATAATGTTAACTATGGATTTTGCAGATACTTTATCAAGTTGAAGACTTTCTTCTCTATTCTTAGTTTACTGAAGGTTTTTATTATGAATAGATGTTGGATTTTTAAAAAAGATTTTATTTGTTTATTTAATTGACAGAGAGAGAGAGAGAGAGAGAGAGAGAGAGTCTAAGCAAGGCGAGTAGGAGAGGGAAAGCAGGCTTCTTGCGAGTAGGGAGCCTGATGCAGGGCTGGATCCCAGGATCTAGGGATCATGAACTAAGCCAAAGGTAGATTTTTTACTACTATGCCACCCAGGAGCCTGGATTTTTCTGTTCTAAGATGCTTTTTATGCATTTATTGATATGGTGAGGTTTTTCTTCTTTAGCTTGTAGATGTGATGAATTACATTAATTGATTTTTAAATGTTGAATAAGCGTTGAATACCTGGAATAAATTCCACTTGGTCATAGTATGCAATTCTCTTTTATATATTGAATTAAATTTGTTATTCCCTTGAGAATTTTTGCATCTCTCTTTATGAGAGATATTGATCTGTAGTGTTTATTTTTGTTTTTGTTTTTCCCTTATAATGCCTTTATTTGGTTTTGATATTAGGGTGATTCTTGCCTCAAAATGAGTTAGCAAGATTCCCTCTGCTTTTGTCTTCTAAAAAAGAGTGTGGAGACTTGGTAACAATTTATTCCATAAATGTTTAATATAATTAATGAAAATTCAATTTTTGCCTGGTGCTTTCTATTTTTGAAGGTTATTAATTATTTATTCAATTTATTTAATAAATGTAAACCCATTCAGATAGTCTATTTCCTCTTGTGTGCATTTGGCAAGTTGTGTCCTTCAAGAATTGGTCCATTTCATCTAGGTTATAAAATTTTGTGACATAAAGTTGTTCATAGTATTCTTTTATTCCTTTCAATTTATGCCGAATGTGTAGTGACTCCCCTATTTCATTTCTGATATTAGTAATTTTTGTCTTTTCTCTCTCCTTTTTTAAAGTTAGTTTGACCAGAGGTTTATTGATTTCTGTATAGATTCTCTGTTTTCAATTTTATTGACATTTCCTCTCATTCTTCTTATTATTTTTCTTCACTTATTTTGGATTTAATTTATTCTACTTTTTCTAATTGCTAAAATGGAAGTTAAGATGATTTTTTAATATATTCTTTTCTAATATATGCATTCAATTTTATCAATTTCCCTTGAAGTACTGCTTTTGCTTCATATAAGTTTTGATAAATTGTGCTTTCATTTTCATTTAGTTAAAAATATATTTTAAAAATCTCTCTTATGATTTATTTGACTAACATGTTATGTAGAAGTGTGTTGTTTAATCTCTACATATTTGGGCATTTTCTGGTTAACTTTCTGTTATTCATTTTTAGTTTAATTATATTTTGGTCAGAGATGGACATAATATGATTTGTATTTTTTTTTAAATTTAAGATTTGTTCATATACATCAAAGTGGATTTATTTTTGGTGACTATTTAAGTGAACTTGAAAAATGTGCATTCTGTTGTTGTTGGTTGAAGTTCTTTGTAGATGTTGATTATATCCAGTTGACTGATGGTGTTGAGTTCAACTCTGTTCTTCCTGGTTTTGTGTCTGCAGGATTTGTCTATTTCTGATAGAAAGGTGTTGAAGGGTCCAACTATGATAATGGATTCATCTCTTTCTCTTTTTAGTTCGATTAGTTTTTGCTTCAAAGTTTGATGCCCTGTTGTTAGGCACATACGTATTAAGGATTGTTATATCTAGTGGTCATTGATATCATTATCAATGATCAATGAATTGGTCATTTTATCATTATGCAATGCTCTTCTTTATCTCTGATAATTTTCCTTACTTTAACGTCTGCTCCAGGGGCACCTGGGTGGCTCAGTCAGTTGAGCATCTGCCTTGGGCTCAGGTCCTGATGCCAGAGTCCTCAGATCAAGCCCCATATTGGGCTCCCTTCTCAGTGGGGAGTCTGCTTCTCTCTTTCCCTCTGCCCCTGTTCATGCTTGTACTCTCTCATTCTCTTTCAAATAAATAAATAATCTTTAAAAAAAAATAAAGTTTGCTCTGTCTGAAATTAATATAGCTGTTCTTGCCTTCTTTTGGTATTAATATGGCATATATTTCCTCCACTTATTTATGTATAATGTTTCATTTTAGTTAAAATGGGCTCCTTACAGATAACAAATACTTGGGTTTTGCTTTGTGATCCACTCTAAAAATCTCTTTTAGATAATGCCTTTTGACCATTGACATTCAATTGATTTTGATGTAGTGGAATGATATCTATCATAGTCATTGTTTTCTATTTGTTGCTCTTGTTCTTTGTTCCTATTTTTGTTTTCCACTCATTTTCTGTGATTTGTGATCTTAATTGAGCATTGTATGATTCCATTTTCACTCACTTATTGGCATTCCAGTTTGTATGGCATTCCACACTTTTTTTTTTTTTGCTTTTGCAATATGCAATTAGAGCTAATCTAACTCTACTTTCAAAAAACATTATACCATTTAATGGAGAGTGTGAGGACCTAATAATAAGAAAATAGTCTAAATTCCTCCCTCCTGTGTCTTGTATCATTCCTGTCACTTATTTTATTTTATATAAATATAAATAGATATATATATGTGTGTGTATATAATATATAGATATGTGTACATGATTATATGATATATACATAAGCATGTATACCATAGCTCACATTATTTATAATTAATTATAAATATATGGCATATATTTCTTCCACTTATTTATGTCTAATGTTTCATTTTAGTTAAAATGGGCTCCTTACAGATAACAAATACTTGGGTTTTGCTTTGTGATCCACTCACAAATATAATATAATCCACTCATAAATATAATTATTTATTATAAATAATAAATCCATTATTTATAATTATATTATTTTGAACAAAGTTTTATCTGTAAGGTCAGCTAAGAAAAATAAAAGTTTTACTTTTATTTATTCCTCCTTTGATGCTTTTTATAAAAATGTAAATCCATGTGTCTGACCTATATTATTCGCCTATTCTCTATAAAAGAACTTTTTAAAAAATCATTTCTTGCAGGGTGCCTGGGTGGCTCAGTGGGTTAAAGACTCTGCCTTCGGCTAAGGTCATGATCCCAGGGTCTCGGGATCAAGCCCCACATCGGGCTCTCTGCTCAGCAGGGAGCCTGCTTCCCCCTCTCTTTTTGCCTGCCTCTCTGCCTACTTGTGATCTCTGTCTGTCAAATAAATAAACAAAATCTTTAAAAAAAATAATTTCTTGTAAGACAAGTTACTGGCAATACATAATTTCTCTCTGAAAGTTTTATTTCTCTTTTACTTTTAATGGATAATTTTGCAAGGTACAGAATTTAAGGTGTTTTTTCTTTCTTCTTAATACTTTAGATATTTCACTGCACTGGCTCTGATGAGAAATCCTATGTAATTCTTACCTTTGCTTCTCTATAGGTAAATTTACCTCTGCCACTCCAGCTTCTTTCAAGATCTTTTCTTTATCTTTGATTTTCTACAACCAAAAATTCTATTTCCTTGTAGTTTGTTGGGCAATTTATCTTGGTTGATACTCTCAGAGCTTGCTAGATTTGAAGTTTAGTGTCTTACATTAATTATATTCTTTCAAATATTTCTTCAATTCCTTTTATTCTCCTTCTGATATTCCCAGTACATCTATGGCACACTTTTGTAGCTGTCCAGAGTTCTTGTATTTCTTTTGTCCTGTTTTCTTTGCTTTTCAGTTTTGAAGATTTTTTTTGAGATTCCTTAAGTTCAGAAATTCTATGCTCAGCTTTGTGTAGTCTACTAATATGTCTATTAAAGACATTAGTGGAGCACTGGGTGGTTCAGTCGCTTATGCTCTGCCTTAGGCTCAGGTTATAATCTCACAGTCTTGGGATTGAGACCTATGTCAAGTTTCCCACTCATGGGGAGTCTGCTTCCTCCTCTCCTGTGCATCTTTCTTACTCATGCTTGCTCACTCTCTCTCAAATAGATAAATAAAATATTTTTTTAAAAAGGCATTCATGAGGCGAAAAGATGGCGGAGATATAGCAGGCTGAGACTACTTCAGCTAGCCAGAGATCAGCTAGATAGCTTATCTAAAGATTGCAAACACCTGAAAATACATTGGCAGATCGAAGAGAAGAACAGCAATTCTGGAAAAAGAAAAACAACCACTTTCTGAAAGGTAGGACCGGCAGAGATGTGAATCCAAAGCGACGGGAAGATAAACCGCGGGGGGAGGGGCTGGCTCCCGGCAAGCGGCGGAGCAACAGAGCACAAAATCAGGACTTTTAAAAGTCTGTTCCGCTGAGGGACATCACTCCAGAGGCTAAACCGGGGCGAAGCCCACGCGGGGTCAGCGTGGCCTCAGGTCCCGCAGGGTCACAGAAGGATCGGGGGTGTCTGAGTGTCGCAGAGCTTGCGGGTATTGGAACGGGAAAGCCGGCTACAGAGACAGAGCCGACAGTAAGCTCACAGCTTGGTGTTACCTTGAACCACCGCAGGCTCGGTGAGCTCGGAGCGCGGCCGGAAGTCAGGCAGACGGGAGTAACTGGGCACTGTTCTCTGAGGGCGCACTGAGGAGTGGGACCCTGGGCTCTCGGCTCCTCCGGGCCGGAGACCAGGAGGCCGCCATTTGCATTCCCGCCCTCCAGGAACTCTACGGAAAGCACTCAGGGAACAAAAGCTCCTGAAAGGAAACCCGAGCAGATTACTCACACCGGGGCATGGTAAGGGCGGTGCAATTCCGCCTGGGGCAAAGACACTTGAGAATCACTACAACAGGCCCCTCCCCCAGAAGATCAACAAGAAATCAAGCCAAGACAAAGTTCACCTACCAAGGAGTGCGGTTTCAATACCAAGGAGAGCAGCAGAATTCCAGAGGAGGAGAAAGCAAAGCACAGAACTCATGGCTTTTTTCCTGTAATTTTTTTAGTCTTGCAGTTAATTTAATTTTTTTCTTTTTCATTTTTTGGTTTTTTTTCTTGCCTTCTGGTAATTTTTTTTTAACCTTTACCTTTTTCTTTTTTAACTTTTTTAACTAGTTTATCCAATATATATATTTTTTCTTATTTGTTTTTTTAATTCTTTTCTTTTCTTTTTTTTTTTTTCTTTTTTCTATTTTTTTCTTTCTTCCTTTTTGAACCTCTTTTTATCCCCTTTCTCCCCCCTCACGATTTGGGATCTCTTCTAATTTGGATAAAGCATATTTTCCTGGGGTTGTTGCCACCCTTTTAGTATTTTACTTGCTCCTTCATATAATGTTATCTGGACAAAATGACAAGGCTGAAAAATTCAACACAAAAAAAAAAAAGAACAAGAGGCAGTACCGAAGGCTAGGGACCTAATCAATACAGACATTGGTAATATATCAGATCTAGAGTTCAGAATGACAATTCTCAAGGTTCTAGCCGGGCTCGAAAAAGGCATGGAAGATATTAGAGAAACCCTCTCGAGAGATATAAAAGCCCTTTCTGGAGAAATAAAAGAACTAAAATCTAACCAAGTTGAAATCAAAAAAGCTATTAATGAGGTGCAATAAAAAATGGAGCCTCTCACTGATAGGATAAATGAGGCAGAAAAAAGAATTAGTGATATAGAAGACCAAATGAGACAGAATAAAGCTGAGCAAAAGAGGGACAAACAGCTACTGGACCACGAGGGGAGAATTCGAGAAATAAGTGACACCATAAGATGAAACAACATTAGAATAATTGGGATTCCAGAAGAAGAAGAAAGAGAGAGGGGAGCAGAAGGTATACTGGAGAGAATTATTGGGGAGAATTTACCCAATACAGCAAAGGGAACGAGCATCAAAATTCAGGAGGTTCAGAGAACGTCCCTCAAAATCAATAATAATAGGCCCACACCCCATCACCTAATAGTAAAATTTACAAGTCTCAGTGACAATGAGAAAATCCTGAAAGCAGCCCGGGAAAAGAAGTCTGTAACATACAATGGTAAAAATATTAGATTGGCAGCTGACTTATCCACAGAGACCTGGCAGGTCAGAAAGAGCTGGCATGATATTTACAGAGCATTAAACGAGAAAAACATGCAGCCAACAATACTATATCCAGCTAGGCTATCATTGAAAATAGAAGGAGAGATTAAAAGCTTCCAGGACAAACAAAAACTGAAAAATTTGCAAACACCAAACCAGCTCTACAGGAAATATTGAAAGGGGTCCTCTAAGCAAAGAAAAAGCCTACAATGGTAGATCAGAAAGGAACAGAGACCATATACAGTAACAATCACCTTACAGGCAATACAATAGCACTAAATTCATATCTCTCAATAGTTACCCTGAAAGTTAATGGGCTAAATGCCCCTGTCAAAAGACACAGGGTATCAGAATGGATAAAAAAACAAAACCCATCTATATGTTGCCTCCAAGAAACTCATTTTAAGCCCGAAGACGCCTCCAGATTTAAAGTGAGGGGGTGGAAAAGAATTTACCATGCTAATGGACATCAGAAGAAAGCAGGAGCGACAATCCTTATATCAGATCAATTAGATTTTAAGCCAAAGACTATAATAAGAGATGAGGAAGGACACTATATCATACTCAAAGGATCTGTCCAACAAGAAGATCTAACAATCTTAAATATCTGTGCCCGAACGTGGGAGCAGCCAACTATATAAACCAATTAATAACAAAATCAAAGACACATCAACAATAATACAATAATAGTAGGGGACTTTAACACTCCCCTCACTGAAATGCACAGATCATCCAAGCAAAAGATCAGCAAGGAAATAAAGGCCTTAAACGACACACTGGACCAGATGGACATCACACATATAGTCAGAACATTTCATCCCAAAGCAACAGAATACACATTCTTCTCTAGTGCACATGGAACATTCTCCAGAATTGATCACGTCGTCGGTCCTAAATCAGGACTCAACCAGTATCAAAAGATTGGGATCATTCCCTGCATATTTTCAGACCACAATGCTCTAAAGCTAGAACTCAACCACAAAAGGAAGTTTGGCAAGAGCCCAAATACATGGAGACTAAACAGCATCCTTCTAAAGGATGAATGGGTCAACCAGGAAATTAAAGAACTAAAAAAAATCATGGAAACAAATGATAATGAAAATACAATGGTTCAAAATCTGTGGGACACAACAAAGGCAGTCCTGAGAGGAAAATACATAGCGGTACAAGCCTTTCTCAAGAAACAAGAAAGGTCTCAGGTACACAACTTAACCCTACACCTAAAGGAGCTGGAGAAAGAACAAGAAAGAAACCCTAAGCCCAGCAGAAGAGAAATCATAAAGATCAGAGCAGAAATCAATGAAATAGAAACCAAAAAAAAAAAAAAAATAGAGCAAATCAACGAAACTAGGAGCTTGTTCTTTGAAAGAATTAATAAAATTGATAAACCCCTGGCCCAACTTATCAAAAAGAAAAGAGAAAGGACCCAAATAAATAAAATCATGAAGGAAAGAGGAGAGATCACAACTAACACCAAAGAAATACAATCTATTATAAGAACATACTATGAGCAACACTACACCCATAAATTTGACAATCTGGAAGAAATGGATGCATTCCTAGAAATATATAAACTATCACAACTGAACCAGGAAGAAATAGAAAGCCTGAACAGACCCATAACCAGTAAGGAGATTGAAACAATCATTAAAAATCTCCAAACAAACAAAAGCACAGGGCCAGATGGCTTCCCAGGGGAATTCTACCAAACATTTAAAGAAGAACTTATTCCTATTTTCCTGAAACGGTTTCAAAAAATAGAAATGGAAGGAAAACTTCCAAACTCATTTTATGAGGCCAGCATCACCTTGATCCTCAAACCAGACAAGGATCCCATCAAAATAGAGAGCTATAGACCAATATCCTTGATGAACACAGATGTGAAAATACTCAACAAAATACTAGCCAATAGGATTCAACAGTACATTAAAAGAATTAGTCACCATGACCAAGTGAGATTTATTCCAGGGCTGCAAGGTTGGTTCAACATCCGCAAATCAGTCAATGTGATACAACACATCAATAAAAGAAAGAACAAGAACCATATGATACTCTCAATAGATGCTGAGAAAGCATTTGACAAAGTACAGCATCTCTTCTTGATCAAAACTCTTCAAAGTATAGGGATAGAGGGCACATACCTCAATATCATCAAAGCCATCTATGAAAAACCCACCGCAAATATCATTCTCAATGGAGAAAAACTGAAAGCTTTTTTGCTAAGGTCAGGAACACGGCAGGGATGTCCATTATCACCACTGCTATTCAACATAGTACTAGAGGTCCTAGCCTCAGTAATCAGACAACAAAAGGAAATTAAAGCATCCAAATCGGCAAAGAAGAAGTCAAATTATCACTCTTCGCAGATGATATGATACTATATGTGGAAAACCCAAAAGACTCCACTCCAAAACTACTAGAACTTGTACAGGAATTCAGTAAAGTGTCAGGATATAAAATCAATGCACAGAAATCAGTTGCATTTCTCTACACCAACAGCAAGACAGAAGAAAGAAAAATTAAGGAGTCAATCCCATTTACAATTGCACCCAAAACCATAAGATACCTAGGAATAAACCTAACCAAAGAGGCACAGAATCTATACTCAGAAAACTATAAAGTACTCATGAAAGAAATTGGGGAAGACACAAAGAAATGGAAAAATGTTCCATGCTCCTGGATTGGAAGAATAAATATTGTGAAAATGTCTATGCTACCTAAAGCAATCTACACATTTAATGCAATTCCTATCAAAGAACCATCCATCTTTTTCAAAGAAATGGAACAAATAATCCTAAAATTTATATGGAGCCAGAAAAGCCAAAGGAATATTGAAAAAGAAAGCCAAAGTTGGTGGCATCACAATTCCGGACTTCAAGCACTATTACAAAGTTGTCGTCATTAAGACAGCATGGTACTGGCACAAAAACGGATACATAGATCAATGGAACAGAATAGAGAGCCCAGAAATAGACCCTCAACTCAATGCCAAAGGCAAGGGAAGCAAGGGCAAAAATGAACTATTGGGATTTCATCAAGATCAAAAGCTTTTGCACAGCAGAGGAGACAGTTGACAAAACCAAAAGACAACTGCCAGAATGCGAGAAGATATTTGCAAACGACATATCAGATAAAGGACTAGTGTCCAGAATCTATAAAGAACTTAGCAAACTCAACACCCAAAGAACAAATAATCCAATCAAGAAATGGGCAGAGGACATGAACAGACATTTCTGCAAAGAAGACATCCAGATGGCCAACAGACACATGAAAAAGTGCTCCATATCACTCGGCATCAGGGAAATACAAATCAAAACCACAATGAGATATCACCTCACACCAGTCAGAATGGCTAAAATCAACAAGTCAGGAAATGACACATGCTGGCAAGGATGCGGAGAAAGGGGAACCCTCCTCCACTGTTGGTGGGAATGCAAGCTGGTGCAACCACTCTGGAAAACAGCATGGAGGTTCCTCAAAATGTTGAAAATAGAACTGCCCTATGACCCAGCAATTGCACTATTGGGTATTTACCCTAAAGATACAAACGTAATGATCCAAAGGGGCACGTGCACCCGAATGTTTATAGCAGCAATGTCCACAATAGCCAAAGTATGGAAAGAACCTAGATATCCATCAACAGATGAATGGATCAAGAAGATGTGGTATATATACACAATGGAATACTATGCAGCCATCAAAAGAAATGAAATCTTGCCATTTGCGACAACATGGATGGAACTAGAGCGTATCATGCTTAGTGAAATAAGTCAAGCAGAGAAAGACAACTATCATTTGATCTCCCTGATATGAGGAAGTGGTGATGCAACATGGGGGCTTAAGTGGGTAGGAGAAGAATCAATGAAACAAGATGGGATTGGGAGGGAGACAAACCATAAGTGACTCTTAATCTCACAAAACAAACTGAGGGTTGCTGGGGGGAGGGGGTTTGGGAGAAGGTGGTGGGATTATGGACATTGGGGAGGGTATGTGCTTTGGTGAGTGCTGTGAAGTGTGTAAACCTGGTGATTCACAGACCTATACCCCTGGGGATAAAAATATATGTTTATAAAAAATAAAAAATTTAAAAATCAATCAATCAATCTTGCCTTGTGCCTACCTCAAAAAAAAAAAAAAAGGCATTCGTCATTTTTCGTATAGTGTTTTGATCTTTTTGGTTCTTTCTTAGGATTACTATCACTCTGCTTACATTGCCCATCTATTCCTACATGTTGTCTACTTTATCGTTAGAACTTTTATCATGTTAGTTATAGTTGTTTTAAATTATTTTTATATTATTATTATTTAAGTAAGCTCTACACCCAATGTGGGGCTTGAACTCATGACCCTGAGGTAAAGAGTCATATGGTTTACCAATTAAGTCACTCCTTTTTACATTTGTTTGCATGTCTGTTTGTTTTTTAGTTGTTTTAAATTCTTGGTCTGATATTTCTATCATTTCTACCACGTCTGGTTCTGATGCTTGCTGTTTCTCTTCAAACTGTAGTTTTTTGCCCATTAGTGCGCTTGTAACTGTTTTGGTTTTTGTTTCTTTTTGTTTCTTTTTTTCTCCCCTTCTTATGGCTAAATATGACTAAATTGACCTTTAGTAATGTGGTAGTGAGGTGTGCAGAAAGGGAAAACATTCAATGGCTATATAATTGTCTTTCAGTCTCATAGTGAGACCACATCTCTGAAATGTGTACTTTGTAACTCTTTTTCAGATTTTTCTCCACCTTAGGTTGGGATAGGATGGCTAGGGCAAGCTGGAGTTGGAGATTTACTTTTTCCATTTAGAAGGCTAAAGTTAACTGGAGTTTTGTATTTATCTTCATGTCAGTTAAGCTTTGATAAATCCCAAGCAGGTTAAAACCTGGTTAACTACATTTTTTTTTTCCCCCTGATGGTGGACCTTGTTAAGAACAGAGTGCTTTGATGTATTTCAAAATGATTTCTTTTACCTTCCCCTCCCAGAAGCATTGGGCATTTTTTTTCTCTCTTACTTACTGGACATATTCCTGGAGGTAAAAACTACAAAAATTTGAGGCTCACCTGTGATTGGGTTGCCCCTATAGTTTTTAATTCTCAGACTTGTCCACACTGAGCCTCCAGCAAGTCATCAGTGATAATTCAGATTTCCCTATTTCAGCAGTGATTTTAGCAGTTTTACTCTAGTATATTGTGATTCTCTGTATCCATCTATTTTTTTTCCCTCCAGTTTTGTGAACAACAGTTTACCCTATGATTTTACTTCTTTTAGGGATCTGAGAAGAGTTGTTGACTTTTCGGTTTTTTTTCAGCTTTCTACTTGTATTTGGGAAAGAGTGACAATTCTAAATTCTTTAGCTATGGAACCAGAAATCAAAGTCATACTCTTGTGTTTTAAGAAATAAATCCCTGGGCGCCTGGGTGGCTCAGTGGTTAAGCCACTGCCTTCGGCTCAGGTCATGATCTCAGGGTCCTGGGATCGATTCCCGCATCGGGCTCTCTGCTCAGCAGGGAGCCTGCTTCCTCCTCTCTCTCTCTCTGCCTGCCTCTCTGACTACTTGTGATTTCTCTCTGTCAAATAAATAAATAAAATCTTTAAAAAAAAAAAAAAAGAAAGAAATCCCTAACCCACTGGCATAAATGTATTCCCTCATATTTGTTTCTAAAATATTTAAAGTTTTGCTTTTCACACCTCATTTTTTAGCTTTATCTCAAAATACTTTTTTATGTATAATTATGGGTAAATTGTTACAGTTTATTTTTCCATACAACTGAACAATTTCAACATCTCTTTTGGTTATTTATCTATTCATCATATATTAGTGATTTTCATAAAATATTACCTCTAAGTGGACGTGTGTATCTTCTATGGAGCACTTCATTCTCTTTTATTTAATATTTGTTTATAACATCCTAATCCTATGTGCCATTATTTATTATGGCTTTATAATAAGACTTGATATCTGGTAGAGCAGTCCTTCCACACTGCTCTTCTTTAAAAGTGTCCACCAGGAAAACTCCACCAAATAAATCTTGGGCATTTATTTTTCTGTATAGAATTTAGAATCAAAATGTGAAATTCAGTGAAGAACTCTGTTGAGATTTCCAGTAAAACTGAATAAAATTTAAAGATTAATATAAAGCTGACATCTTAATGATGTTTATTCTTTGTAATTGATACATTATAGCTGTTAATTTATTTAAGCCTCCCATAGTCATTCAATAATGTAGAATTCTCTCCTTTTTCTTTTACATAAACTTGATCTCTCTCCATTTCTTTGTTTCATATATATATATATATATATATATATATATATATATATATATAATTATATACTAAAAATTGTATTAGTTGCATCAAATTTCTCTCTTTTCCTTCAGAAAACTTTTGAGTTAGGACAGTACTTTCATCAACCTAGGCAAGAGTCATTTTCTTTCGCATGAAAAAGATAATGAGGATGGCAGATCAGAAGTTAATACAAGATGCTTGCAAATTCTTTTGGTGCCTGGGTGGCTCAGTCAGGTAAGAGGCTGCCTTCAGCTCAAGTCATGGTCCTGGGGTCCTGGGACTGAGCCCCATGGCGGGCTCCCTGCTCAGTGGGGAGTCTGCTTGTCTCTCTACCTCTGCCTCTCATGCATTCTCTCTCTCTCAAATAAAGAAATAAAATCTTAAAAAAAATAATACTTGGAAATTCTGAAAGCTCCTGAATGAAGTCATTACATAAGAGGTCCATTATAAGTTTCTTTTCTTCCCTCCCTCCCTCTCTGCCTCTCTCCCTCCCTCTCTTCCTTTCTTATTTACTTCCTTTCTTTCTTCCTATTTTCCTTTTTTCAGCTCAGATAATTTTCAGGTTATCTGACAAATTCATAGGCAAGAGGCAATTCAACAATTCTCTTAATCATGTTACTACTTGAAAGGAAATAAATGGTTGTCCTTAAAAGTCCACAACTTTATAAAGCAAACTGAATTTCTTTTTAAAATTATTAGTTTATTTTGAAGCTGTCATTAGTCTGAAGTTTTAGCATAAAGCAGGGCTTGGCAAACTGTGGGTGACAGGACAAGTTTCACCTCTTGCAGAGCAAATCCCACTATGGCCATGTATTTACATGTTGTCAAGGTTTGTTTTCATCATGTAACAGCATGGTTGAGTAGTAGCAACAGATTGTGCCACCCACAAAGCCAAAAATATTTACTGTCTGTTTATAGAAATAGTTTACTAACCTGTACAGTCTAAAAGAAGCCCAAATAGTTTACTAACCTCTATAGTCTAAAAGAAGCCCATGATTCTACTGTGTATATAATTTTGTAAAAGGGAAAATAGATTTGCACACTTCATTACACCAATTTTGAAAAAGAGTGAACATGGACTGACTATGGTTTAACATAAAAAAAAATCTGTATCCATTTTTAAATACTTAGATAATTGATACTAATAAATATTCATAGTGTAAACAACATGCATTATGATAAGGCATATTAAAAATAAAATTATTTTGAACTATTTCTTGGCTCTTTATATGTAAAATGATGGTTTCAGATCCTATCTGAAAGTACTTACTTTTCTGATTCCCACTTAAGTCAGGCAATTCAGCTCAGTTTCCAGTTTCCTTGGGAGTTGCCACATCCCTAGCTTCAGGTAACACAGCCTCCTTAGTTGTATTCCTCCATCCTTTTTAGGTTTTTGTTTAAATTTTAGGTAATTAACACACAATGTAATATTAGCTTCAGGTATACAAAATAGAGATGTAACACTGCCATAAAACACCCTGTGCTTATTACAGCATCTATACTTCTTCTTCCCCATCGCCTACCCTCCCACACACCTCCCTTCTGTCAACCATCAGTTTGTTCTCTACAGTCGAGTCTGTTTCTTATTTTGCTTCTCCCTCCCTCTCCCTTTTTTTCCCTTTGCTCATTTGCTTTGTTTCCTAAATTCCCTATGTGAATGAATTCATATGGTATTGGTCTTTTTCTGACAAACTTAGCATAATGCTCTCTAGGTTCATCCATGTCATTGCAAATGGCAAGATTTCATTCTTTTTTTTTTTTAAGATTTTATTTATTTGTTTGACAGAGATCACAAGTAGGCAGAGAGGCAGACAGAGAGATTTCTTTCTAGATATGTCTCCTGAGGCAAGGGAATTAAAAGCAAAACTAAACTACTGGAATATCATCAAAATAAAAAGCTTCTGCACAGCAAAAAGAAATAATCAGCAAAACTAAAAAGCGGCCTTTGTAATCAGAGAAGTTATTTGCAAATAACATGTCTGATAAAGAGTTAGTATCCAAAATACATAAAAAAACATAAAACTAAATGTCCTCAAAATGAATAACCCCAATTAAAAAATGGGCAGAAGACGTGAATAGATATTTTTCCAAAGAAGACATACAGATGGTGCACAGACACATGGAAAGATGCTCCAATATCCCTTACCATCAGGGAAATACAAATCAAAGCTACAATGAGATACCATCTCACACCTGCCAGAATGGCTAAAATCAAGAACACAAGAAACAGTAGGTGTTGCAAGGATGTGGAGAAGGGGGAACCCTCTTACAGCATTGGTGGGAATGCAAACTGGTACAGCCAGCCTGAAAAACAGTATGTAGGTTCCTCAAAAAGTTAAAAATAAAGCTACCCTACAATACAACAATTGCACTACTAGGCATTTGCCCAAAGAATATGGAAATACTAATTCAAAGGCATACATGCACCCTGATGTTTATAGCAGCATTGTCTACATCCCTCCATCCGTTTGATAGAAGCAGGGCAGAGTGTTCTTGCTCTATTCTGATTTGTTTTACTGTTCCATGTAGTCCCTAGCTCTTTTATTATGTAAATAACTATTTCTTCACATGACATTTGTTTTAAGAGCAATCTCTCTAGGTCTTCTGTTTTGAAAACTGGTATTCGATATACTTTGGAAAAAGTGCTGAAAATCATTTTCAACTAGTGTGCTTCTGGAGGACATACTGGCTGAATGCAAGGCAAAAGGTACTTGGAGGTGGTAATGAATTATTGTTTAGGTGGTTATGCCATTCTAATTTGGAGTTATTTGTTTCTCATCATTATGAATATACCATTCATTTGCCCTATTGCTAAGAGAGCTACTGTTAGTCTTATTAACGTTTTTAAGATGTATTTTTTTAATTTTTAATTTTTTATAAACATATATTTTTATCCCCAGGGGTACAGGTCTGTGAATCACTAGGTTTACACACTTCACAGCACTCACCAAAGCATATACCCTCCTCAGTGTCCATAATCCCCCCACCTTCTCCCAACCTCCCTCCCCCCAGCAACCCTCAGTTTGTTTTGTGAGATTAAGAGTCACTTATGGTGTATTTTTGCCACGTCATGCTTTTGAGAGTTTCGGTTTTCTTTAGTTTCTATAGTTTAACTACAATATCTGTAAGCAAATTTCTTTCTCCTAATCCTAATTGTGATAAGTTGTGTTTCCTGAATCTAAACATTCATGTAATTAATTATGCAAAGCCCCATTCAATCACATGCACACATTTACTTACTCACATTCTATACTCCCAGTAAAGGGCAGAGAATTGAAATAATCCTACAGCTCTGCTTAACAATCATTATTCTCTTTGATTGTGCAAGGCCTCCTGTTTTATTTTCCCTTGTTATCTATATTTTCTACTTATGTCTCCCTCTCTCTAAAACAAAAAGACAAAAGAAAACTAAAAAACCCTTTTAATATGTATAATATTTTTGTATGTGTTTTGCCACAATTATATAAGTGTTTTTGGTTATGGCATCTTTATTTATAGAAATGGTATTATAGAGAATTTAATTTTTTCACTAGGCACTTTATTTTCTACTACTTATATAACTGGTACAACTAAACTGTTTCTTTTAGCTGCTTTATAGTATTCTATGATATGTTTTATGCATATACCACACTGTTCTTATGCAATCTCCCCATGGTTCTTTTTTTTTTTTAAGGGTTTTATTTATTTGACAAAGAGATCACAAATAGGCAGAGAGGCAGAGAGAGAGAGGGGAGGGGGAAGAAGGCTCCCTGCTGAGCAGAGAGCCCAATGAGGTGCTTCATCCCAGGACCCTTAGATCATGACGTGAGCCAAAGGCAGAGGTTTAACCCACTGAGCCACCCAGGTATGCCTCCCCATGACTCTTCGACTAGTAATTACTATACATATTTCTCCATTGAATACCATGATTTCCCAATGAACATCTGGGAGCTTTCTTTTTAATAATGTATACCCAGAGTAGAGTTATTGCCAGACTGCTCTCCAGAGTCATATCAGGCAGTGCTGCCACCAACAGTGCATGAAACTTTGTATATCTCTGTTATCTTCCAAAAAATTTGTCATCATCAGGTTTTTGAATATTTGCAAGGGCAAAAGATGTTAAATGTTCTTTTATTATTGTTTTGTTTTATTATTGTTTATATATTATTGTTTATTATATTAATGAGTCTGAGAGATTTTCCCCATCTTTTAATTTTTAATTTTTTTTTTGTTCAGAGAGAGAGAGGGAGCAGGCAGAAGGGCAGAGGGAGAGAATCTTTTAAGTAGACTCCACACTGAGTATGGAACCCAGTGTGGGGCTAGACCCCACAACCCATGAGATCATGATCTGAAGTGAAACCAAGAGGCAGGTGCTTGAAAACTGAGCTACCCCAGCATGCTTGCCCCATTATTTTATTATTTTTTTTAAATAAGTCTTTGGGTTTTCTTTTCTGCTAATTTCTAATCATAATATTATTTGTCTTTGAGGGTATTGCCTTTTTCTTGTTGATATGCTAATCTTCTCTTAATATATATTTTTAGGAAATTTTTTGCCTAAAAATAACACTTATCTCTATTGGTTAAGCTTTGGAATTTAGATAGAAAGCAGATTCATAAACAGATTCAAATGTTATATCAAAAACCTACATAACAATATAAGTTTATATATTATAATATAAATATATATTTTATAAATAAAAAAAAAATTTCCTTTCCCAAGGAAAGGAAAATTTAGTTTATAGGAGTTTGGCTGACAACTGAAGTGTGTAAGTAGCTTTATTTAGTTTTTGTTCCATTTGAACTTTAATGTTTTTTGGTTTCGTGGAGCTATTACTCTTCTCATAATGTGGGGAGGAGGAACTATGATTGGTAAAGAAATATGATGGTAATTGTACTTAGTAAATATTGTGATGGTCATTCTCATTTTATGGGCTTATTAAAATATAACTGGCAGGGAATATTAAAAATTTATGTGCATACACATACACTCACCCATGTTCTCATGAATATTTAATCATTATTTATTTTATTTTATTTTTATCTTCCAATTTTTTTGTAGTATGGGTAGTATTTTTAAATTAAAAAAAAAGAAAAAAAAACAACTTTCATAAATGCTACTAACTGGAGATGAGCATATGATGATAAATTCAGCAAGTTAGTATTGAGATAGGTCAACAAATTATTCAGAGCAATATAATATTACAAATTTAGAGATAGCATGGATGTATTTTAAAAATCAACTTCAGTCTCTGTTTTCATTTTGAAATACTTTTACATATCTTGTATTTGTGTTTAAAGTACTTTATTTCTCTTTGATGAATTTTTTTTTAATTTTATACAGCTCTGTGAAAAATGTACTACTTATGTGTATAGCATAACAAATGAACACTGAGAACTATTTTTATTAAACTACACATTGGAAAAGATAAAGTTCTCATTCTTACTATTTCCTGGAGAAAGCAACATCTTGAGATAGCTTGCACTGTTACACTTTATAAATACAAAGTTTGTATACTAAAAATGCCATTTTTAAAATAGTATTCATCTGTGAAACTCAGTATTTTATCTGGTCTTCATGGTTTTCAGTAATAACTATGTAAACAGATATGAAACAATCATTCTATAATACTTTCTTTTTTTTAAGATTTTATTTATTTATTTGACACAGAGAGAGAGAGATCACAAGTAGGCAGAGAGTCAGGCAGAGAGAGAAGGGGAAGCAGGCTCCCTGCTGAGCAGAGTCTGATGCAGGGCTCCATCCCAGGACACTGAGATCATGACCTGAGCTGAAGGCAGCAGCTTAATCCACTGAGCCAGGCGCCCCTCTATAATACTTTCTAAATGCCATGTTTCGGGCGCCTGGGTGGCTCAGTGGGTTAAGCCGCTGCCTTCGGCTCAGGTCATGATCTCAGAGTTCTGGGATCGAGTCCCGCATCGGGCTCTCTGCTCAGCAGAGAGCCTGCTTCCCTCTCTCTCTCTGGCTGCCTCTCCATCTACTTGTGATTTCTCTCTGTCAAATTAATAAATAAAAAAAAAAAAAAAATCTTTATTAAAAAAAAAAAAAAAAAAAAAATAAATGCCATGTTTCTATCACATAACCTTTTATTCTTTTTTTTTTTTTAAGATTTTATTTGTTTATTTGACAGACAGAGATCACATTAGGCAGAGAGACAGGCAGAGAGAAAGGAAGGGAAGCAGGCTCCCTGCTGAGCAGAGAGCCAGATGTGGGGGTGGATCCCAGGACCCTGGGATCATGACCTGAGCCAAGGCAGAGGCTTTAGCCCACTGATCCACCCAGGTGACCCGACATATGTTCCTTTAGATAGATTTTATATCAATTTGTTCACTTTACCTTGAGGGAAGTTTGAGAGAAGGTAACTGCCTTATCTATCCAAAATTCAGGCATCAATGCAACATGGAAAGGGTAACAAGAAAATTTAGGCTAAGATTAAGATGAGAAATCTGGAGAATACCAAACATTTCATAAGGCAAATCATCAAGCCCTGTTGTTCTTTTTTGGAGTTTAATTTCCAGGTGTCTGGGTTTCTCACAGTCAGAAATTTTTCAGATTTTTTAAAAGACAAATGTAAAATTTTAGGTTTAATATCAGAATTATTTTTAGATCTACTCTTCTATATTAGTGAACATTTTTGAGAGCTGGTTATAATCATATTTGAAATAGATTTCTAAATATACCTAAATTATTTGTAGTATGTACTAACCAAAGAAAAAGCTATTTCTCTGTTAAATGTTTCAGATATTTCCTTACTTCAAACACAACATAGTCATGGCAATTTAAAAGTTAAACAACAACAATAAAAAACGTGTTTTTTAAAATACATGGGAAGAAATATTCTCATATTCCATAATATATATAATCCTTATGATGTAAAATTTGTTCATCTGTGTCAGTATCAACTAAATATTCTAATATGCATATTAATGTCAATTAAGTTGATATGATAATTATAAGCATGAAGAAATCAAAATAAATAATCTGATTTCTAATCCTACCACTTACTTATTGAGATAACTTGGGCAATTCAGTCAACATCTCTGAGCTTCCAGGATTCTGAATGAAAGAGCACACAAGGAGCAACAAGCACTTTATATCCCACTAAAAACTTAATGCTAACCCTAACTTAAATCTGTACACTAGACCTGTCTAGTCAGTAACATAAATAAATAAATAAATAAATAAATAAATAAATAAAAATTTAAAAAAAAGAGATGGGAGGGTTAAAAGTGAGAGAGAGAAAGACTAGAGAGAAAGAGAGAAGAAAGGATGAATGAACATGAAGAAGGAATTGAAAATAGGAAAAACTTGGTCATGTACATGAAGTTCATTTATCCAAATCACTGCCTAAATGAATAAAGCAGGTCTGTCTCAGCATATCCATTATAGGCAGGGAAAGAAAAAGGCATATTTCAAGAACACAATTGCTTGCCCCGATGACCAGGTATAACTTGATGTAGCACAGAATAGCTGAGTCATATAGTTAGTTTATGTTTAACATCTTAAGAAACTGTCAGTTTCCAAGGAGATGGTACTATTTCACATTCCCACCAGGAATGTAAAGAATTCCAGTTGCTCCATATTGTGGTCAATAGTTTATCTTTTAAACTTTAAACATTTTAATAAATATTATAGTGTAATTCATTATAGTTTTAATTTACATTTCCCTATTGACTAATGATATTGACCATCTTTCATGTATTTTTTATCTGTATATTTTTGTACAAAGTGTTACCTCAAATCTTCTGTCCACAATTTCTATGTTTTTTTATTTGTTTGTCTTTTTATTGAGTTTTGAGAGGTCATTATATACTCTGGATAGAAAATTTTTTTTAATATACTATAAATCTCCCAGTTTGCAAATTTTGTTTTCATTCTTTTAACAATGCCTTTTGATGGTCGTAAAATATTAATTTTGATTAATTTTTATTCTTTTATGGGGTCATGATTTGGGGGTTAGACCTAATTTTTGCCAAGGTCACAAATATGTTTTTTTCCCTATGTTTCCCTATAAAATGTTTCTGGTTTTAGCTTTACATTTAGAATTTTAATCCATTTTCATGTAATTTTTGTTGTGCTGCTATGCCATATGGGTTGAAGATTTTTTTAAGCATATAGATATCTATTTATTCTGCACTGTTTTTTGAAAATATTATTTTTATCCACTGAATTTTTGCCAGTTGTACTTTTATCAAAAATTAACTGCTTATATAGCATAAGGTATATTTCTGGACTCTCTAAAACTATTCTATTGACTTACTCATCTATCTTTATTCTAATACCACACTCTATTGATAACTATAGTTTTAGAATACTGTTTAATGTAAGGTAGTATAAGTCCTTCAACTTTGTTCTTTATCAAAGTTGTTTTAGATGTCCTAGATCTTTGCATTTGCACATGAATTTTAAAATTAGCTTATTAATTTCTTCTAAAAAGAATTGACATTTTGACATTTTGTCAAATCTATAGGTTGATTTTGAAACTGACATAACATTCCATATTATGAATGTGCTGTATATCTATACTAATTTGTTCTACTAATCTCTTCCTTTCAATGAGTTACTTAAACAATTAGATTTATTGTATTTTTTTAATATGATTAGGTTTGTATCTTGTGTCTTGTTATTTCTTTTTATTTATCCATTTTCTCCTTTAATTGCCTACTTTTGGATTAATTGCATAATTTTATTATTCCATATTATCTCCTTTGTTGACAAATTAACCATAACTTTTCTATGTTATTTAAGTCGTTTTAGGATTTATCATATACCTCTGTAAATTATCAGTCTGCTTGTAAACCATATTATATTCCTTGAGATTCTTACATTATATTTATTTTTCTCCCTTTCTGGTTTTGTGCTATGGATGTCATACATTTTACTGCTAAATATGTTTTAAACACACAAATCATTGTTTTTATTATTTCTTTAAAATAAATTATTTTTAAAGAAATTTAAACAATAAGAACAGAAAGTCTTTATATTGACCCTTTGGGTATCATTTCTGGTATACAATGCCATTTTGTTCTGAAAGCACAAAGTTTAGTTCCCAAATCACAGTTTGCTTTTCCCTACAGAATAAGTCTATCTTTAACATTGTATATTTCATCTGACCTTGTTCAGGTTTCAGTTGATTTTTCTTGCTTTATTTGATCTTGGATACGTATTTGCCTTATTTTTTCTTAGAGACTTAGATATCTTAGAGACTTTGCTGTTGTATTTCAAGGGGGGGTTGGATCTTTTTGTTGTTTGCTTTGGTTGCAGGGAATTATTTTTCCTTTGTTTTTATCATTAGTGTTTTAAATGTCTAGTTAACTTATACTAAGAAAAATCCCTATGTTAAAAGTAAAATAGAGGAGCACCTGGGTGGCTCAGTCATTTAAGCTTCCAACTCTTGATGTCAGCTCAGGTCTTGATCTCAGATTGTGAGTTTAAGACGTGTGTTGGACTCCACACTGAATGTGAGCCTACTTAAAAAACAAACAAACAAACAAACAAACCACAAGCAGAATTTCCATTTGTATAATTTTTCCCTTATACTTAAACTTTACAAAATAAAAATAAACAGCATTATATTTGTATAAATTTAATTGGTTTGCCTTAACATATTTGTGCTTTCAGTTTCTTCAGGTCATACTATTTCACGTTTGTCAAATATAGCACTTTTCTTTGTATTCCACCAACCCACCACTAATTCACTTATTTTAATTCTAAACTACACTCTCTTTTAATGGATGAGTTTGTATCCAAGGTAATTCTCAAATTTTGTTATCTAATTTTGCAATTTTACTGCTCCCTTTTCTTTTTGCTGTGTTTACTGTCTAAATTTTATTTTCATTTTTTACACCTTGAAAAGTTAGAATGGTTATTTCCCATGAATGACTGATTTAAGCTACCACAGAATATATCTCGTTTCTTCAAATATTTAAAATACTTAGTATATTTTAAATTCTTATAAATGTTAGTTGTCTAACATGATTATTGTTATCATTATTATTAGTTTAAATGTTAAGGCACTTTCTTACTTTGCCTGTCAAACTATTAAATCTTCCATATAAATCTATATATGTTAAACTGAGTTTCAGAAGTGTTAGATCAGTCAATTAATCACAGGCCCTGGGCCATATAATACTTTTCAATATCATGGAATCTCATATTGCATAATTATAAAAAGGAAGTTATTTGTGAATACATATAAAATATCTATTTTATGTAATAATTATGAGAAAAAGAGATCATATAGCATATTTTTAATATATACTCTTTTTTTTTTTTTTTTTTTTTTAAGTAGGTTCAATGCCCAGTGTGGAGTTCAGTGTGGGGTTGAACTCACAACCCTGAGATCAAGACTAACAGTCAGACACTTAACTGACTGAGCCATCCAGGCACTCTTAGTATTTAATATATCATTCACCTTAATATTCTAGCATATTCTTTTAAAGGAGGAGAGAGTAGTAATCTTTGCCATGGAATTTTCCATAGGTGATTGCTTTTTCTCTACTTTTAGAAATATTCTCTCATATTTTCCTGTAAATCAGATAATGGTAATGTTTTAAAATATTTATTTGCATGTAGTAAAAATCAACCAAGGAAGAAAAGTCGATATGCAAATAATGTGCAAATTACATGCAATTACATTGCAAATTGTTTTAAAATATATGGCTTTATTAATCTAAATTTCTCCTTATTAAAGGGAAAATACACTTTTATGGATGAAAAGATAAATTTTTAATTATTATTATTCTTTACATATAGATTGTTTATAAAATTGAACTATTTAATATCTTGAACAAAGCTATAACCTTGTACTGGTTAAATGTCATAGCTTTGTCATTTCATTGTATAGTTTAAGAAGATAAAAGCTGATAAAATTTATGAGTAAGTGAAACCACTATTCTGACATGTAATACACTTTCACAAAAGGTATATTTGCTTTATCTATCTTTATAATAGTGTGTTTAATAACTTAACTGAGACTATACAACTTGTATGTGATATAGAAATCCTTAAGCATCACCATTGTATTAACAGCTCCACATACCTTGCAAGCCTCACTGCACTGATGAATGAATGACTGAATTTCTCAACTTTAAAAGAGACTTCTTGGAAGCCATTCTTATCATAGTCTAGAAGTAAAAAGTATTATTATTTGAGATTTCAGACTCATAATTTCTGGAGGAGAGTGTGCAGTATAATTTCTTAATAAAAATTATTTGCTATTTCTTATGTGTCACCCAATATGGTAGTCATATGGCTTTTAGTCATAAGACTCTAGTTATACGTGGAAGGAAATATTGAAAGAAACAATTTCCAAATGCACTAGATGCCATAGTTGAGAGTAGTCTTCATTTTCATAAAATAATATTCCTTAATATTATTCAACTTATATATAAATTGAATATATATATAGCCTTCAATTTATATTGAACTGCTTATTCTGCCATTCTTTTAAGCTCCTGTTAATTTATTCCTAGATCATTATATGAGAATGATCATTCTTATTGTTAGTATATTTTTAATTAATCTGGGGATTTGCCAAGTAAAGCAAATGGACAAGCAACAGGAGAATGTTGTCAACACAGTGTCCCTACAGAGAGACTAATACCTTTGAACTAATACCAACTGTGTTGTCGTAAAAACAGTTGGTTTTATGATGGATGAAAATGAATAAAAGTTACTGATAGGTGTGCTTTAAAGTTTACTTTGTGTCTGCAACATGCACTTATATCTTAAATCATTTAAATTTATTTTCTTACAGTAAGAATACCATTCAACTCCTCTTCAAATAATGATCCTTTGTATTTGACAAAGCTAAGTCCATTCAATAGTCCAGATGCTTTATTTAGGGTTAATAACTTGTAAGTTTTTAAAATTCTTAGAGATTGAATTTATAGTAATGGTTTGCAATATACTGATGATAGTGTTTGTATTTTTGTCCCTTTTCATCATTAAGTGGTTCATTTTTTTTTTACTGTAGTATAAGAACATCATTAAATCAAGTTTTTTCATATAAATACTTAAATTAATAATAATTATAATAATAATACTTAAGCAAAATTTTATTGACAGTATACTATACATCTTTAATTTAAACTTGATATCAATATGATCTAGTGTTGAAACCTAGGGATCTAGGTGGTTCTTCTTCAATAACAAAAACAATTCTGTAATAAGTTGATTGAGTAAGTGCATGCTGAATAATGTCAAGCTTTTCTTTTAAGCAAAATGTTTTCCCTTTTTAGAATAGATGAACATATATCCTTATAACAATACTTATATTAGTATTTGACATTTAAAGATTATTTCTTATATGTAGTATAAAACTAATTTTGAATTCATATTATTTTAAAGTATCATATTTTAAATTGCTACTACCTGTGTACAATGGGAAAAAAATAGTAAAATACAAACCACCCATTCTTTAAAGGCCTTCTTATACTTCCATATATATCATAGCTTCCAATTCACTTAATAAAAATGAAAATTGGTATTTTCACATGAAGTAAACATTTCAGGGAGAGCTTAATAACTAAACTGAGACTATAGAACTTGTACGTGTTACTTCTTTTAGTAAAAATTTAGAATATTTGGTTCTGTTTTTTACTTTGAACAAAATTATATACTCGGCTTTACAAATATCATCACCTCTCTGAATCTAAAAGTCAATTCAAGAGAGAGTATAGGGGGCTGTTCCATGTGGCTCCAGGGGGAACAGAAGGCTTGGTGGTATGGCAGAGGACTGGCACTAAGGAGGGAACAGGGCCAGACTCAAGCGCAACAGCAGGATTAGAGTCCTCCAGAATACACATCATATAAAGATTTATTATTATTATTTATTTATTTATTATTTATTCATTTGACAGAGTGAGAGGGAGTGTGTGTGTGTGTACCATAGAGTACAAGCAGGGGAAGTGGCAGAGGGAGAAGAAGAAGTAGGCTCCCCACTTAGCAAGGAGCCCAACACAGGGCTCTATCCCAAGGCTCTGGGGTCATGACCTGGGCCAAAGGCAGATGCTTAAACATTGAGCCACCCTGACATTCCCAGATTGCATATCATATAGCACCTAAATTGGAATGATGAGGTCTCCATGAGGGAACCTCTTCTGACTCAACCTGTGTGGTGTGTATCATACTATTCTTGACTGCGCCATTCATCTAAGATGGGATTTACCCTGTGAAATAGGGAGAAGACTTATGGACTCCAAACATCAGTTCAAGTTGTAGCTGAGTTTTTTAAAGTACATACATACATGTAAAACTGCTTTGCTTTGGGCCCTCTGCTTTGTTAAAGCTGCTATACTGCTAACCCAGATCTGCTCCAGTGATTGGCCTTCATGTCTTCAGTCTGGAAGAGACCACAGTATGTGGGAAAACATGCATCCACGTTCCAGTTTGTGGCCTCTTATCAGGAGTTGATGGTTGAGTGTACCAAGAAATGGCACCCACATAAAATGGTAGTAGTTTGGACAAGGAAAAGCTGAAGGAAGTCTTAGAAGACTTATAGCTGTCAACCTGGAATTAAAAAAAAAAAAAAAAATCCATACCATGGTGTTATAATGTAGCCTATTCCTGAAAACATGGAAATCACTGTGACACTTTTTTAAGGATCCTTGTGCAGAGGAACGTGAAGATAAAGGGTAGATATTTGTTATAGAAAATGATAAAATTTATGCATTCATTCAACAATTGCTAAACACCTGCTGTGTTTTGGGATCAGGTGCTGCTGATGAAGGTGATCTCAGTCTACACCCTGAGGAACACAGTCCAAGAGAGGACTCTTTAACCAGCCTAAACTCCTGCCTCAAAGAGGTTCACAGTCTATTGGAGACAAACAAGGAAATAACTAATAATTTATACCATATGGGGTCAGGTGCAGGGAATTTGAATTCTGGTTGAGTAACTAGAGGAAGGGCTCACGGAATGATCTCATGTGATGATGGGTAGAATGTGGGACATTTTAGCAATATTGCTCGGCAATGACTGGAGACATTATTGATTGTCATGATTTGGTGGGGAATACGAAGGCTGTGCTACATACAGCATGTAGTGGGTAGAAGCCAGGGATGCTGCTAAACACTCTAAAAGGCATTTAAAAAAAGCCCTGCCCCAAAACAAGTTACTTAGACCAAAATTCTGTGGCTGAGAAACTGTACCTTAATTTAATTATGTTTTTCTCCTCTCTCATTAATGTGTGTTGTTCCTTTCCCCCATACATACATAGTTTTTAAAATTACAAAGCTATTATGTAAGAATAAATGATAGTAAATATGAACAGATATTGTAAAAGATTCAAACAATAAAGAAACATGCAAAATTCAAAAAAGAAGAGACTATGTATCTTATCAAACAGTTTGAGGATAAACTAAATATATTTCAAATTATTATAAAATAATATGGAATAAATAGATGATTAATTTTAAAACGTATGCATTAAAATATTTTTCAGTACTTCATTGTGTTCTATTAAAATCTTGATAATCCCTAACTTTTTTATATATAAAAGTGGTAAATCTAGTTTAAAATGACTAGAAAATATCTAGAATATTCCAATAAAATGGTTTATCCTGGGCACCTGGGTGGCTCAGTTGGTTAAGCGACTGCCTTCAGTTCAGGTCATGACCCCGGAGTACCAGGGTTGAGTCCCACGTCCGGCTCCCAGCTCCATGGCAAGTCTGCCTCTCCCTCTGATCTTCTCCCCTCTCATTCTCTCTCTCTCTCTCAATCTCTCAAATAAATAAATAAAATCTTAAAATAAAATAGTTTGTCCTTTAACCTTTTGGCTAACAGGTGTTAAAATATGGAGAAAACATGTTTCCTGTAGCTGAGTTTTTTAAAGTACATACATACATGTAAAACTGCTTTGCTTTGGGCCCTCTGCTTTGTTAAAGCTGCTATACTGCTAACCCAGATCTGCTCCAGTGATTGGCCTTCATGTCTTCAGTCTGGAAGAGACCACAGTATGTGGGAAAACATGCATCCACGTTCCAGTTTGTGGCCTCACTAAAGCTCTAATCTTAAATTGTTGGGGTTAATGTAGAGCATGAAATCAGCCATAGTATCTGGCTTGCTAAAATGTAACACAGAGGTCAGTGGGGGCAAAAGAAGGTATCAAAGAAGGGCCTAGGCCTTTGGAATGCCAAGGCCTGCATGACCACTCTCCCTTCGGAATGCCACAGGGAGTTATCTTCCCTGAAGCTTTCTTAGTCTAAACAGCCTCAGTGATCTAGGAGATCTATGCATTGTCCTTTAGGCTATGATTTGCAGAATACACAGATCAGCATATTTTATCTTTCCTGTAAACAGATCCTCCTAGTTTCAGTAAAACCCCCTGTCACACATCAGGAGCTTGAGAAACAGTGATAAGGATTTGCGATTATCCTGAAGGATCAATAAAAGAGGAGCAAAGAAGAGCAAAGGGTCTTAGCCTCTGAGCATTGACCCCCTTGCTTTCTCCTCTCTTTCCAGCAAAGTTTGGAGTAATCCTTCATCTGTCAGAACAGGGATTGCTGGCCATTCCCAGCAATAAACTATAAGTTAGAAAGATACATAGAAAAAAAAAAAAAAAAGAAGAAGGAAAGAAAGAAAGAAAGAAAGAAAGAAACAAACAAACATAGAGTGCAGTAAAAGAAAGGAAAAAATAGATCTGGGGGAAATTTTTAATTCAATTTATATCAGAGAATAAAATACATTTATTGGAGGATTCTGGGGAAGGAACACTCTGTTTTCTTTCTGTCTTTCTGTGTTTCTATCTCTATCTGTTTATCTCTCCAACTTGATGTATTTTTTTAACGTGTAGACCAACTAGATTCAAATTACCATGAAGAGGGAAGAGGGAAGCTGGACTTAGAAATTACCTGACACCAAAAAAAAAAAAATTTTAAGAACATGAAAAAGAATCAAGTGTAATTGAACCTCTAAGTCAAGCAAAAGTGAGAACCTACATTAACTCTGGACTATTTATATAAATCAATAAATCTTATTTATTGTTTAAATAGGCAGAATAAAAGAGTATTGTATCTAAAACAAACTCAAAATGTATTCAGTCATTCAGCAAATTGGTCTTCATAGGCAGAGTTAGAATCATTTTTTAAGAATGACTTATTTTTTTATTTTTTTTATTTTTATAAACATATAATGTATTTTTATCCCCAGGGGTACAGGTCTGTGAATCGCCAGGTTTACACACTTCACAGCACTCACCAAAGCACATACCCTCCCCAATGTCCATAACTCCACCCCCTTCTCCCAACCCCCCTCCCCCCAGCAACCCTCAGTTTGTTTTGTGAGATTAAGAGTCACTTATGGTTTGTCTCCCTCCCAATCCCATCTTGTTTCATTTATTCTTCT
This sequence comes from Mustela lutreola, assembly GCF_030435805.1. Classification (NCBI taxonomy): domain Eukaryota; kingdom Metazoa; phylum Chordata; class Mammalia; order Carnivora; family Mustelidae; genus Mustela; species Mustela lutreola. The sequence continues at coordinate 109,211,788 of NC_081295.1, forward strand.
CCTACCCCCTTAACCCCCCATGTTGCATCTCCACTTCCTCATATCAAGGAGATCATATGATAGTTGTCTTTCTCCAATGGACTTATTTCGCTAAGCATGATACCCTCCAGTTCTATCCATGTCATCACAAATGGCAAGATTTTATTTTTAAGAATAACTTTTAAGAATAGAACTATCCATTGTAAATAATTTACTTTCTGTCTTCCAAAAGTAAACAGGTTTATTTTTCTTACAAAACAAATAAATTCTCTCCCTTATCCCCATTATACATACCAATCACCTGTTATGAGATGAGCCATGGGGGCTATAGCATATATTGTTGTCTTCAACTAAATTTTATTTTATCTATTTTTATTTGGTTGGTTGGATTTGGCTAGGGAAGGAACTGGGATTCTGTGCCCACTTCACTCAAAAGCAATACCTGTTTTGATGACTGAGAGGTTAAAGTCAGAAAATTTGAGGGCTTAAATAAAGGAATCATACATTCTTCTAAAGGAAAAGAAAAAGGTAACCATCCTTTATAGTTCCCAAGTTCTTAGGAGAAGATAGAGAAACATTCCTAACTATAGTTCTTCCCAGTACCTGTGAGTCAAGGACTGAAATTTGGCCTTGATTCTCATTGTAAAAAAAAGTTTGATTTAGATTGAATAGGATAATAATTGTCCTTTTATGTCACTTAAAATATCTACTTAAAAACAAAATCTATTTTAAATGGATCAACTTCTGGCAAGACAGTGTATGAGGTTCCACTGACATGCTCTCCAATAAAACCGGTAAAAATTATAAAAACAAAAATGTGTAAACTCTCTTCAAATGGTCTTATAGATAAATAGTAAGTGAAGAAATTCAAGAAAATCTATGAAAATTTAATTAGAAAGGCAAGTGTGTGGTATTTGACCAAAGATCATTCCCTTATTCTCTCCTCCCCCTGGGGTGCCACTCCACACTGATGTAACTAAGAAAATAAGTCTGTCTATTGAGTTTCTATTCTAAGACCTTTCTTCCTGTGATGAGCAGGACATCAGCCTTTTTCATTCAATCACCAGCTACCTGTTGCAGAGGCTAAGTCCTGGGCATTGTGGTCAAATGATGGAGGTTCTCTTCTTTCTCCTGGTCCTCTATTGTGGATTGGAGGATTTATGGTGGGTACAACATGTTGAGAATACTGGGACCCCATTTGTGATTGCTCCAGATTGTCAGGTTGTGGTCCTATGCAAAGAGAAGCAAGCTGAGATGAACTCGGGCTCTGTCTGAAGCTCTGCGAAGTTCTCAGCAGTTGGAATGGGGATGTCACTCAAAGAGGATCAGAGAAGAACTTGCCAGAGTCCTTGTCTCCAGCTCCAGGGCCCCAGTGAAGATATTTTACCTGAAGGGAGAAGCAGGCCCTAAAATGCCATTTATCTCTTCCAAAAGAAAGGGATTCAATTTTAATCAGAGCATTGAGAAATTCAAGCCTAAAGTGCTTGCTAGAATTGTGGAAGCAGTGGACAAAAACAATAAGGAGGAGATTTGTGTATTCCAGGCCTCCTGGTGATCCTTTTTCTCTATCAGTTTGTCCTCTAGATCACTAATTCTATCTTCTGCCGTGGTTACCCCAGTTGTTATAGAATATAGAGTTGTGTTTTCAATAAACATACAGCCTGGACTGCAGTCTGGCTAGTATGTAGAAGGGAACAGGAATACGACATTGTGAGAAACACTCCTGGGATTAAAATAATATAATAATGATAATATCAAACACTGATCTCAAAAAATATTCCTTTTGAGGATGCATAGTTTGATTGGGTTAGTTTGTACAGCAATTTATGCCTCAGAAATGTTGAAGATAATAGAGCAATCAGTTGGCCATGTGAAGTTTAGCTGGGTGTAGTCAGGAAAAGAGAGGAAAGGAGCCTTACCAAATACAAGACCATCTCAAGAATTATTTTAGTAAATTATTTTAGTAAATAGACTTCGCTAAAATAATCCGGCCAGTCACTAACCACATAAACAAGCAATAACAGTAACAGTGCCCTAGGAAAAAGTATACTTATAAGCTTATATTAATATATATTAGGTAAAATATGTTAGCTAGAATGTCTAGTTTCTAACAACAAAAAAAAAAATTATAAAGCATGCAAAGGAACAGAGAAGTATAACCATGATCCAAAATATAGACAACAGAAACTTGCCTGTGAGAGCCACCATATGCTAGATTTAACAAAAAGTTTAAAGTAGATGTTATAAATATGTTCACAGAATGAAGGGATGATTTTAAAAGTAAAGGAAAGTGTGATAATATTGTCACATCAAAAAGGTAAACAGTAAAAAAAAAGCTACTGGAAATTCTGGATATGAAAAGTACATCTGAAATTTTAAAATGTACTAGAGGCTTAGAAGATTTTAACTGGTGATATAAAGAATTAGTGAACTTAAAGATACAGGAATAGATTGTAAGCTGAAGAGAAGAAAGCAAAAGCAATGAAGAAAAATAAACATAGCTTCAGAGAACTGCAAGAAACCGTTAAGCACACAAGCATATTCATAACAAGAGTACCAGGTGCAGAAAAGTGCAGAAAGGTGCAGAAAAAAAAAATCTGAGAAATAAGTACTAAAATTTCCCCAAATATACTGAAAACAATGACCTTACACTTCTTTTGAAAGAAGTGATGGGGAAATGGCTTTTCACTTCAGAGAGAACCCCAGTATGATTAGCAGTGGACTTCTCAGGAGAAATAATAGAAGCCAGAAGTAGTGAGAAATTTATTATTGCTCATAAGAAAACAACAATAAGGGGTGCCTGAGTGGCTCAGTGGGTTAAGCCTCTGCCTTCAGCTCAGGTCTTGATCTCAGGGTCCTGAGATCAAGCCCTGCATCAGGTTCTCTGCTCAGCTGGGAGCCTGCTTCCTCATCTTTCTCTGCCTGCCTCTCTGCCTACTTGTGATCTGTCAAGTAAATAAGTTTTAAAAGAAATCTTAAAAAAGAAAAGAAAAGAAAAGAAAAACAACAACAGCAACAAAACAACAACAATAAAACAACAATAAAAAATCTCAAATCCAGAAGGTTATCTTTCAAATTGAAGTGAATAAAATTTCAAAAAAAGCAAAACTGAAAGAATTTCTTGCTTGCCTACTCATCTCACAAATGGTACTAAAGGAAAATCTTTTAGATGAAAGCAAGTGAACCCACACTATAATTATGTTCTATACATAAGCATCCAAAAGAGCGTCAGTAAAGTTAAATATGTAATTATAAAAGACAGTATAAATGCATGTTTTTTCTTAACTGATTTAAAAAGCAATTGTACAATACATACAAAGCTATACATACAAAACATACAAAAATTGTACAAAACCATATATAAGATTATATGACTAGTAACATCTAGAGATGCAGCAGGTATGTAATTGCCAATTACAGCACAAAGATGGTGGATGGGCACAAAGCTATAATGGGCTAAGCTACACTAACCTAAGGAAAAGTTACAGATGGAAAAGTAATCATTATAACTATGTATTATTTGGTTTTTAATATTAATAGTTATAATATATATAAAAATAGTATCACAAAAAGAGGAAAACACATTGAGCTATTTAGGAATAACATTTCTATATATCACTGGAATTAACCTAGCATATATTTGAGGCTAATTATGGTAAATTAGGATATTTATGATAAACCCTATAGCAGCCACTAAAATATCATAAAAATATAGTGAAAAATCATTAATTTAAATGCTGCATTAGAAAATATCCACTTAATTAAAAAATATAGTGGTAAAGGAAGAGTAGAGAAATAGAAATGATAAATATACAAAACAAAGAGTAAAATGGCAATCCAAGCAAAAGTCATGGGTTGTTAGATTTAGCTATCCTAGCAGTATGAACTGGTATCTCATTGTGGATTTAATATGCATTTTACTGGTAACTAATGATGTCAAACATCTTTTCATATGCTTACTGGTGATTTGTGTGTCTTCACTGGGGAAATACCTATTCAGATATTTGCTCACTTTACAATTAAGTTGTTATTACTGAGTTGTAAGACTTCTTTACATATTCCAGATATAGGTCCCTCATCAGATATATGATTTTCAAATATTTTCTCCCATTCTGTGGGTTGTCTTTTTCTTTCTTGATGGTGTCCTTTGAAGAACAGAAGTTTTTACTTTTGATGAAGTGCAGTCTATTTTGTTGTTTTTGCTATTTGTGCTTTTGATGTCCTAAAAATTATTTGCCAAATCTGAAGTTATGAAGGTTTATTTGCCATATTTAGAATCAAAAAGTCATATATTAACAAGTGTTGGTAAAGACATGGGGAAATGGGAAGCCTCATGTACTGCTGGAGGGGAATTATAGTGGTGCAGGTACTTTGGGAAATAGTCTGGTAATTCTCAAACTAACAAGAATTACCATATCATTCAGAAAACACACTCCTTTCTACCCAAGAGAAATGAAGACATGTCTGTAACCGTCCCTCAGAACAACATACTGCTTAAAATATAATCTATGAGAAATTATACTAGTTACCAGGCATGCTTAGATATAGCTTTAGGAAAAACATGTAGTGGCAACAGGTCTCTGGGGGAGAGGATGATATATGTCCTTGAAGCCCAGTAGCTGGGGATGCCTGGCTTGCTCAGGGCAGAGTGCCTCCTGCTTCATTTTTCCGTTACCTCCCCTTCCCTGGAGAGCATCAGCAGTTGGTCAGACAATCTTTCATTTGGGCTTGCTTACTATAGGTCATGTACTACGTGACCAGACATATTTTGCCTTTCTTCTTACGCATCTACAAGACTCATGTTCAGTGTGTAATCTACTCTGGCTTTGTTGATTATTACTCACTTTCTAATAAATATGAGACTAAGGAGTTGTTTGGGGCAACAGTCTCTTCTACTGTTGTCCCCTGATTCCATTCTTTTGCAGCCGACTTGTTTGTGCTTCATTCTTCTCCCATACACTGTCAGGAGGTGGTACATGTCTACATAAAAACATGTACAAAAATGTTTATAGAAACATCATTCATAATAACCAATTGCTGAAAATAACCCAAATGTCCATGAACTAATGAATGGATAACCAAATGTTTTATATCAATACAATGACATATTTTAGGGTCATAAAAGAAATGAAGTACAGTACATGCTATAACATGATACATGAACCTTGAGAACATATGTAAGTGAAAGAAAAGCTAGTTATATGAGATAATATATGATTTCATTCATAAGAAATGACCAGAATATGGAAATCTATATAGACAGTAGATCCACGGTTTCTTAGGGCTGTGGAGTGGGGTAGAAAGATAAAGTGATGGCTAATCGTTACAGGTTTTGTTTTTTTAAGGTAATGAATAACTGGCTGACAGTTGCACATGCTTGTGGATATACTCAAAATCATTGAATCATATACTTCATATAGGTCAATTTCATATTTGAGTTTTATCTTAATAATGCTGTAAGAAATAAACCCTTTCATTTCACCACATTGAAGCAAATAATGGCTCTGTATTCTCTATCACCGAGGTCATGAGTGCATTCAGTCAAGAAGAGGAAGTTGGATGCTGTCCTTCTGCAACTGTAGATACAGGTTTAATGAGGAAAGTTGGGTGTTTTGAGGAAGAAGAGAGAGAAGGGACTTACAGTGAACATGTACTAGAAAATAGTATATAAAAGAATTATAGAAAATATAAACAGTCTTGTACAACATCTTACTGTATTCTGCAATTTTTGTTTATAAGTTTCTTACATAATGAGCATTATTTGGCAGGAGGGAGATGAATTTTGACGGGTGGCATGGACATAGGACATATATTGGTGATGTGGGTTGTTTGCAGTTCAGAATAGATCTGGATATTTTATTAAGGATATTGTATTTATTTCTTTCAGTTTTTTTTTCTGACAGAAACTTAAAAAAATTTTTTTATTGTATCTATATGGATGATGGATGCTACCTAAACTTATTATGTTAATCATTTCATAATATGTAAATCAAGCCATTATGCTGTATACTTTAAACTTATACAGTGATGTATGTCAATAAAATTGGGGGAAAATAATTGGGGAAATTCAAACAAAGTTCAATTTGTTTATAGGTATGAATAAATAAGTCAAAAATTATTACCTAAAATTAATAAATTCTTAACTAGGAGGAAAAAAATATGATTTCCTTTAGAACTAGAGAAATAGAAAAAAATCTCCATGGGAAATGATTTAATTGAAAGATGTATAATTGAACATAATTCTTAAAATCTCGGACCCATGAACAAGAGTGTTCTGGATTTGACTCCAGAACTCACTAGTGATTTTAAGTGTTTAGATTAAGTGCTTAGAACCATGGGCAACTTTGCCTTTCTATGCTATTCTTTTCTCCCCTAAAAGCAGGGCCAAACTTATAAAGTAGAAATATTTGAATAGGTTGAGATAAAGCTATCAAAATTATGTGTAACTATGAGTAAGTATACAGTATAAGCTAGTATGCGATAGGGCTGTCATGTGGAAGAGGAAAGAGATGTTCTTTTAGGATGAGAAAAAGAATAGTATAAAAAAATGTTAGAACTATACGATATTAGTAATGTATAAAAATTTAGAACAGCTCCAAACTAGAATTTGCTGCCTCACATTTTAATGTAAAAATATTAACACTTCTCAGGAATTATTATAGCCAATTTGTGTATCAGATGATATTTAGACTTGATACATTCAAAGATCCTTTGTGAATCTTGGATTATCTTTATGCATTCCGTTCTCTAGTATATTGCCTTATATTCAATATGTGTTTGCCTATCAACTTTTTCATTCCAAACTGATTGATTTGATTTATATCTCCTAGCTTGACAAATAGAGTAAGAGCAAGAAACTTGACCTATTATACATATTCATAAAATGTAAAAAATATCTACTATGCTATGAAATATTTAATAGTAATTCATCTGTTACACCTGTAAAGGCTTCCCTTCTGGGAGTGGGTGTGCAGTTTAAACTAGATTCTAATTAACTTTAAAAAATCTGTTAAGTCTTAGTTCATCTGTTTTAGAATAAGGGGGTCAATAAAGAGTCAAGATTTTAATTTTAAATTAAATTAAGTGTGCACTGTGAAAAGATTTTTTATTCAAAACCTCCTATAAAATGTGACAAGGCTTAACCTTTTTTGAATTATTCCTTCACCACTTGATACCTGTTTAAGGAAATTTATTTTTTTATTTCTGATTACCTTCTGATTACTTTTACAAATCCTAGGCATCATAGAAAATGATGGAATGCCATCTAAGACTGGGAACATATGTATATGTGTACACACAAACATACATGCACCCCTCAACACACACATACACTTACTACTATACACTTAGGGTTAAAAAGTTACTCTTGAGCATCTGGGTGGCTCAGTTGCTAAAGCGGCTTCCTTCTCTCAGGTCGTGATCCCTCTGTCCTGGGATCGAGCCCTGTGTCAGGCTCTCTGCTCAGGGGAGAGCCTGCTTCTTCTCCCTCTCCCTCTGCCCACCTCTCTGCCTGCTTGGGCTCTCTATCTCCCCCTGCCAAATAAATAAATAAAATCTTAAAATACTCTTTTATCTTTCTTTTATTGGTTACCTTAGAAATAAAACATACTTTTAGAGATTTATTGATTTTTAATAAAATATTTTACTACTTTTATGATACAGGAATGTTAGAGTACTTATGTTTATTTACAGTCTCCCCACCTTTTGTGTTATTTTGGTCATGCATGTTTCATAAATATTTTAAATAGCACACATTATAGAGTTAAAGGAAAGGAATTAAAAGAAACCATGTTAAAGGAAACTATGCTATAGTCATATATTTTAATATTAAAGGTTTTTTTTTAAAATAAGGGCATTGAGTTTGCCCTTGATAAAAAATAAATATTTTGCTTTTTAATTTTCCCTAAAGTATACTTGTATTGATTTTATTTTCTCCCCAATGCAAAGGGCTAATAACTCTAAAGGGATTCTACAACTCATTTGAACTATAAATTGACCAATTAGTGGAGAAAATGATTAAAAATTAGGAGAAATAAAGAAGGCTATAGCCACTACCAGCCATCAGTTTGCATGATAATGCTGCCAGAGTGTCTCAACATTAGCACTATTGATAGTTGGACAGGGAGGGTGTTGACCTGTGTCTTCTGGGATCATTAGGAGCATCTATGGTTTCTGCCACAATGATGTCAGTAGCACACACTCTTCCTAGTTGTGACATTCAAAAATGTCTCCATACATTGCCACATGCTCCCTGTGTGGGGCAAAGTTACCCCCAGTTGAAAATTGTTATTCTGTACAAAGGAAAAGATCAGAACAAAGATAAACAGCAGAGTACTATATATCTATGACTTATAAAAATTTTTTTTCAAAATATTCATATACAAAAGTGGCTTGATGAGTAGTATCAGTTCCTATGGTTCCATTATCCAATTTCAACATTAATTAACAGATGTGAATCTTGCTTCATCTAGTCCCTCACTGGTGTGTTTCATTTCCCTTTATAAATTATTGTACCAGCAAATCCAAAAGACCGTATCATTTCATCCACCAGGACCTCAGAGGGTCCTACACTACAGGGATTCACTCTGTCCCTTTTTAAACATAATCACTATGTTGTATCTTTAACTGGGTTTTCTTAAAATTAAGGCCTGACATAAACTCTTGTGAGTAAGCCCTTTATTTGGAAAGTTATTCTGGAGTTCAGGAGTAAATATCAGGAAATGTTAGTATGCGAAAAAGTCAATATAGAGCTGCATGTGGCTCCATCCCATGGTACCTTCTGAAGAGCCATGCACAATGAATTTAAGGACATTGACCAGGGAGCTAAAAAGAAATATTTATCATTCGGTTTCCCTTAACTATTTGTAAATATTGACCTCATGGGCCTTAACATTCCACTGCCAACTCTACCACTGATGGGTACTGTATTTTCATGTGTATTGTTATCAGAGAAGCAAAGTCTAGAAAAGAAATATGTACTATTCCATGCTGGGGCAAGTCACTGTCAGATTATATTTGTTTAAAGCTTTTGCTGTCTACATGGACCTGGTTAGTTCCAGTAGATCAGTAGATGGATTTGCAAGGGTGCACAAGAAGTGTGCAAGAAACCTCTTATTGATGATTTTAAAATGAACTTATTCCCTAATATGAAATATCCAGTCATTGGTCAAATTTCTTAGATTGCCTCAGAGAAATTGATTAAATAACTAGTTGTTTGTCTGTCTATTTATTTTAGGATATTGTTTGAATCAGGATCCAAACAAAATTCAAAACTGTTGGGTGGATCTCTCAGGCCTCTTTTAAATTGTATATCTTTCATTATTGTCTAAACTAAGACTTCCATATTATAGAATTTTCACATCTTGAATTTTGCTGATGCCTTCTCACCAATGTCATTTGACATGTTCTTCATCTCCTGTATTTGCTGTAAACTGGCAGTTAGATCTTGAGGCCTGGTCAGATTCATACTGACTTTTGGGTAAGAATGTAAGTGGTGTGGTGTGTTTCTTATTCTGTTACATCAGGAAACATATAATACTCGTATACTTTCTTTTTTTTTTAATTTTATTTATTTATTTGACAAACAGAAATCACAAGTAGATGGAGAAGCAGGCAGAGAGAGAGAGAGGGAAGCAGGCTCCCTGCAGAACAGAGAGCCCGATGCGGGACTCGATCCCAGGACCCTGAGATCATGACCTGAGCCAAAGGCAGCGGCTTAACCCACTGAGCCACCCAGGCGACCAATACTCATATACTTTCTTGTGTAGAATTGTTCTGTGGATTCAAGTGTGTCCAGTATAAAACATCTATTTATAATGCTTCCCTCAAACCTTTTATTTATTGTTTTTAGCAGCCAGTAACAATAAGGCCTAGACTTATTATTTCTTTAGGTGCTGTAAGTGGTGATATTGTAATCCTTCAATGCTCCAGTGTTTATTATCTAGAATTTTGTATTTAAAAGAATTTCTATCATCAAGTATTTAATTATTTTGAGTTGTAGTTTTGCTGAAAAAGCAGATAAGATGCTTATTTTCCTTGGAACAGTTTTCAGAATATTGAGTTAGTGCCTAAGCATCCTTTAAATGTTAATTTTTTAAGGCTTTGTTTTTTAGAGCAGTTTTAAGTTTACAATAAAATTGAGAGGTACAAAGGAGTATTCATATATGCTCTGCCCCACATATGTATTGCCTCCCCCATTATCAATATCACTCACCAGAATTGCACATTTTTTTTTTTTTTTTAGCAACAATGAACCTACATTGGCATATTTTCACCTAAAGTCCATAGATTTTTTAAGTTTAACTCTGGTGTTATATATTCTATGGGTTTGGAAAAACATGTACTGACTTTTGTCTACCATTATAATATCACACAGAGCATTTTCACTGTCTTAAAAGTTTTCTGTGTTTTGCCTAGTTATCTCTCCCCAAACCATTACACCCCTAATAACCACTAATCATTTTTATTGTTACCCTAGTTTTACCTTTTCCAGAATATCATGTAGCTGGAACTCTATAGTTTGTAGCCCTCTCAGATTAACTTCTTTTACATCATAATATAGTTTGTAGCCCTCTCAGATTAACTTCTTTTACATTGTAATATTCATTCAAGATTCCTCCATGTCTTTTCATGGCCTGATAGCTTGTTTCTTTTAAGGCTAAACAATATTTCATTGCATGGATGTAACATAGTTTATTTATACAGTCACCATCTGATAGACATCTTGGCTACGTCTAAAATTTGACAATTAAGAATAAAGCTGCTATTAACATCTGTGTGTAGGGTTTGTGTGGACATAGTTTGCAACCCTTCTGGGTGAATACCAAAAAATGCTGTTGCTGGATCACATAGTAAGAGTATGATTAGTTGTATAAGAGTAAAATTTTTAGGGCGCCTGAGTAGCTCAGTGGGTTAAGCCGCTGCCTTTGGCTCAGGTCATGATCCCAGGGGCCTGGGATCAAGTCCCGCATTGGGCTCTCTGCTCAGCAGGGAGCCTGCTTCCTCCTCTCTCTCTCTGCCTGCCTCTCTGCCTACTTGTGATCTCTCTCTATCAAATAAATAAATAAAATCTTTAAAAAAAAAAGAGTAAAATTTTTATAAGAGTAAAAAAGTAACTCTACCATTTTAACTTTCCACCAGAGATATATTTGAGTTTTCCTTGCTGCACATTCTCACCAGCATTTGGTATTGTCAGTGTTCTGAATTTTGGGCATCCAAATACATACATGTACAGTTGTATTTCGTTGTTGATGGCATATGATGTGAAGTCTGTATCATATGGTTATTTGTCACTTATATGTCTCAGTGAGCTGTCTGTTCAGATCTTCGACCTATTTTTTAAAATTAGGTTGTTTTCTTATTGTTGAGTTTTAAGAATTTTATCTATATAAAATATTTACATATACATTTGGACAACAGCCCTTTATCAGATGTGTCATTTGCAAATATTTTCTCCCAGTCTGTGGCTTGTCTTTTTATTCTCTTAATATTGTATATTGCAGAGCAGGCTTTTTTTTTTAAATTTATTTTAATGAAGTCATGCATATCATTTGTTTCTTTCATGAATTATAGCCTTTGTATGGTATCTACAAAAGTTATTACATAGTCATATTATTTAGAATTTCTCCTATGTTATCTTTTAAAGGTTTACAATTTTGCTTTTTACATTTAGATCTATGATCCATTTTGCTTTAGTTTTTGTGAAAGCTGTAAAGTCCATTTCTAGATTTTTTCTTTCACATGGATTTTGTTGTTCCAGTATCATTGATTCAAGAGACTATTTTTGCTTCATTTTATTATCTGTACTACTTTGTCAAAGAGCAGTTGATATAGGGCTGTGAGGCTCTATTCCTGGACTTTCTATTCTGTTCCATTGATCTGTTTGTTTTTCTCACCAATACCATGTGGTCTTCATCACTGTACTTTTATAATAGATCTTGAAGTCAGGAAGCATCAGTCTTCCAAATTCGTTCTTCTCCTTCATTATCATATTGGCTTATGGGAGTTTTGCCTCTTCTTATAAACTTTAAAATCAGGTCGATGTTATACATGAAATAACTTACTGGGACTTTTATTGAGATTGCATTGAATCCATAGGTCAATTTGAGGGGGATCTCTTTACCTTATACCAGATTTTAGTGAGGAAGCTTTCAGTTTCTCACCATTAACTATAATGTTAGCTGTAGATTTTTTAAAGATAGTCTTTACCAAGTTGAGAAAGTCCACCTTTATTTCTAGTTTTCACAAAAATCAATTGTCTTTACTCACTAATGACAAACTACCAGAAAGATGACTTAAGAAAACAATCCCACTTAAAATAGCATCAAAAGAATAGAATATTTAGGAATAAGTTTTACTAAATGAATGCTCTCTACACTGAAAAGTATATGCCATTAATAGAAGAAATCAAGGAAAACAAAATAAATGGAAAGAAAATGTATGGATTAGGATAATTAATATTGTTAAAATGTCTGTACTACCAAAAGCAATCTACAGATTCAGTGCAGTCCTTACCAGAATTTCAATGGCAGAAATAGAAAACACAATCCTAAAATTGTATGGAACAACAAAAACTCCAAATAGCCAAAGAAATCTTGAGAAAGAAGAACACAGTTGTGACATCACATTTCCTGTTTTCAAGCTATTTTACAATTCTATACTATCAAAACAGTATGACATTAGCATGAATACAGATACATGCATTAATAGAACGAAATTGAAAGCCCATAAACACACCCATGCATATGTGATCAATAAATTTACAACAAAAAAGCTAAGAACATAAAATGAGGAAAGCATAGTTTCTTTCATAAATTCTGGTGGGAAAACCACATACCCATATGCAAAAGAATGAAATTGGACCACAATCTTACACCAACTCACAAAGAGCAACTCAACATGAGGTATCTTATACCTCAAACTATGAAACTCTTAAATGAAAACATAAAGAGTAAGCTCTTTGACATTATTCTTGACAATGATTTTTTCAGCCTGACACCAAAGGCAAAGGAAACAAAAGCAAAAATAGGTGAGACTACAGCAAACCAAAAACCTTCTGCACAGCAAAGAGAACCATCATAAAAATGAAAGTCAACACGTAGAATGGGACAGAATATTTACAAATCATACATCTGATAAGGGGTTAATATCCAAAATATATAAGGAACCCATACAACTCAGTGGCCAAATCTAATACCAACCAACCAGCAAAACAAACAATCTGTTAAAAAAAAAAAAAAGAGGATCTGAATAGACTTTTCCAAAGAAGGCATACAAGTCGTCAATAGATACCAGAAAAGGTACTCAACATCACTATTCATCAGGGAAATGCAAATCAAAATCAGAATGGAATATTACTTCACACCTGTTAAAATGGCTATCATCAAAAAGATAATAAATAACAAGTATTGGTGAGGTTGTGAACAAAAGGGAATACTTATGTGCTCTTGATAGAAATGTAAATTGGTACAGTGTCTATGGTAAACAGTATAGAGGTTCCTTAAAAAAAAAAAAATATATATATATATATATATGTATATATATCCCTGATCCAGTAATCCCACTTCTGGGTATATGTCCAAAGGAAATGAAAATAGGTTATCACAGACATATCTGTTTCCTATGGTCATTGGAGCATTATTCACAATAGCCAAAACATGGAAATAAACTAAAAATTTGTCAACAGATAAATGGTAAAGAAGATCTGGTATGTAAGTGTGTGTTTGTCTGTGTGTGTTTACACACAACTGAATATCATTAGTCATGAGAAAAAGAAATCCTGGAAGGAGGAGTCAAGATGGCGGAGAAGTAACAGGCTGAGACTACTTCAGCTAGCCGGAGATCAGCTAGATAGCTTATCTAAAGATTGCAAACACCTGAAAATCCATCGGCAGATCGAAGAGAAGAAGAACAGCAATTCTGGAAACAGAAAAACAACCACTTTCTGAAAGGTAGGACCGGCAGAGAAGTGAATCCAAAGAGACGGGAAGATAGACCCCGGGGGGAGGGGCCGGCTCCTGGCAAGCTGCAGAGCAACGGCGCACAAAATCAGGACTTTTAAAAGTCTGTTCCGGGGCGCCTGGGTGGCTCAGTGGTTGGGGCTGCTGCCTTCGGCTCGGGTCATGATCTCAGGACCTGGGATCGAGCCCCGCATCGGGATCTCTGCTCCGCAGGAAGCCTGCTTCCCTCTCTCTCTCTCTCTCTCTGCCTGCCTCTCTGCCTACTTGTGATCTCTGTTTGTCAAATAAATAAATAAAATCTTAAAAAAAAAAAGTCTATTCCGCTGAGGGACATCACTCCAGAGGCTAAACCGGGGCGAAGCCCACGCGGGGTCAGCGTGGCCTCAGGTCCCACAGGGTCACAGAAGGATCGGGGGTGTCTGAGTGTCGCAGAGCTTGCGGGTATTGGAACAGGAAAGCCGGCTACAGAGACAGAGCCGACAGTAAGCTCACAGCTCGGTGTTACCTTGAACCGGTCGCAGGCTCGGTGAGCTCGGAGCGTGGCCAGAGGTCAGGCAGACGGGAGTAACTGGGCGCTGTTCTCTGAGGGCGCACTGAGGAGTGGGGCCCTGGGCTCTCGGCTCCTCCGGGCCGGAGACCAGGAGGCCGCCATTTGTATTCCCCGTCCTCCAGAACTCTATGGACAGCGCTCAGGGAACAAAAGCTCCTGAAAGCAAACCCCAGCGGATTACTCAGCAGGGCCCCTGGTAAGGGCGGTGCAATTCTGCCTGGGGCAAAGACTCTTGAGAATCACTACAACAGGCCCCTCCCCCAGAAGATCAACAAGAAATCCAGCCAAGACCAAGTTCACCTACCAAGGAGTGCGGTTTCAATACCAAGGAGAGCAGCAGAATTCCAGAGGAGGAGAAAGCAAAGCACGGAACTCATGGCTTTCTCCCTGTGATTTTTTTTAGTCTTGCAGTTAATTTAATTTTTTTCTTTTTCATTTTTTGTTGTTTTTTCTACCTTCTGGTTAAATTACTTTTTAACTTTTATCTTTTTCTTTTTTAACGTTTTTTAACTAGTTTATCTAATATATATATATTTTCTTTTTTTCATATTTGTTTTCTTTTTTTAAATTCTTTTCTTTTCTTTTGTATTTCTTTTTTTTTCTTTCTTCTTTTTTGAACATCTTTTTATCCCCTTTCTCCCCCCTCACGATTTGGGATCTCTTCTAATTTGGTGAAAGCATATTGTCCTGGGATTGTTGCCACCCTTTTAGTATTTTACTTGCACCTTCATATACTCTTATCTGGACAAAAGGACAAGACGGAAAAATTCAACACAAAAAAAAGAACAAAAGGCAGTACAGAAGGCTAGGGACCTAATCAATACAGACATTGGTAATATGTCAGATCTAGAGTTCAGAATGACGATTCTCAAGGTTCTAGCTGGGCTCGAAAAAGGCATGGAAGATATTAAAGAAACCCTCTCAGTAGATGTAAAAGCCCTTTCTGGAGAAATAAAAGAACTAAAGTCTAACCAAGTTGAAATCAAAAAAGCTATTAATGAGGTGCAATAAAAAATGGAGGCTCTTACTGCTAGGATAAATGAGGCAGAAGAAAGAATTAGTGATATAGAAGACCAAATGATAGAGAATAAAGAAGCTGAGCAAAAGAGGGACAAACAGCTACTGGACCATGAGGGGAGAATTCGAGAGATAAGTGACACCATAAGATGAAACAACATTAAATAATTGGGATTCCAGAAGAAGAAGAAAGAGAGAGAGGAGCAGAAGGTATACTGGAGAGAATTATTGGGGAGAATTTCCCCAATATGGCAAAGGGAACAAGCATCAAAATTCAGGAGGTTCAGAGAACAGCCCTCAAAATCAATAAGAATAGGCCCACATCCAGTCACCTAATAGTAAAATTTACAAGTCTCAGTGACAAAGAGAAAATCCTGAAAGCAGCCCGGGAAAAGAAGTCTGTAACATACAATAGTAAAAATAATAGATTGGCAGCTGACTTATCCACAGAGACCTGGCAGGCCAGAAAGAGCTGGCATGATATTTTCAGAGCACTAAACGAGAAAAACATGCAGCCAAGAATACTATATCCAGCTAGGCTATCATTGAAAATAGAAGGAGAGATTAAAAGCTTCCAGGACAAACAAAAACTGAAATATTTACAAACACCAAACCAGCTCTACAGGAAATATTGAAAGGGTTCCTCTAAGCAAAGAGAGAGCCTAAAAGTGGTAGATCAGAAAGGAACAGAGACAAAATACAGTAACAGTTACCTTACAGGCAATACAATGGCACTAAATTCATATCTCTAAATAGTTACCCTGAATGTTAATGGGCTAAATGCCCCTGTCAAAAGACACAGGGTATCAGAATGGATAAAAAAACAAAACCCATCTATATGTGGCCTCCAAGAAACTCATTTTAAGCCCGAAGACACCTCCAGATTTAAAGTGAGGGGGTGGAAAAGGTATTACCATGCTAATGGATGTCAGAAGGAAGCAGGAGTGGCAATCCTTATATCAGATCAATTAGATTTTAAGCCAAATACTGTAATAAGAGATGAGAAAGGACACTATATCATACTCAAAGGATCTGTCCAACAAGAAGATCTAACAATTTTAAATATCTATGCCCCCAACTTGGGAGAAGCCAACTATATAAACCAATTAATAACAAAATCAAAGACACATCAACAATAATACAATAATAGTAGGGGACTTTAACACTCCCCTCACTGAAATGCACAGATCATCCAAGCAAAAGATCAGCAAGGAAATAAAGGCCTTAAACGACACACTGGACCAGATGGACATCACACATATAGTCAGAACATTTCATCCCAAAGCAACAGAATACACATTCTTCTCTAGTGCACATGGAACATTCTCCAGAATTGATCACGTCGTCGGTCCTAAATCAGGACTCAACCAGTATCAAAAGATTGGGATCATTCCCTGCATATTTTCAGACCACAATGCTCTAAAGCTAGAACTCAACCACAAAAGGAAGTTTGGAAAGAACCCAAATACATGGAGAATAAACAGCATCCTTCTAAAAAATGAATGGGTCAACCGGGAAATTAAAGAAGAATTGAAAAAAATCATGGAAACAAATGATAATGAAAACACAATGGTTCAAAATCTGTGGGACACAACAAATGCAGTCCTGAGAGGAAAATATATAGCGGTACAAGCCTTTCTCAAGAAGCAAGAAAAGTCTCAGGTACACAACCTAACCCTACACCTAAAGGAGCTGGAGAAAGAACAAGAAAGAAACCCTAAGCCCAGCAGGAGAAGAGAAATCATAAAGATCACAGCAGAAATCAATGAAATAGAAACCAAAAAAACAATAGAACAAATCAACGAAACTAGGAGCTGGTTCCTTGAAAGAATTAATAAAATTGATAAACCCCTGGCCTGACCTATCAAAAAGAAAAGAGAAAGGACCCAGATAAATAAAATCATGAATAGAAGAGGAGAGATCACAACTAACACCAAAGAAATCAAACTATTATAAGAACATACTATGAGCAACTCTACGCCAACAAATTTGACAATATGGAAGAAATGGATGCATTCCTAGAGACATATAAACTACCACAACTGAACCAGGAAGAAATAGAAAGCCTGAACAGACCCATAACCAATAAGGAGATTGAAAAGGTCATTAAAAATCTCCAAACAAACAAAGGCCAGGGCCAGACGGCTTCCCGGGGGAATTCTACCAAACATTTAAAGAAGAACTAATTCCTATTCTCCTGAAACTGTTCCAAAAAATAGAAATGGAAGGAAAACTTCCAAACTCATTTTATGAGGCCAGCATCACCTTGATCCCAAAACCAGACAAGGATCCCATCAAAAAAGAGAGCTATAGACCATTATCCTTGATGAACACAGATGCGAAGATTCTCACCAAAATACTAGGCAATAGGATTCAACAGTACATAAAAGGATTATTCACCACGACCAAATGGGATTTATTCCAGGGCTTCAAGGTGGGTTCAACATCCGCAAATCAATCAATGTGATACAACACATCAATAAAAGAAAGAACAAGAACCATATGATACTCTCAATAGATGCTGAAAAAGCATTTGACAAAGTACAGCATCCCTTCCTGATCAAAACTCTTCAAAGTGTAGGGATAGAGGGCACATACCTCAATATCATCAAAGCCATCTATGAAAAACCCACCGCAAATATCATTCTCAATGGAGAAAAACTGAAAGCTTTTCCGCTAAGGTCAGGAACAGGGCAGAGATGTCCATTATCACCACTGCTATTCAACATAGTACTAGAGGTCCTAGCCTCAGCAATCAGACAACAAAAGGAAATTAAAGGCATCCAAATCAGCAAAGAAGAAGTCAAATTATCACTCTTCGCAGATGATATGATACTATCTGTGGAAAACCCAAAAGACTCCACTCCAAAACTGCTAGAACTTGTACAGGAATACAGTAAAGTTTATGGATTTAAAATCAATGCACAGAAATCAGTTGCATTTCTCTACACCAACAGCAAGACAGAAGAAAGAAAAATTAAGGAGTCAATCCCATTTACAATTGCACCCAAAACCATAAGATACCTAGGAATAAACCTAACCAAAGAGGCACAGAATCTATACTCAGAAAACTATAAAGTACTCATGAAAGAAATTGGGGAAGACACAAAGAAATGGAAAAATGTTCCATGCTCCTGGATTGGAAGAATAAATATTGTGAAAATGTCTATGCTACCTAAAGCAATCTACACATTTAATGCAATTCCTATCAAACTACCATCCATCTTTTTCAAAGAAATGGAACAAATAATCCTAAAATTTATATGGAACCAGAAAAGACCTCGAATAGCAAAGGAATATTGAAAAAGAAAGCCAACGTTGGTGGGATTACAATTCCGGACTTCAAGCTCTATTACAAAACTGTCATCATCAAGACAGCATGGTACTGGCACAAAAACAGACACACAGATCAATGGAACAGAATAGAGAGCCCAGAAATAGACCATCAACTCTATAGTCAACTAATCTTCGACAAAGCAGGAAAGAATGTCCAATGGAAATAAGACAGCCTCTTCAATAAATGGTGCTGGGAAAATTGGACAGCCACATGCAGAAAAATGAAATTGGACCATTTCCTTACACCACACACAAAAATAGACTCAAAATGGATGAAGGACCTCAATGTGCAAAAGGAATCCATCAAAATCCTTGAGGAGAACACAGGCAGTAACCTCTTCGACCGCAGCCGTACCAACATCTTCCTAGGAACAACGCCAAAGGCAAGGGAAGCAAGGGCAAAAATGAACTATTGGGATTTCATCAAGATCAAAAGCTTTTGCACAGCAAAGGAAACAGTTAACAAAATCAAAAGACAACTGCCAGAATGCGAGAAGATATTTGCAAACGACATATCAGATAAAGGACTAGTGTCCAGAATCTATAAAGAACTTAGCAAACTCAACACCCAAAGAACAAATAATCCAATCAAGAAATGGGCAGAGGACATGAACAGACATTTCTGCAAAGAAGACATCCAGATGGCCAACAGACACATGAAAAAGTGCTCCATATCATTCGGCATCAGGGAAATACAAATCATAACCACAATGAAATATCACCTCACACCAGTCAGAATGGCTAAAATCAACAAGTCAGGAAATGACAGATGCTGGCGAGGATGCGGAGAAAGGGGAACCCTCCTACACTGTTGGTGGGAATGCAAGCTGGTGCAGCCACTCTGGAAAACAGCATGGAGGTTCTTCAAAATTTTGAAAATAGAACTGCCCTATGACCCAGCAATTGCACTATTGGGTATTTATCCTAAAGATTCAAATGTAGTGATCCAAAGGGGCACGTGCACCCGAATGTTTATAGCAGCAATGTCCACAATAGCCAAACTATGGAAAGAACCTAGATGTCCATCAACAGATGAATGGATAAAGAAGAAGTGGTACATATACACAATGGAATACTATGCAGCTATCAAAAGAAATGAAATTTTGCCATTTGCAACAACATGGATGGAACTAGAGCGTATCATGCTTAGCGAAATAAGTCAAACAGAGAAATACAACTATCATATGATCTCCCTGATATGAGGAAGTGGTGATGCAACATGGGGGCTTAAGTGGGTAGGAGAAGAATAAATGAAACAAGATGGGATTGGGAGGGAGACAAACCATAAATGACTCTTAATCTCACAAAACAAACTGAGGTTTGCTGGGGAGAGGGGGGTTGGGAGAAGGGGTTCGGATTAAGGAGATTGGAGAGGGTATGTGCTTTGGTGAGTGCTGTGAAGTGTGTAAACCTGGTGATTCACAGACCTGTACCCCTGGGGATAAAAATATATGTTTATAAAAAATTAAAAATTAAAAAAAAAAAGAAAAAGAAAAAGAAATCCTACCATTTGCTGCAACATGGATAGACTTGAGGGCATTATACTAAGTACAATAAGCATACAGAGAAAGTACTAGAAAGTACAATTTACATGTGAAATCTAAAATAAAACTCAGAGTAAGATAAAAGAAAAGTGGCTGGTAGGGACTAGGGGTACAGGGTAAACAGGAGATGTTAAGGTGTAGAAACTTTCAAGGTGTAGAAACTTTCTGCTGAAAGATAGGTCTCGGAATGTAATGTGTAATATGGTAACTATAGTTGGATAACACCATATTGTGTAATTGAGCATACTAAGAAACTAGGACTAAAATCTTCTCAGATATAGAGATAATGATGTTTATATATATAATGTAACATAGCTATACATACATTTATATTATATGTGCATTTATGCTATATATACACATATAATTTTGTGTTAACTAGATGGTGGGAATCTTTACACAGTTGTCTGCATATCAAATTATCATGTATACCTTATCTTATGATTTTATTTGTTAAATATGTGTCAATAAAGCTTAAAAAAGGAAAAAAGAAAATGGTCAAATATACATGCCATGACTATTGGAAAGTGCTATCCCAGGGAAGCAGAAAGGATTGAGTGATTCAATAATACTAATACCAACATTTCTGATTCTTCTCCTCATGCTTGCCTCCTACAAGCTGCTTCAGCTCCAGGCATTAGGTCTACCTTTAAGTCAGGAAGAAAAGAAGCTGTGGAAAGTTATATCATTTTATCCTATCAGGAAAACAAGTTTAAGCAGAACTCCAGGAGATCTGGAGGAGATGTAATGGCAAAGAGCTACCCTGGATAAAGGGAGATTAGGAAGGGGGTACATTGTCCCTCCCTTAAAATCAGGGGTTATCAAGGAGAAAATTAAGAATATACATAGGATACCTACTTGACAGTATGTGCCACAAAAATAGATTTACACATTTTCTGTAATGTCTTGTTGACATAAACTAATATTCATGTTTAATCATGCATTTCAGCATAAAGATATAGATTTTTAATTCATTATCTTTTGAAATTATAATGCATGAAACATTGAAACAAAGCAAATTATTAAGAATACTATTAATATACTCTAAAACCATTATCTAAGGACTTTCACTCTATATACAGATTATAGACATAAATCACCAAACTGTACAATCCTAAATTATTATATGTATTTAATAATCCTCAGATCAATAATATACATAAATGTTAAAACTCCAGTGGAAACAAGAACCAGTGTCAACATTTCTATATCCTTCATCTATTTTCCCTAAGAGCCTTGAAAGGCAGGCCATTTTAACTATAGTAGCAAGCATTAGTTCTCCATTTTAGCAGCAAATTACCCTTCCAAAGAAACAATAGTATCAAGAGAGATTGAATCAAATATTTCAATTGGCTGACATGGATCACTTGTTCATAAATACCTCTCAAAATCACATGTTCCATCTCCTTCCTCCTCTGGCTCATTTTCTAATAGGATATAAACATTCTTATAAATAATTTAGATGTACTATAAAGTTAACCAATAAAAGGCTGGTATGTAAAATACAGCTATTACCTCTCTTAAAGTGTCCTTTAAATGGGAATAAACTGGCATTTGATCTTTTTATTTTCTTTAAATACAAAATATTTTCTTATAATAGTCAGCATTGAGAGGAATTTGGCTTCTTATATAACTGGAAACGTATAATGAACAGAGTAGTTATGACAACTATTGATTATCAAGTACCTACAGTGTTTGTTTTAAATAGCTTGAGAGAAACTAGAAAATAATTGGTTTAAGAAATATGATATAAGGACCTTGTGTTAAAATTATATCATCATGCATTTAGAGTAGTTATGATTTCTAAAACATGCACACTTCTGGAAAGAAAAAACTTCATGCATCTAGGGGTGCCTGGGTGGCTCAGTGGGTTAAAGCCTCTGCCTTCGGCTCAGGTCATGATCCCAGGATCCTGGGATTGAGCCCCACATCGGGCTCTCTGCTCAGCAGGGAGCCTGCTTCCTCCTCTCTCTCTCTCTCTCTCTCTCTTTCTCTGCCTGCCTCTCTGCCTACTTGTGATCTCTGTCTGTCAAATAAATAAATAAAATCTTTAAGAAAAAAAAAAACTTCACGCATCTAAAAACTTAATGCTGCATTTTGGTTTTTCATTTTTACGAAATATTTATGTCTAATATTTCTATGGCTGCCTATTGACAATCTTGAGAATTTAGAAAAAGCTTGTCTCAAATAACATTATTAACTGACTGCACTATGATTTCTAAATTTTTAAATGTGCTTTTCTTCTAGTAAGTACTAATGTGGCATTTGCTATTTTCTACAAAATAATTTTGATATAAATGTATTTATTTTTAATTAAATTATGTGGATCTCACTATATTTTTTAGATATAACATTCTGAACTATACTCAAGTAGTATTTATCTGTAAATAGAATGTTGTTTTAAATTGAGACTATCTCAAAAATTTTCTTTTGCAAATGATTTTCAAGAGGATATGTTTTATGAAATAGACATTTAATAATTCATTTTGTGATTACAAAAACTATCTATTTCATAAATATAACTCCAAAGAGTTGTGTTTTTAAGTTTATCTTTTAAGTTTTTTAAGTTTATATTTTAATGACCATTTAATATTACTAGTCCAGAAAAAAAGAAGACCAATATATATATCATAAACTATTTTAAATTAACTATTATTTAATATTAATATAGAAATGCATTAGGTATATTTAGAGCACATACATTTATGTATATGTTCATACAGATTTACTGATATTAATGTTTTGAATTTTTAAAGCCATAATAGGAACTATTTATATTTATGACAAGTCTTTTAAAGAAATCTTAGTATAGAATAAAATTTGATGTTTGCCTAACTAGTCAAAAAAGAAAAAAATTGAAGTAAATCAGGAACCTATATTGTCTTTAAGTTCACAGAAAATATCCCCATTGAAATTTGACTTTCATTATCTCCAGCTTTTTCAATACAAAAAAGTAAATAGTCACTGGATTGTTCAATACTATTTGGCAAATGGCCATATATTGGCTAAAGTTATGAATATGAAAAATATTTCTGCCTTCACTTGTGATTGACCCATTTCACTCCAAGATAAAATCTAGTTTTTGTTTTGAAAAAAAAAATTCTTAATTTCAACTGCTCCTACAGTTGATATGACCTTCCTGTAAATTATCCTTGTGTATCAATGATCAAGGTAAAGTTTTCTATAAATAAATGAGTAAATACATACATACATACATTCCTAAAGGCTGGAAAAACATATCTCAGATTCAGTTCTCACCTTGTGTGACCCTAGACAAGTTACCTAGCCTTTCTGTATCTTTGATTCCTTATCAGTAAAATTGGGATGTTAAGTGAGCTTGCCTCATAGAATTATTATAAAAATCAAATGAGCCAAACTAGGTTAAGTATTTAGAATGATTCTTGGCACATGTCATGTTGAAATCACTCAGTAGAATTAGCTGTTATTATGACCCTATGGAATAGACCATTTACATATGCTTTGACTAAATTACAGCTTAACATTTGATGATTGGTATTAGTGCCTTTTTGCATGTTCTTTTTTATTTTCAGATTTCAATGCTATTTGTATTTGAACAAGAAGATCTTTTTTTGAGCAGTGTCCTTTGAGTTCATTCTGCTTCACTTGTCATGGCTGTTATCATTTACCTATTAAATCCATCTCAACGTATTTCTTACCAGCTTGTTTATGCCAGCTTTATTGTAATTACAAAAGTAAATACTGGCACTGGACTTTTGCGACAGTAATATGCTAAAAATTTTGCTACCCGTATAATCTATGTTTGCATATTTTAAGATTGTTTTAAAATAAAACACAATATTAAGTTGAAAGACAAAGAATATTCTCTCAGCTTTCTGAAGATGCTTCAGAAATTTTTGTACAAGTTCCCAAAGTCTGCCTTATATTGTTTGTATACTACACTGTTTGGATTATGGTATGACCAGTTAAATTGTGTATGCCACACTTCAGAAAAAAATAGTCAACACACAACTGGCATAAGAGCTCTACAGTTGATAACTGATACAAAATAATTTTTTTGATACTAGGTTAATAATGTTGAGTACTTTCATAATACACTGAACTTATGTCAGAATTTCTATAATCTTTGCGATTACTGTAGTGATTTAGACACTTTGCCTATGTCTCATAAATAGCCCATGATTTAAATATTTAAAAATTATAATAATAATAAAAGAAAAATATTCATAGGAAAATAAATAAGACTAAAAAATAAAAATAATTAGGGCACCTGGGTGGCTCAGTGGGTTAAAGCCTCTGCCTTCAGCTCAGGTCATGATCTCAGGGTCCTGGGATCTAGCCTCACATCAGGCTTTCTCCTCAGCAGGGAGCCTGCTTCCCCCTCTCTCTCTGCCTGCCTCTCTGCCTACTTGTGATCTCTCTCTGTCAAATAAATAAATAAAATCTTTAAAAAATATAAAAATAAAAATAAAAAAATAAAAATAATTATTTAAGAAGTTCTTAGAGAATTATAGTATTTATTTAAGAAGCTATAATAATTAGCACTATTTTTAATGTTATAATTTCTATAAATCATTATATAAATTGTTGTCATTTCACTAAGGAAAATAGGGAGGAGGATCTTTTGATGAGCTAAAGTAAAGCTGTAAGAGCTAGGGAAAAGATGATTTCATTACTTTTACTCTGCATAATGAAACAATCCTATATAAATATATAATTACCTCTTCTTACTTACCTGGGCATAAAATACCATCAGGCTATGTGGGTAATAAGGTCATGAATATTATGGCAGGATGCACAGCTTACATTTTTCTTGCGCTCTCATCATAAATGCCTTTAACCAGTTTCTGCCCCTCAGTACACATTACATACATGGAATAAACCCTTAATTCTCAGAGTATTCTCAGAATATCGTCTGCCTTTTATACAAATAATATGCATTATTTTTCTCCTTTAGAAATCAAATATCAATTTCTTTATTTTATATTTCTTAATTTTTTGAATTTTAATTTTAATGTAGTTAGCATACAGTGTTATATTCATCTCAGGTATATGTTATAGTGATTCAACAATTCCATACATCACCCAGTACTCATCAAGACAAGTGTCTTCCTTTATCACCATCACCTATTTCACTCATCTCTACACCCACTTTCCAACTGGTAACCATCTATTTGTTTTCTGTATTTAAAAGTCCGGGTTTTTTTGTATGTCTCTCTCTCTCTTTTTTAAAAAATTTGTTTGGTTTCTTAAGTTCTATATATGAGTGAAATCATTTGGTATTTGTCTTTCTCTGACTAGCTTACTTCACTTAGTATTATATTCTATAGATCCATCTATGTAGTTGCAAATGGCAAGATTTAATAATTTTTTATGGCTGAGTAATATTCCATGGTGTTTGTATACTACATCTTTAGTCTTTTATCTGTCAATGAACACTTGTGTTGTTTCCATAATTTGGCTATTGTAAATAATGCTGAATAAACAGAGGTGAATGTATCCTTTTGAATTAGTGTTTTTGTATTCTTTGGGTTAATACCCAGTAATGTGATTACTGGATCATAATGTAGTTCTATTTTTAATTTTTTGAGAAACTCCCATACTGTTTTCCATAGTGACTACACTAGTTTGCCTTCCCACTATCAGTGTACAAGTATTCTTTTTTCTTCAAGCCCTTGCCAATACTTTTTGTTTCTTGTGTTGTTGATTTTAGCCATTCCAACAGGAGTGAAGTCACAGCTTATTGTAGTTTTGATTTGCATTTCCCTGATGATCAATGATGCCAAGGATCTTCTCTTGTGTCTGTTGGCCACTTCTATATCTTCTTTGGAGAAAAATAAATGTTCATGTCTTTTTCCCATATTTTTTTTAAATAAACAATACATATTTTATTTTCATTATTGAGTTTCAGTGTTAAACTCTACATTTAGAAAAGATGGTACAACTTAAAAAAGATGTAAAAATGGCAAGCCATAAAATTAACTATATGCTTACATTCCCCCTCATTTTAAAATACATTTTTGACTTACACTTGACACACTAACCTTTAAATGTCTTATACTATGAGGTGACTATACCAGTGCATGACCTCAGAGGCTCACAGTGTGACTTCTGAGCTGGTCTATACCCTGTTCAGAGGAATCGGTCCCCGGAGTACACATTTGATGTCGCAGTGATGTCACATTCTCTTTTTTTTCCCTTTATTTTTTTAACCCCACCCCTCTTTAACCAACCCCCTCCCCCCAGCAACCCTCAGTTTGTTTTGTGAGATTAAGAGTCACTTATGGTTTGTCTCCATCCCAATCCCATCTTGCTTCATTTATTCTTCTCCTACCCCCTTAACTCCCCACGTTGTATCTCCAATTCCTCATCTCAGGAAGATCATATGATAGTTGTCTTTCTCTGCTTGACTTATTGCGCTAAGCATAAACCCTCTAGTTCCATCCACGTCATTGCAAATGGCAAGATTTCATTTCTTTTGATGGCTGCATAGTATTCCATTGTGTATATATACCACGTCTTCTTGATCCATTCATCTGTTGATGGACATCTAGGTTCTTTCCATAGTTTGGATATTGTGGACATTGCTGCTATAATCATTCGGGTGCATGTGCCCCTTTGGATCATTACGTTTGTATCTTTAGGGTAAACACCCAATAGTGCAATTGTTGGGTCATAGGGCAGTTCTATTTTCAACATTTTGAGGAACCTCCATACTGTTTTCCAGAGTGGTTGCACCAGCTTGCATTCCTACCAACAGTGTAGGAGGGTTGCCCTTTGTCCACATCCTCGCCAGCATCTGTCATTTCCTGTGTTGTTAATTTTAGCCATTCTGACTGGCGTGAGGTAGTCATTGTACAACATTGTACAACATTATACAACTACTCATTGTAGTTTTTGATTTGTATTTCCCTGATGCCGAGTGATATGGAGCACTTTTCATGTGTCTGTTGGCCATCTGGATGTCTTCTTTGCAGAAATGTCTGTTCATGTCCTCTGCCTATTTCTTGATTGGATTATTTGTACTTTGGGTGTTGAGTTTGCTAAGTTCTTTATAGATTTTGGACACTAGCCCTTTATATGATATGTTGTTTGTAAACATCTTCTCCCATTCTGTCAGTTGTCTTTTGGTTTTGTTAACCGATTTCTTTGCTGTGCAAAGCTTTCGATCTTGAAACATCCCAATAGTTCATTTTTGCCCTTGCTTCCCTTGCTTTTGGCGATGTTCCTAGGAAGATGCTGCTGCAGCTGAGGTCAAAGAGGTTGTTGCCTGTGTTCTCCTCAAGAATTTTGATGGATTCCTTTCGCACATTGAGGTCCTTCATCCATTTTGAGTCTATTTTCGTGTGTGGTGTAAGGAAATGGTCCAATTTCATTTTTCTGCATGTGGCTGTCCAATTTTCCCAGCACCATTTATTGAAGAGGCTGTCTTATTTCCATTGGACATTCTTTCCTGCTTTGTCGAAGATTAGTTGACCATAGAGTTGAGGGTCTATTTCTGGGCTCTCTATTCTGTTCCATTGATCTATGTGTCTGTTTTTGTGCCCGTACCTTGCTGTCTTGATGATGACAGTTTTGTAATAGAGCTTGAAGTCCGGAATTGTGATGCCACCAACTTTGGCTTTCTTTTTCAATATCCCTTTGGCTATTCCAGGTCTTTTCTGGTTCCATATAAATTTTAGGATTATTTGTTCCATTTCTTTGAAAAAGATGGATGGTACTTTGATAGGAATTGCATTAAATGTGTAGATTGCTTTAGGTAGCATAGACATTTTCACAATATTTATTCTTCCAATCGATGGAATATTTTTCCATTTCTTTGTGTCTTCCTCAATTTCTTTCATGAGTACTTTATAGGTTTCTGAGTATAGATTCTTAGCTTCTTTGTTTAGGTTTATTCCTAGGTTAATTCCTATTTAGGTAAATATTCATATTTAGGAATATTTAGGTAAACATTCCTATTAAAATAACCTATATTTAGGTTAATTCCTATTCTTATGGTTTGGGGTGCAATTGTAAATGGGATCAACTCCTCAATTTTTCTTTCTTCTGTCCTGTTGTTGGTGTAGAGAAATGCAACTGATTTCTGTGCATTGACTTTATATCCTGACACTTTACTGAATTCCTGTACAAGTGCTAGCAGGTTTGGAGTGGAGTCTTTTGGGCTTTCCATATATAGTATCATATCATCTGTGAAGAGTGATAGTTTGACTTTTGCTTTGCCTATTTGGATGCCTTTAATTTCATTTTGTTGTCTGATTGCTGAGGCTAGGACCTCTAGTACTGTGTTGAATAGCAGTGGTGATAATGGACATCCCTGCCGTGTTCCTGACCTTAGTGGAAAAGCTTTCAGTTTTTCTCCATTGAGAATGATATTTGCAGTGGGTTTTTCATAGATGGCTTTGATGATATTGAGGTATGTGCCCTCTATCCCTACACTTTGAAGAGTTTTGATCAGGAAGGGATGCTGTACTTTGTCAAATGCTTTTTTAGCATCTATTGAGAGTATCATATGGTTCTTGTTCTTTCTTTTATTGATGTGTTGTATCACATTGATTGATTTGCGGATGTTGAACCCACCTTGAAGCCCTGGAATAAATCCCACTTGGTCGTCGTGAATAATCCTTTTATGTACTGTTGAATCCTATTGCCTAGTATTTTGGTGAGAATCTTTGCATCTGTGTTCATTAAGGATAATGGTCTATAGCTCTCTTTTTTGATGGGATCCTTGTCTGGTTTTGGGATCAAGGTGATGCTGGCCTCATAAAATGAGTTTGGAAGTTTTCCTTCCATTTCTATTTTTTGAAACAGTTTCAGGAGAATAGGAATTAGTTCTTCTTTAAATGTTTGGTAGAATTCCCCCGGGAAGCTGTCTGGCCCTGGGCTTTTGTTTGTTTGGAGATCTTTAATGACTGTTTCAATCTCCTTACTGGTTATGGGTCTGTTCAGGCTTTCTGTTTCTTCCTGGTTCAGTTGTGGTAGTTTATATGTCTCTAGGAATGCATCCATTTCTTCCAGATTGTCAAATTTGTTGGCATAGAGTTGCTCATAGTATGTTCTTTAAATTGTATTTCTTTGGTGTTAGCTGTGATCTCTCCTTTTTCATTCATGATTTTATTTATTTGGGTCCTTTTTCTTTTCTTTTTGATAAGTCTGGCCAGGGGTTTATCAATCTTATTAAATCTTTCAACGAACCAGCTCCTAGTTTTGTTGATTTGTTCTATTGGTTTTTTTTGGACTCTATTTCATTGATTTCTGCTCTGATCTTTATGATTTCTCTTCTCCTGCTGGGTTTAGGGTTTCTTACTTGTTTTTACTCCAGCTTCTTTAGGTGTAGGGTTAGGTTGTGTACCTGAGACTTTTCTTGCTTCTTGAGAAAGGCTTGTACGGCTATGTATTTTCTTCTCAGTACTGCCTTTGTTGTGTCCCACAGATTTTGAACCGTTGTGTTTTTCTTATCATTTGTTTCCATGAATTTTTTCAATTCTTTTTTAATTTCCTGGTTGACCCATTTATTCTTTAGAAGGATGCTGTTTAGTCTCCATATATTTGGGGTCTTTCCAAATTTCCTCTTATGATTGAGTTCTAGTTTCAGAGC
Organism: Mustela lutreola; assembly: GCF_030435805.1. NCBI lineage: Eukaryota > Metazoa > Chordata > Mammalia > Carnivora > Mustelidae > Mustela > Mustela lutreola. Next base: position 109,241,749 of record NC_081295.1, read on the forward strand.
ATTGTGGTCCAAAAATATGCAGGGAATTATCCCAATCTTTTGATACTGGTTGAGATCTGATTTAGGACCGAGGATGTGATCTATTCTGGAGAATGTTCCATGTGCACTAGAGAAGAATGTGTATTCTATTGCTTTGGGATGAAATGTTCTGAATATATCTGTGATGTCCATCTGGTCCAGTGTGTCGTTTAAGGCCCTTACTTCCTTGTTGATCTTTTGCTTGGATGATCTGTGCATTTCAGTGACGGGAGTGTTAAAGTCCCCTACTATTATTGTATTATTGTTGATGTGTTTCTTTGATTTTGTTATTAATTGGTTTATATAGTTGGCTGCTCTCACGTTGTGGGCATAGATATTTAAAATTGTTAGATCTTCTTGTTGGACAGATCCTTTGAGTATGATATAGTGTCCTTTCTCATCTCTTATTACAGTATTTGGCTTAAAATCTAATTGATCTGATATAAGGATTGCCACTCCTGCTTCCTTCTGACATCCATTAGCATGGTAATACCTTTTCCACCCCCTCACTTAAATCTGTAGGTGTCTTAGGGTTTAAAGTGAGTTTCTTACATGCAACATATAGATGGGTTTTGTTTTTTTATCTATTATGATACCTAGTGTCTTTTGATTGGGGCATTTAGCCCATTCACATTCAGGGTAACTACTGAGAGATATGAATTTATTGCCATTGTATTGCCTGTAAGGTAACTGTTACTGTATTTTGTCTTCGTTCCTTTCTGATCTACCACTTGTAGGCTCTCTCTTTGCTTAGAGGACCCCTTTCAATATTTCCTGTAGAGCTGGTTTGGTGTTTGCAAATTCTTTCAGTTTTTGTTTGTCCTGGAAGCTTTTAATCTCTCCTTCTATTTTCAATGATAGCCTAGCTGGATATAGTATTCTTGGCTGCATGTTTTTCTCCTTTAGTGCTCTGAATATATCATGCCAGCTCTTTCTGGCCTGCCAGGTCTCTGTAGATAAGTGTGCTGCCAATCTAATATTTTTACCATTGTATGTTACAGACTTCTTTTCCCGGGCTGCTTTCAGGATTTTCTCTTTGTCACTAAGACTTGTAAATTTTACTATTAGGTGGCAGGTTGTGGACCTATTTTTACTGATTTTTAAGGGCGTTCTCTGAACCTCCTGAATTTTGATGCTTGTTCCCTTTGCCATATTGGGGAAATTCTCTCCAATAATTCTCTCCAGTATACCTTCTGCTCCCCTCTCTTTCTTCTTCTTCTGGAATCCCAATTATTCTAATGTTGTTTTGTCTTATGGTGTCACTTATCTCTGGAATTCTGCCCTCGTGGTCCAGTAGCTGTTTGTCCCTCTTTTGCTCAGCTTCTTTATTCTCTGTCATTTGGTCTTCTATATCACTAATTCTTTCTTCTGCCTCATTTATCCTAGAAGTGAGAGCCTCCATTTTTTATTGCACCTCATTAATAGCTTTTTTGGTTTCAACTTGGTTAGATTTTATTTCTTTTATTTATCCAGAAAGGGCTTTTACATCTCCCGAGAGGGTTTCTCTAATATTTTCCATGCCTTTTTGGAGCCTGGCTAGAACCTTGAGAATCGTCATTCTGAACTCTAGGTTTGACATATTACCAATATCTGTATTGATTAGGTTCCCTAGCCTTCGGTACTGCCTCTTGTTCTTTTGTTTTTAGTGAATTTTTCCATCTTGTCATTTTGTCCAGATAAGAGTATATGAAGGTGCAAGTAAAATACTAAGAGAGTGGCTACAACCCCAGGAAAATAGGCTTTAACCAAATCAGAAGAGATCCCAAATCGTGAGGGGGGAGAAAGGGGATAAAAAGAGGTTCAGAAAGAAAAAAAAAAAAAAGCGAAGAAAAGAAACAATTAAAAAAAAGAAAATGAATAAAGAAAAGTATAAAAAAGAAAATATATATGTATTAGATAAACTAGTTCAAAAAACGTTTAAAAAAAAAGCATAAAAGTTACAAAAAATTTAGCAGAAGAAGAGAACAAAAAAATTGAAAAAAAAAATTTGCAAATTTCTGCAAGAGTAAAGAATCATCGGGAGAAAGCCATGAGTTCCGTGCTTTGCTTTCTCCTCCTCTGGATTTCTGCTGCTCTCCTTGCTATTGAAACTGCACTCCTTGGTTGGTGAACTTGATTCTGGTTGGATTTCTTGTTGATCTTCTGGGGGAGGGGCTTGTTGTAATGATTCTCAAGCGTCTTTGCCACAGGCGAATTGCACCGCCCTTACCAGGGGCTGGGCTGGGTAATGTGATCGATTTTGCTTTCAGGAGCTTTTGTTCCCTGAGCGGAGGACCGGAATGAAAATGGCGGCCTCCCGGTCTCCGGCCCAGAGGAGAGGAGAGCCCTGGGCCCCACTCCTCAGTGCACCCTCAGAAAACTGCGCCCAATTACTCCCGTCTCCCTGGCCTCCGGCCACGCTCTGAGCTCACTTTCTGAGCCTGCAACTGGTTCAAGGTAACCCCAAGCTGGGAGCTCACTCTCAGCTCTGTCTCTGTAGACGGCTTCCCCATTCTAATACCTGTAAGCTCTGCGACACTCAGACACCCCCGATCCTTCTGTGACCCTGCGGGACCTGAGGCCACACCGACCCTGCATGGGCTTCACTCTGGCTTAGCCTCTGGGTTTATCTCCCTCAGCGGAACAGACTTTTAAAAGTCCTGATTTTGTGCTCCGTTGCTCCACCGCTTGCGGGGAGCCAGCCCCTCCCCCCAGGGTCTATCTTCCCGTTGCTTTGGATTCATTTCTCTGCCAGTCCTCCCTTTCAGAAAGTGGTTGATTTTCTGTTTTTAGAATTGCTGTTCTTCTTCTCTTCGATCTGCCAATGGATTTGTAGGTGTTTGCAATCTTTAGATAAGCTATCTAGCTGATCTCCTGCTAGCTGAAGTAATCTCAGCCTGCTACTTCTCTTCCATCTTGACCCCGCCCCTCTCTTCTGCCCATTTTTAATTGGATTATTTGTTTTGTGGGTGTTGAGTTTTATAATTTTTTAATTTATTTTAGATATCAACCTTTTATCAGATATGTCATTTTCAAATATCTTCTCCCATTCCATAGGTTGCCCTTTAGTTTTGCTGATTATTTCCTTCAGTGTGAGGAAGGTTTTTATTTTGGGGTAATTCAAATAGTTTATTTTTGTTTTTGTTTCCCTTGCCTCTGGAGACATACCTAAAAAATATTATTATGGCCAATGCCAGGGAAATTATTGCCTATACTCTCTCCTATAATTTTTTATTTATGGTTTCATGTCTCATATTCAGGTTCTTAATACAGTTTGAGTTTATTTTTGTGTATGGTGTAAGAAAGTGATTTATTTTAATTGTTTTGCATGTAGTTGTTCAATTTTCCTAACATTTGTTGAAGAGAATATCTTTTTTCCATTGTGCATTTTTTCCTTCATTGAATATTAATTGTCTATATAATTGTGGGTTTATTTCTGGGCTTTCTATTCTGTTCTTTGATCTATGTGTCTATTTTTCTTATATTACCATACTGTTTGATTACTATAGCTTTATAATTAGCTTGAAGTCTGGAATCGTGATATCTCCAGTTTGTTTGTTTTTCAAAAATTCTTTGACTATTTGGGGGTTTTGTGGTTCCATATACATTTTAGGATTGTTTGTTCTAGTTTTGTGAAAAATACTATTGTTATTTTTGTGACCATACTGAATTCATGTTTCTGTTTTAGCATTTTTTGGTGGAGTCTTTAGGATTTTCTACATATTGTATTTTGTCATTTGCAAATAGCAAGAGTTTTACTTCTTCCTTACCAATTTGGATGCCTTGTATTCTTATCTTACTGCTGTGGCTAGGACTTCCTGTACTGTGTTGAATAAAAGTGGGGAGTGTTGACATTCTTGTCTTGTTTCTGACCTTAGAGAAAAAGCTCACAGGTTTTCCCCATTGAGTATGAAGACTTCTCTAAGTCTTAACTGTGGGTGTTCATATGGTCCCTCTAAACCTAATTTGTGGCAGGTTTTTATCATGGATGAATGTTGTACTTTCAAATCTCTTTTTTGAATCTAATGAAATGATTATATTTTTTATTCTTTCTTATATTGATGTGATGTATTACATTGATTGATAATTGACATTGTCCTTTGTTTTATTGATGTGATGTATCACATGGTGAATATTGAACCATGCTTGCAATCCAAATATAAATCCTACTTGATTGTGGCAAATGATTTTTTGACATATTATTGGGTTCAGTTTGGTGAATGATTTTTCAAATGTATTGTTGGATTCAGTCTGTTAATTTTTTTTTTTTTGATTTTTGCATTTATGTTCGAGATATTGGCCTGCCATTCTCTTTTTTTGGCTGTGTCTTTAAGGAAAGTCAATCTAAATATCTATGTCTTTTATCTGTTCATACACTCTCCCTCAAAATCCATCATACAAAGTTACCTTCAAAAAATTTCAGTTCTGGGGCACCTGGGTGTCCCAGTCCATTAAGCATCCAACTCTTGATTTCAGCTCAGGTCATGATATCAGGGTTGTGAGATCAAGCCCTGCACTAAGCTCCATGCTGGGCATGGAATGCCCAAGATTCAGTCTCTTCCTCCCTCTGCCCCTCCCCCCTAGCTTGTGTGTGTCTGCATGCATACTGTCTCTAAAAAAAAAATAACAAAACAAACTAGAATAAAATTTCAGTTCAAAACTTCTAACTTAAACTTCTCTAAGTCTTAAGAATCAAATCTAAAATCCATCCATACTCATTCACAGCTTTCCAAAAATTTTATTTTTTTTCCTATCCACAGGACTAGTTGTTCTGTCGAAATTTAGCTACCTCGATATCATCCAAAAATGGACTTATAAAAGCACAAATGGTTGAGATGCCATCCACAAGTTCTGATTCAGGGCACCTGGGTGGCTTAGTCAGTTAAGCATCTGCTTCGGCTTGGGTCATGATCTCAGGGTCCAGGGATCCAGTCCCACATCAGACTTCTTGCTCAGTGGGGAGTCTCCTTGTCCCTCTCCCCTTGCCACTCACCCCAGGTCGTGCCTCTGTCTCTTTCTCTTTCAAATAACTAAATATAATCTAAAAAAAAAAAAGCAGAAAAATTGTGATTTCGGGGCGCCTGGGTGGCTCAGTGGGTTAAGCCGCTGCCTTCGGCTCAGGTCATGATCTCAGGGTCCTGGGATCGAGTCCCACATCGGGATCTCTGCTCAGCAGGGAGCCTGCTTCCCTTCCTCTCTCTCTGCCTGCCTCTCTGCCTACTTGTGATCTCTCTCTCTGTCAAATAAATAAATAAATCTTTAAAAAAAAAAAAAAAAGAAAAATTGTGATTTAGTAGGGATAAGTTGGGGCCTGATCATTTACATTTCTAACAAGTTCCTAGGTGATAATGATGGTCAGGGGACCTTACTTTGAGAATGACTTAAACAAACTGTGTATTACAACCACTTTCTCCTACATGCCATAATTAACACTGTTTTGGTCTCAAGCTACTTTAACACATTTTAAAAAATTATTTTATGCATGTTTTACATATCTCTATCTCAGTGTTGTTATTGCAGGGCCAAAAGTAAAATCTCTTATCATTAGGACTATAAAGAGTACATTACACAAATTAGGTAAGTAGTAAATAATTGCTATTTCTATTGGTTATGATTATTGGGTTATTTAAAAATGTGTTACAGTTATAATATAAATCTTTCAGCATTTTTAACTTATTAATAACTTGAGTTATTTTTTAAGTGACTATTTTAAAAATGTTTCCTGGAACATTTTATCCATTTCTAAAACCAATGAGATTTTCATGAGAAATTAATCATATTTTTTTCTTCTCTGCTTTATATTTAAAATTGATGCTTTTAATAGCTCTTTGATGTGTAAAATGTCCTAACATCTTAGAATTTCTCTGAGTCTTTAAAGCTTTTTGTACATCGCAATTCTCTTTCCTAAGCAAGGGATAGTGAAAATAACAATGAGAATTTTTTTTTTTTTAGTTTGTAATAATTTTCTGAAGTCTTTTTTTTTTTTTAAGGCTTTACTTATTTATTTGACAGATAGTTCACAAGTAGGCAGAAAGGCAGGCAGAGAGAGAGGAGGAAGCAGGATCCCTGCTGAGTAGAGAGCCCTATGTGGGGCTCGATCCCACGACCCTGGGATCATGACCTGAGCCGAAGGCAGAGGCTTTAACCCACTGAGCTACCCAGGCGCCCCTGAAGTTTTTGCTTTAAGGAAACACAAATTTTGAAAATTGTTTCTTCTATTATAAAAATCTTTATATTGCTTGAACGCTCAGATAATGAAAAGATGTAAGAACTTACTGTCTTAAAGTAATGTAGCCTATCAGATAGGATTTAAAAAAGAAGGACAGAAACATCATGTCTCTATTTTCATTGACTAAATGTATATACTTGGAAAAGTCAATTAATTCTTTTGGTGCCCAGATTTATTTAAGATTTTATTTATTTATTTGTGAGGGATAGAGGGAGAGAGAGCGAGCAAGCACAGGCAGGCAGAGAGGCAGGCAGAGGCAGAGGGAGAAGCAGGCTCCCTGCTGAGCAAGGAGCCTGATGTGGGACTCGATCTCAGGACGCTGGGATCATGACCTGAGCCGAAGACAGCCGCTTAACCAACTGAGCCATCCAGGCGTCCCCCAGATTTATTTAGAAAAGTGAGATATAGAGGATGGTTTCCATACTAAGTTGATGATACTAATGAAATATTAAGGTCTTTAGAACAAATTTAAAAATAGCTCCATATTTTGTAACTTTAAGCTCTAGATAATGGCATTTAAAAAAGTGTACTCAGAATATGCAAAACTAGATTTATGCAATGGAGAATGTAAATTTGAATTTTGAAAATTTCTTTTATTTCAAGAAAATAAGTGAAGCTGAATTCTGTAAAAAATGCAACTTGTTAATTAATGTAACATGCTTAATTAAAATGTCAAAATATGTCTAGTTGCAGTCACCACTATTTATTGAGTTTACTTGCATAAATCCTTTGACAGCATGGCATAATCAGCCAATCAACTTTCTTTGCATTCATGTCAGAATGGTTTATTACATCATTCATTGATATTTTAATGTAAAGAATAAAATGATTTGTCATTTGTGATAGAATTATTATGATGACTTCTCCTCTTGCAAAATTTCTATCCTCTGGTTACTCAATCAAGCACTAATCTAGGTTCTGCTCTGAAGGGCCTTTGCATATGTATTATATTTACTAGTTAACTGACCTTAAAAAAAAGAAGATGCTAGATTATCCAGGTGTGCTTAATGTAATTACAGGATCTCTTAAAAGCAGAAGAGAAATGCAGAACCATGAGGGATCTGTAAAGAGGAAGGTAGGGGGAAGAGATATAAAGTAGAAAAGGAAATCAGAAATAATCAAAGCATAGGAGGGAGTTGATTACTGATTATTATCACTGAAACTGCAGTAAAAGGTCCATAAGTCATAAATGCAGGTGGCCCTGGAAGCTGAGAATGACCTTAGCCAGTGGTTACTAAGCAAAAGGGAATTCCAGTCCTACAGCTGCAATAGAAGCCAACATTCTACATGAAACTGTGGTATATTGATCCCCAGAACTTCTAGAAAGAAGTACAACCCTGCTGACATCTGATTTTCACCCTGTGAGAAGCAGAGCAGAGAAAAACTGGAACCATTTTGTGCTTGGGGTCTTGATATATAGGACTCTGAGATAATAAAATAATTTAGCTGCTAAATTTGTGGTAATTTGTTATGGAAATGATAAAAAACTAATACATTGTCCCATTTGTTAAGTTTCATAGTCAAGTTTTTTATTGAGCAGTATATACTTTTCTCCATTTGTCTGATGAATTATTTTTAGTTTGATAATTAATGAAGTAGAGATAATTAATATTAAAATTATAAGCATTTTTTCTGTATTCAACATACATGTTACAAGCATGTTGTGAAGATTAAATCTTGATTAAAAAAAAAGATTCAAATGGCGTTTCTGTTTTCACATGTAAGGAGCTTGGAAGTTGTCACTCCATCCTAACAAGCAAAAAGATAAATGAACTGAAAAATCCACAGCTCTTCTTAGATCCATAAGACAATTGACGTCATAGAGGAAGCAGCTGCTACCAAAATTGAGGAGAGAGAGAGGCAAACATAGGGAAAGAAAATACTAGAGTAAAAATCACCGAGGACGCCAATGCTAGGGTAAGAAAACCTGAATTGTAATTGATAGGTTGTTGGAGGCTAAATGTGGACAAGTACAAGGATTAAAAACTCCAGAATGACCTAGTTATTAGGGGCCTCCATAACACTGTGATATTTACTGCAAGTAGCTCAACCAGATTCCCACGGTAAATATCAAAGAAAAATTTATTCATGCCAGGAGAAGGAAAGAGGATCCATTTTGAAATATGCCACAGCATTGTATTCTTATTAATTCCTATCCTCAGGGGAAACCAGTTAACCACAGCCTAAACTACCATGGTATTATCAAATCCTAACTACTTGGAGGTTCGGAAACATGAAATTTACAGTCCAGATGCAGAGGACACTAAAAGATTGAAATCTAAATCACATTATTCTAGAATACTTCCTCTTCCAACATACCTTACCATAACTAAAGAACTATTTACAACTGTTCCTTTCACCTGGCACGTCGTTTCAGGCTACCAAAAAAAACGACAACAACAGCAACACAAAAACTTTAAGGTACACCAAAAGGCAAAAAACATACTTAGAGAAGGCATCAGAACCAAATATAATAAGATATTGAAATTAGATTGGAAATTCAAACACATATGATTAATATGCTAAGGGACTTAGTGGATAAAGTAGAGAGCATGCAGGAGCAGATGCACAATGCAAACTAAGAGATGGACATTCTAAGAAAGAAACAAAAATAAATGCTAAAGAGAAAAGACATTGTTAACAGAAATGCAGAATACCTTTGTTGTGCTCATTAGTAGACTAGACATGACTGCATGACTGTAAAAAGAATCTCTAAGCTAAGGGAGATCTTAGTAGAATCCTCAAAAACCAAAGAAAACAAGATGTGAAAAAAACAGAATATCCAAAGAGGGTGGGACAGGTATAAAAAGTATAACATAAACATAATGAAAAGGCTAAAAGAAAAAGAAAGAAGAAAAAGGAACAAAAGAAATATTTGAAACAATAATGGATAAGAATTTTGCCAGATTGATGAGACACTAAACCACGGAACCAGGAATCTCAGAGAACACCAAACACAATAAAATAAACAAACAAAAAGAACTACACCTAGACATTTCGTTTTCAAGCTTGGGAAAATCAAAGATAAGAAAAAAATCCTGAAATAAGCAAAAGTTAAAAATAAATCATCTGTAGAGGAACAAAGATAAGAATTGGATCAGAAATCATGCAAGTGGAGTGAAATATTTAAAGTGTTGAGAGGGGAAAACAACAACAACAACAATAACAACAACAAAAAAACAACAAAAAAACCCTACTAAACTGAATAGTGTACTCCTTGAAATTATCTTTCAACAATGAAGGAGTAATAGGCTTTCTCTGACAAACAAGAATAAAGGAATTTATATAGACCAAATATACAAAAAATATTAAAATAAGACTTTTAGAGAGAAAGAGAATAATATAAGTCAGAAACTTGTGTCTACATACAGTAAAAAAGAACATTAAAAAGAAATAAGTGAAGGTGAAATAAAAACTTTTATTTTTCTTATTATTGATATAACAGGTAATAATTCAAAATAATAACAATGTTTTTGATTATGTGTGCTTATGTGTGTATATATATGTATATACTACACTTATGCATGCTTATGTATAAGTGAGATGAATGACAGCAACAATGTAGGGACAGGGAATTGAAATTAGGGTTATTTTGTTATTACAAGGTATTCACACTATCCAGGAAGCAGTATATTGTTGTTTGAAAGTAGACTTGGATTAGTTGTAAGAGATTTTGCAAAACTCTGGGGCAACCGCTAAAAAAAGTAGGAAAAGAAATATAACTTCTTGCTAAGAAAAGAAGAAAATGGATTTATTTATACTAAACACATGATTAAAACTATAAAGGGCAGAAAAAGAATGGAAGACAAAAATAAGAAAAAGGGCAAACAATAGAAAAAGGTACAACCCATTAAGGAAATAATTGATAAACTAGATTTCATTAAAATTAAAAACTTCTGCTCTGCAAAAGACGGTGTTAAGGGAATGAGAAGGCAAGCCACAGACTAGGAGAAAATATTTGCAAAGAAATGTCTGTTGAAGGACTTACTCAAAATATACAAAGAATTCTTAAAACTCAACAATAAGAAAACAATATGATTTTAAAAAATGAGCTAACGATCTTTACAAATTTCTCACCAAAGAAGATATGCAGACCACAAATAAAGATATGATAAGATTCTCCACATCATATGTCATCAGGAAAATGTAAATTAAAACAACAATGAGATACCACTGCACATCTATTTCAATAGTCAAAATCCAGAACACTGAAAACACCAAAGGCTGTGAGTTTCTCAGGCTATGTTTATGATCTTTGGCCCAAGCTTATCTTTCTGTATGATCATGTTGATGAGATAATGACTGTCAAATGTCTTTGGGTTAGGCCTGGATTGTTGTCATTTGTACACACACACACACACACACACACACACACAAACATTTACTATACATATGAGCTCTCTTTTTTTTTTTTTTTTTTTAAGATTTTATTTATTTATTTGACAGACAAAGATCACAAGCAGGCAGAGAGGCAGGCAGAGAGAGAGGAGGAAGCAGGCTCCCCGCTGAGCAGAGAGCCCGACGCGGGACTCGATCCCAGGACCCTGAGATCATGACCCGAGCCGAAGGCAGCGGCTTAACCCACTGAGCCATATGAGCTCTCAAGGTGTTAGCGGAGGAAATTGCACACACACAAAATCAAATTCTCCCTGGAATCCTGAGACTATTTCACTGGTGAACACCATAACAATCACTATCAGATATTTTCAAGGTATTTTTTGTTTGTTTGTTTGTTTGTTTTGTTTTTGTTTTTTCCCATTACCATGCAATGGTTTTACATTTATGATGATTCCAGGGTGATAACAATGAACAATATAACAGTAAGAAGAGCAAACATTTTGTAGAAAACGTCTAATGTCAAACATGGAGGTGTAACTTAATCTAGTTAAGAAATCTATCTCATTCAATTTTCTCTTGATATCTATCTGAAAGTATTTTCATATAATGACTAAGATTCTTCCCACTAGAATTATTTGGTCTTCTGTGAGTCATGGAGACATTTTATGTGGGAAGAAATATAGCCAGCAGACAGGTATTTATTCCTGAACCAAGTACCATCCAGAGTCTTTTTTCTCTTTTCTGGTAACAGAGCTTGACAAAATTAAGCACAGAGGTTACAAGCAAAAGCAAAGCATTAAAATGTCTTTGACCTTGATAAGCAGAGACTGAAACTGAAAACAGAGCTTCCACCAAATTCCTGTGTTGCATATACTCTATTGGACTTTCTACAAGAAAATATGGTCTTGTTAGGTTACATACCCATTCACCAAGAGAAAATAGGTAAAGGGAATGTGGATTTAAAAGACAGACTTAGTGGATCAGCCATTGTCTTCCACATACTGAAGTGTCATATATTTGTATTGCAAAATATGTAATGTTTTACAACATTATAACCTTTATTCTAGCCAAAATATCATTCTCAGGAGGATTAATGTGATAGAATATGGATTTTTTTTTTTTGTCAGAAAAACCCTTGCAAAAAAGCAAAACTTTTAGTTTAGAGGGAAAATACTATTTGATTATGTGCTTATGTTTTAAACAGTCATTCTCTAGTATGATAAACAGGACAGCATATTTAAAGGGCAGTTTAATGAGTAAGTCTAGTGAGTCAATTTGTCTATCAGATAGTCATTCAAGCAAAATATTGTATGCACACAAACAACATGCATCTTGAGCCAGACTTAAAAAAATATATATATATAGTTATTCAGACTAGTAAATTCTAAGTTATTCAGTGTATACATTGGCACCAAAATAAGAAAATACTGATTCTAAATATGTACTTATATTTCTTTTATAATGCAGTATATGGTAAGGCAATGATTTACTATTGATTCAGGCCAGTGCCTATTTGCTAGACACAAAATTAACATTTTTTAGAACAAAAATATGTATTTTTAAAATTTATTATTCGTGTACTCTTAGTCTCATTTTGAAATGCCTAATAAGAATTACAGCAAATATGAAGCCATTTCACTTTCTAATACCTTTTCCTTTGTAATATAAAGGTCATGAGTTGGTCTTCTGGACTATAAATAATATTTAACACATTCAGGGTTATACTGGGTTGATAGGTTGTAGCATAGGTAATCTTGATAACTATTCAGTTACAAATGTTTACATTTAACTGCAGCAGATTCACAACTTAAGTATGCTTGTTTTATCTGAATATAAATTATATGATCTTTGTCTTATGTACCATTGCATGCATTAATATATGACAAACCTTATTTGTCTTTGCTTCGTATCAAGTAGTATTTGCCCTCAGTGAGTTCTTTAAAAATTCATCAATAAGAAAATTTATGGGAAAAAAATTGCCCATAAGATAGCATAGTAAAGAAAAGACCTTGGCAACCACCATTCTATTTCTTATGAATTCGATTTTTTGTTATTGTTATTTGTTATAAAGCTAACTTTATTAGTTATTTTTTAATTTAATTTAATTTTAATTTAATTTTTTAATTTGAGTGTGATTGACACACAGTGTTATATTAGTTTCAGGTATACAACATAGTGACTCAACTTCTCTATTTGTTATGCTGTGCTCCACACATGTAGCTACCATCATTACATTACAATATCATTGAGTGTATTCCCTATGCTGTGCAAGATCAATGTGTGTGTTTTTTTTTAATTTTCCACATATAAGTGAGAACATGTAGTATTTCTCTTTGTCTGATTCATTTCACTTAGCATAATAGTCTCAAGGCCTATACATGTTGTCACAAAGGCTCTCAAATAATTTTTGCTTATTAGCAAAATAAAAGTCTGATTAAGACACGGACAAAGAACTTGACTACACATTTTTTCAAAAAATATATACAAATAGCCAACAAGTACATGAAAAGTTTCTCAACATCAGTAATCATCAAGGAAATGAAAATTAAAACCATAGTGGATATCACCCCACACCTGTTAGAATGGCTTTATCGAAAAGACAAGAGACAATCAGTATTGGCAAATATGTGAATATAATCTATATATAAATTATAGACTAGTCAAGTTCTTTGCCCACTTTTTAATCAGACTATTTTTATTTTTGTTATTGAGTTATATTAATTCCTTATATAGTTTGGATATTAACCCTTTATAAGATAAATAGTTTGCAAATAATGTGTTCCATTCCTTAGGTTTCCTTTTCACTTTATTATTTTGCTATGCATAAATTTTAGTTTGACATAGTAACATTTGTTTACTTTTATTACTATTGACTGGGTTTTTTGTGTCATATCTAAAAATAATTTCCAAGATCAATGTCAAGGAATATTTTCTCTCTGTTTTATTCTAGTAGTTTTTACTAGTTTGGGGTATCACATTTAAACTTTTAGTCCATTTGCATTGTTTTGGGGAGTGGTAGACATAGGAGTTCAATTTCATTGTTTTGTATATGATTATTCCATTTATCCAGTACCACTTATTGAAAAGATGTCCTTTGTCCACTGAGCATCTTTGCTCCCTTGTTAAATATCAGTTGACTGTATATGTGTGAGTTTATTTCTGTGACCTCTATTTTGTTGCATTGGTCTATGTATCTGATTTTTATGCCAGAGCTATCCTGTTTAATTACTAAGGCTTTGTAATAAAGTTTGAAATGAGTAGGTGCGATGTTTCCAGATTTGTTCTTTCCTCAGGATTGTTTGGCTATTTGGGGTCTTCTGTGGTTCCAGAGTTGTAAGATTTTTTTTAGGCTTTGTTTTTTGTTTTTTTTCTCTTTGAAAAATACCATTAGAATTTTGATAGGGATTGCATTGACTCTGTACTTTACTTTGGATATTATGAACATTTTAACAATATGGAATCTTTTGATGCATGACCTCAGGCTATTTTTCCATTTATTTGTATTATCTTCAGTTGTTTTCATCAATATCTTAAAATTTCCAATGTATAGAGTTTTTACCTTCTTAAATTTATTCCCAGGTGTTCTTTTTGTTGTTATTGTAAATTGGATTGTTTTCTTTAGGTTTCTTTTGGATAGTTTGTTGTTAGCATATATAAAAACACTGACTGGGAGTTTGGTGTTATGGCAGCAGTCTAAGGCCCAGGGAGCCAGCTAGGGATGGGGGCTTGACTTGAGAGAACCTGCTGGGAACCTGGAGCCAAGGAAGCTACCTTGGGGCTTGGATGCCACATAGGACCAACTGGAGCCTTGGTTTTCAAGAGTCACTTAAAACCATGAGATTCAGATAGAACCTGGTCTGCAAAGCCCTGGGGTCTACAGTGAAGCAGGTCACTCACTTCATTCTCCTCCCACAGGACAGTGTCTGTCTGTGTTGGACTTCCAGGATTATGTGGAAAGGTTAGTAGTGGTATCCTTCTTTTTGTTCTACCTTCTTCAATGTATTCTTTCTTATTGCCATGCTTTACCCAGGTCTATAATCTCTCACCTGAAATCCTTGGCTCTTATGACCAGAGCTGTTTGTTCCAATCTCCATTCTTCACTAGAATTTTATCTCCCAAGTTAGAGGACACTGAGATTTTACTCTATTAGAATTTGTTCCTGGTCTCCAGACTCCCAAGCCATAAGCGTTGTAAGTTCCTGCAAGGGGATAACTAGTTGTACACGTGTAGTCTTCTGGATGTTAATACCCCATATGTTGCTGAACAAGCAGCAAAAGCTCTGCAAGTATCTCTTTTCTACCAGTAGAGTCATTTTGGGTACTCCAAGCCCAGAATGGAAACATAATCCCAGAAAAAAAAAATGGCTAGAGATCATCAGTTCACCTAGGGAAATTTTATCTCTCTATTCAATTTAAGCTCATATAGTTCTTACTCCTTCTGCACTAGTTTGGTGTTTTCTAAAACACGACTATTATAATTTACCTATTTTTCTATTTATTGTAGTGGATGTGTTGGCTTGTGGTTATGTGCTTCATCTTATCCAGAAACAAGCCCATCAGTAGTTATTTTTACTTATTTTTATATATTTTCAAGCTTGAGTACATGTCTTTGTGCATTATAAGAGCCAATAAACATTTCCTTAGAAATCTTAATGATATCAAAGTGTAATCACTGATGATTTCATTGTAATAAAGAAGCACATAAATATTATCTAAGATAGGAACACATGTAAGAAATAATAAAATGTCAAGTGAATTAAGAATAATCATAAATACTTCTTTCCAAAGCCATCTAAAAGTATTTGATGAGTGACAAATAGTAGGTAAAATGTATTGAGTGAAACTCTGTGTTAAGAATTAAATACACATTTATCAGAAAACATATAATTTTTCCTTTCAACAATGAATGCAACTAAGCTGGACTATGATATAGTTAACCTCCCTAAGATCATATCACTAGTAAAGGAAAGGCATAGGACTTAAAACCAGGTCTAGGAGACTCCAGTTTAAATTTTTAACCTCTAAGCTTTAATATTTTCTTTAGACTTACCTAAGTATTTAATTTCTATCTTTAGACTTAGCTAAGTATTTAATTTCTATCTATGATATAATCAATTATTAATTACATAAGAGAACATTTTCCCTAAATCAGTGAAAGTGAGTTTCTTTTTTTTTTTAATAAGATTTATTTATTTATTTATTTATTTATTTGACAGACAGAGATCACAAGTAGGCAGAGAGGCAGGCAGAGAGAGGAGGAAGCAGGCTCCCTGCTGAGCAGAGAGCCTAATGTGGGGCTTGATCCCAGGACCCTGGGATCATGACCTGAGCCGAAGGCAGAGGCCTTAACCCACTGAGCCACCCAGGCACCCCTGAAAGTGAGTTTCTGATTTAATAAAAGAGGAATGCATGTTGCTAGACTTCAGCTATTCTGTATATACATAGAGTCATTAAGACATTTCAGTCAAATTACATTCTTGACAATATCTATATGACAAAATATTTTCATTGAGAAATACTTATTTACAGATAAAATGGATTGATTGATATCACCCCCAAATCTGTGCTCTTCCCCAGGCTTTAGAATGTGACCTAATTTGGAAGTAAGGTCTTTGTAGAGATGATCAAGTTAGGATGTGTTGATTGCAATGGGTTCTAATTATATGGCAGTTCTATTTTCAACATTTTGAGGAACCTCCATGCTGTTTTCCAGAGTGGTTGCACCAGCTTGCATTCCCACCAACAGTGTAGGAGGGTTCCCCTTTCTCCGCATCCTGGCCAGCATCTGTCATTTCCTGACTTGTTGATTTTAGCCATTCAGACTGGTGTGAGGTGGTATCTCATTGTGGTTTAGATTTGTATTTCCCTGATGCTGAGTGATATAGAACACTTTTTCATGTGTCTGTTGGCCATCTGGATGTCTTCTTTGCAGAAATGTCTGTTCATGTCCTCTGCCCATTTCTTGATTGAATTATTTGTTCTTTGGATGTTGAGTTTGCTAAGTTCTTTATAGATTTTGGACACTAGCCCTTTATATGATATGTTGTTTGCAAAATATTCTCCCATTCTGTCAGTTGTCTTTTGGTTTTGTTAACTGTTTCCTTTGCTGTGCAAAAGCTTTTGATCTTGATGAAATCCCAATAGTTCATTTTTGCCCTTGCAAAAATTTTCCCTTGCCTTTGGCGATGTTCCTAGGAAGATGTTGGCTGAGGTCAAAGAGGTTGCTGCCTGTGTTCTCCTCAAGGATTTTGATGGATTCCTTTCACACATTGAGGTCCTTCATCCATTTGGAGTCTATTTTTGTGTGTGGTGTAAGGAAATGGTCCAATTTCATTTTTCTGCATGTGGCTGTCCAATTTTCCCAACACCATTTATTGAAGAGGCTGTCTTATTTCCATTGGACATTCTTTCCTGCTTTGTCGAAGATTAGTTGACCATAGAATTGAGGGTCTATTTCTGGGCTCTCTATTCTGTTCCATTGATCTATGTGTCTGTTTTTGTGCCAGTACCATGCTGTCTTGATGATGACAGCCTTGTAATAGAGCTTGAAGTCCGGAATTGTGATGCCACCAACTTTGGCTTTCTTTTTCAATATCCCTTTGGCTATTCCAGGTCTTTTCTGGTTCCATATAAATTTTAGGATTATTAGTTCCATTTCTTTGAAAAAGATGGATGGTACTTTGATAGGAATTGTATTAAATGTGTAGATTGCTTAGGTAGCATAGACATTTTCACAATATTTATTCTTCCAATCCAGGAGCATGGAATATTTTTCCATTTCTTTGTGTCTTCCTCAATTTCTTTCATGAGTACTTTATAGTTTTCTGAGTATAGATTCTTAGCCTTTTTGTTTAGGTTTATTCCTAGGTTAATTCCTACTTAGGTAAATATTGTTATTTAGGAATATTTAGGTAAATATTCTTATTAAAATAACCTATATTTAGGTTAATTCCTATTCTTATGGTTTGGGATGCAATTGTAAATGGGATCAACTTCTTAATTTTTCTTTCTTCTGCCCTGTTGTTGGTGTAGAGCATGCAACTGATTTCTGTGCATTGATTTGTAATGCGATACTTTAATGAATTCCTGTACAAGTTCTAGCAGTTTTGGAGTGGAGTCTTTTGGATTTTCCATATATAGTATCATATCATCTGTGAAGAGTGATAGTTTGACTTCTTCTTTGCCAATTTGGATGCTTTTAATTCGTTTAGTTGTCTGATTGCTGAGGCTAGGACTTCTAGTACTGTGTTGAATAGCAGTGGTGATAATGGACATCTTTGCTGTGTTCCTGACCTTAGCAGAAAATCTTTCAGTTTTTCTCAATTGAGAATGATATTTGCAGTGGGTTTTTCATAATGGCTTTGATGATATTGAGGTATGTACCCTCTATCCCTACACTTTGAAGAGTTTTGATCAGGAAGGTATGCTCTACTTTGTCAAATGCTTTTTCAGCATCTATTGAGAGTATCATATGGTTCTTGTTCTTTCTTGTATTGATGTATTGTATCACATTGATTGATTTGCGGATGTTGAACCCACCTTGAAGCCCTGGAATAAATCCCACTTGGTCGTGGTGAATAATCCTTTTAATGTACTGTTGAATCCTATTGCCTAGTATTTTGGTTAGTATTTTCACATCTGTGTTCATCAAGGATATTGGTCTATAGCTCTTTTTTTGATGGGATCCTTGTCTGGTTTTGGGATCAAGGTGATGCTGGCCTCATAAAATGATTTTGGATGTTTTCCTTCCATTTCTATTTTTTGGAACAGTTTCAGGAGAATAGGAATTAGTTCTACTTTAAATGTTTGGTAGAATTCCCCTGAGAAGCCGTCTGGCCCTGGGCTTTTGTTTGTTTGGAGAATTTTGATGACTGTTTCAATCTCCTTACTGGTTATGGGTCTGTTCAGGCTTTCTGTTTCTTCCTGGTTCAGTTGTGGTAGTTTATATGTTTCTAGGAATGCATCCATTTCTTCCAGATTGTCAAATTTGTTGGTGTAGAGTTGCCCATAGTATGTTCTTATAATTGTCTGTATTTCTTTGGTGTTAGTTGTGATCTCTCCTCTTTCATTCATGATTTTATTTATTTGGGTCCTTTCTCTTTTCTTTTTGATAAGTCTGGCCAGGGGGTTATCAATTTATTAATTCTTTCAAAGAACCAGCTCCTAGTTTTGTTGATTTTTTCTATTGTTTTTTTGGATTCTATTTCATTGTTTCTGCTCTGATCTTTATGATTTCTCTTTTCCTGCTGGGTTTAGGGTTTCTTTCTTTTCTTTCTCCAGCTCCTTTAGGTGTAGGGTTAGGTTGTGTACCTGAGACCTTTCTTGTTTCATGAGAAGGGCTTGTACCACTATATATTTTCCTCTCAGGACTGCCTTTGTTGTGTCCCACAGATTTTGAACCGTTGTGTTTTCATTATCATTTGTTTCCATGAATTTTTTCAATTCTTCTTTAATTTCCTGGTTGACCCACTCATTCTTTAGAAGGATGCTGTTTAGTCTCCATGTATTTGGGTTCTTTCCAAATTTCCTGTTGTGGTTGACTTCTAGCTTCAGTGCATTGTTGTCTGCAGGGACCACAGAGAATGATCCCAATCTTTTGATACCGGTTGAGACCTGATTTACGACCGAGGATGTGATCTATTCTGGAGATTGTTTCATGTGCACTAGAAGAGAATGTGTATTCTGTTGCTTTGGGATGAAATGTTCTGAATATATCTGTGATGTCCATCGGGTCCAGTATGTCATTTAAGACCTTTATTTCCTTGTTGATCTTTTGCTTGGATGATCTGTCCATTTCATTGAGGGGAGTGTTAAAGTCCCCTACTATTATTGTATTATTGTTGATGTGTTTCTTTTATTAATTGGTTTATATAGTTAGCTGCTCCCACGTTGGGGGCATAGATACTTAAAATTGTTAGATCTATTTGTTGGACAGACCCTTTGAGTATGATATAGTGTCCTTCCTCATCTCTTATTATAGTCTTTGGCTTATCATCTAATTGATCTGATATAAGGATTGTCGCTCCTGCTTTCTTCTGATGTCCATTAGCATGGTAAATTCTTTTCCACCCCCTCACTTTAAATCTGGAGGTGTCTTCGGGCTTAAGATGAGTTTCTTATAGGCAACATATAGATGGGTTTTGTTTTTTTATCTATTATGATACCTAGTGTCTTCTGATTGGGGCATTTAGCCCATTAACATTCAGGGCAACTATTGAGAGATATGAATTTATTGACATTGTATTGCCTGTAAGGTGACTGTTACTGTATATGGTCTCTGTTCCTTTCTGATCTACTGCTTGTAGGCTCTCTCTTTGCTCTCTGCACCACCTGGATTCTGCTGCCAATCTAATATTTTTACCATTATATGTTACAGACTTCCTTTCCCCGGCTGCTTTCAGGATTTTGTCTTTGTCACTAAGATTTGTAAATTTTACTATTAGGTGACGGGGTTTGGGCCTACTCTTATTGATTTTGATGGGCGTTCTCTGCACCACCTGGATTTTGATGTTTGTTCCCTTTGCCATATTAGGCAAATTTTCTCCAATAATTCTCTCCAGTATACCTTTTGCTCCCCTCTCTCTTTCTTCTTCTTCTGGAATCCCAATTATTCTAATGTTGTTTCATCTTATGGCGTCACTTATCTCTCGAATTCTGCCCTCGTGGTCCAGTAGCTGTTTGTCCATATTTTGCTCAGCTTATTTATTCTCTGTCATTTGTTCTTCTGTTTTGCTAATTCTTTGTTCTGCCTCATTTATCCTAGCAGTGAGAGCCTCCATTTTTTATTGCACCTCATTAATAGCTTTTTTTTTTCAACTTCGTTAGATTTTAGTTCTTTTATTTCTCCAGAAAGGGCTTTTATATCTCCAAAGAGGGTTTCTCTAATATGTTTCATGCCTGTTGTAGTGATTCTCAAGCATCTTTACCCCAGGCAGAATTGCACTACCCTTACCAGGGGCCGGGCTGAGTAATCCGCTCGGGTTTGCTTTCTGGAACTTTTGTTCCCTGAGCGCTTTCTGGAGCTTTTTGTTCCCTGAACACTTTCCCTGAGTAGGCCTCCTGGTCTCCAGTCCAGAGGAGTCGAGAGCCCGGGGCCCCACTCCTCAGTGTGCCCTCAGAGAACAGCGCCCAGTAACTCCCGTCTGCCTGACCTCTGGCCGCGCTCTGAGCTCACTGAGCCTCCAACCATTTCAAGGTAACCCTGCGCTGGGAGCTCACTACTCAGCTCTGTCTCTGTTTCCGGCTTCCCCTTCTAATACCTGAAAGCTCTGCAACACTCAGACACCCCTGATCCTTCTGTGACCCTGAGGGACTTGAGGCCATGCTAACCCTGCGTGGACTTCACCCCGGTTTAACCTCTGGAGTGATGTCCCTTAGCGGAACAGACTTTTAAAAGTCCTGATTCTGTGCTCCATTGCTCTGCCACTTGCGGGGAGCTGGCCCCTCCCCCCGGGGTCTATCTTCCTGTTGCTTTGGATTCACTTCTCTGCTAGTCCTACCTTTCAGAAAGTGGTTGGTTTTCTGTTTCTAGAATTGCTGTTCTTCTCTTCGATCTGCCGATGGATTTGTAGGTATTTGCAATCTTTAGATAATCTTTTTAGCTGATCTCCTGTGAGCTGAAGTAGTCTCATCCTGCTACTTCTCCGCCATCTTGACTCCTCCTCCCAAAACATCTCTTTAAGAGACTTTCAGTAGGCATGTATTGCATGGAGTACTGGGTGTGGTGCATAAATAATGAATTTTAGAACACTCAAAAGAAATAAAATAAAGAGACTCTCCGTAGATGTATGATTGTTAAAAGCAATTCTGGTGAGGACTTGGAAAGAATAAATAGGGAAGAGTAATTGAGAGTATTCTCTTTGTCTTAAAGAATACATGTATCATTATACAGAATTTTGGCTGAGAAAATTTCCAAGTAAAATGTGGAAGGTGCAACCTGATTTTGCTATTTAGAGTAAAGTGCAAGAGGATTGAAAAATTAAGGAATTAATTGCTAAGTAAAAAGAAACCAGCACATGTTGATTTGGAAAATTATCAGCCTATCCAGAGACCATGGTCTGGAAACAGAGCCAAGGGGATGGTTGGAAGATCTTTTGTTGACGGTATCAGGACAGTGACTTGTGGTTAGGATGAACCATCTCAGCAGAAGCCAGGAATATAGAGGCAGTTTTCCAGGAAAGATCTGTGGAGGACCCTCTTTGTCTGATAGCATAATTCCCATGAATAGCATGAAAGTGATTTTTGAGAGTTTCAAACACCCTTAATGTTTAGCTTGAGCTGAAAGGAAAAGAGATAGGATGAAATTTACTCAAGAGACAGAGCCACAGATACAGAAAATGAGCTGATGGTATACCTCTGTGGGACAAGAGGATGGGGTCATTGTCTCAGTGGGCTCAGAAGACAGACCATCAAGCCACAGAGGATTTTTCTCAGGCCTTAAAATCTCTTTATGAATTTTCCCTGATGTGTTTTGGACTTACCTGGACCCATTATCCCTTTTTTCCTTCCACCTGTTCAGTTTGGAATAAGAATTTCTATTTTATGCTTGTCCCTCTATTGTGATTTAGAAGCAGATAATTTGTTTCATGGTGTTACACGTCCACAGATGGAGATAAATTCTGCCTTAGGATGGATCATACTCTTGGTCACACTCATAAAATCAATTTTTTTTTTTTAAGATTTATTTATTTATTTGAGAGAAAGAGCATGAGAGACTGCAAATGGGGATAGGGAGGAGCAAAAGAGGAGGGGGAGAGAGAATCCCAAGAAGACTCCCTGCTGAGCACAGGGAGTGGTGGGCTCAATCTCAGAACCCAGAGATCATGACCTGAGCCAAAATCAAGAGTCAGACCCTTAACTAACTGAGCAACCCAGGTGTCCCATAAAATTATTTTATATAAAAATTACATATGTAGGGGCATATGGCTCAGTCAGATAAGCATCTGCTTTCAGCTTCAAGTCATGATCCCATGGTCCTAGGATGGAGCCCTGCATCAGGCTCCCAGCTCAGCAGAAAGCCTGTTTCTCCCTCTCTCACTGCTGTTCATCCTGCTTATGTTCTCTCTTTCTCTCTAATAAATAAACAAAATCTTTAAAAAATAATAAAAAAATGACATGTGTATATGTACATATATACAATTATATGTTGTATAGTATATACTATAAGGCATAAGTATTAACAATTTATTATATGTTAATGCAATTTAAAATAATGCTATTCTTAATGTTTAAGGCATTGCTTGCTTTCATTTTGGTATACACTTTTAAGTTGATACCTTAACAAAATGCAGAGTAATGGAAATAGCACTATAGTTGGAAATAAAAGCCTTTAGGTCCATCCTAGTCTCATCTCAGTTTCCTCATACTAAAATACAGCTGAAATTTGAGTCACATAATGTTATGAGTGCCTACCACTATGTCTGATATGAAAATATAATCTGTAAATGAATGCTATGTGACTCAATGTTTGCAAAAGTTGCAAAAGTTTGTAAAAGTCTGTAAAAGTTGTAATTTGAAAAAGTTTGTAAAAGTTTCAATTGCACTTTATGGAAGATTATTTTAGTTGGAAAAAATGTAATCAGCATGATAAAAGTAGTCATAAAAATTTTGAAAATTACAAGCACAGTTAAGAAATATCTTTAGAGAATGTGGCTTGTTACAAAGAAGGTGAAACTATATTAAGCTAGTTGAAATCCTATGTTCAAATTATGATAACTTAAATTTAACCTAAAACTCAGACCTTAAAATTTAAAATTTCCTGGGTATGATAGTAAAATAGACTGGAGTGTTAGCAATGGAATTAGAATCAGGTGTTCAAACCACCAGACAAGATGCAGCAAGATGGCTGCATTTTTTTTTTTTTAAATTGAAACTTTTGTGGATTGATAGTCAATATCAGGTGAAAAGGCAAACCAGGGAATGGGTCAAAATATTTGCAAATCATCTAATAGAGGGTTAACAGTAGAGTCCATGAGGAAGAATTCCCACAACTCAATGACAACCAAACAACCTACTTAAAAGATGAACAAAGGACCTGAATAGGTATTTCTCCAAAGAAGATAAGCCGATTACCAAATAAGCACATGAAAAAATGCTCGATATCACTAGTCATTAGGGAAACACAAATCAAAACCATGATACCAATTCACACCCACTGGGATGGCTGTATCTAAAAAAACAAAAGGAACAAAAAAGAACAAAAGTTGACAAGAATGTAAAGAAACTGGGATCCTTGGGCATCACTGTGGAAATGTAAATTACTGCAGCCACCAGGGAAAACAGTATGGCAGTTTCTCAACACTTAAAGTAAAAGAATCATATGACCATAGGATCCAGCAATTTCCTTCTGTATATATGCCCAAAAGGATGGGAAGCTGGGACTCAAACATATATTTGCATCACCATGTTTATAACAGCTTTGTTCACAAGAGTTGAAAGGTGGAAACAACCCAAGGGTCTGTCTGTGGATGAAGAGATACACCAAAAACCATATACACATACAATGGGTTATTGTTCAGCCTTAAAATGAAGGAAAATTCTGACATGCTATAGCTGATAGTAGCTGATAAATCATAGCTGATAGTATGAAAGTCTGGATTTTAGTTCTGTCTTTTCCATTTATGAGCTCTTCGGTCTTGGGCAAATTATTTAATCTCTCTGTGCTTTAGGTTTTGTTGTTGCTGTTGTTGTTGCTTTGTTTTGTTTTGTTTTGTTTTGTTTGCATTAAATGCATCTATATCTCATTGAGCTGCTATGAGGATTAACTGAGATAATACATACAAAATAACCCCAAGTTATCTGTTAATGATAAATCCTAAATAAATATGATTTATTGGTATTTCTTCCATGCCCAACCACCGTAAGACTTCTGTAGAACAGCTTATGAAATCTCTGACCTTCAGTTTATATCCTGTCAGATGGACTATAGCATCAATTCAGTATTTGAGGTAAAGATGAAGTAGAGAAAAGATTGGCACTCCTCCCATCTGCAGGTAGGACTGGGTTATTTTGCCTTGTATTTCAGCAGGTTGTGGAACTCTTTGGATCCATTAAATATGGCAGAAATGAGGTTCTGCTCATTTTATACCTAGACCTTAACAAACTAGAAGCTTCCATCTTCTGGCTCTTGGAATGGTATCATTCAGCAACCAGGCATTGTACAATGAGGAGAGGAACTGTGGCCTCCAGGCCAGCAACAGTACTGAACCCCCAGCTGAAAGTTAGCACCACTTTGCCAAGTTTCTATACCAACCTTCTCAGAAGTGGATCCTGCAGCCCCAAACAAGCTGCTACCATTAACACCATCTGAAACACAGATAATCCATCCCCAATGAACCCTGACCAAAAGGCAGATTTGTGAGCCAAATGATTATTATTGTTTTTAAACCACTATATTTTACAATGGTATGTTAAACATCAGTAGATAATGGAAACTGTTATTATGTCAACACCCTCTATGTGTTTCCTAAATGAAATCTACCATTTAATTTAGATGGTAAGACTGAAGTTAAATAGCAGCCTAATGTTCATAGTAATTAACAGATTTATAAGCAGAGCTTGTGTTTCTGTCCAAGTTCTCAATCCTTATTTATATTGTAGTTTAATGCATGACTGTGTTCTTCAATAGGTTCTCCTGGAACTTGGAGTAGAATACATTAGTATCTGGACATATTATATTTTAGTTTATGATTCCTTTTTGTCCTGGAAAGATAGAAAGCAATGCCTGTTGACTTTTGTAGTCATCTCCTTGCTAGACTCATGTCAGAGTTAATTCAAATATTGCCTTTTACGTACAATTTGACTTTGTTATACTAACAGCCTATCATCAATCAATTAATATAGTTCAACATCATTTGAGCCACCAAGGCTAGGAAATACTGCAGAGCTGGTTTATTACAGGTGATTTGCATTATTCATATAAGTGCTTTTAAGGGCCTCTTCTAACTAAGACCCCAGAGATCTTTTACCCCTTAGCTCATATCAAAAAGTATAAAACTATGAGTTGTGTAAA
Organism: Mustela lutreola; assembly: GCF_030435805.1. NCBI lineage: Eukaryota > Metazoa > Chordata > Mammalia > Carnivora > Mustelidae > Mustela > Mustela lutreola. The sequence goes on from NC_081295.1 coordinate 109,267,322, forward strand.
GAAGAGATTTCAGAGTTTGAGAACCAAGTGAAAGGATGTAACCCTTTGGGGAAATGCCTTGCTTCATGCATCTTTTAGATAGCTAAAGCCAATTAGCTAGAATTATAGTTGAATTAAATATGTAATTTTATAAAAGTTTGCCTAATTAGATCCATAGGGTGGTACAGCATCTGGGTTTAAAACCCAGCAGTTATAAAGAGATTTTGATAGCAAGCACAGGGTTTGTGAAGGTTGGCAAGTCCAGTTCTCCAGTGCAATCTGCAATTCCTTAGGTAGTATCTGAGGGTAGCTATGAGTCTGTTCCTCAAGCCCAGAAGATAATAGTTGCTATAATACAGGCAAGAGCCACTAGGAAAATGATCCTATACTATTACTGAACCTATGCTGATGTTCACAAGCATTCCATGAAAGAAAGCATCCTGTGTTACTAATCTGAGTTGTCCATTTTCCTACTTAGACTTATAAGAAGGACAGGAACGGGATTGAACAAATGATCTCAATGTATAAATTATGCCACATATTTTAATTTTTCACAATTTAAAAGTTAAAAACTAAGCTCCTTTTACATGTGTATTACAGATTTTTTAGGATATGCTTGAAAACTTTTGTCTACTCAAGATGATCAAACTGTACCAAAGAAATTCTGAAATTTTGCCAGCTGTTCTGTTAAATTGAGCGTTTCATATACATTGAAACTTACCTTGACCTTGTAATACAGCAAATACCTACTCTTATTAAAGACACCAGTGTGTAGACCCTAGTTTAGATATATAAAATAATAATCTTATCAGAAAAAGTATGTTTTAACTCCCCTCTTGCTGTGACAGCTGCTGTAATTACAAATTACCCTCACTTTACATTACTGAAATCCAATGAACTCCAAACTAAAATTTAGCAGCAATGAATTTTTAAATAGTGATTGAGGTAAAGATGATAGTTAAATTATGGAGCATTGATATAAGAGATGCAGTGAAGGTAGAAAATGTCTGAACATTAAGTGTCATTATTATTCATTTTACATTTCATCAGGTACCACATGGCATGAAAATATGCTGTCTTACTTCATTTCATTGCTACCATGACTGAGCTGCCTCATTCTTGGCTGCTGGCTTTTTTTTTTTTTTTTTTTTTAGTCACATTCCTTAGGGGCTACCCAGTATTTTAGGGATAAGATGGATGAGGATTTCCCAAATAAGCTTAAGATTTGCACACTAAAGATAATCTCACTATATTTACTGTCAGCTGTGTGAAAGTGCAACATAAATAAAATAATTCTATCTGAGGCTTCCTATTCTCAAAAGATGTATCATTGTATGCTTTACATCATTTATAATTAGTACCAACAGGCAAGAAAAAAGGTGTCCTTTATACATTTTGAAGTGTATGTTTCAAGTAATGATTGTTGTTTTTAAATATAAAAATATAGATATTACATTGGTATATTTGGAAGGGATTCTGTATGTTTTCATGTGAAAATCAGCAATTTAAGAACATTGACATAATGACTGGAGGAGTATGCTGTAGTTTGGGTAACTTATCTCTAAATCATTTGAGAACTATTACCAGTTTTTATACTAGATAATTATGACATATTCAATCAAGTTAATGTATGATTTGATTTTGTTATACTAACCCATCATCAATCAATTATTATGCATATTATTAATAATTACTGAGTGTGATTTTGTTTTTGTTTGCTTGCTTTTAGATATAAAAAATGAGTTCACTATGTAGGATTTTTTTTTTTTAATGTGGAATTTTTTTGGAAAGGTTTTATTCAATAGGACTTGATACTGGACAGAACACCAGGCTTGGATGATGGAGATGTGGTCACAACAAAGAGAAAATTGATAGTGATGATCAGTGACATTATTTCAATCACATGTAATTTTCTCTTCATAATAAGATATTATTCAATTGAATTGGAAATTTCAACTTAATGTATTGTTTTTATAAGACATTTCTATAGGTTGTTAAATTTCTTAACCACAACATTATTTCATTTCATCAATGATAGAGACAAGGTTATCACCAGATTTAAGAAATGTTTATAAAATTAAGGATGCTGATCTGATAAAATGCATTAGAATTTTCTTAACAGAAGCATGACCATTATTCAGAAGACATTATATAGACAGGGAAGCATGTCCATGTGGAAACAATCCAGTGAATTAAAAGGGTCCAAGGATTTACTGTACGATTAACATAAACTTACAGTAATACAAAGGCATGGTTTTTAATCTACAAATTCTACCTTTATTCTACCACACTGCTACAAATTATTTTCTTTCTGTATTTTGAGCATATTTCATTTGTATATTCACTCTGCAGTTAAATATATACACTTAAACATATAAATTAATATATATGTCTATAAATTATAAATCATTCTCAAATAATTTACTGATCTAGATGTCTACAAAATACCAGACACTGAGCTTGGCATTGATGGATATGAGAGAGAACACGGTGGAATATTGGAGATCCTTTATTTTCTGATATTGAGTTAACAAATTTATGAAAGCTTTCTAGATGAGCCATCAAGAAAATTATTCTGCAACAGTTTCTAGTTGTTTCAAAGAAAAATTAGACAAAGAAAAATCCTACATTCGGTACAGTATTATTTCAGAGGCATATCAGTAATAAATGTTATAAATTAGACTACATGTAAAAATCTAACCCATTTGATTTTAAGACTTTAATTATCAAATCATAGTCCATTCACTTTCATATGTGAAATGCTAAAAAATTGTATAGGTGAAGTTCTGCCTTCAGGGGGCTTACTTTAAAATTAAGGGTGAGGAGACAAGTATCAAAAAGTTTAACAAAATCATCATATGGTAAATAATTTAGACTATCTGTGCTGTAGCACTTTAATAGATTTAGGACACTGGTACAAAGCAGCACGATGGGAGAACCTGATACTTCCAGAAGTAGTGGAAAGGCAGAGAGAAAGTTAGTGAACATTATAGGCAAGCAATTCAGACAAGTGGAAAATCGCAAAATATGCTTAAGGTGGGATAGACTGTAGGAAGTATTTTTCTTTTGACAATTTTCTAATAAGTACATTGATTACTAAGGTTATGTTTAAAAAATAATAAAAAATTATAAAACTAAAGATAGCCCACTTTACTCTGTGCCAGGTGTTATTATTTTGCAGATATTGATTTATGATGTAGATGTCCACAGCCCTCCCTACCCTGCTTAATTCTCAAATAAGAAATCTGTATATGTGCTGCCAAAGCGAGCACTCAAATAAGAAATCTGAACACAAAGGTAAATTGACTTTCCAGACCATCGGTTTAATGATTAAGAGAGCAAATTTCCAAACCAGGACATCTGGTTCCAGATACCACACCCAGGATATTTATCAGGCTCCCTGCTCAGCAGGAACCCTGCTTCTCCCTTTCCCACTCCTCCTGCTTATGTTCCCTCTCTCGCTGTATCTCTGTCAAATAAATAAATAAATAAAATCTTTTTTTTTTTTAAATGAAAGAAATAGTAAAAGAAGTAGCAGCAGAAGGGAAGACTATTGAGCCAAGAAGATTAATAGTAAACACATAACAACTTCTTATTCTGTGTTAAGCATTATTCGAAGAGCTTCATGTTTAAATCATTTAGTCTTTATGACACTCTAAGACTTTGGTGATATTACGGTCCCTATTTACAGTTCAGAAAACTGAAGCACAGAGTTTAAATAAATTTTCCAAATGTACACATTTCTGGAGTCCGAACTCAGAAACATTGTACTAAATTGTTTTTGTTGTTGTTTTTTGTTTTAAAGATTTATTTACTTTATTGAGAGAGAGAAAGAGTGCTGTGAACAGGGGAAGAGGCAGAGGGGGAGAGAGAATCCGTCCAGCATGGAGCCCCATGTGGGGCTTAAACGAAATCGAGACAAGGACACTTAACCAACTGAGTCACCCAGGCACTCCAGTATTAAATTGCTTTTATTTAATATGTATTTATCTCTCTGTAAATCAGAAATTTCCAAACTGAAGAAGCACATCATCTAGGGATTGAGCCAGAGTAAGCCACACAGGCTATGTTTAAATCATACCCATTCCTTCTTGCTCAAGCCCATGCTATATGAGCTTTTGTAAATGATAGGTATATTTATTTTGCGGGGATAGGGATTATATAGTAGACACATTCAACAGTTGTGTTAGGTTTTCAAAAATAAATGAGCTCATTTCTAACTCTGGGATAAAGAAGTACATTCAAAAATGCTTCAGAAGTCACGTTTCTGCTAATTTTATCCTTTGATTTAGGCTTATTTCTTTGGTTAAAATACCTTTGTCTTTTATAACTACCTGAAAAAATTTCCTGTGTACCACTGAAGGGTGTTAGCACAAAGTTCCACCATAAACCGTGTATATTTTTTTTCTCTCTCTCTCAGTGTGTATATATATGTGTATATAGAAAGAGTGAAAGAGAGAAAATATATACAATATATATGTATATACATTTGAGATTGACAGAAAATTTGCAAAGATAGTAGTGCTCTCTTATACTAGTTTCTAATATTATTAACATCCTATATTAGTATGATACATTTGTTACAAATAATGAGCCAGTTTTAATACATTTTTATTAAAGTTGCAACTTTATTTAATATTTTTATAATAATTTAAAATAATTTGGGGCACCTGGGTGGCTCAGTGGGTTAATGCCTTTGCCTTCGGCTCAGGTCATGATCTCAGGGTCCTGGAATCGAGCCCCACGTTGGGCTCTCTGCTCTGCGGGGAGCCTGTTTCCCTCTCTGTCTCGGCCTGCCTTTCTGCCTACTTGTGATCTCTGTCTGTTAAATAAATAAATAAAATTTAAAAAACAATAATTTGAAATAATTTTATTTTATTTATATATGTTCTTTTGTTGTTCCAGAATCTCATACATGTTCCATGTTACATTTAGATGTCACATCTCCATAGGCACTTTTCATCTCAGCCAGTTTCTCAAACTTTAAATGTTTTTAAACAATTTTATTTAGGTATGATTAACCTCCAAAAAGTTGTACATATTTAATGTATGCAACTTAATTAGTTTGAGGATGAGTATGTATCTGTAAAACCATTATTATAATCTATGCAATAAACATATCTATCTTTTTCAAAAGTTTCCTTTCATCACCTTTAGTTATTTTTACCTTTGTTATTATTACTGATGAGAGTACAACATGAGATATATTGTGTTAGAAAATTTTTTAAGCATACAATATTGTTAACTATAGGTAAAATACTATATAGTAGATATCTAGGAGTTAATCATCTTACAGGATTGAAACATTGTCCTCTTTGACTAATAATGCTTCATTTCCTTTTCTTTAGGAAATGGAAATTTCCTAAATTTAAATTTTCTAAATTTCTCCTAAATTTAGATTAAGCCCTGTTAACCACCACTCTACTTTGTTCTTATGAATATGACTATTTTAGACCCCTCATATAAATGTAATCATGTTGTATTTGTCCTTTTATGTTGGCTTATTTTACTTAGCTTAATGTTCTCCCAGTCATATATTGTACCAAAGGCAGAATTTCCTACTTTTTAATGGCCAAATAATATTCCATCATATGGATGTATATACTATATTTTCTTCATTCATTTGTTCACAAGAGCTTAAGTTGTTTCTATATCTTGCCTATTATAAATAATGCTGAATGAATTGAAATGAAATGGCTGAGGGTGCCTGGGTGGCTCAGTGGGTTAAGCCTCTGCCTTCAGCTCAGGTCATGATTTCAGGGTCCTGGGATCGAGCCCCGCATTCGAGCCCCGCATCGGGCTCTCTGCTCAGCAGGGAGCCTGCTTCCCCCACCCCCCTGCCTGCCTCTCTGCCCACTTGTAATCTCTCTCTCTGTCAAATTAATAAATGAAATCTTTAAAAAAATGAAATGACTGAATGAATATGGGAGTGCAGATATCTCCTTGAGATCCTGATTTTCATTTTAATTTTAGATATATATCCCAGAAGTGGGATCACTGGATCATATAGACATTCTATTTCAATTTTGGAGGCACCTCCATACTGTTTTCCATACTAACTTTACAAAATATATCCCCACCAGCAGTGTATAAGGATTCCAGTTTCTTCATACGTTTGCCAAAATTTGTTAACTTTTTTTTTGTTTTATTTTGTTTATAATAATGGCCACCATAACATATATGAGATGTCTCATTGTAGTTTTAATATGCATTTCACTGACAATTAGAGATGTTGAGCGTCTTTTCATCTTCTTATTGACCATCTGTGTGTCTCCTTTGGAGAAATATCTCTTCAGTTACTTTGCTCATTTTTTAATTTGATTATTTAGTAGTTTACTCTTGAGTTGTAAGTATCACTTAAATACTTTGGATACTAACACTTTATTATATATACATTTGGCAAATATCTTCTAACATAGGTTTCCATTTTATTTTGTTGATTATTTCCTTTGTTGTATGGAAGATTTGTAGTTTAATATAGTCCTGCTTGTCTATTTTTGCATTCACCTGTCACATCTAAGAAATCATTGCCAAGAACATTGTGAAGAAGCTTTTTCCTTATACCTTCTAGAAGCTTTATGGTTTCAGGTCATATGTCTAAGTCTTTAATCTATTTTGAGTTAATTGTATTTATAGTTTAAGGTAAGGGTCCAATTTCATTCTTTTTTTTTTTTAAGATTTTATTTATTTTAACAGAGAAAGACACAGCAAGAGAGAACACAAGTAGGGGGAGATGGAGAGAAGCAAGCTTCCCACTGAGCAGGGAGCCCAATGTGGGGCTCGAACCTAGGACCCTGGGATCATGACCTGAGCAGAAGGCAGACGCTTAATGACTAAGCCACCTGGCACCCTCCAATTTTATTTTTTTTTGCATGAGAATATTTCATTTTTCCAGTCTCATTTATTGAAGAAACTATTCTTTCCCCATTGTGTATTCTTGGCACTCTGGTCAAAGATCAGTTGACTGTATATACATGAGTTTATTTCAAGGCTTTCTGTTCTATTCTAGTATTCTCTGTGTCTATTTTTATGATAGTACTATATTGCTTTGATTACTATAACATTGTAGTTTGAAATCAGGAAGTGTGATGCCTCGAGCTTAATTCTTCTTGCTCAAAATTTCTTTTGTCTATTCTGAGTCTTTTGTGATTTCCATATGAAACATAAGGATTCTTTTTCTTCTTGTAAAAAATACTGTTGAAATTTTAATAAGTATGGGGTTGGATCTGTAGGTTACTTTAGATAATGTGGCCATTTTAACCTATATTAACTCTTATAATCTGTGAATATGTGATGTCTGTCATTTATTTGTGTTGGCTTTAATTTATTTTATGAATATTTAATAATTTTCAACAAAAAGTATTTCATTTCTTTGCATAAGTTTATTCATACTTTATTCATTATGATGCTATGTGAGATTATGTTCTTAATTTCATTTTGTGATTATTCACTCTTGCTGTATGGAAAAGCAACTGGTTTTTGTATATTAATTTGTAGCCTACAACTTTACTGATCTTGTTGATTAGTTCTAACTGTACATTGAATGAGTCTTTAGGGCTTTCAACATATGGAATTATGGGGGAGGAGTCAAGATGGCGGAGAAGTAGTAGGCTGAGACTACTTCAGCTAGGAGGAGATCAGCTAGATAGCTTATCTAAATATTGAAAACACCTGCAAATCCATTGGCAGATCGAAGAGAAGAAGGAGAGCAATTCTGGAAACAGAAAAACAACCACTTTCTGAAAGGTAGGACCGGCAGAGACGTGAATCCAAAGCGACAGGACGATAGACCCTGGGGGGAGAGGCCGCCTCCCGGCAAGCGGCGGAGCAACCGCGCACAAAATCAGGACTTTTAGAAGTCTGTTCCACTGAGGGACATCGCTCCAGAGGCTAAACCGGGACGAAGCCCACGTGGGGTCAGCGTGGCTTCAGGTCCTGCAGGGTCACAGAAGGATCAGCGGTGTCTGAGTGTCACAGAGCTTGCGGGTATTTGAACGGGAAAGCCAGCTACAGAGACAGAGCCGACAGTGAGCTCCCAGCTTGGTGTTACCTTGAACCAGCCACAGGCTCAGTGAGCTCAGAGCGCGGCCGGAAGTCAGGCAGACGGGAGTAACTGGGCGCTGTTCTCTGAGGGCTCACTGAGGAGTGGGGCCCCGGGCTCTTGGCTCCTCTGGGCTGGAGACCAGGAGGCCGCCATTTTCATTCCCGTCCTCCAGGAACTCTACAGAAAGCGCTCAGGGAACAAAAGCTCCTGAAAGCAAACCCAAGAGGCTTACTAAGCCTGGCCCCTGGTAAGGGCGGTGCAATTCCGCCTGGGGCAAAGACACTTGAGAATCACTACAACAGGCCCCTCCCCCAGAAGATCAACAAGAAATCCAGCCAAGACCAAGTTCACCTACCAAGGAGTGCGGTTTCAATACCAAAGAGAGCAGCAGAATTACAGAGGAGGAGAAAGCAAAGCACAGAATTCATGGCTTCCTCCCTGTGATTTTTTTTAGTCTTGCAGTTAATTTAATTTTTTTCTTTTTCATTTTTTTTTCTCACCTTCTGGTAAAATTTTTTTTAACTTTTACCCTTTTCTTATTTAACGTTTTTTAACTAGATTATCTAATATATATATATATATTTCTTTTTTATATTTTTCTTTATTTGTTTTCTTTTTTTTTTAATTCTTTTCTTTATTTTTTTTTGTCTTCCTTTTTGAACCTCTTTTTATCCCTTTCTCCCCACTCACGACTTGGGAACTCTTCTGATTTGCTTAAAGCCTATTTTCCTGGGGTCTTTGCCACCCTTTTAGTATTTTACTTGCTCCTTCATATACTCTTATCTGGACAAAATGACAAGATGGAAAAATTCAACACACAAAAAAAGAACAAGAGGCAGTACTGAAGGCTAGGGACCTAATCAATACAGACATTGGTAATATGTCAGATCTAGAGTTCAGAATGACAATTCTCAAGGTTCTAGCCTGGCTCGAAAAAGGCATGGAAGATATTAGAGAAACCCTCTCAGGAGATATAAAAGCCCATTCTGGAGAAATAAAAGAACTAAAATCTCACCAAGTTGAAATAAAAAAAGCTATTAATGAGGTGCAATAAAAAATGGAGGCTCTCACTGCTACGATAAATGAGAGAGAAGAAAGAATTAGTGATATAGAAGACCAAATGAGACAGAATAAAGAAGGTGAGCAAAAGAGGGACAAACAGCTACTGGACCATGAGGGGAGAATTCGAGAGATAAGTGACACCATAAGACGAAACAACATTAGAATAATTGGGATTGCAGAAAAAGAAGAAAGAGAGAGGGGAGCACAAGGTATACTGAAGAGAATTATTGCGGAGAATTTCCCCAATGTGGCAAAGAGAACGAGCATCAAAATTCAGAAGGTTCAGTGAACGCCCCTCAAAATCAATAAGAATAGGCCCATACCCCGTCACCTAATAGTAAACTTTACAAGTCTTAGTGACATAGAGAAAATCCTGAAAGCAGCCCGGGGGAAAGAAGTCTGTATTATACAATGGTAAAAATATTAGATTGGCAGCTGACTTATCCACAGAGACCTGGCAGGCCAGAAAGAGCTGGCATGATATTTTCAGTGCACTAAATGAGAAAAACATGCAGCCAAGAATACTATATCCAGCTAAGCTATCATTGAAAATAGAAGGAGACATTAAAAGCTTCCAGGACAACCAAAAACTGAAAGAATTTGCAAATACCAAACCAGCTCTACAGGAAATATTGAAAGGGGTCCTCTAAGCAAAGAGAGAGCCTACAAGTGGTAGATCAGAAAGGAACAGAGACCATATACAGTAACAGTCACCTTACAGGCAATACAATGGCACTAAATTCATATCTCTCAATAGTTACCCTGAATGTTAATGGGCTAAATGCCCCTGTCAAAAGACACAGGGTATCAGAATGGATAAAAAAACAAAACCCATTTATATGTTGCCTCCAAGAAACTCATTTGAAGCCTGAAGACACCTCCAGATTTAAAGTGAGGGGGTGGAAAACAATTTACCATGCTAATGGACATCAGAAGAAAGCAGGAGTGGCAATCCTTATACCAGATCAATTAGATTTTAAGCCAAAGACTATAATAAGAGATGAGGAAGGACACTATATCATACTCAAAGGGTCTGTCCAACAAGAAGATCTAACAATTTTAAATATCTATGCCCCCAACGTGGGAGCAGCCAATTATATAAACCAATTAATAACAAAATCAAAGAAACACATCAACAATAATACAATAATAGTAGGGGACTTTAACACTCCCCTCACTGAAATGGACAGATGATCCAAGCAAATGATCAGCAAGGAAATAAAGGCCTTAAACGACACACTGGACCAGATGGACATCACACATATAGTCAGAACATTTCATCCCAAAGCAACAGAATACACATTCTTCTCTAGTGCACATGGAATATTCTCCAGAATAGATCACATCCTCGGTCCTAAATCAGGACTCAACCGGTATCAAAAGATTGGGATCATTCCCTGCATATTTTCAGACCACAATGCTCTAAAGCTAGAACTCAAACACAAAAGGGAGTTTGGAAAGACTAAACAGCATCCTTCTAAAGAATGAATGGGTCAACTGGGAAATTAGAGAAGAATTGAAAAAAATCATGGAAACAAATGATAATGAAAATAAAACGGTTCAAAATCTGTGGGACACAACATAGGCAGTCCTGACAGGAGAATATATAGCGGTACAAGCCTTTCTCAAGAAACAAGAAAGGTCTCAGGTACACAACCTAACCCTACACGTAAAGGAGCTGAAGAAAGAACAAGAACAAAACCCTAAGCCTAGCAGGAGAAGAGAAATCATAATGATCAGAGCAGAAATCAATGAAATAGAAACCAAAAAAACAATAGAACAAATCAACAAAACTAGGAGCTGGTTCTTTGAAAGAATTAATAAATTGATAACCCCCTGGCCTGACTTATCAAAAAGAAAAGAGAAAGGAACCAAATAAATAAAATCATGAATGAAAGAGGGGAGATCACAACTAACACCAAAGAAATACAAACTATTATAAGAATATACTATGAGCAACTCTACGCCAATAAATTTGACAATCTGGAAGAAATGGATGCATTCCTAGAAACATATAAACTACCACAACTGAACCAGGAAGAAATAGAAAGCCTGAACAGACCCATAACCAATAAGGAGATTGACACAGTCATTAAAAATCTCCAAACAAACAAAAGCCCAGGGCCAGACAGATTCCTGGGGGAATTCTACCAAACATTTAAAGAAGAACTAATGCCTATTCTCCTGAAACTGTTCCAAAAAATAGAAATGGAAGGAAAACTTCCAAACTCATTTTATGAGGTCTGCATCACCTTGATCCCAAAACCAGACAAGGATCCCATCAAAAAAGAGAGCTATAGACTAATATCCTTGATGAACACAAATGCGAAAATCCTCAACAAAATACTAGCCAATAGGATTCAACAGTACATTAAAAGGATTATTCACCACGACCAATTGGGATTTATTCCAGGGCTGCAAGGTTGGCTCAACATCCGCAAATCAGTCAATGTGATACAACACATCAATAAAAGAAAGAACAAGAACCATATGATACTCTCAATAGATGCTGAAAAAGCATTTGACAAAGTACAGCATCCCTTCCTGATCAAAACTCTTCAGAGTGTAGGAATAGAGGGTACATACCTCAATATCATCAAAGCCATCTATGAAAAACCCACCGCAAATATCATTCTCAATGGAGAAAAACTGAAAGCTTTTCCGCTAAGGTCAGGAACACGGCAGGGATATCCATTATCACCACTGCTATTCAACATAGTATTAGAGGTCCTAGCCTCAGCAATTAGACAACAAAAGTAAATTAAAGGCATCCAAATCGGCAAAGAAGAAGTCAAATTATCACTCTTCGCAGATGATATGATACTGTATGTGGAAAACCCAAAAGAATCCACTCCAAAACTGCTAGAATTTATACAGGAATTCAGTAAAGTGTCAGGATATAAAATCAATGCACAGAAATTAGTTGCATTTCTCCAGAACAACAACAGGACAGAAGAAAGAGAAATTAAGGAGTCAATCCCATTTACAATTGCACCCAAAACCATAAGATACCTAGGAATAAACCTAACCAAAGAGGCACAGAATATATACTCAGAAAACTATAAAGTACTCATGAAAGATATTGAGGAAGAAGCAAACAAATGGAAAACTGTTCCATGCTCCTGGATTGGAAGAATAAATATTGTGAAAATGTCTATGCTACCTAAAGCAATCTACACATTTAATGCAATTCCTATCAAAGTACCATCCATCTTTTTCAAAGAAATGGAACAAATAATTCTAAAATTTATATGGAACCAGAAAAGACCTGGAATAGCCAAAGGGATATTGAAAAAGAAAGCCAAAGGTGGTGGCATCACAATTCCGGACTTCAAGCTCTATTACAAAGTTGTCATCATCAAGACAGCATGGTACTGGCACAAAAACAGACACATAGATCAACGGAACAGAATAGAGAGCCCAGAAATAGACTCTCAACTCTATGGTCAACTAATCTTCAACAAAGCAGGAAAGAATGTCCAATGGAAAAAAGACAGCCTCCTCAGTAAATGGTGTTGGGAAAACTGTACAGCCACATGCAGAAAAATTAAATTGGACCATTTCCTTACACTACACACCAAAATAGACTCAAAATGGATGAAGGACCTCAATGTGCAAAAGGAATCCATCAAAATCCTTGAGGAGAACACAGGCAACAACCTCTTCGACCTCAGCCACAGCAACATCTTCCTCGGAACATCGCCAAAGGCAAGGGAAGCAAGGGCAAAAATGAACTATTGGGATTTCATCAAGATCAAAAGCTTTTGCACAGCAAAGGAAACAGTTAACAAAATCAAAAGACAGCTGACTAATGGGGAAGATATTTGCAAATGACATATCATATAAAGGGCTAGTGTCCAGAATCTATAAAGAACTTAGCAAACTCAACACCCAAAGAACAAATAATCCAATCAAGAAATGGGCAGAGGACATGAACAAACATTTCTGCAAAGAAGACATCCAGATGGCCAACAGACACATGAAAAAGTGCTCCATATCACTCGGCATCAGGGAAATACAAATCAAAACCACAATGAGATATCACCTCACACCAGTCAGAATGGCTAAAATCAACAAGTCAGGAAATGACAGATGCTGGCGATTATGAGGAGAAAGGGGAACTCTCCTACACTGTTGGTGTGAATGCAAGCTGGTGCAGCCACTCTGGAAAACAGCATGGAGGTTCCTCAAAATGTTGAAAATAGAACTGCCCTATGACCCAGCAATTGCACTATTGGGTATTTACCCTAAACATACAAACGTAGTGTTCCAACGGGGCACATGCACCCCAATGTTTATAGCAGCAATGTCCACAATAGCCAAACTATGGAAAGAACCTAGATGTCCATCAACAGATGAATGGATAAAGAAGATGTGGTATATATTCACAATGGAATACTATGCAGCTATCAAAAGAAATAAAATCTTGCCATTTGCGACAACATGGATGGAACTAGAGCGTATCATGCTTAGCGAAATAAGTCAATCAGAGAAAGACAACTATCATATGATCTCCCTGATATGAGGAAGTGGTGATGCAACATGGGGGCTTAAGTGGGTAGGAGAAGAATCAATGAAACAAGATGGGATTGGGAGGGAGACAAACCATAAGTGACTCTTAATCTCACAAAACAAACTGAGGGTTGCTGGGGGCAGGGGGTTTGGGAGAAGTGGGTGGGATTATGGACATTGGGGAGGGTATGTGCTTTGGTGAGTGCTGTGAAGTGTGTAAACCTGGTGATTCACAGACCTGTACCTCTGGGGATAAAAATATATGTTTATAAAAAATAAAAAAATAATAATAAAAAATACATATGGGATTATGTCATCTGCAAATGCATGATTTTTCTACTTCCTTCCCAATTTGGATACATTTTATTTCTTTTTCCTGTCTAATATCTCTGCTTAATGGCTTCCAGTACTTTATTGGATAGAAGAGGTAAGAAATGGGTTATTGGAAAATTATGGTAAAATTGGAAAATACTAGGCTCCCTGTTCATACAAGTAATAACTATCAAATCATCCTAAGTACACCAATTGACTTGAAGACTGACAGACAGAACTCCACAACTAGATGGAGAGAAGAGAGCACACTGAAGAAGGTAGTCAGTACAGAGACATGGTTTAAAGGATACATAGGTCATGGCTGCTGTGGAAGGAAGGGAGTCATGGTCACAGAGAAGGTCAAGAGAAATAGAGAGGGAGAAGAGGAGCATGAAGAAGAATTCACAGGAATGTTTCTCCAATGACACTGACCTAGAAAACAAGATGAACTAAATTTCTTGAGCCCCTGCATAGAAGAACTTTAAAGCCAGAAGTTTTAAAGGTCAGTGGTCTTTGACTTAGAACCCAGAAGGCAATTCCGTACTCCTGGAGATAAGGCAGGCAAACAACCCAGGTGAGGACAACGTGGTAATAGCAATAATATCAGTAAAACCATTACCACAGAGATAGAAGAGTTAAAAAAGAACCAGAGATGAAGAGTGCAATAAATGTGTTTGGAAACAGGCCTGATGCAATGAACAACTGGCTGGAAGAAGCAGATGAATGAATTAATGACTTAGAAGACAAAGTAATAGAAGTTAATGAATATGAACAAAAGAAAGAAAGAACGATTATTCAACACAGGAACAGGCTTAGGAAACACAGTGACTCTATCAAATGTGATGACATAATAAGAGTCCCAGAATAAGAAGAAAGCGAAAAGGTGGCAGAAAATTTATTTGAAGAAATAATAGCAGAATACACCCCTAATCTGGGGACGGAGAGTGACATGTATATCCAGGAGGCAGAGAGAACTACCATCAAAATCAATAAAAGCAGGCCAACACCAAGATATATTGTAATTAAATTTGAAAAATATAGTGAGGAAGAAAAAATCTTAAAAGAGGCTAACCAAAAGAAGTCCTATCTTACAAGGGAAGACCCATAAGACTAGCTGGAGATAGCTGAAAAAAAATGTGGCAAGCCAGAAGGGAGTGGTATGATATATTCAACATATTAAATGGGAAAAATCTGCAGCCAATAACACTCTATTCAGAAAGGCCATCATTCAGAATAAAAAGAAGGAAAAAATTTTCCCAGAAAAATAAAAGCTAAAGGGGTTCATGACCACTACACCAGCCCTGCAAGAAATATTATAGGGCACTATGAGCACAAAGGAGAAGCCAAAAGTGACAAAGACAAGAAAGGATTAGAGAAAACCTCCAGAAACGATGACAAGATACATACTAAAATTGACAATAACTACTTTGAATGTAAATGGAGTCAACAGTCTAATTGAAAGACCCACAGTGTCAGAATGGATTAAAGAAACAAGGCGTACCTCTGTGCTGTTTACCAAAGACTTGCTTTAAGATAAATGCAGACTGAAAATGAGAGGATGGAGAAACATTTATCATGCAAACAGATGTCAAAATAAAGCTGGAGTAGCGATACTTACGTTGGACAAACTAAACTTTAAAATAGACTGTAAGAAGAGACAAAGAATGGCACCATGTCAAAATAAAGGGGACTCTCCACGCAGAAGATGTAACAATTGTAAATATTTATGCACCCAAGATGGAAGCACCCAAATATATAAAACAGTTAATAGCAAACATACAGGAGCTCATTGGTAGTAACACAACAATAGTAGGGGACTTTAACACTGCACTTATATCAATGGGCAGATCATCTAAATGGAAAATCAACAAGGAAATAACGGCACTAGATCAGAAGGACTTAACAGTTATAATCAGAACATTCTATCCTAAAACCGCTGAATACATGTTACTTTCAAGGCTCATGGGACATTCTCCATGTCACATTTTAGATCACATATTAGATCACAAAACAGACCTCAACAAATACAAAAAGACTGAAATCATACCATGCATCTTTTCTGACAAAAACACTATGAAACTAGAAATCAACCAGAAGAAGAAATTTGGAAAGACCACAAATATATGGAAGTTAAACAACATGCCACTAAACAGAGAATGGGTCAACCAGGAAATCAAAGAAGACAAATAATGAGGGAAAGAAATTGAAAACACAACAATCCAAAGCCTATGGGATGCAGCGAAAGTGGTCCTAAGAGGGAAGTGTATAGCAATACAGGACTACCTTAAGAAGCAAGAAAAATCTCAAATAAACAACCTAACCTTATACCTAAGGACGCTAGAAAAAAGAATAATAAAGCCTAAAGTCAGAAGAAGGAAGGAAATAGTAAAGATTATAGCAGAAATAAATGATAGAGAAAATAAAAAACTAAACTAAGCTAAACTAAAATAGAACAGATCAATGAAACCAGAAACTCGTTCTTTGAAAACAGTAATAAAATTGATAAACCTCTAGCCAGACTTTTAAAAAAGAAAATAGAGAGGACCCAAATAAATAAAATCATGGATGAGAGTAGAGAAATAATACCACAGAAATACAGAAAACTAAAAGAGAATATTATGAAAAACTCTATGACAACAAACTAGACAATCTGGAAGAAATGAATAAATTCTTAGAAACACATACACTACCAGAACTGAAACAAGGAGAAATAGAACACTTGAACAGACTGATAACCCATAAAGGAATTGAATCAGTAATCAAAAAACTCCCAAGAAACAGAAATCCAGGGCCAGATGGCTTCACAGGCAAATTCTACCTGATATTTAAATAGAAGTTAATGCCTATTCTTCTCAAACTATTCCAAAAAATAGAAGAGGAGGGAAAATTCCAAACTCCTTTTATAAGGCTAGCATTACCATGATACCAAAATCAAAGAAAGACTCTACCAATAAAAGAGAGCTAAAGCCCAATATCCTTGACAAATATGAATCCAAAAGTGTTTGACAAAGGGGTGCCTGGGTGGCTCAGTCAGCTAAGCATCTGCCTTCAGCTCAGGTCATGACTCAGGGTCCTGGGATCCAGCCCCACATCATGCTTCCTGCTCGGTAGGGAGTGCACTTTTCTCTCTCTCTCTCTCTCTCTTTTGATCTCTTTCTCCCTCTGCTCCTCCCCACCACATGTGCTCTCTTTCTCACTTAAATAAATAAAATCTTAACAGGAAAAAAAAAAAGTTCGATAAAATACTAGCAAACCAAATCCAACAAAACTTTTTAAAAAATTCACTCACCACAATCAAATGGGATTTGTTTCTGCCTTGCTAGGGTTGATGAGAATTCTCAAATCAATCAATATGATACACCATATTAATAAAAGAAATGATAAGAACCTCATGATCATTTCAATAAATTAAGAAAAAAGCATTTGACAAAGTACAACATACATTCATGATAAAAACACTTAATAAAATATATTTAGAAGAAACATACTTCAACATGATATGGGCCATATATTAAAAACCTACAGCTCAGATCATCATCAATGACAGCTCAGATCATCATCAATGGGGAAAAATTGAGAACTTTTTGTCTATGGTCAGGAACAAGTCAGGGATGTCCACTCTCACCACTGTTATTTAACATGGTACTGGAAGTCTTAGCCATATCAGCCAGACAATGAAAAGAAATAAATATACCCATCCCATGAAGGAAGAATTCAAGCTTTCACTATTTGCAGATGACATGATACATTGTGTAGAAAACCTTAAAGACTCCACCAAAAAGCTACTAGAACTGATACAGGAATTCAATAAAGTCACAGGATACAAAAGCAATGTATAGAAAGCTGTTGCATTTTTATACACCAATAATAAAGCAGCAAGAAAAGAAATTGAAAAATCAACCCCACTTACAGTTGTGTGAAAAACAGTAAGATGCCTAGAAAGAGACCTAACCAAAGGTGTAAAAGACTTGTACACTGAAAACTATAAAACCTTGATGAAAGAAACTGAAGAGGACACACAGAAATGGAAAGACACTCCGTAATCATGGATTGGAAGAACGAATATTGTTAAAATGTCTATACTACCCAAAGCAATATACACATTTAATGCAATCCATATCAAAATACCAACAGCATTTTTCACAGACTAGAACAAACTATCCTAAAATTTGTATAATACCACAAAAGACCCTGAATAGTCAAAGCAACTTTGAGGGGGAAGAAAAAAAAAAAAAGCAAAACTGGAAGCATCAGAATTCCAGACTTCAAGTTATATTACAAAGCTGTAGTGATCAAAATCATATGGTACTGGCACAAGAATAGAAACATTGATGAATAGAACAGAATTGAAAATCCAGAAATGAAACCACATTTATATGCTCAATTAATTTTTAACAAAGCAAGAAAAGAAAACCCAGTCCAGTGGGAAAAAAGACAGTCTCTTCAACAAATGGTGTTGGGAAAACTGGACAGCCACAGGCAAAAGAACAAAACTGGGCCACTTTTTTACACCATACACAAAAATAACTTTCTACGGTGCCTGGGTGGCTCATTTCGTTAAGCATCTGCTTTCAACTCAGGTCATGATCTCAGGGTCCTGGGGAGTCTTCTTCTCCCTCTCCCTTTGCCTCTCCACCCTGCTCATGCTTTATCTCTCTGTCTCTCACATAAATAAAATCTTTAAAAAAATAACTTTCAAAATGGATTAAAGTCCTAAATATGAAACATGAAACCATCAAAATCCTAGAGAAGAACACAGGCAGTAACCTCTTTGACATTGACCATAGGAACTCATTTTTAGATGTCTCCTGAGGTAAGGGAAACTAAAGCAAAGGATGAATACCCAACTTTTGTAGCAACATGGATGGGACTGGAAGAGATTATGCTGAGTGAAATAAGTCAAGCAGAGAGAGTCAAGTATCATATGGTTTCACTTATTTGTGGAGCATAACAAATAGCATGGAGGACATGGAGAGTTAGAGAGGAGAAGAGAGTTGGGAGAAATTGGAAGGGGAGGTGAACCAGGAGAGACTATGGACTCTGAAAAACAATCTGAGGGTTTTCAAGGGGCGGGGGTGTGGGAGGTCGGGGTACCAGGTGGTGGGTATTATAGAGGGCATGGATTGCATGGAGCACTGGGTGTGCTGCAAAAATAATGAATACTGCATGCTGAAAAAAAATTAATTATACTTGCCAAATACTCCTTGGAAATATTTGTTTTGTCTCTTGTGAAATAAAAACTTTGCACATGTTGAAAAATAAATAAATAACTATATAAACCATTGGGACTGCATCAAAATGAAAATCTTCTGCACAACCAACAAAACTAACACGCAACCTATGGAATGAGAGAAGATATTGGCAAATAGCCATGTCTGATAAAGGGTTCTATCCAAAATATATAAAGAATTTATAAAATATAAAACTCAACAGCTCAAAAACAAATAAACCAATTAAAATTGGGCAGAAGATACAAATAGACATTTTTTCCAATGGAGACATACAGATGACCAACAGATATATGAAAAGATGCTCAACAGTGAAATGCAAATCAAAACTAAAATAAACTATCACCTCACACCTGTCAGAATGGCTAAAATCAACAACACTAGAAACAACAGCTGTTTTCAAGCATGTGGAGAAAGGGGAACACTCTTACACTCCTGGTGGGAATCGAAACGCGTGCACCTACTCTGGAAAACAGTATGGAGTTTTCTCAAAATCTTAAAAATAGAACTACTCTATGATCCAGCGATTGCACTACCTAAAAAATAAAAAAATAAAAAATACTAATAAAGAAAAAAAAAACTGATTCAACAAGACACAGGTACCCCAATGTTTATAGCAGCATTATCTATAATAGCCAAATTATGGAAATAGGCCAAATGTCCATTGACTGATAAATGTATGATGTAAAAAAGAATATGTTTGTGTGTGTATGCATGTATGTATATATACATATACATATATACATGTACATATACATATATACACATATATGTATATATATATACATGTGTGCATATGCACACACATATATGGATGGAGTTAAAGCATATTATATTAAGTGAAATAAGTCAGTCAGAGAAAGACAAATACCATATGATTCTACTCATATGTGGAATTGAAGAAACAAAACAAATGAGTGAGTGTAAAAAAAGAGAAAGAGAGAGAGAACCAAACCAAGAAACAGACTCTTCACTATGGAGAACAAACTGATGGTTACCAGGTAGGAGCTGCGGGGGAGATGGGTGAAATAGAAGACGAGGATTAAGATGTGCTCTTGTGATGATCGCCAAGTGTTGTATGGAAGTGTTGAATCACTATATTGTACACCTGAAACTAATATGACACTGTATGTTAACTAACTGGAGTTTAAGTTTAAAAAAAGAAGAAGAGCTGAGGGAGGGAATCATTATCTTGCTACAGATCTTAGAATAAAAGCTTTCAGTTTTCACCACTGAATATAAGGCTGGCTGTGGGTTTTCATATATAGACCTTTTTATGTTGAACTAAATTCCTTCTACACCTAATTTGTTGACACTATCATGACACATTGTTGAATTTTATCAAATGCCTACGCTGCATCTATTGAAATGATCATGGATTTTCATCCTTCTGTCTGTCAATATGGTAGGTCACATTGACTAACCCATCCTTTCACCCCAGAGATAAATCCCAATTAGTTATGCTGTGTGATTTGAATGCTCTGGTGAATTCAGTTGCCACTATTTTATTAGGGAATTTTTTATTCATGTTATCAGAGGTATTGAATGGTAGTTTTGTTTTCTGTGATGTCTGTATGGCTTTGTTTTTAGGGTGATGCTGGCCTCATAGAATGAGATTGTAAGTGTTCTTTATCTCTTTTGGGGGAGTGTTTAAGAAGGATTGGTATTATTTAAATGTCTGTAAAATTCACCTATGAGGTCATCTGGTCTCGGGCTTTTTGTTGTTAGTATGTTGTGCTCAACAATCCAGTTTCTACTTGTTACTGGTCTATTCAGGTTTTCTACTTCTTGGTTCAGTCTTGGTAGTTTGTATGTTTCTAAAAATTTGGATGTGCCACGCATAAAGCCAAATATTATGAACTTATTGCACACTCCACATGACGTTGGCATACTTTCGGTTTTTCAGAGAAAGTCAGATTACTTGATGATTTTTCATCTTTTATTACTGAGAAGGGATTAAAAATCAAATCTGGCTGAAATCATTTCAGTATGCTTACCTCAATAGAACATACTTTTGGTACAAGAGTCACAATCTTACCACTCCTTCATCAATCATCAGTGTTTATAGATTTCTATGTATAGTTACACCTCTATGAGAGATGATAGCAAATGAAAATGTATCTATAAGTAGCTTCACTGGAGGCAAAGAAAAGTTTCAAAATCCTAACATGAATGGCTAAAAGAGTTGAGGAGTATAATCTGTAGGAGAGAAAATTAAGCAGGAGTGCATTTTGTTTTGTTTTGCTGAATTATGTCTCTCTAAATTCATTTGCTGAAATCCTAATCCCCAGTTCCTCAGAATGTAAGTACGCTTAGACTTAAAATCTTTAAAGAGGTTATTGAGTTAAAATAAGGCCCTCAAGCTGGGCCCTAATCCTACTTGACTGGTATCCTTATAAGAGGAGGAAATTTGGATACACAGATGTGTAAGGGAAGTGTTGGCATGGAGAGAAGACCACCTGAGGGCAATGTAACAAGAGGGCATCCATCTGCAAGCCAAGGAGAGAGGCCTTAGAGCAAATCAACTATACTGGAAATGTATCTCAAACTTCCAGTCACAAAACCTGTAAGAAAATACCTTTCTGTTGTTTAAGCAACCGAATCTGTGGTATTTTATTATGACAGCCCTAGCAAACTAGTAGAGAGGAGGTGTGATATAGTCATTGGATATCTGAAATATTACCATCTTAAAGTAACACACACTTGTTTTGAAATATCCCATAAGAAAAAAATTAGAGGCAAAAATATCCAGAGATAAATTATACCAAATCTATAAGCTGACTTTTTAAAATAAATTAGATTTTTTTTAAGAATGAAGAGTTGTTCCCTTTATGTTGCTTTAAATGGCAAAAAGAAAAAAAAAAAAGGAAGAAAGAAGGAAAGAAAGGAAGAGGAGATTGATTATCCCTTTTGGCTATATAATTCTTATCTTTAAGTATCAAGTTAGTTAATGCTCTAGGACATACCTTGTTAGTCAGATATCCTCATTACATTGTCTTGAATGTGGCTGTGATATGTACTTGCTTTATCTCGTACTTTCCATCCTAAAATACAAGGGGGTATAAACCAGGTCTGTTCTTATCTTCCTTTCAATATTTAGTGAGACTGGTAGCGAGGGCAGTTGGTAATCATTTGCTAGAAGGAAGTGAGGATGGAAGGCAGGAAGGAAAAAAAGGAAGAGATGGAGGGACGTAAGAATAGAAGAGAAGGAAGGAAGGAGAAGTGGGGGAGGGAGCATGGAAAGAAGGAAGAAGGGAAGAAAGAAGCCAAATGAATGAATGAGGCAGTGTAGTTGGAACTATTCAGAGAACTAAATGACTGTCAGGAATGCTGAAGAAGGAATTTTTAAAGGTGTGTTATTTAGACTAAATGTCCTTTAACTTTTATTAAGATTGAAATTCTATGAACTTATAATATGTTCAGAAACAAAATATCAATATATCCTTCACAACTCCTTTGGTTTTCTAATAAATAATGATTTGACAAATGTAGCATTTAAAATAGCAATTGGTTCTAGTCTGATTAATTGCTTATTAGAATAATCATGCTCTCTACCTTCCCCAGGGAGCACTCAGCTTAAGTGACATTCTTTATAATAGTGCTTCCTCTTTTGAAATAAGAATCTTTAAAAATAGCCATATAATAAATGAGCCAATAATGAATGAGCAAGTAAACATCCATTTGCTCTTATTTGATGGCTAATTGGGAGATAATTCAGAAGTTATTTTTAAAGTTGAAATTTCAGGATTACTTTCAATTTTTTGAAATCTTTTTGTTTCATTTAGATGAAATGGATTTTTAAAAATTTTTTCTAGCTCTGAAAAACTGAGTCTATAGCTATATTACTTAGGACTCAATTAAAACTCACCCATAATAACACAATTTTGATATATTTTTAATGAACCGTTCAATTATTTTTCTATTCTAAAATTTAATTTGCCATTTTAGAGCTGAGTGTTTTTGTATAAGATTTACATACTTAACAGAAACTTTTAAAAGAGATATGTACATTCACATTCAGTCACAGAACCAAATAATTATAATAATGTAATGATAATCATAATAGTGAAACAAATCTAGGCATTTAAATGTTTTCTCATCATAGCTCATAGTTCCCTACCTATTTTGGGAAGTTCGTTCATAGCTTTCCTTTAAATAACAGAAAACAAGTTGCTATAGTCAAGTTAGAAAATTACATATACTTTAGTCATTTTAATAGAGTAAATGTAGCTTTTTATTCCCAATAACTGATGAGATCTTTTTATAGAGCTCCTGTCCCATAGAGACAGTGGATAAAAACAAAAATCTTAGTCTGTCTACAAACTCCCTGTGAGTAGTATAAGTAATCTCTTAGATAACTCGATATATTTTTTTTTAATTTAAAATACTGAGTGTTATGGCCCAATAGAGGGGCATATTCAGTGGGTCCATAATCCTTAATGTTCTGGATATTGGGTTGGTAACTCATATGTGATTTGCTTGAATTCCATGCTTGGACTTTCTTCTGGTGTTTGATACTGAATTCTGTTGAATGGATTCTGGTATCCGAGGCTGAAATCTGTAAATATAATATTTCAATATTTGTTTTTCTCTCAGCTCTGCTGTGTTCTTTTGATGATCCTGTTGGACATGTTAGACTGTCTTTAGCTCTTAATTGCTTGTATGCCCCTGGTGTCTCTTCTTTTGATAAGGACACTAGTCCTTTTAGAGAGGAACCTACTCTTATGACCTTATTTAATTTTAATTATCTCCTTAAGAGACCTCATTTCCAAATATGATTGCACTGGGAATCAGAATTTCAACATAAGAAATTTAGTAAATGCAGTTCAGTCCATAACTATCATATCAAAAAAAATGTATTTCCAAATATTTCATGATTGTTCCTTGTTCTTTTCATAAATTTCCTTATTGTGACATTTCTTCTGCTTCAACTCTAGCAAAGCTTCAAGTGACTTTTAGCCAAAAGAGTTAATATAAATAAGACCAGTCAGTTACTGGCATGTTTTCTTCACTGCTCTGTGCAAGTTCTCTCTGTTATTTGTTTGATTCATTGAGTGGTGAATTGATTTATTCCATTTTATTCCTGTCCTCACCTTCACCTCCCATAAACAATTATTTTAATGGTTAAAGGATGTTTTTTATATACTCTCTTGCAAAGTTGGTATTGTTTTATGTGTATCAATTTATGTAAATATTGTGCTGTATATCTTGTCCCTTTTCTTTTCTTTTTTCACTAATAACCAGGTTTTTAAGATCTGCTGCTGTTCCTATGTTTGCCTCTATTCTGTGATTCTAACCACTATAAACATTCTATGGTAAGCATCCAACACATGGCTTTTGAATTTTGACATGATTATCAATGTCATCTTTGAGTTAGCTGAAATACAGATCTATCCACATACCCACAATTACATCAACTGTTACTAAGAAATAAACCTTAAAAAGAACCCTCAAATTCAAAAAACAAGCAAACCCCAAATTACAAGTACAAATAAAATTTAATAACAATAATAACAATAATAATAGACTATAAAAACAATAATCAACTGTTACATAACTGATTTAAGCAAATCCAAAAATTAAATAAGAAAATATGAGCCTCCATGGTCTTTGAAATCTTCTAGTAAAGAGACATGATGGAGTTAAATGTTATGTATTATAAATAACTGAAAGAGATGAAACAAAGTGAGTAGAGAGAGATTACTTGGCTTGAATTCCCCAGAGGCAAACCTTGAGTTAAATAATCTACACAAAAGACCTATTAAAGAAATTTCTCCAGGAGAAACTCTTAAGGATTGGGAGAAAAGCAGAATGAGAGGAAGAAGCAAAGCATGAGTTCCAGTTTAGACAAAATGCCACCTACAGGCTGTCCCTACAGGAGAATCCTAGAACATAAATTCAAAAAACAAAACAAAACAAAAAAAACCCCACCCCAAAACAAAACAAACAAACAACAACAACAACAAAACCACCCACAAAACCTTGGGGTCTATCCAGGTTTGGCAGAGGATCTGCATATACCAGCCAGTTATTGACTGGCCTTTGAATGGCTAAGTGCTACCTGGAGCTCTACAGGGGGAGGGAACTTTCCAGTCCAGCACTCCTGCTCCTGTTAGCCAAGTGGCTACAGCCAGCAGCACAGGTACAATTCTCTGAAGAGAGTAACAGGTGCAAGTATATTAGAAACAACAATGCACGGAAGCCAAGGGATAGGTCTGAGGAAATGATAGATGGGATCAGATGGGATCTGAACAGAGCACTGATAATGTCTGCTATGTGTAAAAAATTAGAGAGAATTCGATGGAGTGACTAGATTATAATGAAAGTACCCCTGCAGGACTGAGGATTGACAGATTTTATGATTAACCAATGTTGTTAAGTAGCACTTAATTTATTTACTGCTATTTTAATACTATGTAAAATGGTTCTGGATGTGACTTATTGAAAAAACCTGGCAGTTTTCTCCTCAGCTATAGACCAACACATTCCTTTGGCATTTGAGAAAATCTGAAACCTAGAGGGGTTAGGTGACATCTTTCATGCCCTGCCGAGTGCCAGCATAATTTCTGGGACCCAAGATTTCTGGACCCCATATTTAATCATGAATTTTAGAAAAAATAAGTATTTTACACAATTACAATTACATTCTCACAATTTCTCAACTTCTTTAAAATGAAAACCTTGAAAATTTAAACATTTTAGCCAGTAAAATTTAGAAGTACATAAACGTTCAGGATAAATAGCATAGTAGACACAGAAATGTAGGAAATGAATTTTAATTAAACAAATGAGGGGATGAAAATGAGAACACATAGGTGTAATAGTGCTGAATATAAAATTGGTGGCAATCTGGATTATTTTCTTTAGGTGTTAGCATATCTTAAAAGAATCCTTGTTCAATGTATTCAATTCTTAGAAGAGCCTTTATGTTGGTCTGGTCAGGGATTCATGGTTTTGTTTTGTTTTTTTTTTTTAATCCACATGCGCTGTCAGTGAAAGCACATTAAAAAAAAAAAAAGAGAAGAAGAAAAGAAAAATTATTGTTTTTTTAATGTCCTATCCTTGACCTATTTTGATATTTCAAATTATTCCTTATAATTCTTCCAATATAACCTTCTTGAACTTAATAGTACTTTTAAATGTAATGCTTCTTTTTAGATAGGTGATTTTTACAGCTCTTCCTTCAAGTTAGTGTCATAAGTAGGTAAGCATAATGAAATATATGGAAAGGAATGAAAATAAGCAATTTCTGAAAAGTTGCAGATTTAGTTTTGAGTTGTATGCTCTTCTAATTTTTTTTAATTCCAAAAACAATCAGGCAGCATTGTTTATAGTTCATTTTTTTCAAACAATTTGTTTACTATCTAAAGCTTCTTTTCCAGATTTTTAAAGAAAATAAAAAGAAATATTTAGAAAATAACATTTTAAATGAAGGATCCAGAAAAATGTTTTATTTCAGTATGACACTGATTATTTATACTTGATTATAAAATAAAAATGTAGTGTATCAAGATAAGTTTATCAAGTATTCCACATTTCAAAATTCAGTCACTTTAATGTATTTGTATCCTTCCTCCCTAAATCAAATAAATTTTTAACTTTTTAATTGAGAATTTTCCTTAAGACCTTTAATAAATAACCAATACTATAACATCAGTTTCCCAAATTAAGGCCGTCAAAGACCCATTAGCAATTCAGATAAATTAAACAAAAAATAATTATATGTATCTCACTTTTATTTTATTGTATGAATGTTTATCTCTTTTATTTTAATGAACATTTTAGGAAAATTACAATGAAATATGTCAAACAAATGTAATTACCACTCCTTTACTATGCAAGAAACCCTTCACTTTTCTTGTCAATGGGATTCCTATTTTTTTTTGATCCACTATCCTAAAAACAATTATGTCAAATTTAAAAAATTAATGCTATTATTAATACCAAACATGAAACATACGTAATTGGCAAAGTTGGTTACAGGTTTGTGAGAAAAATGCATATCTAATTTGTGGGAGCTCTTTTAGAGTAAAATGATTCAACCTTACAAATATAAAATTAGTATACATGTGAATGTGTATGTTACAGTGAAAATAATTGATAAAAAAATCTAAGAATATTTAAAAGCATCTAAGGTCATGATCCAGGGGTCCTGGGATTGAGTCCCGCATTGGGCTCCCTGTTCAGCTCCTTCTCCCTTTCTCTCTGCCACTTTTCCTGCTTATGCTCTCTCATTCTCTCTCTGTCAAAAAAATAAATAAAATCTTAAAATTTTTTTTCTTTACATTTAGTTTTTTTACTTCAACCAAGATTCTTCCTTTCCATCACAATTGAATCTGAAAATAATTCTGAATCCTAATTACTCTGAAAAAATAAAAAATTAAAATAAAGTAATTACACAAAATAATTGTACTGAATTTTCAAATCAAAACCATGTTGCGGGGGCGCCTGGGTGGCTCAGTGGGTTAAGCCGCTGCCTTCGGCTCGGGTCATGATCTCAGGGTCGTGGGATTGAGTCCCGCATCGGGCTCTCTGCTCAGCAGGGAGCCTGCTTCCCTCTCTCTCTCTCTGCCTGCCTCTCCATCTACTTGTTATTTCTCTCTGTCAAATAAATAAATAAAATCTTTAAAAAAAAAAAAAAACATGTCGCATTAATCCATTAAGAGTAATTAAAATAGTCGTGTTGAATTTCTGATGAATATGTATGATTTTGTTATCGGAATAGTTGTTTCTTTTGGTCACTTCCATATGTCAGAAGCAGTTTGTATGACTGTTTATCCCTTAACCACTATTCTTAACAGGGAAAAGATATGTCAGGTACATTGTAAAATAATCCTGGTATCTTGGGTTGCACAAAATATGTAACTATATATCAATATATCAGCTGTATCCTATTATCATAGGAAATCTATCCATTTTAAGCAAATTCACATAAAAAAGAAAATTGTGGTGTGTCTATGATTGTTTATGTCATATTGTTGAGTATTTTTCTGACAGAAAAGAACTTTCTATTTGAGCAGGTCTTGCTGAGAACCTAAACTTCTGCTCTGCTTGCAGTTTTATGTCTGAAGATTAGAAAAGTTTCCACAGGTTAGTTACAGACCCCATACTTTCAGATCTTATTTCTTATCCAATTCACCACTATTAATAATCAGATTCAGGATATTTTGGTATCACTGTACCATCTCTTGTTCTCTGACTTTATGATGCTGGATGAGTTGGCTCAGTTAGGGATGAGGGTATCCTCAGACCTATCCCTCTACCTGGATACCAAGCAATAACTGCTCTCAAAAGTGAGTATGAACTACATAAGAATATCTCACTAAAACCAAACTAAATGTACACCAACATAAATTCTCCTTTTGCCATATGACAAAAAGGCTTGATCTATTTTGATTCTAGTGAAGGAATTAGATAGTGAGGGTATTGGGTAGAAAGACAAAACCGTATTGACCATCTAAGTTTAAACCATAAAGTCCTATGAACCCACTCAAGAGCTTTATCATACCTTGGGAAGAGCCCCTTTGAAATGAGAATTCCTCAGTCGATTAAACATCTGTCTTTAATTCAGGTCCTGACTCCTGGGATCGAGCCCCACATCGGGCTCCCTGCTTAGTGTGGAGACCGCTTCTCCCTCTCCTCCATGCTTGTGTTGTCTCTTGCTATCTTTGTTGGTATCTCTATCTCTCCCTCAAATAGATAAATGAAATTTTAATTTTTTTAAAAAAGATAGAATTCCTGACCCTTTCCTTTAGTGACTTCTTGTAAATCCAAATAACTAGTTAACTAAATAGATAAATAAAACACTGTAGCACTTCTAATGACTCTGCTGCTGAAGTCTATACTGAAGCAGTGTCCAAGAAACACTACATTCAAGCACCTAAAGTATAGTGAAAGCACACAAGGCTGTTCCTAATATGTGTTCCAAGACTACAGAAAGACCCTGCTCCGGTCCCTCCAAAATACTTTTCAAAGTTTCTTATTCATACAGAGATGTCTTTTTCAGGCCTAAATACTGACTTCCGGAAGAACAACATGTTAATTCGAATCACTTTTGGGGTGGGTAATATTATATTACATTTCACACATTGCATCATTTTCTTTAAACAGAAAAGAACGTGAGAGTGAAAAAATATGTAGGAAACTCACAAAGGAACTGAGTTATTAAGTATATTTTTTTTTTTCAGGCAGTAATAGGTAAAGAGCTTTGCTTTGTTTCCAACCCATTGGTAGGAGACGAGACAAGTGTGAACACATGACAGAAGATTAAAGAAATCATACACAAGGGATCAACATAGGAAGGATGTTTATTAGATTGGTGACATAGGAAATGCAGCTGAAGTAGGTAGTACTTGATACATAAATTAGAAGGCAAACATTTACAATAGATGAAAATGTATAGGGTCTGTTACCACTTTGCTTACTGAACCAGAATTATCATTCAATACTCAGGCAAGTGGTAACTAATCCCAAGATCTTTCCTCCACACTTCCTTTCCCTTCAGGAGAACTGGGTCTTTCTTTCCTCTGTTTTCATTCTATCATGTGTTCATGTGATGGTAATGATCGCTGTAAATGATAACTACATTCAGGAATATCTTGTCACTGGATAGTTACCTCCTTCATGGCATGATTCTGTCTTGTTTATTTTGCATGCCCAGCAAATGATATGTGCCACTTTGTTTGAATTCAATAAATGTTTGTTGGCTGTAAGGATAAACATGGGAGCAACAGAACAAGTCAGTGTTATAAAAAACAAAACAAAACAAAACACATGGTTCATATTTGATGAACAGCAAGTTGGTTTTGACTGGCAAATGTAAAATATACACTTGAACATATCTCCAGAAATCTAGGCTGCAGCAATATTGAAGAGAGCTCTAAATGCCAAATGACATAACCTATACTAAACTGGTCATTATCTGCCAGTCTCCAGAGGTATTTTTGTCAGAAGAAGCATTCTTGAATCCTGACAAAGGAAGGATTCTGTTGTCATAAAAGCAGTTTAAAAGCAGTGAAAAATAAATAAATAAATACCTTGTTTTAATGCAAGGTATATTCAGGCAACTATTGCTTGTTGATATAGTACAGAATTAATATTTAAGTGTATTTTTGTGGACTCCAAAGATCAGAAGAATGAAATTTGTGTTGAAAATAAACTTAAGGAATTAACTTCGAATCAAAAAAGGGTATTTTTGTAAACAATGTGATGTAGTGACATATACAGACATTGATAATTTTGCAGGTACTCAGGAAGGAATTGAGTTTATTTCTGATTGCCATATGTCCTCTAGAAAGTAACAGACAAGGTCATTTGTTGTGTAGGTAATTGGGTTGAGGAAAAATGTAGGTAGAATTTGATGAGTTATAAATATAGTATTTGTGGGTCTGTATAAGAAGAAATGAGACTAGTGATATAAAAAAGGTGATAGGGTTTCAAAATCATATACACGATACAGAACTGATATGTCATTGCTTCTTGCTTCCCTCCTACAATGAAAAGCTACCATCAGGTAACAAAACAGAATACAAATTATGTGAACCTTGCATTTTGTCAATACAGCTACATAAGAACTACTTTTCCCAAAATATCTTTCTCTTAACAATTTCATGTTAACAGGAACTAAATCTTCTTCACATAGACATATTTTGACTCACATAGACATTTAGCACAAGATTTGAAAGGCAGTATGAAAAGTAACAACTATAGATCAATGACAGGTAGGTAGATATATAGGTAGATATATAAATATATAGGAAGAGCTCAGAAGGTCAGCACAAGGCATAATAAGCTATTACTGCCACACATTATCACTTGTGTGTTGGTTCCGCTTACCAGCATGGGATTGCATCTAGGCTCATGGCTTCCTTAGACCTTGTCAAATTTTCCTTCAGCATTCTCCACTCCTGGGCCAGATATACCTTTATTTCCATGGCAAGTATCATAAAATTTTGCAAGACACCACCATTATCAAAATTGGAGACCTGGAGACATAGAAGACACCCAGGAAGTTCCCATCTATCCTATGGTTTACAGCTCATCTAAAGAAGTCTAATGTTACCATTGTTGCTTTGTGTCCACCTTCTCTTCCTGATCACTTGTTTTGAGGATTTTAGTTTCCTGTACCAGAGTTGATGCAATATACTTACATAGACCACATAACCAGCCCAAACAATTGTGCTAAGCACAGTCACTCAATAAGCCACACATTGCTCTATTCTTTTCATTAAACCATAAATAATTCTCATCCAATGTTGGCAGTTTCCACAGCAGGCATGGTAGCAAAGAGATTTTATAGTTCTGGTAGCAGAGAGAGGAAAATGGCCTATCAGAGCCTCTGGGCTGGGTGGAGAATGAATAAAACTTTGCCCCTATAAATATAACTCATGAATAACCAATTTTTGGAAGAATTCACATATTAGCCAAAAATAGTTGTTTTATTTCTCAGTGATTAGCTACAAATGTATGTAACTTTACATTATTTTCCATCTCAAATATATTATCTATATATGTATATATGCTCACATTTTAAGTTTTTTTTTTCTTTTTCCTTGTTCATCATCTCTTCAACCCTGTCCTGCTAATGTGCATAGAGTAATCTATTTTTGGAATGGCTAACTAACTCAGGAATAATAAGTAATCATTATGCTTGATCTACCACTATTTACATATTTGTAATCAATAGTATGTTGTCCATATAGTGAAGCAATATCTTATATTTTAAAAACCAAAATGGTTATGTTAAAATTTATTGAATTATTAGGAAAAACTAAATAGGATTTTATCTGCAAATGGGCAGAATTTTATATATCTTAACTAGTTTCAGCTTCATCTTTTTTTTTTAATAAGCACAGGAGAAAAGGTTTTTAATGATTACTAAAATGTATGTATAGATACTGTGACAAATTAGATCAATATTTTAAAATTTACAACTGTATTCTATGGAAATATGTAAAGACTTTCTAATTGTTGATGGAATTTTCCTTCTGAACAGGTAAAGAAGTGGGCACATACAAACTACATTCAATGGAGGGGGGTAAAATTCCCTAGGACTTGTCATATATATTTAAAATAATTGCATCCTATTAAGCAATGGAAAAAAATTAACTTGAGGCATATAAGGTGGTCCAGTCAATCTTTTCACATAACTAACATTCTAAATTTAGTATTCTGTATGCAGTGGAATAGAGACTTTATTAAACATGTATCATTTTATTTTACAGAATACACCTGCTACATAAATACCAAAAAATTACATTCTAGTTGTTATGAGAGAAGTCTAGCTATGTTTCACAGCTAACAAATAATTGCAAGACAGAAGAGGCTACTGTAGTATTATAAATTTCTGCTTCCAGTCTTTTTATATTTCTACATTTTCTTTCTAAGTCAAAAGTCCTCCCCTGTTTATAAGTATATTTCATAGCTATAGTAAAAAAATGATCTATGCAGGCTGGACTTAGTTTTATGAATTTTAGAGAAGCACACTTTTAAAATAAGTATTTTATTTTATTGACTTAAACAAAAGAGCAATGTTTAGAAACATGTTGATTACAGGGAGGCAGAAAATTAGAGTGATCATGGGGAAATTTTAGAAGGGTAAATAAGTTTGAGTGCTAGCTTGGTCAATTATAATTTGCATTATTTTGGACAAATTATGTGCTCTTTTTAAGCTTCAATTTTATCATCCATAAAAGAGCCTTATATACACTTTGCTTTCCCTACTGTCAAACTCTGCTCACTTTGCATTTATAGGTTCTCCTTCCATCAACTGTACCTTTCTATGTAACTTGGCCTTAATCCTCTGCTGAGCAGGGCCATGCTGATACCTTAGGTGAACTGTCTTTGAAAAAACGTCCTTATAAATCCTATTTGTCTTCCTAGTCCTCACATTTATTATGGAAATTAGGACACCTTAGATGATCTTAGGATAGATATAAAGCTGACAACCTCATTAGGAGGTGGTTGTATATGATTTACTTCAGGATTGCACCTTTACCTCGCTGAAATCACTACTATGATAGACACTAACAAGAGTTTAAGATTCCACAATTTCATACAAATTTAAGAATTATTCATTCCATTTCTGTGAAAAAAAGTTGATGGTATTTTGATAGGGATTGCATTAAATGTGTAGATTGCTTTAGGTAGCACAGACATTTTAACAGTATTTGTTCTTCCAATCCATGAGCATGAAACATTTTTCCATTTCTTTGTGTCTTCCTCAATTTCTTTTATGAATATTCTATAGTCTGAGTAGACATTCTTTGCCTCTTTAGTTACGTTTATTCCGAGGTATCCTATGATTTTGGGTGTAACTGTAAATGGGATTGACTCCTTAATTATTCTTTTTTCTGCCTTTTTGTTGGTGTATAGAAATGCAATTGATTTCTGTGCTTTGATTTTATATCCTGACACTTTACTGAATTCCTGTATGAGTTCTAGCAGCTTTGGGGGGGGGGGGAGTCTTTTAGGTTTTCCACATAAAGTATATCATCTGCAAAGAGTGAGAGTTTGACTTCTTTTTTTGCCAATTCTGATGCCTTTTATTTCCTCTAATTGCTGTGGCTGGAACTCCCAGTACTATGTTGAATACCAGTGGTGGTAGTGGACATCCCTGCCATGTTCCTGATCTTAAGGGAAAAACTCTCAGTTTTTCCCCTTAGAGAATGATATTCGCTGCAGGTTTTTCACAGATGGCTTTTGTGGTATTGAGGTATGTAACCTCTATCCCTATACTTTGAAAAGTTTTAATAAAGAAATGATGCTGTACTTTGTCAAATATTTTTTACACATCTATTGAGATTATCATGTTTCTTGTCTTTTCTTTGATTAATGTAGTGTATAACATTGATTGTGAATGGTGAGCCAACCTTGCAGCCCAGGAGTAAATCCCACTTGGTCATGGTAAATAATCCTTTTAATGTACAGTTGAATCCTATTAGCTAGCATTTTGGTGAGAATTTTTGCATCCATGTTCATCAAGGATATTGGTCTATAATTCTCTTTTTTGATGGGGTCTCTGTCTGGTTTTGGGATCAAGTTAATGCTGCCCTCATAAAATGAGTTTTGAAGCTTTCCTTCCATTTCTAATTTTTTGAACAGTTTCAGATGAATAGGTATTAATTCTTCTTTAAATGTTTGATAGAATTCCCCTAGGAAGCCATCTAGCCCTGGGCTCTTGTTTGCTGGGAGATTTTTTATTACCACTTCAGTATGCTGGCTGGTTATGGTCTGTTCAGGTTTTCTTTATCTTTCTGGTTCAGTTTTGGTTGTTTATACATCTCTAGGAATGCATCCATTTCTTCCATATTGCCTAATTTGCTGGCATATTGTTGCCATAATATGTTTTTATAATTGTTTGTATTTCTTTGGTGTTGGTTGTGATCTCTTCTCTTTCATTCATGGTTTTATTTATTTGGGTCCTTTATCTTTTCTTTTTGATAAGTCTGGCCAGGGGTTTATTAATTCTTTCAAAGAACCAGCTCCTAGTTTTGTTGATCTGTTCTACTTTTTATTTCTATTTCATTGATTTATGCTCTGATTATTATTTTTCTTCTCCGCTGGGTTTAGGCTCTCTTTGCTATTCTTTCTCCAGCACCTTTAGGTGTAGGGTTAGGTTGTGCATTTGAGACATTTCTTGTTTCTTGATAAAGACTTGTATTGCTACATACTTTCCTCTTAGGATTGCCTTTTCTGGATCCCAAAGATTTTGAACGGTTCTGTTTTCATTTTCATTTGTTTATATGAATTTTTAAAATTCTTCTTTAATATCCTAGTTGACCCATTCATTCTTTAGTAGGATGCTCTTTAGCCTCCATGTATTTGAGTTCTTTCCAACCTTCCTCTAGTGGTTGGGTTAGAGTTTCAAAGCACTGTGGTCTGAAAATATGCAAAGAATGATCCCAATCTTTTGGTACTAGTTGAGACCTGATTTGTGACCCAGGATATGATCTATTCTAGAGAATATTCCATGTGCACTAGAGAAGAATGTGTATTCTGTTGCTTTGAGATGGAATGTTCTGAATATGGAACCAGAAAAGACCCCGAATAGCCAGAGGAATGTTGAAAAAGAAAAGCAAAGCAGGTGGCATAACAATTCTGGACTTCAAAATCTATTACAAATCTGTGACCATCAAGACAGCATGGTACTGGCACAAAAGTAGACACATACATCAATGGAACAGAATAGAGAACCCAGAAATGGACTCTCAACTCTATGGTCAACTAATCTCTGACAAAGCAGGAAAGAATGTGCAACGGGGGAGGGAGGGGAGGGAAAGTCTCTTCAACAAATGTTTTTTGGGAAAATTGGATAGCTACATTCAGAGGAAAGAAACTGGACCATTTCCTTATACCACACACAAAAATAGAGCCAAAATAGGTGAAAGACCTCAATGTGAGACAGGAATCCATTAAAATCCTCAAGGAGAACGCAGACAGCAACCTTTTTGACCTCAGCCACAGCAATTTCTTCCTAGACACATCACCAAAAGCAAGGGAAGGAAGGGCAAAAATGAACCATTGAGTCTTCATCGAAATAAAAAGCTTTTGCAAAGCAAAGGAAATGGTCAACAAAACTAAAAGACAACTGACAGAATAGGAGATGATATTTGTAAATGACATATCAGATAAAGGGTTAGTATCCAAAATATATAAAGAACCTATCAAACTCAATACCCAAAGAACAAATAATCCAATCAAGAAATGGCCAGAAGATATAAACAGACATTTCTCCAAAG
The DNA here is from genome assembly GCF_030435805.1 of Mustela lutreola. NCBI lineage: Eukaryota > Metazoa > Chordata > Mammalia > Carnivora > Mustelidae > Mustela > Mustela lutreola. Next base: position 109,303,198 of record NC_081295.1, read on the forward strand.
AAGATATCCAAATGGCCAACAGGCACGTGAAAAAGTTCTCAACATCACTCGCCATCAGGGAAATACAAACCAAAACCAAAATGAGATACCACCTCCTGTGGTATCAAGTGGCATACCTTGACCTCACACCAGTCAGAATGGCTAAAATCAACAAGTCAGGAAATGACTGATGTTGGTGAGGATGAGGAGAAAGAGGAATCCTCCTACACTACTGGTAGGAATGAAAGCTGGTGCAGCCACTTCAGAAAACTGCATGGAAGTTCCTCAAAAATTTGAAAATAGAGCTACCCTCTGACCCAGCAATTTTACTACTGGCTATTTACCTCAAAGATGCAAATGTAGTTATCTGAAGGGACATGTGCACCCCAGTGTTCATAGCAGCAATGTCCACCATAGCCAAACTATGGAAAGAGCCCAGATGTCCATCAACAGATGAATGGATAAAGAAGATGTGGTGTACATGTGCGCACACACACAGAGACACACACTCATACAATTTGCAACGATGTTGGTGGAACTAGAGGGTATTAGGCTAAGCAAAATAAGTCAATCAGAGAAAGATAATTATTGTATGATCTCACTGATGTGTGGAATTTGAGAAACAAGGCAGAGGGTCATGGGGGAAGAGAGGAAAACATAGAGTGAGAGGAAACCAGAGAGAGAGAGATGGACCATAAGAGACTCTTAATCTCAGGAAACAAACTGAGAGGTTGCTGGAGTGGAGGAGGGTAGGAAGAATAAGGTGGTTGAGTGATGGACATTGGGAAGGTATGTGCTATGGTGAGCGATGTGAATTGTGTAAGACTGAGGAAACACAGACCTGTGCCCCTGAAAAAAATAATACATTATATGTTAATGAAATTAAAAAAAAATTCCACACTTCATTTACCATTGAGAAACTACCACTGGCCATAGTCTGCTGTGGTAACAGAGATTTTTCACAATGAATTGAAAAACTTAACATATTTTTCTTTTTCAAATTACATATCTTTGTGGGTCCATATTTTCTTCATCTATGTCCAACAGAACAACTGATTAAATGCAAAAGCAGATAGGAGAAATAAGCCACCTTCCATTAAACTAGATTTGAGAATAAAATGAAATATCATTAAATAATTTTATAATTTTAAAATTATTTTGTTTTGGAATAGAGTTGTTTTTCATAAGAGTATTGTCTATAATAAATAGATTTAATATTGTCATCTTTAAGTGAATAAATTTTTAATTTTTGTTTTAATTTTGAATGTAATAAATATAGAAATAAACAAAAATCCCTTTAACCTCCTCAATAATTTTCTAAGACTCTTGTCTGTACTGTCATTTGCAAATATCTTCTCCCATTCCGTGGGTTGCCTCTTTGTTTTCTTGACTGTTTCCTTTGCTGTGCAGAAGCTTTTGATTTTGAAGTCCCAAAAGTTCATCTTCGCTTTTGTTTCCTTTGCCTTTGGAGATATATCTTGAAAGAAGTTGCTGTGGCTGATATCAAAGAGATTACTGCCTATGTTCTCCTCTAGGATTCTGATGGATTCCTGTCTCACATTGAGGTCTTTTATCCATTTTGAGTTTATCTTTGTGTATGGTGTAAGAGAATGGTCCAGGTTGATATCCAGGATCCATAATGAACTCCTCAAACTCAACACACACAAAACAGACAATCATATCAAAAAATGGGCAGAAGATATGCACAGACACTTCTCCAATGAAGAAATACAAATGGCTATCAGACACATGAAAAAATATTCATCATCATTAGCCATCAGGGAGATTCAAATTGAAACTACATTGAGATATCACCTAACACCAGTTAGAATGGCCAAAATAAGCAAGACAGGAAACAACATGTGTTGGGGGGATGTGGAGAAAGGGGAACCCTCTTACACTGTTGGTGGGAATGCAAGTTGGTGTAGCCTCTTTGGAGAACAGTGTGGAGATTCCTCAAGAAATTAAAAATAGAACTTCCCCATGAACCTGCCATTGCACTACTGAGTATTTACCCCAAAGATACAGATGTAATGAAAAGAAGGGCCATCTGTACCCCAATGTTTATAGCAGCAATGGCCACAGTCGCCAAACTGTGGAAAGAACCAAGATGCCCTTCAACGGACTAATGGATAAGGAAGATGTGGTCCATATACACAATGGAGTATTAGGCCTCCATCAGAAAGGATGAATACCCAACTTTTGTAGCAACATGGACTGGACAGGAAGAGATTATGGTGAGTGAAATCAGTCAAGCAGAGAGAGTCAATTATCATATGGTTTCACTTATTTGTGGAGCATAACAAATAGCATGGAGGACATGGGGAGTTAGAGAGGAGAAGGGAGTTGAGGGAAATTGGAAGGGAAGGTGAACCATCAGAGACTATGGACTCTGAAAAACAATCTGAGGGATTTGAAGGGGCGGGGGGTTGGAGGTCGAGGTACCAGGTGGTGGGTATTATAGAGGGCACGGATTGCATGGAGCACTGGGTGTGGTGCAAAAATAATGAATACTGTTATGCTGAAAATAAAAAAAAATAATTAAAAAAAATAATAAAATTTTAAAAAAATAATTTTCTAAGACTATAAACAGATCTTGGAATCACAACTTTTGAGATACTCCCTTCTGTTTTATTCTGTATTGAATGGTCTGTCTTTACCTAAGTGGCATATGCTTTTACTGCAATTTTAAAAGAAATGTTGGCATTGAGTAAGGCTAGTTCTTTCACTTTCTTTTTTTTTGTTGTTGTTTTTTTCTTCATTAGTTCTTTGTGGAGCTTAGAAATAAGGAAAGTAAGGTGAATTTTACCTTATATTTCAAATACTCAAGAGGTTAGTGGGGAGAGAGAATGGGTTAAATTGGTGAGGGGGATGAAGGAGTCTATTTGTGTTTACCACTGGGTTTTGTATGGGAGTGATGAATCACTATATTGTACACCTGAAACTAATATTACACTGTATGTTAACTAACTGGAATTTAAATAAAAACTTAAAAAATACTCAAGTATTATTTGAATTTGTATTTTCATATGCACATGCATTATTTACATAATAAAATTTAAAATATGTAAGCATTTAATAATATAAGATTGAATTAATATTAAAGATATAATAACATGAGTCATTTACAAATTCAAATGTCAGAACCTTCAGTTCATCAACAATAGGATATGGCCATGACTCATGAAAAAGAAAAGAAGAAACTAAAGTGAATTCAACAGGAATGAGAATGTCACTTGAAGAAATCGTTGATCTGAGAAGCATAAAATGTTCACATTAATGTTGTTGGAAAAACGCAGTATTTAATATGAATCAGAGATCTCTTAGTACTTAAACATGTTGGCAAGAATACTGGATAGATATATTTAGAGAGGAAGAGCCTATGAAATGGAATATATATTATGTATCATATTTTTCTTCTCAATTATCATAGACTTGCTTTTTAATAAGTAAATCTATAATCCGTCTAGAATAAAAATCAAGTTTAGAAGCACATTACTTGGCATCCCTTTTTCAAATTATACTTCTTATTTTGTGATAAAATATAGATTCACATATTGATATGAAATAATACATAGATGACTTATACCCTTTACTCAGTTTCCCCAAATGGTAACATCCTACAAACTTTAGTTCAATATCATGAACAAGATATGAACAGTGATGATACATACATTTCTGTCAACATGAGAATTCTCTATACTGCCTTTTTACAACCACACCCTTTTTCTTCTTGCTCCTGCCTCTTCAGTAAGCCCTGGCAAGCACTAATATGATTTCCATTTCTATAATTTGTCATTTCAATTTGTTATATAAATGAAGTTGTAAAATATGTGACCTTTTGGAATTTACTTTTTTCACTCAAAATAATTTCATTGAGATCAGTACAAGTTGTGAATATCAATCATTCTTTCCATTTTATTGCTGAGTATTTTTCTACAGTATGGATACACCAGTTTGTTTAATCATTCACCTATTGAAGGACAACTAGATCAATTTTCAGTTCGTGGCTATTATGAGTAAAGTTGCTATAAACATCCATGAATGTTTTTATATGAATATAAGTCATTTTTCTTGGATTAATGTGCAACAGTATGTTTGTAGGTCTGTATGGTCGGTCAATGCATGTGCAATTTTATTTTTTAAAAAACCCATCAAATAGTTTTCCAGAGTGACTATAACATTTTAAATTTCAATCAGTAATAAAAGTGATCCATTTCATCCACACCTTTGCCAATATTTGGTTCTGTCAGTATTTTTTTTTTAATTTTAGCCATCCATTCTTTATAGTTGTGTACTGATATCTTTATTGTGGTTTAAATTTGTATTTTGCTGATGAATAGTGGTATTTAACATATTTTCATGTGCTTATTTGCCATCTGTATTCTTTTTTCACTTACATGTCTGTTTATGTAATTTCCCATCTTCTAATTAATCTTTTTTATTCTTTAGTTCTGAGAGTCCTTTACATATTATATATACTGGTCATTTTTTGAATATATGGTTTACAAATATTTTCTTCAAGTCCATACATTATCTTGTCTTTGTATTTGCTTAACAGTCTTTATATTTTTTTAAAGATTTTATTTATTTATTTGATAGAGAGAGATCACAAGTAGGCAGAGATGCTGGCAGAGAGAGAGGAGGAAGCAGGCTCCCTGCTGAGCAGAGAGCCCAATGCGGGACTCAATCCCAGGACCCTGAGATCATGACCTGAGCCGAAGGCAGTGGCTTAACCCACTGAGCCACCTAGGCGCCCTGCTTAACAGTCTTTAATAGAACAAAAGTTTTAAATTTTGATGAAGCTCAATTATCAATTTTTTTCTTTGTTGATCATGATTTAATGTCTAATGGCCTAACTATAAATGAAATGTGAGATATTTATGCTAAAAATCTGAAACATATATCAAAGATTTGTTTGTTTGTTTATGGATGGCTAATTGTTTCAGCATTATTTGTTGACAAGATTTTTCAACTTTACTCCACTGAATAGGATTTACATCTTTGCAAAAAATAGTAAGGCATATTTGATGAGTCTATTTCTGATTCCTTTATTATGGTCCATTGAACTGTGCATACATACCTTCATCAATACCACAGAGTATTTTTTATTTTTTTAAAGATTTTGTTTATTTATTTGACAGAGATCACAAGTAGGCAGATAGGCAGGCAGAGAAAGAGGAGGAAGCAGGCTCCCTGCCCAACAGAAAGCCCAATGCGGGGCTCTATCCCATTACCTAGGATCATGACTGGAGCAGAAAGCAGAGGCCTTAACCTACTGAGCCACCCACATGCCCCAATACCACACAGTATTAATTACTATAACTTTACAATTAGCCTTGAAATTGCATAAACTGTTTCCTTCTAATTTGTAGTTTTGTTTTGTTTTGTTTCAAAATTGTCTTAGCAAATCAGGTTTCATTGATGTTCTATATTTTAGAGTAATCTTATCTGTATCAACAAATAGTCTTGCTGAGATTTTGATATATGTTGCATTCAATCTGCATATCAATTTTGAAGAACTGTATCTTTAAAATTTCAAAATAGCCCTCCAATGTATGAACACAGTCTATCTCTCCATTTATTTAAATGTTATTTCAGTTCTTCCATCAGTGTTACATAGTTTTCAAAAAATGAGTCTTGTACATGCTTTATTAAATTTTTATTTAAGTGTTTCATTTCTTAGAGAGATTATGAACGGCACTGAATTTGTAATTTTGATATCCACAGGTTTATTAGTGGTATATAGAAATACAATTGTCTTTTCATATTTATTTTGCATCATTCATTTTTTTTTTTAAATTTCAGTGTAGTTAACATACAGTGTATTAGTTTCAGGTTTACAATATGTGATTCAACAATTCCATACATTACTCACTGCTCATAAAGGTAAGTGTAATCCTCTTCACCTATTTTACCCATCTTTCCTACCCACCTCTCCCCTGATTACCATCTGTTTGTTCTCTGTAGTTAAGAGTAGATTTTTTTGTTTCTTTTTTTCCCTTTGTTCATTTGCTTTGTTTCTTATATTCCATAAATGAATGACATCATATGGTATTTGTCTCTTCTGACCAGCTTATTCTACTTAGCATTATACTCTCTAGCTCCATCCATGTTATTATACCATATGAAGTTGCTAAAATCATTAATAGTTCTAAGAGGGTTTCTGTGTTGTTTTATTTGTTTTCATATATTACTTGAAAGTTTGGTTTGTTTGTTTGGGTGTTTTTTTTTCCCCTAAGATTTTATTTATTTATCTGTCAGAGAGAGAGAGAGAGCCGGGGGGAGAGGAAGGCAGAGGGAGAAGCATGCTCTCTGCTGAGTAAGGAACCCAATCATGACCTAAGCCTAAGGCAAATGCTTAATGGACAGAGCCATCCAGGCATCCCTCCTTGAGGTTTTCTACACAAGCATCCTGCTGTCTGCAGAGATAGTATTATTTCTTTTATTCAGACCTGTATTTTCATTTCCAACCAACATTGTAGGAATATTTTATTCTTATTTTTATTTCTCTTTCCTGCTGCATTACATTGCTGTAACTTCTAGGACTATATTAAATAAAAGGTGTGAAAGAACAATTTTTGCTTTGTTCTTGATATTAGGCAGAAAGCATTTAGTGTTTAATAATTAGGTATTATGTTGTATATTTTAAAGTCACCTCTATTACTGTTTTTCTGAGACATTTTATCATAAATAGACAATGAATTGTGTAATTTTTTTGTACATCAATTGATTAGATCATGTGATTTTTCTTCTTTAGCCTGTGAATACAGTAGATGTGGCTTGTACTAAGTTTTGAATATGGAGTCATCTTTCTTGCATTTCTGTAATAAACACCATTTCCTCATATTGTATATTTATTTTTATATGCCACTGAATTTCATCTGCTAATTTTTTTTCTCTTTTTTTAAATTTTATTTTTAAATAAACATATAATATATTTTTATCCCCAGGGGTACAGGTCTGTGAGACGCCAGGTTTACACACTTCACTGCACTCACCATAGCACATACCCTCCCCAATGTCCTGAACCCCACCCCCTTCTTTCAACCCCCCTCCCTCCAGCAACCCTCAGTTTGTTTTGTGAGATTCAGTCACTTATGGTTTGTCTCCCTCCCAATCCCATCTTGTTTCATTTATTCTTCTCGTACCCCCTTAATACCCCATGTTGCATCTCCAATTCCTCATGTCAGGGAGATCATATGACAGTTGTCTTTCTCTGATTGACTTATTTCGTTAAGCATGATACACTCTAGTTCGATCCACATTGTCGCAAATGGCAAGATTTCATTTCTTTTGATGGCTGCATAGTATTCCATTGGGTATATATACCACATCTTCTTTATCCATTCATCTGTTGATGGACATCTAGGTTCTTTCCATAGTTTGGCTATTGTAGACATTGCTGCAATAAACATTCGGGTGCACGTGCCCCTTCGGATCACTACATTTGTATCTTTAGGGTAAATACCCAGTAGTGCAATTGCTGGGTCATAGGGCAGTTCTATTTTCAAGATTTTGAGGAACCTCCATGCTGCTTTCCAGAGTGGTTGCACCAGCTTGCATTTCCAACCAACATTGTAGGAGGGTTCCCCTCTCTCTGCATCCTCACTAGCATCTGTCATTTCCTGTGTTGTTAATTTTAGCCATTCTGAATGGTGTGAGGTGATATCTCATTGTGGTTTTGATTTGTATTTCCCTGATGCCAAGTGATATGGAGCACTTTTTCATGTGTCTGTTGGCCATCTGGATGTCTTCTTTGCAGAAATGTCTGTTCATGTCTTCTGCCCATTTCTTGATTGGATTATTAGTTCTTTGGGTGTTGAGTTTGCTAAATTCTTTATAGACTTTGGACACTGGCCCTTTATCTGATATGTCATTTGCAAATATCTTCTCCCATTCTGTCAGTTGTCTTTTGGTTTTGTCAACTGTCTCCTCTGCTGTGCAAAAGCTTTTGATCTTGATAAAATCCCAATAGTTCATTTTTGCCCTTGCTTCCCTTGCCTTTGGCGATGTTCCTAGGAAGATGTTGCTGTGGCTGAGGTTGAAGAGGTTGCTGCATGTGTTCTCCTCAAGGAATTTGATGGATTCTTTTCTCACATTGAAGTCCTTCATCCTTTTTGAGTCTATTTTCGTGTGTGGTGTAAGGAAGTCGTCCAATTTCATTTTTCTGCATGTGGCAGTCCAATTTTCCCAACACCATTTATTGAAGAGAATGTCTTTTTTCCATTGGACATTCTTTCCTGCTTTGTCGAAAATTAGTTGACCATAGAGTTGAGGGTCTATTTCTGGGCTCTATGTTCTGTTCCATTGACCTATGTGTCTGTTTTTGTGCCAGTACCATGCTGTCTTGATGATGACAGCCTTGTAATAGAGCTTGAAGTCTGGAATTGTGATGCCACCAACTTTGGCTTTCTTTTTCAATATTCCTTTGGCTATTCCAGGTCTTTTCTGGTTCCATATAAATTTTAGGATTATTTGTTCCATTTATTTGGAATAAATGGATGGTATTTTGATAGGATTTGCATTAAATGTGTAGATTGCTTTAGGTAGCATAAACATTTTCACAATATTTATTCTTCCAATCCAGGAGCATGGAACATTTTTCCATTTCTTTGTGTCTTCCTCAATTTCTTTCATGAGTACTTTATAGTTTTCTGATTATAGATTCTTAGCCTCTTTGGTTAAGTTTATTCCTAGGTATCTTATGGTTTTGGGTGCAATTGTAAATGGGATTGACTCCTTAATTTCTATTCTGTCTCGTTGTTGGTGTAGAGAAATGCAACTGATTTCTGTGCATTGATTTTATATCCTGACACTTTACTGAATTCCTGTACAAGTTCTAGCAGTTTTGGAGTGGAGTCTTTTGGGTTTTCCACATATAGTATCATATCATCTGTGAAGAGTGATTGTTTGACTTCTTCTTTGCTGATTAGGATGCCTTTAATTTCCTTTTGGTGTCTTATTACTGATGCTAGGACTTCTAGTACTATGTTGAATAGCAGTGATGATAATGGACATCACTTCCATGTTCCTGACCTTCTTTGAACAGTTTTGATCAGGAAGGGATGATGTACTTTATCAAATGCTTTTTCAGCATCTTTTGAGAGTATCATATGGTTCTTGTTGTTTCTTTTATTGATGTCTTGTATCACATTGATTCATTTGCGAATTTTGAACCAAACTTGCAGCCCTGGAATAAATCCCACTTGGTCGTGGTGAATAATCCTTTTAATATACTGTTGAATCCTATTGGCTAGTATTTTGGTGAGAATTTTCGCATCTGTGTTCATCAAGGATATTGGTCTATAGCTCTCTTATTAGATGGGATCATTGTCTGGTTTTGGGATCAAGGTGATGCTGGCCTCATAAAATGAGTTTGGAAGTTTTCCTTCCATTTCTATTTTTTGGAACAGTTTCAGGAGAATAGGAATTAGTTCTTCTTTAAATGTTTGGTAGAATTTCCCCAGGAAGCTGTCTGGCCCTGGGCTTTTGTTTGTTTGGAGATTTTTGATGACTGTTTCAATCTCTTTACTGGTTATGGGTCTGTTCAGGCTTTCTATTTCTTCCTGGTTCAGTTGTAGTAGTTTATATGTCTCTAGGAATGCATCCATTTCTTCCAGATTGTCAAATTTGTTGGCGTAGAGTTGCTCATAGTATGTTCTTATAATAGTTTGTATTTCTTTGGTGTTAGTTGTGATCTTTCCTCTTTCATTTATGATTTTATTAATTTGGGTCCTTTCTCTCTCTCTCTCTCTCTCTTTTTTTTTTTTTTTTTTGATAAGTCTGGCCAGGGGTTTATCAATCTTATTAATTCTTTCAAAGAACCAGCTCCTAGTTTTGTTGATTTGTTCTATTGGTTTTTTTGGATTCTATTTCATTGATTTCTGCTCTGATCTTTAAGATTTCTTTTTCCTGCTCGGTTTAGGGTTTCTTTCTTGTTCTTTCTCCAGCTCCTTTAGGTGTAGGGTTAGGTTGTGTACCGGAGACCTTTCTTGTTTCTTGAGAAAGCCTTGTACCGCTATATATTTTCCTTTCAGGACTGCCTTTGTTGTGTCCCACAGATTTTGAACCGTTGTGTTTTCATTATCATTTGAATCTTTTCAGTTCTTCTTTAATTTTCTGGTTGACCCACTCATTCTTTAGAAGGATGCTGTTTAGTCTCCATGTATTTGAGTTCTTTCCAAATTTCCTCTTGTTTTGAGTTCTAGCTTCAGAGCATTGTAGTCTGAAAATAAGCAGTGAACGATGCCAATCTTTTGATACCGGTTGAGACATGACTTAGGACTCAAGATGTGATCTATTCTGGAGAATCTTCCATGTGCACTAGAGAAGAATGTGTATTCTGTTGCTTTGGGGTGAAATATTCTGAATATATCTGTGATGTCCATCTAGTCCAGAGTGTTATTTAAGGCCTTTATTTCCTTGTTGATCTTTTGCTTGGATGATCTGTCCATTTCAGTGAGGGGAGTGTTAAAGTCTCCTACTACTATTGTATTATTGTTGATGTGTTTCTTTGATTTTGTTATTTATTTTTTTTTAAAGATTTTATTTTTTATTTATTTGTCATAGAGAGAGAAGTGAGAGCAAGCACAGGCAGACAGAGTGGCAGGCAGAGGCAGAGGGAGAAGCTGGCTCCCTGCCAAGCAAGGAGCCCAATGTGGGTCTCCATCCCAGGATGCTGGGATCATGACCTGAGCCGAAGGCAGCCGCTTAACCAACTGAGCCACCCAGGCGTCCCTGATTTTGTTATTAATTGGTTTATATAGTTAGCTGCTCCCACGTTGGGGCATAGATATTTAAAATTGTTAGATCTTCTTGTTGGATAGATCCTTTGAGTATGATATAGTGTCCTTCCTCATCTCTTATGATAGTCTTTGGCTTAAAATCTAATTGATCTGATATAAGGATTGCCACTCCTGCTTTCTTCTGATGTCCATTAGCATGGTAAATTCTTTTCCACCCTTTCACTTTAAATCTGGAGGTGTCTTTGGGCTTAATATGAGTTTCTTGTAGGCAACATATAGATGAGTTTTGTTTTTGTATCCATTCTGTACACTGTGTCTTTTGATTGGGGCATTTAGCCCATTAACTTTCAGGGTAACTATTGGGAGATATTAATTTAGTGCCATTGTATTGCCTGTAAGGTGACTGTTACTGTATTTTGTCTCTGTTCCTTTCTGATCTACTACTTTTAGGTTCTCTCTTTGCTTAGAGGACCCCTTTCAATATAGAGCTGGTTTACTGTTTGCAAATTCTTTCAGTTTTTATTTGTCCTGGAAGTTTTTAATCTCTCCTTCTATTTGCAATGATAGCCTAGCTGGATATAGTATTCTTGGCTGCATGTTTTTCTCGTTTAGTGCTCTGAAAATATCATGCCAGCTCTTTCTCGCCTGCCAGGTCTCTGTGGATAAGTCAGCTGCCAATCTAATTTTTTTACCATTGTATGTTACAGACTTCTTTTCCCGGGCTGCTTTCAAGATTTTCTCTTTGTCACTGAGACTTGTAAATTTTACTATTAGGTGATGGGGTGTGGGCCTATTCTTATTAATTTTGAGGGGTGTTCTCTGAACCTCTTGAATTTTGATGCTCGTTCCCTTTGCTATATTCGGGAAATTCTCTCCAATAATTCTCTCCAGTATACCTTCTGCTCCCCTCTCTCTTTCTTCTTCTTCTGCAATCCCAATTATTCTAATGTTGTTTCGTCTTATGGTGTCACTTATCTCTCGAATTCTCCCCTCGTGGTCCAGTAGCTGTTTGTCCCTCTTTTGCTCAGCTTCTTTATTCTCTATCATTTGGTCTTCTATATTCCTAAATCTTTCTTCTGCCTCATTTATCCTAGCAGTGAAAGCCTCCATTTTTTATTGCACCTCATTAATAGCTTTTTTTTATTTCAACTTGGTTAGATTTTAGTTCTTTTATTTCTCCAGAAAGGGCTTTTATATCTCCCAAGAGGGTTTCTCTAGTATCTCCCATGCCTTTTTCGAGTCCAGCTAGAACCTTGAGAATTGTCATTCTGAACTCTAGATCTGACATATTACCAATGTCTGTATTGATTAGGTCCCTAGCCTTCGGTACTGCCTCTTGTTCTTTTTTTTGTGGTGAATTTTTCCGCCTTGTCATTTTGTCCAGATAAGAGTATATGAAGGAGCAAGTAAAATACTAAAACGGTGGCAAAGACCCCAGGAAAATAAGCTTTAAGCAAATCAGAAGAGATCCCAAATCGTGAGTGGGGAGAAAGGGGATAAAAAGAGGTTCAGGAATAAAGAAAGAAAGAATTTTAAAAAGTGAATAAAGAAAATATATAAAAAAGAAAAAATATATATATATATTAGATAAACTAGTTAAACATTAAAAAAAGAAAGGGTAAAAGTTTAAAAAATTAGCAGAATAAGAGAGAAAAATATTAAAAAAGAAGAAAATATTAAATTAACTGCAAGACTAAAGAATCATGGGGAGAAAGCCATGAGTTCCGTGCTTTGCTTTCTCCTCCTCTGGAATTCTGTTGCTCTCCTTGGTATTGAAACCACACTCTTTGGTAGGTGAACTTGGTCCTGGCTGGATTTCTTGTTGATCTTCTGGAGGAGGGGCCTGTTGTAGTGATTCACAAGTGTCTTTCCCCCAGACGGAATTGCACCACCCTTACCAGGGGCTGGGCTGAGTAATCCACTAGGGTTTGCTTTCTGGAGCTTTTGTTCCCTGAGCACTTTCCGTAGAGTTCTGGAGGACGGGAATGAAAATGGTGGCCTCACAGTCTCCTGTCTGGAGGAGCCGAGGGCTCAGGGTCCCACTCCTTAGTGAGCCCTCAGAGAATAGCGACCAATCACTCCTATCTCCCTGGCCTCTGGCCGAGTTCTGCGCTCACCCAGCCTGTGACCGGTTCAAGGTAACCCCTAGCTGAGAGCTCACTCCTAGGCTCTGTCTCTATAGCCGGCTTCCCTGTTCTAATACCTGCAAGATCTGTGACACTCAGACACACCCGAAACTTCTTTGACCTTGCGGGACCTGAGGCCATGCTGACCCCACATGGGCTTCACCCCGGTTTAGCCTCTGGAGTGATGTCCCTCAGCGGAACAGACTTTTAAAAGTCCTGATTTTGTGCTCTGTTGCTCTGCCGCTTACCAGCAGCTGGCCCCTCCCCCTGGGGCCTATCTTCCCGTCGCTTTGGATTTGCTTCTCCGCCAGTCCTACTTTTCAGAAAGTGGCTGATTTTCTGTTTCTAGAATTGCTCTTCTTCTTCTCTTCGATCTCGCATTGGATTTGTCGGTGTTTGCAATCTTTAGATAAGCTATCTAGCTGATCTCCTGCTAGGGGAAGTAGTCTCAGCCTGCTACTTCTCTGCCATCTTCTCATCTGCTAATTTTTTGTAGAAATTTTTGTCTATATTCTTTAGGAGTATTGATCAGTGGTTTTCTTTCATTTTTTTAAACTAATTTTATTTGGTTTTGATGTAATAATAGCTTTAGAAAATGAACTGAGAAGTTATCTCTTCTCTTCTATTCCCCAGAAGAGATTGTATAAACTGGTGTTATGTCTAAACATTTGGTGAAATTCTCCAGCAAAATCATCTAGATGTACATATTTCTCTTTTGGATACTTTAAAATTTCCTTAATAGATAGAGAGTTATTCAAATGGTCTAGTTCATATTAGGTGAGGTGTGGTAGGTTTTGTTTGCTGTTGCCATTCTAGTAATTTGTCTATTTCATGAAAGTTATCACTTTGTGTGTGCAGAACTGTTTTTGGTTTTCCCTAAATATTCTTTTAATGTGTCCATGGAAGAGGTAAGCCCTATGTCATTCCTCATAATTAATAATTTGTGTGTTTTCTCTTTCTTATCTTGTCTCATTGTAAGTTTGCAAATTTTCTTTACCTTTCATTTAGGGGTAGTGCTAAATTCTCTTAACTGTAGTGAATTTGTCTATTTTTCTTCTTCATTCTGATAGTTATTTTGTTTAGCATAATTTGTAACTCTATATTTTAGTGCATTCACGTTAGGTATATGCCCAGCCCTACTGAGGTTTAATTGACAAAAATTGCATACATTTTAAATGTTGATATATGTATACATTGTGAAATGATTACCACAAACAAGCTAACACATTGGTCTCCACACATAGTTCTCACCCCAATCTCTTGAAGTGGTGAGAAAATTTAAGATATATTTTTTTAAATAAATGTTAAGTGTACAACACATTATTATTAACTATCGTCATCCTGTAATACACTAGATCCTCAGAACTTATTCATATTATAAAGAAAAGTCTGTATCATTTGTCTAACATCTTTTCATTTCCCCACCCTTTAGCCCTGGTAACCACCACTCTAGTGCCTACTTCTAGGAGTTCAACTTTGTAAATTCTGTATACAAATGAGAACAGTATTTGTCTCTCTTTGTTGAGTTTATTACATTTGACATGATGTCTGTCAAGCTCCTCCATATTATCACAAGCGGCAGGAATTTCTTCCTTATAGTTGATAATACTCCATTGTATATATATGCCACATTTTCTTTATTCACTTAGTATTGACAGAAATCTTCTGTTTTTTTTTCCCCATATCTAGGCTATTGTAAATAATGTTGCAAAGAACATAGTAGTGCAGATATCTGTTGAGATAGTGGTTTTATTTCCTTTGGATATATACCCAGTTGTGGGATCGCTGGGTCATATGGTAATTCCATTTTTCATCTTTTGAGGAAACTGCATATTGTTTTTCATAATGCTATCTTGATTTACATTCCTACCGACAGGGTAAAATGATTTCCTTACCTCCACACCCTCACAACACTTATTTCCTGTTTGTTTGTTTGTTTTTCTTAAGATTTATTTATTGGGGTGCTGGGTGGCTTGGTTGCTTAGGTGTCTGCTTTCAGCTTAGGTCATGATCTCAGGATTGTTGGATCAAGCCCTGTGTTGGGATCCCTGCTCAGTGAGGAGCCTGCTTCTTCCTCCTCCTCTGCTTCTTCTCCTGCTTGTACTCTCTCTCTGTCAAATAAATGAATACAATATTTTTAAAAATATTTATTTATTTGAAAGAAAAAGAGAGTGAGAGCAGGGAAAGGAGCAGAGATAGAGGAAGAGAGAAATTTAAGCAGAAAGTATAGAGCTGATGCAGGGTTCAATCTCAAGACCCTGAAATCAGGACCAGAGCTAAAACAAAGAGTTGGATGTTTAACCTACTATACCATCCAGGTGCACTCTTGTCTTTTTGATAATAGCCATCCTAAAAATTATGAGATAATATCCCATTGTGGCTTTCATTTGCATTTGCACCCTGATGATTAATGATTTTGAGTACTTTTTCATGTACCTATCGGATATTTGCAGGTCTTCTTTGGAGAAATGTCTATTCAGATTTTCCTGATATATCATTTTTTATATGTAATATGTCTCTCTGGTAATATTCTTTACTCTGAATTCTGCTTCATATGATATTCATATAGATACTTCTATTTTCACTTAATTAATGTTTACTTGATATACCTTTTTATCTCCTTTTACTTTCAAACTGTCTATATTGTTATATATTTTTACATTGATATATTTGAAGTGAGTTTTTTAATAGACAACATAGAGTTGAGTCATATTTTTAATATACTCTGCTAATCTTGGGGCACCTGGGTGGCTTAGTGGGTTAAAGCCTCTGCCTTTGGCTCAGGTCATGATTCCCAGGGTCCTGGGATCAAGACACAGGGAGCCTGCTTCCCCCTCTCTCTCTGCCTGCCTCTCTGCCTACTTGTGATCTCCCTCTCTCTGTCAAATAAATAAATAAAATCTTTAAATATATATATATATATACTCTGCTAATCTTTACATTTTGAGTAATTTATTTATACCTTTTGTTATCTATTATAATCAATATATTAAGACTAAAATATTCTAATTTATTTTTTGTATTTCGTGTTTTCTTTTTATTTTTATTCTCTGTTATTTTTTTCTACTTTCCTATGGGTTACTTGAAGATTTCTTAGAATTTTGTTTTCATTTATCTATAGTATTTTTAACCCATTTGTTTGTATAGCTATGTTATTGGTTGTTCTAGATGTTGTGTTATATATGCAGTATTTGTCATAGCAAACTGTTATGTTTCAATTCAAGTTAGGTATAAAAATGTGACCACTTTTTGCATACATTTATCTTTGCTAGTTTAAAATGCAATTGTCAAGTATTTTCCTGCATACATTTAGAATCATTTTAGACAATACTATAGTTTTGTTTCAATCATTAAATATAATTTATAAATCTCAAGAGGTTTGCCTGAATATGGTTTTCTTGGCATGTTCTTTCTTCTTTCCTTATAGTCTAGGATTCCTTCCTTTATTATTTCTTTTCTTTTGAGGTAATTCAATTAGTGACAAATTCTCTTTATTTTCTCTTTCTGAAAATATCTGTTTTTCTCCTTCATTCCAGAATGATATTTTTATTAGCTATATGTTTCTGAACTGACATTTCTCTTTATTAAGCAGTTGGAAAATAAGATGCCAGTTTCTTCTGGTCTCCATGGTTTCTAACAAGAAGTCGCTGTCATTCAAATTGTTTTCTCCTTTGTATATGTCATTTTCAACTGGCTTCTTTCAGTACTTTTATTGGTCTTTAATTTTCAGATAGTCACTTATGAAGTGTCTTGAAGTGGATTATGGGTTTGAGATTCAATCACTTCTTGAATTACTCTTACAATGTTACATTTTTATCCCCCATGTATCACCCCAGAGGGTTGTACGAGGTTAGTCTCTTGAAAAATATGGGAAATTTCATTCATTATTTCTTTGAGTACTTTTTCTCCTCCTTCTGTGACTTCAGTGAAGAAATATCATATTATTTGTTATAATCTCATAGGTCTTGTTCATCTTGTTTCTATTTTGTTTTCTTTTTGTCATTCAGATTGGGTAATGTTAATTTTTTGTTTGCCAGTTTACTTACTCTTCAACTATTGCCTATATACTGCTATTGAATCTAGTCACCGAAATTTTTATTTCTCTCACTTTTTGGTTCCAAAATTTCCATTTGATTCTACTTTGTATCTTCTCTTTCCTTTCTGAACCTGTCTGATGCACTGCCAAATTTTTTGTTTGTTTCTAGTAGGTTCATAATTATTTGTTGAAGCATTTTTATCATAACCATTTAAAAATGTCTGTCAGATAATTTTAACACCTCTGTCATCTATTGTTTGATGTTTTGAATTGATTTTGAGACTCCTTGGCTCTTGGTACAGCAGTGATTTTTTTACTAAAACAGACATTTGTGTCTGTTATGGGACTCTAGATCTTAATTAAACCTTCTTTTAGCTCACTTTTACTGATATCACTGCATTAGGAGAAGGGGAATGTCACATCATTGCTGCAAGATAGACATAGGGGTTTTGGTTTCCCACTTGGCCTACCTGATTCCTAGGTGTGGGGCTCTTGATTACTGCTGTGTAGAAATTAGAGTTCTGGTTCTCCATGTAGTCTCCAGTGACACTGTAATGCTGTTATCCTAATGACTGCTGGGGAATGGTGAAAGTCCAGGGAATCAAGCTCCCTTCATGGTTTCCAGAGATACCATGAAGGATAGATGGGGTCCATCAAGGCCCCATCCATGAAGGTGGATGGGGCCTTGTTGCCAACTGATAGAGATGAAAGTCCTGGCTTCCTACTAGGTCTTAACTAACACTATACCTGTGAGGTGTTAAGACATTTCATTACAGTCTTTTAAGAGTGGATATCTAGGCTTCCTACCTAGTTTTTGTTGATGTGGTTGAGTAGAGAAAGTTTTCCTGCAGAGTTTACCTGATTTAAAGTAGTTATTTTCAAAAGGCCTTCCTAAGCTGTCCCTTTCCTGGTCCTTTTTATAAAGAAAGAGCTCTTTTGTTGGTGTTTATTTTGTTTATGCTTGTAGGTGTTTTAGGTTGCTAGCTTTTTCAGCTCCAAGTCTGGGACATATGAAGAAGAAGAAAGACACACACATACATCACATACATATGAAACTCATCACTATGTTATTCCTTAGTTCCTGATATTCTTAAGAGGTCTTTTTTTTTAACTTAATTGTATTCCTTTTTATGTTTATTTAATATGTAATGTCTAGGGTTTTTAATTGCATTTAGCAAAAAAATAGAAAAAAGTATATCTATTCTTTGTTTCTGAAACAAAAGACTCAATTTCATTTTTAAACATCAGAAAATCTTTTTTGAATTTGGTGACTGCTGTGAAGTGTGTAAACCTGGTGATTCACAGACCTGTACCCCTGGGGATAAAAATATATGTTTATAAAAAATAAAAAATTAAAAAAAAAAAGAAAAAAGAAAATCTTTTTTGAAAATACAAGCCACATAGGTATATCTTCAGTCTTTATTCACCATTTCCCTTCTGCAAAATTCCTTCAGGGTTCCTGGAACATTTTAGAAATCTCGTATTCCAAAATATTCCAGAATATAGTATTTTCAGGTCAGATGAGTAACTTGGCATATTCAGCTGTAATACTCTTTTTAAATTAATTCACTAAAAGGAATATTTCTTTTCCTGTTTTCAGTGGAATGATAATCCTTAGAGGGAAACACAAATGGTATTTAAAATTCCATTATGTGTCATTTGTTAATATTATAAATCATCAACTTAATTGGTATCTTTAAAGTCCACACTGAAAGCTTTAGAAACAGCTATACTAGCCATAGTGTAAAACAATTTGAAGGTCAAAAGACCATTCATTTCAGATACCACAAATTTTAAATTTAAGAAAGAGAAGTATATTTTATGTTAGTTCCAATTCTTGACTACCTTTCAACTTAAAACATTAATATGTCTCATTATAGTGTCTTTTTTGTTGTTGTTATATATTCATGAGCTAAAAATTTGATCTTTGATTCATAGTTTAAATATGTATTTTTTTGGAACAGTTTCAGGAGAATAGGAATTAGTTCTTCTTTAAATGTTTGGTAGAATTCCCCAGGGAAGCCGTCTGGCCCAGGGCTTTTGTTTGGAGATTTTTAATGACTGTTTCAATCTCCTTACTGGTTATGGGTCTATTCAGGCTTTCTATTTCTTCTTGGTTCAGTTGTGGTAGTTTATATGTTTCTAGGAATGCATCCATTTCTTCCAGATTGTCAAATTTATTGCTGTAGAGTTGCTCATAGTATGTTCTTATAATAGTTTGTATTTCTTTGGTGTTAGTTGTGATCTCTCCTCTTTCATTCATGATTTTATTTATTTGGGTCCTTTCTCTTTTCATTTTGATAAGTCTGGCCAGGGGTTTATCAATTTTATTAATTCTTTCAAAGAACCAGCTCCTAGTTTCGTTGATTTGTTCTATTGTTTTTTTGGTTTCTATTTCATTGATTTCTGCTCTGATCTTTATGATTTCTCTTCTCCTGCTGGGCTTAGGGTTTCTTTCTTGTTCTTTCTCCAGCTCCTTTAGGTGTAGGGTTAGGTTGTTTACCTGAGACCTTTCTTGTTTCCTGAGAAAGGCTTGTACCCCTATATATTTTCCTCTCAGGACTGTCTTTGTTGTATCCCACAGATTTTGAACCATTGTATTTTCATTATCATTTGTTTCCATGATTTTTTTCAATTCTTCTTTAATTTCCCTGTTGACCCATTCATTCTTTAGAAGGATACTATTTAGTCTCCATGTATTTGGGTTCTTTCCAAACTTCCTTTTGTGGTTGAGTTCTAGCTTTAGAGCATTGTGGTCTGAAAATATGCAGGGAATGATCCCAATCTTTTGATACCGGTTGAGTCCTGATTTAGGACCGAGGATGTGATCTATTCTGGAGAATGTTCCATGTGCACTAGAGAAGAATGTGTATTCTGTTGCTTTGGGATGAAATATTCTGAATATATCCGTGATGTCCATCTGGTCCAGTGTGTCGTTTAAGGGCTTTATTTCCTTGCTGATCTTTTGCTTGGATGACCTGTCCATTTCAGTAAGGGGAGTGTTAAAGTCCCCTACTATTATTGTATTATTGTTGATGTGTTTCTTTGATTTTGTTATTAATTGGTTTATATAGTTCGCTGCTCCCACGTTGGGGGCATAGATATTTAAAATTGTTAAATCTTCTTGTTGAACAGACCCTTTGAGTATGATATAGTGTCCTTCCTCATCTCTTATTATAGTCTTTGGCTTAAAATCTAATTGATCTGATATAAGGATTGCCACTCCTGCTTTCTTCTGATGTCCATTAGCATGGTAAATTCTTTTCCACCCCCTCACTTTAAATCTGGAGGTGTCTTCGGGCTTAAAATGAGTTTCTTGGAGGCAACTATAGATGGGTTACAGAATGGGAGAAGATATTTGCAAACGACATATCAGATAAAGGACTAGTGTCCAGAATCTATAAAGAACTTAGCAAACTCAACACCCAAAGAATAAATAATGCAATCAAGAAATGGGCAGAGGACATGAACAGACATTTCTGCAAAGAAGACATCCAGATGGCCAACAGACACATGAAAAAGTGCTCCATATCACTCGGCATCAGGGAAATACAAATCAAAACCACAATGAGATATCACCTCACACCAGTCAGAATGGCTAAAATCAACAAGTCAGGAAATGACAGATGCTGGCGAGGATGCGGAGAAAGGGGAACCCTCCTACACTGTTGATGGGAATGCAAGCTGGTGCAACCTCTCTGGAAAACAGCATGGAGGTTCCTCAAAATGTTGAAAATAGAACTGCCCTATGACCCAGCAATTGCACTATTGGGCATTTACCCTAAAGATACAAATGTAGTGATCCAAAGGGGCACATGCACCCGAATGTTTATAGCAGCAATGTCTACAATAGCCAAACTATGGAAAGAACCTAGATGTCCATCAACAGATGAATGGATCAAGAATATGTGGTATATATACACAATGGAATACTATGCAGCCATCAAAAGAAATGAAATCTTGCCATTTGCGACAACATGGATGGAACTAGAGCGTATCATGCTTAGCGAAATAAGTCAAGCGGAGAAAGACAACTATCATATGATCTCCCTGATATGAGGAAGTGGTGATGCAACATGGGGGCTTAAGTGGGTAGGAGAAGAATCAATGAAAGAAGATGGGATTGGGAGGGAGACAAACCATAAGTGACTCTTAATCTCACAAAACAAACTGAGGGTTGCTGGGGGGAGGGGGTTAGGGAGAAGGGGGTGGTATTATGGACATTGGGGAGGGTATGTGCTTTGGTGAGTGCTGTGAAGTGTGTAAACCTGGTGATTCACAGACCTGTACCCCTGGGGATAAAAATATATGTTTATAAAAAATAAAAAATTAAAAAAATAAAAAAATAAAAAAATATGTATTTTTTTTCCTAGCAATATTTGATAATTTTCCTTCAGGAGTAGGGAATTCAAAATGTGCTTTTCATGGCTAAACTGAATATTTAAAAGAATAGGTGAGCAATTTTAAATGATTATAGGGTCATGACTACTCTCTTTGACCCATTTTCTAGTCTCTTTCTAAAATGATCACTTACTTACAGACCTTACAATTAAGTCCATTATTCCGATAAGGAAGTGAATCTAGGTACAGATCTATTAAAGCTTACAAACCAAACCAAACCAAACCACTTCTTTTTGATTGACTTTTACAGATATATTTTTAAAAAAAAACTGTTCTAAAATAGAAAAATTGTGCTATATTCAGGTAACTGAGTGTTGTGTGTATCTAATATTTATTAAAAATAAAGATACTACAGTTCCGTGTATTGTGGTCATTTGTATATATTAAACTATTTTTAAAAATAGATTAAAGGAGGTAAGAATATCATCTTGGTCCATTTGGGCTGCTACAATGAACAACCATAGATGGGTGGTTTATAATCAATGGAAATTTCCCACATTCTGGAGATGGGAGATCTAAGGTGAGGGTACCTGAATCATTGGGTAAAGATCCTCTTCAGGTTCCAGATTTTTCATTGTAGCATCACAGAAAAAGAGCAAAGGATTTCTGTGCAGTCTTCTTTTTTAAAATAATTTTTTTAAAGATTTTATTTATTTATTTGACAGAGAGAGAGATAGTGAGAGAGGGAACACAAGTAGGGGGAGTGGGAGAGGGAGAGGGAGAAGCAGGCTTCCCACTGAGCAGGGAGCCCAGTGAAGGACTTGATCCCAGGACTCTAGGAGCATGACCTGAGCAAAGGCAGTTGCTTAAGGCCTGAGCTACCCAGGTGCCCCCTGTGCAGTCTTCTTTATGAGAGCACTTATCCTACTTATAAGGGCTCCTCCACCTTCATAACCTAATCACCTACTATCATCTTTGTAATTAGGATTATTTTTTCTTTAGATTTTATTTATTTATTTATTTGAGAGAGAGAGAGGATGTACAAGCTTGGAGAGGGGCAGAAGGAAAAGGAGAAGCAGACTCGTCGCTAACAGGGAGCTCAATGTGGGACTTGATCCCACTACCTTGAGATCATGACCTGAGCCAAGGCAGCCAGCCGCTTATCTGACTGAGCCACTCAGGCATCATGGTAATTAAGATTTCAATATGAGTTTGGGGGATTACACAGACATTTGTACCATAGTAGATATATTCTTGGAAAG
This sequence comes from Mustela lutreola, assembly GCF_030435805.1. NCBI lineage: Eukaryota > Metazoa > Chordata > Mammalia > Carnivora > Mustelidae > Mustela > Mustela lutreola. Next base: position 109,325,690 of record NC_081295.1, read on the forward strand.
TGGGTAACATTTTAAGAAATTAGGCTGAACCAACAAAAATAAGTAAATAGTGATGTTAATTACAAATGATTTATTAGTATCTATTAATGCTGTATAAATGTCTTTAATTTTTTTCAATGAAAAATACATCTAGAATCTTGACCAGTACTTTAGGTGATGTGTCAGAGAGTGGAAGTGTAACGGGGAGGTGATGAGAATTATTGCTACAGAGATAGGAAATGCAGAATACTAGAGACAGTATCCAATACAGAGTAAATTCTCAACAAATATCAGTTTTATGTCTTCTTTTAAGGTATCCACAAATGTGATGGTAGGAAGAGGTTTGGGGGAAGGTTTAGTCCTATTGGTTGCAATAAATTTTAAAGGAAAAAAAAAACACACTAATAACCATGATTTGACTTAAAAACTTACAAAATTCTATGAAATTTATAGGCTATAATTTTTGTTTAAAGAGGAGTGAATAATATTTTAGAGAATCCAATAATTTTTGTTATGCCTATTCTATATAAATCTGCATGTCATAATCATGTTATCAGCTTTGCATACAATATACCTTTTTAAAAATATTTTATTTATTTATTTATTCAACAGAGAGAGAGAGAGAGATCACAAGCATGCAGAGAGAGGGAGGAAGCAGGCTCCCCACCAAGCAGAGTTAATTTGTATTATTTAAAGAGCATATCAACCCCTTTATCAAACATTAGACGGCCAAGGTTAAGCAGGATTTATATAGAAAACTCATTTCTTTTATTATTAAACCTAGATTTCATGGGGGGAAAAGGGAAATATGAATGGTAATGTTATATTTATCTTTTTTTTTTTCTTTTTGGATTACTTGTGTTTCTAAGATGATGAATAATATCAAATTGGTGGAAAAAACTCAAAACAGTTAACAGTCTTGTTTCCATAAAATATAAGGTTGAATAATCATAGTCTACACATTTCACTACACTTAGGCTCAGGTAAATATAACATAATGCTAACTGACAGATATTATACAAAGGCAAAAATTTAATTTTCCCACATTTTGAGGAATAATGTATTATCAATATGAATTCTCTTCTATTGCCTGTACAGATGGAATTACACATTTTGTTCCTTGTCTTAATTTAGAACACAGTTTTGTGTTTCTGAAAAACCAAAAAGTAATTTTAGTCAATTACCATGAACTCTTTTTATAATTGTAATCATGCCAAATTATGTAATTACAAAATATTACAAGTATCAGCAATCATACCCTGACATCTTGTAATTATGTAATTACCATGTGGACTTATAGAATTATGACACCTAGAGATGTCAAAGATATTTTAAGATGATTATTAACTCTTTCCTAAAATTACGAATCTAACTGAATTAGGTAACATACATATAAAAAAAAACAGGGATGCATTATGGAATCTTCGATTATAAATAGGAGAGAAAATAAAGAAAACTTTGGAACTAGTTATTTATTTTAAAATTCTCTGAAATATCCATTTTATATACACACATACCTTATATTATGACAAAAACATTGAAGTGTATTTCTTGAACAATATGCTTTTCGTATCAATAAAATAATTCAAAATGTGGGCACCTGGGTGGCTCAGTGTGTTAAGCCTCTGCTTTCAGCTCAGGTCATGATCTCAGGGTCCTGGGATTGAGCCCTGCATCGGGCTCTTCACTCAGCGGGAACCTGCTTCCCTCTCTCTCTCTCTGCCTACTTGTGATCTCTCTGTCAAAATAAATAAAGTATTTTAAAAATAACAATAATAATTCAAAATGGTTATATATTCAATTAACCATATAAATGCATTTCTAGACTACCTATTCCTGAAAACCAATGTATATGTAATGCATAAGCATTTTTTGAACTAGATGAAATTTCATGTATATTAGTCTAATCTAATTACACATTAGATTAAGTATGTTAAAGTAACATACTTAAAAAAAATAGTAACCTGGATTATGGGTGTTTTAAGGAATTCTTAAGCAATAGGAAGCCCAAAAGGCATGAATAAAACAACAGGCATATTTGATTACGTAAAAATTAATAACTCTGGTATGCTTCATTATGGTGAACTAAACTCACTACTGCCTATCCCTCCCACTGATTACAACTAATTACAGAAAGCAACAACGTAACAACTTTGAACAAATAAAAGGAAGCAATCACTTAAGAACTTTGAAAAAATAAACAAATAGAATGGAAAAGAAAATAAAAACTTAAGGAAAATGCCCAGGAAGGGCATTTCATTATTTTTTGTATATATTTTTCTACTTTGTCTTGTGGCTTTGCATGAACAGTCTTAAGTCTAAAAGCTGCACAGCAAAGCAAGGAGGTAGATGATTAAGTCTTTAATAGAAATCTTGTCTTTATAGTCCATCAGAACTCTAAAAACTGAACTCTGCAAACAAGAGAGTATGGGAATTACAGTATTACAGTAGAGAAGAGAAAGGAAAGGGATCTTATGATTATGTGCATGAATCTTCCTAAGACCAAGGCACACCCCCGAGCTCTGCATGTGGCAGAGAAGACACAGATCAGCATACCAGAGATTTTGAGATATAAGTTGAATTTAAGCCATTAATCACATCTAAGATTAAATCATGAAAGAGCATGCACAAGAAATTCAAAGTATCATAATAAAGTCTTTGAAAATTGAGATTCAAAACAACACACATATAAGATAATGCGAATATTATGGTTTAATACTAACCATATTGATTGCTTGTAAAATACCACCAATTATAACAAAAATAAAAATAACTTTTTCTAGTGATTTATAATAAAAATAAGTATAAGTTACAAAGTTATATATAATTTATAATAAGAATAAAATAAAAAGTATAGCCTATGCACCACATTATTTAAAGTTGCAATTCGAAATTACTCAGCAAAGAACATGGAAAATTTAACCAAACTACAATGAAAGATAATCAACAGATGTCAACATTTATATGAACATTTATCAAAAATGACATAGTAAATATTAAAACTTAGCTTCCTGTGGTAAAGGAAAATACACTTGAAAAAATAAAATAGAAAGATAGAAGTTCTCATCAGAAACCCAAATGTACTAGAAAGTACAATATTTGAAAACAAATTAGATGATCCGAATAGCAAAACTGAAGTCACAGAGGAAAATATCAAGTAACATGGAGATAAATGAATTACAATTATCTGGTATAAAAAATATGCCTTTCTGTCTACTTGTGATCTCTGTCTGTCAAATAAAGAAAATCTTTAAAAAAAAGTTGAAGATAGATAATACCCAATTATGTGTTGTCTACATAAAACCCATTTTAGGGGCGCCTGGGTGGCTCAGTGGGTTGAAACCTCTGCTGTCAGCTTGGGTCATGATCCCAGGGTCCTGGGATGGAGCTCTCTCCTTGGCAGGGGTCCTGCTTCCCCCGCCCCCTGCCTGCCTCTCTGCCTACTTGTGATCTCTGTCTGTCAAATAAATAAATAAAATCTTAGAAAAAAAAAAAAAGAAACCCATTTTAATTATCAAGACAGATTTAAGTGAAAAAGTAAAATGATTTTTTCAAAAATAAACACAAATAAAAGGAAAGCTGAGTACCTATATTAATATTTGAAAAGAAGAACAAATGGGGGGGTACCTGAGTGGCTCAGTGGGTTAAGCCACTGCATTCGGCTCAGGTCATGATCTCAAGGTCTGGGGATCGAGCCCCTGCTGAGCAGAGAGCCTGCTTCCTCCTCTCTCTCTGCCTGCCTCTCTGCCTGCTTGTCATCTCTCTCTGTCAAATAAACAAATAGAATTTTTTTAAAAAATTAAAAACAATCAAAAAAATTTTAAAAAAATTTAAAAAAAGAACAAAAGGGGATCATTTTGAGAATGTAAAGTTAATTCCACATTTCAAACTCTATCAAACATCACATCAACAGACTGAAGAAAACTCTATGAACATCTCAGTAGATAGATATAAAATATCTGACAAAATTCAACCTCTATTCATGATAAAATCTTTTAGTAAAATAAAGAAGGGAACTTCCCTAATATTATAAAGAACATCCACAATGAAATATACAACTAATATAAAAACTAATGGTGAGTAATAGAATGCTTTCTCCCTAAAATTGGAAACAAAGCAAGTGTATCCATTCATACAAATATTTATAATGGTTTTATTCATAATCCTCAAAAAAGGAAACAACCCAAATGTCTTTCATCTTAATCTTAATCTAGTGAATAAACTAACTGTGATGCATTTACATAATGGAATACCACTCAACAATTAAAAGTAGCAATTTATTCATACACTACTTGAAAGAATTGCAAGTTCATTTTTCTAAGTGAAAAAGCAAACTCAAAAGTACATATGTTACATACACATATATATGTAAATATATATATGTATATATTTTTTCCAAAATATAGTATGTATATCCCTTTCATGAACACTCTGTAATCATCGCAATTCTGAGAACTAAAAGCAGATCAAAGATTGCCATGGGCTTGGTAATGGAAGGGTGACATAAGTGAATTTAGGGGCTAATGGAGCTGTTCTACTTTGTGATTATAGTGGTGACTAAACGGCAGTATGCATTTGTCTAAACCATATGCCAGCAGAGAAAAAAATGTATGCCAGAGATTTTTGTCAGAGATTCAGCATAAAAAAAATCAGGTATGTGTCAAATGTAATGGTAAACTTCACAATTATAAGTGTGAGGATTAGAAAGAATGAATGATGGTTTAAACTACACTCTCTCCAAGGAAAGCTAAATAAAGCTTTCAGGAACTAAAGACTATATTCTGATGTTGATTTATATTATAGGTATGTGTATCATGGACTTTCTATTAAAATGAAACTTAAGAAGTCAACCTCTCCACCATTTTTCTTTAGATTCTTGGCAATTTTCAAATATCTGCATATATTATGAAACATGTTAAAAACAGTTTATATTAGAAATAAATATGACAAATATGACATAAATATGATAAATATGACAAATAAATATGACAAAAACAGTTCATATTAGAAATAAATATGACAAAACCTCTCTCCATAAACACTGAAGAGCAAACATCAGGGGTAATCTGAAGAGTCTTTATAAATGTCAGTTAAAATAAAAAAAGAAGGGTAAGCATATGAGTGAGCTTTATGTTAGCTTTATGTGAAAAATATAAATAAATATATTGATTTTTTTAAAATAAAGCTTTCCCCAAATTCTTTAAAATGTAAATATTCATTTTGAGTCTCCAAAAAAGATATATATTATAGTGTTCCCATAAATTATATAAACTCAGTCAAGAATTGTTTATAAGGCATTTATTAAGAATATAGTTATAAAGAGAAGACATTAAGGAAAATTTATGTAATGTAACACAAGAAATGCCCAGCTTGCCATAATCATGAAAAAAGTGATATAATGTTTTCTAAATTCTGAAAGAAATTAACAGAGAGGTGATTGTAAGGATATAGACTTAGCTATACAAAAGAATCAAACAGATTTTTAAAGTGAACAACATGAACTACCCCTAAATTATCAACACCTTGATAATATAACCAATGAAATGATACACAGTTGACCCTTGAACAACACAGGTTTGAACTCTGTGGGTCTACTTATATGCAGCTTTTTTTTTTTTTTCAATAAATTATACTGCTGTCAATGTATTCTCTTTACAGTTTTTAAAATAACATTTCCTTTTCTTCAAATTTATTGTGAGGATACTATATACAATACATAAGGCATACAAAATATGTGTTGATTATTTATGTTACCAGTAAGATTTCCAGTCAATGGTATACTATTAGTAGTTAAGTTTTGGAGAATCCAAAGTTATATGCAGATTTTCAACTGTGAAGGGGTCAGCTAACTCTGATTCTAATCCCTGTATTGTTTAAGGGTCAACCGTGTATGTTGTCCAGCACCATATGCAGCACCTTTCAGAAACACAGTAAATAATGGTTTTCCTGAATTGGTTTTATTTTTACCCCTCTGCATTTGAAAGTGAAGTTCCATGTTTGAACTTAAGAGCAATGAAACTCCTGGGTGGCTCAGTGGGTTAAGCCTTCAGCTCAGGTAATGATCTCAGGGTCCTGGGATCAAGTCCCGCATCAGGCTCTCTGCTAGGCAGGGAGCCTGCTTCCTCCTCCCTCTCCCTCTCTCTCACTCTCTCTCTTTCTGCCTGCTTCTCTGCCTACTTGTGATCTCTCTCTGTCAAATAAATAAATAAAATCTTAAAAAAAAAAAAAAAAAGAAGAAGTAGAAATTAACAGTACCATACCAGCTCCTTCTGGCTTCTGGGAGCATATTAAAATTGCTTTGTCTTTTTTTTTTTTTTTCCTTTCCTGCCACTCTCAATGGTCATCTAATATTGCGGACTAATAAATACTTCCCCTCTCACACTCTGAATTCAGAAGAGGAATTGAGGTATGGAACTGTTCCATTTAGACATTTCTATGATGGTTAACCCACCCCCCCTTTTTTTAAAGTTTATTTATTTATTTTAGAGAGAGCACAAGTAAGCTGAGGGAGGGACAGACGGAGAGAGAGAACCCTGAAGCAGACACAGAGCTGGACCCAGGGCTCAATCCCAGTACCCAGAATCATGACCTGTACAGAAACCAAAAGTTGGCTGCTTAACCCACAATGCCACCCAGGCACTCCTGGCTAAATGATTTTATTTGCCCTCTGCTCATTCTGTCTACCCAATTTTTACACTGTTTACATTTTCTGTATTTTTGTAATTGACTGTATATATGTATTTTTTAATCAAAACTCTTCTTGCATTAAGAATTTCTGTCTATACAAACCATAAGATACTCTTAATCTCATGAAACAAACTGAGGGTTGGTGGGGTGTGGGGTTGTAGGGAGAGGGTGGTTGGGTTATGGACATTGGGGAGCGTATGTGCTATGGCAAGTGCTGTGAAATGTGTAAGCCTCATGATTCAGACCTGTACCCTTGGGGCAAATAATACATTATATGTTAATTTAAAAAAAAAGAAAAATAATATCTATAGATGGATGGACATTTCAATCCATCAGAAACTTTGGCTCATGGTCCCTTATTGGTATCTTTTTTTTTTTTTTTTAAGATTTATTTATTTATTTGACAGAGAGAGACACAGTGAGAGAGGGAACACAAGCAGGGGGAATAAGAGAGGGAGAGGCAGACTCCCTGCTGAGGAGGAAGCCTGATGTGGGACTCCATTCCAGGACCCTGGGATCATGACCTGAGCTGAAGGCAGATGCTTAATGACTGAGCCACCCAAGCGCCCCCTATTTGTATCTTTTTATTTTTAAAGATTTTATTTATTTATTTATTTGACACAAAGAGAGAGAGAGATCACAAGTAGGCAGAGAGGCAGACAGAGAAAGAGGGGGAAACAGGCTTCCCGCCGAGCAGAGAGCCCAATGTGGGACTCGAGCCCAGGACCACAAGATCATGCATGACCTGAGCCAAAGGCAGACTCTTAACCCACTGAGCCACCCAGGCGCCCGCTATTTGTATCTTTTCACTCTTGGAATCTATCCTTCTTGACATATCTCAAACTCTAGACTGTTGATTTCAATGTTTTCTTCAAAATATCTATTAAAAACTCCCATCCACCTCTTCTTTCCTTCTTTTCTTCCTTTCTCCTTTCCTCCACTATTCATGTCAATCTATAAGGATAAAAAAGTTGAATGAAAGCATTAGATTTATTCAAGAAATACTGGATTACAATAATATTAATTTTGGGGCGCCTGGGTGGCTCAGTGGGTTAAAGCCTCTGCCTTTGGCTCAGGTTATGATCTCAGGGTCCTGGGATCGAGTCCCACATCCGGCTCTCTGCGTTGCAGGGAGCCTGCTTCCTCCTCTCACTCTCTCTCTGCCTGCCTCTCTGTCTACTTGTGATCTCTGTCTGTCAAACAAATAAATAAAATCTTTAAAAAAAAAGTTTAAAAAAAATAATATTAATTTTGTTCTGAAATGTCTTTCCATTAAGGTGCTAGTTCTATAAAAAGAATTGATGTGCTTTGCTAAAGATTACAGATAATATTTTGTTTAAAGCAAGGCACAATTAAAATCATGCTTTTATATGAGCTCTTAACAATTTATTTTTAGTTTTATGAAAGTGAAACTTTGCAAAGACGTTTGCAAATCCTTACAGTGTCTTCACTTGCCATATTGTGCTTTTGGGCCAATAATTTAGGTGACAGATTAAAAGAATACATAACTATTTCCCCAGTGTCCATACTCTACTTCAAAGATAAATTAAGAGAGTTTTCCCAGACAAATCTGACATCTAGTATTCTCACAATTTCATTATGGCAGTTCTTTCTTTATGGCATGGTACTATTTTAGTCATGTCTTTAGGATTATACGTGGCTTTAAATATGTAAAATTTTATTCTGGAATGTATGTTTTACAAAATCTTTGAGCAAATTAAAACATCTGATATAATCTAGATTTTTTATTTTTTTCAATTTTACCTAAAAGTGTCTCTTCGTTTGAAGTCAAAATTTTCTTCTTGTATGATTTATAATTTTTCTAGTGAAATTTAATTTTTTGTTTAGTTTTTTTTTCTTCACCTGGTATTGAAGCAAGTAAAGAATCCCAATAATATTAACATTCAGGGCAATTATCTTTTAAATAACACTCTTCACTATGTTTAACATAACAAGATAAGAACTCAGTATATTTTTGCCATATCAATATTTAAAAGCATTTGCTCCCCTAGAAATAGAATATGGAAGATAATTAGAAGAAATACATTCTAGTGTATACCACATAAACAATTTTAAGACATCAAAACACCCTCTCCCTCTCTCTCAAATAAATAAAATATTTTTAAAAAGTCAGGGAGAGAAGGGAGGTGGCATCTGGGTGGCTCAGTTGGTTAAGTGTCTGACTTTGGCTCAAGTCATGCATGATCTCAGGGTCATGGGATCCAGGCCCAGGCTGGGCTCCCTACTCAGCAGAGCGTCTGCTTCTCCCTCTCCCTCTGCCCCTCCCCCCAGCCCTTGAGCATGGTCTCCTTCTTCCTCTCTCAGTTAAATAAATAAAATTTTAAAACACACACACACACACACACACACACACACACACACTTAACTACTGTATCACCTATATTGATACAAGAAAATGTATCCTTTCTACAGAGGTATGAGATGGAAAACTTAAAAAAAAAAATTTCAGCTATGAATTTACCATTAGGAAGACCAAAAACACAATTCTATAAAGTGCCAAAAAAATTTGTAGAAAATGAGAGTGTAGGGATGCCTGGGTGGCTCAGTTAGTTAAGCATCTGCCTTCAGCTCAGGTCATGATCCCAGGGTCCTGGAATCAAGTCCCGCACCTCTGCCTGCCACTCCCCCTACTTGTGCTGTTTCTCTCTGACAAATAAATTAAATCTTAAGAAAAAAGAAAATGAGAGTTTACTTTGTTGGTGTTTATGTTGTTGACATTTATACCAGCACTTTTAATTGAGATTCTCTAGAAAAAGGAGATGCATTTTTCCTTATAGCTTTCATGATTAAAGCTGAACTTTAAGGTGAACTAATAAAACAGTATATTTTATTCTCTGATATAGACTTAGTATATATTACAGGACAGCTCCAATAAAAATTTTGATGTATTTGAAGAGTTACTTTAATATCTATCCTAGCAAGTTTTATTTGCCTTTTCTGTGCTGCCTGATTTCAGCTTTCCCTGCCTTGATCCAGACTAATTACCACTTAAGGTCCCTTGCATGTCAAAGGTTTGGGATGGATCCATTTTGAGTATTATTTCTTTTTCTGCCCCTGATATGGTGTATACTGTGGTAGACAGTGTATTAGAATGTGAATTAGTTGGATTAGGCTGTAAATTCTGTTACTAATAACTGTGACTTGGAACAATTCTATTTTGTAAAATTTACAGTGTTCTAAAATGACATTTTTTGTCTTTGAATTCTGTGTTTTAGCTCCAAATGTTAGATTATTAATTGGCAATCCTATTGTCATGTAGCAATTTTCTATTTTAATTTGTAAAGACTGACCCTTTCCGGAACCCAATATCAAACATTAAGACTTTGCTTTCCTTGGTTTTAATTTTTTTCCCATGTCACAAATTTCTGGAGCCTGCTTTATTCCATTCTAACTGAATAAATTACTTTTGTTCTCAGGTTGAATTTTTAAAGTACTAAATTGCATATGTATTTATGATTAGCCAACCCCCATTGCAAGGCCAGTTTCCATTGATTGGAATAAAAATTGTTAATCTTCAGTTTCTAGTGATCAAATGTATGTTAGCCTAGTATATTCCATAGGCATATAAGTGATTTTAAAGATTTTTATTTATTTATTTTAGAGAGTGAGAGAAGGGCAGAGGTAGAGACAGAATCTCAAGCAGACTCCTCGCTGAGTGGGGGAGCCCTATATGGGACTTGAACCCAAGACCCTGAGATAGTGATTTGAGCTGAAATTAAGAGTGGGACACTTAAGTGACTGAGCCACCCAGGTGCCCCACTATATAAATGATTTTAATCCACAGTAAATAGTCATTTGCCCCAGACTGAAATTTCTCTAAAAATGTGCTCATTTTCCCCAGCTTGACACTTTTCTACACATTAACTCCAACACTATAATGAAAGTATAATGTACAGTTTTATAGCACAGGGAGGCATTATATTTTTGTAAAAATACTAATGAGTATTTGGACACATTATTTATGTGCAAATAAATTTATTTATCTAGATTAAAATATTGCTGACAAAAACATGCTTAATAGAGCTTAGTATTAGATAATACTAAGTATTGGATAATTTTTGTTTCCAAATTTTATGGCAATTATAAGCAGTTAAATTAAGAAGCACAAGATTCAGACATATTGATCTCTCCAAGTCCTTCAAGCTATTCTGTTCTATTTGTTAACTTACTAGAAATGTAAGAGGAAAAGCCATTTACCATGAGGGTAGTGGTTCTATATTTAAGGAATTTGAATAATATACAGTAGAGAAAAGAAAGGCCTAACTCTTCATTTATAATATTTTTTCCATAAAAGCAAAAATCATTGCACACAGCTAGTCCTTGACTGCTGGATATGGATTTTTTTTTTCTTTTGGTCTGCCTAAACTGATAGGGTTGCTGATCCATTGTTCCTTCTATGGATCTGTGTCTGATTATCAAGGATATAGACTCTTGAGAGAGTCAGAGTAGATTTATCAGCATCATTTTGTTTGACTACTGGCCCATTTTTAAATTCAACATTTCAGTGAATTCTGAAGCCACCATTTTCCATATAGAAAATGAAAGGCCTAGTAGCATTCAGAAATTTTATATAACTCAAAGTATTTCAAGTGGAATTTTGTGTCAAAAATGAAGAATGAACTTTGAAAGCAAAAAGTTTCAATATAACAATTTATTCAAAGATGTTTCATCACTATAATCTATGGAAACCTCTATAGTTAGGTATATCCTCAATATGTCCTGATGATAAAAACACATAGAACCATACATTATGACTATTATTGGTTAGTGTTCCCTTTTTCTTGAAGAAGTTAATTAAGTTATTGCCAAACCAATGCTGATGTTGTTTTTTAGGGGTAGACCCCCTTTGTGCAATTGAGACATAATGATTCAGACTGAGGAGCCTTGAGTAGCTCGGCCCTAGAGTTGGCAATGGATATCCAAAATTCTTCCATATTGGTCATAGATACCAAATTGAAAAAGAAAAGGAAGAAGGCTTTAGAAAAATGAGGTAGGATTAATATTCAAGACTTACTCTATATATTACTGCTAGAATTATCCAGACTCATATGAAGGGCAGACTGATACTTATGAGACTATTTATTACATTTAATTCCTTTTTACATTCCCATCTAAGGAAGATCATAGTTCTTAAGGAGGGTAGCTACATACATAAAGAAATATGTAAAGTGAAAGAAGGCTGTGCTATGTCAGCTGTATTATTTCTCTACTGTCTGGGGATATGTACTTGGAGGTGTGTATTTTATGCCCTATTTTCTTTCTAGTGCTTATTTTCCTGATTTTGTGGAGGTCAAAAGAAAATGTAGACAATGCATGAACATGAAGGTCATTAAATTGAGGGTCTGTTAGGTGATAAAATAAGAGGATATTCGAAGATGACAACCATGCAAAACATCTGGCATCCTGTCACCTGAATATTTTTATAACTAAACTGCTACATGTGCTTTTGTGAGCTTGTGCCAGATGGACACTACAATTATATACTACAGTGAATTACTGGTCTCGGAGGAGGACATTTGCATGTTTCCCCTTACACCATTTAAGCCCTCAGGACAAGAAAGGCCTGCAAAAAAGAAACCAAAGCAAATGTTTAAAAAACCCTAACTGGCTCAATTTAATTTTTTTCTGTGATTATTGGTTGCTTTATACATTAATAGAAAGTTACCAGATTGCCAAAATATATTTGCTTTTTGTGTTAATAATATTGATACCTAGATGAAAATAACAGCAATCTAATGCCCACCAACTATCTTTTGCATAAAGGGGAAGACTTAGTCCAAGGACAGATTTATTGTGTAAAAATAAATTCTTTCATAAAATTCCTTATGGATTCCTTATCATTAACTTGAGATATCAATACCTGTGTTAACAGTGGAGGTATTAGTTCCATAAACACAGTTGCTCACTCCCTGACTGGCAGCATCTCTCTTCTTCTTTTTTTAATTATGTCAGTCACCGCACAGTCCATCTTTAGTTTTTGATGTAGTTCATTGTTTGCGTGTAACACCCAATAAGTCTTCTTCTTACTGTGTGTGTCTATACCATCTTCTCAGCAGCTACTGAATACCAACAACTGCTTTCAGGCGCTTTGGGAACTTTTTACTGCATTTAGTACAAATAACAGTGATTTCTTTTTAAATAAATTATTTGGAAAATGTAACTCTTAACAGCATCTAGAAAGTAATACATCATTTAATTTTTAGATATATGCATATATTCATAAAGTAAAGACTGAAGACATTGTTATCTGCTAAAAGTCTAATTTGGGCCTTGTATTATAAATAAATTATATAATTTAATCTTTATAAAGATGTTTAAGGAAGGTAACATTATTCCACTTTCACCCTATGGAAACTCAGCAATGAGGAAGACAACTTGAACAGGGACAATCATTTTATAAGTGGAAGAGGGAAAAGTAGAGCTAAATTCCAATTACCAACAAGATCCATGGGTTTTTCACAATATCATACTAATATAATTAACTGCAATAACATGACTCACTGAGATAAATTATTGCTTTCAGAAATAATTTTTTCCATCCTTTGCTGATATCTGTGAAACCCAGCACTGTTTGGTAAAAAAAGCTCTCTTAAATCTGGATTTCAGAACCATGGATTTTGAACCATGTAATTATGGCTTATAATGCAGAATAAACAAACAGCAAATAAATTCCAGAAACTTTCTTCCTTAATTATTTCACCTATATACAAATATTCAGTGTTACCAGGTTGGCTTTGCTAATGCATTTTTTGAAATTGAAATCCCATGGCTGTGATTTGTCAGGATGGGATAAGAAAGATGTGAAATGGTCAATATCTTGTATTCTTAGCAGGGTGAAAAAAAAGAAAAAGAAAAAAAACCCTTTAGGGACTACTTTGATGGCAAGTTTATTTGTAATAGTTTGATTTCTATGTTTTCCTCAACTCTAAGAGTCTGAGAAAATGGAAGGTTACTAAATCTAGATTTTGTTAGTTGCTTGATTGATACATATGGGGAAAATGAGTCAGTAGTCATATTTCATTTCAGAGTCACCCATACTTTTCCCCTTTCATATATTTATTAAGATGTATCTAATATTTAATATCTGTATTATTTACCATAAATACAGAAGACATCCAAACATCAATTCAGAAACAATTATTCTGTAGAAATACACTCCATAATTTCCAAGCACTGTGATCTATCTTAATACAAGAATCCTCTCTGGCCATTCTCATGAAATTTGGATGTTAGTAAAGATAACTGGGCAGGTTTCTTCAGTTTCACCCACACTTTGATAAGGCAGTGCTGTGTAAGAGTATTCTAGGATAGACTGTAATCTAGTAGCTTGCAACTATGGCTTGGATATGCAACACTTCAGTGCAATACAATTTCTGTTCCTTCCAGGATGAATCATAGAGGGGAGCTGGAACTTTGTTTCGTTGGTTGAGTTTTCTCTTCAAGTTATCCCCAGCTGGATGGGAAATCTTAGAAGTCAGTTTGAACAAGTTTGAAGATGAAAACTTGCTCAATTAACACTGAGAACATTTTATAATGCAATACTAAACTACAATCAGTGGACTTGAGATCTCTGTCCTTTGAGCAAAATCTCAGATTTGTTTGGTTGTCATATTTCAACATGTGTCACTCTTTCCAGAAAAAGTGCTGAAAGAAATAATCTCATTGCATTTTTATTATCTATTTGCAAGTTGCAGTTAGCCCAAAATAAAGTATATTTCATAATTTATTCTAACCAAGGAAACACTCCCTTTCCTCTACAATTAAAACAAAAAGTTTATTATGAAAGTAGATTTATTTTTTTTAACAAATTGAGATTTGATTTATTTAGTGAAAAATATGTAGATTTCTTTTCTTTTCTTTTCAATTCTTTTCTTTTCTTTTCATTTTTATTTCCTTTTCTTTTCTTTCTTTTCAATGTTCCAGAATTCATTGTTTATGTACTACACCAAATGCTCCATGCAATATGAGCCCTCCATAATACCCATTGCCAGCTCAACCAACCCCCACCACCTGCCCCTCCAAAACATTCAGTATGAAGGTAGATTTAAACCATAAGAACTATTCATCCTTTTTGCTAGATTTCCACAATAAATTAGTCATGCATGGACATCTGGGATATACAGCATTCACCAAGTTATTTGCTAACCAGTACTACAATAATTGATAAAGGTTTGTTTGTTTGTTTTGCTTCTTGCCCTACTTTAGAAAGAATAATTATTCATAATTCACAAATTTTTGCATTAGTTGAAGAAATTGTGACTATATTCATGTCTTTTTTTCCCTCCTGTGGTTCTATATAGCTGTCCATATATGCTTTGGAATCAATTTCTTACTCAAAATCCTTTTGAATAAAAAAAACTGAACAAATTATCATGATGTCAGTATTGGAGAACTTAGGAGGACAGATTTTTAAATACTTGAAAGGTATCATTAAAACATAAATATGTCTTCATGAGTACTATAAAGTACTCATGAAGAATTTGAGGAAGACACAAAGAAATGGAAAAATGTTCCATGCTCCTGGATTGGAAGAATAAATATTGTGAAAATGTCTATGCTACATAAAGCAATCTACACATTTAATGCAACTCCTATCAAAGTACCATCCATCTTTTTCAAAGAAATGGAACAAATAATGCTAAAATTTATATGGAACTAGAAAAGACCTCGAATAGCCAAAGGGATATTGAAAAAGAAAGCCAACGTTGGTGGCATCACAATTCCGGACTTCAAGCTCTATTACAAAGCTGTCATCATCAAGACAACATGGTACTGGCACAAAAACAGACACATAGATCAATGGAACAGAATAGAGAGCCCAGAAATAGACCCTCAACTCTATGGTCAACTAATCTTCGACAAAGCAGGAAAGAATGTCCAATGGAAAAAAGACAGCCTCTTCAATAAATGGTGCTGGGAAAATTGGACAGCCACATGCAGAAAAATGAAATTGGACCATTTCCTTACACCACACACAAAAATCGACTCAAAATGGATGAAGGACCTCAATGTGCGAAAGGAATCCATCAAAATCCTTGAGGAGAACACAGGCAGTAACCTCTTCGACCTCAGCCGCAGCAACATCTTCTTAGGAACAACGCCAAAGGCAAGGGAAGCAAGGGCAAAAATGAACTATTGGGATTTCATCAAGATCAAAAGCTTTTGCACAGCAAAGGAAACAGTTAACAAAATCAAAAGACAACTGCCAGAATGGGAGAAGATATTTGCAAACGACATATCAGATAAAGGACTAGTGTCCAGAATCTATAAAGAATTTAGCAAACTCAACACCCAAAGAACACATAATCCAATCAAGAAATGGGCAGAGGACATGAACAGACATTTCTGCAAAGAAGACATCCAGATGGCCAACAGACACATGAAAATGTGCTCCATATCACTCGGCATCAGGGAAATACAAATCAAAACCACAATGAGATATCACCTCACACCAGTCAGAATGGCTAAAATCAACAAGTCAGGAAATGACAGATGCTGGAGAGGATGCGGAGAAAGGGGAACCCTCCTACACTGTTGGTGGGAATGCAAGCTGGTGCAACCTCTCTGGAAAACAGCATGGAGGTACCTCAAAATGTTGAAAATAGAACTGCCCTATGACCCAGCAATTGCACTATTGGGCATTTACCCTAAAGATACAAACGTAGTGATCCAAAGGGGCACGTGTACTCGAATGTTTATAGCAGCAATGTCCACAATAGCCAAACTATGGAAAGAACCTAGATGTCCATCAACAGATGAATGGATCAAGAATATGTGGTATATATACACAATGGAATACTATGCAGCCATCAAAAGAAATGAAATCTTGCCATTTGCGACAACATGGATGGAACTAGAGCGTATCATGCTTAGCGAAATAAGTCAAGCGGAGAAAGACAACTATCATATGATCTCCCTGATATGAGGAAGTGGTGATGCAACATGGGGGCTTAAGTGGGTATGAGAAGAATCAATGAAAGAAGATGGGATTGGGAGGGAGAAAAACCATAAGTGACTCTTAATTTCACAAAACAAACTGATGGTTGCCGGGGGGAGGGGTTTTGGGAGAAGGGGGTGGGATTATGGACATTGGGGAGGGTATGTGCTTTGGTGAGGGCTGTGAAGTGTGTAAACCTGGTGATTCACAGACCTGTACCCCTGGGGATAAAAATATATGTTTATAAAAAATAAAAAATTAAAAAAAAACATAAATATGTCTTTAATTATTTCTGAATACGAATTTGATGGGTCAGTGACTGTGACAAATAGTATACCATGCTTACATTACCTTAAGATAGATAAAGTCCATTCTGAATTCAAAGTATTTTACTTCACAAATCAGATGAACAGAAAAGTGAAAATTCAACAATTTCTAAGAGATTTAAGTTAAACTTAAGAAATGAAATCTAGGGGCACCTGGGTGGCTCAGTGGGTTAAGCCTCTGCCTTCAGCTCAGGTCATGATCCCAGGGTCCTGGGATAGAGCCCCACATCGGGCTCTCTGCTCTGCAGGGAGCCTGCTTCCTCCTCTCTCTCTGCCTGCCTCTCTGCCTACTTGTGTTCTCTGTCAGATAAATAAAGAAAAAAATCTTTAAAAAAAAAAAGAAATGAAATCTATTATTAGTGTTGTTACAGAAAACAAAGTCCTATTTATATTTCAAAAATTGAATAAAAAATTGATCTACCTGTATAATTAGTAAAAATATGTTTCCCCAAATGTAAATGATGGATTCTACCTCCCTTGAAATTGACTTGTTATATATGAAACAATAAAGACTACTAAAATGATAGAGGCAAGACTAAGAGTATATTCCAAGTGCCACATATATGGTAAATGCTATTCGATTTCTTAAGAGAGTAGAAGCTCTATGGGATGGGATGGTTAGGTTCAATTTGATGGAGGCAAAGGGCTTCACAGGGTGGGACAATCAGAGTGGAGAAATTGACTATACAAACTGAGTTAAGATCCATGGAGATTCACTTTTTATCTGGTACTCAAGAGCTAACTCTTTCCTATTTTAACCTGGCAATAAAAATCTCAGAGTTTCCAGAGTACAGGATCTAATTTCATGGTATTCTGTTTTTGGAGTTCTGAATAAACCTCATCATCTGAATGTAAAGGAAAGGAGATTTGAGATCCAACTCCCTGAGTTTGTCTTTGAATAGCCTTGAGCAAATCAAATTCAGAAGGTTGTGCCCTTCAGTTATTCTGAAATTTGCTGCTAAAGTTAGAAGTTGTAAGATCAATGTTTGAATGGAATAGGGGGAGAAATGAATGCAGGGTAAGGTGAAATTAACTTCCTTAGTAATAGGCATCAAAATTCATTATCTTCTCTCCTTGGCTTTGCTTCCTTAAACAGCCATACTCTTGTCATTGCTTAAATGTAGATCAATTCTTTTTGACTCTGGGAAAAAGACATCTCATTTACTACTTTTTTGTGACATCACACAACCTGGGAGTGCCATGGCAGATGGCTACTGCTGTCGTTGATATTTATGTAGAAGCCTAGGAATACTTTTTACCAACAACTTTCATTGACTTTAATTCCTTCCATGAATTTTTAATACAGCCAAGATATTTTTAAGTGTTTTTTCTCCTTTTTGCAAATTCAAGGTCATCATAAAGAACTATGTAGTAAACCTGGTCTATATGAAAGTAACACCAGCATGAGAAAAAATTTGCATTCAATTATTTTTTTTTAATATAATTTTTTAATTTTTTATAAACATATATTTTTATCCCCAGGGGTACAGGTCTGTGAATCACCAGGTTTACACACTTCACAGCACTCACCAAAACACATACCCTCCCCAATGTCCATAATCCCACCCCCTTCTCCCAAACCCCCTCCCCCCAGCAACCCTCAATTTGTTTTGTGAGATTAAGAGTCACTTATGGTTTGTCTCCCTCCCAATCCCATCTTCTTTCATTGATTCTTCTCATACCCACTTAAGCCCCCATGTTGCATCACCACTTCCTCATATCAGGGAGATCATATGATAGTTGTCTTTCTCCGCTTGACTTATTTCGCTAAGCATGATACGCTCTAGTTCCATCCATGTTGTCGCAAATGGCAAGATTTCATTTCTTTTGATGGCTGCATAGTATTCCATTGTGTATATATACCACATATTCTTGATCCATTCATCTGTTGATGGACATCTAGGTTCTTTCCATAGTTTGGCTATTGTGGACATTGCTGCTATAAACATTCGAGTACACGTGCCCCTTTGGATCACTACGTTTGTATCTTTAGGGTAAATGCCCAATAGTGCAATTGCTGGGTCATAGGGCAGTTCTATTTTCAACATTTTGAGGTACCTCCATGCTGTTTTCCAGAGAGGTTGCACCAGCTTGCATTCCCACCAACAGTGTAGGAGGGTTCCCCTTTCTCCGCATCCTCTCCAGCATCTGTCATTTCCTGACTTGTTGATTTTAGCCATTCTGACTGGTGTGAGGTGATATCTCATTGTGGTTTTGATTTGTATTTCCCTGATGCCGAGTGATATGGAGCACATTTTCATGTGTCTGTTGGCCATCTGGATGTCTTCTTTGCAGAAATGTCTGTTCATGTCCTCTGCCCATTTCTTGATTGGATTATTTGTTCTTTGGGTGTTGAGTTTGCTAAGTTCTTTATAGATTCTGGACACTAGTCCTTTATCTGATATGTCGTTTGCAAATATCTTCTCCCATTCTGGCAGTTGTCTTTTGATTTTGTTAACTGTTTCCTTTGCTGTGCAAAAGCTTTTGATCTTGATGAAATCCCAATAGTTCATTTTTGCCCTTGCTTCCCTTGCCTTTGGCGTTGTTCCTAAGAAGATGTTGCTGCGGCTGAGGTCAAAGAGGATGCTGCCTGTGTTCTCCTCAAGGATTTTGATGGATTCCTTTCACACATTGAGGTCCTTCATCCATTTTGAGTCTATTTTTGTGTGTGGTGTAAGGAAATGGTCCAATTTCATTTTTCTGCATGTGGCTGTCCAATTTTCCCAGCACCATTTATTGAAGAGGCTGTCTTTTTTCCATTGGACATTCTTTCCTGCTTTGTCGAAGATTAGTTGACCATAGAGTTGAGAGTCTATTTCTGGGCTCTCTATTCTGTTCCATTGATCTATGTGTCTGTTTTTGTGCCAGTACCATGCTGTCTTGATGATGACAGCTTTGTAATAGAGCTTGAAGTCCGGGATTGTGATGCCACCAACGTTGGCTTTCTTTTTCAATATCCCTTTAGTTATTCGAGGTCTTTTCTGGTTCCATATAAATTTTAGCATTATTTGTTCCATTTCTTTGAAAAAGATGGATGGTACTTTGATAGGAATTGCATTAAATGTGTAGATTGCTTTAGATAGCATAGACATTTTCACAATATTTATTCTTCCAATCCAGGAGCATGGAACATTTTTCCATTTCTTTGTGTCTTCCTCAATTTCTTTCATGAGTACTTTATAGTTTTCTGAGTATAGATTCTGTGTCTCTTTGGTTAGGTTTATTCCTAGGTATCTTATGGTTTTGGGTGCAATTGTAAATGGGATTGACTCCTTAATTTCCCTTTCTTCTGTCTTGCTGTTGGTGTAGAGAAATGCAACTGATTTCTGTGCATTGATTTTATATCCTGACACTTTACTGAATTCCTGTATAAGTTCTAGCAGTTTTGGAGTGGATTCTTTTGGGTTTTCCACATACAGTATCATATCATCTGCGAAGAGTGATAATTTGACTTCTTCTTTGACGATTTGGATGCCTTTAATTTCCTTTTGTTGTCTGATTGCTGAGGCTAGGACCTCTAGTACTATGTTGAATAGCAGTGGTGATAATGGACATCCCTGCCGTGTTCCTGACCTTAGCAGAAAAGCTTTCAGTTTTTCTCCATTGAGAATGATATTTGTGGTGGGTTTTTCATAGATGGCTTTGATGATATTGAGGTATGTGCCCTCTATCCCTACACTTTGAAGAGTTTTGATCAGGAAGGGATGCTGTACTTTGTCAAATGCTTTTTTCAGCATCTATTGAGAGTATCATATGGTTCTTGTTCTTACTTTTACTGATGTGTTGTATCACATTGACTGATTTGCTGATGTTGAGCCAACCTTGCAGCCCTGGAATAAATCCCACTTGGTCATGGTGAATAATCTTTTTAATGTACTGTTGAATCCTATTGGCTAGTATTTTGTTGAGTATTTTCGCATCTGTGTTCATCAAGGATATTGGTCTATAGCTCTCTTTTTTGGTGGGATCCTTGTCTGGTTTGGGGATCAAGGTGATGCTGGCCTCATAAAATGAGTTTGGAAGTTTTCCTTCCATTTCTATTTTTTGGAACAGTTTTAGGAGAATAGGAATTAGTTCTTCTTTAAATGTTTGGTAGAATTCCCCCGGGAAGCCGTCTGGCCCTGAGCTTTTGTTTGTTTGGAGATTTTTAATGACTGTTTCAATCTCCTTACTGGTTATGGATCTGTTCAGGCTTTCTATTTCTTCCTGGTTCAGTTGTGGTAGTTTATATGTTTCTAGGAATGCATCCATTTCTTCCAGATTGTCAAATTTATTGCCGTAGAGTTGCTCATAGTATGTTCTTATAATAGTTTGTATTTCTTTGGTGTTAGTTGTGATCTCTCCTCTTTCATTCATGATTTTATTTATTTGGGTCCTTTCTCTTTTCTTTTTGATAAGTCTGGCCAGGGGTTTATCAATTTTATTAATTCTTTCAAAGAACAAGCTCCTACTTTCGTTGATTTGTTCTATGGTTTTTTTGGTTTCTATTTCATTGATTTCTGCTCTGATCTTTATGATTTCTCTTCTCCTGCTAGGCTTAGGGTTTCTTTCTTGTTCTTTCTCCAGCTCCTTTAGGTGTAGGGTTAGATTGTGTACCTGAGACCTTTCTTGTTTCTTGAGAAAGGCTTGTACCGCTATATATTTTCCTCTCAGGACTGCCTTTGTTGTGTCCCACAGATTTTGAACCGTTGTATTTTCATTATCATTTGTTTCCATGATTTTTTTCAATTCTTCTTTAATTTCCCTGTTGACCCATTCATTCTTTAGAAGGATACTATTTAGTCTCCATGTATTTGGGTTCTTTCCAAACTTCCTTTTGTGGTTGAGTTCTAGCTTTAGAGCATTGTGGTCTGAAAATATGCAGGGAATGATCCCAATCTTTTGATACCGGTTGAGTCCTGATTTAGGACCGAGGATGTGATCTATTCTGGAGAATGTTCCATGTGCACTAGAGAAGAATGTGTATTCTGTTGCTTTGGGATGAAATGTTCTGAATATATCTGTAATGTCCATCTGGTCCAGTGTGTCGTTTAAGGCCTTTATTTCCTTGCTGATCATTTGCTTGAATCATCTGTCCATTTCAGTGAGGGGAGTGTTAAAGTCCCCTACTATTATTGTATTATTGTTGATCTGTTTATTTGATTTTGTTATTAATTGGTTTATATAGTTGGCTGCTCCCACGTTGGGGGCATAGATATTTAAAATTGTTAAATCTTCTTGTTGGACAGACCCTTTGAGTATGATATAGTGTCCTTCCTCATCTGTTTTTATAGTCTTTGGCTTAAAATCTAATTGATCTGATATAAGGATTGCCACTCCTGCTTTCTTCTGATGTCCATTAGCATGGTAAATTCTTTTCCACCCCCTCACTTTAAATCTGGAGGTGTCTTCGGGCTTAAAATGAGTTTCTTGGAGGCAACATATAGATGGGTTTTGTTTTTTTATCCATTCTGATACCCTGTGTCTTTTGACAGGGGCATTTAGCCCATTAACATTCAGGGTAACTATTGAGAGATATGAATTTAGTGCCATTGTTTTGCCTGTAAGGTGACTGTTA
Organism: Mustela lutreola; assembly: GCF_030435805.1. Classification (NCBI taxonomy): domain Eukaryota; kingdom Metazoa; phylum Chordata; class Mammalia; order Carnivora; family Mustelidae; genus Mustela; species Mustela lutreola. The sequence continues at coordinate 109,348,197 of NC_081295.1, forward strand.
CTGTATATGGTCTCTGTTCCTTTCTGATCTACCACTTGTAGGCTCTCTCTTTGCTTAGAGGACCCCTTTCAAGATTTCCTGTAGAGCTGGTTTGGTGTTTGCAAATTCTGTCAGTTGTTGTTTGTCCTGAAAGCTTTTAATCTCTCCTTCTATTTTCAATGATAGCCTAGCTGGATATAGTATTCTGGGCTGTATGTTTTTCTCATTTAGTGCTCTGAAAATATCATGCCAGCTCTTTCTGGCCTGCCTGGTCTCTGTGGATAAGTCAGCTGCCAATCTAATATTTTTACCATTGTATGTTACAGACTTCTTTTCCCGGGCTGCTTTCAGGATTTTCTCTTTGTCACTGAGACTTGTAAATTTTACTATTAGGTGACGGGGTGTGGGCCTATTATTATTGATTTTGAGGGGTGTTCTCTGAACCTCCTGAATTTTTATGCTCGTTCCCTTTGCCATATTGGGGAAATTCTCCCCAATAATTCTCTCCAGTATACCTTCTGCTCCCCTCTCTCTTTCTTCTTCTTCTGGAATCCCAATTATTCTAATGTTGTTTTGTCTTATGGTGTCACTTATCTCTCGAATTCTCCCCTCGTGGTCCAGTAGCTGTTTGTCCCTCTTTTGCTCAGCTTCTTTATTCTCTGTCATTTGGTCTTCTATATCACTAATTCTTTCTTCTGCCTCATTTATCCTAGCAGTGAGAGCCTCCATTTTTGATTGCACCTCATTAATAGCTTTTTTGATTTCAACTTGGTTAGATTTTAGTTCTTTTATTTGTCCAGAAAGGGCTTTTATATCTCTTGAGAGGGTTTCTCTAATATCTTCCATGCCTTTTTCGAGCCCGGCTAGAACCTTGAGAATTGTCATTTTGAACTCTAGATCTGACATATTACCAATGTCTGTATTGATTAGGTCCCTAGCCTTCGGTACTGCCTCTTGTTCTTTTTTTTGTGTTGAATTTTTCCGTCTTGTCATTTTGTCCAGAGAAGAGTATATGAGGGGGCAAGTAAAATACTAAAAGGGTCGCAACAACCCCAGGAAAATATGCTTTAACCAAATTAGAAGAGATCCCAAATCGTGACGGGGGAGAAAGGGGATAAAAAGAGGTTCAAAAAGGAAGAAAGAAAAAAAAGAAAAAAAAAAAAAGAAAAAAGAAAGAAAAAAAAAAGAAAAGAATTTTAAAAAGAAGAAAACACCTAAGAAAAATATAAAAAAGAAAAAATATATGTATTAGATAAACTAGTAAAAAATTGTTAAAAAAGAAAAAGGTAACAGTTAAAAAAAAAATTTTACTCGAAGGCGAGAAAAAAAAACAAAAAATGAAAAAGAAAAAAATTAAATTAACCGCAAGACTAAAAAAAATCACAGGGCAAAAGCCATGAGTTCCGTGCTTTGCTTTCTTCTCCTCTAGAATTCTGCTACTCTCCTTGGTATTGAAACCGCACTCTTTGGTAGGTGAACTTGGTCTCGGCTGGATTTCTTGTTGATCTTCTGGGGGAGGGGCCTGTTGTAGTGATTCTCAAGTGTCTTTGCCCCAGGCGGAATTGCACCGCCCTTACCCGGGGCCGGGGTGAGTAATCCGCTTGGGTTTGCTTTCAGGAGCTTTTGTTCCCTAAGCGCTTTCTGTAGAGTTCCGGAGGACGGGAATACAAATGGCGGCCTCCTGGTCTCGGGCCCGGAGGAGCCAAGAGCCCAGGGCCGTACTCAGTGCGTGCTCAGAGAACCGCGCCCAGTTACTCCCGTCTGCCTGACCTCCGGTCGCTCTCTGAGCTCACCAAGCCTGCGACCGGTTCAAGGTCACCCCGAGCTGCGAGCTTACTGTCGGCTCTGTCTCTGTAGCCGGCTTTCCCGTTCCAATACCCGCAAGCTCTGCGACACTCAGACACCCCCGATCCTTCTTGACCCTGCGGGACCTGAGTCCACGCTGACCCCGTGTGGGCTTTGCCCCGGGTAGCCTCTGGAGCGATGTCCCTCAGCGCAACAGACTTTTAAAAGTCCTGATTTTGTGCGCGGTTGCTCCGCCGCTTGCCGGGAGCCGGCCCCTACCCCCCCGGGGTCTATCTTCCCGTCGCTTTGGATTCACTTCTCCGCCGGTCCTACCTTTCAGAAAGTGGTTGTTTTCTATTTCCGCATTCAATTATTTTTATCCATATGTCCAAATAGGATTTCAAAGTATATTCTGTGAAAGTTAAAAACTGAAATAGAGTATGAAGTGAAAGTTTGTATTCTGTATTCACATTTTTTGCTTTGTTCCATAACCATCTTCTCCATGAGCTGTAAAGTTCTAAGAGGACAGATATCATTCTCGTTCTATTAAATACTCTACGCCAAGTATCTATCATTACACCAACCTTTTTTGTAGGCATTCTGTCTTTGTTGCATGGTAGAAATAAGCCTTATTCCCAAAAATAGTAATTAAAGAATAATTCTCAAGAAATAAGTGTCAGCTTTCACTTGCTTTCCAGTATAAAAAACTAAAAAAGAAAAGAGTTGAGTTTATTAGAATATTCAGTATTAGGGAAACTACCTGAATATGATAATTCTATTTATAGCAGTTAGTACTTATATTTTCTATTCTTTGCCTTATATCCACCCAAACATTCATAGGATGCTCATAAATCCTGTCTCATCTGTTAAGTGAACATATTCATTGTCAATGTGCCAACTGCCCATTTTTTGTTAGTTATTGTTTTTCCAAAATTCTATCTTGGCTCAAGCCATCCAGCATATGCTGGTCAGTCAAGTGCACAATTCCACTTTACTGTGAATGGAAGGTATTCTTTATAATAATGATTTACAATTGTAATTTGCCTCTCAGTTCATTTTACTAAGGAATTTTTTTTACAACCTCAAAGATTTGAAAAATCATCAAAAATAGGAATCATTATTCTTCGCTTCCTTTCTCATTATCTATTCCTGAACTTGTATTATGATTTTCTCTTTCATGTTTTACAGTATATAAATTGCATTTTTCTTGGGTAGCACTCTGAGTTATAACTAGGATAATGGATAATTTTGTTATCCAAAATGAGATACTTTCAAGAGTGAAATGATGTATTTGTAATAATCAGGCAGGAAAAACAGGCATAAAATAGCAGTATCCCAGGTAAAATTATAATTCAAATTATATTCATATATCAATGAGCAATTTGCCATAATCTAATTTATGATTATCTCTGTATTTAAAAAATTCCCAGTTTACCACTGTTTCTTGTTTTTCTGGTTTACAACATAAACCCATACTATATATTTTACTTTGTTTCAGTAAACATTTGTCTATATATGAGAATGCACTGTGGAAGAGACATTATATCTTTGACATCATTGTTATATATTTGGAGATAAAAAGAAAAATGAAATATAGTTCTCCAAAAAGAGCCATTTAAAGTAAACTAATTTGTATGAAACTAACACCTATATGAAATTATGTTGAGTATAAATAGATGAACTAGCACTAAGGAGAGAAACTTTTTTTTTATTTTTACAAGAAAAGTATTTAAGATGAATTTTGAAGAATGGGTAAGATTTTAATGGAATAAGATATATATAATGACAGTCACAATATAATGAGGAAACAAGAAATTTATTGAAATGATTATCTTTGATAAAAGAGCTATTAACCCAACAGGGTAGTAAAATAAACTTGAAATTAGCTGTAACGAGAAGGCTCTGTCATTTGTACACTGAACAAAGAAGGCAAGAGGATTTCCGGAGCTAAAGGGTACCAAGGTCACCCAGCACAAGTGGGAAGTGAGGTGGTCCTCACTTGCTGGAGCTGGAGGGTCAAAGGTGATGCAGTAACTTTGGGAGAGGCAAAGAGGGCAGATTATTTCTCTGCCTTTTTCCTTTCTCTTTTTCTCCAGTTTCCCTGCCTGTGACTTCATTAACTAAACTCATCTGGAAGCCAGCTGACACAGAAACTTAGAGAACAAAGGGTTCTCAGATGCCAAGTAGAACAATGCAGGGGAGGAACCAGGTTATATAAAAAAATGGCTTTTAATAAAAATTAAAATGCATGGAAAAAATGGTAGGTTCTTCCTTGTATCTGAGAGAAGGGATCACTAATAATGTACATTCATTGTTGATCTGCTCAGTTAATCCTACTTTTTTATATTCCTTTCATGTGTCTTTCTTTTTTAAAAGGTTTTATTTATTTGACAGAGCACAAGTAGGCAGAGTGGTAGATAGAGGGAGAGGAAGAAGCAGGTTCCCTCCTAAGAGAGCCTGATGCAGGGTTCCATCCAAGGACCCTGAGATCATGAACTGAGCCAAAGACAGACACTTAGATTAACCTACAGAGCCACCCAGGTGCCCCAATCTTCATGTCTCTTTTGTGTTTGAGAATCAACTACTCCTTGACAAACCTATGGAAGTTCAGTGGGAACATCAATCATAGTAGCCATCTCTTTGACCTGTGCTAATGGCAAATCATATGGTCTGGGGCAATCATAATTTATTCCTGAGATGTTCCTGTATGAAATTTCAAAGTTTTTTTTTTTTTTTCCTTTTTCACTATATCAAGTCTGTAAAAACAAAACTACAGAACTATGGACAGCTGAGTCTCTTGGCAGGAAATCATAATAAGAAAATTTGAAAGAGACAAAGTGCCCCCTCAAATCTCCATAAACTGCCCCACTAATCCTATACTAAATAAATATGCAGCAATTTAGGGGAAACAATGCTGTTACAAATCAAATGCAATTGTATCTTGGCCTTTTGACTAAGATCAAGTGTACAAGTCACACATAGCATCAAGTCTAGCCCCAACATTGTGACCGGATAGTCTACCCCAGAAGGATTAAAAAAAAAAAAATTCATGAACTGCTATTCTCAGAAATCTTTATGGAAGAATAATATTGGAATAATAATAATTTTAAAAACCCCTAAAAATAGAGAAATCCTGTACTATTTATATATTACTTAATTCTACCTAAGTACTAGAATGCTTTAAGAGGAAGATATTAGCTCATAGGCTCTGTATCATTTATCTATTTTTATCAGGTAATAAGGGAGATAGAAACTGATATAATTTCTCTCATCAGTGAGAATATAATGTAGTTGAGAAGATGATAAGAAAGAAACAGGTAAACATGTGAGATGATAGATGTGTTAACTTGAGGGAGAGAGTCCTTTCACAATGTATATCGAAACATCACATTGTACACTTTAAATATCTTACACTTTTATTTGTCAAATAAATGTATTTCTTTTTAATAACTTTAATTCATTTGTTCAATGCATTTATTTAGACCTCATTAAATCTGGAAAAATAAATTGGTAAAAATAATAAGCATCAGAAATTGACAAGGGTAGTCAGAGACTAAAATTATGGAGGAAGTTTATTTTTAAAAGGGATTTGCGGGCGCCTGGGTGGCTCAGTGGGTTAAGCCGCTGCCTTCGGCTCAGGTCATGATCTCGGGTCCTGGGATCGAGCCCTGCATCGGGCTCTCTGCTCAGCAGGGAGCCTGCTTCCTCCTCTCTCTCTCTGCCTGCCTCTCTGCCTACTTGTAATCTCTCTCTGTCAAATAAATAAATAAATCTTTAAAAAAAAAAAAAAGGGATTTGCAGTATGGATTAAATATGCAAAAGCAATCAAGTGAGGAGAAAGCCTGAGTTGAATGAGGACCTGAATAAAAAAGGTAGTTTAGAGTATTTAAATCAGATTTAAGAAAGAATTTGACTCCAATGGCTATAACAAAAAATTGTGCTTTCAACACTTGCTTTTGGTGGCAGTGGGAACTGGTATTTCAAGGAATTGTATAAAGGATTGCAGGTAAGTAAATTTGAAAATATAGTTGCAGGCTCATTCTTAAAGATCCATAAAATTAGATTTCATAAAGATGACCCTTTGTAGATAATAACATGTATTAGATATGCAGGAATACTCTACTTATGAAATGTAAAGATAACCGTCATAATGACAAGGAAACATTTCCAAAATTGAATTAAAAAACAAAAAGAAAAAGAATTAATGAAACCTCTGGTACTTTTTAACTTTATGGGGTTTTTTTTGTTTTTTTTTTTAACATGGATTTTTTTTTTTAATATAATTTTTTATTTTTTATAAACATATATTTTTATCCCCAGGGGTACAGGTCTGTGAATCATCAGGTTTACACACTTCACAGCACTCACCAAAACACATACCCTCCCCAATGTCCATAATAACACCCCCTTCTCCCAACCCCCTCCCCCCAGCAACCCTCAGTTTGTTTTGTGAGATTATAGCGTACCATGCTTAGCGAAATAAGTCAAGTGGAGAAAGACAACTATCATATGATCTCCCTGATATGAACAAGTGGTGATGCAACATGGGGGCTTAAGTGGGTACGAGAAGAATAAATGAAAGAAGATGGGATTGGGAGGGAGACAAACCATAAGTGACTCTTAATCTAACTTTATGTTTTATTTCATTGTTTCAGTTATTGAATGTTTTATTTATTTATTTTATTGACATTTAAAATATATTAAAAATGTACATATTTACTTATCAGTTTGATAAGATTTAATGATTGTATATCCCCATGTACCATCACTCAAAACAAGAGATAGATCATTTACATATTCTCAGAGTTACATCTTGCTTCTTTTAGTCATCCCTTGCTTACTCTGCAAGAGGCAAGCCCTTACCTCCGTCTAACACTATAGATTTGTTTGCCTGTTCTTAGAATTAACATCATTGATATGTAGTTTGGCTTTTCTATGTAAGGCTTCTTTTGTTAAACATATCATATTTAAATAATCTATGCTGTATCATTAGTTCATGCTTTTTGATGACTGAGTAGTATTCCATTTAATGGTGTCAACATAATTTGCTTACCCATTTTCCTGTTCATGAAAATTAAGGCTGCTTTCAATCTGATGTTTTTAAGAAATATTTCCCAAGTTGTTTCAAACATATAGCTTTTTCATTCTTATGGGTAAATACCAAAGAACTTATATATCTTTATGAGAAACTGCCAAACAGTTGTCCAGAACAGTTATAGAATTTTATTTATTTATTTATTTTTTAAATTTACTTTGAGAGACAGTTTTATTTTATTTTTATTTTTTTTTAAGATTTTATTTATTTATTTGACAGACAGAGATCACAAGTAGGCAGAGAGGCAGGCAGAGAGAGACGAGGAAGCAGGCTCCCCGCCAAGCAGAGAGCCCGATGCGGGGCTCGATACCAGGACCCTGAGACCATGATCAGAGCTGAAGGCAGAGGCTTAACCCACTGAGCCACCCAGCTGTCCTCAGTTATAGAATTTTATATGCCCACCAGCAAATTATAAATGTACAATTCCATATTCTGGACAATATTAGATAATATCCATCTTTTGATTTAGCCATCCTAGTAGGTTAAAAATTAAAGAAAAGCCTCATGATTTTGTATTTTCTTGATAAACACTTTTTCTTTTTTCTTTCTTTTTTTTTTTTTTAAGATTTTATTTATTTGACAGACGGAGATCACAAGCAGGCAGAGGCAGGCAGAGAGAGAGAGGAGGAAGCAGGCTCCCTGCTGAGCAGAGAGCCCGATGTGGGGCTCGATCTCAGGACTCTGTGATCATGACCTGAGCCGAAGGCAGTGGCTTAACCCACTGAGCCACCCAGGCGCCCTAAGCAAACACTTTTTCATGTACTTAGTGGCCACTCCTGTAACTTCCAATGTGTAGCTTGCGCATTCAATTTGCTGATGACGTCATTTAATGAGAAAGAAGTTTTTATTTTAGTGAAATCTAATCAATTTTCTCTTTTAAGTCAGTGCTTTTTTGTTTTATCTAAGAAAATTTTGCCTAGCCAATGGCTATATATACATTATCTCCATTACTCTACAAATATTTTCTAATGTTTTATTTAGTAATCTAGCTCAAATTTTTATGTATAGGTGATGGTAAAGCATATACAATGTTTATTTTATTGATAGATTTAATTCTGCCACTAAAATTCTTTAAAGTACTTTACTTTCCTCGTTAAATTGACTTGGCACCTTAGTAAAGTTTAGTTGACTAATCTTCAGCTCTACTTTTATATCTTCTGTTTGATTCTTATACAAATAATAAGCTTTCTTAATATTACAAATTTATACCAAAATTTAAATAATACAAAACTCCATTTTTTTTCATTTTTAGTTTTATTTATAACTAAATTTACCAGGGCACCTGGGTGGTTCAGTGGATTGAGCCTCTGCCTTTAGCTGAGGTCATGATCTCAGGGTCCTGGGATCAAGCCTCACATCAGGCTCTCTGCTCAGCAAGAAGTCTGCTTCCTGCTCTCTCTGTCTGCCTCTCTGCCTACTTGTGATCTCTCTCTCTGTCAAATAATAAATAAAATCTTTTTTAAAATAACTGAATTCACTTTTTTCAGCTCCATTGAGATATATTTGACAAATGGATTATGTAAGTTTAAGTTATACAGCATGTTGGTATGATACATTCATATTTTGCAATATGATTACTGCCAGAGTGGTAGCTAATACCTGCATCACATCTCATAATTACCGTTTCTTTTTTGTGATGAGTACATTTAAGATTTACTTTCTTAGCAACTTTGAAGTATATAATCGAGTTGTGTAAACTATATCAGTGTGGTGCATTATATCCACAACACTTTTTCAGTTTCTAAGGGGGCTTTTGTACTCTTTGCCCAATGTCTCATCAGTCCCCCAACAGCTGATAACCACCATTCTACTCTGTTTCTATGGGTTTGGCTTTTTAGATTCCACGTGTAATTGATATCATGCAGTATTTATTTTATCTCTCTCATTTCTTTTATTTAGCCTTCAAGGTCCATCTGTTTGTCACAAATGGCAGCATTTTCTTCTTTTTGGTGGGTGAATAATTTCCCATTGTGTATATATACCACATTGTCTTTAACCATTCATCCTTTGATAGACACTTAGGCAGCATTCTTATTGTGGCTATTGTGAATAATGCGATAAACAAGAAAGTGCTCATATTTCTTTGATATCCTGTTTTCATTTCCTTTGAATGTGTATCCAGAAGTGGGTTTGTTGAATCCTTGGAAATTCTATTTTTTATTTTTTTAAGAACCTCCATGCTATTTTCCATAATGACTACACCAGTTTACATACCCAATAGTACACAAGGGTTCGCTCTTCTCCATATCCTCACCAATACTTGTTATCTCTTGTCTTTTTTGTGTTAGCCATTCTAACACTTGTGAGATGTTATCTCATTGTGATTTTGTTTGTGTTTCCTTGATAAATAATACACTTTAGCATATTTTCATGTTCTTGTTGGAAATTTATATGCCTTCTTTGGAAAAATGTTTATTCAGTTCCTCTGACCATTTATTTAATTGATTTTTCTCTTTGCTCCTGAGTCGTATGAGTTTCTTGTATATTTGGGTTATTAACCTTATATCAGATATATGATTTATAAATATTTTATCCCATTGTGTAGACTCCCATTTCATTTTGTTGATTGTTTCCTTTCCTGTGCAGAGCTTTTTAGCTTGATATAGTACTGTTTATTTCCTTTTGCCTTAAGTATTTGTGTTATTGTCATATGCATAAAATGGTTGCCAAGACCAATGCCAAGGAGCTTTTCACCTATGTATTCTTCTAGGAATTATAGTTTCAGATCTTCTGTTTAATTTAATTCATTTTGAGTTAATTTTTGTGACTGATGTAATATAAAGATCCAATTTGATTATTTTGCATATGGCCAGTGTAATTCTTGGCTCTCATGTCAAATATTAGTCAGCTATATAGGTGGGGTTTGTTTCTGAGCTTTTGATTCTGTTCCATTTGTCTGTGTGTCTATATTTATGCCCACACATACTGTTTTGATTATTGTAACTTTGTAGAATAGTTTTAAACCAGAAATTGTGATGCCTTCAACTTTGCTCTTCATTCTCAGGACGGTTTTGGCTTTTTGGGGTCTTTTGCTGTTCCTTACAAATTTTAAGACTTTATTTATTTTTTTTTTTCTATTTCTGTGAAACATGCCATTGGCTTTTATTGAGTCTATACATTACTTTGGGTAGTATGGGCCTTTTTAATTTTTTTTTTAAATTATGTTCATTTAGCCACTGTATTGTACATCATTAGTTTTTAATGTAGTGTTCAGTGATTCATTAGTTACATATAATACCCTGTCCTCATCACTACATGTGCCCTTCTCAATACCTATTACCCAGTTACCCCCTCCCCCAATCCATCTCCCGTCTGAAACCCTCTGTTTGTGGTCCTTTTAACAATATTCTATGAACACAAGATATTTTCTCTCTTTGGATTTTGTTTTGTTTTGTTTTGTTTTTGAGATTTATTTATCTATTAGAGAGAGAGCACAGGCTCAGGGAGAGGAAGAGGGAGAGAGAACTTTAGCAGAGTACTCGCTAAGCTTGGAGCCTGACATGGGACTTGATCTCAGGACCCTGAAATCATGACCTGAGCTGAAACCAAGAGTAGAACACTTAGCTGACTCTACCACCTAGGGACCCCCTGAGATATATTTTTCTATTTGTATCTTCTTCTTCTTTTGTTTCAAGATTATTTAGAATATGCTAGACCATTGTATTTCCATAAAATGTTTACATCAAATTACCTTTTTTTTTTCCCAAAAGTCTACTACTGTATGTGCTGAGACTGCATTAAAATAAAATGTAAATACACCTGGGAAGAATGGATATCTTAATATTAGAGTCTTTCATATCATGTATATCATTATATATCACCATTTATTTCTTCTCCAATATCTCTGACCATATGCTCTGATATTAACGGAAGATCTTGAATGTAGTTTGTAATATCATTCACACTAATTCGTTATGTTTTAAAAACTATTGCAAATGGTATTTGTGTTCCATATCTCTGCTGTTTGTTTCTAGAATATAAGTAGTACAGATGATTTTGCTTCCTGACTTTGTTTCCTGCTACCTGGTCACAATAATTTATTGGCTTTAATAATTCTTTGCTGATCTGAAATAATATTTCATGTACACTATCACGTCATCTCTAGATAAAGACATCTAACTACTTCTTTTCTGATCATTACACCATGGCTCTCTTCTCCCCTGGGAAGGGATGTCATTTTCTGGAATTTAGTTCATCTGGATATCTTTTCTGCCTGTTTTTTTTTTTTTTTTTTTTAACAGATTTTTTAAAAACAACAGTGAAAACTCTGATGTTGTAGTTTATTTGGCTTTTTCTCATTATTTGTATGAGAACAATATTCTGTCTTGTAACTTTCTACTTCCTCGTCAGGGTCAAATTCCCACATGTATTTTGCGATAGCTGGGAAATTAATTATTTTAGACATTGCAACTTAAGACTGAATATGTCAAAAGTATATTTACATTAGAAATGATGACAGAATATATCACATTGCCTTATCGACATTAATTCAAAGGTCTGGTGATATTTTAAACACTAAACTCCCCTTAGAATTTATGCCATGTTTTTCAGTAAGAAAAAAGTCAAAAGCAATAGCTGGAGACTTCTGGCATATATTCAGAACAGAGCGAGTGGAAAGAGTATCAATTCCACCTTCACAACAATGGTAAACATTCTGTCTTTTTAGGGAAGTGAAAATAATACAAATAACAAAAATGAGATACCAATACATAACTATTAAAATGACTAAAACCAATATAAAACTGACCAACCAAGTACTTAATAAGGACATGGAGCAAGTGTAACTCTTCTAATTTGATGTGGGAATCCAAAATTGTATGGTAACTTTGGAAAATGGTTTTGTAGCTTCTTACAAAATTAAATACACACTTACTACATGACCCAGTTATCTCACTGTGGAAATTTACTTGAAAAAACAGTTATGTTCACACAAAAACCTGTACTTAAATGTTTATGAAATTTATATATAATCAGCAAAATCTGGAAACAACACAGATATCCTTCAACCACTGAATGAATATACTATGATACTTCTATACATTAGACTAGCTCTTAGCAATAAAAAGGAAAGGACTATTGATGCAGGAAACAAAAATACATGTTTCTAAGTGCAAGGAGCCAAACCCAAAAGACTACAAACTATATGATTCTGTTTGTTTGGCATTCTAGAAATGGCAAAATTATGGGACTAAAAGCAGATCAATGGTTGCCAATGATAGGAAGTAGAGGCCATGGTTGATTAAAATGGGATGCAGAGAGGAATTTTTATACAATGGAACTGTTCTATATCATTCTTATGATGATAGATCATAATTCTATATATTTGTCAAGCCTATAGAACTGCACACCATAAAGACAAATTTTAATGTATGTAAATTAGTAATAATAAAAATTAATCAAATGACCAAAAAATAAAGCAGGAATAGGAAAGGAGAAACTCTCCATTTAGGTTCAGACTCAATAGCTGCCTAAAGCAACTAGCTAGTACTTCACAAGAATTTTTTTTCTGGAGTTTGCTGATTTACCAGGATCCTTTCTTACCAAGACATTAAGCGATTTGTAATCATTTAATGTGACAAAGTTGGAAATTTCACTGTCATTGAATTAAACCCAACGGAAACCCCCTGCAAAGAAATTAGATGGTCAAGGAAAGAGCCCTGGGCAGAACCATTTCACAATTGTCCTTATTCCTCAGCAAAATGTCATTCTCTGACACTTTTTATCTTATTGTGACTCCTCTGGGTACCTAGTGGATTTAGTTATTATAAATGAAACTATTATATATTAATTCAAAGTCTAAATGGAAAGAGTTCTTTATTACAAAGATAAGCTAATATCAAAAATAAAACACAGCCACATCCTTTCCCTTCCCTTCTGTGGCAGCCTGGTATGCTTAGTAAATGGACTCTATAGTCCAACATCTTATATCAGAAAAAGGGACATTAGCTAAAGTGCCTTCTTTTCTTCAAGATGGTGCTTTCAGTGAGACCTTTTTCCAGTATTTGCTTTGGCAAATTGCAGTAATTTCTACAAACCATTAGGTATCAGCAAACTGAGTGCAAGCCTCTTGCAAACTGCCTTTGTGATATTAAGTAAGTTACTAAATCTATTTGAGTATTTCTTCTATGTACAATGTCTAGTGAGTTAAAATATACATTTCAAAATACCATTCAAGTAGTATATGACTCTACAAGTCTTTCTTCTCTTTGTATTCCCCTTTAAAACACACACACACACACCAACAACACTTACTATCAAACCCTGTGGTAACTAGACCATATTCTATGAGTTTTAAAATAATTACTCAAATATTTACCTAATACATTTTGAGCTTATAGAACTAATGGATGAAGAAAATTATATAAAATATTGGAAAAATACATTAGTTAAAAAATAATTGGTTGTTTTATTATTTATAATAAAAGGTATACCATTAATATAGCTTCATTGATTCAATTTAAAAAATGTTTTTCAGCCACAAATTAGATTTAATCAAGTAATTCCGAGAAATGTTAGCTCTATTAACAAAATGTGAAATATTTCTCAAACATTTTATTTACATGGATCTCAAATTATTCAAATCATTAATCACAGTAAAAGTAAATAATCATGGTTAAAGCAAAAGAAAATGAAGACTTTCAGAGTGAGGGCAAAATGCTGAAAATTAGCCTGTATCCTCAATCTAAAGGAATCGTAGAATTTTCATGCTTATGTGTTACTAGTTAAAACGTTCCCTCTATTACAAAGAAGAAAGATATCAAAGAAAAGGATATCTGGAAACAGCTCAGACAACACAAGTAAGAAAATAAAGGCTATGTTTACAGACATACAGTATAATAATTTTCTCACTTTATTTCCTTTATAAAATCTGGTTCAAATTTTTTTTCCTCATGCCACTTTTACAACTTTGTTTTCAGATTCAGCAAGCTCAGGATTGACCTTTGACCTGTTTAAAAATGCAAAACTATTGGGTTATAATACATAGCCCCCTTTGAATTCTTTTGCAGCCTCATATCTCTTTTGCTTTACTTATTTGAGAAAAAGAAATTTTTAAACAAAGACAATTTGTCCTAATCCAATTTAATCTAATTCATAAACATAATACTTTTTAAACTTTGACACTAGCCAATCAATAACACTTTTATAACATGGGATATGACACGTAAAAGGGAAAAGCTATATATGTGTGATCACAACAAATGAAAGATGTTCCATAAAGACCATGAACAATTATGATTCCTTTGATTTTTCAGATGAAAATGATACCCATTACATACAATAGGCATTATTAATTTTTTTAACCTATGAACTTAATTTGTATTTCTCTAAACAGAGAGTGTATTTCTTCCCAGCCCTGGTTTTCATAACAGAATCCATGATTTACAGCTCCTGCGCTCATTTGTACCACTTTGCCAACTGGTAAAGACCTATTTTTTCTGCAAATAATAATGCTGACTGCAAGTTTGTGCATATTTCAGATTCTTTCCATTTCTGGACAAAATATCAGAAGTTATAATCAGAATATAGCATATTTAGGGCCTAATTTATTATTTTGTGCTTCATCTTCAGGTAGTTTTCACAGGCTTTTTGGCACAAGTTGCCTTTTGTGATTAAGAAAAGTAGACTAACTTAAGTGTCATTATGCAAAATGCTTTTCCCCAGTGACAACTTAACCTTTGAAAACCGTTTTATAATAACTTAAACAACAATGCCTTACAATGTCTGAGGAGTTAAGGTTTAGGTACACTTTAAGAAGCCTCTGTTCTCTTTCAGAGGTAGAACTAAAAAGCTAATGCTGTTCTACTAATACTGAAGAAAGATTTTGCAATGGTATTTTGTGTCTTTTTTTTTTTTTAATTTTCAGTAAGAAAATATAATTACAATTTAAATGCATTACAACTTGATTAAATGTGTTAATATGTGGTTGGCACCTTGAAATAAAAAAGAAAATGCTAGAAATTCAAATATATGTGATTTCTGTGATTTCCTATGGGAAATTCAGGAACTTAAGTCAGCCAAAGTTACTTGCTATTACCAGTGTATAAACTGATATTTGGTTTGTTGTTAAAGCTTTACAGCATGTATCTTTACAGTTTGATTTTCTGTGGCCCATTTGCTTTGATTTTAAAACTGTGTCTCTCTTAATGACAGGTCAGGCACTCTGCTCTCCCTATTCCATCCAACTGATGATTTTTCCTTGCAGTTGCTGGAATTGTGTTGTTCATATGTTTTATATGTTTTCAATTTAATAAATAAAAGAACATATACCACTTTTGATATAGAGCCTTTACCGTATCCAAGATTATGTACAGCTGTATTAGTCAGCTCAGGCTGTCAGAACAAAATACCGTAGACTGGGTGACTAAAACAACAAAAATTTATTTCTTACAGTTCTGAAGACGGGGGTCTGAGATCAAGGTGCCAGCGTGGTCAGGTTTCTCTTCCTGGTTTGCAGATGGCCACCTTCTTGCTGTGTTCCCACAGGGCCAAGAGAGAGAGAGAAATTGAGGGACAAAATGCAAGCTGTCTGGTGTCTCTTTTTGTAAGGTTGCTAATCCCTTTATGAGGGTCCCATCCTCATGATTTCATCTAAATCTAATTGCCTCCAAAGACCCTTCCTCCAAATACCACCATCATATTGTAGATTAGGGCTTCATCATGTGAATTTGGATGGGACACAATTCAGTTCGTAGCCATACCTTCAATATTCATATTCTTGTTGCTTTTCCAGATTTCTTGATATTGTGTGTCATCATCATCAAACAATGAATGTTTCTTTTAACTTTTCTCCTGTCTTGTATTTATTTTATTTACTTTTAATTTCAGTGTAGTTAACATTTAGTGTTATGTTAATTTGAAGTGTACAATATAGTGATTCAACAAGTTCCCATACATTACTCAGTGCTCGTCAAGATAAGCGTACTCTTAATCCCAGTCACCGATTTCACCCCCATCCCCTCTCACCTCCCCTCTGGTAACAATTTGTTTGTTCTCTACAGCTGAGAGACTGTTTTTTTTTTTTTTTTTTTTTTTTTTTGCTGGTCTCTTTTTTCTTCCTTTGCTCATTTGTCTTGTTTCTTAAATTCCACATGTGAGTGAAATCATATGGTATTTGCTTTTCTCTGACTTATTTCACTTAGCATTATACCCTCTAGTTCCAACCATGTTGTTGCAAATGGCACAATTTCATTCTTTTTTATGGTGAATAATATTCCATTATGCATATAAATATGTCACACCTTCTTTATCTGTTCATGTATTAATGGATATTTGAGCTGCTTCTATATTTTGGCTACTTTAAATAATGCTTCTATAAACTTGGGGTGCATGTATCCCTTTGAATAACATTTTTGTATTCTTTGGGTAAATACCTAGGAGTGTGATTACTGAATCATACGATGGTTCTATTTTTAATTTTTTGAGAAACCTCTAAACCATCTTATATAGTGGCTGCACTAGTTTTCATTCCCACAAACAGTATACAAGAGTTCATTTTTTACCTGTCCTGTATTCAGTATACTAATGTTTGTATTATAGGTTCTTTTTGAATGTACTACTTTACCCACTTGGCCTTGCAGTGGGTGAAGAAATTGGCCCAGGTACAGCAATGAAGATTGTCATTTAATATTTATTATCAATCATAACTGAGCAATCAGGTGCTCACTTACTGCAAGTCCAAATAATCATTATTCAACACTGCCCATTCCATCTATATAAGGCCTTTAAGATTATTATTAGTTTTAGCTTTAGCTGGATTTTATGCACTGATTTTTAAAATTTTATTTCATTTTATTTTTATCTATCAGAACTGACACTGGATTGATTGATTTAATATAGACATTATAATGTCATATCCAACTGTGTATGAGGCTAAAAGTTGCACAGGCTTGCGCTGACCTTATTAATTAGATGAGAAAGACTAGTAGCAAGAGATTATGCCTGAGATGCCTTTTGAAAACTACATAGTAATTTGATATACGGAAAGGAAAGAATGAAGTCTGCAGTGGTTAGATGGAATTAGGTTTACATATATATGTTTCACCCCATGATAGTGATTTGAGGAGATAATTTTGAAAAGGTATATTACAGGCGAGCAATATTAACAAAGAACTATAAATTAACTTGATCCAAAAGGCATTTTTTCACCAGCATGCTTATAACAATATACCCAATGCATTTATCAGAAATACACATTTGTAGAATATTATGATTCAGTACGGAATCAATCTTAGAGAATACTGAAGCAGGGAAGAACAAACCAATTTAGTCTTTTGTGTAGGACAATGCATGGTAAGTTGCAAAATGCCTTGTCTACAAGGGCCATGATTCTCCCAGTTGCTCTACGGTAGGTGATGAGTACGTAACTGTTCTACGAATAAAACTGCATAAATCATTTTTGAAAAGATTAATCTAGAAGTTACATCAAATATGATTTGGAATGGGGAAATGATCGAACTGTAATGGACAGCTATGGTATACTGGAATTATATGAGTGGATATCAATAAAAAAGAAAAACAACAACAACAAAAAACTTAGGAAAAAAAGGAATCTATGTCACTATTCCCAAAGATTTCTGGCAATCTTAAGGTTGTTGTATTACATATTGTACAGGATATTGCTTTGAAATGTCAGCTATGTATTTTTGATATAGACACAATAGAAACAAAATAGAAAAAGCCTTCGAATAATAAACACTATATTTGCAAACTGTTGAAATTTCAGTGTTTGAATGACATGTTGAGGTGTTGGGCTGGACATATGGCTCACTGTCATTTTTTATATATAAATGAATTACCTTTGCTTTTGTTATTCCCACTTTGTGTAGAAACCTTCTTCTGCCTCCATTTCTACCAGATGAAACCCTCTCTATTCTTCAGTCATGAATTGAAATTTTGTATCATCAGTTTATATTTTTCTTCATAGACCTAAAACTGATCTCTATTGTAGTGAGCATAGAGTTTAGTACTTCTTTCTTTTTAATTTCTAGATTATGATTTGTAACATTTTAATTGTGTTTATTGGTGTCCTCTGTACTGTAGTCAAAGTTGGCTTTTATCTTTCTATCTGCCATGGTCTTTTTATCTAGCACTTTGAATACAATGATCCTTAATTAGTATTTGTTCAATAAATGAATTAATTTTAAAAAAGATGACATTATAATAATTCCTTAATCCTCTTTCATCATTAAAAGAACTGAGGCAGAAACCTCAGTGTTATAGATTGTTGATTTAATGTTGAGATTGTTTGGGAGTTTATTTTTAATGTTTCATTTCAGCTCTTTTACTTTTCAGTTTTTGTTTTCAATAATTTTATGTTAACTAAAAGCATGTTAACTTAAATATTTTTATTGCTTAATATAAAACTTATCCTAGACCACATATACATAGAAATTCAGAAAGCATTTTTCAAAGCAAATGCAGTACGGCATCCTAAGATTCAGTGACAGGTTCAAATGGAGGCTCTAAAGCAGTGCTAGTTTTATATAATTGGCAGCATATGTGGTAGCAATTGCTAATTACATAATTGGAAGCATATGGCAGCAATTACTGTCAATCAAATTATGCAATATCCCAGTAGGTATAGTAATACCTTCAGTGCAGAAACGTCTGATATGTATGTTCTCAATTTGATCAAGGGACTAATGAGAGCATTCTATGCTATAGTTTGAGTCAGTACCAATGAACAATGCTTAGAAGCAATCTATAACTTTAATTGAGGTCGTGGCTACAGTATGTGACAGCAGCTATGAATTGGTCCATCCAATTTGCTGTGGCTCATTAAGATATCCACTGCTCAAGAATTGTGTAGACAGGTCACAACAAATCATACCAAGTGAATTGTTCAGTGAGGTACAATTCTATTGTACAGACATGGCCTAAGGCCAGGTTTATGTATCACAAGAAAAATGCCTGTGATATAGTATATACAGTGTATCCAGGTCTTAGCTGGATTGTCAGATGCATCATGTCATCTGGCAGCAATAGCTCATTAAGATGTATATCCAGAGAATAATGGAGCCCATACTTATAATATGTCATAGTTTCTATGAAAGCCCATAGATATACCACTATTAATTTGTTATGAGAAGGAAACCTAGTTTTGGAAGACAGAGCACTCTGCTTGCCTACAAAAATGACTTTCATAGACCATACAGATACGTCGGCTTCATTGCTGGCCCTTCTTGATAAAATTCTGCCCTCAACAATGCATACTCAATATGCTCAGAAACATTCCAAGTTTAGATGAAGAGATGAATTATTAAATGTATTTTGAAGGTATCAAACCTCAGATCAGAGTACTTAAGTGCTCTTCTATTTCAGACAGCTTGTAGACAACCCTATTATCAGCCTCCATATTGCTCGAATGAAAATTTGCTTGCCTATTTCGACCTCTTTCTTCACTTCCTCCTTTGCCCTTTGAATGCTAACATCAACAATTTTGTCACATATTTGTGCTCACACATGCATCTACAGTTACACACACAGACACTATACACTTTCTCATAACATGGGTCTAGTATCTGTGTTGGAAACCCAGAAAAATCATAACTTCAATAGGAGCTCATAAGAAATAGTGTTCCTTTGTATCAAGAGGTTGCCTTTTCCTCTGACCATCATATATGACAGTGATAGACAACTGTGGTTTTAATAATGCAATATCCTATTATAATAACTAATGTTATGCAGCATTTGCTTATATTTAAAGACTGATAAATATTCTATTATAGATCAGGAAAAATAACAATAATAAATAGTCCCTCAATTTATCTGACATCTAAAACTGCAAATCTACTTTGGTTATTATTATATTTCCCTGATACTTTATTATTGTATTTCCCTGATACTTTACACACACTTTTAGTTTCAACAGTTCGCTCAGTAGGTATTTATTGTTTAATGGGGTTCCAGGCAGCGTTGTAGGTCCTGCGTGCATAAGACGAATACAACAGAAATGAAATTTCTGTCCTCGGAGAGATATAGTTTAGTGCAGAAAAACCGGAATAAACAGTATGAGTAATAAACTATATAAGTGCTAAGTAGGAGAAAGGAGCAGTGAATAGAGCTGGGGAGAGACGGTGGGAAGTAGGATGAGGGAAACAGCGAGCAATGACTTAAAGGAGATGAAGTCGAGGGCCATATGTAAAGCTGGAAGAATTGCCCAGGGAGAAAATCCAGCAGGTATAATCACCCTGAGGCAGGAGAGTGTCTGGCATATTCCAGAAAAGTCAGGAAGCCAGTGTGACTGAAGGAGAATGCAGAGGAGGGCAGAGAAGTAAGAGATAAAGAAGTTATGGAGATAACTTTCCCTAGGGCTTTGAAAGTCATTTTAAGGACTTTGGTTTTTACTCTGAGTGACACAGGAAGCAGCTGGAGGCTCCTGAGAAGAACTGTATTCCAACTATACTTTAAAAGAATCACCGTTGCTGTCATTCACAACAGATTAAAGGGTAAGGACTGGATTATGAGATCCAACATCCACACAAGATGGAAATTATGAGAAGTTACTGAATTCTAGATCCGCTTACAAAGTAAAGCTAATAGGATATGATACACAACTGAATAGAAGGTGTGAGAGAAAAGGGGCTTCAAGGTTTTAACTCCCAAAACTAAGAGCATGGACTTGGTCATGAATGCAATGAGGAAGACTGTAGAAGAGGTAGGGTTTTGATTGTTTATATTTTGTTTGGTTTGGAAGGATGGAATACTAAACTTGGAAATGTTAAATTTAAGCTATTATATGGAGAGATGTTCAGTAGGCAGTCTGACATTGTGGGATTAACAGACCTTTTCCTGCTGGGTATGAGAATTTAAGTTTTGTTTAACTCTCTATTTTTGTTTTCCTGGAAGCCAGATATGAATAATATGCTAATGGTGTTACTAATGATAAAGTGTTAATATACTGACAGACAGTAGGTGGAACTGAAAATTGAAACCAAAACTAAATTATTTCAAAACAGACTACAGTATGGTACGCAAAACAGAGAAATGTACCAAACCAAAACTGCAATGATCATCACAAACCTTATTCTCAAACTCTTTTAACACTCACTGGTTCAGAACCCTGTGTTCCAAGATAAGACCATGAACAAATTGATTCATTGATTAGCAATCACTCTCTGTTAACCATATATTCTAAAGGCAAGGCCACTGACTAGTCCAGCATCATCTACTGTGCAAAGACTAACAAATCCCTACCACCTAGTGTGCAAAGACTGACAAATCTAGTGTGCAAAGACTGACAAATCCATTCAATGACTGATTCCAGAGTTCAAAATCCTAAAAGTACCTCTCTTTAATTGTCCCTTTCTGAGACACCACACTAATCAGGTGTGCCCTTTGTTACAACAAACTCAATGTAAACTTTTTCTTTTTTTTTTTTTTTTTAACTTTGTATGTGTAAGTGGGTGGGCTTTGGCAAATGAACTTTTTTTTTTTCTTTTTTAAGATTTATTTATTTGCGATAGAGTTCATGAGAAAGAGAACATGAGGGAGTTGGACCACAGAGAGGGGGAGAAGCAGGCTTTCCACTGAGCAGGAAGCCCCATGTAGGGCTCAAACCCACAACCCTGGGATCATGACCTGAGCAGAAGGCAGCCACTAAGCCACCCAGATGCCCTGACAAATGAACTTTGACACAAAGCAATGTTGTTTATGGCAAAAATAAAGATGATTAGAAAACTGCATCTGGACTGGGAGAACTACTTCAATGGAAGGCATAGCTTTGCACTTTCCTAAATGCGGTGAGTGTGGTAATTGGGCTTGCCCCAATGGAGACCCTGGAAGCTATGTGTGTTGATTTGTTACAAAAATACAGCTTCATTTAAAAGCTAAGTGAATCATGCACCCTCCTGGAGAGGATAGTTTCCTTGCTCCTGACCTGTGTGAAGTGCTGTGAGGAATGCTACTCAGACTTCAGGAGTTCCCAGAAAAACCACTCCCCATGGCAACCTTGGTAGCTATCATGTATCCTTTTGGGGAGGCTAGTGCCAGCTGAGGTCTAAGTCGGTTTTATAAAACTGAAAGTCTACCTGAAATTAGGCAGAGTCCTCTGTGGTCATTGTAATGAGACAACCTGAAATTCACAGAGAAGTTCTTTGTTGCAGATGAATATGTGGATGGCATTAGTGCATAGGTGATATTGAAAGCCAAGAAAAGAGATGAGATTTTAAAATAGTGAATGCACATAAAGGAGAAAAGAGATCCAAAGAGTGAGGTCTGGGGCATTCTAAATTTAAAAAGTTGAGAAGAGAAAGAGAACCAACAAAAAATATTGAGAAGAAACCGTCCATGGTGAGGTCCAATAATTCTCCACACTAGAAGCCAAATGAAGTCTTTTAAGGAAAGGGTGATTAATTTTATCAAATGCTTCTGTTACATCCAGGAGGATGAGGAATGGGAACTAAATATTGGATTTAGCAACATATGGGCATTTGCTGACCTTAACAGCAGCACTTTCAGTGAATTAAGAGCAAGCATGTGATTAGAGAGGATTCAAGAGAAATAGGTATGAGGAATGAAAACTGAAATAGGAGATAACACTTTTTGTAAAGAGAAAATAAATAGGATCATTGTTGGAGAATTAAGTAAGCACAAGACAGAGTCGTCTTTTGGTTTTGGTGTTTGTTTTGTTTTGTTTTTCTTCCTTTTATAATACATTTTTCCCTCTCCTCCACCTCCCACCCCCACCCACCTCAAAGCTTGTGTATTTTCTGGATGGTCCAGTAGAGGGGAAAGTGACCTTGATGCGTGAAGGAGGGTAGGAATCAAAGGCTTTGGGTAGATGAGGAGATAGGCACAAAATGAAGGGTTGGCCTTAAATAAAAGCACAATGTATCTATTAAGTCAAGTCTGCTCAGAAGCTTAGGAGAAATTTCAAATACTTCTCTCCTTTCAAATTCAACACAATGAGTTTCTGTTTATTCATTAATCAAATATTTATTCAGCACCTTGTATGCCTTAGATTTTCTTCTAACTGCTGGGGACACAGCAGTGAACAAAACATTAAAAGCAGCCTTTACCTTCAGAATGTTTGCCTTTTAAGGAACCTTTTGAATTTGAAAAACAACCTGAAGAATAAGAAAACTTGTTACAGTTTTCCTCGAGTATCTTTTTAAAAAATCACTTCAGTGTGGCTTTAGTTGTCTTTGTTGAAATTTCAGTGTAACTATTTGCTGGGGAAAGAAGCATGAAAGAAACAGCTTGGGTAATGTTTCTTTTAAAAGAACTCCTTATTCAGCTGACAGAAATGATTGTGTCTGGTAATCACTGTTTGCAAAGAACTGATGAGATTGTGTCAGCAGAGGTTTGAGAAGAAACACTGAATACTTCCATCTAGTCCATAAGTTCTTTCCTGAGAATGGCCAGACAAAATCAATATAAAGCCTCCACTGGTTTCTTTTCATGTCTCATGGAAAAATAGCTAACTTGGCAAATGCTGCAATCAGTTACACCTTTTCAACATCAAAATCTATTTCAGTGACTAGATATGGCTTGTAACTAGCATTTTGTATAAAAGACCATTCACCATCTGTTACTTTAAATGTGGTCAAGAGAATATTTTGCCATTCAAGGTAATAACCACAATATTCCCCACAAAGAGATTGTTCATTGTTTGTGCATGACTTATATTTCTAAATTACCTTAAGGACCTAGATAAGCATTTAATTCAAAGGAAGATAGGCAAGACCTATTTGTTGATACTTATTTATGCACAGGAAAAAACGACACACAAAAAGACCTTACTCACTAAAGTAGGACATTTCTTCCCTGAACCTTCCATTCTGGCCTTTTTCTTTTCTTTTCTTTTCTTTTCTTTTTTTCCGCCACACAGATTTTATCTTGATTTTTATCAACTCTTAACCAATTTCTTAAACTTTCTATGCATTAGTTCATTTTCCCAGTGGTTCTATAGATTCCGTGGTTGAGTAACAAATACCCTATTTGGTAGACTCCACTGAAAAGCTACTGATTTAGAATTTCTTAGAAGTGAGAGTCCAGTCATCTTCATTTTTTAAAAAAGATTTATTTATTTATTTATTTTAGAGAGACAGTGAGTGAGTGGGGGAGGGAAGGTGGAGGGAGGAGAGAAAATCTTAAGCAGTCTTCTGAGCCCTACATGGAGCTCTGTCTCGGACTCTCAGATCATGCCCTGAGCTGAAACCAACAGTGCAACACTGGCTGAACCAGCCAGGTGTATCCATGGCCATCTTCATTTTAAAACAACACCTGGATAAGATGTACCCACATAGAAGCTTAAGAACCAGGAGCCTACACCCTCTATTTGGCCTTACGCTGGAGGAATACTTTTGGCTAAACAAATAATGCTGGCATCTCCTTTAACTGATTTTGCCTTTAATTTGAAGACCCTGATGATTGTGAAATGCTGTTGTTGCTGGTGTGGTTGTATGTTTTGTTTTCATACCTAAAGCTGTGGGGTCCGATTTTTGCCATCCATGGCAAATTTGACAATATTTGGAGTCACTTTTGGTTGTCATTTAGGGGACTGGGCATTGCTGCTGTGT
This sequence comes from Mustela lutreola, assembly GCF_030435805.1. Taxonomy (NCBI): domain Eukaryota; kingdom Metazoa; phylum Chordata; class Mammalia; order Carnivora; family Mustelidae; genus Mustela; species Mustela lutreola. Next base: position 109,372,578 of record NC_081295.1, read on the forward strand.
CTAGTGGATGGAAGTTAGGGTGGCTTCTTAACATCCTAGAGTGCATCATATAGGCTCCACAAAACAAAATCATCTGGAGAAAATGCTATTATGATGGGAGCTGGAAAAACCTGCCCTAAAGCAACTGCCTAGGACTGTTGACAATTACAGCAAGCTTCTTTGTCTACACAGCCCATAGCTCAAGGGCATTTTTTTTTTTTTCTTTTGAAATAGGCAGGATAATCTACCTGTAAACATGGAAATTCTACAAGAAAAGGGGTGGGCCACTTATATATTATTTTGATCTTCCTTACTTTCCCACACTCAGCTTAACATACAAGACAGAGATCCTAGGTGAGGCAGGAAGGAGTATGAAACAGCGTACTAAAGGAGGTAACATAAAATCTGAAAATTTGAATCCCAAAATGGCAGATGGCACCATGGTATACACTTTAGGTATTCTTTTTTTATGCTCTAGATATCAAAGACATAATTAAAGGTAGAATCTTACCTATGAGGGTTACAAAATACTAAAAATATGTAATGGCCAAGAATAAATGAAGCTTTTTTTTTTTTTTTTTCTTTTAGACCATACAGTTGAAGCCAAAATTCTTTGTTAATTTATGTGAAATTTCATTTGTTATGTAACACTGTTTGAGAGAATTAACAGTGTGCCTCAGTGCCATCTGGGATTTAGCTAAGCAAAGACGAAACGCCATAGAGTGAAGTACAGTAAAAAGGAACAGTGCTTTAGGTCATCCAAATTTACTAGCGCAGTCTTAGAAATCAATAATAAATTGGCATTCCAGAAAGCATACTCAGGAGGGCAATTCCAGAGCTATAGAAAAACTTATCCTCATAGCACAGAATTGTCTCTTGTAAACAGTAAAGCAAAAATAAAAGCAAAAACAAAAACATGGTAGAAATTGAGTAAACACAGAGAGACAACGTTCTTGCTTTTATTATGGAATAGCCGCGTTAGGATTTAGACATCCTTTATATTAAGAAAGGAATTTCTAATTTGACAAAAAACCAAAAAACAAACAAAAAACCCCCACCTTAGATACTAGAGGTCTTTTTGAAAAATTACCCTTTTCAAACATATAGTTTTAATGAGTATAGTATGAAAGATTGTCCTGAAGAATAATTTGCCAAAACAAAAAAAGCCTCAGAAAACTATACAATAAAAGTTAACCACTCCCAAATTTATATTGTTTTTATTTTTTCATCAATTTGACAATTACTGCAAGAATGCCTATCATGTACCAGTTTCTGAGTATCTGCTAAGAATATGGAGGTGAACAATAAAAGCACCTTTTTCATGGAACTCAAATTTCATTGAGAGAAAAAATATTTAAACTAAGGAAAGAAGCATTCACTTTTTGTTTAAAAGAATAGATGACAAGGCTGCTTATGGGCAACTATTATATATATATATATATATATATATATATATATATATATCTAAGGTTTCTCTGAGGAGGTGATATTTGATACTAATGCTTTATTTTCCATACATTTATACAAATGTAATAAATTTTTTGTTGAAAAATAAGATGTCTAAAGTCTGTATACTATTTTATCATGTTTATGTTGGAGTTATATAATAATGTCATATTTTTAGTATATAGTTTTATGTCAAATAATTAATTGGTCAAGTTGAATAATTTTAATGTTTTACACAAATTTTGAACTTACCTTTGGAAGAATTTTGTCATTTTTAATCCCATGTAAATGTGTAAGACAAATTTCACAAAATTCTAACCAACATTGGTTTTCCTTAAAAATATATGTATTTTAATTTCAACAGTTAAACAAATTGCATAGTATTTTTGAATTTATTAGTGGGCAAAACTATCATTCATGTTTATTGGGCATTTTTATTTTCATACATATAAATATATTTATATCAACTGCTGACAGTTCTTGATGACATCTTAAAATTATATAGCAAGAATATTAAAAGCTTGATAGTTGCTTATATTGTAACAATTCCTTATAACTACTTTTATGTATAAAGTATTATAATTACTTTTCAATCATTTGAACTATCCTTTTTTTATCATGGGCTACTTTCACACTTAAAGAACACCTTGACCATACTTACTATTACTGATAAGCAATCAAGATTTCAAACTCAAATCACGATTTTGGAAAACTTACATCAGAAATTATAATATGCCTGGCAGTTTTCCAGCACTTCAAAAACTTTCTGTTAAGATGGGTGGTGGTATTAATGAATGTGAGTTTTTGATATTGATATTAATAAAAGATGTCCCAATATTTGGAAGATCTCACTGAATAACTCACCAAATCATATTTCCTAAGAGATCAATAGATCGTCTTGTAGAAACATATGAATAAAGGATGTTTAAAGTTGCAAGAAAGATCAAAGGATTTTATTATAGCAGTCTATAACATATCAGTAGTAAAATGTCATATTCCATATTACAAAACTACCACTTGTTAAATTTTGGCATAAAATTTAAGGAAAAGACTCCAAATTATATAAAAAATGTCATGAAAATTTCCTTCCTCTTTCCAACAACTTATTTGTGAGACATAATTTTCTTACATACTTCCAATTAAAACAACATATAGCTGCAGATTGAATCAGAAGCTGATACAAGAATCTAATTATCATCTATTAAGTCAGACATTTAAAATATTTGCAAAACCACAAACAATGCCAATCATACCACTAAATACTTTTAGCAATTATAATTATTTTTCATAAACATGTTATTTATGTTAACATGTAATGGGTTTATTATTATTTTTAATTACTTAATTGGTCTGCTACCAAGAATTTTGGCTATTGTGAGGTCATAGATGAGTGGCAGGAAACTTTCCTTTGCCTAAGGGAGCTTCTTCATGAAAGCTTTGTCTCCTCCCTAGTAAGTAAACTATCCACTGGTAGGTCAGAGTGCAGTTACACAGGCTCCGCTCCCATGCCTCAGTGGGGCAGTTCAAAATGACCACCCAGCTCCAGTGCTCCTCTGGGGATCCACGGAGACCTCTCTTGCAACTGTTTCCCAGTTCAGTTCTCCTTCAGTTTAATTCCCCAACTTTCACTCATCTCAGAGCACACAGTAACTCTCCTGCACACAGATATCCTTCCCATTGTCTGTTTTCCAGACAATGTGTTCTAAAGCATGACACAAATAAACAATCTTTTAGTCTTTACTGATTACATATTATGTATTGTGCATTATGTTACATATAATTTTATATACATTATACAATGAACTCTTATAAAGTCTGATGAGGTTAAAATTTTCTTAGCAATACAAATTTTATCAAATGGAATTTGGGTATTTGCATATATATAGATACAGATATAAGGTGCACTATATATTTGTCAATATTTAATTAGAATATATTCTTTTTTTTTAAGTAACGATCCACCTTTGCATTTCTAAAAAGTATTGCTACTGGCAATGATGTATTATGATTGCATAGGTTCATTACTGGTCCTAATTAAGCAATTAAGCAGATTCTTTATTCTCAGTACTCAATATTAAAGTGACGATACCCATAGAAAACTGAAGGGTTTTGAAAAGTGGACCTTTCTGTAGATGTCAGGATAGTTTTGTCCTTATAGGAGGAGTACTAATCTGAGAATAAATTTAGTTTCTCAATCTTATAATTATTATAGTAATCTTCATGTTATAAATAAATATATTAAGAAGCCAGTGAGAGATGAATGAGAAAATAGAGTTCTTTCACTGAAAATTAGGTTGAATGCTTTGGAAATATTCAAAATTATTGACCTGCTTAAAAATGCTGCAAAATTTGGACTAGACAAGACAAATTATAAAAAGTGAAGAGATGAGAAGTTTTATAAACCTATAGAATATTTGGACACATATTGTTTTCACAGGCTTTAGATTATTACTCTGCTTTAAAGAAAAAATAAATTTCGAAAATGTCTAATGCAATAAGGTTCTGATTTATGGAAAAATAAAGATCACAAATGGCACTCAGCAGACCCTATGATTCAAGATTAGACCATGGCCATATGTGAAAAGAATTATGAATGAATACAAACATACATATTTCAAATCTAAAGTAAAGGTTTAAGATATGTATTCATCATTTTTTGTGATTTCCTTCTTTAATTTTTTAACTTATCGAATATATATATTAATCAATGTTATTCTCATGGGAGAGATAAGAAGGCTTTTGAAGTGTTTTAGGGGCTCCTGGGTGGCTCAGAGTCCAGGAATAACCTCCTGGGTGGTTAAGCGTCTGTCTTTGGTTTAGGTCATGATCCCAGGGTCATGGGATCAAAGCCCACATTAGGCTCCCTGCTCAGAGCGGAGCCTGCATTTCCCTCTGCTACTCTCCCTGCTTGTGCTCTCTCACTCTCTCTGTCAAATAAATAAATAAAAAATATATATTTTTTAAGCATTTTAACTTTTGCTAGTGAAATAGGATAGTGAATTCATGACTCTAATTTTGGGGTTATTGTTGAAGCTCAAATTAGAGAAAATTGGTAAAAAGCACCGCTTTAAAAGACGTTGCTAGGACATTGCATGCCAAACTCCAAAGGATAGCTATATTACCCACCATGTCACCCATTTACAACTCAGAAGAGACCAGATGTTAAAACATGGAATTGAAAGTCACCAAAATATATACCTTCCAGCTGAGTAGGTTACACTGTCGTGGATTGGGGAGAATCAGTGAAAAGCACCCGTTGAGAATTAGGACACAAAAGGGTACTGTCATCTCACCTCTGGTTTATTTTTACTTTGCAGAATTCTATAACCCTGTCCTAGCATACAAGACTGGAGTCGCATGCCTCCAGAGAGTTCATGGTAGGACCTGACATTTGTCTCCTAGAGCAATCTGTCCCTAGAATGATCCATGAACTACTCATTATGGATAAATAGAGAAATTGACCATAATCTTTGGCATTTTGAGAATGCATTTCAAGCCTAATAATAATAATACAGAATTAGACTCCTACTAATGTGTACATTTTGTCTTAATACTTTCTATTTTTCTAATAATTTATTTTTATTTTTATTACACTTTACATAAACATGGTCTGCCATAATTGAAAACAAAACAAAGAAAATACCTGATTTATTCTTCCATACAGAATTTCAGATGGGGCGCTTGGGTGTCTCAGTTAAGAGTTGACTCTTGATTTCCGCTCAGGTCATGATCTCCAGGTTGTGAGATCAAGCCCTGCGTTGGGGCTCAAAGTCTACTTTTCTCTTTCTACCTTTCTCTCTGTCCCTCCCCCCTACCCTGGCTTGTGCGCTCTCTCAAATAAATAAATTAATTAAAAAAAAAGAAAGAAAGAATTTCAGAAACACCATCCTAGTATATGGGCAACAGCTGGTAGCCACCTTTCATCTGAAAGTCTGGAGGCTGGAGCAAAAGTCATAATAAGGAAGAAAGGCAGCAGGGGGTAGCCTTAGTGTTTCTCCTGGACTAAAGAGAAATAGAGGTTGAACCCCGCTGAGCAGTTTAAAAGTGTCCTGACAAACAGGATGATTGCCTGTCAGGATGCAAGGACTGTAGGACCAATGGCTGTGGGGTTACTGGAACAAGGGCTTTGGCATGGGTTGGTCACAAAGGTCTAGCTATACTGGGGATTCCCTGGCTTCAGAGGACAGTGCAATGCATAGTTAAGAATTTCAAACCAGGGGTACCTGGTCGTTGAAGCATCTGCCTTTGCCTCAGGTCATGATGAGGGTCCTGGGATTGAGCCCCACATTGTACTCTGTGCTCAGCGGGCAGCCTGCTTCTCCCTTTTCCTGCTGCTTCCCTGCTTGTGCTCTCTCTGTCAAATAAATAAGTAAAATCTTTAAAGAAAAGAAAAAAGAATTTCAAACCAAAGATGCTTAAATTTGAAGTCTCTTAATTACTGATGTTTTCTTGGATGATTACAAAAACTTCTTTGTGTGAGAGATAAATATATATATATATATATATATATATATATATATACACACACACACTTGAGTAAGAAAATTGCTAGTACATAAAAAAGACTGCAACAGGCCTGGGTACTTAACATATATGTAGCATGTTTCCCAGTGTATATTCATTCATTAACCAAATATTTTAGAATCTACTTCTTCAGGGGAAATGTTGTTACGGCACTTCCCATACTCCGTCCTTGTGGAGTGACATTCTAGAGGAAGAAGTGGATATTAAACATCAGAATACAGGGAAGATTATTGTTATTCTGTGAATTCTATAGTGTAGCCATTCACATTCACTCCAACAGCTTTAAAACATTTTAAACTCAACATAGAAGCAATATAGGAATAAGATTTACTATAATAAAAACAGATTTGATAATGTGGCATGGGCATCTCTTCTAGCTCTTTACCCAATGTGCGGACCTTATAAACTATCTGAAGAGAGAAATTTGAAGTCAAGAAGAGAAAATAATGAAGATGTCTTCCAAGTTACAGGTTAGCTCTACAAAGGCCCTAAAAATTTTTGCCATTTTCATCTAATTGGAGAAGAATATTAATATAGTCAATTATGGATCTCTAGGTATTCAAAGGATAGCTCATTTGATAGGAAGCCAAGTCAGTTTCTTCTTTTAAATTCTTTAGAGTTATGTTACAATTCTCTTTTCCAAATTAATTGACGCAATGCACAGATTGAGTCTGGATGATATCCATGGCCTCTTTTAAGCTACTCATTCATAAGGGAATTCATTGGAAAATGTGTTGATGCCTTACTCTAAAGCTAACTGTTCTCAAGATACCAGTGTCTTGGGCAGCAATTCCTAGTGGTATAAACCAATTCTTTCCAAAAATGCTTTGGTGACAAACTCCTGCAATGATTAACTACACTTTGCCATGAAATGACATTCTGTATAATCATAATATATCTTCCAAAACTATCAATTGTCTGATCACTGTCAGGTTTTAAAAAATAATAGCAATAAGCACATGGACTCAAACATTCTGACAAGCAGCAACATGAAAATACAACTATACAAATCCTAACTGGATGCATGGACTTTCAAGAATGTTTTTGTGTCCTGGAACACTGATATATCAGTATGTAAACAACCTAAAAATTCTGAATGCCTATGAGAAAAAATTCTTTTGAGAAATTTAAATTTCATGTATGTCATATACATCTGTTTGGTGCACAAAAAATAAAGCTTGCATTTTACTAATTAATCTGTCAGTGATAGATCTTATAAATATGATATGGTTAGTTTACTCCTTAGAACTTCAGACTTATTATTCATAAAATGGGTGTAATTTACTAGAGCAATTGTTTTTTCTCTGAATCGTCTCAACTGTTACTGGGTAAAGAGAAGGAATAAATCTTGGTGGTAGTCAAGGCTATAGGATTACTTTTTTGTGGAAGTGATAGCGGGTGTCCTTTATTTTTTTATACACACACACACACACGTATGTGTGTGTGTGTGGTTTTGTGTATAATGTCATAGGGGTAAGATCCCTTTGAAAGATGCTCTTAAATGCCTAAAATCCTCAGATGAACAGTTAAAGTCTTCTCTTATTCTAAATAGGATTCCAGATTGAAAGGTGTGAGATTAATATTGATGTCACTTGTTCATTTTAGTTAAAGTATATGAAATTACAGTTTTTATATTTCAAAGATAGATGGATGACATGGTTCAACTTAATATGGAAACACTATTTTTATTTTTATTTTTTTTAAAGATTTTATTTATTGGGGCGCCTGGGTGGCTTAGTGGGTTAAGCCGCTGCCTTCGGCTCAGGTCATGATCCCAGGGTCCTGGGATAGAGCCCCGCATCGGGCTCTCTGCTCAGCAGGGAGCCTGCTTCTTCCTCTCTCTCTGCCTGCCTCTCTGCCTACTTGTGATCTCTGTCTGTCAAATAAATAAATAAAATCTTTAAAAAAAATATTTATGTTCTTAGTAGAAATATTCTAAATGCTACTCCCCTTTCCTTAATTTAGCTATGACCTAGCATCTATATTAGGTGTCAACATTCCGATGTAATCACCTGGAGATTGATTAATCATTTAAGGTTGTACAGTTAAAAGGAAAACATTTACTAAAGGTAATATAGAGCCAGGATGATATTTTTGAGACCTTGACCTGTTTTTTGAGTTTAAGAAATGATTCTGTCATATTTCCATAGGAGACAGCATCGGGTATGCAAGATAAAATGTTGTTTCTCTAATACATCCTAACCCCAAAGAACCAGCTGATTAGCAGCCTGGATGTTTGTATGACAAGCTTAGGTATTTGCTTTCCTCTGTGAAAATTAAATTGTCATTGTGCCAAGGGCATACAGAAAATATCCATTAGAATTGATGTCAGTATGTTTATGTAGAATTTGAATGGGCTCTTTATACAGATCAAAATTGGTTATATGGAAGGCAATAGAGATCAATTATGCACTTTGAACCTGAATTCTTAAAATAAATATCAAGGCTAAAAGGGAGGAGGTATTTCAGTTCTTATCTAGTTCCACTCCTAAAGCTCTGACAAGTGAAAAAAAAAAAAAATCCTTATAAGAAAAATGATTATGTTATTCACAGAGAGGTTAGAAAAAATTGAGATTTTTATATGTGAAAATGCTCTGAATTATTGAGTTGATGGCAATGTTAATTTAAATCTATAATACAGTAATAGTTTTGAAGAACTGATCATAGCATGAGGCTGAGTTCATAGCATTCTAGATGATTTCTTGTTAGCACAGGTCTTTAGAAATACATATGTGTATCTGGACTACCATATTTATTAATTATCACTTCCAGATTCCTATGTTCATTATAATGATAGGCTCTTTCCACTTATTTCCTCTTTTGATTTGGTTTACTAGAAGTAATACCTTTCACGTTTTTGCAAGATAGAGATAAGTATAGATTAAAAACTGACAGGATTATTATTAACATAACCAAAGGCCGAATGGTGAAGCAGATAAGTGCTATAGACTAGAAAATGGTTGTATCAATTAAAAAAAAATCTTAAAAAGCTGATAATTTTGTAATTGCATACTTTATGTTAGTTGGAAGGTTCATGTACTATATTGTTGATTGTTAGACAAATGGAGAAAATAATGATTTTGAAACCATCTGGATTTTGGCACATAGGAACTTTGAATATATTCTATTTATTCTTTCCAACTATCCTATTATATGGGTAACAATATTGCTCTTTCACAAAAGACAAACTAGAGTTGAGTATCTTCAACACTTATGTTAGTGCGTGATAGATTAATGATTTAAACTCTAATCATTTTACTCATCAAATCTCAAGCTCTTTCAAGTACAGTTAGTTATGCACACTAGGCTGTGTGTGTTTATATACATACATATTTATTGGCTCCCTCTCTATTATTCTTATTCTATTCAAACTTGATTAAAATATTACATTTCATTAAAAATTGCTTACAATATGTTAGTTTAACATATTCACACATACAGCAAAATACTTTATATATTTGAGTATAGAAGAAATATGTGTCATTATTTTTATCTTTAAAAGATTTAGCACATATTGTGGAAGCTATAAATGAATAATGCAAACAGAATATGTATATATTTTTATACTGAACTTTTTGTCTGGGGAGTGTAAAGTATTAACACAAGGATAGAAATGGCTGTGGCTATGGGACTATGTCAACAAAGTGGTGTAACCAAAAATTGGGAGTATGGATGGCAGGGTCATAAGAGATGTTTACCAAGTCATATGGAATAAAGAGATTAAAATACACTCAAAGACCCTAAATTGTCTTCACCATTGGTAGAATCAGTTTGTGAAGAGCTATAAACAATGATATGCCAGTAAATGTTTAACAACTAGTTCACCAGGTAGGGGGAAAAAAAAAAAGAAAAAGTATGGATTTCCACCATTTGCTAATTTCTGTGGTGTAAAATTCTGCAGCATGACCAGTTTTAAATTCTCAATTTTATGTCAGCACATGTGGCAATGGGAAGAAGTGTTCAAATTGGCTCTTGTGAGCCACTTAATAAGTAAGGTATAAACAATAGGTACTTCCTTTAATAAATGCTGACCCTTAATTAAAAGAATGCCATGAATAATGATGTTTCTAAGATGGCTCATGAGTAAGGAATTTGAAAGTAGGGACGACAGTTGAGGTGATTGATATCTGAGAGGTCAGTCTGCATTAGGATAAGAAGCAGTGGAAATAGAGACTAGACAAAAATGAGTATTTTCTCCAAATGCTATGTGATTGAAAATTTTAAAAGTTTAACACATTATGTGAAGAACTTGAAGAAATTACACAGATATGTGTTACTAAATTTGAAGTAATGTTCATTAAGTAAAATATTTGAGGAGTTTGATTTACTAATGGAATTGCAATGTTTACTCAGTATTACAGACTTATTTTAAATCAGGTACAACTGTTGTTTACTTAATTTTCTTTACTTAAACAGGGCTTTGAAGATATTGTTATAATTTTAAAATAATCATTTCAGTGAAGACAAAATAATGCATATCTTATTCCTTGATTGTATTATTTATCATTTCTCAAATTTTCTTAATTTCTGCTGCCAGCCCTCAATATACCTTATGAAGTAGTTCATACTTTTTCTTTCATGTTCTATCTTTCTTAAATGCATTATGAGAAAAAAGCCTTAAAATATAAAGTTCAAACTTGCAGAAATTTCTTGACAACTATAATGAACAAAAATAAATATCTATGCTAATATAAATATTTTCCTTTTTTGTGTCCCCGGTTCTTAACAAATAGTGAGTGAGAATTAATTATGCCTTGTAATGAAGAGATTCAATTGTGTAATGTATATTCCCAAGTAAATGTGAACATAATATGATTATTAAAATTTTTATTATGACTTTTTTGAGTTATTAACTAAAATTGTATATGACTGTATACAACTTTTAGTTATTGGCATAATACAAGAAGTTTCACTGTATTTGTGTTAGTTATATGACCTAATTGAATGATATTCTGAACAAATATTTTATTATAGCTAACTCATATAGTTGCAGTAGAAGTTACTGCACTGAACCACTGTCAGTCCTTTATTGGGTGATATTACTTAATAAACCATTTATAAAACCTTTATAATAGGATGCCTGGGTGGCTCCGTCAGTTAAGCATCTGCCTTCTGCTCGGGTCATGATCCCAGGGTCCTGTGATGGAGCCCTGTGTGTCTGTTCCCTGCTCAGTGGGGAGTCTGCTTCTCTCCTTCATCTTCCTCTGCCTGCTGCTCACCCTGTTTGTACTCTCTCTCTCTCTGTCACTGACAAATAAATAAATCTTAAAAAAAATGCTAATATGAACAACACATAAATTGCTTATGTAAAAATAAAGTTTAGTGATATAATTTTTGATCCAATCAATAATTATATTATTGAAAAGAAATTCATAGCTATGTTTAGAAAAGAAAACTCTCATGCACACATTTTACAGCCCTTGCTTTCAACCATTTACACTTTTTTTATGAAATATTACCCTTTAAGCCAAAATTTCTCATTCTTACACTCAGCTTCAAGGTACAATATTTGGAAAGGTTAGTAAAATTCCATTAAGTCATTTTGAGTTATCTAAGGGTGAACTTTAAGAAATTGCTCAGATACTTTTAATACACTTGAAGAGTTGAAAAGTAGTTTTGTTTTTAAAGTTCACACTTGGCACGTATTTAGTCTCCACTGAAGAATTGGAGCCAGAACTTCTTGGGGCAAATGGAGGCACTTTAAGAGTAAGATTGAAAATCTCTCTACCTTCTGTCTGATTCCTAAGTTATAGCAGATTGGCTCTAGCCCATGTGAGATGGAAAAGAATATTTTATTTGTGGCCTATTAATATCCTGTGCCTCTCTCTTCTCATGTATGTTCTCATATATTCATTTACTCTCTAGGGACCATCCTGCTGACAGAAATCTCATAATGGATACAAACATTTTCAAATGAGAGAAAAATATTTTTTCAAGACAAACAGATTCATCTCTAGATTTCTTTTAAACTGCCATTGTTTCATTTATATTTCCTTCCTATTTACTCATGGGATGATCTTATATGTTCAGTAAGCCTTATAAATAATTTGAGTTAAAAAGGGACTTAACCAAAAAAATGAGAGACAAAGAGAGAGACATCATCAAGAGCCAGTGGAGGTGGTGGTGAAGAGAGAGGAGGTCTTTAATTATTTACTTCAAACATAAAGTAAAACACGACATTTTATATTTACAAAAATAAAAACACCATAGCAATACAAAACAAAGATTAAATATTTAGTGTAAAATGTACATTAAAGCTGAAAAAGTACACTAAATTATAAAACTCAGAATACAGATTTATTTTTATTGAATGAAAAATGTTCAAAACAGAATGCAAGCATATATTTCTTTTGAACTAGAACAAAACTTGACTACAAAATGGCATATACATATGTCTCTCTGTGTGTGTGTGTGTGTGTATTGTTTTTAATTAGAAAATCAAATCTGGTAATGTATGAAAATAATTATATACCATGCACAAGTGGGATTTATTCAGTGTATCTAAATCTGGCTCAATATTTGAAAATCAATCAATGTAATTAAGTATGTTAAAGGCTAATGAAGAAAAATCTATGACCATATCAATTGACATAGAATAAGTATTTGATAAAACTCAACACTCATACATGATTAAAAACTTGCAGCAATTTAGGAATAAAGGAGAACTAATTTACTTGAATAAAGAGCATGTAATAAAAACCTACAGCTAAGTTTTATACTTAATAGTGAAAAACTAAATCCTTTCCTTCTAAGATCAGGAATAAGACAAAGATATCTGTGCTCACCACTCTCATTTAAAGTAAGTATTCCTTGGCACAGGTGGCTCAGTGGGTTAAGCCTTTGCCTTGGGCTCAGGTCATGATCTCAGGCTCAGCGGGGAGCCTGTTCCCCCCCACACACACACCTACGCCTGCTTCTTTGCCTACTTGTGATCTCTGTCTGTCAAATAAATAAATAAAATCTTTAAAAAAAAGAGTAGTCCTGAAATTTCCAAATAGTTCAATAAGCTAAAAGAAAAAAATTAAAGAAAAGGAAGGAAGGATGGAAGGAAAGGACGAAAAAAAGAGAGAAAAAGGAAGAGTGAGAAATGGTACGCTGATCAGAATGGAAAAAATAAAAACTGTCTCTATTTGCAGATGACATTATTATCTACATAGAAAATATCAAGAAATCTAGAAAACAGTCTTTTAAAGTATTACTTGAGTTCACCAAGGTCATAGTATACAAAATCAACACACAAAATTCACTGAAATTTTTATATGCTACCAGAAAAACCATAGAAACTAAATTAAAAAGAAATCATCATTTAGAATTCTGCCAATGAAATTGAAATACTTTGTTACAATTCTAGCAAAATATGTATAGGATTGTGTCTTGAAAATGATAAAATGCTATGAAAGAGATGAAGGAAAACCCAAATCAATCAAGCAATATACCTTTTTCATGAGTTGAAAGATAAACACAGTAAAGATACCAATTTTCCCAAATTGATGTCAATTTTTCTCAAACTGATTTAATATAATGCTTAACAAAATTTTATCAAGAATTTTTAGTAGAATTAGATAAGCACATTGTAAAATTAAATAGAATATTAAAAAAAACTTAAAATAGCTAAAAATTTCTTGGAGAAGAAGAATAAAGTGGAATGAATCACTCTACTAAATATTAAGGCTTAAAGTACAATAATTAAGACAATATGGTAATGGCAATGGGGCATATACATAGATCATCAGAAAAAACAACAACAACAACAACAACAACAAAACCCAGATATTGACTGGGCTTTTTACTTCTTTGACTTTACACAAGTCACCACTCTCCCGGGGTCGCACATACTAATGCCTAATAAGAACTTATCAGCATATGATTTCTCCCATGGGGAGAAGTTAGAGTAAGCACCTGCTTTCCCTATCTGTGCAGAATACTGGCAAAGATGCCTATTTCTCTCTCACCCTATTCCCAGTACTGAGTCATGAGATGCACAACTAGTGGATGCAGAAGAGGCTGGGAGAGAGCAGACAGGAGAGCAGACAAGATATTCAGAGGGCATTACAGAAATTCAGACACTACTAATCACGTCAAGGGTGCAGCAAAAAGCCTGCCCATAATCCACTGGGGACACCTTTTCCACAGATCCTCCCAACTTTCAAACAGGCACCCCCAGCACTCCATGTACTTCACCCATATACAGTCAGCTCTACCATGTGGCATGCTCTCTGTATGTACTCCTGATTGCAGTGAGAGTGAGCCTTGACAGATGGCTAGAAAGCATGTGGCCAGAATCTATGTGTGGGGAAATATGACAAACTCAAGCTTTTGCACCATATTTGGTAAACCAAAAGGGAGACTGTCAACATTAAGCTTGGTGTATTGCAGGATTGAGAGAAGGCATACAAGCTTAAGAATTCCACCACAAGTGAGAACAAGAAGTATGGAACATGTCTGAGAAAGCCTCAGAAACCCTAATAAAGTGGACAGAAGGTATTTTATTTCCAAAATCAGTCAGAAAAGATGGGAGGAGAAGAATGTCAAGGGCGGATGCTCCAGGGGCCCAGAGATCCGTCAACTGCAGAGCTTGGCAAAATGGGCCTGGCGATTTGCCAGAAGGTGTGTCTAGAGTGACTGATTGTAAACAGGAAGTACTACCTATTGGCTGTTGAACTATTGCTATGCTGTGGGCACTTGGTAACAAGCTTAAGATTGGTGGATGCATATTGCTGTCTATGCTGATTGGCTTAACTCCCCTATATAAGTGATGGCCATACGAAATAAAAGTGTCGTTATTATAGCTGCTGGAGAGCGATAAATGATGGCCCGTATGGGGACCCCCCTTTCTCCATTTCTAACAGTGCACTGAGGTAAGTGACGAATTTATTTAGAAGAAAATTCTGGCCAGAGAAGTTTTAGGAAAGTTCACTGATTATAGTGACGATTGCAATGTAAGCTCACTGGTGTTAGTGACGATCTTGAGAAAGCTCACTATTTTACTGACGATAGCAGACTAGTCTTTTCTTTGCTTCTTGACTATTTATTTCTGATATACTATGGGTTCGGAGGTCTCAAGAATACGTATGGAAGGGCCTCTGCGGTAGTTGCTAAAAGCAAATGGAACTCCTTTGAAAATGAAAATTGCTCGGGTGTTCTTGCGCACTGTAGAAGGAGTCAGCCCTTGGTTTCCAGATGAAGGATTATTAAACATTCCACAATGGGAACATTTAGGGGAGGATCTTAGGAAGGTTGATAAAGAGAAACCCCTTCCATCTGGCACACTCGCTATATGGGCTCTCATATGATCCTGTTTGCTTAGCCCCCAACCCCCTAAGATTATAAAAGAAAACTTACAAGCAGGGGAACAGATCTTGGAGGAAGTAAAAGAGGAACGATCGAAGGCCTCAACTATAGGGGCCTCTTCAGAAGAGGAAGAAGAGCTTTCAGGGGATGAATTAGCAAAAAAATTAAGCAACTTATCTTGTGAGCCGTTGCAGCCTTCAGCTCCCCCACCTTATAATCCTGGAATAAATTGTAGCTGCCCAGGAGCCTGCTTGCACGATAGACATGACGTCACTGATTGGAATTCAATAGGACAACAGTTAGGCTTAGCCCTACCAGTCTTTCAAGATCAGCAAGGGAATCGCATGCATCAGCCATTAGATATTAAACAAGTAAAACAGCTAAAAGAGGCAGTCATGTCTTATGGCCCTCAGGCTGCTTATACTATTACCTTACTCGAGACTCTCGCAGAACAAAACCTAACACCTTTAGACTGGAGTAATCTAGCGTGAGCTTGCTTGTCTGGAGGGCAATATCTTATTTGGAAAATAGCAAATCAGGATAACTGTACGGAAACTGCTCGCCATAATGCGGGAGCTGGGAATGGAGCTTGGAATTTAGAAATGCTGACTGGTACAGGACAGTTTTCGGGAAATTAAAATCAGATCAATTTTCCACCTGCAGTGTATTTGCAAATTGCTACTGCTGCCGCTAGGGCATGGAAAACCATACAAGGCACAGGTGATTTACAGGGTCAATTGTCAAAAGTTATCCAGGGAAATAATGAACCATATGCAGATTTTGTAGATAGACTTATCATTATCACTCCCACCCTTTATTACAATTCTGGAAAGAACATCTCATAATTTTCCCAAGGATAACCAGCCAAAAACCTATTGATAACGCCCTGTGGTGTTTTCTGATTGTTCCAATAATGGAATTGGTGCCTTTATGGCAGATGGGAAAATTAATACATTTTTGTTTCCCACTACCTCTGTTCAACATGTGGAATTATTAGCAGTCACTGAGGTCTTCAAAGCATTCTCCTTTGCCCCTTCAATTTATTTTCTGATAGTAAATATGTAGTATATGCACTATCTCTGTTAGAAACAGCATGAACTATATCTACTAGCTCTTCTGTACATACCTACTTAAGAGCATTACAAGTTCTTATTTGGAACAAAAAGCATCTTTTTTTTATAGAGCATTTAAGAGCACATTCTAACTTACCTGGGCCCCTCTCATTGGGAAATGCCCTGGTCGATTCTCTACTAAAGATCCACATATATTTAACTCTATAGAAGCAGCAAAAACCTTTCATGAGAAATTCCATGTGAACGCTTCTACCTTAAAATTAAAATTCAAACTTACTAAAGCTGTAGCTCGCGATATAGTTAAATCCTGTGAATGCTGTGTCTCCTTACTCCCTCAACCTTCTTTGGGAGTCAATCCAAAGGGGTTACTCCCTAATAACATATGACAAATGGACGTAACACATATGCCCGAATTCGGACTCTTAAAATATGTTCATGTTTCCATTGACACTTTCTCTGGATTTATTACGGCCTCCTTGCATTCTGGAGAAAAAACTAAAGATGTTATCGCACATTGTTTGCATTCGTTTTCTGTTCTAGGGATACCGAAACAATTAAAAACAGACAATGGCCCTGGATATACCTCTACTATATTTAAACAATTTTGTGCTACATTTGGAATCACTCATGTCACTGGTATCCCCTACAATCCCCAGGGTCAAAGCATAGTGGAACGTGCCCACCTAACTATTAAAAATACCTTATTTAAACAAAAAGGGGGAAGAGGGGATACATTCCGATCCCCAAGAGACAAACTATCCACTATCCTCTACATTTTAAATTTCTTGAATGTGGATAAAAACCAGCGTACTGCCGCTGAAAGATATTGGTGCACACTAGGAAATTTTCAGCCTAAGGTTCTTTGGAGGGACCTTCTGTCGGGTCAATGGAAGGGCCCAGACCAAGTGCTAATCTGGAGCCGAGGCTCTGTTTGTGTCTTTCCAGAGAACGCTCCATCCCCTATTTGGGTCCCTGAACGGCTAGTCAAGCCAGTCTTACACTCGGCACCAAAAGAGGCAGAAGCCCGAAAGGATGACAGCCATGGTGACGATAATCCAGATGATGATGATCTACGCACTCCTGACCATGACATCAGGACAGACCCTTTGGGCCATTGTTAAAGCCTGGTCCTATCCACTCCCTTTAACGTCTTCCTCTGCTACTTACCCCGCACTCTTAACTACTAATTTATTATGTAACTCCTCTTAAAAGCACAACTTTTCCCAAACATTTGAAACGAGTGTTGAAGTGCAAACTTGTTCTAAAAAATATCACGTTTTTGCCCACTCCTGTTTGTATTCACCCCCCTTTTTTATGTTTCTTGTCAGTAACAGTACAACCATTTCTAATAAGTTGAACTGTACGTTGAATACTTGCTTCCTTACACAATGTTGGAATGCTACAGGCTTTTCAATTGCTATGATAATGCATATTCCAGTGTTTTTGCCTATGCCTGTCTCTGTCCCAGAGGGAGACCTTCCAGTTTTGCTGAGACATAAAAGAGACTTTGGTATCACCGCTGCCGTGGTGACAGCTGTTGCCGCCTCCGCTGCTGCCGCCGCTGCTGCTGCTACTGCACTTGCCGTTGCTATTCCTGCAGCCAAGGAGATTAATCAACTGTCTACGAATACTGCAGAAGCTCTACAAACCCAGAGTGAAATTAATGATCATCTCGCTGTGGGTATTCTTTTTGCTAATCAGCGGATTGACTTGCTACAAGAACAAATGGCCATTGTAATACAACTACTGACTGTAGGATGCCTTCGCTCAGATACTGGACTCTGCATTACTCCAGTTGCATATGATAAGCTCACTCGAGCAGCTAATTATTCCAGGGAACTATCCAAGATGCTTACAGGCAACTGGAGTGCCAGATTAGAGAATCTGACAATACAGCTTCGTGCTAATATTGTTAACGTTAATGCCAGTAAGGTAGAAGTAGCTTCAGTATCTCAATTTCTTGCGTTTATGAAAAATGTTGTAGGATGGGGGAAGCAATGGTTTGGGTTTATATCCATGGGTGGATTGCTGATATTCACTGTGGTGTGTTGCTTATGGTGCATTTGCCCCATGATGAGGATTCATAAAAGAGACACCATTGCCATCAAACAAGCTCTGTTATCCATCGAGTCTGGACAGTTGCCCTAGGTATGGATCAGTATGCTGGATCGGTAGTCAAAGAAGAGTAAGATCGTAGGTGGAATATACCAACCTAAGACAGGACATGATCCTATAAGCATCATGATCCAATGACGGGTAAGGATATTCTTGGCCTTGTGACAACCTAAGACAGGCACGACCCCTGCTGAGTCTTTCAAAACAAAAAGGGGAAACTGTCGAGGGCGGATGCTCCAGGGGCCCGGAGATCCGTCAACCGCAGAGCTTTGCAAAATGGCGCCTGGCGATTTGCCAGAAGTGTCTAGAGTGACTGATCGTAAAAAGGAAGTACTACCTATTGGCTGTTGAACTACCTATTGCTATGCGGTGGGTACTTGGTAACAAGCTTAAGATTGGTAGATGTATATCGCTGTCTATGCTGATGGCTTACTTAGCTCCCCTATATAAGCAATGGCCATATGAAATAAAGGGCTCTCCTTTTTTGAAACCCAAATGGACGGAGGGTCGTTATTATCACTGCTGGACGGTGATAGAAGAATATTACTTCAAACACATGGACAGCAGTACAAGTCATCAAGGAATATGAAGAATCAAGAAAACACGACACAACCAAAGAATCACAAAAATCAAAAACCAACTTCAGATATGTGGAGATCTGCCTCTTGCTTGATAAAGAATTCAAAATCGCTGTTTTGAAAAAGTCAGCTACAGAAAACACAAGAGGACAATTCAATGAAATCAGGAAAATAAGAAAGAAACAAAATGAGAACATTAACAAAGTGCTAGAAATTTTAAAACCATAAGAGGCTGTGGACTTTGAGAAACAAACTGAGGGTTTTAGATGGGAGGTGGTTGAGGGGATGCATGAATCTGCTGGTGGGTATTAAGGAGGACACGTATTGCATGGGGCACTGGGTGTGGTACATAAACAATGAATTTTGGAACACTGAAAAAAAAGTAAAATTAAAAAAAAAAAGTCTTAAAAAGAAGAAAACAGAAATTTTGGAGCTGAATAATTCAGTGAATGAAATCAGAAATGCAATAGAGAGCATCAATAGCAGAATGGATAAAGCAGAAGAAATCTCTGAATTAGGGGACGGGAACTTTGAAATTATTTATCTAGAATAGAAAAAACAACAAAGAATGAAAACAAGTGAAGAAAGGCTACATGATCAAAATAAAAACAGAAACAATCTGTGATATCCAAGCTCATGAAGAGTATCAGTCCTCCAACAAACTGAGTTTAAAGATATCTTGTCCTAGACACATTATAATAAAACTATCAAAAAGAAAAAGAATCTTAAGAGTAGCAAGAGAAAAGAATCTTGTAGCTTTCAAAGGAACCCCTGAGAAATTCATCAGCACATTTCTCAGCAGAAACTTTGCAGGCAGGGAAAAAAATAGGATGCTATATTCAAAGAACCAAAAGAAACAAAGAAAAACTGCCAACCAAGAATACTCTGTCTGGCAAAATTGTTCTTCAGAAATCAAGGAAAGAGATACAAGTCTTTCCAAGATCAACAAGAATGGAGGGATTCCATCATCATTAGATTTGCCATCAACACTGAAAGAAGTTTTACAAGAAGAAATGAAGGGATGGTAATTAGTAACGTGAAAACATATGAAAGATTATAACACGCTAGCAAAGGTAAATATATAGTCAAATTCTGAATATTTAATGTTGTAACAAGGTGATGATTAGCCACTTAACTCTAGTATAAAGGTTAAAGGACAAAACCATTAAAAATAACTAAAGCTAAATAACTTGTTAATGAATACACAATATGAAAAGATACATTGTGACATCAAAATCATAAAAGGAAGAGGAATAAAAGGTCAAAGTTTTTGTATGCAATAAAAATTAAATTGTTATCAGTATAAAACAGGTATCTATAGGAAATTTTATATAAGCTTCAAGGAACCATATAGCACCAATTATAGTAGGTACACAACAAACAAAATGAAGGGAATCAATACATATCAGTAGAAATATCAGTACATAAAGGAAGATGAAAAGAGGGTAGAAAGGAATAAGGGAAGTGCAAAACAGCTAGAAAAAATAAGATAGTATTGGTAATTCTTTACCTATAAATAATTACTCTAATTGTAAACAGATTAAGTTCTCAAGTGAGGAAGCATATAGCAGCTGAATGAAAACACACACACACACACACATATACACAAAGAATTGACTACAAGAAATTCACTTGTGATATAAGCACACACAAAAGTTAAAAGAGAAGGGCATAGAAAATGATATTCTATGCAAGTAGAAATCAAAAGAGACCAGAGACAGCTATACTTAGGTCAGACAAAATAGACTTTGAGTCCAAAGTTGCAAAGGGACAAAAAGGTTATTATAGGGGCGCCTGGGTGGCTCAGTGGGTTAAGCCGCTGCCTTCGGCTAGGGTCATGATCTCAGGGTCCTGGGATGGAGTCCCGCATCGGGCTCTCTGCTCAGCACGGAGCCTGCTTCCCTCTCTCTCTCTCTCTCTGCCTGCCTCTCCATCTACTTGTGATATCTCTCTGTCAAATAAATAAATAAAATCTTTTAAAAAAAAGGTTATTATAGAGTGATACAGGGATCATTAAGAAGATATAGCAATCATAAGGATATAGCATCCAACATTAAACACCTAAATATATTAAGCAAACATTAATAAATATGAAGGGGAAAATAGAGAAATATAATAATAGTAGGGGACTTGATACTCCACTTTCAACCTGATATTCCACTTTCAACATAAATCATCCAGACAGAAAATTAATATAGAAACTTTAGATTTGATTGTACTTTAGACCAAATGGACTTAACATACTCATACAGAACATTCCATCCCATATCCATCAGCATGATATATATCCTTCTCAAGCACACATGGAACATTAACCAGGATAGATCATATGTTAGGTCACAAAACAAACCTTAGCTAATGTAAGAACACTGAAATCATACCAAATATATTTTTTTGACCATAATGTTATAAAACTAGAAATAATAGGAAGAAAACTGGAAAATGTACAAATGTATGGAAATTGAAACAACATATCTCTGAACAACCAGTAGGTCAAAAAATAAATCAAAAGGAAAATTTTTAAAAAATCTTGAGATAAATAAATGTGAAAATAAAACATACCAAAAGTTACAGGGTACAACAAAGCGGTTCTAAGGGGGGAGTTCATAGTGATAAACATCTCTCAAATAAGATCTCAAATAAACAACCTGGATAATACCTCAAGAAACTAGTAAAAAAAAAAAAAAAAAGGAACAAAATAAGCTCAATGTAGACAGAAGGAAATAACAAATACTATAGCAGATAAATGAAATAGATACTGAAAAGACAATAGGAAAGATCAGTGAAACTAAGAACTGTTTATTTTTAAAGATAAGTGAAATAGGCAAACATTGAACAAGTTTCACCAGAAAAAAAAAAAAAACAACTCCAACAAATAAAATTAGAAACGAAAGAAGAGGGGCACCTGGGAGGCTCCATTGGTTGAGTATCTGACTTAGTTTTGGCTCAGGTCATGATCTCAGCATTGTGAGATCAAGCCCTGTGTCAGGCTTTGCTCTCAGTGCAGAGTTGGCTTGAGATCCTCTCCCTCTCTCCCTCCCCACCTTCTCAAATAAATAAATAATCATTTATTTAAAAATATGAAAAGGGGCACCTAGGTGGCTCAGTGGGTTAAGCCTCTGCCTTCTGCTCTGGTCATGATCTCAGGTCCTGGGATCAAGCCCTGCATCGGGCTCTCTGCTCAGCGGGAAGCCTGCAAACCCCTCTCTCTCTGCCTGCTTCTTTGCCTACTTGTGATCTCTCTCTGTGTCAGATAAATAAATAAAATCTTAAAAAATATATGAAAAAAAGAGACATTACCACATCACAGAAATACAGGAGATGTAAAAGACTGTTACAGATTGCACCAACATGGATAGAGCTAGAGTATATTATGCTAAATGAAATAATTCAATCAGAGAAAGAAAAATACCATGTGATTTTACTCATATGTGGAATTTAAGAAACAGAAGAAACAAAAATGGAGGAAAAAGAGAAGAAACCAAGAAACAGATTCCTAACTATAAAGATTAAACTACTGGTTACCAGAGGGGAGCTGGGCTGGGGTAGGGGAGTCAAGATAGGTTATAGAGATTAAGGAGTGAAATTGTTGTCATACATACTAGATGTTGTATGTAAGTGTTGAATCACTGAATTCTATACCTGAAACTAATATTACACTGTATGTTAACCAACTGGAATTTAAATAAAAACTCAGAGGAAAAAAAAAAAACACTACCATGGAAAATTACACACCATAAACTGAATAACCAAGAAAAAAAATGAATAAATTCCTAGAGATATATAGCCTGCCAAGAGTGAATCAAAGAAATAGATCATATGACCAGACTAATGAGTGATGAGATGGGACCAATAACAACAAAAAGCCCAGCGACAGATGGTTTGCCCTGTGAATTCTACCATACATTTAAAAGATTAACAGTCAATCCTTCTCAAACTTTCACAAAATTCAAGAGGAGGGAAAATTCCCAAACTAATTTTATGACGCCATCATTATCCTGATACCAAGCCATATAAGGACACTGCAGGAAAATAAAATTAGAGGAAAATATTCCTTTTGAAAATATATGCAAAATCTTCAAAAAGATTAGTAAACCAAATTCAATAGCACATTAGAAAGATCATATAAGGGGGATTTATCCCTCTGATGCAAGGGTGGTTCAACATCCACAAACAAATTAATATAATACACCATAATAGTAGAATGAAAGATAAAAATTATACGATCATCTCAATCAATACAGAAATAGTATTTTTAAAAATGAAATACCTTTCACTTTACAGACTTTCCATAGATATAGAAGGAACATACCTCAACAATAAAAAGGCATACATGACATGCCACAGTTAACATACTCAGTTGTGAAAGCTGAAAGCTTTTCCTGTAGGATCAGAAATAGGACAGAGTGTTGCTCACTCTGACCACTCCTACTTAACATAATACTAGAAGTCCTAGCCAAACAATTAGACAAGAAAAAAATAAAAGTCATCCAAATTAAAAAAGAAGAAGGGAAATTATCTTTGTTTGCAGAAGATGTGATCTTCTGTATAGAAAATAATAAAGACTCCAGTAACAAACTGTAAGAACTGATCAACAAATTCAGCACAGTTGTAGTTACAAAGTCAACATGCAGAAATCAGGAATAAGCTTGGAGGATTGTATCAATGTCAATATCCTGGTTGTGTTAATGATCTATAGTTTTACATGATGTTGTCATTGGAGAATCCTGAGTAAAGGGTACATAGGATCTTTCTATATGATTTCTTATAAATGATTGCAAATCTAGAATCAAATCAAATCCAAATTTTAAATAAAAAATGAAGAATATGGTATAACTACCCATCTTTAACAGTATAATACAAAGTGGATTCTCTTTAGTTTCAGTGTTTAAAAATATAAAAGAGGTAGAAAATTAGTGGCTAGCCCAAGAAAATAAGAATTGAATTCCTATAAGGATTTCCAGTGGCTTTAAGATTTAAAGCCCAGGAAAGAAAGAGTAAATATGCATAGAGTTTACTTTGAGGAAAAACTCTAGGGAAAAAAAGTCTAGAATCTTGAGGTCTCAAATTCTCCATTTCTGTGCTTTGCAGATAACCTAAATTTATGTTAGAAAGATGGCATGCTTTCTGTGTGTCTTTTCTTGGGCATAATAAAACTGGCAGCATATCAGAGAGGCTAGAAGGAGAGCAAGAATTTATATTTTGGTTGTTACAGGTCAGAATATTCAAAAAGCTCATAAATTAAGTATCCAAGGAAGTTAAATCACAACATCAGAGATAAAGACAAACCAAAGATGTGAAGTTTTGTCACAGAAGCAAAATATGCTAATATAAATCTGAATTCTGTATTTTAACACATAGTTTATCTGCTTTGACCAAAGTATATAATGTAGCCTTCCTGACTCATGTATAGCCCTCTATTTTTAGAAGAGTTGATTAGTTTTATGTCATGAATAAAGCCATAATAAGGTTCTGCTGGAGCTTTTGTTCATTTGCATTAGTCTAGGTCCACACATAGTGAACTTTTATAGAAGAAAGATTCTAGTAGAGAGCCACTATCAAATACTGGATGTAAACCTTCTTGTTATTTCCATTTATAAGCTAATGTAAATATTTCCCAGTGCAGGTACCATGCAAATATTCCCCAGATCCCATTACCCCACAAGTCAGTCTCTTATGTATTAATTTAATTATAATACTTCACAGCACAGTTGGAAAAACAAAAGAAAACAATGATGAATTGCAAGGCAATTTCAGTACGTGAATTCAGATTGCTGGAAACATTTGACTGCTTTCAAACTCTTCCAGTCACACAATTGATTGGGCAAACATGGATCCAGTTCATTTTAGGTTAACTTAGGAAAATGTCTGATGTTTTTTTCATTTTTTTGATGGATAGAAATTGCGCCTGGGTGGCTCAGTGGGTTAAGGCCTCTGCCTTCCGCTCGGGTCATGATCTCAGGGTCCTGGGATGGAGCCCTGCATCAAGCCCCACATCAGGCTCTCTGCTCAGCAGGGAGCCTGCTTCCTCCCCTCTCTGCCTGCCTCTCTGCCTGCTTATGATCTCTGTCAAATGAATAAATAGAATCTTTGAAAAAAAAAATGTCGTTTCCTCTTGTTAAAAAAAAAAAAAAAATGGAATGTACTAGACTCTCTGCTAAGTAGAGACCAGAGTAGTTTCTGGGCCCTGCTTAATGCCACCCTTCTATCTGTTCTCTGTTTTAGCTATGCTCACTTCATTGTTAATGTTCTAAAATACAATAGTGATGCTCCATTTCAGGGACTTTGGCACATACTGTTCCCTCTGCTTGGATTATTCTCCCAGAAATATTTGTCCACAGTGTCTCACTTCATTTAGTTTCTGTTCAGATGTCACCTCCCCAGACAGTCTTCCGAGACCCTTCTTTTTAAATGGCACCTTTTAGTTCTGTTATTGAAACATAAGCAAATCTAATTGCAAAGACAAAAAATCAAGCAAGTTAGGACAGGTTAGGGAACATTTCAAAAGGTCCATTTTACGTAAAATGGTCTGCCTTAGCCTAGGAATCTATTGAAGCAGTATTGCCTGTGATTGAAGAGGATTCAGAAAGGTAATGCAGACAAATGTGCTTTCGTTAAAAGGTAACCCTTTCTACAATTTGAAATAGCAATTACATTTTTGATTGCTTTTTTCAAAGTTACTATATTTTCAATGAGGATATAATCTCAACTATCTAGGTTTTGGTAATCAATATGCTTTTCAAGAGTATATGCTCTGCTTGGGTGACTCTGCTTTCTAAGTACAAATGAAAATTCTGGCAGCTGATACAAGGCCTCGCATATCTGTCCTCATTTAGGCAAAGTGACTAGTGGAAATGAGAGGGTGAGGGGTCCTGAATCCTGGGAAAAGGTGGGAAGTGTAAGAAGCACATCTAGATTGCATCTAATTATTATTTTAGGGATTAAAACCACAAACGTGAAGTGGACCCCAGAAGCGGTATAGTAAACCAGATGTAGAGGATCTCAAAGAGTTTATCTTGTCTCGGATTCTAATGTCATTTTAATACAAAAAGAAACCAAAGGATTATCTTCAAAATGGACTTTGAATAATGTTTGAACTTCAAAGTAATTAAAAATAATCTTCAGGGGTGCCTGGGTGGCTCAGTGAGTTAAAGCCTCTGCCTTCAGCTCAGGTCATGATCCCAGGATCCTGGGATCAAGCCCCGTATTGGGCTCTCTGCTAGGTAGGGAACCTGCTTCCCTCTCTCTCTCACTCTCTGCCTAATTGTGATCTCTGTCAAAAATAAATAAAATCTTAAAAAAAAATTAGAAAATGAAAAATAATCTTCACATTGACAATAATACATGATTTTCTCCTTGTTTTTATCATTAAAATACTTGATATTACTTCCTGTACAGATATTTTAACATTATTTGTGAGAGAGGACTATTGCCGTACAAAATTATAAGTGTATTAAAATTATATAAATTGTGCTGACAGAACTAAGCTTTAAATGGTTGATTGCCAGGGTGCCTGGGTGGCTAAGTTCGGTAAGAATTCCCCTTTGGCTTAGGTCTTGATCCCAGGGTTCTGTGTTGGGCTCCTTTCTCAGTGGGGAGTCTGCTTTTTTCCCTGCTCATGCTCTTTCTCTCTTTTAATCTCTCTCTCAAATAAATAAACAGAATCTTTAATAAATAAATGGCTAATTGTCTGTCCTTAATAATGTCATCCCTTTTACATAGGGCCCAAAGCTGTGATAACACAGATTGGAAAATATCTTTTCTCAATAGTTTATAGCTTGTAAATAATTTCTTCCTAACTCTGAAGGCTCAGAATTGCAGGTATTTGTCAATGAGATATGCCAACATAACATTTTACTCATAGATGATAGAAAATGATATTTCTATTTATTTTCTGAGCAAGTATTTAATTTTAGTTTTAAATCTTTGTGAAATTTGAATTAAATATGTGAAAGTTTTTGTTTTTACAATCATAGCTATTTTATTGGTCATTGTTCATATTCATATTGAATTAATGACCTCATAAATCTAGAATATTGAACATATTTTTTTAAGTAAACTCTATCCGTAGTGTGGGACTTGAACTTACAACCCCAAATCAAGTCACCTGCTCCACCGACTGAGCCAGCCATGTACCCCTAGAATAAATAGTTGAATGCTTTTAACAGTCCATGATTGGCAAGTTCTATAGTCTGTGTGTACTGTGAACTAATGATGTATTTTCTGTTGTTTAAGCAAATTAGTCTCAAAAGCAGATTTGTAAAATATTGTGCTTGGCCAGTAAGTAAGGTAGAGGCATAAAAAAATTATATATTGTTAACTTTTTTTTTCAAGATAGTTTAAAAATTGTTTTAAATTTTGCTCCATCAACTGCTGAGCTACAACTAACACAGCAATAGAAAAAATATTAATGTTTTGTTTCAATCAAATTATAATAGTTACACTCATGAGATCATTGGTATAAAACCAGAATTCATTAACAATTTTATAAAGCTTCACAATTGATAAAATGCTTTCATATGTATTATTCTCTGACATTATCTATTAAATGGTTCATTTTTTAAAAAATTTATTTATTTGACAGACAGAGATCACAAGTAGGCAGAGAGGCAGGCAGAGGGAGAGGAGGAAGGAGGCTGAGCAGAGAGCCCGATGTGGGGGCTCAATCCCAGGACTCTGGGATCATGACCTGAGCTGAAGGCAGAGGCTTTAACCCACTGAGCCATCCAGACGCCCTTAAATGGTTCATTTTAATTTTACAGTATTTAGATGCTGACTTCATTAAAATACTGAATCGTCAGATGTTTTGGGGTCTATTTCTGAACTTTGTTTTTCTTTAGTATTGGCCTATATCCTATTAAAAAACCAATACTATACTGTTGTATTTTCTGAAGCATTATGTTATATTTTTTTAATGAGGTATAACTTATGCTTACACTTCTATTTTTAAGTGTTTATTTATATTTCAGTTAGATAACATATAGTGTACTATTGGTTTCATGTGTACAATATAGTGATTCAACACTTCCATATAAACACCTGGTGCTCATCAAAGTGTATTCCCTAATCCCCAATCCCCATCATCTATTTAACCTATCCTTCCACCCCCTTCCTTTTGGTAACCGTCAGTGTGTTCCCTATAGTAAGCATCTGTTTCTTGTTTTGCCTATTTCTTTTCTTTTATTTATTTATTTTTTTTTGCTCATTTGTTTTGTTCCTTAAAATCCATATATGAGTGAAATCATATGGTGTTTGTCTTTCTATGATGGATTTATTTTACTTTAAAGTAATACTCTAGCTCCATCCATATTGCAAATGGCAAGATTGCATTCTATTATATGCCTGATTAATATTCCATTATATTAACATTCATACATATATAAATGCATATATATAATCTAATTCCATTATGTACATATACATATACCACGACTTCTTTATCTATTCATCAGTTGAGGAACACTTGGACTATTTCCATAATTTGGCAATTGTAGATAATACTGTTATAAACATTGGGGAGCATATATCCTTTTGAATTATTATTTTTGTATTATTTGGGTAAATATCTAGCAGTGCAATTGCCAGATATTAAGGTAATTCTATTTTTAACTTTTCAAAGAGACTGTTCATAGTGTTTTCCAGAGTAGCTACACCGGTTTGCATTCCACCAACAATGCAAGAACTCATACTATTTATTAAGAATTTTTTTCTTCACAGTACGGAGGTTCCTCAATAAGTTGAAAATAGAGCTACCCTACGACCCAGCAATTGCACTACTGGGTATTTACCCCAAAGATACAAATGTAGTGATCTGAAGGGGCATTGGAACCCCAGTGTTTATAGCAGCAATGTCCACAATAGACAAAGACAAACTTTGGAAAGAGCCCAGATATCCATCAATAGATGAGTGGGTAAAGAAGATTGATATATACATATATATATTACAGATCCATCAAGAAATAATATCTTGCCATTTGCAAAGATGTGGATGGAACTAGAGAGTATTATGTTAGGCGAAATAATTCAATCAGAGAAAGACAATTATCATAGGATCTCATTGATTCGTGGAATTTAAGAAACAAGGCAGAGGGTGTGGTGCATAAACAATGAATTTTGGCGCACACACACACACACACACACACAATTAATTAAATTTTTTAAAAAAGGGAAAAAGAAACAAGGCAGAGGATCCTAGGGGAAGAGAGGAAAAATGGAACAAAATGAAACCAGACAGGGAGACAAACCATAACAGACTCTCAATCTCAGGAAACAAACTGAGGGTTGCTGGAGGCAGGGGGTGGGGTGGGGTGGGGTGGGGTGGGATGGGGGGCTGGGGGGGGTGGAGGGATGGGGGAGCTGAGTGATGGACACTGGGGAGTGTGTGTTGTGGTGAGTGCTGTGTGCTATGTAAGACTGATGAATCACAGACCTGTAGCCCTGAATGAATAATACATTATATGTTAATAATTAATTATTTTTAAAAAACGTTTCTCCCCCCCAAAATAATTTTTTCCTTGTTACTTTCATTTTTTTTTTCATACAAACATGAGAACAAACCTGTCTAGAAAAAGGTTTCAATGTTTTCACTGGGAATATATTCATGAATTTAGGGAAAATTATTATCATTAAGTTATTGATTTCTCCACACAAGACTTGCATGACTTTCCATTGTAAACTTCTATTTTTGTTTACTTCAGGAAGCTTCACATTGATGATAATTGGTAATATTTCCATTTTTCTGTTCTTTTTTCATGACGTCTTATTTCTGTTATGGACTCAATTTTTTAAATGCCTTATTTATATTTACCTAATTCATGGAGTCTATCAGACTGTTTTATTATCTAAAACCCTATAATATATTTAACCTTCAAACCTTGCTCATAATATTTTCTCTGTACATTTTTTTAATGTTTAGCTGAATCTAATTTACAGCAGTATTTTTCCTGGGAATCCTGTGCAGCTTGGTAAGAATATGTTTTCCTGTACAATGATTTTTCTCTGTTTTACATACTCAGGATTATCACTTCCTTAGGGATAATTTTTAATTTTAGTCTATTTTCTTTATAGTTCCTATGTCACAGGGACATTATAAATTCACACCCAAATTTGTATTAGAAATAGTTTCTTAGTTACAAATTGTCAGAGCATTTATTTTTTCTACCCATATCTCAGGCAGAGATATAAAACTTTCCTCTTCTACATGCTTAGATGAGGAGAATTGTTTCTCTAAAGTTAAGTGTGCAACATTTTAAGGCATTTAGAAATCGTAAAGTACATACTTCCAACTTAAATAATTCATATTATTTCCTGTTTCTGTTTGTATATTTAAACTTAGAATATATGACAAATTAATTAGCAAAGCAAATAATATTCATTATGCAATCACATATGTAATTATGAAACCAATTATATAACTAATTACAATTACTTCATTAATCAGAAGTAATTAATATTGATACACCCTCCCTAATCACATAGCAATCACTTCATCAACTCATATATTAATGGTTAAAGCTATGGTTTTTCTACTTCTCTGTTTTCTATTGTAGGAATACCAAAATCTTAAAATTATTTTAGGAGTCCATAAATATTTTTACATAAGCAAGTATTCTCAACTGCCACATGGTAGGTTTTGTTTCCTTTATATTATGCTCTGATTATGTAATTTATTTCTGCTTTTAATGTTTTTTTCGGCCCATGCCATTACAAGAGACACTTGTCATAATAAACCAATACTGGCAACCATGATTGGGACCCCTAGGTCTGGCATCTCATGAATATTGCTAGAATAGAATCAACACTGTGGTAAGTACACTGGCTATCAGTTATTTAAACCAAAACTTCCTCTTATTGTGTGAGTGTGTATATACATGTACATACATATATGCATATACAGACAGGCATACACACATATCTGTATGTGTGATCCTTTGTGGAAAAATAGATATTACCTATTCCTGTCCATATTTCACTTTAGAGATGAATACATAAATAGTATTGCCTTTTTGTGTCACAGTACTTCAGTTATTTTAGTCTCATGGACACTTAAAAATTTTTTTTTAACTTAAATCCAATTAATTAGGTGCTTCTGGGTGGCTCAGTCAGTTAAGCGTCTGCCTTTAGCTTAGATCACAATCCCAGAGTGCTGGGATCAAGCCCATAGGAAGCTCCCTGCTCAGCAGGAAGTCTGCTTCTCTCTCTCCCTCTGCCACTCCTTCTGCTTGTGCTCTATGAATCTCTGTCTGTCAAATAAATAAATGAATTCAATTAATTGGCATATAATGTATTATTAGTTTCAGAGAGTCAGTTATTCATCAGTTGCATTTAACACCCAGTGTTCATTATATCCCATGCCCTTCCTAATTCCCATCACCCAGTTACTCCATCCCCTCACTCACCTCCCTTCTAGCAATCCTGTTTGTTTCCTATAGTTAAGAGTCTCGTGGTTTGTCTTCCTTTCTGATTTCACCTTATTTTATTTTCCCCTCCCTTTCCCTGTGATCCTCTGTTTTGATTCTTAAATTCCACCTGAGTGAAATCACATGGTCATTGTCTTTCTCTGATTGACTTATTTTGCTTAGCATAATACACTCTAGGTCCATCCATGTTGTTGCAAATGGTAAGATTTCATTTTTTTAAATCACAGACATGTTTAACATTATATTGCTGCCCTTAAACATAAGGTTTAGAAGAGTCTATAGACGGGGCTCTGCTTGGCCTCAGTTGCTAGATTTTTAAGATTTTTCCCACCCCAACAACAATTTAGACATTATTATACTGAGCTTAATTAATAAGTAATTAATATGCATTACTAACTCATAATGATATGCAATTAAATGGCTGATTGATTGATTAATGTACATTATTCTGTATAGTGGGAAGTATCCCTTAAGCTCCAATTGTATTAGCCTAAGCAGTCTTCTGTACAAGGCCGGATAACTCTGAATCATAATACTGAGCATATCTTAAGCTAGACTGGGTACACAGACACTTCTGCTTCAAAATCTATGAACTAATTCTTTATATATTATTAATCTTGAAATTTAAATTTTTATTTGAAATTAAAGATATATTAACTTTAGTCATGATATATGTAACATATTTTGGAGTTATCTAGTGGAAAAAAAAGGATTTTTTCCAAAAACCTGCTTTCTTTAAAAATTTTTTTAAATTTAAATTCAATAAATGAACTTATATTGTATTATTAGTTTCAAAGGTAGAGGTCAATGTATAATACCCAATGCTCATTGCATTACATGCTCTCCAGAATGTCCATTGCCCATTTACCCCATCCCCCAATTCCAGCAAACCTCAGTCTGTTTCTGATGACTAAGAGCCTCTATGGTTTGTCCCCCTCCCTGATTTCGTCTTTCCGAAAGCCTGTTTTCAAAACAAAACAAAACGAAACAAAAGTTTATCCTCAAGCTTTGCAGGAAGAATCTTTGTTTTTCTATATATTTTTTATTGAAATGAAATGAAAGTTTGTTTGACATTAACTTAATGAGCAATGATATAAAATGCTTTTATAATATACTCAGTATCATATAAGCATTGGACAATTGTTGATTTTTTTTAAACTTTATTAAACATTTAGTATGAAAAGAACATTTTAATGATGTGACTATTAATTTTAAAATATTTTTTAGATAATATTAAGAGGAAGAAAATAAATGTGCAAAGAACACCAAAATCTAATTGGAGTTATAATAATTATTGAATATGAATTGTATTTTTCCATATAACTTCTTGATCTAAAGATGGAAATTAACTGTTTTGAGCATTATATTAAAATAATACAAATAGAATATGTAAAGAATATAAGCAATGGTTCCTTTACTATATGATATAACTAATCACACAAATGTATAATAATACTATTCAAACTGTAATAACATCTAAAACAAAAAGTCTATAATATTAAAATGAAAGAACTCAGGAAAATTAGTACAGTAATTATATTGAAAATATGAGATTAATTTATTAACATAATTAAAAGTAATACAACTTCAGCTTCATGATTCAGCATTTTTAATATTTCCAATATTGTATTACTGAAGGGAAATTTGAAATAGCACTAATTTTTAGATATTACAGCAAAACACTAAGCAATGTCTACCTCTAGGAGAGGTAGAGAGTGAATCAATATTGGTGACTTGGAATATGTACATATTATGTTTGAAAAATAAAGAAATGGAATGTCAATAATTTTAGCCCATAAGTAAATCTCCATATCATATTATATTTGATTACTTTTTCTGTTTTATTTCACAAGACAAAGGTGATAACTCTAGGATATGGGTCAGTGTTAACTTTAAGATAATATGTCACATTTTGTTAAAATATGCTTTCTTTTAAAATGCTGTGATGAGTCGTTTCCTCTCTAAGGTCTTCCAACAGTTACTTTTTGCATGTCTCTTCCAAGTTGGACCATGAGCATAATGCACCTCTCTAGGGATGATATGTGGAAATTACATTTCCATGAGAATTTTAAAATATCCATTGCACCTCTTGTCATATTGGAAGATTACTGTCAGATTTGAAATTTTTAACAAAATAATGTGTGTGGGATGTTGTTATTTTAATTTGCATTTGATTATTAGTTATGCTGAGATACTTTAAGGTCCTACTAATTGACCAAATCTATGGATTATCTGTTACCATTTTTTTTTCACTTTTCAATGGGTTGAGATTGTTTCCTATTTTATATATGTTTTTAGAAGCTCTTATACATCTTTTTCAGAATTTTCATAAAATTGTTAATAATGTGGGTGAAAGAAGACATTCCTAATTGTCATTATTTTAGTGGCAATAATGCTTGGGAATTAACTGCAGATGGTTTTAGGCTCTTGGGTTGAGATAGATTTTATCATATTTAAATAAGTATAAATGCATTCCATAATCTTTCCTCATGTGTGAAGGAGAGTACTTTTTTGTGACTTATTACTATGTTAATAGATTTTCAAAAAGTTAAAAAAATCTTTTTAGAATAAAGAATACTTAATATTCATATATTTTAACTTTAAAATACTACCTATTGGATATCCTGGAATGTTATTTAGGATTTTTTTTTTTTTCCTATTAGTAAAGGAGGATATTCTGTGCTTTTCTATTTTGCATGCATGCTTTCTGGAATTAGTGTGATGCAAGCTCTATAGAATAAGTTTGTTATCTATGCATCATTTTCTCAGCTCAAAATCTATTTTGTAATATGGGAATCAACTGTTCTTAGTAGAAAGAAAATATTTTCATGTTAAATATTCTAGGCCTGGTCATTGCTTCAGAGGCACTCATTGAGATGTCATTTTGTTTAAAAAAAAAAAAGTGCTTCTATGGTTTTATTTCTGTGTAGGTTTCTCACTTCCTGAGTCAAAGTTTTTTTTAGAAAACACCTATTTCATTTAAATACTTTTGAATAGAGGTCTGTATTATAATGTTATTTTCAAATCTCCCTATATTTGTTAAATATCCATTTGATTAGCAACTAAATTTGACTTTTATTGTTGATTTTTACAAACCTCTTCCCTGCAGTTATAAATTCAACTTTATTTCTGTTTATGACTTATACATTCTTCTCTTAGCTTAATTGATTTCTATATGTTTCTTTTCTTTTGCTAACTTCAGGTGCTATTTAAATCCATAGCATTTTATGCAAAAATTAAAATGCTAAAATCTATTGATTTGCTTCTAGTAGCAGTTTTCAGTTAATGGCCTATGTTTGAGAGGTGATGTTTTTACAGTTGTTTTTCTTATATCATAGGAATTTGGTTTATCTTAGTGTAAGAATTATATAATGATTTTACTCATTTTCAAATAGCTTGAGTCCTAAAAGTTAATTTATGTTTAACTTTTATGTATCAAATTAAGAAATCCTTAATTTCTATGCTGAACTACATGTGCTTGGGGGAATCAACCTTCTATGGATGTTGCTGAAGGGTTTAAATGATGAACAGCCTCCATGGCTTCAATAAAACTTAAGTTTTTGAACCTTGAAAAAGAGATTTGAAGCCCCCAAATGCTCTGTTTGATTATTCATGGGAGCTATAACAGGTATTCCTTACATTTAAAACAGACAATAACAAACATGTTATTTTAAAAGAATGGTTACTACAGTAGAGACTTTGAACAGGTGCTTCTTAAGGATTTTGGAGAAAGAAGAGACATTTCTGGAAAGCAAGTTTAGCTCATAGTAAGATATAAGCTGTAGGGGTTATAAGAAAAAAAATGAACTTAACCCACTGAATCACAATTTCTGAATGAAATTATGTTGTTTTGTTTTGTTTTTGCTTTAGTGGGTTTTTTTTTTTAAATTTCAGATTTCTAAACACTGAATGAAATCTTTAGCTTTACTTTTGTGTGTTTGTTTTGGCATATAAGGCAGTAGTTTTAAAGATAATTATCTGTTTTTTCATTTATATATATTGGAAACTCTACTGCTTTATGTACCTAACATCACCTTTTAAGGGAGGAATTTCATTACTTTTTAAATGACAAATGTGTCAGACTCTATGCAAAATACTTGAAATAGAAAAAGTATTAATAAATATAAGATTGGTCCAGTAGATTTTATTTTCCTTTCGGGAAGGTATCTTATGAATTTTAATTTTTGAGTTACTGAAGTTCAGTATCAAATGTCCTCTGAATGATGATGACTTACGAATGAACCTTTCCTAATACCATGCATTACAAATTTAGATATAAATAGAATTTTAGAAAATATAGGCAAAGAAAGTTATGTTAAGGATAATAGGAAAGGGGTTCCTGGTTGGCTCAGTGGGTAGAAACACGTGACTTGATCTTGGGGTCAGTGAGTTCAAGCCCCACAGTGGGCATAGAGTTTACTTTTAAAAAGTAGGAGATACAGAGTTGCAACAAAAAAATTATTTCTTGCTTCTTTTGGGAGGTCATCAGCAATGGTAGTATTATACAGTCTTACATTCACTAGATCTAGAATTTTAATAGCTTGGAATGCTTAAGGATACTTGCTGGGATGCAGCATTGATATACTTGCAAAGAAGTGTCTCCAAAAAAGTACAGTGATATATAAAAATCACCAATTATTTTTACACTATTCATTTTAAACTATTTATCTTTTAAACTTCTAAGAACTCCTAAATATAGAAAATGTGAAAATGTATACTCATTTAGCCAAATGTTTCAACTTAAATGTTTTCTTTGTTGAGATTTATTAAGAATCACTACATTTTTAATATCCTTTAAGCTTTACATGGTTTATAATTAATGTTGCTTGTAAGGCCAACTTGGGAATGCAAAACAATTATTTTTTAGAAGGTATCCTCTTTTTTTTTTTTTAAGATTTTTTATTTATTATTTATTTGACAGGCAGAGATCGCAAGTAGGCAAAGAGGCAGGCAGAGCGAGAGGAGGAAGCAGTCTCCCCGCTGAGCAGAGAGTCCGATGCAGGGCTCAATCCCAGGACGCTGGGAGCATGACCTGAGCCGAAGGCAGAGGCTTTAACCCACTGAGCCACCCAGGCGCCCAAGAAGGTATCCTCTTGACATTAAAGGGAGATGTGTAAATATTATACGTGTCATACTTCCACTGTATTTTTATTTGCTAAACCTGCCAACCCTCTATTAATGTTCTCTTTGTCATGAAGGACAGAGCATTTTTATTTTATCTAAATAAATTAGATTTTATTTTCCATAAAAAATGACATTGGGAAAACCTTTTTTCCATTTTCTACTTTTTAAAATTTTGTGTTCAGCAAACTATAAGTCCTAATATGTGCTTTCATTAATACATATATTTTGGGGGATTAAAGAGTACACTTGTGATGAGCACCTGGTGTTCTATGAAAGCGCTGAATCACTATATTGTACACCTGAACCTAACATAGCACTGTGTATTAACTGGAATTTAAAACAAAAATACACACGTTTAGTTATATTTCTCATGCTCCAACATTTGTTACTATGTTGGCAAGTAAATAAGACTAACATTTGATATCCCATTGAATTTGTAAATCATGTATAGCAAGTACTTTTCTATGGCACTGCTATGTTGACATGAAACAAGGCACCGTCAGGCTGTTGTTCATGATGAATTTGGCCCATGGAGCTCTCACCCATTTCAGAGAAAAAACACGTGCTATAAAAGATATAGTGGTGACTATTACATGTCTATACAGGTTATTACCTGAAAAGATGTGTCTAACCTCCCCAGCCTGATAAAGGGAGTTTCCTGCATAAAGATTCTCACATACTGAAAACAGTTCCACTGATTGCTGAGGAGAGTATGGATCAATAATGTCTCCTACTGTGCTCTCAGAAGTGTATAAAGCCTTTAAAAATTTCTGTAAAGAGCTATATAAGATCCTCTTTTGCATACTAGAACAAACTTAGTGTTACCTGACAGGATGATATTTGAGCTGGCCCATTCCTCACTTCAGCCCTCCATGCCCACCGTAATCCACAAGCAACAAACTCTACCTGTGCAAATACATACAAGTCTTTCTGGTATCAGCTTTATATATGCTTCTTGGAAAATCCTTTTCCAGACTGATTTATCTCTCAAACTCTCTTTCCTATTTCAAAGCTTAGCAAAATCATCATTTCTTCTCAAAGCCTAAATTTTCCAGACTGAGCTTAAAATTCCAAAGTGTCTCCTCTCTGCTTTTTTCTAAGCACACTTTTCTCATAGCACTTACTTAAATGCATTCTATTGGCTCATTATTTTGCTGACTCCCCAAACATATAAACACCATGATTGCAAGAATATGACCACTATTTGAAACAGTACCTGGCACATCGTATGTTTTCAGTAAATGGTTGATGAAATGACAACTTCATGTTGTGATAGAAAGAGATATATTCCAAAGAACTTTTAAAATTATAATCAAAATTTCACTAGCCTAAGTATCACTTGAGAAAGAATTGCAAATTAGTGTCCTACAGAACAATATTGATTTAGAGAACATAAACAGACATATTTGGGACTGTCCTTTGGCTCACTGCTTAAAGAATAATTTTTAATTTTAAATAATCAGTTCAACACCACTCACCTCAAAAGAGTAGAATCTTTTTTTCTCCTCTAACATATCAAGATTTTTACAGCTGTTGTTTTCTTAATTTAAGTTAATGTAACAGTTTATTATTTAAAATATTTGATTTATTTAAGAGAGAGAGAGCATAACAGAGGGAGAGGCAGAAGAAAAGAGAGAGGGAGAAATGGATTCCTTGTTGAGCAGGGAGCAATGCAGGGCTTGATCCTAGGACCTTGAGATAATGACCTGAGCCCAGTCCATACGTTTAACTGACCAAGCCACACAGGCACCGTAATTTAACAATTCAGTGGAAACATGAATAATTGTGTTGACCCCAATTTGGTTCAAGGGAATAAAATAGTACAGTAACCCAAAGTATCCAAGAGGTTCATATTATTCACTTGCCATATTATTATTCACTTAGGAATGATGTATCCACAGTTATGGGATTAGAGAGGTAAATGAAAGTTACCTTAACATAAATATTCACTAATAAACTGAAGATTTATAAATATGTCCCCACTCAAATTCCCTCATCTCTTAACCCTAGCGTAAGTAGTTGATCATTCTCAGTTTGGTGGGGAAAATAAAAGTGATTTTCTTTTTTCAATAGTTATTGCTTTCAACTGTGGTCTATTAAATTACCCTTCCCAATCCCTGTACAATAAGCTAAACAGTTCACATAGCTTCTCAGTTATTTTAAGTATGAAAACTTTAGGTATTTTAGTCCTGTACAGTCCAGTTGAAATGTCTTAGCCTGTGTTTCCATGGCTTCCCCTGGCACCAGCTGTTTGGGGACTTCTCTGAGGAAAGAGGAAAAAGATGGCAGAAGTCTGAAGTCTCTTGCCAATTGTAGTGGTAATGAGAGTGCATTCCTGATTTTACTATCTTGCTTGGATCCTCTTATGAATGTCATCTACCAAAATGATGACCCCGCTTAGAGGGTTTATGCAGTTTTCTAAGCTACTGGTGTTCAGTTTTTTTTTTTAGTCCCTGATAATATCAGGACACTGTCAGAGAAATCTAGCCAAGTGACCCTTTAATCCCAGGCATGGTACCTAACCTCAACCCTTTCTCTGGAAGGAGCAATTCATCAATTGGAAAGTAGGTGGGTGGGGCACCGGGGAGGCCCAGTTGGTTGAGCTTTTGGCTCTTGATTGTGGCTGGGTCAAATCTCACGGATTGTGAGAGGGAGCCCCCCCCCCCCGCTTCCACATTGGGCATGGAGTTGGCTTAAGAGTCTCTCTCTTTCCTGTCTGTCTCCCTCAAAAAATTGAGTGAAAAAATAAATAAAGTGTGTGTGTGTGTGTATGTGTGTAAATATGTGGGGATTTATAGTGTTCCTGTCTAATTATCCAATCACTGTGACCCTTTAAATGAAGACACAGGGAGATGCCGAGGTCATCTTCCAAACTTTCTAAGGGTTTTGGGGCAAGGATTGCCCAGTTTTCTATTCACACACCCCCATTACAGTGCTTTCTTTTCCCTTGCTGCCAGCTGCTCTTAAAAGCTTTCCCACTTCAAAAACTATGTTCTAGGAACAAGTATCTCCTTCTGTGTTTATGTTCCCAACTCCAGAGAACTTGTCAATTTCTTTAGCAACTCTGTCATTATTTGTACTAACTAATTACTAGTCCCACGCCTAGTAAAAGAGGGATTCTAATGTAATGTGATATATTTGAACTATTTTTAAGTAGACTCATTTCAAATTAGTTTACATTGTTATGATTGTTTTTTTTTCCCATATTCTATATAACATTTTTTAAAATCCATTGATTAAAAACACAGATTTTTTTTAAGGGAAAAATAATCTAGCTTTTGAAATAGAAAAGTGGTAAGCTAGAAGATAAGGTTTGGAATGACGTTTCAATGCATCTCTACTCCTAACATACCTTAACTCAGTTTACTAGAGTTCTTGTGCCTTTACTTAGGAAAACACTTATTCCCCATTACCTCAAGAAATTTCTAGATGTCTAGGCAG
The DNA here is from genome assembly GCF_030435805.1 of Mustela lutreola. Lineage (NCBI taxonomy): Eukaryota > Metazoa > Chordata > Mammalia > Carnivora > Mustelidae > Mustela > Mustela lutreola. The sequence goes on from NC_081295.1 coordinate 109,412,568, forward strand.
TCATAAAATGATAATCCAATCATGCTTCCTCTCTCAGGAGTGCTTAACCTTTTATATACCAATTCTAGAGGCTTGGTCCTTTAAATACTTGTAAAACGATAGTGGAATAGTACCTTTTAGAACAGGACTGTACAGAAAATCATTTCTTTGTAGATATGCTTCTTTCTGAGCTCCTCCAATCTATATATAAGGTACTGTTCTATGTAGAAGTTAGTTGTACTCCAGTTCATCTTGAAAGTTAATGAGTTAAATAAAAATCAAATATCTCTTGTTCTATTATGAATGGTTTAATATTATAATACTATTATACAACAGTTAATAATATAAAAGTATTTACCTATATTATAAAAAGGGGAGGAACCTATTAAATAGAACTCAAGCATTAAAATCATATGGTAAGCAAAGGTTTCTTTCAATGATCATTTATAGATAGATCAGTTTCCTTCAGGTTCACTGCTATTTGGTTAATCTATGAGTAACATTTGGTGATAAACAATATATTTTTATCCATCTCATTAACTTAGAAATGAGAGGAAATGAATTTTATATGTATTACTCAATGAAACTTACTTAGTTGTTATATGTCCATAAACTTAGTGGTGTTATATGTCCATAATGAACTGCTAATGAGACATGAATTGTCAGTATATAATCAAATGCAAGTTCATCAGCCTAGGCACTATTGACATGTGGGGCCATATCTGTTGGAGGGAAGACGTTCTGTGCATTGTGGGATGTTTAGCAGTATCCTGACCTCTATCTACAACTTCCTGATGCCAGTAGCAACCTTCTTCTGTAGTTATGACAATGAAAAATATCCTCAAATACCCCATTGGAAAAAAAATCAACCCTGGTTGGGATCCGCTGATATAATGTACTTAAGAAGCTTGAGGGTTCTGAAGCAATGAAATCACTTTTACAAAGGAGTAAGGTCTGAATAAATAAAAAAAAATTATTATCACCAATGTTGTGCTTTAGAAATGATAGAAAATTCAGATTCAGAAATCAGTAATATCAGTGCTCCAGTTTTAAAGCACACATCTTGAAACCTTATGAATAACTTATTGTATATTTAGAAAATGAGAAATCATGGGTGTAATATATTTTGCTCATATCTGATTATTCAGAAGTCATAGTCTCTCTGAAGCTGGAATATATCTATGAAAATATGATCCCTGATGGACAGCAAAGACTCATGGATATAATATTCTTTCTCTCCATCTGTTGTGAGTTATTCTACTAGCACGTGATTGTCTTTATCAGCTACATGTCATTTTCCTTTCATGAAAACAGTCTTATAATTTAAATCACAAAAAAGAATGATACCTTTGTCTGACTTATTTTTCTGGGCATAGGGAACAAAACTTTAGATTTTATTTGACTGTTTGGTAAATCATCTATTCGTAGCCCTATAAAAAAAGTCTAACATAGTTTTTCTTATTTATTCACTAAGAAAAATTGTGTCATGGGGTGATATTTCATCTGTGTGTTTGTGGTAATATCTAATTTTATGTTAAATGCCACATATATTTTAAATATCTCGAATCCCAACCCAAAAAGAAAAAAATCCCAGTAAAGAAAATGAGGATGATCTAAATTTATAAAACATAAAGATGAATATATGTCTCATTGCACAATTTATCAAAGCTAGTAGTTCTTAACCCTGGAAACATATTAAAAACACATGGGAGACTTACAACTACTGATATCCAAATCTTTTTATAGACTAATTAATCAGGCCCTGACAGATTGTTTTGAGCATCTATCTTTTCAAGGCTTTCCATTGATTCTCATGGAAGTCAGTATTGGGAACCAATTATCCAAATTCTCACTATGGTTCAGAAACTCTGGGGGGTTCCTTAGATGTTTGCAGTAGTACATAGGTCAAACTATTTTTATGCTTATATTCAGATTTTGTTTTTCATTTTTACTCTTATTTCTCAAGTATAGGACAGAGTTTTCCAGAGGCTAAGTCATGTACCATATTGCAGGAAATTAAATGCTGAGGCAGTTATAGCTATCTGACGGTTTTTTAAATAAGATAGACATTATATTTATAATAATGTAAAATTATTCTACTTTCCTCACTAATTTTTAGTTTTGAAAAATTTCTATTTTATGGGAAAATATATTATGTAAATAGTATATTACATTTAATAAAATATAAATTATAAAGCATATAATAGAATTATATCTTCTATTTTTAAAGAAATTCATATATAAATACGCTATAGCTTCTTAATTTTAATTTTGCTTACTGTTGATAGATATAACTACATTTTTAAAATTCTTTGGGGTTCTCAATAATTTATTCTTTTAATAGAATTATAGTTGACACATAATGTTACATTAGTTTTGGATGTACAAGATAGAGTGTTTCCATACCTCTATATGTTGTGCTCTGCTCACCACAAGGGTAGCTACCATCTGTCACCATAAAACACTATTATAGTACTAATCCCCACGGCCTCCCTATGGTAGCCATAAGTTTGTTCGCTGTCCTCAATAGTTAAGAATATAAAAGAATTGTGAGCATAAAATAGTTGGAAACCACTGATCTAAGCCAATGTGTCTATGCCTGATCAAGGCATCACAAACGATGGACATCCTTACCCCAGATTTCCTTTTGGTTGGTCTGCATGATTTCTGAGCAGTCATTTACTTTATACATAGAACTATTGCCTGCTTGCACTCTGACAGCTGGTGAAATTCTATAAGACTAAGTTCTTCCTTTGATGTCATTGCTGCATATAAAAATTAGGATTACCCAGCCTAGGTAAAGGAGAACAAGTTTCTGAGAAAGTAACCTGTTCTACTTTAGGCAGCATTTTAGTCTAATATTCTAGTTCTTGTTAGCATTAACTAAGCTTGATTTATGTGGTATAGTTATATAAATTTAAGAAGTTTCTACAATTGACAAAAGGCAATTAAAGTCTGCACAGTTTGGGTACCATAGATACAGAACCCATGTATAATTAAGGCTGACTGTAGGAACTTAATCATATTTTAGAGCCTATATTTGGAAGAAGTAAACTTAATGCCACATTTTGAACAGGACTGATTTTCTGAATTTGGTAGACATAATCTGATTTTTTTTCGTGTATCCTTCAATATTACTTGGAATAATATCACAATTAAAATATTGTAGGGCATAGCAAATATTTTTATGAAAGCAAACAATGTGAAATTAATCATGAAATTAATCATAATTGTCTATTTTTGAATCATACATTTTATCCAATCAAAACACTTTAGTTCTGAGTTAACTTTAATCTAGAAGTATCCAATATGAAATATTAATAGTTCTTTTGTTTGTTTTGTATGTGTTTGTTCAAATTAAGTTTTTCTCCAGTTATCTACTTCCTTCATTGTTACTCATTTTATAACTTATAATGTCAGATTATTTATTGTTATTTGCACTTTCAATGAGGATATTTGTTGCTCATTTCTAGAATTTCATGTCTCTTGGTGACTTCTGATGCTTTCTAATTTTTAAATGTAATTGCTCTATGCTGTTTTATGATATTGTACAGTAGAAATTGAATTCAATGATAACTGGATTCTGAGTTTTAAAGTTGTAATGTAATAACTGCACAGCTGGGAGCAAACCAAATTTTAAGGCACCAATTTAATAGGAAACTGAATTGAATATCATTGTTAATAAGCACAGTCCCACTGAAATAAATGGCGCAGAAATTCCATTCACATCATGGTGGCTTGGAGCCATACAAATAATATATAATAAGATTGTTGCCTAATATTGATATAAAAGTCATTCAATAAATTTATCTTGAACAGTGTGGCGTATGCATTACACTAAGCACTAGGGATTCAGAAATAAACTGTTCTCTTTACCCTCAGTTTTCTTTGTAGTTGTATGTCATCTAACCCTAGAAATACAATCATAATTCTTTGTACTTTCAATGGATTTTTTAACCTTGAATAAGGTAATGATCTCAATTTTTTATCATATATTGATAAGGCATTGTACCTCGGGGAAAAACTTGTCTGCTTCTCTCTTAATCCTTTTGCTGGAGAAAGAATTATTGTAAGTTGATGGTTGCCAAGAAATAGTATGCCCAAACCTGCTTCTTTTAACAATTTTTTAAAAGAAAATTAAAAAGTCAAGAAACTAACTACACAACTAAGTGAAATCACTTTTAAAATTCTACTGTTAGCTATTTTAATGAAATAGGTTGTAGTATAACGGGTAAAGGGAAAATTACTGTTTAAGGCCCATGCAGGGTTGGCAGAAGGAGAAACAGAACTAGTAATGGGGGTTGAAGAATGAAAATGAACATTAAGAACCACTAAATAAATTTATTTCAAAATTACCCCAATTATCTTTTCCACAATTTTATTACATTAAATGAAGAAATACCTGGCTAGGGACACCTGGGTGGCTCAGTTGGTTAAGCAGCTGCCTTCGGCTCAGGTCATGATTCCAGCATTCTGGGATCGAGTCCCACATCTGGCTCCTTGCTCGGCAGGGAGCCTGCTTCTCCCTCTGCCTCTGCCTGCCATTCTGTCTGCCTGTGTTCGCTTTCTCACCCTCTCTCTCTCTGACAAATAAATAAAATCTTTAAAAAAAAAGAAAAGAAAAGAAAAGAAATACCTGGCTAATTGAATTTCTATTATTTGGGGATGGGAACTCTTTTTTTTTTTTAATTTTTAATTTTTTATAAACATATATTTTTATCCCCAGGGGTACAGGTCTGTGGTGGGAATGCAAGCTGGTGCAGCCACTCTGGAAAACAGCATGGAGGTTCCTCAAAATGTTGAAAATAGAACTGCCCTATGACCCAGCAATTGCACTATTGGGTATTTACCCTGGGGATGGGAACTCTTTTACTTTGAAATATAAAAAAGCAAAATTTACTTACTTTAATCAGGTTTTGTTTAAGGAGAGTGAGATTCTTAACCTGGAATCTGGCGGTTTGAGGGGGCAGAAATTGTATCTGAAAATAAAATCACTCAAGTTCTTTACAGTAAGGCAATAGAATTGACAAGGTTAAGATCTTGGGGCCACTGCTGTGTCGCAAGATGATTCTGTGTACGATTCCCTACAGTGAGTGAAGCCATCTTCCACTTCAGATAGATTTGAACACCTGGTTTACAAATTACTCTCTAACCCATGATCTGATTTAACCCAAAGTCACCACAATGTTTGTGGGGATGAGGAAACGACACAGTGTCTGAATAGTTTCTTTATTTTATTTTTTTTTAAACATTTTTTTTTTTTCTTTTGTCAGAGAGAGTGAGCACAGGCAGACAGAGTGGCAGGCAGAGGCAGAAACAGGCTTCCTGCTGAACCAGGAGCCCGATGTGGGACTCGATCCCAGGATGCTAGGATCATGACCTGAGCCGAAGGCAGCTGCTTAATCAATTGAGCCACCCAGGCGTCCCTCTTTATTTTTTTAAATGCAAAATCTTCATGGCCGTTCTAGTCAGCTGAGATCTGATAATCACCTGGAGCCGCTGTTCTTTGTTTTCCAGGTTAAATTCCAAGGTTTATGTTTTTCCTTCCACCAAACAGGCAAACGGGGCTAAATCATAGTATGCAAAGAAGGTAGTTTAGAATTAGGTAAGATAATAAGCAAGTTCATATTACTTCAATAAATGGTGCTGGGAAAATTGGACAGCCACATGCAGAAAAATGAAATTGGACCATTTTCTTACACCACACACAAAAATCGACTCAAAATGGATGAAGGACCTCAATGTGAGAAAGGAATCCATCAAAATCCTTGAGGAGAACACAGGCAGCAACCTCTTCGACCTCAGCCGAAGCAACATCTTCCTAGGATCAAGGCCTGAGTCCTGAGAGGAAAATATATAGCGGTACAAGCCTTTCTCAAGACACAAGAAAGGTCTCAGGTACACAACCTAACCCTACACCTAGAGGAGCTGGAGAAAGAACAAGAAAGAAACCCTAAACCCAGCAGAAGAGAAATCATAAAGATCAGAGCAGAAACCAATTAAATAGAAACCAAAAAAACAATAGAACAAATCAACAAAACTAGGAGCTGGTTCTTTGAAAGAATTAATAAAATCAATAAACCCCTGGCCAGACTTATCAAGAAGAAAAGAGAAAGGACCCAAATAAATAAAATCATGAATGAAAGAGGAGAGGTCACAACTAACACCAAAGAAATACAAACAATTATAAGAACATACTATGAGCAACTCTATGCCAACAAATTTGACAATCTGGAAGAAATGGATGCATTCCTAGAAACATATTTTTCAAGGCCTGGCAAGGAGTGTTAAAGACCTTGAAAAGTGTCAGTTTTTTTTTTTTTTTTTAATATTTTATTTATTTATTTGACAGAGATCACAAGTAGGCAGAGAGACAGGCAGAGAGAAGAGGAAGCAGGCTCGCTGCTGAGCAGAGAGCCCGATGCGGACTCGATCCCAGGACCCTGAGATCATGACCTGAGCCAAAGGCAGAGGCCTAACCCACTGAGCCACCCAGGCGCCCGAAAAGTGTCAGGTTTATACTGAGGAGTCGCTGAAGGATTTGGCATGGAAGTAACTCATCCTTTTGTCTAAAGCTACTCTTAAGGAAAAAAAAAAAGAAGGCCCATAATATGTTAATTTATCCTGTCAAAGCTCACCTATATTACCACTCCAAATCTCAAGTTGGATTTTGCACCAATAGATTACTCTCCTCTAATCCACCCTATGCACTGCCAACAAATTAATCTCTCTAAAATGTGACTTTGACCTTGGCTGGTCTTTGCCCGTTTCAAATCCATCTATAGCATGCTATTGCCTCCGGAATGGAGGCATGATTCCTTTGTATGGTGGGTTTTTCTGGATTCAATCAATCCCCAGTTGTATAAATCTAATAAAAATTCAAGTTAGGTAATAATACTATTTTATTTTATAGTTATCTTTTACAATAATGATGTTGGAAAATATATTCATTTTTTTTTATGCTGTTCTTTTAGATTTTTGCTCTATCTTAGGGATTATGTCCCATAGTTTGCTCGGAGGTAGTCTCCTTTATATTTTGCTATCTTGTTTTTGCAAATTTTTATTTAAATTCTAGTTAACATATAATGTAATATTGGTTTTTGGAGTAGAATTTACTGATTCGTCACTTACAAAGAACACCCAATCCTCATCACAACATATATTTTGTGATTGGTCTATGAAGAAGTAGAAAAACTCCTTTGCTTAGTAATGAGAACCAAATAGCTTGACATGACATGAGTTTTCTGGGCAGGAATGGGACTCTACAATGAATAACCCTACTATACAGAGAGAAAGAGAAATGTTCTAAAAGAAAGATGGGTGCAGACATCAAAAAAGAGAATGGAGGGACGCCTGGGTGGCTCAGTTGGTTAAGCAGCCGCCTTAGGCTCAGGTCATGATCCCAGTGTCCTGAGATCGAGTCCCACATTGGGCTCCTTGCTCGGCAGGGAGCCTGCTTCTCCCTCTGCCTCTGCCTGCCATTCTGTCTGCCTGTGCTCGCTCTCTCTCCCTCTCTCTGACAAATAAATAAAATCTTTAAAAAAAAAAAGAGAGAGAGAGAGAGAGAATGGATGTAAGAAAAACAAATTTCAGAGTTCCACTTTAAAAAAAAAACAAAATCCTTTAAAATTTATCCTCAGGGTCTTTTTTTTTTTTTTTTTTTTAAAGATTTCATTTATTTATTTGACAGAAAGAGAGAGAGAGGGAAAAAGGCAGGGAGAATGGGAGAGGGAGAAGCAGTCTCCCCACTGAGCAGGGAGCCTGATGCGGGGCTTGATCCCAGGACCCTGGGATCATGACCTAGCTGAAGACAGAGGCTTAACAACTGAGGCACCTAGGCACCTCGCCCTCATGCCTCCTATTACCTCTGTATTGTTATTGACATGTCATATAGTTAGTTCCATGTTCTATTTAATTTATAATGAAATCTATCTACCTCTCTCTCTTCATGCTTTTCTTTCTCATTTCCTCTCTCCTATTCTCTCTTCTCTATCCAAATCCTCCATGTTTGCAACTTAGAACTCCACCTTCTATTTCAAAACTCATTTGAATCATTACTTCTTTGGTGAAGCTACCCCCAAATCTCCAACTATTTGTGTTCCCCTTCTTCTGAGTTTACTCACCCTGTCAGAATTGATGCTGTACATTCTCATTATCTTTTAGTGGCTCTGTTTCCACCACTCTACTTCCTTCCTTTTATATAAATCAGGTATTTTTGTATTGTTTTGTTTTGTTTTGTTTTCATCTCAAATGTCTTTCAAAGTGTTTGGGATGAGTGAAAACTCATCCATCACATAAAGCACAACAATGAGAAACTGAAAATCAGTAAATGGAGATACCCCAAGGCTCTCCATGGGTATGCAGGAATCACTGTGAAAAAGAAATAGCAAGAGTTTGATATCAACAACACTCATAAATGTACTATGAGGTTACTGTGTAGATTTAATCAAAGGGGAGGAAGATGGATGGACAGCAAAACTAGGTAATAGCAACTAGACAGATTCTTGGCCAGCATGCTGTTTTAGGAGGAATAAGACTAGAGAGACTCTCTTCCTCGGAGAGGCTTGCAAAAGGCGCCATTTCCCAAACTCTTGTTCACAACCATAATAATACTCTGCAGGGAAAAAGAAAAAGAAAAAGAAAAAGAAGTACCCAGTCAAGTGAGTTGAGAAACTGAAGTATAAATAAAGTAGAGGCAATCTTTTATGGAACTGGCCACAGCTATTATATGGATATTGTGAAACTCCATAAGACTGAAATGATAGGCACAATTTTTCATACTCTTTGTAGAATCCCCCAAACCATATTAACATCCCACAAAGATGATGTTCCATAAATGCACTTTCAGAAATGCTAATATAGAGGAACATGGGTGGCTAAGTCAGTTAAGCGTCTTCCCTTGGCCCAGGTCATTATCTCGGGATCCTGCCATTGAGCTGGGTGTGGGAGGCCCTGCTTAGAGGGGAGTCTGCTTCTCCCTTTTCCCTTCCCCTTGCTTGAGCTCTCTCTCTCTCTCAAATAAAATATCTAAAACAAATAAAATTTAAAGAAATGCTAATATGGTTGAATGACTTTGGGCTTTAAGCACCAAATACATTTGCAGTCAGAACTTAGCTCTGATGTAACCTTTTACAATAGTTTAACCCCTCTAAGTAATTCAGGTTTCTCACCCACTAAATAAGTATTAAATATGTATGTTTCAGAATGACATTGATATTTAATGAGAAAGTGTGCTTCATATTTGGTAATCAATAGTTGAAGGACTATAAGAAGTGAATTTTCTGACACAGATGAGGTCAACTAATATAGGCCTTGGGCAAGAGATAGGATTGTCTCTCTAGTGAAGGCTCAGATTTCTAGATAATTATTCTCTAATCCCTGCCTTCATTTCTCAGTATTCTCCACTGTAACCAAATGCTTCCAATAATATCTCTTTAATAAATCTTCCCCATGTAACCTATGTCTTTAGGATTCCCTTGTCCATGCCCCACCACTCCTGCCCCATAACTTAATTTCTATACTTTCATATTTTCCCTCCAGAAATATGTTTTTTATCCCCTTTTCCTTTTCTTTCATTTATTAAATCATCAAAACTTAAGACTAATATTATCAAGCACATGGATAACAATAAAAAAAAACAGTAAAAGAAATTCCCCTTTCTTAGAGGCAAAGAATTGATCTTTAAATCCTTTCAAAAGAATGAGAATATATATGAATGACATATATCTTGAAGAAAAGAAATGTCTGTGGATCAATGTGGAAGTTACTATTATGCCTCCCACATGGAAACAAGTGGTTATTGAAGCAGGAGCGGTCATGAGTGGAGGCCATTAGTAGATATAGGTACGATGACTCAGAGAAGGAAAAAAATAGGTTTAATCCAAACTTCTGATTCCTAAAATTCCTAGTTCTCACCTCTCTATATACCTTGAAGTGAAGAACCTGTGAAATTTAAAAAATGTCAGTGGCCATGACCCAATCCAAATAAATCAGAATTTCTAGAGATGAGATATATGAGTGTTGGTATTTTTAAGAAAATTTCAAGATAATTCTAACTTGCACTGATGGTAGGGAACCATTACTATAAACAAGGGTATGTGATGACTACCTCTCAAAGATAACGTCTTTCTTCATTGTCACAAGATTTATTTTGAAGTGGAGAACATGTAAATTAAGGCATCTAAATATCAAAATTAGCAAAAAGTAATATTACTTTTTGTAAACTTGTTTGGGGAAAGTAGAGTTTATGTTACCATGATTAGAAAAATGGCATCCTGGTCTTGAATTTTCATTAACTGGCTGTTTAATATGAGTAACCATCTCAAGCTTTGGAACTCAGTTTCTTCATCCATGAAACTAAAATAATAATAAAATCACCTTCTTACAAGATGATCTGAGAATAAAATTAAAGAATATGCATGTGAACACAGAATACTATCTCAAAACAATATGTACATGTTCTTTGATTTAGGGACACTCTTATATCTGTGGTTTGAATGTATGACTAAGATATGAGGTCTTTCTCAAATTCTTTTTTTTTTCCCCTTAACTTCTTTTTCCCCGAACTGCAGTCTGATCTTTCAATTAATAGCAGAAATGAGGTGATACATTTTCTTAAAAAAATGACATGAACAAAAATAATATTTATACCTCGTACACAAAATCTCTAACATATGAAAGAAATAGAACATTAGCTGGATCTCACACTATAATCAGAATAAATTTATTTGCTCAAAGCAAAATAATTATGTACTTTAAACATGACTCCCAAACACTCAATAGCTTCAAAATTCTGATGTTCATAGTAATAGTATTGAGATCCTGTTTTGTTCTGTTCAGTTATTTGTCCTGTCCACTGAAAGGGGGGTATAATTGGTAGGCAAAAGACTAAACAGCTCTAATTGTGAAAGCTAAATAGGTATGCCAGGAAAGGCAGTCAAATGCTTCCCTCCATTTTTTATTTTCCTACCATTAGGTGATTACTTACATCTCTTCTTTTAAAACCATCAGGCAAGTTTGCTCATTGACAGCCAAATGCAAATCACCAACAGAAACACTTTTTCTTGTTTTCATAGCAATCTCTCCTTTTTCATAAACAGAAAACTATTTTATTGTTTAAGTAAAACGGTGAAATGTAATCAATGTAATTGCAATGACAAGAAATTTTCTTAATATGCAATGTATTTATTTAGAGAGTTTTAATGTTTCTCTTGCAATCAGAGGGTGAGACTTTGCTAAGTTGACAAGAATTTCTTCTATATATGTTCTTTTTCAAAAGGTAGATACACCAAACTATGCCAGAAATAGGGTAATTGTTATGAAGATTTCCAGTTCATTTCCCTTGGTCTGGTTCTACAGTTATCAAATATTCTGAATAACTTTTTACTTTCTCATCAAGACAATGAGCTGAACAGAGGCAAACATTGTCTCGTTTACCTTCCAGTTATATTTCTCACTGTAACTTAATAAACCTGGCTTTCTGGTTTCACATTCATCTATTACAGGTCTGGTTGATGAGTCAGTTTCCCTAAACCTATTTAACTCTCATCCATTGAGTTTATAATAAATTTGTATGTCTGGTTTGAATGTCTCAAATGGAAATTTCTACCCCCTAATTAGTGTCTGAGTTGCCAACACTTTCATTCTATAAGAGATCCATGAATTTATCTTTTCTTTTTTTTTTTTAAAGATTTTATTCATTTATTTGAGAGAAAGCAAGAGAGAGCACGAGCAGGAGTGAGAGAGAGAGAAGCAGTCTCCATGCTCAGCCTGGAGCTCAACGTGGGGCTCCATCCCAGGCTCCTGGGAACATGACCTTGATTAAGGCAGGCACTTAATCAACTGACCCACCCAGCTGCCCGATCTTTATTTATTTTTAACAGAAGGCGTGTTTAAGAATAAAAGGTTGATGACATGTTACCTCAGAGCTACCCAAGAACCATGGGCCAACACAGGTAAATAAATATCAGGAGAGAATTTGGACCAGAGAATAACCAGATATCAGTGTTCAATAAGAGAATGAACTATAGGAATTGGAAGTTGCTACAAATGAGCAAAAGTATAATTAGACATTGATAGCAGAGATGAGGAAAAAAGCCCCCAACAAGTAAAACATGAGAAAGCCAGGAAAATGTTAAGAGTGGTAGGTCTAAGAGGCTCTACCCTGTACAAAAGAAAGAAAATGTTTTTTGTGTTTTTTTAAATTTTTTATTATTTTTAATTTTTTTTAATTTTTTATTTTTTATAAACATATATTTTTATCCCCAGGGGTACAGGTCTGTGAATCACCAGGTTTACACACTTCACAGCACATACCCTCCCCAATGTCCATAATCCCACCCCCTTCTCCCAATGAGTTAGAAAGTCAGACCTGAAGCAAGTGTGATAGTTATCAGAGTCAGTTCAACCATAAGAGCACTGTGAGCTGATCTAGAACAGGTCATGTTTAGGGGGAAGAATTGTGTTAGAGAGTGAGTAAGCAATGGAAGTTACAAGGTGTAGTGTTTGGTGGGAAAGTCTGAAAACTAAGGGATGATAATATCAACCTACCTAACCTCTTTCTTACTACATTTTCTCTATGCAAACCACTCACTCTTCAACTATATTGTGATAAGTACCTCTGAACTTCAGTGTAGTTTATGAGGAGAGACAATAAAGTGAAAATCTAATATTTTTCCTACTGGTATAAGCAATAAATAACATGAAGGAAGGAAGGAATGAAGGAAGGAAAGAACCTAGCTTTGATAAAGAAAAAAAAAAAAAAGGCCTAAAAAACAGAACAAGTCAAGATTAGATTATTAAAAATAAAGAAAGAAAATCCAATAACCTAATCTGTGAAAAAAGGAATGATCACCACATTCATTAAGGAATGTTTACTCTCTGAATTAGAGACTTCTTTCTCTCTAGACCAATCTAGCTTTAATTACTCCATTTTAAACCCAGAGATAATTGAAATTTATGTATTAATTCAATTATTCAATAAAGTATTAACTTTCTGTTGCCAATTTTTTGATAGAGACTAAGGATATAAATGCAAAAAAATTAATATGGATGAAATTAGAAGTCAAAATTTTCTTAAGATTTTGGGATTTGGGAGGATAAAAAAATCAATTAATGTTAACTGAAACTCCAGTTTTCCATCCATTGTTCACTAGTAAAGTGAAATCTTAAACTCTTAATATTTTGTGGATGAATGGATGAATGAAATGAGCTTTTATCATTTATTTATTTATTTATTTATTTTTAAAGATTTTTATTTATTTATTTGACAGACATCACAAATAAGCAGAGAGGCAGGCAGAGAAAGAGAGGAGGAAGCAGGCTCCCTGCTGAGCAGAGAGCCCGATGTGGGACTCGATCCCAGGACCCTGGGATCATGACCTGAGCCGAAGGCAGAGGCTTTAACCCACTGAGCTACCCAGGCGTCCCAGAAATGAACTTTTATATATTTGTAAAATTATGTATGCTTTCATCATGTCTGAGTCAAGAGTCTATACTTGGTATATATCCTCTCCTCTCTCTATATAGGCCCTAGCAAGCTTTCCTAGTATGACTCACCAATTCTTTCCTCCTTCACTTTCCTTCCTTTGATGAATACCAGTTTTCCCCACAGTGTGTTCAGTGCTGAGAGAATAAAGGGAAACCTCACGTGTCTCCTGTCATCAGGGATCTTACAGCCTTTCTAATAAAGGAAGATAGGCATACACCTCCTTGTAATAAAGCAGCAAAGTCCTACAAAAACAGGTACAAGAAAGAATGGGGGCATAACTGAGAGAGTAATTCATTCCATTTGAGAATTTAGGGGAGGCTGCAGCTTAGAAGAGGTTATCAGTAAGCTAATTAGAAAAGCTGAAAAGATTTTTTGAAACCGACATAAGATAAAGAGCTAAAAGAAAAAAAGTGTGAGAGGGAAATGTGTTCACGGAACAGCAAACAATTGGTCTTCTTTAGGACAAAAGGGACATGAAAAGGACCTGAGAAATGAGGTTGGAAGAGTAAGCAGGGGAATATGGCAGGAGCACTTGTATACTCTATGAAAATTCCACTTTACGCTCTTAGACCTTACAACCTCAGAAACAAGTTTTTTGTTTTTTCAAATAATTTTTATTTGTTTTATTTTTTAAAATTATTTGTATTAACATGTAATCTATTATTTATCCCAGGGGTACAGGTCTGTGAATCATCAGGCTTACACATTTCACAGCACTCACCATAGCACATACCCTCCCCAGTGTCCATAACCCAACCACCCTCTCCCTACCCGCCAACCCCTAGCAACCCTCAATTTGCTTTGTGAGATTTAGAGTCCCCTGAAACAAGTTTTTTTTTTTTTTAAAGATTTTATTTATTTTATTTGACAGACAGAGATCACAAGTAGGCAGAGAGGCAGGCAGAGAGAGAGAGAGAGGAGGAAGCAGGCTCCCTGCTGAGCAGAGAGCCCGATGTGGGACTCGATCCCAGGACCCTGAGATCATGACCTGAGCCGAAGGCAGTGGCCTAACCCTCTGAGCCACCCAGGCGCCCCCCCAGAAACAAGTTTTAAACCTAGAAATATCATCATCACTCTGGCAATGATCTTTTTTGTAACATGTTCATCTTTTTCAAATCTGAAGTGAACCTTAGACTATTTAAATAAAGAAATACTCACTGAAATAATATTAAAAATAATATCACTATTTTACTATTGAAAAGTAAATATTTATGGGTCATGATTTTATGATTTTATAATGTATGTAGCTTCCTACACTTCATAATAATTGTTAGAGATATTTAGTTCAGGGCTATCCTTTGTTTCAGGACTGAATCCATTCGAGTTGTTTGGGTCGTGTCAGTATAAACTAGAACTCTCTACTTTACCCCCTATTTTCAGCAAAATAGAAAAGAAAATTTTAATTCACAAATATGTTGCCGCTTTTAATCTGCCATGTTCACTGAAAATTCTAATGTATCTCAGTGTGGGTGAGTATATGGCATTTTTCCCAGTGTCTACACAAATTCACATATGACTCTAACAAAGTGAGTCCAGGTTTTGATTATGGTGATACAGCATAAATAAAATATATTTCAGGGAATACATGTTTTCTATTGCAGTTCTATGACTGACATACCTCAACTTTACTGTTTCATCTAACTGAAAGATACCTGTGTACTACAAGAAACAAGGTTAACACTTGGCTACAGGCTACATGCTTTGCAGCAAATAACTTTATTCAAACGGTCTCTAACCATGGGGTGAAAAAGGCTTAGAGTGCTGAGAAGTACTCTGTTCTTAATTCTATCAAAAAAAAAATCCTTAAAGGAAGGTGAGGGTGGGCAGGTAATAGAAGGTATCTTATGTGTAAACTTAACTTTCTTTATCTGAATGTTTAAAGATTTTGTTAGGTAAAATTCATAATATATCAATATATAATAAAAGACTTTTAATACAGGTTACTTTTAAAATCAAAAGGGTAAGGGGAGAGAGAGAAAGAAGAGAGAGAGAGAGAATGTGACCAAGAGACTGAGAGAAATTATTTTTTCTGATCATGTTTATTGCTGGATGGTGAGCAGAAAATTGGAAAGTTATAAAAGCTCTACATGCTTAATTGTGCTTAACTGATCCACTCTGTTTAACTGATACTCTTGCAGACCCAAAATGATGAATGTTCATGAATCAGGAAGGGTCATTAACTCGAAGAATGTTGATGTTAGAATGGACTTATGGAAGTCCAACTTCCTTCCAAAATAGAAAATACTCTATGACATCCAGGAGCAACTTGAATTTTTCTTCTTGTGTCATTAACTAGAAAAAGCAATCATAGTAGAAAGGAAGATAAGATAGATAAGGAGAGAGAGAGAGGTACATACATACATACATATATACATACATACTTAATAGAGCTCTTAAACCTTAGGACTATTTAGACTTAATTTTGATGAGGATGAGGATGAGAACGATGAAAGAAATTTGTTACATCTTAATATTTCTAATTCTAAAGTTTTATGGGTTTCTTATGATTTTAAATTCTCTTTCTCAAAATGTATAGTCTCAAACACATATCATTTAGAAGATTAATTTACTTAAAATAGATATCTGTAATAATAAGAAAATCAAACTACCTCAAGAGAATTTAGTTTGGGTTTACACTGGCAAGAATCTGGATTTTTATCAATGATTCACCACTGGCCACCAGAGTACAGCCCAGGAAAAGAAGTTAGAAATCAATTCTTTCATAGTATAGAGCCATGAATATTTATGATTCTTAAACTTGATCATTACAATAGACTTGATTGTTGTTTGGCACACAGTTTTTGCAGAACTGCAAACCTCTTACCCACTTTCTCCTTAGACTAAGCATACACTGTAATGTCCCACTAAATTCTATCAAGAGTGAAGGAGTAGTAAAATCAGTTATGGGCTTAATCTCAAGTGTCAAGGAATATCTAACATCTACTATGGTCATTGTGATATATATGTGTGTGTGTTTGTGTGTGTATGTGTATGTGTGTGTATGTGTGAGTGTGTGTATGTGTGTGTGTCTCCATCATTAAAATTAGAACTAGGAGTTACACATACTGAGAAGTAGCAGATCAAGGAAAGTATTAACAGAATGTGGTCAATGGGCCACTTGTATCAGAATCACCTGGCATGCTTGTTATATTTGCAGATTCTTTGGTCCCATGACTTTAAACAACTATGATAAAGCCTAATATTATGCATCTTTAAAAAGATAATCATTATGCTCACCTAATTGCTGTTTTGACTGAATTATGAGAAACACTAGTTTCCAAAATGCATGCTTTTGTTAATTGTTTGTACTCTTTAGTCTAGACGCCTCTGAAATAATTCTGTATTAAGGAACATGGTCTTCACACTATTTAGAGAAATTCTTTCTTACTTGGGAAAAGCTCAGTGTGGAAAAGCTGTCAGAAGAGACTGTAGATTTGTTTTCAAAATTATATCATTCAATAGTAAACTTAAGAACTCAATCCTTTGCTTCAAGTTGTCTTCCAATCTAGGTCAAATCCAGATTTAGCCCCTGCCCTCCTTTACCATATGTAACTATATACAGATATAGGCAATGGCTAACTGATTCACTAGATGGTACATCAATTTCAGGAGCTGGTCCTGAAGTACCCTTCCCTTATAGAGAATGGAACAAAGGAAAACATAATTCACAGACCGAAAGGAAGACAATAGAAATTTGCAGGTTTCTATCTTAACAATTTTATTTTGATGAAATTTATTTATGTAACCCCTTTATGACATTATTGTTTAAAGTTATCATAAGAGATTTCTTGGTATAATCCATTAATAAATATTTACATATTCTGAAAATATTTTAAATCACGTGTGTATGTAACTATTTTAAAATAAATCTGGAATACTGTTATGCTGAAAATAAATAAATTTAATTTAAAAAACTTAATTTAAAAAAATAAATAAATAAATCTGGATTTGACCTAATGATAGGAGGACAACTTGAAGTATTGGATTTCAGAATTGATTCTTGAATGATATAATTTTGAATATAAATCCAGATCTCTATCTATAGTGTCAATAACAAACTGATTAATTTCATTTGCATTCAAAATATGAGTTCCATCCTATTGCTTAATTATTTCCCTTCAGAAACAAATGCTTAGAGGTTAAGAACATAGACTCTACTGACTATTGCTACCATTATTAGTTTACTTAGCCATTCCGTATCTGTTTCCACAATTTAACAACTGAGGATATGGTAGTACCTGATTCAGGTGCTGGTTAAATTGATTACTCTATTTAAGGTAATTGGAACAGTGCCTGGCTCATAGTAAATGAAATACTAGTGCCCACAATTATTATTATTATTATTATTTACAATTATTATCATCATACTTTTCAACTTTATACTTTGCAATGTTAAAGAATAAGTTTTTTCATTAACAATATATGTGTAAATTATATGATCACAAAGAAAATAAATATATATTTTAATAATAAATATGTTACTAGCAGTTTAATTCCATCTTGTTTTCTTTCTTTGTAATTGTACAAATTTTTTCATGCAATGTCTAATGAGTGAAAGAAATGTGAAAACATTTCCTCCATATGGTATTGCTACAGAACAACTTCTAGGAAGAGATTTGTTCAATAATAGCACAGATGTTCCAATCTTCGTTTCCATGAGATGCCAAGATATGTCTGCTGGGAACAAAACCAGGGGGTAATTTGTGTAAATCATAGTATGTTAAGTGCATTATGTATTAAGTGTTTGTCTATTAGTGTTAGAAAAATAATGTCTTTTAAACTTCAGCAGCCTGTTGTCTACCCCGTAGCAAGAGAACTGGATTACCCTAATAAAAGACTAATGAGCAACTTAAATTCTGTGCCACACATCAACAAGAGGTTTTGCAAGATAAATGTTATTCGGCATTTAGTTTTCCCTGAGAAGCAGAGAATTTGACTGTTTCTTCCTCTGTTAGAGATTGCATAACACAGAGTGCTATTGTAGTTTAAAGAAATCACATTTTTTGCTCTCTTCTCCACATGGCTACCTTTATGTTGTGATATTTGGCTGTCACTTTAAATTACATATTAGTACACAAAGTGATGTCACAGGCGGATGTCAACCTTCCATGAATGACCCTATCTACAAGTCATTAACAGCACACATATTGTGTCAGAGCATCCAGAATGCTAGACATACTAGACATATTTGTTCTTTAAGGTAGATCAACATGTTCACCATCTATCTTCCTAATACTCCTATGGCTAGCCAATTGCTGAGCTTGCATAACTAATTACAAAATGTTCTTCGGTACTTGAATATTATTATTCATATGTGTCTAATTCAACTATTCACCTTGTCATTCCACTGATAATATGAAAATGTATTTCTTACCTAACGCATCCTCCAGCTACTAGTCCATAGGTATCACACACTGCTGTAGAATTATGCATTTGTTGCTTCATTTGTTTTCTGCCTGGCACCCATTTCTGGTTCCTAGACTAAATAATAGAGTCTGCCATTTATTACAAGAGTCACTTGCTTAAGGAAATTACACCCCTTTTCCCTGATGTTTTTAATTAGCAAAGACATAAGATGCTTTTCTGGAAAGAATTCTCTTTTTTGTATTTCTTGCATAGTAGACGAAGTTGTTATTTTATGCATCACATATGTTTTTAATCCAGTTGGCTTCATTATGAAGTCCTATTAAAAGTCTGCTTAAAAAATACCTTTGTTCTCAGGGTAATCAGTGAAACTCATTTCTTGGTAAAAGGTGAAATTGTACTGTATCTCTTTAAAATCCTCTTTTTCTTAGGGGATCCAGGGTGGCTCAGTCAGTTAAGCAACTGACCTAATTTCGCCTCAGGTCATGACCTCAGGGTTGTGAGATCAAACTTCATGCTGGGTGTGGAGCCTGCTTAGGAATTCTCTCTCTGGTTCCTCCTCTGCTTATCCCTGCTCTCTCTCTCTCTTTCTCTCTAATTAATTAAATAATTAAATCCTCTCTTTTAATAACAAGAATTTCCAGTATTTCGAATGGACAAAAATACATTTAATAATCAAGAATTTGCTATCAAATGTTTGTTTGCCTATTTTTTTTAAGATTTTATTTATTTATTTGACAGACAAAGATCACAAGTAGGCAGAGAGGCAGGCAGAGAGTGAGGGGGAAGCAGGTTCCCTGATGAGCAGAGAGTCCAATATGGGGCTGGATTCCAGGACCCTGAGATCATGACCTGAGCTGAAGGCAGAGGCTTAACCCACTGAGCCACCCAGGTGCCCCAGCCTATTTTCTTATTGATTTTTTTTTCCTAAACCATCTTCTAGGATGGGATATAAATTTGGAATCCATGGATTCTTCAAAACTGAAGAGATCTTTTATTCTCTTCCTCTTTAGGTGTGTCCTCACACTCTTTTGTCTACATCATCAGGTCCTATTATCTTAACATGTTTCCAAACATAGGTAGAGAAGAGAGGTGCACTATTTTTTTTTTTACTGAGGGAAGCTGCTCAACTATCATATGATAAATATCTCTTACTACTTTACTCTCACCTCACAAATAATTATCATTCTCTTCTGGTCACTTAATGAATTCTGTTTATTTAAATGATGCTTCCACTGTTAATTCTTAATTTCTTATTATTTGGAAAACTAATTTCTTTTGTAAAACTAATACTCTATTTTTTTGAAATTATATTTTCAAATACATATGGGGAGCTTGTTAGTTACTTTGGATTCCTTATTTTATTTATTTAAGTGATATACCCAAATGTCCATACTTTATGTTACTCAAATACTACATTAAAAAATACATTATTTGTACAGTAATTTTTCATGTTTAGATTGTATATTCCAAAGTCAAGGAAATTCTTTTGCTCTGCGTATGTCAATTTTCCTACTTCTAAGTATACACAAATGAATTATGATGAATAAAATTGTGACTCATTTATCTATTCAATGAGTAATACTGTTCTTAGATTAAATATTTCCTTGAGCAATAATGGATACCATGCATTGAAGTGTGAACAAAAAAACTGAAAGTTTTAATCATGACATTTTACAAGAACTTCAGTAAAATAGTAAGTGATGAATATAAGATAATGAGTAGTGATTAAAGTTACCACCTGTTTCAATTTAATCAAAGGAAAAAGAATATTTTAGTCAGAAAATGAATGTGGATTATATCATGCTGAAAATGCATCTATTTTTTGTTATACTTGAGATTCTTGTGTGAACGCTCTCTAATACAGAGACTAGTCTTTTGGGAAACTTAGATTTCATGTATGGTGCCAGCTTCAGTATTTACAATAAAATAATAAAAAAACCCACAAGAATCTTTTTAATTAAAAATGCAATTTGAGCAAAGAATTAAACAATTAAAAAGAACCAGTAAACTAGGAGCCCAAGTATCTCATATGTTAAAATATAATTTTCATTATATGAAAATCTTTATAGATACTGTGATTTCCACATATACAAAAGTTAACCCTTCATGATAGAAAATAAAAAAATTCAGGAGATGTAGCTAAGAATGGAAGATTGGGATAAAAAATAATGAAGAAGTCAGAGGAATGAACAAAAATATTTATCTGTGAAATAATGCCAGCAGAACTAGTCACTACTGACCCTGAAAATAGTGGAAAGGCAGGCATATAACAAAAGAAAAAAAGAACAAGATTGTTGCTGAAAAACAAGACAGAAAATTTTATATCCATGAGTTTTGAGGATGCAACTCATAATGTATTGCCAATGTGCATGAGTGTGGGAGGAAGAAGAGAAAGAACATGGTAACAACATACTGTTGAAGGGATTTGTCTGTCAGTCCCATGCACATGGAAACTGAGAGACAAAACTCCTTTGTACTTCAGCACTGTCTTGAAACCCTAATAGGCAGTCATGTAATTTATTAAAGGAAATAAGTTTAGCTTAGAATATGATAGGAGTTTTAATAGTTCCGGCCATACACGAACACAAACAGTGTGACAAGACTGGGATCATTATAGATACCACTGAGTGACAGTTTTTTGAGAAAGGAAATGGGTGAAGCTGAATATAAACAGAATAATTAGAACAGCACCAAATCTGTCTTATTTGCTTCCTAATAAAAAATGCATTTCAACCATAACAAACCTTTCAACAAATGGTGCTTTGAGGAGTCACTTAGCTCTTCTCTTCTAGTACACACCCATGTTTAGTGACTATGTGAAATGATATCTCTTGGTCTAACTTTAGTTTTTCTTATCTGCTGTCTCTCTGGACATTAGGCATAAGCATTATTTTTCACAGCACGACAACATACGCATTAGCTTGTATCATTAGTTTTCAGATCATATGAGGAAAGATTTTTGGAAACATATGGCCGGTTTTTCAAAGAATTCCAATTTTGGCCAAGGTCTTCTGTAAAGAAGAATAGAATGAATGAGAGTTTTCACTGCCCGGCCCCCCTACCCCCAAAAAAAGTGTCTCGCCACCCTGTGCTGATCTATGCTCAGGGAACTTTACACTTGTTATAATTGAACTAGTACCCCAAAATGACAACATGATACCAGTCAGTTACACGTATCATGGTACTTCATCATCTCCACACAACACTACTCTTTCATTCATTCTGTGGAAAATATTTGTGATTTGTAATATCTTATAAGCAGTTATAAATTTTAACACATGGATAATGTTAATGATGTTCCTTAATCTTTTCTAGATCTAAACTTTAATAAGCAATATAAGTATTGAAGATCTTTAATGGGAGCTATGATTTTACTTTGTTTCTGCTATACTTAACGTGCATATTTCTATACATTTCAAACAAATATAAACTAATACTTCCTCCATCTTAGTATCATAAATAATACTTTCTACTCTAAAGTTTTAGACTATAAGAATTTTATAAAATTTGATCCAACAACTTGGAAAAATAGATTAAAAATGAAACAGAAAACATAAAAATATTTAATTGGGAAGATAGAAGTGTATATTTTCTGCTTACTAATACCTCTGAGTTTCATAAAATTTAATCCAATTTACTTAATTTAGAGCCATTATTTTTATTTCCAACTTGTTTTCATATTTAACAAAAAAAACACATTTTTTCTTTACCATTTATAATATTGAAATGCATCTTATAATTAATGATGTCTTAGATAATGAAATTGAGTAGCATTGATATTAAGTACCATTTATTTTGTGTTTTTTGTATGTCAGAATTTTTTTTTTAAGATTTAATTAATTTATTTATTTGAGAGGGAGAGAGAGTGCATGCAAGAGTGTAAGAGCAGGGGAGAAGCAAACTCCCCACTGAGCAGGGAGTTAGATTTGGGACTCCATCCCAGGGTCCCGGGACCATGACCTGAGCTGAAGGCAGATGCTTAACCAACTGAGACATGCAGGCACCACTGTCAGAAATCTTTATAAACACTTCTTTTAATAGCAACTCTAGGACATAAGAATTATTATTGCCCCTCTATGGAAGAAACTGAGGATTAGAGCAGTTAAGGAATTAGGTCAACATTACTCAGCAGGTAAGCAAAAGAGATGGTGATGTGCCAGGATACTGAAGGTCTTACACTGCAGCAATGTCCTACACTCATTACTAAAATCCCAACAAGCCAGAACCAGTGATACCATATGTTCCAAAATGCCTTTAATTTTTAATTTTTTTTTATTATGTTATTTTAGTCACCATACAGTAACTCATGAGTTTTTGATGTGTGTTCCTTGGTCATTATTTGGATATAACACACAGTCTTATTGCAATATGTGCCCTTCTTAATACTCATCGCTGGGCTACTCCATCCTCCCAAGACCTCTCCCCTCTGAAGCCCTGTTTGTTTCCCAGAGTCCATTGTCTCTTATGGTTCATCTCCCTTTCTGATTCCCCCCTTCATTTTTCCCTTCCTTCTCCTAATGTCCTTCATGCTATTCCTTTAGTTCCAGAAATAAGTGAAACCATATGATAATTGACTTTCTCTGCTTCGCTTATTTCACTAAGCATAACCCCCCCCAGTTCCATCCATGTTGATGCAAATGGTGGGTATTCATTCTTTCTGATGGCTGAGTAATATTCCATTGTATGTATGAACCACATCATCTTTATCCATTCTCTGTTGAAGGGCATTTCAACAACTTCCATACAATTGTAATAAAAGAAAACAGAAGGTGATAAGTTCATAATCTTGATTTCTATTATGGATAATGTTGCTCTAACATGGAACCATAAAAATTCTCAAAAGTCTAGTGGTTTTTTTAACTAGTTATTACCTCTCCCCATTATTCAAGAGACACTATAGTGCTAAATTTCTCTCTCTTCCTCATTCTCCCTACCCTCCTTCTGCTGCTGCTCCTTCTTTCTAGAGAATGTACATAAAACAAGCTTCATTTTTCCTCCCAAGCATGCTCTGCCTTCATGGACTAGTTCTTTACTAGCTCCAGTAAGCAAATGGAAACTATTTTGTAGGATTTGTACCTTCCTCAGAAGGAAGTGGTTAATATGATAGAGTGAAGCATTTACGAGCCAATCAAGTCTCATAACAATTATTAACAATTTACCCCTAGCACTCAGGCTTAATCTTTTATTTTTTCAAGGGATTCTTCATTTTCTCAGGGCAATTGAGCAAAACTGCTATTTTCATGGTTGAGTCTATATCTACATGATCCAAAACAATCCTTCATTTTAAATTGGACACTAGACATGCACAAATGATCAGTGCTTCTCATGTTTGTTTTAGGGCTCTTTGAAATTCTTTGGTTTTTATTCAATAGCTTATTAGAGGTTTTAGGTCCAATTTGTACTGAAATGTTCTCCAGAATGCTGGGAGGATTTTTGTTTTGGATAAACAAATTCTGGTTAAAGTTTGCTAGAAAAACTTATGGTTGTGTATTTTTACATTTATTTGTATTTGAATCAGCAATTGAGAATATCATCACAGTGTACTTCCCTCTCAGGGTTATTGCTAGGATCAGCCTCCCTTCCTAGTGTGGATTTGTATAGTCTAACTGTCCTCTTATTTTTATAAACATAGCTTACAATGTTGTAAATGACGGGTTATCAGCAGGCATACAATTTATTATCTGCTTTACAATGGGATGACCAAGGAAAGGCAAGTAACAAGAAATCCTTTTAAAAAAGTCAATGACAAACCTGCTGGCAAACACATAGAACTTAAGAATTTTACTAGTATTTGTTTCTGGAGAGTCCTTCTATAAGGTATGCTTTTACCAGGATTTACTTAAATCTCTGGTTTTTAAGGTGTATTACTACCTGGAAAATATCACCAAAGCTAAATTTGAGGAGTGTAAAACAAAGATACTTAATGACCCAAATATCTCAAACTTCCACAATGTCATATGCTAATTTTATTTCAATTAAACACACACACACATACACACACGCACACACACACACACAACACACACCATAGGAAGGGAGTAAACTTGGACAGGAGAAAAGGCACTGTTTTAATTGTTTTTAAACAAATTTATCTCTATAGATATACAGGGTGGGAGAAAAGTGACGTTTTATTTATGTTACTTCGTCTTCACAGTGGGTAGCAACATCACTGCTGAGAGTGAGCAGAAAGAAGGGGTTTGTGTATTTGAAGAATAGGAAAAGGCATTGTGGAGAGGCAGAGAATAGAAGTTGGTAAGGAATAAATGATAAACACATTAGGCAGTATTGATAGATTAATCTGTCTGTGACATGCAGTATGAATTCACACACACACACACACACACACACACACACACACATATATATATTTTTTTTCTTCCCCACCAGCACAGATTATTCTTTAGCAGCATGTCAGGCACTCTGATAGACACTTGGGAGTTATAAATATAAATAAGCCACAAACCCTATTCTCAAGGAATTCGAGGTCTCCAGGAGATGTACTGGAAAGGTAAAGAAAGGCAGAAAAATAACAGATAAATAAAAGAAAATACAAAAGGTAGAAAACACACAGAAAAAAAGGTTGGAAGAATATCGCAGAGGGGTTGAGGCACAAGTAGAAGGTATTTTGGCTCTGGTTGTGTTTGGGGGAATGCAAGGGAGGGGAAGGATCCCAAGGGAGATGTCTGCTCCACACACAGGCACTGCTTTGTGTTCTATTGCTGTGGAAGCTACTTGTAGTGAGTGCTTCAAGAAGGGAAGGGCACGTATTAAGCTGCTAGTTCCTAATACTGAGTTGATAAACAAAACAAAACAAAACAAATAAAGGATTGTTATTTTTCCCAGTGCATGCCCAAAAGAAGGTAGATTATGAATCCCAGAAGGTCATTTCGAGAACTTGCTTGTTCTCATCTTTCTCAGATTTCCCTCTGGTATCCTAGGACACAGGCACTCAAGTGCTGTATTTACATATGGGAGAACAAGCAGAGTAATTCCCCGAAAATATGACTGTGGCCAAGAACATAAAGTTATGCTGTAGATAGTAAGGTGATTCATTTCCTAGTGACGAGAGGGAGGAGTAATGGTTAAAATAATCACCCATTCTTAAATCTCAAATATCCATTATGGTATTGATAGAAAAGATGTCATGTTTCTCAGAATTTAATTCTGAGGAAATAAAATGATCATAGGTAGTAATTCAAAATAAGAGGAAATAAAATGATCATAAGCAGTAATTCAAAATAGCAAAATATCTTCACCCATTAGCAGTCAAAAGTAAAAATTGCACAGTATTGATTCACTTGCATAAACTATTTCAAGCCGATTAGTATTTGATACCACAGAACTTGGACTGATTTAGGGAAAAGTCCCTGCTAATTTTTGTCTATGGCAAAGTAATTTCAATTTGGAAAATATACACAACACAGAGATATAAGTAATTAGATGTAGGGAATGCCTATTATTCTTTTCTTTGAGTGTTGTGAGGAAAAATAACTTCTGGCAAATGCAAAATTATTTTCTTCTCCCCAGATTTCATTGTCCAAGACCATTTATACTGCCTATCGGAAATTCTTTCCCATAAAGGGGCATAGTAAAGTGTGTGTGTTTCTTAATGATCAGATCCCCACTGCATAAAAGCTGCTGTCTGAGTGTGACTAAGGCATTTTCAGCAGATACTTTCTTTGGTGCTAAATTAATGTCAGAGAAATCCGCAACCAAAAAGTGAAGCAAGTAACCTCTGAGTTGCATTCCTGCCATAACACTTTATCAATCTATAAATTGGTGGTTGAATGATATTGCTACAGTCCGCTGTAACAACAGAAAAGGAAATGGAAAAGATCCATCTGGTGACTTGCTCAGGAGTACGTAGATAGATATGCACCAATAATTCCATTATGTCTTATCTCCCTAGGGCCATAATAGTTTTCTTATGGTATATGGATCATTACCTTGAAATGTGCTTTTTAAATATATATAATTTCCCCAACAAAATTTTAATGCCACAAATTAGAATACAACTCAAAAAGTTTTTTTTTAGCTAATCCAGTTTCTTACACACACTGAGCTCACTTATTTTTTGTTTGTTTGTTTGATTTTCCAATAAATGCATATGGAAACTAGTAACTTAATAAATATTGAGCCTGTTATTCTTAAAACATGATCATGCCTGCAACTAGTGGCTACTGCTTCAGTCTTATGTAGTAAGAAAGATTTTGCCCTTTTGTTACACAGATCCGATCAGCCATTCATCAACAGCTTTTTGATAGATGGGTTCTTCTTTCTACAAAGGTTTGAGTCAGTTTCCTTTGTTTTTGCCAAATTACCTAAATTTCAGGGTCTCTATAAAGAATTTCCATGGGGAGGCTTTTATTCTGCCTCATGCCCGAGGAAATGAATTTATCCACAGAAGACTGAGATGAACAGAGGATCTCTTTGCCTCATTCCTCTTGTCCTCATTTAATGATGCTGCCAAAATTATTTCCCACATGTATTTATAGACACATCAAAAGCTTCTAAAAGACTTCAATGGCTACAAGTTATTTCTAAATTTAAATTAAGTTTCTGAACATCATTGAAGGTTTCATTTAAAGCCAAGTCTGAAGCCAGTATAGTCAAAATATTTCTAGTGTTATTCTAAAAGTCACTTTCATGGAAATCAATCTATTATACACACAAGCTCTATGACCTCATTTTTTTTTAATTTTAATTTTTTATTTGAAAGTTAGAGAGAGCACAGATAGAGGTAGGGCAGAGGGAGAGAAGGGGGACAAGTACATTTTTGGCTGAGTGCTGAGCCAGACATAGGGCTTGATCTCAGGACCCTGAGATCATGACCTGAGCTGAAGTCAGGCACTTAACCAACTGAGCCACCCAGGGACCCTTACAATTTTGCTTTTAAAAACTGAAAATTCTATTCATGAACACCATTCATTCATTATTCAGTCATTCATTTAGCAAATATTTGTTGAGGATTTACTATGTACCAGAACTCTGTTGGAACTGGAGATATTGTTGTGAATGAAATTTTTTTGTGTTCTATAAACATTTCACTAGCCGTTTGTCAGAGAACACATCCATTAAAATATTTTCTAAAGTGTACATAATGTTCTGAAAGGAAGGTCAAGGTATTGATGAATCTTAAAAGGAGAAAATCTAAAAATGGCCTGGGAGATTCATTTCTATGGATATATGGTAATTCAGTTTGGTCAAAATTATAATAATTTAAATATTATGCTTATTGGTTAAATTTCAGGCTACCTGAAATATAACTGCCTTCATATACAGCTTCTCCTTCTATACTTCCTCTACATTGTTATTATGAAGTCAAAAACAAACAGATAAAAAAAATAACTTGTGGTTAAATTTCAGAGGAAATATGTGTACTATAGGATTTCCATGACACATTCTAAGTTTTATTTTAGCTGTTACTGACAGGTATAACACACTCTTTTTATAAGTAATGCCAGTTAATTTAGGGTCATTTAGGCCTTGATTCTATGCTCCCTAGTGTATGATATTGGAACCCAGCAATTTCATTTTTCATGTCAACACTTGTTCTGTCTTTATTTTTTTTATTGGTGGTGGTAGTGGTGTGTAGGTGAATGTGTGTTGAAGTTATGATATTGATTTTTTTTTCCACACAGACTTAATCTTGTTTGTACATGTATCTCTCTATCTTAAGATTTCTCTTTCTCCCTTTCTCTCTTTCTCTCTTTCAATCCCTCTCCCTCTGCCTCTCCATTACCATCAATGTTTAAATCAAACTTTTGAAAATTAATAAATAATTTTGATTGTTCTGTGATGAGCATTATGATAGGAATTAAGGCAAATGTGATAGAAAATAGTCTCTGAACGATTAGAAGTGCATTTTTTTCTCAAGGAAGGGTAACAGACTATGATATAATCAACTAAGATTGTTTTTAAAATTGCAGGCCCTATTTTGAACATACTCATTGAAAGTCAGTAGTAGTGGGGCTTTGGGATGTTTTTAAAATCTAAGTCATTCACTTCCCTCTCTTCAAGTTCACTTGCCTCATTGCCTTGATTTTGCTTCTAATTCCTATTTTACATATGTCCTTATTTAACAAATATATCCAATCTTTCTGTCCAGTTTCACCTAACATTACACCTCAGAAAGAATATAATCTTTTTTTTTTTTTTCTAAGACTGTACTTGTTTATTTGAAAGAGAGAGAAGCAGGGGGAGCAGCAGGCAGGAGAGGGAGAAGCAGGCTCCCCGCTAACCAGGAGCCAGCTGGAAGTGGGGTTCTACCCTGAGGTCACTTCCTGAGCTGAAGGCAGATGCTTAACTGATTGAGCCCCAACAATCTAGTCTTTATAGTCACCGTCCATTGACACTGAGCAGAGCCACAGGTGAAAGATAGATGAGATCTCCTGTTTCTCTGACTTCCCCAACAGAGCTGAACAAGTGATCCCACATTATTGGTTATCTCTTAGGGAAGATATATTGGATCGATTATTTAAATTCTCACAGATCAATAAGTCATGGAAATAAAAGACAGGGCATACAGAATATAGCCAATGATACTGTAATAGCATTGCATGGTCCGATGGTAGCTACACTTGTGGTGAGAATAGCATATGGTATAGAGAAGATGAATTGTTATGTTGTACACCTGAAACTAATGAGATTTTGTGTGTCAATTATACTCAAAAAAATTAAATTATCCCTCAAAATAAATAAATTTCCTATAAAGATTCATCTCAAAGATTCATCAGTTCAGCATGTGGATGAGACTCAATATTTTAAATTGACTAAAACCAGAAATATTTACCAATCTCTTAAATATAAGGAAACAAATAGAGTTTATACACTATTCTAAGATCTTTAAAAGAGAATAGCAGTAAAAATGCACACTTTGGAACATTATTATCAGTTTTATGTCAGACAACCTCCAGCTTATTCTCAATTATTTAGCACAAATTAGATTTCTGGACATGACTTCTAATCTTAAAATCTCTAAGGCTGAGTGATGAAAAGCTTTCCATATTATTATACACACAAAAATTTTAGGTTCAATATTATATGTTTATATAAATTCTTAAAATCCTAACTATAATATTTATAATCTATTTATTTTATGGTGTTTGAGATCATCTTTTGATGGTTCACATTTTGAGTACATCATGAACATATATGAAAAAAAAACAGTTTTTTGACAAAAATAAATGTCTTCTTACTTAAATGTGTTACTGAAGTTAGCATGGCTTATAGAAATAATGACCAGATATGTCAGCAGAATAATATTATTTGCAACAATAGAAGACTGAACCTATAAATATTTGTCATAGCAAAAGCCACATAACAAGTTGAAAACAGCAAATTGCCAATGTAGCATTTGCTTCAGCAATACGAAGGGGGTCAGATATTATTTCTATTTCTTTAGTAGATATAATAAAAAAGACACTTTCAGAATGTCTGCAGCTCAGTTGGCAGCAAGAAAACAATGAAATTCTCTCTTACAATTGATATAGGAGAACAATATCTTGGGAGAGTATTAAGGTTTCCAAATAAATGTAACCCTGACTTTAAAAATATTCCAAGGTACAGACTAGAGAACTCTATATTACTTGATTACAAAACCTCACACTGTTTCGTATGATGTGTGATTATTTACAAAAACTTAAAAATATCCTATAAACACTAAGTCTGTTTCTATTAAAGAACTACTAAATTTAATAAACAAAAATTAGTAACAACAGTGGACTCTGCTATGAAACAAACTATATTATAGTCTAATAAGAGAGCCTCATGTGTACCAGGTAACTATATAATATTATCTAGAATATAATAAATGCCAGAGGTATAAAAGTAATGCCATAGCCTAAGAGATGGAGAAATAAAATCATAAATAGGGATCATTTCTATGGGTGTTTTTAAGACACTATATTTTAAACATTCTGTATATGTTTTAGCAACTCCCTCATAACCAACTATAATGAGATCAGGACAAATATAGGATTAGATAACAGAGCAAAAACTAGAAGATTGAATTTGGATTGCTTTTTTTTTGGGGGGGGGGGGTCTTGTTTTGTTTTGCTTTACTGGTGTTAAGAAAAATCATCCCAAACTTGGGAATCAAAAGAGAGTACAGTATATCCTTTGCTGCAATGTTTAACAAGCATATCAAAGGATTCTTTCATGATTTAGAAGTAGACAGAAATATTCCACGTTGCAATTTACTATTTGATCAGAACTCAGGTGGTAAGAAGTTAAATGTTACATTGCAGACTGCAGCCCAATAGACAAGATAACCACAAAGATTATGATCTTATTGTCTTACAGGACACAAAACAGTGTCGTATGTCACTTAGTATCATATTCTCCTCTTAAATGGCTTTCTGAAGGAATGCATCAGGGTCACCAAGCTTGTCTTTTATGGATTCAGATAATTAATATTTTCTGTTTTACAGGACATGTCTCTGCTTCAACTACTTTATCATTGTAGCTTGAAGGTGGCTGTAAACAATACATAATCAAGGAATGTTGCTGTGTTCCAGTAAAACTTAATTAAAAAAATATCAGTCCGTGGTTGGATTTGGCCTATGGGGCAATAAGAATAATCTCTTTGGCTTGCTCATTTTTCAAGAACATGTTCATGTTTATCTTATATTTATATGTGAAATATAGTTTTACCTTTGGAAAATAATACATTGACAATAGCAACAGTAAAATAATGGTAAAGAAGGTGGCCAAAAATGTATTCTCCTTTTTATATTAATCAAGGAAAACTACATGTGGTATCACAATCCTGCACAATGAATACATTGGGACATTTCAAGGACCATTTGCCCAATAACCAAGACAATTTCAACATGACACTCTTAATTGACATAGATTTTCGTGATTCATTTTACTGATGTATTTTTTCTACATTTTACATTCCTGTAAAATTTTAAATTATTTTAATGCTTGACAACTTACTCAAAATAGTTTACATCAAATTTCCTTTAAACCTAATAGATTTTGAAAATTGTAATTTTAAAACTGTAGCTGCATCTCTCTCTCTCTAGCTTTTTTTTTTAACCAATGTAATATAAAACTATTATACATCTCCTAGAAAGGAAGTAATGAAGTCACCTTAATGAATAGTAAGCTTTTCATTCAAGTGCCAATAACATATAAATTCACCTGAAAGACATTTTTAGTTAAATATAAGTATTTAAAATATTTTAGTTAAGACTATTAAGAGGAAAAATTTAATGAAAGCATATTTTGATGGATGTTTACAGGACTCAAATCACTCAACTAGTGAAATGGAAATGAGGAAATGTATTAGGATAAAAGTAGTAACATGTTATCAATAGAAAGCAAATTTCTGACTTTTACGTAGGGACTGGGAAAAGGGTGGGGAACTGTGCAGGCACAGAAGATAGAGACCAACAGTTCATAACAGCGTCTGCTTAGAAAAATTAAGATACTTGGTGTGGTAGGAAAGGCATATCGTATAAATTCAAGATCACTAGGGTCCAGGCTTGAGGTCAAGCCTGGTCATGATCTCAGAATCTTGACACTGAACCCTGTGTCAGCCTCCATGTTCAGTGTGCAGTCTGCTTGAGGTCCTCTCTCTCCTCTCCCCCTGCCCCTCCCCTTGCTCATGCTGTAAATAAATAAATTAATTAATAAATATCTTTTTTTAAAAAAGAGTCTCAGACTAATCATCTATACAATGTTTCATTTAATACCTATCTCAGGAAAAATAAATGAGATCATTTTTATTTGGAAAAACATTATTGGTCTCCAATACATTGTTTCAGATTTATTTATGTAAGATATTAATTCAAAACACAGGTCTTAAAGGGAAATTTTGAGTGAAGAATTTGACCCAGTATTTTTTGAGAATGCAAAAAGGGACTACTGTTAAAATGAGAAGATATTGGGGTGCCTTTGTGGCTCAGTGGGTTAAGCCTCTGCCTTCAGCTCAAGTCATGATCTCAGGGGCCTGGGATCACATTGGGCTCTCTGCTCATCAGGGAGCCTGCTTCCCCCTCTCACTGCTTGCCTCTCTTCCTACTTGTGATCTCTCTCTCTCTGTCAAATAAATAAATAAAATATTTTTAAAAAATGAGAAGATATTGGCATGTCATTTACTCTAATATTTGAATTAAGATCATGTTTATTCTGCATTTCTTCACTGCAAAATTAAGTTATGGTATCTGCCTACAAGAGGGAAGTAGATTAGTTTCAAAAGTTATTATCTAAACACTACTGAGTTTGAAATTATATATTTGTTAAAATTTCCATGGTAGAAGAATGTGTGTATGCCCTTAGAGTGATAAAATATATTTGTCAAAGGGCTGTGAAAAATAACTGTTGATTATTAATACATTAGCCTTGTTATGACTAACCCTCCAGAAATTTAAAAAAATAAAACAAAACAAAACACCAAAACTATAGATTTTCTTGAACTTAGAATAACAAATGAAAAGCTTTTCATTGACTAGGTTTACAAAAGAGAAGGGAATTGAGATACATAAAAAGATTAATTTTAAAGGAATACTAACTCCTTTTTTTGGCATATGTACATAGGGTTTGACAAGAAAATAGGTATATTTTCTACCTTTCTTTCTCAAGTCATCTACTTCCTTGATTTTATGATCTCATTCATGAATTGGAGCATGTTTTGTACTATGTACTTAAAGAAAATAATCAGAACAATATAAGACAAATTGTTCCACTATTCTGAAAAAAAATAAATAAAAAATATTTCACTAATTTTCATTTTTCAGCTTCATGTCTAAGATCACATTTTGGTTAAGATTTAAATCAGAATATATCCAAATGATGAATCCTCCCTGACAGTGACATCTTTGAACACTATACTAGGCAGAAAAATGGCCCCTACAAAGATGTCCTAGCCCTTGGAACCTGAGAGTATATTCACTTACGTGGCAAAAAGACTGCAGATGCGACTGAAGTAAAGGCCTCGAGATGGGAAGATGGTCCTAGATTACCCAGATGGGTCAGTCTAATTGCACAAATCTTTTAAAGGGAAGAACTTTTCTGGGCTGAGGTCAGAGGAAGATGCAATATTTCTGGCTTTGAAGATGGAGGAAGGCGGTTATGTTGCCAAGGAACTTGGGTAGCATTTAGAAGCTTGAAAAGGCGAAGACACTGATTTCCCCCTAGAGGCTTCAGAAGGAACACAGCCCTACACTTGTGATTTGTTGTGACACAGATAGAAAACTAATATAAGCACCTACAGGAACTACAAAACCATCTTCATATTTGCTATTGCCTCTCTTATTCATACACTCTCCATGTGAGGCTACTAAGTCACTTAGTAAAACTACTTAAACCTTAACTTCAGGACATTAGCTTTCTTTGTACCAATTTATTTCACATATGAATTCAGTTTTGATTTTTTTAAGATTTTATTTATTTGTTTTGAGAGATAGAGAGGGTAAGAAATAGAGAACCCATATGAGGGGAGGGGCAGGTGGCGAGGGAGGAACAGACTTATCACTGAACAGAGAGCCTGACATGCATGGGTCTCAATCCCAGAACCCCAAGATTATGACCTGAGCCGAAGGCAAACATTTAACCAACTGAACCACCTAGGTGCCCGAAAAGTTTGTAAAAATTTCTGAGAGGTAAAAGATAAAGAGGGCTGA
The DNA here is from genome assembly GCF_030435805.1 of Mustela lutreola. Classification (NCBI taxonomy): domain Eukaryota; kingdom Metazoa; phylum Chordata; class Mammalia; order Carnivora; family Mustelidae; genus Mustela; species Mustela lutreola. The sequence goes on from NC_081295.1 coordinate 109,447,035, forward strand.
GAATAGTTTCCTGTCCTACTAGCCCACAGACACACAGAGTTTCAAAGAATGCCAAAACACCATTTATGATAAAGAATAAGGCACATAGTGTAGCTATCAGGTCTTGCACAATAAAAAGGAGAACATAAAAAAGTACATGAAAGGTTGTTGCTCCTCAAGTTGCTTTAAGTTAGCAGGACTGCAGTTAGGAAGAAAAGCTGGAGATGAACTGGGGAAGCAGGGACATACTGGAACCCACATTTGCTTCTCAATACCTCCAATGTTGATGGGACATGTTCTGCTGACCTTGGTCCCATGGCCAATCATGCACAGTATTAACATTCAGAGAAGATGAAGTAATTGAGCTGATATAGCCTGGTAGAGCAGCACATCCTGCAACTGCCCAACCATGTCAACCAGGCTAGCTGGCATATCAGAGACAGCATCTGCAAACTTCAGTGACATCCTGTGCCCACCCAAGTTCACAGCATATGGTGGTCAACCCCGTCTTTCTTCCAGACCTCAAACAAATTTCTCTTGTGGTCAACTCTAAGCCAGAACTGTCCAGTCAAGTAAAGTTGGAGGATCATAGTCCCATTAAGTTGACAGGGTCCAATCTATTAAAAGGCCCTAAAATCTTAGACTTATGTACTTTGGTATTTTCTATTGACTGCTTGTATGTGAGAGCTCACTCCCTTTCATAAAAAAAAAAATCTCCAGGGTTTTTTATCATTTCATTGTGTAACATCCACCTTCAGAAGTGAAAGGATCCTCTTGTCCTCCAAATTCACTTATAGAATCAATATATATTTAGCGTTACTGAGAGAATTTGTAAATATACAATTAAAAAATAACATTAATATAATGCTATTATACAGAATATGCTGCACAGCAGTATTTTTAACTACTTAGTGAAACGTAATACACATAAATAAAATTACATATATGAAAGTATAGAACTTGAGTATTTCTACGTATTTATGCCATCATAGTGATTTTTAGTTATTTACTGTAACTTGGGTCTAACTCTATGCTTGAAGATAGGTAGAAGTTTCTGGTACCAAAAGACCTAGAGTCAAAGGTTTTTTTATTTTATTTTTTTAAATTTGTTTCGAGTTGCATTGTATTTGTTAGTTACTCTGCATAATTATTGTCTCTTCAAATAACATTAAGGGATATTTGATATTACGCCATTGATCTCAGGCCACTGTTTCTGATATTTTTCACCTTTACCTTCTCCTCTCCTCCTCCTCCCCATCCCTTTTCCTTTTTTTTTTTAAATGTTTAATAAGATCTGATTTTGCCACTGTTTTAAGGGAGAAGAAATATTGATATCAAAGGCTGATAATTAAACTGATACTAAAATAGAATGTAGAAAATCAGGAGGTTCAATCCAGTCCAGGGACACCTTTGGGTTTGAAATTTTCAATCTCTTAATCTAACCTATATTTGGAATAACAACCGTACTGACCATAGAATGTGCGTACTTATTTATTTTATAGGAGTAATCAGAAATATCCTTCTTGTGTCCCAGCTATCGTCAAGGCCACAGATAGTATTTCAGCATTTATGAGGATCACTGAACACTATTAAAACAATTTGGCAGAGTACGCTCTGATGCAGACTGAAAGAGCAAACCATAGGACTTATATAGGACTTGTGCCATTTTATTTTTCTTTTTACATTCTTTATATAGAGGCTATATATTATGGGAGGAGTTTTTCTCACCATAAATTTTAAATCAATTCAAACCGGAGTAGAGATTTTGGAAATGTCTGCAGTATTTGTTTCTATAATTCAAAAGATAATATTGGTAGCTCTGCTCTCTGAATTTTTCATTAACTGTGATTGAAATGACTGTAGTTTGGTATACTTGTGTAGTTTTCTGCTTATGACTTTCAGATAGTTATGAATACTTTACAGAGATACAGATGAAATATACAAAATACTCATGGCTGAGATTATTATAATAAACCTAAATTTTGGTTTACTCAATAACATATCCTCTGTGATTATTGTTGGCACAGATATAGGAGAAATTACTAAAAATTCATTCAGACAAAAAAAAAATATATACATCAGAAGCCACTGAAAAATTACTCAAAAAAGGTCAAATGAAGAGTACGAGTCACTATCTGCTATACTGAGAAATTCAGACATGTGGTAATTCTCCCCTAAACTTTCCAAAGGATTAAGAGAAACGGGATCTGTTTTCTTCAAGTGTATGGAACATCCTCTTATTCCTCATCTGGACTTTGAAAATATAAACTCAATAGCAAGTGCATTAAGGTTTTTATAAATGTGTTCAAATGAAATTTCAAGTGCCACAGAGAATGTAGAGGGTGTTTACTGATACCTACTTGATCAGGTAAGAAATATAAGTAGCTGTTAAACGTGGAGGAAGCTTCTATTACCATAATTGGATCATTGATACTACCTGCCAAGAATAAGATGATTACGTTCACAGTTCTTAATTTTAAATACAGTTAAATGTAAATACTTTTTATTATACTTATTTCAAGTATTTTATTTAAAAAGTCATTAAGGTGCTTATTTTCTGCTCTTTCAATGTATTTGTTTTGAGCTGGATTTTAGTAATGCTCTTTAGCAAGGATTATCACGGGGTTATATATAAATAATGAATATTTGCAATCCCTCTTTTGCCAGCAAATTAAACAAAATAGAGAATAAATAGACTAAGGAGAAAAAATAGTCACATTTTGTCTAATTTCATCTATCTAATTCTAAGACGTCAATGTGTGTTTACTGACAATGGACATTGTCTATATTGTCTGGACCAAAGATCACTCTAATCACACAATTTCTGTTGTAGACATGTGTCCTGCCTTCAACATGATGCATTCATTTCTTTGGGCTTTCTTTTCCCAAATCAACCAGTTAAGCTGAAGTAAAAATTCTTTCTGAAGCAGGAATAATCTGAGTATTGTTTGGTATAAATAGAAACACAAGGTGTACATGTATGATAGACATGTTGGGAAACATGTTTGCAAGTATTAATTTTGGTTGAGAGCTATAAAATCTGATCTTTCTGCTCCTATGAGATGCATCTTTTGACCTCAGAACATCTTCACAGTGCATGAACAAATTCATGAAATACATCTGATACTTTTACTGTTCTTCTCTTAACTTTATTCATGCATGAGGTCTCTGTTCTTTGACATCCAGTGTTTTCCCTTTATAATTTTTTTAAGATTTTATTTATTTATTTGACAGAGAAATCACAAGTAGGCAGAGAAGCAGGCAGAGAGAGAGGAGGAAGCAGACTTCCCGCTGAGAAGAGAGTCCGATGCAGGGCTCGATCCCAGGACTCTGGGATCATGACCTGAGCTGAAGGCAGAGGCTTTAACCCACTGAGCCACCCAGGCGCCCCCCCCCCTTTTTAATGTTTTAATATCCCTGCAATTATTAGTATTTGTGTATTTATTTATTATCCCTAGTTCCCTAGTCTATTATTTATCTGAGGGCAATAAATCTGTGGTTTGCCTGTTATCCTGTGTACCTAACAATGAGTTTACTAAGTGTTTGTTGAACAAATGGATAAAAATAGATTTTTTAAAACATGCCTACTCTGGTCAGTTGTAACATTCAAACATACAATTGTTACAACTAAAGATTTATGTTGAAAAATTGATTAGCACAGCTGTACTGACTGAATTTAGCATCCTCTGCAACTCCTCCAAATATGAATTATTTTCAAAGTTAGGCACAAACACACACATGCTCATACACACACAGCATTGGCACTGCACTTATTTCTATTCTGATAAGTGATAAAGCTAGGAGTTCGGCTAATTAAAAGAATAATAAAAATAAGAAATGAACAACCAATTGGGATGCTATGAATAATGTAAAATACAAAGCTGCCTCAAAACATCTAGAGAATGCATAATATTTTGGGGATCAAAAGGCTCAAAAAATTAAAGGAAACAAAACAATTGAATACAGATTCAAAATGCAAGTCCTCAGATTTTCAAAGTTATAAATGTAGTGAAAGACCCTAGAGGACCCGCACCCAAGGACGCACTCACAGACCACTGGATGCAATAAGCAAGAGGATTTTATTCGGGCATGCTCGGACTCCCAGGGACACTTGACCATGAAATCTGCGAGGGAGGGGTCAGTGTCTGAGAGCCCCGATCTGTTTCGGGAGTCCCTTAATATAGAATTTTACAGTCCATTACATCAGAGCCCTCACTTTTCTAGCCAGTAATTTCAAAGCATTACAGTAAGGCCTACACATAGGTAGCCAATCCTTTAAAACCAACCATACATTCTGGCCAGTCACCGTTCAGGTAGTATACAGTAGAGGGTACGTGTTGAATTGCACGTTTCTAACCTTTATCTGTATACGTGCTGAACCGCACGTCTCCAGCTAGCGTACGTGCTGAACCGTACGTCTCCGGCCTTGGTACGGGTTGCGTCTCCGGCCTTGGTACGGGAGGCAACCCTTATCAATCAATTTTACTTAGTAGTAGGGGAAATTCTTAACAGGGGAAGGGTATAACTTTATTTGATTACACAGCGAACGAGGGTTTAAGCAATTTTTCATTTCTTAGCAAAGCATTAGAAGCATTATTATACAGAAGCCAGAAACAGCTGGGTTAAACACAGATTTTTGCTATTCGTTATCCCGTCATGCTGCTTGCTGACTCCCTTATCTATGGTCAGCTGGCCACAGTTTCTTAGTTAGCATAAGCTGGTTATTAAAAGAATGTTAAAACTTATAGGCTATACTATAGTTCTGACCTGGGGTCCTTCAGTAGAAGCTGCTTCATCTTCAAAGGAAAAATAACATTCTAAGGAAGATTACTTGATACGAAATGGGAATGACATCCTATCTCATCCACTGTTTATATCAGTTTCCCTCTTTGCCAACACCAATTAAGGATGACAAGGAAGCTGAGTCCCATCAAAGAATTCTAGCTCTGTTCAAGTGTAAAGAAACTCAGTCCAATCTAAATCAAACTTTTATCTCACATCTCAGTTAAACCTTCACACTCATCTCTCCACTGGACTGACCCATACTCTTTAACTTGTGGTGATAATGAATGTCACAAGACGTGTCCTTTTGTCTTGTTCTCTCACTCTTATCCCCCAGCTATTCAAGCTGCTTCTGTTGCCTCCAGGACAGAATGGAGAGAGATAAAAGAAAAAGAACAAGGTCTCATTTGACACAGGATGCTGTCATCTGAAGGATGCTCTCTTGAGTAACACCCGCTCACATGCTGTTTTTTCTCAGACAGGGTGATTTTGGCTCCCCAAAGACTTGCCAGATGGGGTATATGAATAGTTACACCATTCCCCTCAGTGGGCAAACTATTCTACTGTGACTTCCCCTCAGTTCCTCCTTTGACGGCACACATCATGAAAACATTGTCTTCTGGGGTTGCCTCACTACCTCAGGCAGCCATCTATGCTGGATGCTTTCATGATGGATCAGTCTGTCTTTCTTACGTGGTGTCCACTAAGGCCACTATAAAACTGATGAAATTGCGGAAGAGAGGTATATCTCCCTCCTGGCTTTTTTTTTTTTTTTTTTTTTTTTTTTAACGTAAGATCCGTGACAGCTCCAGCCAGCTTCTCATCTTTCGGCTGATAGTCATTTACAAGTAGTTTCCTCCTATCAATCCCCAGCTCCAGAGGGCATAGATTACCTACTCAAACCTCTCTAGGCTCTCCAGTAGGGTAGTAGATTATGATAGTCTATGTAGTTCAGCAGCTCAGCCATCATCCAGAGGAAAGAAGTCAGTCCCTTTGGAGAGAATAACCCAATACGTTCGAGTTATACTCTTGAAGCCTCCCCTCACTTGTCTTAAAATGGAGGAATACCATCATTACCCTTGACCATGAAAAAAGGAAACTACATGTTAGCACTCTGTTATCAGGGAACTAAAATACCAATACCGGGTTCTTTGGAACTCTCCACATTTTGGAGCTTTTCATTCCGTTTTTCTTATAGCCAGAAAGTGGATGATGAGCTAAGAAATCAGAAAACTATCCTGTGGGCCTTCTGGATCAGTAACAATTCTCATGAAAAGGAATGGGTTCTTTCCACTCACTGTCCTCAGCTTTGGGACCTCAGAAATCCATCTGCAGTAACTAAAGTCCTATAAGTCATCCTGTTTCAATTAAATGATAAAGAAACATTCATAATAAATAGTACAGTCTTCAAACTCACCCTCCTACCCCCTTCAGTTTTACTTGTGAAATGATTCTTTAGTGTTCTCATTTTTAATTATTTTGATTTCCTCTATAACTTAAATAGTATCTTTTATCTTTCTTAATCAAAAGAGATCTATTGTCCCCCACTTTGCAAAAAGCTAAGATTTTTTTAACATATACCATGTCTTCTTTAGTCCTACTTTGTTTTTTAAATTGTTCATACTTTCTAAATTAGTTTTTCAGTTGACTATCTTTACAGCTGATTTACATCTTTTATCTCTGGTTCCAATAAATGTAAGTAGTATCTTCAATCCCCTAATATGTGAAATGTAGATATTAATAATTTTCCTTGTATTTCCCTTTCCCCTGCTACCTTCCATCTTGACAATGATAATTTTACCTTTATATCATAAAGCTACTTTTATATTACATTTTGCTTTAAAATTATGAATAAGCTATGTGCTGCAGTGTAAACAATAAAGAACGCTTATCTTGTTACAGCTACAATAATACTGGCTGTGGCAGATCCAATAAATATGCTGAGATTCATTTTCTTCTCTGCAGGTCCAAAGCCAGATTCTCTGTAGCACTTAGACAAGAAATTTTCTGGTGTCAAGGTCAAATTGATTCTCAGATTCTATACTCTGTGGTCGAAGCTTTTACTGTTTACTGAATGTGTGTATGCTCCCTTCATTTCCCAAATTTTTACACTCAAGGATGTAAAACCACATAATACCAGTGACTAGGACAGCACTATTGTAGCCTCCAGCATATTCCTCTTTTGATGCAGTGACCTGAATCCCATGTGTTCCAGATGATATGATGATGAGACATAAGCAACCTGAATTCCTGAGTCACCCACCATTTGGAAAGCAGCCACACTATAGAATCAATGAGCCCAGGATAGACCCTGACTGATAACATGTAAATCTCTATTTGTCACATCATTGAGATATCAGATGTATATGAACTGAAGCATAGTTTAGCATAACCTGGGTAGTTAGACACTTTAATATTTGTTCAAAATCATGCAACATTTAAATTTGCTTTCTATTTGGACTATGGTATACTTTTGCAACTCTTGTGTCTTTCAACGTTTTCATTTGACTTTTTTTTCTCTTGATGAACAAGCTACCATACAGCCTTCATCATACTCTCAACAGTAATCAGTATTTCTCAACAGTAATCAATATTTCTATCATTCCTGTTAGTATTTATAATTGTTTTCTTCCTGGTGGTATTCTCTCAAGGAATTTACAATCCTCTGGTATAATTTGTACAGAATTTTCTCTCAGCCTGCTACAGATTTTCCACTAAGTCCTCCCTTCACTGTTCCTACTAGTTAGAGCAAGAGTATCATAGCAGTTATACCTTCTCTCTTACCCTCCTCTTTACGGAAGATTACCTCAATTAATGTACTTCAAAAAAGGTACAAAAAAGGTAACATTTTTGAAAGCCTGTATATCTGACAAATATCTTTATTTTTATTGCTAATTAGCAGTAAATATCTATTTGTATTATTAATTTACAGATTACTAAATTCTGCAAAGTAATTTCTCCATACTTCAACTCATTTTCTATTTTCCTCTAACATACATTTTAAGAAAAACTAATGTTAATGTGATATTTTTCTAAGTGGCTTGCTTTTTTTTTCTTTTGAAGGATAAAGAATCTTTTATATCTTTTTGAGGTCCCATAGAAGTTTCCAAATGAAGTTGATAGACACGATTCATTTGTTTTGTTTCATTTTGTTTTTCATACTGTATGAGTACTTTTATAATGAAGATTCTTATCTTCATTAGCTCTACAACTTCTTTATTTGGAAAACAACTCTCATTTAAGACATTATTTTTTGCATTACTATTTTTTTCTAAGAATGTTTACTTGTCCTCTGATTGCACTATGTTTTTCCTGTTAATATTTTGCTTATTTTTTTTTTATACTTTTTTTATTTTTTATAAACATATATTTTTATCCCCAGGGGTACAGGTCTGTGAATCACCAGGTTTACACACTTCACAGCACTCACCAAATCACATGCCCTCCCCAATGTCCATAATCCCAACCCCTTCTCCCAAACCCCCTCCCCTCGGCAACCCTCAGTTTGTTTTGTGAGATTAAGAGTCACTTATGGTTTGTCTCCCTCCCAATCCCATCTTGTTTCATTTATTCTTCTTCTACCCACTTAAGCCTCCATGTTGCATCACCACTTCCTCATATCAGGGAGATCATATGATAGTTGTCTTTCTCTGCTTGACTTATTTCGCTAAGCATGATACGCTCTAGTTCCATCCATGTTGTCGCAAATGGCAAGATTTCATTTCTTTTGATGGCTGCATAGTATTCCATTGTGTATATATACCACAACTTCTTGATCCATTCATCTGTTGATGGACATCTAGGTTCTTTCCATAGTTTGGCTATTGTGGACATTGCTGCTATAAACATTCGGGTGCATGTGCTCCTTTGGATCACTACATTTGTATCTTTAGGGTAAATACCCAATAGTGCAATTGCTGGGTCATAGGGCAGTTCTATTTTCAACATTTTGAGGAACCTCCATGCTGTTTTCCAGAGTGGCTGCACCAGCTTGCATTCCCACCAACAGTGTAGGAGGGTTCCCCTTTCTCCGCATCCTCGCCAGCATCTGTCATTTCCTGACTTGTTGATTTTAGCCATTCTGACTGGTGTGAGGTGATATCTCATTGTGGTTTTGATTTGTATTTCCCTGATGCCGAGTGATATGGAGCACTTTTTCATGTGTCTGTTCGCCATCTGGATGTCTTCTTTGCAGAAATGTCTGTTCATGTCCTCTGCCCATTTCTTGATTGGATTATTTGTTCTTTGGGTGTTGAGTTTGCTAAGTTCTTTATAGATTCTGGACACTAGTCCTTTATCTGATATGTCGTTTGCAAATATCTTCTCCCATTCTGTCAGTTGTCTTTTGATTTTGTGAACTGTTTCCTTTGCTGTGCAAAAGCTTTTAAACTTGTCAATAAATAATCTTGTTATTCTCTTAAATGTTACTTTCTGTAATCATAAACAACAAGATACTTCATGATTGCTCTAACTCATTCTTAGAGATCTCCTTCATTGTTATATAGGTCTTTTCCCCCACTGGGTCTCTGACTAAAGAGAAGGTTGACAGGGCTTTTGTTCTTCTTTTGGTGTGTTAAAGGAGAGATGGCCTTTGGGTGTCTTTAGATGTCTTTTTGTGGGAGTGATCACTTTTTGCCAGGAAGCCTAACTCTCTCTTGACAGTTCTTTTAAATTACCCTCAGGGTTTTGCTTTTTTTCTTTTCTTCTTTTCTTTCTTTCTTTCTTTTTTTTTTTTTAATAGTCAAATGCACAAGCTTGGCTATTGTCTTCAAGTGTTGAGGAGGGGAAGAGGTAGAGGAGGGGACAGACTCATGTAACCGTTCTCAAAACAGATTTTTGGTTCGATCATGTGGCTATCTCTTAGCTGAAAGATATGTCCATTTTTAAATTATTATTTATTTAATATATTTTATTTATCTATTTGAAAGAGAGAGAGCATGAGAGAGTGAGTGCACAAGCAGCGGGGTGAAGTAGAAGGAGAAGTGGACTCCCTGCCATGCAGGGAGCCCCATGTAGGACTCAATCCCAAGACCCTGGGATTAGGACCTGAACCAAAGACAGATGCTTAAGCAGCTGAGCCACCCAGGTGCCCTTAAGTACCTTTTTAGAGCTACTTTTTATCTTTCAATTTTATGTACCCATGAACTCCGAAAGCAGAGTCTACCTGAGTTCTCAGTGTGATTGACTCACCTCCACCACAGGACCTCCTTATACATATGATCTTTTATGATCTCTTCTATCAATCAAGTTCCCATATGTCTCTGAATTTCCTGAATTTGTGGAAATCACTCATCTGATTTAACAGTTTTTATTCCTTTCTCTTCTAGAAAAATTCTCTTATAATTCTCTGTTGTCTAACCAGTAGATTCTTGGGGTAGGGAATAAAGCATCTGTGCCCAGTTTGTTCCAATGGTGCTTACCCTTCCATGCCCCACATGTCTTAGAGATGAGAGAGTCCTCTTCCTCACTGTTAAAAACATCTTTCAGATCCATAAACTTATACTCTTGAGTAACATCCCAGAGATGTTCCTTATCTGAAATCATCTAAATATTTTCTGATTACAAGTTTTCAACCATTTCTCTCTTATATCCAATAGACTATTTACCTTTTACAGAATTGGTTGCTTCTATTTTCACTATTTTATAAATTACTCCATTCCTTCCTTTCCTTCCTTATCTATTTTCAATTTTAGGATTATTTAACTTGAACCATTTTCTTTCCAGTTTTAGAATCGCTCTTATTCTCCTACCCCTGACTTCATGTCATTTCCTATGTTGAGCTGGGAAATCATCAATGTTAAATAAAAAGATGTCTGACTTTACTGTGCTCACAGAGGGGCTGCTGTGTGATACTACACACACACACACACACACACACACACACACACAATTAAAATAAAGGTATCTCCACAAATTTGTAGGCTTATATCTCAGCTAGTCACTCAATAATTGATGGCCGAGTCTCACTACTTCTATTTAACTGTCTCCTCTCTTACACAGTATGGATGTTTATATTTCTTATCCTCTTCATATGTTCTAAGAAAAACCTTTGATCTTTACTCTTAGCAGATAACTTCATCTCCTAAGTGATAAGACTTTCTTGCTTTTTTACTAACAGCATAAACTGTCTCCACGTCTTTTTTTTTTTTTTCTTTTCACTTATTAGGATTAAAGTATGTATAAGGGAGAGATTGGTTAAATTGTGGTAAGAAACAATCTTGAATCTTAGTTGCTTAAACAATAAAGGGGTCTAAATTTCTATCTTCTCCATTTCTGGTTTCCCAGACACAGTTCTGCAGCCTGATTGTTTCCTTGCTACTTCAGGCCCATTGTTCTTTGGAACACAGCCACACCCACCCACTGTGTATTGTCTATGACTCTTCACCGGACAGTGTCAGAGACAGTATGTTCCCCGAAGTTGAACAAATTTACTGTGTGTACCTTAGGTACAGAGAAAGTTTGTGCAACCTGCTTTGGGAGGTTAGAGGATAAAACCTTGTAATGAAATAAGAATAAATAATACTTGTTGAATACTTACTCTTGAGTGTTAAATGAGGGAAGTGACTCTTTCCATGACTAATGAAGCAGAATTAGAAGGCAGCCCAGACTTCAGAGCTTGCATGATTAACCACATTCTAACTGGTAGTTGGTGTCTGATTCCAAACTGTGCTTAACTTTGTACATTTCTTTTACGTAGTTGTTTATCTGAAAGAATCAAAAGTTTTATTCTGGGGCACCTGGGTAGCTCAGTGGGTTAAGGTAAGCCTCTGTCTTTGGCTCAGGTCGTGATCCCAGAGTCCTGGGATGGAGCACCATATGGGGCTCTCTGCTCTGCAGGGAGCCTGCTTCCCTTCCTCTCCCTCTCTGCCTGCCTCTCTGCCTACTTGTGATCTCTGTCAAGTGAATGAATGAAATCTTAAAAAAAAAAAAAAGAAAAAAAAGTTTTGTTCCTCTTTTCATTGGCTTCATTTTAATTCCTAAGATACTTTAAAGTTGTGGATGTATTATTATTATTATTATTTAGAATTACTTATTTTAGTGTTCACTTTAATAATAAATGAATTTTTCCAAGTCTATAAAAAAATGCTTTGGTACTGTTTTTAGGGTATATGTAAAGTCAATGAAGGTTCATTTTCGTTTCTTTCCCTCAGTGTATAGGTTTTTTTTTTTTTTTTTAAGATTTTATTTGTTTATTTGACAGAGAGAGATATCACAAGTAGGCAGAGAGGCAGGCAGAGTGAGAGGGGAGAAGCAGGCTCGCCGCTGAGCAGAGAGCCTGATGTGGGGCTCGATCCCAGGACCCTGGGATCATGACCTGAGCTGAAGGCAGAGGCTTTAATCCACTGAGCCACCCAGGTGCCAGTGTATAGGTTTTGATTATTGGTCTGAGTTTATCATCTATGAAGTGTTTATTTCCATCCTATTGATGGCTAACATAGACCATCTAGTAACCTTACCTATGATATCAGTTCATAGTAATTTATGCATATTGGCATATGACTGATTACTTCAGGCATAGGGATATAGCATATAGAAGTTTTCTATTAATGTTTTTAAATTAGAAAACTACCAATGACATTAAGCTCTGTGAACTCTTTTCAGTTTATATAATTTTTGAGTATATTTTAAAATGGAGGGACTTTGCAAATGTTTTGGATATCCCATGAAAGCTCAATAAATCCAAAATGCTGTATACTGTCAACTGACAAGATTTTGTACAGACTGTCAGAATTTAAGTTCAAGAAGAAAACAAAGATGACAAAAGGAAACTTTTTGTTTAGCAAATTTCAGCTCTTTTTTTTTTTTTTTTAACCTGTTCCTATGCAAAAACTTGGGCTAAAGACTGACAGCTTTTTAAGTTGTTTATACTCATTCTGGAACTCTGTAATTCATTATATGTTAGATTAGATTAGTGTATCTAATTCTCCATTCATGTTTATAATGTAATTACAAACCCATGTCCTTTGCATGGTTACAGATAACCATTCACTATGGATTAGTATATCTCCACTGTTACGATATTATTGACTTTTTCTAAGGAAACTTTTCGACATTTTTTCCAAAATGTCTTCTCCCATGCATGAAACTTTAATACCACAAGTATATTATTTTTGTTTCTATACTGTGGCCCTTTGGAAGAATGCAAATCATCATAATATCTAAAACCCCTCACACATACTAAGAACCAATGTTTACCCTAGCAGAGTTAATACTGCTTCCATTGGAAATGCATACTTTAAACCCAACCTTAAGCCAGGAGTCCTGGCTTGCCCATCCATGACTGATAATACTAACCAAACCTTAGCTGATGGATAGCCCCAAGATTGTGAAATAATGTTTTATTGTAGACCATTGAAATTTAGACTTGTTATGTTGCATCATTAGATAACAATAATACATCACTCGTTATTATACCAATATTCATTTATTTAACAAATATTACTGACAACCTATAGAGCACCAAGCATTGCATGACAGTAGATACAAAAATAGAGTTTATGGCATAGAAAACACATAATAATCAATTAAATACAATGACAGCTGATAAGTTGATCAGATAGTAAAATTATAGCAGAACGGGGACAGTCTAGGAAGAACTTTTAAATAAAGGCCTTAGCAATGTGCAGGTAGGATCTGATGGTGGAAGAAGATTACAGAGTTTAGGAAAATGTGTACATTTTCTGAAGTTAAATAGGATGCATTCAAATGGAAAAGAAAGTAGTGAGAGATGAGTCAGGATAGAAATGGGGACTTCTTAAGGCAAACTGTGGAGTTCTAATTTTATCCTGTAGCCATGGCAAGGCATTGACAAAGTGATTTTTTAATATGGAGGCTGTATACCCATCATAATCATCAATATATGAGCCTCAGTTCCATGAATTTCCTGAATTTTTATATGAAAGATTATGGCTCTTAAGTACTTTCTTCTTATTTTTGAGAAGGTCCAAACCTTTAACACACCTTCTCAAAGGTGACCCACTAAGATTAAGACATATTCTTACTTGCTGAGAAGGTCTAAACCTTTAAAACACCTTTTAAAGAAAACCCAGCTAAGATTAAGTCACCTTTAATCAAAAGATTTGTGTGTGGGATTATCATATTGAATTTTGTGTTTTAGAAAGATTACTCTGGCTATATGATGTCAAATACATTTAAAGAATAAAGATTTAAGACAGAGAAATGAGTCAGCAGGGAGTGAAAGTCACGGGAAAGGTGGGGATGGCAGAAACTACAGAGATGCCAGTAAGTAAGTAGAGAGTTTAGAGGAATATTAAGGAAGCAAGATTAATATGACTTGGTAACTCTTTATATAGGAACATTGGGGAAAGTTGGAGGGTATGAGTAAATAACGCCATGTTTCAAGTTTGGGAAACTGGAGGAAAGGCAGTAACATTACTGTGTAAGGGCAGAATCTGAGACCACGATATTACTGAAACCATATTTGAGTAGGCTCAGGAGGATTCCTAGCCCCTTTCCTAGCCATAGGGCAGCACAAGCTCATCAAGTCCAAGAGGGTCAATTGACTGAAGAAGGTACTGGGAAGGTTATATGTATTTTACCACCAAGTGGAGCATGTCCCTGAACTAGCTAAATTGTATCCCTTCTCAAGTTAAGAGAACCTTGTACTCCTGTGCATCTCACACTTCCCGGTCTTTTCCATACCTCCCCATACCCTCTTGTCTGTCAAAACCACATGACTTCATCTCTGCTCCACTAATATTTTAGACTCCTTACGTCGCTTACTACATACCATAGTTTATGAACTGTGTCTTTAACTTACCTCTGTCTGCTATGTGACTAAATTTATTTAACTTTTATAACTCCCATTAATCCTCTGAAAATCTAATTTGACAACCACAGGCTTGACTATGAGCTTCACCCCTACCCATTAATAATAAATCATTTGTACTTTTATGGTTGAAGAGAAAATGTTATATTGCTTATTTTCAATTTGCCTGCTATTCTCTCTGAACTGTGATCATCTTAAGTGCAGATACCTTGTCTAATTTACTTGTTTTTGCATCTCTAGGGCACACTGTACTGTCTGTGAAATAGGTATTCCTATTTGTCTTACTAAATGAATGAATAGATGAGTTGCTGTTAACAAAATGGCCCAATACATCTTTCTCATCACATTCACCTTCTGAAATTCTACCTAGACTCCACCTTATTTAGGTTCCTTAAGGCTTTGCAGTTCTTTCTTATCTCAGTCCATTCAGCTCCTATATAAAATACCACAGACTAGGTAGCTTACAAATTACAGAAATTTGTTGCTCACTGTACTGGAGTCTGGAAGTTGAGATTAGGATGCTGTTACGGTTAGGCAAGGGTACTCTCCCGTCAGACTTCCTACTCTGTCAACATGCAGTAGAAGGAGTGAGAAAACTCCCTTGGGGGCTCTTTTATAAAGACATTAATCCCATGCATGAGGACACACCCTCACGACCCAATCATCTCCTAAAGGCCCCATATACTAACAATCCTTCACTTTTGGCGGGTAGGATTTCAACATATGAATTTTGGAGGGATATAAACATAGAGACCATAGCTTTTTTTGTTAGAATTAATCTTCTGTTAACTATAATCTTATATCAAATTTAGACTCTATACTTAAGGGCTTATTATAATCTGACTCTACTAAGATTTATTATAGTCTGACTCATTAAAAAAATAGATATGTAATCTTTTATTCATTCAGAATACAAATTAATACAAATTACAAACATTTTTTTTGTATACACACAGACCTTTGCAAATTGTACATTCAATAATCAAAGCTCAATATACATAAATACATAATTTTGCATGTGAGAATCAATGTATTGCATTTCTATTTTCAATTATTCATAAAATTATTTTGGCTAATTTTATTAGATTTTAGAAGGTTTTGTCATAATTTTAAAGAAATTCCTGTCATGTCATTGATTATGTGTCCATTTTTATATTAAATTGAAGTTTTGGTGTATATATTTATTAAAGATTTTATTTTGTATTTTAGAGAGTGAGTGAAAGAGAAAAAACACAACTGGGGAGGGCCAGAGGGAGAGGGAGAATCAGACTCCCCTCTGAGCAGAGAGCCCGACTCCATCCTGGGATTCCAGGATCAGAACTTGAGCCAAAGGCAAATGCTTAACCAACTGAGCCACCCAGACACCCCTGTACTATGTATTTTTATGGCAGAAACTGGGAACCAAGTTGATCCTTCGGTTATTTCAGATGTGCTGTAAATACCATAAATACTCTCAATATCTTCATATGCAATGAATTTGTCACAAAAGTTTTATTCCAGATATCTATTTAAAAATGCTTAATAGAAGTTAAGGAACACATGAAACTTTCTTTTAGCAGTGAACTAGAATCATCTGAAACTTTGCTGAAATAGTTTAACTAATTGGTGCATTTCTATAAAGAAACTATCTTTTTCAGTTTCTTGTGCAGAATTTTTTCACTCTTCTTGGTACATAAATCCACATTCTCATGCATTACTTAAATTTGGTACTTTGGAAACAAGTGAATTTCTCGCAGTAGGAAGCTGAGTTTTCCTGGAGTAAAGGATCTATAACATAAGCTTTGTGAAAACACATAACTTCTTCTACAAGCTCAAACCATTTAATGAATAAAACATGAAGCTCGTAAAGAACGGTGCATTGCCCTTTAGCTAGGGACTTCAAAACTATTGTCTAGAAGAGACTGCCATTTTTTCTAACCTTTTTGAAAGACTTAGTTCTGCAAATCTATCTCCTCTATATTCCCTTTTATGTCATTTCAACCAGTCTTTTATTTAATTGTATTTCATTGTCATTCGATAAATCACAAATATAGTTATTGCTGTATTTTCAAACTATAAAGGAAGGAAGGATCTTATTTATATCTATTAAAGCTGCTGGTAGTCATAGAAAACTATGCTTTCTTAGAGATTGCCTGAGCATGGGTTTGTGACCTATACAGTGTACTCAGTGATAAATCTATGTCTTCTTTTCAGTTCCTAACCACGTTAAATTTTAAGAAAGATTAAAAACAAAAATCATATTTTGGGGGTACCATCACAAAAGCCTACCATTCTAGATACTGATGAAACTCTGAAAGGAGTTAAAGGACCCTGACTTTAATGTGTGTTCCTGCAAAAAACCTCCCTGGGCTCATCAACTCTGACAGTTTTACTAGGCTCCATTAACCATTAGTTAAATTAGCCATAACTTTTTAACATTATTGGCTAATTGCTTTGTGATTCTGAGGTAACTCCAGAGTGCACTAAAACTTCATACTGATACGATACGCTTTTATTTCACAGTGTGTTATTACACTATTGAAATCCTATTCAACAATTGATTTTCAGGATGTTGTAGAACTTCCCTGCAGAATCGTAGAGCAAGAACTAGAGAATTTAGTAAAACAGTTCACTATTTGGTTCATTTACACATGCAATTATTATTCTTAAAAGTTACTAATGTTCTGAAAAAGCATTCTTTCGAAAGCATTCTGTGAGTACGTGAAGTAAAACGGCTATTGATGAGGGATAATTTTTTATTATATTGCTGTTGAACTTAATTACCTTCTTTTGAAATTTGCCTGTCATTTGGAACTCTACATAAAATGAATAATTGAACATAATTAAACTCTTGTTAGTACAAGAAGAGAACTTGTACTCATATTTTTCATTTGTGTGTCCATTTACTCATTTGTCCTACAAATTATTAAAGGCATATAATAATAGAGATGCTAGTTTGGACTCTTCAGTTGTGTTTGTCTTAAAGAACATGATGTATTCTGTATACATAAACTGTCTATTTTAACTGTTTGGGAAAGCATATATTTTTAGTATGTATCACCTAGATAAATTAGGATGCTAAATACACAAATGAAAAATATATAAATCTAATTATAATTTTTAAGTTTTAAATCATCCTGTTTATCCAGCCAAATCAATTATTTGTTTTTTCTCTTATACAGTCAACAAACATTTATTTTTCCACCTTTACTGAGCTATTATTGACATGGTATTGTATAAATTTAGGATATATGGTATGATGGTTTAATACATATATATATTGCAAAATGACCATAATAAGGTCACCACCATAAGGTTATACACATCCATCACCTCACAGTTACCATGTGTGTGTGTGTGGGGGGGGGCAAGATATACTCTCTCAGCAACTTTCAAGCATATAATACACAATTGTTAACTATAGGCTTCACATAGCATATTAGATCTCCTGAACGTATTCATCTTATAACTGAAAGTATATACCCTTTGACCAACATCTCCTCATTTCCCCTAACCCCCACTTTCTGGCAATCACCTATCTATTCTGTTTCTGTGAGTTTGACTATCCATATCTAAGTGAGATCTTACAATAACAACAAATATTTATTGATTGCCTATAACATGGCAGAGAAAAATATAAAAACCTGAAAATATGTAGCAGTGAATAAAACAAGTACTTGGTCTCACAGAGTAGTAGGAGAAAATCATAAAAACATAAATAAATAAATAAATGTAAAACAACAACAACAACAAATAAACTCCTACTTATATATTGACTGATTCTATGAAGGAAGATAAAAGAAGTAAATAGAATAGTGACTGCTGATGGGGTTTTTGAAGAAGAGGTATTTTTTGAAGGATGGTCAGGGAATGTTTCAGTCTTAATGTTACATCTGAGCAAAGACCTGCCTGAGAGGTATGAGGAAGAGAGCTGTGTGGATAATTAAAGGAAAAAATTTCAAAACTGTAACTGACCTGAAACTTGAGCTTCTTGGTTGTTTAAAAAAACATCAAGCATATTGGTGGAGTAGAGTAATAGGTTGCATGAGGAGAAATAAGTCAAAGGTGTGGTATGAGGTGCTAGGGAAAGGCAAGTGGAGAGAGGCAGAATGTGTGGGTACCCTAAAATACCTTTCCTGTTTGTTTTTTAAGTGAGATGTGAGGTCCTGAAAGTTTTTTTTAACCTTTAATTTAAAATAAATTAAGATTTGCAGGATAATTGTAGAGATAGAATTGTTTTATAATAATTTATAAATTTATATATAAATTTATAAATGTTTCCCAGTTTCCTCTTATGTTACAACTTAAATAAGCACAACATTTTTATCAAAGTTAAGAAATTTTCACTGACTCATGCCATCATCTACAGACTCAAAACTACAGACTTTATTCAGATTTCCCCACTTGCCTCACTAAAGCTCTCCTTTCTGTTTCAGGATGCAATCCTGTATACCATGTCAAATGTATTTGTCATGTCTCCTCCAGCCTGTGGTGAGTGACCATTCTTAATTTTGTTTCATGACCTTGACATGTTTGAAAAATACTGGCAGGTAATTTGTAGAATGTCACTCAATTTCTGTTTGTCTAATGTTTCCTCATGATTAGACTGAGGTTATGAATTTGGGGAAAAATACTGGAAAGGTGACATGCCATGCCCTTCTTGTAGCATCTTATCTAGGGAAACTGAAATCAACATGAGTTATTGGTGTGATGTTAATCTTGATTATTAGCAGAAGATTCATGTGACCTGACCTAGGTTTAGAAACTCTTTGCTGCTACTTGAAAACAGATGGTAGGGGGAAAAGAGCATAACAGGGAGACCAGTTAAGAGGCTGTTGTAGAATCAAAATGGGAGATGATTGTGGTTTGTACAGAGATGTAATAGAGATGATGTAGTAAAGATGATGAGAAATGGTGGCATAGATTCCATAATGACTTTTCCATGGATCCTTGAAGGAATACCAGCAGGATTTGCTGATGGTTTACAAATGAGGAGACAAGGATATTAGCAAGGATTTTATCCTGAGCAACAGAAAGAATGAAGTTGTCATTTACTGACAAGGGGAAGTTTGTAGGAGGAAAAAATGGCCACGTAAATAGAAATTTGCTTTTAGACATGCTAATTTTGAGTTCCCTACTCAGTGTCCAGGTGAAGTTGTTTTATAGCATGTGTTATAAGACTTCAGAGCTCGTACCTGAGCAAGTAATGTTCATTTAGGAGTCATTTGTGGATAAATCATATTAAAGACATAAAACCACAGGAGGTCACCTAGACAGTGAATAATGGGAAGAGGCCCAAAGGTTGAAACTCATAACAGTCCACATACATATTATTGTCTGTTTTCTTCTTAGTGGCAAAGAAAATGTCATAACATGCTACCATGATACTAGTAGTAATCATTTTATTTACTTAACCACTATTTGTTGACTGCCTACTGTGTGTCTGATACATGTGGTGAACAAGTCATCGAAAAGTCTCTGTTCTCAGAGCACTTGCATTCTAGAGGTAGAAGTCAGCCAACAATGACTAAGGTACTTGATGATAAGTGCAATGATGGAAATAAAACAGACTGAGAGGAGAGAAAAGTACTATGCTGCCTAAGCAGGCCCTAGAGGATGACATTAAACTGGGACCTTCATGTCAAGGAGCCAACTGTGAGAAAATTTTAGTGGGATAGACCCAAGACACATAATTTTTGGCACCAACAAATCAACTTCTAGGAATTTATTCTATGGATACATTCAACTATAAGGATTTTCAATGAAGAATTTATATTACCAAGGAGGGAAAATACTTGAAATGCTTGATTTGTATTCCTATGGAACCAGATAAAATAATGAATCACATGGAACATAGCAGTATTGTGGAATGCATGCCGCAATACAACCATTCAGTAGGATGAGGTATAACTTTATTTAATATGAAAATATTCTTTAGGTATAAAAGAGAGCTACTTAACAGTATGCATGTTATAATCTCATGGACATTTTTTATTGAGAACAAAGTCTATAGACTTCTATACTATATCTCAAGAAAGAAAAAAAAAAAACCTGTTAACAATGGGTATTCCTGAATTTTAAAAAAGGTTAAGTTTTATTCTTCTTTTGAAAATCTCTGATTAGAGCTCCTGGGTGGCTCAGTCATTAAGCGTCTGCTTTGGGCTCAGGTCAAGATCCTTGGGTCCTGGGATCGACTCCCACATCGAGCCCTACATCGAGCCCCACATCGGGCTTCCTGCTTGGCAGGAAGCCTGCTTCTCCCTCTCCCACTCCCCCTTCTTATGTTCCCTCTCTCTCTTTCTTTCTCTATCAAATAAATAAATAAAATCTTTAGAAAAAAAAGTCTCTGATTAATTTCAAAGTTTCCCATGTATATCAATTATAATGTTAATAAAATTCTGAGCAGATTAAATTAAATAAGAAATACGGTTGAAATTTAGGCATCTCCATTTTAGCACTGATTTTTTTTCTGAATACTTTGTTTCTTTTTATCCATTTGTTTTTCTTTTAAACCCACATTCACAGAGCCCAGTCTCCAAAGTGCTCTTGGAAAGCCTCCAGTCCTCACACTCTTATCTCCAACCCAATCAAAGCTAGTATTTCTTTTTCTTATATAGTCCAGTTTGGATCACATCAATAATGCTAGTGAGGGGCAGGTTGTAACTGGTTAGTGAGTGATGGGAAAGAACAGGGAGAGCAATCAGAGGTGTTAGAAAGAGCAAGGTTGACCTAGGCATGCATAGTGAAAACAGAAAAAGGTTAAAGAGATAGAAAAATAATTTGAAAAAAATGAGAGGGTTTAAATTAACAATAAGTATAAAGAAGAGATTCAGAAAAAAATGAGGACATGAGAGATAGAAAATGTATTCCTGTTGGTTTTTCCTAGAAAAATGAAATCTAAACTTCAAAGGGTTGATGATGGGAAAGTATCAGGAAATACTGCGATTCAAGTGTCAAACGTGCGACTGCCAAAATGGAATGGAAATGTGGTTCTCCATAAATCCCCATGCAAGAGTTCACAATATATATTTTTATGTTATAGGTAATTCTCATCTCTCAGGGAAACAAAGAGTATTAGGTGATTGGAAATTTCCCAGTGGGGGCAGTGGGTTCTGATCAAGCCACTGAACTGGTAATAAACATTAGTCAAGCAAGTTCTGCAAAGTATGAGCAGCTAAGTGTGCTCTGTAGGTTCCCTAAGGTGCTCTGCTGATTGATGCATAGTTTGCAGTCCTTCAACCCTTGTGCCTGGGCCAGGGTCAGCAGTAGTACACTTAAGGAAAGTGAGCTGAGGCTATTAACAAGAGTGTGCTTAAGGTAGCTGAATTTCATTGTATTACTTCCAGTATACTTCTTGGGTCTTCAGAGATCTATGCTTTTATTTTTTTCCTAGTTTCATTTTTTTTTTAAATGCTCAAGTGTATGTGAGATTTGGCCTGTAAATGATGGAGATTTTGAACAGTTGATTAAGACTCTGATCTTAATTATGTATTTCTAATATTCTTTGCTGTCCACAGTACTTTGTTCAAATTGTATTTCTTTCTGCCTATGAAGAATATTAGATAGCTGTCAGTGCCCCTTAAGAACGAATGAGTAGTAATTCATGAATTAAGAGGGGACCCCTTAAAGTTGCCATTATAAACTTGGAATTACTGTTAAAAATGCAACCACACAGCAATTCTAATATATTCAAATAATATATAAAAGAATTAATAATATATATTAATGTTTGATAGGATTCAATAGACATTCTTAAAAAATTGAACAAATATCTGTATTCAATTGCTTATGGACAAAGGAAAAGGAACTAAGGCCTACTACCAAACTAAGGTTACACTAAAAAGTCAAATCTATAGCTGAAGATTCAAATGGTACAGAGAGTAAGATAATTAAAAGAACAAGGAGACTATTTTAAAACACATACTTAAGTAGTAGTAGAGAAGCCCAATACTTAAACAGAATCCCAATAAAAAACCTTTATTCATGGAAAACACTATGTAAGATTGGGTTTTATGGCAGCTTTATTATAAGAATATCTCTGGATGATTTCACTACAGCTAATTTTCATTAGAAAGAATCTACAATTTTTTTTAATTTTTTTTAATTTTTTATTTTTTATAAACATATATTTTTATCCCCAGGGGTACAGGTCTGTGAATCACCAGGTTTACACACTTCACAGCACTCACCAAAGCACATACCCTCCCCAATGTCCATAATACCACCCCCTTCTCCCAAACCCCCTCCCCCCAGCAACCCTCAGTTTGTTTTGTGAGATTAAGAGTCACTTATGGTTTGTCTCCCTCCCAATCCCATCTTCTTTCATTGATTCTTCTCCTACCCACTTAAGCCCCCATGTTGCATCACCACTTCCTCATATCAGGGAGATCATATGATAGTTGTCTTTCTCTGCTTGACTTATTTCGCTAAGCATGATACGCTCTAGTTCCATCCATGTTGTCGCAAATGGCAAGATTTCATTTCTTTTGATGGCTGCATAGTATTCCATTGTGTATATATACCACATCTTCTTGATCCATTCATCTGTTGATGGACATCTAGGTTCTTTCCATAGTTTGGCTATTGTAGACATTGCTGCTATAAACATTCGGGTGCATGTGCCCCTTTGGATCACTACATTTGTATCTTTAGGGTAAATACCCAGTAGTGCAATTGCTGGGTCATAGGGCAGTTCTATTTTCAACATTTTGAGGAACCTCCATGCTGTTTTCCAGAGTGGTTGCACCAGCTTGCATTCCCACCAACAGTGTAGGAGGGTTCCCCCTTCTCCGCATCCTCGCCAGCATCTGTCATTTCCTGACTTGTTGATTTTAGCCATTCTGACTGGACTGGTGTGAGGTGATATCTCATTGTGGTTTTGATTTGTATTTCCCTGATGCCGAGTGATATGGAGCACTTTTTCATGTGTCTGTTGGCCATCTGGATGTCTTCTTTGCAGAAATGTCTGTTCATGTCCTCTGCCCATTTCTTTTTTTTTTTTTTTTAAAGATTTTATTTATTTGACAGAGAGAGATCACAAGTAGGCAGAGAGGCAGGCAGAGAGAGAGAGAGGAGGAAGCAGGCTCCCCGCTAAGCAGAGAGCCCGATGTGGGACTCGATCCCAGGACCCTGAGATCATGACCTGAGCCGAAGGCAGCGGCTTAACCCACTGAGCCACCCAGGCGCCCCAAGCCCATTTCTTGATTGGATTATTTGTTCTTTGGGTGTTGAGTTTGCTAAGTTCTTTATAGATTCTGGACACTAGTCCTTTATCTGATATGTCGTTTGCAAATATCTTCTCCCATTCTGTCAGTTGTCTTTTGATTTTGTTAACTGTTTCCTTTGCTGTGCAAAAGCTTTTGATCTTGATGAAATCCCAATAGTTCATTTTTTCCTTTGCTTCCCTTGCCTTTGGCGTTGTTCCTAGGAAGATGTTGCTGCGGCAGAGGTCGAAGAGGTTGCTGCCCGTGTTCTCCTCAAGGATTTTGATGGATTCCTTTCGCACATTGAGGTCCTTCATCCATTTTGAGTCGATTTTTGTGTGTGGTGTAAGGAAATGGTCCAATTTCATTTTTCTGCATGTGGCTGTCCAATTTTCCCAGCACCATTTATTGAAGAGGCTGTCTTTTTTCCATTGGACATTCTTTCCTGCTTTGTCGAAGATTAGTTGACCATAGAGTTGAGGGTCTATTTCTGGGCTCTCTATTCTGTTCCATTGATCTATGTGTCTGTTTTTGTGCCAGTACCATGCTGTCTTGATGATGACAGCTTTGTAATAGAGCTTGAAATCCGGAATTGTGATGCAACCAACGTTGGCTTTCTTTTTCAATATCCCTTTGGCTATTCGAGGTCTTTTCTGGTTCCATATAAATTTTAGCATTATTTGTTCCATTTCTTTGAAAAAGATGGATGGTACTTTGATAGGAATTGCATTAAATGTGTAGATTGCTTTAGGTAGCATAGACATTTTCACAATATTTATTCTTCCAATCCAGGAGCATGGAACATTTTTCCATTTCTTTGTGTCTTCCTCAATTTCTTTCATGAGTACTTTATAGTTTTCTGAGTATAGATTCTGTGTCTCTTTGGTTAGGTTTATTCCTAGGTATCTTATGGTTTTGGATGCAATTGTAAATGGGATTGACTCCTTAATATCTCTTTCTTCTGTCTTGCTGTTGGTGTAGAGTAATTGTTTGTAAGTAA
Organism: Mustela lutreola; assembly: GCF_030435805.1. Taxonomy (NCBI): domain Eukaryota; kingdom Metazoa; phylum Chordata; class Mammalia; order Carnivora; family Mustelidae; genus Mustela; species Mustela lutreola. The sequence goes on from NC_081295.1 coordinate 109,471,768, forward strand.
CTCTGGGTCTCATCTTTGTAGCCTAGGATTTATAAAAGTAAAAGATTATTTTTAGAGATTTTGATTAATGGACATATTTCTCTAATACAGCAAGTACAGTTTACAGTGTTAATTTATTTTTGATCTGAAATGAAAGTTTACCCAATATTTCAAGTGCAAATAAAATGCTACAAGTAATCCACCAATCCTCCTAATTTAAGAATTCGTAGAAAATGCATTATCTACTAGAGCAACCGAAAAATTCATATCCTATTGAGATTCCACTGAAGAATAAAAAATTTAATTGTTTGTCCTTTCATTTTCTTAGTGTATTTTCTGATTTGTTTCATATTTTTTGCATGTGTACTATTTAACAATTATAACCCAAGTGTCAGTAGCTTTTGTCAGTAGACATACAATTTCTTTCAAAACACATTTAAATGGCTACTGCATTTGAAATCTCTTATTTCTTAAATTCTGGCATAATATTTGTAAAAATAAAAAAATCTATGCCTTCAATTCTCTTAATAGGATATGTTACAAAAGTGCAAAATATATTCCAATCATTAAAATGAAATCAGGTTTTTTTTTAATATGATGAAACATTATAAGACTCCACAATTACTAAAACCAATATTCTTTATACAACACAAGTGCATTCATAGTTTAAAGTACTCACTAATATTCAAAATAACCATCAATGGTATTTTGGGGATCCATAATAGAGGAATGGTGGTTCTTCAGATTAGTAGTGTCTGTGTCACCTGTGAACTTTGTAAATACAAATTCTAAGCCCCACTTCAGACCTATTGAATCAGAAACTCCAGGACAAGCACAGCAATGTGATATATTCTAAATTTTGACAATTATTAACATAAAGGGAAAAAAAAATGTACCACTACAGTTAGACATGTAAGATAATTCAGATGGTAAAACCAACTGGGCCTACATAATTGCTATCAGTAGGAATCTTTCTTCTGAAATAATCCAGGTTATGTAGACTAGTAGGATTTAAGGAGATAACTTAAAGATTTTAAGCTGTACAATTAAATCAGTGTCATTGTTCCATAAGTCTCCTTAGATCCTTTTTACCATTTCTAGCTTTCAGGATATTTGCACTTCCAACAGCCAGCACCAGTGTTTTTGTAAGGAGGAAGCCTCAGGTTGCCCAAACTTGTCTGCCTCACTCTAGTTGGACACTTATGGAAATTTAGAGTACCTAATTTCACCTTGAGCAGGTATAACCAGTGACTGTGGTGTGTAAATGCTCCATATGTCTTTGTTTTCCTATTTTGAAAAATGACACACTGTATGCAGGTCTCTCTGGGACACTCAGTTACCCTCCATGAGACTTGGCTCAAAGGCTACCTGTGCTCATTTTTTTTTCCGCCCTGTCATTAACATTTTATGTTAGTATGGTGCATTTGTAACATTTAAAGACCTGATATTAACATATTATCATTACCAAGTAAGGATGACTATGTGTTTGGTTAAATTCTACCCATTCTTCAAGAATACTCATGCCCAGTATGGGTTCCTCATAAAAACTTCAACATATTTTTTTTAAGTACTATATATATATATATATATATATATGTATACACACACACACACACACACACACATACACATATATGTGTATGTGTGTTGGTATATGACCAAAATTATTCTAATTGTTAGGGATAAGGCAGTGAACCAGACATACCTTGTCTAAGCTATCAAGAAAATTAAATTTTAATGGAGAGGGTCAAATCAAAAAGAAGGAAATAAATATATGCAAATATAATTTCACACAGTAATAACTGCTACAAAGAAAGCAAACTTGGAAAAATACAGTAGTCATTAGAAACCTGGAAAAATTTGGTGAGGAAGACCTGCATAAATCTCTCTGTGCAGTATCGTTGGAGTTGTCTCCTGCATCTTCTGTGGCTGTGGGAAGATCTGAGCAATGAAGGTGTAGGCAAAGGAGAAAGCAAGTCCAAGGGGCCTAAGGCAAATTTGATATATCTGGAAATAGCAAAAAAGCCCCCAAAAGGTCTAGAGGGCAAAGAAAAGAGTAGTATCAGATAAGGGGAGGGAAGGAAGTCTCATGAGGCTGTAAGAAAGGAAAAATCAGTATGAATTTATTCTAAATGGAACCAGAAATCATTCTACACTGATAATTAGAGGATGTAATACAAGGGTACCATATGAGGTCATTAACTTTAAAAAATGTAATTCTGTCTCCCTCTCCTGAAAACTAGAAATGGTAAAAAGATCTAAGGAGGGCACGTATTGCATGGAGCACTGGGTGTGGTGCATAAACAATGAATTTTGGAACACTGAAAAAATTAAATTCAATTTAATCAAAAAGATAAAAATAAAAATGTAATTCTGAAGAATGGATTGGGACACATAAAGAAAGAGTAAAAAGGAGACTGGGTGGATGCCCCAGGTTTATTTTCTCAGCTACCTATAGTTCTTGGTTCTAATTTGTAGGGTTATTTCTACATTTCTTCTTAGAGTGAGAGCCATTTATGTTCAGGGACCAAGTTTAATAACTTTTTTCTCCAAATGATATACACTGTATTTGATACAGTAAATATTCATTATCAAAAAAAAGGAATGAATAATTTCTAAAAACGTAGAGCTAGTTAACACCAATATCAACTTTTAATATTTAAAGACAGATGGCTAAGCAAATGAAATTTCACTTTTTACCAATATTTACCAGATCTGTTGTATGATTAGATATTACATTTGATTTTCTCTCACTCTTTTTTTCCCAGTGAGTTTGAACAAAATCTGATTCTTCAAGCATGTTATACTTGGTTTTATTTCTCAGCTATTTAAAAATCTTGGTATATTTTTAGTGATATCTCTGCTAATTTATTACATCCTTTTTTATATGTACATCTCAGAAGAAAATCAACACTAAAAAATACTGGACAGGAATAAAGACAATTGCATTGTATGGGGGCTTTATATTTATACTCTACATTTGCATCTGAGAATCTTGAATGAATTCTCTTTTCACAATAGCTCTACATTGTTGATGTTAAATTAAATGATTAATAATTTATCACTCTGAGTTTTATACCTTTATTATATATTTATACATATATCCCCTTATATTTAATTTATATTTATAATCTTACTTTTCCACTGAATGTAAGTCTTAGAAAACAGAATATTAACTTCACGTATTTTTAGTAGCAAGCTAATAAATGGTATACATTTTAATTTTACTACATATTATAGCACTATTTTAAAAGTTTCTGGTTAATTTTAAAGGTCCAAAATTATTTTCTAAACAAATAAAAATCCCTGTCCCTTCTCATTTATTCCATTTGTATTTCCACATAGATTTCATGTAGCTGACCTGAGATATATTCAAAATAATGAAATACCAAGACTCAATAATCTAGTAATTATCTTTATCCCTTCTGAGGTAGCTTACTTACATTATTCATTAATCACGGTAGTGATCTTTGCATAAAGTTTGTACTCCTCTAGACAAAAGAATATGTTAGTAAGGAGATAGCAATGCCTTAGTCCCTTTCCTCAAATGATCTTCCCAAAAGAGCATTTTATATTACTTGCTGAAAAATGACTTTGAGTATAAATTACTCTCTTTGAATTTTAAAAGTAATTGGTTGAAGTGTTGTAAATACTCTTCAGTGTTGATCATCTAAAGGTGTCATAATAGGAATATATATCCTAAAATAATACCAGAGTAGCAGAGGTTTCTATTGTTTCTCGATGTTTCTATGTTGGAAAAAAATAATTATAAATAAAAAATATTCATTGAAATTTAGAGTGAGAATTGCCTATCTAAATAATCTGGTTTGTATTCTTTATGAAAAAAAAAGTGAGATTTATTGTTATGCTCTTTCTTCTTTTTTCTCTTTTTTTTTTTTTTTTTTTTTAACTGTTGCTACTTAGAGGCATATTTTTAATACTAAATTTGGTCACGTTAGAACCCTTTGTTTCTTGTAAAATTATTAATTTGTTTGTAAATTTTTTGGATTACAAATTGTTTTCCAATCTAGATTTTTGTCCTGTTCTTATATTTAGATATTTCAATACAGTAAGTTGCCTAATATACTTTATCATTAATAGCATCCCATACATGATAAACCCATTGATTAATTAATAGTATACATTCACTAAATAAAATACAACAGCTACATTTTTTGCCTCTGCCTGTATATCAATTATATTCAAGGGTCGAATGCTTTGTATATTATTTGCCTAAGCTATGAATAGTTGTTAAAAATATACACTTTAAATTCAATAAGAGATACTTAAGGCTAAACAATTTATCTAAAAGAAATTGTATTTATGTAGTTGAATGCTCTGATTTCAAAGCAAAACCAACTTTGTGAGATTTATCTAATATTTAAATTACTATTCACCCTGCTGATCAGCTATGAGCAAACCACCTCAAAGTCATTTTTTATGTCATTTGGATAAGCACATTGTTTACTTGACTGAACATGTGGATTTATTTTATGTACTTACCTCTTTTTTTGGAATTATCCATTCATTGTTAGACCTTCTTGAGAAGAAATTATACCATCTTGATTCAAATGCTCATTTTTAAAAAGATTTATGTATTTATCTTAGAGAGAGGGAGAGAACATGAGCAGGAGGGACAGAGGGAAAAGGAAAGAGAATCTCAGGGGCTTGATCTCAGAACCCTGAGATCAAGACCTGAATGGAAAAACAAAGAGTCAGAGGCTTAACCAATTACACTACTCAGTGCCACCAAATGTTCATATAATTGAAGAAAAAATAGAAACCTAGAGAAATTAAGTGAATTGCCTAAGATCACAAAATTCATTAGTAGCAAACTCATAATTAGAATCTATTTTTGTCTGATTTCCTTAGTACCTTACCAATCTTGATAATTTCAGTGAAATCAATGCCCTGGTTTTCAGGTACTTAAAAGCAGATCTACAATGTATTGGAGAGTAATAATAATAATAATAATAATCCCTTAGCAATTTGCATATATTTTGTTTGATAGAAAAAAATACTTACTTTGTTACTTTTGGTATCCCTGAAACAACCAACTATCTGTAACTATAGGGCTCTACAGCATTCAGATTATAAAAGACTAACTCATTTCAAAACATATACTCTTTAAATTATACACACCAAAGCTATCATGTAATGGAACATACAGAATGGAAATTTTCTGAGTCGAGCTCCTGCAAAGCAGCCTATGAGTTGGAGATTAGTATGCAGTTTATTAGGGACTGCTCTTGGTATAAATACCTATGAAAGGGACAGGAGGGAAACAGGATTAAAAATGGGAAGAGGTATGCAACAGCACAGACACACAAAGGCCTCAGCTGTCATTGGGAGTTCTGATGCTGGGTCTTCACACCCCAACATTAATCACTCATTGAACGCAAGTCATCCAGGAATAGGGGCACCACCTTGGGTAAGGTAATTTTCTTCATTTATATATGAAAGAGCTAACAGCTGAGGCTGTGCTTGTAGCTGCTGGGGTGTTATTCCTGAATTGTGACCAGGTTAATGCATCACAATGTTACCTACAAAAATTTATGTGACAGATCTTCCTAGGGAAAAGGGGTAAAGGGAAAATCCAAATAGCTTTGTCTAAAACCTGGGTTTTAGATTGGGCACCTGGGTGACTCTGTCATTAAGCATCTTCCTTTGGCTCAGGTCATGATCCCAGGGTCCTGGGATCAAGTCCTGCATTGGGTTCCCTGCTCAGTGGGAAGCCTGCTTCTCCCTCTCCCACTCCCCCAGCTTCTGTTCTCTCTCTTTGTCAAATAAATAAATAAAATCCTGAAAAAAATAAAAATAAAAATAAAACAAAATTGTTTGTCCATTTATTCCATAGACCGAACTGAAACAAAGTTTGTTTTGGATAGATATAATAAGAAATATTCTTCTGTTGAAAAGTCAATTATCCTTATATAATTATCCATTTGCTTGGGTTTTTATTTGCACATTATTTCTTTCATTCCATTTGCTTCAGTGTTTATTTGCATATTGTTTATTTTACTCCATAAAAGGGTGTGAGGAACAAATAGCTTTATCTTAATTTTTCAGCTAATTCCTCTTTTTGGTGTACTGTGTTGATCTACAAATTAATAACTATGGTAGTATTTTTGCACCTAGCAGAAAGATGCTATAGAACAGTTTATTTTTCACTTGTGGAACTTAGACTTGAGTCCCTAAAGGAAAACAATATAAAATATCATGCACTAAATCATTCAATAAAGATTTATTGTGTTTCTTTTGTGGCTGGAACTAATTTATTGATCATTATTGTTTGTTCCAAATTTTCAAAAGTAAGTATTATTTCATGCATAGTGAATTCAATTGCTGTAAAGATTTACCAGTGTATCATTGTCACTATAAAAATATTTTATGTAGTCAATCAAATATTTATAATTATCATTTAAATGATTTTAATTCTTATTTATATTTAGCATAATACAGTAGGCATAAATGTATTCTATAAATATAAGTGATGTAAAATAACAAGTAATTAAAACTAAAAACTCTCTATGATGCATTTTTATTTAGTGTTGACAAATTTAAGATTTAATATAAAATTATTATGCTCTATCTCTTCTAAATTATTTTTTCCTACTTAAAGAAAATAAACAGTTTGAGTTAACTTCAGTTTAATGGCTTGTCCATTAAAATTTGCTGAAAACAATTATTTCATACCAAAGAATCACAGCACTGCTGCTTTTAGAAGGGACATTATATACTGTTGACATTCAATCTATCTAAAAGTGCTTAATAGATACATTTTCAGAAATTTAGGAAGGGATTGAATTTTATCATAATGGCAATGTGGAACACTTATTGAATTGACATTTGAGAAAAAAAAAAAAAAACTATGTCTGGAATACAAAGAATGTATTAAAGAAAGTGGGGGCCACTATCCTGGTCATGTTAGGAGGATTCACAGTAATCCAAATATGGGTAATGGGAACAAGATGAATGCAGGCAAAGTGCATAGATCCAACAGCCATTTAGGAGGCTAAATTAAAAGCAAAGTTTTAATAGAGAGAAAAAGTCTAATTAGTTATTTCTTCTTACTTAACACAATTTAAGAGAAGAGTTGTTCCTTTTTTTTTACATTTTTTTTCTCTCTCATTTAAGATTCTAAGAAATGAAAACATCACTCAATACATGAAAATTATTTCTAAGCCCTACTTTAATATTAGTCTATGTTCTTAGGTGAGAACCTTACTGAATTTCGGGACAGGACACCATCTTAAAAATCCCAAAAAACTTCCTGAGTTTTGTGCCCCACAACAACCCAATTCAATAGTGTCTGAGAACTATATACAGGTTTTCCTTGCTATCTGAAAGTAAAGGATTTCTTTCATAAACCATAATGGTGTAAAGCAAAGAAATAATTGCCACTAACTTATATGGAAAAGTCTGTGAGTGGTCCCAGACCCCCAAAACAACTTCTCTTAGGCTTTTCTGTTACCTTAGGACACATCTTGCTAACTGATACATAAAATAAATGGAGATAAAGGACAGATGGCCACAGACACAACTCAAAGCTGTAGAAGCTTGGTGCCGAGATGCTTAGTATGGTTCCCAGGGAAGGCTCTTGGTGTTACCACTCTTGCTGCTCAGAATGTGTGCTGCTGCTAGAGTGGCTCTCTGAGAAACAAATGAGGAATGTCATTTCCGCTTTTATACTTTCTTCATGACAGCAAAAATACTCTAGATTTCTTTCAGGTAGAAAGACCAGATACAAATGTAGGTCTTTTGTAAAAGCAAAATGGCGTAAGGATAACTTTCAAAAAGTAGAGCAAAATGTCTATGCCAAGTAAAATGTCTATGTCTATGCCAAGTATAAAGTTATACATGGTGCGGGGTGCCTGGGTGGCTCAGTGGGTTAAGCCTCTGCCTTCAGCTCAGGTCATGATCTCAGAGTTCTAGGATCGAGCCCCGCATAGGGCTCTCTGCTCAGCTCAGCGGGGAGCCTGCTTCCTCCTCTCTCTCTCTGCCTCCCTTTCTGCCTACTTGTGATCTTTGTCTGTCAAATAAATAAATAAAGTCTTAAAAAAATTATACATGGTTGCCCTTCTTAGGAAAGTAGATTACTTATTAAAATAAATAAGAATTTTAATTGTATTGTAAGAAATTCCAAAGAGTATAGATTACATAGGTGTTTAAGAATCCAATTCTGGGGGCGCCTGGGTGGCTCAGTGGGTTAAGCCCCTGCCTTCGGCTCAGGTCATGATCTCAGGGTCTTGGGATCCAGCCCCGCATCGGGTTCTCTGCTCAGCAGGGAGCCTGCTTCCTCCTCTCTCTCTCTGCCTGCCTCTCTGCCTACTTGTGATCTCTGTCTGTCAAATAAATAAATAAAATCTTTAAGAAAAAAAAAAAAAAAGAAGCCAATTCTGTTCTTCCTCACAAAAAATACTTTCCTTATGTGTGTTCTCTGACATTTTTCCTTTCTAATGTGTTGATTTCCTCTTGTGCTTCAGTGAAAAAATGATCACAGTTGATCAGCATTTTTGTTACAAACATATGTTAGAAAAATTGGTGATGACCAAGAAAAGATAAATTTAAATACACAATTTTGACATGCATCCATTGAATATGCATATTATTAAATATTATTCTAGCAAAAATGTAACTACATTATAGATACATAAAATCAATAAATGTGTATTTATCTTGATAAGTTGGTATATGTCTACTTATATAGATTTAACTACAAATACATTTAAAATTGTATTAAAAAGAGTAAAATTAAGTTAATTATGGTTGAAGCTATTTATGTCATATGTTGTTTATTCTTTAAAAAACTAATTAGAGTCTGTGTATTTAACATATATATCAGTGTGATTTGGAAAAAAATGTAAAAAAATAAGCATGCACCAAATTTGGATGGCTAAGATTTGGAATTTGTTATATTTCTTTAAATATTAAAGATGGCATAGAAAACTCTATGAAATCAAATCAAAGAGTGCCTTCATGTTGGCAGATATTATAACAGAAGGCTTGATTTATGGTGAGACATAGTTCATTGCAGTCTTGAAGTTAACAGAGCTTATCAATGCTTTCTAGTACAATTTTATATTTATATTGCAATAAAAAACGTCATTCTGTTATAGCTGAAGAGAAAGTTTAAAAAAAGATTTCAAATATTTTTTAACTCTCTGGAGAATTATTAGACTAATACCTGGGAAGAGATCTTCACTTGAAAGGTTCATAAGGTAATACCTTCAGACTGTGATTAATAGAAAAAAAGTAGGAGACTGGCTGCCTAGTGTTTGAGACAGGGACACAGCCAAAAATTCAGAGATGGCAAGTTGTTTTACACATGGTACTCTGAAGCAGGCAAAAAATACAGACAAACATAATATGTATATATAAACTTCTTAAAAAACATTCATAAACCAGGTGAGTATCAGCAGAAGAAAAGTCTTTAAATGCACAGAACACAGAATATACTAATATTTGAGAACTTTTTCTCAAAATATAATTGATCAAATGAAAGAAGATAATCCGTTTCCTTGAAAGAAAAACAATAATATGCTTATTAACTTGATTTTTATTTCATTTTTGTTTTATTTCATTTGAACCATGGATTCATTTGGAGTATATAACTATCATTTTTTTTTTTAAAGATTTTTATTTATTTATTTATTTGACAGAGAGAAATCACAAGTAGATGGAGAGGCAGGCAGAGAGAGAGAGAGGGAAGCAGGCTCTCCACTGAGCAGAGAGCCCGATGTGGGACTCGATCCCAGGACTCTGAGATCATGACCTGAGCCGAAGGCAGCGGCTTAACCCACTGAGCCACCCAGGCGCCCTATAACTATCATTTTTAGAGTAGAACTTCACCATTGGAGAACTGAATGTGTAGGGAAATTTAGATCATAGAAGGAAATTTATAAGGAGCCGATTGCATAAATACACATTTAATTCCATTTGGGAATCTAGTTTTGGAAAAAAAAATTTAAAAACAAGATTAAAAGGTTATCTGAAGATAGTTTTGTCTTCCAAGATTTTTTTAGTAAAATCTCAAAGGAAAAAAAATATCTTGACATCCAACTTAGAATGAATGATCCAATATATTTGAAGATAACTAGCTACATCTATACTTACCTAGCTATATCATCCATCTATCTATGTATCTATCATCTAACTCCTATCCGGGTTAATACATATACAAGAAACAAAATAAAAACTACTGTGAGCAAATGCTTTGTTAAGGAAAAGATACTGTCTTTTATTTGACCTCTTCAAATTGTACTTAGCCTAAGGTAACCCTAATTTACAACTCTTTATGGGCACAGAAAAGGCAGTAGTAATGAGTTAAATGTTATGCTTCCTTGACTCACTGATGCTCCCTGCCCTTCATTCATTCTCCTAAGTCTGATATCTGGTTCGCCATTTAAACAGTTTGCCCTAGTCTCTGCTTCTGTATCTCTCAAATTATAAGCGTAAGATCTTGATCCAGCCTCTCTTCTATATTATGAGGAAAGATCCTTATAATTAAGTGTCACATATTTTTTCCTAGTATATTTCTCATGGAATCTACTAAACTATTTTGAATGGCAGATATTTAATAAGTATACATTGAATTATTTATCTTCCAACTCCTTTCTTCTGGCTTTCTGAATCCTGAAGCCTGTTATCATAGCTTTCTTTCTTCCTTCCTTTCTCTTTCTTTCTTTCTTTCATTCATTCTTCTTTTTTTTTTCCCATATCTCCTTATTTTAAGAATATCCATTTGATGCCACTGTGATCTCTATCCTGACATTAATGATTTTTTTAAATGGCCTGATGTAATATTGGTGTATTTTAAGATCTTTCTTTAGCTAATTAAAGTTCTGACTTTGATCCTATTGTTCTCTATCTTCTGAGAAGATGGTGCTAATCTCTAGTATATGTGTAACAAGCCCTTGGTAATTATGTAGCTGTCAATGAACTTGCAACTTTGCATTTGTATTGATAGATTTGAAAAACACTGTAGGCAAGTCATGTAACAATCACCGTCATCTTTACTATCACTATCCTTGACATCTTTATGGTAATTACCACCACCTTTCATTTATTTAGCACTGGAGATTACACAGGTGCTAAGTTAGACATTTTAAACACAATTACTTTGGGGCACCTGGGTGGCTCAGTGGGTTAAGCTGCTGCCTTTGGCTCAGGTCATGATCTCAGGGTCCTGGGGTCAAGTCCTGCATCGGGCTCTCTGCTCAGCAGCGAGCCTGCTTCCCCTCTCTGTCTCTGTCTGCCTCTCCATCTACTTGTGATTTCTCTCTATCAAATAAATAAATAAAATCTTTAAAAAAAATAAAAATAAACACAATCACTTTATTTCTTATAAATCTTCAAGGTAGTTATATTGACAGAGAAAGAGAAGAAAGGCAAGGAGAGGGGATATGAGTCTCAGAACCTGAAAGTGAGTGACCAAACATCACGGATAAGAAATACATCCAGGATTCATCTACAAAACCCATGCTCCTTAGTTCTATTTTATTTTGATGCTTAAGACATTCAGAACTTAAAGTGAAGGGTAAAAGGAAGAGTTTAAAACAGTTTAATCTAACTGCTTAAAAGATGTTACCTACTTGGATGCTATGAATAAAAACATGTGGACAACCAATCAGTAATCCCATTAAAAAGCTCACAAAATGTTATGAGGGCAGAACTCTAATAGAAACTATACTGTCATTTCAGGCAGAGAAGTTAGAGAAAAAAGTGTGAAAGAAGTCGAGGAGATGAAGAAACCAGATAAGATTCCCTACTTGTGTATATAACCTCCCACAAGTTAAATCTCATCTTACCCCTTGAAGCCCTCATGATGAGGATGATACCAAACTAGGATACCTCAGGATTTGAGAACTAAAATGAGATCTGAGCTACCCTAATGAAAACAGAAAGAAAAACATAGCATTTCATCTACTTTTGATTGAGATAGCAATAGCAGAAGATAATACGTCGAAAATAATTTTCAATGTTTATAAAATTAGATCATAAAAACATGGGAAATAAATTGTTTAATATACTGGAAAAATGTAGAGTAATTAAAAATTAAGTATACAGATACCAGTATATGTAGGTCACATAAGCTTAATAGTTAGTTGAAATCATGCTACTTGTTAATAGATACTTGCAATAAGATATTACATTTATGTAAGCTTGTAAACAAACACGAAACAATGTTATAATTACATATGTAAGAAAATTATAAAAATATACAGAGAAGGGATACACACAATAGCTTCTGTGGGTTATAAGCACATAGTGTAACAGGTGTTTGTTGACTTCACTTACATCTGTAAGATTTTATTTTAACTCAAGTAGATTAACAAGTAGACTCTCTCTGCCTGACTGTCTTTCCAGTTGGGACATTATTCTTCTCCTTTAAGCCTCCAAGTTAAATATTTAAATATTAAATATAGAGAATCTTAATTGTGTTATGTAGGGTACCTGTTATGTGTATCTATATTTGTATCAGTATCTCTATATCTCCTATTGGATATCTACCTATCTCTTTCTTCCTCTCTCTGTCCAGACACACACAGAGACACACACAGACACACACTCATATATATCAGACACATATATTTCATCTATCTATCCATCTATCTATTAACAGGAGTTTTTTTTAATATTTTATTTATTTATTTGACAGACAGAGATCACAAGTAGGCAGAGAGGCAGGCAGAGAGAGAGGAGGAAGCAGGTTCCCTGCTGAGCAGAGAGCCCAATGTGGGGCTGGATCCCAGGACCCTGAGATCATGACCTGAGCCAAGGGCAGAGGCTTTAACCCACTGAGCCACCCAGGAGCCCCAATAGGAGTTTCTTATAATGAACTGGATCCCATAGTTATGGAAGCTGAGAAACTCAAGTTTACAGTCAGCAGACTGGAGGCAAGGAAAATCAGTGGTTAGTTTCGGTTTGACTTTCAAGACCTGAGAATCAGGAGAACTGATGGTATATGTTCTAGCTCAACTTGGAGGCTTAAAGGAGAAGAATAATGTCCCAACTGGAAAGACAGTCAGGCAGAGAGAGTGAATTTTCCCTTGCTCAGCCTTTTGTTCTAGTCAGGCTTTCAATGAATTGGATGAGGCTGACCATACTGGAAAGGAGAATCTGTTTTACTCACTGTACTGATTCAAATATTAATCTCATTCAGAAACACCCTCACAGATATACCCAGAATAATGTTTAACCAAATATTCATGTGCCTTATGGCTCAGTCAAGTTGACACATAAAATTAACCTTACAAGTATAAATTAAATTTATATTGAATTATGCAATATTACAACAGCAAATGCAATAAAATATACCTAAAATTCTGGACATTTTACCAAAAAAGGAGAATATATCACTGAAATACATTTAGGTAATGCTAGCTGTTTGGAAACAACAAGGATAAATAATAGTTGTTTGAAATGATAATTGCATTGTAACATGCTTATTCAGCACCATTTGTAACTCGGGGTAAAATCTATATTAAATATTACCTAATGAGCTACTGTAGTTTCTATAGTTTATCACTAAAGCTATAAAATTAATCAAAAATTAATGTTATATAGTTGAAACATTTAAAAGCATAGAAAATATAGATTCAGACAACCAATTTACCCAAAATTCTTAACAAAACAACTTGAGTCAATTGAGGTTGACAGTATTTGTTTTTTATAAAATAATATTCAATTTTAAACTAAAAATCATTATAATTATCAGATCAACATGGTCACAAAGTCATGATATCTTCATTCCTATAATTTTCATATGGTTAGGTGTACTGTTTGAAAATAGCATTTATAATTGTATTTTCTAAAGTAATTTTTTTTAATTGCATGCTATCTTGTTCAATAAGAATAAGCTGCCATTCTTTTGGCAAAATTAAAATTAAGTGATATTTCCTTGCACAAATACCTAAAAGTAACTTAAGAACTTGGATTATTTAGCATTTTATTAAATTTGCAATGTTCCATTTGCACTATTGCACTTAAAAATGCATTTTTAATTTAATTTTTATTCTTTTTAAATGTTTGTAAAATTCATATCACATAAAATTTATTATTTTAAATTTATTATTTATTTAAATTTATTATTTATAATTTATTTTTATTATTTAATTATTTATTTATTATATTTTAATTATTATATATTGTTTATTATTTTATGGCTTATTTCACTTAATGTCTTCAAAGTTCATTCATATTTTAGCATGTCAGGATTTACTTCCTTTTAAAAGCTGAGTAACATCCCATTGTTTGTATATACCACACTTCATTTATCCATTCATCTGTTGATGGAGACCTGGATTGTCTCCATGTTTTGGCTATTGTGAACAATGCTGCTATGAATATCAATAGACAAATATCTGTTCACTTCCTTACTTTCAATTATTTTGATCACAAAACAGATGTAGAATTGCTGAATCATATGATAATTCTATTTTTAACATTTTGAGTAACTATCATACTGTTTTCCATAGCAGATATACCAATTTATATTCCCCAGCAGTGCATAAGTGTTCTAAATCCTTACCAACACTTGTTATTTTCTAATTTTTTAAATAACCATCTTAGTGGATGTCCAGTGGCATCTCAGTGTGGTTTTGATTTACATTTCCCCAATAATGAATATTAAGTGTCTGTCATGTGCTTATTTACTATTCAAAGAAATTTTATTCAAACCTTTAGCCTATTTTTTAAGAAGATTTTATTTATTTATTTGACAGAGAGAGATCACAAGTAGGCAGAGAGGCAGGCAGAGAGAGGAAGGGAAGCAGACTCCCCTTAAGCAGAGAGCCCGATGCAGGACTCAATCCCAACACCCTGGGATCATGACCTGAGCCGAAGGCAGAGGCTTAACCCTCTGAGCCACCCAGGCACCCTAGCCTTTATTTATTTATTTATTTATTTATTTATTTATTGGAGTTATTGAGTATAGGAGTTCATTATATATTTTGGATATTAATGTCTTATCAACCATATGACTTGCAAATATTTTATTCCATTTGATGAACAGTCTTTTCACTCTATTGTGTTCTTTGATACACAAAAGGTTTCAATTTTTATGTAGTTTATTTTTTTCCTTTCTTTCTCCTCTGCTTTTGGTGTTATTTCCAAGAAATCATTGTCATGAGAATTTCTCCCTACATTTTCTTCTTAAAGTTTTATAGTTTTAGCTATATCTAGTTCATTGATCTATTTTTAGTTAATTCTTATATATGGCATAAGAAAAGGTCCAGCTTCATTCTTTTGTACAGGGGTCAAGTTTTCCCAACACCATTTGTTGAAAAGGCTGTTCTTTGACCATGTACGTAAAGGTTTATACTTAAGCTTTCTATTCTATTACTTTGATCTGCCCAGTTTGTCTTTATAACAATATCACATTGTTCTGGTTACTACAGCTTTGTAGCAATTGTTGAAATCATGAACTGTGAGACCTCCACTATGTTCTTCCTTTTTCAAAGTTGTTTCAGCCTTTCAGGATCCCTGCATTTAAATTTTGATTGCTTATAATCCTAAAGCATTATAAATCTGAGAAATATATATATTTAAAATAAGCACTACTTTGCATATGTTGTATTGCCCTTGCAATTGAACTTCATTGTTTATTGTTGTGGTCTTTAAAAACTGCTGATTTTAATTAGCATTTTTAGACATTAGTATTGGGGGCCTGGGTGGCTCAGTTGTTAGGCATCTGCCTTCAGTTCAGGTCATGATTGCAAGGTCCTGGGATTGAGCCCTGCATTGGGCTTCCTGCTCAGTGGCAATCCTGCTTCTCTCTCTCCCACTCTCCATGCTGTGTTCCCTCTCCCTCTATGTCTTCTCTGTCAAATAAATTTTTAAAAAATTAAAAAGATATAGAGTTATTAGTATTAAAATATGAATATTTTATTTTATTGTTTATTTGCATTTTAAAACATGACTCATTAATAGATATCTAGAATAATGTATTGTTCAAATAATGAATTCCACAACAGTTTGCACATGCAATTCTCCTTAAATTATTTAGAAAGGGCAGCTATTTAGACTGGACCTCACCCATCAGGAATTCTACTCTAGTAAATTAGTGATGACACTGGGAAATTTGATTGCTTTGGCCATTCCTAAGCTGATTCTAGACAGAGGTATTTGCAAATGACTAATTGGGATAAATATAATTAAAAACTTTATTCAATTTTGTCCCTATTTGGGTAGAAGAAAAGAGTAGAAGATGGAATGAGAAAGACATAATTTGAGAACAAAGTGGTGATCAAGACTAGCCTAATACATAGTGATTGGTAGTGTCATTATGGAATGCCAGCATGGTGCCTAAACTTTCAAGCCATATAAGATACTTACTGGTGCTTACTGCATTATCACCGCTTTTAATTCAATTGTATGAATAATTAGTCAAGTAAATGTCTCTTTACTTTAATAATCCAGCATTAAATTTTCTCAGTGGTTACATAAAATTGTGTGGAATGTTATTCCTTCTACCTTTTGGCCTGCATTTTTTGTATTTAGCCTGGAAAATATTATTAATATTAGTAATACTAATAATAGGGAAAAAAGAAAGAGAAGAAAGGGGGACAGGAGGGAAGGAAGGAACGTTGGGAGGTAAGAAGGAAGGAAGGAAGGAAGGAGGAAAGAAGGAAAGAAAAAAGGAAGAGAGAAAGGGAGGGAAGGAAAAGGGAAAAGAAGAGAAGAGAAATGAAAAGAAAGAAAGGAAGAGAAAAGAAGGAAAGGGATGGGAATCCTTTGCCAGTATTTAAGATATAAAAATGTTATAGAAAATCTTAAATTCCTGGCTTCTCTTGAAAACTGAAACCATTGGGCATCCTGAGGTCAAAAAAATGGAAGAAGCAAAGAAACTGCTAGCTGGTCCTTCATCTCTGGCAAACATTGTTCATGAATCCATAGAAACATGAGCTATTTCTGCTTCACATGTAAATTTCCCAGATTTGGTAATTTTATGCACACTTGGCCTCTTTAGGTATTTGTTTTGTTTTGTTTTGTTTTGTTTTTTTTTAAATCATAATCTCAGTAAAATCACAGAGAATCTTGCTGTTTGTACTGGCTTATAAAACACAAAGGCATATGCAAATCCATTTTTTGTCTTCACTCCAGTGATCTTTTCCTCTTGTGCTTATTCTCTGAGTTCAGCACAAAAGGCAACTCATCCTTGCTTGATTTTGTCTTGCCTTTTTTTTTTCTATCTATAATAATGTTTAAGTTAAAATTAACTGGTGTTATGCTTAAAACAAATTCAATGAAAAAACAGTAGCAAGTCTACAGAAACAGAACAAAAATAGCATTACCAGTTCAAAACAAAATTTTGGATGCATCAACGTAGTGTAAAAATTATTAACCCTTTCAAGCTAGAGGCAGTTTGGTAAATCGCTTTTGCTGTGCTCTTAAAATATAGAAGATATAAAGTATAAATTTATACTTTCCAGAGTATAAATTTGATGGACTGAAGAAAGTCAATTAAATCAAAAACAATATCATAAAAGATTAGTTTGACATAATCTAACAAAAATTTGACATATTCTAAGCAAAACAACTAGTTTTATCAGTTAAATATTTTGATAAATTTGGTATGCATAGTGAAACTAAAACTTTCATCAACTTGTTAGTACTTTAACTAGGATGTCTGAAAACAAATTTATAAGAAATGATTATAAATTTTGTTACCAGCATGCATGAAGCAATTAGTTTTATGAAAACTGAAAAAATTTTCAAGTCAGCATTATTTAAGAATTATTGACTTATGCATGGGCATAAAATGACACAAATAAAAATGATGAGGGAAAAAGAGTTCCAAAGATCGAACCTGTAAAACATTTAGTTTTTGTACTTATCCATTTCTCTTGAAAATTATTGACATTCCACATTATAACAAATTTATGTTATTTTTTCTTATAACAAATGAAAAGTATTATATTCAGAAATCTATTTTAGATTAAAAATATATAATTACCTATATTATAGTATTATTGATAATACATACATAATTGATTTTATTTATATTTGTAGGTATGGAAAAATTTTCAAAATATCTAGAGATTTATATAAGTATTTAAATGTCCTAAATTGGGTTAAACTTAAACTGGGTTAACTTAAAATGGAATAAGAACCTAAGTGTGAGACTTGAAACCATAAATGTCCTATAAAAGAGCATAGGCAATAATTTCTGACATTGGTATAGCAACTTCCTTCTAGATCTGTCTTCTGAAGCAAGGAGAAAAAAAGCAAGCAAGAAAACAAACAAACAACAACAAAATAATTAGGACTCAGGACTATATAGAAATAAAAAGCTTCTGCATGCAAAGGAAACAATGAACAAAACCGAAAGACCTACTGAATGGGAGAAGATATTTGCAAATGACATATTTGATAAAGGGTCGGTATCCAAAATATATAAAGAACTTATACAACTCATTGTATTAAAACCCAAATTATGCAATTAAAAATGGGTAGAAGACATGAACAGACATTTCTCCAAAGAAGACATACAGATAGAGAATAGACACATGAAAGATGCTCAACACCACTCATCATCAGGGAAATGAAATCAAAATCACTATAAGATGTTACCTCACACCTGTAAGAAAGGCTAAAATCAAAAACATGAGAAACAAGAATTGTTGGCAAGGATGTGGAGAAAAAGGAACCCTCCCGCACTCTTGGTGGGAATGAATGCAAACTGGTGTAACCACTATGGAAGATAGTATGGAGTTTCCTCAAAAAATTAAAAATAGAATTACTCTATGATTGAGGAATCACACTACTGGGTATTTACCCAAAGAATACAAAAGCACTTAATTCAAAGGGCTGTATCCATCTCTGTGTTTACTGTAGTATTATTTATAATAGCCAAACTATGAAAACAGCCCAAGTATTCGTGGATAGATAAATGGAGTAAAAAGATGTAGTAGGCG
Source organism: Mustela lutreola (assembly GCF_030435805.1). Classification (NCBI taxonomy): domain Eukaryota; kingdom Metazoa; phylum Chordata; class Mammalia; order Carnivora; family Mustelidae; genus Mustela; species Mustela lutreola. The sequence goes on from NC_081295.1 coordinate 109,490,667, forward strand.
AGCCTGGGTAGCTCAGTGGGTTAAACTTTCTGCCTTTGGCTCAGGTCATGATCTCAGGGTCCTGGTATGGAGCCCCACATCTGGCTCTCTGCTTCGCAGGGAGCCTGCCTCCCCCTTTCTCTCTGCCTGCCTCTCTGCATACTTGTGATCTCTGTCTGTCAAAAAAAAAAAAAAAAAAAAAGAAAAAAAAAAAAGAAAAAAAGAAGAAGGTGTAGTAAAGGCAGGGATGTTCATTATCACCACTGCTATCATTATCACCATTGCTATTCAACATAGTACTAGAAGACTTAGCCTCAGCAATCAGACAACAAAAAGAAATTAAAGGCATCCAAATTGACAAAGAAAAAATCAAACTATCACTCTTTACAGATGATAATGATACTTTATGTGGAAAACCCAAAAGACTCCTATCTAAATTTGCTAGAACTTGTACAGGAATTCAGTGAAGTGTGAGGATATAAAATCAATGCACAGAAATCAGTTGCATTTCTAAATACCAATAACAAGACAGAAGAAAGAGAAATTAAGGAGTCAATCCCATTTACAATTGCACTCAAAGCCATAAGATACCTAGAAATAAACTTAACAAAAGAGGCAAAGAATCTGTGCTCAGAAAACTATAAAGTACTCATGAAAGACATTGAAGAAGACACAAAGAAATGGAAAAACGTTCCATGCTCATGGATTGGAAGAACAAATATTGTGAGAATGTCTATGCTACCTAAAGCAATCTACACGTTTAATGCAATCCCTATAAAAATGCCATCATTTTTTTTTCAAATAAGTGAAACAAATAATCCTAAAATTTATATGGAACCAGAAAAGACCTCAAATCACAAGAGGAATGTTGAAAAAGAAAGCCAAAGTTGGTAGCATCACAATTCCAGACTTCAAGCTCTATTACAAAGTTATCATCATCAAGACAGTATGGTACTGGCACAAAAACAGACACATAGATCAATGGAACAGAATAGAGACCCCAGAAATAGACGCTCAACTCTATGGTCAACTAATCTTTGACAAAGCAGGAAAGAATGTCCAATGGAAAAAAGACAGTCTCTTCAACAAATGGTGTTGGGAAAATTGGGCAGCCACATGTAGAAAAATGAAACTGGACTATTTCCTTACCGCGCACACAAAAATAGACTCCAAATGGAAGAAAGACCTCAATGTGAGAAAGGAATCCATCAAAATCCTAGAGGAGAACACAGGCAGCAACCTCTTCCATCTCAGCCACAGCAACTTCTTTCTAGAAATATGGCCAAAGGCAAGGGAAGCAAGGGCAAAAATGAACTATTGGGACTTCATCAAGATCAAAAGCTTTTGCACAGCAAAGGAAACAGTTAACAAAATCAAAAGACAACTGACAGAATGGGAGAAGATATTTGCAAACGACATATCAGATAAAGGACTAGTGTCCAGAATCTATAAAGAACTTAGCAAACTCAACACCCAAAGAATAAATAATCCAATCAAGAAATGGGCAGAGGACATGAACAGACATTTCTGCAAAGAAGACATCCAGATGGCCAACAGACACATGAAAAAGTGCTCCATATCACTCGGCATCAGGGAAATACAAATCAAAACCACAATGAGATATCACCTCACACCAGTCAGAATGGCTAAAATCAACAAGTCAGGAAATGACAGATGCTTGCGAGGAAAGCGGAGAAAGGGGAACCCTCCTACACTGTTGGTGGGAATGCAAGCTGGTGCAACCTCTCTGGAAAACAGCATGGAGGTTCCTCAAAATGTTGAAAATAGAACTGCCCTATGACCCAGCAATTGCACTATTGGGTATTTACCCTAAAGATACAAACGTAGTGATCCAAAGGGGCACGTGTACTCGAATGTTTATAGCAGCAATGTCCACAATAGCCAAACTATGGAAAGAACCTAGATGTCCATCAACAGATGAATGGATCAAGAAGATGTGGTATATATACACAATGGAATACTATGCAGCCATCAAAAGAAATGAAATCTTGCCATTTGCGACAACATGGATGGAACTAGAGCGTATCATGCTTAGCGAAATAAGTCAGGTGGAGAAAGACAACTATCATATGATCTCCCTGATATGAGGAAGTGGTGTTGCAACATGAGGGCTTAAGTGGGTACGAGAAGAATAAATGAAAGAAGATGTGATTGGGAGGGAGACAAACCATAAGTGACTCTTAATCTCACAAAACAAACTGAGGGTTGCTGGGGGGAGGGGGTTTGGGAGAAGGGGGTGGTATTATGGACATTGGGGAGGGTATGTGCTTTGGTGAATGCTGTGAAGTGTGTAAACCTGGTGATTCACGGACCTGTACCCCTGGGGATAAAAATATATGTTTATAAAAATAAAAAAAAATTATATTAGAAAAAGACAAATACTATATGATTTCACTCATGTGTGGATTTTAAGAAACAAAACAAACAAAGGGGGAAAAGAGAAAGGAAAACCAAAAACTAAGAATGGAAATAAAACAAACTCTTTTTTTAATGTTTTATTTAAATTAAATAAGTTTTTAAGTATTTTTTAAATTAAAACATATAAATACATTATTTGTTTCAGAAGTACAGGTCTGTGATTCATCAGTCTTATATAATACAGTGCTCATTACATCACATGCTCTCCTTAATATCCATCACCCAGTCATCTCATCCCTCTACCTTCTCACCTCCAGCAGCCTTCAGTTTGTTTCCCATGATTAAGAGTCTCTTATGGTTTGACTGCCTCTCTAGTTTTGTCTTATTCTTTTTCCCTCTCCTCTGTTATGATCTTCTGTTTTATTTCTGAAATTCCACATATCACTGAGATCATATAATTGTCTTTCTCTGATTGACTTATTTCACTTAGCATTAGTACCCTCCAGTTTCATCCACCTCATTGCAAATAGAAAAATTTCATTTTTTATGGCTGCATAATATTTCAGTGTGTATATATACCAAATCTTTATCCATTCATCTGTCTCGAACATCGAACCCTTTCCATAGTTTGTCTATTGTGGATATTGTTGCTATAAACATTGGGGTGCAGTTACCCCTTCAGATCACTACACTTGTATCTTTGGGGTAAACAGCCAGTAGAGCAGTTGCTGGGTCCTTGTTGATGAGCTTCCATACTGTTTTCCAGACTGGCTGCACCTGTTTGCATTCCCACCAATAGTGTAGGAGGGTTCCCCTTTCTCTGCATCCTTGCCAACATCTATCATAATAAAACAGACTCTTAACTTTAGAGAACAGATAGTTATCAAAAGTGATATTGGGAGGATGGGTGAAACAGGTTAAGGGGATTAAGAGTGCACTTATCATGATGAGCCCTGAGTAATATATGGAAGTGTTGAATCACTATATTGTGCACTGAAACTAACATAACACCATATGTTAACCACTCTGAAATTAAAATTTAAAAACAATTAAAAATCAGTAGAATCTTATATGAAAATGTCTAAATGTCTTAAATCAGGCTTTACATTTACTCATAAATGTAAATGATATCTTTCAGTCAGTGTTCATTTATTTGGGAAGAAAACATGTTTTAATATTTGATACCATAAATATAATATTTCCTGCTTAATCCAGTGAAATTTTACAATACTTCTGGCTTCTTAGGATATTACAAGTTTATTCTTGGGTGTCTTCTCAGCTAAAGATGCCTTCTTTTCTGAGAAAGGTACAATCGGCATATACTCTCCCCTGGGATTGAATCCTCATTATCTTGAGGTGGAGAAGGAGATTTTTTTAACTGTACAAGGGGTAATTTGGTTATATTAAGTTCAAATTATCTCTAGATGTCAAAAATTATTGACTATGAAAGTAATGGGTAAAATATTCTGGACAATTTTGTGCAGTCTACTCAATGCAGGATTTTCCTTTATGAGTCTTAGAGTAATATCAGTGGATATGGACCCCAGCAAACACATGTCATCTACGTGATGTAGGCGTAAAGCCATAGGGGAGAACCAAATAAATTTTTCACAACTAGCCAAATAAGATTATCTTTTGGGAATTTGTGTTTGGTGTTCACAGATATTAAGCATACCTCTCTCAATTACTTAACCTGTAGATGTATAAACTTTGGAATTATGGAGGTAAGCAATCTAATATTTTGTGTGTGGATAGAAATAGGAAAAGTATGCGCTGGAGAGTTTTTTAATACATTTGTAGATATTTGAATTAATTCCCCTCTTTTCTGAAAACTAGTTGTTTTCTATCTTTTGAAATCAAGAGTGCTAATGAAGTGGAATATTTGTGTCAGAATCCTCAATTGTGCCTTAGATCTGGATCTATTTCCATAGTATTGTATTATCTATCTTTCCACCATGGTCATCTGGAAGATAATATGAAAAGGGAGAATTACCTAAAACATGTATACAAGCTTCTAAGAACTCTGCAAGAACTGTCACCACCAGCTGCCCAGCTGTTAGATCAGAAACATGGAAGTTATTCCCTACTCTGAAACACACATTCACTCCATCACAGGGAACTTTCAAAATACCTCTCAGATCTCTCCCCTTTCTTCCACGTCTCTTGATGCTAATTTTGACCAATTCGTCATTAGTTTTCACTAGGATTACTGAAACATTCCTTAATTATTTCTGTGTCTTCTTCTCCTGCTATAATCCATTCATCATATTAGTCAAAGTGAACATTTAGAAGTGTAATTCTCACTATGTCAGTCCTTTACAGAAAATTCTTCAATGGTTTCCCGTTGCCTTTATTATAAATTCTAAAATGATATGGTATGACCTAACTTTCCAGTCACAATTCGTATCTTTATCCCCTTAGCTGTCAAATAATCTAGATCATGGCTGTACAAGCTTGGAAATATTGGCTATTCGTACCAGCTTATTCTTTGTTGTGAGAGGTTGTCTTGGCATTATATTTAGTGACATCTCTGTTCACTGCTCACTAGATTTCAGGGCATTCCCCTAGCTGTGACAAAATATCCTCAGATATTGTTAAATATCCCCTGAGAGTCAAAATCACTATAGTTGAAAGCTACTGCTCTAGATACATTCTAGTTCTTTTATATATTCTAATAGTGTTCTTTTCTTTTCTCTCCAAATATTCTAAAATTATTGTATTGTTCCTGGATGTTTTTTCTACACCCCCACTTTTTTTCCCCCCTGATTGAGAGTCAGTCCCTCCCAATGCAGTATACTAGGTTAGTTTTACTCTCTTGATATCTTTTTGATTCATTTTTATTAAATTGTCTGCTGCCAATTTTCATGTCACTTTATCTGCTCCTCCAATGTGCTATGTAACTGTTCATCACAAGACCTTTGCTCGTGCTCTTTTAAATATTCTGATAACTGCCCTATCTTGTCTCAATGTCTACGCATAGCCCTATCTCACTTTTTCAAAGAAAACTTTCTTAGCACCTTGGACTTCATTTTTGTTGTTGTTAGTATGCTTCCATACGTCCTTGGGTTCCTTTTACTCCGAACGCTTGTCTCAGTTTGGCCTTTCCTCTTTATTTGTGTAATGATCTGGCTAATGTGTTTCTCATCCAGAAGTCTTTTTTTTTTTTTTTTTTAGTATTTTATTTATTTATTTGACAGAGAGATCACAAGTAGACAGAGAGGTAGGCAGAGAGAGAGATGAAAGCAGACTCCCTGCTGAGCAGAGAGCCCGATGCGGGACTCGATCCCAGGACCCCAGAATCATGACCTGAGCCGAAGGCAGAGGCTTAACCCACTGAGCCACCCAGGTGCCCTTCAGAAGTCTTTTCAGTGAAAATAAGAACCATGTTTATTTATTTATTTTGTTTATTTATTTGTTTTTGTTTTGTTTACCATTTCATCTCTAGCACCTCCCACAGATTCTGGCACATAATAGACACTCACTATATATTTGGTAAGTGAGAATGAGTGCAGAACATTGCCGAAACTATAATTAGATGATTACTTATGCGATCATGCTTCCAGTGTGGGCTATAAGCTGCCTGAGGGTTGATATCTTATTCTTGTTTGGAACTGGTACATATACAGTACCTAACACAAGATCTCAGTAAATGTTTTTTAAAGCAATGAAAGTTACCTGGAAATAACTCACATTTTGTTGTAAGTTAAAGATGTAGAATTTTTTAATTTATAAAATTTCAAACCAAAAATGCACCTTAGACACATGCTAGACCATTTTTGTTTACTTCTTTTTCATTTTTCTGGATGAAAATGTATATATTCTCACTCAGTACAATATAAGTTAATGGTAGGGTAGAGCTAGAATCTGGTTTCCTAACACTTAGGTTACTTTCTTGGTTGCCTAATATACCTGCCAGAAATCTTTGAAAGCTACAAAATACTCTAGTGTATGTGTCCAAAACTCTAATACACTTACAAATATCCCAAGCTGGTAATATTTGTTATTTTCCTATTCACCTTACCTTCTAATACTTTGCATTCCTAGCCTGTCTCTATGTAGCTTTAAATGGAATTTCTTCAATAACTCCTTTTGCAATTAGCTGATACCACATTAATATTATAAAATTAACACATAGTTCTAATAGAAAACAAAACTTCTGTTGTTATTGTCATGTTAAAGAAACTTTCTTGCCAATATAAATATAAGCTTAGACCTATAAACACCCTAGTAAAAGAAGAACCTTCATATTTTGAATAATATCACCAATGCTCAGGGTCTCTTAGTGCCCAGAAACCATGTGGACTATACAGAATGTTATTAACCTAAGTATTTTGAATGGTTATACTAATAACTGATTTCCTAAAAAATTGGGGAGCCCTGGATGAGCTTCAACTCAGTTAATCTCAAATATTCTAGAGAAAGGCTATAACTCATTGATACAAAAACATTAACATGATACTGACACAGATCTTAAAGAAAACGTACGCAACCGGGAAAGTTAATAATTCCTTCTCTGCTATGTTGAATATTGAGAAGCAGAATTAAAGGGCATGTTCAGAATACCCCGTGTACACAAAGGCTGCATGGATTACAGTGTTCCAACTCTTAGGTAGGCTGTAGTTGAAAAGCTGATAGAGGCATGCCATATCTGGAAGATAACTCATTAGGTTTGGCAGCATGAATCATTTTCTACATTACTAACCATGAAAATTATATGATGCACGCCCTGTGAAATGTCTGAGAAAAGCCTGTCCTCTAGGCTTTGTAGGGTGAGTATAAAAATCTGTCTCTTTTTTTTTTTTTTTTAAGGAGATCGGTGAGATCAGTGTTTGCTTCAGGAAAGGCTTTGCATTGATCATGTCTTGAGGGTCTTAGATATATACATCTTTTTACAAACTATTGATGATTGTTAAATCTAGATGAAGAAATAGCAACCTTATAAGAAAGAAAAAATATTTTCCAAAGTAGAGATCAACAGTACCCTCCTTTAATTGATTTATTTTACTATCCATGCTCCAAAGGGGATAACTTAGAAAACATATCTCTCTCTAAAAATAATAGTATACATAAAAAAAGAAGTTTTGAAAATAAAGCCCTATAAAGTACATTACCAGTAACTTACAACAATATAAAGTCACTCATTTTCTCAAATCCCGTTCTTTTAAATATTCACATTTAATCAAAGAAAATATATACATACATTTTAAATTACATGTGGTTTATTGTACCATATACATAATTTTATTTTAATAAAAATCATTTATAAACCAAATTTGATGAGTGAGTCATATAAATATATTGATTATAAAAGACAGAGTATCTATCTTCATCTTTTTGACTTTTCCTATAATGAAAGGCCACAAATTTATAAAAATCCTGATGTGGTGATTAAGAAATCCCAAATTCTGAATTAAAATTTCCTAAGAAGTAGCTGGATGGCTTTAATACAGCTCTTTTCTTACAACTCAGCTAGTTAAAAAAATGAGGATGTTTCAGTGAATTGTCTTAAATGTACATTCCAAATTTGTTTATCTATAATTAAGAAGAAAATTCACATTCTTCTAAATGAATGACAATGAGCAAGAAACAATATTACATCTCGAATGTTATTTTTAGGAATGAAGAGTATTGATTTAGCTTTACAAATGTTAACACAGAGGTCTTGGTGCAGGTGTCCTTCCCACAAAGCCTGGCTAATTTCCCCTAAATGGCTCACATGGTTCTTTCTGTGAAGATCCAGGATTGCTGCTGCTTCTGCCTCTTCAGTCATTTTAAGAAGCAAACAGGACAGCTGGGATGTCCTGAAAGCAATGGCTTCATGCCTGCTTTTGTAAATTTTTCGTATTTGGTCTCTTGTTTTCCTTTATTTTTTGGAGCTGGTTATATGCCAATTGAATTAAACTTCAACATATTTGTCCCAGATTAGAAACACAGATCTTTTACATCTTCATGTTTAGTCTTTAAGTTTATTTTCGGTCTCTCAGTTCTGATTTTTATATAATTTTCACATATATCTATGCTTTCATTTGTAATTACCAGTTCTGCCTTATAGTTTACTTCCCTACAAGGAAGCTCTCGCAGTATGTATTTTTTTTTTAATTTCTCCCACATTTACTTTATTTCAAATGTTTTTAAGGTAGGAGTATTCACATTTTGATCACAACCTTCTCTCCTTAGTTGTGCACTGATGCTCTCACCCTAGGCATTCTCACTTAGCAAAAGGGCTGCTGCTGTCTTCGATATTTTCCTCACGTCTTCACTTTTTTTTTTTTTTTTAATGTCAAAAGGAATCATAAACCTAACACAGCTCAAAGAGAGCTGTGTTTCCTCCTGAATTTACTCCTCCTTCTGTCTTGGTATCTCACTAAATCATACCACAATCCACCTAACTGCGTAAGACAAGACTTAGAAGCCATTGATCACGTCTCCCTTTCTCATCACTTACATGCAAAACCACCAAGTCCTTTAATTATAAAATAGGCGTCAGTACCATTCACCTTGGGCTGCCTTTGATCCTATTCCCTGGTTCATTCCACTATCTCTCTTGCTCAAATTGTAATAGCATAACTGCTTTTTCTGTTCCAAAAAAATTCCACTGTATGTGAATTTAAATCCAAATTTGTGCTTGTTTCTCTTCACACTTTTCCTGTCACTGTCAGCTGCATGACTTTTTGGGTTTTGTTCATTTGTTTTTTGTTCTTAGTGTTTTACCATAGTATATAGATAGACCGTTATCTATCTACATATAACTTATTTCCAGTGTAGTCTTACCCTTGTTGATCTTGCTGTTGGGAATGTTCTGCTCCTAACTTTGTTTGACTGGTCCTTTCTTGTCATGCAAGCTTCAGCTCACATGTGACCTCCATTGGGATCATCTTTTGACTTCTCTAACTACCAACTTCCATCCATATCCTCACCTCCATAATCCCAATTACTTCATGTTTATTCCTTACTATTTTAGTAATAATGTAACTATCTTACATTCTCATGTTTTTTTTTTAATTTTCACTTTTTTATATACAATCTTTCCACAATAAACTATATATTTTAAGTAAACGAAGACCTTACAGCAATATTCATCTTGGCCAGAACTGAAAATCAATAAATACTTGTTCAATGAATGACTGAATGAAGAAATAAATCCAATTGCCAAGTGATAACTCTTATATACAAAAACAACCTAGAGATTAGAGCTGGAACACATTTTAGAGTTCTCTAAGCAAAGTGACTCATTTTATAAATGAGAAAACTAAGTTCAGGTGGATTATGTAATTTGCTGAAATTCACACAGATAGCTAGTAGAAGAATTAAGACTGGAATGTGTATTTCCCATAACATACAGAAAAACTGAGAGAAAAAAAGAAATGTTCAAAATAGTTCTTCATATGATTTTCTCTGTTGCACTATTTCACTCTATCATCAGAGATGTTCAAAATAGTTCTCTCTTTCAAATTTATTCTTACAAGGTAATATCATAACAAATCAGGTAATCTAAAAGGATAGAAGTTGTATTAAGACTTCATGTTTCAGCTCACTAAAGCTCTTGAAAGTCATTACCACCATTCATACAAAAAAGCAGAACTAAACTGGAAATCACGGACTTGGATGTAGCAGAGGATAAGGGTCACAAGGCAAACTTACCTACCCTTCCAAAATTTGAAAAGACAGGTGAATTCAGAGAATCACAATCAACATCTCTGAACCTGGACCAGAAACCACTGGTGATATTAACTAGATGGAACACTTACATGGTAGTTTTGACAAACTGCAGGAAATGGAGTATGAACTAGCAAGAAAATATGAGAGCCATGGAGGCTGTGATATTGGGGGTCTCTACACATTCATGGCTTTTACATCCAGAGATTGTGCACGTTGTCATATTGAAAAACCAAGAAAGGTCCCCTTGTGGTTTTTGCAGAGGAAGGGGAAAAAAATAACCATTGTGATATACACCAATAATAGTAGCTTACTCTTCATGGTAAAGTCTTACCAAAACCTTAACCTACCTAAGTAAAAGGCACTTCCTCCACCCTTCCCGTCTCACCTGATTGTGTTTATGGGTGGGGTTTGGGGTGGGAGCTTAGAGACACAGCCCAGGGGTACAGGGCTACTAAAAACTAAGATATAATCATAAGATAACAGATCACTTTCCCATCCCCATACCATATCACCACAACATTTAGCCTCTGTATAATAACAGTGGGTTGCAGATGAGAGACCTGTAAGATAGACTTTACCTAAAGAGGATTTCTTAAGATGTTCCAAAAAATATTATGGAGACAAAAATAGAAACATTACAAGGATTTGAATTGTCTGGCATCTATAGCTATAGCAAATATTAAACACAGGCTAAATTCCTCGTCAAATTAACATAAAATCTCACACTAAAATTCTGTTTACGTCAGTCTGTTATCTGTTACATCATACCTGACTTCTCACAACAACAAAAAAATTATAAGACATTCCAAAAAATGGAAAAAAAGAAAAAAGAAACAGTCTGAGGAACAAGACTCAGATATGCCTGCTTGAGGGAATATTGTATAAAGTATTTAAAACAAATTTGATTAATATGTTAAGTGCTCTAATGAAAAAAGTAGACAACATGTCAGAACACGTTGGTAAATATAAGCAAAGATGAAAACTCTCAAGAACAACTAAAATATAATAGTAGAAATTTAGAAAAAAGTACTGTAACATATATGAAGAATTTTTTGATGGGCTCCTCTATAGACTGGACACCACCAAGGAAAGAATCAGTAAGCTTGAAGATGCATCAGTAGAAATTTCACAAACCAAAATTCAAAGAAAAGCAAGAGTGCACAAGGGAAAGAACAGAATATCCAGGAATTCATGGACAATTTCCAAATGTTCAACATAGCTAAAATTGAAATACCAGGAGGAGAAGAGGGAAGGGGAAAAAAAGAAAATATGTAAAATATTAATGACCAAGAATCATTTTTTCAAAATTAATTACAGACACAATATCTCAGAACCAGGAATGTTAGAGAACATCATGCAGGATAAATACTATGTAAATAAATCTATACCCATGTACATAATTAAACTGCAGAAAATCAAAGGCAAAGATAAAGTCTTGAAAGAAGACAAAGGAGGAGGCTCTGGATGATGTAGTTGATTAAGCCTCCGACTCTAGGTTTCAGCTCAAGTTGAGCACTCAGACTCATGATCTCAGGGTCATGTGATTGAGACCCATTTGGAGCTCTGCACTCAATGTGGAGTCTGCTTAAGTTTTTTTCTCCCTTTCCATTTACCCTTCCCCTCCACGCTCTCTCTCTCTAAAATAAATAAATAAAGGTTCCTGGGTGGCTCAGTTGGCTAAGCATCTGCCTTCACCTCAGATCATGATCCCAGGGTGCACAACAGGGGAGCAGCAGGCAGAGGTAGAGGGAGAATCTGGCTCCCTGCTCAGCAATGCTATTTCTCCCTCCCCCTCTGCCTGCTACTCTCCTGTTATACTCTCTCTCTGTCAAGTAAATAAAATCTTTTAAAAAATAATAAATAGATAGATAAATAAATAAATAAATACTTTTTTAAAAAAGGGGAGAAACTGTGTGGCTGAGTAGGTTAAGCATTAGACTCTTGGTTTCAGCTCAGGTCATTATCTCAGGGTCCTGGGATTGAGCCCTGCGTCCAGCTCCATGCTCAGCAGGGAGTCTGCTTGTCTCCCTCTTGTTCTCTGTTCTTCCCCTTGCTCACACCAGGATAAATAAAATAAATCTTTAATAAAAAAGAAAGAAGCCAAAATGAAGGAAAAAAAAAAAAACAGAGAATGAGGATACAAATAACAAAGAACTCTCATCAGAAACCATGTAAACAAGAAGAGAATAAAGTAAAAATATTCAAGGAGTTGAAAGAAGATAAATTAAAAAAGGATGAGGCACCTGGGTGGCTCAGTGGGTTAAACTTCTGCTTTCAGCTCAGATCATGGTCTCAAGGTCCTGGAATTGAGCCCCACATTGGGCTCTCTGCTGAGCAGGGAGCCTGTTTCTCTCTCTCTACCTGTTTCTCTTTCTGCCTGCCTCTCTGCCTACTTGTGATCTCTCTCTCTGTCAAATAAATGAATAAAATCTTTAAAAAAATTTAAAAAGACACCAATCTACAATTCTAATTCCAGTGAAATTATCCTTCAAAATGCAGGAGAGGTAAAGGTTTTCTTAGTGACACAAAAACTATTATAATTTCTTACTAGCAGAACTACCCTGCAAGTGACTGTATAGCAAGTTCTTTAGATATAGCAGAAAATTCTTCAGTTAGGAAAGATAAATGATATATGCCAAAAATTTAGGTCTATATTAGAGAGGAAAAGCATCAGAGAATAAATAAATAAAGGTAATTTTTTTTCCTATTCCTTTTAAAAAATGTTTAAGTGGTAGTAAAGAATACATAACATTTTCTATATTTACATTTTTAAATGTACAATTTCAGTAGTAGTAATTACATCCACATTGTTGTAAAACCAATCTTTAGAACTCCTTTCATTTTATAAAACTGAAACAGTTTTATAAAACTGAAACTGTAAGCAATAACTTCTCATCACCCTCACAACCAGACAACCAGAACTCTACTTCCCACCTCTATGAATTTGAGCTACTCTAGGTGGTTCTCTAAAGAAATGGAATCACAGAGCATTTGTCTTTTTGTGACTGGCTTATTTCCCTTAGCCACAAGATTCACCTATGTTGTAGTACATGTCAGAATTTCTTTTAAAGGTTGACTAATATTCCATTGTATGTATGTATACACCACACTTTATCCATTCATCTACCAGTGAATACCTGGGTTGCTTTCACTTTTTAGTTAATGTGAATAATGCTGCAAAGAAAATGAGTATGCAAATATCTGTTCATTTCCTTGTTTTCAATTTCTTCGGGTATATATCAAAAGTAAAAATGCTAGAACATATGATAATTCTATCCTTAATTTTTTGAATAACTACCATATAGTTTTCCATGGCAGCTGCACCATTTTATATTCCCACCGACTGTGTACAAGGATTCTAGTTTTTCCACATCCTTGTCACTGCCTGTTTTTTGTTTTTTTTTTGATAGTACCTATCCTCATGGATGTGAGGTGATATTTTCTTATTCTTAATTGATTTAAAAGGTAATTTAAAGTGATGATAATAACAATGTATCAGATAATTAAAATATATGAATAAATAAAATAAATATAAAAGCAATGTCATAAGAGATGAGATGGAGAAAAAATCAGGATCTCAACAAATTTAGAAATATTATATGTTTTGGATTATGTGTTTTAGAAGATTGAATATGGTCAAGATCTTGGTTCCTCCCAAATCAATGCAATTCCAATCAAAATTTCAACAAGCTGTTTTGTAAATATTAATCAAATGATTCAAATGCTTATATGGAAATACAAAATGACCTTGGATACTCAATAAAATAGTAAAAAAAAAATAGATACTCATTCTAGTTGATTTCAAGACTTTTTATAAATCAACAGTAGTTAAGGTGATGTGGTATTGGTAAAAGAATGAGCACAGATTAAGGAAAAATCTATAATATACAAATCTGGCCTTTTTTAACACTATTTCTTTTGAATATTTCTGGGTTTATCTATTTTGGTCATTATGCCTAGAATTCTAGCTAACGTGTTTATGCTTTTCTTTCTTGATTTTTTTAATCTTACATATCTGTCACTTAGCTTTCCACACAAGTCAAAAATTGTAAAATAATACTATAACTCCAGAAATACAAACTCTTGATTGTCCTCTGTTCCCTTTAAAGAAACAATTGTCATTCTGCTTCAGTTATGTAAAGATTCACCTCATATTTTTATTTCTTTTTATACATCATTTTACAACAGTGAAATCATTTCTATCTTCCAACCCTCCCCACATGAGTTAATGCAGTGACCTTACAGGTGTATTTTGAATATAATCAATAACATAAAGCCATCAGATCAAAGAGGCTCAGATCAAACCACTAACTTAAGAGCCACATAATCAAGCAAAGGAAGATGACAGAAAAGTGCAGGTCATTTTTTTGTATGAAAAGCTAAACAACCACATCTGAAATTTCCTCTCTTCCTCTCTTGTTTCCGGAAGGGTCATCTCTACATCAGTCCACATTGACGAGGATTTTCTGGAAGCCCCAGAGAGCCAAATTAAACGCTTCCTTCAGCAAAACCTAGCTTTTTCTTGCTGGGTTTGTTTCTTGCCACTGAACACAATCTTTCAATCACAGGAAAGCTCTGCCAACCTAGCAGTCCTTGGTAATTAGTGAACTAAAAGAGGGAAGAATTTTTAGTAAATACGTCAGAAATTGAAGATTTTAAATAAGCCAAGAAGAAAATGTGATCTGAATCTTAATCACTACCATCCATGCTCTTCACTGTCTCAGAGAAAGATTAGATGTCTTGACATTACTTTGGATGAAAAAAGGACCAAAAAAAAAAAATTAATGAAGTTACTGAGTTCTTACTAATCAAAAAAAGATTACTTGGTACAAATTCAGAATCCTTGTATCTCTGACAGAGTCACCTAAATAAATAACAAGTATGCAATCTGTAAAATAATTACTTATTCAAAACTTTTAACATCAGGGAGCTCTAACAAGCATTATCAAAAAGGTTCAGATAAGAAAAGGTATTTTAACAAAGAGAATTGTTGATTTAGAGTATGCTTAATCTATAACATCTGGCTTTGTTACTTGGTATAGCCTTTTGAGTTAAACATCAAAAAGTTTTCTTCTCTCCTGACTTGATTATTACGTCAGATCTTAATTAACAAGCTTTTTTTTTTTTTTCCACTTTCAATTATGGCTGAAAGATCTAGAAAGATCAAGGGAATGCAGAAGGAATGTAGGAGTGATACAATCCTTGTCTATGTATCAATGGCCTTTTAATTCCTCTGAAAGTTGTGTTTGCATATCCTGAAGGACCTCATATGATCACAGCAACAACAGAGCCAATACTTCATCTAGTACTCCTGGTGGGCATTTTCCACCCTTCCTATTCTGTTAAGCATTCAGAGTATTTGTAGGTAAAACATTGAAATGCTTTATTTCCATAGATGCACTTAAATAAAATCATCTATCCTGTAATTTTGATTTGCATTAATCTGTATGGCATATAATTGGCCATTCCTGATGCCTTGCAGCAGAGAAGAAATGCATTTACTATTTATTCCTTGCATGATGAATCAGCATTGCTGTGTCTAAAGAGTTCAAAGTAAAACAGAAACTTGACAGATATTTGGCTAATGTGATCACAGAGAAAATGAGTTATTTAGTGCATGAATTTATCCATTGCCAGTCCAGTTTTAAAGGCACATTCATAGATAGTTTATTTAAGCTTTAAAGATCTAAAAATTGTATATCATAAAATACTCAAGAAAATATTACTTTGGGAAATCACATCACATTATCAAAGAATTAAGGTTTGAACAATCAAATGTTCCTTTACATTTATTTATATGAATATATAGCTATGTTTGGGCCGTCTGGGTGGCTCAGTCAGTTAAGCATCTGCCTTTTGCTCAGGTCATGATCTCAGGGTGGTGAGATGGAGCCCTGGGTCAGTTTCCCTGCTAAGCATGAAGTCTACTGCTCCCTCTCCCACTCCCCCTGCTTGTGCACTCTCGTTCTCTCTCTCAAATAAGTAAATAAAATCTTTAGAAAAAAGAATATAGCTACATTCACAATGAATCTGAATAACATCTCATTTTAAACAGTTTTAAAGCTTCAATTCAATCACGCCACTTTCAAAACATAAATTAAAGCAAGCAAATTGATAATGAAAAACATCAGTGCAGAATTAACACAAAACAAAGTAAATAACACAGAAAGACCTCTTTGAAAAATCTTGAAAATAGAATAATATAGAAAAACAAATTATGGGAATTGTTATTCCCATACATTACCCCTAGTTTATTTTTCAATTAAATTTTACTCAGTAAAACTAAAGGACCTAGGAGCTATAATATATATTTACCAATTTAAATACAACATTAATAAAATTACTACACTAATGAGAATAGGTTTAAGTAAAAAGCTTAAAATGCACATGTTCATCTTTGGAGAAAATTTTGAAAATTGTGTGTAGTTGAATAAATTTACTGCAT
Organism: Mustela lutreola; assembly: GCF_030435805.1. Classification (NCBI taxonomy): domain Eukaryota; kingdom Metazoa; phylum Chordata; class Mammalia; order Carnivora; family Mustelidae; genus Mustela; species Mustela lutreola. The sequence continues at coordinate 109,507,129 of NC_081295.1, forward strand.
GACCAGTTTCTTTTTGTATGTATATGTAATTTACATAATTTTTTTCATGGACAAATTTCACAGAACTAGAAATTACATAGTATATAAACATATTTTCTTTTGGCCTTTTAGGAAATACACTCATTTCACATGTAGATACAACTATCACAATTTTAGAGTGGTAACCGTACTGCATTTTATAACCACGTAAACCAGAAAACCAAACGAAAACTGCTAAAAAGAGAGCACGAGATAAATACTTCTCCCATTAGTCTACAAGCTTGAGCAAAAAAATTAGAAGTGCCTAAGTGGTTCAGTTACATTTCCGCCTCAGGCTTGGGTTCTGATCCCAGAGTCCTGGGATAGAACCCCATGTAGGGCTTCCTGCCCAGTCGGGAGCCTGCTTCTTCCCCTCCCCAGTGCTAGTGCGCTCTCTCCCTCTCAAATAAATAGATATCTTAAAAAAAAAAATATATATATATATATATATATATATATATATATATAATCCTTTGGCCAATCACCTTTCCTTTATATAATTATTTAAAAGAAAAAATCTCCATTATTTGAAATTAAATGACACAAGAAAAACGAGCCCAATATTCTTGATGTTTTTATGTCTAAGTTGATGACTGCAAAGATCTTTCTCAGAAGTAAGTTATTATTTAGCTAAATTCTATCTTTGGATTAAGGGTAAAATTCTCTCTGGTGATGAGAAGAAAGCAACTCTTTTCTTCTTCCCATTTTAATCAGGAGAAATTTTCTCCTCTGTAGTCAAGACAAACGTAACATATTTTAGAACTATCTGAAAACACAGCAGGAAAAATGTCCCAGAGAAAGCTAGTGGCAGTATTTTCAGAGAATGCCAGCAAACCTGTTCACTCACTGAGGGGAAAAAAAGAAAGTAAGCATTTGTTCATGCTACCATTCTACCATGACCCCCAAAAGATGGAAATTTACATTTAAGGAGTTCAACACTGGATATATTATTACCAGTGTTCCAGACTTATTTGGAGAAGAAAACAACAATCAAAGAAACCACTATTTCCAAAATGTTTTTACCATGTGTATAGAAATTATTAATTGAATATGACATTAAATAATCATGTACAGTCATATGGTTATAATAATAGCTTAAGGATCAGCATTTATTATGGGTTTTTTGTTTTATTCCTTTATATTTTTATTTTACTTTGTTTCCTATATTCTATTCATTAGTCGTTTTTTAAAGCACAATAAAAGCTATTAAATCAATCGTCTATTTTCTGCTGTAGTATTTCTTTCAGAAACTAATGAGAGCTACAAGTTTTTTATTCCTAAAAATTCTCAATTTCAAGATACACATGAGCATTCTCTTCTCTACCCATTTACTTCAGTTTAGGAAGCCCAGACCTACCTAATTTGATTTCTGTTGCATACTATCAATCTATTATTTCCTTTGTGTTCTGTACCAGGTATTTCTACATTTGTCCTCTCTTAATTTATTTTCTTAATTTTTTGCAGTTTCTCTCCCATTTCTATTAATTGGCTTTCCTGAACCATTTATGAATCCGGCAGCACTTTCTCTAGCCAACAGAAAGGAGCTCTGTGGAGCTGCAGGGGGAAAAAAAAAAAAAGTTTTTAAAGGCAAAGACAGAGAGGAAAAAAGGGAAATTATTAGCAAAGAATGCATTATTTTAGGCCAGGTCATCCTCCTAAAGGGAATGGATGGGTGCTATCTGATAAATTTTCCTAGTGCTGACAAGGAAAGTCCATGTTGACTGGTTAAAGATTACATTCCTGGTTGGAGGGGTGCCATTGGAAAATAGTTAAATTAGGTATTATGTCTTGGTTTGCTGACTTGGGCCTTTAACACAAGTAACTCCATTTTGGGTCTGTGGTCTTCCTCTTAACAATTGTGTTTTTCCCCATTTTTTAGTCTCTCAGCTTTCCAAATGTGTATGCCACAGTGAGCAAGGCAGTTAGGAGTCTGGGATCTTCAAAAGAGAGAGTTTTTGAATTGCAGTCCTTGTTTTACCACTTACTGAGTGTTCTTGGGGAAATCTTAAATTTCCCCAGCTGCGTGGTGTTTTTAATGTTAGTAACTATGCCCTAGAATTGTCATGACTACTAAAATAGAATGTTCATATAAAGCACTTCGTATGATGCCTACCACAGAAGAAGCAGGCAATAAACAGTATTCCCATCATCAACATCATCGTCAACACTAAACACCTTGATTTTCATTGCCTTTGAAGTACCTGTAAAACCTAATAATCACACTTTTAAAAATTTTGTACCCTGACTTATTCAATACAAATTTTCAACATTTGGGTCTGGAATAAAAACTTTGGTGTGTCACCTACATCCTGCATATGGACATTTTCAACCACTGTCCAGATACATTCATCTTAGCCACTTAGCTGGTTCTTGGCCCTGCACTTCCTCTTCCATTTTAAATACCGTTACTAAAATTAAAAAAAAAAAGATTGATAGAATAATAAATCTAATTTTATAATAACACTCAAATAACATGTTTATTAAAATATTTCCATTTATGTTTTAAATTAAAATTCTGTGTACATTTTAAAACTTTAACAGTCTTGTCTGTCTCTACTCACATTGATCCGTACTACTATTTCACAGGAATGTCAGCGAATGTGGTTGTAAATAAATAGTATATATTTTAGCGATACTTCAACCCCCCCCAAATATTTACAGTCTACCCTTCTTTACACCTTGGGGACAGTGAAAAAAGACCTCATCTTTGGCAGACTGTTTACTTGAAATAATTTGCAAGGTCATTTTTCATTGTTGGTCCTAAACAGTCTAAGAAAGGAACCAACACAAAATATCTCTAGTAGATTAAGCCACAGTGTTGGTATCAGAGATAAAATGGTTTCTATTCCTGGCATCATCCCCCATCTACATGGCCTTATATAAATCATATATACTGAAAATTACTATACCACTTGGTGCATTACTTAGCAGTGCCAACAGCAGTCTATTCTTCCTTGACTTGGTTAACACAGAAAAAAGCTAAGTGTTAATACTGTTTTTTCTTCTTCTTCTTCTTCTTTTTTTTTTTTTTTGGCCATCAATTTTTCATGGGATGTCCTCTTTTCTATGGTTGAGATTGATTAATATATCTCTGTGGTGGAAATGGGATATTTGTGAGCACTAGCTAGTATTAAATGTAGTTTCTAGTAGCTAAATATCAAATCTTCATCTCATATAGCCTCAATAACTTTGATAAATATTCTATTTTATTATCATTTCAAAATTGCTCTTAGAGAAGTGGAAACAATAAGATATTGTAAAAATGTGAGCTTTAAAAATGTTCATATGTGGGTTTGGGGAAACATTTTTTCATACCTCAGTTAAAATTCCTTTAATTCAGATATATTAAGTATGACATTAAGAGACATATTTTTATACAGATAAGTCATAGTAAGAATAAAGTTGCTATTTAATTCCAATTGAGCCAGCTTTGGGAAGTTTATTAAATTTGACAGATGTTCCAAAATAAATCAATCATAGTTATCTAAAAGGCAGAACCCTGAAAAACTATATTTAATGTAAAACAATATGTAATTTTACAGTGAAAAAAATAATACATTCCAGAAATGACTGGATAACAATTGGTCTTAACCATCCTTGACAACAAAATTTTTTAAATGGAGGGGCGCCTGGGTGTCTCAGTGAGTTAAAGCCTCTGCCTTTGGCTTTAAGTCATGATCCCAGGGTCCTGAGATCGAGCCCCGCATCGGGCTCTCTCTCTGCCTGCCTCTCTGCTTACTTGTGATCTCGTCTGTCAAATAAATAAATAAAATCTTTAAGAAAAAAAAATTTTTAATGGAAAAAAAGGAACATTAATTATTTTCAGGTATTAGACAATAAGTAGTTCAGGACTGCCATAGTCAGGAGATGAATTGCACATGGAGTGAACTCCAGAGTCATACTTGTCTGCATAAACGGCACTTCCCATGTGGTAGAACAGGTAAGTGGAGCCCAAACAGTGAGCAACAGGCTTGTTAAGTACAGAAAACTGAAGTCAGGTTGGAGCAGTTCACAAAACGGTAATTTGTAGAGCAGGATACCAGAGAAAGGGAGCCCAGGCATCAGTAAGACGATGCATGTTTATGTTTGACAGAACATTAAGTTATGCATGCTTAGGGCTAGAGCCTGCTAAGCCTGGCAGAAAAGGGTGATTGCAGGCTTCTGAGCTAAGTAGAGATTCCAGACGCTGTGTGGTGCTGAGCACCATTTGAGTCCTAATAAGTCAGAGTGGAGAGCTTAACTGATCTCCCCAACATATAACAGAGACTCCAGAAGGCCACAGGATGGGCATAAACAAAACGTGAAAGGACTGAGGCAATCCAGACTGAATTAGCTTTCCACTAGAGGAAAAAACAAAACAAAGCAAAAGTCAATGTACAGCCAAAGACAACAACAAAATAACAAAATAAGACTCTCAACAATATAATAGCTACAACATTCACCATAGGAAAACAAATTACACACAGGAGAAGTAGGAAATGGTAACCATAGCCGGGGAAGAAGTCCCCGAAACTCAAGTTCAACAGAGATGTTGGCGTTAGCAGATATAGACTTCAAAGCAACTATTCTAAATAAATCTAAGTATTTTAATGAAAAGATGGAAACCACGACTGAAACCAATGACCCGTTATGAGAATTTATTCCTTTTGCAAGCTAAAACTTAGCCTGCCTGTGCCATGGCTTCTGTCAGAGACCTGGAACTCCTAGGTCAGAGATGTCTTCATTACTAGTGGTCTGCAAGTAGCGTGACTTTTCTGTAGCCATTTTTCTTGCAAATATTGAAGTTTTACTGCGTTTCTAGTCACACCTTTCATGTACATTACATAATTATAGCTAATATGTGTGGTACTTCTATGCATCTGTCAGGCTCTTTGTTCTACCTTCTGCATATTAAATACTATTACCACATTATATAAAATATTCTTTTATACTAAAGGATAGTGGTTCGGAAATTCTTTGGTTTCAAGATTTCTTTATATTCTTAAATATTTTTGAATGTGGAAAAGCTTTTGTATCATATATATTGATATTTACTGTATTATAAAAAAAACAGAAAATTCAAAATATGTCTTAGTGTTTTCACTTTAAGATAACAATAGCCCCATTTCATGTTAATATAAATACTGTAAATCTTATTTTATTTTTTATTAAACAATACCAAATGGTATTGCTTTGTAACTCTTTTTAATGTGTGGCTTAATAAAAACAGCTAGATTCAGGGCGCTTGGGTGGCTCAGTGGGTTAAAGCCTCTGCTTTTGGCTCAGGTCATGATCCTGGGGTCCTGGGATCAAGCCCCGCATCAGGCTGCTCTCTGCTCAGCAGGGAGCCTGCTTCCTCCTCTCTCTCTGCCTGCCTGTCTGCCTCCTTGTGATCTCTGTCTAATAAAAAAATAAATAAATAAATAAATAAATAAAACAGCTAGATTCACATATCTATTTCTGCATACAAATATATTTCAACATGATATTTGGTTAAATAAAATGAAGAAAATTCAGATCTATCCAGATAAGAAGGAAAGGGACTTATATTTTAACATTTTCACAAAGTCGTGATTATTCACAATTCTTTGTTACTATACCAACATTGATAAGTGATAGCTAGTTGCAATGTGGAATCTGAAACCTCACCCATAACCTTTTCATACTCTCATATATTAAAATCTATTCATCTGCCTTGTAGTTTGAATGCTTCTTTTACCTATGTACATTTTAACATCATGGCACAATTATTTGGAAAGTATATGTTCACTAAGTTATGCAGATATTCCAAATATTGAATTTTTACTAGGTACATTAAGAGCTTTGATTATTAATTGAATATTGGGAAATTGTTAATATGTCAAGAAGTTAGATCTTAATTTTTTACTAAGTTTGCTTTAATAAAAACATAGTTACAATATCTGTGATTTGACTTTAGATATTTCCTACAGTGCTTAAGAATTATGGGTAGTATTTTTTCAGCCTTTATGTTCTCAAATAAAAAAACAGAAAATTGCTCCTTTCAATAATGCAAACATGATAAATTATTTATGTGAGTTTATGTCACTATTGCAGCATCAAAGATCAAAGAAAATGGGAATCTTAAGAAGTGTTTACATATAGTTGAAACTTCTGTAGTGTTCCTGGTTACACCATGAATTTGGTTGGAATTCCAGTAAAAATATGCTTGCTTTTTACATATAAAATATGTATTTCTGACAATGTCATTTGTGTATTGATGGTTCTATCACACAGAAAACATTTAAGTAAATATAGTCATCAGTGTTAAATCTGAATAGGACCTCAGAGATTGTCCAGGCCACCTTTCTCATTTGTTCATAAAGAACCCAAGTACTTTAGAGATTACTCACTGGTTGGTGATACAGCTGACACCAGAATATAGATGTAAGTTTTTTTAATATTACGCTATCTTACTTTCACTTTCAATAAGAGTTATCATTGTTTTCAGTTTATTTTGAAAACAGAATAAGAAATCTATGGTTACATACTTTGTAAATGAATCAGATTAAAAATAAATCCACAAGGGGCGCCTGGGTGGCTCAGTGGGTTAAAGGCGCCCTTTGTGGCTTTATTTTTAATCTGATTCATTTACAAAGTATGTAAGCCTCTGCCTTTGGCTCAGGTCATGATCCCAGGGTCCTCGGATCAAGCCCCACGTCTGGCTCTCTGCTCAGCAGGGAGCCTGCTTTCCCCCTCCCCCATCCCCACCTCTCTGCCTAGTTGTGATCTCTCTCTGTCATATAAATAAATAAAATCTTTAAAAAATAAATAAATAAATAAATAAAGCCACAAAAAATATATAAGTATCTATTCACATTTACTGTAGCTAAGGTAATGTTAGTTCATAAGACTATAATTTTCTTTTATTTATAAATAATATTTAACTGTACAAAATATATGGTGTATCAAATTTAGGAATTATCCAAATTCCTGCATGAAAAATTAATGTAAACATGAAACTGTGTTTCTTTCAGAATCTAATTTTATTTACTATAACTTAAAATAAAAGACAAAACCCTGATTTCTGAGTTTGTATTTTGGTTAACTGGATATGTCTGTCTGCTCTCATTCACCATTACAGACAAATGTAAAATATTTAAAAAATTATGTAGTTTTATAATTTTTTAAAATTTTTTGTAAAATGAACAATGAAGAAATTAAAAATGAACAAAAATACCAATAATTGAGTGTACCAATAATTAAGTGTTCATCGTGTTTTTTTTCAGACTCTGAAATTAATAAAATACATATCTAAGGGAAAAAAGTTCTTTTTGAAGCACCTAACAATAGACACATGAAAGAAAACAGTTCATTTTTCCCACTGAATGTTATCTCATCAGAGGATTGGAGCATGAACCATTGTCTGTCATCTGGAGTGGCTCTGTAGGAGGGTGGCTAAGCCAAATTTATTGCTCCTGCTCTGCGGCTAAAATTACATCTCTTTTGCAATTATTTAGAAGAAATAAGATTGGCAATGCTTATGGAATCATAAAATGTGTATTCAACTGTAGGTAAGGGCACTGAGAGTCAGATTGTTGTTAGCAATATATTCATTATACTTTATTTCCCATATTTCAATTCTAACGCATAAACTACAGGCTATTTCACATCATCCACAGAAATATGATTTCCATTTCCTCATAGATTACCAATAAAGCAGAGGAGAGAAGGCCTACTGAGCAGGAGAGGGTTAGCAGCAGGCCTGCAGAATTAATTATTTTCTGTAGGTAGGAGGAGGAACATTAAAGAATAACACATCAATAGTCTTAATTTCCTCCATATAATAAGAAGCACAATTGTCCGCTGTGAATGATAGAGTGGAGATTGTATGGCACTTATGAAGATTCATTACAATTTAGAATAATCCTCAAGAGGAAAGTACATTAGAGCTGATCAGTAAAAGTAAATAGGTTGCTGATTGGCCTTGAAGGTTCTGCTGAGGTTTGAGACTGCCTCTATGGAAGAATCAATCTATCCATTTGGTTGTGTTTCCACATCATATAGGAATAGAGAAGATAAAAAACAGTGATTTCACAAGGTTTGGGGACAGGGATTTTTGCTGTGTTTCTGATATGGAGAGTGACTCCAGGATGCTGGAGTAGTTTCTAATTATGTCAGAAGATAGAGGAGAATGTGGGTTGAAATGGAAGGCAAGAAAATGTAATAGAAGCTGTTTCCATGAAAGAAAATGATATTTAAGTAACTTTGAAAAATTAAGTCTAGAGAGAAAACTATTAAGAGAGAACTCTTTGGAGCTGACAATGTGGAAGTAATTTTGTAGATCTAGACTTAACATTGGATCTAGATTTTAACAATGTGCAAAATATAGCCCTATAGTAAGTCATTGGAATTGAAGAAATAAAGTCACTGGGAGGAAAGGGTTTTAAATAGATCACCACAAAGAACAATAAAATGACTCAAGCCCTAAAAGGTCAGCTAAATAATGAGGAAGAACAAGAACAGAACCCAATTTCTAGAGTGAATGTTGTGTAAGCAGGCTATTATTAAATTATGGATCCAAGAAAGTGAGAAAACATACACTGCAAAGCAAAAGAAAAATTGAAAATAAGCCAAACAGTGTTTAGAAAGTGACTAACAACAGTTTTGATCCCAGTTTTTGACTCTGAAGTAGATTAGGGATTGGTTGGTTGGTGGTTTCCACTAAAGGGAGCCACTGTAGGAAGTGAGAGTTCAACTTTTTGTTTCTTTTTCCATTTTGTATTCAAAGCTGTGACAGCTCTCCTAATTCTTTTTCTGGCTTTACAGTAAAATTCAATATTTTTATCTCTCAAAGTTCCCAAGAGGTTTGTTTTTTCCTTTATGTTTAAAAAATAAAAATCCTGGGCAGTATAGAAAGTTCAAAGATTTAACTAGTAACTTAGCATTTAAGGACTTATCCTTAAGAAATGAGAGTTGTGAATTATATAGAAGAGTGTTTTGTTAACATTTATGTTAATGAAAATTTTTATGTAATTTAAATAACTAGGTAGTAACACAAGAATATATAGTTTTCTGCCTATTTTGTGCCAGATATAATATAAAGTATGAGCTTATGATTTTATTTAAGTGATTTTTTTAAGTATTTTAGTATAATGTAAAACTCTTAAATAAAATATTGAGTAAAAAATAGAATGCTGCTAACAATATACCAAAAATAAAATATATTTTTCCTATGTGTATATACCCCAAAAATGATATGATCGTATTGAAGCCATAAAAGTAGTTTTTATTGGGTGGTAGAATTGTGGAAGGCATTATTCCTATGGGCTTTCTCATTTTCCACAGCTCAGTCAAATTAAAAAGAGCAACATGATAAAGTAAGCTAATTTTATCAATAATAACATTAAATGCAAATTATCTAAACACTACACTTTAGAGGCAAATATTGACAAATTGGTAAATAAAGCAAGAATTATATGTTGCTAACATATGGTTTAAATATAAAGACACAAATATGTTAAAGATAATGGTTGGGAAAAAATTTAACATTTTTACACTAAACAAAGTAAAGCTAGAATGCTTTTGTTAATACCAACCATAGAAAATTTCAGGTACTACTGTCATAAATCAAAGTAAAATATCACCTGTAATAAGGAAAAAGCATTTCATGATAATAAAAGGGGTAATTCAGCAAGAGGATACAGCAATCCTAAGTGTTTATGTATCTAATAACAGAGCTTCAAAGAATATGAAACAACAGTAGAGAACTGCAAGGAGACCTAGACAAATCCTCCCCCCAAATCGTGAGATTATAATTAATATCTTCTCTCAATGATACACACACACACATATACATGCAGTGTATACATTTATACATATGCATTGTATATGTATATTGTAATGTATGTAGATGTACACTGTTTATATACATTTATACACTATATACACTATTTATATATACATTATGTATATGTAAATGAAATATTGTTCAGCTATAAAAAAGAATGAAATCTTGCCATTTGCAACAATGTAGGTGGAGCAAGAGAGTATTATGCCAAGCAAAATAAATCAGAGAAAGATAAATACTACATGATTTCACTTATATGTGGAATTTAAGAAACAAAACAAATGAACATAGGGAAAAAAAGATAGAGAGAAGCAAACCAAGAAACAGACTCTTAACTACAGAGAGCAAACTGATCATTACCAGAAGGGAGTGGGATGGGGACATGAGTTAAAAAGGTGATGGGGACTAAGGATGACACTTGTGATCAGCACTGGGTGTTGTATGGCAGTGTTGAATGACTACATTGTACGCTTGAAACTAATATTACACTGTATGTTACCTAGCTGGAATTTAAATAAAAAAACTTAAATAAATAACAAAAAGTATCTTATCAAAAAGGAATTAAGTTAAATTAATTTAAGAAGATCTCTGGAGGGGCACCTGGAGTGGGTTAAGGTCATGATCTCAGGGTCCTGGGATCGAGCCCCACATCTGGCTCTCTGCTCAGCAGGGAGCCTGCTTCCTCCTCTTTCTCTCTGCCTGCCTCTCTGCCTACTTGTGATCTTTGTCACAATGAATGTGACAAATGAATAAATGAATAAATAAAATGAATAAATAAAATCTTAAAAAAAAAGAAGATCTCTGGAAAGTAAAAAGATATATATTATATATGTATTTATATATATTATATATTGAATATGTATATATTAGGAAACTAACATTTTTCCAAATAATCTTTTGGGGAAACAAGATCAAAAGGAAATTAGGAAGTATGTTGAATTGAATTGAATGAAAATGAAGTTTACAAGACATTAAAATTTGTGGGATGCTGCTAAAGCTGTATTTATAGAAAATATAGCTTTCAAGATTTAATGACCAAATTAATGACCTACCTTGCCATATAAAGGAACTGGGGGACACCTGGGTGACTCGGCGGGTTAAGGTCTCAGCCTTCGGCTCAGGTCATGATCCCAGGGTCCTGGGATTGAGCCCCAAATCGGGCTCTCTGCTCCACGGGGACCCTGCTTCCTCCTCTCTCTTTGCCTGTCTTTCTGCCTACTTGTGATCTCTGTCAAATAAATAAATAACTTTTTTTTTTAAAGAAACTAGGAAAATAAGAGCAAATAAAATCAAAGTAAGCAAAGAGGAAGGAATGATAATAACTAAAACAGAAATTTAACAGGGCACTTGGGTGGCTCAGTGGGTTAAAGCCTCTGCCTTCAGCTCAGGTCATGATCCCCGGGTCTTGGGATTGAGCCCCACATTGGGAGGTCTCTGCTCAGCAGGGAGCCTGCTTCCCCCTCTCTCTCTGTTTGCCTCTCTGCCTACTTGTGATATCTCTCTATCAAATAAATAAATAAAATCTTTAAAAAAATTAAAAATTGGAAACAAAAATCATTGAGGAAATGCAATGGAAGTCAAAAGTGAGGGGGGTCTCAGTGGCTCAGTCAGTTAAGCGTCTGCCTTTGGCTCAAGGCATGATCTTGGAGTCTTGGAATCAAGCCCCACAACAGGCCTCCCACTAAACAGGGAAGCCTATTTCTTTCTCTCCCTCTGCCCCAGCACTCTCTGTACCCATTCATGTTCTCTCTCTCTCTCTAATAAATAAATAAAATTAAAAAAAAAAAAGAAAGTCAAAAGTGATTCCTTGAGAAGGTATGTGAAATTGATGCACTTCTAGGAAAACTAATTAGAGGAGAAAAAGAGATAGAAAGAAAGAAGACATTCCTGACTTCAAGAATGAGAGTGGTGAGGGGCACCTGGGTAGCTCAGTGGGTTAAAGCCTCTGCCTTCTGCTCAGGTCATGATCTCAGGGTCCTGGGATCGAGCCCCACATCATGCTCTTTGCTCAGCAGGGAGCCTGCTTCCCCCTCTCTCTCTGCCTGCCTCTCTGCCTGCTTGTGGTCTCTGTCTCTCTGTCAAATAAATGAAAAAAAAAAAAAAAACAAAAAAAACCCCTCTGTTGTTAAAAGTGTAATCAATGCTCTCTTTAAAAAAAAAAAAAAATGAGAGTGGTGAATTCATAGATTCTTTAGATATTAAATGAATAATAAAGGAATGCTTTGAACAATTTTATGATAAAACATTTAATGATAAAATGTAGAATAAATGGAAAAATGTCTTGAAAGATGTACAGACCACCGAAGTTCACTCAAAAAGTGGAGATAACCTGAATAGCCACATATTTAAAAAAAAAAATTTACTTTGTTCTTTAAAGTCTTCCGAAAAAGAAAATTCCAAATGACTTCACTGGTAATTCTACCAAATATTTGCAGAAGTATTACAAATTATATGCAAACTTTTCCACTAATGTAAAGATGATGGAATACTTCCCAATTCATTTAAAGAGATCAATTTTATCCTGATACTAACATTATACATAGATCACATAAGAGAATCACAACACTACATCAGAAACTAATAATGTACCATATGGTGACTAACATAACGTAATTAAAAAAAAAAAAAAAGAAAGAAAAGAAAGAGAATCAAACGCTATCAATATCCATTGTAAACACAAATGCAAAAAGTCTAAACACAACATTAAGTAATTGAATCCAGCAATAGTAAAATATAATACTTCCTGGCTAAGGGGACTTTATCTCAAGAATTTAAGTTTGTTTTAACATTTAAAAATCAATGTAATTGACCATACTGGAAAACAAAAAATATATATATAACCTTATAATTATCTGTATAGATAAAGACAAAACATTTTAGAAAATCTAACTTCTATCTCTGATAAGAACATTACTTAATTAGGAATAGAAGTGAATTTCCTTGACCTGATAAAAATCCTACAGTTCATATAATTCTTGTAAAAAACTGAATATATACCTCCTAAATTTAGAAGAAAAGACAATGATGTCCACTCTCTCTGCTTATATTCAATATTACACTAGGGAAATTATATAATACAAGTCATGACAAAGATGAAATAACGGATTCAGATTCAAGAAGATTGAAGAGGGTATGTGCTATGGTGAGTGCTGTGAAATGTGTAAGGCTGATGATTCATGGACCTGCACCCATGGGGCAAGTAATACATTATATGTAAATTTTTTTTTTAAAAGGAAGATTGGGGGATCAATTTTGTTTGCAGACAACATAGTCTTTGGCAGCATAATATTCTAAAAAATCTGTAGCTATCTACAAAACAGCTACTGGAACTAATAAGTGAACTTACCAAGGTTGGAGTATATGAGATGAATATAAAGAAATAATTAGGAAGTGAAATTATTATTTTTAAAGATTATTTATTTTAAAGATAGAGTGGAAGAGAGGAGTAGAGGAAGAGGGAGAGAGAAAATATCAAACAGACTCCCTGCTGAGTGTGGAGCCTGACAGGGAGCTTGATCCCAGGATCCTGAGATCATGACCTGAACTGAAATCAAAAGCCGGACTCTTGTTTTTGTTTAAGATTTTATTTATTTATTTAACAGAGAGAGACTGACCACAAGTAGGTAGAGATGCAGGCAGAGAGAGAGGGAGAAGCAAGCTCCCCGCCTAGCAGAGAGCACAATATGGGGCTCATTCCTGGGACCCTGAGATCATGACCAGAGCTGAAGCCAGAAAAAGCTGAACTCTTAACTGACTGAGCTACCCAGGCACCCCTAGAAAATAAAATTATTAAAACGATACCATTTATAGTAACATAAAATGATATGATATATTATGCTAAAATCTGACAAGAAAAAGATCCATATAACATGGTGCTGAGAAAAATGAAAGAAAACCTAAATGTAGAATTATACCATATTCATGAGTCAGAAGTTGTAATATTGCTATATGTCAATTCTCCTAAAATAGTTGTGTGCACAGAACTTTGCCATCCTATGTGTGTTAAACTAGAAAAACACACTACAAATTAGTTTGGGGACAAAAACGATATTAAAAAGTAAAACTGCAACTGCTTTAGTTATGCTGTGTAACTACAGTCCCAACTTGGGGAATCCACACTGGCAAAGGAGTTCTGGCTCAATTAATATTCCAACAGATAATTGTATAGAAATTGATAAGCTGATACTAAAGACACGTGGCAATGCAAGATATAAAAATCAGCATAAAGTGGTCATAGAAATGAATGTAAACCTTAACTTATAAAACTTGAAATATAGGAGAAAATATAGGAGAAAGCTTTTTGCCACCTTAGATTAGGCAGCGATTTTTTAGAAGTAAATCCAAAAGCACCATCCATAAAAAAATCACATTGATAAAACACACTTCATCAAAATGAAGAGTTGTGCTCTTCAAAAGACACTGTTGAGAAAATTATAAGGCAATTGGCAAACTATGAGAAAATATTTGCAAATCACATATCTGTTAAAGGATTGTTGTCTAGAATATATAATACAACTCTCAACATTGAATGATAAGCAAACAAGCTAATTCTAAAAATTGCCAAAATAAAGAGAAAATTCACCAGGAAGAATACACAGATGATGAAGCAGATGAAAAGAAGTACAATAGACACACAGAATAATGCCCTTCAGAGCCCCAATGAAACACTACTACAAAACTATTAGAATGTTTGTAATAAAATTATTTACCACACAAGGGTTGTATGCACATGGAGCACTCTCATATTCTTCTCATAGGAATATAAAATACTATGAATATGAATGTTCCTGTCACTGTTTTTGATAGCTAAAACTGGAAATAGCACAAGGGTCCATCAAGAGTTGAATGAGCAAACTAACATGGTATATCCATACAATAAAATACTGTCCAGTTATAAAACAGAGTGAAACACTGATATACACAACCACATGGGTAAATCTCAAAATAATTATGCTTGATAAAAGAAACCAAACAGTATAGAGAATATACATAGGATATCCTTTTACATGAAATTTGATAAATTATAAAGTAACTACAGTTGCAAAAAGCATATTTCTGTGTATCTGGGAATGGTATGAACAGAGTGGATGAGAAGGGAGAGATTATTAAGGATCTTAATAATATTTTGATTTAAGATCTTTATCTTTATTTTGATGATGGATTCATGGGTCTGTGCTTGTGTCAAATCTCATCAAATTGCACAGCTTACTAAGTATAGTTTATTCTGGGTCAATTATGCCTTACTAAAGGCATAAACTCTTCAAAAAATTAAAATGTTGGTGTCATTGAAGCAGTATGCTACCCAGGAAAACTATAAACAATTTTTATGGGTATAAAATAAAATAAATATTATATAATGATATATAGTTTTTATATTGAAAGCAACAAGTAAGTTCAATGTTAGCATTTATATTTAATATTTTTATATTTACTGAATTTTTAAGCATCAGAGTATGAGGAATTAAATGGCTAATTGGTTAATTTTTATCCAAAACCAAATGTTTAACTTGACTAAAATACATTTATTAACTTGTTTTAGTAATTTGGTACCATATGGCCACATCCAAAACTAAAAATAAAGACACTTCTAGAAAAAATATTTTTAATATTTTAATAATTAATTAATTAAATCATGTATTAAGAACATATCATGTAATTTAGTATACACAGAAAAAGTTTACAGAATACACAAATTAAGACTTCCTGAATTCTATTCCCAATGAACATAAGATCTGCTTATGAAAATAGTTATTTACATACATAGTAGATATTTCTACTAAATAAAACAAAATATTTTCAATAATATACTTTGAATGAAGGATAGATATTTTTGGTTGAGATAATCAGGAACAGCTTTACAGTCTAAAAGAGGAATGAACCCAGTTCAGATTATTTGTAGAATTTGAATAAACTAATGGAGAATGTGTGAGTAAATTGTCATTGCTCTTTTTGGAAACTAAAATAGTAATTCATAAACATAAGTCATAATTTACATGGCTTCCTTTTCTGTTACTCAATAAGATATAAATACCACTGACATTGAGTAAAATATTAAAAATAGTTCTAATAAATCATGTAAGTAAACATTAAATCTGATAAAATAGTTCTAATAAATCATGTAAGTAAACATTAAATCTGATAAAATCTGATAAATAAACATTAAATCTGATGGTTGAAACAAAGGCAAGAATTCAACATACAATTAAATTTATCAGGATGCGTTCATATAAATGCTTTCATCCCAGAAACGTCTTGAACATGTTCTATTCTCTATTCTATTCTATTCTATTCTATTCTATTCTATTTGCTGAGTACTTTAGAGACACTAGAATATCTTCGGGGATATAAGAATACCGACAGCTAAAGATTCAATTACAAGATAATATGCTAAGATTTGAAGTATGCTGAAGTTTATGCAATGTGTTTGAGGATCACATTTTTTTTCTAGAAATGTTTTAAGTTCAAGTGATTTAATATGTACCCAGAGCACTCCGGTGGATGGTTTGAGGGACAGGATAGAGGACTATGACATTCATGGAGAATAGGCAGGGAAAAAAAAACGTGGAGGAGACTTTGAAAAACAAAGAAAAGAATTCAGTGGGTGTGGTCCATTTGGTTTCAGGAACCCTGGGTCTGTGGGCATATTAAGTTACATGGTACAGTGGTTCAGAGTGGAAGAGAGCCATAAAGTCAAAACTTATCAACTTAGATGTTAAGTGAACATCTTAACAGTATGTGTTTCTTCAGTGAGATGTGTTAGACAAAGAACAGAAGAACATGTAAAGCAAAACAAATGAGCAATAGAAAAAATAAAGAGAGAGCCAAGCCAAGAAACAGACTCTTAACTATTGAGAACAAAGTGATGGTTACCAGAGTGGTGCTGAGGTAGGTGATAGGGATGAAGGAGTGCACTTGTGATGAGCACTGGGGAATGGATAGAAGTGTTGAATCACTATATTGTATCCCTGAAACTATTATAACACTGTACATTAACTATTAGAATTAAAATAAAATTAAAATTAAAAAAAGACTGAGAAAAACATTCAGATGGAACATGGCAGGTAAGATGACAATAAAGACAGAATATGGGTGACTAGAGAGGTAGGAGGGACCATATGTCTTCCACTACCCTATACAGCTACCAAATTTTTATATATAAAAGTATGCTACATACACTGTTCAAAGTAAAACAAAACAAAACCAAAAAACCCAATTAAACATTTTAACTAATGTATTTGTATATATATATATAAACTAACTCCCATGGATATATTTATGACAGTTGATGTATTTGCAGAAATACAGCACTTTAGTAGAAAGTAAAACACACCTTAACTAAGTTTTATAATCATATTTGTTTTCCACATGATCCTAAATGTAAAATGTATTTTTCCAAAGGGAAAAATAAGAAAGATTTTCAAAATAAGATAAATGATACTAATTCAATCCAGAATTTCTTGATCTAATTGCAGTATTTATGACCTTTGAGCAAGTCACAACTCACTCAGGTTTTTTGAGAGAGATAGCTAACGTTACATTTGATTTTTATAATTTTGGATGTCTTAGATTATGGTTGCAGAACTGCAGATTTTATTTGGAAATACACTCCATGGACTTAAATGAGAATCTGGTTTTTGAAAGAGGGCTGAATTATCCTCCACACTCCACATACTTATTTTGTCCAGCAGGGATTTTAAAAAGGATGCTCACATAATAATTATTATCTGCTTCCTGTTGGCACTGCCCTATTTCAAAAACATAGAGTTCGTGATGTCCCATGTGACATACTTTGTGCTTCTTTTATTGATGAAGAAAAGGGAAAGACTAAACTGATTTAAATTAAATTTAGGGAAATAATGCTTCAAAGTTTAAGTACTTATATGCCAAGTTTCAGAGAAAAGCAAATAAAAACAGCTAAGTTATAAATCATTCAAGAAGGGGGATTTATGATAGAAACAACAAGCCAGGTTTAACTATAGCTTCTCTGCTGGGTTCTGCTCTACAGAACGGTTATAATAAATCGTGCAATGAATGAATAGAAAATAGAATTCTTTTAACTTCCTAAGGATAAGCTCCTGAGACTTTCTTCTCTCTGACTTTGTACACTTATGCTTGCATATCTCTTTTATTATTACAGATATTTTACACTGCATGGACTGTATCATACTTACCATATTTCAGAAAGCAAATTAGACAGCTGCATATGATCAGATGGATATTCATGCTCTATATTTTATTTTAACTTGGTACATTATGCATTTGTGCATACAGTGCCAAGGTTTCTGTACACCTTGGTATAGGAAACCAGCCATCTTTGAAGAAGCTGTGGAGAACATGTTTCATATAGTTGAAAATGTCATTTGCAATTTTATAAACAACTTGAATATTATAAAAAGTCCCTTTTTTTCAAAATCATAGGGTTTAATTTTTGGCTTACTGAACATATTCTCCCTCTCTAATCATTGTTCAATCCATCTTATGAAATCAGGGACTGGCCTGTACATTTTTTTTCACAATGGGTATTGTTTTTTCCACCCCCATTTACATTATTCAAAAGCTTATGCATTTTAGGGAAAAAAATACAAAGAAGTGGTAAAAGAGAAAGCAGGTAAGAAATAAGGTAAAAGAGCACAGAAGAAATGAGAAGGGCATACAGGGACAAAGAGATGACAATACCTTGGAAGAAATATGAAGAAAAAATATCACAATGCATCGTCTTTCAAATTTCAATATTTAATCTCCTGGATATTTTGTGTACATTTGCTGCCTAAGAAACTGAAACAGATATAAAGAGTTTCAGAGAAAGAAAACACGAGAATAATTAAAAGGAAAAAAAGTTTTTTAAAAGATTTTATTTATTTACTTAATAGAGAGAGGGAACACAATGAGGGGGAGTAGGAGAGCGAGAAGCAGGTCCCTGCTGAGCAGGGATCCTGATGCCGGACTGGATCCCAGGACCCTAGGATCATGACTTGAGCAGAAGGCAGACACTTAACAACTGAGCCACCCAGGTGCTCAAGTGGAAAAAAAGAATTAAAAGTTCACATCTCTGAAATGTTCCCGCAGACCTAACAACTACTCAGAAGCTTTATCTAGCTTACTAAGATTAAATGTACCTTAAAAGATAAGTTTCTTGCTTGTTATGCAGGGCCTTGTATTACAGAAAATTATAACAACCTTGTCACTTGTCATTTTTCAATTTATAGACCTTTCTAATTAGGTAACCAAGAATAATTATTTTCTGAGGAAAAGCATTTTCAACTTAATTTGTTTCCAATTTTCAGTCAAAGGGTGATTTTGTACTAACTAAATTAGGGCATAAATGAGATTTCAAGCAAAGAGTCTTTATGCTCATTCTTAAAATCCTGAACAAAGTACATATCATGTCCAAGGGTCATTATGTACTTTCTGAGAATAGCGCTTCCGTAGCATGAAGAGGTCAGAAAAGGACATGCACTCTACCTGCACGCATTTCAAAAGTTTGCAGCAAAGTCAATGGGATGAGTTTGGGGAAGGTCACCAACTGTGACTCCCTTCTATGGCTTGTTCATGAGGATGAGGATAGGAAGTGTGAAGAAAGCTTCGTGTCGGGAAGACAGCAGCAACAGAGAAGAGACAGTGTGACGAAAGGAGAAATGCCACATGATTTTGCTGTGACAACATGTCTGTGAGATTTAACAAAAGTCAGAAGGTAGCAGGAGGGAGAAAGATGTATATACCCTGCACTAAGCTGTCATGTTTGGTTAACAGAAACCATTTGACTTAGTTCATAGGCAATTATGTATTCTTGAATGGGCAATTGGATTTTATTTACAACTGACAGCCCACATAATTAGAAAAGACTACCTCCAATCTTTCAATGTGATTAAGTTTGTAAATAACATCAAAGCTTTGTTTTCTTTAATGATGTTTATAAGAAATAAAAGAAAATGAAATGGTCATGGGTAGTTGTAAGGTGCTACTTCACACGGGAGGACTTAGCTTTTGACCTGCTATCAGGAGCATTTACAGCAGGTGACAAAAAAAGAAAAATAGACTAACAATCAGGAAGTCAGGGTTTTCATTGTGATGTTGCCACTAATTAGCTGTCTAACCAAAAACATCACAGTGTCTCTGAATCTGAATTTGTTCATCTGTAAAATGAGGCCGTTGTTGATCTCCAAAGCCTTTTCCAGTGCTAAAAATCTGTATATTGCATTCTTTTTTCTAGCTGTACAGATAGGTTTACACTGACCTATCCATGTGCATTTTTTCTGATCTTTTGTGAGTAATGCTATGCTCCGGTAACCTTGACTGACAATGTTTGAAGGTACAGTCCGAGTGACACAGAGAGACTCAAAGTGATTCGTTCAAGAACCAAAATCCCCACCACTGCCAATTAGCAAAGGCTCCAATCAATGAAGCCCCTGGTGACACTGTGATGCCAATAATTCCTTGGGGATGTTTCCATGAATGTCTATTTGAGTAAGAATGAACTGCATACACAGTGAAATAATCAATTAGAATTTCAATATCAATTGGACAAGATATATCTCTTGAGAGCCAAATTACAGCTTATATTGCTTCTTCAACTGTATCTTTATGATACGAATAGAAAAGTTGGGAAAAGATCAGTGAATTAAGGAGAGTATAAATCAGCACCCATGAACTTGAGTGTTTCTGTGAGCTAAAGCAGCATGCAAAAATATACTTAGATTTTAATATCTCAACCTAATAAACATTGAGAGTGGGAAAACATTTATGTGTATATAAAATATATATACAATTATGTGATTATATTTTATATATTATATGTTTATATACATATATAGTGGGGACAACTATAATTGTCATAAATATTGCATTGACCTGTGATCCTAAGCCTTTGTTCAGTCTCATCTCAAAATCACTGATATTTCTGTGCCATGATTTCCTGTGGCAATATTGATATATTGTACTTAAATTTTAATAAATATGTTCAGTTTGTGGTACCTTTAACAATCTGAGGGCAAAATGATGAGTGACAAATGTACTTTTTCAATAACACCTCTGAAATATGATATAAATAATAGAGTTTTGCTCTCTATTAACCAATTTATCTAAGGCACATTGTGTAGGAGAACAAGGTCATGAATATGAAACCAATGTGAACTTTATTCTGTTACATAGTTACAAACCTTATTATTGATGTTTTCAAAAGCTCTCTTTCCAAGGTTTTCTTCTGCCTAAAAAAAGACATTATGGGAGAATGTGAATAAATCAATATAAGCCTTCATGTCATTTATCAAGAATGATGGGCTAATAATGGGTCAGTAGTGACACAGAATTCAAATTTATAAAATATAAAAGACTGAGCAGACCATATGGTCCAGCCTATTGTCTGTGGACTAACCAAAGAAAATTGCTTTTCCCTTTTCTCTCCATTTCCTTTCTCTGTGTCTCATGAGGTCCCTGTTATATAATTTAAAGCATTTACCATTCTGAAATACAATTTGACTTGAAAAATACTTATCCAGCCCAACCCTATTTCAGATTAATTCACTGAGTTCTAGAGAGTTGAAGTGACTTTCTAGAATCAAATAGCTCATTAAGAGCAGAATCAGCACCTAGGTCTCCTGACTTCAAATGTAGCAATTATCTTTTAGTATTCAGACATATGTCTTATAGGCTTGTTTAGGATAAAATCAAGACTGATTATTTTTAATGTGACTTTCTTATGATATTCAAAATCCTGAGTTTATGTAGGAAGTTAGAACTCATATAATTTTTATGGAAATTAGATTCTTTCCCAGAAGATGTAATTAATCAAGTGAGAAAAGAGAAAACATGGTTTCTAGTAATTAGAAACAGATCCAATAGTTTCAGAACTTTCACTGGACAGATGTGGAGGAGGCACTAAATGGCAGGTACAAATGTTGCTATCCATCTGAACCCATGTGTACAATGTAGCATCTTGACCCAGGATCACCTGAGAAAGGAGTCTCCCCATAATCTGCCCAGATTTTCAAGCAAATTCTCTCAGGAATGTGTAAATCGAGAGCAGCATAATCACTAATAAGCTTTACAAAGGCAAGTGACAATTGGCTGAGCCTTTGCCCTCCTCAGACCAACGTACCTATAGGACCAGTTAATAGAAACTGAAAGGGTGAGCCTATTAAGGAAGTAGGCAAATGAGTAGTGGGACTTCTACATTTCTGGTAGGGTAGGTCAATGTAAAGTTCATAATTTAGGAGGAGAGAAAGAAGCCTGTTATTAGAAGGTTTTAAGTGGAATCGTTCCATTAACAGAACCAATACATTAGATTGGACAAAGAAACAGTGGTTAACACCCAAGAATCTTTCCGTGTTGGTCTTTGGCCAATTTAGCACAATCTAGCATTTGCCCCTATGCCTCTGAAAGTATGTAATCAGAAAATTTGGCATATGCTTAATTAGACCACTTAGACAAAAATCTCTTCATTCTCGTGAAGCCAAATATAATTAAAAACTTGCTTTATAAGCATATAGCCAAGTATGTGATGATATATATGTTTAATTTTTTAGCATTCTATTTTGAAATGATCTTACATAAAAGTCACAAAAGAGGAAAAAGCCACAAGTGAAATTTTAATGGCATCTGGATAAATGAGCCTGATGCATCTCCCTTCACACTGGGGACATTATTATCAATGTGACTGGAATATCCATGGTTTGATGTCTTAAAAGGGATGTGCCAATTTTTGCTCTGTGACACTCATTTTGCTTTTAAGCCCAATTCATTCACAAAAGGCAAGTTCTCAGCATGACATGCTGTATGTTACTTGGATTTTCTCCATGTTCAGCCTCTGAGTTGATTCATGTTTTAATCCTTTGGAGATAGAAAGCTGTACATAAAAATTGAAAGGTTATTTTTAAACCCTCTTTATGAGACACTGGAGCAAAAACTGCACTGTTTGGTACTTAATTAAGAGACTGTAATAGCAGGAATAAGAGATTTCTCCTGACTTTCTCTCAAAACCAGTTCTGTTGGGAATTGACAACTTCAGGATTTGTCAGGGGCATATAGTGAATTACAGGTGCCTGGCAAGAGGCTTTGGTTCAGCTGTGGAAGTTGTGGTAGCCAGAGGGTATCCTCGTTGAGCTGGACTTATAGTCAGTGATGATAGACCAGAACTGCTCATTAGTAAACGTAAGAAATCCCTTGGTGTCCCTGGGAGTACTTCGAGAGTGTTGTGTTGAGGATATATGAACAACTTAGGACAAAAACCTATAAAATGTAGACTATTGGTAATATACCATCATTTTATGCATTGGCTATTAAGGAATAGGGAAAATTGATTTTCAAAGAATTTAATTTTCAAAGGAAAACTTTACATTTTCTTTTACCAAACACTTGCCTCAGGTGATATTTTACTACTCCTAGACTTATGTGAAAATGTGTTCTGAAATACCACCACTTTCTCTGAATGATGGAGAAAGCTATTGTTGGGCAGTTGGTGACAATATGACAGTGTAAAAGCTTATGTGAGATCTAGGACAGTGGTTCAAAATGTAACACTCTGGTTACTCTGGGCTTTAAGACAAGAGAACTAATCTGCCAGAGTCTTTTGGCCCTAGTGTATCAAAGATGCCTTCTTGAGACCGTTCACTAGGGGACCCAATATTCTAGTCAGTGTCAATGACAGAGAGAAAAACAGGGACTTCTAATCTTTCTTAAACAAAGTAGAGTATTTTTGAGCAACATTTCTGGGACTGCTGACATAGTGAAAAATATTTACTAAATTCAGTCACTATTTAAAATGTTTAAATTGTTAGAACAAGAGATGCTCATTCTGTTCATTGTTGATGACTGGGAGAAAAATACCACTCATGAGACTAGTAATGCTCTTTTTATTTGAGTATTATACTCAAGGAATTATTATTAACTTCAGTCCAAATCATCACATGTCTTAAAGTCTCTGTGTAAAACATATTGACAGTGCTACAGGAAGTTGCACACTTGTAGCTAGTAGAATCCTATAGTGTTGTTGTTGTTGTTGTTTTTAATATACTTATATTGCCTCAAGACCTAAATTTAAAAATTATCAAGATTCAGCTGTACTAATAGCCAAAGCTGTTTATACAAGTTGAATTTATTATAGCATTTAATCAGATCACACAAACTAATGAATTATAAGGAGGAAAAATGTGTTTTTTAATATAAAAATGTTTTGAATATGTTATAAGACGTGATAAAGTGAGTTACTAAAAAATCGAATGAGCCTTAGGTGTAAATATTTTAAAATAAAAAAGAAATTCTGCATTTAATTTGTTTTATAATTTAAGTATTAATCTACTTTGTAGACATTGTGCCTTGAAATCATAGATTTAATATATTGAAGTTTTGAAAGAAAGATAATAGATTGCTTCTTAAGCAAACTGTATATTCTAACACTGTAGTCTCCCACAATTAAGTCTGTTAGTGAATGTCAATTTGTATATGTTAAACCTAAACAAAAATGTCATGTATTCTTATGTTAATTTTCATGCTCTCCTTCCTAGTAGCACTAGTAAATTTATTGACAAATTAGTCACTTGAACCAATCATGAAAAGTAGGCAAACCTCAAAACAATGATTATGCTAAGGTTTGTGTAATCTGATCTTATTTTAGAATTTTTCTGCAGTTATCGTTTTGTTGTTTTGTTTGTGTTTTTTAGTTTTGTTTTATTTTTTGTATCTAGTAATACAGATATAAAATAGGAGGATATCCCAGTCTATACCAAGGAAAATCTCTTTTATAGAAACATTAATTTTCTTCTTTTTTAAACTACAGGACCAAAGGTCAATTGCAAAGAGCATGGAAATGTTTAGACTTAATGTTTAAACTATGGAAATTATTAAATAAGCAGATGATGAATTTCCATTATGATATCATATTTGCTGATCTTTTCAGTATGTATAAGACGGTTTTAGATGGATGCATGATTACCTAGATCTAAGCATAGAAAAATAATGCTTTCTAAAAGGTAACTGAAAAATACGTAGTCAATGATGCAGTAAGTGAAAAACAAAATGGAAAAGCAGAACAAATACCTGTTTTAAGATTCAGTAGTCTATTTCAAGATTCAGGAATAAATGAATAATTGTTATAATAATGAGTTGGAAACACTTTAGCTTCGTATAATAAAGTCGAAATCAAATTTGGATGTATGTAGTGCTTAATGCATACTTCTTGCCAAAAGGATACTGGCTGTGACGTTCTCTTCCACCTCCTCCTTTGTTAGAAAGGTTACACATATAATTGCCTTATCAAAAGAAGGAATAGTATATGCTCTTTTCATTCAGCTGTTTTATGCCCCAGAGCATGACGGGGGAGTCATCTGAAAATTTCTAGAGTAAAGGCACTATAAACCATGCTACATCTCTATGGATAGTGAAATGACCAAGTAGTTTGAGATTGTTAAGCGAAAGTTAGAGGATAAATCCCTTTCAATGTTTTAGTTATGGATTTTTTAACTCCCTGGGACATTTGGCTTGGACTTGACAGCACAGCACACTGCAGAATATCTTATCTCTTTTGTCTAAAATCACTGCAGCCACATTGTCACGTTTTGGTTGACTGATTCTCAAGTTGTAATTCAGTTTGAGCATGACTTTTGTAGCAGATCTGGCGCAAGGAAGAAGATGGTGATGATGAGGCTCCTGGAGGGTTGAAAGGCTACACACCACTGAGGATGAAAGTCTCTGTACATAACTTCTCAAGCAAAGCCTTCACATAAGCCTCCACAGTCCCATTTCATTTTCTTTTCACAGGAAAATAGATAATTTGTTTAGTAAATGTTCTAAAAGGATTTCCAAATTTTACATGTGCAGAGAACAGATAAAACTGAAAAACTATATTGTCAATTTAACATTTGATCTATTTCCCTTCTTCTATCATATGCAGAATTTTCTTTGCCAAACCTTATATTATAAATACTAGGGGAATTTTATAAAAATAACTTTTACACATTGAGAAATATACACACACATATATATACACACATATATATATGTACACACATATATATACACACACATATATATGTATATATGTATACGTATGTATATATATAAATATAAAATACACACACACACATATTTGTCTCTGCCCTCTGCTCCTGACACAAATCTCCTAAAATCCTTCAAATTAGGGGTAGTAGGAAAAATCTTTTGTCCTAACATTTAGTCTTTGACTCCAGTTCTTGACACAGAGCCTGTAAAACCTTTGTAATTTCTTAATAGGAGCATCTGAATCTGAGCTCCTAAATCTCTTGGTATCCATTTGGTTCAGGAATGCTTTCGTTTTAATGAGGTGACTCAGGTGGCTCCTGGATGTAGTCTGCAAAGGTCTCTCACCGGAAAGATCAAACCAAGATTAGAATCTCAGGACTTTCAGTCCCCCCCCCCCCAGCACCATTCTCCAGAGAGATATGAGGGGTTGGAAGTGGATCATACCTGCATGATGAAACCTCTGCAAAAGTTCCAGTAGTTTGAGGTGTGGGGACCTTCCAGGTTAGTGAACACATGCACATGCGTAGAAGGCTGATGGATCCTTTAGCTCCACAGAGACAGAAGCTCTGGCCCTCAGAACCCTGTCAAACCTTATTCTATGATTCTCCTCACCTGGCTTTTCATCTGTATCCTTTAATATATCCTTTATTATATCATAAACTGGTAAAAGTAAGAAAGTTTTTCCCTCAGTTCTGTGAGTCATTTTAACAAATTATTGAACCCAAGTTGGGGCTCACAAGAACCCTGATTTATAGCCAGTAGGTCAGAAGTACAGGTGATAACATGGAACTTCATATTAATAAGAAATAATATTTATTATTATTTCACAATAGGTTATTTATTTTTGTGTGTGTGAAATTGCCCTAACATTTATAATATATTGCTTGACAAAGAAAATTCTTTGGAACATAGAAAGGAGAAATAGTTCAAATGTTACATTGATAAAATTGGGGGCACTCGGATAGGATTGAGCCCTTAACTTGTAGGATCTGATGTTAACTCCATGTAAGTAGTGTCAAAATTGAGTTGAATTATAGGACATCCAACTGGTATCACAGAATATTGCTTGGAGTGGGAAAAACAAACAAACAAACAAACAAAACATTGGTTACCAATGCCAAAAATTATTTTCTTGACTAAACTTTATCTAGGTTCTTGAAACTTTTCCTAAGCCAATATGTATACTTCTTTGCAGATTCCAATTTTAGCAAGAATACTAGTAAGTCAGTTTAATAGGAACCCCATACCTTTGATATCTGATCTCCTTTAATATCTTATAAGATTCCCCATCCTCTACCATTGCTCAGGCCTGACTCCAGCAAGAATCCTGTGAGGCTGGTTTAGCAGAATCCCCCTTACTACTGATATTCCCTCTTAGTAATTTCCCATTCACTGACCCCCACCCCTGCTCCGTGGATATATAGTCCCACTTGCCTATGCTTTTTGGGGGTTTGAACCTAATCTCCCTCCCAATGTAAAATCTCATTGCAATGGTTCCTATTCCTATCACAACAGTCCTGAATAAAGTCTACCTAACAATTTTTATTTCTTTTTAAGATTTTATTTATTTATTTGAGAGGGAGAGAGAGAGAGAATGAGAGGAGAGAGGTCAGTAGGAGAAGCAGACTGCCTGCTGAGCAGGGAGCCCAATGTGGGACTCTATCCCGGGACTCCTGGATCATGACCTGAGCCAAAGGCAGTCACTTAACCAACTGAGCCAACCAGGCGCCCATATCTTACCATTTTTAATGAGTGTCTCTGAATAATTCCTTTTTTAACCCCAGAGAAGCCAACAGTACTCTGTGTAAGTAGTAAACAAAAAACACACACGACTGTGTTTTTCTTTACACACTTTTAATAATTAAATATTTTTTATTCATTTTGGTTCTGTAAGTTTAAGACTGTATCAATATAGGCAAGCGGGTCATGAATAATTCTCTATTTGGGACATATGGGTGGCTCAGTCATTAAGCGTTTGCTTTTGGGTCAGATCATGATCCCAGAGCCCTGGGATTGAGTCCTGTGTAAGGCTCCTTGCTCATTGGGGAGCCTGCTTCTTCCTCTGCCTGCTGCTCCCCCTGCTTGTGTGCTTGCTCTCTCTCTCTCTGAGACAAATAAATAAAAAATAAGAATTCTCTCTTAAAAGTATTAGTGATTCTGCATTAGTGAAACTCAGGCATTCACAAAAGCATTTAAAATACCTAGGAAATGTCACTGAAGGAAGAGTTTATGTAGTCCACACAGAGTGGACATAAAAATGTTAGGTAGCAAAGTTCCATGCATCACAGCTGGATTGTTGGTAGGGTTCATGTCTTATAGTGTCATTAAAACAACTGACATAGAATCAATTACTCCTGCCCAATAAGGGAGATTTTTTTATCTAGGTAACCTCCAAAGCATTTTCTTCCCACAACTCTTCCTAACTCAGATGCCTCCTACCACAGCCACAGAGCTGAACAAAGACAGGATCTAGAGGAAAGATTTAGCACACAAAGAAGTAATCCATCATGCACATCCAGGAAATGGTGAAATTTTGATGAAAGCTTTGTGAAGTACAACAAAGCTAATATTTCTGTCTCTCTGTTTACTTTTATCCTTGTTTTTTTTTAAATATTTTATTTATTTATTTGTCAGAGAGAGCATATAAGCAGGGGGAGCAGCAGGCAGAGAGAGAAGCAGGCTCCCCACTCAGCAAGGAACCAGTGCTAGATTTGATCCCAGGACTCTGGGATCCAGATCTGAGCAAAAGGCAGATGCTTAACTGACTGAGCCACACAGGTGTCCCTCTGGATCTCTTTAGAATCAAACTAGGAAAAGCATTAAACTATTAAAAGCCCTGGAATTTCCAATCCTAGAGACTGGAAATGCATTTAATGAAGACTCCATTTTAATCTTTGTTAAAAGATAATCTGCTGACTTTTAACGTAGTCCTCTTACATGAGATAGAATTAATATCTAACAAAATCACTAAAAAGAACTCCAATAAATCACTAAAAGCAAGTTACCCAACAAATACCTAGTGATATGAACAAAAATAGGAACAAAAAATGGTTACATTAAAAGGTGTCCAATCATGTTAGTCATCAGAAAAATGGGGGTGGGGTTATGTTGATTCATAAATTTATACCCACTAAAGCTAACAGTATAAAAGAAGACAGACAACACAGTATGTATTTGAAAGATTTTGGAAAAAATGGAAACTCAAACCCTGTTGCAGAGAGGGTAAATTCATGTAACTACTATCTAAAAGAATTTTAAATGTTTTAAAGAAATAAAAAAAATAACAAATAATAAGGGATACAAATTTAAAAATTAAAAACTTTTTAATATGTGAATAAGCTTACAGCTTTAGATATATCACCTTCATGAATGTTTACAAACATGCACTAGAAATTTGTTTTGTTTTAGATTTTATTGATTTGACAGTAAGGAAGACAACCAGAGAAGGAACACCAGCAAGGTGGTAGTAGAGGGAGAAGCAGGGTTCCCATAGAGCAGGGAGCCCGACATGGGGCTCTATCCCACGACCCTGGGATCATGACTTGAGCTGAAGGCAGATGCCTAATGACTGAGCCACCCAGGTGCCTCTGCACTAGGAAACTTTTATATGGCTATTTATTGAATCCCTTTTTGTAAAGAAGGAAAAAAAAAAAGCACTTCTGATGTATGTAGGTATATAAAGGGAGGTATATTAATAAAATGAATTATAATCCTACCATTAAAATTAGTAATAGAGGGCGCCTGGGTGGCTCAGTGGGTTAAGCCGCTGCCTTTGGCTCAGGTCATGATCTCGGGGTCCTGGGATCAAGTCCCGCATCAGGCTCTCTGCTCAGCAGGAGCCTGCTTCCTCCTCTCTCTCTCTGCCTGCCTCTCTGCCTACTCGTGATCTCTCTCTGTCAAATAAATAAATACATAAAATCTTTAAAAAAAATTAGTAATAGAAATGTCTCTGTATCAATATAGATATAAATATCCAAAGATAGAAGAGATAATACTGTTATATGATAATAACTCATGTAAACTGAAGGACAAATATTTCAAAATATTCCCTATAATTAGATATGTTAACAACGCATTTGGAAAGGAAGGGATGGAAATGGACAAGCAGAGTGAGTAATGGAGGGAATTTCTATTGTTTTTCCTACTTGCTCAAAAATATCTGAAGCTAATATAATACATATTTATATTCACTAATTGCGGCTATTTATGTGATGAGTGGATTATATTCTTTATGTTTTTATTTATTTCAAAATCATTATTTTTAAAGTTATTATGTCTTATTTAGATTAAATGGTGTAACTTGTTAAAGAAAGATGAAAATTTGAAGAAAATATAGTGGAAGAGAAAATATTTTCAGTTATGCATATTCACAAAGGAAGGTTTCCAGAGGAAGGGAAATCTAGTGCACACAGAAATAGCTACTCTGTTGTAGAAAAATAACACGACCCTCCAAAACTATTAAATGTGCAATATGCATTTTAATTTCCTAATGTAGTACTTCATTTCACAATTCATCGTCTCAGTCCACTTATAAACAGAAGAGCTTTTATATGCTGTTAGCCGTTAATTATTTGAAATAGTATTTGTTTAACCATAACTACATATTTCAAATCTTTAATGTAGAAGTAGTTACAGAGCTATTAATAAGACATTTTATCAAACTGTGCTCTGATTTTAAACATTAATGTTACAAAATGATTGCAAAAAGAATATATATGTAAGAAGTAGCTATAAGAATATTTAATCAAACTATCTTATTCAATTTCTGAAATGGGGTTTTGTTAATTATTTCAGTTCAAGGAAGAATTTAAAATTATCTGAAACCAAATCAAGGGTTGCTGGAGGGAAGAGGAATGGGGGATGGGGTAACTAGGTGATGGACATTGGGTAGGGCATGTGTTCTAATGAGCACTGGATATTATATAAGACTGATGAATCACAGACCTGTTCCCCTGAAACAAATAATACATTATATGTTAATTAATTGAATTTAAATTAAAAAAATAAAATTGTCTGAAATAGCATATATGCTCTTGAGTTATTTAATAACATAACTTTCAATATAAAGTATATAATGCTGGTTTCATATATTTACCCACAATTTCTAAGGCTTAGTATTGTGAAGTAGGAAAAAATTTGATGAATTACATTATATTTGTCTTCATATAAAAAAATTTCCTGAAGTTCCCTCCTTCCCCAAGACACTGTGATAAATAAATTAAATTAATATATTTATGATGTATAAGTGAAAAACAATAGCTGAAGAACATCACTGACTCTTCTTTCCATCCTCTTGACTTTTTAAAGTGACCTATTATCTTTACAAAGTGACAAAAGGAAAAATATCACAGCAGTAAAATGACTTATTTTGTTATACTGTTGGTCAGATTACAACAGAGCAATTCCTTAGGTAAGAAAATGCAGAAAGAGCAGCATTACAAAAGATCAAAGTTGTTGTTAAGGATAGATATAGGATATATTTCAGGAGATGAACCAGACAAGGCAAGATTCAAAAATATGATGAGATAGAATCAATATCAAGGATGATTTATAGAACATGTGGGAAATCATAACTTTAAACCCTTTTTATTTGTGTCAATTCATCTCTTTCCACCTCAGGTTCCTTTGAACACACACATTTTCCCACACTCATTTCCTAAGGATCAACTTCAGTATTTTAGGAAACTGAAAAATATACTTTCTGTATTTGTACAAAAGACAATGAATTAAGATACCATATTTGTCAAAAAAGAAAATCATAGAAATTTACTTCTATACTTTTTATATTGAGATGTTTGTATCAAATTGAAACAAAAAAAAAATCTCTACTATATTTCACTGAACATGTCCTTAATTGCTCAAATGTTAAAAATGGAATATCTATATTCATCATTTTCTCTTAATCTCTTCTCATTTTCCTTCCCATTTAACCATTTTTTGCATTTAGTATCATTTATTCGTTACCAAGGTAGAAAATGTTATAAATCAGACACATGAAAATTTTACATAATTTTCTTCTGGTCACTGATTTGCATGGGGGCTGGGGTAGAATGAGCACCTCCTTTTTTTTTTTTTTTTTTTTTTAAGATCCATTCATTTATTTTAGAGAGAGAAAGAATAAGAGCAAGGAGAGGGGCAAAGGAAGAGGGAGAGAAGGAATCTTGAGCAGACTCTGTGCTGAGCCCAGAGCCTGACACAGGGCTTGATCTCAGGACCCTGAGACCATGACCTGAGATGAAATCAAGAGCTGGACACTTAACCAACTGAGCTACCCAAGTGCCCCTGAGTACCTTCTGCTTTTATTACTGTTATTAAATTAAAAGTTGAGATATATCATTATGTACTGGTATAGGTTGCAGAAAAAGTCCCTGAGGCACACCTGGGTGGTGCAGTTGAGCAGCTCCAGGCTGTGAGAGATCAGGCCCCACAGAGGGCTACAGGCTCAGAACTGAGTCTGCCTCTCCCTTTCCTCCAGCCTTTCCAGTTGTGCTCTCTCTCTCTAAAATATGTCCATGAAATTTCAGAGTCCATGTCTGTCACATAACAGCACTCTGAAAAACAAAACAAAACAAAACAAAAAAAACCAAAACTGGCCTAAATGGTTAATTCATCCTTAGAAATCATAGCTTATACCACTTAAAAAAAAATAAAATCAGTCTTACTACTCTACCTGTAACTGATTGTAATTGAGGAGTTAATTTGCTAAGGTCAATGACCATCATGTAAAAGAACAGAACAGAAATTATGGATTTAACTCTACCCAGTAAGGTTACCAGAGACTGAATGGAGGCAAACCTGCCCAATTAAATTCTCTTAATTGGAAAATGTAAATGGTGTGTGAACAAAGAAAATCTGAATCTCTTCTCACTTTGCTTCCTTAACTGATACTAACTTACTCATCAGAAAGCCTAGAATGCTTGTCGGTTTCAGTATACAGTCCACAGTGTCTGTGATATAAAAGTACTACCTTTTACTCTTGTATATATTTCTATAGAATGTATTCACCGAAGGGAATCCATGCATTTCTTTTTCTCATAAATTTTAAAAGCCTAACTAATGACTGTGGGTTGCCAGATATAAGAACACCTTTCCTTTGTCATTTTTATACATATATACCTGCTATTTAATGTTTTATAGAATAGACATCTCTTTTTTCTATATTGAGTTGGAAATATTTTGAGCAGGCAGGAGGAAAGTATCATGGTAAGGTTGTCCTTTGCAAATGTATTCTGTTTTCATGACACACCCTGAGTTATTATTAAGGCAGTATTTTGATTAAGAGTTAAGCTTTGAAGTTAAACAGATTTTAGTTTGAAACCCAGTTCTCCCATTTACTTGTAGTGAGATCCAGAGCGGTTTATGCCATGCCTCTGAAAATTGGTTTTTAAGAAAAAAAAATAATAATACCATATCACAGAGATAATATACTGAAAGCACTTAGCAGCTTCTGAAAAATAGTAATTCTTTGAAAAATGATGGTAGTTATTATTATTAAAAGAAAGACTGAAAATAACTAGAAAATGGAAAATATCACTGTGGAAAATTGAAAATGGGAATGATAAGAAAAGGAGAAAGACAAGTAGGGTAGAAGCATTTGCACTCAGAGAAAACATTAAATTGATAGGATCTAAAAATGTTAAATGCCTATGCTCGCTGTGATTGTTTGCTTTTGCAAATAATTGTCCCCTGCAACTATTGAGGCACCTCTGCTAATGAATACCAGCCCTACTTGGGGCAGCAAATCAGTAACATACAATACCACGACTTCATGGTGCTTCGTGATTATTCATAAAAACTAAAATTAAATGATTATTTTCTTACATTAAGAGGCCACAATAAGAATGAGAATGTGCCATACATTGTCTTGTTGTAGTAATAGTGTTTTATCCACACGAAACACCCATGCTCTCTTGCCCTGTTGCCTTAGGGTCTCACATATTTAGGTGAGGCAAACCTACCATACAACTCTAAGTAGCATCCAGCTGCCCTCCAATATGCATTTGAATAGTCACGCATTTCCATTAATTTTCTGGTCCCATTAAATCACTGGTAGATAGTTACTGAAAAAAAATCATTAAATATCACACCGTAGGGGTGCCTGGGTGGTGCAGTCAGTTAAGCATCAGACTCTTGGTCTCAGCTCAGATCATAATCCCAGGGTCCTGGGTTTGAGCCCCACGTAGGGCTCCATGTCCAGCGGGGAGACTCTTAAGATTCTGTCTCTCCCTCCACCTCTCCTGCTCATGCTGTCTCTCTTTCTTTCTCTCTAAAATAACAATGAAAAAATCACACCCAGCACTGCATGATGCTAATATTGCAACAAATACTGATTTAATGAATGATTAGAAAGACAAGTCCTAGCTTTGTGAATCAGCCAGATATGAATGCCCGACTGCTCAAACATAAAGTGTGAAACATAAAACATATAGCGACATCACAAGGAATTTAACCTTACAATGAATGGAAATTTGTTTCAGGAAAAAATATTTTATAGCTGCCGTTATTCTGAGTACTCTGTGGAGCAGCAGCTAGCTCAGTGTGATCTAGGTGCCAGTATCCAGCTGCAAACTGGATACTTCATTCTACATAACTTTACATTCTACATAACTTTACTACATAACATAACATACATAACATAACATAACATAATATTTATATAACTATACTACTAAATTTAGAGCAAGCGATTAGAAATTTTAATAGCAATTTAACAAACTATGTTATGTCTGTTGAATATAATAAAATGGACTCATATTTTTATGTTTTGTTTTTTAATTTTTGTTATTTATTATGTATTTTATTTATTTATTTATTTTTATTTTATTTAAAATAAAATAAAAATATTATCTTTATTTTACTTTTATAGTAATATATTTTATATATGTGTGTACAAGAGTTTGGAAATGTTTAAAAAAGAAAAAAACCTGATCACACAGATAGTTTGTGAAGAACTAAAATACAGTTCTACTAATCAAAGTACAATATTCAGACAAGCAGTTTTAGCATCCCCTGGGAACTTGTCAGAAATACAGAATCTCAGGTCCCAATGTCAACCTACTGAGTCCAAATCTGTACTTTAACTAATCTCTACATAATTAGTATATTTGTTGAATTTTAACAACTATTTTATAATTAACATGTAACAATTTGGTTAATTTTGCAGTGCAATTTGGTTAATTTTGACACACATATATAATAGTAAAACCATCACCACAGTGAAGATGCTGAATATACCCATCGACCCCAAAGTACCCTTGTCCCTTTATAATTATCTTGCTATTCATCTTTCTTGCCTCATCTCTAGGCAACCACTTCTGTGCTTTATGTTACAGTAGGTTAATTTGCTTCTTCTAGAACTTTATGAAGTGGAATCATACACTGTTCAGTCTCTTTTGTCTGACTTTACTTATTCAACAATTATTTTGTGATTCACAAACACTGTTATATACATCAATAGTCACTGTGTTCTTACTGCTATTCTATTCAATTACATGTAGTATTTTATTACATGGACATACCACAGTTTATTAATTTCCCTGTTGAAAGACATTGGTTTGTTTCCAATTTTGAAATTATTATAAATAAAGTTGCAATTAACATTTATATACAAGCCTCTGTATAGACATATGTCTTATCCTCTCTTTCTCAAATACCTAGCAGTGCAATGCTTCAACCCTGTGATTGGTATATGTTTAACTTAAGAGCTCTCAAATTATAGTTGTACTACTTTACATTCCCACCAACTATACTAGAGTTCCAGTAACTCCACAATCTTGTCCACAGAGGGCATTATCAGTCTTTCCTGTTTGTCTTTCCAATAGATGTTTGTGTTATCGCATTGTATTTTTCATTTGCATTTCTCTAATAAATAATGTCATAGAACACATTTTCTTTTGCTAATTTGCATCTGTATGTGCCATTTAGTGAAATAACTGTTAAAACCTTTTGCCCATTTTTATTTGGTTATTTTATTTTATTGGGCTTTGAAACTTAGATATTCTGGATGAAACTACTTTACCAGCTATATGATTCATAAATTTTTCTCACATTTCTTAATATTGTCATTCTTTTAACAGTGACTTTTATCATGCTTTTCTTTTATGAATCATGCTTTTACTGGTATATCTAAAATATATCCTCCTAAAGCAAGTCAAGAACATTTTCTTATGCCTTCTTCTAGAAGTTTTATAGCTTTAGTTCTTAAATTTAGGATTCAAGTTAATTCTAAAATAATATCTACACATAATGGGAAATTAAAGTCCAAGTTTGTTTGTTTGTTGTTTTTGGTTTAGTTTTATGTACATATATCTAATTGTTTCAGTGTCATTTGCTGAAAAGACTTGACTTTACTAGTGGTCTTTCCACGTCATTATTAAAAATCCATTGTCCACACATGAGTGCATCTATTTCTGGAATCTCTATTCTGTTCCATTGATCTACACATCTATTTTCATATGAATACCACACTTTTTGGGGGAACTGTTGCTTTATAAATCTTGAAATTAGGTAATGTTATTCTTTCAACTTTGATCACCTTCACAGTGTTCTTTTGTCCATTCCAGATTCTTTGTTTTTGTGTGAGTTTTATAATCAGGTTGTCAACTTCTACCAAAAATACCCATGTTAGTTTTGATTCTGAATCTTTAGATTATTTTAGGAAAATTGAAATCTTAACTATATTGAATCTCCAAAGTTTGAACATAGTTTATCCCTCATTTTATTTAAATCTCCTGTAACTGCTTTCAGTGATATTTTGCCCTATTCAATATAAAAGTCTTTATTCCTAAGTATTTTACATTTTGGATATTATCTTTGAATGAAAATACTTTAATACTTTAAATACTTTAATTTCCAGTTGCTTATTGCAAGTTGAAAAACATTCAAGTGATTTATTTTTTGGTAGATCAATTTTATATCCAGCAACTTCGATAAACAAACTGATAAGTTTTATTAATATTTTAGTATATTCTATCTCTTTTCTGTTATAGATAGTCATGTTGTCTACTAATAAAGTAGTCTAGTCTACTATTCATTCCATCTAGTGTATTCTTAATTTCATTATTGTGTTCTTTATCTCTGATTCATTATTTTTTTATTTCTGTGTTAACGGTTTCACTGGTGTCCCTCTACTCCTTTCTCAAGTTCAGTGCATATCTTATGATTGCTACTTTAAATTCTCTACTATTTGTAAAAAATAAAAATAAATAAAAGTAGACCTCATCTGGACATTTATAATGCTAGTGGTGCAACTCTATAATCTGATGAATTATGACAGGACTAGGCATGTGTCTCCATTGCTCGATAATAGTCAACTAAATTTATGCCCATTGATAGAATCATAACATAGAAAAGAAAAATAGCTAAAATAAATATTTTTAAAAATACTCTATATAACATATTACTTACTTCTGTTTCACTTAGGTCTCTTGCTGTGGTTTTGTCCTGTTCTTTCATTTGAGACATATTCTTCTGTCTCCTCATTTTGTGTGTTTGGGTTTCTTTGTAAACCACCCTTTCATTCTTAATATAAAGTCCACTTGGTCATGATGGATTCTCCTTTTTACACATTTTTGGATTTGATAGCTTAAATTTTATTAAGAATATTTTCATCTTTTCATGAAAGACATTTTTCTATGGTTTTCTTTCCTTATAATGACTTTGTCTAGTTTTGGTATCAGACTAATAGTAGCTTCATACAGTGTATTAGGAAGTAGACCCTCTTTTTTCCAATTTGTTTATAATAAATTGCACTTAATTTATACTATTTCTTCATGAAATATTTGGTAGAGTTCACTGGTAAGATTATATAATTGTGGACCTCACACACATACAAGTGAACATACTGATATAGGAGCTTAAAAGACTTCAGAAAACCAAAATAATCTTGAAAGAAGAAAGGTCTTTGACTTCAACTTACATCTTAAAAAAACTAAAAAAAGAAGAAAGAAAAAAAAAGAAATAAATAAATAAGCATGGACAATAAACTAAAGAACAGAAAACAATAGAGAAAGTCTCCAAAATTAAATCTGGTTCCTTAAGAATACCAAACATTTAAAAAATCATATTTTACATGTGGATATATTGTTTCAAGTTTCTATGATTACCTACATTCACTTATGATCCTATTTCAATTTTAGGATTTTTAAAAAATTTCTGCAATATTATCATGAATTACCCAAACACAATAAACAAATTAAATTTATTTAATGAATTTTCTTGGACATTGAAACTGCATCCAACTTCAAAAGAATCATAATGAGGTAAAGAAAAATCGAAATATGTTAGATTTGTAGTATATCAGATGGGGGATTGAGGAACAAAAATAATCTTGCTTGATAAAGTTAATAAAATATCTTTTCTCTTTCCTGGAGCATGCCCTGTGAAAATACCAATTTGAAGCTCAGTTACAATGGGAGAAAAAAGTGAGGGTTGAATGTATAAAACGTGTTATGTTGACTTAAAGCACTTTAAAATGTAGACCCTTCCTTTTGATAACTAGATCATATTTTATTCAGTGCATCTGAGCAAATAAATATACAGAAATCAGCATACCCTAGCAATTACCAACCTTCCTAGCATCATACATTTTCAACTGCTCCTGTATTTCTCTGTCATTGAGTAATATAATTACTATACTGGATGTTCTTTATTTTCTGCAAAGTTATTCTTCATCCTCTGCCTTGTAATGCAGTTGAAAATATGTTGATAAATTGAAAAATGCTTCAGTGTAAAATGAATACATCCGAACTTGCTTATTTTTGAAGAGCAAATAAAAATATTTCTTCAGTAACATGATTTTAATCTCTGTGAGTTTGCCTATACTGATTATAAAACCAGGGGAAGGTTTTAATTATAAAGACAGAATGATTAAGCAAACTAAAACTTAGAAACACAAAAATTCAATATGAAGATAAGTTTTATTCCTTCACTAATAGTTCTATATATGTTTGTAATTTTAATAGTAATCATTTAAATAATTTTCTTGAATAAGTTAACTTTCTGTAACTCGAGAACTTGACACACTTGCAATTTTTTGTTCCTATTCTGGAAACTCATAATGTCAAAGATATATTGAAGAGTAATTTTGTTAAATTTAAAATTCAACCAGATATGCCCCTAAACCATTTGAGATAGATGGATTGTCAATAAATATTTAATAGTTCTTCTTTTCTCAATTTTTTTTTGAAATTTAGTATCTACTAAAAAAAAAAATGAGGTTGGACTGTTATATCTAATGCTCCTTTCCAGTTGTCTCTTTACTTTTCTATGATAACTGAGTTTTTGTGTCTTTTATGGGATCACAATCCATTGCCTTATTGTAGGAGAGGCAAAATGGATAAAATTGAGACATTGAGCCACCACTAACATTAATGTATTTTACTTTGATACAAAGTGGGCTAAGTAGTTGCCCAGGACACATACATAAATAATTTAAGATAATATCTACATTGCAAGGTCACTTTCTGGGATGCAGCCATTTCAAAATGTTTAATTTTGAGGTTAACATTTCCATATAGACTAGCAGAAAATCTGATCATTAAAGAGGTAATATAATTTGGGAAGAATTGGTCTGTTATTAAGATGTGGGATTTATCTTTGTTCCAACTAGGAAAGAACATAATCAAAAGAAAGAAATAATATTTCAACACTACTAGAAAGCAAAAAAGGTTTTTGAATTGGAGACTAAAAAAAATCTAAACTAGTTACCTTCCTTTACAAACACAGCTAGACAGGATTGTCCTTAACTGGCTTAAAGATAGAAGATGTAAGATTAATCATTCAATTTGTGCTTCCAAAACTGCTTCTCCCACACAGTCGTCATCAAACCTGGTGAATCATAAATGAAATAGATAAACTAAATAAATATATATAGATACAGATATATAGATGATATATATATGTACACACATTTTTACATACATATAAAATTTATTTCATTAGACTGAACATCACAGACACCTGTGAAGAGGACTTAAAGTCACAAACAGTATATTTACTTTACTTTTCTTAATGACTTGAAACTGATGGTAAGAGGTAAAGAAAGTGAATATTTGTAAGAGTGTGTGTGTGTGTGTGTGTGTGTGTATGTGTGTGTGTGGTGTCTCTATATTTATTTTGAGATAAACTGGAAGACCCATTTTGACGTATTTCTGATTGCCTTAATAAAAAAATGCTCACCTCAAGCTGCCAGTACGAGCAATAGGAAGATACCAGGTTCTGACTCACTCTACCCTAGGAAAATTCTACATTTTGAAATATACCAAAGTTTAACCTAAGCAAGAACATGGACTTCCTTCATGCTAGGCCTCTGTAGCACCATCCAGAGTGGAAACCAGAGAATAAGATATGTCATAGCATGAGAAAAAATGTTATCAAATGATTATTGGTTGAAATATATAGAATTATCAAATCCCCCAAAATAAAAGTCTTCCCATGATTGATTTCTCACTTACAAACTTATAATAAACTTTGTGATGCTAATAAGAAATATAAATATTTTGGGATTATGTCTTTTAAACAAGGGGAGCCGTAAAGAAGACTCCCTGGGGGCACCTGGGTGGCTCAGTGGGTTAAGCCTCTGCCTTTGACTCAGGTCATGATCTCAGGGTCCTGGGATCCAGCCCCACATTGGGCTCTTTGCTCAGCAGGGAGCCTGCTTTCCCCATCTCTCTGCCTATCTCTCTGCCTACTTGTGATCTCTCTCTCTGTCAAATAAATAAATAAAATCTTTAAAAAAAAAAAAAAAAAAGACTCCTTGCTCTGCAACTAGCTCATAGCTTCATTTAGTTCTATGGACTTGTACATATTGAATTGATTTTGTCATATGGGCTCTAACAAAAGCCAGGTTAAAAGCCAGGCTATATATACACAGGAATATATACATATATATATATATATGTATATGCCTATATATTTTTATATTTATATTTATATTATTTTCCCCCCCATTTGCTAGGACTCTGGAACTTCCACTTTGGAGAAATGTTGCAAGAGTGACTTCTGTAGTTCCAGATTGAGGACAACTTATATGGGAAAGGGGGAGCTAGGCATACATTTTTCTCACTGCAAACCTAACTTTACAATGCATCACATTCACC
Source organism: Mustela lutreola (assembly GCF_030435805.1). Taxonomy (NCBI): domain Eukaryota; kingdom Metazoa; phylum Chordata; class Mammalia; order Carnivora; family Mustelidae; genus Mustela; species Mustela lutreola. The sequence goes on from NC_081295.1 coordinate 109,548,022, forward strand.
TCTAACCTTATTTGTTGGTTGACCTAGACATAGGTATAATATTATTACTCCTTCAAATTTCATCAAATTTCTCCAGGTGATATGAAGCCAATAAATGTAATTTAAGTTTACACTGAGATTAGTGTTAAAAACAGCTTACAAATCATTTTATAAAGAAAATAAAACTAACATTTTGAAGAAGTTACGCATGCATATGAGTGTATATGAATACGTGTGTGTGTGCAACTGGGTGTGTAGTGGCAAAGCATTGAATCTACTACTTTTTTTTATATTAAAAAACTCTTCAAAGAAAAAAAAAAGAAAAGAAAATCTATTATATACCTCCAATACTTGCATTCTTATATTCTTATAAAACAACAACAGCAATCCTGAATCCACATTTAACTTCAAACTTTAAAACTTGTCTCTAGAAAATGCTGTAATTTTGTAGTTTCTCTTCAAAATTCTTCAACATTTGTAAATGCAGTTCCATTTTCAGGGTATGATTCATTTGAAGACAACCATATGGATAAGACTCTATATAGTCTTTCTCATATCTATGTTGCAGGGTTTCTTTTCCTTTAGCACCCACAGTTCTTGGTCATGCAGCTTTGAAGAGTGGAGAGGTAGAACAGACAAAAACTGGTGGACAGCAAAGCAAAGTTTATTGCGGAGTGGTACAAAGCTCCCCAAAGAGGGAAGGGGCCCAAGAGGGTTTCCACTGAAGTTTCTTAGTCTGAATTTTTACGGGCTTGTTGGCGGACTGCTTTAATGTGATTAACCCCATGAACTTGGCACCCAATCAGGTTTTTCTGCATGTGCTCATCTGCCTATCAGGTACTTGTTCATGTGAGAACAGGTGAAGGACTGCTTTCAGGGTGGTGTAAAATCCTTTTAAGGGTGGTTTCCTCTTAGGGAGGAGGTCACTTGCCCCTGCCTGCCTTTCTTCTGACTATCTTTCATTATCTACACCTTAAGCAGAGAGTTAAATTCCTGACTTTGGGATTGCGAGTAAGATGCTTTTCATATCTGAGCATTTTATTATCATTACTCAGAACTTAGATTGAGTGTTTCATTTATGTATTTTGGTAGATTGCCATTAATTTTATGTATTACCTTTCCAATATTAAATAATAGAGTGTAATTATAGACTTGAAATGCTTAAATCCTTATTTCTTCTGTTTTTAATATGCTATGATTTTGAGCTAGGCTTCAGACATAATATCTGAATATTCTCAATTGATTCTTCACATATTCTACAAGCAATGAATAAGCCATGTTGAATTAATATTGAAAGAACATCTCTTCAGATCAATTTGCTACAAAAATGTGTTCTGTGATAAGAGTAAATCATTCTTAAGATAATAACCATAATCATGAAGCATATTTTAGAAAATAAAGAACTATTCCATTTTTTTTTTTCTTCCAAAGTTAGAGTCAAAGCTAAATGTCTTCTGAAATACTAGGCATTCCGCCAGAACTCTGCAGGGAATGTCTTCTGCAGTTAGGATCACACTCAAACGACCACTATCTGATACAGCACTTTAAACTTTATCCTGAAAGTAATGATATTAGCTCAATGAATTTCTACTTGTTCTTTTAATCATTCTGACCTCTCTCAAAAAAAAAAAAAAAATCGCATGTTATTCAAGTATTTAATGAGTATCTTTGCAGTACAGTTTTACATTAATTGCTTTCAACCATTACTATGACTTGTACGTAGAAACAAGAATATGAAGCAGAAATTAGATTTCTAATTAAGCAGTCCACAGTTCGACTATCTTCTAGATGTGAATTAGTCTTAAGGGCATTTATAAAGAGATGTTGTTTGAGGAATATTTGTGTTCGCGGCCTCACTAGTCAGAATTATTTAGCAAAGTTCAGGCACAATTCCGATACTATGAGCAAGCCGATTGTGGCTTTGTTTGTTTGTTTTTGGAGGCTGTTAACAACTAAGTGGGTGTATGTATTCATGGTTTAGCCCTAAGGAGTAATTCCAATCAAAGAATTTTAGAAGAGATAATCAAGGTCAATGGTGCATATCAACTGAGAAAGGAAATTTCAAGCAGGTGGGAACTTCCTAAATACTTTAACTGGAGGGTTAGGACACTTTTTATAAAGGTGGTTGTTTTGACTCTAGTTTCCTCCTTCTTCTCCTCCTGCTCCTCCTCCTGCTCCTCCTCCTCCTCCTTCTCCTTCTTCTTTTTTTCAAATCCAAAAAAGAGACTCTTATAAATTCTAGAAGATTTGGTGCCACTCTGCATGTATCCCATAATATAAAAGGAACTAGAAATCTTGAGATACCTCTATCTCCAAAATTCTTTTTCAGTAGTCTATTTTTAAAAATATTTTATTTATTTATTTGACAGAGATCACAAGTAGGCAGAGAAGCAGACAGAGAGGGGGGAAAAGGTTCCTCGCAGAGCAGAGAGCCCCATGCAGGGCTCAATCCCATGACCCTGGGATCATGACCGGAGCTGAAGGCAGAGGCTTTAACCCACTGAGCCACCCAGGAGCTCCTTCAGTCGTCTATTATTGATATCTTCAGTTTAATTGGTTTGCTGACAGGAATCATTAAGAGCAGCATGAGAATATTTGGTGAACTGGGTATGAAAAGGGGGCAAGGGAGTAAGTTATAAAATGGGTGGATATGGAAATTGAGTTAAAACTTTAATTATTCTAAAACTTTGCTTAATTGAACATAATAAAATAAACTAGAATAAAATAAATAAGAAAAAAACTTTGCTGCAAGCACTCTTCGCCAATGAATAATGGCACCTATTAGTGAGCAATTATTTTGAAACAGATAATAAAATTGATTATAATACTAACCAATAAGCTTTTAAATCTAATAGCATTTACCTTGTATGTAATTGAAAACATTCATTTTATTTTCCACAGAGGGTGAGATAGAGCACATGTGTGCATGTGTGCATTCACACACACACACACACACACACACACACTCACATACACACACATTACACACACCCAGGAGCCCAACGCTGGGCTGAATCTCACAACCCTGAGATCCTGACCTGAGCAAAATCAAGAATCCAGTGCTTAACCTGCTGAGCCACCTAGGTAGGCACTGTGAAAACATTCAATCTTTATTGAATGTTGATTGGCTCATTGAAAGCTTTAAAAGTGCTTAATACTCCTACTTTGACTAATTCAAACAACAAATATTTTTGACTAATATCTAATTTCATACTTACACAAATTTATTAAGAACATATGATAAAACAAAGATATGTAAATACTTAATAGAGTAATATATGTTTATTTGAATTTTAATTATTTTAAATATGATAGTTACATTTTTATAAAATGTATTTTTGCAAAATTTACTGACTACAAATTAAATGTCAATTTAAATTGCCAATTGTTTTGAGATATTTATTTGGACACATATATTTGATTTTGGAAATTATTTCTGGGGTAATATTGAGAAGCAAATAATTTGTTATAAACAACCATGTTAAATGTTATTTATTTTTAATGAGTGAAACACTTTTTAAGAAAAAAAAATAAAAATGACTTGAATATGTTGATGGTCTCTAATTTTCTACTCTCTAATTTTTTTTTAAATCATGTATTGATCTATTCTCCATTTTTTTTTTTTTTTTTTTGGAAGCAGCCAAGAATATAATAGAACTTAGAGATCTTTACAATTGGAGATCTTTAGTACAGCAGCCAGTCTAATAATCATGCCCTGTCTGTTCTTTGGACTGACTGATCCACACTCCCTGTTTGTAATGGGATTTATGATTCCAGTTTGTGATCATACTTACCACCTCCCTATTTGTGTTACATAAGGCATACAGAGAAACAAAGTACGCAGATAAGAAGTCTTTTGTGAGTTCTTTGTGTGGATATGTGTGTGTGTAGTCTTCAGTGTTTTTTATATATGTAATGTCATATCATCTGCCAATGGAGATCATCAGATTTTCCAATTTGAGTGTGAAGTTAGCTCAGGGTTTTTCTTATATGGACTTTATTATGTTGAGATAAATTCATTCTAAACCTAGCAAATTCAGTAAAGTTGCAGGATATAAAATCAACATACAAAAATCAATGGCATTTTTGTACACTTAAAAAACTTTTTGAAAAAAATAATTAACAAAAAGCTCATTTACAATCGCCATTTAAAAAAAATACTTTTAACCTCAGGCACCTGGGTGGCTCAGTGGGTTAAAGCCTGTGCCTTCAGCTAAGGTCATGATCGCAGAGTCCTGGGATCAAGCCCAGCATCAGGCTCTCTGCTCAGCAGGGAGCCTGCTTCCCTTCCTCTCTCTCTGCCTACCTTTCTGCCTACTTGTGATCTCTATCTGTCAAATAAATAAATTTTTAAAAATCTTTAAAAAAAATTAAACTTAAAGAGGCAAAATATTTGTACACTGAAAACTACAATACATTAATGACAGAAATTAAAATGGACACAAATAAATGGAAAGACAGCCCATGCTTATAGATTGAGAGATTTAATATTAAAATATCTTACCTTCCCAAAGAAATAAACAAATTCATTGTAATCCCTACTAAAATCCATATGACACTTTTTTACAGAGAAGGGAGTAAAAGCAATCTCAAAATGTTTATGAAGCCACAAAAGACTCCAGAAACTTGAGAAAGAAGAGGCATGATGCTTTCTGATTTTAAAATATAATACAGGGGCGCCTGGGTGGCTCAGTGGGTTAAAGCCTCTGCCTTCGGCTCAGGTCATGATCCCAGGGTCCTGGGATCGAGCCCAGCATTGGGCTCTCTGATTTGCAGGGAGCCTGCTTCCCCCTCTCTCTCTTTCTGCCTCTCTGCCTACTTGTGATCTCTGTCAAATAAATAAATAAAATCTTTAAAAATAAATACAATAAAATACAAAACTATAGTAACCAAAACAACATGATATGGGGGGAGGGGGTAGACATATAGACCAATGGAAAAGAATAGTGAGCCCAGAAAAAAACCTGTGTAAGAAGAGTCAAATGATCTTCTACAAAGGGCCAAAAAAACAAAATGCGGAAACAGATGTTTTTTTAGCAGATGCTGTTCTACATGCAGAACTTGATCTTACACCATACACAAAAATCAACTCAATATGAATTATGCATTTAAAGACACAAATTGTAAAACTATTAAAACTATTAAACTATTAAAACTATATATAGGAAACTTTCTTGACATAGGCCTTGGTGATGGGCTCTTGGACATGACACTAAAAGTATAAAAACAAAAATGGAGAGACTATGTTAAATGAAAAAGCTCTTATTCACCAAAGAAAATAATCTGAGTGAAAATGTAATGTATAGAATGGAAAACACAAGTGTAAACCACATATATTATGAAGTTTTAATCTAAAATATATAAAAAGCTCATACAAAATAACAAAAAGCAAACAACATTTTTTTCTGTTCTAAAAAATACTTGATTATTATTATTTCTGAGTTTTTTGATTGTTTGTTTATTTTTTGACAGATAGAGACACAGAGAGACAGGGAACACAAGCAAGGGGAGTGGAGAGGGAGAAACAGATCTCCACAGAGCATGATGAGGGGCTCGATCCTATGACTCTGGGATCATGACCTGAGCTGACGGCAGGCGCTTAATGACTGAGCCACGCAGGCACTCTGTTCATTATTATTTTTTGTTATAGTTGATCCACAATGTCACTTGAATTTCAGGTGTACAACACAGTGATTGGACAACTGTATACATTATGCTGTGCTCACCACAGAATAGCTACCATTTGTCACCATACAATGCTCTTACAATACCATTAACTATACCCCCTATGCTGTACCTTTTATCTTCACAACTTACTCATTCCACAACTGCAAGCCTGTCTCTCCCACCCTTCTTCACCTAATTAGCCCATCACCTACTACCTCTTCCAGGTGGTAACCATCATTTTGTTTTCCGTATCTTTCCGTATTTATTGCTCTGACTCCCCATTTGGGCAAATACCCAGTAGTGGACTAATTGGATCATATGACATTTCTCTTCTTAATTTTTTGGGGAAACTCCATATTGTATTCTACAGTACCCATTTATATTCTCACCAACAGTGCATGAGTGCTCCTTTTTTTCCACATTTTCATCAACACTTAGTATATCTTATTTGGATTTGGGCCATTCCAACAAACAAAAGGTGCTATATCATTATGGTTTTGATTTGCATTTCCCTGTTTACTGATGTTGATTTTCTTTTAATTTTTTACGTTTTATTTACATATTGTATTATTAGTCCCAGGGGTACAGGTCTGTGAATCGCCAGGTTTACACACTTCACAGCACTCACCATAGAACATACCCTCCCCAATGTCCATAACCCAACCATCCTCTCTCTCTCCAGTTCCCCCCAGCAACTCTCAGTTTATTTTGTGAGATTAAAGCCTCTTATGGTTTGTCTCCCTCCTGATCCCATCTTGTTACATTTTTTCCTTCCCTAGCCTTTAAACCCCCAACATTGCCTCTCAAATTCTTCATATCAAAGGGATCATATAATAATTGTTTTTCTCTGACTGACCTATTTCGCTCAGCATAATACCCTCCAGTTCCACCCACATCGTTGCAAATGGCAGGATTTCATTTCTTTTGATGGCTGCATAGTATTCCATTGTGTGTATATATACCACTTCTTTATCCATCCATCTGTTGATGGACATCTAGGTTCTTTCCACAGTTTGGACATTGCAAACATTGCTGCTATAAACATTCAGGTGCACATACCCCTTCAGATCAATACATTTGTATCTTTAGGGTAAATACCCAGCAGTGCAATTGTTGGGTCGTAGGATAGCTCTATTCCCAACTTTTTGAGAAACTTCCATGCTGTTTTCCAGAGTGGCTGCACCAGCTTGCATTCCCACCAACAGTGTAAGAGGGTTCCTCTTTCTCCACAACCTTGCCAGCATCTGTTGTTTCCTGACTTGTTAATTTTAGCCATTCTGACTGGTATGAGGTATTATCTCATTGTGGTTTTGATTTGTATTTCCCTGATGCCGAGTGATGTGGAGCACTTTTTCATGTGTCTGTTGGCCATCTGGATGTCTTCTTTACAGAAATGTCTGTTCATGTCCTCTGCCTATTTCTTGATTGAATTATTTGTTCTTTGGGTGTTGAGTTTGAGATGTTCTTTATAGATTTATAGATATCTGATATGTCATTTGAAAAATCTTCTCCCATTCTGTCAGTTGTCTTTTGGTTTTGTTGACTGTTTCCTTTGCTGTGCAAAATCTTTTGATCTTGATGAAGTCCCAATAGTACACTTTTGCCCTTGCTTCCCTTGCCTTTGGTGATGTTTCTAGGAAGAAGTTGCTGCCTGTGTTCTCCTCTAGGATTTTGATGGATTCCTGTCTCACATTGAGGTCCTTCATCTGTTTGGAGTCTATTTTTGTGTGTGGTGGGAGGAAATAGTCGTTTCATTTTTCTGCATGTGGCTATCCAATTTTCCCAACACCATTTGTGGAAGAGACTGTCTTTTTTCCATTGGACATTCATTCTTTCTTTGTCAAAGATTAGTTGACCATAGAGCTAAAGGTCTATTTCTGGGATCTCTATTCTGTCCCATTGACCTGTGTGTCTGTTTTATGTGCCAGTACCATACTGTCTTGATGATTACAGCCTTGTAATAGAGCTTGAAGTCTGGAATTGTGATGCCACCAACTTTGGCTTTCTTTTTCAACATTCCTCTTGCGATTTGAGGTCTTTTCTGGTTCCATATAAATTTTAGAATTATTTGTTCCATTTCTTTGAAAAAAATTGATTGTATTTTGATAAGGATTGCATTAAATGTGTAGATTGCTTTAGGTAGCTTAGACATTTTCACAATATTTGTTCTTTGAATCCATGAGCATGGAACATTTTTCCATTTCTTTGTGTCTTCTTCAATGTCTTTCATGAGTACTTTATAGTTTTCTGTGTACAGATTCTTTGCCTCTTTTGTTAGGTTTATTCCTAGCTATCTTATGGTTTTGGGTGCAACTGTAAGTGAGAATGATTACTTAATTTCTTTCTTCTGTCTTGTTGTTGGTTTATAGAAATGCAACTGATTTCTGTGCATTGATTTTATATCTTGACACTTTACTGAATTCCTGTACAAGTTCTAGAAGATTTGGTGTGGAGTCTTTTGGGTTTTCCACATAAAGTATTATATCATCTGCAAAGAGTGAGAGTTTGATTTCTTCTTTCTTGATTTGGATGCCTTTTATTTCTTTTTGTTGTCTGATTGCTGTGGCTAGGACTTCTAGTAATATGTTGAATAGCAGTGGTGATAATGGACATCACTGCCATGTTCCTGACCTTAGCAGAAAAGCTCTTAGTTTTTCCTCCATTGAGATGATATTCACTGTGGGTTTTTCATAGATGGCTTTGATGATATTGAGGTATGTACCCTCTATCCCTACACTTTGAAGAGTTTTGATCAAGAAAGGGTGCTGTACTTTGTCAAATGCTTTTTCAGCATCTATTGAGAGTATCATATGGTTCTTATTCTTTCTTTTATTAATATATTATATCACATTCATTGATTTGTGGATGTTGAACCAAACTTGCAACACTGGAATAAATCCCACATGGTTGTGGGCAATAATCCCTTTAATGTACTTTTGGATTCTTTTGGCTAGGATTTTGGTGAGAATTTTCACATCTATGTGCATCAAGGATATTGGTCTGTAATTCTCTTTTTTGATGGGGTCTTTGTCTGGTTTGGGGATCAAGGTAATGCTGGCCTCATAAAATGAGTTTGGAAGTTTTCCCTTCATTCCTATTTTTTGGAACAGTTTTAGGAGAAAAAGAATTAATTCTTCTTTAAAGGTTTTGTAAAATTGCCCTGGGAAGCTCTCTGGCCCTAGGCTCTTATTTGTTGGGAGATTTTTGTTAACTATTTCAATCTCCTTACTAGTTATGGGTCTGTTCAGGTTTTCTATTTCTCCCTGGTTCAGTTGTGGTAGTTTGTATGTCTCTAGGAATGCATCCATTTCTTCCAGATTATCAAATTTGCTGGCATATAATTGCTCATAATATGTTCTTGTAAATGTTTGTATTTCTTTGGTGTTGGTTGTGATATCTCCTCCTTCATTCATGATTTTATTTATTTGGGTCTTTTCTCTTTTCTTTTTGATAAGTCTGGCCAGGGGTTGCTCAATCTCATTACTTATTTCAAAGTACCAGCTCCTAGTTTCATTGATTTGTTCTACTGTTTCTTTGGTTTCTATTTCATTGATTTCTGCTCTGATCTTTATTATTTCTCTTTTCCTGCTGGATATAGGCTTTCTTTGCTGCTCTTTCTCCAGCTCCTTTAGGTGTAGAGTTAGGTTGTATTTGAGACCTTTCTTGTTTCTTGAGAATGGCTTGTATCACTATATATTTTTCTCTCAGGACTGCCTTAGCTGTGTCCCACAGACTTTGAACAATTGTGTTCCCATTATCATTTGTTTTCATGAATTTTTTCCATTCTTCTTAATTTCCTGGTTGACCCAGTCATTCTTTAGCCTCCATGTATTTGGGTTCTTTCTAAATTTCCTCTTATGATTCAGTTTTAGCTTCAGAGCATTGTGGTCTGAAAATATGCAGGGAATGATCCCAATCTTTTGGTACCCGTTGAGACCTGATTTGTGACTCAAAATGTTATCTATTCTGGAGAATGTTCCATGTGCAGTAGAAAAGAATGTGTATTCTGTTGCTTTGGGATAGAATGTTCTGAATATAACTGTGATGTCCATCTGGTCCAGTGTGTCATTTATGGCTTTTATTTCCTTGTTGATCTTTGCTTGAATGATATGTCCATTTCAGTGAGGGAGGTTTTAAAGTCCTCTGCTATTATTGTATTATTTTCAATGTGTTTCTTTGATTTTGCTATTGTTATATAGTTGGCTGCTCCCATTTTAGGGGTATAGATATTTAAAATTGTAAGATCTTCTTGTTGGACAGACTAAATATGACATAGTGTCCTTCCTTATCTCTTATTATAGTCTTTGGCTTAAAATCTAATTGATCTGATATAAGGATTGCCACCTCAGCTTTCTTTCAATGTCCCGTAGCAGGGTAAATGGTTTTCCACCCCCTCACTTTAAATCTGGAGGTGTCTTTGGGTCTAAATGCATTTCTCTTAGACAGCATAAACTGGTGAATGGAACAGAACCACCCACTTAATTTTGGGTGTATTTTGGTCTCTTAGAAGAAACTTCCTCCCAAAATTTTAAAGAAAGAAAAACGTGTATGTATATATACAAAAAATAAGGTTAAACATGATGAAGGGATGGGATATGATTGTAAAGATGAAAAATTTAAAAAAAATTCTAAAAAAGGAGTTTATAAGGTAAGTTTGTTGGGAAAAGAAAGAAAAAGTGGAGAGAATTTGATCAGACTGGAGACTGGAATAAAGCCCTGTGCTAGATTAGGGTGTAACTTGATCTATTAGAAGTTGTATCCCAAATTTATTTAGAAGAATATACCCTATATGTATAAAAAAATAAAGTTAGATACAATGAAGGATAAAATATGACTATAATAATGAAGGTTTAAAAATATTTCTAAGATAAACTAGTTAAAAAAACATTAAAGAAGAAAGAGTAGAAGTTAAAAAAATTAGAAAAAGAAAATAAATTTAAAAAATAAAAAATAAAAATAAAAAGCAATAAAAATAAAAATAAATAAATAAAATTAAAAATATTTAAATAACTTTGCAAGCCTAAAGAAGCATGTGGAGAAAGCAATGAATTCCATTATTTTATTTTCTTCTCCTCTGGAATTCCACTGTTCTCCTTGATCAGTGAGCTTGGTCTTGGCTATATGTTCTTGCTGATCTTCTGGGGGAGGGGGCCTGTTGTAGTGACTCTCAAGTGTTTTTGCCCAAGGTGGAATTGCACTGCCCTTGCCAGGGGTGGACTATGTAATCTTCTCGGGTTAGCTCTCAGGAGCTTTTGCTCCCTGAATGCTTTCTGTAGAGCTCTGGAGGACTGGAATGAAAAATGCCGGCCTCTCAGTCTCTGCCCTGGAGGAGCCCAGAGCTCGGGGCCCCACTCCTCAGGGCACCCTTGGAGAAAAGCGCTCAATCACTCCTGTCTCCCTGGTCTCCTGCTGCGCTCCAAGCTCACCCATCCTGTGACTGAGTGTTTCTGTCTCTGGCATATGGCCTCATTTGTAGTCTCCAAACCCAGCCCATTCTTGCCTCCAGAGAAGGAAGGTGATTCTCCCTGATTCTGCCAATTGTAGGGTCCCTGCTCAAAGATTATATATATATATATATATATATATATATATATATCCTACGGGTCACAGTTTAAGGTAAACATGAGCTGAGAGCTCATTCCTTGGCTCTGTCTCTGCAGCCAGCTTCCCTGCTCTGACACCTGCAAGCTCTGTTACACTCAAACACCCCTGATCCTTCTGTGGCCATGCGGGACCCTAGACCCCGCTGTTCCAGCGAGTGCTCCAACCCCACTTAGCCTTTGGAGCGATGTCTCTCAGTGGAGCAGACTTTCAAAAGTTCTGATTTTGTGCTCCATTGCTCTGCCACTTGCCATGAGCTGGCCCTTCCCCCCACAGTCTATCTGTCCGTTGCTTCAGATTCACTTCTCCGCACATCCTACCTTTCAGAAAGTGGTCAATATTCTGTTTCTAGAATTGCTGCACTTCTTCTCTTAAATCTCCTGTTGGATTTGTATGTGTTCAGAATGGTTTGTTAACTATCTAAATGAACTCCTGCAACCTGAAGTCATCTCAGCCTGCTACTTCTCCACCATCTTGACTCCTCTCATCAATGCTGATCATCATTTTATGAGCCTGTGGGCTATCTGTATGTCTCAAACAATCCTATTTATATTTGGGCAACGAAATCAAATAAGCATTTTTCCAAAAAAGAAATACAAATAGTTAACAGGTAAATAGATATACAAAAAGACATTCAACGTCACTAATCATTAAGGAAATGCAAATTAAAACTACTGTGAAACATATTACCTTGCACTTATTAGATGGTTATCATTAAAAAAAAAATGTTGTCTAGGATGTGGAATGAATATTTGTGTGTTTTGGGTAGGAACATAAATTGGCACAGCTGCTATCAAAACCAGTATAGGCATTTCTCAATAAAAACTTAAAATAGAACTAACACTCATTCAGCAATCCCACTTTGGGGTACATATCCAAAATACTGAAATTAGAATCTCAAAGAGATATCTACATTCTCATGTTCATTGCAACACTGTTTGTAGTATCTAATATGTAGAAATAGTTACTGATAGACAAATAAATAAAGAGTGTGGTATATACATATAATAGAAAAATTTTCAGCCTTAAAAAAATGAAGTAAATTCTGGTGCATGTGGAAACATGAATGAAACTTGAGGGCATAATGCTAAGACAGGATAAGATAAGATAGTTGCAGGACAAATACTTCATGATTTTACTTATACAAGGTATTTAAGGTAGTCAAACCCATAGAAACAGAAATAGAATAATGGTTGTCCTGGAAGGGAAAATTAGAGGTCACTGTTCAATGGGTATGAAGTTTCAGATTTATAAGATAACTAAGATCTAAGGATCTGCTATACAACATTGTGCCTCTATTTTTCAGTATTGTGAATATACTGTATTTTTCACTTAAAAAATTTCTAAGGGGGCATTCTGATTAAGTGTTCTTACTACTGTTATTATTCTTAATAAATGCTTTACTTCTTTGGAGATTAAATACATGAATCCTTATATATATATATATAATATAATATTATATAGTATATTAATATAATATCAATTATTATATTCAATTAAACCATAATTGAAAAAAGAATACCATGCTAACATAGACTTGTTAATAAAATGTATTATATATGACTATTATCTAAACTTACAGAATTTTTCTTTTTGAGTGTCTGGTGACATTTTCACCAGTAGTGCTGATAAATTTGAAATTCCCATTTATTACTTTTTCTTTTACATTCATCAATTTACAACTTACTCTGATTACTTTTTCCCCTTTGAATTTTCTTCTTCCTATTTTTCCCTCCACTGGTTATTTTAATTTGATTTTCTTACAGATGAGTCTCTTTGTTATATTATACAATATGATGTAATATGATATGACACAATGTACTATCCGCTGTGTATATAGGTCATACCTTTCTTTCCTTTCTTTCTTTTTTTTTTTTTTTAAGGGAAAAAAAAGAGAGCAGGTGTGCATGAGTAAGGGCAAAGATTGGGGAAGGGCAGAGGGAGAGAGAGAATCCTAAGTAGGCTCCACGCTATCACAGAGTTCACATGGGGCTTGATCTCACTACCCTGAGATTGTGACCTGAGCCAAAATCAAGAGTTGGATGGTTAACCAATTGAGCCATCCAGGCACCCCAAGGCTCATATACATATTTTGTCATACCCTCCCAAACATGGCATGAGTTCTATGTCTGTCTGCAATTTTCTATGACATCTGTTTACTATCGTCATACCTTTTCAATATTCAAACTCTCCAAATTTTCCCTGCGTTTACCTGTCTTCCTTCATTTAATATAGCAAGATCAACTTTTCACAAAAAGTATCCCAAAGGAAGTTATGTGTACATTAGTGATATGTTAAAAAATGTCAGTAGGTGCAAATAATCATAAATATAAAAATGAATAAGTATTTTTTTATTGCAAAAGCATAGTATACTAATATAGATCACAAAAGTAATTAAAAGAGAAGGAAATAAACAAGTGGTTTTCCCCAAAATAATTTGACTATGGGAATTCTTTAACTTTTCTTATCTCAGGGCACACTATTTTGGAACCACAGATTTAAATCAAAGTACATTGAATCTGTGTTCCTTTAATAAATACCTGTGTAGTTTCATAATATTTAGGTTTAAAATTTGCTCTGAATCTCTATGTCCTCCTATGCATGAGCATGTGCATACGTGTGTGTGTGTATGCTACATAAATAAAATACTGCTAACAGAAGACCCTTCTAGCCCAATATGAAAGACCAAAAAAAGCAAAAACAAAAGCATAGTTTATTACTAGGTTAGTATTAACAGATTTGGATGCCTATAAATTAGCATAAAAGTGACAAGAAAGTTAGGGCAAAATGTCACACATTTTATACAGAAAAGCAGGAGAAAGAACAGTAATTTCCTTGTTTTCGACAAACAAAAGGGGTTCCTCCTTGTGACAATAATCTGTAAATCTGGAAGATCCCTGAGTTAATTCCAAATGTGGGTTTTTACAGATCTGAGGTTATTTGAGATAACCCCTAGATTATCTAGATGTCCCTTGGATATGTCTCTTCATTATCAAAATTGGAGACAAACCCTGAGAGAGATGTATTTTTATTCTAAAAATTAGAATTAAAAACTCAGATTCATACGATCTCCAAAGAAACACTCTTTAAAAAACAGGAAAGATGAAGATAATTTAGTTGCTTTTATAAATGTAGAAAATAATTTTCATTTACCCTAGTATTTCCCATTGTTCCCCAGGTTGTAAACTCTGCAAACTAAGTAAACTATTCCTTGATTTTTTTTTTTCCCTATTCCTGCCTGATTTTACTGACTAATTTCTGGAACTTTTATGTTATTGACACTGTTTTTTACCAAGTACAGTGTTCCATAGGGCAGGTCCTTGATAATATTGTTCAATAATTTACTTTCCAAAGTAAATACCATGAAAATTCTAGAGTAAAAATTGCTCCAAAATCTCAAAGCATAGTACAGATGAACAGTAAATCACTGTCACATTAATAGTGATATATTTCTCATAATACTGGATTATTATACACACACACACATGCACGCATACACACACACACATGCACGCATATAGTCATCAGATTGGTAATAGAGTTTTAAGTTAACAAAATGTATCATGTATTTTAGATTAAAATTCCACACTGCACTATTATTAACAGATCTCTGGAGTGAGTGAAATTATCCAATAAAATAAATATTAAACTGAATCCATAAGACATTATATTGGGCTAAAAAATGCTAAATAATGTTCATGCTTCCTATGCTAAATGATCTGTTCTCTGTAATTTCATTAATATTAGAATGTACCAATTGTAAATACATTTACATTGCTGATGGTACAAACTTGAGGAAGCATTGGACCAAGAAATAAGCAGCTAGTAAAATTAAGAACTGTGATCTCATATGCTGTGTTATTGCTGACACAAGAAATTACACATGTTGTAGAATTGTGATTATAAAGCTGTTAGCACATGCATAAAATTTGGGGCAAGTTTTAAATTTTGAGGGAATAAAAAAAGGATGTTAGGCCATTCACTTTTCAGGGGGTGAGGAGGGAGGTGGAATTTGAAGGACCTTTGCTGTACATCAATTACAGAAACCTAATTTCTCTTTTGATTAGAGTCACAGAGGTGACTGACTTGATTGAGAAGTTGTCAGGTATTAGAAATAACACAAATGTTATTTATCCAGCAGTGTAACAACACCAAAAAAATAAAAGGAACAAATTAAAACCCCCCAAATCTAAAGCTGATCCCAATTTTTACAGCTGTTACCAGACTCTTCAATTCTCCATCCATCCTACCATCTTAAGAATTGATATGGGGGGAGGGGTAATGAATGGCAGTCTGTTCCAAGACTCTGCCATCAAGATTCTTTCAAGTTAACAAATAATCAAAACCTAGTAGATTCAGGAGAAGCTCTTTACCTCCCTGTCAACTGCCTAAAAATAATTTGTATAGAGGATTGCTCCTGGAAGAGAGCTATCACCATAGATAACTACATTGTGATATAAATGAGGTAGGGTCGACAGGGAGGAATCTAACAAGGCCTGTTTGACTGAACTCCTGTCTTTGTCCCATGGGCTGTGAGTAACCCAACAAACATTTGTTTGCTAAACATTTATTCTTTTTCATTCTTCCTGAGGATCACAGTCCTTCCTTTGAAATTTCAGACTACTACCCTCTTTTCCTTAGTTGAGAATGACATATGTACTTCATTTTGCTTGACTGTCTCTGGAATGTCTGTGTGGGTTGCCCATGCATATGCAGTAAAATTTGATTTTCTCCTGTTAATCTGTTTTATGTCTTATGTAAATCTGATTCCTAGTCTGACTAGGACTTGAAGGTGACAGAAATTCTTACTGCCTGCCAATATCCAGGTGGAAATTCCTTCTTTCTTTTTTTTTTTTTTTTAAGATTTTATTTATTTATGACAGAGAGAGTACAAGTAGGAGGAGGGGCATGCAGAAGGGAAACAAGAAGCAGGCCCCCACTGAGTAGGGAGCAATGAGGGGCTCGATTCCAAGACCCTGAAAATGCGACCTGAGCTGAAAGCAGATGCTTAACTGATGGAGCCAACCAGGTGCCTCTCCAGGTACGAATTCTTTAGGAATGCTATGAGTGATGTATTGCTCTGTGAGGATACGGGAGATAATGGAGCATTGACAGTGATCAAGTCTGATACTTCATGTTAGTATATTTGGAAGAAAGGTCATACAAGTGGCTAAGTGCAAAGGACCATGAGAAAAAAAGCAGCATAACTACTAACAAACATGAGGCATTTTTAAAATTTTCATTGCCATTTAATTAACACTACATAGATTTATTCCTCCAAAGTATTCATATTAATGAATTCATTTGATTACATCCATTCTGTATACTATTTGTTAAAAATTATGATTTATAAATATTTGCATTCTTATACTTCCCTTTCTCCTTTGAGTTGTATTATTAGTTAACTCACTCATTAAGAATTCTTCTTTGCCCCATTAACTGTCAGAAGGTGAAGAGTTTGATTTCTGATGTTGGAACCAAGACCCAATTTACATTGCAGTTGACCTTTTCCCCAGGCCTTCAATAAAACAAAACAAAACAAAACAAAAGAAAATAAAAAGATGTGGAAGATATCATCAAACTGATGGGGAAACTTTCCTTTTGAAGGATTTTACTTAAAAGTAGTATAAACTAACCATCACAGAATCTATGACTACTTGTTTTCCTCTACGGCAAATATAGTTTGAGTGCTAATTGTCCATTGAGCCCTATACCAAATGGTATGGATATGCAAGTAAAGCCCAGGGGCAACTGGTTGGCTCAGTTGGTTAAGTGTCTGCCTTTGACTCAGGTCATTATGCCAGGATCCCAGGCTGGAGCCCCATATCCGCTTCCTGCTCAGCAGAGAGCCTGCTTCTCCTTTTTGCTCTACCCCTACCCATGCTTGTGCCCTCTCTCTCAACCTCTCTCTCTCTCTCTCTGTCAATAAATAAATATTAAAAAAAAAAAAAGGAGAAAAAAGAAAGAGTGTAAAACGTAATCCATATTTTCAGTGCAAGCACAATTTGGAACCATAAGTGGGAAATAGGCCTAAAACAGATCATTCCTATTCAGTGTGCTAAGTGACACCCTCATTCCAACAACATGCAAAGAAAACTACGACAGGAAACTAAATATCCATGAAGAAGGTGAGAAAGGAGCTCCAGAGGTAAGTAAGGTTAGAAGTGAGCTATGAAAGATAAGAGTTTCTCAAGAAGAGAAAGAGTAGTGGGGAAAAGGAGTAGTAGTTCCAAAAAGAGAAGAGAGACTCTCCCTTCCTCCCTCTGTCTTTTTCTTTCACACACAGAGTATAGAAATATGAATTGATTTTTTTAAAATTTTATTTACTTAAGTAATTTCTAGACAAATTGTGGGGCTTGAACTCATAATCCAGAGATCAGGAGCCCTGTGCACTTCCCATTGAGCTACACAGGCACCCCTGAACTGATTTTTTTTTTTTTTTAAGGAGTTTCAGGAGTACTCAACATGTAGGCCTCTTTGAGGGTTCAGATCTTAATTTCTAAGAGATTTCCAAATGTGCAAAGAATTTGAACTAGTCTGTTCATGATTACAACCTCAAAGACAGATTTTTATAAGGCACAAGAATTTCAGTGAATTAAATATTGTATTTCTATACATTTCCTCCCATCCACAAAGATCTCTTCTGAACTACAGTATTCTGGAGATACTTGTTGTTCTGTCTATCCATTGCTTATAGAGGGAATGGCCATTGCTTAAATACAAATGGAGGTACTGACATTTTACTTGTTTTCACTTCTGAGTCAGAGATTCAGTATAGATAGATTACACTGAAGATTTTAAAAATACAGATTTAAAAAGCAATAGGTAATGAAAACTTTTAACATTTTCAGTCCATTAAAATTAGTAAACATCTTCAGTTCTCAAACATATCTAAACACTAAAGGAAACCACGAATCTGATATTAAAAGTAAGTTCTGAACCACATTTTGTTATGATTGAATAAAAGAGATGTGACATTATAACTAAATTATGTAAGTTGTTTCTCCGTGGGATATTTTGTGGTTCAAAGAAATGTGGTTATAAAACATGCTTGTTTCTGGTAAGGAAAATGTGCCTGCTTCACTAAATAGAGATCTAAAAGAACCTAGATGAACTTCAGAATTTTGGACATACACATAAAAGCTTAATATGCTTGACATCTGTCACCCTCCACTAAACGACACAGTTGTGAATGGCTATAGTAGCAAGCATTTGGAGTACAACTTGAAAAAAAGGAATAATTAAAATACCAACATTTTAGGAAAAAATTGCATTAAAATTATAGTTGCATCAAGTTACCTAAAAAAATGGAAGAACACAAGTAAAAAATTGATTATGCATTCTACCAACATATTTAAATATAGTCCTCTCTTGTTTATAGAAAGTTTCAAATATATTTGAAAATATTGACTTTTTTTTAAAAAAAAATAGGCTTTCAGAATAATCCCTTTTATTGGAAAAAAACAAAAACAAGAACAATTACTAGGTTTTTTCCTGATCAACTTGCTGGCTAACTGAAATAAAAAGGTATCACACAATTTGAAATTAAAATGTTATCTAATTAAATTCAGTTTAAATAAATATGCAATCAACATAAACATGGTATTGTTAGTATGGAAAAATCACATAGTTTTCTCTTTTGAAAAATATCAATTATTGATACAGTATATATTTAATCATTTATAGTTAATTTTTATTTACTTACTTTTCCCCAAAGATTTTGTTTGTTCATTTATTTATTTATTTATTTGAGAGACAGAGAGGGAAAGCATGGCAGGGAAGGGGGTGCTCGATCCCAGACCTGAGCCTAAGGCAGGCACTTAACCAACTGTGCCACCCTGGTGTCCCTACAGTTATTTTTTATTAAAATCTTTTTTGTTTCACTTAGTGACATTGCTTATATTATTTTTAAAATTAAAATTTATAATAAACATGAAATAAGCAGGATAGGTATGGAATATATTCAACCAAAAATGGAAAATGTAAGATGAGAAGGAGTGTTTTTTAAACTAATCTTCTGGGGCGCCTGGGTGACTCAGTGGGTTAAAGCCTCTGCCTTCGGCTCAGGTCATGATCCCAGGGTCCTGGGATCGAGCCCCGCATCGGGCTCTCTGCTCATCAGGGAGCCTGCTTCCTCCTCTCTCTCTCTGCCTACTTGTGATCTCTGTCAAATAAATAAATAAAATTTTAAAAAAATAATAAAATAAAAAAATAAACTAATATTCCTAGTTTCAACTTAATCATGTACTCTCTTTGACATGAATGCTAAAACTGTCTTTACTATATAACAGTTAAACAGTTCAATGACAAATCTATACATGAGAATAAATTAGCTTAGTAAAAATACTTGAATATAGTCTTTTCAAAATTTCACAATTGACATAAATAAAACTTTCTGGTTTACAACTTCCTAATTTCAAACAAAATCTGATATCTGACCCACAAAATAAAAAATCTAAGTTTCATCTTACTAACATTAACAGTTATTCAATTCTTTAAAAAAATAAAAAAGATCTCTCTTCACGAACACAAATTTTAAATCAAAGATATAAACAATTAAAATTAATTTCAAACTGGAATGTATATGCCTAATCCCTCCCCAGAGAACATTTTTTAAGAAACATAGAAGGGTTTTTTAAAGGTAATTTCCCAGATTATCTCGTTTAAACCTCCTAAACACCCTCTGAGAATCATTCTATTAGTTTTCTTGGATTTAAAAATCAGAAACTAAAATTTCTAAAGATTCGTTAAAATGTCAAGGACACACAGATTAGTAAATGTTGGAGAACATGGGATCAAAACCAGTTAGTTTTTACTTTTTTTTAACCTTCTTTTTTCAAGTACCAACCTAGCACTGAAAACAAAAACAAAAACAAAAACAAAAAAACCACCCTAGGGAACAATTTTTGGAGTATAAGTACAAGTCTTTATATTAGCATTTTAAAAATTGCACATTTTTCTTGAGGATGACTTATATTTTATTGTTTAGTGGAAGATTCCCATAAATCATTTATATTTGAAATGCTGACTTAACATCATAATCACTTTCCTGCCCCCAAGAAACTTCTTCACAACTAAGTTAATTCATCTTTGTTTAGTTATGTTTTTATAGGTTAAATGGCTGCTTTTATTTGACAAATTAAGCACTTCAGAATTTATTATTGGGTCTTGGTTTTAACGGTGTGATTTCATTGCAGTTCTCTCAGTGCTCCTATAAAAAATAAGTAGTTTCAAGGTTTGAAATAATGCTGAAAAGTTAAAAGTGCTGTTCATATGATCAAGTAAGGCATTTAGTAAATAAATGTGCTTCTTAAAATGAACAATCACATCTTTTTAGTGTTTTTCCTTATAAAAATTTTCAATATATAATTCTAATTGGGAATTATATTTCTATGTATTATATATAATACTATATTGTCTCTATTTCAACTAAAAATAATACTTACATTTTAAAATGATGAAAATAATCTGAACTAATTTTATCCAGAGAGAAATAAATAATGTCAATCTTCATATAAATAAACCAAAATGACTAAAAATGTTTTTTGGTTTTTCGTTTTTGTTTTGTTTTTACAGAGAGAAAGATCACAAGTAGGCAGAGAGTCAGGCAGAGAGAGAGGGGGAAGCCGGCTCCCGGTTGAGTAGAGAGCCTGATGTGGGGCTCCATCCCAGGACCCTGAGATCATGACCCGAGCTGAAGGCAGTGGCTTAATCCACTGAGCCGCCCCTAAAAATGTTATTTTTAATAAGTGGCTTAAATCCATATGATGAATTAAATAGGTAATCAATTAGGCATCATGTGTTGAAGTCACATTTTTTTTAACGATTTATTTATTTTTTTGACAGAGATCACAAGTAGGCAAAGAGGCAGGCAGAGAGAGAGAGAGGTGGTAGCAGGCTTCCTGCTGAGCAGAGAGCCTGATGCGGGACTCGATCCCAGGACCCTGAGACCATGACCCGAGTTGAAGGCAGAGGCTTTAACCCACTGAGCCACCCAGGCACCCCAAAATGTTATTTTAAAGTTAACCTAAAGTGGCTTAAATCCATACCATGAATTAAATAGGTAATCAATTAGGCATCATGAGTTGAAGTCACATTTAATTAAACCTGTACTTGGAAATATATGTGTACCAGAACTAAGAGGTAAGTACAGTGACTATGAAACAAAATCTTTTGAAATATGAAACCATGGAATGCAAGTCTCTCCACATACCCTCCTCCTCCATCAAGGCTATGTAGTCAGGTAAACTTAGGAAATACTGCAAATAAAAATCCCTCCTTGATGATTTTTGTTTGTTTGTTTAAGAAAAGTTTTACTAATGTGTTATTATCTCAGCAAAGTTATGGCAACAGGCTTAAAAGGCAGACAGACACCTATTATAGGCTCCAAAGGAACAAAGGACTTTTATACTATTAAAATATTTCACAGGTGGATGGGATTTACTGAGTAACAGATCCATAAAAGAAAATTAATTTGGAAGATTGAATCCAGTATTAGCACTTACACTATCTCTGAAAGTAAAACTTTTAACCGTTTCATTCTTTCCTAATATATTTCTGAACTTTTCCCCCAAAACAGTGTTCTCAAACCCCAAAGAAGAAGGAAGGGCATAAGAAACCCTGATACTAAGAACATACAGCCAAAAGAACTAGAAACACTGACACAGACTTGAGAGTTTTAGTTGGCAATCACTTAACTTACTGGACTTGAAACAGTCATGAGATTTCTGTGGAATACTATATATGCAGAAAGTCTAGGAATCATACTGTTTACCAGTAGGGATAGTTAAAAATTAGCAATCTACAGTATTATTCCTATCATTTTTTCTCATAAATTATACTTATGACAAAACCATAATTAAAATATTTATTATACTGGCTTTCTACACATTCAGGGACACAACAGTGACATTTACGTGCTTGATGGTTTAACATCCACGTTATTGCACTTACTTATTTTTGTAAGGAGCACTCAACACACACTACATCTTCCCAACATTCAAGGTAATGCAATAATAACAAAATTCTCCAAAGGAAAATAACAGGAAATTACATTAAATACTGCTTTAATTAGGAATAATAGCTGTCATAAAACAAATAACATCATACATTATTTTTCCAAAGAGTTTCAGTTTGAGAAACTGAACAACAGAAACAGATCTTTAATGGTTTTAGTCATGGCAAAACTGGTAGTTCTTCGAAATCTGGGAGATGCATAACAAACCACAGACACAGCCTACCTTTCACCAAAATCCTGGAGAAAAGCATTTTATATTTGGGAGAAATAAGACGGAACACTGGCTAAGATATGACTTGTTGAAGTCAAGAGCCACCTGGAAAGCTGGCCCAAGGAATGAAGAGAACCACCTGTATTGGTGGCAAGTAAGAAAGAAACTGTGTTGGGCTAAATAACAGCTTATTTTATTAATGGCTTTGAATAAAACAAATGAAATGATCCATTGTGTTTTCTTAGAAACTATTCAAAAGATTACAGAGTCCCACACAATTTGGAGACACAAAGTGGATGCTAAGTGACTATAGGTCACTCCAGGTACATAACTTCAGAAAGTCAGTCCTTGGAGTAAATGGCACCATGGCTCTGGCAGCAGATACAAAGGAAGGATGGTCTGGAGAGGAGGTAGTGGACACTCTGTGACTCGCCAGTGAATAGATGAGGGTTCCAGCTGGAAACGGGCTCTTTAATTCTATGGTTTGTCTTCCACTGCTCATTCCTCTGTCTTCATAAATGGTGATTTCAATCCAAACAGTCGTCTGCCAATGGGCTCTGTCAGGAGAAGGCCTTGGGAGCATGTATCTTCTCATCCTGCTCTTGAATGTGGACACATTCTTTAGAACCTTCTTATAATGAGTTTCCATGTGTAAGAAGATGGTATATGCTGTTAAGCCATACAGCCTTCTAGATAAGATTGGCCCCCAAGCTTCTCTGTTTGTGCATAAAGGTTATTTAGAGTCTGAACTGTTTCTTCAAAGTCTGCCTATCAGTATGGTTCTCCAGCTCTGCAAGGAGCTTGGTCTGGAACCGGCATGGTGTGCCACTGCTATAGTCTCCCTGAATGAATACATGAACACCTTCCCCCAGACTACGCGCCTGCTCGGGCCTCAGGGTGAGGGGCCCACCACCTCCTCTACTCTCCTGCTGAAATTCCAAGACCCACCCTTGCCCCGATGCCCACTCCATGATGATCCTGAATCCATAAGCATATTAGTGATTCTAGAAATCCTCCTTAGGTGTTTTTGTTTGTTTGTTTGTTTTTAAAATTCTCTTTAACTCTATTCGAATCAAAAATTTTTGACTGTGGAATTTTTTTTTTAATCACATTCTGTGATTTATGACAATATTCTCTGGAAAAACATTTTTAAAAATGTTTTTATGGAATATATATAATTATCAATAATAATGAGCCAGGGTTAGGATAATTAATAAGCTTTTATTATGTGCCATGAGGATGTGTTGGCTATTTTAAATAGATTCTCTTATATAATGAACACAGCAATCCTAGGAAGGCATTTACTGCTATTTCCCTTTCCCAGGGGAAGAAACTAAGCCTAGGAAAGTTAAGATGACAAGCCCAAAGTCACACAGTTGTATGAGAAGGTAAGCATGTATTGTTTCCAAAATGCTAAACTTGAAAGAGAAATTTATGTAGAATTTTTTATAAGAGCAGTATTTTGTTTGATTACTACTTCACATTGATTAGAAACCATAAGGGTATGCTAAACCTGACACAGTATTAAAAAACCACCAACAATGAGGTATTCTAGTTTAGTGCTCATTCTGAAAACAAGAAATGATTCTAAAAATCGATTTGGAAGTGGTACAGCAAACATCATCAGCTGGAACACACAAGTTACAATTAATTTAGGAAGTTAAGTTCTTAAGGGTAACTCAAATTATTGCAGAAATAAACATGACAAATATATGACAAACATCATGTATTCATGTTTAACCTGTGAATCACATGGGCAAAAGACAACCTGACATATAACTGCTACTGTTTTAAGTGATTAAGCAAATATGTTGATAGTTCCTTCATGTCTATTTTTTTCTATTTCTTCCTTCCCATGTTCCTTGTAAGCATCCTAGTTACAACCTATGTTCTATTTCTTTTTTTTTTTTTTTTTGAGGTTGTATTTACTTCTTTGAGATAGAAGGAGCATATAAGAGAGAGAGCAGAGTAGGGGGCAGAGGGAGAGAGTGAAGCAAACTTCCACTGAACAAGAAGCCAAAAGCAGGGCTCAGTCCCCAAATCCTGAGATCATGACCTGAGCCAAAGGCAGACACTTAACCAACTGAACCACCCTGGTGCTCCACAACCTGTGTTTTAATTGACAATGATATATATCTCATCTACAGTCTTTTTGTCTCCATTTCTCTCTACACATTTTGCAGGTTAAAGTTTTAAAAGTAATATGTCTTGAGTGGGTACCTTCCATTGTAGTAATGTTCAAAATGGTCAAACCATGTAGACCTATAAAACCCTAGGGCTCATGCTAACTGACTTTTTGTGGATGAGAGGCAATGAGAGGGAAGATGATTTTAACTAATAGTTTTTGACCATTGGAAACATGGGAGGGGGCATCTGGGTGGTTCAGTTAGGCAACGACTCTTGGTTTTGGCTCAGGTTGTGATCTCAGGGTCTCACCCCATGGTGAGCTCTGGGCTTAGTACTGAGACTGCTTAAGTTTCTGTCTCCCTCTCCTCTAGGCCTCCCCACTTCACTTTCTCTCTCTCTAAAATAAATAAAACAAATCTTATAAAAAAAGAGAGAGAGAGAAGGAAAACATGGAGAATCTAGAACTAGATTCACCTCACTCAACCATGTAAATTTCCTTTTATGCCATATTTATTCTAGTTTTAGGATTTATCCATCTTACCTTGTCATCCATTATGTTATAATAGTTTTGAAAGAGCAAGAAAAGTGGCCTAATAAATATATACAATGCATAAAATAAACAAATATAATGAATATCCACAATTATTAATATGGATATGTACAAGTAATTAGTGTGAGTGAAGAAAAATTATTACATATGATGTATGATGATGCTGGGCACCTGGGTGGCTCAGTGGGTTAAAGCCTCTGCCTTCGGCTCAGGTCATGATCCCAGGGTCCTGGGATCGAGCCCCGCATCGGGCTCTCTGCTCCGCAGGGAGCCTGCTACCTCCCCTCTCTCTCTGCCTGCCTCTCTGCCTGCTTGTGATCTCTGTCTGTCAAATAAATAAATAAAATCTTAAAAAAAAAAAAAAAGAAAAGCAAATACAGAGGAAAAGGAACTAATAAAGAAGTGGGAGAATGTTCTTTGCCTAAAATATAATTAATAGCCTGTGGGAGATAAAATAACATAAACTGAAGTAAAATCAATACAAGTACTAGAAAATAAAGTTATAGAAATTCTCCTGTAAACAAAATAAAAAATCAAAAGATAAAGGGATGGAACATAGCAAAGGAATGAGTGTGTGTGTATTCATGTCTATTTTATTAGGTGATTAGATTAAGAAGCTCAACATTCAATTAATACAAGTTCCAGCCAAACAGACAATAAACACTGAGAGAAAAGAAATGATAAAGTAATAATATTAGAAATTTCCCAGAACTGAATAACAAAACATGTAAGTTTTTAATACCCAGTAGAACAAACAGGAGTAAACCCTTGTGCACTGGTTTAGAGACCTAAAAGCTTCCAGAGAGTAACAAACATATGAATATTAACAAATGATTAAAATACAGTTGAAGGCTAGAATAAAGTCCTTTTCAGATATGCAAGGTCTTTGGTAGCTGGAAATACGTATGCTTCGCAAAAATGACAAGTATGTATTAAAAGAAGAACAAGAGAGATTGGGATTGAATCGTTTTAAAAAAAAAAAGGTAATTCAGAAGATAATGATAAAGGAAAGTTGAGGAAAATAGCTGGAAGCTGGAATCTTCAAATAGATTGAAGGAGGAAGATGAGTTCTAATCTTACAGCTGCAAGGAAAATAATTCTGCCAGCACCCTTCGGGATCTAAGAAGCAGACCCTTTCCTGATCAAGCTTCAGAGCAGAACCCAGAGCTAGTCAATATCTTCCTTCACTGTCGCGGTGTGATACTCTAATCAGAGAACCCAGCTAAGCCATATCCAGATTTCTAATAGTACCTGTGAGAGAATAAATGTGTTTGATTTTAACCTGCTAAGTCTGTGGTAATTTGTTATGCAACATAGAAAACTAGTACAATAAATATTCCACAGTACTTATTTCCAGGTAGAAAGTTGTTGGCCTATTTCAAAATGCTCTTTATTTCTTCTCACAATATAATTCTCTTTCATATGCCAGATTTGATCACACACTTGCAAGTCCTCCCCAAGCTCAATTCACATGAAGCATATTTTCAAAGTTTGCCCCAAGGTGAGAGAAAGGACTACCAGTACTACTGCAATAGGCTTTAAAATAATAAGCATAATCATATAAAACTGAATAATTTTGTGATTTTTTTAAACTCAGGACATTTCAAAGCTTACAATATGCTACTATGTGTAGGGCTTTCCAAAAAGGAGGCATATAATATTCAGTATCTGACCAAGTACCCCCACCAAAAAATCAATAGATTAATCAATCAATAAACAATTTAAAAATTAAGTCCTTCAAAGCACTTATGAACAGCTCTTGGGAAATTGTGCTGCTTAGAATAGTTTAGGAAATATGGCCCATGTTTTATGTTGGTCATTATATTAAAGCAAGTGATGGATGACATGAAATGTGAAATGATATTTGTCCTTCTCCCATAAAGTGATTGTAAGGATACATAAATGAGAAAAATCAAACTAACTTTTATTGAAATTTTACTATGAACCAGGCTAGGTTCATAGCATATCCTAGGCTAATGCACTCATCAGATTATTTCTTTTCCTCAATACAATGTTGTAAGAAGATATTATTCATACTTTCCCAGCTTTAGATATTGAGGATCAATGGAAATAAGAAACTTGCACAAGGCCCACATTTACCAAGTTCAAGACTTGGACTCAAACCCAACTGGTTCTGGATCCTAAGTTTATATCCTCTCACCACATAATTCCATTTCCAAGGACATGTACAAGTACATGTCACTTTGTTTGTAAGGCAGAGCTATTAATCAAGAAATTATATATTGAATGCTTAGTCCCATTTGGCAAATGAATTTGTTTCATTTATATAATTAAATGATAGTTAGAAATTTACTAAAATCCATCATACAGTTCCAGTTAATGATTAGTATTCCTTTGATGCCTTCTGAGAAACAAGACATCCCTTATTGATAATCAATTATTTGTTTTGCCTTTTGCATTATTTAACCAGGTGTTTAGATGTCTATATATTAAAGTGTGGTTCTATAATTAAAAACTGAGAAGTAAATATTAAGAGAACATTTTTAAATGCCAACTTGCCCCTCTTCAAATATAAACAGATAGAACAGACCCTCAAATGCTTGCTGGATAACACCCCGATCAGCAAAGAAAACTCACCTTTTCCCCAGGGGAAATTTAGGAACTTTGCCTAAAGATACCCATTCCAAACTCAAACATTTGGCAAAATCTGGGGTACAAGCTTTAAACTTCATATAAATTTTGAATTGTTATCCATGATAGTTTCAATGCAAAATATTTAAAACTATTTCAAAAACAACCCTATTGCATTTAGTCTGTCAATTTTGAAAATTAGGAAGAATCAAACAAAGCTGAAAAACACATCTCAAGGTAAAGTTGCCCTTAATCTCTTTTCTCAGTCTTCAGATTGCAATATAAGAGACAAGAGACTCCCACAAATATGTGGAAATAAAGAGCTAACATTCCCCCTGCCCCACACTGCTCTATGAGCTGTGTCAAGACAAAGCTGTTTCAATCTTACTATCATTAATAAGAATTTCAGGATATTGTTAGTAAAATGTTTGAAAAACAAATGTGTTGTTTTTTTGGAAAAGATAGCTAACTAATTTCCTACCATGGAGTAAAAGAGCCTCTGATTGATTAGTCTCTTTTCCTATCCCAGGGGAAAAGGAGTCCAAGGACTTTTTGTGTGTGTGTGTGAGAGTGAATGAGTTATGATCTTTATTTTAGTAATAGTTTTCACTCCATTGAGTGAATTGAGAGGTTTGGTTGACTCCTAGATCTCATATTAAATCCTTAGCCAATTATCAAGCTTAATTTTCATTGCGAAGATCTATTAATGACAATTCACTTTTTCCTTTTTTTTCTTTTTTTAAAATTTTATATATTTATTTATTTATTTGACAGACGGAAATCACAGAGAAGCAGGCAGGGAAGCAGTCTCCCTGCTGAGTGGAGAGCCTTATGTGGGGCTCTATCCCAGGACCCTGGGATCATGACCCATGTTGAAAGCAGAGGCTTTAACCCACTGAGCCACCCAGGCGCCCCAGACAATTCACTTTTTTTCAAAGGTGTCTTACATTTGTTGATTTGTGTTGCACTCTTGAAGAAATATCTCCTAAAGAAGATGAATTTGTAATTTATTCTTAAAAAATAAATAATTTATGTAACTTATCTGAATTTTAAGCACTATGTCTTAAAATCTTTTACTCTTTCTAAAGAAAAATTAAGAACTTTTGGTCAAGACAGTGTAGTGTGTTCATTCATGAATCTCCTTCAAATACATATGAAAACTAGAAAAATATGAAAAAGATAAAATAAAAAAAACTTAAATGGGTTCAAAAATAAAATCAAAATTTAGACCTTGTTTGAAGTAAAAATGTCAATGGACAAAGTTAAACAGGCATTGAAGAATATTTAAGGCAAGAGGGAAGAGAAATTAGAATGTAGTCTGACCTCAATTCTAATGAAACAAAGGCCAGAGAATTTCTAAAAACTGACTGGGTTGGGCGTGGGTGCATTCTTAGCCATGTGTACTTGCTAATTGGTCTTACTCAAAGGGAAAATAAATTCTTGTATCTCTGGGACATAACTTGTTTTACAATTTTCCGCTTGGAATTCATGGATGTGAACACCTACTCTCCCCCACAGACTGGGAGATAGGGGGCACTATCTTCCTAAATTATTACATTTCAAAGTGCCGGCTGTGCACTGCTTGAGAAAGAAAGCCTGGATTGTAAAACTGTTGAGAGGCTTTTAAAACTATTTACATTTCAAAGGGGGGCGAATAAAGAAGTTACAATAACAAGATTTCTAACTTAAAGGCCATGAGAAAAGGAGTGAGGGGACTCTACAATTAGGATATCTGCATTCTGTAAGGGCCTGGTTAAGAGGGAGGTCAGGGACCTAGAGGCTGGAAGAAACCTAGTTTACTCTGAAAGAATCATTTTAAGACCTACTTGGTTAGTCTAAAAAGGGAAGGTGATCTTAAATCCAAGGGCCAAATGCGTCTAGAGTCCAGTGACTATCCTAAGTTTGGTTCTTGAAGGGAAATGGGGCTACAAGTGATTTATGTATAATACGAATCTTAGCCAGGGTCACTGCCTTGTAACCAGGCTGGATGTTTGTTTAGCAACTCTACATATGATTTGAAACAAAACCAAAACCAAAACCAAAAACAAAAAAACAAAACCCTAAAATATAGTCAATTATTGGGGTGCCTGTGAGGCTCGGTCATTAAGCTCTGCCTTCAGCGCAGGTCATGATCCAAGGGTTCTGGGAAGAAGCCCCGCATCAGGCTCCCTGCTCAGCGGGAAGCCTGCTTCTCCCTCTTCCACCCCCCCCCTACTTGTGTTCCCTCTCTAGCTGTCAAATAAATAAACAAAATCTTCAAAAAAAAAATGCAGTGAATTATTGGTTATCATTATTTATAGGTCTAGGAAGGACTAAAAACATAGGGATAGAATTAAAACCAGGAAATGAAGGGAGCCAGCTGCAGTTCTCCACTACATCTACAATCTTACCAAGACACCTTAGGGTAGGAATCTTGATTGACCATTGTAAGGACATGTTCTGAATAGTGGATGCAGGACTAGTAAGTTATACTAGCAACAGACCAAAAAGCAAACAAGCAAACAAATATTCCCTTGGACATTAGAGGAAAATGACAAAAAAAAAATAAAAATAAAAAGAAAGAAAGAAACCCAATTCACAGTGTGTTAGATAATACAATAAGAGTAAAAAAAATCCAGTGAAATTAAATAGAACTCCCCAAAACAGACCTGTGAATAAACCAGGAAATTGGGATTGAAATTTTTCTAAAGTTGGGGTGCCAACATGGTTCAAATGGTTGAACAACCAACTCTAATTCCTGGTTTCAACTCAGGTCATGATCTCATGGGTTATGGGATCAAGTTCCTCCTCAGGCCCCAGACTCACTGGGAATCTGCTCTGACCTCTCCCCACTCACGCGTGCATGCTCTTTCTGTCTCTCTAAAATAAATAAATCTTTTTGAAAATTAAAAAGAAAAGGAAAGAAAAGAAAAGTTACCTTAGAGGAATCTCAGTTTAGAAATTTAAATAGGGTAGTTAAGGGACCTCAGAGAGAATGTAACATTTGAGCAAGGAATACAAAGAAGGTTGAGAAGCTAGACTTACAGATATCTGGGAGTGGGTTGGGGAGAAGCAAGAGGCAGAAGAAATAATGAGTGCAAGAACTGAAGGAACAGCAAGGAGACCATTGTGAAGATTGGAAGGTGATGAGAGGCCGTGATCGTACAGTGGTTAGTACTCTGCGTTGTGGAAGATGATGAGATCCATGAAGTTGCAGAACCTGGATTGGATCGCCTGACGGAAGACCCAAGCCACACTCAGCATTTGGAGATCTTCTAGAATAGATTTATTTAATGCCAGCAGGCTCAGAGGAGAGTGACCCCCCAAGGTCTGAGTCCTGAGGACAAACAAAGGGGGTAGTTTATACACTCTTACTTCTGTGGCACTTTTGCTCTGAGGCAGGCAGGGCAGGAGGGAAAACTGGAAATGGCCCTGGGGCTGGGACTGGATTCCCCTGCTGGACTGGGCAGCCACCTTAGAACTCGGATTTCCCTTATCAGTAAGAGACTAGTTTGTAAAGGACTTGTGAGGATTTCGATTTATGGAAAGTTTTGAGAAGAGGAGTTTTGTGATCTGTCTTTTATCTTTAAGGTCATTCTATCTGCTATGTTTAGACTATATGGAAGGCAAGCAAGTGCAAGATGGATGGGGTGGAAGATCAAATTCATGAATTCAGGTGAACAGTGAAAATGACTTGAATCAGAGTAGCATGTGCAATGTGTGACCATGGTTTCATGTAATATAAAGGAATGAATAACCATAGTATTTCATTAATTGTTATATATTTTCAAATTCTGCCCTAGGAACCAAACTAAATCAGCCACCCTCTATTTTCTATAATGAAGAGAAGTAAATCTCTTGGAAATGTAAATAATTTCCTATTAAAGTATCCAGTAATTCCTTCTCATTGTATAACTAAATTTTCTTCTTCATTTGTTAAAAGAATTTTTAAAGATGAAATGTTGACTTATAGAAAGAACATGTTTAAAAAGATACTAAATATTTATTAACAAGGAACCAAGATGTTTCATAAGTTCAAAAGAGAAGTCAAAGAAACAAAAACAAATATGTAGTAAAGAAATGCTGAAACAATTCATTTATCCCCTTTCTAAAGTTTTAATTTAAATTCTATTTAGTTAACATATAACATAATATTGGCTTCAGGAGTAGAATTCAGTGATTCATGACTTACATACAACACCCAGTGCTCATCACAAGTGCCCTCCTTTTTCCACTGAAGGAATACAGACACATAAAAAGGTGCTCAACATCACTCATCATCAGGGAAATACAAATGAAATAATTTATAAAATGAATAACAACTGACTTATTTTATAGAGGGGTTTCAGTCAATTAAATTTCACCAAACCAGTTTTATTTGTAATTCATAGAATCACTTTCAAGATAAAAAATACAGTACCCAAGCAATCAAATATAAAAGGACACATATCTACAAACCATACATTTTCCAACTACACTAATACTCTGTTCACTCCCTGTAAATAACCCAAACTCTTTATGGAGATTTTAGGTGTGGTCAAAATGAGTCAATTTTGATTTCAGATTATTGATTTCAAATAATTATCTTTGACTTTCTTGCCCAATTCATGTTTAATATGGCAGAAGGCAGTAGGAGGGATTTTGCAGAATGAACACAACTGCCAGTCAAGGTAAACTTTTAAAGCATTATAGTTAAAGCCTTACCCTGTGATGCTCTGCTCTCTGAATTACTTCTTAATAATGTCTTCAATGGTTTGTAAAAAGAAAATAATTGTCTCTGTCCCTTGAAAAATAGCTCATTTCTTTTTCTTTAAGTATGTTTTTCTGGTTTCCTACAAAATAAAAGTAAAACTTATTCTCAATTTATGAGGGCTGTTTATTATAAAATCCTAGATTATTCTCATTTCCTACTTCCCTACTCATTTCTACATCACCCAGTTATCTTCTCTCCTAATGTTTTCCTCCCAAACTATGGAACTTTTATGCGATAGGCAGTTCTTCTTCCTTTTTTTTTTTTATAATCATATAATATATTTTTATCCCCAGAGGTACAGGTCTGTGAATCGCCAGGTTTAAACACTTCACTGCACTCACCATAGCACATACCCTCCCCAATATCCATAACCCCACCTCCCTTCTTCCAACGCAGCCCTCCCCCCAGCAACCCTCTATTTTGTGAGATTAAGAGTCACTTATAGTTTGTCTCCCTCCCAATCCCATCTTGTTTCATTTATTCTTCTCCCACCCCTTGATCCCCCCATGTTGCATCTCCACTTCCTCATATCAGGGAGATCATATGATAGTTGTCTTTCTCCGATTGACGTATTTTGCTAAGCATGATACCCTCTAGTTCCATCTACGTCGTCGCAAATGGCAAGATTCATTTCTTTTGATGGCTGCATAGTATTCCATTGTGTATATATACCACATCTTCTTGATCAACTCATCTGTTGATGGACATCTAGGTTCTTTCCATAGTTTGGCTATTGTGGACATTGCTGATATAAACATTTGGGTGCACATGCCCGAATCACTACGTTTGTATCTTTAGGGTAAATACCCAGTAGTGCAATTGCTGGGTCATAGGGAAGTTCTATTTTCAACATTTTGAGGAACCTCCATGCTGTTTTCCAGAGTGGTTTCACCAGCTTGCATTCCCACCAACAGTGTAGGAGGGTTCCCCTTTCTCCTCATCCTCACCAGCATCTGTCATTTCCTGACTTGTTGATTTTAGACATTCTTACTGGTGTGAGGTGGTATCTCATTGTGGTTTTGATTTGTATTTCCCTGATGCCAAGTGAGGTGGAGCACTTTTTCATGTGTCTGTTGGCCATCTGGATGTCTTCTTTGCAGAAATGTCTGTTCATGTCTTCTGCCCATTTCTTGATTGGATTATCTGTTCTTTGGGTGTTGAGTTTGCTAAGTTCTTTATAGAAGAACTTTATATCTGATATGTTGTTTGCAAATATCTTCTCCCATTCTGTCAGTTGTCTTTTGGTTTTGTTAACTGTTTGCTTTGCTGTGCAAAAACTTTTGATCTTGATAAAATCCCAATAGTTCATTTTTGCCCTTGCTTCCTTTGCCTTTGGCGATGTTCCAGGAAGATGTCGCTGCGGCTGAGGTCGAAGAGGTTGCTGCCTGTGTTCTCCTCAAGGATTTTGATGGATTCCTTTCTCACATTGAGGTCCTTCATCCATTTGGATTCTATTTTCATGTGTGGTGTAAGGAAATGGTCCAATTTCATTTTTCTGCATGTGGCGGTCCAATTTTCCCCACATCATTTATTGAAGAGGCGATAGACAGTTCTTACAACCTATCAAAAAATATTAACTTAAATGACTTCTGAAAAATTTTTCCTTTGGAGATTGTATCAACTTTTTTTTCTTTTTTGACTTTTCTTCTGAAGATAAAGTCTTTATCTTTTTCAAAATAGTCATAAAATATATTCAGGCATCAGATAAGGGTTTCAACAAAAGTTAAGAAATAAAACTTAGAGGTGCACTTACTGACATTGTGGGATTCCTGAATTGGGAGCATGGGGGAAAAATGTAGCAACAAAATAAAGCTTGGATTTATTGAATCACAAAGCAACGTGAGTTCAGGCCACTTACCAGCTGAGTGATTTCTCTGTCTGCCTGGATTTAATTATTATCATTTACAAAATGGAATATACCAACTGGACATTGTGTGAACAGTAAAGAGGTATAATTGCTAATTGTTTTAATTCATACTGCTTGGTAATTCTGGTCAAGAGACTTGTTGCCAACAAAATATCCCGGACCATCATTGTTCAGTTTTAGATATTTTAAAGCTTTCTTTATAAAGGGTCAAGGATTATTTGCTTATGAATTCCACTCATTGGGTGATATTTCTGTGGAATCATACACAATATGGCTCTTAGATTGGTGAGATGTATTCCTTTAAGGGATCCAGAAGAATTAGGAACAGCTCTAAAAACATAGAATGGATGGTGATGATGTGAAATAAAGTATACATGTGCCCAGCTGCACACAGGTTATCCGAACAGTCTCTACATATACACATACATACACATGTATACACAGGTGATATTATATGTCAAATCCCCTGTTTATAATGCAGATAATAAATCTGAAGTTATCTACAAATAGTACAAAACCCAATTAGCTGAGTAATCCAAATAGTTATTTCAGTTTTTCCTTTCAATTATGTTTGATTATAAGATCTGATTTTTCATAAGCTTCTGATCTAAATCTGAATTCCTCAAATGTGTTTATTTTTGCAAACAGTTTTAATATCTTACTCACTAGAAATAGAGATAATTCACTGGATAAAAATCAAATATATCTTATACCTTATACTTCATACTATAAACATGAAAATTCTCTTGCTTTCTATGGTTCTATGATTGACAATGCTGAGAATAACTATTTGTAAGTAACTGTTCCTCAAAAACAACAAAAAAATTCTACTCACTTTCTTATAATCTGTACTTGGAAAAATTTCAGCTCAAGTCATAGGATTTTGTGGTCCACATAAATAATGATGGATATGAAGATGAATGTTATGGAAATGGATGATTTTTATATGAGGAAATTGAACTCAGAACTTTGGAATCTTGAGGAAATGTGGGAAGAAAGTCACATATTAATCACAATGGGAGGCACCTGAAAAATGCTGCTTCTTTTCTGAAACATGTGCCAATGCAATATTCAAAGATGAGACTCAAACACGATGGCTCTGTTCACTGCTGTGCGCTAGGCAGACTGCATGTGGCTATGGTAGCACCTGGGATCTGAAGGGACCATGAAGATGCACGAGGAGAGAATCCAGAAGTGGAATTCGAATGGTTCATGTGCTGGAAGCAAAAATCACAGTTTAAGCTGCTGAAAAGAAATGAAGTAATTCATTTTTAAAATCCTCATTATATTTGTTTATTTCTCAAACTCTGACACTGTTAAACAGGTGTATAAAGTGTGGATGTAAAGGAGGAGAAAATAGGAAATTCCACATTCAAAGCTCTGTTATAAACGGAAATGAGTAAAATGATGTGTGTGTGTGTTTTCGTATTTAGTATGTCCTTCAAAAGAATTCGAACTGCCCTACACATTCATACTAAACACATATTTGAGGGAACAAGATGCTTCCTTTCAATTGTTTTGCGAGCATGGGGTGACTTTACTCTTCAGTGTCCTGCATACACATTTGCACATTTTTAAAATGCTAAGAGTTTCTAAGAGTAGCTTTACCCAGTAAAAATTAAAGCAGGAGATAGTAACTAAATGAATGTTCAATCTACCTTGATATTACACATTTTAATTGCACAAGATTTGGATGAAAGAACAAAATAGCAATAGTTGGAGGCTGTTTTGTGTCTGCACTTAGTTCCAAGTTTTATGTAAACACGCCTTTAGAAGTACCTGGCAAGTATCCCCATCCCCCTCAGTGCACATACACAGAAACATTGCCACATTGCCGCTAGAGGACTGGTATTCTATATTCTGGGTAGTAGGTATGAAATGATTTGTAGAGGGAGGGTGGCTTAAGTTTTTGTTTGTTGTGGCTGTTACATTATTTTTGTCATAATGCGTTTCCCCCCACTATTCTTAATAGCAAGTTCATGTACTTAGTTGAGAGAGAGAACCACTTTCTAATTATATTACTGTTCATTCATTAGCTAGCATTATCCTGTGAAGAAAATCGTTCTTTCAAGAACTGGAGACAAAATAGAGTTCATCCTTAATAAAAAATGTAAATATTAAATTCCTTCCTTTTGGGGCACCTGGGTGACTCAGAGGGTTAAGCCTCAGCCTTCTGCTCAGGTCATGGTCTCAGGGTCCTTTGATAGAGCCCCACATCAGGCTTTCTGCTCGGTGGGGAGCCTGCTTCCTCCTCTCTCTCTGCTTGTCTCTCTGCCTGCTTGTGATTTCTTTCTCTCTGTCAAATAAATAAATAAAATATTCAAAAAAATTCTTTAAAAAAAATTCCTTCCTTTTAATTATCCTTTTTTTTTTCAAGGTAAAAGTTTGCTAGATGAGCTCGCTTTCTTTCTTCCCTCCTCCTTCCCTCCTTTACTTTTTTCTTTCTTCTCCCTCTTTTTCTTTTTTTCTTTCATTTTTCCCCCTTTCACTTTCTATTTGTGTATTACTATGCATTCATGGATTTTTAAAATTCAACTTTTTACATTAAATGACAGTCATTACTCTTTTTGTTATTCATACTGTCATAAAGAACTTTTAAAACTCAACAACAAAAGTAGAAGCAATCCAATTAAATCATGGGCAAAGGGCTTGAATAGATCATTTCCCCAAATAATATATGCAAATGACCAAGAAGCATGTGAAGACATATTAACAGGACTAGTAATTAAGGAAATTCAAAACAAACAAACAAGCAAAAAAAAAAAAAAAAGAAGTACCACTTCCCACCACCTATAATGGCTATAACAAAAATTATATTTATTAAAAAAAGTGTTGGGGCGCCTGGGTGGCTCAGTGGGTTAAAGCCTCTGCTTTCGGCTCAGGTCATGATCCCATCGGGCTCTCTGCTCAGCAGGGAGCCTGCTTCCTCCTCTCTCTCTCTCTGCCTCTCTGCCTACTTGTGATCTCTGTCTGTCAAATAAATAAATAAATCTTTAAAATAAATAAATAAATAAATAAATCTTTAAAAAAAAAAAGTGTTGGTAAAAAAAAAATGGAGAAATCTAAACCCACGTACATTACTTGTGACAATGTAAAATGGTCCAGATGTGAAAAATAGTTTTATAGTTCCTGAAAAAGTTAAATATGAAATTATATCATCTTCCAATTACACTCTTAGCTCTGTACCCAGAAGAACTGAAGATATTTATTTATTTATTTTTAATATTTTTATTAACATAATTTATTATTTATACAGGTCTGTGAATCATCAGGCTTACACATGTCACAGCACTCACCATAGCACATACCTTCCCCATTGTCTATAACCCAACCACCCTCTCCCTGCCCCCCACCCCCAACAAACCTCAGTTTGTTTGTGAGATTGAGAGTCTCTTATGGTTTGTCACCCTCCCAGTCCTAGCTTGTTTCATGTTTACCTTCCCTACATTCCCACTTCCCCTGTACCCTGCTTCTCAAATTTCTCATATCAGAGAGATCATAGGATAATTGTCTTTCTCTGATTGACTTATTTCCATCAGCATAATACCCTCTAGTTCCATCCATGTCATTGCAAATGGCAAGATTTCATTTCTTTTGATGACTACGTAGTATTTCATTGTATACATATATACCACATCTTCATTAGTCATTCATCTGTTGATGGATATCTAGTTTCCTTCCATAGTTTGGCTATTATGGACATTGCTGCTACAAACATCAGGTGCATGTGCCCCTTTGGAACACTACATTTTTTCTTGTCTTTTTTTTTAAAAGATTTTATTTATTTATTTGACAGACAGAGATCACAGGTAGGCAGAGGGGCAGGCAGAGAGAGAGGAGGAAGCAGGCTCCCTGCTGAGCAGAGAGCCCGATGCGGGGCTCGATCACAGAACCCTGGGATCATGACCTGAGCCGAAGGCAGAGGCTTTAACCCACTGAGCCACCCAGGCGCCCCTGGAACACTACATTTGTATCTTTAGGGTAAATACCTAGTAGTGCAATTGCTGGGTCATAGGGTAGCTCTATTTTTAACTTTTTGAGGAAACTCATGCTGTTTTCCAGAGTGGCTCCACCAGATTGCATTCCCACCAACAGTGTAGCATTCCCCTTTCTCCATATCCTCACTGAAGACAGATATCTATCTATCTATCTATCTATTTATTTATTTTAAAGATTTTATTTATTTATTTGATAGACAGAGATCACAAGTAGGCAGAGAGGCAGGCAGAGAGAGAGGAGGAAGCAGGCTCTCTGCAGAGCAGAGAGCCCCATGCAGGGCTCGATCCCAGGACCCTGGGATCATGACCTGAGCCAAAGGCAGAGGTTTTAACCCACTGAGCCACCACGGCACTCCTGAAGACAGATATTTAAACAAGTATATATACTTACATGTTCATAGTAGCACTATTCACAGTAGTCAGTAAGTAGAAAAACCCAAATGTACATCATCAGACAAATGAATAAACATATTTTGGATGTATTGGGGAAAATTCTACTTGCAATGCAATATTATTATTCCAGTAAAGAATAAAGTACTGACGCATACTGTAGCATAGATGAATCTCCAAACATGCTGAGTGAAAAATGTTTATCTTGTTTCACATTTTTTGTGTTCCATAACAACAACAACAACAAAATTACACAGCAAGGGTTGTATATTTTTCCAAAACTTAGGAAATTTTCAGACATTATTTCTTTAAATATTATTGGAGGCTTTCTTCTCTTTTTGGAATATACTGACATGCATGTTAATTCTCTTGTTATATTTCCAGAGATTCCTGAGTTTCTTTTATTTTTTTTCTAATCTTTAAAAAATCTCTTTAGCCCAGATTAGATAATTTCTATTGTTCTATCTTCATGTTCCTTTCTTTGTCATCTCCAGAGGACTATTGAACCCCTCCTGTGTACTTTATTGTTGTTGTGGTGGTTGTAATTGTATATCTTTATTTTTTTATATATTGTTTTTCCTGGCTAAGCCTTTAAGTTTGTTTCAAGAGTGGGCTTCAATAAGCCCACAATGGCTTATTGAAATATTTTTATAAGAGCAGCTTTAAATTCTTTGCCAGTTAATTTCAACAGTTTTTTTTTTTTTTAAATTTTGACACTTTTCTCTATTGTATCTTGTTCCATGCCATTTGAGAGTTTCCTTGTTCTTTATATGCTACATAATTTTGGATAACATACTGTACATTTCAGATATTATGCTATGAATTCTCTGATCTTGCTTAAATCATATAGAGAATGATAATATTTTTTCTTTAATCACAAAATTTACCTGATTGGCTTCAGATTGCAAATTTCAACCTGACGACTAGGTAGGTTCAACGTTAGCTCAGCTATCAAAGACTTGGCTGTACCATCTGGATCTGTCTCTGGTATATAGTTCCCAATGACTCTGAGACCTGAGAAGTAGTCTCTTTTAGTTTAGTCCTCAAAATCCTTGGCTTGCCAGTTAGTGTCAGATTTGTGCATGTATATCTCCCCTTTGTTTCCCCAGAAAGCTGAAGTTTTAATAATCCCACTCTGTGCACAGTTCTACAGCATCCCTGCATTCAAAATGAAGCAGTGGATACAGAGAGAAAAAAAAAAATCATGGGATTTGCCCCATATTCAGGGACTCAGAGCACCGTTTATAAGAGTTTCTTTCCCTCAGTGTTTTGGGTTCTGTAGATTTACATTATGTTGACATTTCTGGCAACATTGCCAAGACACTGGTGGCTAGGGCATGATAATGAGAGAGAAGGGGGAAAAGAAGGTGCAAGTAGTTCTGCACTGGCTCTCCTACTTAGCTAGAACTACTAGGGTTTTCCTGGATTATTCTTGATTATTCTTTATCTACACTCATGACTCCTTTGGGATTGTTTTTGCATTCTACCTTATTTGTTTATTTATTTATTTATTTATCTACTAGAGGAAGAATGGTAAAGTTACTGCTGGTTCTGTGGCATTTAGAATTCTGGTCTTTTTCTCCAAAATGCCTGCTGTTGTTTTGTTTTGTTTTGTTTTTCAATGTTCTCGAACAAATGACCCATGCATTCTGTCCAGATTTAATAGTTACCTTTGGTAGGAAAGACAGAGTAGAGTGTATTTATATTATCTTACCTTAGTGAAGAGCAAGTAATTTAGATCTCTAGTTTTTGTTAATAGTGGCTGTCATGTTCTAAATGATACATGATGTATCAAATGTATCTAACTGATACATTTACCAGAACAAAAGAGCCTTAGGCATATCACCTAAGCTATACAAGTACGCTGAATATGTTTTGCTGTGTTATTTCAAAGAAGGTGACACCATAGGAAGGAATTGAGGATGTGTGTTCAGGCTATACTTTCCCAGAATTCACTTTATTCACACGGGTTTGGGAAAGGTAATTTTCTGACCCTTTTACTGCACACTTAATATAATAAAATGTTAAAAGTGGGGCACCTGGGTGGCGCAGTTGGTTGAGGGTTGGACCCTTGGTTTTGGCTCAGGTCCTGATCTCTGGGTCATGAGATCTAGTCCAGAGTCAGGCTCCATGCTCAGAGGGGAGTTGGCTTAAGAGAATCTCTCTCCCTCTCCATTTGCCCTTCTCCCTGCTGAGGCTCTTTCCTTCTCTCAAATAAATAAATAAATACAATCTTAAAATGTTAATAGTAACATCTTAGGCTTTCCATTTTTTTCCATTTCCATAATTTGAAAGGCAAAGTCCATTGCATTTTATTAAAAAAAAAAATGTTTATGCTGTGAAGAATTCACACACTGACTAATGAACTATTCATTCGTTTTCTCTTCAGCATAAGATGTAAAGCTAAGTAAAACATTTAAAGGAAAGTTATGTTTCAGAACGTTATATGGCAAATTTAAGTGTTGCCGAATGAGAATAGCAGCAATTAATATTCAAGATAATGAGCTTATCAGGCAGGATTCAATCATAAAAATAGAACCGCTAAAAATGATATAGAGTATGGAATTCATACAAAAGATTTAAGCAATTGTAGACACCGGTTACAGTTCATATATACCTGTTGCTTTGCTTTCAGTGCTGGGCCTGAAAAGCGGGGCAGTCTGTGAGGAAGGAAACATAGATGTGAAGTGGAGGAGAGTAAGGGCAGAGTGGAGCCCATGAAGACCAGACAGAATCTATTCTGGTCTCTCACAGTCTCTAGTTCTGATGATGACAGTTACATGCAAAGGAAAGTGCCCAGGAGGTGGAGAAAATGAGGAAGATCTGGCGAGAACTAAAGAAGCCGTGGGTCTGGCTGCTGTCCCAGGCCAATGAGGGGATCCAGCAAACCCGCTACAATATGTGTGTGCTACCACAGCACCTAGCTCTGCATTACCCTTCTGAGCTGAAAAAGAACTTGGCTGCTTGTTCACTTTCGTCTTCCAAAGCCAACACAAAAGGTCTCTTGTGGTCCATATAATCTAGAAATACGGAATTGGAAAACAGTACCAGCAAAGCTCAGTTGACCTAATACAAATCTACAACAAGGAGTGAGAGAATATACATTGATCTATGGAATTTTTAAAAAGTTATTGTAAAATCCTGTATTTGCTATGAAAAGAACAATGCAACATACTATCCTGAGGAATAAATATATTTTGTACTAATTGAGGAATTATATTTTTATAAATATATTATCACATCAATATATTACATATCAGGAAATAAAAATGTTAGTGAATGAATTTCTGAACACATAGGATTTGAGCATTCTGGGTTCACTTTGATTTTTTTTAGTGTCTGTTTTTTTTGCTTTTTATTTGTTTATTTGTTTGTTTTTTTCTTATAATTTCTTTGTGTCCATATATGGAAATTTCAAGATAGTCATATATAAACCATAATATTGTTAAAGTACTGTTAGCGCAACTAATGAATAGTCTGCCAGGGTCAAAAATGCGTATTCGTCCAAAGAAAAGTGACTTTATTCTATAACAGACAATAATGATTCCAAGTTTAAGAAAAAAGACATCTCTAATGTGGTGTCAGAATATTTTGTGAAACCCAAATGCGAGAAACAGAATCCTAAGCTTATCTTACATTTTTTATACCAATTTAATGCCCATTAAGGATTATGAAAGATAAAGTTAAATTAATTCAGCACTAAAATTCTATGATGCTTCTCTAACTAATGTAATGATAATGTATTATTCAGATTTTGGGTTTCATTAACACTGAAACAAAATGAGTGGAAGTTATATATTTTCTTCCTTGAAATAGTAAAGTGCTAGAAAATTCCACTAAACATTTTGAGTAATAAAGAAATCAAGCCAAATTAGAATATTATTATATTAAATGTATAAAGCTTTGACCTACATAATGAGCTGTTTTAAAAAGGTATTGGTTATCAAATATAATCAAAAAGCCTGTCTGTTTGTTCTTAAGCAGTGAGGACCATCTAGTCAATCATTGTCTCCAATTTTCTGTGTATTTTGTCCAGTCTTTCCTTTCTCTAACTATGTAAACTAGACCAGAATTTAGCAAATTAGAAAATGAGAGCCAAATCCTCCTCACACGGTTTTTGTCATGCACCTCAAGCTATTTTGTTTAGAAAATAGGTGGTGATATCTCGATGTTAAGAAGTTAAATCACTTATACACACCCCCCCCAGGCCATCATTGGTCTAAACATGTACAGGTGATTCTATTCCATTGGGCAATGTGATGTTAAGATTTCTTCTGGTAGCTTCTAAGACTATTTTGATCCCTATTAAAAAGTGTGGCTAGAAAAAGGCTTCATTTTTGTGATACCACTTACTGTTTGGATACTGGTATGGATTCTGATGCCTGTTTTGCAACTGGTACTCTGTAGGTATGAAATTGGATGGGGAAAAGCACCTCAGTCCTTAATGAAATTTATGAGCCACTGAATGAAATTTTGGATAGTCCATTTTAGACACTTAGTTAAGAAAATATAAATACCCTTAAGATTTAAACCATGGTCAGGATTTTTAGATGAAAGCTTTTCTAAGTCCTGCATTCAGTGCATCTAGTGTTTATGGAAAGCACATAGTAAAGATAAATGTGAAAATCAGCTCTTATTTTACTGTCTTGAAAACTTTCCTAAGTGGTTTAAACATAGCAGCTCATTTAATCTTCAAAACAACATTCTGAGATAGACGTTAATATAGTGGCTAGAAGTGGGGCAGGAATGTTGGCCAGAGAAGAAACTGATATACTAAGATATGTAATTTGACAGAGATAATATATATAGGTAATAATTAAACCAGCATTTAAACACAGCCTATTGGTTTAGTAGTCTGGAATTTCTCCACTAAATTAAATTATTTCTCTAGGAAAAAACAAACAAAAACAACAACAAGAACAAAAACCTCCATTAAAAACAATATTTCCTCCTAACTTCTTACTTCTAATAAATCTCAACAAATTTACTATGAACACTACAGGGAAATTACAGTGTCTGGTTTTTAATGACTCTATACTATTTAATAATCTATCACTGAAATTTGAATGTCCCTAAATTTTTCATAAAAACGATATATTTTTTATCTTGTCAGATGCAAATATACCTCCTTAAATTTATTTACTTTTTTCTCTAATCCAAAAAAAGCAGTAAGAAGAGAAATATGATGGAGTAAGTGAAAAGTTGGGAACAGATTATGGAGAATCTTATACTTCTTGGCTTCATAAA
Source organism: Mustela lutreola (assembly GCF_030435805.1). Taxonomy (NCBI): domain Eukaryota; kingdom Metazoa; phylum Chordata; class Mammalia; order Carnivora; family Mustelidae; genus Mustela; species Mustela lutreola. The sequence goes on from NC_081295.1 coordinate 109,592,000, forward strand.
TAATTAAATATAAATTTTATGAAAAGATTTGTCTAATTGCCTAACTAGAAATTTAACTTTCTTTTAAGGAAAAACTGAGATATATGTAAGCATATCTACATTACTGGTGCACTGAGTTTTTATGTTTCACTTGCTGGATGGAGAAGTAAAAGGAATGTCTATATGGTAGAAATTATATTGGTCATTATCTATGTTTCTGTTTATTTCTACTATTGGAAATATTTAACAGTCCTAGAAAAATGTACAAAATGTGACATTAATATAGTCACCTATATTTACATGAGGTGACACAAATGTGATAAGATTCCATCTGGTACATTATTTTCCTAGGAAAGAAGTAGAATAAGATTATTTGAAACTGAAATGTAAATTATTTATTCCATTAAATATTTTCATAACCAGATAACCTTGATGATCCTTCCTGTGGTCTAATACTCTAAACTTTCATTCCATTGCTTGGTGACTCAGTCTGCCCTATATGTACACCATAAATGGAATTATATGTTCCACTTTGGTATTTCAAATTTGCTGCTTAATCTTTTCTATAAAATTAACCTACTTTTTATGCTCACCAAACTCTAAGAATAAATTCTTCCTGAGCTCAATTCAAGCCTGGGGGTATGCATACTACATTCAATGTTCAGGGCATTAAATTGACTTGAGGGAGGCTGAGATGGAACCAGGACATACAGTGGCAGAATCTGACAAGACAAAATAAATTTTCTTTAAAGTCTTATTTAACTCTGCAGTATATATTTTCAGACATACTGCAGGCTATTTCAGTGCAGAATATGGACTTTGGAATTATTTTTTAAACAAACAGGAAGGAATAGAATACTGCATTATGTGAAATGAATTACATCAACTAAAATTTTCATCCAGTTGTCATGACAACCCTCATATTTTCCATAATGTGTAGTCTATTAAGTGTTGAACTGATGTGCTTAAAAAAAAGATACTAACATTCAGGGAGACATTTTCCATTAGAACTCTTTGAAAGGACCACAGGATTATTATGCTTCAACAAACAACCTGTCATCCTTATGCTATTGCTTGGATCACAAAATGGGTGGGAAAAGCACGAGAAACACCCTATAATATCAGGGTTCATTGATATTTTCTTTAAGTGTCAAGTACTTCAACCATCAGCAGACGCTTAGGGTCTATGTGTGGCATCTATGACAGCTGTTGTCCAGCTAATGTCGAATATCTCCAGTGACTGTGATTTAACCACTTCTGTTAGGAACTTCCTTGAAAGTAAATAAATGTGAAATATTAAGACACTCTCCTAAATAAGCCGCCTCCCTTTAACCTACTTTTCTTCCTTTTGTAGTTATAAGCTTGAATTTTCTTCCAAATCACTGCCCTTAAAATAATTAAATCCAACTTATGTTTGAATTGAATTCTCCAATTATCAGATTAAATAATACAATTCTCAGCAGCTATTTCATACAGCGACTTATAAATATTGTTTCCATTCTGATACATTTTTTTGTAAGAGAGCTACTCCACGTTGGTCAAGATCAAAATTTAGAGAGCATATATCTCTTCCTTCATTCCATATCCTTGATTGCTTAAGAAATACTGGCTTTGTAATAATTTATAGATAATAGTCACATGACTTCTAAAAAAAGTTTGGCTATTAAAAAAAAAAGTCCTTGGGCTCCTGGGTGGCTCAGTTGGTTGGATGACTGCCTTCAGCTCAGGTCATGATCCTGGAGTGCCGGGATTGAGTCCCACATCGGGCTCCCAGCTCCACGGGGAGTCTGCTTCTCCCTCTGACCTCCTCGCTCATGTTCTCTCTCACTGTCTCTCTCTCGAATAAATAAATAAAATCTTAAAAAAAAAAAAGCCTCAATGGATAATATCACCACTTCTAAGTCCAATAAGTCACTCTAATACTAAGAGTTTTTATTTGCATAGATCACTCTTGTTTATTAAAGTCTCTTCTTCTTCCCCAGTCTCTCATTCCTTCCTAAAGTTGAAGTAGGAAACAAACACGCCTAAAGAATAGTCAAGACATAGCATATTTTATAGGCATATACTTTGATTTTGTTATAAAGCATTTGTTTGCTACATAACCCGGTCTAGAGTGACTTTTATTTTTCCATAAATTTATCCAATTTTCAAAATCAATTTAGCCAATATTTTTGACCCTCAATCATGTGCCAATCACTTTGCTAAAAGACAGGAATGAAAATGAGTTAACCAGCACTGATAATCTAGGAAGGAAAGCAAATGTATACAGAGAAATTTCAGCTTAATAGCTTGTGGTTTTTGTTATGCAGTGCTATAAACTGAATGTTTGTGTTCTTCCCAGATATATGTTAAAACCTAATCTTCAGTATGATGGCACTTGAAAGTTGGACTTTGGGAGGTAATTAGGTCATGATGGTAGAGACCTGATGAATGGAATTAATGCCTTATAAAAGAGACGGTAGAGAGCTCCCTCCCTCTTTCTTAACATTATAACATTATAGCAGTGAAACACAGCTACATGGCAGGCAGCTGTCTATGAACGAGGGAGCAGGCTTTCACCAGACATTGAATCTACTAGCACCTGATCTTGGACTTCCGAGTGTCGAGAACTGTGAGAAATAATTTCTGAGGTTTATAAGTCGCCCAGTCTATGGCATTCTGTTACAGAAACTTGAGCAGACTAAGACATGTAGAGAACCCCATGCAAACAATTCCAAAAGTTTTCCCTGAACTGATGAAGACAGAGATAACACCTAAGGATACCAGGAAAATTTTGTCCAAAATCTGTGGGAAGAATATTTTAGGCCTAGGTAAGAAGTATGATGAAAAGATACATATATGCAAAATAGTAAGAGGTGTGTGAGGAGCTACAAGCTATCAAGCACTTTAAAGCATAAATCTAGGTAGTACAGTGCAGAGATAGGTATGTGCTGAGTCACACTGACACCAGAATAACTTGTTCCAAAACTTGAATTTATCTGGCATAGCGATCCATTGATGAGTTTTAAGCACATTGGTGATGGTGTTCTACAAATTATCTTTGGGTTGAATCTATATTATTTTCTTAATTAGCTAGAAACCATATTTGAAGTTAAGGTCTTATTCTTAACATGTTATAACATCTAGCATGGTTCAGAGGGCATCTAATAAAAATAAATAAATAAAGTAAAATGTTGACCTGACCCTTAAATATTCTATTGTAAGAAGGTATATGATGTATCTTTCAGAGATTATCATCATTCAACTCTTTTGTTCTCAGACTAATTATGTTATATTTGATAAATCCTAAAGACATGAATGTAATTCCTCAATGCAAAACATCAGCCACTTTAAAATCTTCTATGTGCAAAGAATTCTGGATTCCACAACTGGGAAAGTTGGATTTTTAAGTACATCTGTGAGACAGCTTGACATCTGCTTTATAATATGTAAAGTGTTGAAAAGACTAATTGAAGGTAAAATCTTTTTAAACCATATTTCTATCAGAACAATCGTTTGCAAAAGTTCAGCCTCAAAGCATATAATCTCCAGTGGGTTCACTGTGTTGATTCATTTTATGTGTCTGGAAACTAATTCATATCTACATGGAATTGCAGATTCATTATTCTTTTGTGACAATTCACACTCCAGAAGACAAAGCTATGTCCTGGCACAAGGTGAATGAGATTGCTGCCTAGTCAAAACAAGCCAGAATACATGGCAGAAAACAGACATCACTCATGAGCGATAAATTATAGCACATACTTGCTACTAAATCCTGAAACAAAGTCTTTTATGGTGCTCTTTAACAGCTCTGTTAGACGTACAGAAAATAGAAATGAATTTAAATACATTAATTTATGGCCAACTTAGTCCCCAGATAATGTAAACAATCGTGGCAAAAATACCAAGTCCAAGATCCTGCCCTAACTCTGTTACTGGCAGGTGACATTGGGGAAACTCCCTACCACTTTGATCTTGATGGACTAAGGCTCTATACGATGCAATAGGCACATAAAAATTAGGCAAAATGATGGGGTGCCTGGGTGGCTCAGTTGGTTAAGCTTCTGCCTTTGGCTCAGGTCATGATTCCAGCTTCCTGGGATTTGCCTTTGCATCAGGCTCCTTGCTCAACAGGAAGCCTGCTTCTCTCTTTCCCACTCCCCCCTGCTTGTGTTTCCCCTCTCTCTGTATGTCTCTTCGTCAAATAAATAAATAAAATCTTTTTTTAAAAAATAGGCAAAATGTTAACTATGCTATCTACAGATTTTTATTTTCTAAAAACCATGTTTTAAAAAAAATATTGTCTTGACAAATCTGAACCAGTTAATTTTGTTGATTTGTGTATACAGTTAATGAAGACAAAATTTTGATTCCAATCTTTACAGCAAGTCACAGAAAACATTCTCCTAATGCAACAAATTGTGCTTGACCATAACCCTGAGCAGCTATATGTCAAATGTCTGATCTTGATCATAATAGAAATTAGGTGAAATTCAAACTACTCCACTAATAGAAAGTATGTGGTAGTTTCCTATCTAGGCTAGGTCATCAATATAATTTTGAAAATGTATTTTTCAAAGTTTTCTAGAATAAGTATTATATTAATTTTTATGTTATTGTATTGATTTTTTAGATTATCTTATTAAATAACAATAAATGCATACTTATATCACACATTATATATAATTTATATATTATTTAAAATATTTTCTTTTTTTAAAATGTTAACATTTTATGAACTTCTCAGATAAACATGTGCTAGCATTTTGAATTACATAACCAATACCAACACATCAAATGATTTACAACATGTTCAGACATCTTTTGCTATCACACATAATCAGTTCCTTCATTTTCAACATATAGAGATTGTTCATATCTTTGAGTCAGAAAAGAACCATCCAAAAAATGTAAATATTAATATTATACCTAAATTGTATCCTCTTTCTTCAAATTTTTAATATAAAATATACATTCCAAAAATCGTTGGGTAAATACTCGTATTTCATGAACATTAAAGAGAATTTTACACTTATATTCTCCCATTAAAGGCAAGTATTTGTATTTTTTGGTCATGTATATTTTGGTCACGAAATCCTCCATTTTAAAGAAGGCCCGAGTACTTACATTTTAACTATTTCTTATTCTTAAAATTATTATAAGTACCTCATCAGCATTATACATAACCAAATTTATAAATGTTGAATTAAAAAACAAAAGGAGGTTATTAGACTATGTCTAGCAAGGCAAAGTTAAATAGAATGGAAACCTCCATCATCTCTTGCTATTTTTAAAATTTTATATAAACTTTAATTCCCACACCCTAATTCAGTGAATCATTGCTTAATTTTGTGCAATAGTTTCTCTGGATAATCACAACTTCTGTCAAAACACACATTTTTGCTGTTTCTGCTTTAAGAAAAGAAGAAGAAGAAGAGGAGGAGGAGGAGGAGGAGGAGACAGAGAAGAAGAAGAGGGGCACCTGAGTGGGTCAGTCAGTTAGGCGTCTGTCTTCCACAAAGGTCATGATCCCAGAGTCCTGGGATTGAGCCCCATGGGCTCACTGCTCAGCAGGGGATTCTGCTTCTCCCTCTCCTTTTGTGCCTGCTTCTATGCTCTCTTTCTTTTCATTTTTTCTATAAAATAAAATAAAATAAAATAAAATAAAATAAAATAAAATAGAAAACCCAGTCTTCCACATATTAAAAAAGCTAACTTAAAAAAAAAAAAAAAAAGAAAGAAAAAGAAGGAAAAAAAAAAAAGAAATTCTTGAGCACTTTCTATTCATTTTCAGATCTATTCTCAAGCCCACCTAATATATTTGGGAATCTAAGTTTTATTTATTTAGTTATTTTTATTTATATACAAATACTATCTTATTCAAGAATCAGAAGGAAATCTGGTAAAATGGCCAACCAACTAGTTAATATCAAAGTTATTTTAATAATAATAACACAGTAGTATTAACTCATTACTCCCTTGATAATAACAATAAAGGTATATTACAGTCTCACTTAGAGTCAATTACTTGGCTCCAGACCTGAGACAGTCTTTCAGAACCAGTGTAACAAAGGAGCTTTATTTAAAGTAACCAGATTAGGCTCCAGGTGGAGTTACTCATGCTAATCTCCATATCAGCAAACCAAAACTCAACTGAGTTTCTACACTTGGCTCTCCCAGAAAAGAAAGGCCTAGGTCAACTGTGCAGCATTGCCCTGCTCAGCACAAGTAAGCAATCAGATTCCAAGACTTCCCTTCGCTCTGTATAAGGAAAGTAACCCAGCTTTAGCCAACCAGTAAATGCCAAGTATAACATTTTTTTATTCCTGTTCACTCTGGTTTATAAAAATTTCTCATCTTGTACAGCTTTTCAGAGCTCTTTTCTATTTGCTAGACTGATGCTACCTGATTCATGAATCATTGAATAAGAGCTTACTAGGTCAGTAAATTGTCTGTGGAACATTTTCTTTTAACAATTATTATGGCACTGGCAATTAGATGCTTTGACAATGTTGAATTTTATCCAGATCTGTGATCCTAGAAAAACATCCACAGCTGAAGAAATCACTTATCCGTTGTGTTCCAGGAAACAGCGTACTACAGATAAACATCCTTTCCCACATGATTTAGATGACAATTCTGGATGCCACCGTGTTTAACTATGACAGGCTAGACATAAGCCCTCCAGATTCCCCTTCTTCACCCCGTAAATGATTAGCTTGAACTGCTCATTCCCCAGAGATCAATTGGAACAAAATGCTTAATTAACCAAATTTTATTTAAGATCCTATCCATCCCCCAGGCTTCTGGACTTTGGGCCACCCGGGGCCTAAGTTAGGTTTAAGCCTTTTACCTTAAATGCCACTCAGGAGAATAAGCTGGACTCCAGGTAAAACACTCTTTGATCTACAATCTAATCATGCCACTCTCATTCATCCCACCGCCCTACACTCAGTTATTTTTAGTCTTGTTTACTTCTTCCCATAAAGGAAAAATAATCCTTTTTGCCTAACTTTTGAAGCATTTGCAGATCTTATGTTCTAAATGTTTCCCTATTATAATAATCCCCCTTTCCCTATAGCCATGGTCCCTTCTACCCCTTTGCAATACCTTTTTTGAATTAAGTCTCTCCTTATGGACTCTGGATTTGTTTTTTATTCTGTTCTGTTTTTACTTCTATTTGGTAAGAGCATATTTCCATCCTGATAATTTTTCCTTAGACAAAGTCATTCACATAGCTGTGCTTGACCTCAAGGTCACGGAAATGCTCTATCCCCAATGGTCCAGTAAAAGTAGGAATTATTATTACTTCCCTAACGGAATTTGCAACAAGATACATGAACACATTATCTATTAAAAAGAAATGAAAAATTGCTCTTCTCATGATTGTCACAAAACCATAATAATTTCTTAAAAACGTTTGTTTAGTTTTTGGTCTTGAGACTTCTGTTCTCTGTAATATCATGTTCATATTTTTAAGCTTTACTGAGATATACTTAGTCTCCTTTCAATTTCACCATTTTCTGTTATGCTACCCCATACAACAACATGGTACACTAAATTAAAAAAATTAGATATGTTGTTGAATATAATTTTAATATTTTCTATTATAAGGTCACTGATTACACATTCAGCCAACAACGATTTTCCAAAAAGTAACTAAGACAAAGATGATACTACTCTGTCAATTATTTATTTGAAGAATAAAAACAATGCTCATATTCTATAAATATAATAATAATCTAGATCAGGAGTTGGCATACTACGTCCTATGCATTTCTGGGCCACTACCTGTTTTTATAGTCCAAGAGCTCAACCTGTTCTTTTTTTTTTTTTTTACTTATTTACATTTTTAAGGTGTAAAATAACCACCACTATAGGATTTGAGGGAGGAGGAGAGGTGTACTTCAAAGCACAGTCGAAAATATTCACTACCAATCTCTTTGTGACAAACGTTTTGCTGACTCCTAACTTAGATAGGTATATGTCAAAGTTACAAACAAGATTAAACTAGTACTAATTTTAATTTATTTTTTGTTTTATAAAAAAGTTTAACTTTTAGTCTTTTAAAAAAGACTAAAGATACATGGCAAATATTGCATTTAAATTATGTCATTCCTAAAAGGTTTGGGTTAACATATTCTCATGTTTTAAATCTATATAAATGTCAAATAATATCCACTACTTTGATTATGTGAGTTCTTTCAAGTTACTAATCAAAATACATAATTGTTTTAAAAAGCACTACATTTATAGTATAATTTCGTAATGTAAAATGTCTCTATTTCCACCAAAATATTAATTAAAGATATACATATTATATGTATTTTGAAACTGTATTCTATTTCTGAGTGGTTATCTCACCAACAAACCTCACTAAGTAGAGAATGTAAACAAACTTACTACATTCAGGTGTAATAAGTTTTGCGAGGGCTCAATTATGCCACTAGATGGAGCATTTAGCACTGCAGAGAGCTCTTGAAGAAAACTCATGGTAGTGGTTGTTGTGTTTTAAATACAGTTTAAAGGGAAAAGATGTAAAAAGTATGATGGAAAGAATATTTTCCTAAACTTTTACCAAGTTATCTCAAACTCATCTAAACACTGTGTGATTATTTTAGAGCCAAAAATTATTTTTTAGGCTACTCCCACTGATAGACAAGCTGAGTAATCAGACTTCAAGAAAAGAAAACTTGCAGTGATGTTCCAAACTGACTTTTCAGTTGTATTCTTAATTTTCTCTGACCTGACATATATTCTAATATAAATATGTTTATGTGAGGCTTTCAGAGCGAAGAAATACTGCTACTAACAACATTAGATAACAACAATTTTAAGAAATAATAATGGAGTCTGTGTGAGTTGGCACTTGCAAGAAGAGAGAAAGAAAGAAAAGAAGAGAAGAAAAGAAAAGAAAAAAAAGAGTTCTACATCAATGAAAAGGAAGCAGCACTGGGTGCCACACTGTGCATGGCTCAGAAAATAAGAATGGTGTAGCAGAGTGTTCTTTATTTGCCTGGGCTGAGTGAGTCAATCATAGTGAATGAGGGGCAGAAGGTCAGAGTTTATAGGTTCAAGCCACAGAGTTGAACAATAACATATTGTGCACCATTTAACAGTCTCCATTTTTAATCCATTGTCTTCATTCATGGGTAGATATCCATATTTGGATAGATATTTATATTTTATATCATATTGTAAATAATATCTTTATTTTTTAGATAGAGATGATATATGATGATGATCATTCATAGATAGATAGATAGGAACCAAATTTCTGAAACCTGACTTTTGCCTACATAGATTTATACATCTCCAAACTTATGCTTCACCAACTTACTAAAATCTGTCCCAATGTGCAGTTGTTTAAATGAGGTTGGAAGCAGTTTTGCCACATGATGCTGATGTCAGTTAAAAGCTGAGTATTAGCAGAATGGGAAAACTTCAGATGAGTGTGTTTGCTATGTTGATCAGCGTTCCCCAAATTCTAATGGGTCTGACTGACAGACATGTTCAGTTCATTAGCCTAGAAAGTGAAAATCAGACCTATTGACTATTACAGATATGCATGTATATGAGGGAAGCATTTAAAGTAGAACAAAAATTAGATTTTTTTTTCCCTCTGGAAAAAAGCCAAAAAAATTCTGAATGAAGACTCAGGCAAGGCATGATACAAAAGTGCCAAGTGTAAAAATGATTAGCAATGACAACTTCTGTGGAAAAACACTAACTGGTAAGGATTTCCAGTTTCAAGATTATATTCTGTGATAATATGACTCCACCCAAATCGAATAGTGTTCCAGACCAAAGGATGGTAATTGCTTCAATATTTATTTGTAAATTAAAAAAAAAAGAATCAAAAAAGAATATTCTTATACAAGTATTTTATTTTCAGTATTCATTGAAAAACACTATTTTGACATAAACTCTTTATGTGATATATGGTAGGTGTTTATTGTAAGACGAATAGTTATTTCAGTAATAATTATATTTAGGTAAATATAATCAGTCTTACTGAGCTTTGAGATCTATTCTGTGGTTCCTTCATTTCTCAATCATTAAAACTGTATTCAAGTTTTATAAATGTTATCAGCTGCTTTGCAAAACAGTGTTATGATAGACTTAACTACATTTTAAATTTGTTGGTTCAGGCCAACTATTATGAGAAAATAGTGATAAATGCTTAAACTTAAACATTTACAAGTAGCAAAAATCACTTAGGAAAAGGCCTATGATGGGTAAGGTATAGAAAAATAAACTCCTTGAAGATGAAAATTATGCTAAAAAAAATCTTAGCACTGAGTATTTACTTATACTGTCAACTGGTGTTTTGTAAGATTGATCTGATGAAGTTGAGAAAATTTGCTACCTGATCAGATTGTGACCGTATAAATTTGTCAGAGATAAAACTCATCACTTTACTTGACTGTGATAATTTATTAACATAAATTATTCAGTTTGAAAAGTTTCTGGTTATAAAGGTCAGATTGGACATATTTGAAGAAGCTAACTTTTGGAAGTCAAAAGACCTTCCTTGAAATGATGACTTCCTGCCTGGCTACTTGATATGCATAATCTAACTCAACTTCCTGAACTCTAAATATTTCATATATGAAGTAAACATATGATGTCATCACAAGTTTATGAGGATTATATGACACACAGGATTACTCTTAGACTTTCATTATTAGTAGGAATAGTAGTTAAGGTCAATATTTTTATTTTGAAGATATTTTAAGCCTTCCATATGCATCATTCTATATAATACTCTTGGCTAAATAAATACAACTATTCTGGAATCTGTAACAGATATAAAACTAGGAATAAGAATGGAAATATGGATATAGATTGTATACTATGCACCAGTTGGTATAATAGACCCTGAACAGTACCTCATTGTGTTTTAAGTGTTAACAGCAATTATGAAAAAGACAATTACCAGAACACAATTATAAAAGCTATTGAAAGTTGTGTTGATAAAAGTTGAGCAAAGAGTCTGAAGTTTAGCTTATGTTGCCAAATATATATGTGCAAATATGTTCATAATAGGCAAAGCTAAGTGAACGGCATAGCTTATTTTTTTCTCCAAATACAAGACTCATTTCTTAGGGGCTTCATTTAATATATAGAAGCAGAATGGGTACCAGTGTGTTATTTTTTTTTAAAGATTTTATTTATTTATTTGAAAGAGAGAGACACAGCTAGAGTAGGGGGAGTGGGAGAGAGAGAAGCAGGCTTCCTGCGGAGCAGGGAGCCCAATGCAGGGCTCAATGTGGGGCTCTATCCCAGGACCCTGGGATCATGACCTGAGCAAGAGACAGACGCTTAATGACTGAGCCACCCAGGTGCCCCACCAGTGTGTTATTTTTAAGAAGTCCAAAACTAGACCCAAAATATACATGTTTCCAATCATGGGTCTATAAATCCATTCATCCACTTGATATATTAATTCTGAAGCTCTTTATATGGATCAATAGGAATTGATTGACACTATTTTTAAAAATTAGCTCATGTTATTAGTTCTTATCGAAAAATTACTTAAACTATAACTACAAAGACAAAGTAAAATTGATAACTGGTATCATAATCTAAACTAACTATGGAGCATTAATAGAGCATCAAATAGTATTTTTTGTTTTAGATAATGGATATTGTTACTCATATATCTGATATAACTTAACAACTAATGGGCTCTTCAGTTTATTTTTTATTTTTTTCAAAGTTAGAACATTTCCTATTTGAAAGCACCATTGAAAGTTGTCATTTGGAAACTGGCAGAATACATTGTACCAGATTAAGATTCCTAAAAAAGAATATTATTGACTTGCTTGATATAATTGCCTCTTCAGAGCCATTACAATCATTCATGTAAATACATATTTAGGGAGGCATCAAAAGCAGATTATTCACCTAGTGGAGCATGACAGCTCCAGAGGATTTACTGTGTTCATTGCTGCAATTGTCACCAAAAACTGTTAATTCGCAAGCACAGTTACCTGCTTTTACATATAAATATCTATCATTCATTATTTCCCCTCATTGTATCAAAAGGATGTCAATCTATGTGGAGCTAAACCTTAGTCAAATTTTGTAAAAGGTTCATACAAAAGGGACGAAGTTCTTCAGTAATGACATTTTCAAATGAATATATTAATTTAAATACCTTTCTTTTAAGAAATATGAGCAGATATTTAACATTACCAGACAGGATGCACTTAATAGTTCATTTTTGAAAGAAAGAACATATAATTTGGAATAAGTGCTCTTACATATCTTCTAGTTAATAGTTCTCTAATTCAGGCTCAAAAATATAGATGCAGCACTTAGTGAGGCAATCTTCAAATGAATAGCGTTAATGAAATCTGCCATATGCATGACATACCTTGAGAGTTAAAAGGAACACCGTTGGGAAGACACTAAGTTTCTTCTTCATCTTTATAGAAAAGTTTCTGGATGCTAGTTAGAGCACATTGTGGGATGATTTTGAGAGGTGCTTGGGTAATTTATATATCAAAAAGTTGTCAGAATCATTGTTTCTTTGTTTTGTTTTGGTTTTGGTTATGTGTGTGTGTGTGTGTGTGTGTGTGTGTGTTTCTTTGCTTCCTTCCTTGCTTGCTGTTTTTCTTGTCTATTTAGTAATTAAGAGAAATCTTATTTCAGGAGAGCTTTTCATCAGACGATAGAGATAAATAGATGATAGATAGATAGACAGTTGTTAGATGGATAGAAAGGACATTAACTAGATAGCTTAACAGATTATTTGTAGTGCTTTTGCTCCTTCCTGCAATTAGTGGATAAATGTACTTATAACTGGAGAGAATGTGTATGGAATTAAAGAAGTCATTCTCTACTTTTCACAGTGAATATTATTTTACTGCGGAAATCAAAATCTGAGTTGAATATGTAATTTCATATAATTGCTTTCAGCTTTTTTATGAAGAGATCATCTATGGATTGCGAAAAGCTACATATCATACTTTCTTCTAACAATGAGTACTCACTCCTCCTGGATAGGACAGACTGACTGGTGCAATACACTTACTTTAGGGAGCATACTTTTGTTTTGTTTTTTCCCCCTCTATTATAAGTTCCATCTGTTCCTGGCCTGAGGCCCCTAAATTCTGGCAAAAGTATTGAATATTGTATTTTAAGAATCAAAACATAAAGCCAGGGCTAGTCACAACTCTTCTTTGAGTTTATTATTCCAACATGCAGTGATGATACAGTTTTCTTCCAACTTCCAAACATTTTGAAAAAATTAATGATACAAAATGCACAAAACATTCTCAAATCCTTAGGAAAATTACTCAGTACAAACTATTAATTTTGTTTTTGAGGACATTAATAATGCTTCTTGGCATAAGTGTAAGGCAGAATTTAATATTAATGACACAGGCTGACCACTTTGGGAAGCCTTGGTTACATCATAACAAAATAGCATAAATGAAAGGACTTTATAGACTATAAAGTTGTATTCAAATAAAAGTGGCATTAAAATCATAAATATTTTAAATAATCATAAATATTTATTTTTTATAATTTATATTATAAAATTATATTGTTCATATGATAGCATATATAATGCCATATATAATGTCACACATATAATATATGATTATATATGCTATCATATGTTATGTATAATATATAATTTATGTTATAAAATTTTTATTAACTTATAAAATATAAATTAATTTTTATGATTTATAATATTTAAATATTATAGATAAAATACTAAATATTATATTATATATCATAATATAATCCTATATGTTAATATTATATATTGATATCAATACACATTTAATATTAATATATCTTTTATTATATATTAACATATTATGTATTAGTATATTAATATTATTAACATATTATTAATATTACTATATATTTTTTCCATTATAATGGTAGTTCTGTTTTTTTCTTTTAGCAAAAAATAGTTGAGAGAGGCCTAAGACTTTATATACATTTATTCAACTTAACTGTCAGTTATTTTTATCAAGAGTCTAAAGTGATTTATTTCTTATATGTTTTTTACAATATTCATGGGAAAATTATAAGCTTGATTTATAGTCAACTATAAGCATTTAAAAATAAATGTATAGGTACCTATTTGCTAGAATAAATATACCAAGACATTTAATTTTGCCTTTAGTACATAGATGTTCATTTTTTCAAATTTCAGCTGTTTATATTGTATAAGACTTTTGTTTATTTTTCAGTTTTTCTCTGGGGAATTAATACTTCTTGTCTGCAGAATAGGAGTCTTCCTTTTATGTTTTTTTTTGTAGTGTGACTTGATTTTATGTCCAAGAGGATGTTATTGTTCTAAAACCTATGGGATGTTGGAGCAGGCTTGCACTGGATTGCAGAAGTTGATTGTACACATCTCTCCCCAAGTCTGTGCTCTCAGTGATATCTCATTGGAAGCTTGAAATCAACAACAGTGGGGCACTTACTCACAGAGAGGGGCGAATGTTACAAAGCACAATTTGTTCCCTCTGGAGAACTGGTAGTTAAAAATTTACTTCTGTACCACTCCTACAACTGAAAATGAAAGGAATCTGTTCCCCCATGTGGGGGTATATACAGAAAGCGTGTGAAATGAGGTGCTGTACCTTCCTTGATAAATGAATGCTAGAAAATGCACATTTACCTTAGTTTTACTACAAGGAAAGAATGATGGAGCAAGGTATGAAGGTTTTTCAAAACTTTAATAGGAAATATAGAGGTATAACAACAACAAATTTTCTCCACAGGAAAATAATGTATGTTTTTATCAATAATTTTTGAAAGAAGTAGAAATGCTGTGCATGCAAATTTGTTGACATTTTCCTCTTCCATGCCTTCTCATGCAAGAAACTTTAAGCATTCTAATAGGAGGGAAGTAGAATGAGATCACGCTTTGTAAGAAGATACTGGTCTTGAATTCTAGTGTGTCTATATATTTACCAAGGATGGCATATAATTATGTCAAACTCAATATATCAAAACTTAAAAAAAAACATATTTTCCCTCAAAATTACTTCACAGGTTTTTGGTTTTTTTTTTTTTTTTTTTTTTAAGATTTATTTATTTATTTGAGGGAAAGGGGTAGAGGGAGAGAGAAAGAGAGAATCTCCAGCAGACTCTCTACTGACCAGAAGCCAGATGTAGGGCTTACCACCACAACCCTGAGATCATGACCTGAGGCAAAGTCAAGAGTCTGAAGCACAACTGACTGAGCCACCCATGGGCCCCAAAATTGCTTCACATTCTGTATACCGCATCTTGATAGGACTCCACAGTACTTACCTCTAACTTCGTCCTCTGGTCCAGAAACATGTTTCCTAATGTCTGTGTCTTATCTGCAAATTCTAATTATTACCTGGATGAATGCTACCTGGTTGACATCACTGAGTTGGAAATTTTGAGGGAATAAAATGAAATCTAATTTTGCTAATTTTCTGTTTCAAGTCTTTCCAAAACTTTATGGTCTATGGCCAAAACCTAAAGTCCTTATGAAGTTGTGTAAGACCTTCCTTGACCTGTTCCCACATGTTTCCTAGGTATATTTTCATCAATATTGCCTTTAATACTTCAACCACACTAAACTACCAATTGCACATTTTCTAGTTTTAATATTTTATCTTCTACAATACCATATCTCATGTCTACTCTCTCTCATCAGGATAACTCTGGCCTCAGCAAATCTGAATGTGGTAATCTCCTAGATATTCAATCACTAGCAGCTATTATTTACATACAGCTGAGAATGTTGTGAATTTTCATCTGAATTAGTTATCTATGGGATCTTTGAGGGCAAAAATTACATTCAGTTTAGGGACCAGCATCCATTACACAGCAGTGTAACATAAATGTTTGCTGATGAGTGGATGTATTTGCCATACGATTTATAAAAGTACTTTTTGAATACAATAATAATAGTAGTAATAGTAGTAATAATAATAATAGTAATAATAACTTATTCCTTCCCTTAAATGCAGGTAAAAATAAGTCATAATGGTGAAATCTATGCCAACTCCAATGGATGATAATTCTTTCAAACAACTTTGAGAGGAGAAGAAGGGGATAATTTAGGAGTGAACTGGAGGTAGATTTGGGCAAGTTCATAAGACCTTCTATGTTAGCAAAGAGTGAATGCCCCAGGAACATCAAACATTCTTTTATAGACTCCAAGTCCATATTTAATACTTTTACATTAGCCATTTTTTTCACATTGTCTGCTTTTTAAAATTAATTCACATAATTGATACTTTAATTTCATGAAGGAAGATCTCTTTTTTGGAAAATGTAAATGTCTTATTCTTATTTAAATATACCACAAGCTAAACCCTATCCCTGTTATATCATTTAAAAACAAATATTTTATATGAGTTGATTATTAAATATATTAAATCCATGAAAAGCTTCATATTTTTAAATTTTCCTCTAGTTTAGAGAATCAAGTTGGGAGTTTCCTTAGAATAATCAGAAGTTACAGTCAAAAGTCAACTCCTTATGAAAGTGAATAATAATCATTGTAGATATTACAGGAATGTTTTTCCTGCTTGTCTCCCCATTGCACAGACTGTAATGAAACTGAAGTGAAAATCTGACCGGAGCTGCAGCAGTACAAGTTATTCCCTGCACCTTGTTCTGTTTTAGGTGCTACTGAGCTGGAAATTGAACAATAATTTTTCTGTAAGATATACCAAAACAAATAGGCTGCTGAGGGGTGGAGGGAAAGTTAAAACAAGCTGAAAGAGCCAAACACAAAAGCCCATGAAATTTCAGCAATAATGTTTTGACTCCTTATCTGTTATGCCATTTGCCAATACCTTCTCCAATTCTGTAGGTTGCTTTTTAGTTTTGTTGACTGTTTCCCTTGCTGTGCAGAAGTTTTTATCTTGATGAAGTCTCAAAAATTCATTTTTGCTTTAGTTTTTCTTGCTTTTAGGGATGTGTCTTGCAAGAAGTTGCTGTGGCCGAGGTCAAAGAGGTTGCTGCCTGTGTTCTTCTCTAGGATTTTGATGGATTCCTCTCTCACATTTAGGTTTTTCATTCATTTTGAGTTTATCTTTGTGTATGGTGTAAGATAATGGTCCAGTGGCTAATTTTTCCAGCACTATTTATTGATAGGAATTTTTTTCCATTGTATATTCTCCTTTGTTGAAGATTAGTTGCCTGTAGAGTTGAGGGTCCATTTCTGGGACCTCTATTCTGTTCCACTGATCTATGTTTCTGTTTTTTTGTGCTGATACCATACTGTCTTGATGATTACAGCTTTGTGATAGAGCTTGAAGTCTGGAATTGTGATGTTTCCATCTTTGGTTTTTTTTTTTTTTTTTCAACATTCCCCTGGCTAATAGGGTCTATTCTGGTTCCAGACAAATGTTAGGATTGTTTGTTGCAACTCTGTGAAAAATATCTGTGGTATTTTGATAAGGATTACATTGAGCATTGAATGTGTAGATTGCTCTGAGTAGCATAGACATTTTAACAATACTTGTTTTTCCAATACATGATTGTGGAATGTTTTTCCATTTCTTTGTTCTTCCTCAATTTCTTTTGTAAGTGTTTTTTAGTTTCTAGAGTATAGATCCTTTACCTCTTTGGTTAGGTTTACTCCTAGATACCTTATGGTTTTTGTTGCGATTGTAAATGGAATTGATTCCTTAATTTCTTTTTCTTCAGTCACATTATTAATATATAAAAATGTAACTAATTTCTGTGCATTGATTTTGTATCCTGACACATTGCTGAATTGCTGTATGAGTTCTAACAATTCTGGAGGAGTCTTTGGGTTTTCCACATAGAGTATCATGTCATCTGTGAAGAGTGAAGGTTTGACTTCTTTGCCAATTTGAGTGCCTTTTATTTCTTTTCATTGTCTGAATGCTGAAGCTAGGACTTTTTTTTTTTTTTTAAGATTTTATTTATTTATTTGACAGACTAGAGATCACAAGTAGGCAGAGAGGCAAAGAGAGAGAGGAGGAAGCAGGCTCCCCGCTGAGCAGAGAGCCTGATGCGTGGCAGGATCCCAGGACCCTGGGACCATGACCTGAGCCGAAAGCAGAGACTTTAACCCACTGAGCCACCCAGGCACTCCGAAGCTAGGACTTTTAGTACTATGTTGAACAATAGTTGTGAGAGTGGACATCCTAAGATCTATAAAGAACTTCTCAAACGCAACACCCAAAAACCAAATAATCCAGTCCAGAAATGGGCAGAAGACATGAACAGACACTTCTCCAAAGAAGACATACAAATGGCCAAAGTCACATGAAAAAATGCTCCACACCACTTGTCATCAGGGAAATACAAATAAAAACCTCAATGAGATACCACCTTACACAAGTTAGAATGGCTAAAATTAACAAGATAGGAAACAACAAGTGTTGTCAAGGATGCAGAGAAAGGGGAACACTCTTACACTGTTGGTTGGAATGCAAGCTGGTATAGCCACTCTGGAAAACAGTATGGAGGTTCCTCAAGATGTAAAAAATAGAACTACCTTATGACCCAGTATTGCACTACTGGGTATTTACCCAAAATATGCAGATGTAGAGAGAAGAAGGGAGACCTTCACCCCAATGTTCATAGCAACAAAGTCCATAATAGCCAAACTCTGGAAGGAGCTGAGTTGCCCTTCAAAAGATGAACGGCAAAGAAGATGTGGCTCGTTTATACAATAGAATACTCCTCAGCCATCAAAAAGGATGAATGCCTACCATTTACATTGCCCTGGATGGAACTGGAGGGTATTATGCTAAGTGAAATAAGTCAATCAGAGAAAGGCATTTATCATATAGTTTCAGTCATATGTGCAATATAAGAAATTATGCAGAGGATGATAAGGGAAGGGAGGGAAAACTGAATGAGAAGAAATCAGAAGGAACCAAACCATGAGAGACTCTTGACTCTGAGAAACAAACTAAGGATTGTGGAAAGGGAGGTGGGTGGGAGAATGGGGCAACTGGGTGACGTGTATTAAGGAGGGCACATGATGTGATGAGCACTGGGTTTTATATGCAACTAATGAATCATTGAACACTACACTAAAAACTAATGATGGCTATGTTGGCTAATTAAATTTAAATTAAAAAAAAAGATTTTGACTCCCAATCTTCTAATTCTTATATCCTCTCCCTCTCTCTCTCTCTCTTTTAAGATTTTATTTATTTATTTGACAGACAGAGATCACAAGTAGGCAAAGAGGCAGACAGAGAGAGAGGAGGAAGCAGGCTCCCTGCTGAGCAGAGAGCCCGATGCGGGGCTCCATCCCAGGACCCTGAGATCATGACCTGAGCTGAAGGCAGAGGCTCCAACCCACTGAACCACCCAGGTGCCCCTATCCTCTCTTTTAAAAAAAAATATTTTTTTTATTAATGTATAATGTATTATTTGCCTCAGGAGTACAAGTCTGTGAATCATCAGGCTTACACATTTCACAGTTTATGTGATCTGTTTAATACAACTATCTAATTCAATACCATATCATTTATCTCCTAATTTTCACTAACATGAGTAAACTATGATGTCTCTTTTTTAATTTAATTTAATTTTTTTCAGCTTTCCAAAATTCATTGTTTATGCACCACACCCAGTGCTCCATGCAATATGTGCCCTCCTTAATACTCACCAGCAGCATCACCCAACCTCCTATGCCCTCCCCTCCAAAAACCTCAGTTTGTTTCTCAGAGTCCACAGTCTCTCCTGACCATATTTTTTTGCCATATGAATTTTGTGGGCTATCCCATTGTGGATTGAAGTAGTTAACTAATGGTTTCCATTTCTTGCAGCCAAATGGCCACTGAAAAACAGCCAACTCAACTTTTTTGTTCCAACTAACCTCTATACTTCTGATCTCTTTCTGTAATTTCCACCTTATTATTATCTTTTTTTTTTAATTTTTTTCAGTCTTTATTTATTTTTAATACATAGTTCAGCACCTTCCAGGGGTCAGACACTGTTCTAAGCCCTTTACAAATACAATAATCCTATGAAACAGGTAGTGTTATTGGCCTGATATAACAAGTGAAGAAAAAGCACTGCCCAAGTAGATTACTAAATATCATATAGTGAATACATGGTAATGAAGATTGAACCTTAGGCATCTGGCTCTTGCAGTATAACCAATACCTTCTACTCCCTCCCGCTCCATTTCAACTTGGAAGGACTTTAGAGGATATACATATTTTGTTATTTAAACTAGCTTCTGAGTTCTGAAAATCTGCAAGAGATTACAAGCACATGTCTAACCTTAGTTCACAGTCTAATAGAAGGGAAAACTTGGTAAACAGTATGATAATGTTTACTGTAGCTGGATATAATTATCCTTTAAAATTTTAAATTAATTTCAATTAACATATTAAGAGGAATGAACTAATTATGTCCTTTTCATGAGATAAGCTGGTCTCCTGGCAAGTAGTAGCTTTCTTTGTACCAAAACAGTATGTTTTTCTAAAATCAGACTTATTTACCAAAAACATAACAACCTGCCTTCATAGGCTCCTTTAAAGAGTGAAGCAACCTCAACCAGGACACTGAGCAGCGTATTTCTGAGTGACTGGCTACATGCCTGCTGTGAAGGGCAGCCAAAACAATATAGAGAACCCAAGCAGTACTCCCTCAAAGCCTGTAAGCAAAGGGTAGGCAGAGTCTAAGCTCCTAATTTATTTGCAGCATTTATCAGAGTTCCTGGTTATATGAGCTGGAATTTGGATAGACAGATTGCTTATTGAGTAAAACAAAACTAACTTCTTATACCAAGAAAGTGTGGCAAATAAAAATGTTAATGTTTGGCTTGCCTTTGAAAATGAAAAACAAATACCTAGCCATAGGCTGACTCAAGGAAACAAATACAGGGGCGCCTGAGTGTCTCAGTGGGAAAACAAAACAAAACAAAACAAAAACAACAACAAAAAAAACAAATATGGTCACACAGACCATCAAGTTTTTTTTTTTTTAGTAGCCGTCAAGAGAATATAATTTAATATGAAAAGGTATTGTTGACTCCTTAATCTGTGGCAGGGGTCAGGTACTTCTACACAGGTAGGGCAGAGCACCTTTAGACTTGCAGCTGGCAATATAGTCATCAGATTGAAATCATTCCTACTGCTATTATATTGGTTTCTATTGCTTTTCTAACAAATTACTACAAACCTGACAAAACACAAATTTATTTTCATGTTATTTTGGACATAAGAAATTTAAAATCAGGTTTATTAGGTTAGAGTCAAGGTGTCTATAGGTCTGGATCTTTCTGGAGGATCTGTTAGGGAGAACTCATTCCCTTGACTTTTTCAGCTTCTGGTGGCTGTTGGTTTGTGGCCCCTTCCTCCGTCTTCTAAACTTATCACTCTAATCCATTATCACATCATCTTCTCTTTTGACACTGATTTCTCCTGCATGGGGACCAGACTGTTGTAGTTATGTCAGGCCCAACAGAATACCATCTTAAAGTCCTTGATTTAACCACATGTGAAAAGTACTTTTTGGTGTATGAGGTTACATTCATAGCTTCGGCAGATTAGGAAATGCACATATTTGGGGGACCATTATTTAGCTATAACTACATACGTATGTTGTTTCTTTTCATTGTTGTGCTTAAGATCTCTCCTTTTGAGATTTCTGAAATAAGGGGACTTCTGATGGATGACAGATTTGGGAGGAAAAGATGACAAAGATAGAATGTGGTATGTGCTTCCTGTTTGATCTGGTAGACTGAGCTCCAACTGGAAGGGAAGTGAATAGGTTAACAACATGGTTAAAAGATATGCTCAAGCCAAACCACAAATCTTTGAGTTCTCAAGTATTTCTATATCTAATGGACTAGGAAAGAAGACACCCCTGGGTCTGCTCAGAACTCAGTTTGTTCTCCCTAAAGCATAGGCCAGATGTTATTTTTAAGATGTTCTAAGTCAATGGAATATATTTTGCAAAAAAACGTCAACAAATAACAGGAAAGATTTTCTTTTAATTCAACTATGGGCATGTTTTAAGGCATTCTGGGAGCTAGCCCAAGGAAGGAAAAAAAGAAGAGCCAATGCTACAAGGGGATTGTCATAGGTAATTGGTTTGTGGGCAGGTGACATCTAAGAGGATAGTCACAGATTCTTGGAATTAAAATGTGGAAATATCTTATGGAGGGAGTTTACAGGAAGCTCATTAAAGATACTGACGCCTGCAAATTCTCAAACCAAAAGTCAAAAGTATTTTATAACATAATTAAAACAAAAACTACAGATCTCTAGATGATGAAAGTAAGAATATTTTAACCCATATAACTATAATAGTTTTATACTTTCATGCTCATATGGTCAAAGAAATTCATTTTTAGTTATTTTCCTTAAAAACAATATAAATAAGAAACTGAAGAAATGAATTTCTGGTTTCCATGAGAGAACATTGGAATTCATGAGTCTGGGATAAGAGCTGATGAGCTCAGGTAGAGAACTTGTAACTTTTCAGATGATGAGTTTCACAGTCACATACTGAAGTCAGCTGAGTAGTTGAAGGGAAAGCTCACCTTCCTGGAAATGAGAAAGAAGCAATTGATCTTTTTCCTTCTGAAGGAGGTGTGTGCACGTGTGTGTGTGTGTGTGTGTGTGTGTGTGTGTGTTACTGACCTAGGAATTGATATATTCCTAAGAAAGAAGGGTTGAGTTTACTAAGAAAGAGAGAATCTTCTGAAGCAAGGATATTATTAATGTATAATTGTCTAAAACCATCTTTGGCCTCAGGCCATAAATAACTTGATAACAAAATGTTTGTATTTAGAGAACATAGCATACATTTTATAACAGTTTGATACTTATAAACTGTTTGTTTTCTATAAATATTTAAATTAATTAACACAAACATGCTTTTTTATCAGTTTTCTTTCCTTACAATATGGGAATATCCACAGTACTTTTAATTAGTGAATGTGGCCCCAACAATACATTACTTGATCAATTGGTCTTTCTCAAGAATAGCTCGATAAAGATTTGTTTTACTTGATATAAATATGGAATATTAGCTTTTTATATAAATATTTCCAAACACATAGAAAACAAGTTATAATGAGAAGATTCAGCTTTTATTCTTTTTCTGTCCTATTCTGAACTATAACCTTATTTCCACTCTATTTATTTTGATTCCTTTTGCTTCAATACAGTATATCCCCTTGAATTGCATTTTAACACGGATGTCCAGAAATATCTATTGTCCTTCACTTTGCAGAAGCTTATACAGCAGATGGTGCAAATGGTCCAGCATATATTTGAGGGATTGATATAAAAATGATCTGCCAGAATGCTAACATTTTTGGCATTTTGTCAAATTATAACAATGACATGTTAGAGGAATTCAGAATATATGAAATAATTGTAATGTTTTCTCCTTATTTTCCAAGTCTATATTCTATTTTCACAAAGAATGATGTAATTTTATCTCCTAAAAATATGCTTTTCCTCAAATCCTTTCTTCAGCCTGCTTCTCAGGTATCATCCTTGATGGCAATATTTTTAATTTTTTCTCTTTGCTTTCTTTTGTGAGTCTCAAGTGTTTAGCTTCTTTTAACTCACAGCAGATGAAAATTAGATAAATTTGCATCTTTTATTGTACATTTATTTTATATGTATAAAAATTAACTAGGAACAATGAAAATGCTTTTTGTGACTTTAAATTTAAAAGCACTTTCTCAATGTAGATATTTTAATGAATAACAATTAATTAAAAAGTAGATTAGTGGAAGAAACCTCTGTACAAGTAGCTTATCTTTTCAACTATTTTTATATAAACTAACAAATTGAAAGTATTACAAAAATAAAAGTAACAGCTATGACTTTTTAAGGTATTTCATTTATTTCTGTATTCTTTGTTACATATTCAGTAGAGATTTTGTTGGGACATTTTTCCTGTGAATCATTTTGGGAAGGAGAAAGGACATGTAAACCTTAGCCAAGTTAGCTTTCTAATCCTGACTTGACAGTAGGAAAAGGCTACTCAAACCAGACATCAGTAGAGGGGAAGGCAGTTTCACCTAGTATAATCAAAAATGCTATAAGTGAGGCCACGGTACTTGTTTTGGTACAAGATTTGTGGTGAATTTTTTTGTTTGTTTGTTTAATTTACTACTTCAAACTGAAATGTTTAGTACCTTACAGTTACATTACATATTTGTGATAAAAGCATAATGTAATGAAGCCAGTTTTATATAATTCATTACCTAAAAATTACAGGTTTTTTAGATCAAGATTTGTTCATAATATATTGAAAAAAGGAACAAGTCTGAAGCCTAACTGGTTGACCACATGAGACAGGAAAAAAAAAAGTTAAAATAGTAAAAAAAAAAGTTTCATGAATTGATTTTGGGGCATAACATTTAGTTGATTATTAAAATGAATTAGCTCAGTCTCTGGAAAATATATATAAAATACTGAAACTTCTGGATCAGAACTTCTGAAACAAACTTTATCCCCAATTCCCTGTAGATGTAAAATGAAATACTGCTAAATATCAAACATTTAGTAGGTTTTCTTGTTGCTTCTATGTCTTCACCCCTTCTTGCCTTCACAAATTGCAGGACTCAGTGATGGAATGAATATATGTTCTTCTCCTTTTCTTTGGCTCTGATCATGCAGCTTGCGTTGGCCAATTGAATTTAGGTGGATGTAGTATGTCAGTTCTGATCCTAGGTCATAAGATGTCCTACATTTTTACGTTTGCCCTTTTGCGCCTTTGCCAACACCTTGAGAAGAACAAACAGGTAGCCCAAGGAGGATGAGAGATGTGTAAAGAAGCATCACAATATTGAGAAATAAAGCCACAACAATTGTTACCACCTGAATCAGAATGATGAAAAGAGCTGAGAAAACGAAAAGTTTGGAATTTATAGATGTTGGTTGACACAGTCTATGAGAAAAATGTAGTTGGTTGACACAGTCTATAAGAAAAATGTAGTGATGTTGTTGGTAAAGTGAAGTTTTAAGTTTGATACCACAAATTTAAAAATAAAATACCTTTACCAAGTGCACATTGTTTACCAACAATTGTGAGTTCTTCTTTGCGGCCCAGAGAAAAACAGGATGATCTTATGGGGGGCTAGGTTTGGACATGGATCATAAGAGGGTGGACGTTATTCATAATATATTCAATAGGCTAATTAGAATGATGTTCTAAGTAACTTAAGATGAAATAGTAGAAAAAAGGAGGATGGCACTGATGAGAGATATTGAGATGAAAATGGTATCATGACCTCATAAGACTTAAAAAAAAAAAGGTAGAAAAATTACAAGAAATGAGCTGAAAAGATATTTCTTTACAATTGAGAGTAAAGTATAAAAATTAAACATTTCAGAGATGGTACCATTCATTTTTTTTATCTTTAATTTTAAGCCCAAACTTTGGTTTCCTCTTCCTGTCCAATTTTGGTAAAGAGGAATTACAAAATAAGAAAAATATAGGGTTTAGATGCTAATATTGTTAAGATGCCAGTATAACTGAGTGACTTCCCAAACTTGTAACTTTGGAATTACGATTCAAAAACATTTATCCACTGTTTTTTCACCTGTAAAAGGAAGAAATAAAATAATAGTATTTAATTATCACAATATATCTAGAACAAAACAAACATGTAGTAATTATAGCAAATAGAATTATATAAAAAGTAGCTCTGGTCACTTCAGAAAACATGGAAATGCAGAAATCCATGAAGAGATATATAAAGGCATATCTTCTTAATTTATAAATAATGATTAAAATATGTCAAATCATAAATAACTTATGTATATAAGTATATGAATATGTATATATGTATTTATATATGCATATATAATTTTATAAACATATTATTATAATAAATTATTAATCATATATGCATTTTATATGTGTGTATATAAATATTAAATATAAATATATTCATATATATTTTATATATAAAATTATATATGTATATACTTATATATGTATATATGTATATATAATTCATTGATACCAGGTTCTCTATTATAAGGATTTAGTAGTATTAACTCATTTAATCTTCACAGCACATTCATGATATTGATGTGATTATTATCTGCATTAGATATATTTAATAAAGAAATGGAAACAGAAAAGTTAGTAAATATTCAGAGCTTGTAGGCAGATTTAAACATGGACAACTTGGCTGTAGAGACTAGAGGCTCTTATCCTCTGTAGTACATTAAATATAATTGCCATATATAAATTAAATAGTGTGTACACAATCAATACTCACTTTTAAATATTCACATATCCTACTGAAAATATATCAATGTCAATTAGAATATGGAAAATACATTTTTGCAATAAAGCAAATATTTTTTTGTTGGATGTATCTTGATATTTCATATTCTATTACCAAAAATATGTCATGTACTTTTTAATTATATAAATGCTATTTCAATGAACATCAGAGGACATAGATTGCTCACTGTTTCTTAACTTATTTTTTCTAGAAATATATTTAGATATCAGTTTTTGTAAATGAGTATAAAGATAGTGTGAAGATTTATGAGTTTGTTAAGAAATTGTGTGAAGATAGTGTAAGCCAAGTGTATAGATAAGTATAAAAATGGATAGCATCTATAAGAAATTTGATACAATTTTTTTGTCATAAATTCCTAGACTGCTTTGGAGAATTATTTTTCATTATCACTTTATCTATTATAAGGACATAGGTCTTGTTTATTACTATTTTTCAAAAAACAAAAAAGCTTATTTTTAACTTCACACAGCTAGAATTTACAAATATATTAAGGAAAAAACAGTAGGGGTTAAGTCCACAAAGGTAATCTGACAGCCAAATTTGGAAGAGAAGAGAATCTAGCTACATGGGAATCAGTGAGAATTAAAATAATTATCTGGTTGTATAGTAACAAGAGCACAAACCAGGGTAGCCCCTGTGAGAGAATATAATTGAATGGATGAAAACTGGGAGGTAGATAAAGAGCAGCTAGTCAGAGAGCAAATAACAAACAGAGAGAAAAAAATGTTGATTTGTATATCTTCAGCTCAGGAGGATGGAATGATGGGGATGTCAAGAAATATTACTTATGAGAGTGGATTTTCTAAATAAAATGTCTGGCTTACATGCGCATTGAATGTAATCCTCTTTTCTACTTATCCTGTTCTTTCATCTTCCACCTATGCCAGCTCTCCATAAATATATCAGCCTCAGGGAGAACCTCATGAATTAATCTTATGAAAATAATTTCAAATGTTTTTTTTTTTTTAAGTGCGCTAAGGGAGAAGTACATGAAATCATCATCCTATGTTTTATAGATCAATATATACCAACAAGTATACACATTCTTCCACAGTCAGTATTCAGTCTCACAATAGATTCTTAAGATCTCATCCAGTATGCTTCTAAGGAACATCTCCTAAGTGTCAGTTCATGTATTTTAAATGAATATAAATTAATTACTGAATAATCCTGAGTGAGAGTTGATTAGTAAGACAATTATTCTTTGAATTGTATATAATAAATTTAGATAATATAACTATGACTTCTTTCTTCTGAAATATTGAGGGTTATATCCAATATGCTTTCCTCAGTGCTTTAGAGATGCTATCATTTCTGAATATTACCTTTATCCTCCTTCTGATTCTTTATTTTTAATATCATCTTTAAAGCTTCAAAATATTTTCATTTCCCCAGTTTGATGGCAAGTTTATGATGTTCATATATTTATGATTGCAAGTACTGGAATAGAATATTGAAAAGGTGGGACTGGCTGAATGGGATAACTATCTGAAATTATCTTATTCTATTAGCATATAAATCTACCCTGAAGTAAGATTGTAAACTATGAAATATTTTAACTGTCTGCTAGTGAATAGGTGGACATTTCAGAACTTGTCAGAGACCTATGATACACCATATTCTATTATTCTGCTTATTTCCCCCTATTTCTCACAACCCCACATTTTCCCTACATGTATGCCTATAGGGTCTTCACGTGATACATGGTCAATGATATTCTCTTGTGCTCCTCAGTGCTACATCTCCTTTGGAGGGCTTCATTTTATACTTACATATTCCATTTTGATCAATGATAATTTTTTCTTGGTAATATTAATATTATGGCGATTCACTAGAGGTCTCAAACTTCACATCTGCAAAAATTCACAGTTCAGGTCTTATGTTTTAGTTTTCTAGTGGCTAATATATCATTTAGCAGTGTGCTTTTGCTTTCTTTGCTATTTCTGTTCTAAATTATTGCAGCATAGTTCTGTAAAACACAGTATAAGAAGTTGGTAAAATGTTAACTTAGGCTTTCTTTGCATAAGTTTCCTATTTGTAAGAGATAATAGTATTAAAGTGCCCTGATTAAAAAACAGAAAGAAAATGAAGAAGAACCAGCAAAACAAAGCGCAATTACTACCAAGCTCCTAATCATGATGAAGGAATTTCATTGATCCTAATATTCCTTAAGTCAGTCCACTCAATTTAGATCAGGAATACTGCCGTCAATATTCCTTTCCTAGTGCTACATTAGTAGACTCTTTGTTGCTAGTGATACATATCTAGCTCACTTAACCAAAAGTCAGTTAAATTTGCATCTGGAGAATAGGAGTGACCATGACATTAGTGTTGCTTGCTGTATTCTGGGTAATGATGTCGCTGTTTCTGGCCCTGAAGCTTCATGCCTTTGGCTAGCTATCCATGAAACTGTGGAAAATTAATTTTTAGCTTGAAAGTAGATTAAAAATTCATACTTTTTATAGTTCTTGACACCATTCTTTTGATGGATATTCAAATGGTTTCTAGTTTGGGGGACTATTAAAAATGAAAGGTCTATAAGTATTTGTGTACACATTTTTGTAAGAATGTTTGCTTTCTTTTCTCTCCAGCAAGTATCTAGGAGTGGAATGGCTAGTTGGTAAAGTGCATGGATGTCTCACCTACTTTAAAAACTGAACAACTATTTCTAAGGTGGTTGTACCTTTTCACACTCTCACAGAAACTTATGAGAGAAGTTCCTCCACATCCTCCCATTTGTTCTAATTAACATTTTCCTAGTTACTATTAGGGTGCATCTTTTCCTATAGTTACTTATCATTGTATATGTTAATTATCTGTATATCTTCTCTGGTATAATGCCTGTTTAAATATTTGACTCATTATTGTAATTGGGTATTTATTATTATTATTAACTTTTGGGAGTTCTTTCATATATTTTGGATAAAAGTTCTTCAGATACATAATTTGAAATATTTCTCCAGTTTCTATCTTTCTTTTTTTAAATATTTTATTTATTTAATTATTTGACAAAGAGAGAGAGACAGAGAACACAGCAGGGGGAGAGGCAAAGGGAGAGGCAGAAGCAGGCTCCCTGTTGAGCAGAGAGCCCATCAATTTGGAGCTAAATCCCAGGACCTGAGGATCATGACCTGAGCTCAAGGCAGACGCTTAACCGACTGAGCAACTGGGGTACCCCTCTCCAATTTATATCTTGCCCATACATTTCCTTAACAGTCTCTTTCGAAGACTAGATTTTTTGTTTGTTTGTTTTGTTTTTATGAAGTCAACTCTTCCAAGGTTGTATTTGAGTCAGGATTTTGATATCACATTTAAGAAAATTTGCCTAGTCCATTGTCACACAGATTTTCTCTTTTCATTTCCATTTTTGTCTCTAGTTTTTGCTGGAACTTGTTGGAACTTCAAAAACATTGCTGAATAATAATGGTAAAAAAATTCTTGTCTGGTTCCTGATACGGGAAAAGCTTTCTGTTTTTCAACACTGAGTATTATGTTGGCTGTGGGTTTTTCATGAATTGCTTTTTTTCTTTGGGGAAGTTTCCCTGTATTCCTAGGTTTCTGAAAGTTTTTATCATGAAAAGATGATGTATTTTGTCAAATGGTTTTCTTCATTGATTGAGATGACCATATGATTTCTTTATTTCATCATACTGTAGTGTGTTATATTGATTGATTCTCTTATTTAGAACCACAGGGATTCTAAATCTCAGTGCTGGGGTATATTCAGCTTGGTTATAGTTTCATTTATTTTCATAAGAAGTATTGATCCATAACTTTCTTTTCTTATGATGTCTATGTGGCTTTGGTATCAGAGTAGTGAGTATTACTCAGGGCTGGTGTTTATTCTTTTTTAAATATATTGTAGAATTCACTAGTGAAACTGTCTGGCCCTGGGCTATTCTTTTTGGGAAGTTTTTGATTACCAATTCCATTAGTTTGCTTGTTTTAGATTTGATGATATTCTACCTTTATTCTTGAGTCAGTTTGGTAATTTGTGTGTTTCCAAGAAATGTGTTCATTTACTCTGGGTTATTTAATTTGTTGGCATAAAATGGTTCATAGTATTTGTTAATAAGCTTTGCTATTTCTATAAGGTTGATAGTAATGCTCCCGCTCTAATTTCTGACTTTAGTTATTTGCACCTTCTCTCTGTTTTTCTAAGTCCATATTAGTACTCAGTTTCTGAAGTTGAAAATCCTAATAGGTTCATGTAGAGAACACTAGAAGTGTGACCCATTATCACCTTATTTATCTTAAGATTGGCCAGTATTCCAAGTAGGCCATCTCCCAAGTGGCTAGTTAGTGGCCAGTTAGTGAATGCAGTACACAAAGAAACTGGCTTAATTAGGCACGTCTCTCTGAAGGTTGTCATGAGATCCACTAGAAAAGTGAAAGGAATGCTTTGCCTCTAATACAAAGAATAAATTAGGATTGGAAAGGAAAAATTCTATATAGTTCTTATGAAAGCTATTAAAAAGAGACCTTTATCGTGAAGCACTAGTTCAGAAAAAATACATTTTACCACAATAAGGCCGGTAGTGATAAATTGATTTTTTAGCAGTTCAAATTTTCTGGGTAAAATATATCTATAAGTATAAATATAGCTATCTCAACACCTATAGTTCTATCTGCATCTTAGAATGACTCTCCCCTCAAACATGCAAATGGTCAGTTTGAACACAGATCACCTTGATGGCCCTTCTCTTCTCCAACGTAATGGTGGAAACCCCTCCTCTTATTCCACACAAAACAGTTAAAATGGGGAAGGAAATAGGGTGGGGATGATTAGAGGAAAGCAAAATAATCAACAAAGATAGAGTGTAGCAGTCAAGTCAGGAGGACAAGGGGAATAGAATGCTGATACAGTCAAGGCTCTACTGCTACCTGGAAAACCAGATACACGGGAATATTGCTAATGACCAAATAGTAACTAACTTTTGTGCAAATACAAGTTAGCTGGACTGGGGAAATGCCCTGACTTCACAGTTCTCCACACATTATGTCCTTTCTTTATAGTTGGTATCATATCATTGATCCTGAAATAAGGAACTGACTGATCTTCATACTATGGTATCTTGGTTTCTACCTTTGATAGTGCAATTCATGAACTGACTTCATAAAGATACCCAAGTGAGGAGATGATTGAAGGCTGCCATATACTATGACACTATGTTTATGTGAATGTAGGGACATTTTCTTCTTTGCAAAAAGTCTTCATCTATTCATTAAGGCATGCTTTTGTAGGGCTGTAGCCACTAAAAGTAATCACCCTTTTCAAACTTGTTTGAAGATACTCTGTGGGCTAGTGGCATATGTGTGCATATTTGCATATGCCTATACCCACAAGTACATACATATACTTTCATTAGACTGAGGAAGAAAAAAAAGGAAACGATATTTTCTGTTCTCTTCTACTGATGACCATTACAATATCTAACTCCCTTCTAAATTGAAATTGGTTGGCAAATGACTCTAACATAGATCTATAATATTTTTAATATTACAAGTTAAAGGTTGGGATATAAGAGTAGTGAAAATGAACAAAAGAAAGAATGATGAAAAGGTATGGCTTTTGTCCTTATTACATCTTTAATTTGCCTTACCACTTTAAACTATAATCTGTCTTCTGAGTTCAGTTACAAAGCAAATGCACTTTAACTCTAGAAATCACTATGGAAATTGTAAAACATGTGAATAAGTTTTGAAAAATATAATTTATGCATAGTATATTAATACTTTTGACTGGACTTCCAGTCTTAATACTAAACCATATTCATGTAATTTGACCAAAATTGAGCACTAAATCCTCAATTTTTAGTTATATTATATTATTATACTCACCATAAGCACATGTTTTTTATTTTTTTTTCTTTTTCTGATTTATTCTGTCCCATTGGATTCCATATTGAGAAGCAAGCAGGAAGGTGCTGCCATATCTGATCTTTTAAATTACATAAAGATGAAAGAGAATATTTCATGCTATTCTCCTTGCACATATACATGCCTCCAGTCTTGAAATAATTTGCTTGGATTTTGTGCTAAGCATAGAATGAGGGAAAGTAAATCCTCTGGAGAATAACTAAAACTGGGATAGTTGCTACCTTTATACCGACTTGCAGGTTTTCACTGAAAATCTCTTCATTTCACTTCATTGAATAAAATCATACATATATATCTTTGCCTGGTTACATTATTGTATATCAGAAACAGTCAAAAAAGACATTTGAAAGCACACACATTTGTAAGTACAGTGAGAATGACTCTACCTTGACTCCAAGGTTAAATCTATAGCCCGCATGCACACAAAGTCAATCCAGTTAATTCAGTCAGTATAAATAAATCCAATTGACTGTCACATTTTGTTTAAAAAAGAAATTACTGCTGAATAGGATTTTTTTTTTATTATTTGAGTTTTATACAACCTAAGCTACCAGATTTGCTTTATGGAAATATAGTAATATATGTAAATGTACAATAGAAACTTTGGTTAACTATACTTGTAATTTATATTTTTTGTGATTATAAGGCTAACTTAAATAAGACTTCTAAATTCTTATGACATACTTTTAATTTGTGTTAGAGAAATTTTCTATATTGCTTTCTAGATCAAGGTAATTTTATACTCCATCTAGACTTTTTTATTAAAAGTTATTTGAAAGTAATATTTTACTATAGAGTTCTTTTTAACATTTTCCTATCTTTAGTTATTTTGTTTGTCTTTCTCTAAAAGGAGCTTGAATAAAATAGAAGCAATTGTTTGAGCTGTATTTTCCAGTGCTCTGTTATAACTTTTATGAGTCTTCACAAAAAGTTTCAAACCCTAAGTCAATTTCTTCCCTGTCAGCTACAACTGATATCTTTCACTTTTCTTTTGATAACAAAGATTATTTATTTCAGTTAACTGAACCTTAGCTAACCAACATGAGCAATGATAATGCATCTTTGATAATGTAGTTCTTGTAAACAAAATCTTTCATTTAAATGAATGAGTTTGTTTTCATGTTATTTCACAAGGGCTCTTAGCTTCATTATTTACAGATCATAAATTTATATGTAGAGTGTGAAGAACAATTTCTCATATGGGTGAATGTGATGAAAAGTATTTTCCTAGAGTTATTAACATATTTTTTTTCAGTTTACCAAATGTCTTATGGTATTTTATAAAAAAATACTTTTTAAAGATGTCATCTTTGGAGAAAAAAATAATAACTTAAATTTCTCTAATTCTACTTGAATCACAGGGAGGGAGAAAAAGAAAACTAAACTTAGTGATTATCCAAAAATCTTCACTGGATTATTCATCTACACACTTTTTGACAATTGCTAAATAATTCAAAATTGGTTTATATCTGTATTAGAATAAATTAAAGAATCTACAATATAAAATGGTTCACAAATGACATAAGTTTATTTCTCACTCAAACAGTAGATGAAGGTGGACATTGTTTGTTGGTAGGTCATCCTCTTCCATGAAGTGAATCAAGGCCTGAATTTAATTTTCCATCTTACAGCTTTGCTATTCCTTTGGCCATCTTGTTTTCCACAGCTGGTTTGTTGAAAAGGAATGTGGTCTTAGCTGAAGTAACACCTTTTCTTAAAAGCCTTTGTCCAAAAGTGTCATGCTTCATTTCCACTCACATTCATAAATGAATTTCCATCCAAGAATTAGAAATAGTATAAAGGTCATTTACCTGGGTAGAAACAAAATTTGGTGAACAGCCAACTGGCTCACATAATTATTCTCATGGGTTGAGATTCTAAGACATATAACTAGAACTAGCATTCGTCCCTTCATGTCCACTCATCATTTAGTCAAAAGGCTCAATAAATATTCTACTACTAAATCCAGATTTTTCTTTTTCTCTTAAGATTTTATTTATTTATTTGAGAAAGAGAGCATGAGATGGGGGAGGATCAGAGGGAGAAGCAGACTCCCCACTGGGCAGGGAGCCTGATGCAGGACAGGATCCTGGACCTCTGGATCCTGAGCCAAGGATAGTCGCTTAACTGACTGAGCCACCCAGGTGTCCCAAATTCAGATTTTTCTTAATGCTTACTTATTTATTCTTAAGGGTTTGTGGTATGTCTGTGCATGTATGTGTGTGTATTACTCAGAGTTAAAGGATTGTATCAAATCTTAGATTTGCCCAAGTGTACTTCATGAACATTTTGTACCCTTCTTCAAACTTGGGCTTAGCATGCTCCAAAATTGAGTCACCTCCCTTTAATTGCTTCTAAGGCCCAATAATTGACTATTTTAACTTTTGTCAACCATAAAAGTGACAGTAGATACGAAAATATCCTTTGGTGATTTGAAGTGGACAAAAGGGCAGGGACCACTATGTTATGTACTTCCACTTATAAATACCTATCCTAATTGATAATTGGCCTTTCTCTGTACTCAATGAATTCTATTCAGTTCAATGAAAGAGCAAATTTAATCTCATCTTTCAGAAATCTAATTTTTTTTAACAAGTGTGTTTGTTATTTATATCTTTTTTTAAAAAGATTTTATTTATTTATTTGACAGACAGAGATCACAAGTAGGCGGAGAGGCAGGCAGAGAGAGAGAGAGAGAGGGAAGCAGGCTTCCTGCAGAGCAGAGAGCCCGATGCGGGGCTCGATCCCAGGACCCTGAGATCATGACCCAAGCCGAAGGCAGCAGCCCAAACCACTGAGCCACCCAGGCGCCCCTGTTATTTATATCTTAAACTTTGATGAAGGTATGGACTTGATGTTCTGTTTTCAGAATGACTTTTTTGAGTTGTTAATTAAAGTTAGATTCTTTTATGCAATGAATTTATACTCCAACCAAAAGTAAATAAAGTATATAAGATAGTGAACAAATTATATGTTTCCTAAGTAAATTCAAATAATTGAAACTACCAAGTACCCACCTCGAAATGACTCCTATGACCACAATCCATTACACATCAGTGATAAACTTCAGAAATAATAGTTTCATTAAGGTGAGGATTTCTATACTGAATCCCAGAGAAAATAAGAATTAAAGAACTAAAAATCTTAATAAGCCAGTCTTAGAACAGAAGGAATGAGTTTGTTATATTGGTCGCCCATAAAAATAGTGTGGTTTATATAAAAAGTACTTTGATTCTTCCAATTTTTTGGCATTCCAGTTATATCTATTCTGTACTGTCTTTAGAAAAACCTACATAAAATTTTTTCTTCTTCAAGCCAGGAAATTGACTCTTTATTTTTGGATTCTTTCACAAAATTTACTTTATATTTTTGGATTCTTTCACAAAATTTACTTTTAAATCACATCTTATTGCCAGGCTATTTCTTCCCAAATAAGAGGTAAAATGCTCCAGGCAATGGTTCAGTTAATACAAATAATCAATCTTAGTAGGAATTAAAATATGTGTTCCATGTTCTCAGTTTGTCCCTCTAGATCCATTCTCTCTGGTCTTATTTAGGCAGGCCACTGATCTCTATGCATTGTATCATCCAGGTTCCCTCTTCCTACTTAAAGGCAGTGGCCTGGGATCACAGACCAATTCCCCTCCTCCACTTGGATTTACCAGGCCCCAGGACTTTAGAATATCTGTAGAATTTTATCCTTCCCTCACCTGTGTGGTGATGGTGAAGGCTTCTTATTTTACTGATTCCTGGGTGCCTTATATCCCTTCCAGGGCTTTTAGTCCTACCTCCACCTCTGGCTTGATAATACTGAATTGTCTCCATGCATTTCCTGCTGGAACCCCATTTGAAACACTAAAACTGATTTACCATTCAACTGATTAATGGCGTTTATGCTTCAGAGCCTATATTTCTACAAACCCCTGGTGACCCTGAAATTACTAATATTGTAGACTATTCCAGGTGAAGAGGTAAAGAGGCGGTAATCGGAAGGCATTACTTGGTAAGATTTCTGAAAAATGGTGGAAAAATTTTCAGAAGAAAGAGACCTCTATCTCTAAAGCTCAGGTGATTGTTTTTTTGTAGTCCGTTTGTTTGTTTTTGTTTTTTTTTCCCCCATCATAAATAAATATTTAGGACACCTGGGTGTCTCAGTTGGTTAAGAGTCTGCCTTCGGCTTAGGTCATGATCCCAGTGTACTGGTATCTAGTCCTACATCAGTTCCCTACTTAGCGGAGAGCCTGCTTCTCCCTCTGCCTGCTGTTCGCCCTGCTTGTGCATGTTCTTGCTCTCTCTCTCTTGCAAAAATAAATAAATAAAATCTTTAAAAATAAATAAACAAATAAGTATTTACCTTCACAGAAGATTATATATTTTTAATTTTATTTTTTTCTTAAATAAGACCCCCACATTATAAAAGTTTTACATTACCCTGAATTAGATACTGTAAATAAAATGTTATTTGCTGGAGATATAATTCAAATACTAGTTAATAGATCTATCTAAATGAATTCAGAAAGCAGAGGAGAGAATATAATTGTACATAGGCTGTTTGACTTAGTGGGAAAGAACACAATAGGAAGGTGACATCTGAATATAATTTTGAATACTAACAGTGATGTAGGAGGGCCAAGACTAGGGTAAGGACAGGGGAGGTACTTGCCTCAGGCAGAAATTTATTAATCTACATAAGTCATAGTTTAGTCAATGATCTCCTCAGAGGAAAGCCAGGTGGGACAGCAGGTGGAATCTTGGGCCTGTGTACAGCCCTGTGCCCACAGGTGGACAGGGAACTAGGATGTGGAGAGAGATGAGAGGAGGGCAAAGACATCAATCAGGAAAGATGAGGGCTGAGAGCTGAAAGAGAATCAGAGACAAAATACCAGTTTACAAATAAAAGGAGGGGAGAGGGCAAAACCAAAATCTGCCCCAAATCAGAACATGCCTAGGAATAATGGAAATTCTCCAGGCTTCTTGTAGCTGCCCCTGTGGCAGGAGCAGTAAGGCCTCAGTGCATCCAGAGAGACGGTGGTGTAGTCCTTAGGGCTCCTCCTGGACCTGACCAGCTGCAGCATCTTCTTCCTCCTTTTCCTCATTGTCCTTGTTTTCCTCATCTTTATCCTTCTGCTCATTGTTGTCTTTAAAAAATAAATAAATAAACTAACTCAATGTAAAAACAGGATGAACAAGGAAGCAAAATTTTAAAAGGACATGATTAATATTGCTCTTGTTTTCCCATTTTATCTTTGTCTCCAACAGGGCTCAGCACAGCACTGGATCTACCTATATTCTATCTTCAACTCAGGTCCCCACTTAAAACACTCTCTTCTCACTGTCACTTTTCTCAAGGCACACTGAGCATTTTGGTTGTTCTTCGAATGTATTGAATATTTGTACTCCCTTTCCACATTGACTATAACATTCCTCTCCCACATTTCTCCTGGCTAGTTTTATCTTCTTTGTTCTCAGCTGGTAAGTCAACTCTCAGAGCCTTGTTCTTTTTGTTTGTTTGTTTCTGATTTTATTTTATTTATTTATTTTTTAAATTTTATTTTATTTTTTCAGTGCTCCAAGATTCATTGTTTATGCACCACACTCAGACCCAACCCAACCCAACTGCCCACCCTCCCCTCCAAAACCCTCAGTTTGTTTCTTAGAGTCCACCATCTCTCATGGTTTGTCCCCCTCCAATTTCCCCCAATTCACTTTTCCTTTCCTTCTTGTAATGTCCTCCGTGTCATTCCTTATATTGCACAAATAAGTGAAACCATATAATTGACTGTCTCTGCTCGACTTATTTCACTCAGCATAATCTCCTCCAGTCCCATCCGTGTTGATACAAAAGTTAGGTATTCATCCTTCCTGATGGAGGCATAATATTCCATTGTATATATGTACCATATCTTCTTTATCCATTTGTCTGTTGAAGCACATTTTGGTTTTTTCCACAGTTTGGTGGCTGTGGCCATTGCTGCTATGAACATTGGGGTACAGGGCTACATCTGTATCATTGTGGTAAATACCCAATAGTGCAATTGCAGGGTCATAGGGTAGTTCTATTTTTAATTTTTTTTTTAATAAACATGTATTTTTATCCCCAGGGGTACAGGTCTGTGAATCGCCAGGTTTACACACTTCACAGCACTCACCAAAGCACATACCCTCCCCAATGTCCATAACCCCACCCCCCCTTCTCCCAACCCCCCTCCCCCCAGCAACCCTCAGTTTGTTTTGTGAGATTAAGAGTCACTTATGGTTTGTCTTCCTCCCAATCCCATCTTGTTTCATTGATTCTTCTCCTACCCACTTAAGCCCCCGTGTTGCATCACCACTTCCTCATATCAGGGAGATGATATAAGTCAAGCAGAGAAAGACAACTAATTTATTTTTTTAAGATTTTATTTATTTATTTGACAGAGAGAGAGATAGTGAGAGAAAGAAAACAAGGAGGGAGAGTGGGAGACGGAGAAGCAGGCTTCCCGCTGAGCAGGGAGCCTGATGTGCGGCTCTGTCTCAGGACCCTGGTTTCATGATCTGAGCTGAAGGCAGCCACTTAAGACTGAGCCACTCAGGTGCCTGCATTTTTAATTTCTTAAGGAATCTCCACACTGTTTTCAAAAGTGGCTGCACCAACTTGCATTCCCACCAATAGTTTAAGAGGGTTCCCCTTTCTCCACATCCTCTCCAACACTTAACAACTAATTTAAAGTTAACTCCTGGTTTCTCCCTACTATTTCACACCAACAATCTAAAATTATCTTATTTACTCTTTTGTGCTTAATATTTGTCTTTTCCCAATATTATGTGAATTTCTTTTTTTTTAATTTTTATTTATTTATTTATTTATTTATTTTTTATAGCATTAGTCAGTTTTGTTTTTTTTTTTTTTATAAGCATATATTTTTATCCCCAGGGGTACAGGTCTGTGAATCACCAGGTTTACACACTTCACAGCACTCACCAAAGCACATACCCTCCCCAATGTCCATAACCCCCCCCCCCCCGTTCTCACAACCCCCCTCCCCCCAGCAACCCTCAGTTTGTTTTGTGAGATTAAGAGTCACTTATGGTTTGTCTCCCTCCCAATTCCATCTTGTTTCATTGATTCTTCTTCTACCCACTTAAGCCCCCATGTTGCATCACCACCTCCTCATATCAGGGAGATCATATGATAGTTGTCTTTCTCTGCTTGACTTATTTTGCTAAGCATGATACGCTCTATATTATGTGAATTTCAAGATACAGTTCCCTCCCCAGTCTCATCTAAAGCTGAAACCACACAACTTAGAACAAATCTCAGTACCTGATAGAAATCCAACAAATGCTTGTTAATAATTAACACTCTGCAAAAGTTCTCTATCACTGAAAATGCTATGCAAGGACTGGGTGACTTTCCTTGTGGGGTGCTTTGAAACATTTGCTTGTTCTGAATGCAAGGTTGTACATACTACCTTCAAGCACCTATTTAACTATAAATTAAAAATGGTAATTGATCCTTTGCTCCTAAACTGAATTGACAATGAATACCCAAGCTATTGTTGTATCTCCTACTTTCTAAATTAAATATTGAGTGTTCTGGTCTGTATAATAATAAAAGAACTAAAATGCCAACATGATGTTTTGACTGTCAAAACTCCACTCAGAAATATCTCTATAGTTTTTATAATTGTTATATTTTTATATTTTACTTACACAAATTTTATGATTATACTTTTATACAATTATATTTATTATATACTTTTATAGATATATTTTGAAGCATAATCTTTATTATTAAAGTAACTCGATTTTCAAGGATAAACCAATGTATTTAATAAGAGCTTAGTTCATATTTTTCTTCTTTATGGCTAGTACATAAAAACTCTTACTTCATTCACTTTAACCATCTAAAATATAGAATGCATAAGAACAAATATGATTATTGGAGTTGCATTAATACAAGCATTTACATAATCTTAGGCATGTCCAGTTTCATCAGACTTATCATATGCTTATGTCCTAAGCACACTGAAAACCTGACTGGATAAAGAGGTTCAAGTTCAGGGGTAAACCAAAAATTACTTGATTATACATAGCAAGGGTAATCATGATATCTTCAATAATGCCAGTGAAACAGAGAGAGAAAAATCAAAGAAAGAAAATGATACATTTTTCATAGAATAGTTGAATGTGAGTTTAAAATTAAACATATTTTAGAAATACTTAAAATCAGCAGCCATTCTTATATGTGCTCACAGGCAATTTGTTGTTAAAATTATTATTCATAATTCATTTATTTTTTTTATAATTTTTTATTTTTTATAAACATATATTTTTATCCCCAGGGGTACAGGTCTGTGAATCACCAGGTTTACACACTTCACAGCACTCACCAAAGCACATACCCTCCCCAATGTCCATAATCCCACCCCCTTTTATTAAGTTTCTGCAATATACCATTCTGTGCTAGCTGGTAATGATACGTTATTGAACAAAACAAAGACTTTGTCCTTTTGGAGATTTATATGTATATATTTTTTTTTTCTTTAAAGATATTATTTATTTATTTATTTATTTATTTATCAGAGAGAGAGGGAGAACACAAGCAGGCAGAGCGGCAGGCGGAGGCAGAGAAAGAAGCAGGCTCTCTGCTGAGCAAGGAGCCTCATGCGGGACTCAATCTCAGGACCCTGGGATCATGACCTGAGTCAAAGGCAGTGGCTTAATCAACTGAGCCACCCAGGCTCAGTTGCTTTCTTATGGGAGGAGATGGTAGAAAGAGTTCCATATATGTCAACTGGCTATATAGGCTATAGAGGAAATTCAAATAGAGAAGTTTCCGAGAGAGAGTGCTATTTTAAGTACACTGATTTTTTTTTTTTTAATTATGTTCAGTTAGCCAACCACGAGAGACTCTGGACTCCAGGAACCAAAGTGAGGGACGGGGTAACTGGGTGATGCGTATTAAGGAGAGCATGTGTTGCAATGAGCACTGGATGTTATATGCAACTAATGAATCGTTGAAAA
Organism: Mustela lutreola; assembly: GCF_030435805.1. Lineage (NCBI taxonomy): Eukaryota > Metazoa > Chordata > Mammalia > Carnivora > Mustelidae > Mustela > Mustela lutreola. The sequence continues at coordinate 109,633,101 of NC_081295.1, forward strand.
CTACATCAAAAACTAATGATGTGTTATGAGTACACTGATATTTTAAATACAGTGATTAGGAAAGTTATCTCTGAAGAGATGACATTTGGGCCAAGACCTACAAGAAGTCAGGAAAGGATATTAAAGTTAGAGAAAAGAACAGATGATAAGCTCTAATGGAGAAAATGATTAGAGATCTTGAGGGATATCAAGGAAACCTCTGTAACTGGGGAACAGAAATGAAGGGTGTGAAAGAAAGTCATAAAAGTAACAGAGAACAGGAACTTAACTTAAGCCAACTGGGAAGCAGTTGGAGAATTTTGAGCAAAGAACGACATGATCTAACATGCAGAATAAAGGGACTGGTGGTGTAAGAATAGACTAAAAGAAACAAGAGTTAATAAAGAAATAATTCAGGAGATTATTACAATAATCTAGTTAAGTGATGAAGCAGTTTGGGCTATAATGTTAACAGTGGTTGAGGAGAAAAAAAAAAAATGGCTCTATTTTGAATTTATCCTGAGAGTAAAGACAACAGAATTCATTAAATAATTGGATGTGGGTTGCAAAGTAAGAAAAATGCAGTGGCGATTGTAGGATTTATGGCTTGAGTAACTGAAAAGATGCAACTGCTCTTTAGCTCAATGACCTACATCAGAAAGGAGAAAGTTTGGTGGAACAAATCAGGAGTTGTATTTTCAAGATATTAATCGAGATGTTTCTGGTTGTTAGATATTTATATCTGATGAACAGAATGTAGAGAAAGTTGGAGATAAAATTTGGGAGCCACCCTCATAGAGATGGTGGTTAGGTACTGGAGCTGGATAAGAACATTTATAGGTTCCATGGTCTTGATATTAAAAAAAAAAATCAGCTAGATTTTATAGCTGTTTCTTGGTAGATAAGAAAAGGCTGGAAATTTTGATTTGAGAATCATTCACATAAAGGTCATGGGTGATATTAAGAATGGGTAAATCCTCTAGATGCTTAACATCTGAATACCATGAAGTTCAGTTTTTTTTTTTTTAATTTTTATTTTTATTTTTATTTTATTTTTTTTTATAATTTTTTTATTTTTTATAAACATATATTTTTATCCCCAGGGGTACAGGTCTGTGAATCACCAGGTTTACACACTTCACAGCACTCACCAAATCACATGCCCTCCCCAATGTCCATAATCCCAACCCCTTCTCCCAAACCCCCTCCCCCCGGCAACGGACCTAATCAATACAGACATCGGTAATATGTCAGATCTAGAGTTCAGAATGACAATTCTCAAGGTTCTAGCCGGGCTCGAAAAAGGCATGGAAGATATTAGAGAAACCCTCTCGAGAGATATAAAAGCCCTTTCTGGAGAAATAAAAGAACTAAAATCTAACCAAGGTGAAATCAAAAAAGCTATTAATGAGGTGCAATCAAAAATGGAGGCTCTAACTGCTAGGATACATGAAGTTCAGTTTTACATTTAAACAGAAATTGTTAAATATTTCAAGGTGTTAATAAGTTATTGATTTGGCTATAAATTTAGATATAGAAATTAAATTCAAAATTTGAAGAATTGTTTCCTTTATGCCAAGCAATAGAAGCCTTCCTTTTTAATCACTATTCTAGTTATGTCCTTTTTAATGATGTTTGAAGGTAGCTAACACATAATATAATGAATACATAATAAGTTACTTAATGTTCTCCATTTAAATTATCTAGAAATTTTAAATGCAGAGATAAGTTAGATAGACTGATATTTCTATGATTCTAGGGACTCCATATTAGCCATGTTGTGAATCTGTGCATCAGGTCAGAGACATAGAAAATTGTGCAGTCTGTGTCCTTTTTAAAGTAAATTGTATCTTATTGATATTTATAACTCTATTATCATGAACAATGCTGACAGTACTAGGTACTGTCACTGACGTAATTACATCATATATCCCTGCACTACGATCAACTGGAAAGATTGTATGTACCAGGAAAAGGCAGCTAGCTAGACATTGGGCATAGTCATCAACTATCCTGAGATGTGAAATTAACTCAACCATATGATGCCAGAGTACCTGGAAGCAGATTTCCCTGTTTGTTCTCCAGGGCATCTTCATAGTTCACATTACCAAGAAATTTTTGAAGATTTTAATAAAAACTTATGGTCATTTTCTAATCTCTTTTCTAATCACTGCTTTCCCGAATTACTGTCACAGTGGGAATTTTGTTATACTAACATAGTGGCTTTTTGGATACATTCTATATTTTTACATATTTTTCCCCATGGTGCCTGTTCATGTAACCTATTTTGTTTGTTTGTTTGTTTTCTCAGTTTTGGAAAGAAGATACATGAATTTTTCTTCCTTCCAAATATTTCCAACTTCCTTTCAAATATTTCCAACATCCAAGCAGCAGAACATCAGCTCTAAAAGTTTAATTGGAGGAGTGAAATCATGCTCTGTAGAAATGAGGAGACCCTAAGTGGTACTAATTTATCAAATGTGGTTAGGTTGTCTGAGTAAGAGTCAAAGGCTACTTTAAAAAAGATAATTAAACTAGGTTCAGTAACAGGTATAAGAAAATACATTCACACACAAGTCTTCTCTTCGGAATCTTTCCCACATCTTATTTTAGGGATAACATAACTGAGGAAGAGATTTCCAATTTGCTAAAATAACTTAAACTTTGGAAAATAGTTTTTTCTATCACTGTTGTTTTTAATGGTGCAAATGTGTATCAAGAATTATAAAGGAGGACCATTCTTTTATTTTTTAGCAGTGTCTATGGGCTGGACATTGTACTATATGTTTGTAATAAGTATGAAAATGTAAAGGCATGTTTCTTTCTCTCAAAGCATTAAATTCTTGTAGGATTAATTTTGGTCTTGAAATAAAAAACAATATGTATATACAATATGAGATCAGAATATAATAAGTATTTTGGTAAATTGCATGAACTGTTTTTAATAATAAATTTAGTCATTTAAAAATCTAATTTTAATTGTTTTAATGACAGAATCACCTATGTGTTTATACATCTGCTGCTTCATTGCTTTCTTCCATATAGTGATTCCAAATATAAAATTCATTACACCACATCCTGCTCTATTCAACTAAACACAACCACCCAATGTTATTAATTAGTGTTGTGAAGGTAAATATTACCAATTGAATGACTCTATATTGATAGCTGATAAACAAAATCATGCAGTTATCGTAACCTCCCTGGGCCATGGTTCTGCCTATTACTCCTTCTTTGTTCAGTAACTTTTAATCCTGGTCTTCTCAATGTTTTTTCCAAATATCCACGGCTCTTCTCTTTTCTTCTATTCTAGCACTTACCCTTAGCCCAGAGGACAACCTAACATAGACTATTAAATCAATAATAAAATCTCGCAGAAACCAATGCATTCCACACTCATCTGTAATGAACTTTAATTTCAGGGGATTGTTCCAACACATATCCCTCTTATCTCTATCATCAGCAACCTCCCACCCTCTACTTTTAATGGTCATTTCTCATAAATATGTTTATGTTTACTTCATCTTCATCTTATAGTTATTTCTTTACTGGATATTATTCTCTAGCCTAGTTTTAACAATACATCTGCAACTCTCAAACTATATTAGAGATTTGACACAAAAGCAGACTATGAATGTATGTGCATTAAAAATATCATCACAGTGCTTAAATTGTAAAAATAAAATATAACAATTGAAAATGAAAGAGCTATTAATAGTTTCAGTGGATTAGGGAGTTAATATTGTTTGTAATCTTTTCCAAGCTCTTTATATCTACATTGCTGATGAATGGCTTAAAACACTCATCTGGTGTGACCTTTACTAGGTTTCTCTGCTTACTCATTACATATAATAAATTAGAATATCCTAACTTATAATTATCATTCATTTCAAATGGCAGGAAGTGTTTGATGATTTTGTCAGGCAATTTAAGATATTTGGATTGAACATGGACCCAGAAATTATGAAGAGATTTCTCACTTGTCAAGGGAAACTCACTTTGCATTGCTTCTTGGAAATGAATCTGTTAGAGTCACAAAAGTTGTATTCCCAAAGAAAGCATGTGAGGATAACTTTATAACACACAAAAAACTTACTCCTCTTGTTTATAAAGTCAAGCCATCTACATAAAAGTGATTATAAATTTAACAAATTAATAAATATATATATTAATTTCAATATAGCCAGTTGAAATTAATATGGTCCTACATAGTTATATTTTAACAAATATATTTCTATAAAAATTTGTAATAAGTAAATATGAGTATCCATGCTGAATATTTATATAAGCAGATTTGAAAATACAGTAATAAAGTGTTAAACACCTTGGGGCACCTGGGTGGCTCAGTGAGTTAAAGCCTCTGCCTTTGGCTCAGGTCATGATCCCAGGTCCTGGAATCGAGCCCCGCATCGGGCTCTCTGCTCAGAAGGGAGCCTGCTTCCCTTCCCCTCTCTCTGCCTGCCTCTCTGTCTACTTGTGATCTCTGTCTGTCAAATAAATAAATAAAATCTTTAAAAAAATAAAAATAAAATGCTAAACACCTTAGAGTTAAAGGCAGTAAGGTCAAAGGAGGACTTCTTGTAAATAAACTAACCCAATTCACTTTCATTATGAACTATCACAAATATAAATGTAACTTGAAATAATGCTAATACTAAATGGATTATATACACATTTCATTTTTTCCTACATATCTAACTAGTAAATATCCTTTGGATTTCTATTTTTTGTTTTCTATAAAATATGATTATATATTCAAAATACTTCTACTTTCATATGTTCAAGGTGTTTTATTCAGAGATATTGAAACATTTGTCCTATAGCTTCAGCTATAAATTTAGGAAAGCTGAGTCAAACTATTTAATATTTTTAATTTTATTATTACACAAAAAGTACTTCAGTGCTTTAGCAGATGTATACTCATTTCAAATCTAGACTATTGACTATGTTTTAGTAGTGGCAATTCAGTAAGTACTTTTGGTTAAATAAAACTGAAAAACGTTTTTTATCTTACAGGTCTACTTATTAAATTTGCCAATGACATTTATCTATTTGTTTTCCAAATCATAATGAAATCTCAAGATTTAGGGAAATGCTGAATTCTCAATGATTATATCATTGGTGTCAGTTTGGCCTTCCAAGAAATACCAAAATGCCATTCTTAATATCAAAAATCCTAAGCTTTCTACCTGAGGCAAGAGACTGAGTATTTAAAATATAAAATACATATCACTCAACTATTTTAATAATCTGATTGAAAATTAAAATTTTTCCTTTATTGTCTTTTTTTTAAGATTTTATTTATTTATTTATTTGTTTGTTTATTTGACAGAGAGAGAGAGAGAGAGAGAGAGAGAATATAAGCAGGGAGAACAGCAGAGTGAGAGGGAGAAGTAGGCTCCTCAATGAGCAGGGAGCGTGATGTGGGGCTCGATCTCAGGACCCTGGTATCATGACCTGAACTGAAGGCAGATACTTAATCAACTGAGCCACCTAAGTGCCCCCTTTACCAACTTTATCAATGTCATAAAATATAATCATATGTAATCACCAAATAGAGAAGAAAAATAAAATAAAAAGGACAGCAATGGCCAAAACTCATGAGAGTGGCTTTCCTTTTATAGTTACTTAACTTCAGTTAGAAAAATGAACAATTTTTATTAAATGTCACAACACATTCTGAAAAGGTGGGTATCCACAGATAAGACACTTGACCAAAATCACAATTTTACTGTCTTAGTGAACAAGAAACCAAGGTCAGTCAGCATATTATCATCATCCTTTCACTATAATAAAGCAGAATGTGATTGTTCTGTATGTTCAGACTCTATTTGCACATGAAAGACCTTTGCTGTATTCACAGGTAAATGCCCACTAGTATCAGCCTCAACTCTTTTTTAGTTTTGTTTCCTCTAAATGTGATAACCAGTTATTTATACATACACTAGCACATGTACCCACAGAATATTTACACCAATAGCTAATTTCATCACTAAAGATCATTTATATTATCCTTAGTCACATAACACCTAGTGTTTGTTCTTCTACAATACACATCTTTGATATTAGGTGTCATTAATTAGTATAAAGTAATGAAGAAATTTTGTCTCTAGGAAATTTTTTTTTTTAAAGATTTTATTTATTTATTTGACAGACAGAGATCACAAGTAGGCAGAGAGGCAGGCAGAGAGAGAGAGGGAAGCAGGCTCCCTGCTGAGCAGAGAGCCCGATGTGGGACTCGATCCCAGGACCCTGAGATCATAACCTGAGCCGAAGGCAGCGGCTTAACCCACTGAGCCACCCAGGTGCCCCTAGGAAATTTTTCTTTATAGAGATTATAATACTTAACATCTCAGGAATAATGAAATTGTATCTGGTTGTGTTAGTAAGACTGCCATTTTTAATAAAGTCTCTGTAGTTTTCATTGCTTTTTCCTCTTCTAGGGATAAAGTTATCAGTTTTATACCCCAAATATCTACTCTTGATTGTTTTAATACATATAATAGCATGTAAACATTTAAATGTTTAAAACATTAAACACTTATGAATAATGGAAAATGTCTAAAATTGTTAAAGGGAGATCTATAATAAAATGTTGAAAGAAATTAAAGTAGTCCTAAATAAATATATATTTTATGTGGATTGATTAGAAGACTTGTTATCCCAGTCTTTTGGAAGATGTTGATTCTCCCCTAAACTATTTATGGAGTGAATATAACCAAAATCAAAATCTATAACAGGCCTTTGGGGATAGAAAATTGTGGTTAATTGATTTATGTACACATAAAATTAATATGGAAATACAAAGTAATTCAACAGCCAAAATTAAATATATATTCTATTTATAAATATTTTTATAGATCTATATGTATGAAGAAAATTGGGGAAGTACACAACTACTACTTGCTTTTGAGCATACCATAAAACAACAATAATTCAGAAGGGTGTAGAACTGGTGGAAGAACAAAATAATGATCAATGAAACAACAGAGAGCCCAGAGGTAGACCCATACATACAGTATGACTTCATTTTTTTTTTAAAGACACCAAGAAAATAGGAAAAGGAAAGTCTTTTCAACAAATTGTATAGAAATAACTGGATAAATGTATCAACATTCATATCAAGCACAAAAATTAGCCCAAAATATTAAGGCAGCATAAAAGAATGTAGTCCACAACATTGAAGTAAACAAAGATTTCTAGATGGGGGAGGGGGGTGGGAGGATAAAAATGTTATTTAGGCTTTATGAAAATCAAAACTTTGAGTAACTCCATAGTCATCACTTGGAAAATGAACATTGCTCAACAGTATTACTTGTCTGGACAATTAAATATCAAATTAATTTTGACAATTTGACAGTTACTTAAATAACTAATAGGACCTTGAAGTCATTGACAAAATTAAACATTGGTGAGGATGTAAAATAACTGGAGATTTCATTCATTGCTGGAGAGATATAAAATTATACAGCCACTTGAAAAACTACTAAAGATTTTTTTATAAAATTAAATATGCAAGCACATTTTACTTAGTCTATACTTAAGTATTTGTACAGGAAGTATAAAAAACTATTTTCAGACAAAAAAATTTAAATAAAAATATTTTTATCACCTTCTTTCACAGGAGATCAAAACACAAGCAACCACCTGGATAACTGACAAATTTTTTCACCAGCTGGTTAATAGACAAACAAACATGGTATTTTAACTAATGGCATACTACTCAACAAGACACAAAGAATTAACTACTGACATTCACAACAATGTAGGTAAGTCTCAAACACATGTTAAATCATTCCATTCATATGAAGATTAAGAATGCATGAAACTAATTTATAGTGATAGGAACAGAAGATTGGTTTCCTATGGAGATAAAGAATGACAAGGAAGGGTCCGAAGGAAATTCTCCAAGGGAGATAAAAAGTTTTGATATATTGATAGGGGTACTAGTTATATGGGTGTGTATGAACATCAAAACTGAACAAATGATTCCTGACTTGTCAATTTTAGCCATTCTAATTGGTGTGAGGTGGTATCTCATTGTGGAGAAAGGGGAAACCTCCTACACTGTTGGTGGGAATGTAGGCCCATACAGCCACCCTGGAAAACAGCATGGAGGTTCCTCAAGAAGTTAAAGAAAGAGCTGCCCTAGGACCCAGCAATTGCACTACAAGGTATCTACTTAAAGGATACAAATGTTGTGATCCAAAGGGGCACCTGCACCACAATGTTTATAACAGCAATGTCCACAGTAACCAAATTGTGGAATGAGCCCAGATGTCCATTAACAGATGAATGGTCAAAGAAGATGTGGCAGATGATATAGACATAGATAGATATATATATGGATATAGATATAGATATATAGACATAGATATATATAATGAAAGCTCAGCTTTCAGAAAGGATGAATTCTTACCATTTAGCATGATGTAGATGAACTGGAAGGTATTATGCTAAGCAAAATAACCAATCAGAAAGACAATTATTGTATGGTTTCATTCATATGGGGAATTTAAGAATCAAAATGCATGATCATAGGGGAAGGGAAGGAAAAATGAAATAAGGCAAAATCAGAGAAGGCAAACCCTAAGAGACTCTTAACTATAGGAAACAAACTGAGGGTTGCTAGAGGAGAGGTAGGTAATGGAATGGGGGAACTGGGTGATGGGCATTAAGGAGGCATGTATTGAGCCCTGGGTATTACATACAATGGGGGAATAGCTGCACTCTACACCTAAAACTAATGATACACTATATGTTAACTAATTGAATTTAAGTAAATATAAAACCATAACAAACAAACTAAACTAAACAAATAGATATTCTTAAGAAATACACATTTCGCTGTATGTAAATTTAACTTCAATTTAAAAAAGTGAAATGCAATGAGAATTAGGTTCAAAAAAACCACCAAGCTAATAAAATCAAAGTCCAAACTTCTTTTAAATTTTAAATGTCCATTGCTTGTATGAATCCTCACCATACAAGATTAGTTTTTCAGTACAACTTGAATTTCATTTTATCATTTTATTAGATTCCTCTTTACTATTTCTAAGAAGAGAAACAGGAACTTAATAATTACTTTTAGTAAATATTAAATAAATGGAATTGTATATTCATGCAGTATGTGTATATCTATAATTTTGATAATTTTATGCTTTCAATGAACCCTGCTTGATGCCAGATACATTGTGTCAATTAGTAATATAACCATAGTACTCTGTTATACTTTTTTACTATAGTAAGGTGGTAAAAATTATAAAGCTATCAATTATTAACTTTTTAACATAAAAATTGTAAAAATGCTTTGGGCAAAATAAACTGCACCCAACTAACTGAAGGTTAACTAAATTTAGACTAGGACAGTGTATGCATTCATTGTATAACATTTGAAACAACAGAAAGTCAAATATTAAGATCACAATGTGATTTTATAAAGTTATAAATATAATGTTGCAAATTGTGGAAATATAAGACAGTAAAATATTTAACCTTTTTTTTCTTCTGAAACTAACAAATCTCCTTTATTTCTTTTGACAAAATGTCGTAATATATCAAATGTACATCAAGCACTTTTTAAATGAAAAAGTACTATGGGCCAATATATGCTTTCTACCATCACCATTCTTGTCCAATCTGTTCAAAGGAATTTGTTTCATGCATGGTATTCACTTCATCTTTCATTTAGCGTTTCTCTATGAAGTTCATTATGACATCACACCTTTTCAATTCTTAAAAAAAAAAATAAAAAGAAAGAAAGAAAGAAAAAGAAAAATGGCTCCGCTATGTACCACATTAAAGGCTAATTTCTATGCCCTCATTTCAATAAACCACCTTCTGTAATCACAATTGATCTATATTTTCTAGTTGAAAATTTATTCTTTTGGACTGGATTATGCCTCCTCTTTGGATATCTTTAATCATGGCTTTTTAGTCTTCTCTTGTAGAAGTAATTCCACTATATACCTACTAATGTTGGCTTATACACTCTCTCCTATGCTCTTCAAATATCCTCACATTGCCATAGCATATTATATTTGTATTTTTCTGTATCCTTCACTTGATTGTCAGCACCTTGAGGAAAGAAAGTTTTCTTTCTTTCCTTTTTTTTTTTTTTTAAGACTTTATTTATTTATTTGAGAGAGAGAGAGAGAGAAAGTGAGAGAGAACATGTGGGGGGGAGGTCAGAGGGAGAAGCAGACTCCCTGAGGACCTGGGAGCCCAATGCAGGACTCAGTTTGATGACTCTGGGATCATAACCTGAGACAAAGGTAGTCGCCCAACCAGCTGAGTCACCCAGGCACCCGACAAAGGAGTTTTCCAGTAAAAAATGTTCTTAATGAAATAATGATGAAAATACATGAAAGATCCCAATAATAATATATATTAGTGTATATAATTTTTAATAGTAGGCAATGGGAACTTGATAAAGAATGATTTGTGATTTAGAAAGGTTTTCTTGTGGAGAGTACATCCCCCCCACCCCCGCCCCTGATTCTTCAGAGATGACTACAAATGAGAAGTAAAGAAATGGAGAAAGGGACATACTACTTGGAAGAAAGCATATATAAAATAATCAAGAGAAATATAAGTACCTTAGAGTCTCAAAAACAATCTTCTTCCTCCTCTTCTTCCCTCCCTCCCTTCCTCCTCCTCTTCTTCTCCCTCCTCTTCTTCTTCCTCTTCCTCCCTTCCTCTTCCTCCCCTCCTCTTCCTCCTCCTCCTCGTCCTCCTTCTTCTCCCTGTCCTTATGTGATAGTTTATGTGTCAACCTGGCTAGGAAATGGAGCCCAGATATTTGATCAAATATATCTGGTTATTGCTGTAAAGGTATTTTTTAATGAAATTAACATTTAAATAAACACATATTGAGAAAAGCAAATAGTTTTCCATAATGTGGATAAGCCTCATCCAATTAGTTGAAACTCTTAAGAAAAAAGGAAAGAATGAACTCTCCCAAAGAAGAGGGAATTCTGGTAGCAGACTGATTTTGGACTTGAGCTGCAATATGAGTTCCTTCCTGGATTTCTAGCCTGCTGGCCTACCGAGTACATTTTGGACTTAACAGCCTACACACTCATAGAGCCAATTCCTTATACTCAATCAATCAATTAACCAATCAATTTCTTTCACATACACGTACCACTCTCTTTCATTCTCTCTCAATCTAGATACATGAATAGATGCATATCTATGTATAGATATGCATACATATATGAATACACATACATGCACCTACACCCTATTCTGTTCCTTCAGAGAATGCTCACTTCCACATCATGTTTGTAACTTTATATTTAAACATGGCTATCTGAAAGACATTAGCTCTTTAGGCATAAAATTGCATTTATAAATGCTTACACGTAATTTTAGTTGTAACATAAAGGATAAGTTGAAGGCTATGTGTAATAGGTGCTAACAGTTTTTAATGTTATAAATTATACTCTACATACATAAAATTCTATAATTATATAATGTTATAAATTATACTCTATGTAAATAAAATTCTAAAGGAAATGCAGAAAATATGACAAGAACATAATCTACTAAATAATATAAAATATTGGGAAGAAAAATAATTTGTTAGAAATAATAAAAAAGGAAGTTTGTCCAAAAATATTTAGCAGAAAACATTTGAAAAATTCCGTTGACTAAAATCAGCCTCTGGGCCAAATATTAATATCACCTTTTTACTGTTATTCTAAATATAGTTCATTCTTGGGCTGTAAAACAACACTTCATTTGTTTCAAATATAATTATCTATTTCTTAGAGATTTTTGTTAAGGTGATGGGTTGTTTTGAAATGTCTAAGTGATTTTCATTCAGTTTTTGACTTACACAAATTGGAAGAAAAACAGTTTGCACCAACTGAGAATTATATTTGTGTCTATCGTTTTTAAGACTAATTTGTGATTGATGCGGCCATTTTTAAGGAAAATATGCAAAGAAAAGATCTCAGTATATAGAAACTAAGATGATGAACATTATCTCTGGATGAGAAAGACTGAGTATACTTAAAAGTGCTACTCTTTGTCATTGTTTGACATTGCTTTCTATCAAAAGCTAACTTTTGGGGCACCTGGGTAGCTCAGCAGGTTAAGCCTCTGCCTTTGGGGTCAGGGTATGATCCCAGGATCCTGGGATCCAACCTTGCTTCAGGGTCCCTGCTCTGTGGGGAGTCTGCTTCTCCCTTTGCTCATCATCCTGCTTGTGCTTTCTCTCTTGCTCTCTCTTTCAAATAAATAAATAAAATCTAAAAAATAAAATAAAATAATATCTAACTTTCAAAAAACCTTTGAAAAAATAATAGGTAGAATTTTTCTATTCTGCTAAGTTTTATAATGAAACAATTAAGATTTATTTGTTGTAATTAATGTAATCTCTGATTTTTTAAAATGCATTTCAAATTTTTTTATCTTCATTACTCTGAAATTATACACTCAATTATTATATGTAAATATGCCATCATCATAATGTGACAGCAAACCCCCATCTCTCAATGATGGAAAGATCCAATGTGACCAACCTATTACCATATAGTTGGCTGTTCTTTCTGGACAATGGTTCTATATTGAGTATTTAGTTTACTCTTGGCTTCTTCTCTTGGTGGGCTGGGAAATCAGCAGTTAGATAATCAGATCAGCCTATACCACATACACCATGATACAGGAGAAGCTGGTTGAATATAATTTGATGGGCCAACTGAGGAGTCAGTTATGGTGTCAAATGGTAACCAATAAACAATAAAGGTTAATGAACTGTCCTCCCAATTTTTTGAATCAGTTACAAATCTAAGGTACTCTTTCTACCATAGGCCAGATTACACTAATCAGGAAACCAAAAATGAAGGTGAAAATGATACTTCTTAGCGTTATACCTAATAATCCACCAGAGATTTTCTGCAACTTGTTTCTGTAAACTTGCTTTTATGTCCCATAGATTTTAGTTTCTTTTTCTTTTAAAAAAAATTTTTTTTGTTGTTTATTTGACAGAGAGAGCCACAGCGAGAGAAGGAACATGGGCAGGGGGAGTGAAAGAGGGAGAAGCTGGCTTCCCACTAAGCAGGGAGCCTGATGTGGGGCTCCATCCCAGGGTCCTGGGAGCTGAAAGAAGATGCTTAATGACTGAGCCATCCAAGTGACACCATAGTTCTTAGTTTCTGAATGAAGATGTTTTCATCAAGGGAACAACAGTGATATTATTAAATTGAGAGCTGATACTGCCCATAAGATAGTCTGGGTTCTTAAGCCACTATACACTACTGGTCAGAAAATATATGTCATCTATCAGGGAAAAAATTAAGTTGTTGCTACAAAATACTTGCAAGGAAGTCAATGTTTAGGATTCAGGCAATTTGGGGGATGGGTATTTTCTTGTAAATTCATGCCCTACAATAAAGGTGACTGGAATGTTAGAACAACATAATAAAAGCAGAATCATTACTAATTCAGGTATTTCATGAATAACATTTTACTACCAGATTAAAAAGCCAAGACAAAACAATGAACTGAAATATTAACTGAAGATAAAAGCTAAATGGTATAAGTAGTGAAAAAAGTAAATAACATCAAGTGAAATTCTTTTCATTTTCAAATATGAGTACTATAGCAGCTATGCATACATTCCTTCTTTGTGTCTTCTCCTTTGTTACTTTGTATGAAGAGTACAGGTTAGTTTTGACTTGACATTTAGTTCATGGTTCTTCTCCCGATCATTGGAAGAAGGTAAAAGATTCTGTGTTTAGATGAGGGATCATGGTCTTATATTAGGCGGAAGCATGAGGGTTTTTTAAGACAATCAAATACACCAAAAGGGAAGAAAAAAATACACACAGAGTGAAAACAAAGATGGATTGTCCCATTCTTGGACCGGAACACCCAAAGACATTTTTTTTTCTTGCCATTCCTCTGCTCTAGTCTTTATTACAGAGGGGCTAACTGAAGCAAGGATATTTCCCAAGCACATTTATCAGCTGACCTCCAGCTAGATTTTACCTATGAAAGGAACCAGTGGAAGATTCTGTGCTCCTTGATGTGTGGGGCAGCATCTTTGACAGCATCTGAATTGACCCATATGTAACTAGAATTTACCAGACTCCCTAGTATTACAGTTAGTGCAGTCTTTGGGTTCTAATCATACTTCCCAATAATTTTAAGAGTTGGAACTATAGTATCATCAAATCAGAACCTAATATCTTTACTTCCAGAATTCAGAAGAGGACCCAAGGCCCAGCTATGAGGTTTGGAAACTTTTGCTGTGATCAATATCATAAGAACCAAGTTGGGTATTATGTTTGTTTCTTGTTACAGAGTCTGTCTTTTGAATAGTACTTCCATGTAACTCCTGTTCTTGTTCAAACATTCTCATCTCAGAGAACGGAAAAATAAGTCAGGTAAAATGGATATATTGTTAATATAAATCTAAAAACTTTAAGTTAGAACAACAAGATGAATTATTATATATTCAAGGCAGAAATTTTTTTTATCAAATATAAAAATTATGTAAGAATTATGGGAAAATGGAAATTTTTATCTTTAATGTCAAACTATCCATAATTTTCTCTTCTAAATCAACAAAGTGTCACTTATGTAAATCATTAATATATTCATTGCTAATTTATGCTTAAAGTATAAAAATTAATAGGTATTTTAAGACAATTAATTCAACATAAATCATTATTAAGTTAGTATTACTCAAGAGCCACTAAAATAAATATTTCATTAGTGTGCCAAAATAAAATAATGATGCAATTAAGAAGATGTTCTTCATAATTTTAAGGAGAATTTATTTATTTTTAAATTTTTAAGAAAATATTTTATTTGTTTTTTTGACAGAGAGAGAGTGAGAGGGCACAAACAGAGAGAAACAGAAAAAGAGGAAGAATTGGGCTCCTCACTGAGGTGTGGGGTTCAGTCCCAGGACTCTGAGATCATGACTTGAGCTGAAGGCAGATCCTTGGCTGACTGAGCCACTCAGGCACCTCTTAAGGAGAATTTAAAAACAATTTGTTGTAAGGTGATCTGAAAGAAAAATAAATTCTGGATAAAACTTGTTTCCATTCTATAAAAAATACTACATTCTCTAGTTTTACATCTTTTTCAAAAATGACAAAATAAGTTTGCCTTGAAAATTACAAATGCTTAGAAAGTAAAACATTGTATGCATTAAATTCAGATAAATTTTGGATGTATCACAATTAGGTGTTACAAAAATACCTCATTTGGGGGGAATTGAAAAAAATCTAAAAATTAGTAATATAAATGGTTAAATAAAAAATTAGTGTACAATTAATTAATTAATTAATTAAAATGCATAATGGCTCTGCACATATAAACCAGACATTCTTGTAAACAATGGCTATCTAGTAGTGAAAAGTAGTAGAATGCTTGATTTGAAGCTTGTTTTAAGATGGAGACCAGACAATAAAAGAGCAAAATATAAATAAATAATATGTCCAGTAGCTACATGTGTTATGGATAAAATAAAACAAACTGAGAGAAATAGAGAATCCTGGAGATAGTCAAGAAAAGGGTCTGCTATTTTATGGTAGAAAAAGCTTGTCTCTAAAGATGTCATGAGCAGGGTGCTGAGGTGAATTAAAAACAAACAAACAAACAAAACTATGTGGGCATCCAAAATAAGAATGTCCCAGTTAAAGGAGGTAGAAGATTCCAAAGTACTGAGATTGGAGAATACTTGGAGATTGCAATAAACAAGAGGCCAGTAAGAAGCTCTCAGAATAATTGAGAAAAAGACATTGCTGTGTTGGACAGTAGTTACCATTTGAAGGCAACTTTTAAAATTTAGTAAAAAAAAAAAAATTAAAGATTTATTTATTTATTTTAGAGAAAGAAAAAGAGAGCATGCATGAGTTGGGGGAGAGGCAGAGAGAGAGGGAGAAAGAGAATCTCAAGCAGATTTCCCATCAAGTGTAGAGCCCTATGTGGAGCTTGATACCATGACGCTGAGATCATGACCTGAGCCAAAATTAAAAGTTGGATGGTGAACTGACTATATCAAACAAGTGACCCTGAAATTTAATAAAATTTTAATAAATAAGTCTAATGGCAAGAAAATATCGTGTAAAAACTCATTTAAAAGGATAAAAAGGGAAGAAAGTATATGTATATTACTTTACATTAAAAATATGAATGCAGACTCAAGGTGTATCATTGATGGATGGTATCATAAATGCTTGGGTATATGCAGAACTTTATGTATTATATAATCAGTTGCACAAGGGCCATTGTCTACAATCATAAATAATCCTGATTAATTAACCAGGAAGACTTCTATTCATAATAGATACAAAAAATCAACAAATAAGCACAAAATAATTTCAATAATTCTACTTGGTATTTTAATTAATCCATAATAGGACTAAACTTTGGATTTCTAATGCACATTTGAAATAAATAGAATATAAGTCAGATCAATATTTTGCTTTCTTTGAAATATTCTTTAAATACTCACTCTAGGGCGCCTGGGTGGCTCAGTGGTTAAGCCGCTGCCTTCGGCTCAGGTCATGATCTCAGGGTCCTGGGATCGAGTCCCGCATCGGGCTCTCTGCTCAGCAGGGAGCCTGCTTCCTCCTCTCTCTCTCTCTGCCTGCCTCTCTGCCTACTTGTGATTTCTCTCTGTCAAATAAATAAATAAATAAATCTTTAAAAAAAAAAAAAAATAAAAAAAATAAATAAATAAATAAATAAATACTCACTCTAAAAGAAATTAATTAAAAGAATTATTTGTTTATGTGCACATAAATGCACAAACATACAAAGTTTTAATCATGTGGGAAGCAATATGGGATAATGGAAAGAACATAAGCTTTGTGGCTAGGCCCATGTTTAAATTCTGTCTCCAGTAATGAAATTATACACTTTCTGGGAATTTACTTAATTAGAACCTTATTTGAAAAATGGGGATATTAAATGATAATATCTGTTGCATAAAATTGATGCAAATATTAATGATAACGCATGTGAAATATTAAGCATATATCAGGTACATAATACCCTTTCGACTAAGATTGCTATTATATTAATGGTCTGCTTTTTATGCTATAGGAAACTAGTTTCATATATATAGCTTCAAGGTATACAAATACAAATCATGTAATCAAAATCCTTTAGTGCGACCCTAGAATCTGTGACTATTATGAAAATAATTTTTGTTATGTTCTTGTCAGATGTACAAAATATAATTTAGAGGATTTCCTTCCTTATTACCTATTATTAAAGTATAAGGAATGCAAGATTTTCTTAAACTCCATGTATGACTGACTTCTCTAGCACTGTCAGAGAGTATTCAATAAATGATAAATGAATAAATTAATTAAAAAAACCTAGATGTCCATCAACAGATGAATGGATCAAGAAGATGTGGTATATATACACAATGGAATACTATGCAGCCATCAAAAGAAATGAAATCTTGCCATTTGCAACAACATGGATGGAACTAGAGCGTATCATGCTTAGCGAAATAAGTCAAGCAGAGAAAGACAACTATCATATGATCTCCCTGATATGAGGAAGTGGTGATGCAACATGGAGGTTTAAGTGAGTAGAAGAAGAATAAATGAAACAAGATGGGATTGGGAGGGAGACAAACCATAAGTGACTCTTAATCTCACGAAACAAACTGAGGGTTGCCGGGGGGAGGGGGTTTGGGAGAAGGGGGTGGGATTATGGACATTGGGGAGGGTATGTGATTTGGTGAGTGCTGTGAAGTGTGTAAACCTGGTGATTCACAGACCTGTACCCCTGGGGATAAAAATATATGTTTATAAAAAATAAAAAATTAAAAACTCAAAAAATAAAAATAAAAATAAAAAATAAAAATCTGAAAAAAAAAAAAAAGAAAAAAAAAAAAAAAAAAAAAAAAAAAAAACAATGAACAAATCTTGGTAATTCCACCTGAAGTATATTTCAAATATTTCTGGAACAACATTAAATGCTTAAACTAATGCAACATGCTTCACTGTCAACTAAAAATTAAAATAATTTATTTTTCCATTCTATTTGGTGGGACGTGACTAGCAATATGAAGAATGTATTAAACTTACAGCCTTATTTTCATTGTTCTAAATCACTTCATGTATTTCATGCATTTGGTTTTAAACAGACCTAGGCCAAAAAAAGCAAAACTATGGTTGTATTTATGAAATAAAAATACAAAGATTTTTCTGAGTTATTGTCAAGTTGCATATGATAACAAGGTATTATCAATAATAAATTGAATATAGATAACATTTTGGCTAATACTCCTTTATAAATATTATTGAGTTTGTTATTTTCATATTTAACCCATTTTAAAGTGATGCAAAAGTAAATAAGACTTAACAACCAACTAACTTATTAAGAAGAACAAACTAAATAGGGCTTAAAAGATGTAATTTAGAAAGCAAACCAACAGTTTTCCAGTTAGTTTCTTTTTTAAAATAAGTAGATTTTAAAATTATTTCAAATTCTTTGAGACTTTCTGACACATCTTTCATTTTTTTTCTATTGTCTTTATTCACACACCCATGCATATGCACACACATGCAGACATGTACATACACACTCACAAATATTTTGGTCACAGCCCAGAATTATTATTGAGAAGTTAAGTAAGCGGTGATCTCTCATAATATGAAAGTTAGAATACATGTATGAATAAGATTCTAACACGGCTGATACATAATATGTAGGCAGCATGTGCTTAGAAAGAACATTACTGCCTAATTTCTATTTTGTAGTTGTGGTGTGGGTGTCTGCTTAAAAATTGTGAAGTTCAGGGTAATTTGAAACAGTAGATCAATGGAAGAGAATAGGGAGCAGAGAAACAAACCCCCCATTATACGGTCAATTAATCTTCAACAAAGGAAGCAAGAGTATGAAATGGGAAAAAGACAGTCTTTTCAACAAATAGTGCTGGGAAAACTGGACATCTACCTGTACAAGAATGAAATGACCATTTTCTTATACCACACACAAAAGTAAACTCAAATGGACTGAAGAACTAAATGCAAAACCTGAAACAATAAAAATTCTGGGAGAGAGCATATAGGCAGTTATTTTTCTGACATCAGCTATAACATCTTTCTAGATATGTCTCCTGAGCAATGGAAACAAAAGCAAAAACAAACTATTGAGACTACCTTAAAATAAAAAGCCTCTGCATAGTGAAGGAAACAATCAATAAAACTAAAAGACATCCTACTGAATGGGAGAAAATATTTGTAAAAGACATATGTGATAAAGGGTTAGTATCCAAAATATATATAAAGAATTTATACAACTCAACACACAGAAAAACCAAATAATCCAATTTAAAAATGGCCAGAAGAAATGAGCAGGTATTTCTCCAAAGAAGAAATACAGATGACCAACAGATACATGAAACCGATACTTGATGTCACTCATCATCAGGGAAATGCAAATCAAAACCACAGTAAGATATCACCTTACACCTGTCAGAATCTCTAAAGTCAACAACACAAGAAACCACAAGTGTTGGTAAGAATGCATTACTGGTAGGAATACAAACTGGTATAGTTACTGTGGAAGACAGTATGGAGGTTCTCCCAAAAACCAAAAATAGAATTATCATATGATCCAGTAATTGCACTTGTGGGTATTTACTAATCTAATTTTACTCCAAAATAAAAACACTAATTTGAAGGGATATGTACTCTCCTGTGTTTACTATAGCATCATTTACAATAATGAAATTATGGAAGCAGCCAATGTATCCATTGATAGCTGAATAGATAAAGAAGATGTGGGGGACACACACACACACACATTATGTATGTATAATATATAATATGTATAACATAATATATATAATATGTATAATATATAATGTGTTTATAATACATATCACATGCATACATACAAAATGTGTATAATATATATGTGTAATATGTATGTATAATACATATTATACAATACATAATATATCATGCATATGTATGTATAATACATATTATACATTATATATTTTATAATTTAATTAATAATTATATATAATATATATTTTATATATTATATAATAAAATATATTTTATATAATGTATAATATGTATTATACATACATATGTATGTATAATGGAATATTATTGAGCCATAGAAAAGAATGATATCTTGCCATTTGCTATCTAAAGAATATAATGATGAGCAAAATAAGCCACTCAGAGAAAAGACAAATATTACTCACAGTGGAAGTTAAGAAACAAAACAAAAAAATGAAGGTGGGGGAGAGAGACAAACAAACAAACAAAAAGAAGTAAAGTAGTCTTAACTTTGGAGAACAAACAGATGTTTGCCTGAGGTGAGGTGGTTGGGAGGAAGGGTGAAATAGGTAAAGGGGATTAAGAGTACACTTATATTGAGTACAGAGTAATATATTGAATTGTTGAATCATAATATCATACACCTGAAACTAATATAACTCTGTATGTTAATTATACTGGAATTAAAATGAAATTTAAAGTTAACTTTATTGAAAAAAATAAAGTATTTAATCATGAAAATATCAGAAACCATTATTTATTACTCATTACTCCCTGGTATATAATCAATTACAATAAACTCTTTAAAGGCATGTTATATGTGTGTTCACCATTGTGTATCCTGGCATTTAGACTGTATCCTGTTTAAGTAGCAATTATTGAATAAAGCATACATAATGCTGCTCCTAGAAAACTAGCCTAATTTCTATACATATTTTTCATCTTGCACCTTCTGTGTCTGTATCTACAATTATCTAGCATGCTTCTAAGAACAGGACTTAAGAGTTATTAACTGATGAGCATGTGGGAAATAAGCAGGTAATAAAAATGCATTTGGCTTATAAAGGTAACCTTTCTCATAATAAAGTATTTTTGTAATGTATATTCCAAATATTAGCAAATTAAGAGATAAAGGCACAATGTTATATTTTATATAACCTGTCCTTATAAGAGAGAGGCAGAGAAAGAGACTTGATGAAGAATAGGAGAAGGAAATTTGACCATAGAGGCAGAGATTGGAGTGATGTGGACAGGAACCAAGGAATAATAACAGTCATCAGAAGCCAGAAGAAGCAGAAAATGGATTATCCTCTAGAGCCTCCAGTGGAAGTATGGTCGTGGTATGATTTCATCCTACTAAAATTGATTTTGGATTTCTGGCCTCCAAAACTGTGAGCAAGTTGATTTCTGTTGTTTTAAGCAACCAAGTCTGTGGTAATTTGTTATATCAGCCACATGAAACTAATACACACTCCTCCCTGAGCTTACATCTAATGCCTCACAGAAGGTCCTGTATAACAAGCTTAATATGGGAGAAAATTTTAGATTAGTGCCTGCATATAGTTCCGAGATGAAAATGGACAATAGCTGTACTGCCGCCACGATCAGAGGTAGCTTTAAAAGACAATGCGGAGAGAAAATCTTCCTACGTGAAGTAGGAGACTTTGTTATCCACATGGTGTAGAAAATGTGGCCTGAAGAAAAGCTACATATCGGTCTAATTATGTGATCAGGTTTGGAGAAGAAAATGATCTGAAAGTTTGAAGACCCAAGGCTCTGGGTAAAGGCATTTCAGTAGGTATATCGGAATGAGCATGCAGTGTGAAGATGTTCTTCATCACATTTTGATTCTCACCAGAAAGCTTTTATCCTGAAAGAGGTACTGAATGACCAAATAGACTAAATAATGTGGCCACTTAACCATCCACCTGTGGGTGGACACAAGAACAGAGTAGTCATGGTGGCCGACTGAAGCTATGCTCTGCATGGGCCCAACAACATGGACGCCCGCTCTCCAATACCAGTCATTTTATCACTACCTCTGAATATCCAACCTATAAACAAAGAAGACTTATATGGAACTTCCAGAACAGCACTATTCCCTGAGGAGTTAAGAAATTGCTTGATGACAAGTTAATTATATTGAGACCTTTCTTTCTTAGGTTACTTTTCTTGCCTGTAGAACCTCAGCCAACACAAATGAAGCAGACAATGATGATTTGCTCTTCTTTCTAATCTCTATAACCTTTATTATTTTCCAGTTAATTATCTGTGATTTTCTCATGTGGAAGGTTGTGTTCTCAGTACACAATATTCAATTTTGTTACTTCCATACAGCTTTCAATTTTGTACTTTATCCTTCATTCATTTTCTGAAACCTAACACATATGAGAAATAAGATTAGTTTTTAGCTGATTTGTGAGCTAAAGACCATCTACCTTATGCTTTCTTGTATCTCAATTTAGAATTATATTTTCAGGGTCTTTTTTCCCCTTTAATTTTCTGGGAACAAGAAATGTATCATTCTGATGTATAATATCTTTGCATTTGGGGAAGTTTGTTTTCTGTTTTATGGATACTCTATATGATAAATTATATGATATTTGCTGCTTGTTCAATGGGAGTAGTTTAATCCTGGCCTTCCATGTGCTGAAAAACATGATGTCAAAAGGTGGAGAAATGAACAAAAGCAACTGGAAGCTTTAATCATAGTTAAAAAAAATAAAAATTGGGGGGACTCCTGGGTGGCTCAGCGGGTTAAGCAGTGGACACTCGATTTTAGCTCAGGTTATGCTTTCAGGGTCGTGATATTAAGTCCCTCCTGGCACGGAGTCTGCTTGGTATTCTCTCTCCAGGTCCTTTTGCCCCTTCCCTGCATGCTCTCTTGCTCTCTCTTCATCTCTCTCAAAAAAAAAAAAAAAAAAAAATCTGTCATATATTAACTTTATTTGTGAGTCTGAATATACAGGGTCCTGCAGTTTCCAGCATCCCACCTTTTAGGGCTGAGCAAGAGGTTTTCATCACTCATTTTGAGGTTAAGTATAAATAATGGACTTTTTTTTTTTTTTTTTACTTTACATTTCTTACTTGGTTGTATTAGGCCAACAGCAGAAAACCTCTAATTTAGGAAAGTAGGCCAAAAGGGAAAAAAAAAAAAAAAACCAACAGAATGTCATTTATTTTTAAGTATTTCTGACGTTATGGATGTGGAATTCAGTGGGCCATTTATTATACCTTCTCTGTGGTCGTGCTCAAACCATGAAATTTTCATTGTTCTCATATTTTGCACGTGTTTTCAACAACGTCCATTTATTACTAGGAAAATCTGTACCCTGTCAGTTTATTCAATGTGTTTCAGTAAGGGAGGGAGTGCAGAAATAGACAGCTTACATTTATCTTGAGAACTGTTCTCTGACTGTTAATTAGCTCACTCTGTTTTTATACCTCCATGAGTGTGTATGGGTCTGTATGAGTGTGCGTGTTAAAGCCATGATTATGAAAAGTAAGGATGCACAAATTATCACGTCTCTGTTTCTTTTTAGTTGGATATCCGCAGAATAATAGTCATGTCACCCACACAGAAATAAATGCTCTTTTTCATTCACACCCTAGGTCCCAGTTTATTTTTTTTATAGCATAATTTATGTTATTTGAAATGATTTCTAATGGTCTACCCAATATGTGGGCACATTTGATCACATTATTGATAATTGTCATATTTAATTCACTGTTGATTCTACTTCTTCATACCGAATACAATCCAACATCTTTCTTACTGGTTCTGATGTACAAGTCCAAGCAGTTACCACAATGCTCCTCTCAGAACTATTGCTATCTCCTTCTCAGAAAGAACAGTAATGTGTTTTAGCTTTTTAGCACAGTCTCTAACTCTTCTCCACAATGAATGTCCTACTGACAGGGAAACTTCAGACTACCACACTCCAAGATGCTTTATGGATCCCTTACTTCTGAATTCTATTTAGTTATATGTGCTGCAATATACTGCGGCTAGTTTTCCCTAAGTTTCACCAATTTTTATGTAATCAGCTTTTTATTTTTTATTTTTTTAAAGATTTTATTTATTTATTTGACAGACAGAGATCATAAGTAGGCAGAGAGGCAGGCAGAGAGAGAGGAGGAAGCAGGCTTCCTGCTGAACAGAGAGCCTGATGCAGGGCTCCATCCCAGGGCGCGGGGATCATGACCTGAGCCAAAGGCAGAGGCTTTAACCCACTGAGCTACGCAGGCACTCCTGTAAACATCTTTTTAAAATATTTTCCTTTCTATATGATCTAAATGTAATTACATAGACTAGATAGGTGACGTATGTTAATGACAGGAGCCTTGGTACACTGTGAATCACTTTCCCCTTCTGACAATCAAGGCTTTGATAATAAAACAAGCCCCTTGAATATGTATTCAACTTCCTTTAAATTTGTTTTCTTCCAGAAAACACATCAATCCTTTATGAAAACAGAATCTATAAGGTTTCAATGCACCATTTCTTAGTTATGCCTACAGATGTCTGAATCTGAATGGCGAATAGAGTTTTGCTTCAAGCTAAAATACCTCTATAATGAATTATGTATATAAGACAGTACATGTTTGATTATGTTGCTAGATGTTTTCCTAATGGGTATTTTAAACATAAAACATGAATATTGTGATTCATTAAGTTGCTTTATTTAAATTACATTTTTCAAGTTAACATTAATAATATCCTTCAGTATGCATCAACTATCCAAATCTTTTGGATAATTTGATTAGTTTTATCTTCAG
Organism: Mustela lutreola; assembly: GCF_030435805.1. NCBI lineage: Eukaryota > Metazoa > Chordata > Mammalia > Carnivora > Mustelidae > Mustela > Mustela lutreola. Next base: position 109,657,643 of record NC_081295.1, read on the forward strand.
TCTTCAACCTTGGAAGTACTTTCTAAGCACTTTCTTGAACCTACTTTTGAGGTTAAATCACTGTGGCATTAATATTTAAAAAAGACTAAATGGAAAGAGATGCTCATAAAGTCCAGACATTTTTGTCACTGATATAATAGGGCAATGAGACAATTTCCCTCCTAAGAACCGGAAGATGGTTCTGTCTGTTCTGTGTTGGCTCATTTATCTCTGTTACATTGATGAATTCATTTTCATGACAATACTTGGTCTGAATAATGAAAAGCTGGAAGAGATAGTCTGATGGTCGAGATGGAATATTTAAAATTTTCTTTCCAATTATAGCTAACCATCTTTTTGAGATTTACCATTGAGATGATCAATCATTTAGGGTGAACAAAAATTCCTGGATGATATTTTTAAACTAAATTACAAGTCATTTGAATAGCATGATCTCTTTTAAAGCTTTATTAAACCCGTATGAACTCCAAGTCATTATATCTTCTTAAACTTAAGTACATAAAGTATAACTATGTGTTTTCAGCTATTCATTTGGCCAAAACTTGAATACACATGACAAAAAGTTTATTGAAATAATGACAACCTTTATAAAACAAATCAACTTTTTATTATATGTTCAGTTCTGTATATGCTCGCTAGTTAAACAGATAGGCTAGACAGTTATTTCTTCAAGGTGACTTAAAGCACCACTTCTCAAACTTCAGGATGCCTAAGAAGCACTTGAGGATCTCGGTGGAAACTGAGACTCTGCATTTTTTTTTTAAAGATTTTTTATTTATTTATTTGACAGACAGAGATGACAAGTAGGCAGAGAGGCAGGCAGAGAGAGAGGAGGAAGCAGGGTCTCTGCTGAGCAGAGAACCCGACATGGGGCTCCATCCCAGGACCCTGGGATCATGACCTGAGCTGAAGGCAGAAGCTTACTGAGCCACCCAGGCGCCCCGAGTCTCTGCATTTTTAACAAGCTTTCTCTACATCTACCTAACTAGTCAAAATCTGGTGGCAAATTTTCTCTATAAGAAGTTCATATAGTTGGATGGATTCTGTTTTTGATTGGTAGTTAAAACATTTACAATTCTGAAAGAAATGATGCTTTAAACTCAGTGACAAGTTACAGTACTTTTAATGATAACTGAGAGGATAAGTTAGTGCCATTTGACTAAAGTTTGGCTATGAAATTTAGTAACAAAACAGGATATTATCATTAAAATGATGACTCTTCTTTCATAATTGTTACAGCACACCTCATATGGCTTTTTTTTTTTTTTTTTTTTTTTGTGGTGCTAGGAATTTTTCTAAGGTTTTATATTTTATAAGTCATTTTCATGCTTCATGCTTACAAGAAACTTGTCAGTTACAGAGAATAATTATCCCCATTTTACTGCTGATAAAACAGAGGTAGAAAGTGGGGCACCTGGGTGGCTCAGTGGGTTAAACCTCTGCCTTCAGCTCCGGTCATGATCTCAGGGTCCTGGAATTAAGTCCTGCATCAGGCTTTCTGCTCAGCGGGGAGCTCTCTCTCTCTCTCTCTCTCTCTGCCTGCCTCTCTGCTTATTTGTAATAAATAAATAAAATCTTAAAAAAAAAAAAAAGAAAATGTTTAAGTAACTTGTCGAGATCACAGAACCACAAGAAGCAAATCAAGGAGCCAGACTCAAAATTTAAGCAGGTTCTATAGTTTGAATCCTTAAACACTCTGCTATACTACTTGTGTTTCAGAATGAAAGCATTATAGCAATTTTAATTTTAAAAATTGAACTAATAATTTAATCAAGGAAGAAATGGAAGGGAAAACTTAAGGTTTTGTAAAGATACTGTTTAGCAGATCTTTCTCCAATTGAAGAAAGAACACACATGGAAGCTTCAGCAGTCAGAGACTCTTGCTTACTTATTTGTGGCTCCATAAAATGAAATCTCCCAAACCCAAGCATGACCTTACAGTTTGTTACATATTGTTAAATTAAATGAATAATAAAAATCAAGCTAATTGAATCAGTGACAAGAGGCTTATGTAAATTTACCGCCCTACATATAAATAACCAGAAGTGGATTTTCTAAAGAAACAATCTGAATGATGCCTCTTGCCTCACTAGGAAGAGACTAATGAGCGTCTATGCACAGAGTCAGAAGGTATGCATATATGCTCACATTCATGAAAATTATAATTAACAAGCAGGCTATAAAATGGAATGTTTTGTCAGTTACTGGCACTAGGGTCTTACTTCTAAAAAAATATTATTTGTTTTTAATTTACCAGCTTGAGTTTGGTTTAGATGCTGGGTGAAAATATAAGAGTTCTCTAGATATACATTTTTTAAAAAATCTCGCTTTGTACTTATAGAAAATATCAGCATAGTGCTTACTATACACTGTTTAGTGTCTCCCCCCAAATCCACATATTGAAGGCCTAAAATTCATCCTTGAGGTGATGGATATTTGAGATGAGGCTTTGGGGAGATACTTAGGTTTAGGTTACATCATCGTGGTGGGGCCTGTAGATTGGATTAGTGTCTGTTAAGAATGGACACCAGAGAACAATTCTCTCTCTTCCTGTCACAGGACAGGGACACAGTAAGGAGATGGCCATTTGTAAGCCAAAAACAGAGCTTTCATCAGAAACTGAGCATTGTTAACACACTGACCTTACATTTTCAGCCTCCAGAATGTGAAAAAAAAGAAAATTACTATTGCTTAATTTACATGGTCTATGGTATTTTGTTATGGCAACCTATGATGTGGTATTGAAAAGTGGGGTGCTACCATGTAAATACCTAAATAGGTGAAAGGAGCTTTGGTACTGGATAATGGGTGAAATCTGGGAGAGTTTTCAGATGCATGCTAGAAATATGGATATTAAGTGTGATTCTGGTGAAATCTGAGAAGGAAATGAGAAGCATATTACTAGAAACTGGAGGAAAAGTGGTCCTTGTTATAAAGTGGCAAGGAACTTGGCCGAAGTATATTCTAGGGTTCTGTGGAAGGTAGAACTTGTGAGTGATGTACTTGTAATTTAGTTGAGGAGATTTCTAAGTATTGGAAGAATGGCTTGTTTTTCTGACAGCTTATAGTAAAATGCAAGAGACAAGAAATGAATTGAAGAAGGAATTGTTAAACAAACAAAAAAATGTACCCAGAAATTGAAGATTTGGGAATTGCTCAGCCTTTTCAATATCTATCTATCTATCATCTATCTATCTATCTATCTATCATCTATCATCTATTTCATTATGTTTCTTCTTTGGTTCCCACCATACTTTAGTATCATGTCTATATTTCCTTGACCTCCTCTCCAATATTCCTCATTTCTTCTTTCCTAGAGTTTTCCCTACCAGGTCCTTCTTTGCAAAATTTTGCTAACCTTGATCTCAACACCCCATTATTATTATGATGATGATGATGATGATGATGATGTCTATAATTACCTCTATCTTTCCTTGGGCCCTACCAGTCTATCAGGAACCAAGTATTTTTTTGTCAGTTACTACCACCTCTTATGTGAAATTCTTTGCCTTAGATTCCCGGTATCCATTTCAGACTTTCTACCTTTAGGTTTTAATCTCTTTTCACAATTTCACCTTATAGGTCCAAATAATTCATGTCTGACTATTTCATATATGTCCCCAGCGACTTGCTGTCAAAGTCTGTTTCCTTGGTGGACAATCAGTGAAATTGCACAGGATCCTAAGTCAAAGGTCTCTAGTACTTGAGGTTTAATGTACTGCACATGTTGTTTTGATTCTTAATAAGTTCATCATTGCACTTATATTTTCTAAGTGGGATCTGAGTGAACCATGGAGCATAGGAGTGTGTGCTGGGGCAGGACCTGACCACATCACTTGGAGTCTTTGTTGGAGTAGGTCATTGAGAGGACATGGTCATTGGTTGACTTGTGAGCTGAACTTGAGGAAATGGTGCCTCCTCACCTCCTCCTGTTTCCTTAGAATTACATTCGCCCACTGTTCTTGCCCACAGCAAGAGCTGTTTTTAAGGACACAGCCTTGAAAGAGCAATGTGTTGTTAAGAGCCTGTTTCCTTAGAATTACATTCGCCCACTGTTCTTGCCCACAGCAAGAGCTGTTTTTAAGGACACAGCCTTGAAAGAGCAATGTGTTGTTAAGAGCCTCTGCACAGTGTACATGAATGGACCCAGTTAAGGCTTCTTTAGAAACTTTTCACATTTGGTCAGTGAGTGAGATCAGTGAGTAAGTGAGGAGATCTAGTTGTCTTGCAGTCACCCAAGACAAGCTTAAATGCCAATCCCTTGGTTGTTAAAACTGCCACCTACCGCTCTGGAGTCCTGTGTGGCTTTCTTCGGTCCTTCCTTGCCCTCCATGAATGGAGACAGTTACCAGATTTCACTTCAGAAGCTCCCAATTTGCAAACCAACTGTCTTGAGAAGGGACATAGGAGAGGCCTAGGTCCCCAGGCTGGCAGCTTCACAGGGTGTTTGGTGGGCAGAAGGCTGGAGGCTGCTTCTCAATGGGACTGAAGCTCCTACCCATCCCATTTGAGGAATGGAGTAGAGCCCAGTGTAGAATCTTTTTTTTTTTTTTTTAAAGATTTTATTTATTTATTTGTCAGGGATAGAGGGACAGAGAGCGAGTGAGCACAGGCAGACAGAGAGGCAGTCAGAGGCAGAGGGAAAAGCAGGCTCCCTGCCGAGCAAGGAGCCTGATGTGGGACTCAATCTCAGGACGCTGGGATCATGACCTGAGCCGAAGGCAGTCACTTAACCAACTGAGCCACCCAGCTGTCCCCCCAGTGTAGAATCTTAACCATTCTTGAATTTTGCCCTTCTGCAAGTATCCCTAGGCCAGCTTACTTGCTTGAACAGATCCTCCCTTCCTTCTTCCAAATGAGTCTGGTTTGCATTCCTGTCTTTGGCCAGCTTGAGGTATCCTCCAGGGATGAGCCATGATATAGGAATGAGGCTAATAATTAAACATTTTAATTTTTCTTTACTTAGAATAGAATTATGTAGAAAATAAAACCACCATGACAAACTGGAGAGGGGGGAGAGAGCGAGAGACAGAGACCAATAGAAAGAAAAACATACTATATACCATTAGCAACACCTTTTATTTAATTTTTTAAACAGAAAACCGTGCATCTGCACTTTGCATTGAGCTCCATAGATTCTGTAGCTGCTCCTGCTTGACGTTCACTGCCATCCTCAGGCCTAGGATACAGACCGCCTACCTGAGACCCATCACTTTTGGTTTTGCACCAGCATTTCCTCCTTCTGCCCTCATTTGATGCGTGGCTTTCTTCTAGGATCTTATTACTCACATTCCACCCATTCATTCTCTTTTTGAACTATATTTGAATAAAAGTGGGAGTTGATTTTAAAAATGCATATACTGATAATGATTATACTGAGATTATAAAATGTGCTAAAGTTGTACAGAAATGTTAATAAATTAATAACTTTGAGCAATACGCTCCATTAAATACCTTTCTGCTTGAAATATCTAGAGGAGTTTTCCTTTTCACAAGTGAATATTGAATAATACAGTTTATAAATTAAACTAGACTCAAAGAAATCCCATTTCTTCCTTAATATTGCAGAATATCAAAAGTTACTGGAAAGGGATTTCTCATGATATTTAAAGGAGGTGATATAGCTCCAAGGGAACCATATTTGAAAAACTGAAAAACATGGGAATTTTGAATTTAGGTTTAAGTCTAGGCTCTGAGTTTACAACTAGGAGACTTTTGCTAACTTTAGTAACTGCTAAGATTTAGTTCCCTCATTTATACAATAGAGAGAGAATAGTACTTTTCACATGGTTAACTCAATGATTACATGGATAGTAACACTTCACAAGCACTATGCCAATATCTTTTATTGTTTATATAATATCTTAACTTCAGAATTCTTTATGGGGATTAGATATATAGAAATTTGAAGATTTTCATAACTCTAGTTTTTAAGACCCCAATACTAAACATTTAATTTGGCACTTATGAGGTGCCAACCACACAAATTTAAATAACTCAGATTTGTTTGTTTGTTTGTTTTAACAGTGTAGAATAAAAAGTTTGTCCTCTATCCCACCATGCTTTTTTGTTTAATAATGTTTTATTTTATAGTGAATCTTTAACATTTTTCATGCCAATGATTTTTCTTCTTTAGTATGGAACACAATGGGATAATTATTTAATCAATTATTTATTTTCAATAATGTGATTGCTTTCAAGTTTTCAATGTTCTAAGCAAAATTGTAATGAGACTTCTTGAGGCTAAATTTTATGGAAATGTGATTATTGACTTATATATTTTATTCTTAAATAATGTAATTGCTTAGGATTATAAATAAAATTTTCATGTTTAACTTTAAAAAATAATTATAAATTAAAATTTGTGGGTGGAGGGTCAGTGAAGTTAAATTTAGTCAACATAGGTCATCTTAAAAATGACCTGGTTGATTTCGTTCAAATTTAAGTTGTGTGTAATTGATGTTAGTTATGTAAGTGAATTCACCAGGCAATTTTTAAACACCTATTAAGGATAATTGGGATCTTAAGTAGCCAAATTTTTGTATTTAATACAGCAAAAGAGTGAACCAATTGAGAAGCATCTGCAACCTTGACAAACTTAAGAAAATTTTAAAAATTTATGATAATTTCCACTGTGCATGAAATAGTGTACAGTATGAATAGAAAGTTACAAGAGAAAATGTTATATAGGACTCAGGATGTTTTGTAATTTTCTGGTAACATGGTTTGATCACTTTTTTTGCTTAAATTTAGGTAAGGTAAATCAGGATCATGATCAATAAAGAAATGACAACTGCTCTTGTTAACAACCTGGGTGCTATTGCCAAGATTGTTGAAAGAAGCAAACTATCTATGTCTTCATATCTCTTGCTCAATAAGCATGTTTTAAAATCATTTCCTGGTATGCCTCATCAAGCCACTGCTTCATTTCTTCCCGCATAATTTTGACAGAACTGTTTGTAAAATCAATGCCTGAGAGCTGTGTTTGGATTTACTGCTGGATCCAATTACTGTGTATTATCATAAAAAGCATCAAACTGAAAATTATTGATGGTGCTTGTTTTGTGAGCATGCAACTGTTAATTCTAAATATAAATATTTTAATGGCACAATTTCTTACTATTATAGAAAAGAAAAGAGAAATAAGACTTCTAATGTGGAAAAATAAACCACTTAAATTTAAACAAAGTTCTTACTTAAAAAATAAATGCAATTGTATTTTATACACAATTCAGACAAAAGAGTACTTTAAACAGCTATGATTAATAATACTTGCCAAAGACTACATGAGCGAGTATTTTTATGCAAAGAAAATAGTTTGTCAGGAATGTTGGCTTAAAATTTTTATTATGTCTCAACTGCACTTATGATTTAAAGAAGAATTTGGCAAACTGTAGAGCCTGTGGGCCCAAACTGTCCCACCCCATTCATCTATTTGCAGACTGGGGTTGGTTTGCCTTACAACAACAAAGTTCAGTAGTTGTGACACAGACCTTACAGACAGCAAAGATAAAATACCTACTCTTGATCCTTTACAAAAGGAAAAAAAAAATAGTCTGCTGGCTTACTTTAAAATATTAAAAGTAGATTTTTAGATAACAGTTTCAATATTTAAAGGAAATTTTGAAACTTCAGTATGATCCTAAACTTGTTAGAGGTATGTAATTGAACTTCAAAGCTTGAAGTATAAAAATACTATAGCAAATTAAATTTCTATCTGTCTATGCCATTTGCAAAATGAAAATAACAGCAATTACAACTACTGTTCATTACAGTTAGTTATGGGAATGGCTTACTCTTCAAAGACTCCTATTGACTCTTGTCAAAAGGGTATTTTTTGAAGAAAAAGTTTAAATACAAAGAAAGCATTGACTTGGATAAAATGATGATAGAAAAACATGCGTATGTGTAAAATATGATGATAGTTGAATACAAATGGCAAGAACTGCTGGTCCATTAAATGGGCACTGAGAGACTTAAGAAGGGAGATCCAGCAATTCTGAGCCTAAATAAAGCTCTCTCATTTCCTCAAATCTACTTGAGTGTATGAGTGTTTTCCATTACCTTACCTCTGTGAGTATCTCCAGCACCAACATGGTGATTCTCATGAGGAAGATGGTATTAGGAGAAATAAAAGAAGATAAGCTCACTACAGAACTCACTGGAATGAGGGCAGTTACAATTCCGACATAAAGATGGGAAAATAAAGTACCACGTATACATGTAATACAACTAAGTGTCGTAATATTTGTTTCTAATTGAAGTATAATTTACATACTGTGTTATGTTAATTTCAGGTGTACAATATATATGTTATTTTTATATACTCAGAAAAAGTGTTATTTTTTAATTCTTCTTTTGGATAAACATACTCAAAAATAATAGATATATTCAGTTGAATTTTGTTTGTTTTAATTTTAGTGTAGAGCCCTTTAAAATGCCCCTTGAGAAACAATGGCATTTAATAAGTGAGGGGGAAAAAATGGTGAATTGCTTTTGCAGTCTTACCCCTCGGTGTTAATTCAAATTCATTTTCCCTGGCAGTTTTTTTTTTTTGTCTCAATCATTAATCAACTTTCTTAGACACTAACTTAATGGAAAATAGAATGCAAACAGCCTTTACTAAAAGTAAAATTTTAATTTTCTTTGCCAGGGACAAGCATAGTGTTCTTTCCCACTTCCCCCACCACCCCAAAGGGAAAAAAATAACTGATGATAACAGATAACAGAGCTATAAGAGGAGTTGTCACAGTTCTCTATCTATTATAAGACAGTAGAAATTGTATATAGGAATAAAGTAAATGGGATTTTTGAACTCTCTTTAATATGTCTATTATGTCTTTTTAAAAAATATATTACTTTTTAATTTCTTTTCAGTGTTCCAGAATTCATAATTTATGCACCACACCCAGTGCTCCATGCAATATGTGCCCTCCACAAAATCTGTTATGTCTTAATATTAGTATGACCACTAATTTTCACATATAAAATTAAGTATTTAATATAATTCATAAAGTTATATCCTCAGTATTTTCCTTTATGATAATTCTATTTAATATTAAAATTTAAGCATACATTTTTTCCTTTTTTGTTACAATAGCTCTATTGTTGGAGGCCATGGCATAGTTGGAGTCGTGTATCAAACCAAATCAAACCCTGACTTGTGTCTCCTTTAAAATCCGGACACCTTGATAAGGGTTTAAGGACAGGAAAGTTGAGTAACACTGAGGAAGAGTCTGTGCTACATGTCATGAGCTCCCTTGAAATGTGCTTAGGTCCCTGTTCGGGCACCACTTGTCGCGGCCAGCGCAACAAACTGACCAGGAACATGAGGGTAAGATGATGGTGAAAGGAAATTAAGAGACAAAGAGATGGGGACAGGAGGAGCACTGAGGAGGATGTCCAACAGTGCTGATTTTATTCCACATCTTATAATCATTTATAAGGCAGACCACAATAGAAGGAGTAATACATCAGTATCTAGTCAGACGACCGCAAGTTCCTATAACAAGTTTATATTAACTACAAACAAATCTCGTAATGCCAGGTAGTCACGGCTAATGCTATTAGCTACTATTGATGCAAGACAATCAACCTGGGACTGGGTTATGGGAAGTACAGAAACAACAAGGACCAACTAAGAATTCATGACCCTAGGTGCCTCGTTAGCGCAGAAGGTAGCGTGTCAGTCTCATGACCCTGGCCACATTGTTCCCTTCTGTAGGGAGAACACGTGGGAAGTCATGTAGGCGAGTGCAGGACACGTAGCACAGATCCTTCCTCAGGGTTTCTCAACTTTCCTGTCTTTAACCCCTTATCAAGGCATCTGGAGACACAAGTCAGGGCCTGGTTTGATCCATGACTCCAACCATGCCGTGGCCTCCAACACTCTCTATGGACTGTAAAAGTAGCAATAATTTGTTTAATATACCTGTAACAATCTTGCTAATACTAATGATCCGTCCAACATTTAAAATCCTTTTTATTTTCTCATCACATTTTTTTCTAAAACATGTTTTTGTATGATGAATTCTCCAAATTATGAAACATAAGTTTCATGATAGGTTATATGAAACTACAAGTTTTTTGTTATTTCCTCATTGCAAAAAACTGGCAAAACTTGTAGTCTCCCTAAGATTCTGCCTTTGCAAAAATATAATAAATGCTATCTCATAATTTTGTCTTAAAGACTGAACAAAGTAATGCATGTGGAAACATTTTGTGAATTTTTAAAAACCCTTCAGACAGGTATTACCATGGTCATTGTAAAACGTATTTCTTAATTAAGAAGGGAACTGTTATTCTTGATAAATTGTTATTTAGTACCTATTTAAAAAAGAGAACTCCTAAGTAAGCACTACCTCAAATAGTGCTCAAATTCAAAGATTCTTCAATTCATTTAAAAGGTGTATATCTAAGTTTTCATTAATATCACACCAAAATGTTATTTGCAAAAATTAGAAAGTTAATGATTCCCTTAATCATGCTAATCTTTAAATTGAACAAACCCAGTAAGGAAACAGGAACATTCTGTTCAACAATGATAATGGAGATGATTATAGAATTTTAATCTAACAGACACAAATCTTAGAAGAAAAGTAAACCCAAGTATTTACTTGTCAAGAGGAAAAAAAATGTTAGTTTTATTGGTTCCTTGTCTTGGATGGATATGAATAAAACAACTTAGAATAAATATGCCACTTTATTATTTTCTGATTTTTGGAAAGAACCTCATTAGCAAAGGGTATCTATAATTTTTCTAAGAAAAATGTTATAATCAATCATTTTTCTTAATATTAATAATTATGGCAATATTAATAATGCAGCCATGTACATTATAACATTCATACCATAAATAATTTATACTACTTAGTAGTTGCTGAATAATTAATATAGCTCAAGCACACAGTAATTGGCTTGAATTCTGAGAAATATAATTGTGAAAATAAAAACAATTCAGATTTTATTTTTTATATTACCTTCATATGTGTTTTCAGCCGTCTCAAAATCATAAGAGTTGGAAGAAATTACATTTGGAAATGCAAAAAGAAGGATTTATCCTCAGCGTTTTTTGATAGGTTAACCAGGCTACTGAGCTCATCCTATATTCACAAGAAATTTGTGAGATCCAGGAGCAGGTATACTAATGCATGTTTCCATTCAGGTAACTGAGGTTACCAAAAACTATAGAGTTATGATTTTCAAAAAAATGAATTTAATAAATGAAAAGATATTATTATCATAGCTAGTCAAAATCCTTGAATTCAATTTAATAGCTAAGCAATGTCTGTGCACAAATTATTTACCAAGTATTACAAGATATAAAATATGATAAAGTAATAATTCATACTTTTAAGAAACAGATTCAGCATAAATGTCCAGAACTTGAGGCTAGAGTGAATTCAGAATAAAAATGAAAACTTTCTCAACTACACATTGTCTTATTTATTTATTTATTTATTTCAGTGTTCCGAGATTCATTGTTTATGCACCACACCCAGTGCTCCATGCAATATGTGCCCTTCTTTAAAGATTTTTTTAAAAATTTATTTGACAGACAGAAATTGCAAGTAGGCAGAGAAGCAAGTAGAGAGAGAGAGGAAGCAGGTTCTCTGCTGAGCAGAGAGCCCAACGTGGGGCTCGATCCCAAGACCCTGGGATCATGACCTGAGCCGAAGGCAGAGGCTTAACCCACTGAGCCACCTGGATGCCCCAATGTGTGCCCTTCTTAATACCCACCACCAGGCTCACCCAAATCCCTACCCCCTTTCCTCCAAAACCCTCAGTTTGTTTCTCAGAGTCCACAGTTTCTCATGGTTTGGCTCCCCCTCTGATTTCCCCTAATTCACTTCTCTCCATCTCCCAATGTCCTCCATGCTATTCCTTATGCTCCATAACTAAGTGAAACCATATGATAACTGACTCTGTCTGCTTGACTTATTTCACTCAGCATAATCTCTTCCAGTGCTATCCATGTTGATACAAAAGTTGGGTATTCATCCTTCCTGATGGAGACATAATATCCCATTGTATATATGGACCACATCTTCTTTATCCATTTGTCCGTTGAAGGGCATCTTAGCTCTTTCCACAGTTTGGTGATTGTGGCCAATGCTGCTATAAACAATGAGGTACATATGGCCCTTCTTTTCACTACATCTGTATCTTTGAAGTAAATACCCAGTAGTGCAATTGCAGGGTCATAGGGTAGCTCTATTTTTAATTTCTTAAGGAATCTCCACACTGTTTTCCAAAGTGGCTGCACCAACTTGCATTCCCACAAACAGTGTCAACTGTGCATTTTCTTTTCAATTTTGGAGGCTGGAAAACTTCCACTGTTATATGTAGAAATGTTATCTTAGCTCTTTGGTATTTATTTTTTGTTTGTTTTAATATTTTAAAATTTCATTTAAATTGAAATTTCACTTCATTTTTTAATATTTCATTTGACTCAAACTTTCCAAAAATATTTATAGATTATTTGATTTTTCACTATCATGCTTATGCCCTATTAATATCACACATCATTGTGTGTTTAAATATTATATTTTTGGTACTGGTAAATATTGTGTCTTTTATTAAGAATTGCATTTCTACCCCATCCACCACCCAAGATATAGCTATACTGGTATTTGTCTGGGACCGAACTTTTAGGTTTAAAACCTATAGGTCGTTTGCAAATATCTTCTCCCATTCTGTCAGTTGTTTTTTGATTTTGTTAACTGTTTCCTTTGCTGTGCAAAAGCTTTTGATCTTGATGAAATCCCAGTAGTTCATTTTTTCCCTTGCTTCCCTTGCCTTTTGCGTTGTTCCTAGGAAGATGTTGCTGCGGCAGAGGTCGAAGAGGTTGCTGCCCGTGTTCTCCTCAAGGATTTTGATGGATTCCTTTCGTACATTGAGGTCCTTCATCCATTTTGAGTCTATTTTTGTGTGTGGTGTAAGGAAATGGTCCAATTTCATTTTTCTGCATGTGGCTGTCCAATTTTCCCAGCACCATTTATTGAAAAGGCTGTCTTTTTTCCATTGGACATTCTTTCCTGCTTTGTCGAAGATTAGTTGACCATAGAGTTGAGGGTCTATTTCTGGGCTCTCTATTCTGTTCCATTGATCTATGTGTCTGTTTTTGTGCCAGTACCATGCTGTCTTGATGATGACAGCTTTGTAATAGAGCTTGAAGTCCGGAATTGTGATGCCACCAACGTTGGCTTTCTTTTTCAATATCCCTTTGGCTATTCGAGGTCTTTTCTGGTTCCATATAAATTTTAGAATTATTTGTTCCATTTCTTTGAAAAAGATGGATGGTACTTTGATAGGAATTGCATTAAATGTGTAGATTGCTTTAGGTAGCATAGACATTTTCACAATATTTATTCTTCCAATCCAGGAGCATGGAACATTTTTCCATTTCTTTGTGTCTTCCTCAATTTCTTTCATGAGTACTTTATAGTTTTCTGAGTATAGATTCTGTGTCTCTTTGGTTAGGTTTATTCCTAGGTATCTTATGGTTTTGGATGCAATTGTAAATGGGATTGACTCCTTAACCAGAATCTATAAAGAACTTAGCAAACTCAACACCCAAAGAACAAATAATCCAATCAAGAAATGGGCAGAAGACATGAACAGACATTTCTGCAAAGAAGACATCCAGATGGCGAACAGACACATGAAAAAGTGCTCCATATCACTCGGCATCAAGGAAATACAAATCAAAACCACAATGAGATATCACCTCACACCAGTCAGAATGGCTAAAATCAACAAGTCAGGAAATGACAGATGCTGGCGAGGATGCGGAGAAAGGGGAACCCTCCTACACTGTTGGTGGGAATGCAAGCTGGTGCAGCCACTCTGGAAAACAGCATGGAGGTTCCTCAAAATGTTGAAAATAGAACTGCCCTATGACCCAGCAATTGCACTATTGGGTATTTACCCTAAAGATACAAATGTAGTGATCCAAAGGGACACATGCACCCGAATGTTTATAGCAGCAATGTCCACAATAGCCAAACTATGGAAAGAACCTAGATGTCCATCAACAGATGAATGGATCAAGAAGATGTGGTATATATACACAATGGAATACTATGCAGCCATCAAAAGAAATGAAATCTTGCCATTTGCAACAACGTGGATGGAACTAGAGCGTATCATGCTTAGCGAAATAAGTCAAGCAGAGAAAGACAACTATCATATGATCTCCCTGATATGAGGAAGTGGTGATGCAACATGGAGGCTTAAATGGGTAGAAGAATAAATGAAACAAGATGGGATTGGGAGGGAGACAAACCATAAGTGACTCTTAATCTCACAAAACAAACTGAGGGTTGCCGGGGGGAGGGGGTTGGGGAGAAGGGGGTGGGATTATGGACATTGGGGAGGGTATGTGATTTGGTGAGTGCTGTGAAGTGTGTAAACCTGGTGATTCACAGACCTGGGGATAAAAATATATGTTTATAAAAAATATATGTTTATAAAAAATAAAAAATTTAAAAAAAAAAAAAAAAAAACCTATAGGTCCTTTAACTTAAGAAATCATATAGGGAATGAGCTAGTCTAAACTGGCTTAGGGCAGGTAATCACATTTTAGCATTTAATTGGGTGTCTGTAGAATCAATATTCTTATGTAGTTCAGTCTTTTAAGAATCAAAACCCTTAAATGAAGGAAAGAGAAGAAGGCAGGGAAGCAATAAGGAAGAAAGGAAAGGAGGGAAGAAGGAGGGAGGAAAGCAAAGAAGGGGGAAGAAAAGAAAGACAAAAGAAAAAATATAGAATACAATGGCAGGGAAAATAGAGTCAGAATAGCCAGTTTTAATATAATACTATACTTTTCTTATAAAAATATAACCTTCATCATTAAAAAGACCAAAAAAATCTGAAAATGCCCCTAAAAAGACATATAGTAGGCCGCATTTTAAATAGCACTAATATTCTGCCGATCAGAGGCCAAATGGCTTTACATTGATTTTTATTATCATTAAGTTATTTTGTTTGAAATTCTTATTGAATTCTTCTTGCTCGCAATAATTCAAGAAGGCCAGTACGTAAAAGAATCAGTGTAATTCATTTGTATGGCTCATTGAATCCAAACTAAGGCTGCTTCACAGTTGTTTTTTTTTTTAAGTTTTTATCTATATTTTATTTTTCTGCAAAGTTTAATATTCAACTTCTATTAAACGTTAGTACATTGTGACTAATAATTTATAAGGTATAAATGAACAGTATTTCAACTGAGACACATGTCATGTCTTTCAAGGAATGGTAAACAACTTCTTAAGTACATCAGTTATAGATACACACATGCTGTAAGAGAACAGCAATGACAGACCTACTGTGGAAATACATAGAGACATATTGGTGAACTTTCTGCTTGCAGTCCTGAATACAAAAGACTTTGACATTCCTTAGGAAATGAGTCTCATGATTTCAAAATATGAAAATAATAAACAACAACACAGACTACCCTTGAAGTATTTGAAGATGCACAGAAAAATTTTTAGAAACTACCGTGTCTGATTTTTTCTGAATAAGAATATGAGTCAACTATTTACATTGTAAGCAATTGCCAACTCCAAATTTGATCATTCACTCTCAATCTAAATGTTTTTGGGAGCTAAGAGCCACCCATTTCGAAGTAATAACTTCTTTCTCCATATTAATCTTATTACCAAGGTTAACAGTTAGATTTATATGAATACCAGTCTTTTTATTATTCTGTCATAAGCCAGAAGAAGTGGAGAACAATCAAATTTATTTGGTAAGAATTCTGGGTAGATGCCTGGGTTCCCTTATTGAAAAAAATAATAATCATCCAGAATCAAGTATCTTTTTTTTTTTTTTAATTTTCAGCATAACAGTATTCATTATTTTTGCTCCACACCCAGTGCTCCATGCAATCCGTGCCCTCTATAATACCCACCACCTGGTGCCACGCCTCTTCAAAACCCTCATATTGTTTTTCAGAGTCCATAGTCTCTCCTGGTTCACCTCCCCTTCCAATTTCCCCCAACTCCCTTCTCCTCTCTAACTCCCCATGTCCTCCATGCTATTTGTTATGCTCCACAAATAAGTGAAACCATATGATAATTGATTCTCTCTGCTTGACTGATTTCACTCAGCATAATCTCTTCCATTCCTGTCCATGTTGCTACAAAAGTTGGGTATTCATCCTTTCTGATGGAAGCATAATACTCCATAGTATATACGGACCAAATCTTCCTTATCCATTCGTCCATTGAAGGGCATCTTGGTTCTTTCCACAGTTTGGCAACTATGGCCATTGCTGCTATAAACATCGGGGTACAGATGGCCCTTCTTTTCACTACCTCTGTATCTTTGGGGTAAATATCCAGGAGTGCAATGGCAGGGTCATAGGGAAGTTCTATTTTTAATTTGTTGAGGAATCTCCACACTGTTCTCCAAAGAGGCTGCACCAACTTGCATTCTCACCAACAGTGTAAGAGGGCTCCCCTTTCTACACATCCCCTCCAACACATGTTGTTTCCTGTCTTGCTAATTTTGACCATTCTAACTGGTGTAAGGTGATATCTCAATGTGGTTTTAATTTGAATCTCCCCTATGGCTAGTGATGACGAACATTTTTTCGTGTGTCTGATAGCCATTTGTATGTCCTCATTGGAGAAGTGTCTGTCCATATCTTCTGCCCATTTTTTGATATGATTGTCTGTTTTTTGTGTGTTGAGTTTGAGGAGTTCATTAAAGATCCTGGATATCAACCTTTGTCTGTACTGTCATTTGCAAATATCTTCTCCCATTCCATGGGTTGCCTCTTCATTTTCTTGACTGTTTCCTTGGCTGTTTAGAAGCTTTTGATTTTGATGAAGTCCCAAAAGTTCATCTTTGCTTTTGTTTCCTTTGCCTTTGGAGATATATCTTGAAAGAAGTTGCTGTGGCTGATATCGAAGAGATT
This sequence comes from Mustela lutreola, assembly GCF_030435805.1. Taxonomy (NCBI): domain Eukaryota; kingdom Metazoa; phylum Chordata; class Mammalia; order Carnivora; family Mustelidae; genus Mustela; species Mustela lutreola. The sequence goes on from NC_081295.1 coordinate 109,674,570, forward strand.
ACTGCCTATGTTCTCCTCTAGGATTCTGATGGATTCCTGTCTCAGGTTGAGGTCTTTTATGCATTTTGAGTTTATCTTTATGTACGGTGTAAGAGAATGGTCGAGTTTCATTCTTCTACATATAGCTGCCCAGTTTTTCCAGCACCATTTATTGAAGAGACTGTCTTTTTTCCAGTGTATATTTTTTTCTGTTTTGTCGAAGATTATTTGACCATAGAGTTGAGGGTACATATCTGGGCTCTCTACTCTGTTTCACTGGTCTATGTGTCTGTTTTTATGCCAGTACCATGCTGTCTTGGTGATCACAGCTTTGTAGTAAAGCTTGAAATCAGGTAATGTGATGCTCCCCATTTTATTTTTGTTTTTCAACATTTCCTTAGTGATTCAGGGTCTCTTCTGATTCCATACAAATTTTAGGATTATTTGCTTCAGCTCTTTGAAGAATACAGGGGAATTTTGATCAGAATAGCATTAAAAGTATAGATTGCTCTAGGCAGTATAGACATTTTAACAATGTTTATTCTTCAAATCCAAGAGCATGGAATGGTCTTCCATCTTTTTGTGTCTTCTTCAATTTCTTTCATGAGTGTTCTGTAGTTCCTCGAGTACAGATCCTTTACCTCTTTGGTTAGGTTTATTCCCAGGTATCTTATGGTTCTTGGTGCTATAGTAAATGGAATCGATTCTCTAATCTCCCTTTCTGTATTTTCATTATTAGTGTATAAGAAAGCCACTGATTTCTGTACACTGACTTTGTATCCTGCCACATTGCTGAATTGTTGTATGAGTTCTAGTAGTTTGGGGGTGGAGTCTTTTGGGTTTTCCATATAAAGAATCATGTCATCTGCAAAGAGAGAGAGTTTGACTTCTTCATTATCAATTTGGATACCTTTTATTTCTCTTTGTTGCTGTTGCTAGGACTTCTAATACTATGTTGAACAAGAGTGGTGAGAGCAGGCATCCTTGTCATGTTCCTGATCTCAACGGGAAGGACACAGGCTTTTTCCCATTGAGGATGATATTTGCTGTGGGTCTTTCATAGATAGATTTTATGAAGTTCAGGAATGTTCTTTCTATCCCTATACGTTGAAGAGTTTTAATCAGGAATAGATGCTGGATTTTGTCAAATGCTTTTTCTGCATCAATTGAGAGGACCATGTGGTTCTTCTCTCTTCTCTTGTTAATTTATTCTATCACATTAATTGATTTTCAAATGTTGAACCATCCTTGTAGCCCAGGGATGAATCCCACCTGGTCATGGTGGATAATCTTTTTAATGTGCTGTTGGATCCTGTTTGCTAGGATCTTGTTGAGAATCTTAGCATCTATATTCATCAGTGATATTGGTCTGAAATTCTCCTTTTTGGTCGGGTCTTTGCCTGGTTTGGGGATCAGGGTAATGCTGGCTTCATAAAAAGAGTCAGGAAGTTTTCCTTCTGCTTCAATTTTTTGAAACAGCTTCAGGAGAATAGGTGTCATTTCTTCTTTGAAAGTTTGGTAGAATTCCCCAGGGAATCCATCAGGTCGTGGGCTCTTGTTTTTTGGGAGGTTTTTGATCACTGCTTCAATCTCGTTACTAGATATTGGTCTATTCAGGTTGTCAATTTCTTCATGATTCAATTTTGGGAGTTTATAGTTTTCCAGGAATGCATCCATTTCATCTAGGTTGCTTAGCTTATTGGCATATAACTGTTGATAATAACTTCTGATGATTGTTTCTACTTCCTTGGTGTTCGTTGTGATTTCTCCCTTTTCATTCATAATTTTATGTATTTGAGCTTTCTCTCTTTTCTTTTGGATTAGTGTGGCCAATGGTTTATCGATCTTATTGATTCTTTCAAAAAACCAGATTCTAGTTTCATTAATATGTTCTACTGTATCTCTGGTTTCTACCTCATTTATCTCAGCTCTAATCTTGATTATTTCCCTTCTTATGTGTGGAGTTGGTTTGATTTGTTGTTGATTTTCCAGTTCTTTAAGGTGTAGAGACAGCTGGTGTATTCTGGATTTCTCAATTTTTTTGAGGGAGGCTTGGATGGCTATGCATTTCCTCCTTAGGACCACCTTTACTGTATCCCATAGGTTTGGGATCGAAGTGTCTTCGTTGTCATTGGTTTGCATGAATTGTTTCAGTTCTTCCTTGATCTCCTGGTTGATCCAAGCATTCTTAAGCAAGATGATCTTCAGTTTCCAGGTGTTTGAGTTACTTCTGAACTTTTCCTTGTGATTGAGCTCCAGTTTTAAAGCATTGTGATCTGAGAATGTGCAGGGAATAATCTCAGTCTTTTGGTATCAGCTGAGTCCTGATTTGTGACCCAGTATGTGGTCTATTCTTGAGAAGGTTCCATGTGCACTTGAGAAGAATGAGTATTCTGTTGTTTTAGGGTGGAATGTTCTGTATATATCTATGAGGTCCATCTGGTCCAATGTGTCATTCAATGCTCTTGTTTCTTTATTGATTTTCTGCTTCAATGATCTGTCTATTTCTGAGAGAGGCATGTTAAGATCTCCAATGATTAGTGTATTCATATCAATATGACTCTTTATCTTGATTAACAGTTTTCTTATGTAATTGGCTGCTCCCATATTGGGGGCATAGATATTTACAATTGTTAGATCATCTTGGTGGATAGCCCCTTTAAGAATGATATAGTGTCCTTCTGTATCTCTGATTACAGTCTTTAGTTTAAAATCTAATTTGTCTGATAATAGAATCACTACCCCAGCCTTCTTTTGAGGCCCATTGGCATGAAAGATGCTTCTCCATCACTTCACTTTCAGTCTGAGTGTATCTTTAGGTTCAAAATGGGTCTCTTGTAGACAACATATGGATGGGTCCTGTCGTTTTATCCAGTCTGCTACCCTGTGCCATTTTATGGGCGCATTTAGGTCATTCACATTGAGGGTGATTATTGATAGATAGGTTTTTATTGGCATCATGTTACCTTTGAAGTCTTTCTTTCTGTAGATTGTCTCTATATTTCTGTTCAATGCTATTTTTGGTCTTCTTCCTCCTTTAAAGAAGCCCCCTTAATATTTCCTGAAGTATCGGCTTGGTGGTTGCATAGTTTTTTAAGCCTTGCCAGTCCTGGAAACTCTTTATCTCTCCATCCATTTTGAATGTCAGTCTTGCTGGATAAAGTATTCTTGGCTGCATGTTCTTCTCATTCAGTGCCCTGAATATATCTTGCCAGCCCTTTCTGGCTTGCCAGGTCTCTGTGGACAGGTCTGATGTTCTTCTGATGCGCTTTCCTCTGTACGTAAGGATCTTCTTTGTCCTAGCTGCTTTCAAGAGGTTCTGCCTCCAATTATAATTCTTCATTCTTACTATTAGGTGTCTCGAGGACTTTTGAGATTCTGTAATCTTGGGGGGAAACCTTTCAGCCTCTAGTATATGAATGCTGGTTCCATTCACGAGATTTGGAAAATTTTCATGAAGAACTTGTTCCACTATATCTTCTAGACTTCTTTCTTTCTCCTCCCCTTCAGGGATTCCAATAATTCTGACGTTGGAATGTTTCATGGCATGATTTATTTCCCTGATTCTGTTTTTGTGGTTTCTAAGCTCTTTGTTCCAGGCTTCCTCCTGATCCTTTCTCTCTCTCTGTTTGTCCTCCAGATCACTAATTCTATCTTCTGTCTCAGTTACCCTAGCGTTGAGAGAATTTAGATTAGATTGGAACTCATTGAGAGCATTGTGAAGCTCAGCCCTGGTAGCTTTCAGCTCTTCTCTAATATTGAAAACATGATCTCTGGTCGTTTTCAATTTGGCCCTAATCAATTCCGTTTGGCCACCCATGGCTTTCTCCAACCTAGCTATTGCTTGGATAATTGTTAGCCTGAATTCTCTTTCCGACATATTGTCTATGTTGATAGCCATTAGCTCTGTTGTGGAAGGTCCATCCTTTGTATTTTTCTTCTGTTGGGCATTCCTCCTCCTAGTCATTTTGGTGAGAGATGGCTGAACGGGTGTAGCTGGGTGTATCGACTGTGGTGCAGTCAAGGTGCGCCCTGGAATGCTTCTGAGCAATCAGGGTTCCCCACCCAAATGAGAGGAAAAAGAAAAGGAAAAGAAGAAAAGAGAGAGGGAGAGAGAGACAGGAAAGAAAGGTGAGATAAAAGAGAAGGTTCAGCCCAAATGGGCCCCAAGGTAAGATTTATGAAGTATACAAACAGACACAGACAAACAAAAAGACTGATAAAAGTATATGACAAGAGAAAAAAAATATGTATTTGCATATATATATATATGTATATATATATATATGAATATATATATATATATGAAGAACCTCGTCAAAAACAACCCCTAGTGTAAGATTTATATACTATCAGGACAAACACAGAAACACAGAAATACTGGTGGAAGAAAAAGATGGGAGAGTGGTTGTACATTCTCAGTGTGGGTGAGGAAGTTTGTTTTGATTCTTCCTGGATGTATCTTGATATCTTTGTTAAAGGACTCAACTTTCCTAAGATAAGGGGGGATTAGGAATTGGTTTTCCTATAGGGGTGTCATTGATTGGGGAAAGGGGATTACCTTGAAGTTTAACTCTATATGAATATTAGAAAATAAAAATTTAAAAAAGGAATAAACTAGACTAAACTAAACTAAAATTAAAAAAAAGAAATTTAAAAAATAGAAATGCAAAAGGAAAACACAGGTGTATGTATCAAAAAGTTCAGGTTAGAAGGTTATTATGGAATTTGATGTACTGGACATCTCACTGTGATGGTAAATATGTTAAAAAATTATCTATATAATAATAAAAAATTAACTATATTAAAAAAAATGAGCCAGAATAGTGGGATCGAATTAATAATAAAAATTGTCCTATGAAGTAGTGGTGGTTATTCTCTTGTCCTCTCTTTTTTTTTTTTTTCCTTTCCTGGTTGGTTTTCTGGGGGAGGGGCCTGCCACGTGGGTTTTCAGTCAATGATGTTCTTTCAGTTAAGTCCTCCTGCCCCCCCTCAAGGGAGTGGGCTCTGAGGAAACTGGTTTTTTCAGGCTTTTGTTCTCTGGAGGTTTTTATATTTGTTCACTTTTTTGTTTTTCTCTCTCACCTTGACTGCTTTTGATGGTTTTTGTAGGTTTAGAGGAAAGCAAACTGCACCCTGACCTCCATCTCAGAGAGAAGCCTCAGTCTGGCTGCAGAGCCCAAATAAATCCCCCCTTGGCCGCTGGCAGAGCAGGTTCCCAGTCGCAGTCCCTGGGGACTCAAGATTTTTTGCTTGTACCCAAAACCACCCGCGAGGTGGCTTTCTGGACAACTCCAGACTGCCAGAGAAGTTCCAAGCAGCGATCACACACTGAGATTTTCCTGCTGGCCCGGGCTGGGAGTGCCTGGTCTTTCTGGTCTGAGAGCACCAGGTTGGTGCCTGTGCGCACCTCTCTCAGGGGAGGGCGTGGGGCAGGACTTGGACTCTGATGGCACAGCAGGGCACTCGCGTGGGGACTGCAAAAAGGCTGTGCTTCTGTTGGCTGGCGAGGCTCCCAGCCCCTCACGGGAGCCTGGCACCACGCACTCTCAGGCGCGCTGGTGGTTCAGGGACCAGACCTGGTTTCTCTGCCGCACTCTCTCTGGCTTTGTGCCAGGAGCGGCTGTCCTGAGTCTGAGGACTTAAGCCCCAACCCTAACACCCCGATTCCCGCAATTTCCCCCTGTGATCCTTTGCTCTTTTTGAGTGCTTTCTACCAGACTCCCAAGTTAATGATGGTCCCCAGACGCAGGGCACTCTTGTATTGGGGTATTACTTTCCAACGGGACGCCTCTGGTGGCTCCCTCCCCCTTTTGTTTATCTTCCGATATCAGTCCGACTTTCCCACTCCGCTTTACCTGCCCACTGGCGTCTTCTGCTCCAGTAGAGATCCAGACGTGTATAATTCTGATCTCAGGCTGATTTCGTGGGTGATCGGAGTTCTTTGGAAGGTAATCAGCTCTCTTTAGGGTACAGGTTGAAAGGGTGCCTCTCCTACTTCCCCTCCATCTTGTCTCCTCCAGAATCAAATATCTTTTATTACCTTGTAGAGGGTATAATTCTTCCCTTCAGAAATTAAAATCTTAGACTTAGCAATGATCTGAGATACACCCTAATACATCTGAAGAAGGAATCAGGAATCTGAAGAAGATTCCTTTTATAAAAGATCATGGAAGTGTGACTTTTTGGCTTCTGCTTTAAAGCATCCAGAGGTCACCATACTTTGTTTTACTGAAGATAACCATTCTCATTTCCTTTTTGTTGAACCAAAGTTACTACAAATTTGGTATACATATAGGCATTATTAATTAAAAAAAGCTCTAACCATAATTTTATTTTACTTTCATCATGACCTATGAAATAGAAAAGGTAGATATTAGTATCACCAGCTTTTCGATAAAATTGTGGTTGAGAAAAGTTGTAGCTTTTTTTAAAAGATTTTATTTATTTATTTGACACAGAGAGAGATCATGAGTAGGCAGAAAGGCAGAAAGGCAGGCGGGGGGGGGGGGGGGGCGGCAAGGAAGCAGGCTCCCTCCTGAGCAGATGCCCCATGCAGGGCTTGGTCCCAGGACCCTGAGATTATGACCTGAGGCAGAGGCTTAACCCTCTGAGCCAGTGATGCACCCCTAAGTTGTAGCTTTTTAAGATGTTATGTCCAATAGTTGGGAGCTGAGACATACTCAGGCATTCTGATTTCTAATCAGTGTTCATTTTACCCCATACCCTACAGGCAAATTCCCCGTTAACCTTTTCAGTATCTTTTATTTTTTAAAAACAATAAAAAGAGACTATATTAAAGTTCTTTAACATGGGAATGTCCTTGACTGACACATCCCTCATGAATAACTTTACAATTCAGTTTTTCAAAACTAACTGTGCATTTCTCCTTTAATTATCTAAATATCCTTGAATTACCTAATTCCTCAAGATGCTTGATACACTTGTCAAAAAAGAAACCAATATATCAGAGCTTATGGTATGGCTCAAGAAGGGCACGCTATCTTACATGGATTATATAGGACCGATTTCATTAATTTTCTTTCTTCTATTGGACACCATGTTTGATAAATACATTTACTATTTAAAAGCCACATACCATTACTGGTTCATATTTGCCAAAATATTTTTTTAAAGTCTTTAACAAGTACAGCAGTGGATCCAATTCTTACCAATTCTTGTACTTGCATAACTTTTTAACCTAAATGCATTAATTTACATTTCTTCTTGTTGAACACAATTCCCTTGAATTCTACACATCAATCTAGTCTGTCAAGAACTTTCTGAATCTTAATTTTGCCATCTATCATATTATATCTACTTCTGCTTTTTGTCATCTACAAAATTGATAAATATATCTTCTTTATTTTAATCAAAATTGTTTGGATAACAATTGCACAGGACAAAACTGAATTTCGGATGTGCACCTCTGAGCTTTGGTTTCTTTATTTCTAAAGAGGTAGAGCTGATTTAGCAGCTTTAAAATTCTATGACAAGCAAATCGAGAGTCATATTTTGCTAAATATATATTCTTTATAAATAAATTTATATCATATATATGATGCTTAAAACACTTAAAGTGTCTAGTTCTTTAATAATTCTGCCACCAATTACTATTTTAAATTTAATGCATATTCTAGAAATTTTCAAGTGTAGGGTTACAACTCACTGGTAAATTGTGATTACCATAAGGCATTCCCACTGCATTGTTAATACTATTGTTATTTTATAATTTTGTCATTATAATATGGTATTCAACTATATCTCAAATATAACTTCAATCTCCTCCTGTTGTATTCCAATGATTTCTGAGTGAGACCGAAAGGTGTGGAATTACAGATACTGTGCCAAGCCTGTAGTACTCAGAGACCTGATTTCAAGCCTACTCACATAAAATGTGAAAGGAAAATTTGAAACAGCTAAATTTAAACGTAAACTCCTTGACTAAAATAATGGATCTTATTTGCCACAGTATCCCTGAAAGACTACATAACAGCATGGTACATAACATTTCTATTTTATTTTCTACTTGCATAACAAGATTAATTAAAGAGACATTTTTATAAGTAATCCTTAAATTAGCATTCCTAAATTAGCTCATTTTTATGTAACAAAATTTCATTTCTTGGTAGATCATAATCCAGCACTTTACTTGAAACAGTTTTGTTTGGTAACACTACAGGCAATAATAAACAAGAACCATTTGGGGGCACCTGGATGGCTCAGTCAGTTAAGCATCTGCCTTTGACCCAGGTCATGATCCCAAGGTCTTGTGGTGAAGTCTTCATCTGGCTTTCTGCTCAGCAGGGAGCCTGCTTCTCTCTCTGCCCTTCCCTGCCGCTTAAGTATGTGTGCTCTCTCTCTCTCTCTCTCAAATAAATAAGTATAATGTTTTTTTTAAAAGATTTTATTTATTCATTTGACACATAGAGAGAGAGAAAGAGAGATCACAAGTAGGCAGAGACGCAGGCAGAGAGAGAGGAAGAAGCAGGCTCCCCACTGTGCAGAGAGACCAATGTGAGGCTCGATCCCAGGACCCTGAGATCACGACCTGAGCCGAAGGCAGAGGCTTAACCCGCTGAGCCACCCAGGCGCCCAAAAATAAGTATAATGTTAAAAACAAACAAACAAAAAAACATTTTAAATAATCTCATATAATAATAGAGATCATCATTCCTTATTTCCAAGAACATGTTTCTCATTTACTTCTCTGCCCTCCATGAGGTGCCTTCAACTTTCCTATTCCAATGATTATATCTACTTTTCAAGATAGCACAGGCTTTATCTACCAATGTTTTATTTCCTATAATTACAAAGAAAGGAAAATTTCTGGGCAATATTTAGCTGATGGGATTTCCAAGGAAATTGGTGAAGTTATATAGCCTAGTTTCTTCTTGCTAGTTATTGTGAAATAGGAAGGGAAAAATAGAGAGAAAATTGATTGAGAGAAAAAGTGGTAAGTATAAAGGAACTAGTACTTGATAATTTTGGAAATTGTAAGCATCTATATTCAAAATCATGTCTGGAGATAAACATCTGAAATATAGACACTTAAAGAGCCCTTAAATGTAAATTCAATATGAGCTCCTCATAAAGATTACCATCTACAATAAAAAGCAAGACACCATGAACATGAATTATCTGAAATAAGAAACAGATTTAAATCTCAAGGAACATATGAAATGAACATATAGGAAATATAAAATGATTGTACACCCAATGCTTAAACATAAAAAAATAAAAATTATAAAACAGATATGAGAGAACCAAATAGAACTTCTGGAAATGAAAATAAAAACAAACCTTAATAATTAAAAGACCAACTAGACTAAGAAGACTAAAAAACACTAAACAAACTAAAAGAACTAAAAAACACTAAAAAGATTAGTTATGTCTGGGTGTCTGGGTGTCTGGGTGGCACAGTCAGTTGAGCATCTGACTCTTGATTTCAACTCAGGCCATGATTGCAGGGTCCTGGGATCACGCCATACATTGTGCTCTATGCTCAGCATGGATTCTGCTTGAGATTCTCTCTCTCTCTCTCTGCCCCTCCCACTCTTTTTTTTTTCTCTTTCTCTCTAAAATAAGTGAATAAATCCTTTTTAAAAGAGGTTAATATGATTTTACCCAGATTAAATAAAAACAAATAAAAATGTGGGAAATTATTGTGGAAAGTTTCTGGAATATATTACAGAAAGAAAGGAAATAGAGAATATGAGATCAGATAAGGATATGGATGATAGATTATTAAGGCCATAGCATATATTAATCAAGGTTTCAGGAAAATTAAAAAAAAAGAAGAGAGAGAAAGAGAGAGAGAATTAAGAGACTACTTCAAAATCTAGTACTTAAAAGGAAATTGATGATAATTTTCCAGAATTAATGATAAATATCAATAAAAAGTGATGAACATATTATTCTCATGTTAATATTTATGCAAAACATTTAAAAAATGCTCAAGACAAAAACAATAAGTAAAAGAGTCAGAGAAAAGGTACTTATAAAGCTAAATGTGTGGATGTTTAGTGGAGCAAAATGGAATTTGTAATATTCTGATAAGAAAGAAGCAAACTATGGGATTTACTTAACTGCAAAAACAAACACCTTTGTTAAAATTAACAACCATTCATGACAAAAGTCCTAAATCAAGTATGAAGGATAACTTTGTAAGTTGATTAAATTTATCTATAAAAATAATCTATAACTTGCTTCATAATAAAGGTAAAGATTAGAAATAATTTTATAAATATGAGAACATAAGTAGGCATGATAAGTACCACTATCATTGTAATATAAGATGATATAGTAAGAAAATAAAAATGTGTAAAGATTGGGTAATTGAGAAAATAGTCAAAGGAAGAAAATTCTCATCTTTCAGAGAAAATGTGTTTGTATGCCTAGGTAACCCCAAATAGCCTAGGCTCAAAATATAAGAAAAAAGAGTATAGAAAACCTGTAAAAATCAACATCCAAAAATCAATTATAAACCTAAATGTCAGCAAAGCTAAAATTCATGTGTTTGTAAAAGATCAAAACTGAAAACTGAAATCAAAACTATGTCATTTTAGATTAACTCTGTCAAAAATGTATAAGATGTATATACAGAAAGTTTTATTAAGGATTCTTCAAAAAAGATAAAAATGAAAAGATAAGTCATAATCATTAGCTAGAAGGATTAGTATCATTAAGATACAAAAAATATTTCCCCAAGTAAGTCTATCTATTCAATATCACGCCATCAATTGAATAGATGTTTTGGCCTTGAAAAGCAAAATATAAAATGTACATAGGAATACAAAGGACCACAAATATCATATTACTGAAGAAGAGAAACACAGAGAAGGACCTAAACATGAACTTTCTAGTATTTCAAAGCAATAATAAGCAAAGTGTAAAGTTGATATAGGAATAGGAAAATAGACCAAGATATCATAATAGAGAGTATGGAACAAAAAGTAAAACCTAAAGTTGATTCACATTATTCACAGTAATATTCTAAAAAGAATCTGGAAAAAGTTAGTAAATGTTAAACCATTGCACCTATGGGGAATTATAAAATTAAGTTCCTGAGGACTCCTAATCACATACATCAATCCATCAACATATAACCTTGTTTTAAGTGTGCTTTTGCTTAAAGACACCTCATTTAATATACATTGTTGACTTGACATTTAACTCATGGCCAGAACCAAATATATATATAATTTTCCCCCCATAAGGCACATCCCAGACTTCTTATATAGTAAGGGGCAGCACTTTAACCTTATTCTTGGGACTATATGAAACAGCAAAATTACCATGAACCCTCACACAAATTCAAAACAGATCTCCCTAAAAAGTTTTAAAAGAACTCCCATTTATAATATGAGAGTTTAAGTGAAAAGGCAAAGTGTCACCTGACTCAACTTCAGTTGGGAACTTCATACAAGGTACCTCAGTAAGCTACCTTTTTTTGGCTGTTCTGCATATGCCCATGAATTGTCATGAAAACACCAAGAGTATTGATTTGGGGGTTACAAATAAATTTTTGTGAGTAGCCAAGTTTGTAAATGCATAATATGCAAATAAAAACAAACAATTGGATATAGACGTTGGTATACAACTTGAAATGTCATTGAAACTTACAGGAAAAGCATGGATATATTAGTTAATTAGTTGTTTCACTGGCAATCACCAGTTAAAAAATAAATCTTATATCTTCCTCATTTTTTAAAGATTTTATTTATTTATTTTAGAAGGAGAAAGATAGAAATAGCAAGAACAAGAGTGGCAGAGAGGGAGAGAAAGAATTCAAGTAAACTCTAAGCTGAGCTCAGAGCCAGACATAGGGCCTTTATCCAGGACCCTGAGATCGTGACCTGAGCTGAAACCAAGAGTCAGACACTTAACTCTGCCATCCAGGTGCCCCATATCTTCCTCATTTTTAAAAACAATTTGATGACTATTACAAAATTAGTAAGAATAAAATTTTATTTTTTTATTTAAATTCAGTGAACCAACATATAGTGCATCATTAGTTTCAGAAGTGGTGTTCAATAAGAGTAAAACTTTAAATGACTAGAAGAAAATATGAGATTATCTTTATGACCTTTTACTAAGGGAATGTTTCTTTAAAAAGAGAAAATCTCAAAGTAAAAAAAAAAAAAACAGAAAATAATAAATTCTATTATATCGCCCTCGCCCCACAAGGACGACAAGAATCCTGGTTCGGATGCATCTTCTCTCTCTTTATTTCCGCAAGTCTACACACTTATATATGCTTACATGACCAATCAGCAAGCAGGGTACAGGAGGGAGCGAATCAGGCTGTGCACCTAAACGAACAACTTTGCTAGCAACCAATGCTGTTTACTTCCTCTTTGGGCGTTCTGCTTAGTCTCACGAGGCAATCCTAACCTAGCAACTAGCCAGGTGCCATCTTTTAATGGCAGAGGCCGCCCTGGCCAGGGCCCTGCCTCCGATATCTCCCCCTTTTTTCTTTTATGGCAGGGATCGTGCCTGTCTTAGGTTGTCAGTGGCGGGGAATATCCTTACCTGTCATCAGACGGCAGATATCAATGATCTGCGTCCTGTCTTAGGTTGGTTTATTTCCCCCACCAATCTTACCCGTCGTTGACTACCGATCCAGCATACTTAGCCACACTTGGGGGGATGTTCCAGCCTCGATGGCTAACAAGGCCTGCACCATGGCTTGCTGTTGCCTATGTTGCTGTCGCCTCCAAATTTGCAGTTTCCTTACTAGCAGAATCAAGCCCACTACGAGGATTATCATCAGACCAATTACGCTAGCCCATTGTTTCATAAAGGTTAACACATCTTGCAATGTTTTGATTATCTCTGGGAGGGTTGCAAGCTCAACTCTGGTGTTATTTATCCTTGTTATTCCTAGTACCAGGTGCTGAGTATAGTTTTGGAATTCTGCGGACTAATTCCCCCGCAAGTATTGGGAGAGCTGTAGGGAGACATTCTGTAAATCACTCATATTAGTATAGGCTATGGGAGTTACACAAATTGCCAGGAAGGGTACTATACATCCCAGTCCCAATAGGGCCCCCCATATGTCCACTTGTTCTTGAACCAAATCCGCTCTCTGGTTGACTATCAGGATTTCTGCTTGCAGATGTGCATTGATCTGAGTCTATGTTTGAAGGGCAGCCGCCGTTCCTTCTGCAAGGGTGTTCACAGCTTCCGCAGTGGGTATAGTTGCAGCAATGAGACTGCTGCTGCCGTGGCAGCTGCTGTAGATATAGCCAATGCTGTCACAACGGCGGCTGTGATACCAAAATCTCTCTTCTTTCTGGATAGCACCACCGGTAACTTGTCCTCTGGAATGGAAACTGGGATAGGAACATGGGTAGGGATATGCATAATCACAGCCAGCTTGAAGGCCGTGACATTCCAGCACTGGGAAAGATAGCAATTCTTAGTGCAATTCAACGTATCATTCAGCTCGCTAGCATTTGTTACGAGGAAAAGGAACGGTGGCCAGACGCATATGGGAGTGGACTGATAAGTAATATTATTGGGACAAGACACATTAACTGTTGTCTCAAAGGTATAGAGTCATTTTGTTTATAAGAACAGTTGAGGAATTTGCCACCATTTAACATGGACACTGCTGAGATATCAGTACATGCTCCTAGCAAGTTACAGACCTGACATGCATCAAAGGGAGAGGAAGGAATATGAGAGGAGTTAGTCACTGGTAAAGGATATAGCCATGCTTTAACCACTGCTCACAGCTCTCTGGCTTGAGTCTGCTGCAGGAGGTGTAGCATCCCCAGAGTTATCATCAGCATCTTCAGCATCATGACTGGTGTTTGGAGGCAAGGCTGCACGCACCAGCCGCTCTGGGATCCAAATTGGAGCCTCCTTTTCCTGTGGAAAAACACATAGAGACCCCCTACTCCATACTAACACTGGATCTGGTCCATTCCACTTTCCTGTGAGGATGTCCTTCCAAAGTACTAAAGGCTTAGGGGAAGCAGCAGCATCACTTGCATGTCTGTCTGTAGCTGATTTACCTGTTTTGCCCAACGTTAAAAAATTCAAAATAAAGAGAATGGTGTTGAGCTTATCTTTAGGGGACCTGAAGGTGTCCCCTATTCCCCCTTTTTGTTTATAAAGCGCATTTTTTTATTGTAAGATGCGTGTGCTCCACAACACCCTGTCCTTGTGGGCTATAGGGTATTCCATGTATCAAGTGAATGTCAAGTTGTTATAGGAAGGCTTTAAAGGGTTGTGAGGTGTAGGCTGGACCATTATCTGTCTTTAACTAGTGTGGCTTTCCCCATGCCGCGAAAGCCTGTAGGCAATGGGCGATAACATCTCTGGATTCCCCCGTATGCACTGAGGCGAAAATTATTCCAGAGCAGGTATCTACAGAGACATGAACATATCTTAACTTTCCAAATTCTGAAACATGTGTGACATCCATTTGCCATATGTGATTAGTAACAAACCCTTAGGATTAACCCCCAAGGACGGTGCAGGTAGTAAGATCACGCAATTTCTGCAGGCGACTACTTTGTCCCGTCCCATGCCTGTGCTTTTGTTCTGTTAAATTTGAGGCGAAGAGTTAAAGCATCCTGTTTCTTCAAATCCTCCCCTAAATGGTCCCATTGAGGTATGATTAGCAAGCCTTCATCTAGGAACCATGGTGTTGGGCTGGCAGGAAGGGGGCTACCAAAGATGGCGAAAGTTCCCGCCACAAGACCTGAGCTCGGACAGGAGAACAAAGGCCCAAGCAGGAATCTGAGACCCCCGCCCCGGGCTCCTGTGGACCAATGGGATCCCGATGAGCAGGCGGGATATCCAAATAAGGGAAACTTCCAAAAGACCCCTGAGCTTCCTCCGAGACCCCTTAAAAGCCCCCTCCTCCCTGCCTTGGGTGCGACTTCCACCACTCTGCTTTCCAGAGTGGCGGAACCTCGCCCGAGGGTGCCCACCTCCTCCCGGCGCAACTTTCCTGGCTCCCCTTCTCCTGAGCCCTGAAACTTCGCCGGAGAGCGTTTTTAATAAATCTTGCCTTGCACCCACTTTGCCTGGTATTGTGTTTATCTCGCCGGAAAAAAACCTTACATTTGGTGCCGAGACCCGGGAAGGAGATTGAGCCCCCACACAGTGGGGAGGCTCTCTCCTTTCCCTGGCTGAACCGGACCTGCCTTTCCGAACGCCACTTCCGAAGCTGTGGTGAGTTTCCCCGATTCCGCGCCTCCTTCCGGAAAGCCCTGCCCTAATCGCGGCCGCGTCAGGGTGGACCCCGCCGGTCACCAGGTGACCTCCGTGACTCCGAGAGGCTGGGAGACGTCCTAACCTCTATGGCAGTCGACACAGTTTTTCTGCAACCCAGTGGTGGACGAGGGGACGCCTTCCTCCAGCCCTCGGGTTGCCCGGCAACGAATCGTGGGGACCTCCCAATCCAAATTCGACCCTAAAACATCCCGGGGGTGTTTTAGGCCTGCTGGCCAATCTTAAAACCCTGGAACTGGACCAGGACCTGCGAAAACGACGTTACTGTACTGTCGCTTGGCCACAATACCGATTAGACAATCAGTCCCAATGGCCTTCGGAAGGCATGTTTAACTATCAGACTTTCATGGACCTAAATAACCTCGGCAGGCACCAAGGCAGATGGGCCAAGGTCCCTTATGTCCAGCTTTCTGGACTCTGCACTCTCGCCCCTTCCTCTGCTCTCACTGCTCCACCTCACAGGTCCTCTTGGCCCGCTCCCCTCCCCCTACCCTGCCACCCACTGCTCCCAAAGACTCGGACCTCTCCTCCCCATCTCCTCTCTCTGAACCCCCGGAGAGCTTCACCCATCCACTGACAAGAGGGCCTCTGGTTCCTCCTCCTCCTCCTCCTCCTCTTTACCGCGATCCTTTACCCCAAGGTCCCTTAAACTCAGGATTTCTGAACCGGCTCTCTCGTCTACCCCTCCTTCTCCCCCTCCCCACTCCTATCCGAACTCCTGACAAATTTATCCGCAGTAAACGGGAAACTCCAATCAAAGTTTACTGAAGGTCAAATAGGCTCTTGTTATTTGTTAAAATCTGCTAGCAAAGAGATGACTAGAACTGCTGGTTACTTGTGTCTCAGAGTTTTAATGGGTCATTCTTAAGGTAGCATTCAAAGTCTTTGGTAACCTTTAACAGAATGGGATAAAATACCTGAGCGCTGGTCGCCAGAACTAGGTTTACGCTTTTGAAATCTGTTGGTAAACACCTTTTGTGCTTAATTGAATTCTGTTGTAACAGCCGCAGGGCTACTGTTTGAGCTAGATCCTTTCGTAAAGAATGGAAGGGGAGACTGATCACCTCCCATTAGCCAGGGATACCCAAAGGGGAGGGTGTCCAATCTGTTTGAATCTGAAGAGTGCCTGACTGCGTGAATGTGTCTGTGTGGCTCCAGCCGCACTAGGGCTCGAAAGCCCCCCGCTGAGTTAGTCTGACCTCCAAGGGAGGTTGCTGGAGCTGAGGAAGTTTGAGTTCATGCGCCCTTCTCTCTACAGGACCTTTCCCAAATTGAGAAACGTTTGGGCTCCTTTTCGGCCAGTTCTGATAACTACATTAAAGAATTCCAGTATCTGGCCCAAGCCTATGACCTCACCTGGCATGATTTACATGTGGTCCAGACCACCACCCTCACCATAGAGGAGAGGGAACACATCCAGGCTGCTGCCCGGGAGCACGCTGATCAGGTCCAGCTCACTGATGCTGGAGCCCAGGCGGTCCCAGCTGTAGAACCAGGTTGGGATTATCAGGATGGCCAAGATGGCCACTGGCGCCGCGACCGCATGGTCCAGTGTCTCATAGCAGGCATGTGGCCAGCCTCTAATAAGGCCGTTAATTACGACAAGATTAGGGATATTGTCCAGGCCCCTATGACAACCCCACCATGTTTCTTAACCAGTTGACCTAACCTTTAACCCAGTACATTCGCTTGGACCCTGCCTCTCCTGTGGGGGCCACGGTACTGGCTACTCATTTTATCTCTCAATCGGCACCGGATATACAGAGAAAGTTAAAGAAGGCTGAGGAGGACCCTCAGACCCCCATTTCTGACTTGGTGAAAATGGCATTTAAGGTTTTTAATTCCCATGAGGAGGTGGCTGAGCTTAAACGACAAGCCATATTCCAGCAAAAGGTTCAGTTGCAGACCCAAGCCTTGGTAGCAGCCCTGCGGCTGGCCGGCTCCGGGAGCCTGCAGAGAGGGGAAACCAATCGCACCCCGCCGGGGGGCCTGTTTCAAATGCAGGGCCGAGGGACATTGGGCTCGCCAGTGCCCCAATCCAAAGCTGCCAACTCGGCCTTGCCCTCAACGCCATTTGATGGGCCACTGGAAATCCGACTGCCCTAACCTCGGGGTATCTTCGGCGCCTCAACGTGGGGGACCCCCCGAGATAGTAAGTCTGGTCTTTCAACTGCTTGGATTGGAGGATGACTGACGAAGCCCAGACTCAGCCACCCCTCTCACCCAGGCCGAGCCCAGGGTTATGCTCCAGGTAGCGGGTAAGTCCATCTCTTTTTTGCTGGACACGGGGGCTACCTACTCTGTTCTGCCTTCCTACTCGGGACTTACTCGAACCTCACCAATTACTGTTATGGGGATCGATGGGGCCTCCTCCAATCCTAGGGTGACCCTTCCCCTTACCTGTAGCCTGGATGGGTTTCCCTTCCCCCACTCGTTCCTATGATTCCTTCCTGCCTGGTCCCTCTACTGGGTAGGGACATTCTCCAGAAACTAAGGGCAACTATCTGCCTCTCCCCTTCCTCCCCTCTATCCACCTCAACCCGTCTCATCCTACACCTCTCCACTCCCTCGACCCTCACTCCAGATGACCTACCTACTGTGGATCCTCAGGTATGGGACACCCCAGAGCCCATCATCACTTCCCACCTTACCCCGGTTAAAGTACAGCTTAAGGATAACTCTAAGTTTCCCTCTAGAGCTCAGTTTCCTATTTCCTTAGCCCACCGCTGGGGCCTGAAACCTATCATAGAACGGCTTTAATGTCAGGGACTCCTGATCCCCATCATTTCCCCCTGTAACACCCCATCCTCCCAGTACGCAGGCCCTCAGGGGCTTATCGACTGGTACAAGACCTTAGGCTTATCAACGAGGTCGTGGTCCCCCTCCACCCAGTCGTTCCTAACCCTACTGTCTCGCGTTCCCCCAAACACCTATGACTTTACTGTACTGGAACTAAAGGACGCTTTTTTCACCGTCCCCTTGCACCCTGATTCCTATTTTCTTTTTGCCTTCACCTGGGAGGATCCTGACACGCATGCTTCTGGACAATTAACTTGGACTGTTCTACCCCAGGGGTTCAGGGACAGCCCTCACATTTTCGGCCAGGCCTACAGACTTAACAGCAGTGCGTCCTTAAGGCCAGTACTCTACTACATATGTGGATGACCTCCTCCTCTGTAGCCCCTCCCTCTCGGTCTCCCAAGACGACACCTCCACCCTACTTAGCTTTCTGGGGGCCAAGGGATATCAAGTACCCCCCTCTAAGGCCCTCAACATGACCTTAGGGCAGCCCATCACGGTCTACTCTCCTGCTGACTCACAGAGCTCCTTAGCCACCGATCCCTGGCCCATCTGACTCCATCTGTCTCCAGCTATTCCATCTGCTATTCCTAGAGAACCCGCATCTCTCTCTCTCTACCTCTCCCCGCTTAAACCCTGCAACTTTACTGCCTATACCCTTGCCAGATAAGGGGTGGATCTACATCCAGGACAGGATTGCCCTGCCAGGCAATCTGGTGCACACCTTGATTACTGACATCCACCAATCCCTCCATAGTGGCCCATAGGCTCTCCACTAATTTCTTCAGCCATTGTTCTATCATCCTTCCTTATCTAAGGTAATCGAAGTTGTCCACAGGACTTGCAAAACCTGTTCCGCCGTGAATTCACAAGGAGGAATCCGCAGACCAGGGCCTAACCAACAGCTCCGAGGTCATCAGCCGGGGGAAGACTGACACCTGGACTTCACTCCCATGCCTCGCCATAAAATACATTCACAGGCTGGATCGAAGCATACCTCATGGCCCGGGAAACAGCGGACATAGTGGCTACAATACTCATCGAGCGCATCATCCCGAGGTTCGGATTGCCCCAGACCCTCCAGTCGGACAACGGACCTGCCTTCATCTCCAGTGTAACCCAACAGGTAGCTGAGAGCCTCAACATAACCTGGAAACTTCACATCCCATACCACCCACAGTCATTGGTAAGGTAGAAAAGGCCAATGGGCTGCTCAAAGCCCAACTCACCAAACCTACTCTAGAAACCCGTCTTTCCTGGCCTACACTTCTGCCTATGGCTCTCACCAGACTCCTGGCTACGCCCCTCGGGTCTTCAGGCTTAAGCCCATTTGAATTACTATACGTCCGGCCCTTTCTTAGAAATCACAGCCCTCCAGCCATTTCCCCGCCTCTTTTATCCTATCTACCTTACCTCACTCCTTGCCCTAGGGATACCCCTCCCTATTGACTGGCCACTCCCCAACTTCAGGGCCACAAATAATAGGGTCCATATGGGCCCCATCGGGGGAAACATACCTATTATTAATGTGTCCTCCCTTACCACCGCAGTGGCCATATCACTAATTCCTCCCTCCTGTACTGTACTCCCTCGGGAATATTTCTCTTGTGCCCTCAGGGAATCTATCGCTGCCTGACCACTAATGACTCCGTGGGCTGTATATTCATTCTACTATCTCCTACCACCATCTACTCTGAATCCCAGCTGCTGTCCATCCTATTTCCTCAACACCATGGAGGAAGGGCTGCCCACCTCCCATTCATAACAGGGGCAGGAATAGCCACAAAGGTGGCAACTGGAACAGCGGGGATAGGAACCTCCATAGACTTTTTCTTACAAACTCTCCCAAGCCCTGAATGATGACACGGAACGGGTTGCTGACTCCCTCACAGCCCTACAGACGCAAGTCACCAGCCTGGCAGCCTTAGCTCTACAGAACCAACGGGCCTTAGACCTTCTGACCGCCGAAAAAGGGGGGACCTGCCTATTATTAAATGAAGAATGTTGTTACTTTGTTAACCAATCATATAGTTACCTCCAGGATCAAAGAACTCAGGGATCGGATCCAAGCACAGTGGCGAGACACATCCTCCTGGGGCCTGGACCCCTACAACTGGGTAACCTGGCTGCTCCCTCTGGCGGGACCTGTAAGCATAATCCTCCTCCTAATCTCAGTTGCTCCCTGTCTTTTCCGGTACTTGCAGGGTCGCCTACAAGAACTTGCCTGAGTATCTGTCAATCAACTCCTCCTCCAGCCCTACTCTCGCCTGCCCACTTCCGACTACCCCTACGACGACGCCCCCTGTCAGCAGGAAGTAGCCAGAACCGAGTCGACGCCCCTGACACCATTATATTAAGCAAAAGGTCGGAATGTTGGGCTGGCAGGAAGGGGGCTACCAAAGATGGCGAAAGTTCCCGCCACAAGACCTGAGCTCGGACAGGAGAACAAAGGCCCAAGCAGGAATCTGAGACCCCCGCCCCGGGCTCCTGTGGACCAATGGGATCCCGATGAGCAGGCGGGATATCCAAATAAGGGAAACTTCCAAAAGACCCCTGAGCTTCCTCCGAGACCCCTTAAAAGCCCCCTCCTCCCTGCCTTGGGTGCGACTTCCACCACTCTGCTTTCCAGAGTGGCGGAACCTCGCCCGAGGGTGCCCACCTCCTCCCGGCGCAACTTTCCTGGCTCCCCTTCTCCTGAGCCCTGAAACTTCGCCGGAGAGCGTTTTTAATAAATCTTGCCTTGCACCCACTTTGCCTGGTATTGTGTTTATCTCGCCGGAAAAAAACCTTACACATGGAGCCGCCTTTTCCACTGTATTCAAAAAAGGCCCGAGCAGTTTTTGCTTTTACACAGACGTTAAAGACTCGCTGCTAAATTCCAGCTCTAAGGCCGCCTCGCTTCTTATTGCAGACTTGTAAAATCCCGGCTCTAAGGCCGCCCTGCTTTTTATTGCGGACTCACTAAATCCTGGCTCTAAGGCCGCCCTGCTTCTTATTGCGGACTTGTACAAGATTCCCACCACTTTGATCGTGGTCCCTTCCCCGCTTACCTGCGGTTTCGATAAGAAAATCCCGGCTCTATGGCCGCCCCGCTTCTTGTTGCGGTCTTGTACAAGTTTCCCACCACCTTTGTCGTCGTTTTACCCCGCTTACCTGCGGACTTCTCCCTTGCAAGGTTTTTCTATTTTTACTCCCCGCTTTACCGCGGAATTCCCACTTTTGAATGTGGCTAATGTCCCTGCTTTCCTGCGGATTACCTTGCAAGATTCCTTTATTTAGTTCCCGGGTGCCGGCGCCATTTATCGCCCTCAGTGCACAAGGATGACAAGAATCCTGGTTCGGATGCATCTTCTCTCTCTTTATTTCGCAAGTCTACACACTTATATATGCTTACATGACCAATCAGCAAGCAGGGTACAGGAGGGAGCGAATCAGGCTGTGCACCTAAACGAACAATTTCGCTCGCAACCAATGCTGTTTACTTCCTCTTTGGGCGTTCTGCTTAGTCTAAGGAGGCAATCCTAACCTGGCAACTAGCCAGGCGCCATCTTTTAATGGCGGAGGCCACCCTGGCCAGGGGCCTGCCTCCGACACTATTATGTTAAAATGTAAAAATTGTGTTTATCATCAAAAGAGACTATTAACAATAAATCATACACTGGGAAAACTTTTTGTAATACATAAAATTTTTTAAAAAGGGTTTTTTAAAAGACTTTATTTATTTGAGAGAGACACACACACACAAAAGAGAAAAGGAACACAAGCAGGGGGAGTGGGAAAGAGAGAAGCAGACTTCCTGCTGAGCAGGGAGCTGGATGGGGGGCTGGATCCCAGGACCCTGGTACCATGACTCGAACCAAAGGCAGACACTCAATGACTGAGCCACCCAGACACCCCAAAATAAAAAATAAATAAATTCATATTACATATAAAGATATAATCCCACAAATTCCATTCTTGGGAAAATGTCCTAGAAAAATTATTTTCCAAGCAACTTCAGATGTTTTGGATATGCATTTGGAAATGTTAAGAGCAGCTTGTTTTCAAATAGAAAAATAGAACAAGTTAAAAATAACTGTACCTGCCTTGATAGAAGAATGTATGCATAAACTATAGTATATTTTGAAGAGATACTTGTTGGAAATGGAAGTGAATGAAGTATAGTTATGTAGCAAAACTTACAAACATGATGTTAAGTAAGCAAATAAGTTGCAGAGAAACATGTGCATTATAATATCATGCATGCACTTCCAAAGTACTAAAAAATTCATAATGCATTACTTATAGAAACGTGTGTATAAAGACATATAAAACTAAACTGGAAAGAAGGAGAAAATGAGTAGAAAATACAGACTAGTAAATACTCTTGGCATGAGGACAGAGAGTGTTTTTCGATTTAAGAGGTAGACCCAGGAGCTCCAAAGGTACTCTTATCTTATTTTCAGTTTGTACTGTATAAACATGTTCTCTTGCTTTTCTTCATTATCTGTTAACTTATTATGTTTTTACATATAAAATATGTTACAGAAAAATAGGAATTTAATAAAAGTGAAAAAAGTTGTTATTTAGTAATCACTTTTCTGAATTAATAATATATGAAATGCTTATGGAAGAAAGACATTTTTAAGCCCTAATAAAGTGTCAAAAATTAGAAAATTTAAAGTTAATTTTTGAAACAACCAAGAGACAGGACACTAATGATACCAATGAGAGCATTTCAATCCAGAGGCTTATTTTGTGATGAGGCCCATTTCTCTGTTCTGATGTTACCTAATGGTATTTCAAATGTCTAAGATCCATTATTTAATTTAACTTAAAGTTACCAATAATATTTTTAAATTAATTTGATTTCCTAAGAATTTTTAGAAATGATGATAATGTATTTTTCAAACAGGTTAAATATTTAGATATATTTAACAGATTTAATGGATGGGCATTTGAGTTTATCAGAAAATCTCTTGTGGATTTATTTGGTAAGGTATTTTAGTAAGTATGAGTGTTGGTAAGTGGGATGAGTAAAATTCATGCTCTTTGCACTTAACAAGGCCTTCCCTGTAACTTAGCCTCTCTTGCCTTTGTTCCTTTTAATCTTCTCCTTTTTCATTTCAGTCACTCTTGCTACATTAGGTCTCCTCCTACAGAGTTAATTCTCTTTCTCTGCCTCTTTCCTCCACCTCAGTCTCTTTCTCACTCCATCATTTTCTCTCTTAATCTTGCTCACAGGATCCTTTTCAAATATTCCTTCGTTCATAGAAAACTTTCCCAGTGACTGCCACTTAAATAGAATTTCAATGTGAATAGGACTTGAGTTGAAATTATCTTCTGACACTGGTTAAGTGTCATTTCCCTTACATATCAAAATTCTTGAAAGCAAGAACTGCTCCTCCCCCATTTTCTATTTCTTGTAATTTGCACAAGTTAGTACAAATCTTGTACTTGCACTCTTATAATTCTTATACAACTTAGTAAACAAAAAATTTTAAGCTGAATCCTGATTTAGGTCCCAGGTTTCCATCAGGATAGTAGTCTTAAAAAAAAAAAAAAATCTTTCAGAGAGTTGCTAAATAAAGTTCAATCCTTTATAATTTTTATCCAATAACTAATTTTCTAATATTTTCCTAATATAAATATTTTATTAATTATAGTTATATGATTACATTTGCATATATATCCAGATATATTTATAAGAAACATGTGTATAATGATTTGAGATATACCTAAAAGCAAACTTTAGTTTAATAGACTCAAATTGAACCTGCTGATTGTTTTTAACTTCAACTTCCTGCTGCTTGGTATTCTTCGGTGAGGTCACAACCACTCATAAGGTCCAAATTAAAAAGTTATGTAGTGGCATTGTTGCTACAGGGCCAAAAAAAAAAAAAAAAAAAAAAACCATTCCCATTTTCAGAGACATTATTTGTTGTTTTAGTATGAAGTTTAACATGTTTTTTTAAGATTTTATTTATTTATTTGACAGCGATAACAAGCAGGCAGAGATGGATAAGCACGCCCCCCCCCGCCTAGCAGAAAGCCCGATGTGGGACTCTATCCCAGGACTCTGGTATGATGACCCCAGCCCAAGGCAGAGGCTTTAACTCACTGAGCCACCCAGGTGCCCTTAACATTTATTCCTAATGCAACCAAAAATAAGCTTCTTACACTTAGAAGCTCTATCTGTTGTACAGTAGACAAGTACAGTAGAGAAGACAATATTACGTATTTTAAAATGCCATTAATTGTGTTAGATTAAACATTTTCCTGTGGAGATTGGATAGGCACAAATGACAAAGTATTATGTTTTTTAACCATACAGCAGTGTGAAGAGACACCCTTTTTTTTTTTTTTTAAATCTCAACTGACAAATAGTTCAATCCTATGACAGAGTAATACAAATAAACAATAGGTGTATTAATTATAATCCCAATATTTCATGATGTTTAGCATGTCTTTTAGTGAAACAAAATGCCCCAACAAGTCTAACTTTTTAGTTTTGTACGATTTTATTTGAAAAAATAAGAAATACATAGCTGTCTATTTTCTTTCTATGAAAACAAAAAACAAATGTAGCTAACCAATACTCTTATTGCATTGTAAACTAAGGCAAGTTAGCCAAACTCTCTACACTTCAGTTCCCTACTACTAAAATAGTAGTTTTGTTTCTAAGATTGTAAAATTGAACTAGCACCCAGAAGCTACCTCTTTATACATCAATAAAGACCATATAAATTACTGTATTAAATGCCAAAGTGCTGAATCAAAGATCTGCTTTATTTTCAGAGGAATTTGATATTACTCAGAATTTTGATTATAACATTAGTGTTTATTCCTCAAACACACATTTGCGGCTTCAGTCATTGGTATCCTCCAAAAGAACTTCGAGAGTCACTTATTTTGCACATTTGCTACAATCTAGGGTTATTCAGTTTTACAGACCTTATTTATATCTATATCAGTACATCCAGAGATCACATATTAACTATGCCAATAAACTGAGAAGTAATGGAAACCAACATTCATTATTGAGATGTTATTGTGGGCCAGCCATTGTGCTAAGAACATGAGACTTTCATTTTTAAAAGTATTCCTAGAAAGTAGATACCATTATTATCTTCATTTAAGGAAGAACAAGTATAGAATGGCAATAGAATTTATGAGATATGTATCTGAGATTTCAAAACCAAGGTTTATCACACCAAAATGTATATGTTTAAACATTTCCATTTATTGGTTTCTGGACTTGGTAATGAAGTGAAATTAACCAAACTCTTCAGGAATTACACATAGAGCTAAACTTAGTTTTACTATGTAAGATGCAAACTATCAATGTCTGGAGAAAATAATATTTACGCTTTCTATTCAATGTGCTTCAGTGGCATGGTGTTCCTCAAGGCTTTGTTGATTAATAGTCTTCAAGAAAGGATAACTGAGTACATCCTCAAGTTTCTCTAGACAACATCACTTTTCTCTCTTGTTAGCGTCAGGAATTTAGGAAATCAATCCTATGAACAGAGCTGTAAACATACTACGAATTTATTTTTCTTCTGCTATATTCTTTGTACTGACACTGAGTTATCTTAAACAAGCAAACAAACAAAAAAAATGCTCTTAAACCATATAAATAGCAACCATAGTTTACATTACAGTTCACTCTTATGTTATACATTCTATGGGTTTAGCAAATGTATAATGCTATGTATCCATCATTATGGTATCCTGCAAAGCATTTCACTGTCTTCAAAATCCTGGGTGTTCCATCTTTTCATTCTTCTCCACCTCAACTCCCCGCAAGCATTGATATTTTCACTCTCTCCATATTTTGCCTTTTCCAAAATATCATATAGTTGTAATCATATAGTTTGCACCCTTTTAAGCTTGGCTTATTTCACTTAGTGATAGGTATCTAAGATTCTTCCATGCATTTTCATAGCTTGATAGGTCATATTTTTTAATGCTGAATAAGATTCCATTGTCTTGATATACAACAGTTTATTTTACCCTTTCACCCACTGAAGGACATTTTGGCATCTCTAAGTTTTGGCAATTATGAATAAATATCCTATAAACATGCTTGTTCATGTTTTGTGTAGACATAAGTTTTTACCTCCTTTGGTTAAATACCAAGGAGTGTGACTGCTGGATCACATGGTAAGAGGATGCTTAGTTTTGTAAGAAACCACCATCCTGTCTTCCAAAACTGCTGTATCATTTTTCACTCCCATCAGCAATGAATGAGAATTCCCATTGTTCCACATTCTTACCAGTATTTGGTAATGTCAGCATTCAGGATTTTTACCATTGTAATAAGGTCTATATTTCATTGTTATTTTAATTTGCTTTCCCTAATGATATATGATGTGTAGTATACTTCTGTATGTTTATTTGCCATCTATGTATCTTGTTCAGTGATGTTTCTGTTAAGATCTTTGCCCCATTTTTAAAAATTGGGTTATTTTCCTTATTGTTTAGTTTTAGAGTTTTTTGTACATATTGGAAAACAGTCTTCCATCATCTTTATCAGACCTGTCTTTGGCAAATATTTTTTTTCAAGTCTGTAGCCTGTCTTTCACAGAGCAGAAGTTTTAATTTTAATGAAGTCCAGCTTGTCAATTATTTATTTCATGGATCATGACTTTTGTGTTGTATCATTCTAGAAGTTTTATAGTTTTGTTTTTTAATTAGGTGATCTATTTTGAGTTAACTCTTGGAGAGGGTGGAAAGTCTGTGTATAGCAAATTTTTTAAACAACTGAAGTCATCAGAAAGTGGGTGAACGAGTACATGTTTATCAGTGTATAAAAGAATACTACCAGGAGGGGCTGGGTGGTTCAGTTGGTTAAGCATACAACTCCTGATTTCCTCTCAAGTCATGATCTCAGGGACGTGAGATGGAGTCCTGTGTTGGACTTCATACTTAGTGTAGAGTCTGATTGAGATTCTTCCATACCTCCCTCCCCCATCCTTCTCTTATCCCCTTCACTCTCCCTCCACTAGCAGTCTCTCCATCTCTCTATAAAAATAAATAAATCTTAAAAAAAAGGGGGGGGTTAGATAGTAAATAATAGGTAGGTGATTGGACTTATCTGAACAATGAGATGAAAAATGTGGCATAAATTAAAAATTCAGTGAGAGAGAAAGGAATTATGATATTATTGTTTACATTAGCACCCAGAACTCTGTCCACTAATTCTTTTGTTAAATAGAACGGAACGTTCATCCATCCACCAACCACCATGTTCAAACATCATGTATTGTTCAAAATAAAGGAGTAAGTAGCATTTAAATATAAACACATAAGCTGATGGATTAAAACGTAAATTGGTTACATATGTGATATACAGTGATCACAGTGAGCAGGTTAATCTAGTCTGCAGGTAACCTAAAGTGTGTGTGTGTGTTTGTGAGTGTGGTGTGTGTGAGCGTGATGTGATAAATGCAAAGTCACAATGGATTGGATGAGAATTATTGGGAGTTTTAATGAACATGAATTTTAGTCAAATGAGTAGCAAGAGGTGGTAATTTTTTAACGGTTTTTGGTGAGAAACAGTTTGGTGTACCAGGGACCTGTCAATTTCCGATTTAATCAATTACATGGTATGAGATTGAAAAGAGGGGTGCCAGGGATGGCCAGCAATCCCTGTACCAATGGAAGAAAGATTACTCCAAACTTTGCTGTGAATGAGAAGAAGCCAAGGGTCAATGCTCACAGACAAGAGACCCTTTGCTCTTCTTTGCTTCCAATTTTACTGGTCCTACAGGGTAATCATCAATCCTCATCACTGTTTCTAAAGCACGTGTTGAGTGACAAGGGGTCTTAATGAAACTGGGAGGATCTGTTTACCAGAAAAATATGACATGCTAATCTGCATGTTCTGAGTTCTGCTAAACATAGCCTAAGGGACCATGCATACATTTCTTAGATCACAGGGCAGCTGTTTGGGCTAAGAAAGCAACTCCCAGGGGCATTCCAAGGGCAGAGTGGTCACACAGACCTCCCTTGGAATTCCAAAGGCCCACACCCTTCTTTGAAACGTTTCCGGCCCTCAGGGGACTTGGGGTACATTTTATTTTATTTATTTATTTTTTTTTTAAGATTTTATTTATTTATCAGAGGGAGAGAGGGGGAGAGAGCAAGCACAGGCAGACAGAATGGCAGGCAGAGGCAGAGGGAGAAGCAGGCTCCCTGCTGAGCAAGGAGCCCGATGTGGGACTCGATCCCAGGACGCTGGTATCATGACCTGAGCCTAAGGCAGCTGCTTAACCAACTGAGCCACCCAGGCGTCCCTGGTGGTACATTTTAGCAAGCCAGGTATTACACTGATTTCACTCTTTACAGAGGGGGTTAATTAGTAGGTAAGAGGAGGCTTCTTTCTGGAAATGATATTTGACCTGGATGATGAGAGGACATTTGCTTAGTGGTGGTAGATGGGGTAGTATTTCAAGTAACAAAAGTTCTGGGAAACAGAGAGCAAGCCATGTTTCTATGGCAGTGAGTGAGAAAAGTGATAAAATATGAGGCCCTAGATGTCAATGGGGCCATATCAGGAAGGATTATTGAATATAATTTGGTCGCTTTTTAGGTATGAAGGTACTAGAAGAATTTAAGCAAAAATAACTCTGGAAAAATGGATAAATAGTGTAAGACGGCAAAGTGGAAGAAGGGAGGCAAGTAAAGGGATCATGGTAGTGGTCCAGGGAAGAGATTATGGGGACGTGGACTGGTGTGACAACAGTGAACTAAAAATGACAATGAATTTTTCTTTAATTTGAAAATGCATTACTTGCTAATATAAAGGTTTTACTTCTAGAGGATGGAGCTTTGTACTTATTTTAAGAGGCCTTATAAATTTTACTCTATTTCAAGGAAAAATTCACCTTTCAAAGAGAGATTTCTATGTAATATGTTAATCATAATGTGTATGATTACATGATTATAATTGTACATTAAATGAACTGTATGATTACATAAACTTTGAAATTTCATATAAAGACCTAAGAAAATTTCAAAAATTTTTATATTTTATAAAACTTTTCAAACTAATTCTTAAATGATGGAACAAACGAAAACACAACAAAGTAGGCATGGCTGTCTGGCTCAGTCAATAGAGCATGCAACTCTTGATCTCAGGGTTGTGAGTTTGAACCCCACACTGGGTTCAGAAATTACTTAAAAATAAAAATTAAAAAAATATTAAAAAAAAACAGAGTAAAGTTTTCCATTTAAAATATAGTGTTCACAAGAAATCAGTAATAATAAGATGACCAGGTACCTGGGTGGCTCAGTCAGTTAAACATCTGACTTTGGCTTAGGTCATGATCTCAGAGTCCTGAGATTGCTCTCATTTTCTGATTCCATGCTCAGTGGGCAGTCTCTCTCTGACCCTCCCCTGCTTCTGCTCACTCTCGTTCTCTCTCAAATAAATAAAATCTTTAAAACAATAATAAGATTAATGCTTCAATAAAATATGAGGATAATGCTTTAGATAAAAGACCCAATTTTATCCTGGGCAGAGGATTTTTTTTTTTTAACTTCAGTTTCTATATTTTTAGTGAAAGATTGTATTATGTACTGTGATCACTGGTAAAAACAATCACACTTACCAGGGACAGGGAGTATTATAGTTAGGAAAACTTCAGTTATATGTTCACCCCTGACTTTCATGTATGGAGCACGGTTTTATATGGCTGAAAATTCTAGTGGGGTCACATACAATGAGGAAATTCTGGTCTCAAAGAAAATCCTTCCTTTAGCAATGGACTCTGTTTCCCTGAAATATACTTCAAAAATAAATGCCTATCTTAATGCCAGTGCCCATTATTAAAAAAGCAAAAAGAGATGAAAATTTACCCCTCCAAAGATGCACCTCAAAGTCATTTGTAGTTATTGCATCAAATTCCCATCTTCTGGTATTCCTCTTTCTCTTAACAATCTATCCAGTTAGTCCTCTTAACAAAAAGTAACTGAGACATTTAAATGATTAAATGAAAATAACATCACCAAGGATAAACCTGAAACTAATGCAACATTGTGTGTCAACTCTAATCCAGAGAAGATGTATGAAGAAGGAGGAGGTAGAGGAGCTGAAGGAGAAGAAGAGGAAGGAGGACAAGAAGGAGAAGAAGGTGGTGGTGGACTTTAGTACCATCTCATTTTGAAAGAAGAAGAAGGTAGGAATTCACCACCTTGCTTGTGGCATTTAAAAGGATTATCATAATTGTGGTCAAATAGGAAATCCTTTCTGTTACTTTCCAGAACTTGAATTTGCTGGTTGTACAATTTAGCTCACTGTTACCACACAGGGCCTCTGCTATCAGTTTCTGTATGTTTTTAGGATACTGGTTGTTACACATATATGACATTGAGATAAAACTAGCTCAGGCAGAAGGGACTTGATTGATTCCTATGACCATCCTTGCAACAACTGGTGTAGCCTCATAGACAGAGGAATGCAAAACTTAAACAGTGGGATCAAGCCTCTGTCTCTCATTCCTTTCTTTTTCTCCTACCTGTGCTTGTAGTTCCTCTCCTTTGCCGTCTCTCAGCTTTGTTTCCTTCTATGTCGCCCTCACTTTCTCATAATACATTTAACCTTCTCCACTTGACCTTGAAACTGGGCCATCAAAAGTACCAGTTTTTAATCCTTTGGAGTTACTAACCCCTGGAAGTCCTTATATTACCAACATTATGTTAATTACAGGGATCAGTTTTGATTAACCCTGTTTCCTAACAGGTTCCTACTCTGCACTATACGGGGTGTATACTATGTGTTCAGGACTGGGGCACGTATCTACTTTGAAATGTCTATGAGTGTCCTGCTAAAAAGAATGGGCTAGTTCCTATAAGAAGTACACCACACATAAGAAACGAACAAATTAATTAAGGTGCAGAATAAATTTTCAAAAACGGACAAATAGGAAATCTTAAGAAACCATTTTTAATCCCATTGATAATTCAAGTAATACTAATTAGAACAAAAATTTCTCATTGATATTTTCAATTTGAAAACATTTTTGTAATGTTAATAAAAGACAATGAAATGATTTAAGGGAAACTCTCATGCTTTGCTTTATTTAACTTATTTGGAAGTCAATTTGGAATGTACATTCAGACCCTTATGTGTTCATCATTATAATTAAGTAACCAATATACTTACATTAATATATCCAAAAGAAAAATCATATATTTACAGTAGACCAATATAGACTACTATTCCTTCAAGAATGATCTATCTTAATAAATTATAAATCCTCTGAAAAATTCAAACATAAATGACCTTATAAAAACATTAGTATGATAAACTTAAGGACTAATAAATTTACTGCAATTATTTTTTCTAATAAAAACTTCACAAAAATATAAATATTTGCTTAATGTAGGATATGAGATATCATATGGATATGAATCATAGAGCATTATCATTCTTGGATATTAGAAATATATACCACATTCATAAAGAGTAAATATATATAATAATACAGAGAATAATATAATAACAATATAGAGAAATATAAAGAAAATGCAAAGACCTAATTTAGGAATGATGTAGATAATATGTAAATTTAACAGAAAAAGATAATATAAAGCACTAGATAAAATATATATTATAATATTTAGAAATCCAATGATATTAGTAATTACATGCTGTATATTAAAAAATTCATGACATCTATGTAACATTGCATATGAAGAATCCAAGAAAATACAATTATAAGGAAAATATTTGTGAATATAGATGAATAAAATTTAAATAAGAAATTATAACATATTATAAGAGATGAGAATACTTTAAAAGCAATGAAAATCAGCTGATCAGGATCTCTAATTTTCTGGTACTTTACTGACTTTGTTGAATCTATACACTTAATTATATACAAGCCATGATATAATACCTAGGTTAGCTAAATCAATGATCAAAAAGCACCTATAAAATATTGTTCCCTTTAATGAAGTAAAGTATAAAACATTAATGAAAATGTGAAATTTAAATAATTTATGTTTTACATTTTAAAATAGATTTTATATAATAAACAATAATACATAATATTAATTATAATATAGAATATTAATTATATTGAACCTGTATGCATTAAGGACACTGACTTAATAATATGTGTTATTTTGTAATTATCTGTTTATCTATTTCATGAAAATTCATTTATGAGACATTTAGGCTCTACTGCAGTTTTTAATAATACATGGTTATGCATTAGCAGGAATAGTGTAATTTGGGAGACAACTATTATAATATATTTTTATTATTTCAGTTTTTAAAAATTTGTTTATTTAGTTTTCATTATACTTCAGAAACTTTGCAAGGGTGTAGATAGGTCCCTATTGAAAATGGAATTCTTACTTAATAATCATAATTGTTTCAATAAGCACTGTTGAGTCATAATATCTATTTGAATATATATTACTAAACAAAATCAAGTGCAGTATATTTTGTTTAATCTGAACCATATATTGTATATATCAACCAATACTTAAATAAATCTGTATATCTTTACCTGTTTATCATTTACCTATCAATAACTTCTATTATTTTTTTCTAAATATAGTGATATTGATTATAATTTTAACCCAACATAATAAAACAGGGTAACTTGCTAGACTATTTCTTGTGCATGAACTTAATTTTTTATGTAACTATAAAGTAGGAATAAAAGATTTCAAGTAAGTGCCCTCTATGAAGTAGATAATACATGGCACGCCACATGTTGTGTTATTGTTAATAAAATTCAAAATAAGTACTTTAAAAGCACAGCATTTATTTCCAAACATGTTAGAATTACACTTCAGCAGTATATTTGCATGCTATAGATCCATTATTTATGAATACATCATAAAACACATCTAAAAAATACCAACTTATATGAAGCTCTATAAACATCAGTATCTCAATCTGGTTAAATGTTTATTTTATTTTACTGAAGGGTAAAGTGGCATACATAACACTTGATATCAAAATCTTTTCCCATCTTAACCATGTGTAAGAGTAGGAGGCTGGTAATATTGTACTTTTATTTTTTAATTTTTTTTTTCAGGAGAGATAAAACTGTCTTGAGAGTACATAAAATATGTTTAATTCTTTTGGTAGGTCTGAGTTTGTTTGGGAACAGATTTTTACAGCCAACTTTAAAACCTGTAAATGAAATGGAAATTTAAAAACTCCAAACTGTTGCAGCCAAATTACAGAAGATGTTGAATTCAAACCATAACTTTTATGAAAAGTGTAAGTGAAAACTATTTTGATGCTGTCTGAATATTAAAATCTGGCCAATGTTTTGTTATTGCTTTTTTTTTTATAACCACCAAATCCTAAGTCTCTGCCCCTGAATTTAATATTCTTATCCAATTTTTGTGTCACTCCTCTATACTTCTTTATTTAGCTTTCTCCTTTCTCCTGCATTTGTTACTTTTTTAGAACAATGACCTTTCTTTGTCCTCTATTTAATTCAGTCTTCTTCCATCTCCTTTCTTCAATAATTTACATTAAACAAAAGCCTCTAAATAAATAACTTTTCTGTCTTCTTTGGTGTTTTCCAGGGGAGAACAGTTTTACATACTTTCTTTCTTTCTTCCTAATTGCTGTGGGCCAAGAGGTCTCAGCTGGATCCATCAGTCTCTGGGGAAACCCATGGTCTTAGTGCCAGTTCTGCCCACCCATTTCTCTTTGCACCCTCTCTGCTAAGAAAGGGATCACTTTCACTGAAAGTGAAATTTTACTTCACCCACTAGAGAACCTGACAAGGGTTTTTCAGACACTCCTTCCTGAGGCACTAGTGTTTTTACTATTTTTCATTCTATAGATGACATGAAAATTAATATAGGATGAATAGGTGGAGCAAGAGGACTTTTAGGGCAGTGAAAACATTATGTATAATACTATAATAGTGGACACATGTCCTCATATAATTGTAAACCCATAGAATGTATAATATCTAGTGAACTGTAATGTGAACTATGGATTTTAAGTAAATAATGTGTCAAGTGTTCATAAATTGTAACAAATGTACCACTTTAGTGGGAGATGTTGATAGTAAGGAGGCTATGTATAAATCAGGGGCATATGGAAAATTTCTGTACTATATGCTACATTTCGCTGTGAACCTAAAATTGCTTTAAAAAAAAAAAGTCTATTTTTTTAAACAAGTGATTCCAGGGGTGCCTGAGTGGCTCAGTTGTTAAGCATCTGCCTTTATCTCAGGTCATTATCCCAGAGTCCTGGGATCAAGCCCTGAATCAGGCTCTTTGCTCATCAGGAAGTCTGATTCTCCCTCACCTACTCCCCCTGCTTGTGCTCCCTCTCTTGCTGTGTCTCCTTCTGTCAAATAAATAAATAACATTTTAAATAAATAAATAAAAAATAAAATGGTACCAGATAAAGGAAAATGTGAAGTTTTAAATATAACAGTTAAATGTCTAATGCAGAGCTGTTTGCTGTAGCAGACAACTAAAGAATCATCAGTAAAGAATTAAAGAAATTATGACGTTATCATTAAAAATGTGTAGCCACTGAAACAATAAAGTAAATCTTCAGGAAATAATAAGAAAAAAATCTTTAAAACTTCTTATTACATGAAGATAACAAAGTTTGGAGCCATTTTTAGTTGTATAATAAAGAAATGTGTATTTACTAATCACACATTCACTTGCATATGCATACACACACAGTACATATATATAAACAAATGATTTCTAGAGTAATTAAAAATGGTCACAATGGTTGCCTCAGTATAGGGGATGAAGGACTGGGGTACCAGTGGCAGGAGGCAGACTTTTCTGTCACTCTGTAATCTCCATGCTGCATATCAGTTTCTCATTTCTTTGTTTAATCATGCACATATTACTCCTTATTAATTTATTTTGAGGTGAAAACATAGAGCATTTGAATTTAAAATTAATTATTTATAATTTATAATTTAAAATTATAAGCATATTTGGAATATGTGGGTGATATAATGCCTGTACCTTTACAAATATGTCGATGTAAAGCAGTCTGTATTTAATTATGATAAGCTGATAAGAAAATAATAAAATGACAAGGTTGCTTGTCAATAATATATTTCAGCCAAGGAAAGTCCCATATAGCTTTTGCAAAGCTGTGAAGAATGAGTGAACACATGAGAATGCATGTGTGCCGAATTCATCTTATGGTAGATTGTTCCATTAAGCAAAGGAACATGATCAATCACATCAAGCTTGCCATTAATTTACATTGTATTTTTTTATATAGTATTTACAGAAATTTTTGTGAATTGGATTTGGTTCCATAATTTTTAATATGTTAAGCATTAAGAGTTGAATCCTAATTTTGTACTTGTTCAGACTATTTATTGGCCTCAGCAATTTAGGTCAACATAGAAGATCTAAGGAATTCTTTTTCTAAAAGAGCATATGCATCTTTTGCCAAAACAAAAACAGAAAATTTAAAAAAAGAAGAAGAAAGAAAGAAAAACAACTGCTATTTTGCAGAAAATTCTTGAAATGAACTGACCTGAGTTTTCTGGGATGAGAGAAGTACAAAAAGGACAACAGTTAAATATTTTGTCATAATTTTATTCTTTGGAACTCTCAGCAAATTTTACTATTTGTCATTGTTCGATTATGTTCTCAGATTCTGCTTATCCCATATTTAATTCCAACTCTTTCATACTCAAAAGAAAATCCTGTATTTCACTGAAACCATTGAGACCAACAGACAAGCCCTCTCTCTTCTCACCCTCCTTTTCACATTAAATAGATACCCCTCTCACCTTTCTTTTCAATAGTCACGATGCTTATAAGTCCATGATGGAATGCTTAAAAGGAATAGTAGTGATTTCCCCTGAGTTCTTAAAACCTAATTCTCACTCAAATATTTTCTTCTCTCTCACTTTGAAGAGAACATAATAGATTGCTATTTAATATGTGTTAATGAAGTAAAATTTAAATGTCTGAGACATCATTCAAAGTTTGCTTTCCCATAATATTTATTTTAAGGAAAGAATATTATAATTGCTTGTTTTAGTAGTTATAACAAATTACCACAAATTTAGCAGTTTAAACTAACACTCATTTATTATCTCACAGTTCTGTGAGTCACAAGTCTGGGTATAGTAGGATGTAGCTGGCTCCTTATTCTGGATTTCAAATTCAAGATGTTCCTTTCTGTAGACTCTGGGATGAATCTCTTTCCAAGGTCATTCAGGTTGATGTACTGATTCAGTTTCTTGTCAATTGTAAGACTTAGGTCTTTGCTTCCTTGGAGGCTGTCAGCCAGGGGTCAGCCTTTGCAGCTGGAGAGTGCTTATATTACTTATCATATTTTCCATCTGGCTTCCTTACATATTGCATGTACATGTAGGTTGAGTCTCCCTCAAGTTTCGAATCTCTAAGACTTCTCCTTTGGCTATATGTCTCTGATTGATTTTTCTGTGCTTTTAAGGATCCATGTGATTACATTTACCTCCCTTCAGTAACCCAGAATAATCTGTCTTAAGGTCACCTGGTTAGTTGGATTAATGATATCTGCAAAGTCCATTCACAGGTTTATTAAGGATTAGCATTTGACTGAATAATCATAGAACAAAAATCTTGGGGGATCTTTATAATTCTGCCTTCCACATTAGTCTTGTCATCCACAGAGTCAAAACTTGGATTTAATAAATAGTACCTCTAAAGGATGTAACTATAAAGCTCTCATAGACTCAGACTAAAATCATCTGTTTATTCATTTAGTAAATATGTATAGAACATCTATCCTGTGATAGGTACTACAGTTGGTATTGGTGATACAACAATCATAATATAAATATGTTACCATTTTTATTAAAAAAATAAACTCAATTATAGTCCATCACTTAATAAGCAAATGACTGTTGAACACTATTGAACATGTAATCACATTTTGTGTGTGGGGGGGGGAAGGATGGGAAAATGACCTAACAGGGACATAAAATCATTTGACTAAATTGAGTTTCTAGTGGACTCATTTACTTAATTTAGTCCAGGGGTGGAGCTCCCTTTCTTAAAACTCTTCAAACTTACTCAGTTCTCTTCCAGATGTTTTGCAGCCTACCTCTGTCTTCACATCTTTGTTGATCAGCAGTCCCCAGGCACACAATACTTTCAACATGCTGAACTCTTTGTAATTATCTGAACAATCTAATTTTACTTCAAACCTACCTGCTACATCTTAAACCAGAGTTCTAATCATTGCACTGAATACTAATTTTCTCAACCATTAACACTTCATCATCCTTTCATTTTCGGTGACCCATAGCTTCCTGCAGATAGCTTCAATATAGCATACAGATTTCAAAAATACTCTTCTGTAAGTCCTACTCCACCACAATATTGAGTTATTCAAAATTGGACACTATATCTTATGTTGCTCTGAAACACTAGTCTAGAGCCTAGACTAAAAAAAATTAATTAGTGAAATCTGAGTTAAAAAGAAAAAGAAGGAATAAGGAACATGGAAGGAAAGAAGAATAGAATTGGAGGAAGGAAAGAAAGACAGTGAAAAGAAATGAAAAGAAATATGATGTACATCAGATTCTTTCTCATCCTATCTGTCATATGTGCTTAGTTCCTACATAGTGAATCTCACGGATTTGTTTTCAAAATATCATGCCTATATCTTAAAAATTATTGCATTTGATACAATTTTACTGATGAATATCACGGATGAAAATTGTTTACTTCTGTATTTGTAAAATACTTTTAAGATTGCTCTGCTACTATAAATGTCCATTTTGGAGGTACTACAGCCACTATATATTAATTAGCTTTAGGCATGTAATTTCTAGAACTTACTAAAAACTACAGATGGAAATTTTAATTTCTTCTATTTTTCCCCTTTTAATTTAAAACAGTGGAACTTGTGTAGGATTCATGAAGTATTTCATTTCCCCTCACATCATTTAGCTGTCTTTATCTTTCATTGTGTTGAATGATAATAAAAGTGTTCTTAATATCCTTATATTAGTTTTAGGCATTTTAGGTAAGCAAAATAAAGTTTTTTTCTAAAAAAATTGTTGAAGTATCACTGTTATCATTTTAAATGTCATTATTTCTAGCAATTAAAATAGCTATAAACGGTAGCCATTACAAAATTTCATTTTTTAGATGTGTTTGGTTATATACTGATTGGTGGAACAATTACAGGCTAAACAGAGTAAACAACTTGGAGTCAGAGGACACGTCTTTGACCTCCTGGGATCTGTTTCCATAGGATGCTGCTATTAGTTGTGACAGTTTCTTGGACACTCTGCTTTATGAGTGCTGAATCATAATCACCTCAGAACATTCCACGTTTGCCTGCAAATAGTGCTCTGTTTCACTTCCCTTCTTTCTATTTCCAATATTTTTTTGGTATTGAAAAAACTCAAGGCACAATTAGTGAATGAGATTGTGCACATCTATCATGTCTGTTTTATGAAGCAAAAAGTGCAGACTGTTTTATGCTTCATCATCAGGTGTAGTTGTAGCATTTACATATAATAGTCCCCTCTTTCCATGGGGAATATGTTTTAAGACCCTCAGGCGATGCCTGAACTGAAGAAGCCTGAACTGAAACCTATATATACTATGTTTTATTCCTAGATAAACATCCCTACGATAGAATTTCACTTATAAATCAGGCAGGGCAGGAGATCACCAACAATAACGATAATAAAATATATTTATTATAATAATATACTATAAAAAGTTATGTGAATGTGGTCTCTTTCTCTCAAAATATCTTATTGTGTTGTATTCACTTTTCTTCTTGTGATGATGTGAGGATAAAAACCTACATTGTAAGATGAAGTGAGGTGAATGATGTAGGCATTGTGACGAAGTGTTAGGCTACTCTTGCCCATGATAC
The DNA here is from genome assembly GCF_030435805.1 of Mustela lutreola. NCBI lineage: Eukaryota > Metazoa > Chordata > Mammalia > Carnivora > Mustelidae > Mustela > Mustela lutreola. The sequence continues at coordinate 109,713,451 of NC_081295.1, forward strand.
ATTAGAAGGATACTATGCTTCCTGACTGCAGTTGACTATGGGTAACTGAAACTACAGAAAGTAAAACCGCAGATAAGGGAAGAGTACTGTGTGTCATGGAGACATGACTTAAATCAACCATCAAATACATCTGTGAGAGACTTCTTCTGTAGTTAATGAAACTTATGGGTAGAGTGAAGTTCCCTTACACTTGAGTAAGTCAAAACTAATGTAAGTCTAGAGGGTAGAAAAGAAAATTATTCTATAGAATATAAAAAGAAAGTCTCTAAAGATGAAGATATTCAGCTTGGCTTACTTTGTGTAGAAAAATCACAAAGTAACAATCAGTATTCCAACTCTTCATTTATTTTATTTTTTCACATCTAGTATTTCTACATTCAAATCATCTTCTTCATTCCGTGACAGTTAATTATCATGCACATTCCTTAGTTCTACCATTATTTTTGGAAAAACTTTCCATTTTCTGTTAGAAAAAACACTTAAAATACTTTTTAAAATTTTCTCCACTGTTGATTTTGTGATAGTTTCAAGCCAATGAATATAAAAAGAAATGAGTCAACATCTGACTCACGAAAAAATATCCCCAACATCAATTCTCTGTTTCTTTACATTTATATTTAGTGGAGAAAAGTAAACTTTGCTTTAATATTCTTAGTTCTGACATCTTCATTCTGTCTTTCTCACCTCAATCCATAGTACCCACTCCCATCTACATTTCAGATGAAATTATATAGGCGCTCATGAAGTGCTAAGTTAAATAGAAAATTAGAATAACATTTCATCTAGGCTAGAGGAATGGATGTGGAAAACTCTCACTGGGAACTCTACAAATTTAAAACCAGATAGTGACAACTCTGGGCCCCTCCATATATCTAAGTGAGAACTGGTTCTATGAAGAAACAGAGCTTAATTGACTACTATGGGAAAAGTGGAACACCAAGATAGGGACGAAATTTCTGAACATTGAAAGCTATTACCATTCTTATAATGCAAGCCACACATTGAATGCCAAAGGCCACTGGTATTTCAAGAACTTGCAATAAATTTTATAACCTTGCCTGAATCTGCAGGCAGTTGAGGTGTAATTATAAAATAAGACTAAAAAAGGAGAGCTTCCTTCTTTCTATACCGAGGCCCTGCTGATGCCAAATCTCTAATGGAGTTAAAGTCTTCCTCAGTGGTAATTCCTCCAGTCAAAGAGACATATAGGTGCAGAGAAAATAACATGGAGCTGGTGACAAGGAATCTGGCAACAGAGACAAAGTATAGCTTACAAAAAACGTGTGTGAAGCCATGTGAGAAATAGGCACATTGAGAAATTAGAGAGACATGGGATTTTTGAGGATTTATGCAACAGTGTTGTGCTGAGAGCTTAATATGGCTTATTTCCTTGACTTTTTCTAAAGACCTATTTTGCTATATTGAGGCTGGCATATCTCAGAATTTAGAGCCATACAACAGAAGGATTTATTTATTTATTTGTTTGTTTTGTGAGAGAATAAAGCAGATTGGCTCTTAATCCAATGAAAATATATATGGCAAAATTATATAGCAAACCATTAAACCAATTTTGTCTTCATTGAAATTCTCTTTTTACCGATTAATCAGAGGGCCAGGCTTTGTAATATCTTGTCCCAGGTACTATTTTCAGAGCAGCAAGGTGAAACAACAGGAATTTTCTGATTTCTGCATTTTGTAAAAGCATAAACTATATAAAGAGGAAATTATTTTTTTTCTTTTTAAGAAGAAATTCTTTTTTTTTTTAAGATTTGATTTATTTATTTAACAGAGATCACAAGTAGGCAGAGAAGTAACAGAGAGAGAGGAGGAAGCAGGCTCCCTGCTGAGCAGAGAGCCTGATGCAGGGCTCTGTCCCAGGACCCTGGGATCATGACCTGAGCCGAAGGCAGAGGCTTTAACCACTGAGGCACCCAGGTACCCCTTTAAGAAGAAATTCTTAATCTTGGAACCATAGATGAGAATTTAGGGGTTCTGTGAGTATAAATATAAATATTGCATCATTTTTTTTCTCAATTCGCCCCAACTATGAGTTAGCATTTTTTTCAATTACAAATGTATACAATACCAGTGGTACCTGGGACTTTGTTACCAATAGACATTACAGATATTTTCTGTCGTGTCATACTGATTACAGATACCTCAAAATAATTTTGATGATTATCACAATATCAAAATCACTATAAAAACCATCTTTATGTTGACCACACTTATTAAGATGTTAATCATGATACTCAGATATTATATCACAAATTTGTTTAGAGTATTTGCTAGTGTATTTCAATATAATTGGTCTTCTTTTCATTTTTTAAAATACATTTATAACATTTATTCTGAGAATAGATTTATACACATCATCAGGATGTCAAAAGGCTTTATAGTACAAAAATGGCTAGGAACTTTGATTTAAAAGATGTTCTGAAGTGTTAAAGCTCTTCAGAGGAGTCTCAAATGGAAAGACACAAAATAGTGAGTTCCATTAATACCAGAAGCACAGGCAGCACATGTAGACAGTGTCATGGGAGATACCAAATCCTCAGAGGGTATTGGCTAACTTTACAACCCAAGAAAAATGTAGTGTAGGCAACAAATATTGCAGACTTTAAATAGAGTCTTATGTCCCTGTAATGATCCCAAATCAACACAGCATCACTTAGTCTGATGGAACATATATGGCAGAAGAATGACTATCTCAAGTAAGGCTAGGGTGGAGAAATGGAATATAATCAGTGCTTTTTCTCAGCTGCTTTACAATGTCATTAAGACCAGAAAATTATCATACTGGGCTGGCAATGTCTAAAAATATCTGAGTTTAAAATGTCTATAAACTTGATGCATTGGGAACACAAGGTAAGGTTTAAGCGTTTTAAACAAAATGCATAAAAAATTGCAGATCATGACTATGTTTGGGAACTTAAATGCAAAATCATTACACATGAGATCTTTAAAAATAAAATTTGGATCTTTTGCACTGTAAGCATCTTCCTTTCTATCTTTATAAATGTAGTTATTTATTCAAAGTTTATTAAGTCAACCAAAACAAGTTTTACTAAAATATAGAGCTTTATGAATAGAAAAGTAGCATTTGGTCTTGCTTGGTTTTGGAAGAGGGAATGTGTGTGTGTGTATGTATGCACTTTTGTTAAGTGAACAAATTCTGTTCTCTCATAAGATTCATGTTGGCCAAATTTAAGTGCTAGCTATTGGTCTGACAGAAGATTAATAAATTCTCTGGCTTTTTCATTCTTTACCCTGCAGGAAAGACTTGTTTCTCTTTTTCCATCTGTGGTCATTCTCTACTGTGCAATAAATAAAAGTCAAGAGGATCTTTGGTTCACTTCCCTCAGGTGCTCTGAATCACTCTCCTAAAGCTGTTATTACATTGAAGGACGTGTAAGCTAGTACACTTACTTAGAATTTGCTTTGTGCTTTTCCAGTGAACAGATATGAATTAGCCTTAATTTTCCAACCATCTGTTTTCCTTCCACAGTTAAAGTTAATAAGAAATTTATTCTGATTTCTGGCTTGTTATTTTCTTTTGTGAGTTAGATTTTTCCCTTGCTTTTCAAAAACCTTAGGTACTGAAAAACCACTCCAATGTCAGTACAAAGTGCAAAGTACCAACACAATTAACAAGTAGGGGGATGGAAAATTTTGTTAATTAATCATGAACTCTGCCAAGTGCAATATTCATTGTTGTTCATTGCCAGAAACATTAACTGTATATTTTAAATAAAGTATGACATTTTTTTTCTCAGAAAGTGTGAATGGTTTATAAAATGAGTAAATTCTTGGGGCAAATTTTCCTCATTAGTGAAAGGTTACTTAACCACAAACAAGGCAGATAGCCATGTCCTTACTTCCTATCCTATCTTTTCTATTCATCTCACTTCATTTCATTGTTTTAAGTCTAAGACTGAAAATGAGGTGTGAATTTTCTGATTTCATAATTAGTCAATCAAACTGGTAAAAACATTTGATTAACATTTTTTGAATATGCTGTCAAGTTTTGCATGTGATTGCTAGATACACCTGTTAAATGTAAAGATCTACCTGACACCTAATTGTCAAGGAAATCCAGAGTGTGTCATACTTCTTTAAACTGGAAACACTTGGTAGCAGTAGTGGACTAGGAAGGAAAAATAGTTCCATTTTATATAATCTCATGACTCTATTTCAGGAATACAGATTTCATTAGTATCTCAATTTATGTATTACAGAAGAAAAAGAGAGAATGAGAGTTGGTATTGGTAGATGGTAAATTTTGATGTGGTTCCAATGGAAGAAAAATGCTGATTCTGGCATAAAAAATGATTAGATATATACAACTAGATGGACCCTACATCTTTTGAGAAATAAATAACTCTGAAAATCCAAAGGAAATTAAATAGGATAATATTTAAACCATAACTCTTCTGGCATATCTAGTAAGGATTATGAAATATATTTATATTAGAAAGTCTGGAGTTAAATCAATCAAAGTTCTTCATCTGTCAAGAATCTCTCTTGTTGACCTCAATAATCTGTTTCATGTCACCCTTTTCTTTATAAGAATGTTAACAACTTTGACACATGAATTTTTTCAGTCTATTATTTTCTTATAAAGTTTCCATTCTTGACATGTTTCTGGGATTTTTCCCCCCAAAGGCAGACACATGATGTTTCACATTCACAGACAATAGATACAGCATTCAGTTTGGAAGGAGATTTATGAGTCACCTAATTAAAATCATTAATTGGAAAGGTGTCATGAATATAATGAAAAATAAATTCTGTTTTTACTCCCATGCATGGGTATATTACGTATGTACACTTTTGCTAAATAAGCCAAAAATGCAGTCTGAAGTATCTATTTAATCCTTCTATTTAACTGAGATTAAAAGTTGAATAAGAATGCCAAATCAAAGAAACAGAGAATCAAACAAGCAAGGCATAAGAAGAAAAACAAGTGAAATGAAGCCAGGCCCAGCAATATGCTTCTTGCTAGAAAATCAAAGGTCTTCCATGAAGTCACAGAGCTTTGTCCACATGGTGAAAATTTTACCTCGAGAATATTACAATCACTTCAAAATATGAAAAACATCGTGGTATAGTGGAATCTGTGCATACTTGGGAGGAAATGCTTGGTTTCTGACATTGCATAGTCTCTGGTGGTCAAGTAGAGGGAAAGATTGGGGTGGATTTAGCAGCGGATGGACAGAGGTTCCTAAAGATGGTGCACAAAGGGCAGCAAGATTTCAGGAATAGAATAGTACATGGGAAGAGAGTGAAAGGGAGACCAAGGGGCTCTGTGAGTTTTCCAGAGAAAAAGTGTCATTTTTTGACATGCTCTGGCACATATGTAAAGGGTGCTGACCATTGGCCTATGACAAAATTTAAGTAGTTTTAAGAGTATCTCAACATCTATTACATAATTGATTAATGCATATTTTAGAACTTCAAGAAAGGTATCTATTTAAACTTTGAGAGTAGAGAGCAAATTGTGGTTTACAAGTTAATTATTTTGTGGTAAGTGATACAATAAGAGTATAATGAAGATTGTATTTTTATTTTTTTAACTACTCTCTGTTAATGTTGTAAAGTGTAACTTTTATTTTTCTTCTTTTCTTTTCTTTTATTTTTTTTCAAGATTTATTTACTTGAAAGAGAGAGCACACACAGAGGGAGATGGAGAGTGAGAGTGAGGAGGAGGCTCCTCACTGAGCAGGGTGCCTGACCCAGGACTCATTATTAGGCCCCAAGACCAAGACCTGAGCTGAAGGCAATGCTCAACAGAATGAGCTACCCAGGCATCCATAGCGTAGTAACTTTTAAATTCCCTAGACAAGAACAATAGATTGTAATATACCCATTTCATTCAGAAGAGCCAAACACAATCTACTGAGGATACACCTAAGGATGATTGTGATTTTCAATTTTCTGAGATAATCTGAAGGGACTCTGCCCAATCCAGATCTCTGATACAGCCAAAATGTAAATACCAATTGCCAGTGTCTTCTAAGTAATTAGGACCACGTTTAAGTGGAAAAATTCACAAGCTTTGAGTGTACCCCAGTACAAGTCTGCATTCCTGGGGGTAAGAAAAGAATGTTATACTCTAATATTGCCCAGGAAAAAAGAACAAAAAACTGCACAACTTAAGAGTTATAACCTATTAGTCAAACATTTGACATAAATACTTAACCTTACCTGAAGATAACCTTACCTGAAAATACGTTTATAACTACTCAAAAACACATCAACTTAAATTCTTATTTTATATTGGTTAATTGTAGATAAAGATAATTTGGTTAGTTCAAAAAAGCTTTTCTGTGGGCACCTGAGTGGTTCAGTCAGTTAGGCATCTGCCTTCGGCTCAGGTCATGGTCTTAGGGTCCTAGGATTAAGCCCTGCAATCGGGCTCTCTGCTTGGCGGGAGCCTCCTTCCCCGCCCTCCCCCACCCCCATTTTGTCTCTGCCTGCTTGTGATCTCTCTCTGTCAAATAAATAAATAAAATCTTAAAAAAAAAAAAAAAAACCTTAGGAAAAAAAAAAGCTTCTCTGTTTTAAGGAGGAGCAGGGTTGGTAATGAAATTATCTATTCCAGGTATAACATCTTTAGGACTCAGTGGGGTATCTGCCATTCAAGATAGATTGTGAAGTTACTAAAACTAGTCATATTTTGAGAAATAAAAGAGATTCATAAATGCTTTTCATCTTGCATTTTTCTATAGTCAAATCTTCTCTCTGTTCTCTTACTGGAAGCCAATAACATATATTTTGGGGATTATCCATGATTTATTTTGAGTAACTTTCAAATGTTTAACCCTTCTCTCTACCAGGTTTGGAAAATTTTCCACAGTCTTGTCATACACTTAGATAGTCTTCCCTCTGCTTCATCCAGTCTATAGTTTCATAAAGGCAAACTATTCATTTACAAAAATACCATGTTCATATTTTTATTCCTGAAATTTCAGATTTGTTCCTTTTCACATTTTCACGTATTTATTTCATGGTCTCTTAAATACATTATTTTTCTTTATCTCTTTGGATGATCTTAAGTCATTTGCCGTATATTTTACATTTCCTCTAATAAGATTTTTTGTTGGCTTTTTAAAATGATGTTTATAGCTTCATAATGTCTCATGAGCTTTCTAATACTTATTTAAAGCACTAGCCATGGATGTTTCTCCCAGCACATCAATGGGATGGATTTGAGGTTGCATTTGCTGTGATTCCATAAAATACACAAGTAAGAAACATATAATCTTAGCAGCTGTTTTCATGGCTTGTGTAAGGAAGAATATTACAAATTGTTTAAAGTACAGATTCAGGCTTCAGGGAAATCTTTGTCCTGATTTCAAAGTGAGCTAGCTGGGTACTCCTGGTTCACAGAAAATAGGTAAAAACGTATCATCATAAACACATTTGAATGTAAGAAAGACTCACAGATATGGTCTCTGCCTAGGTGAATTTGCACACAAGAAGAAAAACCTCTCTTTCTTCTTTTTTGAGATTTTGAGTAAATAATTAGCAACAGTCATAATTGTAAATATTTAAGCTTGACCTCCCCCTCCCATAGTTTGTTTATAACCTGTAGGGTTTCTTATTAATTTCTTTTTTTAGTGACTATATATTTAATCCTCAGATTTGGAGTTTTCTCCTGAAATTTTGGCAATTAGTTAATTAGTGTTTGACATGATTAACACAGTTGTTTAACAATATGATTTAAGGATATAGCAAGGTAAGTGAAGCAGGTTTTTATGTAACAAATCTCTTGTTTCACATTCATATAATTTTAATTATAAAAGTAGAAGAAAGACCTACTGAACTCATAGCATGTATAACATGTGCATTTAGAAACACTGACAACTTGGTGATCACAGCTTTGTAGTAAAGCTTGAAATCAGGTAACATGTAGAAACACTGACAACTAAGAAAGATAAATGACATAATTTGAAAAAAAATTAAAATGTTCTTCATGTAATCTATATATTTTTTTCTTTGTAAGTGATGAATCAATAACATCATATATATATATATATATATATATATATATATATTCCCCTCCCCCCAGTAGGCATCTAAGATCTTCAAATATCTTATTTCAGTTCCATATGCCAATTGTGGTGACTGTTCTTAGTCACTGGATTTTTTACAATTTTGAACTTCTATTTCAAAAATACTTTAAGTGGGGCGGAAGTTTTGTGAGAAGGGTCGGGCGGTTCTCGAAGCGCCGTGTGGTTTTGGAACAAGTTCCAGAAAGGAAGCCGCAGCTCGGGGTCCAGGAGACACCAGCCTGCGCACGCTTCGGGCAGCACCGGGCGCGACTCGACGTTGGCGCCGTTGGCTTCCTCTGCCCTCGTTCTTCTCCAGAGAACCGCCTCGATCTCCGCCATGACATCCACCTCGCCCAACCTCCAGAAAGCAATAGATCTTGCTGGCAAAGCAGCTCAGGAAGACAAAGCCAGGAACTATGAGGAAGCGCTTCAACTCTACTAACATGCCGTTCAGTATTTTCTTCATGTAGTTAAATATGAAGCGCAGGGCGATAAAGCCAAGCGGAGTATCAGGGCAAAGTGTACAGAATATCTCGATAGAGCAGAAAAACTAAAGGAGTACCTGAAAAAGAAAGAGAAAAATCCACAGAAATCAGTGAAAGAGGGACAGCCGAGTCCAGCTGACGAGAAGGGGAATGACAGTGATGGGGAAGGAGAATCTCATGATCCTGAAAAAAAGAAACTACAGAATCAACTTCAAGGTGCCATTGTTATAGAGCGACCAAATGTGAGATGGAGTGATGTTGCTGGCCTCGAAGGAGCCAAAGAGGCACTTAAAGAGGCTGTGACACTGCCTATTAAATTCCCTCATCTTTTTACAGGCAAGAGAACACCTTGGAGGGGAATTCTGTTATTTGGGCCACCTGGAACAGGAAAGTCCCATTTAGCCAAAGCTGTAGCAACAGAAGCAAACAACTCAACATTTTTTTCAATATCTTCCTCTGACCTTGTCTCTAAGTGGCTAGGTGAAAGTGAAAGGCTAGTTATGGACATTGGGGAGGGTATGTGCTTGGGTGAGTGCTGTGAAGTGTGTAAACCTGGTGATTCACAGACCTGTACCCCGGGGGATAAAAATATATGTTTATAAAAAATAAAAAATCAAAAGTAAAAAATAAATAAATAAATAAATAAAAGAACTTATTCCAACTTGCTAGAGAGAACAAACCTTCCATTATCTTCATTGATGAAATTGATTCCCTGTGCGGCTCAAGAAGTGAAAATGAAAGCGAAGCCGCCCTAGAATTAAGACGGAGTTCCTAGTTCAAATGCAAGGCGTTGGTGTAGACAATGATGGAGTTTTGGTTCTGGGAGCTACAAATATACCGTGGGTTCTGGATTCTGCCATTGGAAGAAGATTTGAGAAACGAATTTATATTCCTTTGCCTGAGGCCCACGCCTGAGCAGCGGTGTTTAAACTGCACCCGGGGACCCCTCAGAACAGTCTCACAGAAACAGACTTCCGGGAACTCGGGAAGAAAACGGATGGTTATTCGCGGGCGGACACAAGTATCATTGTGCGCGATGCACTTATGCAGCCTGTTGGAAAAGTGCAGTCAGCCACTCACTTTAAAAAGGTGCGCGGACCTTCACGAGCTGATCCCAACAAGATAGTAGATGATCTGCTAACACCCTGTTCTCCTGGTGACCCTGGTGCCATTGAAATGACATGGATGGATGTCCCTGGGGATAAACTTTTGGAGCCAGTTGTTTGCATGTCGGATATGTTGCGGTCACTGTCTAACACAAAACCCACAGTCAATGAACATGACTTGTTGAAGTTAAAGAAGTTTACAGAAGATTTTGGCCAAGAAGGCTAAACCAAAGACAACGAAGAAGACATTTACCATGTGTGTTCTTTCTTTCATAGGTACTTTTGCCTTTCTTGGATGGCATTCAGATTATTTCCAGTAAACTCTTTTCCCACAGGGAAATACAGATCTCACTCCAGAGTTCCTTTAATTTTATCCATATTTTTGTTCCATTACCAGTTAAATGCTCCTGTTAACAAAAATTATAAAATAATGGATAATAAGGAAATGAGTGATAAATGAATGGCAAAAAATAGGAATTACCCAGAAGAGGATTAACATTGATTGAGATACCAGTATTTAGAATTGGTGGTATTTGCAAAGAGTATTTCTCTTTTTTTATATTCTTTTTCTTTTTTTTCTTTTTAACCAAAAATGAAACAGGCCTTATTTTATATATTTTGAAAAATAATTCTTAATTCTCATCAATGCAAAATTTATTTACTTTATTAAAAATTTTTAAATGATAGAATCTTAATTCTCAGGGATGGGCGGTAAAACAGCAAAGAGCACTGTGATTGGGCTTGAAAGCTTCTGAATTGTGTTCTAGCCGAGACTCATTGAGTTTTGATAGGCTAACATTTTTCTTTGTGTCGATTTCAATAATTTCTTTAAAAGCAACAAGCTTCTATAGTTAATTAAATAATACCTTTCACTGTGCAGTCTCAAAAGAAGGACTTTCTAAATTGGCGTTGTCTTCATCTTGAAGAAGAAAATTGTCTATTTCGGTATCTTTTTATAGCACGATTGACCAAAACAGATGGCAAATAACATACTTTTTAAATAATTCTGTCATGATACTATAATGGGAACCTTTGCTAAAGGAATGGCCTCCCTTTGAATTATGGGAAATTTCTTGTGGGTGTGTGTGTACATATATATAGATAGATAGATAGAATTTTTTTTTTTTTTAATATAGGCTACCAAGGGTCTTGTCTTTTACCTTTTAAGTCCAGGGAAGTTTGTCTTTGCCACACATATGTTATCAAATGTAATGCTCTTGAAGCTTTAGAAATGAGCTAATGTCTCATTAAACAATAAAAAACAAACATGATATGTTATTTTAATATCTCCAAATAAATCTGAAGGTGTATGTTACACACTTTAGCGCAAACACTAAGTTGTGCCTTGTGCATTAGCATTGGCTCTATATGCAAAAGTATGATTCAGTTAGCTGGAATGAGGTAGATTCCTTAATGATTATAAAGTTCTACCTTGCAAATACTATAGAATAACTTGCATTTTAAAGTATATTTTCACATTTTACATATAAAGTTCTATGGTTGCCTTTGAGTTTTCTGTACAGATTGTTTTTGTTGATACTAAATGGAAATCATAGGCCTGAAATCCGCTGTTCTTATGTGAAGTAAATTGATATAACCTAAACAAACAAAAAAATACTTTAAGTGCAATATTTCAAATTTTATATAATTTGTGCGTTGGTTGTAAAGCAAATAGTTAATGTAGTCATTTAGAATAGTAGTTTTGAACTAACTTCATAGGCAAACTCTCTCTATTGGAATCCTGTTTGTGTCATTTATAACTGTGATTTTGAACAAGTTGCTTAGCTTCTAGAAGTGTGCCTCAGTTTCCTCATCTGAAAATGAATGTCATGTAATGTCTAACCCATGTAATTTCACTTTATCATTCTTATTATTCTAGACGTAGAATATAATAAACAATTCTGTTATTAGATAGTTCTATATTGTCTCAAACACTAATCTCTAGAATTAAAGTTTTATTTCCATTGTTCAACCTAACAAGGGAACATTGTTTCTTCTCTTGAATTTACAAATTGTCTTGCTTTTCTATTCTAAATAGTTGTTATGCCTTGTGAATTTAATATATTTATTTTTTCCTCAGTTTATATATTTGTTCTTTGAAGGCAGAGATTATAGCTAAAACATAGGTAAACATACAATCATTCACATATTTTGAATTGCTGAATAGTGGCATATTGTCTGCACCATCTTACAGCATGTATCTTTCACTAAATGATGTATCTTGGGTATCTTTCTTATTAGTGCATATAGAGATGACTCATTTTGGTGTCCAGCTTTTTACCTTGAAAAAATTAACATGTAGAGAAAAGTTGAAAGAAGTGAAAAATCGGTAGCATTACTTTAACCTGTATTCAGCAGTTGTTAACATTTGCTATATTTACTTTATTTATTCTTTTTTAAAAAAATTTTATTTATTTATTTGTCAAAGAGAGAGAGAGAGTATGAGTAGGGTGAGTGGCAGGGAGAGGAAGAAATAGGCTACCCCCCTAGCAAGGAGCCTAATGTGTGACTGGATCCCAGGATGCTGGGATCATGACCTGAGTCAAAGACAGAGGCTTGACCTGCTGAGCCACCCAGGCATCCCCTGCTTTATCTATTCTTATATGACTATGTCTATACATGTTTGTTGAACAATTTGAACAAAAATGTTAGACGTCATGACAATATTCCCTATTTATTTAAGCATGTGTATTATGAAATATTAAAAACAAGGACATTCTTCTATATAACCTAATGTTATTATCACCACAAAGATACAGTAATATTTTGTGGTATACTCATCATGTTCAAATTTCACTTATTTTCATAGTTAAATATGCTTGTTTAATTTTTTATCTTTTGCAATCTATGAGTCTCTTAAGGATCCTTCATTGCATTTGATATCATAGCTCTTTTAGATTTCATTAATATAAAGCAAACTCAGCAAACTCAGTGGTTTTTGTTTGTTTGTTTGTTTGCTTTTTTGGAGAGTTCTTACTATTCACACCATGTGTCTGGATTGTATCATAATGACTGTATTCAAGTTCTAGGTAGGGATATTAAAAATATATTGTATTTTAATTGCATCCCTCCTGAGGGCAAACTATGATGAAGAGACAGAAATATGAGGTATAGAATGGTGAAGAAGATCCCTGCAATATTAGTTTTAATGGCATTATTAGATTTATTTCCAGACGAAGTGCACACATATTTCAAAACTACTCACTAAAAGAAATTAAAAGGCATGAAATTACAGTTGCCATGATGCCTCAATGGTTAGAAATTGACTTTTAAACACCATTCCTTATTAAATGGCCGCAGGTCTGGGGCAGAGAAAGTTCAAGATGAGTCTGGAACATCTTACTGTTTTAAAAAGGAAAGAAATGTTCACAAATAGGCACAATTCAAAAAGAACATAAGTACTAGCCTTCATTCTCAATTTTGGTACAATTTTGAAATGAAAAGGAACTAGAGTAGTAAATATTTTGACAGATTGAGTTAAAAAACACCTCATGATACCATGATACTACTTAAGATAAAGTTATGAGACAGAATAGAGAATACTGTTCTCTAGAAAAAAATGCCATATTATAAGTGTAGATGAAATGATAAAAGTAGGCATAGCCAATACTAACTGATATATATTTATATATATAGGCTATGCCTACTTTTATCATTTCATATATATCATATCATATATATATATACACACACACATATATATATTTAAGAAATTTAGTTCAAATTTTAAAGTGATTTTTACTGTCTTATATATATTGGTTCAAATGGACATTTTTTCTATTATTTTTATTTCAAAAAGACTATATATTCATTATATACATATATTTTGAATATATAGTCTTTTTGAAATAAAAATAATAGAAAAAATGTCCATTTGAGCAATGGTAATAAAGCATTAAATAAAAAAGGAAAAAAAAAAAAAAAAAAGACTATATATTCAAAGTTATCATGAATAGGGTTTGCCCCATTAACTAAATACTTTGCATATCTAAATTGTTAAATTACTTAATATTTTAAAAATATTAATCAAATGTTATACAACCTATGGAAATATTTTAAATTATGGCATATACTTAATATTTGTCTTTTTAAGTTTATTTGAATGATTAGAGGTATCAGGGTTATGTCCAAGGAGAGTATCTCTGAAAAGAGCTGATGTTCAGAAACTGAACATCTAAATGGTCTCAATGAACTGAACAACTAAATGGTCTCAATGAACTCATAGACAAATATTTGGCTTGTTACCATAGCCAAGTCCTAATAATATCAAAAATTATTCTTTTATCATTATTTGCCTTTTTATCATTTTATCATTATTTAATAAATTTCACTAATGCCTAAATATTTCATTTAAAAAGAAGAAAAATTATGTGAAAATTTTTACTGTTCCTAAATATCTTAGTTTTAGGGTACTTAAAAAGTTAATATGCATGCAATTGCTCTATTGCAAGAGGCAGGCACACAGTCTAATACTAGAGACAGGGATAAAAAGGAGCTAGGCAGGGAAGGAAGGAAAACAAAAAAAGGAAGTGTGTTACCAATGCTTAGCTTGGTCAGAAAACACATCTGCTGCAGGAATCATTCAGAAACACCTTGTCTGAAATCATTCCCTCAACATCCAAGAAGGGAGGAGGATGTACCCACCATTCTTTTTACTGTTTTCCTGTTCATCAAAGTTCACCTGCATGAAAAAAGAAATGCTCTGAGGGTTAAGAGCAGAGCTACAACACATGATGTTTGAAGGCAGTAACAGAACTCCATAAGCCCCTCTGTAGTGGAAACCCAAACTTCCACTCCATGGCCCAAGAATCGTTCCATAATTTATGGGGACAAGTGTGAAAGGAAAATGTGGACCTCTCATTGAAAAATTACTAGGAATTTCATAGTGGCACAGCAGACTCTGAACCTTGCCCAAGGCCCTTCTGAGGACACAGCCCTGTGGGACTGCACTGGTGACACATGCATGAAGCCATCTCTGCCATGGTCTATGCAAATGTTACTGGTTGCCAGGGGATCTTCCTGGAGGGTGACAAAGATTCTGTCCTTCACCAAAGACTAACCAGGCTCCTCAGAACTGTCTCCTCAACTAGGCCTTAACCTTGGCCTATGAGGACTTGAACAAAACACAAACATATTTTTTAGTAGTCACATTCCTCAGAAGACCTGAACCTCCTTAAACTGCCTGCCTCAGAAAACTCGAGGCTACCAAAAGAATTTCCTGTTCTTTATAGCAAACACCTGAAGAGACTGGGCCCCTACCTCCCAGTCTCTGTGAGAGGATAGGATCTTAACTTCCATAAGCAACATGTAACAATCCCAGATGGCTTTCACCTGAACCAACACCTCCTTTCCACTTTGTGTTAACTTTTCATTTTCCTGACTCTACTGAGCCCCCGCTCAGCCCTCTTCTTATTCTCTCATTCTCCCTTTAAAACTTTCTGCCATCTTCATAAAATTTGAAGTTGAGTTCAGTTTACCCTGAACTCTGTTTCCTATTGCAATGGAATATTACTGATTAAACTCTGAACTTAGCACTTGAACTAGGATCAGTTTTTGTTGATCTTTGGCAAGATGGAATAGAAAACCATGGTCCAGTGAATCTAGGGAGGTCCTGAGTCAGGATCTGTTATCCTGAAAGCCTAGTTTTTGAAAGAAATACTTTTTTTTTTTAAGATTTTATTTATTTATTTGAGAGAGAGAAATCACAAGTAGGCAGGCAGGAAGGAATCAGGCTTCCTGTGAAGCAGAGAGCCCAATGCAGGACTCGATCCCAAGACCCTGAGATCATGACCTGAGCCAAAGGCAGAGGCTTAACCCACTGAGCCACCCAGCTGCCTGAAAGAAATACTTTTAAATTAAGTCAGTATTACTTCCTTTGCACATTTTTTTTCCATTAGCTTCTTAATTATTATTTCTTAAAAGTATTCATTATTGTTAGTTTTTCATTGAGTAAACTCTATAAGTCATGAATCAATGACAATTAAGACAAGTTAGGAAAGCATTTAACTTCTTGAATTTCCTGACGGTGCCTTTTTTGCCTTTCTTTAAGTTCATTTCTAAATTTGTCTGCGTCACATTTGAAGAATAGTACATTTGTGAGACAATATTGGTAAAGTGTAATGGGATTAAAACATCAAAGATCATTTGTCTTAAGGCTTGTCCCTGATTCAAATATTTATATGATTTTTTTTCTACATCTCTTAGTACATTTTGAAGTTGGACTTTAAAATTTCTGGCATCAGCCTTCAATGTCATATAGAGTATTCTTTTGGGATGCCTGGATGGCTCAGTGGATTGAGCCTCTGCCTTTGGCTCAGGTTATGTTCTCAGGGTCCTGGGATTGAGCCCCGCATTGGAGTCTCTTCTTGGGGAGCCTGCTTCTTCTCTTTCTCTGCCTGCCTCTCTACCTACTTGTGATCTCTATCTGTCAAATAAATAAAAAAATAGAAAAAAGGGTAGTCTTTTTCATATTTTAATTCTGTCCCAAATAACCTGAATATAGCTTCAAAATTAATAAGTAATATTTTAATATTTACATTAAACAAGTATAATGGATCAATTTGAATAAGTCAGGTGCTATTTAAACCAAAATTAGCTAAATGCAACATCTTAAGAATATTTTATATAGGCATGCATGTTTTACTAAAATAAAAATCATTTTTATTTGGAAATGTATATGAAAGTCAATATATAATTTTTTAAATGACAGAAAGAAATGATTATTTTATTATTTTCACTGTTAATAGTTTTTTTCCTGTTTAAGTAACAATTTAAGTTGTTAATATGTTTCTTTATAATTGCAAGCACCATTCATAATGACACTTCCTTGAATTTATTAGCATCATATTTTTCTTTTGGTATTTAATAAATCTTTCTTTGGTATTATATTATAATCTTAATTATGAAAATTGCATTATTTATAATCCTTTAAAAATATTTCCTCTTCTTAAAAACAATGTGTCAGATATTTTGTATAACAATATTAAAATTCAATCAAGTAAATTTGGGCTACTTTAAAGTTGTATATTCTTCATCAAAGAATAAAATTACAGGGACGCCTGGGTGGCTCAGTTGGTTAAGCAGCTGCCTTCGGCTCAGGTCATGATCCCAGCGTCCTGGGATCGAGTCCCACGTCGGGCTCCTTGCTCGGCAGGGAGCCTGCTTCTCCCTCTGCCCGCTATTCTGTCTGCCTGTGCTCTCTCTCTGACCCCCCTCTGATAAATAAATAAAATCTTAAAAAAAAAAAAACAAAGAATAAAATTACATATGAAAAGATGGATTGATTGTTTGAATACATCATCCATACACATCCAGAGTGTTTACAGACTTATGATTGGACTGCAGACATATTCTCAATTGTTGTTCTGACATCCAATTTTTTTGTTCTTTCCAATTCCTTTTTTTTTTTTATTGTTGCCATACTGATTGTATATCTCACTAACTAGATTTACCATTAGACTTTCAAATTCTTCAAAAACTGCGCTGGCTTGAGTGTGTAGCTTCTAGAAACTTTTAACTATTTTTTCTATCAAGAAATTTAAATGAATTTCATGAATATTTAAAAACTATTATTATGGTCAAGATATATTTTAAATGGTTTGATATTATGTAAAAAGATGTTTTATTTCTTCAAAAGCATTTTTCTAAAAGAGAAGTTACCTTAAGAAACCATCGTCTCTCTGCTTTTGTTTGTTTATTTATTTATTTATTTTTGCAGGTCACCTGTCCTGCAAAACTGCAGAGAGTTCTAGGGCCAAGAAGAAACCTTTAGATTCTAAAAGGGAAGTAAAGGATTTATTATTTTTGTCACATAGTCTAGTCTTACTATGTTTTTCCCAGTTTGGAAAATATTGTTCAAGCAAATGACATCCTAAGTGACTTCATTAAAAAAAATAAGATAAAATAAAATAAAATGTGGAATTGAAAGAAGCATATATTGTTTGTTTCATTTTGTTAATAAAAAGAGAAAGGCAATGAGGATATCAATGGAGAAATCCTGGTGTGACCATGAGGGATTCTTTATTATGAGACATTTAGGAAAAGGATCATAGGAATTCACCCAACATGTCAGTATAGTCATATAGAGGAAACAATATGTTTTTGTTTGTTTGTGTGTTTGTTTTTTACTACTGATAGATCTATCAATATAGAAAAAAAAATCTGTTAAGGAAGGCTGAGATTTCTGCTTTTAGTTGTCTCATAATTTTTGTCTGTATTTTTATTTCAGCATTATAGGCTCACATTTATTTTCATAGGAATGCAAACTTATTTTATGAAATGTAAATGTCAAAGTTCAAATTGAGCTGCGTATTATTGAAAAGCCAGTCTCCATTAGCTTGTTTTTTAATGAATCTTGATTATACACATTTATTATCTCTAAAATATAGTGATTCTGTGATGTAGAAAAGCTTGGATTATCAAATATCCCCAAAATAGTCTATCTCAAAGTAGACTCAGAGAAAAATTTACTGGCTTATTTTAAACAGAGTTACTGATCAAAAGTTAACCTAAGCACAGTGATTTAACATGGGGGCTTAAGTGGGTAGGAGAAGAAGAAATGAAACAAGATGGGATTGGGAGGGAGACAAACCATAAGTGACTCTTAATCTCACAAAACAAACTGAGGGTTGCTGGGGGGAGGGGGTTTGGGAGAAGGGGGTGGGATTATGGACATTGGGGAGGGTATGTGCTTTGGTGAGTGCTGTGAAGTGTGTAAACCTGGTGATTCACAGACCTGTACCCCTGGGGATAAAAATATATGTTTATAAAAATTAAAAAAATTAATTAAAAAAAGAATTCAAAAATTTTGCCATAAATTCGATATTCATAATAAAGAAGGTGTTATCTAACATATGCTATATTTCACAATATTGTAAGGACTGAAACAAAAGTGAATAAAATCTGGCCCCTGTTCTGAAAAAGATTAAAAAAAAAGTGTCAGAGTGCTTTATATTCATTTAAAATGCATTAAATATTTTTAAGAGCTTTAGAAGATTGACCAGAAGATATAACCTAAAAGCAAAAACCATGTAACAACTTTATGTTAGGGTAAATAATACTTTACAATTGAAACCTAGTTTCTTCTGCAAGTGATGGTCTGTGAATAAATAACAAACTGTGTTAACAGTACTGTTTGTTGCTAATTTCTATCTGTAGCTACTTATATAATATCTCCAGATACCCTCAAAATCTTAGTTATTTCTGAACATTCCCAAATGTTGTCTCATGTGTACATACAAAGAATGCTTATGATTATTGTTTCAGCAAGAGTGTATAACATGGTCTTAATCTCTTGCTCTAGTCCTTCATTTCAATCTGTTGCTTGTAATGTCCTCAACCTTTTAGCTTCAACTTTTGACAATTTTATAAACACTGATGGCTATAAGAAGATGATGCTTCCTCATACACATAATGCTTATAGCTCAAAAAGTACCAGATTGCCACTACGTTTTTGGCATACTCAATATGTTAAAGCTTTTGGGCCTGTTCAGAAGTAGATCAACCGTCACGTTACAGACTACGGCAGCAAAGCAGCGGAACAAATAGAAGTGTTCAGGGTGACAAAAGGTACTTCAGATTCTTTTTTCTTTTTTTCTTTTTTAAGATTTTATTTATTTATTTGAGAGAGAGAAAGCGTGCATGAGCAGGGAGGAGAAGGAGAAGCAGGCTCAACGTGGAGCTCCATCCCAGGACCCCTGGGTCATGACCCCAGCCGAAGGCAGACCCTTCATATACTGTGCTACCCAGGCTTCCCATTTCAGGTTCCATGTTAGATCTTTCTCCCCGAGGCTCTGTAAGACTCTAAGGGTTGGACCTGGCATGTGACACATGTGAAAAAATAATCTCTGCCTTTCTCTTTACTTCTAGCATGCGGATCTTTAAACTCCTATAATTAATTTACTGAAATAGATGCTTAAGGGTCACCCTATTCCCTAAGTGCATCAGATACACATTGCGTAATATCTAAGTGTGGTCTGTAAACTAAACTGGGTTCAGGTAACTTAAAAATTACTAGGATGTTTGCATTTTTCTTGAAATTACTACTGATTCTCTTCATACTGTTATGCAGGATTAAGTACTGGTAGTAAGCTACTTTGGTCAATATTTCATTTTGTTCAACTTTAAAAATCCAAGCTTAGAGTTCTAGCCTTTCAAAGTTTAATATAGACCTTCCTTGAATTATGATGGTTTAGGTCCCAATAAACTCACAGTAAGTTTAAAATATCATTAGGTTGAAAATGCATGCAATATACCTAACCTACTGTATATAATAGCCTCCCTTAAATGTGCTAAGAACATGTACATTAGGCTACAGTTGGGCAGAAACATCAAACACGAAGCCTGTTTTGTAATAAAGTGTTGAAAATCTCATGTAATTTTTGTATATTGTACTGAAACTGAAAAACAGGGTGTTATCTGGTACAGAATGGCTTTTGGAGTACTGGTTGTTCACGTTCAGGTTTGCGTGGCTGACTGGGAGCCAGAGTTAACTGTCCACTGGCCAGCATATGAGAGAGGATCATACCGCATATTACTAACCTGGAAAGAGATCAAAATTCTAAATAGTTTCTACTAAATGTATAACAATTTTGCACCATTGCAAAGTCAAAAAATAATCATTTGAGCCATTGTAAATCAAGGGCTTCTACGTGGCTGGACAATTTTTACTTTATGATAATTATGACCAAAGTGGCTCTATTTAATTATCAACAACCTGTGTTACATCCAAAAATTCCAAGAATTGTACTTTTTTCAAAAGATAACAGCTATATAATTCAACTCTAGAAGCACAATATGTATCAAAGGGATAACTGATTAACTATGCCACTATAGCTGGCATAAAGATCCATGCTCTACTACATCAAAAATGCAGGAAATGTGAATAGTAAATTCAAATCAATATTCTGCTGATCAAGATGTTATAGGATTTTTTTTCTTTCCTCCAAATAGGATGATAGCTATATTTTATGTCAAGTGCAAGTTTATTTCATCAAATTATCTAGCAAAATATATCATGACATCCTTGTGAAATAAGTTGAGGGAAGTGAGGAGAATGAACATAATTAAGGAAGTTGATAATTTGATGAACTAGGTAATCAGTACCTGTAAAGTTGATGTCATTCTGGAAAGTAATCTCGAGTGGACAATCCAAGTTACTGACTCAGGCTTTTCCTAACTAATAATTTTTTATTTATACTTTAGTGAGGATAGTCACGGTATGCAAAAGGATTACAAATTACATAAAGTTTTGAAATATTAAAAGTATGTAGAAGTAGTGAATCAGCATAAAAGAATTTCTAGACAGTAGGTTAATAAGAGGCAATAGGTTAAACAATCCATGAAACATACTACAAGGCAAGTATATTCTTTACACTGAGTACAACAAGAATGTAGGCAGGCTCCTAAAGCAGATGGTATGAAAACCTAAGGGTCTGATTAAATGAAATATAAATCAATAGTGCAAATTGTTTTTCAAATAACCTAATGATAATGTCAGGTATATCTAATTAAAATTATTGTGGTAGTCTCCCCTCTATAGTTGTGTTAGATGAACCACACTGGAAGCATTTTGTTCACTTCTGGGCATTACACTTGAAAAGAAATATAATGTACTAATCTTCTCTTGAGACTAGTGACAATGATTTTAAGGAGAGCAGAGACAAGGAAGGGGAAGCAGAGAACAAGGAAACTAATGTTCGCTGGTTATCTACTCATTACCACATTTTCTCATTAACATTATGCCTGATATTTGCATATGGCCTACAAGATAGGTAATACTGTATGTTATTTATAGGTGAAAAATCAGAGATATAGGAAGTTGAGATAATGGGTGGGGTCACAGATTTGTTAAGAGTTAAAGCCAAGTTTGAACATGTACCGGTCTGATTGTTGGTGACTGTTACTGACATTATTATGTTGTTCCATTATTACATGAAATTTAAAAATATTAAATGAGAATCATACCCCCTTAAATTTAATTAAAATATTTCAAAGCGTATCATGTTCTAAGCACTGAAAATACCCTTTACAGAGAGCTTGCCCTGGGTACTGACTTTCAAACATATAAATCCTGGAATTAGGGAATGATATTATAATGATAATCTGTTCCCCTTTGATTATGTTGTTTTGTTTGTTTTTGTTTTGCTTTGTGTTGCTTTTTGTTTTGTTTTTGTTTTTTCTTTCCCCATAAATAAGGATTGAAAAAATTGCTTAGATTTGAGGCAAAATAGGATTAGATTTCTGGAACTCTCTCCTTTGAACTGGAACTTGGAATTGGATCAAGGAAAGAGGCATATATACATAGAGAATGTTTAGCTGGGCAGCTGCTGCCTCATACCCTTTTCAGTGAAGACTCAAAGCACAAAAGGATGGTTTATTTTCTCACTGTTTTAACACCTTAAGTCTACACAGACAGATAAATGTGGACCAGGGTTTGTCAGATTCGATCACGCTCATCTATCAGCTACTGCCTACTCCTCTTAAAGTACGGGAAGAGTAAGTGGAATAAACTATCAGATATATGGTGTATTTCACACTCAACACGAATTCCCATAGCTAAAACTCTATTTTTCTGACTTCCCTCTGATTAGGTACATGAATGTAAATTGGCTTCCGCAGCTAAACACACTGATGCAAGGGCTGAAAGGCAGAACACAGATGAAAGCAATGTTTCCACTGCTTTTTGAAGGTTTCTGCTGGCAAGCCAGGTTGCGGAGATGCGCAATTTTCTGAAGCAGGACTGGTAGACCCAAGCTGCAGTGTGTGGGTGTTGGAGTGTTGAGGGAACAGGTGATAACCTCTTGCCCACAACTCTGTCCAACCCAGCTAGAGCAATGCCTTCTTAAGCTAATAGACCCGGTGGCATCTTCCTGATTTCCTTCCTTCCTCCTAGGGCAGAGGGAGTAGAGCCTTTGGCAGGTTAATTTTGTGATGTTCTGGTAACTGTGTCTAGATACCTAATCATGTGAGCTACTCCAGCATGCCCAACCCTTTTTAAGCATCTATTTCTATTATGCTGTTTTCTATCTGAAATAATAGAATTTTGTCCATTTTCTTCAGTGAATACAAAATAATAGCACACTGAGAGACATACCCTCCCTAATGCCATAAATGAGAAGAAATTTCTATGTATGTCTTGGACAGATGAGAGGGTGAGAGAAGAAAAAATATCCTACCTCCAATGACTACATTATGAATGGCATTAAAAGAATACAATAATGCAGAGATGAAGAAGCTATTAATTCTGCCTTTGGGATCAGAGAGGATTTACAGTAGATTTGACATTTGAATTTGGTGTTGAAAAAAAAAAAGAAAAAGGATTTTATCAGGATGACTTGGTGGAGGTGGAGTATTTTAGCTAAAAGAAATAGGTAGAATAACTGCATGGCGAGTTGAAAGTTTATGGTGTATTTAGGGAGTCATGGATCAGACTATGTGATTAAAAAGGTGGACAAAACCTTTTGCATGGTGTGAGATAAGACTTGGAAGGACATTTGGGGCCCGAGTCTCTATTATTTTGATATGGCTTTAACACTAGAGAAATAAACTAAGTACTTTTCCTTGGGAAATATGTAATGTTTGTATATGGCAAGCTGATTTTTAATAATTACACATCTATTTTGTTAAAGAAATAGGTCTTTTTGTGTGGCTTCAGAGAGAACTTTAGGAATTTTAGGAGGCAAAAGTTATAGCTATTCACTGTGGTAGGTTGGGATATTGTTTCCAATTCTTTACATTCTGTAGCAGAATTGTACATCCATACTCCAAACTGTGTGTCCGTACAGCCCTTCCACTTAAAGTAGATGGCATAGTTCTCTGCCACGTTGACGTTAGACAGGCCTCTTTGAGTTGCACTGGAAGAGAAGTGGTCTGAAGAAACAGGGTTCCCATTCTGATGAAAGATTCCAACCCACTAACGTGGTTTGCCTTGCTCTCTGGTACTTTTTGCAACTGCCAGGAGAAGAACATTTCTTGAGCAGTCACTGTTACAAAGACACTGGGAATGCACACAGCATACCTGGCTCCCACCCAAAGCCTGGGACCAAGCCCATCCAATTCTTAACAAAGTCAAGCTGACCTGCATACCAGTAAGAAGAAAATAAAGGTTTGCTGTCATTACGAGATTTGAGGGTGCTTATTATGAAGAAAAAAACCAGAATCATTCTGCAGAAAAGCCTTTTAACCATCCAACCTCTTTGAAATAAATAAGAAAACTTCGGAGGCACTATTTCCAGGAGTATTCAACTAGTGGCTGCCAGTTATTGCTTTTCATCTCCACTGTTGTATCCCTGGAGTTAACCATTGTTCCTTCTGCTTGGAAGACTCTAAAAGCCACTAAATACATCCCATCATTTAAACTATGTATCACATGGTGGCAAGAATGGCTTTTTGCAAAGTTGTTGATTCATTTTATCTCTTTTTAAAAAATACTCCAATACTTCCAAGTACACTTAGATGGAAACCCGAACTCCCTACCAGACCCTGCATGATCCTCTACCATTTCTTCATCTTATCTCTGTGCCACATTATCCTTTCCTATTACACTTGAACCACATTCTTCAACTTTTTCTGTGCGATCAACATGCCTATCTCATTCTCATGTAGTGTAATTGGAATTACTCTCTGACAGATATTCTTTTCCCCCTCATCTTCCTATAGCTGATTCTTTCTCATCCTTCATATATCAGCTTAAAGATCTCCTCTGTGTGGCTTTTCTAGTCATGCTACCATTCTTTATTTTTTTTTTAAAGTATCTTACAAAACCAACAACTTGTTTATTTATTCAGTTAATTTCCCCCAAAAAATATGTGTTCTGTATGGGTTGAAACCATATTTGTGTTGTGATCTTTTTGCCTAGATCAGGTGTGTGTATATTTTCCAAAAAAAGAGAAAAGAGACTAAATGAATAAATAAATATATCCTTAGAGACATTATGGTGTGGTTTGAGTTATTAGCTAAAGATTGAATAAAATGAACTCTATGATTCTTTTATCTCAAAAATTCCTTGTGTAATTAGACTTGCGTGATTTATTAAACTGTAACTGGGAGAATTTAAGACCATATCTAAGTCCCTTCCTTCTGCCTTATTTTTGCATGGTAAGCTTTGACCTAACACAAATGGAATAGCCACTGAAAGTAATTATTTCTAATGTCCCCATATTGAACCAAAAACCCACCAAAGCATTCTTTGCAAATTACAGCACTTATACCATCTATGAAAGAGGACGGCAGTTCCACGTTTTGGATGGCATTTTCTTCTCCAGTGTGGGTTAGACTATAACTTTCTTCATCATTTATTGGGCTCTAGAGACATGAACGCAATTAAATAAACAGGCTGGTCTGAAAACACAGTGGTGTCACAATAAAATCAGGCCTGGAGTTGTCATGTAAATTTGAAATCTTAAGTATTGGATCAACAGAACCTACTGCCATCGGTTAAGCACCACACCGCATCAGCCCCTTCTCCTTGTAATCTGTTTTACAGGAATTTTATTGTGTGCGTGCATGCGTGTGTGTGTGTGTGTGTGTATGTGTGTGTGAGAAATCTTGTGTTTCAGATTTGAAGCATTAGGATAAAAATGTCTAGGCAAAGATGCCTTACAAAGTTTGGGAAGGTAAATAACAGCCCAAAACTCGCCCTTTTTGCGAAAGGCACAAGAGCATTTCTGATGAATGGCACAAAAGACCATTAACTGATGAATGGATAAATACAATATAGTATATCTGTACAATGGAATAGTTTTCAACATGAAAGGTATAAACCACTGATACATAGTATGTAAAAGAAGCAGTCACAAAATTATATGAATGTATGATTGTATTAAATGAAATGTCCAGAATAGCAAATCCAGAAAGATAAGAAGTAGATTAGTAGTTGCCAGGACTTAAGGAAGGAGGAAATAGGGAGTGACAGCTAAATGGGTGTAGGGCTTCTTGAGGGTGCCAAAATAGTCTAAAATGAGATAACGGTGATAGCTTCAAAAAGCCACTGAACTGTATACATTAAGAGGCTGAATTTGATAGAATGTAAGTTATATATCAATAAAGGTGTTATGAAAAAAAATGCTTGTGAGGCAAGAGTCTAAGGAGTAGGGTTATTCTCAAGTTAGCTAGAGCCACAAAGACTTTTTTCTAACAGAAGACACCTCCAAATTATGTTCTCTGTACTATGGAAATATCAATGGGTTATTTAATTATTGATATATCCAGCTATATATCAATAAATTTCTCACTGGATTGTTTAGTGTAGGAATGACGTATGCTTCACTAATTCTGAATATTTGTTTGCCTCAAGCTCCTTTTACTTCTTCTTATAAAGTAGTTCCTTAGAGGTAGATAAGATAGTGATATCATTGAGACCACTAATTTATTCTAATACACTGTCAAATAATTACTCCATACCTAAGATAAAACAAAATAAAATTTTGTACAGAAAAAATAGTTTTACATATATCTCTGGAATTGTTAAAAGTATTATTTATTTATTGGGGCAGCAGAGCAAGGTTTATTGAGGGATAGCAAAGTGATAGTACAAAGCCCCATGGAGGGGGGGGACCCTAGGGGTTGCCATAAAACTATCCTTTTGAACACCACTTGGTTTAGCCTGTGAGTGTTTAAGGGTAAAGATTAAGTCTTATTCATTGTATTATTAGTCCCTACCAGGTCTGACAAAGTTTAGCTACTTTAAAAATGTTTGTCAAATATATACTTGACAATAAGGAAATGGATTTTTTTTTCAAAAATTTTTTTATATATTTGACAGAGAGAGAAATCACAAGTAGAGAGGCAGGCAGAGAGAAAGAGGAATGCAGGCTTCCCACTGAGCAGAAAGCCTGATGCAGGGCTTGATCCAGGACCCTGAGATCATGACCTGAGCCAAAGGCAGAGGTTTAACCCACTGAGCCACCCAGGTGCCCTGGAAACAGATAATTTTGAATTCCATTCATCAAGGTACATTATATTGAAAAAAGAAGATTATATTGAATTTATAATATGTTCAAAATTTCCTTTTGTCTTTTAGAGCATTTTGTCATCCTCAGAATCAGAACATTGCTCATTTTTGAATATTGTAAACTGATGTATCATTACTTCTTGCACATTTTATTGATTTATTTTGTGTCTAAACAACCTCTTTTTTTTTTTAACCAACTTCTTTTTATGTCTAGATGACCTCTTACATTCTAACCCAGAAAGCTCATATTGTTACCTGTATTTGATCAACTGTGAGACATGAGTTTAAAGATGTAACCTCATTACAATATTTCTAGGGAGCCTTTTTCTAGAGCATGTTCCATAGAGTACAAATCTCCTGGCACAGCTTACTTAAAAGAAGAAAAAATAACACAATGAAAGGTTACACATGCAAGTAAAATCGGGCTTTTTACACACTATTGCCCCCCTTCACAGAGCATCACAAAGTCATTGGAATGTTAGACTGTGAGCCATCTTTGAAAATAAACCTATGATTTCAGTTTCCTGGTTGTGATATTATGTTAAACTTTTGTAAGATGTTACTGTTGGGGGAGACTGTATGAGGTCTGTATGGATCTTATCTGTATTATTTATTACAGGGAATGTGAATTTACAATTATCTCAACATAAAAAGTTAATGAAATACACACAAACTGTGGAAGAAACCTTAGCATTGCCCTTTTAATATCATATACATATATTTCTTTGTAAATAAATAAGTGATTCCATTAACAAACTTACTTAGTTTTATCTAAACCTAGTATTTTCAAACATATTTGATTGGAGATTTCTTTTATGACATTTATGGAACATTTTGCAAAATGCTGCCTAGAAGATTCCTAGCTGAAGTAGTTATGTTTGAATTGCAAAATTTGGGACAATTCAGTATAAGTCAGATTTTCCTATTTTTTTCTACTGCTATTTGATTCTTATTTTAGGTTCACAGCTTATCTCAGCAACAACTAAGGATTTCTAGTGTGTCTGTTTAAGATAAGAATGACTATATTTCTTTTGTGCCACCAGTGCCTAATACAGAGCTATGTATAGGGTTAGAATGAGCAAAGGATGCCTGTGCTGGTAGTCAGTCTCTCTTCTCCTTCCCACAATAGGGCGTAAGAAAGGTGTAGTACCAGTGACTAGGGTGATTTACATGAGAAGATTACAAATATCACCTAGTCTATTAAAGTCAATATTGGTTATCAAATGAGGTTTAAAACAAGTTTCCATGTAGTTTTTACTCGGGACCTAAACCTTAAGGGGGAAAAAAAAATAGATGTTAGGGAAATATTTCAATGGTTACTTTTGGTTCAACATCTGAAAGAAAAAAAAAGACAACTAGTTAAATGGAATATAATTTCAGATATATAGAGAAATATATGAATAGTAATTTAGAGAATCAGAAGATAGAAAGAAAAGATCTGAAAAATAATGATCTCAACTGAGAAGTTGATATATATTTTAATCCAAAAACTCAACTGTATCATAATTATCAGGGTTTCTTTTTCCCACAAATCAATTTAATTTCTTTTTCTGAGATCCCATTTATCAGGTCTAAGGAAAAATCTAATTTTTTTTGAGAGATCCCTCCTTTTTCAAAATTGTGCTCCTTTTCTTTTTTTTTTAATTTTTAATTTTTTTAAAGATTTTATTTATTTATTTGACAGAGAGAGATCACAAGTAGGCAGAGAAGCAGGTAGAGAGAGGAGGAAGCAGGCTCCCTGCTGAGCAGAGAGCCCGATGCGGGACTTGATTCCAGGACCCTGAGATCATGACCTGAGCTGAATGCAGTGGCTTAACCCACTGAGCCACCCAAGCACCACTTAATTTTTAATTTTTTAAATTTCTTTTCACTGTACCAGAATTCATTGTTTATGTACGACACCTGGTGCTCCATGCAATACGTGCCCTCCATAATACTCACCACCAGGCTCACCCAACTTCCCACCCCCCACCCCTTCAAAACCCTCACATTGTTATTCAGAGTTCATAGTCTCTAATGGTTCATCTCCCCTCCAATTTCCCTCAACTCCCTTCTCTTCTCCATCTCCCCATGTCCTCTGTGTTTTATGCTCTACAAATAAGTGAAACCATATGATAATTGACTCTCTCTGCTTGACTTATTTCACTTAGCATAATCTCTTCCAGCCCCATTCATGTTGATACAAAAGTTGAGTATTCATCCTTTCTGTTGGAGGCATAATACTCCATAGTGTATATGGACCACATCTTCCTTATCCATTCATCCATTGAAGGGCATCTTGGTTCTTTCCACAGTTTGGTGACCATGGCCATTGCTGCTATGAACATTGGGGTACAGATGGCCCTTCTTTTCACTACATCTGTGTCTTTGGGGTAAATACCCAGTAGTGCAATTGCAGGGGCATAGGAAAGCTCTATATTTAATTTCTTAAAGAATCTCCACACTGTTTTCCAAAGTGGCTGTACCAACTTGCATTCCCACCAATAGTGTAAGAGGGTTCTCTTTTTTCCATATCCTCTCCAGCACACATTGTTTCCTATCTTGTTAATTTTGGCCATTCTAACTGGTGTAAAGTGGTATCTCAATGTGGTTTTGATTTGAATCTCCCTGATAGCTAGTGTTGATGAACATTTTTTTCATGTGTCTGTTAGCCATTTTTATGTGTTCATTGGAGAAATGTCTGTTCATGTCTTCTGTCCATTTTTGACATGATTATCTGTTTTGTGTGTGTTGAGTTTGAGAAGTTCTTTACAGATCCTGGATATCAGCCTTTTTCCTCTACTATCATTTGCAAATATCTTCTCCCATTTCGTGGGTTGCCTCTTTGTTTCGTTGACTGTTTCCTTTGCTGTGCAGAAGCTTTTGATCTTGATGAAGTCCAAAAAATTCATTTTCTCTTTTGTTTCCTTTGCCTTTAGAAACATATCTTGAAAGAAGTTGTTGTGGTTGATATCAAAGAGGTTACTGCCTATGTTCTCTATGAGTCTCATGGATTCCTGTCTCACGTTGAGGTCTTTTATCCATTTTGAGTTTATCTTTGTGTATGGTGTAAGAGAATGGTCGAGTTTCATTCTTCTACACATAGCTGTCCAATTATTCCAGCACTATTTATTGAAGAGACTGTCTTTTTTCCACTGTATATTTTTTCTTACTACTTTTCTTATGTAGCATGAAGACTGAATGACTAGTACCTTTCCTCTGCTCCCACAACTCTCATACATACGATTATTAATATTGGCATTTTAAATACTATTTATATATCCTTGTATATTGCTTCTTTTTAAAAAAAAGATTTTATTTTTATTTTATTTGTCAGAGAGAGAGAATAGCAGGCAGAGGGAGAAGCAGCCCCACCCCTGAGCAAGGAGCCTGATGTGGTACTCAATCCCAGGACCCTATTCCAGGACCCTGGGATCATAACCTAAGAGCAAGGCAGAGGTTTGTTTAATCAAACAAACCTCTGTATTTTGCTTCTATTAACAACCTCAAGACAGGGACAATTTCTTTGTTATCTTTTAGTTGATAATGCTTTTTTTTTTTTTTTTTTTTTTTTTTTTTTTTGACAGAGAGAGATTACAAGTAGGCAGAGAGAGAGAGGAGGAAGCAGGCTCCCTGCTGAGCAGAGAGCCCGATGTGGGACTCCATCCCAGGACCCTGAGATCATGACCTGAGCCCAAGGCAGCGGCTTAACCCACTGAGCCACCCAGGCGCCCTAGTTGATAATTCTTGAACAGATCCCATTATATAACAGTTTCTAAATATATGATCTCAAATGAAGAGTGGTCAAATGATACTTAATAATTGAGTTGTCACATGTGTAAATGTTTTCTAAAAAGAAGCAACATTTTTCAAAAGGGAGAATGATTCTGTTCTCTGAAACTCGGTGTCTTTTTATTGGTGATATCATTACTTATATTTCAAAATGAATACAACATAAATGAATTTATAGAATAGAGAAAAATAAACCACCTAATTAAATTTACTTAATTGTGTCCTAGGCTGGAAAGGGTTAACAAAATAATCAAAAAGGAGAGTGTTTCCAACAAAGGAGATTGAAAAAAATTAGGGGGGAACAAAAGGCCTATAGAACACTGTGTTTGGAATATTGTATCAGCTACACTTAGCCAGTAGGTTTTTTAACAACAAAAAGAAAAAAGAAAAAAAAGAACCTATTTTTCTAAGTTGGATACTGTTTCTCTGTGCTTTATCTATAAAATGAAAATGAGAGTAAAACAAACACCATCTTTACGAACCAAGAAACAGACTCTTCCCTACAGAGAACAAACTGATGGTTACCAGAGGGGAGGTGGGGTGGAGGAGGGGTGAAATAGGTGATGGGGATTAAGGAGGACACTTGTGATTGATAGTGTGTGTTGTATGGAAATTGTATATCTGAAACTAATATTACACTGTATGTGAACTAACACGGATTTTAATAAAAACTACAAAATGCCATCATTAAACTCTTTCTCCTTCATCTTCCAGGAGTAAAATGGCTCCTCATTACTGTTTCCATTTATTGAGCTTCAAATTGCTCTTCTTCATTCTTTGAGGTATTTACTTCCTATCTCCTCTTCAAACTCTCTAGGCTAATTCTTTCTCCCACTCTTGGAAAATTCATCCACATCTGAGTTCTCCAACTGGTTCCTTCACGTACCTGTGATCATCTGACTTTTTCCCGCTCTTCAGTCAACATTACCTCAACATTACCTCTCTGTGGACCTGGACATTATTGGAAACTGTACCAACCTGAAATCACATTTTCAAAAAATATTTCTTTTTTT
The DNA here is from genome assembly GCF_030435805.1 of Mustela lutreola. NCBI lineage: Eukaryota > Metazoa > Chordata > Mammalia > Carnivora > Mustelidae > Mustela > Mustela lutreola. Next base: position 109,744,834 of record NC_081295.1, read on the forward strand.
TTTTTTTTTTTTTTTTTTTTATTATTTTTAAAGATTTTTATTTATTTATTTGACAGAGAGAAATCACAAGTAGATGGAGAGGCAGACAGAGAGAGAGAGGGAAGCAGGCTCTCCGCTGAGCAGAGAGCCCGATGCGGGACTCGATCCCAGGACTCTGAGATCATGACCTGAGCCGAAGGCAGCGGCCCAACCCACTGAGCCACCCAGGCGCCCTCAAAAAATATTTCACTGTAAGTTTACAAGCTTCTGATTCATATACTTGCTTAAAGTATAAATCTGTCAAATATCAGGATTGTCAACCCAACAAAAACAGCTCCATTAATTTCGTAGGACTGCTGTAACAAATTGCCACAACCTGGATGGGTGAAAATGACAGAAATTCATTATCTCCATTCTTGGAGCCACAAGTCTGAAACCACAATGTTGACCTTGCTATATTCCCTAAAAGGCTGTAGGGGAGGATCCTTACTTGCCTTTTTCAGATTCTGATGGCTCCTTGTGTTTCCTTGGCTTGCGGCAACATCACTCCAATCTCTGCTTGTGTGTGATCATGGCCTTGCTGTGTCTGCCTCTGTGTACTTTGCTCTTCTTAAAGGACCCTAATTTATTAAATATAGGGCCTACTCTAAACAAGTATGACTTTATCTTAACTAACAACATCTGAAAGACCATATTTCCAAATAAGGTCATATTCTGAGGAAAGGATGAACATGAAGTTGTAGGGGGATGCTGTTTAAGCCACTGCAACTGGGGGGTGCCCGGTGGCTCAGTTGGTTAAGTGTCTGTGTTCAGCTCAGCTCATGCATGATCCCAGGGTCCTGGGATCTAGCCCCATATTGGGGTCCCTGCTCGGTGGGGACTCTGCTTCTCCACCTCCCTCTGCTTCTGCCTTTGCTTGTGCTCTCTTTCTCTCTCTCAAAATAAATAAATAAAAATCTTTTTAAAAATAAATAAATAAATAAACCACTGCAACTTATCAACAGACTTCACCACTTTCTTCCTACCCTTCACCAACGTCCTGTCTCTACCTTATTCATTATCCAACATAATCTCTTCTGTTCCTTACTAGTATATTCACTCCATCACCCCTCACCAGCCCTCTCCAAAGCATTGAATGAATCTAAGCTTTTGCTATCTCAGTGTCTGCAGCAAACAATAAGACAATGGGACAAAAAGTGTTTTAAGTTAATCACAATCTTGAACTCAGAATTGTCTAATAATTCTAACATCTAATAATGTTTCACCAATATTCCCATGAGAACATTTCCTTATTTTCTAAGGAAAATATAACATTGTTTCTTTTTAATCACTCCTTCTTTACTTTTAATCATTGTCTACTTTTAGCTGGTATACTTGTCTGATCAGTAGAACCCTCCTCCTTTCCTCACCATTACAATAAGTGAATAAATCACTTGCCTCTATCCCCCATCCTCTGTACTCCACTAGGCCTAGCCTACTCCTCAGGAAATTTAATCTCTCTCTAAGGATTGCTGACCCCATTCATGTCCAGATATTTTGCTGCCTCTCTATTCTAACCATTTTCTTTCTCCAACAATCTGTTATCCTATTTTATTGTCTTCCACATATAAAAATACTTTACTATTTTCACTATTTATTAATCCATTATACATCCTTTAATTTTTTAAAAATTATCTAATTCATTTTCATTATAAAAGCACTGATTGCATACTCTGTCCCTAATTTCTTACTTCTTGTTCTCATAATGATTTGCATTCAATGATTTTGTCCCCTACCTACTCAGCCTTACAGGTCGAGATCATGCCACAGGCCTTGTCATTGGCAATAAGTGCACCCATCTCATCATTCCATTTCTTTGACCATCATCTCCTCTTTCTAGTTCCTTTCCTCACTTTCTCTATCAAGTAAAAAAAAAAAAATTCCCACCAGGTTGTCTAATCCATCGACTAACTTTGTCTTTGTTACCTTTTTCCTGTTATTTTTCTCCTAATTTTCTCCTTTCTAACCTTAATAACTTAACTCAAATTCTATGGTCCCTTGATTTCATTGCTCAAGTATGTATGCTCAATGCCCGCCCTCTCTCCCCCTTCAGAGGAAAACATGTAAAATTAAACTTAGAAATATCAGTTCATAATATATGACTATATTTTTTAAATGATTTTAAATTTTAAATATGATTTCATATTTTTTAAATATGAAAGCAGTCAGCATATATATGTGTCTAGTGTGTGTATGTGTATATTCACTTATATATGTAAAATATGGAATCTGATCATAAATTTACGTCTCTTGAAAATTTCCTAATGCTAAAATATGCAAAACTAGTTATATAATAGCTATATTAGTCATATACATACATTTCTTTTAAAATGTATTTTCTCCTTTTTAGAAATGTTCTGCCTTTCTTACATCCTATTTTCATGTGTTTTAAGCTTATTATTCACTTCTAAAACATTCTTCAAACATTCTTTGCTTTTCTAATTTAGTCTTTATAGGTATAACAATCATATAGTGCATTTTAGAATTCTTTACTATTTATTTTGTTTAGGTTCTATAAATACACTTTTCCTTTTTCGTGGTACAGTTTATCTTGACATATAAGTTCCTTAATTTAAGAGCTTTATCTCATGTTGATTTTTCTGATAGAAATTGTAGTATATAGAAAAGTACTCTAATTTCAAAAATGGGGAAGAGTTTGAATTTGTAATCAATTTGAAGTATTTCTGATATTATACGTGAGATACAGATATAAATTATTTTTTTTTTCTCTGTGGCTACCAAGATATCCAATCTCAGTTTATTGAATATCCCATTTTTTTCTTGGGAATTTGGTATGCTACTTTTATCATACTGTATACTGCCTTATTATCAGTGTCAATTTCTAAATGTATTATTATGTATCTTTGGTCTCTTTGTTTTCTCTCACTATATTTTTTACTTAAGAAAAAGTTTTGTAATATAAATTCTTCTCAGGTCAGTTTGGATTCTACCATCCTCCTTTATTTTTCCCTTCCAGAATTTTTCTATTTCTACTTTTTTATTATTCCATATAGAATAATTAGAATGAGAGAATTAGAATGAGCTTGATATTTCCTTTACCTCTCCACAAATAAAGCACTGTTGGTTTTTTGCAGGACATATAGAATATACAAAGACCTCACTTATTTTCTGTTATCATGTAGATGGGATCTCTTCTACAAATCTGGAGCTATTGGGCAATTCTTTTCACAGCCCTCCCTACTCTGATTATCTAAACTACTGGGTCAAGGAGAATTTCTTCGGCTAGGCCATCTGTCCATCCTAGTTCTCTAACACATTATTACAAAAACATGCTGGAAGAGAGTTTTGTTGGGTCTCTTTGAAATCCATTGCTGCCTCTGCCAGAAAAAATCTCACACTCTTTGTGTTTTTGTTCTTTTTGTGTTACAGGGAAATTTAATGATTCAAATTTTCTAAATTTCCTATTTTAATTTTCTTGTAAGTTATAGTTTCCTTTGCAAAAACCATCTCTGTGGGACGCCTGGGTGGCTCAGTGGGTTAAGCCGCTGCCTTCGGCTCAGGTCATGATCTCAGAGTCCTGGGATCGAGTCCCGCATCGGGCTCTCTGCTCAGCAGAGAGCCTGCTTCCCTCTCTCTCTCTGCCTGCCTCTCCATCTACTTGTGATTTCTCTCTGTCAAATAAATAAATAAAATCTTAAAAAAAAAAATCTCTGTGTTTCTTGGAATGGCTACCAGTTAACATAATAACTTATTTCTTCATTTTGTAGAAGAAAGAACAATAAAAATAATTAAGTATGGGGCCATACAAGTTATAATTAATTCATAACTATTGTGATTATCCTTTGTTTAACAAAATAAGATAAGAATGATAAAAATGACATATTGCAAATCCAGTCTTCATAGTTTCACTATATATATAAATATATATATGTAAGCTATATATTTTACATGTCTATATTATACATATGTATAATTGCTTCTTTCTAAATTAAAGATACATATTTATATTAAATTAACAAATAGTTGTCTACAAATATAATAACTGTCTCCAAATTATTTTTGTTTCTTGATTTGAATGCACCTGTCAATTAATAAGAGAAAATTGTGATATGTGATATCGTATTAATTAAATGCCACGAAAAATTGCTAATATCCTCACTGGGTAATCATGAACTCAATCCTTTCACGTTGACCTCAAGAGGGTATCCCACCTACATTCTAATAATTTTGGCTAACATAATTTATTGCCCAAGACTGTTAGTTTTATCTTCATAGTAGAGATTGACATCAAATATAAATTCATCTTGCTGGGGTTATTTTACTCAACATTGCTGAGGATGTCTCTGTCTCAGGTCCCTTACGCCAAACTTGTAACCCTGGCCAAACTATAAAAGTGAGACATGGGTAAGAACTAAAGCTTTAAAATCTATTTAAACATTTGCAGATGGATTTTTTTATAATTATCTCTTGAATAGATATTAATGTGTTCTTGCTATTGTCTGTCCATATTTTGCATGGCTAAAAGCTTTTCCCATCAAAACACAACTACACAGATAGCAGAACAATAAAACGACCAAAGTAAACAAACTTAAAAAAGATTTTTCTGAAATTTGTGTTCTCAACTTCCATTATACCAACTACCTTATCAAGTCAGAGTATTGTCCATTGATAGCAACTATGATCAATAAGCTTTGTAAGACACTGTTCATCATACAGAAAGGAATTGCCCTTATCACTGTAGGTCATCACTGAAAATTAAAAGAGCAAATGACTTCACGAAATCAAACTTGCAAGTTTATTTGGAGAGTTATTATAAATTATTAAAGCAATATACTATTTTTTTTTAATTTGGGTGTAGACAGTTTGTTCCATATTTAGGTATTAAAAACTCCTGCATGCCATCAGCTCTTAGACTGCTGTTGAACCTTATTGGAACGACCCAAATCAGGGATTTTCATCTACTAACCAGTAATTAAGTTAAAAACAGACATCTTTGGATTCACATTTCATAATTAAAAAACATGAGTCAATGGCATGATATCTTCATTGCTCACAAACTTCATATATAACTTAAAGATATTTCGGGTTCAATTCCAGACAACCCAAAAAAAGTGAGTCAAATGAATTTTTTGGTTTTCCAGTAGATATAAAAGTTATATTTTCATGATACTGTAGTCTATTTAGTGTGCAATAACATTATGTCTAAAAAGTCCCAATATACATACCTTAATTAAAAAAAAATACTTTATTGTTAAAAAATGTTAACCATCATCTGAACTTCTACCAAGTTGCAATCTTTCCTGATGGAGGATCTTGCCTTGGTATTGATGGTTGCTGACTAATTAGGATGGTGGTTGCTGGGATTGGAATAGCTATGGCAATTTCTTAAAATAACAATAAAGTTCACCTCATTGATCCTTCCTTTCATGAATAATCCGTCTGTAGCATGAGATGTTATTTTTTAGTATTTTACCAATAATTTAATTTCTTTCAAAATTGAAGTCGATCCTCTCAAACTCTACCATTCTCAAACCCTCTCAAAACCCAGCTTTATCAACTGAATTTATGTAATACGTTAAGTCCTTTGTTGTCATTTCAATGGCGTTCACAGCATCTTCACAGGTTTTAGATTCCATCTCAAGAGATCACTTTCTTTGATCATCCTTAAAAAGCAACTTCCTCATCCATTATCGTGCAATTCAGTCACGGCTTCAGGCTCCACTTCTAATTCTAGTTCTCTTGCTATTTCCACCACATCTGCACTTACTTCCTCCACTGATGTCTTGAAACTTCATTTGTAAAAAATGCAATATCTGTGAAGTGCAATAAAATGAGGTATGACTGTGCTGAAGCTCTCTCAAGATTCTCTGGGAACAGATGGCATCATGAAGGAGACAATTTCCCCCAAAAAACTCAAATTAAGCAGCAGACACCCATATGTAGACAGCTTCCACCCAAGATTCCCAGACAAAGACATTCCAATGCCAGGAGCCACCATCTATCACACAATTTCTTTGTGTCTATCTCCTCCTTTTTATAGGTATCTTTTAGTTTTTTTTTTTTTTTTTTACAATTTAGATTTCTAGATTATCATTTATCAATGATATGAACCTTTAGGTTGTTTTACCTTTAATTCTGTGATTTGACTTTCAAAGTCTAATCTTTGGTATTTTGTCAACATCCAACAAATAGGATAAAGACTAAAACAAAAATATAATTAAGCTTGGAAAACTGACAACTGAGTCATCTGGTTAATAAGTTCAGATGAAGGATGGAGTTGGTGTTCTTTGCTCAGAACACATAATGTAGGTGTGTGGCTAAGAGAAGCATTTTAGAACTTTTTAGCAAATCAATTTCTTGCTGTCTTTGACATCTTAGTACCATGTCACATTCTGTTCTGCTTCTACACAACAGCTAATACAACATATGATTGAAGTTAAACACACAGACACACACAAATGAAATCAAACACAAAAAAGATCTCACTCAAAACTCAACCATTCTTAAGCTTATGGACCTCATCAGTTTTTTCAAACGTATATGCTATCCAAAAGCAAAAATCTGGACTTTTGACTTTTGCTTAAGCATGTAGGCCCTGAATCCAATGCTGCATGGAAAGAAAGACTGAGAAAGACCTTGAAGGACTAAAACTTTCCACTGAGACTTAGAGGACTTTAACCCTGTCTTATGGTTGGTTCTGTCTGCTATCACAAAAATACACACACAGACTGGGTGGGTTAAATAAAATAAATTGATTTCTACAATTCTAGAGGCTGAGATGTCCGAGATCAAGGTGCTGTCAGATCTGGTGTCTGGTAAGAGCTCACCTTCTTATTTGCAGATGGCTCTTTTTTTGTTATTTCCTCACACTGAGGAGAGCAGAGGGAGAAACACACTTTCTGGTGTCTCTTCTTATAAGTGCAGTCATTCCATTGTGAGGGCTCAGCCTCATGACCTAATTACTTCCTGAGAGCCCTATCATACCATTATATTGGAGATTAAGGTTTCAACATATGAATTTGGGGGGAGACACAAATATGCAGTCCATGGCTGCCCTTAATTGTTAATTTATAACACTTTTGTTAAGTTCATATTGTCCCACCAATGTCTATCTGAGACATTAGCTTTGCTACCTTTTTATCCTGGCACATGATTAATATAACCTCAATTTTCCTAAATCTACTGAAGAACTCAATGAGAAACAATTTTCAGAACAAGGTGTACTCTGACCAAATTTCCCCTGTCTGTGCTACAAAATCTTTAAATTCTTTGCTTTCTGCAAAACACTTATTTTAGAGTTGTCCTCAAGTAGTAATAATTTAGCAGACATTTAGCTAGTGGGTTTTGGTCTGTGTGTGTGTGGGGGAGGGAGTTTGTTTGTTTGTTTTTTTCTTTTTTTTCCTGTCATGTGTATAATAATACATAAACTAAAGTTTCATGGAGAAAACTTTCTGGTCTATTGCCGTCCAACAGCGATAATAACGACCCTCCATGCGGTTGGGTTTCAAAAAAGGGCACTCCTTTATTTCATATGGCCATCACTTATATAGGGGAGCTAAGCCAATCAGCATAGACAGTGATATGCATCCACCAATCTTGAGCTTGTTACCAAGTATCCACAGCATAGCAATAGTTCAACAGCCAATAGGCAGTAGTTCCTGTTTACGATCGGTCACTCTAGACACACCTTCTGGCAAATCGCCAGGCGCCATTTTGCAAAGCTCTGCAGTTGATGGATCTCTGGGTCCCTGGAGCATCTGCCCTCGACACTGGTCTTTTTAAAAAATTTCTTAATTTTCTATTTAATGGGGCTATAGATTAATACTATTGGTTATTTAAAATAGATGTGGATATCACATAGCTTGAGTATTATCGTTCAGGAAATATATTTGTGAGCCTACAATGGGTCAGTCATTGTGTTGGAGATTGTTAAGTAAAGTAAATTTTGTTCAAAAATTATGATATGATAATTTAATTAATACCAAAAACAAAAGTCTGAACTACATAGCTGTCAAAAGCTAACTATATTAACTTCACAATAGGTTTTTTACTAAAAGAAAACAATCTCATAAATGGTTATTATTGTTACTGGTCTGACTTTCAACAACAACAAAAAAATGTCTGATTTCAACATCTCATCACGTAGCAAAAAAAGAATATCTTATAAGAGCGTACTTAAAATGTCATGTTTATATGTTTCATATGAAAATAGATTTATTTATCACTTTAAATGGTGACAGTCAAATTTTCACCTAGGAAAATTTAAGTATTCTAAAGCTGTGTGTAATAAAACTGGTTTTCCTTAGGAAAAACAATCAAGAAACAAAAAAGCCTATTATTTAGTATCCTGAATAGGAATCAGCTATCTAAAATTTCTTATTTGCTTCAATGGGAATGTCACAACTTTTAGTTAAAGAATAGATCATCAACTAAAAACCAAGAAGAAAAACACCTTTAGTTAATCTTTCAATAACCATTCTTACTTTTTAGCTTTGATCAAAGGTAGTCTGTGACTGAAATAAACACAAAATAGAGTCCATGCACAGTCATTGCATTGTATAGTGAATGTTGAATAATACTACATGATTTCATTGTGCTTTCCTTCATTTTAGTTGAAATTTCTTTTTTTTTTCTTTTTAATTTCCAAGATTCTTTAATGTTTGCAGCTGAAGAACCTGGCACATTTCTCTGAAAATACAGTAGGAAGAAGAGAAAATACAAAACAGGGCTTGGGGTCATGAATGTACTCAGTCATCACTTGTGTCCATGTCCTGTATCCAGAACTTTATCAGACTTATCCCAACCCATATATTATTACTAAGCAGACACTAGAATTCTCATATCACTCTTTAGTGTGCATATAAAGTAAAAACAGGTATAGAATATAGAAATGTGATTAATATATGGTTGCTGATTGTAAGAAGGCATACATTTCAGGAAAAAATTAAAATAACTCTTCATTTCACATAGTAAAGGGCATTTAAGATCATTTGGTAACTTGTTTTAAACAAGAGGCATGACAAAAATAAAATCCTAGATGAAGCTGGCCAATATTAGTCTGACACTTCCTCTCTCAGTTTAGCCATGGAGTTTGTAAGTATTGAAATAATATCATAATAAGATATCCTTCTTTTTTATTCTTTAGAAATTACATTTTATTATACTTATTAATATTATCTACTTATATTTTTATAACACATGTTGGCCACTGTAATGTTTAAAGAAAGACAAAATATATAAGGAAAATAAAGCTGCTTCAGAGAAAAATAACTGTGAGTATGAAAAACAAAATCCAAAATCAAAATTTGAGTGTGAGATATAACATGGTAAACCAAAGAATGACAAAGATAGTTAATTACATCACTGATAATTATAATTTAGAGCATATCCTAGTGTGCTACCTTCTTCCATATCTGCCTCTTCTCTTCAATATGCCTTCACATAGCCTTATTAATTTTGTACTAGATCAATGAAGATGACTATACAGAAGCAAAATAAAGCTTTGCCCACAGGTTGACTTGACCAGAAAGAAAAGTTCTGTGTATTCTGCACAGCTCCTAAAGTCTTTTTTTATGGTACTTTGATGAGTTAAGTGTTATATGCAATGGATGAATTATTGAACTCTACATCTGAAAATAATTATGTACTATATGTTGTCCAATTGAATTTAAATTAAAAAAAGAACTATTCACATTTCAAAAAATGAAATTTTATAGAGAATATTTAAAGTCATTTGTGGAAATAAAATTCTCAACAACTAGAATTCATTTATATTATTAAATAAGTCATGGGTGATATACCATTTTACTTGCAAATTGTATTCCTCAAAATCTAATTATAAACCATATATAAAGGTCTGACTTTTATTGTAGTAATGCTACTAAAAAAGAACAAGAGAAGTAGTAATTTGTTATATATCAGTGAGTAATGGAGTCTGGTAAGAGTAACAAACACTTCCATAGCTCTTAAAAAACTCTAAGTACCTGGGACGCCTGGGTGGCTCAGTGGGTTAAAGCCTCTGCCTTCGGCCCAGGTCATGATCCCAGGGTCCTGGGATCGAGCCCCGCATCGGGCTCTCTGCTCAACAGGGAGCCTGCTTCCTCCTCTCTCTGACTTCCTCTCTGCCTACTTGTAATCTCTGTCTGTCAAATAAATAAATTAAAAAAAAAAAAAAACTCTAAGTACCTAATAAAACTCTAAGTACCTAAGTACCTAACTTAACTTAAGACTCTTCACCAATCCCAGTTTAAAGAAGAGAAAACTGAGGGCAGTGAAGTTGTGTAATTTGTACAAGGAAACATATTTATTAAGGTAGGAGCTTAGATTTAGTCCTAGACCATCCAGTCCGAATCTGTGCTCTTAACAATGATGTCATAAAAAGGGATTTGAAGGGAAGAGTAGAAAGAGAGAGTGAACTGGAATGAGAAAAAAGAGAGCAGGATACAGATGATAATGGATGATAGAAGATAGAGAAATGATTGACGATAGATAGATGGTTAGATAGATGAGAGAGAATAAATAGACAAATGGTAGGGAAGCTTACAAACAACTTGGTTCTCTGCTTACTGTCTTAGGTTGATAATGACAGGCACGTTAATGTGCATAAGAATGGTGATGACCTTCCTGTCCCTCTTCAGCAGCCTTCTTGCCTGTCTATTCAGAAACCCTTGGGAAACGTCTCAAGTACAGCATCAGGGAGGCTATGCCCAGCCTCTCAGCCACACATATTACAGGGGGTAAATCAAATGCCCTCATTGTTGATACGAGTAATTTTAACATCTTTATTTTTCCTCTGATGGATGAACAGAGGGCACTAGCCTCTTCTGAATGACTGCAACTGCATAAAAGAGCTGTGGCTCTGGGTTATTTTACTACAGAAAGCATCTTTTGCCATGGGTCACTGTAGGTTTTATTTCAAGGAGATTAATCCTTCTGAGGGAGAAAGATAAATTTGTGGTGTATTACTTCTGAGTAGCTCTCACAGATGTGCGGAATTAACTGATAATGATGCTTACTTATGCTATGGAGGACAAGGGATAGTCATTCAGTCCAGGCTGCATTCATCATCTAGAGGATAACAAGGGGGATGTTCAAGGATCCTTTGCACACTTCTTTCCCTATTTCTGTGCATTTGAGCTATGGACTGAGGGACAAGACTTGACATAGGCTTTAACCAGGAAAGAAAAGCAGACCATTGCTAGCACAGATACTGCTGAATCTTGCACATACTTATGGATTTCTACATGCTAATATTCTCTCAGTTGTTCCAGGTCAAAAATAGGGTTCCAATACTGGATCAGCAGTTGCTCATCCAATTCCATATACCAAAAGAAGATATATATTTATTTTCTGGTATATTCTTCTAAAGAGAGAGAATTAGATTGAAAAATAAAACTTTTATCTAACATTGGATTTATTGATTATGGTCTTTTAAAAGTTGAGCTGAACACTTTTGTATTCAGTTCTCATCTGGGTTAACAAAGACTATATTATATATCAAAATGTTAATATCTCTTTATATTCCTCTAAAACTTTGTATATTTTACAATAAAGTATTTTATTTGAATGATTTTTTAAAACCAATCTTTTTCTATTAAGAATGTCCTTATAAAATGTCAATAGTCCTTTTAATCTCACTCATGCTCTTTCAAGTCCTGATATGTACCTGAAATACAACCCATTACACAAGAGATGGTGTCATACAACTCCTGAGACTTGGTCATTTTAAAAGAAATCTATTTTCAGTTTCTCTCTGTTTTTTCTAAGCTACATCCTTTCTGGATTTTCCCCATTTCTTTTCTTTTTATCACTAATGTTTTATCCCTCTTTCCTTTAGAGGCATTCTCCCTTATTTATTGTCTAAAATTAAATTGTGATTCCTTTTTAAGCTCCTTCATTCTGGATGAATATTTCATTGTTTAATGATGCTTATAGTGAATGAGTGACTTATTTTCTTTTATGAACTTTAAACATTTTTTTTTTTTTTTTAAAGAGAGACAGGAGTGGGCAGCAGCAGATAGAGAAGGAGAGAGTGAATCTGAAGCAGGCTCTACACCCAGTGAGGAGCCCGGTGCGGGGCTCTATCTCATAACCCTGAGATCATGACTTGAGTTGAAATCAAGAGTCAGATGTTTGACTGAGCCACCCAGGTGCCCCAAAACTTTAAATATTTTAGTCTGCAACCTAAACATTGGAGTTAGGGAAAACTTGAAATGGAGAGGAAATAAACTACATAAACAAAAATCAACATTTTATTGAAAAAATACTAGTTCTGAATGACACCATATTATTAGTCTGTCTGGAAAACTTTGTTTCAGTCCAAATAAATTCACATTTTATCTCACTTTACTGCTACAAGTATGTTCTTTTCTTTTTTAAGGTACATTATTTAAGGTTTCATTTTTAAAGTACATATTACAATTCTGATGTTTCTATAGTCTCTTACTGAGCATAAGTCTTTAGTGAAATAGATACAAATAGAATGCTGAAAATTATACATTTATGTCTGTACATATATATGTGTTATTTTATATATGTTAAAGCACACTTTAAAGCACCTGTATTTTGATAAGATTGTATACCGTTTTCATTAAACCCATCATATTCCAATATGATATTATGCACAGACTTTGATGAAAAATATTATATTCTAACTAAGCTTAAATTCCCTCTCAGAGTCCCAGCTCTCCTGCTCTGGGACATATCATTGAGGTTTCAGGGTGGCCAAAGGTTAAATCTTTCTAGAATGATTCCTTGAGTAATTTTTAGCTCTTCCCATTCATCCATTCATCATTATTGAGGTCTTATGTGTGCCAGATGCCAATATTAACTAAATGGAGGATGTAGCCATTTTCATCAAAGGAAGCTTAATTTGTTAAAGGATTTCGTAAACTTGAAGGGGAAGTTTCATTATATTGCAATGTACATTATAACAGAAATTTGTGCTTGGTGCTATTACCTCACAGAAGAGAAAAACTGATACTGAGGTGTGGAGAAAGCTACCTGTTCTTCAGCTTTCCTGCAAAACTGAAGCAGGATTAGCTTAACCAAAAAAAATGAGAAAAATAATATTTTGGCTGAAAGAAATAGTATGAGCCAACACAGAGGAATGAAAGAAAGCACAGACAATTGCTCATAATTTCTGGACTGTGATACATGAAGAGTTGATCACGGTGGGGTGGAGTGGGTGGGATTGGGCATCAAGGCCAGACGCTGGAGAAATGTAGAGTGAACAGATTGTGAAGAGCCTCGGCTGATGAGCCGAAAGCATTCTTTTGAAGTCAATGAATGTCTACGAGAGGCAAAGACGAAATGGAAACCAAGAAGAAACCCAAAAACATGTACATTTGGCAAAGAGCACAGAGACATTGCAGATGATACATTCTAGATAGTTATTAAAAATAAGCCAAGGACTCTCCTGCCTGTATTTTCCCTTCAATCTACCTCATCTATTTTACCACAAACTGAAGGAATGATCTATTCTTATAATCTATATTTCTTTCTTATTTTTTTCTGAAACCCAGTTATTCAATATTCAAATTTTCATCTAACTTTACAGATGCATTTGATACATTTGATCACTTTCATCTTCTTAGCAACTTTCTTCAGTTGGCTACTAGGAACCAACACTCTCTTGTTATTTCTAATACACTGGTGCTTCTTTCTTTTTCGTCTTTACTGGGGCATCCTCATTTCCCAGACCTCTGATGTTGAGTTTCTCATGGCTTTGTGAACTAATTTCTTTCTTCTATCTGTATTCACTTCTTTGGTATTTTTATGCTGTCTTAAGTCCTTCCTTGTCCTTTATAGATAATGCCCCATGAATTTATTTATTTATTTTGTTTTTAAGATTTCACTTATTTATTTCAGAAAGAGAATGCTCAAGCAGGGGGAGCCATCAGGGGGAAAGGGAGAAGCAAGCTCCCTGCTGAGCAGGGAGTCCAATGCGGGGATTAATCCCAGGACTCTGGGATCATGAGCCTAAGAAGACACAACAGATTGAGCCACCTAGGTGCTCCAGACTAGTGAGTTTAAAACTTCAATTTAGTCTTCTCTCCTAAACTCAGGCTTCTGGTTTTATAATGAACTGCCTCCTCCACATTGCAGTATCTTGGAATTAATATGTTTGAAAACAAAATCCTAAACTCCCTCTCCAAAAGATGTCTACCTATGACCTCCCCAATCTCAGTTAGTGGATCCTCTTTGGTGGATCTTCCACCTATCCTGTTGCTCAGGACAAATATCTCTTGAGTCAAAACTGATCCTTATATTTTAGAATGTAAGCTCCAAGAAAGCAGAAATTTTGTGTCTTTTATTCACTGATATATCTCTATGACTTGGAAAATGTTTTATGTATCGTAGGTACTCAAAAAATGTTGAATTGAAATGAAGACTTATCTTAAAATCTACATCTATTTAGTCAGGAAATAAGGTCATCTTTATTTATTTTTAAATTACAAAATTGAAGCACTTATTATTTGAGTCGATACCCCTGTGGTCCAAGTTACCATTATCTTGTGGCAAGGTTATTGCTATAACCTATTGTTCCTTTTGTTTGCCTTTATACTTTATTCACAAATTAGTAGTTAAAACTGATTAAAACACACATCACTAACCCTTCTACTCAAACCTCTCCCTTTGGACACCCTATCACTAACAGTAAATCTTACAGACTTAAAGCAACCACTCTGTCTCTTTATAACCTTTTTTTTTTTTTTTTTTAAGACTGATTTTATTTATTTGATAGGCAGAGGTCACAAATAGGCAGAGAGGCAGGCAGAGAGAGAGAGGGAAACAGGCTTTCTGCTGAGCAGAGAGCCCAAGGTGGGGCTTGATCCCAGGACCCTGGGATCATGACCTGAGCTGAAGGCAGAGACTTTAACCCATTGAGCCAGTCAGGCGCAACTCTTTACAACCTTCCTGAGTGCATTTATTACTCTTGGCTTACTCTTATCAAGGCTCACATATTCCTCACTGTTGCTTAAACTTCAGGTATACTTCTGCCTCTGGTCCTCTGCACTGACTGTATGCTGTGTCTGGAATGTTCTCCCTTCAGATATCTGCAGGATTATCTCCTCATTACTTTATGTCTTTACTCAGTATTATGGATAAAGTCTTCCTTGACCATATCATTCAAATTACCACCTCTCTCCAATCTCTGACAGTTTCCTTGCTTTGTATTTTGCTTTGTTACTTTTTTTATCTTAACATCTATTTTAATTTGCTTATTATTTTTTTAAATTATCTTTCTTTCTTACTGGAATGTAAGCTCCATGCAATTAGGATTTTTTTTTTTTTTAATGAGAAATCATCAGTGCCAAGAATGGCACCCAGTACATATATGAAACTGCTGTTTTCCCAAAACTTATTTTTTTTTCTGATACTGTCCTGACAGTCATATCTGAATCATCTAATAACTGATCTTCCTGTCACCATTTTTATATATCTATAGTCAATTGCCTACAAATACATTCCCCATAACTGTACCTCAAAAAGGCTTCTTGAATAAATAAGCAAAACTTCAGTTATGGATGGAACTGAATTGTCATGATTATGACATTTCTGAAATAAAATGCATCTCTATTCCAATAATGTGTTTTTTAAATAAAGGAAACTTTAATAATGATCTAAGTTCTATTATCATACAATTAAAATACACCAAACTAATGTTAAAGTATAACAAAAATTTGAAACAAAATTAATGTTTAAGTATGATAATTTTATTTTTCTCATACATTGAGATTAAATTAGAATTGAATATTATTATTAAAACTTTCACATCTTTGGTACATAACTTTGGGAAGTATTTGATACAGTAACTATAAATTGTATCATTCAATCACCTTCTGATACTGAAGGGGTTTTTCCTGGTGAACATTGGCATGTTTTACTTTAACACATCTTACTAATTCCCATAGTGATTTTTATGGGGCTGTTTCCAACCCCCTTCAGCCTGTCAATATGGTCAGATCCTTGGCCATTTCCCACAAGTTTGTAAAAACCAAGACAACATATGAAAAAGCATGCAAGTTAGCCCACCTTCTTTGATTAGAGTGGTGTCTATATACCTTGGAACTGCTGTCCACAGACCAAGCAGCTTCTTGTTGATCAGTTGAGTGCTGTCTATAGAGTATAGTCCAAATGATAGAATCTGGCAGCTCCTCACACCATTCCAAAGTCAGTCTTAGGGGAAAAGATACTCCATACTCATAAATAATCTCTTCCTTGCTTTCCCTTGGTAGCATGATCCTGCATATACCATTTTCATTTTATTATAGAAATATTCTGGGCATTGTTTTTCCCGTTAGAATTTTTTTCTAGTATCACCCAAGACATCGTATGTGTTTCAGATTTCAAGATAGTTTGATATCCTTCAGTGATAGGGGAAGTTTCAATTAGTGTCTGATAGCAAGCTGGTAATTGGCCCTCAAATGGAAAATCTCTAGGGCAAAGTTCCAGCTATTGTCTTTGAAGGTGCTCTCGGGCTTTTTCCCAATAAGCACCAGTCTAAACACTATATGGAGATATCAAGCAGAGAATTTGTGCCGGCACTCTACCCTCTATTCTACACTGTAGGGTCTCAGGAAACCTTTTTTTCCTATGTGACATGCTCAATAAATATTGCTTGAAGGGCAGATTTACATGCCTTCTGTTTTGCAGAAAGAGTTCCCCTGTCAAATACAATGTACATTCCTAAATATATCCAGGTAAGAAACATAACCATTTTTATCCCAGCTTTCACCTTAATTTTATTTTTCTTGAAATCAAATTCAGGAATGGAATCTTACTATCAAAACTTTCACATCATTGGTACATGACTTTGGGAACTGTTTATATGGAAACTATAATTTATATATTTGATAAGATTCACGAATGTAATTTGTTAGGAGATGAGAAGATGAAAGTTAAACATCTGTAAAATAAGATGAAATGGAAAAAGAAGTATGCAAAGTGTGACCTGCTTGTAACATATTTTCATTTGTTTCTGTTTGCTGGCTTTCCATCTGTGAAGTGAATTAGATTTTGATCTCATATAAATCTTTATAAATTCAAAACTGTAAATTTAGTTACAAAGTTTTTAGAGTCAATATAGGTCAATATATTTCTCATAAATAACTTACTTAGATTAAGATGAGTTCTTGGGAATTATATTGTTCTAAGTTAAACAGAAATGTAATTTAACTTATTCTCTTTCATTTCATGTGGTGTTAACGAGACCTCAGATTTATAATTTGGATTGCTCTCCCTAAAAAGTAAAAATAGGGGCACCTGGGTGGCTCAGTGGGTTAAAGCCTCTGCCTTCTGCTCAAGTCATGATCCCAGGGTCTTGGGATCGAGCCCCACATCGGGCTCTCTGCTCAGCGGGGAGCCTGCTCCCCCCCCCCACTTGCCTCTCTTCCTACTTGTGATCTATGCCAAATAAATAAATAAAATCTTTTAAAAAAGTAAAAATAATGGAATATCAACAAGAGAAAAAGAAAAAAAAATGTCAAACTGTCATTGCGGCATTAGTAAGAAATAAAGATGAATGGATATTTGGATAACATTGAACTCAATATGTTTCTCTAATAAAACCGTATACACTCAAGTTCTTATTTTCCCTTTCATCTGCCTTTTCTGAACCTGGAGTCCCCTTAACTAATACTGCAAAGATTCAACAAAAGAACTTAGCATTTTATAAGACTTTAGACAAAAATAATTCTCATTTTTTCCATTTCTGAATGTGAAAAAAATATTTGAAATATAATATTTATAATATAAATATAATATATATAAATATAATAAAATATTTGAAATAAAAGAATGTTCCTTTGCTATTATTCTTTTCCTTCTATTTTTGTATTTTTAGTAACTTTTCTTTTTCTCATTTTTACATAGGAATGAAGTAGAAGATGTAGTGAAATTACTTTTCAAATGATAATTTTAAAAATTAAATCAATATACTATGCAAAAGCAAACCAAAGAATAGCATTCTATCTCTTTGGTTCATGAACTTGTTCTTTTGTAAAACATCATACTATTTTTCAAATCTTATAATATATCGATCAATCTTTTTTTTTTTAAAGATTTTATTTATTTATTTGACAGAGAGAGATCACAAGTAGGCAGAGAGGCAGGCAGAGAGAGAGGAGGAAGCAGGCTCCCTGCTGAGCAGAGAGCCTGATGCGGGACTCGATCCCAGTACCCTGAGATCATGACCTGAGCCGAAGGCAGCGGCTTAACCCACTGAGCCACCCAGGCGCCCTATATCGATCAATCTTATACACCAAATATATTATAGACATTTTATGACATCCCCCATGCTCATTCCAGAATGATTCTCTGTCCTTCTTGCCTTTAGAACCAGCTACAGCCTCTCTTACCACCCATATTGGATGAGAGGCTTCAGCAGGTCAACCTAAATGAGCTCAGCTTCTATTGTTTCTACTGACATACCAAAACCCAGGGAGTCCCAACAGGATAATCATTCTGCTTTATTGCTTCAAATCAATGGGCCATTTCTGCTTCCTGTGTGGCAAAAGAAAGTACTGAAGATCTCTTTGAGTCTCTGGAATATGCCATTAACATAAATAGTATTTATCCTCTGTTGGATACAAAATGATTCAAAACAACATGGCCATCTAATGACTGATTCATCAAGAATTGTTTCAATTAGAGTGTTAATGCCATGGTGTTTTCTGTATGGCACTCATGTAGATCATCTTGTACTTCCCAACTTACTATTGACTAACAATTTATATTTGTTTCCATGCAATTTCCCTCAGATAAAAGGATGGCCATGGACTCAATATATGATTATACAAAAGGATCTAATTTATACTTGGGGTTCTTTTGATTTCACATGCCTATATATTTTTATAATATTGAATTAAGAGAAGGAATGGCTGCATAGCTCACAGACCTCCAAAGAGATTTAGAATATTCTCTTCCTATGTGCTTACAGTTTCAAAAGGGAAAAAAATCCTGCATGGCAAACTCAGAGACACAGTCTTAACTTCTCCCTAGAGAAATGTATTTACCCTCTAACAGGTAAGGACCCAACGATCTTCCTACAGTCTTACAAGAATAGATATTCCCAGCTCTATATAAGTGGAGACACTGGTATTTCTAGTTCCCTTTCCTAAAGGCTCATCCTTCTGAACATGTGGTTTATGATGTCTGGCTCTCATCATATCACCTCTGGGGTATGATCATGGGGGAACCAACCCCACCAAGTTACTTCTTCTGGTGTTTTGGTTCTGATCCCTGAGCAAGGTGTCTCATGTTTCTGCCAGCTAGTTAGGTAGCACTTTCTCTCTCTCAATATATATTAATATATAAGTGTGTGTGTGTGTGTGTGTAGTAATTCTGACTTAATAGGATACAGATTCCCAGGTGTAGAGCCTGTGGTGTCCTGGGCACCAGAGCTGACTGATGCCTTGACACCTGTATTAAGGAAAAAGAGCCCTAAAGGTGGGATTGTTGAAAGAGTATGTCCTGAGGGAATCTCATTCTCTAAGGTCATCTATTTA
This sequence comes from Mustela lutreola, assembly GCF_030435805.1. Classification (NCBI taxonomy): domain Eukaryota; kingdom Metazoa; phylum Chordata; class Mammalia; order Carnivora; family Mustelidae; genus Mustela; species Mustela lutreola. Next base: position 109,764,324 of record NC_081295.1, read on the forward strand.
AGAGTAGTTTCTCTTGGAAACTTGAATTGGAAGAAGGAAATCTAAATATGTGCATATTTTTGTCTTTGGTACAACAGTATCATTCATTGTGACACTCTTAGCTTTAACTTCCTTATCTCTTTGAAGATAAAATAATTGATTTCATTCACAGGACCATCACTAAAATTAAGTTGCAATATGGTAGGAACACTTTGTGCCCTTTGATGTGTTATGCCAAGGAGTTATTTGAGATAAGTTTACCTTTCTATTTTCTACCTTTTTCATGTTCTAGATTCAAAATGTTTTGAAGAAAAAGTGTGTAATTTGGGAAATGCTGCATATTTTTTCCATTGCTTGAAGGTTTACAACATTGTATAATACAGAAAGTTCTACAAAGTTCAATACTAACTTTTTTCTTTTTCCTACTTGGAGTTCGGCCACGTTATTTGACCATAGAAAGCTATTTTCCTTAACAGCTTACCATGAAATACATATTTTAGTGAAGGACAGCAAACCAACAAGGGCCTTCAATAAGCTTTCTTTTGACTCCACAAGGAATAATAATTATCAATGACTCCCATGGGAGTTGCTGCTGGGTAGTAACTACCAGAAACATTCTCCTTATGAAGAACCATGTCTACCTTTATAGGTTTCTTTCTTCTTTTGTGGGTGAAACTGCTCTTTTTCATTCCCATATTATTTCTTCTATCAGCTTGATAGTTCTATCAGCTTGACAGAAGAATGTAGGAGTGAGGTCCTTGACAGTGGGGGTAGGACTGAAACGGTCTGAGGAAGGCCAAGTAGTGATAAAAGAACATCCTCAAATGCCAGTAGATTTTCCACTCTTTATTATGTAACGTGATTTGTTATTTTTTGAAAGTTAAGATTTCACTTAAAAGAAACAGAAAGATGTTGACTTGGACCATTCATGATTCTGTTATACTTTCAGGTGTTTCACAATGAAAAGAAAAGAAAACTAACTTCAATGCCACTTTTATATCTGTTCTCTGAGCCTCATTATTTGGCACCAGGAGATATGCACTGATGCCAAGCTGTTAAAATTTTGACATTGCCTGGTCTGTTGGACTGGTGCTATACATATCCTTAGACTAAGGCTATTACAACTCTTGACTACTTTTCTCCATCTCTTCTATGTTTAGCTCCCTAAGGGCTGTTCAATCAAGACTCAATAAAAATTGTTGAACTGTTCAGCTTTTTATTGAGAGTCTTGATGCTACAGCCCCACAGGAGCCCACTGAAAAGAGGATTAGCCTCGTTACCATAAAGAGGCAAAGAGAATGCCAAGGACAAGGAAAGGCATAAAACCAATGACTGCAATGTACTGTAATTGATCAACTTAGCTGACTTTAGAAAGGTGGAAGGTACACAAGACACATCAGCCAAGAGCTGATACTTTAAAAAGACAAAGTGTTTATTAACATTAAAAAGAGCTTTCATGTATAACTTGCATTTATCTGTTTTTATTTTCATAGACACAAAGGGCACCTATTAAGTAGAATAATATGCTTCTACTAAAGAGTTCAGTGTATCTTGATACAGAGGAGTTTATTTAAGTGCCAGTGCATATGTAAAGCCCCCTACTGAGAAGGTCATCTTTTGATACTTTTTCATTATAGAAGCATCCAGCTACAAACTATTAGCAATATTCTAAGAGCTTTTGTTCTGCTATCCTCCTGTATGAAAAAATTGAGAATTTGTTTTAAGAAATTTTGTGGAAAAAATGTAAAATCCAACATATATCAGCTGAAATAACTATATATATGAGGAAAAGAGAAGCCACACAATGACTTGGAGAACCAAATGAGAAAACCAAAAATGTGTATCATCTGAACTTCCCATTCATTAACTCACTTGACTTGGTCAGGCTTCCTGTTTCGGTCTGAGTGTATAGACATGACTATAACCTCAACTGTAACCTTAAGGCGTATGTTTACATCACTTGAATGGACTACAAAGTGATGTTTAAACAGATGTAGGAAAATCCTTAATATTTGTGTCAGGAGAGACTAAAATATGATGAAACTAAGTCATCACTTGGTTTTTAATAAATCAGGATGCATTACTAAGCAATTGTTTTGGTAAATAAGCTTGAAATTATTGGGAATATTGTAAATGCTTTTGATTTGTATTAGGTCTTATTGGAAATAAATTACAAAGGATTTCACAGAATGAATGTGTCCATTTTGCACAGTTTTATATAAAACTAGTAGGTAATCTCTTCTTGTCTAATGTACAAAAAGTCAACAATGTCTGAAACAATGTGGTAGATAAAACAATTATTATATTTAATGGTTGTATTATTTTTAATTTCCTTGATCAAAAGAAGATTCTGTCCATTCACTAAGAACAGAAGCTGCAGTATCGACCCATCAATATTCCTTAGTTATTCTCACAATTGATCCTAAAACAGAAAGCAATACACTGGTTATCACTACTAACATTTGTAGTCTGAAATTTTTCAACTCTGGTAGTGACCATGTATCTGTCCTTGGGTACTAGAGAAAATGGCAATGTTCATGTAACACCTAGACCAATTATATTATATTCTTGGGTGCAATGTGGTCATGTGCATATTAAAAAAAAACACACACACACACAAAAAAAAACAAAAAAACACAACCCTGACTAGGTGAGTCTAACATGGAGTTAAGTTTAAGATGCATCCTTCTAACTCTAATTAAAAATGAACAAACTGGGGCACGTGGGTGGCTCAGTGGGTTAAAGCCTCTGACTTCAGCTCAGGTCATGATCCCAGAGTCCTGGGATTGAGCCCCAAATTGATGGGCTCTCTGCTCAACAGGGAGCCTGCTTCCTCCTCTCTCTCTGCCTGCTTCTCTGTGATCTCCACCTGTCAAATAAGTAAATAAAATCTTAAAAAAAAAAGTGAACAAACAAACAAAAACTGGAACTCAAGATCATCCTTAATAGTTTAATTTTCGGGGATTCTTGTTTTTTGATTAGCAGCCACAAGTAAGTTGAGACACTCTGGAAAAGATAGTTTAAATATTATAGATGACAATTTATTTGTGTATCATAAAACTATTTACAAGTTAAATAAAAATAAAAACTATTAATAAACATTATTAATATATAGCTCATAATAGAAACATGATACTTCTAATAAAAATACAAATTAGTGGGGCGCCTGGGTGGCTCAGTGGGTTAAGCCGCTGCCTTCGGCTCAGGTCATGATCTCAGGGTCCTGGGATCGAGTCCTGCATCGGGCTCTCTGCTCAGCAGGGAGCCTGCTTCCTCCTCTCTCTCTCTCTGCCTGCCTCTCTGCCTACTTGTGATCTCTGTCAAATAAATAAATAAAATCTTGAAGAAAAAAAAATTAGTATTATATATTCTATTTTTATTTTGAGGTAATTTCAAATTTATAATAAAGAAGCAAGTATAATAAGAATGTCGTTTTTTTCCTAAGACTTTTAAGAATAAGTCATTGAAAGGATACCCCATCATTCTGAAATCGTCAATGAATATTTCTTACCAAAAAAAAAAAAAAAAAAAAGTGCCGGGTGTTGGGACCCTCGTGCCTAGAAGGGGTTAACCCAATAGAGCAACAGTTCTTGGGAACCTCTTCAACCGAGGACTTTCACGGGTGGTGAGCTAGAGTGCCACCTTTTTTCCCTTGTAATTGTTATGAGAACATCGTAAGGTTTGGCTTGTTGCCATTGCAGCTGCTGTCTCAAGACTAAGTTAATAAGGCTCCTATGTTTTGTGAATATTGAGTTATGGCCTAAGTGTCCAAACCACGAAGGTCAAGGCTGTCTGATATCTCTGCATGGCCAGCTACTCTCAGGCCAAAATAGAAACTAGCACCAGATGTACAGGAGGTGATTCCCTTACTGTGTGGTATAAACCAGAACTCTGCAAAATAAACTTTGGCACTTTGGGACATCATCCTTGGTGCTCCCCCTGTCCCCAACAATTTGTCTCTTAATCTTTTCACCATCCTCTTACCCTCACGTTCCTGGTCGGTTTGTCGCACTGGCCGCGACAGTTGGGTAATCAAAATATAAACCCCAAAATCAGGAAATTAAAATCGATTTATTATGCTCTCCTCATTTATTGACACCATTTATGATTCATCAATTATTTCAATAATGTCCTTTATAACAAAATGATTCAATTCAGGATAATATGTGACATTCATTTATTAATGTCTCTAACTTCCTTCAATCTGGAATAGCTCCATGGTCTTGCACTGACATTCATGACCTTGAAACTTCTGAAGATTACCAGCAGTTATTTTGAAGAATGGGCCTCTGTTTGGGTTTGTTTGATGTTTCCTTATGATTCAATTCTGGTAATGCATCTTTGGCAAAATATCATAAAAGTGAGAAGTAAAGATTCTTCTCGTTGCATACATTACTGGGCAGGCCCACAATTTAATCTTCCCCGTTACTGATGATGCTAACATTGATATCTTGACTAAGAAGGTGTCTGATGATCTCCACTGAAGAGTTACTATTTTTTCTTTTGTAATTAATAAGTATTTTGTGGGGATATTATATAAATATTTCATTATTTACCAACCTCTCATCCATTAGTTTTAGGATCCTTTGATTTGTTTCCCTTGGCTGAATTAATTATTAAAATAATGACTTTGCCTTTGTGATACCCTTTGGCAAGAGACATTAAATCAAGGAGTTTGGAATATATAAAAAAAAGTTCATGCTTAACTCTTAGTGGAATACTCCCACATAGAAGGCATTTTCTCTTTTCCCAGACTTGGATTTAATCTATTATTGTCCTGTTTGGCTCAGTTTTAATATATTAAATATTTTCTGTTGCTAAATTTATAAGTTAAGACTGAGTTTCTGGAGTGCCTAGATGGTTCAGTCAGTTAAGCGTCTGCCTTTAGCTCAGGTCATGATCCCAGGGTGCTGTGATTGAGTTCCACATTGGGCTCCCTGCTCAGCAGGGAGTCTGCTTCTCCCTCTTCTCCCTGCTTGTGCTCTCTGTTGCTATCTCTGTCTCTCTCTCTCAAATAAATTTAAAAAATCTTAAAAAAAAAATGTGAGTTTCTAATGAATGTGTGCTCAGGTTACTGGTGGAACTGTAATTTCACCCATCATAATTGTGTCACCTTGAAACTCATCTGTGATGTATTGATCATTTCATAATGATCCATGTAATCTTCCTTCCTGCAATGTGTCCACAATTCTGGTGTATGTTAAGAGACAGTTCTCACAGAATATTCTCACATTTCAGCCTCTCTGGGCCTTCTGAGTAAATTATAAGTAAAAAGATAAAAGATAAAGAATTGTGATCTCTATTATTGTTATTATTATTATTATTATTATTAAAATTATTGCCTTAATTAAACAGTTTTCCATGGTTTCCTTGTTTTAGGTTTCTTAAGGTAGATTCAGTCCCATCCGATTGTTGGAATCTGGTCTTTTTTAAGAAGTTAGTTTTTTTTTTTTTTTTTTTTTTTAACAAGACTCATTCTTTTTGATCTAACAGAGGCTAATATATCAAAGTGCATCCTTACATTTTAAAAGGTTACAAGTGTCAAAACAATGAAAAAAAAAAAAAGGAAAGATATGCTAAAATAAGACGATAGGCAGAAATAATGAATGCTATGAGGAGTAAATCGGGAAAGTGTATAAACAAGGCTCAAGGAGAGTTAAAAAATCCCACTGAACAATCACAAAAACCAACTATAATTCCAAATATATGTACAACAGATAAATTAATCAGTATGAGGGAGTTTTTTACCATGTGGATTAGTGCAAAATGAAACTGTACATTCAAGTCACTGTGAATATTCCCTGCATCAAAGAAACCACAAGTCTGAGGAATTTCACTCACATGCACCTTTTCCCTCATTTCAGACTGAGGTGGTCAGGGACCTTCACTTCCTTTCCCTTCATGATCACTGTTCCCCAATATGCACCTCAGCTCTGAGGGATTGGAGGTTGATTTTCTGAAAATTACTTTTATACAGATTAGTTCAGAAGCTAGCCATGTCTTAAAAATATGAGAAGCAGGGGCACCTGGGTGGCTTAGTGGGTTAAAGCCTCTGCCTTCAGCTCAGGTCATAACCCCAGGGTCCTGGGATCAAGGCCTTCATCAGGCTCTCTGCTCAGCAGGGAGCCTGCTTCCTCCTCTCTCTCTGCCTATCTTTCTGCCTACTTGTGATCTCCGTCAAGTAAATAAATAAAATCTTAAAAAAAAAATGAGAAGTAAGAAGTTTGTGGTATTCATTTACACAAGCATGCAGATACTGATTTTGACATTTAATGACTAAGGGCAGAACAGGAGAGATAAAGGAACATGATTAGAGTATGTCAGGTGTGTGTGTATGTGTGTGTGTGTGTGTGTGTGTGTGTGTGTTAATTTTTTTTTTTTTTACCAGATTATGGAAATTAGAAAGGGAGGAAATAATTTAAAGGAAACCTAAAGAAACCTAAAGCACTAGTTAGAATTTTGATTAAAGGGATGTTCAGGTCTTATGTTTATATTGAATACATAGAATTAAGACAGCACATGGTACACTTAGAAATTAAGAAAAATGTTTGGTAAATTTGGAGCTTAGAGAAAAAAAGGATGTGCCTGGAGAGAAAAGCAGAAACTGAATTAAGAGAAAGAAAGAAAGAAGAAAGAAGAAAGAAAGAAAGAAAGAAAGAAAGAAAGAAAGAAAGAAAGAAAGAAAGAAAACTTTTATCATCATTTGGAACTCTAACCCAAGGATTCTGAAGAGGTCATAAACGGTGTGATCCAAGGTTTCAGAAAAGGACTCTGTTGGTTAGGCGGTGATGGGACTGGAAGAGGGTGTATCAATCCATTTGGTGTTGAGTACAGTTGCAAAGGTGTCACTTAATGCAGAAAAGCAAATGCTTACTTAATGCAAGTGATCATACTGGATCTGGATGAGTAGAATGCAGAGATTCTAGAGATATTTTGGGATGATGTTTACAGGACAAGGTAATTAAATATGGCTTTTGTTGGGGAATGAGGAACACAAATGACCTGAAGAAGACATGCAGTGATCTCTCCTTCCCAACCTCACCTACTAAGTGGATGATGGTGCCTTTCACTAATGGAAGGAGCAATAGCAAAAACATAGATTTGTAGTGTGTAGGGAGAGCTTATCTCTGAATAGTCTTTGTTGTAGGTGCCTGTAGGGCATATTTAAGTGGAAAACTTCAGCAGACATTTAAACCTCCAGCACTGAAATTTACAGGAGAGATTTGGAGAGGGAATACAGATTTGGAAGTCGTAAACAAGACAAAGACAATAAAATCTCCCAGGGAGAGCAACTAGAGGGATAGAAAAATAACTGTGATAAATGCCAATATTACTAAGGCGAGTCAGAGGGGACGATGTAACAAAGTCACCTGAAAAGGAACAAGTGAGATAGCAGAGAGCTAGGAGAGAGTGGTGGCACATTATTGAGTGCAAGGCACTTAGCAGAGCACTTCAAAGTTACTTCTGATGTTTGAAACCTCAAAGCAAAACAATGTGGTTTGTGCCACAGGGAAGCAATTCTGTGTAGATGCAATTTTTAGTGTAAACAGCTCCAGAAGGATAAAATCTAAAATACGATAGTATACTTATGTCTGACTTAGGACAAATAACACTGATGATATGGGAAAGAGAACAAAGTGGTTTCAGGATATTTTAAGAAAAACCTAAATCATTAACAGTTAACATATTTTTTTTATTTGCCAGAAATTATCTTAGTACTTGTAGTATTTTTATTGCATAATTTATTAATGTTTTCATGTTCATATTATATTTTATTAGAAAAGAATAACTATATTGGAAATGTCTCTGTTTATACCCATGTGGAATTTATTACCCAGGTCTTAGTTACCTTATTAAGAGACAGAGCTAAATAGGATAGAACTTCGAATTTTGGCCAGAAATCCTGGCAGAATAATTCTCACATCTATCAAAAAAACAAGTAAAGTAAAATGAGTCATCTTCATGTACACTTCCTCCAGCAACTTCATTGCCAAACTTCCATTCTAATTTCAGTGTTTGTAGACTATATCTTACTACACAATGACAACTATGATAGACTTCTGATACAGCAGCACTGCAGCATACTTGATCTCCTTTTCCCCAGATACACCCGAAGGAAAGTACCCTACTTCTAAAACTGATGTATTTCAAAAGCAAGAGTTCATATTTTGCTATGTAAGCAATGATCTTACTAAGAGAGATTGGCTTAATGTCACATGTATTTTCATAATAGATAAGCCAAAACATAACTTTATAATAAATATTGTAGTGTCACCGCAGATCCTGGTATTCAGTTCTCATTTTCCCTTTCCCAAATCCAATTTTATATGGGCAACAATATAAAAGGTAAACAATTTCTTTTTTTTTTTTTTAAGATTTTATTAAATTTCTTGAGAGAGAAAGGGAGAGACAGAGCCTGAGTGGATGTGGAGGAGCTAAGGGAGAGGGAGAAGCAGACTCTTCTCTGAGCAGGGAGCTCTATCCCAGGACTCTAGCATCATAACCTGAACCGCAGGCAGATGCTTAACTGACTCAGCCAGCCAGGTGTCCCTAAAAGAAAAATGAAATATTTCATTCCAAGCCTTCTATACAGCCAGGCGGGACCATGCGACTGAGTTCTAGCCAATGAGCAGTGATCTGAAGTCCTTGGGTGGGATTTCTGGAAAAAATATCCAAAGAAGAGGAGATAGCTCATTTGTATGTCTTCCTCTTCTGTCCTTCTTTCTTCCTAATGCCTGAAATACAAAAATAATGGCTAAAACTCCAGAAACCATTATGTAGGTATTTGGATGAGGGTCATATTCTAGGGTAGGTGTAGAAAAGAACTGATTCCCTGATAACACTGAAGTGCTGTCATTCTAGCCTTTTTCTCCTACTCTGGACTTTCATTTTTAGGATGCCAAAATACTCTTCTATTTAGTCTGAGCTACTTTTTTGGGGTTGAATATTGAGGCTGAATATTGAGGCCCCAATTCCTGGACTGGATATTGAGGTCCCAATTCCTGGAATCTGTGAATATCTCCTTGTATAGAAAAAATTACTTTGCAGATGTGACTAAATTAAAAAAAAATTGAAAAGGGAAGATAATCCTCAATTATCTGGGTACCTTAAGAGAAGGAGGCAAAAGGAGATTTGATCAGAGACACGCTACCCTAGAGCTGCTGGTTTGAAGATGGATAAGAGGGACCTGAGACAAGGAATGCAGCTCTAGAGGAGGGAAAAACAAGCAAACATAGTCTCCCCTATAGTTTCCAACAGTAGTGCAGCTCTGCTGACACCTTGATAGAGTCCAGGGAAATTGATTTTGGACTTCCACCCTCCAGAACTATAAGAAAATTAATTTGCATTGTTTTAAATCCCAAGTTTGCGATACTTTGTTATAGCAACAATAGGAAACTAATACAGAGTTCTTGCTTTTTGGAAGTGAGCATACTTCTTAAATAATGCAGTACACAATGGTACTGTTAAGAAATAAGGGTAAATTGTTTTAATTTAATGTTTTAACTCCCTGAAGAGAAGGGGGATTTTTATTAATCTATGTGGCCAATACTAATAAATAGTAGCTGGTACATAAGAGGTATTGAATAAACATTTGATAAACTAAAATGGATTTCAGCTCTTTTATTATTGCATGTGTAAAGGAAAAAGTGTTTTGAAAAGAAAACAGTTATTTTCTCCTCCATAATATGGATATGACATTGAATCATATTTTTCTGTTTTGTGGTTCTGCGGGGTGTACAATAGCTAACTGTTTAGATATAATTAATAAACAATGAAAATGCTTTTTGGAATTCATATGATTACATCAAAATGATCAAATTTCTAACTTAATTACTTGTTTATCCAGTCTGAAATATTGCAACATCTTTCAATAATTTCCAAAAGAAAGCGTCTGTTTGTTGTTGATTTCAGTTTGCCTTAGGTCAAAATCTATTGATATAAATATAGTGAGATGACATCAACTTCTTGCTGAAGATAAATTATTTGCTTTCTGACATTGTGTCTATGTGTCTACATGTGTTTTGCAACACACCCAACTACTGCATTTTTCAACAAAAACAAAGCAGATAATTGGGAGTTTAAAGTTTATAAAAATGTTTTAAAAAGCGATTTCACTCAATTATATTTCTAAATATGTAGTTGATTCTGAAAATTTTCCAATTTTTAAACTTATTTTGTGAGTATATAGTTTAGTAGATTTTAAACTATAGGGTTGATAAGAAATAAAAGCCATTGTTACAGTGGATATATGGGGGCCTTCTTCCTGTGGATTCTGAGCCAGTAGGTGTGGATAATATGGAGAAATCTGCATCTGAACATTCTCTCCAAATCATCTGTACATAGGCAGTCAGACATTTACACTCATGTGTTGAAAACCAGTTTTGCAATAACCTTTAGCCTGACAAGAGACAACTTAAGTTACACATCTTACCCCAGTACATTTTGTTTTAGTGCAAATATTTTTGTGAGACTCATAATAAATAGTATTATAATTGGAGAATTTCCATCCTCTAAACAATTGAATCTATATTCATAGTTTCCTGTGTAGACAGCTTTATTTGAGGGAGAATTCCCAGGGTGAAACATTAAGGAACATCTGTCATCTTTGTAGAACCTCATAAAACAAGGGGCACAGCAAGTTTTAGTAAATGGATTATGCTACATAAAATTCTGAAAGTACCTTCATGCATTGAAACATCATGGAGTGCATTTTACAGTCTTCTAGTACTCAAAGGTGGTTAATATTACACTGTAATCTGCATGATAAATTTTCAGAGACTTGCTGGGAAAAACAAAGTATCTAGGGACTACCATAAAAAATAGTAAAATTGAACATATTCTTTCATGTATAAGAGAGTACATTTAATTTTAGATGAACTCTAAAATATTTAAGAATAATTAATATCTAAATACAGTTGGGTTCATATATGGAGGGTTTGTTATTTTTATAATTAAGATAATGCATTCATAATTCCTTGAGTTGTTAATGAATGGAAACCTTTAGGTAAACAATAGGAGCTAATATTTACTGTGTCCTAAGTATTTGCTAGGCACTGCGCTATAGCCCAATATATTTAAATCATATAATAGCCCTGTGAGATACTGTATTGGTCAGCATTATCCAGAAAAACAGAATCAATAGGATGTATACATATGATGAGAGAGAAATTTATTTTAAGGAACTGGCTCACATGATTGTGGGGGCTGGCAAGTCTGATACCTACAGGGCAGAGCTACAGGCTGGAAATTCCAGCAAGAGTTGATGTTGCAGGTTTGAGTTTGAAGGCAGTCTGAGGACAGAATTCTTTCCTTTTTAGGTATTTTCTCTTAAGACCTTCAGTTTAGTGATATGAGACTTACCCACATTTTGAAAGGGGATCTGTCTTATTCAAAGCCTACTGATGTAAATATTAATCACATCTAAAAAATAGTTTCCAACCAAAAAAGACTAGTGTTTGATCATAAAGCTTGGCAGAGTCACCTAGCTAGGTTGACACATTAAATTAATTTTTGTGAGTAGGTACTATAATTATTTCATTTTGTAGAGGAATAAACTGAGGCAAGGAAACATTTAAAATTTATCTAAGATCATGAAATATGTAAAAGTTAGATCCAAGACTCAAAGCCAGGCTGTGAAATACCTGAACATATATCATTCAGTTCCCCCTTCAAGAAAAGACTTATAACCCAGCTCCATGTTGGAAAGGGGACTTAAGTGTGTGTGGTGGGGACATGGGGAGAATTCAGTCAGTAAACAGATGGCCTTCAGTTTCCAGTTTCTTTTGGGTCCACCTCAACTACAGAAAACCCACTCTTCCCGGGGAACTTTTTATTTTACTGGTGTGTAAAGCATGGATATAAGGGCCGGGTCTTTTAAGTCCATGTAGAACAATCTGAAGGGCAGTGATCATTCTAGAGTTCCCTCTTGGTGTGGCTTTGTTGACACTACATATGACTTTTATCACTTTCTCTGCCTAGCTCTGCTTCTTCTCTCTTTCCTTCACATTGGTTAATTTCTGGGTACCACAAAGTTCATCTTAATGTCTTCTTCCAGAATTCTCAAACTGTAACGCAGGCAAGGCCATCTTATCTAGAGCATCATAAACTTCTATTGAAGCATTTGATATAGTATACAACTATAGTCCTTTCTCTACAAATAATAATGATTCTTAGGCATAAATTTAAGAATTAAATCTTAATAAGCTGTGGACAATTGGATTATAGCTGAATAAAATAGAAAATACATATTAATCCCAACTCTTCTTCCATAACACATTTCTTCATCTTGCCCACAAGATGATTAAAAATTTGCAACAGAAATTAAGACATGTTCTCTGTAACCATTCATTCATCAAGAGGGCCACAGTGTGGTTGTGGAAGAAATTGAACTTCACTTATTTTTCTGTTTAAATATGTAAGAGTCACATTTATCTTTCAAGCACCCTAGGAGAAAAAGACACTTGGTTTCTGAGATTTTGTCAGGATAGCGAAGGAAACTAGACAATTTATGTAATAATAGTATATAGGTAAATGCAAGGCTATTCAAGTTCATTTACTACTTAAGTAGAAAAAATTCCTTTCCCTAAAACAAACTTCCTTTAGATCATTTGAACATTGCAAGTTTTACACTCTTTGAAGTTGAAAGTTGTTTACAAGATTTTAAAAAGCACCATGTACTAAATAGCTCAGAGAACATTTTCTTACCACTTATGAATATCTTAGGAAATTTTTCATTCCATCCCAACAATTGTAGTAAAAGAGAGTAAATAAATCTAAGTTCCAGGAAGATTTTTCTCCCATTCTTCTGCTCCCTTTGTTCTATAAGAGCCTGAGGTCATATGTACTCTTATCTTCAGACTCCTTTAGCTTATCTTATCAAGAACTTAATTATTAACTTGTACATTTAAAAAAATGGAAAGTAACCCCTCTGTGAGTTTTCTTCCTACCTAACAAGTTAGTAATGCCAGTGTGACTTATAGCTCTCTTAAAATTTTTAAAATAGGCTAATTAGGGTATACTTTTTAATCAAATGTACCCACTCTAACTGTAGATTTTAGTAAGTTTACATAAATTCATATACTCATCTAACAATCACCTTTAATAAAATATAGAAAGTTTCTAGCACTCCAGAATGGCCCTTCCTGTTACTTCTCAGCCTTACTCCTAGCCCCAGGCAATCACTGATCTGCTTTTTGTCACTGTAGATTTGACTTGTCTTTTCAGACTTCTACAAAAATGGAATCATATAGTAAATACTCTTTCCTGCCTGACATCTTTCAATCGATAAAATGTTTGTGAGAGTCACCTATGTTTTCCATGTGTTAGCAATGCTTTCTATTTATGGTTGATCACTATTCTGTTGTTTCGATAGTAGCACAATTTATTTATGCTTTCACCTGCTGACGGATATTTGGGTTGTTTCTCATTTTTGTCATAAAGCAGTGGGATTGCAAAATGGTACAACTACGTTGGAAAATAATTTGACAATTCCTTATACATTACATATAAACTTACTATTGACCAAGATGGTCTTACTGTTTCTCTTGGCTTGACTAAGTTTTCGATAGGTTTCTTTCTGATACAGGCTCTTAACCTCTCTTTTTTTAGGGTATTTGTTCTACAAAACCTTTGATAAATGATAAATTTTCCTCGGACCCTTTGAGATATAAGCCTTCTCTGGTCTCTTGAAATTTTAGAACCCAGGGAATGTGTGTGTGTGTGTGTGTGTGTGTGTGTGTGTTTAATTTTTTTTTTTTTCTCTAATACGTGGGAGGCACCCCTTTAAAATGTAATCATCATGAAAATAGAGCCCAGTTTGTGGTACAGGAGGGACCCAACTTTAATAAATACCCATCAGCAAATATAGACAACCTACTCACATTCACCAACCTTCCTCACTTAAGTCCTCCAGTATTTTTCCACTTGTTCACACCAGTGCTCAAAAACCCTCTTGCCTTTTGTTTCAGTGGAATTGGGTTTAATCTCTCTTCCCTATTGCAATAATTTCAAATAAATTCTTCTGTTGCCCATTTATTTTGTCTGGTGCTATTCTTCTTTGCTACCATAAGACTCAGAGATTCCATTCATACTTAATTATCAGAGAAAAATTAAAACAGATCTACAGTAATGTACACTGAAAATGTTAAATTTTACCAAGATTGTGATGCTGGAAAACAGGTATGTTTAAAAAAATTCCTGTAAATTCCAGGAAAAGCTTATTAGAACCACTCTTTCCCACGTGTCTCATAGATTTCCTCAGTGTTTACCTATGACGAGGTCATACTCTCCAAAAGACTTTCACGTGTCTCATAAATAATTAGTTAAACCATTTGTCTCCAGTGATCAACTGGAACAAGATGCTCATCAATCTAACTCGATCAAACTAAATTCTCTCCTTCCAAGAAGCTCCTAATCTGCCCACCACCGCTTGCCCCCGCCCAACCCTTTCTTTAACAACTTCTCCAAGAGAGAGAATAGGCTGACCTCAGGATAAAATTTTCTCTTATCAACTCTCATATCACATCACCTGTATGCACTCTTCTAATTTCCTCACATGTCTTTTTTCCCCTAGCATCATTTATTTGTCTTTATAAAAGAAAAGTCCTTTTTCTGCCTGATGTTTAAGATTCTTCCAGGTCTTCCTGTGGGGAGAAGTCCCACTGTTGTAATGTCCTCTCCCCCTTCTCCAATGCAATAATCCATTCAAAGAGTCTCTCCTTTGTTAAATCAAGATTTGTTTTTGTTTGACAGTGCTAATGTTCACAGCTTCTTCTAATGTTAATCACGTTTGATTTGCACACAAAATAAAATATGTTTTGTTTGAGATGCCCTTGCCAACAACAGAATCACAAAGTCAGGTTTATAAAATGTTCTAGTTAAAAGAAAACTCAAGCAACGTCTAATATAATCTTTCACTTTTCAGGTGACAAAACATAAATCAAGAAAATGAGGTATCTTGATGACTATTACAGAATAAGGAATTTGAAAGATAAGGTTTAGAATGTTGACATTATGGCCCTTTGCTTACAAACCACCTGGTTTATATTTAATGCTCCTAATTTGTCAAGGACGACATTTAATGCATTTTGCCTATAGATTCCAGAATACATCTTTTTCTCATTTATAAAAAGTGTACTATGTTTGCCTATTTTTAAATTCTGGTCCTAATCCTATTATTCGTAATACTTCATAGATAGCCAGCAATGATTGCACAATCACACTCTAAACTATTTATCAGTCATATTTATAATCCTCAGTGTCAGAGGTTTTAATTCATTTAATGTTTTTCTTCACTTGTCATAGGCAAGAGGTCCCTCAACAATAAATTTCTAACCCTTTCCAGTTTACAAATTGTTCTCTTTGACAGACAAAAAGCAACATATTCTATTTAGTAGTCTCTTTTTTATTTAAGATTTGCCTAAAATAGTGAGTATATCCATATTCACAAATGTTCTTGTTCTTTTGGAATATTTTGCAAGTGCTGACTTATTTTTGATAACAGACACAGTGAGACTATTATATTTTCCTTCTATTGATGTATTTCTCCATAGTTAAGTATCCTTTCTTTACATACTTAAAAAAATGCATGTATCCTTATTAGAGAAATATCTGAGCTGATAACATGCTTGTTTTATTATTATTATTATTATTATTATTCCTCCTACACTTATTGAAATGTTAGAATTTCAATATAAATCTCCCAGTAAGATCCTTTGCCAGGTGCTCTTCTAAGCACCTCATGTATTTCAACTTATTTAAGCTTTACAACAAACCCTTAGGATATGAACTATTATTATCCTTTATTTTACAAATAATGCAGATGGTTATATCATTTGAGGTCATATGGTTAGAATTAGGTGTTCTTCATCACTCTGCAACATCACCTCCAATCTCTGCAGGTTCTCTGTATTATTATATTCTATTACCACAGAATTGTCCATTATCTTAAAACTTTAAAAAATCTCCTTTTTGGCAGAGTGAAATAGTAAACTAATGCTACTACTATAGAAGTAGAATAGCTTATAACTATGCCCAGAAAGTTGATACTTTTCTCTCCAAATTTTTCATCACTACTCTTCAGTAGGCAGGACTTCTTTTTGCTAAAATTAAGTAAAAATTGAAGTTCCTTGGTTATGTTCCCAATCTTCTGGAAGATGACCCTGTCAGCAAGGCAAAGAAAGAATTTATTACATGGTTTTATTAGATGTACAGTTGGAAGAAAATGATCCCTTTCTAAAACCTCATCCAAATACACTCTATCACCCTTCCACTATCATTTCATTGATTTAGAACCAAATCAAGACCATTGTTGAAAATTTTATCTGTAGAAATAAAAGCCATACATTTGAAGGTAAAAACTTCAAGTTGTTACTGGAGTCATAGCAGTTTAGATAAGCGCTGCGGTTCTGCACTGAAAAGGTCCCTATACAGCTGGGGATGGACCATATTAAGCGTGTGACTGGTTGAGATAAGAAACCAGCCAGCTTAGGAAAGAAGAGAGCCACGAGCTGGAACTCATGCTCATTTCAGCTAGGGAAGTGAGAAAGCAGTCCTCACAGTTTCGCCTGTCGCTGCATATGCATACTTTGTTCTGCCAGAATTATAGGCTTTCTCATTTTGTTTATAAAGGACTCATCAGAGTTATTTGAGATTTGATTGTAGGTTTAATGACCATAATTTACCATGATCCAAATGACTTATGTAAAACATATTTTCTGAATTTAATTGAGAAGTATTTATGTTGTTTCCTCTAGTTGGATCAAAGTTTACTGACTCCAGATTATCTAACACACAAGTAAGGATATAAAGAAATATTTTAAAACTACCTATATACATGTCTGAATGTACGCCCCAGATCAGAACTTCTCTTCACCTGAAATAATACCTTGAGCTTGACAGAATGTGTATAAACTGAGTAAGTACAGCTAACAGATACCCTTGCTACTTTCCATCCTCCATCTAAATTGTGAATTTTAGTGAATTTTTATATAATATTTAAAAGAAGAAACTGACAATCTGAAAACAAAACAAAACTCCAAGAAAGCAAAGCACATGGACAAGGTCTATGATACAATAATAAAAGAAGAACAGTGGAAATTGCATTCTGAATAAAGGGATATTTAGGAGAAGAGGATTGAGTCCACAAAGTATTTGAGAATTCCCATAAAGAGGGAGAATATCTGTTCTATGCTTTGGTAAAGGACATATTTAGATCTGAGAATTAGGACACTATAAAAAAGAGTATATAGGAATGCCTGGCAGCTACAGTGGGTAGCCCACAAAGATTTGAAAATAAGGTAAATAGGAATCTTTTTTACAAGACCAAATATAAAGCTAACACATATAGGATCATTGCAGATATGGAAATTTCTATTAATGGAATAAAATATTTCTCATGATAACACCAACTTTGACGATAAACTAATTACCCGTATCATTACACTAAAGAAATTGATTAATAGAGAGATGGTTAGTAAACAATAGAAATCAAAACAGAGCATGAATCACAAAAAACTCTTTGGATTCTTATACTTTAAACTGACATACTTCTAACTTAAATATATATGAGAAAAAAACAATTTTGGGCTCACTTTAGTGGGAAGATTAGATATGGCTCTAATTTTAATAAATACTGGATCCTGGACATCAAAGAATGTTAGCAAGCCTCTTAATCCATCTACAAGCTCTGTTTGTCTATGAGTGCCTACATTCTAAATGCAATTTTTTAGTACTGTGAACTTATCGAATGTCAGCAACCTATGTTCTCTAAGCTTAGAAACATCAGAAGAAAGAACAAACTTTTAATATTTTTTCTTCAAATACCACTCTCATAAATTAAACAGAATAACGTTTATTAGATTTCAACCCCTGGCCTCCCTTGGACCACTGAGAAACAAACAAATAATGCTGGGTGTACATCTGAACTAACATAACACTCTATGTTAATTATACTTCAATAAAAATATTTTGTAGGAAAAGTAACATAAGCTATTAATATTACACTGAGCCACCAAAATCCTCCCATACATGAAGAATAGCATTTATGGTCCCTGATGTAAAAAAAAAAAAAAAAAATTTGTAAATTAATTCATCATTTGTTTAGTAAGCTTTAAATAGTGAACCTGCTGGTGTTACAAGTGATCTTTAAAATTTAGGTATTTTCTGGGGTGCCTGGGTGGCTCAGTGGGTTAAGCCACTCCTTTGGCTCAGGTCATGATCTCAGGGTCCTGGGATCGAGTCCCACATCGGGCTCTCTGCTCAGCAGGGAGCCTGCTTCCCTCTCTCTTCTCTCTGCCTGCCTCTCTGCCTACTTGTGATCTCTCTCTGTCAAATAAATAAATAAAATCTTTAAAAAAAAATAAAATAAAATAAAATTTAGGTATTTTCTATAGCACTTGTAAGTTATTTTTGGTCTGGTTAGGACCCTGTTTGTGATATATGTTGAATTTAGCTTAAAACAGATTCCATCTATTTATATAGAATATCATCATGTAATTTTATTAATATATTTCATATTTCAGAATGAAATATGAAATTTCATATTGTTTGCTTGCTTTTTCATTTTGTTTGTTTGTTTGCTTTTTCATTTTGGTGACCCATATAAAAAAGAAACACATTGTCAGCATGTAAGTTAAAATATTTAGGTCATTTTATGACCTCTTTTTTAACCACTTAGTGAAACCTAATCTAGGCAAACACAGTAGATAAGGACCATAAATTTATTTATATATGAACAAAGATGATACACAAAACTCTGATGTACAGAACTTGATAAATTTTACCCTCATTTATCTGCTGAGTCACCAACCAAGTATTTGTTAAGCACCAAGTTTGTGCTTTGCATAGTGATAATAATCAATGCAGGGATTGGTAACCAGAAAAAGCCCTGCCTTCAAGTTACTTAATGATTAAGGAGTGGAGGCAAACTGGAAACAATACAGATTCTGATTAATTGTGTAGAAATGAAGATCACACCTGTTGTTTTAACAGGGAGTGAGGTGACTTCAAAGATTTAGATGATAAGAAATCTCACTGACAAATTTCCTTCTCTATGGTTTCATGAAGTAACACCTTTAATGTCACACCTCTGAAAACAAAAATAAGACTATAAGCATGACACATTGTTTTTGTTTGTTCTCTATTTTTTTTGAAGATTTTATTTATTTATCTTACAGACAGAGATCACAAGTAGGCAGAGAGGCAGGCAGGGGTGGGGGCAGGCTCCCTGCTGAGCAGAGAGCCCTATGTGGGGCTCAATCTTAGGACCCTGAAATCATGACCTGAGCTGAAGACAGAGGTTCAACCCACTGAGCCACCAGGCACCCCTAAACCTGAGACATTGTTAAGAAGAAACTAGAGTGGTTTGTGTTTCCTTGAATAGACCTATTATTTTTTTAATGCAATAGTTATGAAAAACTATATTAAAAAAATTCTTCATCAGATTGCCCAGTCCCTGTGACTGAAGCCATACTGAAAACAATATTTTCTCAGGTGGTTTTATGTTTAATTTTTATCAACTGTGATGAACACAGGATGTTGTATGTAAAGGATGAATCACTAAATTCTACACCTGAAACTAATATAATACAGTGTGTTAACTAACAGGAATTTACATAAAAACTTGGAGCTACAAAAAGTAAACAGATCTTGGGTGCCTGGGTGGCTCAGTGGGTTAAGCCGCTGCCTTCGGCTCAGGTCATGATCTCAGGGTCCTGGGATCGAGTCCCGAATCGGGCTCTCTGCTCAGCGGGGAGCCTGCTTCCTCCTCTCTCTCTGCCTTCCTCTCTGCCTACTTGTGATTTCTCTCTGTCGAATAAATAAATAAAATCTTTTAAAAAATAAATAAATAAACAGATCAAAAAAATACATCAGAGATATTCCTTTTCTAAATTTTTTTACTCATTGAACAAAGTTATGAGATTGAAAACCTAATTGATACAAATGTCAAGGAGTATGTGAATATTACACACACTACTTAGGACAAATCTGTGGCAAAAAACCTGTAGCAATTATAATGACTAGATATAGAAGATAAAGGCATCTGAGAGTTTTCATGTTTTTATCTTTTTTTTTAAGTGTAACAATTTGCAGGATCTCAAGTTTAAACAGCAAAAGGAAATTAATATGAACATGCAGATTCAGTAACCAGATCAGATGTGCTCTGATACCTTAAAAAATTGCTTCCCACAATTGTTAGAAATATACAATGACAGAATATTCTAGTGATAAATATGTATAATCATTTTTAAAGATTGAATACTTCATTCTAGAAAGAGCAAAATGGTGAATAAAAGGCATGAATAGGAGTTATCACTCTTTAATTATCACAGTTTTCTAAATGATATTTAAATTAATCTTAGTAGATATCACCTCACTAATAAAAAGTAACATTACAGAAAGCTCATAGGAATCGAAGGTGTTCTAAAGTTGGATTATCATAAATGCCTAAGTATATTTCAAGTATAAGACAATTCCCACTTTCCCAATGAGTAGACCCCCACCAGATAGCTTCTTGTGCAGTTTGATAATGGAAATTTTGAGTAATTGAAAATTTAACAACAAACAATTAAGGCATGATAGTTGATGTCACATATGCATATTTTAAATTGCATATAAGTTAATGTTTAGAAATATTGCCTTTTCAATAACAAAATTCATGAAGAAAAGTGTTCGTTGTTGTTTTTTTAGATGACTAGAAGCATTGAAAAATATGACTGTGTTTTTTTATCATTACAGTCAATTTTGAGTCATTTAACTCAGTTTTCAAAAGCAAGTTACCCTTTATTCCTCTAAGCTATGACAATGCACTTCCTGAATACCCTAGGGATGTAATCACTAGAAATTTTATTCCAATTGACATTTTATAACACATAATACTTGGATAGTTTTAGAAATTATTATTCATTTCGATGTGTATATTTGTGATCTATAAAATTTAACAATTGCTCTTTTGTTGATCTGTACTGTCAGTTTTATTAGTTTTTGATGGCCTTGCACATTTTAACTTCCAGCACTTGAAATTGTGGGGTCACACTTTGAAAAAGAGTTACCAAAACACAAATAACATACTTTACCTGTTTCCTCCCTCTCCTTTTACTCTCTACACTCCCTTTTCCCTCTATTCACTTCTCTTTTCTCTCCTTATAACTAATCACTACTGTAAGTATTTAATGGAGCTATATCAGCCAAAATGTTAGTCTTGACTCAACGTATCCTTATTCACTTAATAAATGTTTCTTCACTAATTATGATGTGTACTATGTGCAAGGCTCTGTTCTAAGTGGGGTTATAAATGATTAAGATAGAACAGAAAAAATACTGCTGTCAAAATTATTTGAAAATTACCACATCAGAATTAAACTCAACAAATATTTATTGATTTATATGATATATATATCCATATATATACACACATACATATCCATATATACACACACATACATGCACCTATATATACACACATGCACATGCACACACAGAGAAACACATACACATAACATACAAAAATCTTATCTTTATGGAACATACATTATAACAGGTATTTGAAAGTTGTTTCTTTTAATTAAAAAAGCAATGCTTGCTTTTCCTTTTATATACTGTATTTATATTACATTGATTAAGATATGATTATATCTTTACGTAAAAATAAAAATCATATAATTGTTATTTTAATGTTGACTAAAGTAATCATTTATGATTAGATTTTGTATCTGAGTACAAAGAACTTTCACTTTACTATACGGACAAAAGAATTTTTCATGTATCTGTGCAAAAAGCAGCCACGGTCTCGTGACATTTTCAAGGACCATTTTGAACTTTTGATACAAACCTCATTAGTAACTATAGAGTGTATTCTGTATATATTCAGCTCTTTAAGGTGAAGACAAAATAAACAGAGGTTATAGTCTCTGATTTGAGAAGAGGTAATTTTAGTCTAATTTCACGTTAAAACATAAAGACATATAAAACATAAAGACAAAGTTTTATTTTCCACGAAGCAGGAGAATGGAGTTTTACTTTCTGCAAAGTTGAATGGGAGGTTTCCAGACTCTTTCTGAATTAGTGTCATCTTAAGGAAGCTGAGACTTCACTGTTTTCTCAGAAAGTTCAAATGAAGCTTTTTTGCAATGTTTTTGCCTCCACAACAAAGTTGTCGTGAAAACCACCGCTCAACCTAAACCAGAATGGGAAAGGAAAAGACTCATATCAACATCGCCGTCCTCAGATACATAGATTCAGGCAAGTTTATCCCTCCTGGTCATCTGATCTACAAATGTGGTGGGATTGAAAAAAGAACTATTGAAAATTTTGAGAAGGAGGCTGCTGAGATGAGAAAAGGCTCCTTCAAGTATGCCTGGGTCTTGGATAAACTGAAAGCTGAACGTGAACGTGGTATCACCACTGATATCTCCCTGTGGAAATTCGAGACCAGCAAGTATTATGTGACCATCACTGATGCTCCAGGGCACAGAGACTTTATCAAAATCATGATGACAGGCACATCTCAGGCTGACAGTGCTGTCCTGATTGTTGCTGCTGGTGTTGGTGAATTTGAAGCAGGTATCTCCAAGAACGGGCAGACCCGTGAGCATGCCCTTCTGGCTTACACACTGGGTGTAAAACAACTAATTGTTGGTGTTAACAAAATGGATTCCACTGAGCCACCCTACAGCCAGAAGAGATACGAGGAAATCATTAAGGAAGTCAGCACCTACATTAAGAAAATTGGCTACAACCCTGACACAGTAGCATTTGTGCCAATTTCTGGTTGGAATGGTGACAACATGCTGGATCCAAGTGCTAACATGCCTTGGTTCAAGGGATGGAAATTCACCCGTAAAGATGGGAATGCCAGTGGAACCACACTGCTTGAAGCTCTGGATTGCAATCTGCCACCAACTCGTCCAAATGACAAGCCCCTTGCGTCTGCCTCTCCAGGACGTATACAAAATTGGTGGTATTGGTATTGTCCCTATGGGCTGAGTGGAGACTGGTGTTCTTAAGCCTGGCATGGTGGTCACCTTTGCTCCAGACAATATTACAACTGAAGTCAAGTCTGTTGAAATGCACCATGAAGCTTTGAGTGAGGCTCTTCCTGGGGACAATGCAGGCTTTAATGTCAAGAATGTTTGTCATGGCAATGTGGCTGGTGACAGCAAAAATGACCCACCAGTGGAAGCAGCTGGCTTCACAGCCCAGGTGATTATCCTGAACCATCCAGGCCAAATTAGTGCTGGATATGCACCTGTGCTGGATTGTTACACAGCTCACATTGCTTGCAAGTTTGCTGAGCTGAAGAAGAAGATAGATCGTCGTTCTGGAAAAAAGCTGGAAGATGGTCCCAAGTTCTTGAAATCTGGTGATGCTGCCATTGTTGATATGGTTCCTGGCAAGCCTATGTGTGTTGAGAGCTTCTCTGACTATCCTCCTCTAGGCCGTTTTGCTGTTCATGACAGGAGATAGACGGTTGCTGTGGGTGTCATCAAAGCTGTGGACAAGGCAGCTGGAGCTGGCAACGTCACCAAGTCTGCCCAGAAAGTTCAGAAGGCTAAATGAATATTATCCCCAACACCTGACACCCCAGTCTTAATCAGTGGTGGAAGAACGGTCTCAGAACTATTTGTGTCAATTGGCCATTTAAGTTTTATAGTAAAAGACTGGTTAATGATAACAATGCATCGTAAAACCTTCAGAAGGAAAGGAGAATGTTTTGTGGACCATTTTTTTTTTTGTGTGTGTGTGTGGCAGTTTTAAGTTATTAGTTTTTAAAATCAGTACTTTTTAATGGAAACAATCTGACAAAAATCTGTCACAGAATTTTGAGACCCTTTAAAACAAAAGTTTAATGAGAAAAAAAAGAAAAAATCAAATGAAGTCACAGTAAAGGTATAAAATTGTAGAACTGAGTAAAAGAAAAGTGAGCAAAGTATAGGAAGGAACCACAGAAGACAAGAAAAGCCAACACAATTTTGAAGATTGATAAATGTTAATATTATCAAAGTAAGGGATGCTGAGATCTATCATTACCAGAGTGTGAAGGGAGCCAATCAAGATCAAGAAGACTTTGAAAGCTTCAATCACCTAATACTTGGATTGTGAGGTCTGTGAGAGGTTGGAAGGAAACAAAAGAACTGATTGAAAATAAGGTACAGGAAATATTTAAACTCCCACATCTCTCCCCAAACCAGGAAAGCAGACAACCTTCTGTCTCCACCCAAGCAGGAGAACGGAGTTTTACTTTCTGCAAAGCTGAATGTGAGGTTTCCAGACTCATCGACATCAAGTAGGAATGAGGTAGGGGTGAATTTTTACTGAGGCTAAGAGAAGTTAGTTTGAATCTTCATTCTGAAATATCACCAGACATTTCAACAGCAATTCTAGAAGTTAGGAAACAACAGATGAATGTTTTAAACTTGAGAGGGAAAATTATTGCAAAAATTATAATCAACTCCCTAAAGTATTCAGTTGGTAAGATAATGCAGTATAATCCTCACCATAACAATAAGCAAGGTTCAAAAACTTAAACTTAGTAAATTTACCACTGAAGTTGTTATTACTGTAAAGTTAAGCCTTCACATCTCCCTGTCGAGAAGTACTGGGTTCTCACTGCATGTTCTAAATGTTCTACATGTTCTAAAGGCCCAAGTTCTCATTAGATTCACATGATGGTGTTTGTCCTCTCTGTTAGTAAGGTCAAAAGGGTTGGTTATGTGTCCACAAGGCCATTTAGATTGTCAGGACTGAGGAGGAATTCCAGTAAATACAAATTTATTTGCTGCCAGTTACATTCGTTCCCAAATAGACCAGGAAAAATAAGGATAAGGGGACCATCATCTGTCTCTCTCCTGTCTGTGGAAAAGTTCCCTGCCCTTTCCACACACACCACATTCCACCTTCCCTCCATTTAGATCTTCACTCCCAGAAGGTAAGAACTGTATTGTGCTGCATTTTGAGGATAGAGCTGGGTTAAGGACAGGATCTGCTCACTATTTTTGGTATATGTCTAAATGCATTTTTACAGTGCCTTATTTCTGAAAATGAAATGCTTCAGCATGCAAATTCTCAAACCTAATGTATCACCAAAACACACATGTTCAGGATACTACTGTGACTATATGCTTTTCTAAACAGGATGGGAAATAGTCAACCAGAAATCAATACTATACAAGAGATCCAACACGAGAGAGAGCTTTAAGTGACATGGTTTCACTTATTTGTGGAACATAAGGAACAGCATGGAGGACATTAGAAAAAGGAAGGGAAAAATGAAGCAGGGGAATCAGAATATATATATATATATATATATATATATATATATATATATATACTGATCTTAACAACATCCAATCCAGAATGGAACAGTGGGGGAGAATGATCAAGGAGGAAAGATACCCCTAACAAAATAAAAGTTATTTTATCTGATGTGTTTTGCCACATTCAGTGGGGATTATGAGGCTCCAAGTCAGACTGGAAAGCTGGAGAAAAAAAATATTCACAGATATAACGACAAATAAGAAAACAAAAGGATGTCAAGATTATTTCTTCAAGAGAAAACTATGAGATGTTCAAGAAATAGAACGTAAACATACTAGAGTCTCTTAGTGCAAGTAACATCTACATGATCCAAGTAATGTATTGATTCAACCAAAAATTGTAGTATAAATATGCTAGGAAGTTGTAGAGAAAGAGGAGAGAGAACATTTGAAAGCATGGATAAAAAGAAGGTAATTTTAAGAAAACAACATCCTCATTTTCTATATTTGGAAATTAATAAATAATAAAGGACATGAAAACATAAAAGTAGATTACTTTTTTAAAAGATTTTTACTTTATTTATTTGACACACAGAGATCACAAGTAGGCAGAGAGGCAGGCAGAGCAGAGAGCACTATGTGGGGCTCGATCCCAGGACACTGGGATCATGACCTGAACCGAAGGCAGAGGCTTAACCACTGAGCCACCCAGGTGCCTCCAGATTACATATTTTTAAAATATGGAGGAAAGTACAAGAAGAAATGATTAAATGAACTGAGAGTGGTTAACTGTAATGAGTGTGATCCAGGAGTGAAAAGAATTTAGAAAGCAGATTTCTGAGCTTGGTTATAAGGCTTGAGGTACTGTTAACTTCTAAATTATGTACATGTATTTCAGAGAACAAAACTGAGGACTCATAATATTTAAACATTAGGTCCATCAGAAATAGTAGAATGAGATTCAAGATCATTAGTTTTACTACATTACTTCAGAACTCTTATGTTTTCCTCTATCTTTGAAGTATTTAATATTGTGAGGAAGAAAAAAGGAGAGAGTAATAATGCTGGAATAGTCAGGAAAGGTATTGAGGTGAATTCTGTCTTCTAGAGCTGCTCTGCCTGACACAATAGGTACCTGCCCTTTTGTTTATTAGAAGACTTGAAATGTAGCTAGACATATTTTTGCTATGTTAGGTAAAATGACTGAGCCACCCAAGCACCCCAATTCATTTTTTAATACATTAAGGTTTGGTTGCAACCAATTGTAAATAAAGAAAGCTAGAAATATGGTATTGGAGAAAAGGTTAGGAACCAACATGTGTTAAATGCATTTTGGAACTATTTACACAAAAATAAAAATTGAAAATGTGAAAGTAAATTATTTTTATAAGAAATGTGTAAAATGATCTAGAAGCATTACCTAGAAATATGCCATAATGTGGTTATGCAGTGATCAAATCAATACATAGGAGCACATATAATGTGTTAGGCATATTATCACTATTAACAAAAGCCCTTCACTGACTTCCTAGTATTTTAAAATGACTGGGGACTACCAGAGTCATAGATCAATAGTAGAAAACAGAATTTTCAAGGAGATGATTAGAATGACCAGACATCATAGAACAAGACTGCAGAATGATTAATGATTGATCAAGGGCCATCAGCTAGTCTTTGGATACTGTGGTCACAATATTTTTAATTTTTACAAATTAATGAGGATTAATTGACATGCATTATATGTATGTATGAGGTAGTATCTCCTTGTGGCTTTGATTTGTACTTCCATGATAATTAGTGAAATTTAACACCTTTTCATAAACCTGTTGGCCATTTGTATGTCTTCCTTAATTTTTAAAACTTTTTAAAAAGATTTTATTTATTTATTTGACAGAGAGATACAAAATAAAGGTAGCACAAGCAGGGGGAATGGGAGAAAGAGAAGCAGGCTTCCCACTGAGCAGAGAGCCCAATGTAGGGCTGGATCCCAGGACCCTGGGTTCACAACCTGAGCCAAAGGCAGACACTTAACGACTGAGCAACCAGGCACCCATGTATGTCTTCCTTAAAAATAAAAATGTCTATTCAGGTCCTTTGCTGAATTTTTAATTTTTTTTTTTTTATTTGTACTCAGTTGTAGGAGTTTTACACATCTTGGATATTAACCCCTTATCCAATATATAATCCAAAAATATTTTCTTCAATTCTATAGATTACTTTTTTTTAAAAAAAGATTTTATTTATTTATTTGACACAGAGAGATCACAAGTAGGCAGAGAGGCAGGCAGAGAGAGAGAGAGAGAGAGAGAGGAGGAAGCAGGCTCCCCGAGGAGCAGAGAGCCCGATGCGGGACTCAATCCCAGGACCCTGAGATCATGACCTGAGCCGAAGGCAGCGGCTTAACCCACTGAGCCACCCAGGTGCCCCTAGATTACTTTTTTTAATGCACTGATTGTTTCTTTGCTATGTAGGCATTTTTGAGTTAGATGTATCCCAGCCTGTTTATTTTAGTTTTTGTTGCCTGTGCTTTTGGTGACTTATCCAAAAAAAGCATTACTGAGACCCATGTCAAGGAGTTTTTTCTTCCATATATTCTTCTAGGATCTTCATGCCTTCAGGTCTTACCTTTAAGTCTTTAATTCATCTTGAGTTGATTTTTGAGTATGGTGTAAGATATGGTCAAGTTTCCTTCTTTTGCATTTGGCTGTCTAGTTTTCACAATACCACTTATTGAAGAAACTATCCTTTTCTCATTGTGTGTTCTTGGCTTCTTTGTTGTAAATTAACTGACCATATGTGCATGGGTTTATTTCTGGGTTAGCTATGCTGTGTCTGTTTTTAATGCCAGTACCATACTGTTTTGATTAATATAGCTTTGTAATATACTCTGAAATAAGGAACTTTGATGCCGTCACTTTTGCTCATCTTTTTTAAGATTTCTTTGGCTTTGCAGAACCTCTTCTTGTTCCATACAAATCTTAGGATTTCTTTTCTATTTCTATTAAAAATTGCCCTTGGAATTTGGGTAGAAATTGCATTGACTCTAGTCAGCTTTGCGTAGCATGGAAATTTTTACAATATTAATACTTACAATCCAAGAACTTGAAATATCTTTCCACTTATTTGTTTCTTCTTTAATTTCTCTCATCAAAATGTCTTATAGTTTGCACTGTCTAATTCTTTCAACTTCTTGGTCAAATATATTCCTGAGTAGTTTATTATTTTTGGTGCTAGTTTAAATGAGATTGCTTTCTGTATTTCTCTTTCAGATAGTTCATTATGATTGTATAAAAATACAACTGATTTTTGTATGTCAAGTTTATATCCTAAAACTTTACCAAATTTATTTATTACCTCTAGCAGTTTTTCCTGTGGAGTCTTTAGGATTTTTATGTATAAGATCATATCATCCAATCAAAACAATTTTACTTCTTCCTTTCTCATTTGGATGCCTTTATTTATTTATTTATTTATTTTTTCCTTGCCTAATTGCTCTGGCTATGACTTTCAGTACTATGTTCAATAGAAGTTAGGAGAGGAATCATCCCTCTCTTTCTTCAGTCACCAAAACACTTTTCAACAAGCTACAGTAAAATTCTGCATGATACATTACCTTTCTATTATTTTCTATTTCTTTTACTCTCAAAAATATATGCTGCTTTATATCTACTAATGTTAATAAAATTTAGGCATGAGTGGGTCAAAAGGAGATTCATAAAAGATAAATCATTAAGCAAAATGACACTTCAGGAAATGAAGGTGATTTTTAAACACCTAGCAGGGAAAACGATATTCATGTCGTTTGGAGTAAGCTAATGGCTTGACGCTCTATTTAATACTACTCTTTAGATAATAACTTTATTAGAACTTTATTAATGTCTGGAGGAAAAATCACTTAAATCTTTTGCCAAAGTACCAGTGCTTGCTTACTGCGTAGAAGCAGCTTTCTTATTCCTATTTTTTTTTCTTGATGCTGTTTGCATATTCCACAGGCTCATTTGTTATGTTTATCTTTCTTACCATATCTAATTGAATGGAATGGGATGATTTGGCTCATTCTGTGCACAGTGTGGTCTCTGCAGGCATGCTTCTCAACTCATTTTAATATCCTCAAAGAAAACCCTATTACTGCAAGATAACTTTCAGATTAAAATGTAAACATGCTAGTCTATTGCCTCACCTTGTTTGAAATCACAGGAGTCATGAGACAGAAATTCTTAGGGTCTAATACAAATATATTTGAAATAAGGTTAATGAACTTTGTATTATAGAGAATAAAACTCCAGAAGAGTCCTTTACTTTATTCTGGTCATGTGGAGATGCTATGTATCATATTCATCTAATGTACTTTCATACTGTAGCTGCAGTAAAGGAACTAGATTAGACTCTTTGGAAGTCATAAGTGAATTTTAACAAAGCTCAATAAATAAGAGGAAGGTAGAGACTAAATCAGCGAGTCAAAAAGGACTAAGTAATCAGACATTATGAGTTTACTCTATCCATTTCTACCATCCATAGGCCAACATGTAATAGAGGATGATTGTTAAGCAATTAGGAGATTAAATTTAAGGAAAAGGAAATGAGATCATAAAATCATAAATGTTAAAGATGAATATAATGGCATAAAATGTAGTGATCAGGTCTTTATAATTTCAATTTAATTTTTTTTTTTTTAAATTTTATTTTTTATTTTTTTTATTTTTTATAAACATATATTTTTATCCCCAGGGGTACAGGTCTGTGAATCACCAGGTTTACACACTTCACAGCACTCACCAAATCTAAAATAGTAAGCCTTGGAGCTAGACTAATGACAAGCAAAAGTTTCCTGCTCCTTTGGAGATTTGAACTCGGCATAAGAAATGGGTTGATCTGGCCTGTAGTGGTTATCCCAAGGCTTTCTCTGTAACTAAACTATCTAAATATGTTTTGTACTGTAATTTTGGTACATGCAAAGCAAGAGGATGGCACATAAAACTGTAAATAGGTAAAACAAAGGTACATTTCAAGGTAAAAGGCAGTGAGAAAACATGGGAGCAAAGACATTATAAAAATCCGTCAACAAAAAGAACATCTGCGTTTATGAGGCTCTATCAACATGCCATGCCCCTGCTTCCCTAGCTCATCTGGGCAGTTGTATTTCAGAAGCCACTCAAGTTTAACAAAAACCTTGATTTCAAAAGAACTGTCAAGGTTATTTGAGAAAATAGTAACAGGATTCTTAATCATTACTTTAACTGTAATGATTGTGACTGAAAAACATTTCCTAAAAAATAAATTACCATGTAGGAAATAATCCTTTGACAATACTACCATGAAATGTACATACTATAGTTTGTTCAAGCCAGAGTATAAGGCCTTCTCATATGCATTTCTGAGATCTCTTTGAGCTTTCTGGCTAAGACTAGGGTTTAGTTCATATTAACAATAAGCCCAGCAAATGGATAATACATGGGTTCTCAAATTTTAGCATGCACCGGAGTTACCTGGAAGATTTGTAAAAATACAGATCGTTAAGTCTTACTTTCAGAGTTTCCAAATCAGTAAGTCTGGGGTGGATCCTGATAATTTATATTTATAATAATGTCTCAAGTGGTACAGATGCTTCTTGTCTGGAGACCACCTTCTGAGCTTTAGATGTATAAGATGCAGTATAAATATTGCTAGCCTGCTCATTTTGAAAAAGATACTAATAATTCAGATCCAATTAGATGGCCTCAATTCATATAATGTTATGTATTTGTATATTATATGACATTTCCACTATTATTAGTATATATTATATGTTATAAATTGTCTAAATGAACACAGACTTTTTTTGTACTTTTAGGAAAATGAGCATGGGATGTACTACAAATAAAAATTTGAGTATCATTCCCAATCTATATGCAAACTTTACATAATTTTACACAATTTTCATCATTTGAAGACATACAGAATTCTACAATGAAAAGTGTACTTTTTAAGGTAACATATAACTTGTATAAACTTGATTTACTGAAAAATTGCAACATATTACACTGTCATTTGTGGCTAAATAGCCTCACCAGAAAAACTATATGGATGCTTAGGTCACCAGAGTACTTAATTCATAAGAGCAACATTTTTGCACAATCAATAGGGTAATTAATATAACTTCAAAACAAATGGAACATATAAACAATGGTGAGCTACGTTGCAAGATAAAAGTCAATATGATGATCTAATAGTCTGCCTGTGGAGATATTAATGTTGTGGCCATGGTTTTAAATGAAGCTGTAGTTGACACTTGCAAACCAGTTTCTGCAATGAATAAAATGAAAAGGCACTTAAATATTTTACAGTGCAAGCCTATAAATTTCTGTAGAAGTTATTGCTCAAATTTTACTTTTTCTTTTTGTTCAGACTGGATATTCACACTTTTTTTTTTAAGTTCCTAACTTGGCTTTCTCATTTTCCTCTAAACAGTATTATGTTAAAGATAAGATGAGCCAAGGGAACAATATGATCTAAGTAACTTTAATTTCAAAGAGAGAGCAAGAAATTAAAATTCACATTGGAAATTTCTAATTATGATTTTTTATGATTCTTACTAATGTAGTTAATATTAACACTTCCTGTCCAAGATAAGCTGGGATGGGTTTAGAAATATTAAGCAAGTTATGTTCATGGCACAATGTAAAAACACCAACACACACACACACACAATGCACCTCTGTAGAGTAAGTCCAGATGTACTGAGGGCTCAGACTTATGTATAAGGAATATAAATCCTAAATGTCAAACGTATCGAAAACCATACAATGGCCATGCCAATATATATTCTATTTCAGAAGGTTTTTTGCAAGAAGCTCTTCTGTGACATTATTTTGCCTCCATCAAGAGATATCTATGTTCCCTTTGTCTGAACAGTGACTGAACTTTATAACTACCTCATCTAATAGAATACAGCAGAGTGGACACTAAGGGACATCGAAAAAAAGGTAATAAAAAGGAGTGTAGGTTCTGTTTGTGGCTCTTCTACTGTGTTTGTGTGTGTGTGTTTCATTTTTATTTCTAACGTTTTAAGCTTTTTTTTTCTTTTTGTAGAATGTGTTTTACACATTCTATATCCTAAAAATTTTTGTTCTTGTTAATTTCCATCAGTTTCTGCTTATGCTTTTTTGATACTGTCAGGTTGAGTGCACACAAGTTTATTTTAAAAAAAATGTTTGGAGGCTTTTATTTTATTTCTTTCAATAACTATCATTCCTGTTTGTCCTCCACAATTTTTTTGTCTTAAAAATCCTTCAAAGTCTACCAGCATTATTGTACCAGCTGTCTTCATTTATCATTTTAAAAAACCCTTCTATTAGAGTCTGATTGTAATAATTCTAAAAGTGATATAAATCAGTCATAGATTCTTTTAAAAATCTTAGTGTGTTTTTGAATAGGTATTAATTTATTAAAATTACTACGATAATATATTTGAACTATTTCCAAATGCCACTTTGTATTTTGCTTACAATGCTTTCTTTTTTATTATTCCCCCTCATCTTTAACTGAAAGACATATATTAATATATATATAAATATATATATAAATATATAGTAAGTTTTTAATAACTTACCTTAAATATTTTTTACAGACAAAGGTGTTTATTATAACTACCTTCTCTCAGATCAAAACAAAGTACTTAGTATGTGTTAGTGTTCTCTGAAATGTATTCCTGTATCTGATTTGTTATTGTTGTGTGGTATCTTAGATGTGTCTTTCTTAATTGACCTGCAAATTGATCATTACTATTTAAAATTAGATGGAAAATCATGTTATTAAGTATTTGCTAACCATTCTATCTTTGATTGCTTATGCTTTAGCTGATATATGCTTTCAGCAACAATTTCAGAAGAGATACATTTGTATCAGTATGCGTAAAAATATTTTTATTTCTTTAAGTCTTAGAAGATATATATTTTATGTTCCCTGAGAATTTAAGTGGTATTTTAATTTTGGAAACTAATTTTATTTTTATTTATTTTTATTTATTTTTTTAAGATCTTATTTATTTGTTTGACAGAGATCACAAGTAGTCAGAGAGGCAGGCGGAGGTTGGAGGGAGCAGGCTCCCTGCTGAGCAGAGAGCCCAATGTGGTGCTTGATCCCAAGACCCTGAGATCATGTCCTCAGCTGAAGGCAAAGGCTTAACTCACTGAGCCACCCAAAAGACCTTTGGAAATTAATTTTAAATGTAAGAAGTCTTTAGGGGAGGCTGTGTGGCTCAGTCATTAAGCATCTGCCTTCAGGTCTACTGATGATTTCAGGCTCCCCTAGGAGTCTGCTTTCTCTCTCCCTCTGCCCCTCCTCACCACTCGTGCTTTCTTTTTCTCACATAAATAAATAAAATCTTAAAAAAAAAGTCTTTAGTAATCTATTGTAATTGTTCATAAAAAAATTCTAAATTTTCTCTCTAGTTGCCATGAATATTTTCTCATTTACTTCATTTTTTAAAAATTTCTTTATGTTTATTTCTCTCTATTCATACTTTCTTTCCTTCATGTGCATTTTCAGTTTAAGGATTCATATCTTTCTTAAGAGGCATTCCAGTTAATATGTATTTGAATATTGTCTCTTCATTGTTTACTATATTGTAAGCAATGTATACTATATTTTTTCTTCTAGAATGTCTAAAACTGTCCACTTGAAGCTTTCTTTACTAAACCCACTTTATAGTTTATTTCAGTTACTGATGCATTTTTCATTTTAATAACTTATTTTTATTTTTATTTGTATATTTTTCATGCTCACATGTGTTATATTCATATTATTAGTTTTTCTTGTTTGTTTTTGTTTTTTTCCCATAAATTATTGTCTTTGTTGTAGATGTAGTTATTTCCTTTAGATCTGAGAAACTTAAATGCACTGATAAAGCACACTTTTCACATTGCTTTATATTTGTAATTTCCTCAGGAATAAATTCTTTAATGTTTAAAGAATTACAAAAATTGTTGTAATTGGTATAGATTTTTTTTCCTGGGTTTAAAATTATAGCTTGCAAATTTATTTTTTTCTGGTAATTTCTTTTCTTTTCTTCCCCCCCCCCCCCCATTTTCTTCACCTGACTACTTCTCTGTGTTTGGTGACTTTATTCTCATCCTTCCCTTCTCTCTACCCGCCAGTGAAGTCTTATAGACAAAAACATCCGTATATTGGTAATTTAATTGTAATATATTGTATGGGTATTAGATATTTATTCCTCAAGCCAGTGCCCTGTTATCCATCCTATAAGGCTGTGTACAATATATCCTGTTACTTTAAGAAAGTTTTTCTTGTTATGAACAACAGTCTTTAGTAGTGGGCATGTTTTGTAAATCTTTGCTTCACATAGTGAGCCTGCGTCAAGTCTTAAGCCACCATTGTCCTTTTCCTATTCAAGTTTCTACCTCCACAGTCTGGTTTATCTGTTTCGTTTAAGGTCCACAAAGAGTGTTTTAATTTATAAGTACTATGTTTGGATTTCTCTATAAATTCTTCACTTTGTTATTTTGATCAGAATTATAAATATATACATATATACATATATATACACACACACACACATATATATACACACATATGTGTGAATGTGCGGGTGTGTGTGTGACTTTTTTGTTTTTTTAGAGAGAGAGAGAGAGAGTGCTTGCAAGTGGGGTGGGGGCTGAAGGCAGGAAGGGCAGAGGGAGAGAGAAAGAATTTTAAGCAGGCTCACACAGCACTGAGATCAGGACCTGAGCCGAAATCAACAGTTGAAGGCTTAACTTACTGAGCCACTCGGGTGCCCCTGTATATCTTTTTTTTTTTTTTTTTTTTTTTTTAAAGTCATGTTTTCTCTTTTGAATTGAGGTGCAGGGTATAAGTATTATATGAAGAAGGAGATTAGCCTATAGATATTATATGAAGAAGAAGATTAGCCTCTTTAATGCCTTTTCCATATCTTCACTTCAGTGTTATGCTTGTCATAAAATGATATAAAGACTATTCAGTGACTGTTTCTAAGAAGTGTGATGCTGTCAGATACCCTTCTGCAAGACTGTCAGAGCTCCAAATTTATTCTAGTAATAAGACTTTTAATTTATGAAATGTGTCTCCATTTAGGAAATACTTTTATAATATGTCTGTTTGCATCATATGAAGAGAATTATTAAACATTTCTTCAATAGTTGGATTATGCTATAATTTGAGAACTGACTATATCTCAAAATAGTGTGTCATCTGATCTGTAGATTTACCAGCTACTTGGTTTCTAACAAGAGATATTCTGATGAAGTCCAACTTCTAGCTTCAGCTCAGGTCATGATCTCAGGGTCCTGGGATGGAAACCCCAGGGGGCTCTGTGCTGAGCCGAGGTCGGGGGTCGGCTTAAGCTTCCCTTTTCCCCCTCTCCTCTGCCCCTCCCCGCCCCCCACCCCCTGCACTCTCTCTCTCTCTCTCTCTCTAAAATTAATAAGTAAACCTTTAAAAAAAAAAAAAAGTGAATAAAAGGGGGAGAGCATGGGGAATAAAGGACTATACCAGAAAAAAAAAAAAAGAGAGATATTCTGATGAGATTAAATGTTCTTAAAAATGAAGTGTATCTGTTGTTACTTGAAAAATGTATTATCTTTTTAAAGAAAAATTAACACATCTTTCAGATCACCATACACATTCTTGAATATGTGGCATGTGTTTACATTAATCACCACTTTTTACATTTTAGATAAATTAGTGGTTAATACTAGTGTGTGTATACATACACACACTCATGTGCATGCACACACATGCATATATATTATATATATTTCTTATAAACTTTTTCTTACAAGAACGCACCTTCTGTGCACCTTTTAACACAAGTACAAAAATAATCATGTTGTATTTGGAATCTATGTCAAGAATTGTTTGATATAGCAATCTGATTGCAAACACGTTTTAGAGAACTGTCAATTGGAGGAATAAAAAAGGAGAACTATAACAAAGAAAAAGAATAAAAAGTAGAGTGCTTCAAGGCAAAGAGAATATCTGAATAGGGCCTACAAGAAAATCTATTGTATTGCTGCTACCTAGAGGTTGGAATATTAATCAAGGCTAAATATTAATTCTCTTTTTTACCTTTACATTCAGAACTTTGATTTTTTAAAGTAATGTCATATTCATAAGCCTTATTAAAATTAATTGTTCTTTTCATTTTTAACTTGGCTTGTCAAAAGTTGTGATTTCAAAACTATAACTTTCCCATTTGCCATTATTATGAGCAAAGACCATAAAAATTTGAGAGTGTAGCAAAAGAAAAATCACCTTAAAGAGAAAAATCTACTCTAGCTTAGAACAGGGGCCATTTAAAACAATCTCTTTTTACTCACTAGTGTATTTCTTAACTATCTAGAGCTTAATGTTTGTACTTATAATTTGTTAATCTTAAACACTTAATAAGCAGTATTTTCTATGAAAGGGTCAACCTCTTGAAAATAAACAATTTACTTATGTTTTAGGGATGCCTGGGTGACTCAGTGGGCTAAGCATCAGTTCTCAGTTCAGGTCGTGATCTCAGGGTCCTAGGATCCAGCCCTGTATGAGGCTCTCTGCTCAGCAGGGAGCCTCTTCCCCCACCCCCTCTACCTGCCTCTCTGCCTACTTGTGATCTCTCTCTCTCTGTCAAATAAATAAATAAAATCTTTAAAAAAATAAAAATAAACAATTTACTTATATTTTAATAAAGCTTTAATTCTATAAATTTGAATAATTTTTAAAATATCTTTTTAAAAAAGATTTTTATTTATTTATTTGACAGAGAAAGAGAGGCTAGCACAAGCAGAGGAAGCAGCAGACAAAGGGAGAGGGAGAATCAGGCTCCCCACTGAGCAGGGAGTCTGATGTAGGACTCAATCCCAGGACCCTGGGATCATGACCAAGCAGAAGGCAGCTGCTTAAATAACTGAGCCACCCAGGCGTCCCAATAAATATGAATAAATTAATGCAGTTGAGGACTTGTCTTATTATTTGGAGGCCCAATACACTGTCATAACTTCACAGTTAAGCTATGTTTGCCCTTGATCTCATATCCTCTATATAAAAGCAACATGCCACTGTCTACTTAGGTATACACACCAACATCCTAGAAGCATCTTAGACTATCCACTCCCCTCTTTCTCTACCTCCTCCTATGGCTAGTCAATTACCAGATCATGTGCTCTGCTTTCTAA
This sequence comes from Mustela lutreola, assembly GCF_030435805.1. Lineage (NCBI taxonomy): Eukaryota > Metazoa > Chordata > Mammalia > Carnivora > Mustelidae > Mustela > Mustela lutreola. The sequence goes on from NC_081295.1 coordinate 109,801,729, forward strand.
ACATACTTAAAATCAGCCCCTCATCTCCACACTCTTTCTGTAATAATTTCCAAAATGGGGACATTTTCAAACTTCTTCAGATTCATCCACCTCATCAGTCATAAATAATTATTGAAACATTTTCAGATCTCATAATAACGGTCTCTCTCTCTTTTTTTATATTTTTAAAGATTTTATTTATTTATTTGACAGACAGAGATCACAAGTAGGCATAGAGGCAGGCAGAGAGAGAGGAGGAAGCAGGCTCCCTGCTGAGCGGAGAGCCTTATGTGGGGCTCTATCCCAGGACCCTGGGATCATGACCTGAGTGGAAGGCAGAGGCTTTAACCCACTGAGCCACCCAGGCACCCCCTAACTGTCTCTTAATTAAACCATTTGAAGAGCCTCTCCATTTTCTTTAGAATAAAATTCACTTTTATGTTAAGGTTATTTATGATTTTTCCCCAATGATCTCTCCTGCTTTCATTCCTTATCATATATTTCCATAATAATTATTATTACATAAAATATATTTGCAGTGCTTACTATGTGTCACACACTTCTCTAAATTCTTTACAAAACACTTCACTATAAGTTGGGGCTGCCCTCTTTCCATTTAACCAATGAGGAAGCTGAAGAACAGAGCAGTAAAGTCACTTGGCCATAGTCACAACTAGTAAATGGCAGAGCCTGCATTTACACCCAGGTTCTCTGGCTCTAAGATCTTGGCTTTTGATCATCCTTCCTCCTGCCTGTGTTCCTTCTGCTTCATGAAAAATTTAATCATACTGGAATATCATAATTGTAGAGGTTATTTTTTTTTTCCTACTAGATGATTCATGTTTCCTCTTGTCATAGCGTCTCAAGTATTCTGTACTTTGGACTGTGTTTGTTCACGTGCTGCACGCATGCGTGTTTCTCTGTACACATATTTTTTCGCATGTTATAAAATGAACCTTCAAACAGGAATTCTTTGAGACTTTAAATCTCAAACGTCTCTGTGATTCCTTTTTCCCTTGCCTTCCCACATTTAACAAGATGTCAAGGGCACACATCTTTAGTTTAAAAAGAAAGAAAGAAAGAAAGAAAAAAGAAGAGAAAATTTTTTATTTTATCACTTCTCTAGCTCCATGGATATCTGTGTAGTTCTAGCTGTATATCCCTATGCACAGGCCACAAAAGGGACAGTTTAACAAAGAGGCTAATTCACAGTGTGGCTGGGGTAAAGAGAAACCACATAGAATAGTGCATAGACTAGTAGCATTCCTTCCATAAAAGGGTTACTGAACAGCTAATGGAATCAGGAAGCAGGGCCTGCGGAGAAGACCACTTTGCATGGAGGGATGCTTCCAGTCAAAGGCCACCCTCCAGGGAGTGATCTGGGGAAATAAACACCTTGATCTCAAACTCTTTTCTCCTATACTTTTCTCCTGGGGCTCCCACTGATGGAATTCACCTAAAATGCGGAAGGTAGGGAGGCTCATTGATCTGGTGCATAAAGCTCCAGCTCCTGGGGCAGAGAACAGACTGGAAAGAGTGAAGGGCAAGATGAAGGGCACACATATCCCTTACATTAGAGAAGGGCATTTCTCAATCCTTAGACACTTAGCAGGATAGGAAATATATTCTGGTTCAAATGTACTTCAAAACGTACCCCTCTACAGAAATGATTAAAATGATTACGTTTGTTTAAGACTGATTATTTAGGCAGAGTTGAATGTTTGAAAAGTTAATGTAAGTGGTGTCAAGCTTTGTGGTTGTCAATAGCTAATCCATATTAAGACCAGACAGACAACTAAAACTTACACAAAGTCAATGATTTCTTGCTAGGCTAATTTAACATTTTTTGCTCTTTGTTATTTGTCTTTTCCAATCAGGAAATAAAAGATTACAGATCTGCACTTCCATTATATTCCCACCAGTGTATCAGAAAATATGAATATCCACCTGTACTGATATTTTTATGTCAATCATTAAACAAATCATAAGGTGACAAATTTGTTCAACTGACAAGATACACAAAACAGCTGGCTGGATATCTTTAGCAACCCATTGTTATGGGTGCCATTTTAGCACAGTTATAGTTGATTAGGATAACCAAAGGGGGAAGATTAGTGCTGTTTTTGACAATTAAAGCAAACAAATGAAAAGAAAGGATAGTAGGATAACAGTTATAAGTTTCGTGACTCTTGGTTTCTTTTCTGTCTCCTTAAGTATAAATTTCTACTATTTGTCATTAGTACACTCAGTGGTCCCTGTATTCTTGTTTTAAGAACTGAAATTCTACTCAGACTTCTAATATCTATACTCTCCTCTGGAATGGATTATTAAAAATGACTGTGTATATTGGTGCAGAGAGAGGAAAAAAAATGGATGGTGCTGTGAAGAATTTAAAATGATACAAAGTTTGATATAACCAATATAAGCTATAAGGATATTTCTATTTCTAGCATTTTGTGAATCTAGATTTCTTGCACTACTAATCTTGCATCCAAAAAGCTCAAAATGCTAGATATAATTATATATGCATAGCTGAGCTGGCAAAAACTCAACAGATCCTCAAAAACTAAAAGCAAAATGAAATTCCTAATCCTGAAAGGTAAGAAGCAGTCAAGCTGATTTTACTTTAGAGCAGGTTCCAAATCCTGGTGACTTCAGTTTTTAACTGCCACCTGTACAATGGAATGGAGAAAAACCTAAGGTTTTCATCCTAAGTGGGAGTCTAGTAGAAGCTTACAGAAAACTGTTTCTACTCTTAGTGAATGGGTGAGCTGAAATAAGTCTAATCCTGAGAAGGTGAAATGAAGAACATTACCTGACTTGAATTTGGCTCTGTGGAAAGAGAAAAACAGTATCCTTTAAGAAATTACAAGCACAGGGGCGCCTGGGTGGCTCAGTGGATTAAGCCGCTGCCTTCGGCTCAGGTCATGATCTCGGTGTCCTGGGATTGAGCCCCGCATCGGGCTCTCTGCTCAGCAGGGAGTCTGCTTCCCCCTCTGTCTGTGCCTGCCTCTCTGCCTACTTGTGATCTCTCTCTCTGTCAAATAAAATAAATAAAATCTTTAAAAAAAAAAAAAAAAGAAATTACAAGCACAAACTAGATCTCATGAGGTTTTGCAGCTAATATTCTTATAATCTTGTCTGAGAAAGCTTTCCAAGAGAATGGTAAATGTTGCGCTATGTTGGAGGAGCTCATCAAACCATGGCATGAGCTATTACAAATAAAATTCACCATCAGCCAAGGCCTAACTCCCAAAGAGAAAAGATTAAGAGCTCACAGTTCAGAATGATTGAATGCAGAGAAAATGTAGCACCATGAGCAACAGAAAGCAGGTCCTCATAATAGAATGAGATCAGCAAAGACTCACATACAGGAATTATCAAATGCTGATTATAAAGTAAATATGATAACTATGTATTAAAAAGCAACAGATAGGTATTAAAATATGTGTAAGAAACCAGAGGTGTAAAAATAAGCAAGTAGTTCCCAAAATCTATGTAAAAGGTCACCCAGAAATTAAAAAAAAAAAAAATTGAAAAAATATTAAAGAGACTATTTAAACAGTGGAAGGTGTCTTTAATGAATTGGAAGCATACATAATGATTATTGGGAGTGCAGTAAAGAGGCCGGCAGTACCAGATATGGCCATGCAGCCTCTGAATTGTAGATATGCAGAGGCACTCATCTCATACAGTGAGTGGAAATGGGGAGGGGGGGAGCAAGCACGAGACATAGGGAAAAAAAAGTGGCACTTCTGACATACTCCTAATTACAGTAAGGAGATAATGAGAGATGATAGCTTAAAATTTTCCAAACTCAGTGAAAGATATTCAAATTCAGGCACTCAAAAGAAAATTACACTTAAAAAAAAATGTCACCAGACATATCATACTGAGTGTATGGGACACCAAATATAACCCAAGAGCTTAAAAACTGAGAGAGTGTCACATATTTTTTTTAATAAAATAAAATGAAAGCAAAGGCAAAAGCAAAACAAAATCCTATCAATCCATTGTTGATCAGCATTTCACCTCTCAGCAACAGGAAAAATAAGAGTAAGAAAAAAATGGAAACATTTCAAAGAATACGGGAGTGTTAAAAAAAAAATTAGCAAAAAACCCCACCAAAAAACCCCCAAAATATAGTGAGGAGACTGTGTATATAAGATAACAAGAATTAATCCATATGTATCAGTAATCACATTTAAAACAAAGATGTTGTCGGACTATTTTTTTAAAAAGCTCACAAAATGAATTTGCATGTTGTTTACTGCAGGCACTTCTAAAATATAAGAACATAGAATATTTGTTTAAGTACTTGTCATTTGATTTAGATAAACTTTCTCCAAGAGAAAATAAAATGTCCCTAAACAGATAGCTTATGAGAATCACTAGGTTTGGCAAATCAGTCATGCATTAGCTATATATCAGAAATGTAATACGAGTTTAGAATTTTGCTAGTTTTCCCGGGTAATTTGGAAGATAATTAGGAAAACAAGTCTGGCTATTGAAAAAATAAATATATTAAGAATAAAGTCATATTTTCTCTGTATGTGTACCCATAGTGTCTAGGCAAGATCAAAAGCAAGGATGACTCACTTAGGTGAAATTTTTACAGAAGACGGGAATAACAATTTAAAATATCTGGGAATTAATCTGATGGAATAAAGGAAGTCTGTCTATGTGTTTCTTAAATTTGAAAGTTTTTACTATCAGAGATAAAGTAACAGAAATGTCTGACAAATGAATATTAGGGTCTGCAATATAAATTATCCATTTCTTTAAAAATTCTTAAGTTGGACATTCTAAACAAAAGGACAAATGATTAGAAAACAATAATGAGATGAATATGAGGGATTGTGCTTGTTTATTTTGTTTGTTTAATATCTGGTCTTATTGGCTATACTTAGAATGCTTTTGGGGAAAAAAAGTACATTGGAATTGAGCTAAAACTTAATGAAGGCCCTTATAATAGGGAAAATAATGGCCCCTCAAAGATATTCACATCCTAATCCCCACAGCCTATGAATATGTTAGTTTACAGGACAATTTGAAATTAAGGTTACAGTTGGAATTAAGGTTGCTAATCAGCTGAATTTAAGGTAGGAAGTTTATCCTGGATTACCTGAGTAAGCTTAATATAAGCATAAGTGGAAGGAGGCAGAAGAGTCAGATAGGAAATATGACGAAGCAAGATTACCGTGATGCAATTTGAAAATAATTTGACCCACTTTGGTAATAAAAGAAGGGTGCCTTGAACCAAAGACTTCAAGCACCGACTAGAATCTGGAAAAGTCAAGGAAACAGATGCTCCTCAAGAGCAACTAGGAAAATATGCACCCCTACCAACACCTTGATTTTAGCCCAATGAGATTCAAACTTCAGACCTCCAGAACAGTAAAATAATAAAGTTGTATTATTTTAAGCTGCTGTTGGTAATTTATTACAATAGTAATGAAAGGAATACTGTTCCTAAAAAGAAGATCAGATACTATATAGCAACTGTTCCTTCTATTTCAGCATCAGAAAGGCTTAACAAGATCTAAATTATTAAAGTCAATCAAACCCTATTAAACTACTACTATGTATTTAGCGTTTTGCAGTGGCAATAAAAATATAGTCAGTTAAAATCTCTTTAAAGGATTGGAGGAAGGAGAATATGTATGCCTTAAAATATTAAAGCACACAGCTGTTCAACTGGAGTCAAATATGGCTCAAAGCAATGAGAGAAGACAGAGTGGTAAACTCTACGTTGAAGGAGTCTGGATGTACACAGAAGAGTGAGAGAGTAATAACCATCTCTGGGACTAGTCTGAGTAGAGTAATACAGCTGAATAAGCATCTGTACTCTGTACAAGGGAAAGCCAGAGGAAAAAGACCCACAGCCTACCAATTTATGAATCCCTCTCACACATTCCCTTTCATAGTCTTCGCGAAGGTGACCTACAGCTTTCATATTCCCAAAACAATTTTTTTTTCTCCCTAGTTCCTATGGCTTTGCTTAACACTATCCCACTCTGCTTGGCATGCCTTTTCACCTCTTTCTCAAGTTATCTATAAACTCTTTCAAAATGTAGCTCAAGGATACTTTTGATACTTACCTCTCTTGTATGACTGGTTTGCCTTTTTATCATAAGGCTCAAAACTGTTAAGTTTGTTAATATGCCCCCCCTTTTTTTTCTAGTATTGTTTACTCAGTGGTTCCTCATGGAATGATTTTTATGGAACCATCCTTTGTATTTCAAAGGAATAGTGTGTAGCTCATAGTAGGCATTACAAAAAATGTAGGGAATAAAGTAAGCATGTGATTCTTTTTTATGCCAACATGACAAATTTTCAAATTCATAAATCTTAAGGAATATGTTTAAACTTCAGAGAAAGACATTAGCTTATTGAAATATTTTCTCTATTATTTTGGTCAGGTAGATCTTTCATCAGGAGTTCTTTATAAAAGATAGAACAAGTCTCTGAGATACTATTTAAATTATTTTTTCTGTTAGTCACATTATTTGTTGCTGCTTAATTAAGATAAAGCTAAATGATCTTATTTTTAAGCTTAAATAAAAATAAATGGATCATGAATATTATATTTTTAGAATTTAGTAAGAAGTGAATAATTGAAATTTTTTTTAAAACTTTAGAAATGATTCCATATCCCAGTGAGCTTAATTTCATTTCTTATTGCTTTCTCTTCCTACAAATGTTACCATAAGTGAATAAAGCATACTTCGTTAAAAAAAAAAATAACATTTCACATAAGTTAGAAAATGGATAGGCAGAAGTATCATTTGGTAGATTTGAATCAAATTTCAGTGATTAGTGAATCTGTTGGAAGTACATTTTGGGGATGAAAATTATAATAATGTCTTTATTTATTTTCTAAGTACTACATAAAAATAAAATTATCATGAGACATTTAAAACAATGACAAAACCTTTGGTCATTTAAAGGAAATAGTAGAAAACTATAATATTCGAAAAATATGGACTGTCCCAAGAGCTACACAAGACAAGGCCGGGGGTGGGGGGTAGAAATCCCAACACATTTAAGAATTTTTGACTTTTCTTTCCTCCAGAAAATTGCATTAACACACACACACTCACATTAATTCAGTAACATTTGCTAGAACTGTTCCCTTACTTCTTGTTGTATCTCTTTTGCAGCAACATTTTCCCTGTTGTATGTTTCTAGGGAACAAAGAATAGGAAATTATATGCTTGGGTAAATGTTAAATGTAAAAGCAACATAAGTTTTGTTTTGTTTTGTTTTTCTGCCTAACCTAAATAAAATCTTCAAAACTACTTAAATTTTCTGTAGAACAAAGTAGAAAAAATGAGAAGTTGCTGCTTTCCATGTTTACGTTCTCTTTATCATTTAAAGTTGAAGGACATGTTACAGTGGCTACTAGTGAATTAGACTGCCCATTCATTGTGAAGAGCTGGCTCTTAGCTTAAAAATCATATTCTCCATCTTAATTACAACAAATTTTATTGAAGACTAGATATTTGAATTCCATTTCTTCACCATTAACCAGTAGATACCAACCATACTTTCATATAAATTTGAGCATAATAGAAAATGGGGTGCTTCTTTTCACCCCATGATCAATAAAAATTTATTTTAAATGAAGGTTTGTTTAGCTCCTAAAACAAGACAATGTTTTGTTGCAAAACAAGGATGTGGCATTTTTGTGGATTAAGTGATTAGCTGTAACTTGGGGTGGCCCTCTTTTTAGAAGTGGCTGAGCATATTATATTATATTTGTGGAAGGAAGAGTAAAATGGACTTTTGATTATTGTTAGCCAACTTGCTGTCTCTTCAAGTGTTTCATCTTCTTCCTGAGCATAGATCTATCCCTCATTTCCTACCCTCCTTCTTAGTTTAATCTTACCTGTAGCTGAATTGGAGCCAGTGGAATGTGAGAAGACAGAAGTTCCACTTTTAGAAAACTTTCATGATTTGTGACAAGAAAATTTAGGAGAGGGGGAATCAAACAAAAAAGCAAACAAACAACTTGGAAGCTACATGTTGAAATAAACCATGCCACAAAAAGAGCCTTAACTCTGAATGAGCCCTTGGAAAAGGACTGCTTCATGATACAAAGTGGACTACTCCATTGGATGTGGGTTTTTAATCTTTAATAGTAGCTTGTAATTACCCTAGTAAAAGGATTTATGATAGCAGATCACCCTTTTTGAATAAGTACTTTCTGATAAGCAGTTTTTCAGATAAGGATAAAAAAGATTAATAAAATGTTTAAGAGTTATTCAACAAACATAGACTACAAAATTAAACGGTATATATTTTAAACCTACCGACTATTTATGATCTTTGTTTATTTAAACTTAAGGATACTCATCTGTTAATTGTTAATAATAGTATCTTCTTTTGGGGGTTGTTTTTCAGATGAAAAAATGTTTATAAATTCTCAAGCCCTATATTGCCAATACCAAAGAGTGCTTATGTACTGGCTCCAAATATAATGGGATACAGTTACTATTGATAAATGGTTTTGTCTTAGTTTCCTCCTACAGACTTCATTTATGGTAAATCACAAGAAGATATTTATTGTGTTGAAGAGAAAATTTACATTAACAAATATAATAATATTTATTATTATGTTTTGCTATTATATGTTATTATTCATCATTTGATTTCATGGCTTTAGTCTCCTAGATACTTTTTCTTTTTCATTTTCTTTTTCTCTTTTCCTCAAATAGATCCCCTGTAGGACCACCTCTTGACATTGTAACACTGTTGTGTAATCTACAGAACAACTCCCAGGGAAAAGTCTTCATGGTTTAAGGCTACAATCTGAATAACACATATTTTTTAAACTATGTTGGAAAAAAATAAACTGCCTTCGAAAACTGTACCTCGTGCTTGGTTGTGGGACTCAACATCTGAAAAAATGCAAGTACATATTTGAAAATTTGACTAAGTGTATGCCTATTAAGACTTTTGAACTAAAATAAAGGGTTACTGGGACACCTCGGTGGCTCAGTCAGCATGCTTAGCTGCCTCAGTTCAGGTCGTGATCCCAGAATCCTGGGATTGAGTGCCATATTGGGCTTCCTGATCAGCATGGAGTCTGGTTCTCACTCTCCTCTACCCCTCCCCTTGCTTATGCTCTCTTTCTCAAATAAATAAATTAATTATATTAAATTAAATTAATTTAATTTAATTAAGATTTTTCTGTCATATCTATGTTTTAGGAGAATCATTTTTGGTAAGCAGATAAGTATTTGAAATTATCAAATAGTTGGAACAAATAAATAATTTACCTTATAAGTGACACAGTTAAATGAGATTTCAACTACAGAGAGATAAAGATTTGAATACTAATTATGTTATATATAATCTACCCATACTTTCTTTAGAATACTGACATCTCTCCTCCCTTACAAGAAAACAAATATTGAAAACTCTTAACAAGAGTTTAGTATATTTATTTTTCCAACAAATTAGAGATGAAATGAAAGGCCATGGTTCTAATTTTTATTAGACCTAGTTTTTAATAGATTAGAGTGAGTTTTATCAGAGTGAGTTTTTCAGATTTAGAAAAGAGATAACTCATTTGTATATTACAGAGATACAGGGAAATGATTTTCATGTAACTCAGACCTGCACATGGTATGATATTTTGCTACCTTCAACTGAAACCTGCAGACCCAAGGAAGAGTCCGCCAAGGAGACACATCAGGAAATAGATGGAAAGCATGGATTTACTGATGGTAATTTAAATCTCTGGAGATCATTCAGTATAAATGGGAAGAATGGAAACTTGAGGTAGGAAGAATGGAAAGTCCATATAAGATGTTATTCCAATTTAAAATTCTTGCCCCTAAGGGCATCTGGGTGGCTCAGTGGGTTAAAGTCTCTGCCTTCAGCTCAGGTCATGATCCCAGGGTCCTGGAATCAAGCCCCACATCAGGCTCTCAGCTCAGCAAGGAGCCTGCTTCTCTTTCTCTCTCTCTGGCTGCCTCTCTTTATACTTGCAATCTCTCTCTGTCAAATAAATAAATAAAATCTTAAAAAAAAAAATTCTTTCCCCTAAAGTATTTCTATTATCAATTTCAAAACACTTTTTTTTTTTTTTTTGCTGCTGCTATACACATTTTTTAAAAACAAAAATAAGCTCTTTTTGGATTTTTTTCTGGATTTGTTTTCAAACATTGGAAAAACAACAAGATTGCTTGATAATATGCTGTGACCTGCAAAACTGCCTTGTGGCCATTTTTTTTCAGATTCTACATCATCTCTCTCTGAGTAAATATTTTACTCTTTAAATATAATTAAACAATTCAAAACTGTATCAAGTAATCCAGTGAAACAGTTACTATCTTATTGCTCTCTTTACTCAGAGGTTAATGCATTATTTTATTCATTTATTGAGTATATATTTATAGAGCACTAGAAATCTGCCACCTAACTGTTTCAAGTCCTGGAAATGTGATGATGAACAAGTTAGATCTGATAATAGCAGGGAAAAATGGTAAGTTCTTACCAATAAACAGAAGCAGCTGATTTTCAAAAGTGATAATAGTGTTTCAAATCAAATAAAAAGGGATTATAGGAGAGTGACTTGGGGAGGAGAGGGTTTACTTAAATAAAAAGGTAGTGGAGGAGTCCTGGAAAAAGATATATTTTAATTAGATCAGAATGGAAAAAAGCAGCTAGACATATAAACTTCCTTATATAGATTATATTTAGCAGAGGAAAAAACAGTTGAAAGAACTAAGATGAAATGAATTTGGACAATTATGGAAGAGAAAAAGGAAGGAGCCTGGAGCTTCTGAGAACAGGCACATTCACAGATGTTGACAAGAGGTCTGGGATCGAAGGTTGGTCACCGATTCTCAGTGGAATGCCTCTGGGCATGCAAGTGTGGTTCAACACTCGCAGATCAATCAACATGATAGATCATATTAATAAAAGAAAAGACAAGAATGATATGATCCTCTCAATTGATATATAAAAAGCATTTGACAAAGCACAGCATCCTTTCTTGACTAAAACTCTTCAAAGTGTAGGGAAAGAGGGAGCATACTTCAATATCATAAAAGCCATATCCAAAGAGCCCACAGTGAATATGATTGTCAATGCGGGAAAAAACAAGAACTTTCCCCCTATGGTCAGAGCACAATAGGGATGCCCACTCTCACTACTGTTATTCAACATAGTACTGGAAGTCCTAGGCTCACCAATCAGACAACAAAAAGAAATTAAAAAAGAAAAAAATTCAAATTGGCAAAGAAGAAGTTAAACTCTTATTCTTTACAGATTACATGACATTTTATGTGGAAAATCCAAAAGATTCCACCCCAAAATTGGTAGAACTCATATAGCAATTCAGCAACATGGTAGGATACAACAATCAATGCACAGAAATCAGTTACATTTCTATACACTAACAATGTGACTGAAGAAAGAGAAATTAAGGGATTGATCCAATTTACAATTGCATTCAAAACCATAAGACACCTAGGAATAAACCCAAACAAAGAAGTAAAGGGTCTGTACTCTAGAAACTACAAAACACTTACAAAAGAAACTGAGAAGACATCAAAGAGATGGAAAAACATTCCATGATCATAGATTGGAAAAACAAATGTTGTTAAAATGTCTATGCTACCCAGAGCAATCTACATATTCAATACAATCCCTATCAAAACACCATCTATATTTTTCACAGAACTGGCACAAACAATCCTAAAATTTGTATGGAACCAAAAAAGACCCCAAATAGCCATAGGAAAACAAAGAAAACCAAAGTTGGTGGAATCACAATCTCAGACTTTAAGCTATTTTACAAAGCTATGATCATCAAGACAGTATGGTCCATATACACTATGGAGTATTATGCCTCCATCAGAAAGGATGAATACCCAACTTTTGTAGCAACATGGACGGAACTGGAAGAGATGATGCTGAGTGAAATAAGTCAAGCAGATAGAGTTAATTATCATATGGTTTCACTTATTTGTGGAGCATAACAAATAGCATGGAGGACATAGGGAGATGTAGGGGAGAAGGGAGTTGAGGGAAATTGGAAGGGGAGGTGAACCATGAGAGACTATGGACTCTGAAAAACAACCTGAGGGTTTTGAAGGGGTGGGTGGTGGGAGGTTGGGGGAACCAGGTGGTGGGTATTGGAGAGGGCACGATTGCATGGAGCACTGGTTGTGGTGCAAAAACACTGAATACTGTTATGCTAAAAAGAAATAAAAAATTAAAAAAAAAAAGTATGGTACTGACGCCTAAGCAGACACACAGATCAATAGAACAGAACAGAGGCCCCAGTAATGGACCTTCAACTCTATGGTCAACTAATCTTCAAGAAAGCAGGAATGAATATCCAATGGGAAAAAACTCTCTTTAATAAGTGGTGCTGGGATAATTGGACAGCCACAAGCAGAAGAATGAAATGGCCATTCTTTTATACCATAAACAAAAATAAACTCAAAATGTATGAAAAACCTAAATGTGAGACAGGAATCCATCAAAATCTTAGAAGGGAACACAAGCAGCAACTTTTTTGACCTCGGCCACAGCAACTTCTCGCAAGACACATCTCTAAAGGCAAGGGAAACAAAAGCAAAAATGAACTACTGGGGCCTCATCAAGAAAAAAAAAAATTCTGCACAGAGAAGGCAACAATTAATAAAACTAAAAGGCAATCTATGGAATGGTAGAAGATATTTGCAAGTAACATATCAGATAAAGGGCTAGTATTCAAAATCTATAAAGAACTTACCAAACTCAGCACCCAGAAAGCAAAGAATCTGGTCAAGAAATAGATAGAAGACATACAAACAGTCAACAGACACATGAAAAATGCTCCACGTCACTTGTCATCAGGGAAGTACAGATCAAAACCACAATGAGTCAGTCAGAATGGCTAACATTAACAAAACAAGAAACAACAAATGTTGGTGAGGATGTGGAGAAAAGGGAACACTCTTACACTTTTAGTGAGAATGCAAGCTGGTATAGCCACTCTGGAAACCAATATGGAGATTTCTCAAGATGTTAAAAATATAGCTACCTTACAATCCAGTAATTGCACTACTGAGTATTTACCCCAAATATATAGATGTAGTAAACGGAAGGGGCACGTGCACCCCAGTGTTCATAGCAGCAATGTCCACAAGAGTCAAACTGTGGAAGGAGCTGAGATGTCCTTCCACAGATAAATAGGTAAAGAACATGTGGTTCCTATATACAATGGAATATTACTCAACCATCAGAAAGGATGAATACCTACGATTTACATTGACATGGATGGAACTAGGGGGTATTATGCTAAGTGAAACAAGTTTATTAGATAAAGACAATTATGTATGGCCTCACTCAAATGTGGAATATAAGAAATAGTGTGGAGGATCATAGGGGAAAGGAGGGAAAACTGGATGGAAAGAAATCAGAGGGACCCAAACCATGAGAGACTCTTGACTCTGAGAAACAAACTGAGGGTTGTGGAAAGGGAGGTGAGTGGGAAGATGGGGCAATTGGGTGATGACATTAAGGAGGGCACATGATATGATGAGCTCTGGCTGTTATAAGCAACTGATGAATTATTGAACACTCCATCAAAAACTAATGATGTACCATATGTTGGGTAATTGACTTTAAACTAACAAAAATTTAAAAAATTAAAAAAAAATAGACTCTGGACAGGAAGCTGGATACTCACTGAACCAGTTAGGTGGTAATTAGAGAAGTTTAGGGAAGAATAAAGAGTATATTGGACTAGGGTGGTGACAGAAGCATTGGGGTAAAGGATCATCCTTTGGAGATAACATCAATAGTATTGCAATTAACTTGAGACCGAGAATGTCCTTTAGAAGAAGGTCCAGCAAAGGAACTGAGAATGAGGATACTTTTAAAGAGATTATTGATACATTTTGGATCCTTAGACCATATCAGTGTACCTACATTGTACCTACAACAATGTGCCTACAACATATTAAATGGTAGTATGAATATTATATGAAACAGGAACATTTCTAAACTGAAGGAAATCTGAATTTATCATTCTTTCTGCATCTCTCCCATTCTCACTCCCCTCTTGCATGTGTGTGAAAGAGAGAGAGAGAGAGAGGGAGAGATAGAAAGTGGGGGAATAAGGGAAGGAGGGAGGAAGACAGAGAGAGAGAGACAGAAAGAACACTGCAATTCATTACAGGAATTAGTTTCTCTGAGACTGTATCATAAGTATCATATGCTAGTTATACAAATGTTACTTAAGCTTTAATGCATCTCACTTTCTTTATCTGTTAAAGAAGGAACATGATAACAATTGCCTTCATAAAGTTATTGTCAAGATAAAAAATGTGTTTAAAAAGATAAATGTGTTAATACATTTGAGCTTTAGGAAAAGTATCTGGCAGTTAGAATAATCAATAAATATAAACAATATGATTATTATTATCATTATATTTTCTTGCTGTTTTTCCTGCTCTACATAGAGTAAAAATTTATTAGACAATCAATATATATATTTGATGCATATTAAGTAATACATTTAAAGTTCTTTTTAAAATTTAATATTCTTGAGGAAATATATGACAAAGAGTAAAAAAATCTTTATAGAATTTCAATAAATTTAAATTCATATTTTATGAATTACATAGTCCATGAAAAATCTGCATGTGAACACCACTTTTAACTAAATTATTCAACTCATATTAAATATATTAGTCTCAAAGCTTTATTGGTAAACATTCTGGATAGTTGGACTTTCAGAAATGAAAATTGGACAAACTAACCCTGTGATACATTCTATACAAAGGCTACCTTTTTTGTACTTTGAGACACATTATTTTGACAAAAATCTCACTGGCGTGCCCTGGAATGATGGGTTGAAGAGCTCCTTTCATGCAGGTACTGCTTTATACATGCCGAATGATGCATGGTTCTCAAGTTCTTGTTTTCCATGTTTCTGAGAATACTTTTGCTTCTTTACGATTTCTCCTCCTTCTGCATCTGCACATTTCTCCATGAAATGCCCTTGTATATTTATGGTTTATATATTCTGAAACCAACTCCTCCCTTTTCTCCACATTCTAATGATTAATAAGAGAATATTTTGCCAAAGACCAAATGAACCAATGAGGAAAACAAATGTAGCTACTTTTATCATTTGTAGAAGCTTCTCAGAATTAATTTGACACCGATTAAGAATTCAGAAATGTCTTATTTTACCAAAGCATAAGGATAAAAGTCATGGAGTATTAATGCTAAATGATCCCTGGAAATGCAAAACAAGGTGGATCAGATTAACTTTAGGTGGTTCAGTTCTTTAACAAAGAAACATTTTCATTGTGTGCATAATCAACATGGTCAAATTAATTGCACAGTCTTCTAGTTCAATGATTTGATTAAGTTTACATTGACAAGGACACCTGCGTGGCTCAGTGGGTTAAGCCTCTGCCTTAGGCTCAGGTCATGATCTTAGGGTGCTGGGATGGAGCCCTGCATTGGTCTCTCTGCTCAGCAGGGAGCCTGTTTCCTGCCCTGCCAGGCCTTCTCTCTGCCTGCTGCTCTGTCTACTAGTGATCTCTCTCTCTCTGTGTCAAATAAATAAATAAAATCTTAAAAAAAAAAAAAAGTTTACATTGACAGCCACTTTCACAAACTGCTATGGCCATTATTTTTAAATGTTGACAGTATGACTTAATTTTGCTTAAAGGACACAATGGGAGTATCATCTTTTTTTCCTGGCTATCATTTCATTCACAGCTGCTTCTCTTCTTATATTTTTTAATAAGAACTTCACTCAAGCATCCATTATGGTTAAAATTTCATCTGGATGAGTGAAATATATGATTATTAGGAATAGGCACTGATCATTCAAAACCTGTATGATAAAACCTGTGGTTATTTAGGGTAGGTGACTATGGAATTTTTTGGCAGTTTCAAGCTCTTTGTTCAAACTGATGTCAGCTTTTAGTAGAGCCTCCATGGAATAATCAATAGTGATTTCACAAAACTTTTTTTTTTTTTTTTTACAATATGATGTCATAATTTCTCTAATGTTAGAAGATATAGCACATCACTAATAAGACAAAAATATTGAACTAAGAACTTGTCTAAAATGTCTAAGTCCTTAAAAAGAATGTTGTTTTATTAACAAATGTAAAATGAAGAGACAAAAGAGTTTATAATATAGAGAGAAATGGAGTAATAGTGGGTAGTTAAGCAGATAAAGAAGAAAAACAACCCCAAAAGTACATTGTTAAAAAAGCTTATTAGAACCTGATGAAAACAAATACAGACTTTGAAAGTGAGCTTGAGAATATTAAGCAAGATCAGCTATAACTAAATGACAAAAGCAGGTTTACCTCTTTCTCTGCCTTTGAAACTAGTATTACTTGAGATGGCCAAGTATTTGTACCCAATTGCTTAAACAAGAATTGAACTAAAATGTCTTTAAAGTCCCATAAAGCTTGAAATTATATGAGCATTATACTTACAGCACATTCTATTATATTGTTACATAATCTTCATATAAACTCTGTACAATGTAGGATCACCAAGCCAAACAGTTTCTGTAAATGTTAAATACATATTTTTGAATGAGTAAATAAATCACGGTATTCATCACTTCCACTCTTGTTATATGAAAAGTAATATTTTCTTGGTAATAGCAGTGAAGATCAGATTGCCTCTTTTCTTTTTTTTTTTTTTTAACATATTATTTATTTCAATCTCAAGTAGGTGGAGAGACAGGCAGAGAGAGAGAGAGAGGAGGAAGCAGGCTCCCCACTGAGCAGAGAGCCCAATGCGGGGCTCGATCCCAGGACCCTGAGGTCATGACCTGAGCCAAAGGCAGAGGTTTAATCCACTGAGCAATCCAGGTGCCCCAGTTTTGCCTCTTTTCTATACCAGTGTCAATGCTTCTTTACCCATTACCTGCAGATGTTCACTAACAAAACTTGCATTTGCATGCTGAGCTGCTGACCAAAATAAGGGTGGTAAAAGAATGTGCTCAACTCTGACATTTTCTCAACAAGGACATGATATTAACCTCCCACTCAATAAAATAGTTCCACCCAATTTCCCAGAATGAGTTCTTAATTTAATTGGTCATTTGAAGTGCACTTATGTATAAAGAGAGTATAGCCTTATATGAAAGGAGGAAATCACTTACAGATTAAAATTTTTAATGTCAAACAGAAATGGAAGAAGAATATTGATGGAACTAGTGAAGGTTAAGAAGAAAATATTACCTAAAGTAAAGATGGTTGAAAATCATCAGAAAACATGTACAGAATTTAATGATAAAATTTTAATTGTATTCTTAAAAGATGAAGACTAACATATTTAAATATTATAATATGTTAAATACTTGGAATAACTTCTGGGGAACAAAATTGCAAATAACTAGATTGTTTTTCAAGAGGTTAGAGGGGCACCTTCGTGGTGCAGTCATTGAGCTTCTGCCTTTGGCTCAGGTCATGATCCCAGGGTTCTGGGATCAAGCCCCAACCTGAGCTGCCTGCTCAGCTGGAAACCTGCTTTTTCCCTTCCAATTCTCCTGCTTCTGTTCCTTCTCTTGCTGTGCCTCTCTCTCTCTCTCAAATAAATAAATAAAATATTTTAGGAAGAGAGAGCGAGAGAGAGAGAGAAAGTGGTTAGAGGCCCTTCTTTGGAAATAAATCATCCTGAAATGCTATAATGAAATTCCATCATCTATGTTCCTAGAAGAAAGCAAAAACAAATATTATATCACAAAAAAATCTTTATCTATAGCAATACTTAGAGCATTACTATTCATTTTACACATTGTATCAAGAAGTAGATTATATTCTCTCTAAATCTGATTCCATTTATAGGTTGAGTTCCTGTGTATCAGAGAAAACTTTCTCTTCAAGATTTAAGGACTGATTTGAAAAAAAAAATCCCTTCTTTGCACAAACTCTTGTCTTCTGATATCACATATTCATATTATAACTTTTTCATATTAAAGTTTGCATTTTAAAATAAAACTTGAAGTGTGTGATTGCTTGAACTTACATTCCTCAAATTTTTAGTGAAATTAACTTATACTTAAGCAACTATATATAAGCAAACTTTATTCTGTGTACTTGCCTGTTAATAATTTGAGATAAAACATGACAATTAAAGTTTCCCTGGAAAGCCATCAGAGACTCTTAACCGAAGAGGACAAGCTGAGAGAGGCTGAAGAGGAGCTGGGTGAGGACTGGACTAATTGGGGAATGGGCACTAAAGGGGGCACTTAGATGAAGAACTGGGTGTTGCGTGTAAGTGATGAACCACTTAGTACTACCTGGAAACTAATATTACACTATATGTTAACTAAAATTTAAATAAAACCTTGAAACCTTAAAAAAATAAAGTCTTCTTTATCTACTTATTTCTTAAATAATTATATATGAAAATAAGAGTCTTGAGTTTATTCAATGTTTCTTTTAAAGAAAGATACTTATTTAAAATGTTTAAAATTTAACTCAGTACCTAAAACTTATTTATAAAGCTCAAATACTGCATGGATCAGCATGATAAAAAGTGAACTTTAAAAATAAACTCTCTGGAATAAAAGTTTTCAAGACGAAATTTCCTTTATCCAAGAAGCTTTTATTTATTTTTTGTCCAGAACAACTTTCTAAATCAAGTAATATAATTTTTTGAGAGTCCAACGTCACACTGAAACTCTTTTTATTATCATTGCACTGTTTTTTATTAGGAAAAAAGAAAAAAAAGTTTTACCCTGAAAAATAGTTTTGCTGACAACCTTGTTCCTAATTTTTATTTCACTGTAGGATGGCTGCAGCTACTCTAGAAATATTCAGACTTTTCAAACCTGATTACACAGCCCACGTGTCTTTCCCTCCTTGTTTCCACACAGCTTTCCACATAAATATATAGCTCCTGATGATGTGGCAGACTCTTCTTCCCCAGAATAGATATGCAGCAATGCAGGGGAAATGACAGGAAAGTCAGGTCCCCCATTGCTCACATAATACACCCTTTGGACTGTTTGCCTGCTAATGCTATAACATAAGAGTATTGTCTATAAAAGCATAACAGACACTTTGAATGTGTCCTAATTCATTCTGGTGATCTAGACAAATTAACTGATAGGAAAAACAGCACCTTATGATATTTTAGGGGACCTCCTAATTTAGCTCTATTTCATTCTTCTTTGGGGTCTTCTTTTATTTGGTCCCTGAAATCTTGGTCATTGTGCTCTTGCATGGTTGCTTTAATTTTTACAGTAATTTATTTCCTTCATAAACTATTTTCTTGAATACATCAAATAAGAACTCATCAGAAACCACCCTGGAGTTCAATAAAAATAGAAATAGTAAAGCTTGGAACAGCCCCCCACCCCTTTATTCAGGTAACTCCTGAGGGCATTTCTGGCCAACCACTGATTTTTTTTTTTTTTTAACCCATCACCCTTTAACATTTTAATTGCTTAATTGTTTCTTGTTACTACACTGTGAACATGTCTACAAGAGAATTTTATGCTCTTTGTTTAGATTTGAATATCAGCATGATTGTGCATTTTTAAATATTATATATCCTGTTATTGGGTACAGTATCAGGTAAAGAGTAGACATTGAATACATCTTGGCTGAATGACTACCTTTGTAAGTGAGGAAAAATCAACTTGCATTCAAGATTTTATAATATGTATCAGAATGTAAGATTACTATATACAAAAATATTAAAGTGCCAAGTATAAAATGCTTTTCTACTTTTAAACATAAGAGAAAGTTGTCCACATCTATTCTGTGGAGGAAAACAAGTCCTGAGATTCTACTGAATTCTGAATATAGGACATATATATGAATTCTGAATATATGGCACAGTTTTAACTTCTTTGCCTTTTTACCTGCTCAAATGACATAGGGTAAAATAACAAAGTGACTAGCAAGATATTCCTCTTTGATTGTGATGGTGGTTAAACCAGCTAAAATTCCTGAGCGTCATTTTCTTAATCTGTAAAATAAGAATTATAATGACAGATTTAAAATATTCACAATATTTCTGGGAGGATTATGTGAGAGGAGTCTTAAAATCTTTATAATCTCTAATATATTTTATAATTAAATTATATTATTGGTGGAAATTAAATCCATTAATAAATAATTATTATACCCTAACACCTATGTTATTCAAAATGTGAACCTATAAGCTAACTGCATTAATATCACCTTGGAGGTTCTTAAAAATACAGAATCTTAAGTTATCCCTCAGGAACACTGACTCAGTTTTTAACAGCATTCCTGAGCAATTCAGGTAAATGTTAAAGGTTTGGAAATTCTGGTTAAAAATATGTTTGAAATTGGGATGGTTGGGTGGCTCAGTGAGTTAAGCTGACTTTTTTATTTCAGCTCAGGTCATAATCTCAGGGTGATGGGATTGAGTCCCCCTGGGAGTCTGCTTGAGACTCTCTCCCTTTCCCTCTGCTACTTGCCCTGCTCATGCTCTCTCACTCCCTCAAATAAATAAATCTTTAAAAATAAAAGTACAGAAAATATGTTTGAAATTGATAAAAATGGAGTGGGAATCACTGTTACACAATTTTTTGATAAAATACGTGTTCTTATTCAAGATAACAAATGCTATATGAATATCTTTTTGCCTTTTGACAAATAAAAGGTGGATTTTCCCTTCTAATTTGAGCTTAAAAGCACAATATATTTCCTATCCTGTTTCAGAGATGCTATAGAATGTGTAGGAAAGAGGGACTCATTTCTCAAGGTAGTGTTTCTTGGTACGAACATTCAAAGAATACTCTTGGAGGAAGTGAATTGGATTAAATATATTTGTGAGACATTTTTCCCCTCTATCAGATTCCTATTTTAACTGCCTCCAATAGCTGGTTTTTGGGGGACTATTATATTTAGTTGTCTGTCTCCCTCTTTGAATCTTTTTTTTTCTCAGACTCTTGGCAGTTTTTGAAGTTTTAGTGATGGGAAGAAAGTCAAAGCTTAACAAGTCTGAGTCAGGGAATTATAAAAGCTCTAAAGAACAAAATAATGATGAGGATGCAGACTTTTTTTTTTTTTTTTTTTTTTTTTTTTTTTTTTTTTTTTTAGCAAAACTCCTTTACAGCTTTCTTTTATCCCAGTGGCAGTTTGAAACCTACAATCTAGGTGCATAAGCAAGGATACAGATGACGTTTCTTTGTTAACGGTGTTGAGTTCCAGGTATTTTACAGAATGCTTTGAGGGCAGAAAGATGAATTTGTGTAGGTCTAGCAGCTCATGAAAAACATTTAAACTTACAGCAATTTCCATTACAAATATTATTTTAAATGTAGTAATTAATCAAGGGGCAGGATTTTGCCTGAATGTGGCACAACTCAAAACAGTAAAGCTAAGGGACACTCAGGTGGTGCAGTCAGTTAAGCATCTGACTATCTCATTTGTTTAGCAAATACTTATTGATTACTTATTCAGTGAGTCATGAGGCTCCACACTGGGCATATTTTGTTGAATGAAGTAAATGGGGTAGTCACCCTGTAAATATTAATTAAAAGCAAATAAGGTACCTGGATGTCTTAGTCACTTAAGCACCTATGTTTGCTCAGGTCATGATCCTGAAATCCTGGATCTAGACCCACATTGGGCTCCCTGCTCAACAGAGACTCCGCTTCTCCTTCCCCCACAGCTCATGCTCTGTCTCTCTCAAATAAATACATAGAATGTTTTTAAAAAAATTGAATACAAAAAATTAAATGCAATTATTTGGTAATACAAACTTGTTAAGTAATCTAATATGTTCCATATAATCATGTAATAAGAAAGCTTACCAAGAAGTTCTCATTATATTAACATTTTAACATCACTGAGTAAGTGAGATGTTTAGAAGTTCTAATAAATGGTGGGGAGTAATGACAGCTGTAGATATAACATATGGAAAGATTAAACTGGGAGGTTGACAAAAAGCCTTCAGTAGTAACTGTCAGAAAATTAGCAGAAAATATACCAAACGTTTGAAGAAATCAGATGAATGATTTCTTACCATCAACATCATCACTGGGAGAAGAGTCCACAAAATATAAGAATAACTAAAAAGATATACTCATTAGAACTATGTTTCTAAAAAAAAAAACAAAAAAACCCTATATATCACATGGAAAAAAAAAAGAAGAAAATTGTCACAGAAATTAGAAAAATCAGTTTGCACTGTGGGGGTTCATCCAATAATTATAATAAAATAATTATAATAAACTAAATGTTGCATACCTAGTATTTATTGATACTGTATTAAGACCTATATGTATATTTCTAATTTTGATTAAAGCATCCTGTTCTATGCATTAACTTTTATACAAAAAATCAATTATGCATTACCTTTTTAACTAAACAGTCCTTTCTTGAATTGATTTTTAAAACTTATTAACTAATCAGCTGTATTTATTGGAATAACAGGAGTTATGAATGGCCTCTAGAATTTTAATTACATATTACACATACCTATGTCCTTTTCCATATTTAATTAGATATTAAAAAAGTAAAATTATTTTTGATCCTGGTAATTATAATGCCTAATTCAATCATTTAAATACTCTATCACTAGGTATTGAATAGAATTCTCATTTCTGACCAGTTTTCTCAGTTAAACAACTAGCCAGAGGAGAGTCCAGCAGTATCAATATCATCTAAAATTACAATATATAGAAAATAGAAATAGATATATGTATACTTATAGCTTTTCCTAATCCTATATGTATACCTATCTATATCTCATTCTCTAGTCACATCCTCTGTACTTTTTATATGTATCTTTCCAAAAGTTTTTAATGAATGGATGTCAATGTTATTACATATATACATACATAAAAATGTGTCTTTTTATCAAAATAAAATTTAAAATTTTTATTTTTTTTATTTTAACAGATTATTTTGAATATGCTTAATATAAAAAATATATAATGGTGCTGGTGAACCATCATTTATTAGAAGATTCTCATTTACTTATTTTCTGACTTTTTAACTTTCCAAATAATACTGGTATGAAAATTCCGCTTCACAATAACTGAAATAGGGAAATGATATGTGAATACTTCAAAGGGATAAATATCTAATGTGTAATTGCCGCTCAGTAGATTTTAATGTAATTGTGCTATATATGACAATGTTGAAATTTTCTTGAGAGTCTTAAAATTTTCCTTCCTAACCTATAAGAATAACCAATACTAAGTATCATCAATATTTACATTTTGTTAAATTGAAGTCATTTAGACCTTAACTTATATTGCTTTGACTGTTAGTCTATTTTTTTAAAGATTAATTTTATTTATTTGAAAGAAACAGAGAGAGAAAGAAAAAGAGATCACACAATCAGAGGGGAGAGGCAGAAGGAGAAGGACAAGCAGACTCTCCACCAAACGTGGAGCCCAACATGGGGCTACATCCCATGACCCTAGGATCATGACCTGAGCAGAAGGAAGATGCTCAACTTACTGAGCCACCCAGTTGCCCCTTGATTGTTAGTCTAAACAATACCATCCAGAAGTTTTTTAAATCATTACCCTAGAATTTCAAAATGGCAATTCTTTATGAGTTTTTATTCCATATAAAACTATCTTCTCAGTGTATAGCATAAGTTAAGGAGTCTGAATGAAATTTGTAACTAATGATATTTAAGAAATGTAATCACGAACAGTAGCAATCATCCAAAGATTTGCAGTAATGAAGTTAAATTTAAAATAATATTTAATTATATTTTTCCTCAAATTTGAAAAAAGTAACGAACCACTTTGTTTCATTTTATGTGATTAGTAGATGATAATGCTGATGCTGATGATAATTATACATTAAAGACCCCTTGAGAACTCAAGGTCTTTTTGCCAGTTTGACCTTTGCAGGAAATGCAAGTGGTAAGACTCTTTGTCTTTTAATCTGTCTTGAATTGGAAATTTTTTTTCAGATAAATATCTCTTAAATACAATCCAAAGATTTTGGGAAGTCTCTGAAAGTTAAATAAGGTATTAAATCTAGATCTTATAAAGCCAGCAATGAAGAAATTGAAGAACTTTTTTTTTGTAAAATTATAATGATAATTTCATTAAAACAATCAGCCAATGTTTTAAAGGCAAATGTTACCTTTTTTTTTTTTTTTTAAGATTTTATTTATTTACTTGTCAGAGACAGAGAGCACAGCAGAGAGTGGTAGAAGCAGGGTCCCTGCTAAGCAAGGAGCCTAATGTGAGACCTGATCCCAGGAATCTAGTACCATGACCTGAGCCACCAAGGCATCCAACTGAGCCACCCAGGCATCCTGAAAATGTTACTTTTCAAGTGACCAATAAATAAATATATATATAGATATTTATATATCTATATCTATATATATCTGCACTTTTCAAGTGACATATATATATATATATATATATATATATATATATATGCAGTCTTCCCATTATTTTTCAATGTATTAAGCCATATTCATATATGGGGTGTTAGGCTTGGTATAGTAATTTATATCATGATGTATAAGCTAGTCTCAGGCTTCAGAAAGCATACAAGTTAGTAGAAAAAGCCCCGGGATACCTGGGTGGCTCAGGTGGTTAAGCAACTGCCTTCAGCCCACATCATGATCCTGGAGTCATGGGATCAAGTCCCGCATCAGGCTCCCTGCTCTTCAGGGAGTCCGCTTCTCCCTCTGACCCTCCTCCTTCTCATGTTTTCTGTCTCATTCTCTCTCTCTCAAATAAATAAATAAAATATTTTTTAAAAAGTTAGTAAAAAAAATCAATAGTGATATCTATATGTATATCTACTTATCTATATCTATTTAATCTCATCAACACCATATGAGGGTTACAAACTCTTTGTTTTGCAAGAGGAGACTGGTAGCAGTCATTTCTAAAGAGAATGAATAGAGATTTCTTCATGAATTTAATCCTTTAAGAAAGGTTGGATTTTTAACGGATAGATGAATCTGCATTTTAAACCCAAAAAGGGCCATGGACAAAGACTAATAGCACTGATATGTTCCTGTATGTTTGTTGTTTATGAAATTGACTGAGGACCTTTGAAGATAATAGATATTTAGTAACAGGAAAGAAACAAGAACACAATTTAACTTTGTTTTACAGAAATATGTAGGAAACAGTAGAAGGAAGATGATATACCATTTACCTTGTTTTTTTGAAGGCCAAGACAAACTGAAATGAATCACTATGATTTTAAGAGAGACACTAGAGGAGAAGACATTACCTACTGCAAAGAACAAGAAGAGCAAGGGTAAAATTACCATCATGAACATAGTCTAGATAAAACAAACAAACAAACAAAAAAACCAGAATGTACATATAATTAACACAATATTAATTTTAGGTATACAACATAATAATCCAATATTTGTATATATGCAAAATGATCACCACAGTAAGTCTAGTTAATATCCATCACCATAAATTTCTACCAATGATTTTTCTTTGCAATCCCTATAATAACTGTAATTTATACCTGACTTAACATTTCGTGTATATTTTTTCCCATATTGTTATTATCTATCCTTGTACATTAGTCTTTTCCACAAAGTCTATAAACACTCTGAGGTTAGAATTATGTAGCTTACTTTTTCTAGATTCCCTATTATTTTTATCACAATTCTGAGGCTGCATTAGATGAGTTCCAACCTTTGGGTAGGAGATTTGAATAATTTACTTCAGTTCATTTATACCCTACAAAGTAACACTAACAATGGTGACATCAAATGCTCAGTAAACTTGATACTTGATGATCGATCTCATAACACACATTTCATTTTTTTCACAACAATAAATGTCAAAGAAATTTTAAATCCAAAATATATTCTTTTTGACATTTTATAAATATAAGTGAAAATGAAAAATAGATATAGATATTGTTGACATTTCTATTAAAGAGGTACTCTTTATAAAGGTGCTGCATTCAAATCTTTAAAATAGGCTTACCATGTGCTATAATTCAGAATGCTTTAGTCCTCCTTCATGATATGATATTATAGGTAGTTATTTAATTGCTGTTGTTTCTACATTTATTTCAAAGTTACAGTTTATGACTTAATAGGGAACATATTAGAAATAAAAGCTAATGGTATCTCTTCCAGAGAATTCTTTTTCTTGACATGGTTTATATTTATTTATACAAATATACAATAAGTCACTTCAGTAATACAGACTTCCATGTATGGTTAGATGGTTTAATGATGTCTGGTTTTTAAATATGTACATAATATTAAACATCAAAGATAGAAAAGTCTGAACCTTGTAAAAGATGGAGTTGTATACCATAATAATGTCCAAAATAGTTTTCAGACCATTTCATTATGTAAATTATTAAGGAGTCAATTATACTTATTTTAAATTATGTTATATTTTTATTATGATTTTTTAGACCTTTACTAAAAATGATTTAGAAATGGTATTATTTTCCTCTAAATGCCACATAAAACATCAATTATAGGTATTGATATTACATATTAATTTTCAAAATGGAGCATTTTAATTCAACATTTATAGATTTTTTTCTTTATATTTTAAGTAATATATATAGTATTTGAATATTCATATGTGTAACTATAAAAATGTCCAATTTTTACAAAGAAAAAATTTATACTTCATATAATCAACAAATGCTTTTCAACTCTTTAGTGGCTGGTTTCAGTCTTACATCTCATCTCCTAAAAGACAGTTGGAGCTCATATTGGCAGGCTTTGTAGCATGGTGTTAAGAGCTCATGATTTGGATTCAGACTGCTAAGAACTGAAGTCCAAAACA
Organism: Mustela lutreola; assembly: GCF_030435805.1. Classification (NCBI taxonomy): domain Eukaryota; kingdom Metazoa; phylum Chordata; class Mammalia; order Carnivora; family Mustelidae; genus Mustela; species Mustela lutreola. Next base: position 109,828,463 of record NC_081295.1, read on the forward strand.
CTCCAACTGTGATCCTGGGCAATTTATTCACTCTTTCTCTGTATTTAGGTTTCTCCTTTACAGAATAAAAATAATGATAGGGGCACCTGGGTGGCTCAGTGGGTTAAGCCTCTGCCTCAGGTCTTGATCCCAGGGTCCTGGGATCGAGTCCCGCATCGGGCTCTCTGCTCAGCGGGGAGCCTGCTTCCTCCTCTCTCTCTGCCTGCGTCTCTGCCTACTTGTGATCTCTGTCTGTCAAATAAATAAATTAAATCTTAAAAAAAAATAATGATAGCAGCTACACTGGTGATATGCTTATTTTTTTTTAACAATCTAACAAATATTCAACAAATACTTGTTACTATTGTATTTATTTGGATTTTTAAATTTTCAATAAGCTCTAATATTTGATCAAAAAATAACGTGTCATTCATAACTGAGACTCATGGACCACATCCTTATGAACTAATATTTAATGAGAAAACTAATTATTTTAGAACATATAGTGTTTTATCACATTGACATTTCCATGACCCATTTATATGCTCATAAATTTTATTTGACCTTATTGCTAGAAATTTTTCTAGAAAAAAGTAAATTTACTTTTTCTTTGTTGTAACTGTTTCATATAAATTAAATGTAGCTGCTTCTTTAGTAAACATAATTTTTTCAAAAACTATTTAATAATAACTCCAAATAGATACAAATTACTAAAGCAAAACTACTATTCAAAGATATCCTGACCAAATCATTATGACCAGTGTAGATAATTTTCCTATTTTTTTATAACTAGCAATAATTATAATCAAGAAGTCTAGACATTTTTATAAATGCTAACAGAAGTGCTCACTTTAAAAACGCATGGCATCTGAAGATTTATGAATACATGTGTACACCCAAAAGGTAGTTTGGTCTGAAATAGATGACACTCAACTACTTCCCGTTAGAAGTAAGAAAATGTGTTAATTGCATTTAATATAGTTTATTACAAGTAGTCAACACAGGCCATCTGTCCACACAGCTGCCTCTTGGTGGTTTCAGCAAAGTGAGTGTATGTATTTTAAGGGGAAGCACAATTGAAAAAGTAAAATAGCCCACATTGATTGACTTCGTATTACATGACTACATGCTAATTTTCCCCCCCCAAGTAAATACAATGTAAGCCAGATTTTCTCTTGGGGTAAGAAGTGGATTTATTAGGAATTCGTCTTGATAAACTACTTGATTGAGAAATAATTGTGAGGGTTTGCACTGACTAAACACAAACTTTTTAAAACCTTAAACTACTTTGCTTAATATATATAAGTAGAAATGTGGGTCTGGGGTTGAGGAGAGGAGAGAGAAGCAGGGAAAGAGGGACCAGAGGAGAACGAGACAACATGACAGGGACATAGAAATAGTGCTGGGGAAATGAGTGGAGTACTATACCCTACCCTACACCCTCCCACACCCGCCATAACAGTCATCTTTTATTGGGTGTTAATTCTCAATCAGAATATGATATGATTCATAGATGAGAGGCAAAAGTCAAGGTCAAGAATGCAGAATGTGCCTCCACATTGGGCCCTCTTCAGTGGTACTTGAGTAGCTGCTCATGTCTCCTCATAAGAATGACCTTAGTTGAAAAGTCCTTCAAGGGCCAGCACCATATGAAATTGCAGCAATACCCCCTTTCTTCGCTTTGATATACTTGTAATACCGGTAGCAACATTTCTGAAACACTCTAGTGATGATTTTGGGATGAAATCTCACATCACCATCCATCTTGGCAGTTCTCCTAGTTTTACATTCAAGAGCTTCTCCTCCACTGGCACAGATGATGTCACCTTAGAGCCCTGGGTGTCCACGATGCCAGCCACAGGAGAACTTGAGTTGGGGTACTTTCTAAGAACAAGAATGTGAACTGTGCAATCAGTCATTAGCATTCTGTGATGTATTCCAGGTCATTTAAAATCTAGTAAATTCTACTAGTAATCCAAAAAATGGTCATGTATAAAAGAAATTGTCCTGTATGAAAGAAATGAATATTATGTTTTTGTTTGGTAAAGATTAGAGACAATGCTCTATTGATTTGATGGTTGGGTTCAGGTAAGCATCAAAGGGAAAAGCTTTGGGTGATGGAATCAAACCTGAGCTGGACAAACGTGGGTGAAAAACTTTTAGAAATATAGAAGTTCAATCCTGTTATGGCCCTCTAATTTCACAGATACCTTGAGATGAGGATGCAACTCTCCTCAAGCAGATGAACCTTAGCTAATTGTAATTGAACTTAATATAATTAATTGTATTATAATTAGCATATGTTTATTTTATGGAAGTAGTGGCCTCAGTAGGTAACTCTGTTGTGTTGCTTTGTGAAGAATGACACTAAAAGATAAGTTCATTAATTTCAGTCAAAATATAATGAGTGCTTTCCTATGCCAGATGATTTTTATGTCGCTGTGTATATCACAGTGAATAAAGGAAACAGAAATCCTTGCCCATGTGATGATTACATTCTAATGGAGAGAAGCACCAAAGAAAAATATATATGAGTCAAATATCCAGTATGTAAGTTGATAATAAGTTCTATGAAATAAATAAAGCTGGCAAGGGAGTATTAGGGAGAGGGCACAATTAATTTGAACAAAGACCAAAGGAAATGAAAACACAAATCACAGAGAGCTCTGTCTAGAGTCCTAGAGGAACGAATGTGTAAAGACTCAAGGCTTTATTTGACCTGGCTGTTCAAGAAAGAACAGAGAGGTCTGGAATCACAAATTATGATAATGCTTTGATGTCAATTTTCTCTTGATGGAAGTATCACCAAATTTGTAAGCATTACCCTAACTAATCAATGTAGATTTATTTCTTATTTCTTTTTTAAAATTTATTTCATAAACAGAAATATCGGATAATATTTCAAATTGTTCTGTCGGAAATATTTATAAGCTCTAACTTATACAAACTCACATAGTACCCTGGAATGTTATTTCAATATTACTCTTTCTATCCCTACTCTATTAGCAAAGTAACTAGGTATTATTTTAGATTTCTGTATTATTTGATGCCATGGTTAGACAGGAGGGTTAACCAGGATGTGTGAAGTTTTCCTGGAGCTCTTTATTCTTCTTTTATCAAAATAAAACTAATAGGATGTCAGAAGTACCAGAGAAAACAAACAGGAAATATCTTATAAAATATATATGCATTCATTTCCTCATTTAAAAGTATTTAATGAGAAACTGCTGTATGCCAGCAGTGTGTTAAGCACTAGAATTATGGTACTATAAACAGACATTTTATTCTTAAGAAGATGGCAGAAAATTCATGCGGTATGCAAATCATACAAAGAGATCTGAAAACAAACGAAACAACAAACAAACATTCATGTTTTATGGAAGCATGTTGTGGCAAGGGACTCCTCTTATCTTAGAGATCAGAGAAAACCTCACAAAATAGAATATTTTAAAACTCTTTTATGGGAAGTATTATTTTGGTTAAGGATAGAAGATTGAAGATACCAAATGATACTGATAATGACAGAATTTCCAGTTCTAAATATTGGCCACAAGGGGCGCCTGGGTGGCTCAGTGGGTTAAACCACTGCCTTCGGCTCAGGTCATGATCCCAGGGTCCTGGGATTGAGTCCCGCATCGGGCTCTCTGCTCAGCAGGGAGCCTGCTTCCTCCTCTCTCTCTGTCTGCCTCTCTGCCTACTTGTAAGCTCTCTCTGTCAAATAAATAAATAAAATCTTTAATAAATAAATAAATAAATAAATAAATAAATATTGGCCACAAGATTGGGCAAAGTGGATACAATATCCTGTACATACAGTCTGGGCACAGTGGTAAAAATGCAAATTAGGGTTCATAAGAGAATGGGGGAGAGGAAGTGGAGACCAGACCGACACCTAAACCAACATCCGCTGACAACCCCTTTAAGAACTTTGTGATGGATGGTGAAGATGAGGCAGGCAGTGAAGGTGGTATTAAAAGCGATTTTTTATAAGATTGAAATTATATGTTTCTATGTTTATAACCACTCTTTTAAATTTCTGCTAGAACATAAAGCTGACATGAATCACCCAGTGGATTTCCTTTCATAGGGGGAGGGGAAATGATTTAATATGAGATGAAAGAGTTGGCCTTTGATAATGGCAATAACTATTCATCCAGAAGGCACAGTATGTATTTCCCATGCAAGGAGATTCATATACTCAGGAGATGAAGAATTTCTCTTCTCATGCCTTTACTTTTCCCCGGGGTGGGGGTAGGGGAGCAGGATACCAGCTAACTGGCAGATTAGGAGGTCTTGGTGATTTAAGGAGAGATAGTACATGAAATAGCAGCTGAATTAAATGGTCTCCTTGATGATAATGGTCATTTATTTAAATTAAAACCTTCAGGCAGCCATGTTCAGGAACTGGGTTTGCAGGCAGGGTATGAGTGGGTTTAGGTTAAACTAAATGTTGGAGTTTCATCGGGTGCATATGCCGAAAGGAGAGAGTGGCAGGGAAGTTGAGAATGTACACAAAGGAGTAGGTAAATGATGGAATATAGAATTTAACCTGTGTGAATGGAGGGGTAAGGACATCAGAGGCTCTAGACATTACAAATGTAGCTGGGTCATTCGATAAAACATTCCAGTGGTGTCCAAGAGTTATTAGAGATGGGATTGTAAAAAGAGTGAACTGGAAAGATAGAGGCGGTGTTCAGAGAGTCATGTTGATATTGTGATTATGGTGGCCAGCTACTGATATTGACAAGGGTAGGTAGTGAGCAAGGGATTAGGTAATGGTCACTGGAGGAGAAGGAGTGAAGGAACTGGGAAGCCAGAGTATCAGATACATTATCTACCTTGACTTGGAAATTATTATGACTTATCAGAGAACTACTGTTGCAGAAAGTTTAGGGCTCCTGGGTGGCTCAATCAGTTAAGCATCTGCCTTCGGCTCAGGTCATGATCCCAGGGTCCTGGAATCAAGTGCTCATCAGGCTCCCTGCTCAGCAAGGAGTCTGCTTCTCCCTCTGCTCCTCCCCACACTCATGCTCTCTTTCTCTCTCTCGGAAAAATAAATAAATAAAACCTTAAAAAATAATGTCCAGAAATTTTAAATGTTTCTGCCACAATCCACATCCAGTGCCATGTCTATGGGCCAAAGTTATCACACATTTAAAATTTGAGAATTGGGGTGTCTGAGGGGCTTAGTTGATGAAGTGTATGGTTTTGACTCAGGTCATGATCTCACGGTCCTGCTATCAAGCCGTCTTAAGGCTCCGTGCTCAGCGCAGACACTGTTTCTCCCTCTTCCTCCCCCTTACTCTTCTCCCTGTGCTTCAACCCCACCCCTCAACACACATCCACACTCTCTTTCTTCCAAATGAATAAATAAAATCTTAAAAATATAAAATAAAATAAAATTTGAGAGTCATTTCAGATCCTTTTGTCTCCAAAATTGCTAAAATCTGAGGTGGTCATGAGGCGTTTCAGGGACATGCGTCTCAGTAGGTGTGACATAGTCTCACTCCTCATACATAAACAGTAGTTTTCCTTAGCGAATGTTCAGGAAATCACATGATTAGCAGTTTTCCTCCAGTAAATTGATGGGCATTTCTAATTTATTAAACCCTTGCCCTCTGACTCTGGCTTTGTTTTACCCAGCTGGAGTTCAGCTTTTCTTTAAAGTGTATTAATTCTCACCACTGACAGAACAGGCAAGAAGACCCAGTGGCATATTCTGAGCAGCCAGGGAATGGCCTGGTGACCCCATCTGGCAGATAGATAGAGGCCTAAATTTAGGATGCCACCATGTCTTGAGGAGCCATCAGTAATTTTCTAAACTTTTCAAATGCTCATTTTATAAGAGCTGTGATAATCTGTGAACTTCGCATTATTGGAAAAATGCAGCATTTAAAGTAACTCATGCCGTCTTTAACATCCAGTGTGTTTAGACCTCTGAAGTAGGAAATAATTTTATTCCATTGTTTAGATTTATATATGAGAAATGCATTACTGAGAAATCTTCTTACTTAGTAAAAGCTTATATTAGTTTACTAGAGTCCTGTATATTGTGTGGTATTAACAAAGTACAAACAAATGGGCTTCACACTCATTCTCCAGTCTGAGGATAATATGAAGCTAGTTAGAGTTTCTTCATATTATTTACCCATCATGTCCTAAGGGCTATTTCCCTCATTCATCATCTAGACAGTGGGATAAAAAACAAGCAAACAAAACAGAGTAAAAACCAGGAGATAACTTTGTGCATAATTGCTATGACTACGTCTGGATGATTTTTTTTTTTTTTTTTGCCATGAAAATATTCTGATAGGACCAACAAAAATGCATCTTTGAAACTAGCAGTGAAATGGGGGGGGGCACTTGGGTGGCTCAGTGGGTTAGTGGTCTTTGGCTCAGATCATAGTCTCAGGGTCTTGGGATGGAGCTCTGCATGGGGCTCTCTGCTCAGCAAGGAGCCTGCATTCCCCTCTCTTTCTGCCTGCTTCTTGGCCTACTTGTGCTCCCTCTCTCTCTTTCAAAAGAAATAAACAAACAAACCAACAACAACAACAAAAAAAAAAAAAACTAGCAGTGAAATGTAATTAAATAAAATAAATTGAAGCATGAGAAAATTTCTGTGACAAAGGCAGAATTAGTGATTAGTATAACCTTATGAAATAAACTCTTCTATATTAAATTTATACTATCTTCTCTTTTCCAGAGACAGGATCTCCAGGTATATAACTGTGGATGTTTTGTTGCTTTAAATATTTTTTCCCCTACTATAAACAGTCTACAAAGTATTTTATATATCAATAATTCTGCATGTGAGTATATTGCATATAGGTACCATACACTTCTCAAAATAGAACTGATAGATTAAAGATGGGATTTTCCATGTTGATAAAAATGGATACAAGGTTTCTTGGTAGGGGTGCCTGGGTGGCTCAGTCAGTTAAGTGACTGCTTTTAGCTCAGATCATGATTCTGGGGTCCTGGGAGCATCCCTGCTTGGCGGGGAGCCTGCTTCTCCCTGTCCCTCTGTCTGCTGCTCCTCCTGCTTTGTGCTCTTTCTCTATCAACTGAATAAATTATAAAAAATCCTTAAAACAAAACAAAAAATAACAAAGTTTTTTGGTAGTTTGTATCAATTTGTGCTCCTAATAATAATGTGCAACAATAGTTTCACACAAATTAGCAAAGATTTGTATTAATTAATTTATCCAACTGCCAGTCCGAGTTCTGAAAATTACATAGCATTGATTGTTACATATATGTATCTTGTTATGTCAGAGGTCATAGAGTTCAAATTTCTTTCTTTTTTTCTGTTCTGCCTTTTCAGGACTTTGACCATTTGCTCTGTTAATATTTTCTTTATTTTTCAAAAGAACATATATATTGCAGGCCTTATTCCTTTATTATTTATTGCAAAAGTACTTTTTTATTGAGTTTATTTACAGGAAAAATTAAACTTGCTAATACTTAAAAAGATATATTAGTATATTCATCTGTCATTTTCATTTTGATTGCCAAATTTCCATCATGTAAATAAAAGCTTTCTCTAGTCTTATATGTCCTATTTAAAGATCTTCCTAATTTTTTTAGTATTTTTACAGTAAATTCTTTTAAAAACATAAGTATTGATTTTAACCTGTCTTTTATCTTGGTTGTGTAATGGATACTGTAAACGTTTTTTATTTGAAATGACTACACAATTGTTAGAAAAAAGTTCATTATATAATTAATCATTTCCATACTAATATGAAGAACTACATTTGTCATTTGAAAAAAGGCTCTACTCTTTCCCATTGATTTGTGTATTCCTGTCATGATATATATAGATAGACATAAATACAGATATTTTACTGTTATACATTTGAATGGTTAATTTTTGTTCAATTTTTTAGTCACTCTGAGTATTTGTTCTCCAATATGAAATTTAGGAAAATTTAGTCAAGTTTCAACATATTTCTTTGACATTTTGATGGGATTTCTTTGAGTTTTATACTAACTGGATGAGACTTGACAACTTTATTACATCGTGTCTTCCTATCCAAGGTAAGTTTGGGCTTCCATTTATGAAGTTCTCCTTTGTGCAACTCCTTAGAAACAAACTTTTCTCTCTTTTTTTTTTCATATTGGCCTTTATAGTTTTTATTAATGAATTTGCTGAAGTTGTTTTCTGAATTTTCATTTATTCGGCTACTGAAATTGCTATCTACTCTCACATTGTATTATCTAGCTAGCTGCTGTTTTTATGTGGTTCGGTATCCATATCTATAATGTAACCAACCATTTAACTGAATTTTAATATTGTGCCTATAGAATTTTAGTATTAAATTATCTTTGAATCTTCTACAACTCTATCACCTGTTGATATTAACATTTCTTTTTTCTTTTCAAAATATATGCCTACATTTTTTTTCCTTTTGTCAAATTTCTTTAGACAAACTTACAGGATAAACTTTAATGAGAGTAGTGTGTGCTTACTTACAGTCCTCATAAATACATTTAGAGCATTTTTAGTGGATAAATGTTAAGCATGCTCTTAGAATAACCTTGTTAAAAGATTAAGATTCATGGGTAGTGGGGTAATATAAATTATATATGTTTGTGAAAAACTTCCAACATCAAAACTTAGTTTTTTATTTGTTTTATGACTAACCTTGTTTTTGACTGAGATGACTTGCTCTGGAGCTGACACAATTTAGCTTCTAAATTGCAAGAGAGCCACTTCAGTAATAGAAACCAGCTGCGGGACTTGTGATGCAGTCTGTGTGGCAACACCTCTGCCCCCCTGCCTCAGGGCTTTATAAAGATGGCATTAGATGAAGGAGGTATCTTCGTTGTGGGAGACAAGAGTTCCAGATTTTAATAAATCCTCATTCTTCAGTATGGTTTGGTTTCTATCACAGAGCTTCAAGATCCGAATAGGCACCCATTAAAACAGAGACCGTTTTAGTCATCCATCTGAAACTTGGTCTAGAGAACTGCCAGAATTTTATAAGATTCAGTGGAGGGGAGCCAAGGCCAGGGTGAGAGATGGCAGGGGGTGTGCATTCACTGCTTGCATGGATAGGGTTCTGGCATGTACCTGAAGCTGGCATAACTCCAGCCTGCTTTAAATCTTTAAATATATTCCAGCACCCTTCCCAGCTGCCCATAGCACAGCCTTGGTGCCATGGGGTGAGGGGAGGAAAAGGCTGCAGGAGGCAACTGCTACAGGAAGACTGACAGAGCTCTGAGAGGGGTGTCAGGGAGCTACGGATGCAGGAGCACAGCGGGGTACCAGCGCATAGTCAGGACAGATACAAACTCATCAGCAACTGCTGGTAGTTAGTAACCTTCATAACAACTCACTACCCACCATCGTCTTCCCAACCGCCTCCCACAGTTGAGTGTGAGACTCAGGAAAACCTTCTGCCTAAAAAAGTGGGACCAGAAGTAAGAGGAAGGGAAATATCCCAAGGAAGCAAGGGAATTCTAACATTGAGATCAGAAATGATACAGTGACTAAAATTTTCATAATTGAATTATATTACAAAATCACCAGATAAAGTAAATTTACCAGAAAGGATGAGATATGTTCATTCGTAACATAAAAATTTCCCCACAACTATCAAGCCATATGGTCCTAGCACGTGATGTTGATATCATTTATTAACCAAAACAAAAAAAATTCATGTTTATGCACAATTCATACCTGATACTTATGCCTAAGTCTGGTTCTCCAACTTAGAACAATATTTTTTAAAATTGTTGTTGCCTGGAAGCTACTCCATAATTTTATTATTATCTTAGGTTTGAGGGCCACAGCCTAACAACTATTTCCCCGTTTGTTTATTATACAGCTTTTTAGGTGATTCTCATATGTGAACGTTGCCAAGAACCACTGCTCTAACACAGGACTCATGTGTAAATGAATTGCCAAGATGTCTCATCAAGCTGCCTCCTGGTACTAAAGCTGCTTGTACAAGGTTACACCACTAGTAGACGACTCCATAGTGCACTTTAAATGGATAATTGGAATTATCTACTTTGTGAAATTTTATTTAAACTCACTTTTGAAATATCTGTACCTTGTGTTATGGGTGTGTGGGTGTGAGGGTGTTTGGGAGGGAGAGAGATTATGCACTGCATTGAAAATTTACTATCCTTTTCACATGGCAATTTTCTTGGAAATTATCATCTCTTAACTGTTTACTTTTTTTTGTTTGTTATGTTTAAGTTTGGTGCATTTGGAGTATTTTTTTCTTAAATATTAGCTAATGGCATATGTGTGTTATATTTTTAATGAAGAATTTACACGGTTTTTTGTAAAAATATACACTTTAGCATTTTATTATTTTTCTAACTTATTAATTTTATTTTTCTTACATTATTTCTTCTGTTTTCCTTATATTAATTTATTATTATTTTCTATGATTTTTATTCAATAAAATCTTTTAATTCAATAAAATCTTTATTCAATAAAATCTTCCTTTTCTTTTTTAGGACTATATCTTTAAATCTTTAAATATATCTCCAGCTATTTTTAGCTGAACAACTATCTTTAGGTATTTTTTTCATAACCAGGAGTTGGGGGAAATTAACATGTTCATCACAGTTATTATCTGTTTTCTGCAGTTTGTGTTTACATTTTTCTCTTAATTCAATTGCTATTTTTTTCTTAAATTTTATTGTTTTTGTTGTTGTTTTCTTTTCACTATTAAGCATGCTTTTCCATTTTTCATAAGGAAATGTAATTTTACATTCTGTAAATGTTGACATTTTCTATTTGTCCTAATTTATGGGTAAAATTTATAATATTTCCATGCATTCTTTTTTTTTTTTTAAAGATTTTATTTACTCATTTGACAGAGATCACAAGCAGGCATAGAGGCAGGCAGAGAGAGAGAGAAGGAGGAAGCAGGCTCCCTGCAGAGCAGAGAGCCCGATGTGGGGCTTGATCCCAGGACCCTGGGATCATGACCTGAGCCGAAGGCAGAGGCTTTAACCTACTGAGCCACCCAGGCGCCCGATGCACTCTTAAAAAGAATAATAGTTTCTGTTTTCACATCATACATGTTTAAATTAATCTATTAGATCAGACTTATCATTTTGATTATTGTTTCTCTATACACTTTAAAAATCTTTATCCATTTGATCCATTATTTCATTTGTATTTTACTCTTTTTCCATTTGTTTCATATAGGGTTTGAATTTTCATGTGATAGTTTTTGGTTACCATATAGTCATGATTATTATATTTTAGGATTCTTTTTCTCTTTTTCCTATGTATTGCTTTTCCTTTGAAATCAAACTTTGCTCTGTTTTCTCTCCATGTATTTGTCATATATTTGGTCAAACATTTCTTTCCATCATTCTGGTAACTTTGTGTTATATATGTCTGTAATATTACAAATATTTTATTCTATGTTTAAAATTTAACCAGATATACTCACTCTATGTACATTTACTTATATAAGAGTTTTATAGGCATATTCATTTTGTTTTTACTTGTTTTTAATGTTTTCTTTTACTTGTTTTTTCTTTTCTGCCTATTTTTTCTTTTTATCTTTTCTCTTTATCTCCATGGTAGCATTAATGTACTTCTGAAATTTTACTGATTTTTTATGTAGCAATTACTAGAATTATTAGTTTTTATGTCTACTTTTTAAATTCAGGTATAATTAACATACATTGTTATGTAAATGTCAAATTTATAATATGATTTAACAAACCTAAACTTTTCTCAGTGCTCATCAACATAAGTGTACTCTTTGTGTGTGTGTGTGTGTGTGTGTGTGTGTGTGTGTTAGGAGTGGAATCCAGTGATTCATCACTTACATATAACACCCAGTGCTCATTACAATAAATGCCCTCCTTAGTACCCATCACCCATTCCAAAGTTACTTTTTAGTTTATCAACTGTTTCTTTCACTGTGAATAAGCTCTTTATCTTGATAAAGTACCAATAGTTCATTTTTGGTTTTGTTTTCCTGGCCTCTGGAGATGTGGCTAGTAAAAAGTTGCTATGGCAGAGGTCAGAGATGCTACCTGCTCTCCTCTAGGATTGATTCTGATGGTTTCCTATCTCACATTTAAGTCTTTTATCCATTTTGAATTTATTTTGGTGTATGGGTTAAGAAAGTGGTCCAGGTTTTAGACATTCTGGTAGGCATAGTTTCTAATGGTTAGTTTTTATTAACCATGAATTTAAGCATATTTTAATGTACTTATTGACAATTTGAATAAATATTTTAGCAAACTGTTTCTTTTTCTTCATTTTTTGCAATGTCTATTTTTATCCTCAATTTAAAAGAGGTTTTTTTGTGTGTGTTTTCTGTATACAAGTCCTTTGAAGCCTATCAGAATTATAAACTTACATATTGTGGCTTATTTTCTCATGTTTTTAAAGATGTCTTTCAGTAGGTACAACTTCTTGGTTTTCACTATTCTATTTTCTTTAATGGTTCACATAATTTATACCTTGTTTAAAAATCTGTTTACACTCTGTGGTCATAAAAATATAAGCTTATATTTACAAAGTTTCACTTTATATTAATTTACCCATTTATTTAACTTGCCTTTTCACTTAGTTTTATAACCTATCTACACTTAATATTTTAATATAATAGAGGTAATTAGCCATATTTCATTGTTTATACACTAATACCTTATTTTCCAATTCCAATGTATTTCCAATACAGTGTTTTCCACTTTATTAAAGATCCATTTTGTTATAAATAACTCCTCAAATATCATTACATAAAAATTATATTTATATTTTAGCTTCATTTCTCTATTTGCTAGACATGCACCACTACTAGAGTGACTGACTTACTATATATACCTCTATTAGTATTCTTGATAATGAAAAGCTTCCTACCTTATTTGTTCTTATCTTGACTACATAAGGTCATTTTATTTTTCTTATGAATTTTAAAATCAATTTGTGATGATTTTAAAAATTCTATTGGGATTTTGAGTATAAAATGTGTAGAACAATATAGGGATAGTTGACAAATTTTACAGAACTGAGACATAATCATCTATGACTATGATGTAAGCTACATTTATTCAGGATTCTTTAATGTTTTTCAATGAAATAATAGAGATCTTTTGTAATAAAATAAACTGAAACAGTGTTATAAATTTTTTATCCATGCCTTGAATATATTTTTATATTTATTCCCTAACATCTACTTTGTTATATGCTGTTTTATTCATTTAATGACTCTTTTTCTGTTTTAGTTTGTATGTGAAAATGAAATATTGAGTGTATTAATTTGTGTTGATAAACTTTGATAAACTCTTAGTAATTCTTCAAAGTTCATTTTTTGCCTTTTTAATTCTTTACATGCGAAATCATATCTCTAATTCTTTACATGTGAAATCATATCTCCTTCTTCCATAATAATTATAGGTATATACCTTTTTCTTTTCTTTTGCATTAAAATTCTGGCTTAGTGTTGAAAAAAATGTGATCATAGTGAATCTCTTTACCTTCTCCATTTCAGAGGGAAAGTATTGATTTATTTATTGATTGAGTACAAAATGATAACTCAATATATGTCTATATTGAGAAAATAACCACAATTAATTAATATGCCATCACCTCACTTAATAGCTCATTATTAAGCATGATGGTGACTGCAATTTATTGTTACATATCATTGTTAGTTTCACTAAGTTGACTTCTATTTTTAATTTACAAATAAAGTATATTTGTTTTTAAATGTATAAATTTATGTTCATGAAAGATATTAGACTTTAATTTTCCTAGTTGATAATGCTCTTACTGAATTTTTTTTGTCAAAGTTTTACTGTCATAAAATGAGTTGGAAAGTATAATATGTATTTTATTCTAAGTTTTCATGTACTATTAGAATTTTTTTTCCCCCTGGGTGTTCAGTGAAATTCAACAGTAAAGAAAAGAAAATTTGAAATATTTTTTTCTCATGTAATTTATTTCCTATTGTTATGATTTGTTATTTATTTTACAATAGTTTTTGTAGTGGTAGTAATTAAAATTTATTGTAGTACATTAGTTAATTTGTCACAGCTATTTAAGAATTAAATATCAAAATCTCAATATATTAATAAATTGCAAATTAATTTCATTTTTTGTGTGAAATTGTGAGTGGACATCATTTGTTGTGAGATGTTTGTTTTCTACTCAGTGACTTCACAGACCCAGGCCCCTTTTCCTAGACACATTGACAAATTAAATAATGTTCAGTTAGATTTGCCACCTACTGTGCATGAAGCTGGAATGTTGAGACCATGAAAGATTGAACATAGAAACTTTATGAGATTAACCTGGAAATGAAATATTTGCATTGTGTTAAATTTACTGGGAATCAGTCACATACCTTTCCACACTCATATCTGGTCTAGTTGTTTGTCAAGAAAAAGAGATTGTTAGGAAGATTAGCTAATAGTCATTGGCACAGTATATTGTTTCTAGTAATTTGCCTATTTATTTTATATATTCAATGTTTCCTGAAAGTATTAATAATTTAACTGAATCATGCTGCTAATTATATAAGTTACATAGTTACTTCAAGTTTTCAAATAATTCTATTCATTATTTGTGTCATATCTTTTTTGTTTTTTGGTCAATACCACCAAGCTATCAACAGCGCTTTTCCCTTTTGAAAGAACTAACTCTTGACTTTGTTGACCTATCTAATAAATATCTATGTGTGCAATTGATTTCTGCTCTTCCTGTTTTTTGTTATCTGTTTTCTTTCATGCTTCATGTGTGTGCATGTGTGCATGTGTATGTTAATATTTATTAATACTGGTCCATTACATTTGATATTCAAGTCTGCTCTTACAACTTTTTAACCTGAAAAAAATCTAATTGAACATTATTTAATTTGTCAATAAACTGATTAATTTGCATATCTTTTTGTTTCTCAGCTATTCAATTCTGACCAAGAATGAATATATCTTTTCCATCAACACATTTTGGAATCCATCCAATCCAACTTCCCAACTAAGAAAATACTTAACATGATGATTTTTATAATGTATATAGCTATGAAAATGGGGCTGTAGGAAGGAAAAGATCCAAACAGTTGGTTATTCTCTGAAAGACAGTTTACAATAACTAGTGTTGTATACAGGGTCTCTATGCTCCGATTTATAGTGATGTCTATCCCCAAATGCCTCAGCACATATTACAGGGTAGGTAAAACTGGTTCCTATATCAAAGGCTATACTTAACTCTCCTGGGAACAATTACCATACTTGCGTACCTCAGACTTAGTTGAGATGTCTGTTGCTCTTAAACACTTGAATTCTATTCAGTGTTTGAGAAAAGGCTGCTCATAGAAAAATATAATGGATAATGACTATTCAATAAATCTTTTGGCCATTCCCTTCTCAAGATTCCAAATTCCCATGATCTTATATTCTGTATGGATACTACAAATCTTACTTCTATTGTACACTTTTCCTAAAAAATTAATGATTTGTATATCCCATGAACATTTTAACACACCGAAGTTTCTTAGGCAAATCACTTAACCTTGGATGCCATCCCATCTCGGATCTTACTCCTAGATTAATAAATCTAAATCATTGCCTACAGTCTCCTATGTTGTGAATCTATAGATGATTCAAAGACAGATTTTCTTTTTATGTGCAGGTGGAGAGTATAGAGGATGTGAGATGAACAAGAGAAAGGAGAAAAGAGAACACTCAAGTTCAAAAGATAAGTGAAAACGTGAGAGTGGCATATTGGTGTAGGAGGCAACTAAGAGGTGTAATTATCTTGGTAGTAGATTAAATGCAGTGCTTAGGCTTTAAGTTTATCTACCATGTGTTTACACATGTATTTCTAGCCCATTTAAAAGAAATTTGAGGGGCGCCTGGGTGGCTCAGTGGGTTAAAGCCTCTGCCTTGTGCTCGGGTCGTGGTCTCAGGGTCCTGTGATCGAGCCCCACACAGGGCTCTCTACTCAGTGGGGAACCTGCTTCCTCCTATCCCTCTGTTTGTCTCTCTGCCTACTTGTGATCTCTGTCAAATAAATAAATAAAATCTTTATTAAAAAATAAAGGAAGTTTGAGTTAGATGAACAGACACAATTCATACAATTAAATACATATGTAATTTAATTGTCCATAATTTCTGAGTTTCACTCAGAATTTATTCCTTATTCACAATGTTTGCAAGTCCTTCAATTTGGGACACAGATGTAGGGTGCACAGCACTTGCCTTCATGAAGCTCATGGAAAAATAAATGAATAGATCTTAATATGAAAAAGCTATTACAACAATAATAGTACATATGTAAGTGGGCAAAGAGCAGAACATGCGATCTGATCATATTGTATAGTAGGTAAATTGGAATTTTCCTTCAGAAGAATGTTTATGTGAGTCCTATGGAATAAGCAAGATTCCCTAGGTATACATGCTAGCAGAGGTCAGTGATGTGTAGCAACTGACCTGTTCTGGGGAAAAAATATGTGCAAAGACAAGAAGATCTGAAAGGACATGATGTAATATAACAAATTTAAGTAGTGTGAAGTGAAACTGGAAAGGGTCTTTTATGACACTTTAAGGTTTTAGTAATTAGATTGAATGAGGTCAAACTGATTATAAGAAAAAATAAACAATATGGACATAGAAAACGAGAAATATGAATGATGGAATGGAGAAGAAGAAATAACATGAAGATAAATTTTAAAAATTCTGTTGCGGTTCTTTTTTCTTTTTTTAAGATTTTATTTATTTATTCGACAGAAAGAGAGATCATAAGTAGGCAGACAGGAAGAAAGAGAGGGGGCAAGCAGGGTTTCTGCTGAACAGAGAGCCCTGTGCCCCTGAGATCCTTACCCCAGCCAAAGCTAAAGGCTTAACCCACGGAGGCACCCAGGCACCCCAGTCACAGTGCTTTTTGACAATGGGATGAGGAGCAATGAAGGAAAGGCAAAGATATCCCATCCACTAGAGCATGGGAATCTTGAGTGATTCCCAGATTTCAGGTATGATTGGCCAAACAGTTGATGCAGGAAATAGGACAGAATATGTGGATGGGGTGCCATAAGGAGGATGAGGGTTGAATGTTAGCCTGTATGATTACAGATATATGGACGTGACACCTAAGTGAGATTCCCTGACATAGATGCTCAAGAAAATGACCTGGTGTCATCAGACTCTTGTGTTATCTGAACACGATGATATAAGTGACAAGGCTAAGCAAGATTTAGAAGAATAAGAAGTGTGTGGGTCTGTATGGTCATCTCTAAGGATGGAATGTGAAAAAACAATCATTTTGTCGGAAGGCCAGGAAAAAGAGCATTTTAAAAAGACTGAAAAGTAGTG
Organism: Mustela lutreola; assembly: GCF_030435805.1. Classification (NCBI taxonomy): domain Eukaryota; kingdom Metazoa; phylum Chordata; class Mammalia; order Carnivora; family Mustelidae; genus Mustela; species Mustela lutreola. Next base: position 109,845,743 of record NC_081295.1, read on the forward strand.
AAAAAAGGGGTTGAAGGAAAATTAATTTTTTTTTTTTTTTTTGCTTAGAACCCAAGGAAAGTGAATTTCAAAATGTAGGATGTACAGAATAACGTCACAGAAAAAAAACATAAAGTACAGTATGGTCTATGATGTATCTTATAGACCTATCCTCAGAACAATCATTAGAGATCTAGTGAAGTGTAATATTTACAACAGGCCATTATCAGAAATGTAAATGGAGGAAGAGTAAATGAGAAATTGGGAAGTGGAAAATATAATCGTAATCTAGCCTTTCCACTAACAGTAGGCTGGAAGTAAAGGACAGGCTGGACAGAAGGAAAGATTTTAATTTTTTTTTTTTTAATTTATTTACTTGACAGAAAGAGATCACAAGTAGGCAGAGACACAGGCAGAGAGGAGGCAGAGAGGAGGAAGCAGGCCCCCCGCCGAGCAGAGAGCCCGATGTGGGGCTTGATCCCAAGACCCTGAGATCATGACCCGAGCCAAAGGCAGAGGATCAACCCACTGAGCCACCCAGGCGCCCCCAGAAGGAAAGATTTTAAATGGTGGAAGAAAATTCTTATTTCAAAGATGAAGAAAAAGAAGTAAAACCTTAAGAAAGTGTCAAATAAGTATAAAAAACTATGCAAAACAACTTAAGCTGATTGATTTTAAAAATTATAAATCAATCAACAACTGGATTGTATTTAAAAATAAAAATGAGGGGCGCCTGGGTGGCTCAGAGGGTTAAGCCTCTGCCTTCGGCTTAGGTCATGATCTCAGAATCCTGGGATCGAGTCCCACATCGGGCTCTCTGCTCAGCAGGGAGCCTGCTTCCTCCTCTCTCTCTCTGCCTGCCTCTCTACCTACTTGTGATCTCTGTCTGTCAAATAAATAAATAAAATCTTTAAAAAAAATAATAAAAATGATTTATGTTGGTAGGGTGAGGCCAGATTATGGATGGCATTGAAAATCAGCGAGAGATTAGACCTGATCTCCTTTTCGGGAAAAAAGCAAGGTTGAATGTTACTGGTATCTCTCCAGATGGTTATCTTCTCTCTTTGGCAAATGCTCAAAAGAGAAGACTAGGCTGTTATAATTTAAAAAATCTATTCCACTATTTTGAATATCATTGTCTAACAACTTACCAACATTCAATCGGATTGTACTATCAGCAAAATTAGACACGAGATGCTCAGTGGCTACATTATAATAGCTTCTGGTATGTATACTAGCCACCTATAAACTACTTTATGTCTTTTGACAATGTGAAAATTATCCTTAATTTTATCTCATCAGGTCAATAATCCAGTAAAAAACAAATAAAAATTATTAATCTGATTGCACCTTTTAGTTTCACAGGAGACATGAGAAGACATTTAACACATCAGGAGGTGAATACTGTCTTTTTATTCCAGTTTTTGTCTTGCCATTGTTTTACCACTAATGCCATTCATGAGGACCCAGCCATCATCATCTCGTCTAATCCTGATGATTTTCTAGTAAAGGTCCATCTCTTAATACCATCACATTGGGGGATAGGGTTTCAACATGTGAATTTAGGAGGAACACAAATATTCAGTTTGTAAAAATCCTTCAACATTTGTTTAAATTGTGTAAAACAAAAACATTTTGAAATCATTAAGGAGAGGTGAACTCAAAATATCCAACTCATTTTGAGAATACATATTCCTGAGCTTTTTTTCTAAGACACCAGTGCCTCAATGTGGCAGCCTGGCTGCATGAGTGTGTCACTCCTTAACAGGAACACAATAATGCGGGTTAAGAATAAATGGAAAGGGTAATATGCACACACCACCAGCAACAAAGTTACAATAGTGTTCAGATTTACTCTAAGGATGCCTCCCACCACCACTCCATGGTTCCCTGTAAGGGATGCCTGTTTCCACAGGCTCAGGACTCAAGACAGTTTATGCTTAAAATGCATCAGTACAAACTTAAAAAGATCAGATGATGACAATCAGTGCAGGGTAAAATAGTTTTTAGTCTTCCAAGTGACTTTTATATTGCATTTTTTGTAGAAATTTCCATTTTGAATTAACTCAATGTGTCTCTTTAACAGGTTTTTTTTTTTTTCTGTTACTATGTTCTAGTTATATAATTAGCGACCATTGAATGTTTTTTTTTAGCTAGATCAACAGAATTAAACAGGACAAAGATTTGCAGATGAAAAGATTATTAGACTTTTTGCAATCCTTAATGGATATTTTAAAAACAAAGTATCTTTAAAAAAAAGTCTATGCATCTGAATCCTATTTTAATTGCCTTGAACATGTATTAATTTTCCCCTTTTGCTGAGTTACCCAGTTTGATTTTAGTGTAACCCACTATACACTGGTGCCCACAATACTTCAAATGTTATATTTTGTGCATTTTGTGAATATTATTTGTCAGGGTGAGAATTTTTTGATAGAGAAGAGAATAATGGACATAGCTGTACCTCTGTTCTAAGTAAATGGTGCAGCAATATGGAACAATGCATTTTTAAAGCAATTCTAGTTGTATTTTATACTTGGATACATGTGACTTTGGTTTCTGCCTATAAATGCCAAATATGTTTCTATGTGTTCTCACACATACTACTATATTGTTGCTGTTTTTGTTTTTTCTCTTTCTTCTTCTTTTTTTTTTTTTTTTTAAGCCGTCATCATATCTGCCCTAACAACTGTAAGACTAAGTTCACATTTCTCTGCAGTCTGACTCAGTCCCATCCTGCTAGAGATTACTGGGTGTTCATATTGTGACTATGATCCAGTCTCAACCTGTTTACACAGGATTCTGTTTCAGTCAATGCTTGAATGCCTTTCCTGTTCCTTCTGCTTTTAAGCCCCTGATTCCAATCCAGCAACCTGGATAGCTAACTATGGAGACACATTCCTAATTTTTAATGTTGCACAAGGTAGGCTTTTTCTTGCATGTGATTTTTAACCTGCCTTTTTTTGTCTTCAAGACCATTTGCATTAAAACTCTGCCCTTCATTCTTAAATGCCCATCTGTTCCTGCTGTTTATTTCTAGACTTAAATAGTGAGTGACATCATTATAATTTCTATGGCAACCAACTGCATTGACATTAAAAGATGATACAGCCTTCAGATAGTATAAAAACAGCAGAAGCTTGTGAACTGTTAAAAACAATGTCTTCTGTTCATGCAAATGTCTTTAATAAAAAAGGAAGGGTTTGTTGTAACTCTTTGAAGGCACATACATTTTGAGGCTTTAAAATTCTGATGAGCCTAAATCTTTTATGTCCTAAATATTCTTGTTATCAACTTTAATATTTTTCTGGATTCTACACAAACAGTCCATTTTCTAATTTTGGAATGAGAAGTCATGAAGGGATAAAAGAGTATTTATAAAAATGTCATTGTAAAATTCTAATATAATAGCTCATGGGTTCACTCAAATATCCTCTAAGTCTTAAAGTCTAAGATCATATAGAGCTAGGCCTTTATAATTATGCCAGAAATTAATATTGTGCCAGCAGGAAGTATCAGGAACCTACCAGAATAAAATAAGCTCTGAAACTGAGAGGATAGAGAGGTAGAAGCAGGATAGAGAGGTAAAGCAAAGATACACTCACTCAATTAATGGTATGTTTAGGTCATAGTCAAAGCCAGTGTGTGTGTGAGGCAAGAAAGAGACAATATATTGTACAACGTGATGAATAATCTAAATAAGAATGTTGGAATATTGGGATGGAAGCTATGATGAACCACACAGATCATCCACCCAGGCACACAACCCTGAGCTGCTGAGAATGTTGGCAGATGACCACTCTCAAATGATAAGCTTTCCAAAAATTACCTTCAGCCAAATAAAGCTGTCACATCCAATGTCACACTATACCCCATGTAAAGCCTGCATTCTGTGGCAGAAAAATAAAGGCCGTTCTATATGGAAGAATGTAGAGGCCCAGCTACATTTCTGCAGTGTTGGACATTTTCAAAGGCAGGCCCAACTCCATATTTCCCTGAAGGGAAACTGAGACTTTTGTGCTGTGACTGTTTCACAGTTTAATTTCTCTTTCTGCCTGATCATATGTCTTTCATCTTCCTATAGGTGATAATTACTAGGGTATTTCTAATAATTTCCTGTATACAAATCTCTATCTCAGAGTTTAATCCTTGGAAATTTACCCCAAGATAATTGATAATATGAAGTAGTCCAAAGAAGGGGACTCTAAAATTAGATTTTTGAGGTTGATCATCTAATTGCTAGCTGGCAATAAAAAGATCAACACAGCTGGTAGGTGGTGATTATCCCTGTAGTGATCTTGATGGGGAACAAGTGGAAGAGAATTCATTGGTGGGAGCAATACCGCAGTCATTTGAGAAGTTCAGAGGAAGTCCTTATTGTAGGACTGTGGAATTGGTTGGCTGTTGCTGGGTCACTGGACCTACTGGAGAAAGAAAATGAAAGGCTGAGGATGTGAAATTAAAGCTAAATCTGAAAGCAAGAGGTCTCTTTTGGCAACACAAAGAGTCTCATCTTCTGCAGCTAGGGAGCAGAAGAAATTGAAGGCCAGGAACTTAATTATAAGGATAGTAAAGCTCTGGAGGAGGTTGAATTCTCAACTTCATCAAGCTGGCCACACAAAGATTAAGGCCCTGATTAGGAAGGAATGATACCCTCAGGAAAGGCATGGAGACACTGGAAAAACCTTAAGTTCCCATATCCTTGTGAACTCTCCAGGTGGGCAGGAGTGCCCAGCACTTTTTTTATTTTTCCCCCGTAAAGATTTATTTATTTTTTTGAAAGAGAGAGAGAGAACACAGGTGAGTTTGGGGAGGGGCAGAGGGAGAGAAGCTTTCAAGTAGACTCCACGCTGAGCACACAGCCTAACTCAGGGCTGATTTCACAATCCATGCAATCATGACATGAGCGGAAACCAAGCACTGGATGCCTAACCACCTGAGCCACTAGGCCATCCCCAACCCCCACTACTTTCTTTTAAAGAACTCCCTTCCTTGAGGGAAATGTTTCCAGAGCCTCTACCTTTCAATAGATAAAAACCCCATATCCGATCTATTACCACTTTCCCCCCAGGACATCATTAGACTTAACTGACCATACAGTCTTGCTAGGGAAAAGGAGCTATACTTCAAAGGAATTGTAGGAACTAACCAACTGGTTAGTAAGAACTAACCAATATGTACCAACAGGAGCCTGGGGAGTATGTAGTGGACTGGATTCTGAAGTGCTGGATCATGAGGGAGCAGAATATAAACGTATAGCAGGAGGAGTTTATTGATATGGGCTTACTCTACTTGTTACAGGTATTAACACTATGGTAAGACCCCTGGCCCCAAGAAACTTCTTACATGTTACTAGAATGATCTTTAAAAACCTGGAGAATATGATGAGAGTTATGCAGAAATAGAAGTATCTTGGTAAATAGGGAAAGAAAAGATCAAAGGATTCAGAGAAGGGAGGGGGTGGATATTTTAAGTAAGTTCTGAACACTCATCAACTGACTATGTTCCCGGGATGCTGAGAGTGGTCTGAAGACAAGGTATCTTTCAAAGTAGTAGGCACTGTACTGGAGAAAGAGGCAACAGCATCACAGAGAAATTTGGTATTGGGTTTTCTCTGCAAGTCAGAGCTGAGAGTAGATGATGCTGTTACAGAACTGGGGCTCCAGATAGCAAAGGAGATGAAAAGTTCCCAAAATATTAGAGGGTAGTCAGGTACTTAATTATTAAAAGCAAAGGTGTTGGAGCATAATTAACATAATGAGTGCTAAATTATAGCGGCAAGATTATAATGGCGATTCCATACTTGGGAATATAGATTTAACACATTTTTTTTCCTGAGATTCCATACTTGGGAATATAGATTTAACACATTTTTTTAGTGAGTCTAAAAGAAAGAAAGGGCCCTATAACTGATGGAAGTCATTTGAATTATACCTAGTCAAAAACAGCTACTGGATTGCTCCTGAGTTTTGAGAGAGGAAAAGCAACTGACTATGGGTCATCAGGTGGATATGTAGTTGGAAATCTTCCATGGCTTAGATTCTGTTAAACTCGCCAAGTCTACTACCCAGTAGCAATCCATCTTAAGACAGAAGTGATATGCCCAGGATTGAAAATCAAAATGTACTCACTTTCCCCTAGCTCACACTTATGGCTGGATGGGGATGTGGGTGTCCCTTTTGACCAATGAATTGAGGAGGAAATAGGTCACCCTTGGTTAGGAGATGGTTTGACTCAGTGATGGCAAACTAAAAATGGAAGCATACTGATCTAGAGTCCATTTATGTATGGCACTGAAGGGAAATGTCTAGAGACAATGGTCAGATTGACATTGACATTGACAGAGAGACAGTGGTCAGATCTTTAGATAATGTTCCTTGGCATCTACTTTTTGTTAAAAGAGAAGTGACCAGAACCAAAAATACATACTTGCAGGGTCATGAATAATTCAGCTGGTTTATTTGAGTCCTGGAACCAACTGTAAGACTAGGAACAAAGGAATCTAGAGAAAAGACACAAAGACAGGCTTCATAAACATTGATGATCTTTGTATTGCATGTTAATTAAGAACAACTATGGAAGAGGCACAAAACTACCACAAAAACAGAAGGAATCTACCAGCCAGCCTTTCTTATCAGTGTTCAATACTGGCACAATGACATCAGGATAGGAGAAACTGAGATAGAAGGGATATGGACTACAAATAGACCCTATGATTCAGGCCCAACTCAACAAATCTGATCTAGTTATTGTTGTTGCTGAGTATCAAAACTGCCTACAGCAGAGACCAAAAGTTATGCCCTGATATGGCACTACCCTCAAGTAGATCAGTCATTCAGACAGACCTCCAAAACCCTACTGTCTGAACTAGAATCCACAAGGGTTCCTGTATGGGCTTACTTTTCCTGCTCTTAAGCCCTTAGCCAGCACCAGTATCTGAGTCTTTATAAAATGTTTAATTTTCTGGCAGTATCTCATGTAACATCTAATCAGCCCAAGAGATCCAATTTATAGCAAAGGAAATGGGCACATGGCAGTAAGATCACTGGTCATATCCTACCTAGTGTTACCCAGAAACTTGTGACCTGGTAACTAGAGCAGAGTATGGCCTCTGAAGGTGGAACTGAAGCGCTGACTCGGAGTTGATAATAAGTCATTGGTTATAATATGATGTTATGTTTCCAAGGGGCAGGAAACTTGATTCTGGGAACACAGCAGTGAAAGTATGATGGCCTTCCTTACCATCATGTCTACTTACCTTCTTAGAGAATTAATACATCTCACATCAATTCCCTGAGTTTAGAAGGGCTTATTGTTAAAGAGGAATTGTTCCCACCAGGAGACCATAGTAATAATTTCAATAACTTCACTTAGTGACTGCTGCTTGGTTAATTCAGGCTTTTTGGGCAAAGATACCATGAGGCATGAAAAGACGTTATTCCTTTCTCTTTAAAAATTTGCCACAGTTATTAATAAAAGATGGGGCTACCCTTAAAACTTGGGGACATAAAGGGAGATATGTGGGTCATCCAGTTACCAACTGGGGACATCTCTTGATATTCTCTGGTGATAGTTTGATAGTAAATGGACTATTGTATTTACCCTGACTTGAAAATGGAATGGTAACTAAGGACCTATACCAAGAGAAATTACATCGTTGATCATACCTCCACAGAGGTACCAGCTTGGGTTAAGAAAAATCTTGAATGAAAAGTAGTTGAGAGAATAGATATATATCAGTTGAGCTCTCTGGTCCAATTGCAGTGGTGGGATGAGAAGGTGGGGTATGTAGTTCATCCCATTAAACTTCTTAAAAGTTTTCTCAGTAAAGTAGAATATTATTTAAAAAGAATATTATGGCACTGTTTAAAAATTTTATTACTAAAAGAAAATTGACCTGAGTGTAACCAGGGTTGATCTGAATAAAATCTTTGGTAGGTCACACACTCTATCCTTTTATGATTGAAGCACTCATCTCCCAGCTGCTGAATATGTTGAAAGCTGATAGCTCATAGACATGTTGTTCTGCAAGAAATGTTACCTATGCTGAGGTCATGGGCCCTCCTCAGGGCATCCTAAACTCAAGGACAGGTTTATACAGTGATGTAAAAAATGAGCCTCCCTGTTTAAAGGCAGGATAACTAGCTCCAGAGCTCTCAATCACATTGGCTGGGGCCTTTGTGCAATTGCATTCTAGTTTAATTCTTTCATCTGTGTAATCCTTCTTCCTTCACTCCCTCACAGATGTTGATTCCAAGGACACTCCCACCTCACATTGAGTAAACCTCCTACATGGGCTCCTAGGCAATCCAATCTAAGAAAAATGTCTCTGAAGTTGAAGTCATTAAAGGTGAATGTCATGATGTCCTATATTTTCTTTTACTGGAAGCAAGTAAGCCTAACTTAGCTAACTCCAAGAAATGCATTACAGATGGATATTCTTATATTAGATGAGAATTTGATTCTAAAGGATGAATTCATAATTTGAAAATTATTTGGAAGATATGTAATTCAAACTCTTATCCACTGTAAGAACACCCATCAATAATATATTTCTTGGAGTTAGTTAAGTTTATGCTTACTTGCTTCCAATAAAAGAAAATATACTACATAATGACATTCACCTCTAATGACTTTAACATTCATAGACATTTTTCACATATGTATATAATATATAAATTCATATAATTATATCATAAATATGTATTGTAAATAAATACATAAATATTTATAAATATACATTATATATGACATAAAATAAGTGCATGATATGAGTGTTAAATGCATATTTATGGGTGTTAAATTAAGAATGACATCTTCCCACAGGCTGAGAATATTCCCTCTTTTTCCCAACATTAAGCTTAAATCTATTTAGACAGGATTATATAGTTGTGAATCTGGATTAAATAAATGACTACATAATTAAAGGAAGGAGAAATTCTAATTAGAAGTAAACTGATACGTCAGCACCCCCCAAATTAAAATTTTGGTAAATTATAATTATATGTGTTTGTAGAAAAATATTCCATTAGCATTTCAAATGGAAATTTACATTTTTTAAATCTCTTTCTCCTCATATTGGTGCTACTATCAGCACTTTTCTTTACTAGAATTGTCAGGCCTCTATAAATATGGTTAACTGCTTGACTAAGAAAATAAATTAAACTTTGAAGATGGTAATTTAAACTTCAGTTTATTTGATAGGGGGAACTAATGAAAGGATGTGAATCAGGACTCCACAGCCATGTGGCCTGTTTGCTGACTCAAGTCCATTTGCTCTACATGCTGTTTCCAACTAAATAGATGTTGTTTTTTTTTTCCTCCCCCACAGTGTGATAGACTTGTGATTGAAAGAGCTATAATACATAACTATAGATACATTCTCACAACAATCGTTTTTATTTTCTTAGCAACTTCAAATACATTGTTCTGCAATAATCATTATCATATCCTTTGGTTCAAAGCAATAAATAAGAAAATAATGTGCATTTCTGATATTCTTAAATACACATATTAGAAAATTATTACATTGTGTGAAATAAAATTTAATTTTATCCTTTCTCTTTAATCTTTTAATTTTGTTTGCCTTATTTCTCAAATCACACTGTCCTAAATTAAATTTAGCACACACATGCATTGTATATATTATATATGCTGTATTTTTGTTATATATACATATCACAATTTTTAAAATTTCTCAAAGAAAAGTTCATGTTCTGCACCTATAATAACACATCCCTTCTGCTCATTTAAGAAAATGATTTTTTTTTTAAGATTTTATTTATTTATTTGACAGTGAGAGACCACAAGTAGGCAGAGAGACAGGCAGAGAGAGAGACAGGGAAGCAGACTCCCCACTGAGCAGAGTGCCTGATGTGGGGCTCGATCGCAGGACCTTGAGACCATGACCTGAGCCAAAGGCAGAGGCTTAACCCACTGAACCACCCAGGTGCCCCCAAGAAAATGTTTTAATTGAGAAGACACAATGCCAATATGTCCTTTGACCCTAGAATTGGCTTTTTCATTTTTCATGAACTTCCATTTAATTAAAATTTTTAAAAAGATGTCATAAGTGCATCAATATTATATATATTGTTAATTAAATAGTCATACATTTCTAAATATATGACTATTTTTTCTTTACAGAGTGTATTTCCCTAACATAACAAAAGCAAAATTTGGAAACATTCATTTTTTTGCTATGGATTTTTATATTTTCATTATATATTATCATTTTCATTTACCTTTTCATTGTCTTTCATTATCTTTTCATTCATCCAAGTAAAGGAATGAAATTAAATTGTGCATGTCTCTGTATGTTCTGATATATGGAACATATCAGAGGAGAAATCTTGGATGCTCCTGTAATTGTATCTTTTAGAGTGAGGAATTATCTTCACTTGTTTCTGACTAGACAAAGTGTTGCTATTTTTTTGTTTGTTTGTTTGTTTGTTTTTGGAGCTTATTCTTTTTTTTTTCCCAAGATAGAATTGTTCTCTTGCATTGTTGTATGTTTTAGCAGGTGGTTTGAAAATATGATCGCTGAGATTCCCTACACAAAAGTTTACAAGAATTGGAAATTTATCATCACATAATATTTCCTGTGTTGGAAATATTACTGTATTTCATTTCAAATTTATCTTCCATGGACATATAGAAGACTCACTTTCAGCCTATTTATTTTTGTATGTAAATGTATACTAACTTTACTCAATAATAAATGGGCTAAAGTGATCTATTTCACATCTTGGCTGTGCCAGAGAAAAGTCTCTGCATTGTTTTCTAGTCTCCTTTCACCTCTTTTTTTTTTTTTTTTTCTTTTTTAAAGATTTTATTTATTTTTTTGACACAAAGAGATCACAAGTAGGCAGAGAGGCAGGCAGAGAGAGAGAGAGGAGGAAGCAGGCTCTCTCCTGAGCAGAGAGCCTGATGAGGGACTTGATCCAGGACCCTGAGATCATGACCAGAGCTGAAGGCAGAGGCTTAACCCACTGAGGTACCCAGGTGTCCCTCCTTTTACCTCTTCTTGATGAAGAGGAGGAATTCATATCTCAAAGGGTAGATCTCAAAATGGTAAAGCCCCCATTATTCTGAAGCTCTTAGAGGGTCTATGACACAGACATCTACACCAGTTGAAAAGGTATTAACATGTAGCACATTTCACTACAAGCATCTGGGGGTTAATTGTTGCTTTACCCTAAACTCACCTATCTGTACCAATAAAATACCTGTACTAAGAGATATTGATAATACAAAATTTATTTAATTAAAATTTGAGATGGCAGTAACAAGCAATTGGTATAGTGAAATAGTATTGTATTTTATTATTTTTTTGAGTGTGAAATACTATTTTAGAAATCTTAGCAGACTTTTATTTTTGTTTCCCAGTTTTCTCTTCCTTTTTTCCTCTCACCTTTATTTAAACTGACTTGATATTTGGGCTCCTTGCTTTTGCAGAGATTTGGCAAGATATATGGATATGTGCTCATCTTTTGAGCTTCTTTTGTAGAGATCATAGACTTTTCTCACAGGAGACCACTGAGTATAAACAAATGTATTGGAAAAATGGAATTTTAGAAATGCTGGGCTTCCACAGAATGGAGGTAGACAGAGTGGAAATGATAAAGCATTGGTGTATTCTGGAAAAGGGCCTCTGTTCCTTGTGCTCAGGCAGAGCACCAAAATACCCAAATGAAAAAGATATAGAGTAAGAATAGATTAGTAGAGCCTATGGGTATTTCTCTCCACAGAGGATTATAGGAAGAACAAGGTGAATCACAAGTCTCCATAAAATGGCTTTGAAATAGAAGTAGATCCAAAAGACATGAAAAGGCGCAGAGGTAGAATAATGTCTCATGACGAACTGTCTAGATTGCCATGAGCAAATGTCATAGAGAATATTGGATAGCTCTGGAATCACATGTGTGGATTAATGACTAAAACCAGGCAAGAACAGTGTTGTTCTTGTCAACATCCATGAACAGTCCTCCCAATATTTCTGTAGCTCAGGCAGACATGGAAATTGTTAAATAAGGAAAAATCTACAAATTGAAACACTGAGTTTAAATTTTTATTACCCCAGAGGACTTAGAGTTCAAAATTGAAATTATACTAAAAAAATTAATTTTAAAATACACTTATTGTACAGTACATTTGTGAGCTGACATCCCATTCCTATTGTAATAACAAGGAGAGAAGGTGAAAACAAGAATTATAATCTAAGCTTATAAGTCACTTCGTGATTTACTCATAACTGAAGATGTAAAAGTGATCAGAAACCAAAGTTAAAGATGCCAGTTTTGTGGGCTTTTCAGCCAAAGAAATATTCCCTCTATCTACATACCATTTTATAACTCAAATAACTTTTATCTCAAGACAAATTAAAAAATTATCTCAGTCTAATCATTGATCAATGAAATAGTATAAACCAAATAGTAAATATTTTAGGTGTTATGGGCCATATGGCATATTTTACAATTACTCCATCCTACTATTAGAGTATGAAAACAGCCATAGATAATTCCAAAATAAATGAGTGTGGCTGTGATTCCAGTAAAATTTTACAGAAATAGGTAATGGGCGGGATTTGGCTCCTGGACTAGTTTCCCTATCCCCAGTCAGTTTCAATGCATAGATGTGGGTATTTTTAAACAACTTTAGGATCATCACTTCTCAGCCTTTTGGCTAATATCAAATATAGTATCTGTTCTTATCAGTTTCATATCTGATACGTCCTCTATCTGAGGACAATACATCAAATGGATTTTTGGAGCAAGGAGATGGAATAGGAGCTTGGTCTGTCCATTCCATGCATAGTATTACAGTACCAGGAATGGAGCACCTTCTTGGAGGAATAGTCAGGCAGCTCTGGTTGTGTTGACCCAATATGGTGATTCTTGAGTCTCCACCTGGTCGTCCTTGGACCACCTACCTGGTCGTCCTTGGACCACCTGTTGTGTGCCTTCCCTATTCAGGTGCAACTAGAGATAGCAAAAGACCATCCAGAGGGCAATGCAAAAGTGTGTGGAATATATCTTTATACATGCCCTATGGTCTTGCACACTACAAGTATAAGTATAAGTTAAGTATAAGCCAACAGTGGAAGTGGTTTTGCTCATTTTTTCTTTCTTTGCTTTTGTTTCTGTCTTTAGTGATATCTTCTCAAGTATAAGTATACAAGTATAAGCCACAGTGGAAGTAGTTTTATTCATTTTTTCTTTCTTTGTTTTTGTTTCTGTCTTTAGTGATTTCTTCTCCTAGATTTTGTTTTCTTATACGTAAGTTCTTATTTTTCGAAAACAAAACAACTTTGAGATCATTTTTTTAATTTTTAAAAAGTATTTTAATAATCTTCTTTTCTGTGTTTATTCATAAAATGTGACTTGGTTTCATCCATTGACTATTCCAAATCTTCAAATGATTTTATAATTAGAACATTGGAATGAAGGATAACGGAATGTGTTCTGAAGGGAAATGGAGATTGACAGGCAACTTCTAAAACTGGCAGTTGGAGAAAAAGTAGCAGAAAGAAAGTATGTCACATTGGGATATTTTTTTAAAATATATTGAAACTTGTGGCATTTTTTCCCTCATTTTAACCCTGCATGTGTGTGCTTTTTCATAATTGCTAGGCAGAGATGTTTATTCTTCCTGAAATGCTGAATCTGACCCAAACTTCAACACATTTCACAAGTAAGAATCTATGGTGCAGAATATCTTTCTTTTGCACAGTTAACAGCATTCCTAACGAGCTGTTAATGAGCTGTCAATTTCTAATAGAAGCTAAAGAGCTGGAGTAGTCACCGAGGAATTCTAGAAGCAAAAATGTTGCATCCCCAAAACATAATCACATGAATTATTCTAAAATTTATAATTACCTTAAGTTATACTGACTTTTTGTGTCATTTCTGAATTGCTAGCAGTGTTTTTGAAGATTAATTTATGATCTTGGATATTATCCACTGCACAATGTTACTATTTTTTAGAAGAGTTATTATTATTTTAATTATTACTAAATATTATTTATTATGGAACTACTCTGTGCCAGCCAATGTGTTCTCAGAATTTATAATCTATTGGGGAATATTCTGAGATGTGTACTTATTTTAGTAATAATAAATGATAATATGGTAATACCTGGAGAGATAGGCAAATGAATCTTAAGGTAAACACCCTGAATTATCTTACGCTTTCATAGAAAACTTTGAAGTAAGTCTAGTGGAATTTATTTGACCAAATTCAGACTTTCAAATAAAACATTGTTTTATTTTATTATTTTATTTTATTTCCTTAAGGTCATATCACTAAACATGATCACGCCCCAGTTTAGAGAAAGAATGAAAGGAAGAGCAGGGTAGTCCTGGCAACAGTCTCTTTATGGGAGCTGGTTCTTCTTGAAGTGAAGCTATTCATCCCCTTCACCGCCTTCCCCAGGGGTACCCAAAATGTGGTTGATTGAAATGTTCTTCCAATATATTAAGTCAAAAGTGTAGAGTGAAAGGCGAGGGAGAAATTGTAGAATTTTCCAATGAGAGGGCTTGCTAGTGAGTCCTATTGCATTTCTATAGTTTAGGTCTGAATATATAGGTAAATTTCCCCAAGCCATGAATCAAAAAGACACAGTATTGAACTGTCTTTCTAGCATTTCATTCAAGAGGTTCATCAGGGACAGAGGACTGAATACATCTGTCATCATCACTCCAAACACATTGAAATCAACATGAAATGCAATCGGATATTTTATTGTATTTCATTTTTAAATTTTTTAAAAGATTTTATTTATTTATTTGTCAGAGAGAGAGAACACAAGCAGGGGGAACTTCAGGCAGAGGGAGAAGCAGGTTCCTCGCTGAACAAGAAGCTGATGCTGGACTGGATCCCAGGACCCTGGGATCATGATCTGAGCAGAAGACAGACGCTTAACCGACTGAGCCACCCAAGCATCCCAGAATTGGATATTTTAATGCATGCTTCAGTTTTAGGGCAAAAAGGGAATTCCTGCATATTGGAAATGAAGAAGGAAAGAGTGTCATTATAGAACAAAAAGTGGAGCTGCAAAGCTTTGGAGAGCTACTTCTTTTAGGCAGGGCTTTCGCTAATAAATAAGTTAGGGTGCTGAGCCCCGAGTCTCTTCTCTACTTTGGAGCTGAAACTCCAAGGAAGGGCAGATCATTTCACACAAGACAGTTTAAAATAATTTCAGCCCTTGGCTTAGTGATCTATCAAAACGTAAGCAACTTGGGCTAGGTTATATGGGTGATAAAAATGTGTCACTGGCAAGTAATGAGAAACTCAAGGCTATGCCACTGGTACAGATCCGTATGTACATTAACCATGTTATTGAGGTAACCTGAGATATTGATATGGTGTCCATAGTTAGTTAAGGGTATGATATCACAATAGAGTGGTATTTCAGGCAAAAAGTCCTCAAAACTTCCCTTATTTCTACATTTCATAGTAGATAACTCAGAGGACAAAAAGAATCTCACAGATTAGAAAGCTGGAAGAAGATCACTTCAGAATCTAAATTACAAAGCAAAAAAAAGAAATTCAATGAGAAAGAAGAAGCAGATAAACAAACATGAGATCTGACACTCAAGAAATGGGTAAAATAGTAGCATGAGAGATACTTTAAAATATGTGTATTAATGTGTTCAACAAGGTAAGCAATAGAATTGACAAAACACTAGTAGTACATTTTGAAAAGGACATGAATTTGAAAAGGAACAAAACAGAAAGTCATAAAAAATTTCTGCAATTGAAATAAATATTAAATTTTGGGCAAATTACACACAAAACTGAAAAGCAGAAACCACCAGAATGCTAACATATGACCATCAGCAAGTTAGTCTATGTTTTTTAGATTCCAATACAATTCTTAAAAGTTAAGTGTAAAATGTTTACACAGTTCTTGGCACACTTTTAATGTACCATAATGGCAGCTGGTATTATTGTGTATTGTTTGTAACAAAACCTGTTGTAAAAGATAAAAGGATGCTAATGGAGTAGAGAATAAGGTCCTGCTTTCATCTATAAGGCGTTCAGTTAGGACAAAATAGAAGAAATGAAGGCAAGATGATACTAGAAGTGATATGGCTGATAATTTTTCAGAATGGATGATACAATCCTAAAGTCGAAGAAGCACTAAATTAGACGAATTTTTGTATTACCACAGAATATAAAAAATAAGGTGAGAAGAGATGCTGTAAGATACGGAGATGCTAAATACAAGGAAATTACAGTTTTGAATTTACATCAGCTTTTTGAATGTCAAAAAATAGCAAGATATTTTAATTGTTGAAAGGAAATAGAATTAAATTATACTAAATTTATCCATTTGTTCTAAATTTTGTCTCTTTTTTCAGATTTATAAAAATGTTTGCTTTTTCATCAGTTAGGTCAATTTTTATAGTTTTCATTTTTCCCGAGAGAAATTCTCAGGCTTGGTTTAGTTTATAAACTGTGTTTCCTAATTCTATTGTCTGAGGTGCCTATGGATCTTTTTCTGTTAGTTTTTGTTTCTGCTAGTTTCTCCTCAGTTTGTCTTATCTCTTCAGGTATTTGAAAAATTACATGTAGAAAAAAATTGAACCCCAGCATTTTATCTCATTTCACAGATGCTTTTCATTTGCTCCTACCCAGATGCTTGGAGGCATTAGCACTTCTGGATCAACTTGATAGGGAACCCACATGTCTAGTTCGCCTGAGGAAAGCCTATTTTATGCCTGTTTATCTGGCCTTCTATCTGGTTTAGTTTTTGCACCATTTAAACCAAATTTGATGAATAATGATCAAAAGTTGTTGTATTAAAATAAGCCATGATGGTTTGGGAAAACCTCTGCTTTTATTGATGGATCCCCTATGAGGACACGGTGGTTTCAAATGCTGAGGAGGTCAGGCAGATTCTCCAGAGTGCTATGGGGTTAAAAGAGCATGATTTGCTCACCTACCTGAACTCTATTGGAAATGCAGAAGACGACTCAGGAACACTCTAGTTTAATGCTGTGAGTCTCCCTACTGGGCAGCAGCAGAGCTAAGATAACTGAATCAGATGAACATTTATTCACAATGCATTGTGTTCGTAGAATTCACAGCATGGTCGGGACAGTTATGCAAAATGTGAGGGCACTGGACAGAAAGTACCAGGTCTCTGATAGCGGCAAGGGTCACGGTATATGAAATGGAAATATGTGATATGAATAAGAGAGACCTGAGTAGACCCAGTCCCCCTAATACCTGGAGCAGTTGCTCCCCGCTTTTAAATCTAGTGTGTTGATGCTCTTCCTGAACATCTCACCTGGGAAAGTTACCCAGTGAGGTGAAGCCAATTCAACTCAGGCCTCACCCATGACTGATCTCATTTTCCCGAGTTTGTAGAGTCAGATCCCAGTGCACTTGGGGACATGGATGCTCTTGCCTCAGGTTTATTGATGTCAGCCCTCCCTCTCTGCTGTGATTTAGGCCTTAGAGGCCTTTATCTGACCCTGCAGCATACACGTGCGAGCCTTTAGGAGTGAGGACCTTATGCTGACATGTCCTAAAGTGCAGAGATAATAGACAACTTGGATGCCTAAGACACATGCATGCCAAAGTGTGGGACAGAAACCCCACAGAAGTGCAAAGGCTTATTTCTAAATGAAAAGTCTGTGGGCCTAGTGGTTTGTCGAGATATCTCCTGTACAGTGTAAGGAAAAAATACTACACTTTGCATAATATCGTTTTATGTATGAATTGTTATAGCCTGTTGAGTTGGTGTCTTGATAGGCTGCTGTTTTAAGGATTTCAAGTTATGAAAGCTTCTCCAGGCTGCAAGGCAAGGAATTCTGCTCGGTAACTTGGTATTGAGACCCAGAAATCCAAAGCAGATTGGTATCCCTTCTAGATGCTGTGGGGTGAGTCAATATAAAATGACTCCCACTTCACAGCACTCACCAAATTCACAGACCTGTACACCTGGGGATAAAAATATATGTTTATAAAAAAATTTAAAATGACTCCCTAGGATTTTTTGAAGAACGCTGGTACCTTTTAACAAGTAACTATTTTTAGTTGTCTACCTATGCAAAGATACTAAGTAAATTTTATTAATGATACATTCGAAACATGCTGAGCATATAAATATCTACATAACTAATATATAACTAAACACTAATATAAAACAAATCTATACCTATTATCTATGTTGTCTACATATCTCCCAATCTTATTAAATCACATGAGATAATAGTCCTGAATTTTAGGGGGAAAATGTCATGTAGCGATATCATGTAATATAGTATAACCCCAATTTTATATAGTATCTGGTACATATTAGGTACTTAATAATATGTACCTTATTGATGAATAAAACAACAACACTTTATTGTCCTGCAACAATAAAAAGATACACACTCCAACCTAACTTTCCCTCCCTATGTCACCCTAGTTTTCCTTTCCAGAGAATAAGTTTTATCGTGAATGTGTGTGATTTTTTTTTTAATATGAGAGCATATTTCCTGTCTTATGTTCCTCACATCATATTTGCTCTTCCCACCCACTGCAATCTGGTTTTCAGTTTTATATTCTACTAAAATACACTGGAAAGATTTAAAAGAATCTTTCAATGGAACATTGAGGATAAAGCTGACTGCAGGGACCGTGGGCTCCATTCACTCTGTGGATGCCCCCTCGGCTCCTGAGCATCTCTTTCCTTGGTTTCTCGGCACCAAATGTTTGTTTTCTCACCTCGGTGACCATTTCTGCTACATCATTTGTTTTTGCTCCTCTTCCTTAATGTTCGTAACTTTTATCCTTTACTCTCTGATTTTCTCCCTCCAGGGTATTACCACTCTTGTAGCTGCCATGTAAATCCCAAATTACATTTCCACTGAGCTCTTTCTTCAGAGTTCTGATCTCATCTACTCACTTCATTATCTTTCTCCCTACTTTCAACCTTGCTCCATCTCTGGCATCTCCAGTCTTCCTAAAGGACACCTTTCTCCTTTGACATGCAAATCAGAAACACAGGTAATGTCACACCCTCTAATGATACACAAAGCATTTTTATTTCATTCATTAACATATCTCCTTCCTCTTCCATCCTCCCGATTTCCTTGGCTCCTCCCTTAAATTTAAGCCCTATTATTCTTCCTCTAGTTTACTGCAGTGGTCTTTCCATTCAAAAAGTTACCTTCATTTTACCTCTCTAGAATTCTTACTAATATTGCTAGTGTAGAAAAATTACAAGTACTAAATGGTCTTGTCATTCCTTAATGTCAATCTGAGAATGCTGTTACTAATTTTTTTTAAAGGGTATAGACTTTTTTTTTTTTTTTGGCCAGAATTCACAAGAATATCTGTCTATCTTTCCAGACTTAATTTCACAAGGCTCTTTTCCTAACTGCTTGGAGTATTCCTCATGCAGAATTGTTTTTCACACTGCCTTGCCTCTATATTGCTAAAACTTCTGCTTGAAAAACCACTGTATGTTGCTCTCTTCTTTCTTTACATTGTCATTTTAATGGCATTTTTGCCATGTCATCGGGAGCTCCTTTTCTCATATTTTGTGTAGGCTGCTTATGTTGATGTTTGGGGTTGAACATTTCCTTTACTCCCCAGGGAAAGTATTGTCAAATCTCATGTAGAATAAATTTTTAGGAACTTTTCTAATCTCTCTTACTTAAATTAGTTGATCTTATGAAGTAGATATGTTCTTCTCCTGTCGCTTTCCCATTTCTCTTCATGAAGTCAGTCTTGATATGATTTTAAATTAGGACTTCCCTTTCCCTCCTGGAACTTATATTAGAAATTCTATCCTTTTGGAGTCAGAAGATTATCACAGACCAATAATGATAAAGATAAAATATTTTCCTCTTTTATGCAAATACATGCACAAACTCCTCCTCCCACTCCCATCCATACACACAGTCAATAGAAAACCACGTAGCTTAGGATTTGTTGTAAAATTGAAAGAAGAAAGTAATGTCAAATGTACTCCGTGAAAGTAAAACATAACAAACTCTATCCTACTGGAAGAACTAGATCATGTTAAAGCATCCTGTGAAGGATATTGTTTATTTATTTATCAATATTCCATATTAGAATCTCAGAGTCTATCCATCCGTGCCTGCGTGTATATAGACCACAGAAAGTGTATTCTTTAATTACTAAACTTTATAGAGACATAGTAAGGTTTCTTGTGGATGACTGAACATACCTTCAAACAAAAGGATATCATTTATTTTATTATATAAACATAGAGGTTAAAAGTCTCTAGGGGCTGACAGCTCAAAATTGGATTGTAACTTTCTCTACTGAATATAACATAAAAATTTCACAGAATGTCAAAAATATTTGGACACATTCAAAAACAAGATCAATCCGGCCTCCTTTCTAAACATAAGCCAAAGAAAAGGACACTGTGCTACCACAAAAATAATTTAATATGCTCCTTTTCTTGGCTCACTCAGGGACTCCTGACATTAAAAATGACTTGTCTAGTACTTTTGTTTCTTCCATCTTGTAGATAAAAATCATTAAGCCCAATCATCAATTTACCCCTGCTTCTGGACAGTACCCAATTCAGAATACACTCTTCCTTCATTAAGCCCTCTCTCAAAAACACACAGGACAATCTCAAACACTATAGCAAGCCTTTCTTAGGTCTCTCCTACTTAGAAGCTCCAGGATTCCTCATAGAATGATCTGATGTTCTTGATGAAGAAATTAATAAATCTCATCTTGTTAAAGATTATACTATGTTCTTGGTGTTTTTGTTCACTGGGACTTACCAGTTATATAATTAAACAGTAATGACTATAAAGTGTGGTCTGATATAACTATCTAGATTTATCTTGAAATAAAATAATGATAAATGTTAGCCACTTCAGTGGGGCAGTAAACCCAATGACTCATTAGAATCACCTGGAAATTATAATTTTGTGTTAGTGAGGCTTGTTAGGGTCACTTTTTAAAAATGGCTCAGATGATACTGTCATACAGAAAAGATTGAGTAATTTTGGTTTAAAAGAATGATGCTGGGCGCCTGGGTGGCTCAGTGGGTTGGGCCGCTGCCTTCGGCTCAGGTCATGATCTCAGGGTCCTGGGATCGAGTCCCGCATCAGGCTCTCTGCTCAGCAGGGAGCCTGCTTCCTCCTCTCTCTCTCTCTCTCTCTGCCTGCCTCTCTGCCTACTTGTGATCTCTCTCTGTCAAATAAATAAATAAAATCTTTAAAAAAGAAAAAAAAGAAAAGAAAAGAATGATGCTAGGGGCGCCTGGGTGGCTCAGTGGTTAAGCCACTGCCTTCGGCTCGGGTCGTGATCCCAGGGTCCTGGGATTGAGCCCCGCATCAGGCTCTCTGCTCAGCAGGGAGCCTGCTTCCTCCTCTCTCTCTCTGCCTGCCTCTCTGCCTACTTACGATTTCTGTCTGTCAAATAAATAAATAAATAATCTTCAAAAAAAAAAAAAGAATGATGCTAGATTAGTTTGCTTTTCTTCTTCTGAGATTTGCATTCCAGGTCTATACATTTCCATGGCATCTTGCCCAGGGACACAAGGTTCATACTGTTAGGTTTCTTCCCTAAAGGCAGCAAATTCTTTGTCTCTGCAATTTCTGAAAGTCTTTTGAAGAAGTCTTTACATACCGAGATGGTTTCTATGGAAGGCTTGGCTTCCCTTCAATATTTTCTTTAAAATTCTGAAGGCCAACTTTAATAGAATTCAAAATTTTCTCTTCATCTTAATCAATCTGTCTTTTCAGTGTTGGCTTCATTATTTGTGATCCCTCAGCATTCTCTGTGCCCTCTAGGCATAGGAAGAGCAATTTTACCCCAATTTGTGTGAAGAGTAATTTCCTGAAAATATTTCTCTTCCTGTTTGGGCCCATTTAACTCTCCTCTGTTCAGCCATTAAACATCTCCCAGTCTCAGCAACTCAAAGGCCTTGCTGTTTAATGAACTGGTGCTTGATGAATTTTACTCTGTGGATGTTCTTCAGTTTACCATTACCAGGGATATTACAGCAGCTTCAGACTTCTGCCTTTTGGGAACTGGTATAATCCTAGGGAAAAAAATAGGCAACTGACAACTTATTTCCTTTCCAAATGCAGTTAAGTTTTTTCATTAAGAAGTATAATCCATTTTTTGTTGTTTTTCTCTTTCCCTGACCAATCCCTACTTGTAAAAACTTTACAACAAGCTAATATTGACTAGTGTTTAGAACCCTCCAGGCACCTGGGTGGCTCAGTCGGTTAAGCACCCACCTTTGGCTCTGGTCATGATCTTGGGGTCCTGGGATTGAGACCCCCAAAGGGTTCCCTGCTTAGCGGGGAGTCTATTTCTCTCTCTCGCTCTCTGCCTGACTCTCTGCCTACTTGTGCTCTCTCTTTACCAAATAAATAAATAAATCTTTAAAAAACACCCCACACATATTTTGATAGAATTACTTGAATTAAAAAAAAATAAATAAACATATATAGAAAACTGGTTTATTAACTGGACTTTTTTTTTTTTTAAAGAATATTTTATTTTATTTGTTTGACAGAGAGAGAGCACAAGGAGGCTGAGTGGCAGGCAGAGGGAAAAGGAGAAGCAGGATCCCTGATGAGCGGGTGGTCCAATGTGGTGCTGGAACCAAGCACTATGAGATCATGACCTGAGCCCAAGGCAGATACTTAACTAAGCTACCCAGGTGCCCCTGAACTTTTTATTTATTCAGCTGATTGCACCAGCATAATTCTAATACACTTATAGGTAAGATGTACAAATAATATTTATATATCAAACAAATTTATTTTAAAGTAAAAATAATTATAAGGTAACAGTAAGCCCACCATATATTTGAATCTCAAAATCAAGAGTATATTTTACATTAAAGGACCAGGAAATCTTTTTTTTTCCTTGTTATTCTTTGATATCAGTGTCTTCAGAAGTGTCAGACAGAAAGTTAGTAAATTCCAATAATAGTTTGATTTTCTCACCCAACAGACTCCACCAAAAAATGCTAGAACTGATGCATGAATTCAGTAAAGTCACAGGATACAAAATCAAAGTACATAAATCTGTTGCATTTCTTTCTATACACTGATAATGAAGCAGCAAAAAGAGAAATAAAGGAATTGATCCCATTCACAATTGCACCAAAAACTATGAGATATCTAGAAATAAATCTAACCAAAGAGGTGAAAGATCTGTACTCTAAAAACTATAGAACACAAAAAGAGAAATTGAAAATGAAACAAAGAAATGGAAAACCATTCCATGCTCCTGGATTGGAAGAATAAATATTGTTAAAAAGGTCCGTGCTACCAAAAGCAATCTACACATTCAATGCACTCCTTATCAAAATACCCCAGCATTTTTCACAGAGCTGAAACAAATAACCCCAAAATTTGTATGGTACCACAAAAGACCTGCCAAAGCAATCTTGAAAAAGAAAAGCAAAACCGGAGGCATCACAATTCTGGACTTCAAGCTATAGTACAAAGCTATAGTCATCAAGAAAGTAAATCTTTTGGAAGTTCATTTGTTGAAGGCAAAATGTGAAACATTACTGTTAATGCTATTATAAATCTGGTTTAAAACTTCGAAACTGAGAATAAAATCACTTGTTTATGCAGAGATAATGTTAATAAAAATTCTGGTGAAGCATCTTGAAAAAAATAATGTTCTTACTAAATTAAAGAACCTATAGATAGAAATGTACTTAAAATTTATAAATCAGAAATTTTTAACAATTATTAACATTTACCTTTATGAAAGCAAAGAGTGAATTAAAGTAAAAGTTGAGAGTTTTAATAGCACTGTTTAATTATGAAATTCAATATTTGAAACATTTCAACCTATAAGAATGCTTATTTTTATAAATATTTCATTTTTAATTGGTTGAAGACATATTTAATACTGATAAACTCAAATTGAAAAGCCTTATAATTTTGCAAAATTGGTAAAATATTCAATACTCCTAAAAAAACACATTGTATTATGGCTTGTGAAAGTATTTATTGAAGAAGTGTTTTCTTAATGGAGAAAAACAGTTATCTATGAAAATATTTTCATTGAACTATTAATGTTTCAATATGAATAATATGTAAATTTGAGAATAACAACCAATTTGCAGAATTTGTTCTGAGCTTACTAAGTAGTGACAGCTCTAGAAAAAAAAAAATGGTTTCTCAATTCAAACCCTGCGTACTTCAGGGAAAATTTATATGAAGAGAAAATTATTTTAGAAAATTTGAACTTTGTTATAAGCATAACATGTAACTTAGAAGAAAATTACTGTTAATTTTAAAAAGTGTATTAAAAGTACCAAAGAAAATACTGGGAAAAAATCTTGAGGAAGTACTACCGAATATAGTATTAAAGTTTTATTTGAGTATTTTAATACGTGTGTGTGTGCCAAGAATAACCTGCTTATGCTATTTTAAGTGTTTAATCAGTGCTTTCCATTTTGTTTCAATGTACATGAATATGGTATTTAGTTTTTGATAATGATTTTATGTTTTTAAAATAGCTTTTGAGAGAGTGTGTTAGAATAGTTATTCCATGAATATGAAAAATAAATTTATTGGTCAATAACATTTTAAAAGCTTTATATCTAATTATTTTCAGTGTCACCTTACACTGTTAAATTTGTCACTGTTTAGAAATAACTTGTGTGATGAACAGTCTTAGAATTTGAAATTTTCTAGGAAATGTGGAAGCCAGACTTGATACTATGTTGTTGAAGTCTAGTTTACTTCCAAGTTACTCCTACCCCTTCAAATTACTAACCCTAAATAGCAATGCTTTAACAAAGGCATGACATCCAGTATCTTTTTATCTGCGTGGGGTGGGGTCATCTTGGATTATTCTTGTACTTTCTTAGGTTCTGGTGATCTTTGATTCTATCTTGCTAGCTTCATGACCCTTTCTAAAAGATATATTTTAAATTATATCTGGACATTTAAAAAAATATTCAATAGCATTTTGGTTTGAAGTTCCTAGTCTGCCTTTATGAAAAGCTATTAAAATACACACACACACACACACACACACACACACTCACACACATTATCATGATTCTTTCTATCTCTTGAGTAATACCTTGAGTTAATACCTAGTAATAACGGGGATTCAGATTTTTTGACTCTTGCTTCATGATATTATTTTTAGTCACTGTCACTCTTATGTTTAATTGGACAATGTATAATTGGACATTCTTTAGAAAAGTATGGCAATCAGATATTTTTACATACTTTTCATTTTACATCAAAATCACACATTAATAATTAATATTTTTGAAGTTTGCAGGAATGAGTAGAAATGACATTTTTAGGCAAAAAGTACATAAATTGTATGAAGCAATATTCTATTTATAAATTTCTTTCAAATTAATTCAGTTTAATTTAAATCATTCAATGGCAAAGTAAGTAAAACAAAAGTCATCTATGTGGTCATTTAAAACCTTACAAAACAATTTATCAAAATAACAAATATATAACTTAGAACTACTTTATTAATTTCAAATATGCTGCTTTTCTTACCTATTCAACCTTGTTTTAATGAAGTAATTAATCTACAATGACAAAGTCCTTTTTAAAACAGTTAAGCACTACCAAAACAAAACAAACAAAAAAACCAAACCAAACCAAACAAAACAAAACCCAAACTTGCTTATTTTTCTTTCACTCTCTCAATAACCTGATTTAGTATTTATGCAACAAAAGCTGAGCAAGATGTAACAAGCTATTTCTTCCTCAAGTTCTGTGTCATGTAAGAATGGAACATTCTTTGCTTGAAGATAATTAAATAGATCCTTGTGTAGTGGAATGGGTTAAACTCTCCAATATAACCTAATGCAGTGTTAATCACCAAAGGGAAGAATAAAGTAGGGACTAGTACTAGAATCTATTTAACTAGAATCAATTCTTTTGTCTTTTGGGGGATAAAAATTGCTTATTTTAGTCCCTACTTAGAACATCTGGCATGCAATAAATAACTATGAGACTTAGAAAAAAGCTAGAATTTGACCTATGTTAAAAAGAGTAATTATTCAGGGACGCCTGGGTGGCTCAGTTGGTTAAGCAGCTGCCTTCGGCTCAGGTCATGATCCCAGCGTCCTGGGATCGAGTCCCACATCGGGCTCTTTGCTCAGCAGGGAGCCTGCTTCTCCCTCTGCCTCTGCCTGCCATTCTGTCTGCCTGTGCTTGCTCTGTCCCCCTCTCTCTCTCTGATAAATAAATAAAATTTAAAAAAAAAAAAAAAAAAAGAGTAATTATTCAATGAAAGCAAATGCAGAGATAGCCCAGATGTTGGAACTGGAATTATCACACAAGGGCAATGAGATATCTAGTAAAACATTTTAAAGTATTTAAATGGAAAGTATGCATAATTATATGGGGAATTTTTGTAGAGAGATGAATAATATATAAATATTGAATTAGAAGAGATTGCAAAGGAAATTTTCAAATTGAATCCCAAACAGAAATAAGTACTTAAAAAAAAAAAAAAAAGAAAAGAAAAAGCTTCTAGGAATCTATGTTATGTGGATATAACATATGTTTAGTGGAACCACATAATAAGTAAGGAAGTAAAGAAATGAGTAATATGGCAGAAGAAACTTATGAAGAGAGATGATGCTAAGAGTTTTCCAAGATGGATCAAAGGTAAACTTCACAGATGAAAAAAGCTCAGGAAAACATAAAGATAAATACGGAGGAAACCACACCTAAGCATTTTAGAATGAAACTGTTGAAACCAACGTAAATGAGAAAATCTTAAGAGCTATCAGAGAAAACAACAACAACAACAAACAAAGAGAAACAATCATTAGAAAAAATAATTTCCAGAAGACAGTGAGATGATATCTTCAAAGTGTTGAAAGAAAACAAAAATCACTAACAACTTAGATATGGATATGGAGTAAAAATTAAGTCCAAAATATATGCATAAAACTCTGTTTTCAAACAGGCAAAAGCTGAGATAATTTATCTTTAGAAGATCTGCCCTATAATAAATGGTAAAAGAAGTAGATAAGTGGAAAATAAATTACAGCAGTTGGAAGTATTTATCTATTGGAAGGAATGAAGAACACCAAAACAAAAGAAAAAACAATTATTTTCTTTCTCTCTCTAAGAAAAAGAACCTGATGCAAAAGATCACTTATTTTGTTATTCTGTTTGTATGAAACATCCAGAATCAACAACACACAAATCTTTCTTTGCTTGGGGATGAGGGAAGGCAGAGAATAGGGGAAAGTTGCCTAAGGAGTAAAGTTTTACTTTAAAGCAAATGGAGTATTTTGGAACTAGATGGAGATGGTGGTTTACACAACCTTTGTGAATATTATTGATGTCACTGATCATACACTTAAAATTTGTTAAAATTATATATATATATATATATATATATATATATATATATATATAAAATACATGACCACATTGAAATTTTTAAAAAATATAAAGAAAAAATAGTTAAGGATGAAAACAATAGACCATGAAAACACTAAATATAGAAAAGGGGGTGGCTCTATTAATATCAGAAAACTCAATTTTAAGACAGAGTATTATTAGACATGAGGAAATGCATTTTATAGCAATCATGAGGGCTTTGAGGAAATAATGCAATCTTAAATGCATATGCATACAATAATTCTTTAAAACACACAATACAAAAATATAACTAAAATGTGATATTGAAAAACATAAAATCTTTGGATCTTTTAATGCTATTAACTTAGAAGTTGATAAATTCAGTAAACACCATCTTTACAGTTATAAAAGACTAGGACAGTACTATGAAGGAAAACTACAGTGAACAATGACAGAATACATATTTTTTAAGTTTATTTTTTGTTTGTTTTTTTTGCTTGTTTGTTTGTTTGTTTTTGAGAGAGTGCACATGGGAGTTTGGAAGGGGGAGTAGAAGGAGAGAGAAAGAGAGATCTTAAGCAGGCTCCAATGTCCGCAAGGAGTCCAACTCAGGGATTGATATCATGACCCTGAGAACAAAACTTAAGCCTAAATTGAGAGTCTCACATTTAATCAGCTGAGCCACCCGGGTACCTCATGAGAATACATACTCTTTTCAAGTATGCTCAGATACACAAATATAATTTAAAAATTGGGCTATAAAATTAGTATCAATAAATTTCAAAGAACTAAAATTATATGTTTGTTTACCACAGTAGTTTAATATAGGAATCAATGAAAATAAACACCAATGACAGCTGGAAATTATGCAATTTCTTATTTCTCTCTCTTAATCCTCCTCAGATCTTTCAATGAACTAAAGGTGAAATTAAAAAAATATTTTGCACTGAATGGAAATAAAAACAAAATATGAAAGTTTATTATCTGCACCCAAACTATGGTTTATGGGATATTTTTAAGGTAAATTGTCTACATTGGAAAGAAGAAAAATGGAGATTCAATGTTCTAAACTTTCACCTTAGGAAATAGATGATAAACTGATTAAGTGTAAGTAGAAGGAAGAAATTAATAAACATAAAACTTGACATTAATACTAGAAGTGAGTAATTGAGAGAGAAAAATCAACAGTCAAAAGCCTCTTTGAGGGGCGCCTGGGTGGCTCAGTGGGTTAAACCTCTGCCTTCGGCTCAGGTCATGATCTCAGGGTCCTGGTATAGAGTCCTGCATCGGGCTCTCTACTCAGCAGGGAGCCTGCTTCCTCCTCTCTCTCTCTGCCTGCCTCTCTGTCTACTTGTGATCTCTCTCTGTCAAATAAATAAATAAAATCTAAAAAAAAAACCAAAAAAATCTCTTTGAGAAAATTAGTAAAGTTGATTGGTCCTAGCAAAGCTATCAAAGGGAAAAAGAAAAACATATAAATTTTAAAATCAGGTATAGAAACATTAGACATCACCAGAAATTCTATATTCATTGAAGGGATAAGTGTATTAAAAAATGTATATGTAAATAATTTTGCAAGTAAAAAATAGCTGACATTTTTAAAAAGCACGACCTATAAAATAATTTACTTCCCCTTAAGAAAACACTAAGCAGGAACACCTGGGTGGCTCAGTGGGTTAAGCCTCTGCCTTCAGTTCAAGTTATTATCTCAGGGTCCTGGGATCCAGCCCTGCATCAAGCTCTCTGCTCAGCAGGGCACCTGCTTCCCCCTCCTCCCGCTCCTGTCTGCCTCTCTGCGTCCTTGTGATCACTCTCTCTGTTAAATAAATAAATAAAATCTTAAAAAGAAAGAAAGCACTAAGAACAAATTATTTCACCAGTTAATGCTATCAAATATTTGAAGAAGAAATTATACTAATTGTGATAGGCGATTTTGTCTGTCAATTTGACAGGCTTTGGGGGGCCCAGGTTAAAGATTATTTCTGCTAGGGAATTTCTGCATAAGGTTAGCACTTGAACTAATTAGCATTTGAACTAGTGGACTCTGTCTACTCCTTAAAGTAGATCACCCTCCCATTGTAGTTGTGCATTATCCAATCCACTGAGACACTGAATAGAATAAAAGGCAGAAGAAGATATATCTTGAAAGAAGTTGCTGTGGCCAATGTCAAAGAGGTTACTGTCTATGTTCTCCTCTAGGATTCTGATGGATTCCTGCCTCACATTGAGGTCTTATCCATTTCGAGTTTATCTTTGTGTATGGTGTAAGTGAATGACCATACACATACTCATTCATTATTCTACACATAGCTGTCCAATTTTCCCACCACCATTTATTGAAAGAGACCATGTTTTTGCCACTGAATATTTTTTCCTGCTTTGTCAAGGATTATTTGACCATAGAGTTGAGGGTCCATATCTAGGCTCTCTACTCTGTTCCACTGGTCTATGTGTCTGTTTTTGTGCCAGTACCATGCTGTCTTGGTGATCACAGCTTTGTAGTAAAGCTTGAAATCAGGCAACAGGATGCCCCCAGTTTTGTTTTTCTTTTTCAACATTTCCTTAGCAATTCAGGTTCTTTTCTGATTCCTTACAAATTTTTGGATTGTTTGTTCCAGCTCTTTGAAAAATGCCAGTGGAATTTTGATCAGAATAGCATTGAAAGTATAGATTGCTCTAGGCAGTATAGACATTTTAACAATGTTTATTCTTCTAATCCATAAGCATGGAATGCTCTTCCATCTTTTTGTGTCTTCTTCAATTTATTTCATGAGTGTTCTGTAGTTCCTCAAGTACAGATCCTTTACCTCTTTGGTTAGGTTTGTTCTCAGGTATCTTATGGTCCTTGGTGCTATAGTAAATGGAATTGGTTCTCTAATTTCCCTTTCTGTATTTCCATTGTTAGTGTATAAGAAGGCAACTGATTTCTGTACATTGACTTAGTGTCCTGCCATATTACTGAATTGCTGTATGAGTTCTAGTATTTTGGGGGTGGAGTCTTTGGGGTTTCCCATATAAAGTATTATGTCATCTGCGAAGAGAGAGTTTGCCTTCTTCATTGCCAATTTGAATACATTTTATTTCTCTTTGTTGTCTGATTGTTGTTGCTAGGATTTCTAATACTGTGTTGAACAAGAGAGGAGAGAGTGGGCATCCTTGCCATGTTCAACATTGGCCAGAGCAACTTCTTTTAAGGTACGTCTTCAAAGTCAAAAGAAACAAAAGAGAAAATGAATTTTGGGTACTTCATCAAGATCAAAAGCTTCTGCACAGCAAAGAAACAGTCAATAAAACAAAGAGGCAAACCACAGAATGGGAGAGGATATTTGCAAATGACAATACAGACAAAAAGCTGATATCCAGGATCTATAAAGAACTCCTCAAACTCAACACACACAAAACAGATAATCATGTCAAAAAATGGCAGAAGACATGAATAGACACTTCTCCAAAGAAGACATACAAATGGCTAACAGACATATGAAAAAATGTTCATCATCACTGGTCATCAGGGAGATTCAAATCAAAACCACATCAAAACCAACTTACACCAGTTAGAATGGCCAAAATTAACAAGACAGTAAACAACAAGTGTTGGAGAGGATGTGGGGAAAGGGACACCCTCTGACACTTTTGGTGGGAATGCAAGTTGGTGCAGCCACTTTGGAAAACCGTGTGGAGATTCCTTAAGAAATTAAAAATAGAGCTACCCTATGACTCTGCAATTGCACTGCTGGATATTTTCCCCAAAGATACAGTTGTAGTGAAAATAAGGGCCATCTGTACCCCAATGTTCATAGCAGCAATGGCAACAGTCACTAAACTGTGGAAAGAACCAAGATGCCCTTCAACAGACGAATGGATAAAGAAGATGTGGTCCATGTACACTATGGAGTATTATGCCTCCAACAGAAAGGATGAATACTCAACTTTTGTATCAACATGAACAGAACTGGAAGAGATGCTGAGTGAAATAAGTCAACCAAAGAGGGTCAGTTATCATATGGTTTCACTTATTTGTGGAGCACAAGGAATAACAAGGAGGACATGAGAAGCTGGAGAGGAGAAGGGAGTTGGGGGAATCTGGAGGGGGAGATGAACTATGAAAGACTGTGAAAAACTCTGAGGGTTTTAGAAGGGAGGAGGGTGAGAGCTTGGATGAGCCTGATGGTGGGTATTATGTAGGGCACATATTACATGGAACACTGAGTGTGGTGCATAAACAATGAATTCTGGAACACTGAAAGGAAATAAAAAAAAAAAAAAAGGCTTGAAAAAAAAGAGGAAGGACGACTCTTCCCTCAACACCCTTCTATTTCCTTTCTTACTATTTGAGCTGGGACATTTTATCTTATCTTCATTGACCCTCAGACTAAGATTTACACCACCAGCTCCTTTCTTTCCCAGGCCTTCAGACTCAGACTAAATTTTATTGTTGGCTTTCCTGTATTTTCAGCTTCCAAATGAAAAATTGTGGGACTTTTCAACTGCTATAACCATAGAAGCCCATTCCTTATAAATCAACCTCATTTTCCATAGATAGATGGATGGATGGATGGATGGGTAAATGGTGGGTACAGACAGAAACAAAAGTGTGTTTATATGGGAAAGAAATGAACTTTAAACTTTTTTACTCTGTATATAACACACTCGTTGCAAAAAGATCATCATTAATATAATAAATGTAATTATAAATAAAAAAAGTATTTCTAAAAAACATGAGAACATCTTTTCATTTAAATAAATGGCAAATAATGCACGAAATATTTCTTTTTATTAAGTATCAGAGAAATACCAATCAAATCCCATTGAAATATTTTATATCGTGGTACAGGATGAAGGTAACAAAACAACAAACACACAAATGTACACACACAAATCGAAAATAGTACTTATAAAATACAGCAAAAGGAATCTTGGGAAATATTTTATTTAGAATATTGTGACAAATATATGGAACACACTAGAGCTTTTTTTTGTTATTTTTGTTACATGGTGGGTAGAAATGAAATGAAATGAAAATGTAAAAAATAAAACAAAAAACAAAAGTCAAGCCATTCTATCCAGTAGTCATATTTGACTTCTCATTCTTCAGAACCTCTAACAGTTTTAAATTAAATCTAGGTTGCCTACTAAAAGATGAGAATTTCCAATTAAAAAAGAAAAAAGAAGGTGGAATGACTAGATTCTCTATTCAAATCTTCAGAGCATTTTGCATGGCAGAGGGGTAGGAGAAGAATGACTCTCTGAGTCATTGGAATTCCAAGTATTATTCTTTTAAACTCAGAGAGGATGACATGTCATTTAATAAGCACAGAGCTGTCTTTCAAAAAAATGCCAATTAAATTGAAATATGTAAAAAAATTTTTCTCACTCATGTCAAGTCTTATATTCATGCCTTAGGACAATATGTTTATAGATTAATATTTGACTTATATATTCTTCAGAAGTTTTTAATAGGGAAAGGGGCATTCAAAATGGATCTATATAATTTAGGGATGGAACAAATGAAAAAGTGAGGAAGCACTGTTTTGTAGATTTTCTGGATTTTTGTTTTTCAAAAGAAACTTAAAAATACAGTGATGTGCTGTTAGATGGAAGTAATGCCTTATTTAAATGGTTTTAATCAGTGCTGCATTCTCTTATTGCTATTATTTGTGGAGTAGTGGCAACAGTTATAATAGTACTATTAGAGGTGCAAACTCATGCATTTGTGGCCGATTTAAACATTTCAAATGTAGCTGAAGCACATGGCTGGGAAGCATCCTTACTCTTTCTGCTAGATGAAAACTGTACACCATAAAAATGTACACTTAGAACTCAAACACATAAGCAATTGTTTTTAGTTGTTACTTTAAAGGAATTTGTTTTTCTATGAAATTGGCAATTAAGTGATAAATGGATGACAGAGAAATGACTTCTTTTTTCTAATTTTCTCTTATTTTTCCTTTCTCTTTTTCCTATGCCCTAAATTTACTTTCCCTCTTAATTTACATCCCACTTTTCCCTTTTTTAGTACTTAAAACTATGTTCTTATGATGTTCTATTTAGTCATTTTTTAAAAATCTTTGTCTTTATTTTCCATTTTGTTTATTGGTCATTACTTAAAATTCTAAGCATTCATTCAGGAGGAACTGGTGTCAATTCTGAACAAATCTATGAGAATTAACCAAGATTTAACAAGGTTTGAAATGCTGCATACAATGCCCATTCTACTGTAGAGGGAACAGTTGTAGGATCAAAAGTGTTGAAGCTAATTATTTAATCCTAGTTAGGAAAACAACATAACACTGAAATAATTGAACATGAATTCCCTCCCAATAACCATATTTTTATGATGAATTTTAACCCTACTCTTTTGTACAAGTCTGACTTCAGAGAATTTTCTTAATTTTCAGAGCTTGAAAACATTATCTATAAAATTGAGTATATGACATTCCCCTATTCACCTCAGAAGATTGTTTTTGTAACGATAAGGGGAGAGATAATGCATGGGAAAATATTTTGTACTCTACAAAGCTTTCTTCCAAAGCACAAAGTAAGGTAAAAAGAAATGAAATTGTATTAAGTTCTTTGGTTCTCTAAATATATTTTCTCAGATAAGTATGATGTGATATATTACTCTAACTACAATATATCTTGCTGAACTTACAATTTTTAAAGCTGGGTCAATTCCATGCTCAGTAAAGGGCGGGGTTTTTAAGTAGAAAATTACATTTTATTGGTGTTTTAGTGTATTTTATTTAACAGGAAGTGCTCATTTTCAGTGATTGAATTTGTCTTAAGTTTGAGACTCTATCTTTTAAATAGTACTTTGAACTGTATTTCAGATATTTTGAGAATTCAACTATGTGTATACTGTATACACAAACATGCATATGCATACACAGTTTGTACAATGAATCTTAATAATCATGCTAATTATATAAATGACATAGTAACACTGGAGTGCACTGGAAGAAATGCATTATTAATGTGCAGTTTTCTTTTTGTCATTCAGTAACAGTAACACGTTTTTAAAAAAGCCACTCATTTTGTTTTATCTAATCCTTACACATTTACAAAATG
The DNA here is from genome assembly GCF_030435805.1 of Mustela lutreola. NCBI lineage: Eukaryota > Metazoa > Chordata > Mammalia > Carnivora > Mustelidae > Mustela > Mustela lutreola. Next base: position 109,880,122 of record NC_081295.1, read on the forward strand.
GTATACTAGTCTGTGTATTGAAACGAATTCTTCTCTTTTTGATGATAGTTATTTTGTTCATGTGTTGAAATTATGAACTAGAGGCACAAAGTTCTCCATATTATAAACAGAGGTAAATGATCACTTTGAAATTGTGGATATGGAAGGTAGGTAGAGAGATGATAGATGGTAGATAGGTAGATAGATAAACAGAAATAGATATGTACTTTTTTGTAATTTTTCAAAATTTTCACTTTTTCCATGGTGGCCATACCATTCGTATGCAGGTGAAGGAGACTGATCACTAGTCCTTCAAAAAGACACACAACTGTAATTTTCATTTTCTTCTTCTCAGTGGCTCTTCTCATGTGATTTACTGTCTCCTTCAAACACGTGATGTGATAATAGCTTCTTTGCCCATGAGAATGATATGATGCAGTGCTGGGCAGTTGCACATCTTGAAATGCAATTTCATAATTATTTTTAAAAATTAAGAATGTGAAAATTGTCAAAACTCCCTCTTGTCTCTACTATTTGTATACAGAATAACCTTCTTTGACCAGATTCTAAAAATCCTTGACATACCTCATGAGAGAGTTCGAACCTCCTTTCCTATATTAGTAACACTAATAATAAGTGACAGGGATAATAATTACGTTATTATCAGGATGTTCAGCTCAATACTGAACCAATTCTAGACCAGAGTAATTTTCTTTATAAATCCACTCATCTATGTGTGTATGTATAATGGCTTTCTTCCAAGGAATTTAAAGTCCCATACTTAACTCCCTCATTTATTTCCAAAATGTGCTTCAAAAAATATGTCATGATTAGAAGTGAAAATAAAAACAGAAAGGATTTATATATCAGCTAAATGAAATGTATCGTGTCAACACACTGAGGCTGTAACCACTGACTTGCTTTTCTGTAGCAAGAAAAAGAAAAGAATTACAGTGTATTTGTCCTCTAATCTGTTATTGGTAATTTTTGCATTGCTACACAATTATGTATTTGGATGTTGCACACTTAATGTAAAGTGATCATTTAAAAAAATTACACACCACTAGTAATCTATAAGGTTAAAAATAGTATTTTATTATTTTAATACAGGAAATAAATTTGGTGAGGTAACTGTTCCTTCTGCTAATTTCATATTACAGAGCCTTGTTATATAAACTCAATAAAATTTCAACTATATCTATATGTGTTTTTAAATAGTGTTTAATTTCTTCGGTATGTGAATGGTCAGGAGTCTTTAGAGAACTGTTCAAGGACAAAGTTGGTGTCAGGGTTTTTAATCTGATATGGAGATTTTGAATTCTTTTTTTCTTGTATGCATTCAATAAAAAATAGATTAAAGTATTGAATTTCCAGAGGTTTTTATATAGAATTGAAATAAGTTCCTGACTCCCTCCCAGATCCTTTTGTGGTCAGTAGAGTCTCCCTTGCTAATATATCTAGATATTGGCTGATATCTGCCAGGAGAGTAGTTAAACTCTTGGAGCAGCTTCTCAGTGGGGCTATGATTTTTAAGTTACTGTGTAATGGAGTGTATTACCATTTACCATATGATGAGATAGCCTGTCTGTCAGCCAGGGAGCTATTTAAAGTTATATATAGGTCAAATGAGCCAAAAAGAGCAAAGGAAGATCAAGAATATTGAGTATCTCAAAAATAAAAAGATAAAAATATTTTAGGTACCAGGTGATCTCTTTCAATGTTTTTCTTTAATCTATTGATGAAATTGATTGTGAATCATTAAATGCATTAAGAAAAATGTATTTCAAGGGCATACATTTTCCCTCTTGAATCAACCATATGGTATACAGATCCTATTTCTACAAATGGTCTCATATATTACTATTCGTACTTACTAATGGAAGGTATCTTAAAATTTCCAATTTACACTTCTGGGATCAGATTATATTTTCATATCATTAAGAATCATTAGATGTCATTTCCTGAGTTAGATTTTGTAGCTGAAACTACCATTCATTTACTATCCACTGTTTAAAGATACTAAGTAAATTACTTTAAATGATAAAAAGAAACATTTCATTTGTCTTTCCAAAGGCACCTTCACTATCAGGAGTTCTGCACTAGCTTGCAAAACATGGCAGTGTTTACTGTGTAAATGATTGAAGGATTTAAAAAGGACATACGTTATTTTCTTATTCTGTAGTTAAGTAGTTGAAAATGAGAAACAGGAAATTACATTTTTTAAAATTACTTAAATAACTCTGACTCCAGGTCAGATGAGCATTGGTATTTAAGATATTTTAAGTATATCTTTAATTATAGATTTTCTATTTACCTTTCTGTTTTATCAAAATAAATAGTATTCAGTGTTCTTTTCAGTTTTGGTTATACAACTCATTTTTTGTAATAATCATTCTGTTAAAATAATTAAAACAGTGTTTTATAGAAGACCTAATATTTAATATTTTACATATAGATTATATATATATATGTACAATATACATATAGGTATAATAATAATAATTTTTATATATGCACATAAGCAGTCCATATAAGAAAGGCAGAATCCTGAGCAAATGTTAGGGAAAATCTGTTCCTCTAAGGATAAAATCCTTTTCCAGTAAAGACTGCCAAGTGTTATATTAGAGGAATGCCAACCTCATATCCAGCATTCTGAAGCCCAGTTTAAATCCAGCAATTTACTCTTTTAGCTTTACTTTTTTTTTTTGCTAGAATCTCCATTTTTAACCAAAATGTTTTCAAAGTATTAATATACAAACAATGCAAGCTTCAGAAAGTTGTATTCAACTACTTCTTATATCTAGAAAGACAATACCCTATTGACCCCTCACTCTCTAGCACATGTTCTGAATAATCATGTTCTGTGTAAGCATCAGTCACTAAGGGAGAAAAGAGTCTAATTCCTACTCTTATTTCTTATTTTAGTGGAATCTCTGTCCATATATGGATTAATATAAAAGTTGTGTCCAAATATTTAAAAATCAACAGTATTTTGTTTTTAATTTATTTCTTCATAACAGTAATGAGACATGACTCTTCCTAAAGCTCTTTGTATATTGCCTCTGGGAGTGTCAATTAATACAGCCAACTTTGGAAGACAATTTGACATGTACCATATGATCAGTTCTTCCACTTTTCTAACACACACTAGAGAAAAAGCCCACTTATGCATACAATGAAATGTATGATAATAAGTTTATTTATTTATGACAGCACCAAATTGGACACAACTTATATATTAACCCATTGGTAAAAAATCTAGATGAATTATAATAGCTTTATAATATTAGATAACCTGCAACTTCAAAAAGAACGAATGATACTGGTTGCTAAAAAGGCTCATAATTGGGATGCCTGGGTGGCTCAGTGCGTTAAGTGGCTGCCTTCAGCATCCTGGGATCGAGTCCCACATCAGGCTCCTTGCTCGGCAGGGAGCCTGCTTCTCCCTCTGCCTCTGCCTGCCACTCTGTCTGTCTGTGCTCACTCTCTCTCTCTCTGACAAATAAATAAATAATATCTTCAAAAAAAAAAAAAAAAAAAAAGAAGGCAACTTAAAAAAAAAAGAATGCTTATAATTGTAAAGCCAACTAATATTACATCAAGCACTATAGTGAGGAAGAATAATAAAATGAGGTTTAAGAGTACAAGAGAGTCAGATCTTCTGGCATTGAATTCTAGATCTGCTACTTAATTGTTTTGTGACAAGGAAGAAGTTAATCTCTGCTTTTTGTCCTCTGAAAATTTAGGGTTAATAATATTTACCTTGTATATATTTGTTGTGAAGCTGTATGTGGATAATATATATTTGTATATATTCTCTAATATTCATGTATGCATATATTCTCTAATATGTGTATATATATATAAATAGATATGTACATATACTCTAGTACTATACTACAACAAACATCATAGAGCAGCATAGACAGATATCAATAACAGTAGTCATATATGGAGAAGGATATAGGGGAACATTACTCTTAACTCTCACATTTTGACTCTTAAATATGAATATTTCGTGTATTAAACACATAATGGAAAATAAAAATATAAATAAGTCAAGCAAAGCTAATAGTAATATTCATCTTCCACTTTTTCTGATGTACAACATTTTATTCTGTTATTTATTTTTTGAAATCAAAGTACTAAATTGTATGGTAGTGATTATAATTAAACAGGAAAATAAAAAATATAAACAAAATAATAGAATAGGTATCTGGGGAATCTTTCAAGGAAGGGAATCACTTTAAGTTGGGATTTCCACATTTAGTAAGATGGATATGGAAATCATAGTGGGCCCTGGGTATCAGGTAATTGGGACAGAATAAGCCAAACAGGGAGTGAGAACAAGCGGAGGCGGGGGGCGTGGGAGGAGTTTCCTTTCAGGATCCTTTACTTGAAATCTACTTTGGTGCAAGCCATCTGACCTCTCTAAAACTCTGTTTTCCCATTGAAAAACTAATATGAAATTGTTTATCTCAAAGGGATAGTGCAGGATTGAAAGCAGTAGTATATGAAGAAGGGATTTATCCCAAATATGTATTAGTAATTATTTTATTGTTATTAAGAAATACACATATACAGAAACAGGGAACTCAGCCTGATTAGAAGGAAAGGATTACTTTGACAAGAAATAGAAAATGGTGTTTATATGTTGGATACACCATATTATGGAGATATTTGGAAACACATAGGACTTGAAGGATCAGTACAAACATTGTGCTTCAAAAAATAATTTGACAATAATATTTAAAATCATGTCTGTTGGGGCGCTGGGTGGCTCAATCGGTTAAGCCTCTACCTTCAGCTCAGGTCATGATCTCAGGGTCCTGGGATGAGCTGCACATAGATAGGTATTAACATCTGGCTCCTTGCTCAGCAGGGAGCCTGTTTTCCCTGCCAGCTGTTCTCCCTGCTTGTGCTTGCTCTCTGTCTCCTCTCCCTTTCTCTCTGTGCGTCAAATAAATAAATAAAATCTTAAAAAATATAATAAAATCATTTGAAAAATCTAAAAATATATATAATCTAATTCTGAAGATTAGATTCTATGCATGGCACTATCCTATGCATTTTATACATACTAATTCTTTAATCTTGCAAAAGGATGAGGAAAACAGTATTATTATCCTAGAGTTATAAATTAATAAACTGTGTGTCTCTAAGTCCCCAAGAGGTTACACAATAGGACTAAGGAAACACCTAGTGAGTATTAGATCTGAGGTATGAACACACACAGCCATGCTTTTAGTACAATTCCATGGTTCTTCTTTTCCATGCACTACTTCTTCTTGGGTAATGGATATAAATAAGGAAAACGGTGACTATGCAAACTTGTTTTTGAATGTAATATAAGAAAAAAAAAACAATGACTTAAATTAAGGAAAAAGAGATCAGTTGACATATGTTAGGATGCCCCATTAGTCCTCTTCTTTTATTCACATCCTTTAGTGGAGGAACCATGAAAGATGTCACTAACAATAGGTGTGCACGGTGAAAAGTATTGATATAAAGAGAAGTTTTAAGGTAGATGTTCTTTATTTTCATTCTATCATCTTTTCTCCCTCAAGAGTAGTTGTTTGGGTCCAATCCTTGAAAAAATAGAATATATTTCCAGATTTGGTTGCTATTTGGGAAATAGGTTTCCTTCATTCTTAAAAAACAAAAGTAAACTAGAATAAAGCACACACATGTTTAAATATTTAGTGTAGGCTCTACTTTCTTAATGGAATAGGATAAATTAGACACCAATTTTTCTTGTATGTGATCGTACTCATATATGTGACATCCTTGTTGAGATGAGAAGTGTACATAGTTTCTGCTCTTGAAAATCTGTGTACAGCAATAGGCAACTAACCATGCAGATATAGTAGAAGAAAGAGAACACTAAAAAGACAAGAATAGAATGGTAAAATGAAAATTAATAAAAGATAATGGATTTCTAAATACCTAAGCCAAAAAGATGAGACACTATAATAAAAAATAAGATGGAAAAACACTGAACCCTGGGAAGATTTCATTTTAGTTGGGAAATGTTTCTATGTTTTTAGAATTACTGAAATCTATCTTTAATTATACTACCTAAGGACATGATCACTGGGAGCATGTATTTAAAATAAGGAAGCTAATGATAATAGAGAAAATATTTTCTTATAGGAAATTATTCAGGTTTGATAGGAATCTGATTTGATAATATAGGAATCCTGTTAATGATTCCATTATTAAATATGGGGAAAAAAGAAAAAAAACTACATATTTGGAGCAGAGAATTATTCAATACAGAAAACTGGAATCTTGCACAGTTTCGAAAGAGCTAAAAGAAGAAAGATTAGGAAGATTAGTTCTAACTTTGATGGTCTCCAGAAGTGAAGAAATAGAAAGGAAGCCACTGATAATGACCTCAGTTGCCACAGGCATTTATGTAGGTGATTCTCACAGCAGGAAAATCTGAAGCTGCTGGCAACACTCCAGGTCAGCTAACAGTTGATTCCCACACAATCAGTGGTTCTTGCATGAGTGCTACTCATTAGTTGAATTCTAATAGGAAGATGTTGTGGGAAAACAGAGCTCGAGAACAGCGAGACTATAGAAGGAAACAGATACCATGCTAAACTAATCACAGACAATCCAGCACCAGTAGTGAGAAGGTGGAACGGTTAGAGGCAAAGTTTTTGTTGGTTGTAATTCAAGAGCAAGCTAATGAAAACATGAGCTAGAGTGGAGACGATGGAAGCCGAGAAGATGAATAAATCATGATATATAGAGCTAACATTTAACATGTAGCTAGCATTTTTGAGGGCTTACAACATGCCAGGACCAATTATCTACTATATATGTAGATATGGTCTTCATTTAACAAATACTTATCTAGCACTTCATGTGTGTCAGGAATAATTCTTAAAGATTTACACATATTTGCTCATTTATTTCTTATAACAACTCCATGAAATATATGCTATGGATCTACATGTTTTTTGCATGCAGAGAAATTAAGTAATGGAGCTCACACAGCTGGTAAATTGCTAGAGTTCTCCCAGTAGTGCAGGGTAGAGCTATGATTCAAACCCAGGTAATATGGGCTCCAGTGTCATACTCTGAACCTCTACAGCATAGTGCCTCTCATTCTAAATTCAATAGATTATCCTTTTTGTGAGAAAGGTACTCCTGCTTTGTTGAATGAGAAAATGGAGGCCCAGAATGCTAAATGATTTGCCCAACATGATAAATATAGTAAATTATCTAAGTATTTTGACTTAATTTTACCATTACATAAATTGGTGACTAACTAACTATAGTAACAAAGTAAAGAGAGAATTTGAAAATAATTTTAAACTACCTAACCTTGGGGCGCCTGGGTGGCTCAGTGGGTTAAGCCGCTGCCTTCGGCTCAGGTCATGATCTCAGGGTCCTGGGATCGAGTCCCGCATCGGGCTCTCTGCTCAGCAGGGAGCCTGCTTCCTCCTCTCTCTGTCTGCCTGCCTCTCTGCCTACTTGTAATCTCTCTCTGTCAAATAAATAAATAAAATCTTTAAAAAAAAAAAAAAAAAAAAAAAATAAACTACCTAACCTTGAAGGTCTAAAGAACAGTGGTGTCACTGAAGAAAATAATGTAGTAATGCGGATGATCATATTTGAAAAATGATATTCACACTGGAATGGGTTGAATCTGAGGGGAACAGAACAGGTGGACATGTTTTCCATCCAGTTACAAGTCAGTTACAAATCAGGGAATTAAGTTTCTCCTAAAGAAGAAAAGTACTAATGAAATGTATCTGAGAACTGACCAAAGGCTGTATATCAGGGCAAGATTGGCAGAAGGAGCACTGGACCTTTTGAAGAAAACATGGATACAAGGGATAAGACATTCTCAGTAAGAATTCTAGAAATACTTTGTACTGCAGTTTTTAAGAGTCAGGAGTGGTTGCAAAGAAAGAAATAGAAGAGAGAAGTAGCTAATTCCACCCATCTTTTCACGTGTCCCATTGAGTCCCCCACTATCACATTCCATACAAAGCATATCAGATAAAAAATATATTTATAATATATAACTTGTAGTATTCTATAATATATAACATGTAATGTATATAACATATATATAACATGCAACCATATTCTATAATACACATTATATATTATGTATAATATATTATGTAATATAATATATTACATTATGTATAATATATAATGTGTATAAAATATATATTTTATAATATGTACAACATGTAATATATATTATATATTATATATCTATTATCTATCTATCTATATATATATATACTGAAAAACCAGAGGCCTATTAATGTCACCTTTCCTCGCATCCCTGTAATCCCTAAAAATTCCCTAAATATGACCACATATATTATTCATCTATTTTTTGTCCTTTTCTCATCACCTTTATTTTCCCTCATGCAATTTTTATTCTGGAGATCCTTAAAAGAACATAACTTTTTCTTTGGAAATAACTCCTTTTGTAGTCTCATCCTATGTAGTGAATGTTCCTTCCAACTCCACTTGCCTGATAAGAACATACGATCCTTCACTACTCTACTAATGACAAGTCTACTACATTCCAGGTAGTTTGAATTTGGATTTGGGAAGAGATGACACTTTTCTTATTCTTTAACCTCTCTCTGAATCATTACTCACATGCCTGCATTAAAACATATGTTACATCAGTGGATGTTACTCTTCTATATTTAGTGAAATTTAAAAACTAGGCTCAATGCAGCATCAGAGCTGACCATTGTCCCTGGTGAACTGAATGTAGTTTATTGCAACTCTCATTTACATGGCTACACTCGGGACATCATTCAAACAGAACTCTTCTTGAAACTTATTTAGATATTCTCATCTGCATTTGACTCTCTCACTCCCTTATGCTACCTGCCATCTACCCAACTGCTTAAACCAGAAATCTGATACCATCCTAAATCCTACTACTTATCATTTTCCCTATCCATGAACCAACAAAGTCTTTCTGTTCTCTCAATTTTTTTAAGATTTTATTTATTTATTTGACAGTGAGAGATCACAAGTAGGCAGAGAGGCAGGCAGAGAGAGAGAGAGGAGGAAGCAGGCTCCCTGCTGAACAGAGAGCCCCATGCGGGGCTTGATCCCAGGACCCGGAGATCATGGCCTGAGCCAAAGGCAGAGGCTTAACCCACTGAGCCACTCAGGTGCCTCTATTCTCTCAATTTTATACATTTTTCTATCCTCTCTAACTAACTACCCTTCCCAAAGCTACCATCATCTTATCTATGAATGAAAAGCAAAATAGCTTTTTCATTTCCTTTTCATTCTGCCCTTCTCCAATCCATTTTTTTATACTGTATACAGAGTGATATTTCTAAATGTAGATTGATTCTATCACTTTCCGGCTTGGCACCTTTGATTTTCATGCTATTGCCTATAACAAAGATCCACAAACTTCTTCCATAAATGTCCAAATGGTAAATATTTTAGGCTTTACAGGTCATATGGTCTTGTCCCAGTTTCTCGGTCTTGATGCTGTAGCACAAAATAAATCATAGAAAACACGTAAACCAATGGGTGTGGCTGGGTTCCAATGAAACTTTAATTACAGAAACAGGTGGCAGGTGGATTTGGCCCATGGGATTGTAGTTTCATTCCCCAGTCAGGAGACTAAAGTTCAAAGTCTTGACCAATTGTTGATGTACTTGTAGTCACTATTTCCTATGTTATTTCCTCAAGCTGGAACAGTCTGTATGCAACTGTTCACGAAGAAGCAAATTTTTTTTTTTTTTTTTTTTTGGTTTCAACCTAAATGTCAAATCCTCAGAGAAGACTATGCTGACCCCTGATTAATTATTATGTTCCTATGGCATTCTATTTTTCTTCTCCCTTCTGCATATTTTTTGTACTTATTTCAGATGCAACATAGTGTAGTGGTTCAGTGAATGGAGCCATGCTTCTTGGTTCAAATCCTGGCTCCACCACATTCTAGGTATGTGATTTTAAACAAGCTACTTAACCTGTCTTTCTCTGTTTTGTTCATTTATAACATAGGAAGGATGAGAGTACCTTAAAAGACATTATAAATATTAAAAGAGTTAATATTTATAAAATACTTAAGAGTACTTCCTGGTGCATAGTCAATGCTAAGTAACAGTTTATTTTCATTAGAGTCCCCATTTTCCACTAAACATAAACACTAGCTGGTGAAAGATACACTCCTGCTCACTATTCTATCTCTAGGATATGTCGCTAGGATATATACTGTGAATAGTAAATTAACAAATGGATTATAACCTTATTAAACCATTATGGAAATTTATTTGATTCCTTTATTTTCTCTTTCAAATTGTTTACCTGATTTTTTTTCTAGAATATAAACTCTATGAGGGTAAAGACTACTGGATTCATAAATATATAACAAAACAGTAGTTGATTTATAAACAGATACAGATGAGTCTATATCTACCCATAATTCTCAGAATAAAGTCCCAACTCCCCAGCTCCAAGGCCTTTGGTGATGTGACCAATGTGCTGGAACCTAATCTCCCACGCTTGTTACTGTATGTTCCGATCAGAATGGAATACTTGGCAGTTCACATCAGCTCTTTCCATGCGTGTGCACATGCTCTTTCCCTATCCTGAGACATTCCTTATCCACCACACATGCCTACACAACATAACCTTTTCTAAACACTATGAGTAAACTCTTATTTATCTTCATGCTTTACACATGTATTTTTATTTCTGCAATCATAGTTATCTCCTGACTCCAGAAACTCAAGATAGGCACCTCTTCTTTATGTTTCTGTTGCAAGCACCCTGTGCGTACTATAGTAAACTTACACATTGAATAGAAATTGCCCATTTGATTATTTTCCCCACTAAATTGAGCTTAGCTATTTCAGAAATTATATTTTGTTCACTGTTATATCTCAAGAATTTAGAGCAATGACTTGAAAGAGTAAATATCCAACATCTATGTGATGAATAAATAAAAATAAATGTTTATTGTGTATCCAGTAGTTTTCGTGTGGAAAAAAAGAGAAATCAATCATTCCGCACTGAAGACATCCGTAATTTGGCCTATGCTTTGAGATTTAAAGTCTGAAACCTACATTGTATTTGTATTCAAATTTATTATGAAAATGAAGCAAGTGTCAGCCTGGAGGTTAGGAGTGATTGCATTTTTTAGAATGTAGAAATAAGATGTTAGTGCTTGGTCTCTTAGCTGGTGATTAGATCATCTAAATTTATAAAACTCACAAATTAAAAAGCCAGTTTTTATGAAGAATTGTAAGTTGATTTGTCTACTTTAAGCAGTGCGTAGATGTTATTTTACACCTGAGATATACTCTTCTTGTTTAATATTTTACTAGTCATCTTTATTACCCTCTCACATTACATTAGAGACAATTTTCATCTGTTGGGATGATTTTTATGTGACATTCTGAGCCTAACTGGTCTCTTGCTCTTCAGAGATATGGAAAGAAAACAACCTGCTAAAATACAAAATAAATTTATTATTTTTATATTATTAGCTTCTCTCCTAGTTCTTTGTCATGATTACTTAGAAATCGGATGGCTTACCAAGAACAGTCTGCTAGGCAAGGAATTTACTCTTTGATACAGATAAAATTTGTAATATGATACAGATAAAATTTGATACAGATAAAAATGTCATATTTACATTTTTTGAACAAAAGTTTTCTTTAGTTGTATAGCAGAACAAAGCATATCCTAAAAGTACATATATAATGCATATTTTTAAATTATGTATTTTTTTTAAATTAACTAATACATTAATCTCCTCTTTCCCGAAAGTTACTAAAATATGGTAACAAATGCATCATATTTTTTAGTGGTTTAAACTTTTCATTTGAATACAATTTCAACTTACAAAAAATTTGCAAGAATTAGAAAAGTAATAAGAACCTCTGTATATTCTTTGCTCAGATTGCATAGTTGTTAACCTTTTACCACATTTGCTTTGTCATTTCTTCTGCATCTCTGGTGGACCTCTCCGTCTCTCCCTCCTTGTATTTGAGGTTAAGTTGCATATAACATGGCCTTTCCCCCTAAATACATCAGTTTGTAATTTCTGAGAATAACTTTTTTTTAACAGAACCGCAGAATAGTTATCTTTTTAGTAAATTTAATATTGACTCTTACATACTATCCAAAACCTATTTTTGTCAGTTAATACCATGCTATCTATAGTACGTTTTGGGATCCAGTCGAGGATTCAGTCCAGACAGAGGGAATGCATTTTGCTGCCATGTCATTTTGGCCGCTTATAATGGGAAAATTTTCCACCGCTTTTCTCTGTCTTCCACGAATTTGACTTTTTCTGAATATTACTGCTTCCTCCTCATTTTAAAATATAGAACATTTATTTTGGGTTGGTCTAATGTTTCCTCATGATTATAATAAGAATATGTAATATTGTCTGCAATATTAGTGTCTTGTCCTCTTCAGGGCATCACATCTGGAGGCATCTTTCTCCACTGGTAATATTAGTTCTCATGAGTTTATCAAGATATTTTCTAATTTCTTCACCCTATTCATAATGATTATTTTTCCCTTGCAACCTGTAAATAATTTTTGGGAAAACACTTTAGAAACATGCAAATAACCTGCTTCTCATAATAATTCCTCCTGACATATAAACATCCACTGATGATTCTTGCTTGATCCACTATTAATATGATGGCTGTATAACATTGGTATTACAAGTCAATCACTCCCTCCTTCCTTCCTCACTTAAACATTTATATTCTAATTTATGATGTATTATCTTTATGGACTCACACATCTCTATTTTTAATTATTTATAATTCACTAATGTACTAAATTAATTTGCTCCCTTAATTGCCACAGATTTGACTAGTAACATGGCCCAATTATTATTATTATTATTATTATTACTATTACTTTATTATTTTCTGGTGTAAGATACTCCAGAATCATCTTACACATACTGTGAACCAACCCTATAAGAAATTTCTCTTAGGATCCCTAGTTCCTTCTAGGAAGTATGGTATCTGTGACCAAGATGATGTACTAGATGTGCTCATTGCTGTTATAGTGCAATTATTACCTAGTCATTTTAGGGCATAGTGCTAGAAAATATATGCATGTATATACATATATACATAGCACATATATACAAATGCAAATATACCTATTGCCATGCATATGTACAAACATAGAAAGGTACATGCATATAAGTGTACACACACATACATAAAATTATGCATATGGTATACACATTTTAGAAATCAGGAATTTACATTAATAACTTCAGTTTCTAAGCATCATCACATGTTTCTTTCTTGCTTCCTCTATTCCATATTTGCCATATTTTCTTCCTCAGTAAGAACACTGGCCTCCAAAAGTATCAAAACATATCATTTTTCCTCAGTCCTATAATACATCTAAAATTGTCCCAAATTTCTCTAGCCATACCACTACAAAAAGTGAACCTACTAAAATGGTTTCAACATTTGTTTGCAACTTTCTCTCCCACCAGACTTAGAATATATTGGCAAGTATTATGTTCCCAAATTATTTTGGTTCTTTCTTTTTTCTTCCAACCCTACCTTCTTCCCTCTCTCATTCGCTCCTTCTCTCTCTTCCTCTCTCCCTTGCTCCTTCCTTCCATCTTTCCCCTTTGTCACCTTGTCTTCTCTCTCTGTTTCTTTCTTTTCTTCTCATCAGTATAGTTATGGTATTCCTTTGAAATGTATCTGGAAAACACTTATTTAAATTTACCTCCATTGCTATTTGTTTATTCTTTGTATTATTAATAATTTAATAGAATTTTATTGAAAATGTAGACCATTAAATACTCATAAAAGTCAAAACAAAATAAAAGTGAGGTATATTCTCTACCTTGTTTCTCCTAATCCCAATAGGTAACCAACTTAACGCTGATCCATTTTGTCTCTTCAGTATTTCTTTTGTAAAAATTAGCACTTATATACATGCTATATTATTATTGTTGCCTTTTTATACAATGAATATATGTATGATATATTATAAACATATATATACCTGTTAATATTTTGGTATTCTTTTTACTTGAGAATATCGCCTTAACTAGCTACATAACAGTACATAAACATTTCCTTTTTTGTAGCTGATGTTGTTGTAATTGCACATTTTCACTTCTGTGTGTATACTACAGTATATTCACTTAATCTCCTAAGATTGTCTTCCAATATTTTGCAATTACAAGTGATGCTCTGATCTCATGCATGTGACTTTTTGTATTATTGGATTTGTATCATCAAGATGCATTCCTATGAGTGGAATTGCAAAATAGAAATGTAAAGGCATTTACAATGGGGTTTTGTTAAACATTGTCAGACTCCTTTCCAAAGGGATTGTATCGCTTTTCATTTCCATCACACAAAATATGTAAGAACCTAGTTTTTCACAGCTTTGCTCATTTTCAAGCTTCTGCTGGTTTGCTAATCTAATGGGTGAGAAATGGGATTTTAGTTTCCTTTTCAGTGCATTTCTCTCATTATGAAGTTGAATTTAATTCCATCTGTTTAAAAGCTACTTTTATAAATCTTTTTGTTTATGTCTTCTCCCTATTTCCTAAATTTTTGGAGTTTTGTCTTTGTTTTTTAAATATTCTTTATGTATTAGTAATAGTAACCCTGTATCTGTGATATATGGTAGAATATAAATATATTTTTATATAATATATGTGTATATAAATATATGTATATATAAGTAAACATTTATTTTTAATTTATATAAATATACATTTACATTATACACACACACACACACACATACACACACACACCTGACTCATTTGGAGTTTATTCTTGTGTATGTTGTGAAAAGTTTTAACTTTTTCCAGAAATATTCAGTGTTCCCAGCACCATTAATTTTTCAAAGAATTATCTTTTTCCACGTGATTGTAGTATGCTTTAATACCTGGCAGGACTGGTTCTCCCTCATAGCTCTTCCTGTATACTATTTTCTAGCTATTATGACATCACAATTTTTTAAACCTGCAAGAAATGGAACTGTTACTTTCATTTTTCTATATGCCTCATGGTCAGTGTTAACTTTTAGAGAATTTCTATGACCCTTCCACCTAAACTATGCCTAAAATGTTTACTATTTTACTACATCTTTCTAGTCCCACTCATAGTATGTATTAGCATACATAATTATGTGCTTGTTTTTGAAACCAATTACTTAGTGTCCAACTTCTTGTATGCAACTGGTTTTTGGTGATGGTCACCATGCTGGAAGAAATAGTATTAAAGACAGAACATGGAAGGTACCATGCATAGTTAAAAAAACAAAAAACAAAAAACAAAAAACAAACTTTTTATGAGCACATACAGAGAACCTACATGACACTCCAATAAATAATTCATGGGCTTTCTGGAGGAGGAAGGGTTTAGTAATAGTAAGTATGGGAAAGAATTGATGAAACATATAGTAAAATTTATAAAACTGAACTTTCTGTCACTTATATGCAATAAAATATTCATGAGGGAAGGGTGGAGAATGGGTCACAAGTCCCTAATGAGCTGTTGAATATCCAGAAAGTTAGATGATGGATAGCATGGAGAGTGAAATGAGGTGTGAATTTTTGAGTTCTTGCCATAATCAGAGATATCTGATACAGTTCTATATGCTCTGTGTCCTTTCTAAATACCACGTAGTTCCTGCCTCCGATACATTTTAAGAATGAATATTAGAAAACACACTTTTTAAAAAAGATTTTTTTTATTTATTTGACACTGAGAGAGAGATCACGAGTAGGCAGAGAGGCAGGCAGAGAGAAGAGGACGCAGTCTCCCTGCTGAGCAGAGAGAGCCAGGTGCGGGGCTCGATCCTAGGACCCTGGGATCATGACCTGAACCGAAGGCAGAGGCTTAACCCACTGAGCCACCCAGGTGCCACAGAAAACACACTTTTAATGTTCAAAAAAATCCAAATGCCAAAAGAAAAAAAAAAACAAAAAACATGGCTCTAGGGAAAATAAGTCAAAAGAAAAAAAAAAGATTTGGAAGAAATGAAATAATAGTAATATAAACACTAATGTGTTTGATGATCATTGCAGGATATAAGTATTAACGCTAGATTGTACAAAATAGGTCTCGTCACTGTATTTATATTTAAACCTCAGATCTTTGTGGAAGGGTGCTTTCTTTGAAAAATATTAGAAGAGCATTCCCTTTTGAAATATATCAGAAGTTATTTCCCAGAATTAGTCAAATGGGTAAAATATGTCTCTCACTTGGATTTACCAAGTTCTAACTTCATGACTCTCATTGTTAGAGGAGTTTAAATCTTGACTTCTGTAATATGAGAGGGAAATTCAACTATTTTTAGAACACACTACACATTTTAAATTTGAATATCACAATAAACTATAAATTGACAAATTGTACCATGTGGAAATATCAGAAATTGAACGATTATTGACTTCTTTCTCATGTCAATGTCCTGACCTCTACAAAATATTTCTTGATGAATATTATTGGTATGAAATATTTATGAATTATGTCATATAGTTTTATTTATATTTGTTAAGTTCTTCAAATTCTTTAAAGAAAAGTTGCTAGACTTTCCTTCCAGTTAATCATTTTAAATATGGTAGACCATTCACACTTTCTAAGTAAGTTCACCATGTAAAAAGATCAATAAAAAGTAACAGATGGTAATTTCTTTAAATAAAAGTATAAAAAGAATATGCACAATTAAACTCTAATTAGAAAAGATCAATTAGCAGACAGGCAAAATGGTTTGCAATCTTAAGCAACATACTGAAAATTCAAGGCTTGAGGATTTCTACCCTTCCATTGAAAGAAGTTAAGAGTTAAAGCATAGTGAAGGATAAAGTAATTATCTGGTAAACAGATCTGTTCGCATTATAATCGTGAGAAATCATACAAATAAAATGCCTTTAGAGTCTTGGTTAACTATGCCAACAGGCCTAATTTGTGGAAAGATATCAACAATGTTTACTATATTTTAGTTTCTTGACACAGACAAGATACGGACTTTAGCAATTATAGTTGATTAATATGTATTTAGCATCAAGCTATGCATAGCACAAGTATAGGTTTGCAAATAAGTTACTTAGAAATTCTTTAGAATATTCGATCTTTTGACCTATGTACGTACTTCAGCACTTGCTTTTCAGAGAAGAAGGATATTAAAAGAAACACTGAGGTAGACACTACACTAAGCCAGTGTGAATTCTATGGTAAAGAGGTTTTAAAAGTTTTGTATGTTACATGAATGTATTATATTTTATCTTTTTGCACCAGTATCACTTTGGTGAAAGCTATTTGAAGGTTGCTTAGTGTTTTAAAAGGTAAATTGATTGAAAAAGAAAAGAAAAGAACAGAACTGAAAATGATGCTGAATTACCTATTTTAAAATTACCTATAATTAAATTCACACTAGTTTTTGGCTTTTTGTCAGGGAAATGTTGTATTTTCCTCCTAGGTAAATAGAACACACTAAAAGTCTGTACAATTACTTGGTAAAATAATCCAGATAGTAAAATGATTGAGTTGACCGTGTTGTACAGAAAAAGAAATCACTGGGTACCTGGGTGGCTCGGTGGGTTAAGCCGCTAACTTGGACTCGGGTCCTGATCTCAGGGTCTTGGGATCGAGTCCCGCGTTGGGCTCTCTGCTCAGCGGGGAGCCTGCTTCCTCCTCTCTCTCTCTCTGCCTGCCTCTATGCCTACTTGTGATCTCTCTCTGTCAAATAAATAAATAAAGTCTTAAAAAAAAGAAAAGAAATCACTGAGTAAGCATCAGATTAAAAGATTTAGGAATTTTCTTGAAGAGTAGCATTGACTATGTATCTAGATGTTAGTTCTATATAACTGAAAGAACCAAAGCAAGTCCAGTTAGATAGATTGTTGTGGACATCCATGACTGGCTTTAAAACACTCAAAGTAAACAAGATCTACATTGACTATGAACAGTGTAACAGAAACACTTTATCAGTCAAATAGAATGGGCTTAGATACATTAGGAAAATGATCAAAAGTATCTGATGAACTCTACTGCTCTTCAGTTGTTTCAGCTGGGTCTATCGGACATTTGTTCTAGGTAGTAGATTTTGCAATGAGAGAATCAGGCTCATTAACTGTTAAACACGTTGGGGTATAAAAATTCCAGTTCTTCATTTCTTATGACAAAATTTAATAAAGGACAGAAATTAACACAGCATTAATCTATGCTAGTGACAAGGATTGAAATATAAATGAGAACTGGAAAAGGTTTCCTACTGGTTATGCCTTCAGATTATAATTCAATATTATTTTCTACTTCTGTGTCTAAATAGAAAATAATATAACCTATGAATTTTTGTGATATATTTATGTATTTATTCTTATATTTATTAATTAACTTTCTTAAAACTAGTTTTCTTTCTAAAAAACATGGCACCATATGTAAAACATCATATATTAAATAGATAGGGATACAGAATTGAAAATTAGAGCAGGAAGAGCAGAGTAAAGGTTAATGTTGCATTAGGATAACTTAATGAGAATGAATTTAAGGAAGGTGCTGGAAAAAAAAAGTCCCTGACAGATCTCATAGTGTCCGAAAATGATGTGAGACTGTTTTTTCAGATTTTACTGAAGTATTTTCAGATTACCAAAAATTCAGGATAAAGACTGTCTCAAAGTCTCATCTTTTCATCTAACTATGTTAAACATCATTTAAATGCATATGTAATTATAGAAGGATCTTCAAAGCTATAACCCTTCAGAGAAGAATGGACTTGGGTAAAAAATGTTAAAAATTAAAAAAAAAAATTGATGTAGAAGTACCTTTTGTAAATGTAAGTGAATTTATGACATATTATGTCCTGCCAATGTGAATAAAACTTAAGTCAATACTAATGTAATGTTATGAATTACTATATTTACTTTTCAAAAATTATTTGATTTGAAGATCAATTATATTTCCTAGGATGCCATATGCTAACTATAAATTTATATTTTGAATTAATTATGACCCTTTAATGCAAACATGATAGTTTCCTTATATAGTAATTCATTCTAAATATAATTATGTGAGATTCTTCTT
Organism: Mustela lutreola; assembly: GCF_030435805.1. Taxonomy (NCBI): domain Eukaryota; kingdom Metazoa; phylum Chordata; class Mammalia; order Carnivora; family Mustelidae; genus Mustela; species Mustela lutreola. The sequence continues at coordinate 109,899,168 of NC_081295.1, forward strand.
GAATAATTAACATTGAGTGCATATCATAAAGCCAAAAATTTCAAGGTTATTTTAGTTCACAACTGACAGAACTCTGCTAAGTTTTGCAATATTTTAATCCAATTTGATCGCTCTAAGGTATGTCTCCGAAGTCTTCTATTAATTAAATCAGATTTGGATTACTACAGCTCAAGTGGAAGTTTCTAACGTCTTCATGTTTTCCCCAAAACTCTAACTAAGCAGTCTTTTGGAGGTCTTCTTACATACTCAGACAAAGAGAGACTATTTAATCTAATTCTCTAACTCTCAAGATGAGGAAAATATGGGCATTAAAAACATTTCTTATTCTTTGAAGGATACTGGTTCTTAATTGTTTTTATTGCAGTAAGAAGCAAAAAAAAAAAAAAGTGATTAAAAAATGGAATAATAGTAAAAGAAACCAGGACCACTGTAAATTATCTAATCTTATTTAGTTTGTGAAGAAAAATAACCATAGTACTTGTATTGTCTTAACCACCAAACACATACTCTGAGATGTTAATTTGGTTTCTTAACTTATTAAAATAAATTCAACAGAGGAAAACTGCTACTCTACTTACCAACAAATGCATTAACCTACTTAACCTACCTGCATGTATGCTTCCATGTTTTCTTTTAATCAGTGAGCTGCGTATACTTGCATTAAATACCAACAATTTCATTTATGAACTGGATCTCATTTCATCTCCTGTTTTTCAAGGACTATTCCTAAAGTTGTTCCTTTTATCTTTGTCTTCTGCCTGATCAGTTTTTCCCCTTTCTAGTGGATATTCCAGTCACAAAAACGTCATTAAAATGATTCTCCCTCGACTGTGTATCTTCTTCCAGCGCCTACTTCATATCTCAGCTTCCTTTTGTACCAGAATGTTGCAAAATTATCTGTTTGGTTTCTGTGCTTCTGAATATAATTTTTTTTTTCCTTAACAGACTACAAATTCATTTAAATGAAATAGTATTTGCCATTGTCATATAAGATCTTAGTCTTGCCACGCTGATGGCCATTCCCATCTTCATTTACTTCATCTCTAAGCACTTTTTGATACTGTTGATCTATTCCTGAAACAAGAAGATTTATTCTCCACGTTATCTTCATGTTACTGGGTGTTTGTTTTCTTGTGTCCTAAGAAGATTCTCATCCTTTTCTCTCTAAATACTGGAAAAAATTTCTCTCTTATCCTTTTACTATACTTCTGACATATGATTTTTAGTACCAAACCACACTGAGGATTCCAAATTTATATCTTGACCTTTGATCAAGACTTACCCAACTCTATTCATGGCATCTCCACTTGGATATCTAATAAACATTTCAAATGTAATGCACCCAAGAACTTTGACTTTTCTGTAGCAAATTTACTCCTTCCCTAAACTTTATTAACTCAAAAAGTTGACCACTATCCCCCTTAGTTGTGTAGGTTCCAGAATTAAACCTTAATTTTTCGTTTTCCCTCACATCTACATGCAATCTATTCATATTAAAAAGTTTAACCATCCTCACTTTAAAATCTTGTCCTAAATCTAATAAACATTTACTACCTCCATGTCTTAGTTAACCCACTGTAATCTCTTCTTAAGAACGGCAATGGTGGCTAATTGAACATAATAACAATAAAAAAAAAATTACTCCTGATCATAAACAAACAAACAAAAAAGAACTGCAATGGTCTCTAAACTAACCCCCTTGATGCCTTACTTTATCTTTGTAGTTGAGTCTCCAACCAGATTAATGTTTTTAAAAAAAAAATCAGATCACATAATGCACTTGCCCAAAACTTTCCAAAATTTCCCGTGACAACTGGGATAAAATCCAGACTCATTACCAGGATCTTTAAAACTTTTCAAGGTACCTCGCCAACCTGTTTTAATTATAGCTTCAAAATATATCTTGATATTTGGGATATTTGGGTAGGTTTCCATGCTTATTTTTCTTACTTAAATTTTCCTGGATATTCCTTATCCTCATTGAAGAATTTATGAATCATATTGCTTAGTTATACTAAACCTCCGGGATTTTGGTTGGAATTTAATTGAATTTCAGGCAATCTTAGATAATCCCAGTATACATGCTTCAAACTTCTCAATATAGTAAGAATTCTTTATTTCATTTTCTATTTTTTAAAGATTTTATTTATTTATTTGATAGAGAAAGAGAAAACATAAGCAGGGAAAGCAGCAGAGTGAGAGGGAGAAGTAAGCTCCCTGCTGAGAAGGGAGCCTGATGTGGAGCTGCATCCCAGGACCCTGGGATCATGACCTGAGAAGATGCTTAACTGACTGAACACCCAGGTTACTCCAAGAAATTATTTTAAAAATCACTCGTTAAAAAAGAGAGAGAGAGATGAATTAACAAAAAATATAAAATAAGAATACTTTGTTAAGAGAATTTTAAAATAAGACTATAAGAAAGATTGTAACAATATACTTTTAAATAAGAAAATTTAATCTAGTAGAAAAAAATAAACAATGCAGATAAAAGAGAAGAAATATTAGCACCATGATGTAAAAATAAGAACACACAATTAGTATATAGTTGTATGCAGATAAACCGAGAAATTTAAAAGTAGTAAATTTTATTTTAAAAAAATTAAGATTATAATGATGAGCATTTAAACTTAACATTTTAAATAAGAAGTTAAAGAAAAGAATATAAAAGGAAACAAGTTTAGATAATGAAAATAGCAAATCAAGTATTGAGAAAAGTATATATATATATATACAGATATCATACAAGGAGAAAATCCTGAGAAGTTCTAATTGTCTCAGTATGGGTACCAGATCACTGGTACCAGACCAGAAGATAAAATAATTCTCAAACTCTAGTGATCCTAGTAGGTGTATTTTGTAATGGTCTTTGAATAGATATTTTCTTGAACATAACTGCGTGTGAGTTCATCCCTGATTTCTTCAAGTCCTTGGTTAATTCATTTTGTTCTCTGCGGGTCTGCGGGCCTCTGGCACTCCCTTGCTCCTTGGAAGCCTGAGGCACCTGCCGCCTGCAGAAGGCGCCATGGCTACCAGTCCATTGATAGTCTTGCAAGAGCAAGATTTTAAATAGTAAATAAACTTGCTATTATGAAAAACAAGACAAAACTGCAAAATAAGTAGAAATAAGTAGCAGTATTTAGATTCATATAATAATAAATTTCAATTAGAATTTCAATGGGAAAAGAGATCATAAGAGGTTAGAACCTGGGAGTGAAAGTGAAATGGGAAGTTGATAAAAGAGCCAGGTCCGTGAAGATCCGTGACTACAAAGAAGACGATATTAGATATTAGGTAAACAGAAGGTACAAAGGAGTAAAGTGATGAGTAAATACTAAGAGAAGCAACTAGCAGGTATGGAAAATAGAGCCAGGGTTAATGACAAAAGTGACTGCCTTGGAGGTTGCCAGAGTTCCTAGCAGTTCTAGTTCTCCATTAGGACTCTGCCAATCCGTATTTTTTGTTATTTGATTTCTTTGTCGTATGCTTTTTTTTTTTTTTGTATTTGCGTACTTATACCAAATTTTCCTCACTTATACTAGCCCGAATAAGTTTATTTTTATGAACTATCATATCCGGTAAAAAAAAAAAAAATTCCCAAAGGAAAAAAGAAAAATATTCCTGAAGAATTAGAGTGAAATTGCTTTCAACAAAGTAAGAAGCCAGGTGAAGAATCATAAAGGGTAATATTTTGATGATCACTGGAATTAAGAGCATAAAAATAAGCACGACCAAACTATATTTCTGGTCAAAGTGCAAAGGAAAACATTTATATGCTCCTGCAGGCATACGAGTAATTTTTCTCCTTTTGCTATTTTGATTTAAATTTCTAATTTTTTAAGCTTTTCATTTGTAAAACTTTGATGCATAGTTTTACCAACCAGACTAGGCAAATGATAGTGTGACTATTATTTTCAAACAAAAGGTAGATTTAATATTGAATAAGAAAAACACCATGAAAAAATACATTTAATATGTGAACACTGGGCAGTTGATTTTATTGAGATGCAGAAAATGCATAGGGATTTGTGCCACATACACATTTTGCTTTAGCTCTTATAAATACAAATCCCTTTTGATCAAAAGTTTATCTTTTAGGCTGCAATTTGTTTCTCCAGTTATTAAGTTAAGCTTCTTTTCATAATAATTTCTGTCTGAATCTCTTTTCCAAGTCTTCTTTACAATAATAATAATTTACTTGAGTTGACCTCTCATTTTTCCTTACTTCAGTTAGATTTGACTTTTAATATTTCTAACACAGTTGCCGTGTCTTCCTCCTGTTACACTTTCTTTCCTCCAGTAATAATCATTTCTTCTATTGTTTAAATTCTACCTTTTTAATTTTAACTAGCTAGAAAACACAGACGAGTAATGCATTCTCATTGCAAATAAATATGTAAATAAAGTAAAAATAAAACTTTTATTATACAAGTGAGTTGCACTAGAATTAAAAACAGAAATATAGTAAGAATACCAGCCATAAGAATATGATTAAAATTATTTAATTTCTTTTGAAATGATCAAACCTTTTTTTTCTTCCTTTCTTAGAGTATTATGCTTTTATATGAATCCTTGTTGTTTGCATGTTTTTAAGAACTATTTCTAGGCAGATTTTAAATTCTTTGAGAACAGAGACTTAATTTTGTCATAGTTGTGTCATCATAACACCATGCAAGAGTTCAGTAAAATGGAATCATTTGAGCATATTTTGCTCATTATCTTGCTCTTTATTTATTATACATGTTTATTTATGTAATTTGTGTATATTGTATTTGAGTAATGACAATGCTATTAATAAATGCCAACATTATCATAATAACCATAATGCGTTTACCCCATTTTCTCCTTTAGCCTTCATGCTCCTTCCCAACACCATAACTCAGTACATGAGATAGGCTGGAGGTCATTTTGAAAATAATATTATCTATAATATGTCATTAGAATTTTGTAGTGTTTTTTGTTTATTTGTTTTATTTTTTCCCTTAGAATTTAAGCAGATTTTGTGGATTAAGAACAGTCCTATTGAAAATGTTCTCTAGCAATACCATCTTAAAAACTGGAAAAAAGGGACGCCTGGGTGGCTCAGTTGGTTAAGCGGCTGCCTTCGGCTCAGGTCATGATCCCAGCGTCCTGGGATCGAGTCCCACATCGGGCTCCTTGCTTGGCGGGGAGCATGCTTCTCCCTCTGCCTCTGCCTGCCACTCTCTGCCTGTGCTCGCTCTCGCTTCTCTCTCTATGATAAATAAATAAATAAAATCTTAAAAAAAAAAAAACTGGAGAAAAAAAATTAACTTTATTTTATTTTAATATTTTATCTATACCACATCTTCACACATTCTGGATTCCTTTTAGGCACCTAGCTGACTTATGTGACACAGTGCAGAGAATTAAAGTCTTCACTCATGAGTGGAAGGTTTTATTGATTTTAGACACCCCCCCACTCCCACTAGAATTTGTATTGTGCACTCTCCTCTTCCCAATTCCACCAGGCATTTGCACTGAAACATGAACATTTTGAGTAGAATCACTTTAATTCCATGCCACAAAGATAACTTCTAGTTAATCTAATTAACAAATCATACTATTGAGTTAATGAAGCTTTGAGAAATTTTAATAAGAAAATTTCTAACTTAATTATTTTTTTTGATGAAAATACTATGCCTCATAGACTTTGTGTAGCAAGTCTTCAATGTAGAAAGCCTATACAGTCCTAGGCAATTCATGATATACTATCAAGTTATGTAAGAATCACTTTCAAAGTATTTTTAATAAACTTGTGTTTGAAGAAAGTCAGAAACTAGCAAGAGAATCATAAAATGTATTGCTTTGATGATGGATAGAAATTCAAAACATAGTATGAAAATGGTCAAAGTATGTTTTTGTCAAAATTGAAGGAGAAAACATTTATATTTTCTCAAAAGCATGTGAATAAAAATTTTTCTACCATTTGCTTTCCAATTTTAAATAATAATCTATGTGTATATATATTTCATATATAACTATATATATATTTCAAATCTATATTTGACACATATATTATTATATATTTTAATACAGAAGGGGTATACATATATAATACAATTTATATATTATATAAATGTATATTATACACATGTATCTTAACACAAGAGGAGTACTTGCTTTCAGTTCCTCCCATCTCTGCAATTTCTCACTAAACTAAACTAAGTCCTCTATTGCTTAGGCACGGGGTGAGCCACTTCTTGGAGGCCTGATATTTTTACTCCAGCTGATGGCCTTTTCGTCAGCCTTCAGGCTTAGCTATCTGGAATCATTATCATTTACCTATGAGCTCCCTAAAAACTCATTGCTACTTCCCTGTAATTGAGCTCTATCACACAGTGCAGCCTTATACATCTGACTCTGCACCCCATTGTGTTTTTAGGCTGCTTACCAACATTTTAGGAGCTTAGAAGGAATACAGAGAAATATATTTCTTTAAAAAAAAAAACAATAGTCAACCTAAGACCTTTTGTTTTTGTTTTTATTTGCTTTTTTTTTGCACCAGAGATTAGTTTTCTATATTCCAGGTGATTTTCCTTGCATGTGTTTACTTCCTCATGTTTGCATGATTCCATATATTTATTGTAATTATATCTAACTTTCAAATAAGAAGATTGAAATAAGTGAAAATAATGAACAAACATCACTTCATATTATAGCCAGAACCACACTTTGTTTGCTATTCAATGTAAACTCAATAGAACTTTGATTTGGTAAGGAGTTCTTACACTGAAAATATAAAAGAAAGAATAAAAGATTAGTTTAAGATCCAGTGGTAATTTAAATAGTTAAAATGCAGTCAGTAAAATCACTGGAGTAATCCACATAGAATTAAAGATTATTTGAGTAAATCTTGCTAACTTGTTCTTCTCAAGCATCTACCTACTATATGTATATTTATATCTCTAGAAACACCAACTTTAAAATAAATTGCATTTATCTATAGTATATGGATTCCTTAGATCATGATAAAGTTAATAAAATACTAAAGTTTTGAGGACTATCAGAATAATGTTCAATAAAACAATCTCCAGGAGGATTCCAATAAATCTAAAGAATGTATAACTTTAAAATTGCTCATGTAACGAGTGATAAAATACATTTCCAAATGTATTACAAATCATACCTTAAGGTGTCCTCTAAATCCATAAATACAAAGCCCAGATATGACATATTTGCATATAAGCATCCAATGACATCAGTCTTCTTGTTTGTGAACAGCCCCTTGAAATGTGCTCATTTCACAGTGAATGAGGATATGTTGATATCCAAATGTGTGGAGGCATTTCTGTGTAGATTTGGAATAAATTTTCCCAGTATATGCTTATTTTGACACTTATTTGACCTTATGATACATGTCTTATTCTTTGGTCAAATTTGGAAACTCTGTTCAATCAGGAACTTTATTTCAACATGTTTGTGTCTTACTTTGGAAAATAACAGTGCATGTCCCTCCTCCACATGACTACGTTCTTTAAGATCAAGATTTTTCATTTACTACTAATTGCAAATACCATTTACTCATTGTTATTTGTGTGGCAGGCACTTTATATACATTATCTTTTATTTTTTTTTAAGATTTTATTTCTTTATTTGACAGATAGAGATCACAAGTAGGCAGAGAGGCAGGCAGAGAGAGAGGAGGAAGCAGGCTCCCCACTGAGCAGAGAGCCGGATGTGGGCTTGGATCCCAGGACCCTGAGATCATGACCTAAGTCAAAGGCAGAGACTTTAACCCGCTGAGCCACCCAGGCACCCGCATATACATTATTTTTGTAGTACTCAAGCTAATATTAATTCCCTTAATTCACAAGAAAATTCAATATTTAGACAAGTTAAACAACATGCCCAATATCAACAACTAGTACCTCAAAGAAGTAAGATTTGAATCCAGACTCTTGGACCTTAGAGCTTCTGTTTCTAGCCATCATGCTTTAGAGCCACTGGTTTAATTAATAATTAATTATTTATTCACAATTTAAAAGTTTTTCATTCACCATCTACTCTTTGCTCATTAGCTATATTAGCACATATTGATTTATTGCAACAATGAAAGTGACTTATGAGGCAATATGATATGGTGGAGCTAGAGCAGTAAATAATATCATTAAAAGTGGACAAATTCAGGAGAAAAATACAGAAGTCTTTAATTTTTTTTTAAATTCAAAATTAAAACAATAGTAAGACTTGTGAAGAAATCCAACCTCAAAATTAATTATATTAAGGATAAGGTGAATGCTAATGAGGGAAAAGCTGCTTTTAAAATATAGATTTTCTTACTTCCCATTGGAAATGTATTTTTGGTGCAAAAAAGGAAAGGCATGTTATAGGTAACCCAGAATCCAAAAATTCCTCTTCATTGCTATATGTGAAATAGTCCTGACTTTGAAATCATTCAGAGGTGGATTGAACTTATTTTCTGTACTTTTTAATTGAATTACTGACTTATAAAGCAAAGAAAAATAATAAAGGAACTCTGTAATTTTAGGCATTAAATAATATACATGAAAACAGTATACATAAAAATCCATTTGTGGAACTATGCTAGATGATCAAGAAGTATTATTATCTTTTAAATAATTCTTCTTGCCCCTGTTCTAAATAGCACACACCAAGGTAAATGTATCTGGATCTCTATTCATATATTCATTTGTTAATATATTCACCCCACACATTTATTCAAGGTACCTTACTCTTTGCATAATGAAGCTACATTCATGGGCTAAAGAAAGATGGACAATTACAAAGTAAATAACAAAACTCTGAATGAGGTTTTAAAAATTTGGATAAAATTAAGCTAGAGAAGTGTTGTTTATGGGTACATTTGCCCACAAATCTAAGACTTTTTCTCAATGTTTTTTTTAAAATAAGTTTTTAATAAATTTAATTTTAATGCATGTCAAGCTTCTCCTTTATAGGACATTCCTTGGAAAAGAATGGAATTTTAAAACTAAATACATTTTGGAAAAAATATTGGAAGGGTTATTTCTTTCTAAAAACAAAACAATGAAAACAATGAAATTTAGAAAAGTGAGTAAAGTTAGGTACAAAATGCATTGATATGGGAAAGGCATTTCTAAACTTTACATCTAAACCAGAAACTACTCAGAAAAATATTGATTCAAAGTGTAACTGGTGTTCCAGCAAAAATGACAAAAAAATCACTACAGGCAAAATCTAAAGGTGTTGGATAAACTGCATGGTGTGTGTGTGTGTGTATATATATATATATATATATATATATATGTATATATATATATATACTATATATTATTAACATTTTCATATTTGATAAACAGGAAACAAATGAATACTTTAAAAATGTGCACAAGGTTGGAATTACCTAAGAAATCAAGGAGCTAATATATGAGCAAATTTTTAAATATGTTATTAATATTTGCAGGGACTTCAGGGAATTATCAGGAAACAAATCTTTATTAGATGAACAAACATAGAAACAGAATTCAGAGAATAATATGAAAATATCTTTTACTTTTCCCTGTATATCAGCCCACAATCCATGCTGAAACACTATCTTCTTTATCTTCGCATATTTCTTTGGTAAAAATTAATTCTTCCACCAATTCCTTCAGATATACGTCCAGAATGTAGCAGAAAAACCTGATTTTTTTCAGTATAAGTTGGGATAGAAATATCATTGGTGATTAGATTAATAAGGGAAACGTCCTCTGAAATTGTGGGTTCTAGCGATGAGGACAAACACAACCGAAATGCAAAATTTTTCGTGGCAGAGGTTTTAAGACTCTACTCTTTCTCTTGTCAGATGAACGGTTGATTTACAAGGCAGATAGGAGATAGAGTGGGAGTTAGGATGTGGGAAGTGTGATAAGACTGGAACGAGAAACATATTATCCTATGTTGTCTGTTTTCCTTGTCTGAATTAAGGTGCTTGTTCCAAGTCTAGAATTACCCTGGCCTCAAAATTACTCTGCAGAAGATAAATCCACAGTAATTATTTTATTAATAATTATTAATTATATTGATTAATAATATAAACTATATTAATAATTACTTGATTTGATAATTTGATAAAAATAATTATTTGATTAATGATTGAATAATTGAGTGAGGGAAGAGTTTGCACAGAATAAACCTTTGGCTATGTTTACCCCAATTAAAAAAATGTTATTTTGCCAAAACTTTTTTTCATACCTATCAGGTTTTTTGGTATTGGATCCTATCTACCAGATTCAGAAGAACATATTTCTCTGTTTCTCTCTGTGGTTATCATTGTAATTAAAAGAGAACAAGAAATGAGGTACAGCATTAGTTAGCCTAGATAATAATTTGGATATCTCAAAAACATTTAGAGTTATAAGTTGTTATATTATTTGTGTTAATTTTCTGTATAAATAAAGTCCTCTCCATTTAAGACCAGAATATTTGGAAATAACTTATAAAAGTATAGAAAATCATAGTGATCTAAATATAAATCTAATGTTTTGTGAAATGTGGAGCATGTGGAATCAATTCCCTGTGCTGATATAAATGTGGTATGAACTACTGGAATAAGTCCTCTTGAGTATTTTGGGTAAAAGTATATAATGTGGTTGGATTTGCCAGCATTGTTTATTGTTCATTGAAGGCAAGAGAGAGGAAATCCTAGATAATTGAATAGCTATTTTTTTAACTGAAGAATTTTAAATAATGAGAGCTTAACACTAAAGCTGCCTGGGATAAAAATAAATTAGGACACTAGGGCCCATGAAGATACAGAACTTCAGAGAACTTTAGGTAAAATATTAACATTACATCTTCATGTATAGATGATCAAGAAGTCTCTTTTGTTCATATTTCTCATTGCATGTGATTTGATCTGAGATACTACCTATACTGGCTTGATTTGGGACTAAGCATTTTTAGTCTTTCAGAAAGTTGATACTCAAGTTAAAACAAGAAGGGAAAAAGTCAGAAATTGAAATCTAGGAGTCAATTTCAATACATAAATGCCAAGGGTTGAGAGATGAAATGAGTTTGAGGAGACATTGTAATTTAAACTATTTTTTTTCTTTAAGTTCAATTAGCCAACATATAGAACATCATTGATTTCAGATGTAGAATTCAGTAATTCATTAGTTGCATATAACCCCCAATGCTCATTACATCACGTTCCTTCCTTAATGCCTGTCACCCAGTTACCTTATCCCTCCACTACAATATGTATTAGGGAGATCAAAGTAAAAGAGGGAAATTTTGGGGTGTCTGGGTGGCTCAGTGCATTAAGCCTCTACCTTAGACTCAGGTCATGATCCCAGGGTCCTGGGATTGAGCCCGCATCCAGCTCTCTGCTCAGCAGGGAGTCTACTTCCCCCTCTCTCTCTGTCTGCCTCTCTGCCTACTTGTGATCCTTCTCTCTATCCCTGCCAAATAAATAAATAAAATCTTAAAAAAAAAAAAAAGGAATTTAGAGAAGCGCACTACCTTCTGAGACTAAAGGTAAAAAACAGGAATTGGGAATAACAGTAAATTTATTTACAATTTCTAAAGAAAATAAAAATTTTCCTTCTTCATAGCTATATTAATATAAAAACCTACTCTAAAATAAAATATTGTATGCAGAAGTTTATTAGACAGTCCTCTGGGGGGATACACACTTGAGGAAGAGAGGGAGGAAGAATTGGGAAGAACAAGAAGCTGACCACTAATGTGGTTGCACGTCATACACAGAAATTTGGGATGACAGTGCAGAGTTGTCCTAAATTGAGGCTAGGCTGCTGACCTTAGTACTCCTGTATCATTGGATGCTCGTTGACTTCTGGGAGGGGGTGTAATTTCATGTTAGGTAGATCCCTTTGGCCAAAGCAATTCTCACTGACAGCTGAAGGTATAATCCATCAGCAGCCAATATTTCTAGCAGCCATGAATGAGTGTCTTTCCTGAAGAAGGTATTAGGCAGAACACTGCAGTATCTTCTGCAGAAAATATGTATGTTAGAAAGTGATAAATCTTTCAGAGACAAATCAAGCAGGGCAAAAAGTCTCTTGTGTCTAGAAGGATCAGGCTGTTTTAGGGTGCAGATGTAAACTGGTTTTATAACATACACACTTTTTTTTTTTAAGATTTTATTTAGTTATTTGACAGAGATCATAAGTAGGCAGAGAGGCAGGCAGAGAGAAAGAGGGGGACATAGGCTCCCTGCTGAGCAGAGAGCCCAATGTGGGGCTCGATCCCAGGACCCTGGGATCATGACCTGAGCCGAAGGCAGAGGCTTTAACCCACTGAGCCACCCAGGTGGCCCACATACACACTTTTTGAAGAAGTGACTTTACATATAATTCCCCCACCTCACCCCGTCCCCCGAGTAGAGACCAGCATAATGTTACGGAGCATAGGAAAGTTCCCAAGATACAAGTTAACGCCTTTTCTATTATCTGTATCACAATGTTCATGATTAGTTAATAGAAATGTAACCCTAATGAAATACCCAAGGCACAGCTTCTTAAATCAGACACAGAATTTATTTTTGCACTATTTTTAATAGCATTTCTGAGAGAGGTCTGCACTCCTGGGTACCTAACTCAATACCTGCCTTTTGTTTTCCTATGAGTTTCCATAAGAATCTTTCTGAAAAGGAAAAATAGCATAAACTTAGTCAAAAGCATACTTTTTGGAATTAGGCTTGTTTTGAATTCCAAATCTCCAGTGTGACTTTGAGCAGAACCTTAAGCCCTTAAGTGTCAATTCCTTTCCATGTATGTAGTGACAGTGCTCATTACACAGGGTAGTTTAAATGTTAAAACAAGAACAAGTATGTAAAGTGCTTAGCACAGTACATCACATAGACTAAGCATTGAATAAACTATATATTTGAAATAGAAGATTGATTCTGATAAGAATAGCTCTAGCAATGGCAACAGGATCGCCTGATTGACTGTAAGCAAGCTCTCTCAGCAGACCCCACTGTTTCTAACTATATGTGGATGAATTTACCATAACAGGACTGAAGTCAACTGAAGAACCATACATATTTTTAAAATTTTGCCTCATGCTAAACTACACAGTGCTACCAATTGCCGTATTTTTTGTTTGTTTGTTTGTTTGTTTTATACTCATTTCTGTTAGCTTAGTAGATTCTTAGTTATGGATACATGTTGGCAAATCAGTTAATGTAATAATTTAATTCAGTTCTAATCAAAACTTGATGAATTCTAACAGAACGTAACACAGGTTATATGAAGTTTAAAAAATACACATATGGAAGATATTAGGGAACAAATTTTAAATGTGAGCAAGACAGGCGATGCATATGTGTTACCATGACAACCCTGTAAGAAGACTTTATTTCAGCACATAGCACCACACCAAAGAAAATTTCCTTTCTAGGCCGACAATCCTGTGATAGAGGCACCCACAGAGTCTATCATTTGAATTTAAGGACTCAGGAAAAAATTTGATTTTGCCTTCTCTGGTGAAATTCCTACTTTATTACCTGAAGAGAAATAAAGTGGTTCTTATGAATCATTTATTTTGAACAAGTCACTGCAATCTAAATGAAATAATCTTTGGAAAAGAAGAGACCCTGGGCAGTAATCTGTTGAAGTAAAAAATAACACATGTAGCAAGGGTCTTTTTCTATAGTCCATTAGGGGCAGAAAAACTAGTGATCAACTCTAAAAACTTTACATTTCAGGACATCTAAAAACTGTGAAGCCAAGTGGAATGTGTCTTGTAGAGTTAATGAACTTTATTTGGTCAATTTAAAGTAAATTTTTAATTGTAAAATTAAACTGTATTCTCCCTAGAAAAGTCAAAAGGCCCTAATCTTTAGTTATTTCGCTTTTCTCTGAACTAGTCAGGAAATAGAGCAATTTAACACTCTCTGAAGGTTACTTTAAAGTTGGTATGTAAGCTCTCTTTGGCCATGGGTCACATATTAATTATTTTTGTATTTTTCTCAGGATATAGTAGATGTTCAAAATACATCTGCATAATATTTGAGGTTAGACATTTAGAACAACTAAAGTATTTGCAGTATTGAACAGAGAGCTAAACAAAATGCTAAAGAAGAAGTTGTTATTGAAAGCTATGTTTTTTATTTATATAGTACTTACATTTATAACCATCCTTGTCCTGATGATATCTTCTGTACAATACAGAAGATCATATTCCCAAAATAAATTGTGGGCATAAGACTTTTATGCTTAAAGGCTTTTAGGATATGGAAGAGAAATATAATTATATCCCTAGGTTGACATAATCAAGAGTTGAGCAGTTAAAAGTCTCTCACTAGACAACCTCCTTATGGAGCTGGAAAGTTTTTTCTTGAGAGTGATTTGGGAATTACCTCCACAAAGTAGGAAAACTAACTTGAAAAGTGAATTGTTTTGCTTTCAGGTCAAGGACAGACCATTGATACAATGCCAAAATTTCAACAAAGAAACATTTTAGGAAGGGAAGAAGACATTTTATACCTATAAAAGTTGTTGGGATATATTTATACCTGATGTCAGACAAGTGTATGACACTAGATCACAGCATCTGATGGATAGATGTCTGAATGAATTTCTCTAATTCCAACTCTCTCTACATTCATAGCACTAGGATGGAGCTATTCAGTTACCCAAGTATGACTACTTTTTAGAACTACATATACTATTGTTTGTTTGTTTGTTTGTTTGTTTTTAAAGATTTTATTTATTTATTTGGCAGATGGAGATCACAAGTAGGCAGAGAGGCAGGCATAGAGAGAGAGGTGGAAGCAGGCTCCCCTCTGAGCAGAAAGCCCAATGTGGGGCTTGATCCCAGGACCCTGAGATCATGACCGGAGTCAAAGGCAGAGGCTTAACCCACTGAGCCACACAGGTGCCCTACATATACTCTTGTTAACTAAGGTTAAAGTTTTAGATGCCAAGATTTACATGTTCAATTCTCAAGATGTGTGTATTTCCTAACAAATCCTGGTTATCCAGAATTTTAGTTTCCTTAAGCACATTATATGTAAAAAATGAAGAATTTGTATCATTTAGTCATGTACTGTCCATGTAGAATTTGTCATAAAATTCTGCTGATATATGTCTCTTTTCTGGGTCTCACATGTATTCTTCCTCTCCCTCACTGTTTTTAACATCATCTTTGCTTATCCTGATGACCAGAGACAATTATCCATGATATGATAATAACTCTTCTCTTCCTGTTTCTTTGATACTAGGAGCCAAAAGTACCAGGAAGCAGCTCTAATTCATAATTCAGAGACTTTTTCTACAATAGTTAGCTAAAGCGTTCCATTTCTGGGAATCTGGATATCTAATCCTGTAGATCCCAGAGTTATAGGAACAGGAAGTACAATGTCTCCTAGTGAATCACTGGAAACAATAACAGGTAGAGCCTTTCCTGCTTCCATCACTTGTGTGATGGTTAATTTTATGTGTCAGTTTGGCTGGGCCACAGTTTCCAGACTGTGGGATCAAATATACTGGATTTTTCTATAAGAATGGTTTTACATAAGATAAGATCATGTCTAAATCAGGGCACATGGGTGGCTCAGTAGAGGCCAAAGCCTCTACCTTTGGCTCGGGTCATGATCTCAGGGTCCTGGGATCAAGCCCCACATCTGGCTCTGCTCAGCAGGGAGCCTGCTTTCCTCCCCCCTCTCTCTCTGCCTCCCTCTCTGCCTACTTGTGATCTCTGTCTGTCAAATAAGTAAATAAAATCTTTAAAAAACAAGACAAAACAAAACAAAATCTAAATTGATGGACTTTGAGCAAAACAGATTATCCTTCGTAATGAGGGCTACTCTCATGCAGTCAGTTGGAGACCCGAATACACAAATGACTGTCCTACCCCTAATAAAAGATCATTCAGTCACCAGTCAGTCTTCAGACTTGAAATGCAATTTTGGTCTCAGCCTGGTATCCAGCCTACCAGTACACACTACAGATTTTGGCTTTCTAGATTCTATAATGTCCTGATCTTTGAACCAATTCCTTAGAATCAATCTCTCTCTCTCTCTACACACACACAGACACGCGCGCGCACACACACACACACACATTTTTTTCTTTTTACTTTTTTTCAATGTGATTAATTCTTCTATGAATACTATGTTAAATATTTCTTAGTGCACTTGTTCAAGTGTTTCTCTAGGTTATATACTTAAGAGTGAAACTGCTGGGTCATAGTTTATCAGTGAATTAAAATTTAAAAGACAGAAGTTGTTTCATTATTTTAGTCCACTTGTGGGATGCAGCCAAATGCTTTATATTATAAGGTGACATATGAAAAATTAATGAATTAGGCAACTACCCTTAAAATTAAATAATATTGAAGAAAGGAAATAATATACATAAAAACAGAATATAAAGTAATAGAAAACATATAAATATAGAGATCAACAAAATCAGAAGTTAATTCACTGAAGAAAATTATAACCAGAAGGGAAAAAGAAAAGCACATTCACAAAAAACAATTGCAACCATAAAAACCCAGAATTTAAAACAGGTACAGTTGAATATGCAAAAACTTTGTTCAAACAAATTTCAGTTTTCATTAAAACTTTCAAAAGGTTAATTTTTTTTAACTTTTCAAATTTGATAATGTGGTTTACCAAATTCTTACAAACTTGTCTGTGAGTCTTTAGAAGGTACACATTAAAGTCAGAAAAAAGACAACGTGTCTAATATTTCAACTTTCATTCAACAAGGTACTGGAAGTCCTATATAGAACAGTAAGACTGGGAAAGAGATATAAAACTTAGGTAAAATAAAAGAAGAATAGGAATTCTTTTTTCCAAGGTTATGATTATCTACATGCATATAAACTCCACAAGAATACAAATATGCTTAAGAATTAATAATGGTTTTCAAAAAAATAACTTAACAGTGATATTTAATAACCTTTCCAGATAAAATATCAATATAAAGTTTTATTTGCACAATGAGATGAGTAGAAAACATAAAATAAAATTTAATGAAAAGTAATATATATAATAATAATAGAGTTAACGGATTCCTATATGTAATCCAATCAATTACATGCAAGAGATTCATTTTTAACTTACTACATTTTATTAAATATCATTGAAACTAAAAATACATGGAAATACATATTATGTGAGATTTAATGGTGAATAGAGGTAAATCCTCCCCAAATTGATCCACAGTGTCAGTGAAGTTCCAATAATAACTCCAAGCAAATTAGAATTTCCCCTCTAAAACATATTAGGAGAAGCAAAAGGTAAAATACAATAAACACATTTTTTTAAAGATTTTACTTACTTATTTGAGAGAGGGAATGAGTGAGAGAGAGCAGAGAGGGAAGAAGATCAGAGGGAGAAGTAGATTCTCCATGGAGCTGGGAGTCTGATGAGGGACTCAATCCGGGGACTCTAAGATTATGACCTGAATGCAAGGTACTCACTTAACCAACTGAGACACCCAGGTACCCTCAATAAACACTTTAAAGAAAAGAACTAGAAAGGACAATTACCATTTCAGATAATAATATTCATTATAGACTAACAGTAATCAAGCTGATGTTATTTAGTTGCTTGTAGAGTCAAACTGACCAATCATAGAGCATAGGAACAGGGTCATATGAAGATAAAAATATGAGAATTCTCCTACTGAAGTTCCATTAAAAAAAAGAACACATCACAAAATGATACCTTTGTCCTTATCAACAAGAAGAAAAAAAAATAAAACCTGAAAATGCATCAAAATTTTAAACCTCACAAATAATATTTCCAAATGAATTGCATACTAACATTAATATTAAAATTTTAATACTTCCAATAGAGAATATAGGAGTATATATTATTTCATGGAATGAAAATATTTTATAAAATGCTTAAAACATAAGGATAGATAGATAAAATAGAATACATTAAAATTAAGAATTTATGTTCATCAAAAAACACCATACCTCCAGGGACAAAATAAACTCAAGATATATATAACATGTGTGAAGAACAAACATAAACTAGAAGATGTTTGTATTATTTAGGATCTAATAGAGAACTTATTTGGATTTTAAAGAAAAATGAACAACAATAAAAAATGGGAAAGAGAATTAAAGAGGAACATCATTGAAAAATCAATGACCTAAAATATGAAACGATTTTCAACCTTGATATTTATCAGAAAAATGTTAATGCAAAATGAAATTCTGTACCCACTAATTTTGTATAAATTAAGAAGTCAAATAATACCAAATTTTGGCTAGTATTGAACAAAGAAAACCATTAAACTATGAGAATATAAATTAAGTCAATTAGTTTGAGAAACAATTTGGCATTACCTAGTAAAGATGAATATGACACAGTACATCTTTTGCAAAAACTATCACTTAGAGAACATCTTTACATACACCGGGAAGAATTTATAAGCATTTTAGGAGCTTGTTATAATGGATTAACCAAGTTAATATTTGTAAAACATATACTAAAAATATGTTTGATACAAAGTAAATATATGTTATTTAAAACGTAAATATAAAAAATTGGGAATCTACATGCTCATCATTAGTAAAACTGATATATTGAAGTACAGGTGTACAAAACTGCAGTGGAAATGAATGAACAGTAAGTAAATACACAAACATGGATAAATCTCAGAAAATATTTTTGAGTTGATACAGTTTGAAGAAGTAAATACAAAGCACAAATCCCCTTACAAAATATTTGGTAAGAGAAAAACTAATTTGCCACCTCCTGATGGCACATGGGAGAAGAATGAGGCACGAACAAATCAGCTGCAAGAGAATGGGAGCAGGGGGCGACAGTAGAAAAGACTGTCAACATGAACAACTCCTCAGTCTCATATGTATTAGAAAGTGGGTAACAACCAACTAAGAAGCCAGAGTAGATTCCACATTGACTATGAGTCTTGTAGATACGTAAGAAGAAAGGTGATATATGTCTGTTCACATGGAACATGACCTATAGTGAGCTAGCCCAAAGTAAAGGATTGTCTGACTAACTGTTGATGCTCTCTGGGGAAGGGCCAATAATGGAAAAATGAAGCAGGAAGCATTTTGCCCTGAGCTAGCTGGGCATCCCCACCTGCTGGGCCTCAAGGACGTCTATTGTCCTCTCTCCCAGAGGGCTTTTGCCAGTACATCTAAGCATGCTTGGTAACTAGTGTAATTTCTCATAGGTTGTATTTTAAACAGTACGTTGTTCTGAGGGATGGTTACACTAATTGATATATCACTTAAGATTATATATGTAGAAAATCATAAAGTGAAGGATGAGAATATCTCACATTAAATTTAGGGTGATGGTTACTTCTAACATGAGAAAAGAGGGACTTCGAAGTTACTACAAGTGGTAATTATGTTCTGTCTATGAAGCTGAGTAATAACTAATGGGAGTTCATTTGATTACTAATATTTGTAAATTTTTTTATATATACAATCATTTTGAGTTGTGTTTGAAAACAAAACTACATTTAAATATATTAGAGAAAGTCTTTTGGTTTATAGTTCCATACATAAAGAGTTTGGAAACTGTCATTGTCCCAACAATGAGTAAAAAGCTTTACAGACTGAAAAATCATCAACTCTCTTGGGCTCCGTAAGAGAGGGAAGAGTGCAGGGCAAATCTCTGCCCCAGGATTGGAGAGGCGGACCATCAAATAGAAGGAGTTATGGCTTACTGGAACAGAGACAGAGGAGTAGAAACCACTTTGTGAACCAGTGCCTGTAGAGGAAAACCTGGGTTGCAATGGACTAAATACTGGAAGCTCAGTGTGGACAAATCTGAGAGTTAAAGCCTCTAAAGAAGCCTAGTTGTAGGAATGCTCCACAATATTGTGAGGTCTACCTTCAGGAATTCAACCTTGTCCCCACAGTAAACATCAGAGAAAAATCTCTTCATGCTTCCAGCAGGGGAAGAGGAAGAGGAACCATTTTGAAATATGAAAGAGCACTCTATTCTTAACAAGGACGGGTGTCAGGGGAAACTAGGTAAGCAGAGCCTAACCTGCTGAGATATTATGAGAACCCAGCTGACCTAGGGAAGAAAAATACCAACTCCAGCCCACTCTAGTCATTCCTAAGGGAGGAGGAAAAAACAGAAAATTTTTGAAGTTTTTAATGCAGAGGCATAAGGTCACTAAAAGAAGACATCTAACTATAAGGGTATAGAACACTTCCTCTCCCCTTACAGGTCAGCACTACATTGTTAAATTCCTGCTTATATTAATTCCTTGTATCTGGTTCATGCCATCAAGAAAACAATTACAAGGTATACCAAAAGGCACAAAGCATAATTTGAAGAGATAAAGCAAGCATCAGAACCAGACATGGCAGTGATGCCTAAATCATAAAACCAAGAATTTAAAACAATTATGATTAATATGCTAATGGCTTTAATGGATAAAGTAGACAGTATGCAAGAAAGATGGAACATATAAGCAGAGAGATAAAAATTCTAAGAAAGAAGCAAAAGAAAATGATGGAGAACAAAACACTGTAAAAAAAGAATGCTTTTTATGGGCTTATTAGTAGACTGAGGAAAGACTCTCTGAGCTAGAGGATATATTAAACAGAATCATTGAAAGTCAGAAAGCAGAGAGAACAAAGACTGAGGGAATAAACAACAGAATATCCAAGGACTGTGGGACAATTACAAGAGATGTAATGGAAATGCCAGAAGAAATTATTTGCAGAAGAAACATCCAATAAATCCATAATATACAATACACTCCTAAAGTTCAAAATAAGTAAACAAATAAACCCAATAAAAGAAGGTCAAAAACTTTAATAGGCACTTTACTGAAGAAGATACACAGATAAGTATGTGAAAAGATATTCCACATCATAGGACATCCATAAATTTAAATTAAAACAATGAGATATCACTGTACTTCTAACTAAAATGTGCAGAATCTGGAACAATGGTAAGATCAAATGCTGGAAAGGATGTAGAGGAACAGGAACTCTCATTCATTGTTGGTGGGAATGAAAAATGGTACAGCCATTTTGGAAGACAGTTTGCTGGTTTCTTACAAAACCTAATTACTATACTATACTACATGATCCAGCAATCACAGTCCTTGGTATTTACCCAAAGGTATTTGAAAACTTATGCCCACACAAAAACTGCCCATGAGTATTTCTAGCAACTTTATTCATAATTGCCAAAACTTGAAAAAAGAACAAGATGTTTTTCTGTAGGTGACCAGATAAACTGTAGTAGGTCCAAACAATGGACAATTACAGTATGCTAAAAAGAAAAGCTATCAAGCCATGAAAAGATATGGGGAAAGCTTAAATACATATTACTAAATTTAAAAAGTCAATTTGAGAAGGTTATATCCTGTATGACTCCAACTCTATGACATTCTGCAAAAGGCAAAACTAGGAAAAGAGTAAGAAAATCAGTGATTTTGGAGCTTGGGGGACAGGGAGAAGAAGAAATAGACAGAGAACAGAGGAGCTTTGGGGCAATGAAAATATTCTGTAGGGTAGTATGGTGATGGATAAAAGTTACTTGACATTTGTCCAAACCCATAGAATGTATTAACACCAAGAGTGAGCCTTTTTGTAATCTATGGACTTCAAATGATTATGATGTGTCAAGGAGGCTCATTCTTGAAAGAGAAATATTGTTCTCCTGAGGGATATTGATAATTGGAAAGGATATGTATGTGTGGGGGGATGAAATATATAGGGGATTTCTGTACTTTCTGTTTTGTTGTGAATCTGACACTGCTCTAAAAAAATAAATAGATAAAAATTAAAATGGAAATAAAAAATAATTTGCAAATTGAAATTTGTTAGTTTTTGTAACAATTTGTGACATACCTTTATCTTTTATTTACTCCAGCCAAGAATTCTCATTCTTAAATTTTTATTGGTAATCTATCAACCTATTATGCCTTTAAAAATTATTGTGGTGTCAAATAAATGTGTTAATTTTTAGATAATGAAAAGAAGTAAATTTAAAGATATTTTAGGATAAGGTTTAAAAAGGCTTTTATGATATAATAAAAACGTATATTTCATTCCTTCAGCCCAATTTTTAAAAAACAAGAACGTGCTTTGATATTTTTAGAAACTATTTTCAAGATAATGAATAAATGATATATCTAAGAAACTATCACTAGTTTTGAGGAAATTGGTTTTTGATTCTTTTAGCTAAATCTGTAAGTTGCCAATATATTTTTAACCAAATGATATTGCGTGGAAATTAGTAGTCTACAAGTTATGAAGTTGTGCATATAACCAGTTTCTTCCATTTGTGAATTAGAAACATACACATTAATTAATGTGTTTTCTATATTTTTACTGTATTTATTTCAGTTGTTATGACTAAATAAATTCAAAGCATACACTAACATGATAAGAAATGGATTATTTTGTTAACTCAGTTTTATCAGAATAATCATACATAACATTTTTGTACTGTCAGAATTCATGTTTAGTTAATAAACAAATGCTGAATTGTGACCTCTTCATATACAAATTCATCTGTATTTGCTTAAAAAAGCAGTAATTTTTGTCATAATTATAAAATTAAATTGTAATTGCACTGTACTTTGAAAAAAATTTAGCATAAACTTTTTGATTGTTCACCTTTTAAATTGGCTCTTGTGTTACTTTGCTTTGGTTTCTTTCATTAAGAACAATATTTTATAATAAACATTGTTTTAATACAGTACTTTTATTTCATAGATTTTCTTGAAATTTCTCTATAAAATTGATTGGGATGGTTAAAATGCAATTTTCAGATTGAAGGACATTAAAAAGCATAATCCATATGTGCATCTAAAAGATGCTTAATGACTATCATTAGTGATTTAGTCAAGTAAATAAATAAACATGTACGTAGCCTAGGCCATGATCTGAGGACCAATAACTTCAGCTGGGCTTTGCAAAATTAAGAATACTTTACCACCATGTTTTTAACCTATTGTTTATCAAATATCCCATAGATACTATAAAATGTTCTGTAAAATTTCATTGTTTGTTTATTTATTTTTATCTCCTGTAATGTACATCATCTTTTGTTCTATGAGCCTTCCCCAACTCCCCATGAAACTGAAACCATTTCATGTTGGTGGCCCACTGGATAGCAGTTTTACAGCTGTTTAATTTCCCTGGTTCAGTTTTCTACTCTTGTCATCACCTCCACCGGTTTGATTCAAAACCCTACTAACAATTTTGTTCTTCCACTTTTCCACTTTCAGCATTAATGCTGGAATAGATTAAGAAGTGCAAAGGATTATTCTGTCTCCAATCCTTCACAAGACTTATATTTTGTTTTCATCATATAAGAATCTACATCCCTATAAATACTAAAAGCAAATGTCCTGCAGAAATTGCCTGTTTTCAGATGGAAGTAACTTAGGGGTCAAGTTTGTCAGTCTCAGAAGGTCAGGCTGACAGTTCATCTGTCATTTCCTTTCATCTATTCTCTCTAGTGTCCCTCTTGCTTATATCTGGATCCAGAAGTGTGCTAGTTGTAGTATATAGATAAAACACCAGTTTATCCATTTTTTCAGACTATGTAGTAACTGCCTTGAAACTTAAAGAATGGCAAAAATAAATATTTACGTTCATCCACTTGATCTATTTGTAACAGTCATTTAGAGAACCCTTTTGCCAGGTAAAATGAAATCATACATTTCTCCCCAGTAAGCAAGGGACTTTTCTGTGTTTTTGTGTATGACTGATTTGTCCAACATGCCCTATATTCCAAGTTCAGATTTCATGATACTGTTAGCACAAGATCCAAAAGTACATTGTAGGCAGGATAGTCCATGAAAGAAAAATATATTAATCAATATTGCATGTACTATCCAAACAGGATTTGATGTCTGATCTCAGTAGCAAAGGTATGCTTTATCTCTGTGGTTGCTAATAATAGTGTCTGGTCTTCTTAGATATTCTGTACCATCTATTTTCTAGCTATTTTCTTTCTGTGCTTGAATAACATTGTGAAATTGAGTGAATTCTCATCTACTATTTCCTTTTTTATTCCTCAAGTCATCATATTATCTAGATGAGTTTCTCCACCTCAGAAACTAATCATTTCCACTGTTTCTCAGAAAAATACTTGTTAATCTCTATTCTATTTCTGCCTATAAGTGTCCATCTAGTCCTCTTTTAAGGGAATAATGGCACAATATTTTTATATTTATGTTCTTAGTATTCATATTTGGACTATAACTTCTCTGATACAAAAATTGTTATTTATATACTAAAAAAAAAAAAAAAAAAGGCTGCAGCAAGTTCAAATTGATAAGAAATAATAGACTGGTGGGGGGAGTGGCTTCAGTATTGACTGTGTCCAGACTTGGGCCCAAGGCAATCACTTCTTTTTCACTTCCTTATTTTTTGCTTCAGAACACATTTCCTTGTTCACTCTTCTAACAGAAGTTAACACCTATATAGCTATTTCTTTCAAGGTTTTCACATTTGTTTTTTGGTTTCTACATTTTCTATGATATTCCTTTATAACAGCTATCATTTAATAAGCACTCAATAAATTTTTGGTGAGGCTAATTTAATAAGTTTCATTAGGTTTTGATAGGTATAACTGAGCACTTATCCTATTTTTTCTTTCTGTTTCAAAAGAAATATGCTTATTTCACATAGAAAAAATATATAAACTTGCGCTGTTGTTCCTTTGCTCTTTAGTAACTTCTGGAACTGACATTTCATCTTCTCATCCTGTCTAGTATTAAGAAAAATAATTGAGGTAAAATATTTCACAGAGGCAGACGGCTAACGTTTCTTGAATACAAAGTAGAAAGAAAAAAAGTAAAGAAAGAAAAAGGAAGAAAGAAAGAAAGAAGAAGAAAGAAGGAAGGAAGGAAGGGAGGGGAGGGGAGGGGAGAGAAGGGAAGGGAAGGGGAGAGAAGAGGAGAGAAAAAGAGAAGGAAAGAATCTCAATGTTATTTCCTTGGAGAGATCTTGACAAGTATGTGTGAAAAAAAAAAAAAAGAATCTTCTTTTTTTTTTTTTTTCACCACAAAACAAGATTTAATTTTAAATATGTTATTTTACTCCTAAGAATGTCAGCCTCTAAGAGTAAAGACCTTGGTAATATGGTTCAAGACTAGAGTAGTGTCTGCTCCAAAGACACTTCCAAAAAATTTGTTTGAAGAGTGAATTAGGGGCGCCTGAGTGGCTCAGTGGTTAAGCCCCTGCCTTCAACTCAGGTCATGATCTCAGGGTCCTGGGATCGAGCCCTGCATTGGGCTCTCTGCTTGGCAGGGACCCTGCTTCCTCCTCTCTCTCTGCCTGCCTCTTTGCCTACTTGTAATCTCTGTCAAATAAATAAATAAAATCTTAAAAAAAAAAAAGAATGAATGAGTGAGGTTCACCTTTTTCATATATACCATGAAGATAAAACACTAGCTTATAAGTACTTCATGAATATTGGATACAAATGATATTTATGTGATATATATAATATCTATGCAATTTGTAATATGTATATATACATACATTTTACATACACACAGAGACTATTTATCTACCAATCTATCATAGTTTAAATAGTCTATTTTATTTTATTTTATTTTATTTTAATATTTTTTTTATTTATTTGACACACAGAAAGAAATCACAAGCAGGCAGAGAGGCAGGCAGAGAGAGGGGAGAAAGCAGGTTCCCTGCGGAGCAGAGAGCCCGACGCGGGGCTTGATCCCAGGACCCTGGGATCACGACCCGAGCTGAAGGCAGAGGCCTTAACCCACTGAGCCACCCAGGTGCCCCTAAATAGTCTATTTTAGAAGGCTTGTTTTATTTCAAAAAATATCTTCATTTTTTCAAGATCTGAAAATTACTTGCTGTGGGACCAGCTTGGCATGTCACTTTGAGTCTTAGTATATTCATCTCTGAATGGTATCTATCTTTTAGTTTGTTATGAAGCTTATATGAGCTAATTATATAAAGTGCTTTACCTATAGAAGGTGATAAAAATAAGTTCAAGCCACAGTTAACTATAATTTTTACCAATAAAAATTACTGTAAAGTAACAAAAATTGGATGACACAGATTTCATATTAAATTATTTCTTCAGACAAGCTACTGAATAGCATGGTTATTTTCTTGTACAAACATGCATTGGAGATTGAAAACTTTACATATCCAGAATCTTGAATGGGGTTCTCAAAATTAAAAGTCCCAATTTTAGTGTCAATGAGTAAAATTCATGTCCAGGTTTGGCTTTAGAATTTTCTCTGGTCAATAAATACAGAAACTATTAGGAGTGAAAAAATACTTTAGGTCTAAATCTCAGAAATATTTATTTGCTCTGAATCAGACAGTCCTTTAAGAATACAGAGTAGAGGAAAAACCTAATTTACATAAAAGGGCAGTTTGGGTGATATTATAAATTAGCATAGTTTCTATTTTTAGGAAGTAGTGGTTTCTATACATATATTTGTTAAAAGACTAAAAAGAGTATGTTCATTTTTCATATGATTTTCTGGCACTTTGTCTTCTATTTACCCCATGATAAATTTGATCACATTTTCACATTTCAAGTATTATAATCTCTCTCTCTCTCTCTCTCTCTCTCTATATATATATATATATATATGCATAAATATATATAGATATATATACTATGCATCACCTATCTGAGAGTCATCTAACTTCCTTAAGCACTAGAAGAAATACAATACATTTTACAAGAATACAGGCCACAGCCAGTTTTAAAATCTATATAATTACTGGCAAGTTACTTCCTGTTTTCTGATTTTACTTCCTTCATCTGTTAGGTATAATATGAGTAGCCACCTCAGTGGATCATGGTGAGGTTTCAGTAAGCTAATACAGCTTAGAAAAATATCCAGAACATAGTAAATGCTGTCTGTATTGGCTATTACGATTTAGAAATAAAATTTGAACTGCATTTTCTGATTAAACTAAGTGTGGTACATAGACCACCAAAAAGATGGTGTATTTACATTACATGTATAATGAATGGGTAGGGATGAAATGATTGAGTAGTGATTCTGAAATGCCAAATGATCACCAGAGATGTTGATTAAAATCTAGTTCTTCACACTTGTCCTTAGAAAGGCTGAGTGATAGTCTGAGTAAAGTCAAGTCTTCTGTAGTTTAGAGAAGACTAGCAGATAATTCTGCATGGAATGAACATAGAGAATAATTAACAAAAACAACATGAAGGACTCCTAAAAAAGCATGATCTTTGAGGATCTCAAAATCTCAAGTATTTATAGTCACCATCACACGTATAATTGAAGTTATCAGTTGTATGGAGAGTTTTTTTAAGGTCCTATTTATTAATTTGACAGAGAGAGAGAGACAGCAAGAAAGGGAATTTAAGGAAGGGGAGTGGAAGAGGAAGAAGCAGGCTTCCTGCTGATCAGGGAGCTTGATGTGGGGCAGAATCCCAGGACCCTGAGATCATGACCTGAGCTGAAGGCAGACCCCTAAAGACTGAACCACCCAGGCACCCAGATTTTTTTTTTTTCTTTACAGTTCTTCGGATTCAAGCAAAGAAAGAAACCAAATTTGGTGGATTTGGAAAAGGTTTCTTTTTTTTAAATTTTAATTTTATTTTTTATTAACATATAATGTATTATTAGCCCCAGGGGTACAGGTGTGTGAATCATCAGGTACACACTTCCCAGTACTCACCATAGTGGAAAAGGTTTCTAATTGGAGATGAAAGTTGAAGAATAAGTGAGATTTCAATTAGTAAATAAATTAGTGAAGGAGAAGAAATGGCAAGACTATAGAAAAGTAGGGAAAAAAAGGGTACAGTGTGAACATGATGGTATAAATATACAGTTAACTTTGGGACAGCACTGGTTTGGACTTCAGGGATCCACTTCCAGGAAGATTTTCTTCAATAAACACAGTACAGTACTGTAAATGTATCTTCTATTCTTTATTATTTTCAATAACATTTTCTTTTTACTAGCTTACTTAGTTGTGAAAATGCTCTATATAACATATAATATAGAATATGTGTTTATCTACTGTTAATTATTGGTAAGGCTTCTAGTCATCAGTAACTATTAGTATTTAATGTTTTGGAGAGTCAAAAGTTTTATATGGATTTTTGATTGGGTGTGGTTAAGGGTCAAGTGTATATATATATTTATATATGTATATATGTATATATAAATACACACATTATTATATATATCACATATGCATATATATACACAATATATATACATAATATATGTATATATATACAAATAATATTAATATACAAGTAATACAACATATGTTGTACTAATTTTTTTCTGTATATTCTGTATATTATGATGTTTAGACATCTTCAAAAATAATCTTTTTGGCTGAGGAGACACTACCCCTTCTGAGCCAGCTGATTCTTAGAGAAAGCAAGACTGAGTCAGGAACATACTTTTGACTAACCAATTCAGAATCATACCTAGCCTATACACCCCAAAAGGCAATATTTCTCTGACTTAATCATCTCAAGGTCATGTGCCAGGCATCTAGAGACCACTCTTTCAGCCCAATGCCTACAAAATTATTCAAACTAGCCACTCCTAGATCATTTACCCTATCTTGTCTTTCCCAGGGAAAACACAATAAAAAAGGCTTCTGCTCCTTTTATCTTGTTATTTTGCCATGATCAAGTAGTAGCTTCATTCTCTGAGTCCCACATATGTTTCCCAACATCTGCCACCTTAACCTCAGTTAAAAGAAAAGTGTAAAGAGGTTGGGTAGTTATTGTTCATTTGTTTTTCTGTCTGCATATTTTTGTGTAATAAACCAAAAAATAGTTACATAAAGGAAATAATTAATTAATTAATTAAAATTCTTCTGCTCATCAAAGCATCTTTTAACTCCTTTTAAATTACTTTCACAGTTTAGTTTACTTGTTAAAGTAATTTTTGTTGATATATAATTTAATTATAACAACATGCATAGATTGTATGTTTGATAAGTTTTATACAACCTCTGACCCAATCGAAACAAAATTTCCACTTCCCTTGAATTTCCTGCATGTCGGTTTTTCAGTCACACCACAGGCTCACACCACACACACTACATTTTTATCATTTGCATCTCTGTAGCTAGTTTTGGCTTTATTTAGAATGATGAAGCATCCTCTATTGTATTAGAGCGATACAATTTGTTACACTACCAACATATTGGTAGACATCTGAGTTCTTTCCAGTTTTTAGCTATTTTTTTTATTATTATGTTCAGTTTGCCACTGTATAGTACATAATTAGTGCTTGATGCAGTGTTCAGTGATTCATTAATTACGTATAACACTCAGCGCTCCTTGTTAAAACTGCTAATAACATTCTTGTAGAGAATATTTTGTGGATATATATTTTTATCCTTTGGGGATTTCACAGAAATAACAGTCCTGGGTATGTATGTATGTATGTATGTATGTATATATGTATTTATTTTTGAGAGAGAGAGAGAGAGCGAGCTCATGTGTTCATGTCAGAAGCTGATGAGGCAGGGGAGGTGCTGAGGGAGAGAGGAAATCTTAAGCAGGCTGCATGCTCAATCTCATGATACTGAGATCATGACCTGAGTTGAAATCAAGAGTCAGATACTTAACTATCTGACCCATCCCGGCACTCCTATTATTTACCTTTTATATATTACATAACTAACTTATATATTGTTTTTGTTGTTTCATTTTACAGCAGGTGAATATAAGCTGTATGAAAACAGGAATATGGTTTGTTTATTCCTCAGAACATTCTATATTATAGAAAAGTGCCTAACACTTGGTGGTTGTATATTTTGACCAAACTATTTCCCTAAGTAGCTATGTTTTATATGCTCCCACCAACAATGTGTGAGTTCTAGTTGACTTACCCTCACTAAAACTGGTAGAATTGGTCCTTTTAATTCTATCAATCTTTACAAGGGTCAAGCAGTTTATCATTATGGTATAAATTAGCATTTCCCTCACAACTAAGAATCTTAATTATCTTTTCAACTACTTACTAGTCATTTTTATGTGTGAATGTGTGAATGTCTATTCAAAACCTTTCTGTTTGTTTGGGGTTGTTTTTTTTTTTTTGCTTTTTTTTCTTTTTAATTATAATTTTATATATTTTGGGTGCAACAATGCAGTAGTTTGAATATTTACCTTAAAGGTAAATGACATTATATCAATATATTAGATTTTTCAAAACATCTAAAAAAATGAATGGTTGTGCATGTTAAAAAAGCAGCTAATCACAATTAAAAACATCAACAAAATGTAAAAGGAAAATTATTTTAAAAAATCTCATTCTTGGGGCGCCCGGGTGGCTCAGTGGTTTAAAGCCTCTGCCTTCAGCTCAGGTCATGATCTCAGGGTCCTGGGATGGAGCTCCACATCGGGCTCTCTGCTCAGCAGGGAGCCTGCTTCCTCCCCACCCACCTGCCTTTCTGCCTACTTGTGATCTCTGTCAAATAAACAAATGAAATCTTAAAAAAAAAAATCTCATTCTTGTGTGAGATGCAAACCAAACCTTTATTAAAAATAGAAATTTTAAAATTTATTTCTGGTGATATTTTCAGAAGTCTCTGGTTAGAAGACACCACACTGGTGGGGTGGCACAATACTCTTTCAGATTTGAGGTTCTAGTCTGATAGAAAAGTCTGTTGAATTTTATTGTGGGTATTTTTTTTCCTTCTTAGGATTATTTAGATATTTTTGATAGACTATTTTTTATGGCAATTTTAGGTTCATGGCAAAATTGAGCAGAAGAACACAGTTTTCCCATATATCCTTTGCCTCACACATGTATAGCCTCCCCACCATCAATATTTTTCACCAGAGGGGTACATTTTTTACAGTTGATGAGTCTACATTGATACCTAATTATCAGCCAAAGATTACAGTTTATACTAAGATTCACTCTTGGAGTTGTGCATTCTATGAATTTTGATAGACACAATGACTTAAATCCACCATAAAGTATCATAGGGAATAGTTTCATTGTCCTAAAAATCTCCTGTGTTCTCCCTCCTTCCCACACTTTTTATCTCTCCCTCTCCTCAATCCCTGTCAGCCACTAATCATAGTTTGGTCCTTTCAATGGAATCTTAGAGTATGTAACTCTTTTAGGTTGGCTTCTTTCACTTAGTAATGTGCATTTAAGGTTCCTCCATGTTTTCCCGTTGTTTTGTGACTTGAGAGTTCCTTTCTTTTTTAGCACTGAGTAATATTCTATTGTCTGGATCTATCCGTTTATTTATCCATTCACCTACTGAAGGACATCTTAGTTCCTTCCAAGTTTTGCCAATTATGAATAATGCTGCTATAAACATCGTGTTTATATCTGTACTTATCCATATGCAAGTTTTTGTATGGACATAAGTTTTTAACTCATTTGTATAGATACCAATGCATACAATTGCTGGATCATATGGCAAGAGTATGTTTAGTTTTCTAAGAAAAAGCCAAACAGTTTTCCAAATTGGTTGTGTAGTTTTGCACTCTCACTACCAATGAATGAGAGTTTCTGTTGCTCCAGATTGTTGAAAGCATTTGGTGTCATCAGTGTCCCAGATCTGGCCTTTCTAATAAGTGTGCACTTACATTTCAGGTTGTTTTACTTTGTAATTCCCCAATGACATGTGTATCCTTCATGACAGAAGCATTTTTTCATATGCTTAGTTAACATGTGTATTATCTTCTTTGCTGAAGTGTCTGTTCACATCTCGTATATATTCTTGATTGGGTTGTTCATTATCTTGTTGTTGAGCTTTATAATATGCAGTATTCCCTTTTTACTTCATACTTATCAATAAGATGAAACGCTTCAATGACTTCCAAGCTAAAAAACAGGGGGTGTTAATGTGATCTATATGTCTAATAGATCAGTGACTCCTCAATCTGTCTGATCAGAACTCCAATCCTTTGGAGTTCTATAAGTGATAAAACATTTATTTTTTCCACTAGGGATTCTATTTCATAATTTCTACATTTGGTTGAAAATTAAATAAACAGGAAAAAACTCTAGCCAGTTTATGGCTGTCTCACTGGGACAATCACTAGAATAAACTAACCTTAGGGTGTTAGATATTCAAATGAGGAACCAAAACTTATTGGGTTTCTATCAAGTACAATTCATTTTGCTAACTACTGGGAACACATATAAGTTTCCATTTGATGATGTCATTCAGTAAAACTAGAAAGTAAACAAGCAAGCCGATGAGTAAAAGAAAGATACAGCATTTTATTTAATTACCATAAATGTTGGAAGAATCAGACATTCAGATTGGAAAAATGAGCAACAACTTAGAGAACATTATCACTTAGTTGTGTCTTTAAGGACAAATGAGAATCCACTCACTGTAGAAAGGAGGTTAAGTATATTCAGATATTCTTACAAAGACAAAACAAGATAAGAAAGTGATTTATTTATGTTAGGAACAGCAAAAATTCCTTATAGTCTCAGGATTGGGTTTAAATGGAGGATGGTAACAAATCAGGGTCCTCTACAAACAATAACCATATAAAAGTAGGTATAGTCACATTGCTCCCCAACTATATTGTTCTTCTTCCCTTTCCCTTAATACTGTCTTTTTTCCCCTAGAAATATGCACATATATATTATAATATATAAAATATAAACTGCATGAAAGTGGGAAACTTCTATGTTTCTTTTTCCTCAGTGTATCCTATGGAACTAGAACAGTGTCTAGCACTTGTCACACGATGAGTATTTATTTGTGAAATAAGTGAGATAACAGATATCCCCATATGTAAATTTGGTGGTATTATAGGAAAAATTGCAGGTCAGAATTATAATAGTCACAGAGTTGGTCAGACCACTATTGGACCAGTCTCTTAAATGTTATCAATTTTCTCATAGGAAATTAGAAAAAGGGATGCTGCCCATGTAGCATCATAAAAGATTAACTATTATACGTGAAAACACTCTATAAACTCCATATTATACAAAATAAGGATTTTTGCTTATGTTAAGGGTTTGAATGCCAGCATGACATCGTGGAAAGAACACCAGGTTCATGGTGAAGAAAAAAAATGAAATATTATTGATACCATTTATTCTTTCAGTTTTTATAGTCTCTGCAAAATTGAATCAAATGTATTTGAATATGCATATAACCAAACAAATGTATTTGAATATACATATAAATTGGTCTCAGACTACACTACTCAATACTCCTTCTACTGCCATGATGGGTTGTTACACAGACCGTGAATGATAGTTTATGAAAAACTATGGTTTCAGCTATTTTCGAAGCATAAATATTTTGTTGCTCTTGTTGTCTCTTTGTTTTTACCTCCATCTTTCATTTGGAGTGCTTCTCCTGAGAGTACATCAGACCCTACACCCTTTTTACTGCTACAACTTAGTGTTCACTGTCATTATAAGAACACCTCGTGCGTGTTTCCTTCATTTTAGAAGTTGTCATGTTATGAAAACATCATATCATGACTGATTCAGGTGTGATTATTTGCAGCAGTGAGAAAGAGGGTCCATATGTCCAGTTCCTTTGCAGCAAATGCTATCATATTGCGTTCTGTGTATTCAGTGAAAGGAGATCACATAATCTTAATGAAACAAGACAGAAAGTATATACAATTAGCGAAACATGATTCTTCCTCATGATCCTATTTGCCTGCATTTTGATGAAAAAGCTGGAATGGATTCTACAGGTTAGAAACAGTATGATATTAATTTCAGAGAAAATGTGTTTAAAACCATTATGGTAAGACAACAATAACAAGTCACGATGCAGTAAAATGTATATTTACTGGGCAATAATCATTTTGAGGGCTCTTTCAGAACTATTTTCAAAGGAATGAGTTGCCCACCTGGAGTACAATTATATTATGCAAGAGACAACTCAGCTTGCTTATGTGTAGTTAGCAACAGCTTGTATTTAGCTAAGATACATCTATTTATGCCAATAATTTTGTTGTGAAATAGTTTTAGTGATATGGTTCTTACCCGGATGCTTTTAAAATGCCTTCCCACAAATGAATCTGTGAGTACAGGCTGTAATAAATGGATACTAACAGGAAAATAAGGCAAAGGAGAAGATTGTGATAATAACTCAATGCTATCATGAAAAATGGGCTGTGTCTGAGTAAAAAAGACATTTTTTTCATAGAGAAATCAGAGGTTCCTGGATGAAAAGTTAAACTTCAAACTCTGCTCTACAGATGAAAATACATCCATTACCCAAGGTATTATGATTATGATATCAGATAAAGTGCCTATGGAACACATCAACTAGCTATTAATTTCAAACTGGAATTTCAGAAAAATTTAAAATACAAAGAACTTAAAATAAGAATATAGCAAAATAAAGTAGTTAAATCAGATCTAAATATATAGAGCATATATATTCTACAGTATGAAATAAGATGAGCTTGTATTAATATATCCAGTTAATTGTTAACAATTCCAAAATACACAAAAACTCAAAGTATTGAAAATATTTTGTTTTGTTTTTCACTTTCTCTCCCTTTTTCCTGGAACAAGAATTTTTGTTTTGTTTTGTTTTTCTTTTGGTTTTCTAGTGTACTACATTATGTCCCTTTGACTTGCATACATTAGTATGATTTTCTTTTTGGGAATAGAAAATTTCCACAGAATTTAGGACCTATTTTGTAATTGTACATTCTTTCAAATATATACTTAATATTGAACTTTCTGGGTTTCACTCCTGCTGTATTTCTACCACATTTGACAGACCGAGTTATACAGGGACGATGGTGCATTAGGGGGTCTATTATATTGCAGTTTCCTTTCAGATTAAAATTTTCCAAAAGAAAGTTAACATGATTCTTTCTTTATAGTACAGATAAAGGAGATAAGATTTCTTAGCTTCTTACCATATTTCTGTTTCATTTAAATCTTAGTCATATAATCGTTTTCCTTTCTTTAAAAAATGATTTGTAATTATAAAAACTCTCCCAACTTTTCAGATAGTGCTGGGACTGTGGCAAATTATATTCATTGTTCCATCAGTCCAACATTTTGAAAGGAAAGGGTGAAATGGTGTTAGCAGATTTTGGCAAATGTATTATTCAGGAAAGGTTAGTGAACTGCTTCTAGCTGAGCCAGAATACCCAGTCTTGTTTTATCTTGTAAAAACAAAAGCATACATGAAGATTTCCCCATTGTGCTCAACAAGCTTTCTGAACCCAGACAGAATGTAGCACTTGCTCAGAACTATTCCTAATGATTTCCTCCACAGCCAGACCGGAAACCTAAAGCTCTTTAATATTCTAGCCTCATTATTCTCATTTTCTATAATTTAACAACTCCTCATATTATTCTTAATGGAAAAGTCATGCAATATTGAGCAGTAACTGCTGTTAATTTCCTGCTGTATATCATTTGCATTTTTTGTTGCTGGTGGAGAGTAATTAACATGCTCTAATTATCATACTGATTGTCTTTTTAGCTTATGAGAATATAGTCTTCTCAACCCTCGTTGATCTTACAATAGTATATTTTATTGTTCCCAATAATAGTATCCTGGGATATACAAGACTGAAATTGTTACAGAAAAATTATGTGATTCTGCAGTAGCAGGTTTTCTAAATGGTTCAATTTAAAACAGAGTAATGTAAGTTTTTATAGTTCCTATCAAAAAACATGGAGTCTTATTTCTGTGGCAGGACAATGCCATCCTTTTTTGTGAAGTGAATTACAGTTATATTACACTATTATCACATGAGAAAGTGTTTTCTCATATTCCATTCAGATTGTATCTTTTATTTCTTCATATTTCAAAGGTTTATGTTAAAAACTTGCTATGTATATACTTGCAAGAATTTTTAGTACATTAGATTTTTTTTCTACTAAAAATAACATTTTTCTCAATTTAATGTATTTACTTTGTAACTTTTAAAATTATCAACCAAAATTTTATAAGATAATATGAAGACAAAAAAAGATAAAAATAAATCATGCTGTATTTTGAAATAGTACAAAAAGCCCTATTGATAGTACAACAAATTGTTGACAACATTCAACTCATATTTTATGTCTAAACAAACCCTGAGCACAGCTAGCTGCATTATCATAGGAGAGTTTGTATGTTTATTTGGTGAAGGGCAGACTTCAGGACAATCAATATTTATGACAGACATATTATATCCAAAGAATGCTATCCCACAAAAGTTACAATGAGGAATAGAACTCATTTCCATATTAACTCCCATTTTGTTCAAATTACCAATGTATTCTATACCATGGAAAACAAAACAAATAAAAGACACAAAGATGACTGAATATAAAACACTAGATAGAGGTGCACATTTTTTTTAAATTTACTTTTAGAAAAAAAGTTAAAGTAAAATAGAGTATCACCAAAACAGTAAATAGATTAGAAGGGAAGGCTATGATAATTCCTTTCTGTATAAAGAGAGTTGTGATCAAATGGGCTGAAATGCAAATCACATTTGCTCAAAAAACATCAGTACAGGGTAATGTTAGACTTTACATTTTGAGTGAATAAATTCTGATCATGACTCTACCATTTGTTTGAATTCTGACATATTGCAAGTTATATAAAAACTTACAAGTTATTTTCTTTCTCTCCTAAATAGAGGTAAATTATAAACATATATTTTTATCCTCATAAATAGAGGTAAATTAACATCTCTCTCACATGGTTGTTTTGATCATTACAAAGTTACACATCAGGTAAAACACTTCCCATACTGTGTGGATCAAAGAAAAAAAATCAATTAAAATTGGCTATTCATATGTTATTTTTAAAAGGAACTTTATCTAGGCGGACATAATTGACTTTAGGAATTTTTCAATTCTGGACTCTAGTTTCATAATCAGAGTTAGGTTTGTTTCTATCCCTTGGTTCAGCACTGCTCTGCATGTGTTGGTTTTAGTCTCATTTTGCCTATGATCACAGGACGACTGTAACAACTCCTATTTTACACACTCTGAAGTTCAAATCCAGTGTGCCCTTAAAGTTTCTCAGAAATATCTAAACGTGACTTTTTTTTTTTTTAAAGATACTATTTTTTTGACAGGAAGAGAGATCACAAATAGGCAGAGAGGAAGGCAGAGAGAGAGAGGGGAAAGCAGGCTTTTTGCTAAGCAGAGAGCCAGATGCAGGGTAACCCCAGGACCCTGAGATCATAACCTGAGCTGAAGGCAGAGGCTTAACCCACTGAGCCACCCAGGTGCCCCTCCAAACATGACTTTAAATAAGCCTGGTTGATATGACATGAATCATATGCCAAACCCAGAGTTACTGTGATCAAAAAGTTAAATCCACCAGCTGGTTTAAAACTAGATAACACGCTTGCTTATTTGCAGTTGTGAGGTCCCACCCAAACCACATGCCCTAAGGATGATTGAGCTTTTGATCCCCGAATGAAAACTATGGGTCTTTACCACAAATATGGCACAAGGATAGTAGGGGCCCAAACAATAAACCCAGCAAGCAAGAAAAAAGCAAAGGATGTTAAAATATAAGAACTATATTTTATAAATGCTACAGAAATAGTTGAGTTTGATTAAATTTTTAAAAATGAGTATCTGAGCTTGAGCAAAACTTCTAAACTCTCAGAATCTCACGTTCTTCATCACCAAAAAAAGCAAAGATTTTTTTCTCAAAGTTTTTGTTACAAAACAAAGAAAGCATTTATAAAATAATTAATTTTGTGTTTGACAAAGAAATACTGCAGGTAACTAAAATTCCTAGTAAAATAATATAATTACAGGGGGAGGAGTCAAGATGGTGGAGAAATAGCAGGCTGAGACTACATCAGGTAGCAGGAGGTCAGCTAGATAGCTTATCAATCCATTTCAAACACCTACAAATCCAACAGGGGATCGAAGAGAAGAACAGCAATTCTAGAAACAGAAAATCGACCATTTTCTGAAAGGTGGGACCAGTAAAGAAGTGAATCCAAAGCAATGGGAAGATAGACCCCAGGGTGGGGGTGGGGGTGGCTCCCAGCAAGCGACAGAGCAACGGAGCAAAAAGTCAGGACTTTTAAAAGTCTGCTCCTCTGAGGGACATCGCTCCAGAGGTTAAACCGGGGTGAAGCCCTCTCAGGGTCAGCGTGGCCCCAGGTCCCTCAGGGTCACAGAAGGATGGGAGGTGTCTGAGTGTTGCAGAGCTTGCAGGTGTTAGAGCGGGGAAGCCGGCTACAGAGACAGAGCTGAGGAGTGAGCTCTCAGCTTGGTGTTATCTTGAACAGGTCACAGGTTGGGTGAGTTCTGAGGGTGGCCAGAGGCCAGGGAGATGGTAGTGATTGAGCGCTTTTTTCTGAGGGCGCACTGAGGAGTGCGGCCTGAGCCCTCGGCTCCTCCAGGCCAGAGATTAGGAGGCCGCCATTTTCATTCTGGTCCTCTGGAACTCTACAGAAAGCGTTCAGGGAACAAAAGCTCCCAAAAGTGAACTCAAGGGGATTACCTACCCTGGCCCCTGGTAAGGGTGGTGTAATTCTTCCTCCGGTAAAGACACTTGAGAATCACTACAACAGGCCCCTCCCCCAGAAGATCAACAAGAAATCCAGCCAAGACCAAGTTCACTTACAAAGGAGAATAGCGGAATTCCAGAGGAGGATAAAGAAGCAAAGCATGGAATTCATCGTGTTCTCCCCATGATTCTTTATTCTTGCAGTTAATTTAATTTCTTTTTATAGTTTTTTTCTTCTGTTAATTTTTTTTGAACTTTTACCCTTTTCTTTTTTAATGTTTTTAATTTAATTTCTTTTTTAATGTTTTAGTTTATCTTAACAGCACCTTTCATAAAAGATAATAATCTTTTTTGAACTTTCATAATTATAGTCATATTTTATCCTTCATTGTATTTAACTTTATTTTTTGTATACACATAGGGTATTTTTTCCTAAAAAATTTGGGGTACAACTTCTTCTAATAGATCAAAATATACCCTAAATCTAGCTCCGGGCTTGTTCTAGTTCCCAGCCCAAGCAAATTCTCTCCACTTTCTTTTTCTTTATTCTCCCAACAAACTTACTTTATCAACTCATTTATTAGAAATTAAAAAAAATTTTTTTTCATCTTTATAGGCATATTCCATCCCTTCATTGTGTTTACTCTTATATATGTTTATCATTTTTTAAAATTTGAGGAGGTAGTTTCTTCTAAGAGACCAAAATACTGCCAAAATTAAGTGGGTGACCATGTTCTAGTCACCAGTCTAATATATATATATATATATATATATATATATATATATTTCTTTTTTATATATTTTTTCTTTATTTGTTTTCTTTTTTTTTAATTTTTTTTTCTGAACTTCCTTTTGTACCCTTTCTCTCCATCACAATTTGGGGTCTCTTTGGATTTGGTTAAAGCACATATTCCTGGGGTCTTTGCCACCCTTTTAGTGTTTTACTAGCTTCTTCATATACTCTTATCTGGACAAAATGACAAGGTGGAAAAACTCAACACAAAAAAAAAAAGAACAAGAGGCAGTACCGAAGGCTAGGGACCTAATCAATACAGACGTTGGTAATATGTCAGATGTAGAGTTCAGAATGATGATTCTCAAGGTTCTAGCCAGGCTCAAAAAAAGGCATGGAAGATATTAGAAACACCTCTCTGGAGATATAAAAGCTCTTTCTGGAGAAATAAAAGAACTAAAATCTAACCAAGTTGAAATCAAAAGCTATTAATGAGGTGCAATCAAAAATGGAGGCTCTCACTGCTAGGATAAATGAGGCAGAAGAAAGAATTAGTGATATAGAAGAGAATAAAGAAGCTGAGCAAAAGAGATACAAACAGGTACTGGACCATGAGAGGAGAATTCGAGAGATAAGTGAAACGGTAAGACAAAACAACATTAGAATAATTGGGGTTCCAGAAGAAGAAGAAAGAGAGAGGGGAGCAGAAGATATATTGGAGAGAATTATCGTAGAGAATTTCCTTAATATGGCAAAGGGAACAAGCATCAAAATCCAGGAGGTGCAGAGAACCCCCCTCAAAATCAACAAGAATAGTTCCACATCCTGTCACCTAATAGTAAAATTTACCAGTCTTAGAGACAAAGAGAAAAATCCTGAAAGCAACCTGGGAAAAGAAGTCTGTAATATACAATGGCAAAAATATTAGATTAGCAGCAAACTTATCCACAGAGACCTGGCAGGCCAGAAAGACCTGGCATGATATATTCAGAGCACTAAATGAGAAAAACATACAGCCAATAATACTATATCCAGCTAGGATATCATTGAAAATAGAAAGGGAGATAAAAAGCTTCTAGGAAAAAAAAACAAAAACAAAAACAAACTGAAAGAATTTGCAGACACCAAACCAGCTCTACAGGGAATATTGAAAGGGGTCCTCTAAGCAAATAGAGACCCTAAAACTAGTAAATCAGAAAAGAACAGAGACAATATACAGTAACAGTCACCTTACAGACAACACAATGGCACTAAATTCATATCTCTCAATAGTTACCCTGAATATTAATGGGCTAAATGCCTAATCAAAAGACACAGGGTATCAGAATGGATAAAAAAACAAAACCCACCAATATGTTGACTACAAGAAACTCATTTTAGACCCGAAGACACCTCCAGATTTAAAGGGAGGGGGTGGAAAACAATTTACCATGCTAATGGACATCAGAAGAAAGCTGGCATGGCAATCCTTATATCAGATCAATTAGATTTTAAGCCAAAGACTATAATAAGAGATGAGGAATGACACTATATCATACTCAAACGGTTTGTCCAACAAGAAGATCTAACAATTTTAAATATCTATACTCCTAACATGGGAGCAGCCAACTATATAAACCAATTAATAACAAAATCAAAGAAACACATTAATAATAATACAATAATAGTAGGGGACTTTAACATTCCCCTCACTGAAATGGATAGATCATCCAAGCAAAAGATCAACAAGGAAATAAAGGCCTTAAATGACACACTGGACCAGATGGACATCACAGATATATTCAGAACATTTCATCCCAATGCAACAGAATACACATTTTTTTCTAGTGCACATGGAACATTCTCCAAAATAGATCACATCCTGGGTCATAAGTCAGGTCTCAACTGGTATCAAAAGTTTGGGATCATTCCCTGCATATTTTCAGACCACAATGCTCTGAAACTAGATCTCAATCACAAGAGGAAATTTGGAAAGAACCCAAATACATGGAGACTAAACAGCATCCTTCTAAAGAATGAATGGGTCAAACAGGAAATTAAAGAAGAATTGAAAAAATTCATGGAAAAAAATGATAATGAAAACACAATAATTCAAAATCTGTGGGACACAGCAAAGGCATTCCTGAGAGGAAAATATATAGCAGTACAAGCGTTTCTTAAGAAACAAGAAAGGTCTCAAATATACAACCTAACCCTACACCTAAAGGAGCTGGAGAAAGAACAAGAAAGAAAGCCTAAACCCAGCAGGAGAAATCATAAATATCAGAGCAGCAATCAATGAAATAGAAACCAAAAAAAAAAACAATAGAACAAATCAATGAAACTAGGAGCTGGTTCATTGAAAGAATTAATAAGATTGGTAAACCCCTGGCCAGACTTATCAAAAAGAAAAGAGGAAAGGACCCAAATAATAAAATCATGAATGAGAGGAGAGATCAAAACCAACACTAAAGAAATACAAACAATCTATAAAGAACTTAGCAATCTCAACACCCAAAAATCAAATAATCCAATCAAGAAATGGGCAGAGGACATGAACAGACATTTCTGCAAAGAAGATATCCAGATGGACAACAGACATATGAAAAAGTGCTCCACATCACTCGGCATCAGAGAAATACAAATCAAAACCACAAAGAGATATCACCTCATACCTGTCAGAATGGCTAAAATTAACAAGTCAGAAAATGACAGATGCTGGTGAGGATGTGGAGAAAGGGGAACCCTCCTATACTGTTGGTGGGAATGCAAGCTGGTGCAACCACTCTGGAAAACAGCATGGAGGTTCCTCAAAAAGTTGAAAATAGAACAACCCTATGATCCAGCAATTGCACTACTGGGTATTTACCCTAAAGACACAAATGTAGTGATCCTAAGGGGCACATGCACCTGAATGTTTATAGCAGCAATGTCCACAATAACCAAACTATGGAAAGAACCTAGATGTTCATCAACAGATGAATGGATAAAAAAGATGTGGTATATATACACAGTGGAATACTATGCAGCTATCAAAGGAAATGAAATCTTGCCATTTGCAACAGCATGTATGGAACTAGAGGGTATCATGCTTAGTGAAATAAGTCAATTAG
Source organism: Mustela lutreola (assembly GCF_030435805.1). Taxonomy (NCBI): domain Eukaryota; kingdom Metazoa; phylum Chordata; class Mammalia; order Carnivora; family Mustelidae; genus Mustela; species Mustela lutreola. The sequence continues at coordinate 109,941,345 of NC_081295.1, forward strand.
AGAAAGACAGCTATCATATGATCTCCCTGATATGAGGAAGTGGAGATACAACATGGGGAGTTTGGGGGGTAGGAAAAGAATAAATGAAACAAGATGGGATTGGGAGGGAGACAAACCATAAGTGACTCTTAATCTCACAAAACAAACTGAGGGTTGCTGAGGTAGAGGAGCAGAGAGAGATGAGGATGGGGTTATGGACATTGGGAATGGTATGTGCTATGGTGAGTGCTGTGAAGTGTGTAAACCTGGCGATTCACAGACCTGTACCCCTGGGGATAAAAATGCATCATATGCTTATAAAAAATTTAAAAATAAATAAATAAATAAATAAATAATATAATAATTACAAAGGATAATAAAATGAATATTTAAAGACTTGTAAAATATTAGTAGTAGAATTGTTTAAATAAATTGTGTTTTATATGGATGACATAAAATTGAACAGTAATTAGAATGGTTGAAGGATGAATAAAGTTATAGACAAAATTGCCATATTTTTAAGAGCAAATACAAAAATTATGAAGAAGTACGGGTAGCTTTTTTTTTTTTTTTTTTTTTTTTTTTAGAGAGAGAGGAGAGAGATAGAGTAGGTGGCAGGGAAATGGGGAGAGGGAGAGAGAGAACCCTAAACAAGTTCCACACTCAGTGCAGAGCCTAATGCCCCTAAGATCATGACCTGAGCCAAAATCAAGAATCTAATGCTTAGCTGACTGAGCCTCCCAGGTATCCCTGGTTAGTGTATTCCTTATGAACACTTAAAATCTTGTACACTTATAGAAACATAAATATGGAAAAGGCATTTTTCAAATCTGTAGGAACAAGCTTAAGCAAACAGAAAGACCTTTTAAAGCAAACAGAAGGAAGCAGCCCCTCTTTTTCTCTTCCAGCTGTGTCATTTCCACTCACTCCCTTTTGACCCAGATTAATGTGACAAAGCAGAAATGTGGTTTACAGAATCTAGTATCAAATATCTCAAAACAAGTTATGGAAGGGTGATTTTAGACCTGAAATACAATAACTGACACAGTTAATTAGATAATATCATCTTGTTTATCAATAGAACCATGTAAGAAACAAAGGGATGATATAGTTAAAATGATTAAAGAAAAGGACCATTGAATTAAAGAAAATGACCAGCATTTTTACTCATTACCAATATTCACTGAAATGTAAATGGAAGTTTTGAACAAATGAAAAGTGTGAAAATATGTTTACCAAAAGACAAATGCTGAACAAAGCACAGAGGTGTGTTTATTGGGCAAACTTAAAAGACTTGTTTCAATTGCTTAAACAGATTAAGTAAAAACAAGATAGGTGGTTTTATTTCTTTTCTAACATAAATGTCTAGCGTGAGAAACAGGGTGGGTTTCTTCAGAAATTCAGATTCATTCTTTTCATTGCTCTGTCCTTCCCTAAGACTTGTCCTCATCTCCAGTACCTACAGATTCACCCCCACCACAGCTCTGTCCCAGACTGCAGGAAAGGTCCCAGAGCAGAGAAAATGGAAATTAGCTTCCCTTTAAAGTTATCACCTGAGAGTTGAACATGATAATTCTAATCATATCCCGTTACGCAGAACTTAATCACTGGGACATTCTTCACTGAAAGAGAGGTTGAAAAGTGTGGTAAAAGTTTTGGGACACCTGGGTGACTCAGTGGGTTAAAGCCTTTGCCTTTGGCTCAGGTCCTGGGATCGAGCCTCTCATCGGGCTCTCTGCTCAGCAGGGAGCCTGCTTTCCCCTCTCTCTCTGCCTGCCTCTCTGACCACTTGTGATCTCTGTCTGTCAAATAAATAAATAAAATTAAAAAAAAAAAAAAAGCAAAATTAAGTTAAAAAAAAAAAAAGGTTTAAGGTAACATCCAATAGTTTATTCTGAGTTGCTTCTCAGAGGTACCATAGAAAATTGATTGCATTGTATGTGGGGAAGAAATGGTTGACATTTTGAATAGAACAATTGAAGTAAAAAAATCTATTGGTTAATCTGAATTAAGGTTTTTTGTGTGTGTGCTGAAGACATCAAAATACTCTGGGCAATTTGAACATTATAGATTCAATTTAGGAATCCTGTGAAGCTACACCTGAAATATGAGAGCCTCAATTTATAATATTCTCCTCTTGATAAAGGTTTTCCATGGCCATTTTGAGATTATGATGCAGTGAAATTGAATCTGTATGTTACTCATGCCAAAACCTTTCCCAGTCATAAAAAAACATATCTATTAGGGATTTAGATTCATAAACAATATTTAAATATTGCTTAAAATCCTTGCCAAAAATGTTGAAGATTCTTTCTAACCCACACGGTTTTCTTCCAGGTGGCTATAAGGACAAGAATAATATTCATTCTTACCATTTTCCCAGGCCACTAGCTCAGTGAATTGAATTCATATATAAAGCAATTTTATCAGTCTTTTTGGAAGTTGTGGTCTAATGCAACCTCAATCAATTCTAGTTGTTCATTCTTTTCTAATTCAACAGAACTGAATGGCAGATAAAATAAGAAAGGGAAGTAGCTATTCCTATTCTTAAAGAGTTAATTTAGAACACCTTACTGTGGTTTGATATTTCCTATCCTCTTCGAAGTCCTGAAATTTCTTCTCTGATGAACATGTTTTAAGTGGTAGTTCTAATGAGAAATCATGCAAGTTCCTCACGTATCAGATTCTGTATTGTGATAAGCCAATGGGTATGTATGGTGGCAAAAATCCTTCTGAAATACTCACCTTGTTATTTTGGGGAAACCATTCAACCATGGAAAAAAGAAGAATGTACATGTTAGAATCTCTCCAAGGCTATTTGTGTATATGTACAGTTCAGTGTAATTCCTAAAACTGCCCAAATACATTGTTGATAGAAAATTGTTTTTCTATCTATTTATTTGTTGATAATTTAACATTTCAGTTAGAGCAAAAGATAATCTCACCATCTTCCAATCATATCCCACCAAAAATTACCAGAATTTTTTTTTTTTTTTTAAGATGGTGGCGGGGGCCTGAAGAAGAGGCAGAGAGAGAATCTTAAGCAGACTCCAAGCCCAGCAGGGAGCCCAATACTGGGCTTGGTCTCCCAACCCGGAGCTCATGAGCTGAAATCAAGATCAGTCACTTAACTAACCCAGGAACCTTTTTTTTTCTTTTAAGGCAGAAAAAATAAAAATAGAAAATAATGAAATGGGATAATTCACACAGTCCAGAAGTTGTTGGGTTTGGCCTGCAAACCCTGAGATGGTGAATGAAAAGATTACTCCAGACACCTAAGCAGGAGAAAGGAGAGGAGCTGGGGACATGACAGTCTAATGGTGAAAGGTCATGAGTCAGATTCTGCCTCCAGCTTTATTGTGAATAAAGGGATTATAAGGGGATTAGAAAAAGAAGGGAATTAGAAAAAGAAGAAGAATAGAACAAGCTTTGCTCCTGAGGGCCATGTAGACTGGGAGTGCGTGGTGTGCATGACCTTCAAAGATACATGTTTATCCTAAGTCAAGCATTTACTCCCTGGATGAGTACATTGAGCCCCACAGAGGATCCAGCTATTTTCAGCCCAGAAAACATAAAGGGCATCCAGTTTTCTGGACACTCCTTCTTTGCTTTCCAACTAGTCTCATCCAAAGAGGCATGTGTTTATTAAATCTTATCCAGCGAGGCACTATGAATTCACAGAAGTATCTAAAAATTTTAAATGCTTTAGAAATATGAAAAAGATACTTAAAATCAAATGGAAAATGAAGAAACATGTGATACTATGTGAATAATTAATGTAAAAATAATAAAGAATTTCACTTTGAAAATAGGACAAAATTAGTTTTAAAAATTTAGGGAATTCAAATTAAGATAAAAGTAAAAAATAAGATAATACAATACAGTAAGAAGAAAAAATGCATTTACTTTTATCTATGATTCAAAGGAAAAATGATTCCTGTATGTGAAAGTAGTAGAAGAAAACATAAAATGAAAATGCCAGAAATTATATTATAAAAGTTTAAAACTTTAGTACATCAACAATATCATATAAACATTAAAAGTCATGCAAAAACCCTGAAAAAATTCAAATAGATGACATAATGTAGTTAACACACAAAGTGTTCAGAAATCATTAAGAAAAAGAAATTACACATTCTCACATAAGTTAATGCTGGAAAAAGCCATGGACAGGAAATTCAGACATTGATCCAAGAAACATGAAGGTGTTTAAAGGTTACTAGAAATAAATGAAAACTTCCAAACATGTGACCCTTCATAACTATTTAATATCATAACAGTATTCGGTATGGTGAACTTTGTGCACTCCTAACTTAGGTTTAAATTATAAAAATACTAATTCAAAGGGGTACATGTACCCCTATGTTTATAGCAGCGTTATCTATAATAGCCAAATTATGGAAGCAGCCCAAGTATCCATCAACTGATAAATGGATAAAAATGTGATATATATATGATATATATATATATATATATATTCCATATATATATATGGAATAATACTCGGCCATAAGAAAGAATGAAATTTGGCCATTTGCAACAACATGGATGGAGCTAGAGAGTATTACGCTAAGCAAAATAGTCAGAGAAAGATTTGATTTTACTCATGTGTGGAATTTAAGAAACAAAACAAAAGAGCAAGTGGAAAACAGGAGAGAGGGAGGGAAACCAAGAAAGAGACTCTAAATTGTGGGAAACAAACTATGGCTACCAGAGGGGAGGTGGGTGGAAGGGTGTGTTAAACTGGTGATGAGGATTAAAGAGAGACTTGTGTTGAGCACTGGGTGTTGTATGGATATGTTGAATCACTCTATTGTACACTTGAAACTAATATTACGTTGCACTTGAACTAACTGGAATTTAAATTAAAAATTTAAAAAATAAAAATAAATGTTTTATAATTAAATATTTGTAATGCACTTTGTAAACAAATCACATTTTAAAGCTTTAAAATATTAATTCTTTTGAGGGGCCCTTGGGTAGCTCAGTCGTTTAAGTGACTGACTCTTGATTCTGGCTCAGGTCATGATCTCTGGGCTCTGCACTCAGCATGGGATCTGCTTAAAATTCTGCCTCTCCCTTTCCCTCTGCCCCTTTCCCAGCTCTCATGAATTTGCACTCTCTCTCTCTCACATACATAAATAAAATGTATAAAAAAATAAAATATTTATTCTCTTTGAGTCATTAATTTCACTTCAAGAATGCCATTAATTATCCAAATTTACTAATTTATTAATTTATCCAAAGAAAGCAGTAAAAAATGTGCTCAAAACTTTGGGTCTGAAGGTTATCTCTAAAATGCAATGTGATAAAATAACCAGGATAAAATACTCACTATAGACACTTAGTTATATTATTTATGATATTTTATTTATCTGGAATACAGTTTTCAAAAAAAAAGTCATAGTGACTAAAAAGTCTAATTGTCAAAACTGTGACCTTACTTATATTCTTCACTGCTCATCAGGGCTCTCTTTAAGAAATGATACTGTACCCTAAAATAAATATTTCTATTTTAAGGAAGTAAAACATATTTAAAGGTGTTTAGGGATACAAATACCAAGTTACTAGAGGTAGTTTTCAAAATGGCACATAAAATGGTAATAAGGAATAAGAAAAAAAAAAATTTTTAATAAATAAAATGGTAATAAGAGTTCCCCAAATCACCATTTCAGATATCTGAGAAGCTTCTCAAAGTGTTTGTCATTAGCAATGAGTTTGAGAAAATCTTCAGAAAAATAGTCAGAAATTGGAGTTTTGTGTTCCATGAGTCAATGCAAATGGATAGGAAAAAACGTCAAGAAAAAATGTTCCAACACTTACTTAGTTTTTTTGTTTTTTTCCCTACAATAGGACAAAACCAACAAAACAAAGATTAAATGACAGAACACTTTATAATGCGCATTTTCCAACAAACCCATTTGTCTATATTTTTAAATGACATTCCATAATCATATCTCAACTGTCAACAGTACTCATGAAATTGTTTTTTTCAATCATCAAACTGGGACAGGGAGAAAGGAGCTGTCTTTTTACCACAAATAAAAGAGCTCCCTCTGCCAAGAAAACTAATTAGGCCCTCAGTGTCTGCTTGATTACTTGGCTCAAGCATGACTGCTTCCTCACAGAGACCTCCAGAGATTAAAGCATTACTACCAAAGTGTGGCTTCATCTTTCATTGAAGTGTTAGGAAGTGACATAGGGGATCAAAAAACAAAACAATTCACTACCTTTGCTCCTACACGTTTTTCCCTACCATTGCTCCACAAGGGACATCGTATATTACTAATAAATACTTTTAAAATCTAAAGGATTCATCCATGAATTCATCTAAACCTTTCTTCATTCAATTATGTTTTAAACCTTCATGTACTTCTTGGAGATGATTTCCATTCGCACTTTTGCCATATATTTTTGCCACACAATGCTTTGAAACAAATCTCATCCAGCTACTTAGAAGCATTTTTAATCCAAAATTATATATATAGGATTCATTCTCTTTTAAAAGAATGGAAATCAATTTTCTTTGGACAGACTGAGTATTAGAGATATGCCAAGTGCCCAGCAGAGTGCCTGGGACACAGCAGGCACTGGACAAATTTAGTTTCATTTTGTATTCCCTGTAATCACCTTGAAACCACTCCTTCAAAGGTTAAAGCTACTTCAGTGTTTTACAATTTTTTTCCAGTATTTATTAATCCACATTCATGTATTCATGATTTTATGAAGTCTAGACATTCGCCATCATCATCTCCTGCCAGAATTATTACAACACCTTTTCAAGGATTTCTTTATTTCTGTTTTCATTTCCATGGAAGTCTATTCTCGGGACAGATGTTAGAGTCCTGAAAAGCCTAACAACAGTAACAAAACAAAAAATCCAAGCCCCTTCTCCTGCATTGTTGTTAAACTCCAGTAATTTATTATGTAACACTGAAAACTTCAGGTTCCATATTGTTATTCCTTTTTACCTGTCTACTGATTATGCTTTTCTACTCTAGCCTTACTGATCTGCTTGGCTTTCTGTTTGTTTGTTTGGGGTGGGGGTGGTATGAATGAGAAAGCCCAAAGATGCTCCTTCTCTAGGAGGGATAACTTCTCATTACTACCCTCTAGCAAATTCCTTCTCAGCTATATCTGTATCAGATACCTGAAAAGTGAGAAAGAATCTCTTGCCTCATCTCCATATTTTCTTAATGTACACAGGGAAAAAACATGGGAATATATGCATATAAAGTGATATAGCATAAGAATTTGTAATATAAAGAGGTTGAAAGAATAAGGAAGGATATAAAAGAGGTAGGTTATTGTATCTGCAAAAAAGAAAAAAAATGGTAAGAAAAAATTTAAAAATAAAATAAAAATATGATGATAGAACAATTCACTTGAAGTAAGTATTTTTTTACTCCTAAGATCGAATTTATGTCATATTTAAGAGGCTGAATGTCTTGAATTCTGAAGCAGGAAATAGGGAAAAATAATTAGAAGTAGTGATTTTTTTTTTTTTTTCAGATCAGCTTGGGCAGATGATCTCAATTACTTTATGCCTTTTACCCATATATTGTCAATTACATGTATTTATATGATTATATAAAGCCTTATTGTAACTGTGTCATAAAGGAGCTTGTTTTAAATTTCAAATATTTCCCAGGGTTTTAAAGAAATGAAGAAAGAAAAGAAATATTTGAGGGAATTTGTGAAAGATTACCTCTATTACAATGTAATTTTCAATCTGAGGGCAGGAAAAGGGTACTGTAGGAAGCTAAAAGGAACATCCTATAGCTACTACATAAGAAAAATTCTAGTATCACTCTACTGAGAAGTCAGAAAATCTCAGAAATTATTTTTGGGAGTGCAGAAGTGAGAAGTATCCCCATGTGTGTCTCTTACCTCACACATTGTTAAAATTTTCTTTTTTATTATCTGGTTCTTGTTTTGTTCTATTTCATTTGTTTTGTTTTGTTTTTTGCAGGAAACTTTAAGTAACTTCAGGTACCAAACATTTATTTTTGCTTTTCATTCCAGAAAATAGCAAGTGTCTGCTATTGTTCACTTGTTCTAGAATGATAAAGTGAATTTCTTTTGGTCATATAATTTTATAATTTTTAAAGAAAAAGGCAAATGCTCTCAATTGGAGAAAGCAATAGACTCTTCTTCTTTTTTGTTTCCCCACAAAATAAACTCAAGGAATTTGCTATTTAAATCATATTTTAAGAAAATAAGTTCATTTTTCAAAATTTCCCCAAAGCGTTTCTTACATAAAATTTTTATATTTGGCAAATTAAAAGACATACATTAATTTCCAACACAAAACATAATTTCTAACACAAAATAGATTGAAAAGTATCTGAGCCATTTTAGCCAATGGATGATGATAAACTGCAGTGCAGAAAACAAGTAATGTGTGCAGCCAAGTGATGCAGAATTTGGTGTTAGAACTAATTTTGTTTAACATCCTCACTAACAATCGTTTGGATGTGGTAAGCAGCAAATTAATTTAGCTCATGGTGAACATAATATTGGGAAATTTTGTGAACACTTTTTGGTCAAACGTGAATTTAGTTCCTCAAAATCATTTAAAACGAGATTCACACCATATGTTTTGTGTAATTATTAAAAAATAAATAAATAAATAAGCCCACAATCATTTAAAGTGTATACTGAATCCAGGAAATTTCATTTAAAAGGTGTTAAGAAGCTACATTAATCTAACACTTTATAAATATATGTAAAAACTTCAAGTGTCTCATAACAGGAAATATGTTCATCATTATTCAGTAGTATAATGTGATGAGACCTTGAAAATTATGTCATTATTTCTTTTGTATGCTAGAAAATGGATCATACAATAACCTAGCAACTTCACATCATCCTATCATGAAGGTGAATAAACTGGAGTAGCATAAAAAGAAATAATCATGAATTTATTATAGTGAAGTCTGCATAAAAATATGTAAGGCAGAAATAATGTTAAAATATTTTAAATAATAATGGTTTAAAATATACTATACTGTGAGGAAAGTAGTGAAGGGATCAAATTTGTTCTTTAATGTGTTCTGGAATACTGTCTTGGAACAGAGCCCAGAGACAATTGGGGATCCTCCTGAAAGCTTGGATCCAGAGGTGACTAGAGGACAACCAAGAAAAGTGCCTCTGGCCTCTGCCGTGACCAGTGGCACTGGGTCCCAGGGCACACACCCACTCTAGGATGTCACAGGAAGCTCTAGTCTCCTCTTTCTACTCCAGCGGCAAATGATGTCTGAGTAAGATGAAAACTTGCAGCCCATCTATCTATTGAACAAATCAGAATCCGTCTTTTTATTTTTAGTTGATATTTGAAAACTAAGTGTTGTGCTGGTGGTTGATGATTGATGTGACTCATTTATATTTACAGAGTGAGATATTCATTGAGCTCTTGGAATGACACTGGGTTACACTGGAATTTTTGAGTCATAAGCAAGAAAGGATGAATAGAGGAGGGAGCAATAGTTTGAAAAATGAGAAAAGAATGGGAAATCTATGATAGAATTTATTTTTAAACTATCATAGACATACTGCCCCTGCTTTTAGTTAAGTCAAAAATGGATTAGGTTCTCCTAGTGTCTTATAATGTAAGTCTATGCACAGAATGCATGAAGAAAGTAGAGCTGTGAGGTTGAAAGTTTAGTCTTTTATTTAAGCAGGCAGGCTGGACCCAAATTCCACAGCTAAAATTTATTAACTTTGTGAACTTTGATAAAATCAGTGTACTGTCTATGCTTCAGGGTTCTCAACTAACAAATCATGTCACAATAAGACATAATATTTGTGTGTTAAATTAAATGATATATGAAAAGTGCTTGATGCATAAGAACACAAAGATTATTAACTGTGCTTACTTTCAAAGTGTTGCCCTTTTACTTTCTTTTTATAGCATTCTTATTAAGCAAAATACTATATTTCATTTGAACAGTACCTGAAAATACCATAATGCTCTTATACATTTGAAATATTAAGTTCTTTTTAAATGATCTCTATTTCTCTTCCATACTCCTCCAATTGAAGTTACTGTGTACATATTACATATATATATATATATATATATATATATATATATATATAATTACATAGACCTATTTTCCATCCCTCAGTAAGATTTCCTCTTCTTTCCCTAATTTGTACAAACCTCTTTTTTAGGTATGTACTTTTCCTCTAAAAATCTCAACTTTTCTTTCTCAAGACTCAACTAAATCTATATCCCCTCTTTGAAACCTTTCTTAAAGCAATCCCAAGACTAAGAGGTTGATTCCACTTCTTCTAAAGTGCTAACTTCTGCTCTTTCTCAATCAGAAAGTTACTCTGGAAGACTACTCATGATACAGGATTATTCTCCAGTAAAGAGTGAAGAAAGAAAAAAAAAATTAAACGAGTTTAAAGAAAAAAAGGAAACCAACATTAATGTTTACTGGAGGAAAGTTTAATCTTTTAAACAATATTATCACCAATAAAGTGTGTGGAAATTTTAATAGGTGGATAAGCATAGTCTGACAAAAAAATAAGGTTTCAAGACAACTCATCACAACAGTTAATGAAGTAAGAGGGGAATGAAACACACGATAGATGAGCAACAGATTTTGGAAAACATCACTATAATCCGGAGAGGCACATGATGATAATGTTTTATTTAGTCATAACTGCATAGAAGTGTTCAAGAGGGACTAGACATATGAAATTTTATAAAAACTTTCTATAGGTCATTCATAGTTTGTTGTAAATAGGTACTTATTTAATGCCATCATAAAATATATATAATTTTAGATAAAGTAGCCATTCTGTATGATGTTATGTGGTTTTAATTGCTATGAACTAGAAATAGATTTAACTAGTTCTGCTATCTGATTACAGTTAAGGAAAACTCCTGATTTGATAATGGACTCCAAAACCAATTTATTTTATTTATCAATACCTTGTAGCCCATAGCAAAAAAGTTACATTTTCTTATATACTACTACTAGTTCATCTTGGATGATGCAGCAATAATTAGATTACTTAAAATAAAAATCCTATGGTTTCCAAATTCAGTGATTACAAGTTAAATTGAAACTTTTATGGACAAAAGGAAACTCTAGATTTAATAATATTTTTTGACTAAAGTCCTTTCACCTATGTTTTGGGGTGGTTTGGGACCTCAATAATATTTGGGTTTCAGACTGTTTGAGAAAAATGTGGACACTCTCAGTAAGATCATCTATTTCACAAAGCATCTGTAGAATGTATCAATCCCATCACTGCTTAAATGACTATTAAAATGTATGGAAGTGTCTTTACCAATAAAAGTAGAATCTCTACAATACAGTTTCTTCAGAGAATATGATATAAAAATCTATGTATTTCAATAATTATCAAATCTTTGAAAGAGATTAATTTTTATGGAAATTGGCTGAATGAATAGTTCATAGCATCCTCTATGTATTAAAGTATGTAATTAGATTGAGTCAAATCATCAGGGATCTTTTATATGGTCACATCATTTTGGCTCTTTACAGAGCTCTTTTTCCTATATGTCCTTTGAGATTTTATCCATGTGCTCCTTTGTCCAACATAATTTCCTAGATTGTTTATTTAAAATTTATTACTTGTTTACCTAAACTATACTATTGGGCATATAGTCTCATATATCCTATGAACTTATGGGAAGCTAACAGTCATATATAATGGCATAGCTGGTATGTTAAAATAAAACCAGTCCACATGAAGAGCAAATATAAGGCTATGTGGGGATTTGATAGTAGAAATTGGTTTATTACTTCTTACTATTGTAAGTTAACACTTACTATCATAAGTTAACTTACTATCATAAGTAAATATATGGTAGAAATTGGTTTATGACTTATTACTATCATAAGTTAACACATAGAGTTTTGTTTTATTTTTGGTTTTGTTTTGTTTTGTTTATTTTTCCCTTTGCTTTACTTTTATCCCTCATAATATGGATGTATTTTATATTTGATTTGAACATCATGTGAAGTCAGCTTGGGGTATGGATATAGGCCATATGAAAAACCAGCATGGTGGTCATCGGTTTTTTCCTCAGTCAGCACATCTCGACTATTTTAGAAAGAAGCCATGTGGTTAAAATGGGGACAACATCATTAAAATCAAGGTCCCACATTAGGAAGGGTATGTGCTATGGTGAGTACTGTGAAGTGTGTAAACCTGGCAACTCACAGACCTGTAACCCTGGGGCTAATAATACATTATATGTTAATTAAAAAATAAATAAATAAAATAAAATCAGGGTCCCTTGATCACTGTTAATTTGTCATGGATATGTATAAAACCCACACATTCACGGGTGCCTGGGTGGTTCAGTCGGTTAAGTGACTGCTGTCAGCTCAGGTCATGATTCTAGGGTCCTGGGATACAACCCTACACCTGGTTGCCTGCTCAGTGGGGTGTCTGCTTTTCCTTCTGTTCTTCCTTGTGTGCACCTTCTCTCTCTCTCTGTTTCAAACAAACAAACAAACAAATAAATAAGATCTTTAAAAAAACCCAACAACAAACAAACAAACAAACAAACAAAAAACAACACACACCTTCAGCTGAACAGAAATCCTGATCAGGGTATTATTTTATTTGGAATCAAAGAGAGAGTCTTAGTGCATTTCCAGTGGGGGACCTGTGAGATTGTGCACTATCCCTGGCCATGTTTCTTCCACAAGGAAGATGGTCTGTAACAGAAGAGGATGTTACCAGCACCTAGCAGAAGAAGTAGAGCTCAAGGTGAAGAGAGAAAGCTGACAGCATTTAAAGGTCTGGAGCACCAGCTCCTCCTCTCCTCGTCTCATGATCTAATTACATGAACCAATACATTCTTTTTCCGAAGACTTGTTTTAATTGAGATTCTATTATTTGCACTGAAGGAAAAAAAAGAAGTCCTAAAATCATGGAAACTTGTGTTTTGAAAATAGTATGCATTCAATGTTTATATAATAGATAGATGAGAACGTACACAGAGGAAGATGGTAAAGAGGAAAGTAACAGTCCTTGAGGGACCAAAAAAAAAAAGAGGAAGCCTACAAAGCTTACAAAGCCTACAAGACAGATCAACCTTACTTCCAAAACCATTAACTATGGTGTCAGGTGGCAAAAGGCCTAACAATACCTAATTTGCATAACATCACAACATAAAAACACAGTGTTAAAAAGAGTTCTATCTTAGAAAGACTTGTGTTAGAATTTTAGATTTATCACTGACTAGATACATACACTTGAGAATGTTAACTTTTTAAATTTTTATTTTCCTCATCTGTGAAGTGGAAATAATAAAATAACTGTCATAGCTGTCATAGTTGCATAAGAGAATTATTTGCTAAAGAATCTAAAGCACTTAATGAAGTACCAAATTTTTAGTAAGGACTCAAATTTTATTATTATTACAATAAATGCAAATATATCAGTTTTATTTTATGTGTTGCAAACACTATGCTAAATAAAAGTGGCTTGTCTAACAGAACTCCAATATATATGTTTTAAAACTAATTATAGTTAAAGGCAATTTTTTAATGCCTAACCTTATACCAGATTTTTTAAGTGCAATAGATGTATAAAATTCATAAATGAAATCCAAGTTTGGGGAATTTATTCATTTATTTACCCATTTGATAAACCAATAAACATTGTTGAGGCTCTATTGGATATTGAATTAATTAAGGTATAAATTCTAGTGATGAATAAAAGACACACAAATATATAAAATATAGACATATATATTTTTGCCTAAGTTGACCTTACTTAATGAGAAAATAAAAATAATACTGTAATAGTGTTCTAAAAAAAAAGAACCAATTAGTACTATACATATATATATATATATATATATATATATATATATATATATATATTTTTTTTTTTTTTTCATTTAGAGAGATTTATTTTAAGACATTGGTTTTGTGAGTGTGGGCCTAGCAACTCCAACATCCACAGGCTAAATTGGCAGACTGAAAATTCTGAGTAAGAGTTGATATTGCAGTGTTGAGTCTGAAATCCTCAGATAGGCCTGAAGCTCAGGCAGGTATTCTGGGTTTTTTTGTTTGTTTCTTTGTTGTTCCTTTTTAGTTTAAAAAATTATTTATTTCATCATTTTTATGTTGCAATCTCAAAGCTGAATTTCTTCTTCTTTGAAAACCTTGGCCTTAATTCTTTAACGCTTTTAACTGATTGGATGAGGCCCACCCACATTATGGAGGGTAATCTGCTTTACTAGAAGACTACTAATTTAAATCTTAATCACAAAAAATACAGAGCAACATTTAGACTGGTGTTTGACCAAGCACTGGGACATCATAACTTAGCCAAGCTGACACATGCAATTAACTATCACAAGTGCTCAACTGGCAAATCTCTCCAGTGACTAAATTGCTTGGCAATAATTATTCAATTTACAATTTGCATTTCCATGGTCTGAAATGGAATTTCAATTTCACAGTTTTTACTGGCATTGCAAAAATGTTACCTTAACTTCCTGGAACTCAGTTTTCTCTCTCCACAATGATGACAAAAGTAACCCTTTCCAATGTATTAAGACTGACACTTAGGAACAACAACAAAAAATAATGCAGAAACAAGTACCATTAATGTATAAGTCATATAAAATAAAATATCATGTGTTCAATTGTTATATTCTGCTTGGTCTCCTTAGATTTCCTCTCTTATACCAACTATATATACATTTAATTAAACCATTCTAATTAAATGGATCACATACTAACCAGTAATTATCAATGTGTTAATTGTATTATATTGATTGGGCAATATAATGTCTCACCAGTGACATCCTAAGCTGCTGGGCCCAAAGAGCCTTCATTAGGTGACATAAATTTGATTATTGCAACATGGTCCATTAAGCTCCTCAAAAATTTAAGTAAATAACTGCAATCTAACACACTCTAACTGATAAAATCACAAGGTTATACAACTCAAAAGTGGTCAAAGTAAGTTTCAAATCTTATTTGTCAGACTCTAAGTCTATCTTCTTAATAACTACTACCTTGGTTTTACTCACATGAAGAACTACTTTTTGAATTGTTACCCTGTGCCAGCAACATGTTAAGTGCTTCAGAGCCCCTTTCAGTTAATGCAGATGTTCTGTGCTATCCTCTATTTTCAAAGTCAATGTTCCTTTAACTTTTAAATATGACTTATTCCTTGAGGAGGAATAGTGACAAAAATGGAGACATTAGATTAAGTGGTGAGAAAGAAATAGCTGACCAATTTAATCTTCTTTAAATAAATGCAGTTGTTCTAAGTACTTTACTACTACTTAGTCATATAAATGAAATGGAATATCTAGATTAAAGCATTAGGGCTTTATAATTATACAACTGCCCCAGTGCTATATAAGGAGGAAAGTAAGAAAATATATGTGATTTGTCAGTAACTTAGATGTCTTCTCACTACACTAATAATACTCATCCAGTTCCATGGAATAAATTTAAGTAGTCATGTGTAAGAAAAAGATAGACAGCATTGACTCCAAGAAATCACTGCATTATTTATACTTGCTTTGAATGAGTCTAGTATTTAGAAGTTTTTTATTTATGTCTTTCAAAAATAACTTTCACATACACAGATTACACAGATTAACAATAGCCAGAAACTCTTTCTTAGTGCTCTTGCCATTCTTCCTACTGAGGAGAAATACTTATGTCCTTTCCCTTTGAAACTGAACTGGAACTTTGTTTTAACTACTACAAGATAGTGAAGGTCCTGGGATGTAGCCTGGAAGAGGCCTGGCTGTCCCTACTTTTGCAATTCTGGGTATTCTTGGGAAGGCCACAGAGAGAGGAGTTGTTTAAGTACTCCATCAAGAACTGACCAGTCCAGATTACCTGTTCAGCCCATCCTTCCAACCACCCCTCTAATACAATAAACAAGAAGGAGACACCTTGCAAGTTCCAGCTCACTGGAGCCCTCAGCATACACAGAGCTCCCCATGCAGCAAAGCCCAGTCATGACCACCTCAAAGTGTTGTGAGTAGTTTAAACATTGTTGTCACTCCACACCACTTAGGTTGGGAACTTATTTTTGTAAAATGGTAGATATTTTCACCACTTTAGCAACAACTCTTCCAGTTGTCTCAAGCAAAAAGTCATTGATACAGCTGATAGTGCCTCAGAGGAAAAGAAATACAACAGGGTTAAGAGGAATAAAATTAGCAAGATAAATTTTCTCATTTTATTCCTGGTACAGTGTTTTCTTCAATTCCATCATCCTTAACCAAAAAAGTCTCTTAACTGCCTTATTTTTAATAATATAGTCTAATTAAACAAAGGACCATTAGCAATACAAATATTACTCAATTTTATCAGTTTTCAACCACAGGTTAAGCTTAAAAGTGTAAAAAATGATTCTTATTGTGGTGATCATTTTGCAATGTACACAAATAGTGAATCATTATGTTATATGCCTGAAACTGATAAAATATTATATGTTAATTATGTTTCAATAAACAAAAGAGAACTATCCAATATGTATATGGTAAAAAAAAAAAAAAAAAAAGTTGACTATGAAAAGGCTGTGAAGTTGGAAGTTCAGGGTTCTCTGCTAAGCTCATTCAGCTTGTGGGCAGAATATATTTCCATGAGCATAGGGCTGTGGTCTTGATTTTCTGTTAGTGATGAACTGGGGAACACTCAGCTCCTGGAGACTGCAGTGGTTCCTTGTCATGTAACCTCAAAGATAGGTCACAAAATGGTGTCTGCTTTCTTTCAGGCCAGTAGAGTTTGACTCTGCCTTTCACCTTCTTTTCCAAGTCCCTTTGATGAGGTCAGGCCTACCCATGATAATATTTTTATACTTTAGAGTCGACTCAGTGAGACCCTCATCAGCAGAATGCTGTTTTATATTTTATATTTCTAAAAAAAAATTTTAGAGTTTGATTTGTCATCTTTTTATAGATTTGTAAGACAATCAAGTTCTCTCACCACTTTCTTTACACTTCAGGGGAAGAAACTATGCAGGATGGATACAACAGAGTAGGAATCTTGGGGACTAACAAATGCCTAGCATTCCATGCTGTAGACACTGGTCATTATTACTTCCATTTTCACACGTGTAGTTCTTCTCTATCC
The DNA here is from genome assembly GCF_030435805.1 of Mustela lutreola. Taxonomy (NCBI): domain Eukaryota; kingdom Metazoa; phylum Chordata; class Mammalia; order Carnivora; family Mustelidae; genus Mustela; species Mustela lutreola. Next base: position 109,958,435 of record NC_081295.1, read on the forward strand.
ACAGTTTTATAAATTATAGATTATAAGAGGGCATGGATCATTACCACAGTGTCCACTTAGGAGAACCCTTTGTATATATGATATGTTTCTATTATATATTGATTAAATACATATATGTATAAATACATGTATACTTACACATATCAAAACTATGTACCCTGGCATTCCCTTAATCATATCCTAATCCACTAGTTAAAACTTCAATTATTTGTTTATATCCATTTGTCTTTCAAGGAGTTAAGATTTTTTGTGCCATCATTGATTCCATCTAATGCTACATGGAAGCTCCATAATATTTTGATCTTATACTATACATAAAACATTGAAGTAGCTACTAGGCTACAAAGTTTCTGCTCCCAGAAATATTTTCATCTAGATAAAAAGCAGATACCGGGGCGCCTGGGTGGCTCAGTGGGTTAGGCCACTGCCTTCGGCTCAGGTCATGATCTCAAGAGTCCTCGGATCGAGTCCCGCATCGGGCTCTCTGCTCGGCAGAGAGCCTGCTTCCCTCTCTCTCTCTCTGGCTGCCTCTCTGTCTACTTGTGATTTCTCTCTGTCAAATTAATAAATAAAATCTTTAAAAAAAAAAAAAAAGCAGATACCAATCATCCTATTTTTCAACTATCATTTGTTTGTTCTATCTAAGAGATAAAGGCAATACAGTTGATCCTTAACATGGGGTTTGGGGTGACAACCCTTGATGCAGTTAAAAATCTGCATATAATTTTTGACTCCCCCAAAAGTTAGCTGGTAATAGCCTACTATTGGCTGGTAGCTGTACTGATAACATAAACAGTCATTTAAAAATCTGTGTGTTAGGGATGCCTGGGTGGCTCAGTTGGTTAAGCAGCTGCCTTCGGCTCAGGTCATGATCCCAGCGTTCTGGGATCGAGTCCCACATTGGGATCCTTGCTCCGCAGGGAGCCTGCTTCTCCCTCTGATTCTGCCTTCCATTCTGTCTGCCTGTGCTTGCTCTCACTCGCGCTCTCTCTCTGACAAATAAAAAAAAAAAAAAAAAATCTGTGTGTTATATGTTTACCTGCTATATTCTTACAATAAAATAAGCTAGAGAAAAGAAAATGTTATTAAAAAATCATAAGGAGGAAAAATATATTTTCAGTACTGTATTATATTTATTGAAAAAGCTCTGCATACAGGTGGACCCATGCAGTTCAAACTGGTGTTATTCAAAGGTCAACTGTATAATATAAATGTCAAATAATTAGAATGAATAATTAATGACATAAAAATTTAGAGAACTGATACCTATACTGTGTTTCTTGGTTATTCTTTATCATTTAATCAATTAAATAACTGAGGAGATTGAAAGTGTGTACTATAAATGGGTCTTTCTATTTACTTTGTGCTAAATTTAATATTGTTTCCATATATTTCCTTTTTTATTGAAATATGTCACAGTATAACTCAATGAGAGTAGTATAACTAAATAGATATTCTGTGGTTCCTTCTCCAGTATCATTACATCTTTTCTTTTGTACCTATATTGAAGGTTTCTAAGATGAAATTCTTTATCTTAGCATACTCAATAGATGATATGCAATTGTTATTTTTTATTGTTATTCATTAGCTGTGTAGAACACTAGGTGCGTTCTCTGAGTGTCATTACAAAGAGAGCCTTATTTATGATATACTCTTGACAGCAGAGTCAGAAATACATTTAGAATGTGTTAAGATATTTTGCTTACTGATATATAACGTTATAAAGATATTTCAACAAGCATCACTATAATTTTCTCACTCATGCAACATTTTAGTGCTGATGAACTTGGACATTATCCAAAAAAAGGTCAAGAATAGATACTCCAAAGCCTTTGCAACTCCATATTTAACCGCCTTCCTGTAGACTGACATAAACTATAATTTTAATATATAGACAGATCAGTCCATGAATAAGAAATGCAGAATTCTGAAAATAATAATCATTAAAATAGTTTCCATCACTTCTCTCATAAACACACAAAATATTGTAGCAAAAGAGGCAGAACTAGTCAAGACATATGAGTAAGATTATTAAGATTGGGTACTAATCTGAACCTTGCTAAAAATGTAAAAGTAATGCCTTACATTAACCTTTTCTAAAGGCATCACCTAAGGCTTTCAAATTCCTTTTGATATTGCAAGCAGATTTATCTATGTGGCCTCCTGTATGCTTTCCCCATAGAAATTAATTGACTTTATCTTGCAGAGGACAATATTTCTAGATTATGTCTTATTTCACCTTGAGTCTGATTTGTAGAATTGTTTCATGTGAAGCTATGCCAATTATTAGAATTACTTTGTATTTTGCAAATATATTTTTAATGCAAATGATAAAATGCATAAGAACGAAGCCATATAAATATTGCTCAGCCATCACTTTTTTTTTTTTTTCTGCCAACTGCTGAGAGCTAAAAGCTCTCTATTATCAATGATGAATATGTTTTCAATGGGGAACTCAATTTCAGACAGAGTCTTTCACCTGTAAGCTAACTGGTAGATTCAGTTTGCAAATGCAACACCTAATGGAGTTCTCTTATTAGATCCACAAACAAAGTGGTTTTGGACACAGTCTCCAGTCAATCTCTGCTAGTGATTAATAGGGACAAATATAACAGGAAGTAGGGCCACTGAAGTTAAAAAACCTCTTTGGTGAACTAATTATAAAAAATGATGCTTATGATCTCCCCATCCAGAGAAGTTATGAATATTAGTCACAGATTAAGACATTTTTAATGTTTTTATTTCGTTTAATGTTGTTATGTAATATTACTTAATACTATAATGCAATGCTGATTTTAATTTATAATACTTTATTTTCATGTTTGTACTATCATAGACAAGACTGGTAAATTTTTTTAGAGTTTGATTTGTCATCTTTTTATAGATTTTAAGACAATCAAGTTCTCTCACCATTTTCTGTGTTCTAGTATCATTTAAATAATATAGAATAATCTGTTACTAGAAATCACATGTATAACTCTGCAACATAAATTATTTTTAGAAGTTTTATTTTTCACTTTTTCTTTTAAAATTTCTTTCTATTCGGAATGTCTACCAAATAATTTTGGCCTTTCACTTTTTTAAAAATAAAATACCAATTTCATTTGTCTTCAAGGTGGATAGTATAAAACAGCATTGGTATTAATATTTTGCATTTTCCATATCTCTATTTTATTGTGTCACATTTATAATATTTTTTCTTTGTTAGATTTTAAAGAGCTTTTAAAAACTATGTCCATTAAAATAGACAAATAGACCACTTATTTATTTATGATTATCATTTTCCATGCCTTAGAACATGCATTTTTTTTTTAATTAAATGTTTATCTTGGGATTCTTTAGGTATACTATGTTTGGCTTTTTTGTTTTTTAATTTCTTGTTTGTTTGTTTTTGTATCTTCATAAGTTGAAGGTTTAATTATTTTTTTCTTTCTTGATAATAAGATTTTTTGTGATACATTTACTTACAATAGAGCTTTCACTTTAATATTTTTTATCCGTTACAAAATGTTACCATATTCATTTCCTAAACACCTTAAATTGCAGTTTGAGTCCCTCTTTTATTTTAATTTATTTCGGATTTGGTATGTTCATCAAATCTTTTTTTGATGAATTTCCTGGATACCTTCAGCTATTCTACGAGTTGTTATCAATGCAATTATTTTTAAGTTTAAATCTAATTTAAAATTTTCTTTAAATCATTACAAAATGCCATTATCTATTCTATTATTTTGCTTCAGGATGTGCTGATATTTGAGTAAGTGTGTCCCAGAATATGATAGTGATGAGGAGTATTCATGAATATGTGCATGCTTGTGTGCATGAGTGTGCATGGACGTGTATGGAGGGAGGGAGAGAGGCAAAGGAAGAGAGAGTGAATGAGTAGGTTCATACAAGCATGTTCAGGAGAAGATTCAAAGGAAGGAAAACACTATGGCTCAATTGAATATTCAATAAAGTATCAAATTAAAATTTTAATAATTTAAAAAATTACACATTAACTATTTTAACTTTGACCTATTCCATAATCTTTTAATCTTTGCAACATCTTTGTGACATAAGAGCTATTAATAGCTCTCTTTTATAGAGAATAAACTGAGGCATTGAGAGATCAAGTGCTGCCTCCTCCTGAACCAAGTCTTGTTTCTCTTGGGCCTTCTGTCAGATTAAAGTGTAAAGATGGCAGGCTTATACGGGGAGAGAGGAGCCTTTGTGAATTCTGTGACCAACAGAATATGCTGAAATGATGCAGCATATTCTGTTGGTCATAGAATTCACAAAAAGAATGACCAACATATTGTTGGTCACAGTGATAATTCTTGATGTTTGGGAGACTGGCAATTCTCACTGACTTTCTCTTAGAACCCTGCACTGCCATTTTAATAATGTGAGTATCTTCGGTTACCCACACTGTGTGGAAGTTTAATGTAGACAGGAGGACAAGCCTGCAAAAGAAAGAGAGAACAGAGAGAAAGATGGTTATCTAATCAGATGGCAGATGTTCTAACACCCAGGCCATTTAAATCTTTCTAGCTATGGCCCCAGACATCATGGAGCAGAGGAGGTGAGCCATACCCACCCACTGAATTTTTTAAACCCATATAATGTGAGACATGATAATAAATTGCTGATTTACATGTTGTGTTATACAGGAATAACTAAATAGAATATGGTCATGTATTGCCCTCTCTCACTCTCTCCATATATGTGTGTGTATACACACACACACACACACACACACATATATATATATATATATATATATATATATATATGAAAGGGAATATATATTCAGTGCTTATTTATAATGATAATTTTGTTTCTAAGATATACCTAACATAATGTATATAGTTATATTCATATATTAACTTGTATTTTGTTAGAAATGTAAATGTAAAATGAGCACCAAATGCCAGTATAACTTTACCTTCATATATATATTTATCTTAAGAATTAGTTTTCTTGGGGCGCCTGGGTGGCTCAGTGGGTTAAGCCGCTGCCTTCGGCTCAGGTCATGATCTCAGAGTCCTGGGATCGAGTCCCGCATCGGGCTCTCTGCTCAGCAGGGAGCCTGCTTCCCTCTCTCTCTCTGTCTGCCTCTCCATCTACTTGTGATTTCTCTGTCAAATAAATAAATAAAATCTTTAAAAAAAAAAAAAAAAGAATTAGTTTTCTTAACTATCAAACTTTTAAATATGTAATGACCTTAATAATTTTCTGCTTAATAATGAATATTTAAATTTTATTTTATCTTTTCTTCACATCCATTAAAACAGCCTTTACTTCCATTAAAATAGAATCTTCATTTCATCATTAAAAAATAAAAAAATAAGCAGGACGCTAGCTGGCTCAGTCAATTAAACCTCTGCCTTTGGGTTAGGTCATGATCCCAGGGTCCTGGGATTGATGCCACTTTGGGCGCCTTGCTGAGCCCCTTCTGCCTGCTGCCCTGCCTGTTTGTGTTCTTTCTCTGCCAAATAAATAAAATCTTAAAAAATAAAATAAAGTAGATAATAACTATTTTATACTTTTTTTTTTCAATTAGTTTTTAGTCATGTTAGCTGTAGTATGTTTGTAAGTGCCCCTTATATCCAAATAGCATTTGGGTCTCTAGTATCTTGAATGGCCACTTGAATAGGTATAATATTTTAGGTTTGTAACTTTTTTTTTTTTTTTTTAACAAAAGTACATTGTGGAATCAGTCTCTATCAGCATATAATCTGGAGCGTGGCACTTTCTAGAAAGTTAATTTTTAGTCCTTAAGTGTTTTATATTTTCTATGTTGGGTATGTTTAGTGTGATTTTTTTTTAATATTTTATTAATTTATTTGAGAGAGGTAGATAGAGAGAGAGAGAAAGAGCGTGAGCACAATCAGGGGGGAGTGGCAGGAAGAGGAAGGAGAAGCAGGCTCCCCACTGAGCAGGGAGCCTAATGTGGGGCTGGATCCCAGTATCCTGGGACACTTAAGAGACTGAGCCACCCAGGCACCCCATAATGTGGTGATTTTTATAGACTGAAAAGAATAAATGACAAATATAAAGATATTCTTAATATAATGAGGGCTTGGGAGTCTTTCTTATTTAGTTTTCCACAACAAATTGATCATTAACATTTACCGAATATTTACTCTTTCCAACTTTCTTAGTTTAGGAATACAAGTATATAGTGGTCCTCTTTAATGTGTCTATGGCATTCCTTTTCATTTTCTCACCATTCTTATCTATTCGCTAACATTTTCTGAAATCCAGGGCTAGCAGAATTTCTTGCATTTATTTCCTACTTCATCACTTTAATTTTTTTCAGCATAGAAATTGTTGTTTGCTGGATATTGTGGTTTGCAATTCACTGTGTGAATCTTTCACCTCAATGCAATCTTTCTTTGGGGCTTTGTAAAGAAGTCTTCATTCTCTTGAAAATATGAATTCCAATTTGTATAAAATTTATTCCTATTTCTTAGAACAACACTTGTAGTAGGTATGATGCTATTTTCTTAGCTCATACTTACAGAATGAAATCTATGCTTTACTAATGAGGGTTGATAGCAACTTCAAGTTAAAATTGGATTGCCAAAGATTGACATGGGTCTTAACACAAATCTTTATGGACATACATGGTAAGAAAAGAAAATTTTAGATATAATTTTTAGATATAATTTTAGATATAATTTAGAGATTTTCACCACCTTACAAAAAAGATGTTATAAACTAGGGAGAGCTGGGAGCTGGAAATAGTAGAGTCAGTCACAGCAGGGAATTTTACCTTCTGCCTATGTGTGTCTTTTTAACGCTTGGTGCAGCAGCCAGGAGTCAGCCTCAGCAGGGTCCCTGGTGTTTGCCTGGAATATCTGACTTCCTTGAGAGCCAGCTACAGCATATCTCCTGATTTTGCCTGTCAGAACCTTCTGTTCCAAGAGGGCTCCAAGTCTAAGCCAAGAATAAACCCTGCCAGATGCACTTTCCTTTTTCTGGCTTAAAGCAGCAAGAATGTTTCCCCAGTGGCATTGCCAAGGTTGAAAATTCACTTCCAGTTGTCCCATGGTTCATCTTATGAATACAAATGATACTGCCAGCATTTGACCTGGCATGCTTTTTGGATAAAAAATAATAAATTTGTTATTACTTAAATATGTTTTCTTAGATTCTACATAAACAATTATTTAATACTTCTAACATGATGAGAAAACACTCCCTAATTTTTATTTATCTAGGCTTCTCTCCATTTTTAAATTTCATTTGCCATTTCAGTTAAAGGCAAGGTGGGAATGGCTAGAGAGTGGCTGGATGGAGGCTTGTGATCAGGTTGCCATCTCGACAAGCATATCATCTTCTCTGTTTTAAACATTAATATATTTAACAAAATATTAGTTCTTAGGACTTGAAGTTATCTTCTATTTATAATTTAAACAGTACAAAAAGAGAAATTTCCTTCAACTTTGAAAGTCCCTTTTGATAGAAGTTACTTTTAATGTAATTAGCAACACAACAACATTGATTTGAGACAAGTATTGAAAAAGTCATGTTGAATGTTAGGACAGTGATGTAAATCTTATTATCTCTTTTCTGCATTTTTTCCAAGACCCTGTTAAAGAAACAACCTGTATATGCCCAGTATATTACTTTAAAAATGAACAAAGAACTTATTTTTTCCTATTTCACAGAGTATAGGAATAGTACCTATTTGGTGTCAAATGATAGAAATTGATGAAAATATAATAAAAAGTTTATAAAAGAGAGAAAGAGAGAGAGAGAAAGGAAATAATCCAGCACATAAAGTGAATGCCTAAGGAGTTCTCTGCTTAATGGAGAACTGAATCCAAAGGATCAAATGTGAGCTGTGTTTATTTCTGTATTGGCTGCTTTTGTTTTCATAAGCGGTATAGCCTAGGGCTTGAAACAGCTGATAGATATTATCTGTCCTTACTGTGAACATGATTGCTAATATCAAGATTAGCACTAGTGCATGATTCAGTTATATATGAAAGTGGCTTTGTTGTTTTGTTTTTTTTTTTTTTTCATAGTACATACAAAATAGCTTCACCTATAATGTGTCAGACAATAAGTTGGTGACCAAGGCACAAAAAGATTAATGAGAAACTTTGTCCCTCCATTTGTTTCTCTTTCAGAAGATGAAATATGGCACCAATAACTGGTTAGTAAAGATGACATATATTAGAAAATGAAATTAATATTGAAGAGTGCTCCTATTTATCCACATAAGAACACATTTTACTTGAAAGCTGTATCATAAAGAAATGAGGACACCATTCCTCCTTCATGAAGACGGTCTAAAAAAATCATTCATTCATTCTGAGGCTAGTGGTTATGGAAGGTTATAGAGTTATGAAAGCTAAAGAAATGTTAAGGTGCAGTTTTTATGGTTTTAATAGTCCTCTTCTGATAGAGCAGTAAATAATAACTTCCTCTAATGAAGGTTTACACTGTGTCAACTTGCTGGCTTTTATTGCATCAAAACGCCCTTCAGATAACCCACGTCCATCCTGGGCCTGTGCTCTTATACCCACATTGTGTCAAGAGCTGAGCTGGGGAGACCTGGTTGATTAAAATGACAAACAAAAATTAAAGCAACAACTCTGAGTGTATTTACTAACTACACTAGTAGAAGCAAGAAACCAGAAATAAAGTATCCATATCACCAATATTCCATTTATTCTCCCACAGAAATATACCAACTGAAGGTTAGGTTAGGTGGAAGAATCATCTCATTGCTAGGGGAGCCCTGAAGAAAAGGCTCCTGTCCCACTGTAAAAACCTGGATCTATGTGGGGGAGGGAGGACAGTGGTAAGAATCAAAGGTACCAAGTACTAAGTCAGAGTAGAGAAAGGTGTCTTCATCTTCCCTAATGAAGGTACCTCATCTCCCCCTAATGAAGTGTTAGCAGAGGCAACAGAAAGACGTCTCCGAAGGCCCCTACAAGGCAATCTCCAAATGGAGACATCTGGGCTAGACATGCCACTATACTTAGAAACATGCTCAACTAAGGGGCGCCTAAATCCTTAAGACACACTGCAAGGTAATATCTGTAAACCAAATCTGTGTGGAGAGAACAGATTTAAAAAAAAAAAAAAAAATACACTTGGGATTTTGGCCTGGAGCTGGACTTTTCATTTTTTTTTTGAGAGCACACCTTAAAATTTTCCTTTTCCTTGGATTTCTCATGCATTTGACATTTCAAACCTGCCTCTGAAATTCCTACCATTAAATTTCACTGTATTAGCTAATTCATTACTCATTTGCAAACCCAGTAAATCACCAGGGCTCCCTACAATTATGTCTTCGAGCATCTTTTCCACCCAGAAAATCTGTTTTGATTTCACAATGCCTAACATTGATCACTTAGAAATGTCTGTTTTTTGCTCAGATTACCTCTCAGAATTCAATACAAAATTTCAGCTTTGGCTTAGGCATATTCTTTAGTATGAATAGTATGAAGTTTAGTATGAAGTTGTCACACAGGGACAACTTCAGAAACATCATTGGTTAATATCTGTCACCAATCAAATGCATTAGTCACTAAGTGTTGCTGAATATATTTATTAAATAATTCTTGATTCTCTACAGCACCTCTCCCACTTTGTTGGTTGTAGGTCTTTTTTATTTGTCTTGATAAAATTTTCTATTTTCCAGCTGATTTATTGTTCCCTTTCTTTATACTTCCAATTCTTTCTTTCTACTGGTAACAGGTCTTTTCAAAATATGTATTAGTCAAGGCCATCTCAAATCTTAAAATCTTAATATTTTATGTTTCTCTGATGGCCACAGGATACAATAGTTCTGGACACTAATTGTCTATTCTTATCAAATTCTCTGTAACTAAAACATAGCAAATTGAGCTTTTGACTTTTTTTAATTTATAGATTAACTTCCTTTGCAATTCATACCTTTGAGCAAATTACTTTTCTTGACTGAGAAACTTCTTATCATTTTCGCCATGGTTCAACTCCTATGTAACTATTAAATAGGTTTAATTTAAATATCACCTTTTATCTCTCCTCAGGGATTACTCTGTATATACCTCACAGAGCTAACAATCATCATAGCATTCTCTCATTATGTGTTTACAGGTTGATTTCCTTGCTAGACTGTGAGCTACTCAAAAGCTGGATTTTTTTATTCATTTGTGTGTTCCTAGATAATAGATATGTGTCTGAAACATAAAAAAAGCTAATGCATGATTTTTCATAAAGGAATATTAACAAAAATAATTTTGATTGCTAGAGTACTAATACATTCCGAAAAATAGAGATATTTTAGTAAAAATTATTTTGTAAATATATTTCTTTTTTTATAGCTAATACTGCCTTCTATTTTCATATTCAAAAGCATTTACTAAGTATACATATCTGTCTGTATAAAGTACCACATGCTGTATATAATGCTTTCAACATGTTTCTTGTCCTCTAGAAAATTAAAATGTAAGACATATGCTTTATCTCTGAATTAAGATAATTTGCCAAGAAAATTTCACAAGTATTTATCTTGGAAAAGTGTGTGAGAAAAAATTAATTTTTTACATGAAATACCTCCAACATATCAAATTTATTCTCCACAATGTACAATTTCTATATTCAGGGAAGCGTGAACAACAATGATATATGTCTGCTTTTGTAAATATAACTTAAATTGCTTTTCTTCACATTAAAATGTAAAACTATTATTTTAAAAATCTAAACTGAAGTACTGTAAATACTGTTTAATTTTAAATATCAAAGCTGTAAAGTAACAGAGTATGTACCATTGCATGTTAATGAATTTTTAAAAAGTTTCATTTAAAAGAGTAGTAACAAAACGTAATATAAAGTTAAAATTTTAAACTCATGGCAGAATTAATCAGATTGTTCTTCACTGCTTGAATTATACAACAACTGATTTTTAGTATGCAAATTAGTGTCAAGTGCACATTTTCAGGAATGCATTCAGTTCTTAAAATGTAGTAAAATGGCTCATTAAAAAAATACACTTTTATGTAAATTACCATTTCTACTCATCTAACCAAACCCTTACAATTAAGATTATGTGTGATATGTTTAAAATCTGTTAAGAATTACTAACTTTAATTACTACTAAATTAAAAATTAATCCTAGACGACTTGACAGTCAACCCTTTTGGAATACTGTAAACAGTATTTGGAGTATGGATACATGGGTTTAAGGACAAATCATGCTTTCTTACTAATGATTTCACCTATGAGGAGGTACTTAACTTCCATGATATAATTCATATAAATTACACATAGACACACACAGACACACACACACATTGTGCTAGCTTTGTTCAAGTAGTAATTATGTGCAAAACTAAAGCATGTGAAAATTATCATTTTTGGATAATAATGATGAAGATAATGATATATGAAGGCAGAGGCAGTGTATAATAAACATTTTTTGGACAACATATAATCAAAACTACAAAATTAGATAGGAAATTGGTTTGCATGGAGTTCTTGCCACACTTCATCTACCAAAACAATGCTAACTAAATAAAAGAATAAATAAATACATTAATTAGAATGCAAACAATGAATCTTGGAACACCACATTAAAAAAACTAACGACATACTGTATGGTGACTAATATAATAAAAAAAAAGAAAAAAATACATTAATTGCAAATCAAATCAATGCTGCTAATAGTACACTGTTATCTCAGTTGGTAGTTTGTCAGACAACTCTTTCAAACCTGAGTCTAATTGTGAACATTGGCCAAGTTTTTAAAGTTTTTAAATCTTTATGCACCTTAATTTCTGATTACGTTTTTAAATCTTTATGCACCTTAATTTCTGATTAAACAAACAAAAAAGATACAATAGTATAGGGGTTTTCTTAGGAATTAATTAGGTGATCTATATTCTTAAATTTATTTATTTATTTATTTATTTGAGAGAGAGCACAAGCAAGGGTGGGTTTGGCAGAGGGAAAGAGAGAAGGAGAAGCCGACTCCCTGCTGAGTGGGGAGTCCGGAGCAGGGCTCAATCCCAAGACTCCAATATCATGACCCGAGCTGAAAGCCGATGCTTAACTGACTGAGCCACGTAGGCAGCCTTAGGTCTCATACATTTTTAGAAGTATTTAAATAATGTCTTGCATATAGTAATATTTCATATATGTTATAGAGGACATCAGTGCCATCGTCATCATTATTGTTTCATTGTCTTTTGATTGTCATCATTAGCATAGGGTAGTAAAAGAAATGGATACTTTTAATTTATAATTCTTTGGAAAAGGATGCTGCTATATTATATACTCCTTTATAATAATTTTTAATTATTTTATTATATACCTGTATATACTCCTTTATAATAATAGCTTTATTATGCTTTGACTTACTGCATATAAATGCATAGAGTTAAAAACAAATTGTTCTACTATTATGTATGTAATTTATTAGAACATGAATTGTTTTTCATTAAATGATGTACTGTATAATCTTAAATCAGTAAATATAAAATAAAATATAAATATAAAATTATAAAATAAATAGTATTTATTCTGAATAATCTTTTAAAATAGTCATAATGGACTTAGATTGGACTTAGGTTATCATTTTACACCTAATTTTGCAAAATGTGTTTTTTTTTTTCTACTGGAAAATAGAAAGAGCTTTCTTACACTCATTTTCCTGATTTGGCATGCTGTGATTTGCAACTGTTTGATGAAAGGGAATTATTTTGCAAAGGTGTTTTCATCACTGGAGTGCAGACAAAATCTTTCTGAATTGTGTTGTACCCGTGGAACAGAACCTTTAATGAAACAAAGTTCTGACATGACCCATCTTTTCACAGCTACGTAGACCTATTCAGAAGCACTGGAACTGGGACACCTGGGTGGCTCAGTTGGTTAAGCGGCTGCCTTCGGCTCAGGTCAAGATTCCAGTGTCCTGGGATCGAGTCCCACATCGGGCTCCTTGCTTGGCGGGGACCCTGCTTCTCCCTCTGCCTCTGCCTGCCACTCTGTCTGCCTGTGTTTGCTCTCGCTTCTCTCTCTATGACAAATAAATAAATAAAATTTAAAAAAAAAAAAAAAAAGCACTGGAACTATATAAAGACCATCAGGGCTGATCCATATTACTCTCTTCATTTGTAAACCCTCCCCAGGACTTTACAATAATACACTCTTAAGTACCAGCTTTGAAGAAAAATCTTTTGAAGGATAAAAATAGGAGCAACTAATTTCTAAGAGAAAAGAATGTTATTTAAATTTGAGATCAAAATAACTTGAAATAAATTTAGACAAATTGCCATTAAATATTCTTTTAGAAACATAAAGTCAAAGAAGCTTGTTTTTTTCACTAATAGTCATCTCTCTGTACAAGGAAAATCTCACATACTATTATTTCATAATGAAACTTATGGCTTGAAAATCTTAGTATATATTTTAATATCTTTAGATATATTCTCTTTGTATTTCATAGTGGTATCTTAAAACAATAGTCAAATAAAATGTGGGAAATTACTTCTAAAAGATCTAAATTTTTTTTTTAAGATTTTATTTATTTATCTGACAGAGATCACAAGTAGGCAGAGAGGCAGGAAGAGAGATAGGGGAAGCAGGTTCCCTGCTGAGCAGAGAGCGCGATGCGGGACTTGATCCCAGGACCCCAGAATCATGACCTGAGCTGAAGGCAGAGGCTTTAACCCACTGAGCCACCCAGGAGCCCCAGATCTCATTTTTTTAAGCCAACATTAAACAACTTTAATTTTCATATTACATTTTGTGAAAACTCATCTCATTGTTTTCTTCATCCTCATCAGGTTAAGTAAATGTGTGCATATTCTATCTTGTCATAGAAAATAAGATAATACCATGACTTTTCTTTATCCATTTCTATATGGAAATTGACAACTATTTTATATTCATGAACAAAATTGAGAATGCAAAAAATACCATTTATTTTCTCCAGACTTCTTGGGAGTTCTATAAATCTGTATTATATTAAAAAACAAAAGTATTTCTCTAGTTTATATTTACACATATGCAGAATTGCCCATATAATTCAGATCTAAGAACAGAGCAATTTTACCTTTTTCTTTACCAGTTTAGACAAAAACGTGTTCTATCAATTCAGAAAAAAAATGAGCAATTTCTTAAGTCAACCTGGACTTGAGAACAATGGGAAATGGAAGAGAATATAAATCATATTTTTATCTTTTACATTATTATAGAATTAGATATTACAAAGTTAATTACCATAAACTTAAAAAATATATAACCTTATAAAACTATTACCCTTCTTTAGGAAAAAGAACCAACATGAATTATCAACTATTACACATTTTGAACTTCATTTATTAATTTATTATCTCATTTAATTGCAATTAATTAATTAATTGATGTCCCTATCAATTGATTTGTTGTGGAGAATGAAAATCTATCCTCGGTATTTCTCTGCCCCTATCAGTCTCCCTATGTGGTCCTTGAAATTCACGCATTTGAAGGAATGGCCACTTTTACAAATCAAGGGCATTTCTTTGAAACAAGTAAATATGTTATAATTTGTTTTATTTAAAACCTGAGGAGTGACATAAATATTACAAAATTTAAAAAAATTCATGATACTTCATTTAATTTCTTAAAAATATTTATAATTTCTTTTTACATGATTTTGGCTCTATCCTATCAGTTGCTCTCTCATATAAAAACAAATAGAAAATAATATTTTCTATGGGGGTTAGTAAGGCAGTCCAGTCATTTGCCTATAATGTTTTTTAATGTTATTAAAATTTGCTTTTTAAAATTATTATAATTTAGAAAGTACCATAATGTGTTATTAACAATGCCACATAAATTTTTGGTACTATTACCAAATAAGGATTTATTTGGATATCCAAATTTCCAAATAAATTTGGACCATGTGGTTTATAATAATTTAAACTAGTTAAGTGTCTGCCTTCCAGGGGTCATAATCCAGGGGTCATAATCCAGGGGTCTTGGGATCGAGTTCTGCATTGGGCTCCCTGCTCAGTAAGGAGTCCGTTTCTAACTCTTTCTGTCTCTCTCCCTGCTCTTGCTCTCTCTCTCTCTCAAATAAATAAATAAAATTAAAAAAATATATTTAAATAAAAAAACTTCTTATTAAAAGGAAAAAGTACACCATTATAAATATTCTTCCAATGTGCATTCCATATGACACCTATCATATCACTTAGGTTTATAACAAGGGAGCATTACAACTGAAATGGATAGCAGGAATATTACTGGAAGCCATCCCTGTACCTAAATAGCTATCCATGACTTTATATATAGAGAAATTATGAGAATCATAGAACTATATCCTATTTTCTCCAACTAAATGTGTTGCTAACTCAACTTCTTCTCATCCTGAGAATGTCCATGGTCATTCTAGCACTAGAAACTGTAGGGAAAATAAAATCAATGAAAACCAAAAAGGAAAGAGACAATATTTTTCACACGTTGCAATTTATCTCACTCTTGCAAACATTATTAAAAATATATGTACATATGAACATATTAGTAAGATGCCACGCAAGTTAGAAGCCCTAACATTTAAATGTTATTAACCTTATGGTAAATCTACTTCCATAAGCACATCTTCTTGTTTTTTCATCAGCCAAAAGTAAAGCATACTTTTGAATAGAGAAATCATTATTTTGTATTATTTTGTATTATGTTAGATTTAAGTCAAATGTCATGTTTGCCTATGAATCTCCACTTGTCTTGGCATTATTTGTTGAATAGGGTATCTCTCCCCCATTGAATTGCTTTTCCTCCTTTGACAATATTAGCTGTGCATGTTTGTATGAGTCCTTCTTAGTTCTCTTATCTGTTCCATAGTGTTGCTCAACAAATACCACAGGGTCTTTATTGTTCAGCTATATAAGTTATAATATCAGGTGGACTTATTTTTCCCACTTTATTCTTCTTTTTCCAATTGTTTTAATTATTCAAGTTCTTTTGCCTTTCCATGTATATTTTAGAATAATCTTATTCTTATGTGTGTGCATACACACACACACACACACACACACACAAAATATCTTGCTAGGATTTTCATAGGAATTGCATTAAATCTTTATATTGATTTGGGGAGAATTAGCATCTTTATTAAGTTAAATCTTCCAATCCACAAACATAATGCATTTCCAAAATAAACAAAAATTATGTTCATATTGGACTTATTTTGTTCTTTATTAGGTTTCTGAAGTGGAAGCATAGATTATCAATATGACAATTTTCCTCTTTTCTAATATATGTATTTATTATTGTAATTTTTCCTCTTCACAACATTCTGATATATTGTATTCTATTTTCATTCAGTTCAAAGGATTGCTTTACTTTCCTTGAAACTCCTTCTTGACCCATGTATTACTGAATACTGTGTTGTTTAGTTTCTAAGTGTTTGAAGATGTCATGCTTATTGACTTCTAGTTTGCACTATTGTGAACAGAGAAAATACTCTGTATTGCTTCAATTATTTTGAGTTTGTTAAGGATTTTATATTCAAGAACATATTCTATCTAATATATGTTCTATGGGCACTTTAAGAGAATGTATATTTTATCATTTTTTTTTTTTTTTATTTATCAGAGAGAGAGAGGGGGAGAGAGTGAGCATTGTTAGGTGGAGTGTTCTATAAATGTTGGTTAGATCATTTTGGTTTAAGGTGTCTTCTAAATCCTTGCTGATTTTCTGTCAAGTTTTGTCAGTTGAATTATTTATTTAAATGTTTTTCATGGGCACCTGGGTAACTCAGTGGAGTAAGCATCTGCCCTCTGCTCAGGTCATGATCTCATGGTCCTGGGATTGAGCCCCACATCTGGTTCTCTGCTCAGAGGGGAGTCTACTCCCTCTCCCTCTACCCCTCCCTAACCTCACCTCCGCTTATGTGGGCTCTCTGTCTCTGTCTCTCTCTTTGTCTCAAATAAATAAAAATAAAATCTTAAAAATAAATTAAAAAAAAATGCTTTCCAGACCCACCCTCTCTCCTCTCTCCTTCCAGAAGTAATTGGCATGAATTTGCAATCTTTTGTATAGTCCCACATGTCACTCAGGCTCTCCTTTGTAGAGGGGCTACAGTGAACAATTTTTTATTTTTCTCTCTTCCAGCTCATTAATTATTTCCTTTCTCCTCTCCATTGTGTTATTGAACCCCCCAATTGAATTTTTTTTAATGTAGCTATTTTCCTTTTTCATTCTAAAAAATTCCATTTGCTGAGTGCCTGGGTGGCTCAGTGGGTTAAAGCCTCTGCCTTAGACTCAGGTCATGATCCCAGAGCCCTGGGATTGAGCCCACATATGCTCAGCCAAGAGCCTGCATCCCGCTCTCTCACTGTCTTCCTCTTTGCCTACTTGTGATCTCTGTCTGTCAAATAAATAAATAAAATCTTATAAAATAATAATAATAAATAAATAAAAATTTCCATTTGGTTCTTTATTTTTTTTTAGCTTCTTTGCCAAAACTTTCTATTTCTTTGTTTAACTTTTCTACTTTTTCATTTGTGTCAAGAGTTTATAATTATCATTTGAAGCGACTTCATAGTAAGTGTTTAAAAATATTTATTGGATATTTCTAATATTTCTGTCTTCTTGGTATTAACATTCACAGACTGTCATTTTTTTAATTAACGTCAGAATCTTTCTAGTTATTGGTATGATGTATGACTTTTACTAAAACTTGGACATTTTATGCATAATTTTATGAGATTCTGGGTCTTACTTAAACTGTTCGCTTTAAACTAGTTGTTTCTAACACCACATCTATAGAGGAAGGAAAGGTGTTACCTCATTATATGAGATTGGGTTACCAGTCTAGGTTTTCCACTTGACCTCTGTGGACAGATGGGAGGGTGGACTTATGAGAGGTGGGGATTTCAGCTCTCTCCTACCTTTCCACTGTTACCTCCCTCTCTGAGATACATAGGAATGCATCCTTACTACTTCCTACAGAGATGGTGTTATAATACTGATTCTCCGCTCTATGCTTTCTTTGAGACTGTCCTCTGATAACTGCAATAGGGAAAGACGTATGTTTCCCACATGGTTTCCACTGACCTCAACTTTAGGAATGGGGTTGCTCATCATTGCCCTATAGAGATGGAAGTCCTGGATCCCTTCTTGATCTTCCCTGATTGGGAGGTTAGAGCACCTTTTACAGTTTGTTTAAGGTGAAACTAGGTTCCTTACTTGGCCTTTGTTAACAGGAATGGGAGTGGCTCCATAATGGCATTTGACTGAAGCAGAGCAGTAACTGTCTATAAATTTACTGTCTCATTCAGCGCCTTTTTCTTGGTCTTTTGCCTAGAAAGAGCAGCTTTTGTTGGAGCTTATTTATCTGCACCCAATAGAATATCCACATTTATTATTTCTCCACCATTTACCTTGGTAAAGGAGACAGAGGTACAGGAGACAAAAAGAAAATCTAGATAACTCAACACCATGTCATTTTTCAGTTCCCAAGGTCCTTAGTTGGTCTGCCTTTTCTCCACCTTTCAGAGCGTATTTCTGTTTTGTTTTGTGTTTTATATATATATATATGTATATGTATATATACATATATATATATATATATATATATATATATATATATATATAATGTCTCAAGCTTTAGTTGTATTCACTTGGAGAAATAGAGAAATGTATGTCCACTCCATCTTCATGGAAATAGAAATAGTTTCTTCTTCTTTATACTCCACATTGGAACATTTTAATTCCTGCTATTAGATCTTTCAGGCCCAAGAACTCTTTTTATTACTATGAATATTCCAAATTTATAACACCCTGTTTCTGTTATGTAAATGCAATATATCTTTCTTATAGCAAAGGACAACTTTGTTTTAGATTTTTATCACTGTGCTTTATTTCCTATAGATTTTTTTGATGACTTTTTTGGTTTTAATCTTTTAAATTAAAGGCATTTACTGGATATCTAGTGATTCCAAAGCTTCTTTTCATTATTAAGACTAAGGCAATAAAAGTTGAATAGGAGGTCTTTGCACATAGATAGAACTTACCAATTGAAGAGATCTATTTTCCTGAAGTCTAAATATTGTCCTTTTTCTCTTGAAATGTTTAGATGCCATAGAGGTAAAAAATCTCAATATTCTACTTAAGTACACTGTAGATATAGTATATTTAGTACATATAGTACCTTCGTTGCCCTCATTTGGTGAACAAAGTAATACAGACTCCCTAATCCTTGTATATATCATGAAATATGTGTATGTTTGTATCTATGTGTCTATGAATCTTTTAAAAATTAATCTCCTGCAGAATACTCATATCCAGTTGTACCTGGAATTGTAATTGAACATAAACTCTCAGATTTTCTTTTTTCTTTTTTTTTGAGAGTAAGATTCCATTCTGTTCTATGAGCGATTTACCCTATCATAATGTGACAAAGATAGAAAATTACTGCTCTCTTCCAGTGGTCGATGAACACACCAATTGCTGGCCATTTTGGATTATCTGTATAGAAAATTGGCATGTTATTTTTACTTTTCACCTAGCAATTCAGCTAGAAATTCACCTAGAAATTCAGCTTTCTAGAGCATGCTAGGCTAGCTAGCACACATCTTTGCACTTTTCAGTGTCTAGAAGAATATTGTTTTAATTTTCTCTCTTATCATTGTGTTTATTATTTTATGATGCCATTGGTCCTTCTACTAGATATTTAGTGTGTTTCAGTAGCCAGCAAAACTAAGTGTCTACATTGGCAGAGCTAAATCCAGAGCATTTAGGTAAACAACCTATATTTTGGAGAAATCTTTAAAATACTTTCTCCATGTTAATGTACAATGATCCACTAGTTATTTTTTGTTTGTTTTTTTCTTTCTTCATTAGAGTGATTTTTTTTTCTGCACTGAACAAAGTTTGCCAATTGATAAAATATGATTCTAGAGTGGAGACATTTATTTCAATGTTATAAACCTTTACCATGGGCTTATTCAGTGCAGAATTATGTAAAAACTTACATTCCAAAGTAAATTTGGTAGTTGAAACTAAAATACGCTGCACCTTCATTTCATTTCCTCTTTTCAATTAACCAGCTCCCATCCATGTGTTTTTCTTGACTTTCTGGCAGTGCAATATTTTGAAGAGGTGTTTTTCTGTATTTCCCCCGCTTTGGAAATAGTACTCTATTTGATATTACAAAATAACAAAAATATTAATAGTAGAAGCACAGTTTTGTCTCATTCAGCTTTGAATAGGCTGCTTCTGCTATTTCTTTGAGACATTGAAATATCAGAGTTCTTATGGTGCTTCTTGCTTGAATTTCTTATTTCTGTATTTGTAGCTGGAATTTTTATATCAACTTTCAGCAGATCATTTTATTCCAACTGTGCCTTCTTACAGACACATTAAGAGCAATTCCCAGTGGTGCTTTTGGCTTCCTTAGAATTCGTAATCAGAGCCATTTAATCTCCAGATACCTAGGAGAGTCTCCACTCAACATGTACATGGAAGTTTGGCACTTCCTTCTTGGCAAAGAACAGAAGATTAAAAGAACTCAACTACCTTCCACATGATTTTGCCTTTAGATAGAATGTTTTTAGTTCATTGGAAATCCTAAGTCTCCACTTTGAAATGTTGGAAATACTGAAGGAAGCAATATTGACCTCGTGTTATGGTTGCCTCCTTTACACAAACTTTGTTTCAACACACAGGAAAGAATACTAATTTGTTCCATAAACCCTTGGAGTATTTGTGAAAACTGCTATCTGAAAAGAACAGTTGTACAAAACATCATGACTTGTGTATATCTGAGATAAATAATTTCCGTTGCTGCTGTGACCTCCCCTCAGGGGAGCACACATGCAGTCATCTCCCTTTATGCAGAACAACATGGTGTTGATATTCCATAAATGTTAGTAGTTATCTCTGTAATCACTAATTCTTGAATTCTGGCATGATTTTTTAATAGTTACATTTCAATGCATATTTTTTAATCTTTTAGGGGCCCAAATACTTCAACAACCTGATATGCATTGTGGAAAATCTAGAAAGCTCTTTAGTTTTACCATGCTATATGTTTTCACCTCTGTTCTTCAATTTCTAAATCTTATATGTGCCATAATGAAACTGAACACTTTCTTTCTCAGCAAAATACAAATTTATATATGTCCTAAATTCTTCTTACACTTTTATTTTGCTTCCCTTTCTGATTCAATAGAGCAAGCAATGTCATTCCATTTATTGTAATTTTTATCCAATTTTTCTTTTTTTTTTTAGTTTTGAGTGTACATCTTGTACTTTGTAAACTTAATCTTCAGAATTTATTTGTTTTGATATCCTTATAAATTGAATTGTTTTCTCAGTTTTGTTTTCAGCATGTTCATTGGTGATATACAATTTTTTTTGTTGTTGTTGTTTTAATCTTGACATTGTATCCTTAAAACTTGCTGATTATGACCGGAGCCAACAATAGAAGCTTAATGGACTGAGCCACTCAAGTGCCCCTTTTTTTTCTGTTTTAACATAGTCATTTATATCTATAAGTTTTTCCTTATTATTTTAGTTACAGTTTGTAAGTTATTTTTTTTAATGAGTGTAGTAATAAGTGGAAGTAACAATGAACTAAGAATATCAAGATTCTTATAAAGTTACTAAGACTGTGTAGTATTGATTTCAAAAGAAATAAATAGACTCTAAAGCAAAATAAAGAGACCAGATGTAGGAATATATATTTGGCAAAATTTTGGTGGTGTCCATAAGGAAAATACAAATAAATCTTATTACATATTTCACACTGTACAGAAAACTCCAATTTAATGTGTAGTCTAGATCTATACAGAAAAAACAAAATGATAACTGTCTAGAATATAATATAGCAGTATATTCTCTTGATCTTGGGTTGTGGTAGATGATATAAGGAAGACGATACCAAAAGATTTTACTATAAAGAAAAAGACAGATTGAACCACATTTATTTAAGAATTTCAGATTATCAAAGGACCAATCAAAAGCCAAAAGCAAAAATATATACACATATATATACAGTAGAAAATATATTTGATGTGTGTGTTTGTGTGTTACCATAATTATGTGGCAGAACTATTAGTATAACAAGTAAGGATTCTAAACCAACAAAAATATTCAAATGGCTAATATGTTCATGAAAAACTGGTCAACCTCATTAGCAGCCTGAAAAACAAAAATTAAAGTGCACTACCAGAACCTACATTTTGCAATGGCTAAAATCAGTCTGACAATATCAAGTATTAATGATGATGTGGGCAAGGTTACTCTCAGATTTGAGTTAAAAGTATAAATGCACTTCAGTCTACTGTTTGATAGGAGCTACTGAAGTTGAGTAAGTGTGCTTATGTTTGCTTAGACTTACTAAAGGTGAATATTCACATACCACATAGCATAGAAAATAAATATATAGATGTCACATATGTATGTATATATGTGTGTATCCATATATATAAATATATATCAGAAATGTATCATGTTCACTGACAGACATCAATGAGTATGTTCAGAACAGCATTGTTCATTGTATCTAATCTAATCTAGAGTCAAACAGATAAATCATATTATACTCATATGTGGAATAATATATGATATGAAATTCATTATTGTTTTATGAATACAATATTGTGATATTGAGTTAGATAAACATCAGAAATCTAGTATCGAATGTAGGAGGATAGACACTAAAGGAAACCTATTAAATGAATCTATTTAAGTAAAGTATAAGACACCCTAATTAATACAGTGTTAAAATTAGTTAATGCTCACCTTTAAAAGGAAAGAAGAGACAGTGAGTGGAAGGGGACACATAGGCCATTATTTATGTTCTAAATCTTGAACTACATGATTATTCACATAAGCATGGCTACTTTAGGCTATTTACTGAGTTACATATTTATGATTTATACATTTGCCTATGTGTGCTTTTTACTTGGAAAAAAAACTTCTTAAAATCACTGTAATTAGGGGTGCCTGGGTAGCTCAGTGGGTTAAAGCCTCTGCTTTCGGCTCAGGTCATGATCTCAGGGTCCTGGGATCAAGCCTGGCATCCTGCTCTCTGCTCAGCAGGGAACTTGCTTCCCCCTCTCTCTCTGCCTGCCTCTCTGCCTACTTGTGATCTGTCTCTGCCAAAGAAATAAATAAAATCTTTAAAAAAAAAGTTCTTAAAAAAAGTCACTGTAATTAATATCAGTTTTCACTATACATAATGGAAGAACCAGTTGTGCGAGAGCACTTGCCCATGTCTTAGAGAACATGATTTTGCCTAGTTTTTTACTTATTTTTTTCTGTCCAATTATAATATCTTACCGCCTCTATTTTTCATCATTGGTATCATTTCAAAAAATAATCTACTAATACAGAAGTTAGGATTACCAGATAACATATAGGCCATCCCACTGAATTTTAAATTTAGATGAATAATGAATAGCTTTTAAATATGAGTATTCTCAATATACTGCATGTGAAATATTTATACTAAAAAATATTTACCTACCTAAATTTCAAATTTGTTTCTGCTTTTTCATTTTTGTTTTTGGTTTGGCTAAATTTGGCAACCCTAACTGAAATAGTTCTACTCAGTGCAAAATGAAGATCAGATAAAAAATGATTCCATGGTACAAAATGCACAATATTTAATAGATCACAGAGATAGTAAGTATTTCTCATTTCTTAGTGGTGTGCTAAGGGATTATTAAAATAAATGTATTTTTGGTGTATATGAGAAAATAAGTATGAGTACCATCTCATTAAGTATCTTCCACAGTCTTATGAAAGCTAAATTTAATGGTGCAATATCTTTACCATTATCAAGCAAATACAAAAGAATTGTTTAATAATTCCAAGGAGAGTTACCAGATAATGACTCTGAAATATATATTACATCAGACACTTCTGTGCTTTAAAAATAAATAACTCACTGTTCTTACTGCTGAGTTATAGTGTTTTAAGCTTGTTTTCTAAAACTACTGTTCATTTATATTGGAGCTAATGATTTCGAGTAAGCAGTGCTTATTGGCATTGATCACTGGATAACTAAAGAGGAAACATCACAGCAAAAGCAACTGCTTGTCTGAAGTTAAATAATTGAACCGTTGATTTTATAAATGGTGAAGAAGAATAAAAACTTCATGTTGTTTAGGTGTCTGTTTTTAGTAAGATCATTAAAATACCAATATTTATAAAGGTCCCTGAAACTCATAAATGTATCTGGATGGAGAGGTAAAGTTAACAACAAAAATAAGTGTGGACAGTGAAGTGGGCCAGTCTATGGGAAGCTGAGGTCTGGAATCTATTCCAGATAATTGCACTGTGAGATGAGCAAAAGAACAAAGACCAAATAAGGGCTACAGACTAGAGCATTGTATTCTGGGAAGTTCATAGTAGGGAGATCCCAGTCAGGAGAGTAGGAGTCTAAGGTGGAATTTAATCCCAAAGTTTGTAGGAGAGACAAGGTAAGGAGACAGAACTTCTGGTAGGAAAACAGATTTCAGAAAATAGCAAGCCTACTATTCACAAAGTTGGTGCTATTGGAACAGAACAGTAATAAAAGATATCCTTCCAGCAGGGAGATTTTGTCTATAGGAAAGGCACAGCTTTGTAAGATATTAATAATAAATAAAACCTCACAAACTATGATTAGATGATTAGGATATTTAGTAGTTCAAGAGTCAGGTAATCTAACTCATATATGACCAGTTCAATTTTTATAAGCAATCTACATAAGGAAAATGTTTCTCTCTTTGTTTAATGTGCATTTTCTCAGAAAGAATGGAGAAATATTCCCAATATTATGCTACAATTATAATCCATGATAAAGTGATTATAATATAATATACAAAACCAGACAGTCTCTAGGGAGTACCTTACATCAAACACATTAATATTCTGAAGTAAAATACAGGAAAATTCGCAATAAATGGGATAAATAACTATATACCACTTGAGGTTAGATTCACTGCCAAATGAATTTGGGCCCCCAAATTAAGGAGGAAATATTTAATTCTAGGTGCTTTTTTTTTGTATAAGTGATTATGGATCTGTTTATTCTTTATTAAATAATAGTCACTGGGTTATATTTTCTCTCTTGCATGCAATTCTTCCTATATTAAAGGAGATATTATCTTTGTAGAGAAATATGTTGTTCAGATTTGAAAAGGAAGCCAAACTCACATATCAGGTAAGAAATAGAGACGTGAGTTTTTGCAAGGATTCAGATTATGACTGGATTCCTGATAGCTTCCCTCTCAAATTCCAAGGTGTTCTCAATGCCCAGGCTGGCCAGTTCTTTCCACTTTCTGAACTACAGAGAAAGTTACATGTTCTGAAGGTAATATTATGCATCTGCCCCCCTCTTCACTATATCCAATTTTTTAGTTTCAAATGATTCTTTCAGTTAGCTCTTATAAAGAAAGAAACAATTCAATTTATTTATAATTAAGAATTTATTACCTATATGCACTTCTTTGTCAATATTTATCAAGAGCAATTGATTTTTTAAAAAGCTGTCTTAAAGAATGTGATAAAATTTATTAGTATACCTTTTGGCAGAGATTCGGTTAATTCTCTGAAATACAACATAATTAGAGAAAGATAATTAAAATATAAATAATTTTAAAAATTAAATAGTTTGGCTTTCAAAATTCCATTTTTAATACCAAAGACCTTGTTGAGATCATCTTATTATTTTTGTGTTCTTTATACACTCATGATCTACAGAATTATATGCATTCCATATCACATAATTATCTACACCTATTTGATCCTATAATGTTAATGTCCTTTTTTTTCTCAGAATGCCTGTTACTAAAACTCCCAGAAATATATAACTTTTGTGTTTTGCCTTGTACTGACACAGTAAACAATATTACCTAAATAACTTAGAAAGGACCATTTGCGAAGATACTCCCCTGATGTTTATTGTTTAAAAATCTTAAATATGTGGCTATTTTATCTTTACAGGATAAATTCAAAGTTTTGAGTGGTTCTTAATGATTTGAGTGAAGTGAATATATTTGTATATTTGAGAAAGAAACCAACTAATAAATTTGAAAGATTTTACTTTTGAATCATTTTACTGGAAAAATCACCCTAAAACCATTAGGCTTATAATCATTATTTGAAGGAAATATCCTCTTAGAACCAGGGGTCAAATTTAGAGACCCTGTCCATTCTTTGAGCTGAAGTGTCCATATTTCATCTCAATTGATAGTGTGCCTCATTCCAAGATACAGCTAAATTCAAAAGAAGTAGCCACATAATTCAAGACCAAAGAATCCCCAGGGACATCTGGCCATTATGAGGTGGCATGGTACCATATTATGTCCAATGAGGAATGGGTAGGACATCAGTTGATCATATCCTTTCTTCAGGTATATTGTCTGGAATATTTTAAGAATTCCAGGACTTATTTCCTTATCCTAATAGCCCTTCATATAATGATAAAAAACCAAAAGCATAGAACATACACATGGGAGAATCTTTTTTTTTTTTTTTTTTGGCAGACAGAGATCGCAAGTAGACAGAGAGACAGACAGAGAGAGAGAGAGGAGGAAGCAGGGCTACCCGCTGAGCAGAGAGCCCAATGCGGGGCTTGATCCCAGGACCCTGAGATCATGACCTGAGCTGAAGACAGAGGCTTAACCCACTGAGCCAGCCAGGCGCCCCCACATGGGAGAATCTTAATCTACATCATTGACATATGGTTACTCCCATGTTGCAAGTGCATCAATGTTCAGACTTCAGCCATTCTTTGAAAGGAAAGATTTCTAAGTTTGTCATAAGACAAACTTAGTCATGATCTACAGATATTACTTCTTTGCCTGTATATAATCAAAGCCATCTACAGGAGAAGTGGGTGGAAGAACACATGTTGAAAGAAAAATGCTAACATATATTGTTGCTGATACCTTTGACCCATTGTCTTAAAAGTTTGTGTTCACATCTCATCAGATAGCTTTTTCTCCTTCCTTGATATTCCAAACTGATCTTGGCAGATGTCTGTGATAACCCAAGCCAAATCTCAGATACATGTGTTTTATCCTTTCCACTTGACTTTTATCAGACATCTACATATGCATTCTAACTCAGGGCAAATGTCTGGCAGTAGAAGTGGAAGCTATGCATAGCTATATCTATCTAGTTCTCTATCTGGATTTCTTTAGGCAGACTGACTGGATGTATTTTGAGGAAGATTGACAATAGTGATGATGTTTTGCATCCATCATTCAAGTATTCAACCAAGGCATGTTTTATACATTGCCCAGGCACTGTTCTAAAACCTAGAGATTTTTCTGTGAAAAATAAAAATATTTTAAACAATTCCTAACTTTGTGAATCTTACATTTGTGTGGACATAAAGACATAAATAACAGAATTACTGAATTGCTTGACATATTCATCTTCTCCAGCTGTTATTTAAGTTATTTTGAGTATCCCCAAATAATAATGGTTGATCTAATTAAATATTCACTCATAGATAAGAGGCAAAAATTGGTACTTTTCTGGAGAAGCCCCCTTGGAATGTGAATAAATTGAGAAGAGAAAGAGATGAAGAACAACAACAACAATGAGGAAGAGGGGAAGGGGAAAGGGGAAAAGAGAAAGGAGAGAGGGAAGAGGGAGAAGGAGGAGAAGAAGAAAAGAACAATAACAAAAACAATGCTCTCAGTTTGGCGAAGAATAGTTTTATCCTTTAAAGCAATTGATGCACCTGGTAGCATTCTAAAAATTCAGACTCGTTCAACTGGCCAGTAGAGGTGCCTGAGATTTGGTATTCCTAACCACCTCCCAAGAAATAAAATTGCCTCTTGAGTTATGGCCTGGAAAAGATTCATCCTGAATGGTTTTTCATGAAGCAACTGATTTTGTCTTTGCTGTTTTTTTTTTTTTTTTATTTTTATTTATTTGACAGAGAGAGATCACAAGTAGGCAGAGAGGCAGGCAGAGAGAGAGAGGAGGAAGCAGGCTCCCTGCTGAGCCCGAGACCATGACCTGAGCCGAAGGCAGCGGCTCAACGCACTGAGCCACCCAGGTGCCCCCTTTAACATTTTTAATTAAGGTGCAATTAACATAATCTAAAATTAATAATTTTTAAAGTGAGCAACCTACTCATAGTACAATCAAAGTATTGTACAACCATCATCTCTATCTAACCCAAAATATTTTCACCACCCAGAACGTAAACCTAACACATCTTAAAAAGCTGTCTCTTATTTCTTTTTATCCCGGTCTCTGGCATATACCAATCTGAATTATTTGTCTATGGCTTTGCCAATTTTGAATACTGCATGTAACTAGAGGCATACAACAAGTGACCTTTTTTTTTTTTTTTTTTTTTTTTAATTTTTTATTTTTTATAAACATATATTTTTTATATACATATATTTTTATCCCCAGGTCTGTGAATCACCAGGTTTACTCACTTCACAGCACTCACCAAATCACATACCCTCCCCAATGTCCATAATCCCACCCCCTTCTCCCCAACCCCCTCCCCCCGGCAACCCTCAGTTTGTTTTGTGAGATTAAGAGTCACTTATGGTTTGTCTCCCTCCCAATCCCATCTTGTTTCATTTATTCTTCTTCTACCCACTTAAGCCTCCATGTTGCATCACCACTTCCTCATATCAGGGAGATCATATGATAGTTGTCTTTCTCTGCTTGACTTATTTCGCTAAGCATGATACGCTCTAGTTCCATCCATGTTGTTGCAAATGGCAAGATTTCATTTCTTTGATGTCTAGCTTCTTTCATTCAGTATAATGTTTTCAAGTTTCATCCATGTCATAATACGTGTCCTTACTTCATTCCTTTATTAAGGTTAAGTAATATTCCATTTTATGTATACACCACAGTCTGTTTCTCAGTTCATTTACTGATGGACATTAGGGGCATAAGCTTTGACTCTTGTGATTGGTGCTGCTAGGAATGTATGTGCATGTATGTTTGTTTAAAAATCTGTTTTCAACTAGATAAGTGATATATAAGAGACTGGAATTACTGGGTCAGAAGGTTATTCTATGTTTAACTTCTTGAGGAACTAGCAATATTTTCCTGAGTAGCTGGAACACTTTTTCCTCCCACCTTCAATGTAGGAAGGTACAGGTTTTTCCATGTCCTTGTCAGTTCTTATTAGTTGTTATTTCTTTTTTATCATAGCCATCCCAGTGAGTGTGAAGTAGTACCTCACTGTGGGTTTTGATTTACATGTCCCTAAGGACCAATGGTGTTGAGAATAATTTCTGTTTATATTCCTTGGGAAAATGTGTATCTTCATTGGGAAAATGTCTTTTGTGCATATAAAAATTAGATTGCTATTTGTTATTGAATTTAAATATCCTGACATCTTTATATATCCTGAGCACCAGATATTTATTAAATACATGATTTGTAAACATTTTTTCATAATCTGTTATCTTTCTTTTCATTATTCATGTATCATACAGTTGTCTTTCTTTTTTTAATCCAGTCTTAATTTTTTTCTTGTCTATTTATTTATTTATGTTGCCACTATATGGATTATTTTCGTTCCCTTTATCCATTTTCTTAATAAACTGAGAATAATGCAATTAGACATTACCCATAAAATTTAACATTCATAAAAAATGAAGTTTAAAGTTAACTAACAGTGGTGCCTGGGTGGCTCATTTGGTTAAGCGGGCAACTTAGGTTTCAACTCATGTCACGATCTTAGGGTCCTTGGATCCAGCCCTGCGTTAAGCTCCTCCTTCAGTGGGGAGTCTGCTCAAGGATTCTCTCTCTCTCTCTCTGCACCTCCCTCCACTTGCTCTCTCTCTCGTGCTCTTTCTCTGTAAAATAAATAAATAAATCTTTTTTTTTTTTTTTTAAATAAAGTTAACTAACACTTTTACACTTATCCTCAGAAGTAAGCTGGTAGACATAACAATACTTCACAAATTATTTTTCTTCTTTTATTTTATTTGGGTCTGGGATTTTAATCTTTTTAAAATCACAAATAACAGATATCATGATTATTTTATGCATCATTGAGATTTATCTGTATGTTTACCCATTTATTAGTCAGCATACATAAAATATAACTATATTTTCTAAACCAATAAATTATTGAAAAAAGCAGCTTTATTTTACATGTTTGCAAATCTCTGCAATGTCTGTCTTAATAGAAGATAGCTAGATTCTTTTCTCCTTCTGCATTCAATTGGTAGTGGTATAGACTCCAGAAAATTCACTATATATTCATGAAGGAATGTGAGTGAAACAGGCAGATGATGTTGTATTAGTATTACTACAAAAATAGTTTTCACCTTGCAGAGTCCCTGAAAGTTCAGGGAAGTCCAGGAAAGGATGGATCACATTTTGAATACAAGCATGGAGCCATATATTGAAAAGACATTTCTTATTTCAGATGTGTTGGGAGAGGGTTTGAAACCAGCATTTTTTTATTAAAGATTTTGTAAAAACTGTCTAGAAACTTTGCCTGAAGAATATTAAATGTCTCCTACAATTAGGTGAATATGAACATATCATCTCTCCCTTTGGACTGTGAGTATCACAGTGGTAATAGTTTTAATTTTGTCTACAATATAAAGTTTATTTCTAGTAAATATTAAACAATCTAATTTTTCACCATGTTGCAAAAATGAATTTAAGGTATTCAAAGCTCTTTTTAGATGATGTTGCTTTTATGGCATTTAAATAGTCAGCAGATGGAAACTGTAAAGAGTTACAGTACTTTTGAGAGACTATTACTCATAACAACAAAAAAATATATTTCTGCCAGATTTTAACTGATTCTTAACTCTTCTTCCTCCTCTAGGGAAAAAAAAAATTGCAGTTGGACAATTTAGGTCCTATTTAATTGGAACGAATCTTGGATGTTTTAGATCTAGCTTATAGCATTCTCTTTACTTTTACTTTCATTTTATGTAGTCCCCTCACTAACACCAAATTGTTGCTTTTGTTTAGTTTGTTATATTAATGGACTAATATTGTATGTCCACATTTCAGAAGAAAAATTAACATAATTTACTGTCAAGGTTTATAATTGTATTGAGTAGATAAATTATGAAAGCAACTTAAATTTATTTATGAAATAAAATATGGTGCCTAAATGAGGTATGTCTTGATCACTTTGGGCCCCCCAAATGTTGGGCAACAATCAGGGGAAGCCAATGGCATGAGAGGTGAAAGAATTCACCTCAGGCAGAATAAAGGAGATAGAAGTTTATTTCATGCACCTCAAGGGCACAGAGGGCAGGATGGCTGAAGAGAGACTGTGTGAAAGGACAGAGGGTGGAGGCTGGGGGTTATTTTTAAAGAGGGAGGTTGAGGAGGTATGGTGACATTTGGAATTCTTGCCTTTTTGGTAACTGTGCCTCATAGCAAGTCCCACTGGTCAGTTAGGGCATATGGATATTTTAAAGGTGTGTCACCTGATGGGCCTGTCTTTATTCAGCTGGGGGTTGGGGTCACTTTGGGCCCTTCTGTCTTCTATTGCTCAAGCCTGTTT
Source organism: Mustela lutreola (assembly GCF_030435805.1). Lineage (NCBI taxonomy): Eukaryota > Metazoa > Chordata > Mammalia > Carnivora > Mustelidae > Mustela > Mustela lutreola. The sequence continues at coordinate 109,989,876 of NC_081295.1, forward strand.
GCCTAAAAGCAGCCTCTACATAAGAGATCTATGTTCAAAGCACACAGAGAAATATAATTAGTACTCACCCATCCTAGCATGCTTCTAAGTCACTACAAAGAAAATTGTTTCGAGACCTATGATCACATAAGTAAATATTCAAAAATTCTTTAAGATAGGTATCCTTTTCTGTTTTCACTTTCTGGACAGAAAACTAGTTTTTGTGCAAAACTGAGGCAACTACCTTTATTATTTCAACTCTATTTAAATTAGTCCCAAATGTTCATATTATCATAGCAAAGTCAAGAAAAACTGAACTGATTAGTCAAGACTGGGTTACAGTACAGTCTTCTTCATCTACAATTACATTTGTCATATTGTATTTTGGTGTTCCAGAATACGTTAAGTGCTTTTATACTTCAGATAAGTATTTCCATGAGAAAAATACAAACAAAAAACAAACAAACAAAAAAACATCTCTTTTGGCCTCTTACCTTTAGAGATCTCAAGACTCATTTTTAAATAAGTGCTCAGTGGATCTGTGGTGAGTAGACTCCTTGGTTAAGAGGGTTTGCTTTCTGAGATAAGTAGATTGCATAACGTTTGAGTAAATTATAGGCATATTTTACATATTCTTGGAATGATGAATGAATTTTCACTTTGGTTTTAAATCTAGGCTAAATGACAGTGGCTACTGGATTCTGGCTGTTTAGGAGTGTAAGGCTGCAGGGTATGGAAATACTGGACCAATGTTGTGTATATTCAGACACTGGTTTACAACTTAGGAACACTCAGATATTATCATACTGAGATGAAAATATCAGAGAAAACATCAGTGATATGTAGAAGGTGAAAAAATGGAATAATGTGGTTGTAAGAATACATTTTATTTTTATTGAGCCTAAGTTATGAGAAATTTTAGATATCAGTAAATCTTAAATGTTATTTGATTTTCTTAGTAGTTTCATGAGTTGCATGACAACTGTTTTTGATTAGAGTATTAGCTGTATTTGTAATAGGCAGCATACGTTCTGTTGGTGGTGGTGTTTAAATTAACCATTTTTTCCAAAGGTAGCTAAATCTTAGCTTCTCTTTAAAAGGGGGTACTCCAGTTAGGAAAGGACACAGTCTCTCACCCCTGACAACTTCGAAGATATTTGATATATACTCTTTTTAGGTTATTTTGGTCATACTCTCTGTCATTGTGATTATTTATGTGCATATCACATACCCACTGGTGGGAAATAGGATTCTTGAATCCGATTCATCTCTGCATAGTGCCTTGTAGAGTAAGTTGCTTAAAAAAATGTTCAATAACTATTGATTTGTTGCAGAAACCACTTTGTGAGAAATACAAGTTACCAAAGACAGGGCCTTGACACAAAAGTAGTAGAAATATTACAAAGGACTCATTAAAGCTGTACCTGAAAACCACCAAGAATGAACCCTAAAAATAAGCTATAAACTTGAAGGGATTATGATGTGTCAGTGTTGGCTTTTCCCTGATAACAAACGTACCATTTTGGTGAGTGAGATAATGAGGGACACTGTGTATTTTGGGGGTTGGATATATACGGGCAATCTCTGTACCATCTTCTCAATTTTGTTATAAACCTAAAAATGCATTACAAAAAACTAAATCTAGGAAAAAAACCTGAATATTTGGGATGAGGAACCAGATTTTCACTTCTACTGGATGTTTGAGGATAATGATTTGTGACTATCACTGATCAACTTCCAGACTCATCATTATTTTGGGGGAGGAAGAGAAAGAGAAGAAAGACAAAAGGAAAGGAAAAAAAAAAATTGTAGAAAAGCCAAATAAGCAGGGACAGGCAAGGTTTTGTTTTTAACCTTATTTGCATGACTATGCTTTCTGACTCATAAAATGCTTCTACAAAAACACACTAAAATACCTGCTGAGAACCCATAGCTACATTTTATCTTAATGCTGAAGCAAACTTTACTTCTGTTTATAAAAGATTTCACTTTTAAGTCCAATTAAGGAAAAAAAACTTATTTGAGGCAAATTACACAAACAGATACATAGAGGAACTGCCGTCTCCTTGCAGTCTTGGTCTCTTTCAAATTACTTTGAATTTCTTTCAGAAAAAAAAAAAATCACTGTTTAATTCTGTTTCTTATTTCCTTCCCTCAGGCATAGTGTTATATCTCATTTAGGGCCATGGAAAGATTTTAGAATTCAGTTTCCCTTTCATAAATGTGGAAAAAACTTTGAACAGTGACTTCAGTGAGCTTTTTGCCTCTATTTCTTGTAAGCTAAGTCTTAAGCGGGATTCTGATGGAATAAGATGACCACAATTTACATTCATGACTAATATACCCCATTTAACTCCTGTGGGATGCAGATGCACTTTATTCCCCTGAATCTTTTGGACTTCTTGATGATATAATAAATGCAGTGACAACACCAAGATTGGTTCTGAAAGAAGCTGCACCAGGATCATATAGCATGTGATGTACTTAAAATATCCTAAAATTATAAAATATTGAAAACTCAAAAACAGCAAATTACAACAATATGGTTTTGGTGATTCAAATTTTATGTAATTGCCAGCATTATTAAGTCCTGATTTTTGTATCTGTCTAAAAAGAACAAAGAAATGCTGAAAAGTTATTAAAATCTAGTTAAAAGTCCATATTCTGATAATCATAAAATTTATTTTAAACAAGTTGACTTTGTGGTTATTGCTACCCTACCTGGTTACTGAACTACAACAAACAGAAATTGTGTTTTGCTGCTGAACATAGTATCACCTATACACTGCTTCCTCTGGAATCCCTCCCTATGACCATAACTCCCATCTTCCCACTCACTTTTTCTTTCTGGGTGATCATGGCTATTCTAAAGGTATCCTAACCACGTCGGATTGCAGCCAAACAGGGCTCCCCTTTTCAGGTTGCTCTCTTAAGCACTGCATATATTCATTGAGTTATCTACTCCTTGGATATTTCACAAGAAATCAAAATACAAATCCAACACGTGGTTGCAGTTTCTCCTACCAAATGTTCTCTTCTTCATAAGCCCCCTATATTGATGAATAACTTTACCATATACCTCATTTCTCAAGCTAATCTGTGTCTGTCCTTCATTATCACTGTCAAGAATCTATGATTCTTTTTATTTGGTTTTATCTACTTGATCATTCTTGAATTTTCTCCTCCTCTGTGACCAATTTGTTAGGCTCTCATGATTGATTGCTTTGAATAGGACAACAATTGTCCAATGCATTAAGATTTTAGCCTTTTGCATTAAGCCTTTTTGCTATTAGCCTTTTGCATTTTAGCCTTATGCATTAAGATTTTAGCCTTTTTCCATATCCATGATCCATTTTCAGACTATAGTCTATTTTCTGGACGAATGTTTGTATGTCATATTTGCCTCAGGAATTCAAAATAGATGTTGTATTAGAGTTCCTAGAAGTCCTCCCATGCGAGAGTTTAACTTACCAGAAATGTGATTTTTCAAAATGTATTTTTAAAAATAATGCCCTTTTTTGTTAATTAATAGCCACTAATATTTAAGGAAATACACTTGTATAAAAGTATCCAACATGGTCTAACATAAGACAGTAGCCTTGCATATGAGAGGAGGAAAGATATATGACAAATATTTATGTGATAATATCAAAATGATTAGAAAGTTAATTGGATATAAAATATTCCTTATCAAAAATAACTCCTGAGTTTTTTTCAGTTGCTCTGAAACTTTCTGCATAAGTTTCCTCATCTAGACAATAACAGTAGGACAGTGTCAAGAATTAAATGAGTTCACATGTGTAAAGAACATACCTTCGTTTACAAGAATCAGATGAGTCCTGTAGGGACATTCATTTTTCCACTTAATAAATACTCTGTCTAAGGCACCATGTTATATGCTGGAGATACCAATTAAGTAAGGACAATTCTTGTCTTACAGAAGAGACATGACCTCTCTGCCCAAGCCATGCCACCTCAGCCAGAGGGATCTGGAAGGGAGATTGGGTGTGGAATTCAGTAGTAAAAATATAAGAAACCCAGAGTCATGTGAAGAGCTACTGGTGCCTCTGTGCTCTGCAGGCGTCTGGTGTGGAGACAAGATCCATGGAGGTTTTTCCCTAGTTTGGAAATATTAATTTAATTACTGACTTCCTCTCAGGAAGACACAGGAACTTCAAATAAATGGTTGTTTGTTTTTTTTTTAATTGACAGCAGCATATTGTTGAACTTGGATAGTTAGGGTATGACAGCCAGAATAGTAGGGATAAATATGGAAAATTAGTTCTTTATTGCACTATAACAATTGCCTTGTAAAATAGATAAAATAAAATTTCCACTAACTGTAAACATCTGATAACCTTAGGCTACCATTAAAAAATCCCTTAATCCTGTGGAAACTATGATTAGGACCAACAAAATACATAGACTATAGCAAAGGCTGAATCATGTATTTCAATCCATGCATAAATTTTAAGCAACAGTCTATGAATATTTAATGTAATTAAATTGCATTTATTTGGGGTAACAGTGCATGAAACAGAGCGCTTTGAATATGAATAGTTTGCAAATACTTAAAAAAAGATGGAATTATATACTCAAAACAATATGTGATAGCACACTGAGATACATAGACATCTTAGAGAAAGGCAAATATATGTTTTCATGCTTCTTCTATAATTAATTAGAAATGACAAAAATAAAACCTTATGTGAAGTCTCAGAGGGAAATGAGCATGAACACATTGCATCATATGTATACCAGATTACTTTGTAGTTGGTAGCATGAGATGGGTAAAACATACGAGTGAAACTTGACATTCATAAATGCACTTTTCTAGGCTCAATTTTCATATAAAGTATAGGATTTCAATAAAATAATTAAGAAGTTTTTAAAATTCTGTTGTTATTTCTAAACACACCCATAATTCACCATTTTCCTAGAGCACTCCAAATGCAAGAAGCTATATTAAATGTTTGGATAAAAGACAAGTGTCACCCTTGCCCCTTCGTATCTAAAATTTGGCTGTGGGAAGCTGATATAAAGAAAATGTCCTTCCATGTTGGCAGAAGTGGTAAGAAAAACACTGACAGCCTCATGAGATAGCAGCAGAAAGGACCAAAAATCATTTAAGAAACTCTTGATACATGCAGTGATTGTGAAGATGAATTGTGCTGTGCCTGGCTTTCATTAATAGAATATCTTCTTGTATCCTTTTATACTGTTAAATCAGGACTTAAGCTACCAACCATGTTAACATGTCATTGTTGGAAGACCTGAGAACAAAATGAAAATAAACCAAACCAATTCTTTAATATGGAATACATCACTGAGACCTGAGATTCAGGAGATCCTTGGAAATATTTACACTAATAGCAACCAAATGAAGGAAAGGGAAAGAAATGGGGGGAAAAAGGAAAAGAAAAAGAGAATAAGAAAGAATCTTAACATGGTACACTAATGGAAGATTATCTTCAAATAGATTTTTTAACAAACTCTTTTTTTTTTTTTTAAGGTTTTACTAATTTATTTGACAGACAGAGATCACAAGTAGGCAGAGAGGCAGGCAGAGAGAAAGGCAGGAAGCAGGCCCCCCGCTGAGCAGAGAGCCTGATGTGGAGCTTGATCCCAGGACCCTGAGATCATGACCCGAGCCAAAGGCAGAGGCTTTACCCACTGAGCCACCCAGGTGCCCCAACAAGCACTTCCTTTTAAAAAAGACAAGCAGTTGATGTTATATCAATTGATGTTATGTAACAATTGCTAACATGTATTTAATGAACACTTACTTACCACCTCCCAACACAAGATTTTTTTAAATAGTATTTGTGCTGAAATTCAATATGTTGTGCTTGTAGAAAAACACTGTCCAAGCGGTTCACCATAAAAATAATAAAAAAGAGTAAAAGCATTATGATGTAAACTTTTTAATATGTAACATTTATGATGTGCACAATTTTGACAAAATCTTAGTTATTAATGGATAGGACATAAGATATTAATAAACAGAAATTTCCCTTATTCTGCCTCTCCTTGGCAACAAAGTCAAAATACAACCATGTATCGATACCAGTGTTCTTTATCAGAGTTCTCCCTTATTTTATTAATAACATTAATAATGATATCTGTGAACACCCATTTATGGATACTCATTACCTGAAATGTATCTTTATTTCATTTAAATAGTAAATGGAGATAGCTTTAGTCCAATTAGAGGCTTCATTATAGCAGAGTCAATCCAGGTAAGAAACTGATCTGAAGCCTTCCTATTTCTCTGCAAAGAATAGAAGAACATAATTTTTAACTGAATCAGAATATATGCTTCTTTTAAAATTACCTATTAGAAGATAGGAAAAGTGTTGCTTTTTATTTTATATTAGTTTCTACAATAGTTTACTTTCATGGTACTACCTACATTTGTGTTAATTAGTCAAGTATCTCATATCCATACCTTATCTCTATAAGCACTGTTTTAACTAAATGATATTATCCACATGCTTCTGGAATAGAGTGAAAGTTGTCTTATATTCTTCAAATAGACTAAACCATTAATTTTCCTTCAGTGGAGACTTTATATCATCTTTACAAACTTCAGTTACCATAATGCTTTCAGGAAATATTGAGGTGAGCAGATCTTTTTGCCTGGCACTGAAGGGTCCCAGCAGGATTTATGAATTATGTTCCATATGTCTCTGTTGCTACTCCCTTTAATGTCAATTTCTTTCATTATCTGTTTATTTCTTTGTACCTTTTCAAATGAAAAGATTGAAAGTTGTCTGGGCAAATCTGATAACAAAACATGTAAATTCAGCAGGCAGAATATTATAATATTTCTAAGTAATGCACTCTAACCTGCAGGTAAACGGGCAATAGTTTTACAATTTTCCTACATGGGGCTTGTGATGGTCGTTTTTCTAGTGGTCCCTTTTTTTTTCCTGCTTAGATTTAGTTTCTCTAATAATTCTTGGTTTCCGGTTTTGTTCCAGATACTATATATTGCCAGAAATCTTTTGAGGAGTAAGTAAGACTTTACCACCCCAAAATTAGTGAAGTACACTAATACGAAGACTAGTGAATCCTACAGTCTTAGTATATCACATAGAAGGGAGCTGAGGAGTAACAGACTTAAATAATTTAAGCTTAAGAAAATCAAGACATAAGTGTCTGCGTTATTTCTTTGTTAATATCTTTATTTGAAGGTGACTCAAGGTGAATCACATTTTGGAAACTAAACATTGTACAACAAATGAAACAAAATTAATGTTTATACTCAATATTTTTTTCAGTATCATAATTACTAACTTTCCAGATGCAGAGAAGCAAACTGTCTTTCACTTATGATAGTATTAAAACTTCTGTGTTTCAAACATATCTAGAATAAACTGATTCAATTTTTTTTAAAAAGTCACTTTACTATTGATTAAATATCCTGTTTTTTTCACCTAAGGTGTGATATTTGCATATGTCTGAAAAAATTCTATTTGTTTCTTTTCTTTACCTATGTATTCCATTCCATGTATATCCATGGCCTGTGCTTGGTAGGATAGCTTGGTCAATGGAAATATTAGAATTTAAGTTTCTCACAGAAGTGACAATGACATTATTGGAAGCATACCAAGCTGGTTTATTACAGAATGTAACAGTCATAGGAATGGGAAGCAAAAAGAAATTACATGGGAGTATTACTTCTTGCTTCATCTATTGTAATTTCTCTCAGTTTTAGTCTTTATTCAACTTAATTTTCACTCATAACTCAGTCCATATTAATATAAATGAATTACATATCTGTTTTCTGAATCTTCTATTCGCATGAAAAATTTTTTTCCCACTGTATGTCTTGCATGTATTTCTATTATGTGTCTTGCCTGTATTTATCAATTACATTTAATAAATATTAAATATATAATTGTTTACCAAAAACATTAAACAATCAATAGCTATGGTGTTGCTTTGTCTATACTTCTCTCCCCAGCCAGCTTTATTGAGATATAATTGACATAGGACATAGTATAAATTTGAGATAGAGGAGATGTTAATTTAATACATTTATATATTACAAAATGATTGTCACTATAGCATTAGCTAATACTTCTGTCCTATCACATAGTTACCATTCTTTTTTGAGACAAGAACATTTAAGATCTACTGTCTTAGCAAATATCAAACATATAAAATGGCATTATTAACTATAGCTGTATATTATATTCCTAGAACTTCTTAATCTTATAACTGGAAGTTTGTAGCCTTTGATCAACATTGCAATTTCTTTGCTTCTCGTTTGTGTGTGTGAATGTAATCTTTTGAAGTTAGAAATCTAATTTTGATACTGATTTTACAATTAGCATTTAACATATCTGCATCAATAAAAGCATATATCTAGATTACCTTTATAGACACATTTGACTTTCACTTTTACAGTCTGTAATTATGGGGTTATACATTTAAAGGCATCAAGAATTCCAGGTAGTAGTTTGTAATTGCCATTAATACATTCCTAGAAATTAATTGAAATTAATACATTATTTGAAATACTTCAAAGCCATTGTTTTGGCTTAAAATACTGTAGGGGTAATATGTTTACCTGCTTATGGTTATGAGATGTTGTTAGGCAATAGTGGGAAAAAACACCTTTATTCCTGGAGCTCCTTAATGCTTGTTTCTGCTTCTTCCAAAATTTCTGTTTTTATAATGGTTAAAGACAAACTAGAAAGTGTATGCATCATGGGAAAAGGCTTGGATGGGATAGAATCTGAGAACATTCTTTAAGGCCAGCCTTAAGAAATTACTTTTGCCCACCTAAGTAGAAGGCACTATAAGAACTAACCTGAGAAGTGTGTTGCAGCCCGTTGGCAAGTCCCATTGGCATTAACTATCAGAAAATGTGAGGGGAAGTCAACAGTAACTCACGATTGTGGAACGAGCACTGGGACTTTGAAAGCATTTTCCGTGTTAAGGTTCTACCTTCCATGTGTTTACGCAGACTCTCTGGGGTGTGGTATAAATCTGCGTGGATTTTTTAAATGGCAGTTTCACTAGTGGCACCATATAGACAACATACCCTCTTCACCCTACTTCAAAAGGGCAATAAAATGTTGCCCTTCAGAAAATGACTATAGTGCATTGTGTGTGCTTTAGTCGAGTATGATCTGTGTTGGATATTAGAAAGATCTTAAGGAAAAGTGGGAATTGAGCAGAGGTCTAAAAATTATTCAGGTGGAATATCCGAGGTCATGCTGATAGTAAGGCAATGTGACCACAGGCAAAAAAGAAGAAAGAATGTTTCACTTTCAGAAGTGAGTTGTCATTACCCCATTTTGTTGTATTAGGCCACACAGGCCAATTGAATACATTTAAAATCAAATTAATATTTGAATTAATATGCTTGGATATTGGTCACGAGAGAAAAAGAGTGGATTGCCTAAGGTCTGATGTGTAGATAGATAACTGATACCCTAAAAGTCTGTGTGTAGATATACTTAGACAGTTAGATACATATTTAAATCACTGTACACATATGTATTCTATGTATTTATATATAATAATCACAGAAAGATGTGAACATAAGAGGTAAGAGAAATGGGCAAGGAAAAGAAAATCTTTGAACTATCTCCAACTATTTGTTATCATCTCTGGCCAGGTTCCTGATTTGATTACTCTTCATAGAGAAAATAATTCTTTCTGATTTTAAGAATGATTGACTAGGGCACCTTGGTGGCTTAGTCGGTTAAGTGTCTGCTTTTTAGCTCAGGTCATGATCCCAGGATCCTGGAATCGAGTCCGGTATCAGGCTCCTGGTTCAGTGGGGAGTCGTCTTCTCTCTCTCCTGCTGTTCCCTTCACTTATGCTCTCTGACTCTCTCTTTATCTGTCAAATAAATAAATAAATAAATAAATAAATAAATAAAATCTTAAAAAAAAAAAAAGAATGATTGATTAATGGATTGCCATGCCCCCCATCAATATCAATTTATTCACATCTTAAAGCAATATTTGAAATTATTAACTCGATTGCTATTTGTTTTGAAATGAGAAATTGACTGAAATGGATTTGATAATCCTTACTTGCTAAAACAGACGTTCAGAAAAGATTTCACAACTACCTGGGTATTATATCACTTTAAATTTAATATTAATGACTTTCTCTGTCAGCCTTCTAGAGATAAGAAGGAAATCCTTGCTTTTTAATATAGGTAGTTCTTTGCTCAGTATGTGTGTGTACTTCTCTGTGCCTGAATATAATAAACTTCGTAAGAGTAATAAGAGCAAAGATGCCACTTACTGCTTATATTTATGTGCTCAAATAACTTTGATTATATAAACGTTAAATTCTCTTCTGACTATGTATTTCATTTAAGGCCATATACAAATATTTGAGATATGGTTTATGTAGTATTCATAGTGAATATGGTTTATAAGGTTGTTAACAGTCTCATAAATATTACTGATTAACTCTAGGGCTACTACTTTCATAATGAAAGTATAATTTAAACTGAGACTAGTAAGGCCAGTCAGCAGTTCATGAGGTAGGATGTTTGAGAGGATATATGAGAAAGAAAACAGATTTCATGGAAGCATGTAGAGACATGGAAAATATGTGTGATATGTTTCAGAATGGGTATGAGAGTGGCTGCTGCTCAAGACTCATAACAGAAGGAAAAAAGACATCAAGGTGTGGTAGAATTGAAAGAAAAATACATGAGTCTGTACTTAGTCCCGACATTAAACCACTTGTGTACAATTTCAAGAAGTTTATGCTTCATGAGTCCAATAAATGAGGACCTTTGTAGTTGCTTAAACCGGGATAGAACTGGGTACTATTGGGATTACTTAAATGATTTCAAGGGGGAGGTGGTTTTGTGACACGTTCACATGGTATTGCAGGCTACCTCTGAAAGCAGTACTGGACCTATAGAGAAGATCCAAAACCTCTCCACAGTCCTGGGATGGAGAGCTGTAAAGCTAGCATATCTCTGATGAAATGAAAAGTGGATTCTGAACAGCTAAATAAACGGTTGATTTTTCTTTTTAACTGCTAACTAAATTTACACTGGATTTTACTATTTTATAATGTGTTCTTTCACATTATATAAGGGAACAAAGTAGACTATCTTTGTACCTTAGTTAAACTATGATATGTTTTAAGGAGTTACAAAGTAAAAATAATGCCTCAGAAAAGTGTTTGCTAATATTCAGTGAAACTTGTTGTTTCAAGAAATCAATAGTAACAGCAGTTTCTATAGTAACCTTTCCAAAGAGAAATAGTGAAATCACAACAAAAAAGAAACACTCATGCAAACACAGATTGCATTTGATGAATAAGTCATCTTGTTGATTCCGAATAGCTAATAAAATGAGGAATCAATTTTCTATAAAGCAAAGTCTATTTTTGAGCAGAGTTGCTCATTGGGAGTAGTAAATTAGGATAAATTACAGACTTTAAATACTTTACAAATATATCTTAATTGCTTAAAATACTATTCATATATTTTATTTTTATTTACTCATGTATTGTATGTACACATCTCTTCATTTTGTGCCATTTCCCTTAATTGTGGGTTCATTTATCCTTTCTAAGTTGTTCAATATGATAAAGAGAAAAATATGCCATAAACCACATTATAGTTTTACAGTGTTAGGTAAAGCAGACAAGAAAATTGCTAAAGAGTAGAAAGATAACTCCCAGTTACTGAGAAAATATAGTAACGTGTATCTAGATCTACACCAATTGTCGGTCTTCTTTTGGAAGACTCTTAGTATATCAGAACTTACATGTAGATATTTTATAAATTCTAAAAGTGACAAATGGGCACTATATATGTATAATATATATGAGAAACGTATATGTATGTATATGAGAAGAAATAGTTTATTTTACATTCTATAAAGGTTAGAAAAAAAGGCTGTTCTTGGCATTTGGAAACTTAGTATTTCTGGAAGGTCCAAATGGCATCATTATTTTTAACAACACATGTAAGTGGACAAAAAAATAGGAAGGTGATTTAGGGTCCAAATATTGTTTTTATATTATTTCTACTATAAACTATAACATTCAAAATTCCAAACCAATCTTTTGATTTTACTTGCAGCTAAGTTTTTGATGCATTATATTGATGAACTTTTGATCTTGGTTGCACTTTAGAAATATAAAGATTAATAATGTTAGTATAATTTGATTCTTCTAAAAAAGATGGACTCTGTTGTGTTTCTCCTATATATTATGTTTGTCGACTCTATCCAGATGCTAGGAGGCTGGATGACCCTTGAATTAGATCCCATCAACTTTGGCTTGCATATACATTGAGATAATTCAAATTATTGTGATTTCCAGTTCTTAGTTGCAAACTTTCCGTAAGGTTTATAATATATGCTGCCAAGATGCTTTTAAATTGTGCAAATGTGTCTCTAATGAAACAACACCACAAATAGGCAAGAAGAGAGTACTAACTTCAGAAAAGCAGATTTGATGAGGAATTTTGGCATTTTCATTTGCCAGCTATGCAACAATGGGTTGTCACCTATTCCAAAGTGTTTTTCAAAATGTATAAAATCTTTTGGGTCCTAAGAAAAGAAAAGAGCTAACACATGTAAATTGAACACATTTTGCTCAACTCAGCATTCATTCATTAAGTATTCACTTTAAGGAAGATACTGTGTTGAATGGAAAGGATTCAATGATAAAAATCCCAAGGGCAAAGAACTTAAAATGTAGGGGAAATAAAACAAGTACGTAGGTATCTCAAGTATAATAGAATAAATTACCTAAGAGAAATTAAGTCACAGTATTATGTGGTGATAACGGAGTTAGTTGTTGGTTAGCTATTTTTGTTGTTGTTGTTGTTGTTGTGAAGGCATGTGAAATCTTGATTTTGACCTCTAGATACAGAGATATATCGTCAATCAATGAGTAGGGTTTTTAAGGACTTTCCAAAGTGAATGATAATGTGCATGGCTTGGAACAACAAATGGGAATTCAAAATTTGAATAACTAGTATGGGGATAAGTGATAGCTTGTAGGTTAGTAGTCATCTCCCATTAATTACATTAAAATTACATTATAAGACTTACATTACAGAATGTTTGCCCTAAGAATCACATGTTTCACCTCAGGCTAGGCTAGCCTAGCTTTTTGATTACTTGAGATTCTGATTATACCAGTTTTCTTCTCTTCACCTTGACAGGAGATTTATAGATGTTTCTATTTCCCTAATATCATCTCATGTCTTAACCTTTGAAAGGCATCTATCTAATTCATTTTAATATTTTCTTATTTTTACATTTTAATATTTTTATTTTTTTATTTTAATGTCTTTCTTATTTATTTTGATATTTTTTCTTATTTTCTCATTTTTATGATTTATTTATTCCCAAGGCATGAAGGAGTTGTTGGGCAGAGAGAAGGAGAGCAAATCTTATTTATTTATTTTTTTTATGTCCAGTTAGCCAGTCATCATATAGTACATCATTAATTTTTTATATAGTGCTCAATGATTCATTTGTTGCATATGACACCCAGTGCTTATCACAAGACATGCCCTCCTTAATACCCATCAACCCGGTTACCCCATCTGTTCATAGTAGTAATGTCCACAATAGCCAAACTGTGGAAGGAGCTGAGATGCTCTCCAACAGATGACTATATAAAGAAGATATGTTTATATATATAGTGAAATATTACTCCGTCATCAGAAAGGATGAATACCCACCATTTGCATCGGTGTGGATGGAACTGGAGGGGGTTATGCTGGATAGGATCTTGAGACTCCCCACTGACTGCAGAACTCTACTTGGGGCTCCATCTCACAACCCTGAGATCATGACCTGAGCAGAAATCAAGAGTCCAATACTTAAATGATGGGGACACCCAGGTGCCATTATATACTGGGTTTTTGACAGAGTAGATCCCTAACGATTTTGCAAGCATGAATTGTTTTATTTTGATACTCAACTATAAAATAATTCTGTAAGGGCAGAAACTGGACAGAATAATCATATTTTGCTTGATAACCTTTATTGCAAAAGCAATTACATCCTTTGACAGTACATTTCTTTTTAATCTATAAATAAAATTTTACCTGTCAGAATGCCCATTTATAGTTCTTCTTCATAAATTCCTTCAGTTCTGATTAGAACTTAAAAGTTCTATGGTAGGAGCACCTGGATGGCTCAGTCAATTCAGGGTCTTATTTTTGATTTTGGGTCAGTTCATGATCTCACGGTTGTGGGATCTAGACCAGCATCCCACTATGTGCTCAGCAGGCTGCTTGAGATGCTCTCTCTGCCCCTCCCCCGACTTATGTATGTGCTCTTCATCTCTCTAAAGTAAATAAATGAATCTTTTTAAAAAAATTCTCATGGTACTGAGAAAAAGCTACAGATTTTTCTCTCTACATCTTTTTTTTTAAGATTTTATTTATTTATTTGACAGACAGAGATCACAAGTAAGCAGAGAAGCAGGCAGAGAGAGGAAGGGAAGCAGGCTCCCTGTTGAGCAGAGAGCTGGATGCAGGGATCACGACCCAAGCCAAAGACAGAGGCCTTAACCCACTGAACCACCCAGGCACCCCTCTGGACTCTTTTTTTTTTCCCCCTTTAAATTATACAGGATGGATTTTCAGGGGTATCTTCCCACATTCTCCATTTCTAATATTCTGTCCATGTATTCAGTTATGTGAAGTCCCATGTAGATTGTTCATCTTCATCCCCTTCTTTATAACCTCTGATACATATTTTAGTATCTTAGATTGCCAGAGGAATAAAAATCACACTCATTAAAAAGGTAGTCGTGACCAGTATGAACACCATGCAATTCATATGATCCCAGAGGAATAGAGAAGGAAAATTTGACAGAGACTGCCTCCTACTGGTGACTCGTGGATCACTCAGACTTTTTACTGAAGCATTCATAGAGCTTAAACGTTTATTTCTAAAATTTAAAAATAGTGTGTGATTTAGATAATAATACTGCACTATAATTATGTAATGTGATAAATACTGCTACATTGGCAATTTTATTACAACATATAAATGTATAAAAGTAACATGCTCTACACTTTATACTTACATGTCAAATTTATTTGATAAAAAATATGTGATTTATCTAACATCTAATTAAACCAACTTATTTTCATGAACAATATCTTGTTTTAGTCTTCACAGTAAAATTATTACTAAAAATACATGAAATATATTTACATTGTATTTTGCTGGTGTGATAACATATTAATGCCATAGTAACAATGACCATATAATTAATAATCAAACTTGTATTCTTTTGAGAAAGAGTGTGCTTCAAAATTTAAATTATATAATTTTTAAAATATGTATATATTGGCTAGCAAAGTGATTTGTTCATGTTAGCTGCCCTATGAAATATTTTATTCAAAATATTTTACAAAATAAATATTTTCATGAAAATCTAAATAACATGCATCTGGAAGAAATTATCAGGGACGTCTGGATGGCTCAGTCAGTTAAACAACTGCCTTCAGCTCAAGTCATGATCCCAGGGTCCTGGGATTGAGTTCCCAATTCAGGATCCTTGCTCAGTAGGGATTCTGCTTCCCCCTTTGCCTGCTCTGCCTGCTGCTCCCCTGTTTGTGCTCTCTCTGTAACAAATACATAAATAAAATCTTTAAAATAAATAAATTTTAAAAATACTAAAAACCACAAATATTCATAATCCATGTATCATAAAAAGATTTATATTTAGACAGTAAACTAACATTAATAACTAATTAATTAATACTAATATTAATAAGCAAAATAACTCAAATACTTGATTAGGCTTTACAAATGATCATATATGATGAATGATGATATATGAATGAATAATTATGAAAATGCCATTAATATCATTAGTCATTAGATAAATACAAATTAATACAGCAATGTGATAACAATATACAACAACAACTATAACACCTAAAATTAAGAACACAACAACAACAACAAAATCCTGACAATTCCAAATGTTAGCAAGGATGTGTGGCAACTGAAACTCTTATAATACACTGAAGGAAATATGACTGAAGTGTAAAATGGTACAACCACTTTGGATAAATTTTTACATATTAACAAATTTTAAATTAGGTTTATGATCTTACAACTACCTATGATTTAGCAATTGCATTTCTAGGAAATATCCAAGATAAATAGATACATACATAAAGAAATAAATGTTTATGGGAGCTTCTTTAATAATGGTCCCAAACTGAAACAGTCAAGTGTCTGTCAACAAAAATATAGATTTAGAAATTATAGTATGTTCATATTATAGTAGTATTTATAGACTACTAATAAGTTATCTATCCATCCATTATCTATCATCTATCTACCTGTCTCTAATAACTTCTATTTATCTATCATCTGTTTGTCTGTCTACCTATCTATCATCTGTCTCAACATGAATGAATAGATCCCAAATTTTCAAATCTCCCATATTTGGGGAAAGATGCTAGACACCACAAATAAACACAGTATAATTCACATAAATGAAAATCAAGAATAGGACAAACAATCTACAGGAACCGGAAAACTGATTGCCTTGAAATGAGAAGGATTTTGAATGAAAGGAGGCATAAAAAAACTGTCTAGCATGGTAGAAATATCATCTATCTTAAACTCAGTGGTAATTATGTGATGCATATATTTGTCAAATTAATCAAGCAATATGCTAAGATTCTTCATATGTATAAAATTTTATGTACATATTTGTATATATGTATGTATATACAACATACACACATGTATATATGTATGTATATATAACATACACATAATTATATTATAACATTCTTCAGCATACATCACTGAAGTATTAGTAACATATATACATGATTTACATTAAAGAAATATTTATATTACTTATATGAACATTCAAAAATAAGTTGAATAAATTGATTATTCATGTATCTTAGTTTCTTGTTTGCATCTATCTCTGAAATATTGCTATTGACATTTTGTTAAAGTATATTTTTATGTGTGGCCTTTTTAGTTTTTATTTTTTCTTCAAAGTTTTCTGCGATTCATTTAAAGTTGTAACTTTAGGTATAAATTTGAAATTGTCAACATTATTCATTGATATTTCCCTATAACCATGATTATTTTTATTAGGAAAATAGACTCAGGGAGTAATAAGGAACCAGTACATTAAAAAAAAAATCTTTTAATTGGAGGCAGTTTTCAATTCTAATGTTTTGTATCAAATAGTGCAAATATTTTAGCAAATGACAAAATGACTTCCACACACTTACTGTATTTTTGAGTCTTTGCAGATTACCTTTCTTTGAGGCATCGACTCAGGTCCTCTGAGAAGCAGACACCAAAAGACTATTAGACATGTAAAAGATGTACAAAAGGAAACACTGCGAAGATGAAATGGAGGCAGCTGGAGATGAGGTGAGCCACTGGATTATGCTGTGGATGAAGGGGAGAAAGAAAAACTAGTTGGACAGGCAGTTTCAGACCACAGTGCAGTTCTAAGGTTCCAGTCAGACTGTTGGAAAGTTCTTCAACCAAGGTTTTCCTTAAGAGAATTCAAGCCTTGTCCATACTCAGTATCCCTGCTGTGCTCCATATAATTATTTCTTTTTCTCTAAAAGTACACCCATACAAGTAAATGGCTTTAAATCTTTTTTGGAAAACAGGACTGAGAGAATCATCTCAGTATACTCTTTATATCTTTCCTTCTATGAACCCAGTTACGTCTTCAGTCAATGGATTCTACATCTGAAAATTGCCTCACATCTGGTACATGAGTGAGAAGCTGGTGATTTTTCATTCTGACTCCTCATCCTCTGCAACCTCCCACCCTTGCCTCCAGCCTTCCGCCTTCTGCTTCCTTATTTTTGCCTTATCTGGGTTATAAATGCTAAGCAGCATTTTTGTTTGCTATGCATCTATTTTTCCTCTAGAGACAACATCCTCTGAGGTCCTTGTTGGTATAGTAAATCCATGTTCTAAAAAAGTGCCTCCAAGTCAATCCAGTCTTGTTTTCTGGCTCTCATCATGGAGAAAGCTCAAAATACAAAATAGTGGCACATATTAATTAATTATTACAGTTTCTTTCCCTCTTTACCAGGCCCACCACCTCCCCAGCCAAGCTATACTTTTGATTAACCACAATTATTGTCCTGAAATCCAGGATGTTGAGATAGCGCTCATTGTTTCACAAAGCCAAGGACCCTTCAGCATCCTCCCACAGAGCAAAAGGGCTAACCTGTACTAAGACAAGATAGATCACCCTGAATGGGAAAAGCTCAGATGGAGTAACAGAACCAGCGCACTCTGGGTCATCCATCCAGAATTCCTCATCATATGTATTAAAAGATCTAAATTTTTCTTCATGTGAGTCCTCTAGCATAAACGACCCATAACAATGCTTTGAGAGACTTATGATAAGTCATTGGAATTCTGATTCTACCACATTTTCAGTTCGCTGCTTAACTATGATCTACTCTTCTACTTTAGGAGGTAATGACGTTTTCATAAGCTACCAAGGAGGCCCTCTTGGCTCACAGTTACCTGCTTGTTATTATCTCTCAGTATTTAACACAGCCAGCCAACTCACCTGTGTGCAGGTTCTCTTCCTCAGCATTTTTCAATATCCCGACTCATCATTCCTGAACAGTAAACTTTATAAATAATTTTTAAGGGAGAAACATATCAAGGAAATTGTCTCTGTTTATTATTATTTTAAATGATTTACCTTTATTTACTTATTTAAGAGAGAGCGAGAGCAAGACAGTGAAGAGAGTAAGAAAGCACAAGGAGGGGGAGCAGCAGAAGGAGAAGCAGAAGCATACTTCCAGCTGATGAGGGAGCCTGACTCTGGACTCAAACCCAGGACCCTGGATCATTACCTGAACCAAAGGCAGACCCTTAACTGACTGAGCCACCAAATTGCCCCGAACAGTTTGCCATTTTGGTTGCTACACCAAATATATGCTTATTTCAGTCTAGTGCAAATTATAAAATTATCCAATTCAAAATAAAAGCTGTATCAAAATTTTCTTCTAACAATTTGAGAAATACCAAGCCAAATTATAAAATTTTAAAAATTAAATTTCATGTTCTCATTATTTTATTTTCTCTATTCTGGCCTTAATTTTTAAGGAACAATTTTAATATCTTCTTGTTTGTAAACTTTTATTTCATTAATGTAATTCACTAAAGCTTAATTCAGCTTGCAAAGAAAAATATTTGGGGGGTGTAGTAATTGAATATTCTGATGAAAGTTCCAATAATTCTTGAACCAAAATTTTGAATATTATTTAACTTAAAATTTCATTACCATGGCATATCACTTAGTTAATTTTACAAAGCCATTTTCAAAGGTTCTAACTTTTCTGAAATTCAGTAAGTTCTGGAAGTCTAAACAGAAAACACTTTCTAATATGCTAATGCATCTTTTGTATTTACATCTGTTTTGCCACAAAATTTTGTAATTTAGTGATTCGATACATGTGAGTTTGCAAATTTGATGATTATAGCATATACATTTTTTAAAATTAGGTAGGTTCTACTCCCAAGGTGGGGCTTGAAATCCCAACCCTAAGATCAAAAGTCACATGCTCCACCAACTGAGTCAGCCAAAAGTAACTAAAGTAACTATTTTCTCATCAAAGTTGTTTTGGATACAATTTCATAACATGGCCCAAATACATTCCTGGTCCATAAGTTTCTTATGAAGAACTTGTATTGATCAGGATGCTGTGGTCTCCCAAAACTTATATTTCTCATATTCATACCATCTACAACAACAGCAAAACAATGTTATTTTATTTTATTTTATTTTATTTTATTTTAAAGATTTTATTTATTTATTTGACAGAGAGAAATCACAAGTAGATGGAGAGGCAGGCAGAGAGAGAGAGAGAGGAAAGCAGGCTCCCTGCTGAGCAGAGAGCCCGATGCGGGACTGGATCCCAGGACCCTGAGATCATGACCCGAGCCGAAGGCAGCGGCTTAACCCACTGAGCCACCCAGGCGCCCCAAACAGTGTTATTTTAGATATCGGACGTTTTAAGTGAATTTACAATTGCATTTACATCAGTGTCACATGTTATTAACAAGCTTTCCAAGTTTTGCTTTGATTCTTCAAATATGAGGTAAAATTCAAACAAATCTTTGCGTAGATGTCTTCCTTTTCTAGAACTGATATACAAATATATTTGACTGTTTTCTGTTGTCCTTATTTTCTTAAGTTTTGTTTTCACTCTTTTTTCCTTTTAGCTGTTTTAACTCACACCCATACTTGATTAATATATTGGAATTTGTTGATATTCCTTAATGAACTCTTTTTTTTTAAATTTATTTATTTGACAGACAGAGATCACAAATGGACAGAGAGGCAGGCAGAGAGAGAGGGGGAAGCAGGCTCTCCGCCAAGCAGAGAGCCCGATGCAGGGCTCGATCCCAGGATCCTGGGATCATGACCTGAGCAGAAGGCAGAGGCTTTAACCCACTGAGCCACCCAGGTGCCCCCCTTAATGAACTCTTATTTTTGTATTCTCTTGCAGAAAACTGGCCAATTTATACATTAAATTCATGTTTCTCATTTGTAAATATCCAAACAACAGTGTGTATGTTTTTTTTTTTTCACCTTCATACCCACATCTTTTTTGCCTAAGGATATAAGAAAAGATTTCCTCATCAATCAAAACACAGTAAACAGAATTTGTGTTGTACTGAGTAAAGAGTCCTAAGTGTACTATGATAACTTGTCAAGGAAGAAACGATAGTGAATAAATGTCATAGCAATCTATTGCAGAGACTCAACGCTGTAAAGAAACCCATAACCATTACTTTTAGCTTGGTTTCATCTGGACCTATGGCTCAGTGCCTTTTTAACCACAGTGAGGTGAAACTTTTCTCTTTGATAACCACATTCTGGAAGATAAATCAGTGTGGGCTGGTCTAGGAAGAGTGAGTTCACCGTTTTCACTATTACAGGCCCCAGAGGTGGGGTTTCTGTACTTAGAAACTTCAAAAGACAGTAAGTAGAGAATTAAGAAAAACATCAAGTTAAAGTACCTATAGTACCAAGATTTATCTAAATTGTTCATTTTTATAAGTAAATTAATATTTATATGAATATTATTCTGAATATCATTATTATAAGCATTTTAAATTATGGCCATTTTTGTCAAGACAACTCTTAGTCGGAAAGAGATCAGTCAAGACCAAGAAGAGAGAGTACCCCTTTCTTCCACTGTCAAGATATATATGGAATTTGCATATATATTTACTCCAGCTAAGAAAAAACACCAGCAGGAGGAAGTCAGGTCTTGCATTAAAACACCTTGAGGTAGGGACATCTGGCTGGCTCAGTTGGTTGAGCAGCTGCCTTCAGCTCAGGTCATGATCCCAGGGTCCTGGGGTCTAGTCCAGCATTGGGCTCCTTGCTCAGCAGGGAGCCTGCTTCTCTCTCTGCCTCTGCCTGCCACTCTGCCTGCTTGTGTGCTCTCTCTCTCTCTCTCTGAAAAATAAATAAATAAAATCTTTAAAAATATATATATCAATGACTGAGGAATCATGGAATGTGATTTACTCTACAATAAAGGGAACTGTGTTGTCTTTACACATTGAAAAGAAAGAAGGCTTGCAGTAAAAAATGAATATTAAAAAATAAAGCTATGTTTGTACAGTTTTTGTAACTGTGAAAATCTGTTCTTATTATAAGAGATCAACTCCTTTTAAATCTAAGGTATTATAGATTGCAAAATTATACATCAATTTAATCACTACTACATTTAGTGTAACATGGCTCATAATAGGTATCTCAACATGAAAAGGAGAGTCTTAGAAGTGAGGAAACATGCCATTGCTCTGAAGATCTAAAATATATCATAAATCATAGAAGAGGAAAGTTATCTTTTTTTTTTTTTTTTCATTTATTTGTCAGAGCAAGAGAAAGAGCACAAGCGGGGAGAGCAGCAGGCAGAGGGAGAAACAGGCTCCCCACCAAGCAGGAAGGCTGATGTGGGGCTCCACCCAGGACCCCGGGATCATGACCTGATTTGAAGGCAGACGCTCAACAGACTGAACCCTCCAGGCACCCCAAAGAGGAAATTTATCTTTAAAAAACTAAAGCTATTATTATCATTATCATCTAAATGAGGGGTAGTCATAGCAATATCCTCATTAAGCCTAACATGTTATAGTAAATATACTTAGGAAGTTTCCTATGTGTCAATTCCTTTATCTCAGAAGCAATCTGACACTAGTTAATATTAAAACCACATTAAAAAGCAGTAGAAGTTTTCCCCTTTATTTCCCCCATTACTCTAACCACAGCCGAATTGGATTCTGTAACCCATTACTTCACTGATTCATTTTCTCATTAACTGAACATGATCATGTGCTTAATGATTTATATATGCTGTTGTTTCATTAATTCTTTCATTTATCTTAGTTCATACATGAGGGAATGAGACTTAGCAGATTTAAAGATTTTATACAAGGATCAGCAGGTAGTGAAGAACCTTTTATCTATGATATTCAAAATCTATACTGATTGCATTATACTACAATCTTTTGCTTTCATGTCTCTTTCTTAAAGGCAAAATTCAGATTACCAACAGGCAGCAAATATCTATGCTGAAGTAGCCCTGCTCACTTCATTTACACCACCAGCTATTTTTGCCATATACAGAAGTTTGTAATATATCTGTGTATTCAAGACCATATATTATGACATGATACAGAATGAAAATAAAATCCTGTGCCAGAAATTTGAAATGACATATAAATGTTTAGCTTCTAAAAAATCGCTGATTAAAGTAATTACACTAAGCTACACTTTTTAATTTCACACAAATGTAAATTGAAAGAAAACATGAAATATTCAAAGTATTTGAATTAAACCCCAAATGAATTGACATTCCTAATTCACTTTAAATATAATTGATCCATTTGGTATTTCCCTATACTAACACTGGAATATTTGGAAATCATAGAAATCAACATTACCAATTTCCTTTCCTGGAGAAATTGGTAATATACTTACACATGACTTCCTCCTTCCTGGCTGCCCTCCTCAATAGCAAAATTCCTTACCGTGCACTTAGTTAAATCTAACAGGCCCATCATGCCACCGCATGCACTTACTCACTTATGCAGTTACATGATTACCTACGCCTTCCCGAAGAAACTTTGAATCATTCTGTGTCAACAGATTTATCTCAGTTGCTTAATATTGTTTTGCTGAAAACTTCCACCTGCAATTTTCTTGACCATTTTGTTTTACACACTCTTTTGTTTAAATTGCATCTATTAACCCCAAATAGATTTCCTTAAAAAAAAAAAAAAAAAAAAAAAAGCTCAAACTCCCAGAACTGCTTTTTAATTGCTGTATGCCTTGGTCTTGCTACTAATTACTCCACATATTCCAGTCCTCTAATTATCTTTAAGTCCAGGTGTTTTTTTTGTTTTTTTTTTTTTTTTAAAGATTTTATTTATTTATTTGACAGACAGAGATTACAAGTAGGCAGAGAGGCAGGCAGAGAGAGAGGAGGAAGCAGGCTCTCCGCCGAGCAGAGAGCCCGATGTGGGGCTCGATCCCAGGACCCTGGGATCATGACCTGAGCCGAAGGCAGAGGCTTTAACCCACTGAGCCACCCAGGCGCCCCTAAGTCCAGGTGTTTTTAAACTAAGGTCAATTTTTTGGCTTAAGGGGTTTATAAAATCCATGAATTCCCTTATATAGTAATTTTTTAATATATGCATGGTATGCATTTTACCAGTCCTGATTTTGCCACAGAATGCCAGGGATTGTCACCGCAGCATGCTCCACCACTGATGAGGCTTTCCTTGCTATCAAAATGAGGTGTAATCAAGTTCCCAAATCTTGTACTGAAGGTCTGCTTTCCTGTGCCTCTCTTTGGACAAATTTTCTTCACCCGGTTCTGGCAACTAGCAGATCTAAGCAGTTGCTATTACATTAAGACCAACTGCAGAAATCAAGGTTGAGAAACATGGGGAGTGTAACCTCCATCATTTTATGTGAGTTCCATGTCAACATGACTGTCCATTCTTACACATCTGCCTCTTCATTTCCTAACCTTTTTGCATCAGTAGCCTTCTCTCCACCGTGGTACAGTGATGGCTTTCCATATCTTTACTCTAGGTCTCAGGATTGTTTAAGAGGAATCTAGAACTTATGTCAGACTTCCAAAGCTATTTTAAAACAAAAATTATAAGAACTCCTTAGATCTTTGTTGTTCAATACAATGGCTACTAACCACATATAGCTCTTCAAATTTTAATTTAAATTAAATAAAATTTAAAGTCAATCCCTTTTCCTTAATCAATCACTGTAGATATATTCTAAGTTCCTAATAGCTACATATAGTTATTTCCATCATTGTGAAACATTCTATTGGGTAGCGTTTCTCTCTGTAGATCATGTAGCTATATTAAGTCCTAAAATTATATGTCTTCTGACCACATTCTTTTATCCTCTCTGATTTTCATTTGTCTTAATACCATATGGTATCTTATATTTTATCATGAATTCAGATTCTGAACTCCTGCTAATACTTTTAATCTTCTACACTTCACATGATTTCACATACTTCCCAATCTAGACTTGAGTTTGTGATCAGTAACTCTACCTCCAGTTGGTGTCATGTATTTATTCTCACGTATCTTACCAACTTTCAATACTGAATTAATTTTTTAATTAATTCAATCCTTTCACCAATATTTATCAACAGCCTACTCTGAATTTAACAATAAACTCATCAAGAATACAGTGGCAATAAGACAGATGAGATCCTCATTCTCATAGACTTTACTAATAAATGGAAAATTTAAAATAGAAATAAATGACCAAGTGAAATATGTCAGATGACAAACCACATTTATGATACCTGCAATAAAAAGACACAACTGAATTTACTACTTTTGAAGAAAGCTATAGTAATCAGTCACAGTGTCTTTCAGCATACCACAGTAATGATCTTAGTGCAGTATTAAGAAGAAACATAAATTCAGTGGTTAGAAGACTTTTATACCCGATGAATCAACATCATCTGTAGAAGCATGGTTCTTCAGATGAGATGGTTGTTGATCGGTTGCCACTTAGATGTGAGATTATAAAACGTAATTCATTCTTGACTGGCTTGCTTTCTGAAGCAAGGGGCTGACACTCATTGGTTATCTTACCCAAGAATGATGACTGAGAGGAGTTGTCACTGAATGATTAAACAGATTCTGATGGCCACTTGTCATAATGAATGCAATCAGTCTTTCCCTAAATTTGTGGGAAATTTTACATTCTCAGACAAAGGAAAGAACAGAGTGATAATGATTGTTGCGGGACAATTCTCTGTTGGTTTCCTACATTTCAGAAAATCTGAGCAGATTTTGAAAGCTTTTGTTTCAGACTATCTTTTCAAAACTGCATAGGAAGCAGACATGGGAAACAGAATGTCTTTCTCCAGGGCAGATGGCAGATTTCTTTGCTGTTCAAAATAATAAAGATAGTAACTCCCTCTAGGCTAGGGTTTGGGCAGACTTGAATGTGATGCCTTCAAAATACTGGGGTTTCTTATGATTGATTTCTTCGGCTACTATGCAAATTTACTGCTTATGTGAAATCCACCTGGGACACCTCACATTGCTCCCATGGAACAGAAGGGTCAGGGGAAATAAATATAAACATAAAGTTTATGCTACTTGATGTGAAATAAAAACGTCTTTTGTTTCTCACCCAGGGGTTTCTTGTCTTCTGCTAACAACCAGGAAGCTGTGGTAGGCTTATTTATTAGCTTACTAGTATGGCAAAACCTCTGATCATTCCTAATTTTTGATATTAAGACTATGTGGTCCGGGAGAGGAGAATATACCCTAGGTGTGGCTTATAGATCAATGTGATATTTAAACTGTTACTTGTGGGAAACCTAGGTAGTTCAGTTGGTTAAGCATCTGACTCTGGCTCAGGTCAGGATCACAGGGTCTTGGGATCAAGCCCCACGTTGGGCTCCCTGCTCAGACAGGAGACTGTTTCTCCCTCTCACCTTATTTGTGTTCTCTCTCCCTAGATCTGTCTCTCTTGTTCTCAAAGAAGTAAATAAAATCTTTAATAAATAAACTGTTACTTGAATCTATCTTCCACCTAATTACTCTCTCATGAATAAAAGTTACAATTAAAAACAAAAAAAGACATCTGTTCATCGACTAACCATGAATTTAAATCTAGGGATTACCTCCTTCTAGTCAGTTCCCTATCTCTTTTCCTGCTCAGTTTCCTAATTCAAACATGTAGTTTTCCAAGAGACCTTTAACAAAAGCTGGTGTCTTCAGTGAAAAATATAAACAGCTGTTGTGGTACTACTGATGTTTGGGGAAAAAAGAGGATACTTGTGGTTGTGTAAGTATTAATTATTTAACTTGACTCTACTGGTACATTAAATAAATATATTTGAAAATAATTGCTGTATTTTCCATGAGTAATTGTAAAGTAAAATATAACAAATATATCTAGAAGTACTTCATTGTAAGGGAAATAAAATCTTGAAAGCAATGAAAAACAAATGTTGAATCAAATATAATTTCAAGATAAAGAGGGTGAAAAAACTGGACACAAATACTAGTGAGTCACTTAAGTTATATCATCTTACTCAAATTAAAAACTCTCTCACCCCCGATTTTTTCCATTTCTAAAATTGAGATGATAATAGTATTTATTTAATGCATTAATGAGTTAAAGTATCCTGTACTGGGGTGCCTGGGTGGCTCTGGGATCTAGTCCTGCATCAGCCTCCCTGCTCACAGGAGACCCTGTTTCTTCTTCTCTCTCTGCCCTTCCCCCATGCTCATGTGCACATTCTTTCTCTCTCTCTCAAATAAATAAATAAAATCTTTAATAAAATTTTTAATACAATAATAAAATATCCCATACTAATAAAATATCTCAGTAAGCATTCAAAACTCTTAATATTATTTAAAAATAAAAACTAATCATGAGATGTATGATAATAAGATGGTATATGCTTAGTACTTCTTGGGAAATAAGTATTTATTTTTAGTTTGAGAAAGGCTGACCATGTCCAAATCAAAGTATAACTGTTTTTTGAGGAAATGAAATATCACATTTTTGTGGTATGAATCAGGGGCGTGCAAATGTGACAGAAAGACAAAAATGGAAGAGAGGGAGAGGAAACAGAGAGAGGAAGAGAGAAGGAGGAAGAGGAAGAAATCAAAGTTAACACAGAATTTAGATTCACTATTAGAATCAGAAAGACTGCCTTAGTGCAGTGTCTGACATCTCTTGTACATGAAATGTTTGAGAAGACACCAAATCTTTTAACTTCCCATTTTCTCTTCTAGAGATATCTGGTTGTATGGTTGCCTGGTGAGCCTCAGTTGAAATAGTTTTGTTCTTTATAAGGAATAACATATTGTGTACATTTTAAGCATTTTATAATGATTCCATTAAACGGCATAGAATAAAAGGGGTTTTTTGGTGTGTGAATGTGTGTGTATGAAAGAGACAGACAGACAGAGACAGGGAGAACAAATATCTAAGAGGCTGCCCAGAAGGTTCACCTTCAGTAGAGTTTTATTAAGATTATTTTTAAAAAGATACAATTTGTTTAGAATCCTACCTTGGGATATACATTTACAGATACCTAGCTTTTTTTCCCCTGATATAGCCTGAGTGACAAAAATATTAGAGGATGTGCATAAGTAAGTATACTGTGGGCATTTCATTGAATAGTCTTAAGTAAGAAAAGAGAATGTATTTCCAGTGCAAGAAGTTTTTATGATTCCAACTTCTTAATAGATACTTATATTATCATGAATATTTTACAATGTCAGCGTCTCAATGTCATCTATATTACTATTTCTTTGACATAGCATATGCCATACCCCTGCTACTTGGAACTTCTTTTTAAAATGTCTAATGAAATATTCATTCAGTTTCACATTTTAGAAAAGATCACAGTAGATAACCTTAACATAAAATACATTGAGTTTTATAAAGTTTCTGTTGTACTTCAAGAATCTCCAATTAATTATGAGATAGGTCTAAGTTGGGCCAGAGATCTGGGCAGCAAATGTGATATCGTTCAGTCACCCCACACTCGAACACACTGAAAAACCTCTAACAGAAGAAGACCATTTATTGGTACATTCCTACATCTTGGAGTCAGGATGGTGTAGTAAAAAATGTAGATTTAACATTAGATTATATTAGACCTGTTACCGAATTTTTCTCAATTTTAAAAACAGCATGGGCTTGAGAAATGAGTTCAACTGCTCAGAAACCTCAAGTTTTTCACTGGAAAATGGGAATCTGAATACTCTCTTTTCAAAGTTTTTATGCAGATTTATTCATTCTTTGAAACAGCAAACATTGATTCAGTGTCTTCTATTTTCTGTACATAAACAGCACGAAGACCCTGTCTTCACCATGCTTATATTCCAGTAGGGGAAATAGAAAATAAACCTATACATGTATTATATGCTAGCAGCTATTGATACGAGCTATGGATAAGAATTAGCAGGGAAACAGGACACAGAGTGGTAGGAGAGGCTCGTTCAGACTGAGTAGTGAGTAAATAACTCTCAATGGAACAAGATGAATAAACTATCCAGTAGCTATCAGCCTTATCATTGTTGTAAGAGATAACATATTATACATTTTAGCATGTACAATTGGAAATAAATTCAGAGAAGCCAAATATTTTTAAATATGAGACTAGCTGAATGTGATTGACTTAGATTACCTGTCTTATTCATGTTTAAATGTTTCTTATTATTAACCTATTTTTAAGAAACATTAAACAATAATAATGGTTATCAAAGGCATGATTTTGCTCCATACTTGCTACACAATTGCCAAACACCATAACTTTTAATAGATGATCGATAATATTTTTGTTTTGACAATTATACTTAATTTAGAGAACCTAAACGTCTATAATAAAATAACCTAATAATAAATTGAAATAAAAGTAATTAATTTATGAAAATAAAATAATTAAAATTAATTACTAAATTAAATTTAAATTATTATTTAAATAAGGAACCAAATTAAATAAACACCCCCAAAATAATCAAAATGTTGTTGTATAAAAATTACACAGATACTGTCTAGAAGATTTTCCAATTTACAAGAAAGATGCAAAACATAAATAGCTAGGAAAATTGCTGCTAAACATCACAGAATTGTTTGAGGAAACACTTGAATTAAGAAGTGTGGAATAAATAGCATTTCTGTACTAAAATTATACAAAATTTTGGTGGGTGGTAATGCTTAAGTCTCAGCTAGTTTTGCCCAGCTACCACCATTAAAGCAGAGGTTGTGGCAAGAATTTAGATGCATATGGATTCTTTTGGAAGTAGGCCCAGGGAACATGAGCAAGGATGAGAACCTGATAAAAAGAGTGCATAATCCAGCTACTTCTAAGGGAAACTGGGGCTCAGTCCACTTGAGATTTTAAAAGAGCATATGGGATGCTTTTTGAACTATCCATCTGAGAAAAGAAAATGAAAAGAAAAGAAACAGAAATGATTATGTTGAGGAAAATAAGTAAAAATAAAAGCTCTACTTAAAAACAAAGAAAGGTGGGGCGCCTGGGTGGCTCAGTGGGTTAATCCTCTGCCTTTGGCTCAGGTCATGATCTCAGGGTCCTGGGATTGAGCCCCACATTGGGCTCTCTGCTCTGCTCTCTGCTTCCTCCTCTCTGCCTGTGTCTCTGCCTACTTGTGATCCCTGTCTGTCAAATAAATAAATAAAATCTTAAAAAAAAAAAAAAAAAGAAAGGCTTTGGTAATGCTCATTTATATTTTAAAGTGATTTGATGTATTATCTCGCATTTTAAATTAAGCTTTTTTTTAAATTTACTGTCTTTTAAAGAAACTTCAAAAAATAATAAAATCATAAAACTATTTTGCAGATCATGTAGCTAACGGCCCACTGAATCATATTTTAACTCTTCTCCAGTGTGCTTCTATTGTGTAACCACTTTGAGATGAGGCAGTGTAAACTTATTAACATTAAATAAAAACTGTATTCGTTCCTTGGTTCTTCTTTCCTTTCTTTGCGTTTTTAGTTCCAAAATAAACTTACATTCAAATAAATCCTTGCTAAGTGTCTATTTTGATTCTGGCAGTGGGGGAACCCACACAAAAACATATATACCACTACATTGTCAATTTAATGTCAAAACCACTATTATTCCAAAAGAAATAGTGTGTGCATACCTATGCCTCATTTCTATGTAATTTTCTACCATCAGGTTAATATAATATAAACTTTAAACTTGTTGCTCATTTCAGAACTTGGTAATTGCAGTCTAAACAAATATAAGTGCACTATAATATAAATTAATAAAAGTGTAAGAAAATTTTATGTTTCAAATATTGTTTCTATTTCCTATCTTAGTTTATCACATACAAAGTGACAAGATTTTGATTCTAGAATCCTGATTATAGGGGAAAAGCAACCAACAAGATGCAAATTACTAGTCAAAAAATGCATATTTAAAAATAACAGGTACACTATCTTAAAATAATTTTATATTTTTATAGCTTAAGTACTGCTTGAGCTATGAGAAAATTAGCACATTGTGAAACTGACATTTCAGTCTAGTACTTAGTATTATAGTTTAATTTGATAGTATATTCTACAAATTCTTTGTAGTGATGAAAAGAAATCACACTTCTTCCTACTCTTACTTCCTGGGTTGTTTACGTTTTTGTTTTTCCTAGAGAACATATTACAGAAACATCAGTGTATAAGATTTATAAGTTTATTTCTATTTTTTAAAGTTTACTAATCTGGGGCACCTGCTTGGCTCAGTCAGTAAAATGTGTGACTCTTGATTTAGAGTTGTGAGTTTAAGCCAACATTAGGTGTAGGGATTGCTTAAAAATAAGATTAAAAAAAAAGTCTCCTAATAGGTTTTTCCAAGCTCTGTTATATCATGTTAATTTAAGTTATTCCAGTCAGAATTTTCCTAGTCTCTTCTGTTTCCAATTTAGCTTTGATAAGCAACCATAACATGCTAATATATATTTGAATATATATATATATATATATATATATATTTAAATATAAGTACTTTATTCTTTCATGAGTCTAGCTGGTAAAAATCCACACTTTCATTTATGTTATTTTCTGATTTTGTGATAACGCATTTTTTACACTTAAAATTTTAATGCCCTTTTCAGAATATTGTTACAACTAAAGCTTGACAGAAAATTCACTCCCATTCAAACCAGCAATATATTATGTTGTTAAAATTGTGTTATTCAGTATCCCATGAAAGTGGTTCTCAGGGATTGTACATTTCAGGAAAAACTGGAGCTTTCATTTCCCCTTTCGGAATTCCCTGAAAGGCAGTTAATATATATATACTTTTTATATGAAATACTCATCCATCATGGTTATTTACCTTCAGCGTTAGTTTTTAAATCTCATTTATAATAAACATCACATTTTTTACCAGTAAAATAACTATCACCAAGAGTTTATTATGATCAAAAAGAATGATCACTTTTGGTCATTTTATAAAGTGGGTGGAGTAATAGTGCTTATTTCACTCTATCGTATAATGTATTTAATGATTTTCCGTGCTTCTAGAAAGAATAAATCTCTTAGGAGATTATGGGTTGTTTTATGGCAAGTTCTGTACTTTATTTCTCCTACCCACCCCAGACACCCAGAGGCATATATAGAACTTCGCATATAATGAGGAATTGCTCCATGTGTTTAATTTTTTTTTAAGATTTTATTCATTTATTTGACAGAGAGAGAAATCACAAGTAGACGGAGAGGCAGGCAGAGAGAGAGAGAGAGAGGGAAGCAGGCTCCCCGCTGAGCAGAGAGCCCGATGCGGGACTCGATCCCAGGACCCTGAGATCATGACCTGAGCCGAAGGCAGCGGCTTAACCCACTGAGCCACCCAGGCGCCCCATCCATGTGTTTAATTTTTTAAATTAATTCATGAATATGTGGGCACATGATTTTTGCCATGAATAAATAAATTAGGCAATTCCACTAATAAATATTATAATAAAAATTGTTATACGTTCCCATTCCTTGCAGATGTTGAAAAGATATTTTACACTTCATAATTTGTAGTTAGTATTTGACCTACATAAAATATATCAAACTGTGTTTGTTGGGGAAATGTAATTAAAAGCAAAACACCTTCTTCCAAGCCAGAAAAACCTGTCCACAAAGGTAGTAGAGAAAGAAAACACTGTTATTATTGGGGAAACAGTAAATCAGAATGTATTGCACGTTAACAGCAATCTGCTAAGATAGTAAAAAAATGGAAAGATTCTCACCCCTCGGTGTCGCCAAGCAGATATAACCATTACATTCATGTTTTCAAAATGAACAATGACTAGTTTTTAAGTAGAAGGACTTGATATTAACACTATATTATCACATATAATTCATCTCAGATCATCTGGCAACTGGGGTGACTATTTGTGTTTGCTAACTTAGCTTTATCCACAGAAGAAACAAACTTCTCATATCTGTAGGGCAAGAGGTAGTTTTGCAACTTGGAGCAAGGTGTCCACCAAAATTTCTAGACTCCTCCCATAAAAACTAGGAGGCAAGAATGCTATGTCACTTGTGTTTACATTTCAGAGATGGCAACTTAGCCATTGGAAAAAAACATTCCTGAGTTATGAAGATGCCAAAGAGCCTATCTAGTCTAGTTTTCAAAAGGATTTATATTACTTTTTTTGTTTTGTTTTTCCTGAAGCAAAAGGGAAAGGAGAGATGTCAAGTTTCTTATTTCCAACTGGGGGAGTTAAATGTCTTATTTTTACATTTTTATTTGTTGTCAAAATGTCAACACATAATGAATCACACATGAGAATACAACCGGTATCATAATATGATGAAGTATAAAAGGAATAAGTTATGTTTGAAAATTATTACAAGTTTTTGAAATTTTTACTAATAATTTTCATAAGTCACAGATTTCTTAAAATGAATAGTTTTTAGCACAAATTTAGGAAATTATCTTCAGCTGCTATCATCTGATGAACCAGTTTCACACATTATTATTATTATTAATAGTATTGTTTTTACCAGTCAACTGGCAAATTCTAAAATTTTAATTTAAATTACTAACATTTTTTTTTGCTTATAGGAATCATATTGTAGTTCTCTTTACTTATAGATTCAGAGAAAATTTTATTTAGCTTTCATATAATAGATTTTAGACAACCAAGATATAAAATAAGCTCTTTGGTGAAAAGAATAATAATGAATACTGAATCTATTATTAAGGTAAAAATATCAATAGTCTGGAAATGGGATATATGATAAATATTGAGATTATAAAATATTAATATAATGTATGTGTGTTTGTGTCTGTGATGGACAGAAGATGTGAAGAATTAAAAATGTGGTAATTTTCTCATCTTTATACATAGAGTCAATATATTACATCTAAGTTGGATAAAACAATATCTGGTGGTATATACATATTATTCAAGTTATAAAGCTACCCTGGAAATAGTATAAAACATAAATTGCTACCAAACCCCATTGAAAAATTCAGAAAGATAAGATGGGACATGAGATTGGATAGAGGAGTAAGTAGATTTGTTTTTTTTGTTGTGTATATATTTAGATAAGATATGACATTTTGGAGTTTTTAAATCAAGAAGTCAAGGATGAACACAACTTATACATTTAAAAACTAGCTAAAGCACTTATAAAACACTATCTATAATTAACTGCTTTTAAATGCTTTTCAAGTGTAGGCAAACATTTTAAATAAAATACTAATAAATATAATTCAGTGCTATTCTATCAGGCTATTATTCTACAACCATTTACTCATTTTATAAAGCAAAAACCAAATTAAAGAAAGAAATATTATATAATCTTAAGAGTTTCCAAATAAACATTTAACAAAATTGAAGATCGATATACATATGTGGCATGCCCTTAACATGATTGGTTAATACACAAAGGTAAAAGAAGTATACACTTCAAAGTCTTGCACAAATTACGAATGTCCAGGGACGCCTGGGTGGCTCAGTTGGTTAAGCAGCTGCCTTCGGCTCAGGTCATGATCCCAGCGTCCTGGGATCGAGTCCCACATCGGGCTCCTTGCTCCGCAGGGAGCCTGCTTCTCCCTCTGACTCTGCCTGCCACTCTGTCTGCCTGTGCTCGCTCTCACTCTCTCTCTTACAAATAAATAAATAAAATCTTTAAAAAAAAAAAAAAAAATTACGAATGTCCACAATTTAACATATATGAGCAAATAAGACAATAAAAGAGAAAATATAAATATCAAAAATGAGGAACAAAATTATTTTCAGAGAATATATTTATACATCCAAACTGAAGATAACAGCCTAAATATGTATTAGAAACAGTAAGAAAACTTATTTTTACCTAAGATCCAAAAATATTTCTTACATTAATTTTTATCTTTGAAAACTGGCAAGCAACCAGTGTTCTTCAATAGGTAACAAAATAAACCATGGTACACTTAGATTAGGGAAAATTAATCTCAATACTTTTTATGCTACTGTTTATATTTGGAGGAGGATTTGAAATTTTTAGTTTTATGTAATTTGAGGAAAAATGTTTTTATCATCAGAATTTTTAATCTCACTTTTCCAATATAAACTTGAAAAAAAATGTCTATCCTTTTTTTGTTGTTGTTTTTAACCTTACTTTGTCACTTTAAAAAATATGGTTATGGGGCACTTGGGTGGTTCAGTTGCTTAAGCGTCAGGTCAGGTCATGTCATGATCTTAGGGACCTAGGATTGAGTTCTGCCTGCACTGGGTTCCTTGCTCAGTGGGAAGCCTACTTTTCCCTCTGCCTGCTACTCACCCTGCTTGTGCATGCTCTCTCTGTCTCACTGACAAATAAATAAAATATTAAAAATTAATAAAAATTTGATTACTTAAGAAAGCAATAAAATAATATATTTAAGTTATTTTATTTTCAGATCTGATCTCCTTTTTTTATAGCAGTTTAAATGTACAACTAATGTATAAATCAGACAATGATTCCCAGAATTATCCAATGATTTAAGATAAAATGGAAGCCTGGATTTTAAGTGATATGTCTGATTTTTAAAGACTGTAAACTTTGTGAATTTTAAAACAGTGTGCTGGTCAGTAAACTGTTGTCTTCAGCAGTGTAACTTGTCCCCACTTGTGAAGGGACTGATATGGAAGTTCAGACCAGAGCCTATGACTATGTTATGGTAAAGTAGAAGTAATGAAGAGAATTTTCAGTTTTAAGATGTTTAAGACATAGGAAACTGGTGGATGAATTTAAGAGAGTTAAAGATAGAGCGAGACATATTACAACTTGTTAGAGTTTATTGAGCTTATAGAGTTTATAAAATCAGATTGGTAGCATCCAGTCTAGCAGATAAAAGGAGCTCCATGGAGCTGTACAAAACTAAAGATTTACAGGCAGAAGGGAGTAGGAACAAGGAAATTAGATTGTCAAATATTCAGGTTGGTTATTGAAAGCTTACTTTCTTTAGGGGACAGCAGGGGTCTATCAGGCAGATTACTCAACTAGTGCTCACCAGGCAATTTTTGATTGAGTGGTTTAAGGCTCTATTTCTGGAAAAGCCTAAGCTGTATTAAGTCAAGTCTAGATTGGTCATGTAAGACTTAGCATAAGCAACTCAGTTTTAGGGCTTTTGTCTCTCTTTTTTTTTTTTTTTTTTTTTTTTTTTTTTTTAACAAATGTAAGACGCAGAGGGGATTTAAGAGTATCGCTCAAGTTTCTGCCCTAGGTAACTCGGTATGTGACAACATTACTAAATAAAATTTAAAATACTCCCTCAGACAATTATATTAACTTATTATCAAAGAGAAACAAACATGAATTAGAGGAAGCAATCTGGATACCAATGGGATGTGAGTAGTCCATGGAACAGTGAAGGAAGATGAGGTTTTCAAGGAAGATTGGGTAGCATGGTCACACAGGTTAGTGACTTGGTGACTGGGAAAAGAGATGTCCAAGAGGACAGTAGAAGAGAAACTTCCATCGAGGTGACAGTGAGCACCAGGAGAGTGGTCCTTAGTGAAACAGGAGGTGCAGAACTTTAAAAATGAAACTAAGAGATTTGGTAAAATAAACCCTCTGTAACCTTGTAAACTAGACTGTAGCTGTTGAGAAATGAATGGGAAAGGGACAGATTTGGAATTAAGTCAATGTCTTGGTTGTTTGTGTTTGATTTTGATTTAATTCATTTTGCCTGATTCACTTTTGTTTATAGGGCTAGGTGATGAAGCAGATGGAGGAAAGATGTCATCCGTTTGAATGAAAGATTGCTGGCAATGCAATCTTTTCAAAAAAGATTTTCATTTTCAAAAGAAGACATTTTCAAAAGAAGAATGAAAGTGAATCGAGTCAAAGTAAAAGGTGTCATGTAGCAGAATACGCCACCTCAAAATATGCCTCTTGGTGGTAAAAAATATTTTGAGTGGATTATTCTGAGGAACTGAAGACACAGGACAAACTCTAAAAAGAGAAGTGGGGCACCTGGCTGGCTCAGTCAGTGGAACCTGTGACTCTTGATCCCAGGGTCCTGAGTTTGAGTTCCACTAGGTGTTGAATTGACTGAAAAAAAAAAAAAAAAAAAAAAAAAAAGAGCACCATTTACTCTTTTGTAAAAGATATTAATTTTTATAAAGGAGATTTATGTTTCAAAGGAGTCCTAAGTTTTTAATAGATAACTTTTTTTATCTGAGAGATTTATCTGTAGGGTAGGGTAATTATTAGTTTATTAAACATCATTTCTTCCTCTAAGCTTCCAATAAATTATTAACAACTCCCCTTCCCCCTCCGCCCCTGTACACATATATTCAGTCTTTGATATTAAGCTGGTATTTAAGGTAGTGGCTTGGGTCATCTCTTGGAGAATTTATCCAATCTTTTCTGAGTATCTTTCATGTATACATAAGGAATACTTGTATAATTAATTTGTTTGTTTTTCTTTTGTTAATCAATTATAGGGAGTCTCAGCTAAGAATTCAAAAAGGTAGGGAGAAAATGATTTTTCCTCCTCTACAAGGTCAAGATAAGGAATACCACATTCTGAGTTAAAAATCTATCTGTTGAGATTTACACTGCAGCCCTTAAAATGAGTTATCTATTAAATTTAAATTTAAATTTAAACTCTTGCTAGTCCAAACATTTTATGAGTTAGGACCATATCCTTTGATTTCGGGGCATTTTTATCAGATTAAAAGAAAATAAGTGGGTGTCTCTTTTACTGTCTACACAACATAAAAAGGAGTTGTTTAGGAACTTCTAGATATTAATTTAGTCTATGAGAACATATATTTTTGGCTACAAAAAATCTGAAGTATGTTTTGTAGGGGCCAAGGGCAAGACACCTCAAAATCCTGACATGAAGTTTAGTCTGATCTGAAAAGATTTGAGACACTAAGAGCTCAAGAGAAACTTCTGTCCCTCTCTTACTACATTAAAAAAAAAAAAACAAACCAAACAAGCAAACAAAAACAAACAAACAAACAAACAAACAAAAAAGACTAAGTTGGGGGGTCTTTCCCAGAAAGGGTTATTAAGAGAAATAAATTTTATTTGAATGGCCCATCCTTATGGCAGGGGAAACATCTAATTACCAAGTATCTCCTCTTCTTGTCACCCTGTGAAGTGCATTCTTTTCCTCTGATGTCCCAGATCCTTACCCCTTCTCTTAGCTTAAAGTAACACATACACCTTATTTTGGCTGACTGTCTTTCCATGTCTGTATGGATCCCCATACATACACTATTAAGTTTTATTTTCCCCTGTTAATTTGTCGCATGTCAATTTAATTCTAGTTGAGCTAGAAGTTATGTAGGAATATATTGGGGTTCATAACCTATGGCCAAGAAAGAATTATCAAGACACCTTTGGTGCAAAAAATGGCTTTATTAAAGCACAGGAATAGGACCATAGGCAGAAAGAGCTGCCTTGGAGTTGTCATAGGTGATTGATTATATACTCTCAAGTTGGGAGTGGGTTAGGGATAGCATAAGTCTCTAAGTAATTTGGACGCCAGGTTTCCAGGATCCTAAGGGGACTAGTTATGTTATGAAAAGGTAATTTATTACTATCTAATAAAACTTTAGTCATGAGACTCTCCAGATGCATATCAGTGGGTCATATGCTTGGGGGATATTACCAACCTATATCTTAGGGGGTAGAGATAAAGGAAGTTTCTGAAGGAATTATTATATGTTAAAGTAGACTCAAGGAGTGGGGCTGGGAGAGTGACATGGGTGGCACACGGTGTTAAGATTGCTTCTTGCCCTTAGCAAAGTACTAAGAGGCAGCTGAGTTCCTAGAAGAAGTTCACTTTGCCTATTTCAAGGACTTGTCAATGGGCTGTAAGTAGTATGGAAATATAATTTTTGTTTTGTCTTTGTTTCCCACATCATTAGGACCTCTTGAAAGGGACAGTAATTCTTGCCCCCTAAGTGTCTCAACTATCTTAAGCTATGTTCCATTAATTACAAAAGTTTCATTATCCTTACTTTTATTCAGCCTTATTTTATTATCATTCTGAATGGAGTAATTATAAAGTGTTACACAAATAAGAAAAGCTTCTATTTTCTCTCCACACTCCCTTCCTTTTCTATTTCAATACTACTTTACTTGTGAGGAATTTAACATTCAACACTGATTCTTCTATTTCTTCAATGAGAATGACTATTATTTATGCCAAACCTGAAGCTTACAGTTCTCTACATTGAAATATGTCCTTGAATCTTTATTCTGAATTTGTTTTCTTTCATTTATATTATTATCCTGTCAGTTTTATTCAGCTCAAAATAGTGACTGAAGTTGAAAACACGTGCTTTATGATTGTATTTTTGATATTTCATGTACATTTAAATTTCTCAGATTTCGAAGATAACAAGATTCTTATTAAAACTCATTGAATGTATCTTAGAAAATGTGTTTGCTTTTTAAAAGAAATCACAAGTAAGACACATGCTTGTCAAACAAATTTCTTTCTATGACAACATGATGGGCTTTGTCAATAACAGGAAAGAGCAAATATGATTCATCTTGTCTTCAGGAAAGCAGTTCTTTCTCTTTCAAATGACACATTTTTTTTCCTTGACAGCACTGAG
This sequence comes from Mustela lutreola, assembly GCF_030435805.1. Taxonomy (NCBI): domain Eukaryota; kingdom Metazoa; phylum Chordata; class Mammalia; order Carnivora; family Mustelidae; genus Mustela; species Mustela lutreola. Next base: position 110,028,968 of record NC_081295.1, read on the forward strand.
TGGCTTAGACAATGTTATTATTGTGTAGGTATTTTGCTGGTCAGGCACATAAACACAACAATTAACAATTCATATTTCAGTATTGATTCAGAGGAGTTTACTAGTTCTGCCAATCTTCACCTGATATAATCTATAATATTTTTAGCAATAGCTTAGAAAATAGAATGTCAAAGCTAAATGTACCTTAGTTGGTGAAAAATTAAGAAATTAGAAATTAAAAATAATTTTGAGTTCACAGAATCTATACTCAGAAAACTATAAAGTACTCATGAAAGAAATTGAGGAAGACACAAAGAAATGGAAAAATATTCCATGCTCCTGGATTGGAAGAATAAATATTGTGAAAATGTCTATGCTACCTAAAGCAATCTACACATTTAATGCAATTCCTATCAAAGTACCATCCATCTTTTTCAAAGAAATGGAACAAATAATGCTAAAATTTATATGGAACCAGAAAAGACCTCGAATAGCCAAAGGGATATTGAAAAAGAAAGCCAACGTTGAGTTCTTTTAATAATCAATGCAGGCATCATCTTCCCTGAGAATCCACTCTGAACTACAATTCTAGATGAGGGCTCTTTCCTACTGTGTTCATGCAAAACCATGTGTTATCCTCTATCTCAATATTTTATACACTTACTAGCTGATTTGTCTGTGTTAAAAAACAAAATACAACTGAGTAAATTTGAAGATCTAACTAGATTTATTAAATGATTCGTGAATTGGGCAGCACCCCATCTAGCAAGCAGAGGGGAACTCCAAGAAGTTGGACAAACTGAAATGTTTTATCATGTAGGTCACCTCATCTTCCTTTGGGGAATCGAGGGGACCTATGTGACAGATTGCCTCATAGGTGCTTATCAGAAAATTCCTGACTAACTGGTTAAAACTACATTTCTCGGTGAGGCTGAAACTGTAGTCCAGATGTGTATTAAGTTCTTGGCCAAAGTGATGCCATTTGGGATCTGTGCTATATATATATATATTTTTTTTAAACATCTGTCTCCTCCACTTGACAAATAACTCCTTGACAGTGGATAATGCTTTAAATGTATTTGAATCTCCAGTAACTTATGTTTGAACTTAATAAATTTATATTGAATTAGTAAGATACACTGATTTTTTTCATATAATGTTCACCTAGAGGTAATTATTAGTTTTAAAAGAAGAAGTAATTTAATAAAGGTTAGAGCTCAGAACATCCATGATGTTTTCAGGTCATTAAGAAACAAGGTTTCATAGAAATGTAGAACAATAAGTATGTGTATTTGCATTTTCAGTTAGAAACAGGTACAAAGTTAGGCTGCCTGATCCGTTCATGTAGTTGACAAGTATTTATTAGACACATTTCTCTGCCAGGCTCTGTTCTAAACGTCAGGGAACAATGTTGTCCTAGCCCTACACTGCATACACTTAAATTGGCAAGAAAGACAATAACAATTTTTAAAATATTAATACGACTATATGAATATCATACAAGAAAGTGTTAGGAACTCCAGAAGAAACGAGTGTTATTTTAGACTGAGTGAGGATGTCCTCTGCATCAGTGACACCTAAGAGGAGATATATATATATAAATAAATATATATATATATATATATATATATATATATATATATATATGAGTAAGTTGTGCAAATATCTCAGGAGAAAACATTTCAAAAAGGGGAAACAGCAATACAAAGGACCTGAGGTAGAAGTATGCTTCACATACTTAAGGGTAAGAAGACTGACAGTAAACACATGTGACCTCAGAAAAAGTGGAAAGATACTATTTTAAACATATCAGGCAAAGATATTCTACAGTTGTAGGAGGGGGAAATGTTTTTCTCATCTCTTGTAGGGTCCCTGGTTGGGTCCCAAAACTAAACTCATGAAGACAGATTAGCAAGAGAAAAACATACAGATTTCATTGAATTTTTACATGTTTCTGGGAGCCTTCTCAAGAGAATAAAGACCCGGACTGCCTGGGTGGCTCAGTTGGTTAAGCGGCTGACTTCGGCTCAGGTCATGATCCCAGCGTCCTGGGATCGAGTCCCACATCGGGCTCCTTGCTCAGCGGGAAGCCTGCTTCTCCCTCTGCCTCTGCCTGCCTCTCTGTCTGCCTGTGCTCAGTCTCTCTGACAAAAAAAAAAAAAAAAGAATAAAGACCCAGGAAGTGATCAAGCAGAATGCTTTTATGCCTTTTAAGCAAATAAACAGATAGATTTGTGAAGAATTAACAAAACAAGGGGCTTGGGCTAAGGATAGGAAATGGAGAAGTATCTGGGAACGTAAGGGTTAGTTTAGCAAGGTTTGTTTATACAGATTTCTCAGCCCCAAATTCCCTCCCTATCTCTACTGATAAAAATATCTCCCTTCCTCCTGGATAAAGGGACGGCTCCTCTCACATGAGAATTTTACGACTTGGGTCAAGGAAAAAGAGTGAGCAAAGGGAAGTCAAGAGTGAGCTCCCTGCTTCTGCCATTTTCTCGGATTTCCTCAGCTTAAATATTCAATATGTCAATGTGCTATATTTGGGGGTTGTATGTCCTGAATCCCATCACAGAACATGTTAGCATTTGGAATCGAGTCTAAGTGTGTCATGAAGTTTATTATTGAGATCTTTGAGCAAGGCTTGACATGATCTGGCTATGGTTTTTAAAACTCTTTACTGTTTTGTGGAAAATAGACTTACTCAAGAGAGGCAATTAGACCAATTAGATGTTTGCCAGAGTCCAGGCAAAGATGAACATGGATAGTAAAGGTGAAGATTATGGGAAGCAGACAGATTCCATATGTATTTTGTTATTGGAGTTGAGTAAATGTGCTGATTTATTGGATAAGAATATAAACAAGTAAATGAGAGATAATTCCATATAGCTAGAAAATCGACTGAGTGTTGCTGACATTTCCAGATTATTCTACTGCTAATCTCTCAAAGAAAGTTATAAAATTAGAACTGAAGAAAACAAGATTAATTAAAAAAAAAAAAACAGAAAGCGTTTATTTTAATTTCTTGCTAGAATTTTGAGCTCTAAAAAGAAATTTTGTTATTAACTTTAAGAGGAAAATATTATGTGATGAGTCTGAATTCAAATTCTCATCAATTTTTAACACTGACAATGATTTAAAGTTGCCCATCCAGTATTTTACAGTGCAATAAACCCAACATTATTTATCTTTGATTTTGTGATTTATAAAAAGAAGTACATATTTGCTCTTTGTCCACTGTTTCTGGTGCATAGCTTCTAAAACCCTTGAAGTTTCTATGTAAAAGCCATAAGGTCCTCTGTTAGAATACTTAGTTTTGTCCCCAGTTTTAGGAATTGCTTCTGAGCATGAAGGTGAAATGAATGTTTTTTTTTTTGTCATTCATAGCAAGACCATTCCTACTAGGCTGAGTTTATGTTAATGAGATGACTTTTGGATAGCTTCTAAAGCTAGGAACTGGTTGCCAAGGGAAACAACCATGTGATTAGAAGGTTGTAACTTTTAGCCCCAAACCCTGACCTCTTAGGAGGGAGAGGTGCTGAAGATTGGATTAAACATCTATGGTCGATAATTTAATCAACCATGACTATGTAATGAAATGATGGGGTTCAGAGAGCTTCCAGGTTGATCTGCACAGAGGTTCTGGGAATGTGACACACCCACGAGAAGCCACATATCTTGCCCTATGCATTCTTTGTATCTTGCTGTTCCTGAGTTATATCCATTTATAATTAAATTGGTAATATAGTAAGTAAAATGTTTTCCTGAGTTTTGTGAGCTGTTCTGACAAATTAATCAAACCCAAGACAGCATTGTAGGAAACTCTGATTTATAGCCAGTCAACTATGAGCACAAGCAGTGATTGTAGGACATCAAGCAGGTGTCACAGAATTCCTGGGTTGGGGGCAGTCCTCCCATATCTTGTGTCAGAAGTGCTGTGGAGTGTTCGAAGTGTGAGTGAATAGTGGACAGTGAGTAAAGAAAAACAAGAGTGTTTTTTCTTTGCAAGTTTATTTCCAAGAAATTTTAATATACCATTTAAAATTTCTACCTTAAACTTAAATAATCAAAAACGAAGGATGAAAATCAAATGTAGATTAAAGACTCAGATGTTTGCTGATAGTCGTGTTTATTACCTAATTTTAAGTCTATTACTTGTATAAAATTTGTCATAATTTTAAATATTTGGTAATTTATTAAAATTTCCATTGTTTTTAATCCAACATGTACTAATTTGAAAGATGAAAATTTAATTAATTCTATAGAATTGAAGACTATTTTCAATCAGTTTGCCAAAAATAGTTAAGCTAATTTAGAAGAACAAAGGTGGATAATACTAGATATTAAGACTGATGATACAGAGACATGAATTAAGATAAGGTAGTATTGGCATAAGGAAATATACAGAGACCAAAAGATAAAAGGGAAAAAAAGAGGAAGAGCCTAGGTGATAAAGTAGACAGCTATAAGCAGGGAGCAAGTGCTTTTGTACTGATAAAAGGGCAGAAACCATGGTCCAAGCAGCTGGGAAGACATGCATGCATCCTTCCTTATAACCACTGTCTTAAGGTAAACTGAAACTTCATTATAATACATTTACATTTTGGTTTTAACCCCCACCCTGGGAGGGAAGGCTGCCACAACAGTTCTGACATGGACCATGTAAGTCAAAAAGTCCCCCTTCTGACAGGTAGGATTCCCTAGAAGACCGGCTGCATTCTTACTCAAGAACTGCCCTAATAATGACCCATAACCTACTCAAACATAAAAAGAAAAGACAACCCCATGCCCTTATGCAGCTACCACCCCGGACCTGTCCTCTCTGCCATCTTGGCAGTGTGCTTTCCCTCAAACTATTATTAAATATTTGCTTAAGAATTTTGCTCTGAAGTCCTTCTTGACTGAATCCAAGAACCAAGGCTGGAGACTGGGACTCACCATTGACATAAGGACAGACCTAACATTTACCACTACCTAATTTATGTATGATTTATGTGATTCACTGGGAGAAAGATAATCTGCTCATAAATGGTGTTGTGTCAATTGGATATCCATAAGGAAAAGAGTGAATACTTACTTCAAAAATTAGTTTAGAAATATGAAAATGTGAAGAAGAGAAAAGTAACTTTTCCTCTACCTTTCTAGTTCTTGGCTAACAACCCACCCCATAATAAAAGACAGATTAATAGGAGAAAAATAAAAACAGGAGTTTAATAACAGGTTTACCTCCTGTACACATAGAAGAGGCCAAAGAAAATGACTAAGTCCTTTTCTATTTAAAAAAAAAAAAATTAAGAGTGTGTCAAAAATGTACTAAATGCAAAAATAATAAAGAAAAACAAGAGTCACTTTAATCTCACTACCCACACACAGTCACTGCTAACAGAAAACTGCATAACTCTTGAAGAAAAGTCCATCTTCTCAGCTCAGATGAAAGGTCATATCATCCCCATGTATGGCTGGATGGGCCAAGGAACACGCAGCTTAGGTTCTAGAGATGGGAGTGCTCACTTAACATTCAAGGCACATGCAGGAATGCAACCCCAGTAACATAAAATTAATCACCCTAAACAAAATCTCTAACATAAAGAATAAAGATATTTTTCAGACTCCAAGTCTCTTGAGAGGTAAAGACCTCCAAGGGACCAGATGAAGTAACGTCAGAGCACCTGCTAGCATGACGTACAAATCAATGGTCTCCTGCTTCTCTGGAGATTCCTCTAAAATATCCCTCTTAAAAACTCTCACTTGCAAGTCACTGAATTTTAGAACTTTTGAGCATTGCCTATCTAGCAAAAGCTGTATGTCAGTTTTCTTTCTTCCCTTTTTTTTTTTTTAAGATTTTATTTATTAATTTGACAGAGAGCAATTACAAGTAGATGGAGAGGCAGGCAGAGAGAGAGAGATAGGGAAGCAGGCTCCCTGCTGAGCAGAGAGCCCAACGCGGGACTCGATTCCAGGACCCCGAGATCATGACCTGAGCCGAAGGCAGCGGCTTAACCCACTGAGCCACCCAGGCGCCCCTGTATGTCGGTTTTTATTGGCTTCTAGCTTTACTGGTAACCTAAAGAGGTTTGGTTATACTCCCCAAGACAGCCCAAACCACCACTTTAAATATTATGTCTAGCTAAAGACCAAAGAAGTTTTTGGGAAAGGGAGAAGTTACCGGGCAAAGTGCAGTAATCAAAGATATGGTTGCTTTTTAGATATAAGTTCTTACATTCTCCATTGATACGAATTTCGAGAGATTTAGACATCCTCTTCTTCCTGGTACAGAGAAGGAGATACCCTTGTAGATGGAGATTTCCTTTATAAATGTAAATGTCTCTTTAGAATAGGAAAATTTCTACTCAGTCTTCAGAGCTTTTCCTATGTCCCCTGTTTCTTAAAAATAATCAGCCTGAAATAATTCTCATACCAAACAGGCACATTTTGGGGTGGTACATTTTGCTCCCCTTCTAATCTAAAACCACACAACTTTTAGAAGAAAACATAAGGGAATGTCTTTCTGACCTCGGGGTAAGGCAAAGACTTTTTCAAAACAGAAGTACAAAAACATTAATCACAAAGGAAATAATTGATAATATGGACATTATTAAAATTAATTTAGGAACATGTGTTCATCAAAAGACACCATTAAGTTGAGGAACAAAAAAGGAAAATGTTAAAATTAAACCTATTTTACAAATATGTCCAAAATTCCTGCAAATCAATAGGAAAAATAAAAACCAACCCAATACAAAAATGGACTAAAAATTTGAACGAACACTTGACGTTGAAGGATAGTTGGTGGCCTATTAATTATTAAATATTGCCTATTTTATTGGCTATCAGAAAAATATAAATTAAATTCCTATGTTACATTAATGTACAGACCCACCAGAATTGTTAAAAATAAAAAGACATAGAATATGTATTACTGGTGAAGATGTGGAGCGGTCAGAACTCTGATACCATTAGTAGGAGTATACTGTGGTACAATCATTTTGGAAAATTGTCAGTATCCTATGATCAGCAATTCTATACCTAGTAATAAACCCCCAAAATAGGAGTGCTTATGAAACCACAAATTTGTACAAGAATTTCATAAACAGGTAATAACCTAAATGTAAATAAATATACCATGACATATTATATTGTAATGAGAGTAAATAAAATATGCTACATGCAATAAAATGAATGAGTGGCCAAAACAAAATACTGAGCAAAACAAAACAAAACAAAACCCAAAATGGACAATATGAACCTACAGTTAGAAATTGGAAGCATGGTCACTTTTGTGAGGAAGTTGTTTCTTTTGGTGATCATTCTGGAGGCTGGCAGTGCTTTATTTTTCATATATATTTTTTCGGGGGTTTGTTTTGAAATTCTGGTCACTCTGGGGAATGTGAATGTGTTCATTTTATGAATATGCACCAAGCTATATAGTCATAAGTTTTTTTTGTTGTTGTTGTTGTTGTTGTTGTTTTAGATTTCATTCATTTATTTATTTGTCAGAGAGAGAGAGAGTGAGAGAGCAGGCACAGGCAGACACAGTGGCAGGTAGAGGCAGAGGGAGAAGCAGGCTCCCTGCCGAGCAAGGAGCCCGATATGGGACTCGATCCCAGGACGCTGAGATCATAACCCGAGCCGAAGGCAGCCGCTCAACCAACTGAGCCACCCAGGCATCCCATAAGTTGTTTTTTTTAGATGCGTAATTACCATGCCTAGCAGAGCTACCGTAGTCTGTGCCACCATGCTCCTTACCTGTACCTCCATAAACTACCAGTTCCTTGTTTCCCTTTTTGTCAGATCCCCTATAGTGCAGGCTCCACATAGCAAGAGAGATCATTTCAAACAATAAATTCCTCCAGTTGTTACCAGTTTGAGTCCAGTTCCTTACCATGGTTCCTAATCACCTCTCCAGTCTCAATTACTGATGGTCTCTTTTGCAGTCTTTGTTCTTCAGAGACTTTTGCTTTTACTGTTCTTCGAACGTACCACACACAGTCATGCCCAGGGACCTTGCACACGCCGCTCCCTCTGATTGAAACATGCCTGCTTTTTCTCATTTCAATAAAACCTCTTTTTCAATCTCACCTTCCCAAAGAGGCCATTCCTGACCTCCTCATCTAAAATAGCACCAACACAATCTTATCATTTACTTTGCTTGATTTTTTTCATAGTATATATGAGCACCATATATATTTGTACTTGTTTACTATCTCTCTCTTTTCTACTGGAATCAAAAAGAAACATTAGGCCTGAGTATTTTGTTTTGTTTGTTGTTTTGTTCAGCTTGCCATGAAGATCACCGATCATAGGTGTCTATCTTACAAGTTTACGAAATATATGGACTGGATTAATGAGTATAAAATATTACATAGATAATTTACAATATACTATTTAGAGAATTTGACGTGTCCAGGAAAACTGATAGTCATTTACTATATACGTGTGTGTGATATGTGTGTGTGCACATGTGTTCATGAGTATGTGTGTATGCACATGTAGACATCTATTATCTATCATCTACCTTATCATCTATTTGTTGTCAATTATGCATAAGGGATATGTTTATAAACTTTTCTAGAAATGAATGCTTTCTACTTAGTAGCCGCAGTCAATATCTGTTTGAGCAAAGATAGAATGAGAAAAGGACAGAGATAGGAAAGGAATACAGAAAGACAGTCAGAAGGAAAGAAGGAAAATCTTCCAGACAACATTTTTTCTTTGATATGTATGTATCATTCAGATATAAAGAAGCTGGCTTATTGGTATAATAAATTTGAATTTCAATTGATATTGTAAATTGAGCAGGCATGCACACATACATGCACTCACACACACACATGCACTAACACATATACATCCTAAGTAGTCACATTGCTTAAAGGAAACATTAAGTCTATGTAATTAGTCCTAGGATCTTCAACTCTAGTCAAAAAGGCCACCATCTGGGTTCCTATTCCTGAATGAAAACAAAGGGAAAGTACAAAAGAGTTTATAGGTTTTTATTTTGGGAGAGAATCTTATTTTTAATACCTAATGTTCTTTCTTGCCATCCAAGTCAAGATAGGAAAGGACTGTGAAATATTTGGATATCTGAAAGAAGCAATCAATTTTAATTAAAATTTTTGATATTAAATTATTGTAGCTTACTCCATAATTTTGGAATTGCTATTTTAAAGCTTAAATCATAATGCTGTATGTCTCTGACTCCACACAGTTTTTGCTACTTTCCGAAGTTAATAAGAGTCTGCCTATAATTTCATCCCATAGCATTTTACTCTTATTGCTATCATAGATATTATACATTTTTAATCTTCTGTTTATGTCTGCTGTACTGAATGTGTCCCTCCGAACTTCATATGTTGAAGCCTACTCTCCAATGTTTGGAGGTAAGGCCTTTGGAAATTAACTAGGTAATCAGGATGGAGTCCTCATGAATGAGATTGTGGCCCTTATAAGAAGAAACAGGAGAGAACTTGCCTCTTCTTTCTCTCTCTTTCCCATACAGCAGGAAGGAAGTCATCTGTGACCAGGAAGCTGGTTCTCACCGGACAACAAATCCTCCAGAACCTTGATCTTAGACTTCTCAGCCTTCAGAACTGAGAGAAATAAGTGTCTGTTGGTTAAGCCTCTCAGTTTATGCAGATTTCTTATAAAATGGGTGACCTGGGTGGCATAGTTGGTTAAGAGTGCGACTCTGCTTTAGTTCAGGTCAGGTGATGATCTCAGGATCATGATCTCAGGGTCGAAAGATGGAGCCCTGAGACACGCTCCACACGCAGTGGGAGTCTGCTTAAGTTTCTTAAGTTTCTGCTTAAGTTTCTCTCTCCCTTTGCCCTCCCACCTTCACTCTCTCTTTCTCAAATGAATAAAAATAAATTCTCTAAAAGAAACAAATAAAAACCAAGACTGACTAAGACCAGGTCTTTCAGCACATACTACATTATATTAGGAGATTCTTTAAGTTTTAGTGATGCAATATGATATATCCTAGTGCAATATAATTCCATCTGGACTTTCCTTATTGTCTAGCAGTGTACAGGGAAGATGTTCAGTGGATATTTATTGAAGTCCTGGATAATATATTTGCAAACATTAATTTGTATTGTATCATGGTCAAATTTCTTATGAGGTTAATTACTTGTATTTTAAATACTTTAATTTGTATTAAGTTCATCTGTTTAACTGACTGTGACTTACATATCTTTATACTATATTTCATCTTTTCTACTTTTTATTCATTTATTTTAATTAAACCATTATAGTGTCATTAATCATGGTGATTTCCTTAAATCTGATGACCCATACATCATAGTAATATTAAGGGCTGTTAATACATGGAAATTTTACTTCATAGTTAAAGAGGAAAAATAGATTTAAAGTCATAAGTCAATAACTACACATCACTATATTAATGATAGGATAAAACAAAATATTGGAGTGCTTGATACACTGGTTAAAGTGACTACTCAAATAGTAAGAAATAAACATCCTTGTTTTCTATCACTGCAAAAAGAAAAGTACTTAATAGGTAGAGTAAGAGTAAAGGAAGATATTATGTTTCCTTATATTATAAGAATCATTGATTAAATCCTCAAGAAGTTCTGTTATTATCAGTCATTTTTATATAAAATAAGTGTTCTTCATAAACTTAAATTTAAAAAAATCAAAATGAACTTCACTAACTTGTGATGATCAATTAAATTGTTAAATCAGAGTAATTCTTCATATGTAAAGTGAAGGTTATTAGCAAAGTATCAGAGGGAAAACCAACTTTTTCTTTCTAAAACTCAAAAGCTAAAGTGAAGTTTGTGCTATAGATATAAAAAAAACTTGTTGGGAATGAAATATATATTTTTAAAATATTTTATATATTTATTTATTTTAGAGAGAGAGAGAGCACATGCATGCATGAGGGAGGAGAGGGCAGAGGGAGAGGGAGAAAGAGAATCTCAATCAGATTCCCACTATGCAGGGAGCCTAATGAAGAACTTTATCTCACGACCCCAAGATCTGGACCTGAGCTGAAATCAAGAATCTGGAGCTAAACCCACTGAGCCACCCAGGCACCCCAGAAATAAAATATAATTTTAAAGATTGTCATATATTTGGAAAATGAGGTTGTAGTATAATTATAATTAACATGTATTTTTAATGTTGCTTTCATAGTTTAAGTTTTTGTTTAAGGCATGTTCTAAAGGGTTTCCTAAGTATTACTGAGATATATAATAATCATGTATCAACAAATTCTGAGTATATTTAAAATAAATCATGACTGGGGCACCTGGGTGGCTCAGTGGGTTAAAGCCTCTGCCTCGGCTCAGATCATGATTCCAGGGTTGTGGGATTGAGTCCCTCATGGAGCTCTCTGCTCAGCAGGGAGTCTGCTTCCTTCCTCTCTCTCTGCTTACTTGTGATCTCGGTCTGTCAAATAAATAAATAAATAAAATCTTAAAAAATATATATATATAAATCATGACTATTGATGATATTGCTACCAGTATTTTGCTCTCTTATAATGAAAGTGGATATATGATTAACTAAAGAAGAAATCCATTTTCCTGCCCAAATTCTGATATCGTATTCAGAAAACAATGAAATTTAACCCAGTCATTGGTTTACCAGAATCCAGTTTTATTTTTTTCTAAATTATCAGTTACCAATTACTTAAAAAAAAACTATTTCCTTTAAATAACCTGCCAAAATTCATTCAAAATGGTAAGATAGTAGCTTTTTGAAGGTACAACTCATGTTATATGACATTGTTCTGAATTTCAGGCTGATTTTTGTACTAAACTTCTTTGCTCACAGCCAAGTAATAAAATTAGACTCATTTCTATCAATTTGGTGTGTGTGTGTGTGTGTGTGTGTGTGGACTCTCTTCTTCCTTACTTTTCTATTCTTCTTCTCTATAATCATGTACTATTTTGGAGAGCCAAATTTCACCTAGAATTCCCCTGACCCCCAGATTTAGTAAACTTTGAATCAAGGAGATTTTGAAGAAAAACAATTATCTATCGTATCTTATGGCATCTATAGAATTTCTGTATTTAAAGCATGTAATTTTAGTTGTAGAAGATACATACGTGTATTCATGCACATATGCATTTACACACACATACATGAGCACAAATGCCCACATGTATGCACACACACACACACACAAATTCAGTCATGCCAGAAAGTGAAGGTACAAAAAAACATTAATAAATGTAGCTTTTATAAGGCATTTTTAAAATCAAACTAATCACTCACCTTGAATTCTCTTTGTAACACCAGGCAGTCACATTTGTCAGAAGTTGGGGTACTTGTTTAATAAAGAAAAGATTCTGCAGAATGTTTCAAAGATTTTTACTTTCATGAGTAAGATACTTTCCTGAGGGGTATTGTATCTAAGTTATATATATTGCCACCTTTATTAGGTTGGTCTTCCCTTAGGTAGGATTAGAGAATCATTTCTGTGCAGATAGCAAGGATTTCCCTCTAGGTGTATGCTTTCATCAGTTTATAGGCAGGGTTCATTCCCTAAATTAATATACTGCTAATGTATACCTGAAACCCTAGAGAAGGGAAAGTGTCTATTACAACACAGAAGTGGTATTCAAAACAGAACCTTACTTGACTGATAACAAGCCTCGATTTCTGTCTTGCCCTCCAGAAAGTTCAGAATTCAATTAAATACTGAAATGTAATAAAGAATTCAAGCAGATGAGTTGTACATCTAGTTTTTCTCTTTGTTCATGAACTTTGGATCTCTAGATTTTTCTTTTTTTTTCAGTTTTCCTATATTAAAGAGTTCCTCAAATTGAAAATCAGTGGAATATAAATTATATTTTAATAACCTAGAGCACTAGCTTTTTAATTATAAAAATATTATTTTACTTAAAAATACAAAGGTCTTTCAGATTCTTCTAGTCTTATCTTATTAAATACCAAATGAACAATAAATATTTCGGCCTGTTGTTTCCTCTACATTGATTCAATTGGAGGCTAATACTTGTACCTTGTTTAATAGTAAAGAAATACATTAGTATTCCAAAAGGCTAATGAACTCTCAGGTTTCCACTTCATGGTATACATAACTATAAATAGTAGCATCTCTTCGCCATTACAACAGAAAAGAGCTTGACTAATGTCAAATTAATGCATTTTTTTCCCAAATGTACTGGAGCACTTTGATCATAAAGCCAATAATGACCCTAAAATCGAAGGAGAGAAAGTGTTTCCCGGTACAGTGGAATCAAATCCTGTGTTTTTCTGGGAATATGAAACCAGACAGATATTGATAAGAACCATTTGGCTAGAATAGCTCCTAATCTGGTGAAGGCTGAGTGTAGACTAGAAGGACAGTGTGAAAATTGGAAGCGCCTGTACCATCTTGGCAGGCTTTTTCTCCACTGACCACTCACAAAAATGATCTCAAAAGACCCTAAGAAGGGTCACTGATGTATGATGCAGACCTGAGGAAGGGAACAGCACCCATGCAGAAGAGTCAAGAAACACTGCCTAAATACTTCTCTGCTGTCTCAACTATGGAATAAAAGCTTGCTTCTATCATGAGACATGCAATAGCACTAGGGACATTAAACACTGGTAAACACCTACTGCAATAAGTGGAAGGAAACACGAAGGGTCTAAAAATCTCTTCTTGGGGCATCTGGGTGTCTCAGTCAGTTAAGGTCTGCCTTTGGCTCAGGTCATGATCTCAGGGTCTGGGATCCAACATTGCACCAGGCGCCCTGCTTAGTGGGAAGTCTGTTTCTCCCTCTCCCTCTGTCTCATCTCTGCACCTTTATACTCTTTCTCTGTCTCTGTCTCTCTCTTTTTCAAATAAATAAATAAAATCTTTTAAAAATTAAAAAAAAAATCCATTCTTGAGAGAGAAGAAGTAGTGTACTTTGAGCCCACAATTCTAAGGGAGAGGATGAGAGAGAAGAAGTAGTGTACTTTGAGCCCACAATTCTAAGGGAGGAGCTCAAGAACTGAGGAGACCACACCTTCAAGTCCCAGAGACATGGCACAGATCTGAGACTGAACTGGAATAACAGATTGCACATATTCACCGCCTACTTCTCCTCCACCCTCCGCTGCCAAGAAGTCTGTAATCACAAGTAACAGCGGAATACTAATAGAAGAGGGCTAGGAGAGAACAAACCTGTATAGAGACTGATTCTGGGGCACAGAAGAAAGGAACGACCTAAAACTCAGAATTCAATAGAAAGTGATCTGGTAAACCTCACTCCTCCTTAGACAAAAAATAACTCTTGAAAACTGGGATGTTAATCTTATCCAGATTAACACTAACCCCCACACTGACAATCCAGCCAAATGAAAAGTGGGCTCATTTCCAGGTTTGAAACCTATTAACCTCCATATCTACTGATTTACCCAATATGTCCAGATTTGAAGAAAATATTAAGGGACTTATCAAAAGGAAAAAAATATCACCAAAATCTCAAGAGAAAAAGCAATCATCAATACAGATTCGGATATGCCACAAAAATTGGAGTTACCTGACAGGGAATTTAAAACAAAGAGGGTGAGGTACAATGTCAGCAATATGGTAGAACAGAAGTTCCCAGCATCCATCTTCTTGCAGAAACAGCAATGTTAACAACTATCCAATGTGAAAATACCTTCACAAGAACTAAGGAATCTAGCTAAGAGATTACCGGGCAAAAATAAGATAATTGAAGAGAGCAGGAAAAAGAGTTCCCATTTTACCAAGGTATTCTCCCCCAACCCTGGGCAGTGTAGCACCAAGAGAGATACACTCTACCTGGGAGAAGGAGATTGAAATGAGTACCCAGCCTTGTATGGATTCCAGCAACAGGCCTACTCCAGTGAATTCCAGAGCTAGATAGACCTTGTGACTCCTGACTCCCAGGCTAGCCCTCAGGGACCCAAGCTCTAGGTCCACCCCAGCACCAGGCCCATCCAGCCCCGGACTTTAGGCCCACTCCTGCAGATGCAGGTTTTAGGCCAGCACTCACAGACCCAGCTTCTAGGCTGGTCCTCCTGGTCCCAGGTTCTGGTCTAACATCCACTGAGTCAGCCTCTTGGCTGGTCTCTGTAAACACAGGCTTCAGGCCTGCCCATTGCCAAGCCTATCCACAAGGACTCAAATACAAGGCCAGCCTACTGAGGACTCTTGCAGCAATCCACCAGTTGTCTTACCCCAAATTTCTGGATGGGTTAACTAGTGAAGCACTTTCTCTGCCAAAACCAGTCAGTAGAGACTAGAAGAGATACCTACTTCTTCAAATCAACACAACCTATGAGGATCACCAATATTACTAGAAATATGGCGCCACCAAACAAACAAAAATACCAAAACTAACCTCCCAAAATAGGATCTATAAACTGCTTGACAAACAAAAACAATTTCCCAGCAATCTCTAAATTCCAATGCAGGGTGGTTATGGTGTTGAGGAGAAAGTACTGGAGTCAAGTACAAGGGACGTGTGTTTGGTGAAGAGAAATCCATGGTCTACCAAGAGAAAGCAGAGGATCAGCAGAAGTCATGATTGAGTACTTCCATGTAAGCCCTCAGGAGTGGAAGTTCAGGAGAATAGACAAAGGCAAGCGATTTAGATGCGGCTATATCTAGGCAGGAGAGCTGTCTGGTTCTGTTGCACATCTGGCCTGCCACAGTAGGGAAATATAATTTAATGCTGCCTTGTAGATGGCAGAGGATATACTCACAGTTTGAAGGTGTCTTGGTATAGGGTAGGGTCAGCAGAAAAACAAAGGCAAATTCAGGAAAATACTATTCCAATAGATTAGCTGAGTTCACCAAGGCAATACATTTAATCCATTATTCCCGGGAAAATCTCAATCCAAATTGTGATGTCTTGCTGAGTTCTTGGTGAACTGGGTAATGAGGCCACCCTAGTGATCAATGAAGTCTCCTTCTGTTCATATATCCCTGGGGTGTTATTTCTGGTGTAGGAGTATAGTTATATCCAATGACAGATTCTTGAACCAGGGCAATGTTGTCTGGGGCAATGTCATTTCAAGTGATAAATTCATCTCACTCAGGGTTTAGGTCTTCTGGAGTGTTGGCCAACCACTGGCCACCCAGGAAGCTAGAGACTCTCCCATGTGGCTATCCAGTTGGGGTGTTATCATGAGCTCGGGGTGGGTTAACCTTATTATAACTCGAGGGTTTCTTGGAAGGCTGAGCTCCCTATATGCTATCTGCTGCTAATGGAACAAATTTTTACAGCTCCTTCTGGTGGTGAGGGACACACTGAGCAAAGGAATAGACAGTTGCCCTTTCACTCTCCAGGGAGCTACATGTGTATTCCAGGTTGAGGAAGATGTTTTTAATGCTATTTATGCATTTCTGAGACTGACCCATGAAGGTGATGGATAAATCATAGAAGCATGGGTATTATGTATGGGCAATCATAGGGCCAGTTACTTTGCAGGATATCTGATGTAAAGAAATTGCCTCCAGATGGTCAATTGTTGTAAAGAAATTCAGTCCCTCTGCCTCCCAGACTCAGTGGCATGCTAGACTCAGCCCTTCCAACAGAGCTCTCCATCATTCCCCACTTTCCTACCCTGTGAAACAATTTCACTCTGTGTTAAGTACTAGCCAAATGGGGCTACTAAAATGAGACATTGTAGGCTTAATGGCTCCTGTCTCAGGCATATATATGCTTAATGACAAGGTATAGAACTTCAGTGCTCTGTTTAAGTCAGTATTGGTACTGGGGGATGTCAGAGAGGGGAAAACTCACCGGTAGCTTGATATCTGGCAGGGAGGCAAGAACTTGGGCTTGTTCTGTGTTGCAAGCATATGCATCCATGCTTCTATAATAGAGGAAGCATCAAGTGGGCCATCACCAGAGTAAGCCATTTGAAGTGAATGGTCCCATTAGTTACATCAGAGTGGGTCTGTACACTTTTTTTTGTTTGTTTGTTTCACTGGCGACTGCTTGTAGATTGAAGGACTTCTTTGAAAGAATTTAGCAGGGGGTTCCTGGAATGGCAGTGACTTGGGTTCTGGTGTCTAACAGGATCAAATTTTCAGTTTGATTTAAGCAATCTGGCCTCATCCCAGAAACAGCAAAGTCTTTCACCAGTGGGCTCCTATAAAAGCACATGCTCCCAGTCCATTCATTCTGCCTTTACTTCCCTGGGGTCATGTACATTTTCTATAACTTATGAATAATAAACCTCTATTTCAATTTCTCCCATGGTCTTCTTTTGAAATTTTGCTCACCATTTGGCACTTCCTGTTTCACTTAACAAATGTTAATTTAGCAAAATCGTAAGAGTGGCATATACCTTGATTAGATCAGTCACATTCTTTATCCTTTGTTCTGTGCTATATACCTGGAAAAGTGCCGTGTTTCCCTGCTTCTATGTTCTGTAAGGCATGTAATAGGAGACCTAGACCAACTTTGTCGTAAGCCATAGAGAAAAGTGCAAGTTTACTAATACAACAAAAATCATAACAGAAATAGATTTTTTAAAAAGCACCTTACTCTTTTGGGTCTTCTTCAAATATTTTTGCTTTTGTTTTATTTTGTTTATGTTCAATTTCTTCTATCTCTACAACATTGGCAACATACTAAAAAGAATGCTGGAGATCAGGATGCCTGGGTGGCTCAGTGGGTTGAGGCCTCTGCCTTCAGCTCAAGTTATGATCCCAGGGTCCTGGGATTGAGCCCCACATAGGGCTCTCTGCTCAGCAGGGAGCCTGCTTCCTTCTCTTTCTGCCTGCCACTCTGCCTACTTGTGATCCCTATCTGTCAAATAAATTAAATAAAATCTTAAAAAAAAAAAATCTGGAGACCAGAGAAGTTATGTAACTTACATGAGGAAACCAAATAATATATTAGAGGCTGCTTCCTTCAACTTTACTTATCTCCATCATGTTTTTTTTTCCTTGCACTCACGGTTCCTAGACAATGTAATAATGATACTTTTAAGAAGGATGTTTGGGGAGATGCCTGGGTGGCACAGTTGGTTAAACATCTGCCTTTAGCTCAGGTCATGATCCCAGGTCCTGGAATCGAGTCCCACATTGGCCTCCCTGCTTAGCAAGAAGCCTTCATCTCCCTCTGCCTGCTGCACCCACTGCTTGTGTTCTTTCTCTCTCTCTGTCAAATAAATAAATAAAATCTTTTAAAAAAATGATGTTTGGGTTGGGACTAGGGAAAAATAAGTCAAAAAGCCTGCTTTTGTTTTAGGCTTTCAACAAGTGTATTTATTTAGGCGAATTTGTCTTTGGTGATCCACTGGTTCACTCTAAGGTGTTCAGTTTTGAGGAAAAACCCTAAAACAGTTAAATGACCGTGGCTGGGTCATCCTTTATGCTTAGTTTTTTGTTTGTTTGTTTGTTTTTTGGGGTTTTTTTAATGTGGCATGGTTTTGAGGAATCTGAAGTTATCACATTATTTAATGACTTTCCATGAAGGACAAGATTAAGATTAATATGGCACAAAGATGATATTTTCTTAAAAATTATTATCATTATTATTATTGCTATAATTTTCTGGGAAAACAGAATTTTGGAAAGCTAAATTAAACTCTAGCCAGCATCTTTCTAGTGAGGGGTAAATAATCAAGAAATTTGTATCCAGACAGAACTTTGAATTTCAGCTCTGCCACTTACTACTTTTTTGACCTTAGGATTGTTAAATATCTTCTATTGAAGAATAGCATCTGTGGTACCATTTTAATAATTTACAACCTATTTCAATTCTTCTTACCCCTCCGAAGTAGTTTAACAAAGTAAGAAGTTTTAAACATCAGGCACTTAAAAAGGAAAAGATGACTATTAATCAGGGTAATAGACTCAAAAGAAAAAAAAATAAAATGACCAAATTCTCTAGAGCTTTTTCATTATGACATTCCTACAGTCCCGGGTTTGATGTGCTCTGCAGAGTAGAAGTATAGACCTAATCTTTTTGGGATGGGTAGCTCTTAAAACAGGTATTTGCTAATGATTGCTCCTAGATTGAATTTATCTGTTTAGATTTGCACCATTTGATTCATGGCAAATATTACATCAAAAATCACATAAAATTATGTACAAAATTACTCATGTGCAACTGAAAATGTCTTTTACCACTTCCTAAATGTCTTTCTTAATATCTAAGGTAGGTACTCACAAACATAGCTTTAAGAAATGTTCTACCTGGGACGCCTGGGTGGCTCAGTTGGTTGGACAACTGCCTTCGGCTCAGGTCATGATCCCGGAGTCCCGGGATCGTGTTCCGTATCGGGCTCCCAGCTGCATGGGAAGTCTGCTTCTCCCTCTGACCTTCTCCTTGCTCATGCTCTCTCTCACTGTCTCTCTCTCTCAAATAAGTAAATTAAATCTTAAAAAAAAAAAAAAAAAGAAATGTTCTACCTTACCTTCCATGAGTCTCGGTTCCCTCATATCTAAGAAAGGAGACCCTCATATCTTCTTTCCAGAGATTGTGTGAGAAGAAATATTATGGAAGAAGTAAGGTTTTTATAGTCTTCTGGGCTTCTGCATATTTTGAATCATTATCCCTAATATGGTCTGAGGAATCCCATGTCTTAGCTTCTAGGGTTTTGCTAATATATATCTACATTTGGAAAGGGTCACTATACAGCAAACATGTGTGCTTCTATACATGAAGCTTCATTTTCTTAGATGATTTTATAATGAAAAATAGATGTGTGTGTAACTCCTCTTGGCCGTTCTTTAAATTCACTTGTAAATTCTTTTGTTTCTTTTTGTGAACCAACCATATACAAGATGAAGGAATACTACAATTCACAGGTATATGCTGTTTTCTATTTCAAACCACAAATTGTGTGTAAGAATAATAATGTAATTTTTAACATTCTGTAGCAACTTTTATATTGTGTGCAATGGCATGTCTAGTTAATGGTACACTGTAATAATGCAATGGATTTGCTAAAGACATTGCTTGAATCCTTAAATAAGTGCCTCATGCTTACTTAAATTTTCTTTTAATATATCAGTTCATCCCTTAGGGCAAGTTGAGAAATTAGTGTCATTTAGTTTATAATTGTTGGTAACCTGGGATAGAAAAATACATAGCAACTTATATTACAGTAAACACAATATGACACAAGACACTGAAAATCTGATTTCAATGGATTTTTGCATCATGTTTCATATGTAACCATAAACACTTTGTACTTACTAATAACAGTTTGTAGTCATCACAAGTTCAGTTATATTTTAATACATTTACATGATTTTTGGTGGCCAGGGAATGTATAACTAAAATAATGTACTGTTAAAAAACAAGTACTATTCTCTGTGTGTATGTTTGTGTATGTTTGTACACACACACATAAATCCTTTTGTAACTGCACAGGAATTGTCTGATAACTTTTTGATAAATGCCCCTATATACATGGGATAATTGACTGTAACCTATGTTAAAAGTTGAGTATGAATTATAAGTTTTTAAATAAATGGAAATATAATGACTTAATAAAAGTAACCCCAGAGAGAACTGTTCAGATGGGAGGTTGCTATTTGGGAGGTGATCCTGGAAAGCATGGTAAGGAAATAGAGGATTGAGAAGAGAACAAAAAGCTCTCCAGTAGTCTATGTTAAGAAAGGGATTATTGCTGTGGGCAACTGGGGCTCCACCTTACTGGAGACTGTGTATAATGCTGTACAAGGTACTCTAAATCATTCCACTGAGTGTTAAAGAAAATGGGACACTGATC
The DNA here is from genome assembly GCF_030435805.1 of Mustela lutreola. Taxonomy (NCBI): domain Eukaryota; kingdom Metazoa; phylum Chordata; class Mammalia; order Carnivora; family Mustelidae; genus Mustela; species Mustela lutreola. Next base: position 110,049,635 of record NC_081295.1, read on the forward strand.
CACCCACTCTAGAACCTAACTGGTTGCACGTTGCTTTTGGAGTATTAAATTCCTGCACTTTGATTGCATCTGCACTGGGTGAACTGGAAATGCTCCTGCAGCTCAGGAATATTCCCAGGCTGATAGAGCCTGAAGGGGACTGAGGGAAGACGTGAGACATTGATGGCACCTGCTCAAGAAATCACCTCTTGCACCACTTAGTTGCAGCTGCACCCCATATTAAATCAACAATACCCTTTCACTGCTTCTACAAGTTGGTGCCTAATCATTATTTCTAATTAAAATAATTATCACAAAATTAGTGGGGAAAATTACATTGTTTGCTCAGAGTTAGTGTCCAGTTCAGATTTGGCAAGTATCATTTCTCTTTGCTACTACTCATTCCAGATCATTATTACCATGTCTGCTTATTTGAGTTACCTATTTGCTAGGATTAACAATACCTTTCAGCTATAGAGTGTCTGAGACTTCTGGAAACCATGACCTTGCCATGCTGTGGCTCTTGCACCAGGCATGTAAGCAACAAGAAGTGTTCTAGTGAAAGCTTTGAGTCACAGACATACTTTTTATTGCCTCCATTCTATAACAGTGGTACTGACTCTTAGTGATAACCAGGATTGATTACTCCTACAAGGGGCACAATTCCTTTCTTTTCCTACTGACTTCAGCATGAGGAGCCAAAATGTTCAGCTATCAGTCCTAGATCTAGATCCAGGTCCTTTGGAAACCTCCTCCTGTCCCCTGGAGGAAGCATTGCATCACTAGTTACCTGGACTCCTAAAACTATGGAGACTAATTTTCAAAAGAAGCATACATTTTCAAATAAGTCAGTAGGGTTTTGGTGAGTATAGTCAATTTTATTTTTACTGCCTGGTTCCTGAACCCAGACAGGAAGCCAATTAAGCACCAGATAAGACTATTAGTTTAATATAGACATTGCATTTTGGGCAACATTACTCTAATATTTCTAGATTCATCCTCAAATTAGAATTTTAACAGAGTCTTTAAAAGGCCATTCCAATGATTTATCATGAATGTAGCTTCTGAATGATATAAAATAGGAAACATGAATCCTATGTTCCAGGGTGCATTTTTCTATGCCCTTCACAACAGCGTCAACCAATTGGTCTGAGGTGTTCTTCTACAGGAACCCATTTTAGTTAATAAGACATCATTTAATCTTTCTAAAAGAGGTGCTAGTAGAGCAAATGTCAAAGCAAAGGAAATCCATAACGAAATATATACTAATCCCAGTTGAGACCAATCATTAACGTCTCAAGTTGGAAGTGGTCTTATAGAATCACTTTTCATCATGTGCTTGTTTGATCTTTTCAAGGGATGCTATGATAGTGGGGGTTCAGCACTGGTCTGTGCTGCAGGTGAGTCAGACTCAGAGCACCAAGAGTAGCTAGATCATCTCTGATAAGAGAGAGACAAAGCTGTGAAGCCTATGCATAGTCTCCATCTCTGCCATTATGACTGCTTCATTCATGGGCCCATCATGCAAACACTGAAGTGACTAAAGACTGACTTTCACTGGAAAAGTAATTTTGTGCATCTGATGATTATGGGCCTCCCACGTGACGGTTACTAGGGGGTATTCAGAGGAGACTCAAAACTCTTCATACTTTGTCCCCCGCCCTTGGTCTATCTACATGTCCTTTCCTCTTTCCATTTTGTTTCTGATCTTTACATTTCTTTTTTTTTTCTATTTAAGATTTTGACGATTGAGCCAAATTAATAACCTCTTCTCCCTCCAAAAATAGATAATGTTCAAACGTATGCTCACTGACAATAAGTTCGTTTTTATCACTACCTCTCAGAACAACCACTGGTTGGAGCTATATGGTATAGTGATTCTTTTTCATCCTACACCAAAATGTTGATATGACCCTTCTAGGATTCTTTTCCTTCCCTAACAGCAGGCCATAAAGGATGGTCTGTGAAGTCATAACTATATGTTGAAAGAGGTGCATCAGTGCAACAAATGCAGTCCCTTTTATTGTCCTGGGTTCTTAAAATTCATAGTTTTCTAATTTACCTGATAAATCAACTAGAACAATAATCCTAAGGAGCTACATGTTTCCAAAATGCTTAAATTTATACTAAGGAAAAAGCCACTTTCTTGGTAGTAGATATTCTTTATTTTTAGAGAATAGGTTCCTGAATATCCCAGGCAATCAAACCAATGGCAGAATGCTGAACCTAGTGCTGGGCAAGGCAGTAAATCTTTACTGCTGAAAATTCCAGCTGAATGTTAATAGCTTTTGCTTTTATTTACTGAGGGGAAATGAAAATTGCATTGTCACTATGGACAGGCACATGCCAAGATTCAGAGGCTGTGTTGATCTCTTCTGGTAAAGACAGAACATCTGAGAAAGAGTTTGCAACTGGGATTAACAGTTGACTAGTTTTATAGTGGTCCGCCACCATCTTCCATGGCCTATAAAGGAAACTGTAGGTTTTTGGAAGATCCATTTCTGTGAATAAAATGGGTTGTTGATAGAGACATTCTTTATGCATCCTTTAAGTGTTTGAGGTTGGTAAACAGCATTGCTTCTGATCTAGGATTATGCACTGAGGAAAGAGACCAATGGTTTTGTCTGAACATCATGGTTATTATTCCACAGACAGTGAACAAATGTGAGGATTTTCTACAGCTCACAAGGACACAATCTCGCATAATTATGTAAACCATACAGTTTTCTTATAGGAATACCATTTATCTTGCCCCTAGAAGCACCTTGCTTTATCAATCACTACCCGTACCCAGCAACCACACAGCTGGAGAAATAAAGTTTTGTTTTTTTTTTTTTTTAAAGATTTTATTTATTTATTTGACAGAGAGAAATCACAAGTAGATGGAGAGGCAGGCAGAGAGAGAGAGAGAGAGGGAAGCAGGCTCCCTGCCGAGCAGAGAGGCCGATGCGGGACTCGATCCCAGGACCCTGAGATCATGACCTGAGCTGAAGGCAGCGGCTTAACCTACTGAGCCACCCAGGCCCCCCTGAAGAAATAAAGTTTTAACAGTGATTAGAGACCTACATTCAACCCTTCTTCCATTATATTCCTCTTCATATGTCATCAAGTATAGCACAAATGACTTCTAGTATCTGTTGACTATCTGCTTTGTTAGAAGTCTCCTTTTTTCTTAAGTAGAGTTTTACAATATTTTTTGACATCTAATAACAAATATCTTCTCACCTTGTTCTTCATGTGTGTAGTTTATTCTTGGGTATCTGTTATTCTGTATAAAATGGCCAGTGACCATTTCAAGTTCCCACAAAAATTATTACAATATTAATTGGGATGCATGAAATCTGTAGGAAAAATTAGAGGGAATTATATAGACAATATTCTGTCCCCCAATGTGTGAATATATATGTTTGCGTGTACTTATGTGTGTGTGTACACCATCCATAGTCTTTATTAATTTATTAATTAACTAATAAAAACATCAATTGTATTATATTTTATCTTTGTTTCATAATTTAATTTATTAAAAATTATAAAACTTTAATTATATCATTAAAATATTAATACTTTGACTTATCATAGTTAATATAATTGCATGAAATAAACATATATAGCATTACTCTAACTTTTTTAAGATATTCTTTTTTTTTTTAAGATTGTATTTATTTATTTGACAGAGAGAGAGAAACTGCAAGAGCTGGAACACAAACAGCGGGAGTAGGAGAGGGAAAAGAAGGCTTCCGGCTGAGCAGGGAGCCCAGTGCTCAATCCCAGGACCCGGGGATCATGGCCTGAGCCAAAGGCAGGTGCTTACTGACTGAGCCATCCAGGTGCCCCTTACTATAACATTTTAAATAAATGTGAACAATCTATTTAAAAATCATGTGAGAGATTCATTTGTGTGGGGTTCTTTTTATAAGTATAAATGCTAATTTAGAAATTTATACAGTCTGGTGGGTAGGAGAAGAATCAATGAAACAGATGGGATTGGGGGGGAGACAAGCCATAAGTGACTCTTAATCTCACAAAACAAACTGAGGGTTGCTGGGGAGAGGGGGGTTGGGAGAAGGGGGTGGGGTTATGGATATTGGGGAGGGTATGTGCTTTGGTGAGTGCTGTGAAGTGTGTAAACCTGGCGATTCACAGACTTGTACCACTGGGGATAAAAATATACGTTTATAAAAAATAAAAAATTTAAATAAAAAGAAATTTATACAGTCTGAATAATTTTTCTGGTGAATAAAAATACAATACAATAACATTTAGTATCCATTGAAATTACTAAATTTCTTCAGTTTCTAATGATTTATTTATCTAATGTTTATTTATGGTTTTTTAATACATTTCTTAACATATGATGATTTAATATACAATTAATTTATACACTTGAGGAAAAGTTGTCACATTGAACACTCTAGACTTATTCCTGATTTTAAAGAAAACATTTCTTAACATTTCTTATGTTAATTCATTACTGGGATAAACCCACTCTTCCATTGAAAATATAACATCTTAAAATATATATCTATATAAACAATATCTTAAATGCATTTTTCCCACCGCCATATTTGTAAACAAAAAGTGGCACTGTGAATGGTGACATATGAGGATAATTTTTTGGAAGATTTTATTTATTTATTTGAGAGAGAGAATGAGTGAGAGTATGAGAGCAGAGAAGGTTGGAAGGAGAAGTAGACTCCCCATGGAGTTGGAAGGCAGATGTGGGACTTGATCCCAGGACTCAGAGATCATAACCTGAGCTCAAGGCAGTTGCTTAACCAACTGAGTCACCCAGGCCCCCCTGAGGATAATTTTTTAAATGTTAATTTTATTCATGGGATTGGCAGTATTTACTGTTCTATGTCTTTCTCTGATAACTAGAAAAATGTTGGAATACTTATAAAAAAAGTTTTTTCCTTCTGTAGGTTCTTCTAGTGGTTCTCTTCATGTAATTATCCTTCAGCTTATGTTTATTTACTAATTAAATAAAATATATTATGGTAATAAAGGCAGGTGAGCTAGAATGAGAGGTTTTTTTTTTAATTTGGCTAGTGGGTTTTTTTTTTTTTTCTGGAATTAAAAAACATTCTTCCTATGGTGTTTCTGTTATTTTAATGTATATCATTATTTTCCCCAGCTTCACTGAAGTATCATTGACAATTTAAACATTGTATATATTTAAGGTGTAGATCTGCTTTGATTTGCATACATATGCTTTGTGAAATAAACACAACATATGCATTATCTCACAGTTACCATTTCTTTCTTCCTTTCCTTCCTCTCTCTCTCTTTCTTTCTTTCATTCTTTCTTTCTATCTTTCTTTCTTTCTTTTTCTCTGTGTGTGGTGAGAACACTTAATATCTACTCTCCAACCCTAACCCTAACCCTATAGTCACAATTTTGTATATTTGATCTCTACATTTTAGGTGTCTTTTATAATCGAAAATTTGTACCCCTTGATGAAAATCTTCCCACACCCACCTCTCCCCAGCTCCTGGTGACTACCAATGGACTCTCTGCTTCTGAGTTTAACTGTTTTAGATTCACATATAGATGAGATCATGTAGTTTTTGGTATGCAATGTCATGCCTTTTTGTGTGCATCCTTAGTAAACAAGGTGCTTAAATTCCTTTAAAGATAGTATTTATTAAGATTTAAGATATTTGTAAAAATCTATATAATAAATAATGTGTGTCTATGTATGTATTTATTTTATACCTGGTAAGAATAAATGCATAGCTTTCTAAATATAAGCATACATTTATATAAAAGCATATATATTCATATCTGTCTATATAATTAGCCATATAATGAATGCACTTACATCACTTTAAAAAAGTGTTCTCCCATTAACAGAAGAGAACATTCAGCACAGTATCAATTAGGTATCATATGATCTTTTAAAATTGAGGTTAATCATTTGTGACAAGACATACGATGCTCAACAAATGTTTATAGAATGAAGCAATTAATATTATACATGCATTAAAATGTGGCTTTTTTTTGCCACTTGGTAGAATATAATTGTTAGAAACTTAAATTAAAAATAAACTGTATAGGGGCACCTGGGTGGCTCAGTGGATTAAAGCCCCTGCCTTCGGCTCGGATCATGATCCCAGAGTTCTCAGATCGAGCCCCGCATCGGGCTCTCTGCCTGGCAGGGAGCCTGCTTCCTCCTCTCTGCCTGCCTCTCTGCCTACTTGTGATCTCTACCTGTCAAATAAATAAATAAAATGTTTATATATATAAAAAAAGATGTATTAGAAAGAGTAACCAAGACAGTGTAGTATTGAAATAGGGGACAAATACATTTAAAAAAATAAATAAATAAAAAATAAACTGTATATTTAATACTATTATAAATTTAGATATTTCCAATTTTATGATTTAGATTGTATGTTACTAAGTATTTTTCATGATGACAATACTTTGCTGAGGTATAATTTTCATTTGATAACATTTTAAAAATCACTGGTGTAATTGTCAAGCTAATTTCATATATAACACTTGCATTGTAAATGAAACATGAAATTTCACATATGTAGTACACAGAAGATAGAATAGGTTATGTAGAAAAATCTATGGAGTCTACAAAAATACTAGCATTTGTGTATAATTTTAACAAAGCAAAAAACTAGTTAAATAAACAAAACTATGTTTTTATACTCTAGCTATAAATAATCCAAAAATAAAATTACAGACCAATTCCATTCAAAATAGCATAAAGCTATTTGGACACCTACACAGAAAAGAGTCAGTTGTGGTATATTGTGGAATATTAGGGTCTGATGAGTTTAAGGAAGATTTCTCACTGTGGAGAGAAAGAGCCCAAGTAGGATAAGAAGAATATCTATATAGTATGGGACAGATTGTACAGAAAAAGGGCCAAATATATAACATCAAAATCACTGGCCACCCAATGCAAAAACATAACATTTAATCCCTCTCTTGATTGAAACACACACAAAATTGAAGCGTATTATAGATATAAAACAGAAACAGTTAACCCCCTGGGTTAAGGTCATGATCTCAGGGTCCTGGGATTGAGCTGCTCCCCCACCCCCTGCCATACCTGCCTCTCTGCCTACTTGTGACCTCTGTCAAATAAATAAAATCTTAAAAAAAAAAAAAAAAAAAAAAGAAGGAGAGGGAGAGAGAGACCATTTAAAGTGCTAATTTGAGTATGTCAGCACTCAAGAAATTTTTTGTGATAATCTGGAACATAAACATAGCATTTTGTTTTTGTGATAGCACAACTTCCACCTTGGGGAGCAGTTAAAACATCTAATGCTGCTCTATTTTGTAAAGCTGCTTTACACATTTGTATTACCATAGAAGTTTAATAGAAAGATGCTACTTCAAGGGTCATTTAGGGCTGACCATGAACTTAGTAAGAGGTTTCATGTGCCAAACATCCTCCAGTTCCAAAGGGAAAACAAAAGTGGATGTTAGCTGGTCATAGCAATGAGACAGAATGAGTTCACAAGTGTTAGGTTTTGGAAGGTTGGCCAGGTTGGTAATGGTTTTAATAATGCATCTGTGATTCCAGGCAAAACCCAGAGTACAGTGGCCTATTTGGCCTGGGAGAAGCCATGAGTACAAGTTAGAGCCATATAACCATTGGCTCCCATTAGGATACAGTCCTCCAGTTCTGGGTTTCTATAACTGCAGTCTAGGGCAATTTAGTTTTGGAGGGACATCTTTTAACGTGTAATATAAGGAAGTCCATTGTTACTTTGTAGGGACCAAGGGAGTCCAAACCTAGGGACAATTTTCCTTCATGAAGTTTTCATCACTTCCATGGCCTTTTTGTCCAGATTAGCTGCCTGGTGTAAACCCTGTATTACTTTCATTTGTTCCTAAGGTCATATCCTTTGGTACCCTTTGAAGTGAATTAGCTATCTCCTTAGGTAGATGTATACCCTTAAGAGTAATAATTTTAGGCCTGTATTTGACTGTGGAGTTATAGCTTGTTAATAATCCCCTTTTCTACCAAATTTCTCCATGGACATGTAGGTCTAAAAAAGCATATTTCAAGTCCATATTAATATTAATTTTGAAGGCTTTGGCAATATGGCATACCCAGTTTTTCTTATTCTTTTTATGAAAACTATTGTCATCAGTGAACCAACTGTCATTTGTATATTTAATGGAGCAATTTAAATCTGGCCAACTAGAGTAAGCAAAATCAATAACCTCTGAACAGTCTTGCTTCATAGAGAAAGAAGTACAATGGTGAGGTTCAGGTATATGGGTAACTAAGTTTAAAGTGTAACAAGTTTTGGTTCACCTGGGTGGCCCCATGGGTTAAAGCCTCTGCCTTTAGCTCAGGTCATGATCTCAGGGTCCTGGGATTGGCTCCACATCAGGCTCTCTGCTCCATAGGAAGCCTGTTTCCCCCTCTCTTTCTCAGATTGCCTCTCTGGAAATTTTGAAAATTTGAGGTGACCGAGGAAACTCAAATGGCACATCGTGGAAAATTTGAGGTGACTGAGGAAATCCAAATGGCACATGGAGAGATGGGAGAACACAGATTTATTAATGCCAGCAGGCTCAGTAGGATCATTTCCCAAAATCTGAGCACCCCACAGAGTTAGGAGTGAGTTTTTATGGTTATAGGCAATGGGGAACGGTAGCCAGGTATTTCCAAGGTCTGAAGACCTGGACATTTTCCCAGTTCCCCAAGGCCAAATGTCCTTTTCCTGTGGAAGTATAGTCTATGTGGAAGTATCTCAGGAGAGTGCTAAAGGACCTCAGGGTCTGTTTCTCTTTCTTTTCCTATTCAAAGAGGACCAGGCATTTGTTCTTTTTCTTCTGTCTCAGCAGGAACAATGACTTGTTATCTTATCTTAGTCAAATGGTATGGCTATTTAGTCTTTTCTTGCCCTTAGCAAGAGCAAAGGGGAGCCAGGGACTGGCTGGAGGGGCTGGAGCTTGAGTCTCTATCCACCTCACTTGTGATCTCTGTCAAATAAACAAATAAAATATTTAAAATAAATAAATAAATAGATAGATAAATGAAAATAAAGTTTGACAAGTTTTAAGTGTTATTTCTGGCATATCTGTAAGTGTAGCCTGGTATTTAATAAAAGTTGCCTTCCATGGTTTCTAAAACATCTGGATCTAATGTTAAGTCTTTACAGTCAGGGACTGTCCCATACTGAGATTTGAGGCATCTTTTTATCCTAATTACAGCCTTTATCCTAATTACAAAGGATCAATGGCAAGTAGGAGTAAACTTGTCAAGAGATAAGGGGAGTACCACATGCAACATCCAATCCAATAACAAAGAAAGTGGGGTCATCCATTATCTCCACAAGTCCAGTTAGCCCTGTGGGGTAGGGTATGCTTCTGGCTTTTAGGCAATTTCATTATTCCAACTGCACAGAATTGGTCAAGGTGATAGTTAAGTTATACAATTGTTGAGGAATCAATCCCATTTTCCAGTTGTTTAATCATGTGCCATGGGGTCCTGTTATTATCCCCACAGAATAAAAAGCAAGAAGATTGTCTAAATGAGCTATTGTGCAACTTCTCTGAAGTTTATCTCAAGTTGTCTAGCTTAGGTAAACAACAAACACTTAAAGACATTCAAATCTAGAACTTAACATCCACAAAGGTGCGTTATTGAAATACAATTTTTCTCTCTAAAATAACCCTCAGTTCTAGAGATAGCCAAATTAGGACTAATTTATTTTAAAAAAAAAGTCCAGTTTAAACAGATTTGGCCTAATTTTTTACATAATATCAGCAAGAAGAGTGAGTGATCATATAGATCTTTCAGAATCTGCTTTGCTGGAACTTTAATAAGGAATCTCCAGGTTGAAGTTTTAGTAGCCTCTCCAGACCAGAAGCCATCCAAGTATTTGCCATCAGACATACCTGCAATACCTGTAGATTTGAGTAGATTGCTCTTCCTGAGGTTCCCAAAGTATCTTGAGGTTCCTGCACCTGCCAGGAAGTGACATCCTTTACTTACCTGGTGAGGCTTCTGGGAACTCTTTAAGCAAGGTATCAGGCCAACAGTTCCAAGGAAATTTATGGCTCCAGGTTTCATAAAGTCAACCTTAGTTCCTTAAAACTGTCTGGTCATATCTGAGTCTATGCATTTCTTTCTCAAATATGACATTCCAGTCAAAGCCTTGATAAAATAACCAATGTTTCTAATAGTGTCGTGTTACAAGGAGAACAGATTCATATTGAACTTATGCAAATGACTGATTGCCATGGAATACTTACTGAGGCATTTTGAGTTTCAGAGGGTTTAGATAGAGAGAAAAGCTGAAACAAATCAAAGCACTGATTTATTTACAAATGAATATTTTCACATTTCTGTAAGACACAGATATCTTAAGAAAAAGTTTCCTTAGTGTAGAAGAGCAAACATACGAGAACCAGCAATGTTTAAAATGAGACACAACACTATAATATTTTAGTTCATTTAGTCCCATGTTACTAATTCTGGTTTAGTTTGAATGCAGCTTTAGTTAGTTCTGGAAATTCTTACCCATTTCAGTTTTAGGATTTTCAATATATTGAATACCTGTATTTGTCCTGAAAGCCCTTTATATGAATCTCCTTTAAGGTAGAACTCATTTTATAAGAGAGTTAGAACAATTATAAATAACAAAAAGACCTCAGAAATGGACATAGTTAATGATCTGATTCATAGTGAGAGTTCACTGTGATACTGTAGACAAGGAAACCCAGTTATCCTGCAACCCACTGACACATAATACTTCAATAATTACAATATCAAGTGATAATCTTATCAAAACATTAGAACTTTAGGAAATGCATAGAATCTATAGAATAGCTATAGCATTTACCCAACAGTAAACCAAGGTTTATCATTTGTTTAGCAGTACTTCCTGAGTAACTTAGCATACCAAGGAAAAGCATAAATGAGTTAAAGAGATTTCATTTACAATTTAAATCTTGTCAACGCTTGTTAAAATCTTAGGAAGTCTTAAAGCACATGCCTAAATATAATTAGGGATGTTAAAGACCTGATATAGGCAAAATGTGGAAAATGGTTTCTCTGGACAGGCTAGGAGGAAACAACTATTTACCTTTTCTTCTTAACAGAAGATCAATTAATTTAAGAAAAAATTGTCTTTTTGAACAAAAAGGATTTCAATCTTATACTAGTGCACTTTAAAAGCCATTTTTTTCATCACTAATCACTCCTAAAATTCCCTTTCCAATTTTTTTTCCCATCATAAACCTTCTACAACTTTCCTTTGCATTCAGGTTTTGTCCCAATCCTTTTCCTTCCAAACAACCATCTCATTTAGGACAAAATTACCTTCTTTTACCTTCAACAAAATGCATTCCCATTCATTATCTTTTTTACATATCTCCTACTTTTCTACCTATAGAATTGTTTCCCTTATTTCTATTAGTCTTACAGTTATAATTTTGTACTCTTAGGAACACCTTAATCTCTAGTCAGTTAAGTATTAACTAATTGTGAACTGTTACAACAGAATTCTTTAGATGGCAAATTTATCAATCAGTTAAGCACAAAACATGTTTACCAACAGATTTAAATATTCTTTTTTTCTTTACAGTAAGTCAAAAGCACAAACCCATGTCTAGTAATTAATGACTTAGCATTTTATCCTATTTGAAAGCCCTAGATGTCCAACGAATTTAATTCCATTTGTCATCCAAGCAAATCTTTAAACTTTTTTTATTTTAAACAGGTTACCAAAAGACTCTGAAAGCTATCTCACCAATTACCCATGAAAACTCTTGAGACAGACAATGACTCATCAGTTTAGTCATCTTTTTACTAACAACCCAACAGAGGTAACACAAAGTTATTTGACCTTCAGTAAACCTTGATAAATAAGTTTCACATTTACTACATAACTTCAAAGACATGTCTATCTTAATTAAAACCACCAAACTTAACTTAGTTTACATACTGATTTATGTTCCATCTTGGCCCACCCCATTTTCAGAGTTTACCTGAGACACGGGTGGGGAAATCTGGAGTGAGGTTGTGAGGTCCAGGGGGTGCTCTTCTTGCTCCCTGATAGTGAAGAGAGAAGGAGCCATGGTGCAGGAGGCAATGAGGATGGTCTAGAGGCGAGTTATCCAGGCCTCACCGAAGTTGGTGCAGAAACAGGAAAAGGGGGAGACAGAAGAAACAAAGTGCTGCCAGGAGGCAGAGAAAGGGTTTCCAGTTTTTAGAGCTCATCAGCTCTAACAGAAGAGCAGATGTCCATGCTTTCCTGCCAACAAGGCGAGGGGGATGTTGGGATTAGGCAGTCCAGGTGAGGCCAGAGAAGACATGGAATTTCCCCCAAAACAAAGGGAAATTTGGCGATTGCTTGGGAATATTCCTTAAAGTCTCTGTCTCAAGTTAGACTCACCCCAGTTGGCTCCAGTTATAGCCATTAACAAAGGAAATGAGTGAGGGAGAAGCCCCTACATCTGTTAGGAAGAACAGAGATAAAATCAGAGTCCCCTTTGGTAGGGATGGCCTGTGTCTCCTCCAACAACCTGGGTTTACTAGAAAGCTTATTTACATAATTATCATCCAACATGTCAGGAAGGGGGTTACTAACTGACCCATTCAGCCAAACACATTCTGCAGAAAGGCCCTTAGGTTGGGATCCTGGTGTAGAGCAAAGAGGGTCTCCTAAGTGCATTTGCCCTGTTTCCTGCAGAGGAGAGCTAACTGATAGATCCTATGGAGGCCATGCAGTGTTCCAGAAGCTCAGTCCTTTCCTAAGTTTTACAATGTAATTTGTTTCCAGTGGGTTAAAAGGTGCTCCAAGGTAGAGTCCTTGGGAACCAAAGAAGCCTACTGAGGCCACACTCCCAGAAACATAAAGAAGGTCCATTACCAAATCCCCCAACTCCTGGGTGGCATTCCATGCAGGATATGTCGTGTGTCTAAAGCGACCAGAGGCATCCCTCAAGAAGACATCACTATTGATCACGATCCTGCCTTCCCCGGGAAGGCATTCCTGCCCTAAAATGCGCTGGAGGAGTGCTGGCGCCCCTCCCCTACCCCAGCACATCCTAGGCTGCCAGTGGGTGCCTGGTAAATGGGCTAAAATACCATGCCATGCTATGCTGTGCAATCATCTGTCCTGAAGGTTGTGTACTGTTTTGCCATTTTAACCCATGGAAATACTAGAAAAGTTTGGCAAGGGGAAATTACCCAATTTCGTAGCTCTAAGTAGTTAGTAGAGGCCACTGACAAGAAACAGCAAAGACTGAAATCCATCACGGTCTAAGGGACATTCCAACACATGTGGTCCTTACAGCCAACTTCCCTAGGAAATGGTCCCCGGTTGGGTTTTAATTCAATCTGGTACTGGTTTCAGCCAGCTTCCTATAGAGGTCCCGTGGCCTGAAGTGGCTAGACCAGATATGTGGAAGGGATCACATTAGATCAATCAGGAGGAAACCTCACATGGGAGCCTTAAGATTGGCAGCTGTCCTGAGGACTTAGGTGACTGCCCCATGCCCAAGACAGATAACTTTATATAAGAACAGGAATAAAGAGAGGGCTTCAAGTTTCTGGGTCTTATTATCATTCTGGCCAGGTACTAACTTCCAGCCAAATGGCAAACATTCTCCTCCCCATAGAGTAGCCAGGGGCTAGAGGATTATAGCCTGAGCAATTGACATGCAAATGTTCCAGTAAGACCAAACTCCCTGAAAAGCCACTGAAATGAGAGGAAAGGAAGAAGAGAGAAAGTGCTCACATCAATTTTGCACTGAAGCTCAGAGTCCAAATGTAAAGACTCAAAGCCCCACATTGGGTGCCAAATGATGAAATTTTAGAATATAAGTGAGGTTTGGAGGAGAGGAGTCTGGAATCAATGACCAAGAAAGAGTTCTTGAGACAGATTTGGTGCAAAATGGTGGTTTACTAAAGCAGGGCACCAGGACCCAGGAGCAGGAAAAACTGCTGCCCCAGGGCTGTGAGGGGTGGTGGTTATGTACCATGGGTGCAGGGGGAGGAAAAGGGAGGTTTCAATAGAACTTTTATATGCTAAAGTGGACCTACAAGATACCAGGGGCCTTGAGGCCTTGCCATTGTCAAGGTCTTTTTCCCTCCAGTAAAGTATTAACATTAAAATAGGTGGGGGATTCCTAAATTATGGCATTTAGGTCCCACCTGAGGAGTGGGGGTGGAGGAAGCTTGCAGGGTGTCAGCTTTTGCTTTGTCCTCAGCCAAACTTTTGTTCCCTCATCAGTACTGAGACTATCTGGATGACCTACATGACTGAAGCCCATTAAGGCTTCCATATGAACTTTTGAGACTTGGCAGGAGTGTGCTGAGATTTATTCATCTTGTGGTCACTCAAGATAAGGCCCATATGTAAGTGCCCTTTGCTTAATGAATCTGCTACCTATGAACTTGGAGCGGCCTGCCTCTTTGTTTGGTCTCTCCCTGTCCTCTGCATAGGAGGCCAGTTTCAGATTTCACCTGAAAAGCTCTAAATCTGGCTGCAAACCAACCATTGGTAAGCCAGCCAGAAGACAGAAAAAAATGGGCCTTGGGATAGAGATGTCTGTGGGGGAAATCCCAAGTTGACTATTGACCACTATGTGGGGATAGTGGTCCATATGTTGGACTCTTTTGGACTGCCAAATGAGTAGGGAGACACCCCCCAAACACTGACTTCTTTAAGGGGTTGGTTTGAGGACATGTGTTTAATGCACTGTAGCAAAGAAAGCGAAGGCATGGTGTACAGGGGGCTGGTCTCTGCTATTGGCCTTTTGACTGGACACTGATGTCCAGCTAGAGGCTGAAACTCAAACTGAAAGCTGGAAGAGCTGAAATTAGAGAAGGACATGTAACTGTCCACTCCTCTGTTAGTTCTAGGGCTGGCAGTCAAGGTGGGAGAGGTTAGACTGCCATCTTAAAAAGCTCTCTGAAGGAGGACACAAAATGCCTGAGATTAAGACTTTAGCACTTGTGACAAAACCCAATTAGGATGCTAAGAGGTGGAATTGCTGAGGAAGTGATAAAAACGAAGAAAAGAATATTGTGGCAATTGATGAGAAAACCTATGAAATGTCCCATGCCTCCTGACACCTAGTACTAAAGAAAAAATTTAGATAACAATTATCCCAAACTCCTACTAGAAAACCTGGATTCTTTTCCCATCCCTTGAGGTTGTAAATCTTATCACCTCTTTGAAAAGTAAGCAACCCAGGAGATAATCAAAACATTGCCCTCAGATAGGAAACTAAAAAAGAGGGGGAAAAAAAGCTTTCTAAAACACAGACTGCTATATATTTTCTTTGCCAAAATTGATTTGTAAAAGAATGAAGCTTTTTCCAGCTATGTAACTTTTTGCATATTGTAAATTCCATGGGAACAATTGTTAAGAAAGAAGTGATTGCTGTATCTTTAGGGTGTATTTGAATAAAATTCCTTAAATATTACATAGTCATGGTATAATGTTATCAGTCATGATTTTAAAATCCATGTCACAGAAATAACTGAATTCCTTTATTGGTTTCATTAGAATGAACTCTTGTCAGATCTTCAACCATACGCATTTTTAAGTCTTTTATCATTTATAGACAGTTAACTGTTTTAGTCTGATGCTTTGGCCAAAAAAAAAAAAAAAAAAAAAGACTGTTCCTGCAAATGTGCTTCTTCTTCAAGGAGATTCTTTGGAAAGGCTTTGACAGATTTCTGATAACGAATATCAATTTGCATTCATGTGGGAGGAATAATAATGAACCTTTCAAGTGCCTTTCCAAGGCTACCTGGTTAGCTTCCCAGTATGTCATAGGTGGTAGCCCAAGATTTGTCCCTGTTCTCCACATCAGTAAAATGGGCCTATTACATTGAGGATATAATGTTAACATGTGAAAACTTGTCTCTGCCCCAGGACACCCTCAGGACATCTGCAAAGGAGAGGATTGCCAGTGAACCCATAGAAAACTTAAAGCCCGGGCACCACCATAAGATTTTAGAAGTCGCCTGATTGCATATGATGCATATGGTTCTACAGGTTGTGGTTGATAAGGTGCCAGCTTATCCTACCACTAAGAATGTGAAAGAGGTGCAAACCTTTGTAAGGACTTGGGTGTTGGAAGGCCTTTTATTTTTCACCTGGCACAGTGCCCACATCCCTTATACAACCTGTTAATGGGCACGTGTGGACCTGGGGATCAGAACAGCAAGCACCTTTGAGAGGAAAAAATACTGATAAAGCAGACTAAAGCTTCAGGTATCTCCTAAGCAGGGCTACCATTTAAGTGAGCTGAGTTTGGGACCCTGAAAGGTATGGGTCAGACTCAGCGGTGGAGAAAACAAAAGGGGAGCATAGTGCTAGGATTTGTGGCCCAGTTCTGGGAGGGGACAGAAATCTGAGTACCCCACAGAACAACAGCATCTAACAGTGTGCACAGTGCTTTTCCGGGTCGAGCTTCTCACACAGCAGTTAGTGCCAAGGCAAGTGCATGGTTTAGCTGATGATCACTCAGGAGCCCTGGTACTTAACTCTTCACACTGACAGTTGGGCCATTCTAACAGGGATTATTAACCCTACTGTTGACCTTAAAATTAAAACTGCTGTCATTCTATGAGCAAAAAAATAAAAATTGTTTATTTGGGAATAGCAGAGACTGCAATCCAGGACAGGCAATCTATGGAAAAATCATAAGCAAACCCTCAGAAGAAAGGAAAGGAATATATAATATATATATTATAGAGGAAGGTTTAGCTGGAAAGGATGTTACAAACAAAGAGTCAAGTTGAGTCAACTTCAAATTGTAGGAGCCTTCTCATTGGCTGGGTTGTGGCAGTGTTTTATTGGCTTGGTTGCTAGGTGAGAGAGGAAAGACTTTCTTTCTCCTGCTGGGATAGTAAAGTTGTAGACCAAGTAGTATCACTGCAAGCATACTTCAGCCTGTTGGGTCTACAACTGACAAGGAAGGGGAGGGCATGAGAGCCCTCCTTGCAGGCATCCAGATGCCATTTTAAATGGCGTTTCCTTTTATTAATTTTCACAACCCTATGGCTTGCACATTCGGAAGCTGAAGGGTAGATGATCATGAATAAGCCCTTATGGGTTCAGGATGTGTGGAAGGGTATTGAGTTCACTTACGAGGGCCTGAGGCAGTTCTTACTGTCTTCCATGTCCCAGCTCATAAGATAAGGATACTTGGCAATTAGAAGTTGAGCCCTAGCTAGTGTGTAAGTCCTGGCAACAGACTCTTTAGTAGATAAAGCAGATGGGTTACATAGATTGAAAGGCCACCATAGATTGAAAGGCCACCATAGATTGAAAGTACCCGAGTGAGATGACATATTGCCAAGGATGCCAGATTCCCCTTGAAGTACAGTGACTTGGTTAATGCAGTAACATCATGTTCTATATGTTTTAAACAATGTCCAAGGCAACAGCCAAAGGAGTCTGTGGCTATCCGCTGGCGTTCTCAACTGGTAAGGGATTGGTGATTTGATTTTATAGGCTTCCTCTCTCCTAATGAGGTATTAAATGTGCTTTGGTTTGTTGGGGACACTACATGTGGCCTAATCCAAGCTTTACTTGAAACTCTGAAAATCAGGCTGCCACCATAAAGGGGTTAAAGAAGCTATCATGTATAGATACCTTCACGGACTAGACAGTGATCAAGAGTCACATTTCAAAGGTCATGATATGCAAGACTGGCGAGAGAATATGACATTAAATGGAGGTTCCATCTCCCTCCCCTATAGCCCATAAACAGTAGTATTGGTAAAAAAGAAAAAATGGAATATTAGCACAGCAGTTTAAATTATTAACAGGTAAAACCACTTTCACCTGGTGGACAAAAGTACTATCCCAGGCTTTAAGGCATTTGAATGATTAGTCAGTAGGGCCTGTGGTCCCGTATGCCAGACTTGGAGCCCTTGCCAAGATACCCAATATCATAGAGCTATAGAAGTTGTGGGAAAATAACCATTGCCTGGACTCTTACCATCAATTAAATCTCTATGTTCTGAGAATCAAACCCCAAGACACCTGGAAAAGGAATTATCTACTGGAGTTGCTTCACACCCCTGGATGAGGTAGAACTCTTCAATCCCCACTGGGATCCCATTGCCCTGATATGAGCTGGACCTGTTGAAATGCGCTATGACTGAAATGGAACACACACCACTGAAGGAGGGTAAAGAGTGGGGGTTCTGTTCTGGCATAGCCTTCCCCCAGTTTATCTCTACTCTTAAAAGTGCTGCTATCCCTGGACAACATGTATGGTACACACAACCAGGTCAATTTACTAAAGCTGCCAACCTCTCTCTTTTTAAGGTCAGATGGGCATGTTCTGTTTTCCCCTAGTACAGTTACTTGTTGGCTGTCTTTGTTCCCTCCACTGGCCTGGAGGATGTTATAGAATACATAGAAACCCTTACTAAATTCACCCAGCAAGCCTTGCATGATTGCAACACAGTCTATACTTATTTACCCTAAAATGTCTCTAATGAAAAAAGGTGCTCTTCTAAATAGAATGGCCTTGGACATTATTACTGCCCATTGTCTCACAAGGGGGCACCTGTGCCATTATCCAAACAGAATGATCTATGTTCATACGTGATGAGTCTGCCATTATATCATCTTTATTAAATCGTGTGAGGATACAAGTTAAGATGCTGAGTGGTCCAAACCCCCAGCTTAGG
Source organism: Mustela lutreola (assembly GCF_030435805.1). Lineage (NCBI taxonomy): Eukaryota > Metazoa > Chordata > Mammalia > Carnivora > Mustelidae > Mustela > Mustela lutreola. Next base: position 110,068,267 of record NC_081295.1, read on the forward strand.
CGACTTAATAAATCAAAGATTGGTACTTTTGGTGGAAATGTGACTGGCTTTGGGAAACCATTGTTTAATCTGTGTTTTCTCTTACTTTTGCCTACAGTTGCTGTGACATCTGCTTCCAGTGCAGCCAAATAGCTGTTAAAGGAGGTTTTATGCTAGTGAAGCCCCTTGCTGACAGCTCCAGGTCCATTGCAGAAGAGTGGTACAGGTACGACTATAAGAGTGGTCACTGAGGGAAGGGGATGGGGTATTAGGAGACATGAGAAGACATGACTGTCAGTAGACCCATGAGCTGGACCCTAGCAATAAGAGGCTTATCACCCTCTCTCCTGTCCTTGGAATGTGGCTTTCACTTACATTCCCCACTCCTAGAGACTGCCCAGAGGATGTAACCTTGAAAGAGTGGAGCACTGGGATCATCTGAAAGGCACACATGACTGAACCCCTAAGGCTTCTAGGTAACCTTTTAAGACTTGGTGGGTAGGTGTGGAGATATACCTGTCCTGCAGCTGCCTAGGACAAGTCTCATAGGTAAGTTTTATTGCTTATGAAATTTTTCACCTGTAAATGTGACATGGCCTGACTCAGTCTCTCCCTTCCCTCCGCATGAGGGCTAGTTTCAGATTATACCCAAAAAGCTCTTGAGAAGGTTAGGAACTCACGCATGGGTGGTGGAAATTCTTTTTATCCATATTTTTTTCTTTTAAAGTCAATGCTATTGTGTCTTGACATATCATCACCTTCCTTGATGCTTCCAAGATTTTCTCTTTTTCTTCTAGATGTCTTACAGTTTTAGCTTTCATATTTTTTAATCAATTTTATCAATTTAATCAATTTTTAATCAACCTCATTTATGAGGTTGAGTCATTTACTTATTTATTTATTTTATGAAAAACATCCAGCTGCTCCAGCAGAGTTTAATGAAAATGGCTCCTTTGTATATGGAATCACTTCACTGTCTTTTTTAGAAATCAAGTGACTGTATAGGTGAGTCTGTTTCTATACTCTCCATTCTATTTCAACACTACTATTTCAATGCTTCTATGTCAATTTTTAAAATTGTATACTAAGTCTTAGAATGTGGCAGTAGAAATCCTCTTTTATCAAGATTATCTTAGTTACTCTACCTAAATCTTCTGTGTTTCCAAATACATTTCAGTACCATTTTGTCTTTAAATATAAATGGCTTTTGAGGTTTTGATTGGGATGACATTAAACCTGTTAACTCGGTAAGAATTTAAATCTTAAATGTAGTGTGTCTTTCAGTTCACATATATGAGGTATTCATTTATTTAGGACTTCTTTAATTTTTCCTGTGTCCATAAACTTCTGTACTATGATTCCTCTTATCTAATCTCTGCCTCATGCTTTCTATTGCTTCATAGATTTGATTTACTTACTGGTTTTAGGTTTCTTTGTGTTTACTATTGAGTTTCCTACTGAGGTTGTACATGAGCTGCAGTCCTTGTGGTTTAAAAAGCAGCACAAATGTATTATCTTATAGTTCTGGAGGCCAGAAGTTCAAAATTAACCTCTCTTTCTCTTCCTATCATCTTTGTCTCTGTTGTTATTACATGTCCCTCACTTACTCTGAACCCCCTTATGATTATATGGTGTCGCCTGGATAATCCAGGGCAATCTCCCCATCTCAAGGCCCTTCATTTAATCACATCTACAAAGTCCTTTTTCCTTCGGAAGTAGCAGATCCACAGTTATTGGGGAATCAGGATGTAAAAGTCTTTGGTGAGCCATTTTTCTGTCTACCTTACTGTTTTCTGGCTATAGCAGGAAATGGAGTTGAAATAATAAAAATGACCCATAAAGTACAGGAGCCTTATAAATACTATTAGGAAGTTTGAACTACCCTCAAAAAATGACGAGTCACAGCTTGAAAGTTTTAATAAAAGGAATGACATACCCATACATAAATTTCAGAAAGATCACTTTGTTCCAGCCTGGTAAGCAGACTGGTGAGAGGAAGATTACAGGCAAAGAAACAGGAGAGTATTGTAGTGATAAAACAAGAGACATTGTTTTATTTTACAATAGTTACAATGCTATCAGCAAGAAGTGGACAGAATTAAGAGGTATTCAGGAGGCTGAATGAGAGGTCTTCATTAAGTCTAATACTCGTCTATTAAACATTCATTTAAGTTGAGAACAATCCTTTATTGTTACTGCTTGATTTTCTGATATTATGAATCAAAAAGCTAAAAACAAAACACTTATAATTCTCAATATGTATGAATTTTGCAGTGCTACTCTTATCTTCTCACTCCTATTCCATAATAGTGTGGAATCAGCTCTTCCTGAACTGTAGCACCTAAGTTTACACAAAGAATTCTTAATAAATGGACGTGTGGTTTCTGCTAAGTCAGATGAATGAGCTCTGGAGATCTACTGTATGTATAGTCAATAATAATATATTGTTCACTTAAAAGTTCTTAATAAGACAGATCTCATGGCAAGCGTTCTTAGCACAATAAAATAAAGTAAAAAGTAACTTTATTTGGAATTGGGAAAAGAGTTTTCTAAGAGTGGCAAATGTTAAATGGAAGAATAGACAATGAAATTATGATATGGTAAGTAAACATTAGAACAAAAATGAAGAACTTCCTGTTTATATGTTTATATTTTTCTTCTTTAAGATAGAAGACTTATTTGGTTTTTTAATTAACTAAGCACTTTCAGTTTCTATCAGCTTTGTAGATACTGGGAAGTCAATCACTAATTTTAGCAATAAGTTGACTTTCAGTCCTCAGTTTCTTGGTTTTTCAGTGTTTTTTGTTTCTTTGTTTCCCTCCCTAACTGTGTGTCTCTGCACACACATTCCATAGATATTTTAGTGTGAATTTGAGAAGAGATGTATCAGGGCTAGATGTTATTTTAAAATAGAGATGCCTACTCATTTTATGACAAATAAGACTTTATATAATCTTTTCAAAATATGCATTCATTTATAACAAAGATTCATTAAAGACACAATTTTTTTATTACATTATGTTAGTCACCATACAGTACATCATTAGTTTTTAATGCAGTGTTCTGTGATTCATTGTTTGCATATAATACTCAGTGTAGAGACACAGTTCTTTATAACACTTTATTGTGTCACAATTCTTTTTGGAAGGCCAACATTTTTCCTACCAGGGTCTTCAGAAAAGAGATCTGTCATTTTTTTCTTGACTAAGGTTGAATGTTTATGCTCCCCAGGCTTAAAAATTAAGGCTTAATAACTCCCTTTTGGCAGCAGTTAAATGAGAGATTCTGAGGTGCTTACCAGAAATCTCAAATTGTTCATCATGTATCTAAATCCACAATAAGGCAAAATGCCACCTTTTTGCGAATTAAGTCCTAGCAATTTTCCTAAGTAGCTCATGAATCCAGCTCTGCATAGCCAAAAAAGGTGAGTCAGGAGCTGGGCACAAGGTAATGACTACAATAAAGGCACAGTTCTGTGGTTTTGTTTTAACACTGTTTCTTTCTACTTATGAATTGTGTTCCTTCGCACTCCTTTCATCGTAAATTTATTATATAAAGCATGGAAAGGAAAGCATTCTCCATGAGCTAATTTCAGTGTATAAACATCTTTCAAATGTCAATGACTATTTAAAAGGCTATACTATGAGTTATAGAAGAACATTCTGCTTTTGCTTTCAGTTAGAATAAATTTACTTTTATTTAGTTAAAGATTAAGAAAATAGCATCATTGCACAACACTGATGAAAAAATGTCAAATATCTGGTTTATGTCTCATGGAGCATAATGTAATCTGATTCATGGAAATTCCTTTTTTTTTTTTTTTTTTAAGATTTTATTTATTTATTTGACAAGAGAGAGAGCCAGAGAGCACACGCAGGGGAGATAACAGAGGGAGAAGGAGAAGCAGGCACCCTGCTGGGCTCATCCCAGGACCCTGGGACTATGATCTGAGCCAAAGGCAGATGCTTGACTGACTGAGCCATGCAATGTCCCTGATTTATGGAAATTCTTAGTAAATTGCTACACTGTTGTGTTAGTGCCAATAAATAAACTTGTCAAAGTGAATGATATCAGCAAAATAGATCATTTTGTTAACAAGGAACTTTCCTAATACAAGATGCTAAAAAGGTTTACCAGCACTTTTAGTTTCTTTATCCTGGAGGATATGGCCATATTTTTTTCCATACAAATTTATTGAATGATAGTTCTTCTTCTCAAAATATCATTATTTCAAGGTAGGTTAATTATATTGAAGCAAATTAAACTATGTGTTAGTCAAAATATTCATCTTTTTAAAAAGAGTTTTTTTATTTATTTGAGAGAGAGTGAGAGCATGAGCATGAGTGGCAGAGGGAGAGGAAAAGAGAACCTCAAGCAGACTCCATGCTGAGTTCAGAGTCTGATATGGGGCTTGACCTCAGGACTCTGACATCATGACCTGAGCTGAAACCAAGAGTAGGACACTTAACCCGACTACTCCACCAGGAGCTCCCAAAATATTCACTATATATTATTTTATCCTAAACTAAGAACTGAAGTAGTCTGGGGCATCTGGGTGGCTCGGTTGTTAAGCATCTGCCCTTGGCTCAGGTCATGATTCGAGGGTCCTGGGATTGAGCCCCACATCAAGCTCCCTCCTCTGCGAGAAGCCTGCTTCTTCCTCTCCCAGTCTCCCTGCTGGTGTGGCCTGTTCTTCTATCTCTCTGTCAAATAAACAAATAAAATATTTGGGAAAAAAAAAAAAAGAATGTTATCTTATGCATAGTGTTCTAACGAAGTCCCACAGGTTGTCTCTCATTTTTATTTATAAAGTAGGAAAATAACTTGTTTGAAAATAAGCCATAAAACCATAAAATAATTATATGAATACTAGGTAAATCTCTGAATAGTGAAGACAGTTTTGTGAGGGTTGATTGTGTTATGAGAATAAAACTCAGTGTAATGTGAGAAGTATTTTCTTTTTGGAGTGTTAGGTGTTTGTTTATTTGGTAACAGCTCTAAATTTAAATGTGACTACCACATTTTATTTAAAGAAATTCTATGTATCTTCTGCAAACCCACTGCTAGTGTAGAGTCATTTCCACTACTTAAATTATCTAATAACTTTTTATTTGTATGAACTGCCATTTGCATGAACTATGGTTGTACTGGTATATGTCTTACTTCAGCTGAACTTTTCATGTACCTGAAAATCTGGTACTTTCACATAAATGAAAATCTCTCCTCTTAGGGTACAAATTTGAAGTGGTGTAATATTCTACTTCTTCTCCCCCTTCAATATTTTGTTTTTTCTTTTTTCTGGTTTGGGGTCTATCTAAAATTCTTTCTGCCAGTGTTTGCTAGAACAAAACAAAATATGCTAAGTGAAGCACAGAAGAAATTAAATTGCTAAAGACTGAATATCTGTATCCCCCCTAAAAATTCATATGTGGAAGCCTAATCTTTTTTTTTTTTTTTAAGATTTTATTTATCTGTTTGACAGACAGAGATCACAAGTAGGCAGAGAGGCAAGCAGAGAGAGAGGAGGAAGCAGGACCCCTGCTGAGCAGAGGGTCCGATGCAGGGCTCGATCCCAGGACCCTGAGATCATGCCCAGGGCCAAAGGCAGAGGCTTTAACCCACTAAGCCACCCAGGTGCCCCTGTGGAAGCCTAATCTTTAATGTGTTGGTATTTAGAGGGAGGGGCCTATAGGAAGTAATTAGGTCATGATGGCAGAGCCCTCATTGATAGGATTAATGCCATTATCAAAGGGATCCGGGAGAGCTCCCTTGGCCCTTCCACCATGCAAGAGCATAGAAAAAAGATGGCCTTTTATGATTCTCATTAGAGAATACTGGTCTTAGATTTTACAGCCACCAGAATTGTGAGAAACAAATGTTTATTGTTTGTAAGCTACTAGTCTATATTTTGTTATAGCAGCCCAAAGACATCAGTTATATTAAAGTGCTATCATATGCTATTTATGATAATGTGCATATAGATGTGTTATATACTTTTCTGTATGTATGCTACAATATAGTATGAATTCATGTGCATTTTGGAGAGTACAGAAGGAAAGGCCCTTTTGGAACTTGAAAACTATAAAATCACTTGTCGATCAATTATTTGATTGATTGGTTTCATCGTTTACTCTTATTTAAAAGCAGCAACTGTTTAAAATATTCGCTTATTGCCATGGGTCATTTGATAATTCTGGTAAATGATTATATTATGTAAAAATTTGTTATAAAGGAAAAAGTACTAATGAGTATTCTGCACTTTAGTTTGGTCAATTATCAACATTTGACAAATTAATCTTCTTTTTTTTTCATTTTTTAAATTTTTTATTTTTTATAAACATATATTTTTATCCCCAGAGGTACAGGTCTGTGAATCACCAGGTTTACACACTTCACAGCACTCACCAAAGCACATACCCTCCCCAATGTCCATAATCCTACCCCCTTCTCCCAAAACCCCTCCCCACAGCAACTCTCAGTTTGTTTTGTGAGATTAAGAGTCACTTATGGTTTGTCTCCCTCCCAATCCCATCTTGTTTCATTGATTCTTCTCCTACCCACTTAAGCCCCCATGTTGCATCACCACTTCCTCATATCAGGGAGATCATATGATAGTTGTCTTTCTCTGCTTGACTTATTTTGCTAAGCATGATACGCTCTAGTTCCATCCATGTTGTCGCAAATGGCAAGATTTCATTTCTTTTGATGGCTGCATAGTATTCCATTGTGTATATATACCACATCTTCTTGATCCATTCATCTGTTGATGGACATCTAGGTTCTTTCCATAGTTTGGCTATTGTGGACATTGCTGCTATAAACATTCGGGTGCATGTGCCCCTTTGGATCACTACGTTTGTATCTTTAGGGTAAATACCCAATAGTGCAATTGCTAGGTCATAGGGCAGTTCTATTTTCAACATTTTGAGGAACCTCCATGCTGTTTTCCAGAGTGGCTGCACCAGCTTGCATTCCCACCAACAGTGTAGGAGGGTTCCCCTTTCTCTGCATCCTCGACAGCATCTGTCATTTCCTGACTTGTTGATTTTAGCCATTCTGACTGGTGTGAGGTGATATCTCATTGTGGTTTTGATTTGTATTTCCCTGATGCCGAGTGATATGGAGCAATTTTTCACGTGTCTGTTGGCCATCTGGATGTCTTCTTTTTTTTTTTTTTTAAAGATTTATTTATTTGACAGAGAGAAATCACAAGTAGACAGAGAGGCAGCCAGAGAGAGAGAGAGAGGGAAGCAGGCTCCCTGCTGAGCAGAGAGCCCGATGTGGGACTCGATCCCAGGACCCTGAGATCATGACCTGAGCCGAAGGCAGCGGCTTAATCCACTGAGCTACCCAGGCGCCCCATCTGGATGTCTTCTTTGCAGAAATGTCTGTTCATGTCCTCTGCCCATTTCTTGATTGGATTATTTGTTCTTTGGGTGTTGAGTTTGCTAAGTTCTTTATAGATTCTGGACACTAGTCCTTTATCTGATATGTCGTTTGCAAATATCTTCTCCCATTCTGTCAGTTGTCTTTTGGTTTTGTTAGCTGTTTCCTTTGCTGTGCAAAAGCTTTTGATCTTGATGAAATCCCAATAGTTCATTTTTGCCCTTGCTTCCCTTGCCTTTGGCGTTGTTCCTAGGAAGATGTTGCTGCGGCTGAGGTCGAAGAGGTTGCTGACTGTGTTCTCCTCAAGGATTTTGATGGATTCCTTTCGCATATTGAGGTCCTTCATCCATTTTGAGTCTATTTTTGTGTGTGGTGTAAGGAAATGGTCCAATTTCATTTTTCTGCATGTGGCTGTCCAATTTTCCCAGCACCATTTATTGAAGAGGCTGTCTTTTTTCCATTGGACATTCTTTCCTGCTTTGTCGAAGATTAGTTGACCATAGAGTTGAGGGTCTATTTCTGGGCTCTCTATTCTGTTCCATTGATCTATGTGTCTGTTTTTGTGCCAGTAACATGCTGTCTTGATGATGAGAGCTTTGTAATAGAGCTTGAAGTCCGGAATTGTGATGCCACCAACGTTGGCTTTCTTTTTCAATATCCCTTTGGCTATTCGAGGTCTTTTCTGGTTCCATATAAATTTTAGAATTATTTGTTCCATTTCTTTGAAAATGATGGATGGTACTTTGATAGGAATTGCATTAAATGTGTAGATTGCTTTAGGTAGCATAGACATTTTCACAATATTTATTCTTCCAATCCATGAGCATGGAACATTTTTCCATTTCTTTGTGTCTTTGTGTCTTCCTCAATTTATTTCATTTATAGTTTTCTGAATATAGATTCTGTGCCTCTTTCGTTAGGTTTATTCCTAGATATCTTATGGTTCGGGGTACAATTGTAAATGGGATTGACTCCTTAATTTTTCTTTCTTCTGTCTTGCTGTTGGTGTAGAGAAATGCAACTGATTTCTGTGCATTGATTTTATATCCTGACACTTTACTGAATCCTGTATAAGTTCTAGCCGTTTTGGAGTGGAGTCTTTTGGGTTTTCCACATATAGTAACATATCATCAGCGAAGAGTGATAATTTGACTTCTTCTTTGCCGATTTGGATGCCTTTAATTTCCTTTTGTTGTCTGAATGCTGAGGCTAGGACCTCTAGTACTATGTTGAATAGCAGTGGTGATAATGGACATCCCTGCCATGTTCCTGACCTTAGTGGAAAAGCTTTCAGTTTTTCTCCATTGAGAATGATATTTGCGGTGGGTTTTTCATAGATGCCTTTGATGATATTGAGGTATGTGCCCTCTATCCCTACACTTTGAAGAGTTTTGATCAGGAAAGGATGCTGTACTTTGTCAAATGATTTTTCAGCATCTATTGAGAGTATCATATGGTTCTTGTTCTTTCTTTTATTGATGTGTTGTATCACATTGACTGATTTGCGGATGTTGAACCAACCTTGCAGCCCTGGAATAAATCCCACTTGGTCGTGGTGAATAATCCTTTTAATGTACTGTTGAATCCTATTGGCTAGTATTTTGTTGAGTATTTTCGCATCTGTGTTCATCAAGGATATTGGTCTATAGCTCTCTTTTTTGATGCGATCCTTGTCTGGTTTTGGGATTAAGGTGATGCTGGCCTCATAAAATGAGTTTGGAAGTTTTCCTTCCATTTCTATTTTTTGGAAAAGTTTCAGGAGAATAGGAATTAGTTCTTCTTTAAATGTTTGGTAGCATTCCCCCAGGAAGCCGTCTGGCCCTGGGCTTTTGTTTGTTTGGAGATTTTTAATGACTGTTTCAATCTCCTTACTGGTTATGGGTCTGTTCAGGCTTTCTATTTCTTCCTGGCTCAGTTGTGGTAGTTTATATGTTTCTAGGAATGCATCCATTTCTTCCAGATTGTCAAATTTATTGCCATAGAGTTGCTCATAGTATGTTCTTATAATAGTTTGTATTTCTTTGGTGTTAGTTGTGATCTCTCCTCTTTCATTCATGATTTTATTTATTTGGGTCCTTTCTCTTTTCTTTTTGATAAGTCTGGCCCGGGGTTTATCAATTTTATTAAGTCTTTCAAAGAACCAGCTCCTAGTTTCGTTGATTTGTTCTATTGCTTTTTGGTTTCTATTTCATTGATTTCTGCTCTGATCTTTATGATTTCTCTTCTCCTGCTTGGCTTAGGGTTTCTTTCTTGTTCTTTCTCCAGCTCCTTTAGGTGTAGGCTTAGGTTGTGTACCTGAGACCTTTCTTGTTTCTCGAGAAAGTCTTGTACCGCTATATATTTTCCTCTCAGGACTGCCTTTGTTGTGTCCCACAGATTTTGAACCGTTGTATTTTCATTATCATTTGATCCATGATTTTTTTCAATTCTTCTTTAATTTCCCGGTTGACCCATTCATTCTTTAGAAGGATGCTGTTTAGTCTCCATGTATTTGGGTTCTTTCCAAACTTCCTTTTGTGGTTGAGTTCTAGCTTTAGAGCATTGTGGTCCGAAAATATGCAGGGCATGATCCCAATCTTTTGATACCAGTTGAGTCCTGATTTAGGACCGAGGATGTGATCTATTCTGGAGAATGTTCCATGTGCACGAGAGAAGAATGTGTATTCTGTTGTTTGGGATGAAATGTTCTGAATAGATCTGTGATGTCCATCTGGTCCAGTGTGTCATTTAAGGCCTTTATTTTCTTGCTGATCTTTTGCTTGGATGATCTGTCCATTTCAGTGAGGGGAGTGTTAAAGTCCCCTACTATTATTGTATTATTGTTGATGTGTTTCTTTGATTTTGTTATTAATTGGTTTATATAGTTGGCTGCTCCCACGTTGGGGGCATAGATATTTAAAATTGTTAGATCTTCTTGTTGGACAGCCACTTTGAGTATGATATAGTGTCCTTCCTCATCTCTTATTATAGTCTTTGGCTTAAAATCTAATTGATCTGATATAAGGATTTCCACTCCTGCTTTCTTCTGATGTCCATTAGCATGGTAAATTCTTTTCCACCCCCTCACTTTAAATCTGGAGGTGTCTTCGGGCTTAAAATGAGTTTCTTGGAGGCAACATATAGATGGGTTTTGTTTTTTTATCCATTCTGAAACCCTGTGTCTTTTGACAGGGGCATTTAGCCCATTAACATTCAGGGTAACTATTGAGAGATATGAATTTAGTGCCATTGTATTGCCTGTAAGGTGACTGTTACTGTATATGGTCTCTGTTCCTTTCTGATCTACCACTTGTAGGCTCTCTCTTTGCTTAGAGGACCCCTTTCAAGATTTCTTGTAGAGCTGGTTTGGTGTTTGCAAATTCTTTCAGTTTTTGTTTGTCCTGGAAGCTTTTAATCTCTCCTTCTATTTTCAATGATAGCCTAGCTGGATAAGTCAGCTGCCAATCTATTATTTTTACCATTGTATGTTACAGACTTCTTTTCCCGGGCTGCTTTCAGGATTTTCTCTTTGTCACTGAGACTTGTAAATTTTACTATTAGGTGACGTGGTGTGGGCCTATTCTTTTTGATTTTGAGGGGCATTCTCTGAACCTCCTGAATTTCGATGCTCGTTCCCTTTGCCATATTGGGGAAATTCTCCCCAATAATTCTCTCCAGTATACCTTCTGCTCCCCTCTCTCTTTCTTCTTCTTCTGGAATCCCAATTATTCTAATGTTGTTTCGTCTTATGGTGTCACTTATCTCTCGAATTCTCCCCTCGTGGTCCAGTAGCTGTTTGTCCCTCTTTTGCTCAGCTTCTTTATTCTCTGTCATTTGGTCTTCTATATCACTAATTCTTTCTTCTGCCTCATTTATCCTAGCAGTGAGAGCCTCCATTTTTGATTGCACCTCATTAATAGCTTTTTTGATTTCACCTTGGTTAGATTTTAGTTCTTTTATTTCTCCAGAAAGGGCTTTTATATCTCTCGAGAGGGTTCTCTAATATCTTCCATGCCTTTTTCAAGCCCGGCTAGAACCTTGAGAATTGTCATTCTGAACTCTAGATCTGACATATTACCAATGTCTGTATTGATTAGGTCCCTAGCCTTCGGTACTGCCTCTTGTTCTTTTTTGTGTGTTGAATTTTTCGGTTTTTCATTTTGTCCAGATAAGAGTATATGAAGGAGCAAGGAAAATACTAAAATGGTGGCAACAACCCCAGGAAAATATGCTTTAACCAAATTAGAAGAGATCCCAAATCGTGAGGGGGGAGAAAGGGGATAAAAAGAGGTTCAAAAAGGAAGAAAGGAAAAAAAAAAAGAAAAACAAAAAAAAAGAAAAGAAAAAAATTTTTAAAAAAGAAAACAAATAAGAAAAATATAAAAAAGAAAAAAATATATATATATATTAGATAAACTAGTTAAAAAACGCTAAAAAATAAAAAGTTAAAAGTAGGGAGGAGTCAAGATGGCGGAGAAGTAGCAAGCTGAGACTGCTTCAGCTAGCCAGAGATCAGCTAGATAGCTTATCTAAAGATTGCAAACACCTGAAAATCCATCGGCAGATCGAAGAGAAGAAGAACAGCAATTCTGGAAACAGAAAAACAACCACTTTCTGAAAGGTAGGACCGGCGGAGAAGTGAATCCAAAGCGACGGGAAGATAGACCCCGGGGGGAGGGGCCGGCTCCCGGCAAGCGGCGGAGCAACCGCGCACAAAATCAGGACTTTTAAAAGTCTGTTCCGCTGAGGGACATCGCTCCAGAGGCTAAACCGGGGCGAAGCCCACGCGGGGTCAGCGTGGCCTCAGGTCCCGCAGGGTCACAGAAGGATCGGGGGTGTCTGAGTGTCGCAGAGCTTGCGGGTATTGGAACGGGAAAGCCGGCTACAGAGACAGAGCCGACAGTAAGCTCGCAGCTCCGTGTTACCTTGAACCGGTCGCAGGCTCGGTGAGCTTGGAGCGCGGCTGGAGGTCAGGCAGACGGGAGTAACTGGGCGCTGTTCTCTGAGGGCGCACTGAGGAGTGGGGCCCTGGGCTCTCGGCTCCTCCGAGCCGGAGACCAGGAGGCCGCCATTTGTATTCCCGTCCTCTGGAACTCTACGGAAAGCGCTCAGGGAACAAAAGCTCCTGAAAGCAACCCCGAGCGGATTACTCACCCCGGCCCCGGGTAAGGGCGGTGTAATTCCGCCTGGGGCAAAGACACTTGAGAATCACTACAACAGGCCCCTTCCCCAGAAGATCAACAAGAAATCCAGCCGAGACCAAGTTCACCTACCAAGGAGTGCGGTTTCAATACCAAGGAGAGCAGCAGAATTCCAGAGGAGGAGAAAGCCAAGCACGGAACTCATGGCTTTTTTCCTGTGATTTTTTTTAGTCTTGCAGTTAATTTAATTTTTTCTTTTTCATTTTTTTTTTTTCTCGCCTTCGGGTAAAATTTTTTTTAACTGTTACCTTTTTCTTTTTTAACGATTTTTTACTAGTTTATCTAATATATATATATATATTTTTTACATTTTTCTTAGGTGTTTTCTTTTTTTAAAAATATTCTTTTCTTTTCTTTTCTTTTCTTTTTTTTTTTTTTCCTTTTTCTTTCTTCCTTTTTGAACCTCTTTTTATCCCCTTTCTCCCCACTCACGATTTTGGATCTCTTCTAATTTGGTTAAAGCATATTTTCCTGGGGTTGTTGCCACCCTTTTAGTATTTTACTTGCCCCTTCATTTACTCTTATCTGGACAAAATGACAAGACGTAAAAATTCAACACAAAAAAAAGAACAAGAGGCAGTATGCTTTTAGTGTGATACCAAATTAGATGGAGATTTGGGGAGATTTGAAGATGTGGGTAGTGTGTTTGGCATGTGAGGATGATATGAATATTTGCACACATACAGAGGACTGCTGTAGGTTACTGCACTTTTGGAGGTTAACTGCAAAACTGACCCAACCCTCTGTATGTCAATCCATACCCTTTGCAAGGTAACTTGTCAGCATTTCTCACTAAGAAGTGGAGTTTAGATTTGTATGCCCAGAATCTGGACTGTTCTTAATGAACTGACAGGAAATGTAACAAGGACTTCTCACACTTATACTCAAGAACTCTTGTCCATTTCTACCATGTTGCAGACTCCTGCCTCCATGACAAAAACAAGCGCAAGTTAGCCTGATGGAGGATGAGAAACCACCTGAAGGAGAGTTGAGGCATGCCAACTAAGAGTCAGCCAAGCCCAAGAAGGGCCTTTAAGACATCCTGTTAGTTAACCTCAAGTGCATGAGGCAGTCAAGATCAAACCATAAGAACTCAGATGAATCCATCTTAAATTGCCATCCTTAGAATTCACAGTGAAATAAGTGAATAGCTGATGTTGTTTTAATCCACTAAGCTTGGGGGTATTATCGTACAATAGTAGTAATTGATATCAGAATATGTATGGTTATTTCCTAATATATCTCTTGAGGTTTTGTTTTATGAGGACTGTAGCTATCTATATCTATATCATCTATATCTATATCTATATACCTATATACATCTATATCTATATATTTATATTTAAACAGTTTATTTATTTATTTGACAGAGAGATAGAGCCAGAGAGTACAAGCAGGGGGAATGGCAGAGGGAGAAGAAGAAGCAGGTTCCCCATTGAGCAGGAAGCTCAATGTGGGACTTGATCCCAGGATGCTGGGATCATGATCCAAGTTGAAGGCAGACCCTTAACCAACTGAGCCAGCCAGGTAGCTCTGTAGCTATATTTTTCAATGCTTGGGCATTCATAACTATCATAACTTGGGCAATAAAAATTGTGGTGTTTAATATAAAAATTTTCTTTTTCTCAATGAACTTTGGGGGCAAAATTCTACTTTGTCTTATATCAGGATTCTAATTCCTGCTTCTTTAGTTTATTTTGGAAAGCCATTTGGGGTACTTCTATCAATCCTGTTGTTTTAGCCTTTTTCCCACTACTTTTTGAAATCCTGTATCTTGGAATTACCATAAAATTTGTTTTTGCTTTGTGAGTTAAGACTATTTGATATATTTATATGTCTAGTATGGCTGGTCTCAAATCTTTTTAATGTTATTATATTCATTTTGAGTTTTCCTGGTTTGTGTATTTTTTTTCCTTTGCCTTCTAAAAGGGTTTTGGGGATGCCTGGGTGGCTCAGTGGGTTAGGCATCTGACTCTTGATCTTAGGTTAGGTTTTAATCTCAGGATGTGAGTTCAAGTCCCATGTTGGACTCCATGCTGGGCATGTGGAGACTACTTTAAAAAAATGTGTTTTTCTTTCAGGAATACTGATTATTTTTCCTTTATTTGTAATTATTTTTCATCAAAATCAAGAAATATGAAAAACACTGTTTATCTCTCTGTATTCTTTAAACACTTTTTTTCAAGATTACTATGAACTTTATTAAATTTCAAATTGTAATGTCCAAGACAATGTCCAGATAAATTATTTAAAAAGAGTTGAGCTAGGTTCCTCAACCAAAAATAAATATAAATAAAGAACTGAATCCCATATTAAGACAAATAAATGAAAATGAAATTAAAATTATCATCTAAAATGTTAGGCAATAGTAAAGATGAAGTGCCAGAAATAAGTCTACAGAGATATATGCAAGATCTCTATTGCTAAATAATAACATTTTGTGGAGAGACTTTATTTAAAAAAATGAGTGAACAAAAAATAATATTCTTAGTTTGGACAGCTCAATATTGTGAAGATACCAATTTTTCTCCAAAACATTCATAGTAACACAACTTAGGATAGCAGCACAGTGAAAACATGCAAAGGTCTACTACTGACAGGTTGGGTATAGAAATAGTGGTGCTTTCTTGCTGTGGAAGGATAACCAGTGGTGAAGCCCAGCCATTCATGCTTCAGGCACCTGGACAGACTCAGTGTGCAGGAGTATGGTTCCTTATCCTCTCTTCAGGATCTACAGGGTAGAGAAGAGACAGGGTCCTCTATAAGTTCAGAAAGCTCCTGAGGTTGGAGTTCTTGTCCACAAAGTCATTGCCTTCTAGCTACTCAGACATCATGAGGAAATGGAGGGTCCCCCAAAAGGTCTTGGGGAGAGAGTTGACTTGCCATGTCAAGGAATCACACAAAGTCTGCAAAGGGTTCTGAGGTGAAGCTAGGGCTGAGACAGGGGAAGATAAGGTCCCTACTAGGCACTCTGCACAGAGGCTCCCCAGGAGGTGGTTGTGTTGGAAACAGAGAAGGGGCTGGAAGACTTCCAAGGGGCTAGGCAGAGGGATTTGCATAAATCTACTACTCTCTATCTCCCCCTACCCCTCACTCTGGAAACAGAGGACATGCTGGGGCAGCAGCTCTGAGGCCCTTGCCTAGCTCAGTGCTAACTTTCCAGCCTCATCCAATGTCCAGACCTGCAATTGTTGAAGTTGTTGTTACAGCTGGTTGTTTGCTGCCTTGAGTATTTAGGCCCCAGTGCTTGAACCACACCTACACTTGGCACTTGCTCTTCTCAAAGTGTTTCTTTGGTTCCCACTGCTGTTCATTGCTGTAGACTGTACTCCTAACACTGCTGCTTCAAGGGGGACATAAGAATGGTGGGGGGCCCTGGAGACATTTATATTCTTGGATCCTTATTCTTGGTGTGTTCCTTGTGCATGTGATTCTACCCACAAAAGCTAGAGTTCATATCCGACCCTTCATCTTGTGCCCACCCTGCAGGCTCTGGATCGATCTCTCTCTCTCTCTCTCTGTCATGGTATTTATTTATTTATTTTTAAAATTAGACCACTTTTGCTTAAATATATAGAATAATGCAGTAGTGAAATCTGAATATAAGTAGAAAATTTAAATGGTATAATTAACAAGTTTTATAAACACATGTGTTTTAAATATAACTTAATAGGTTTTTATTCCAAACTTCTACATATACCTTCCACTTGTTTGATGGAACAACTGCCATGAGTTTGAATTGGAAGTATATCACAAGAGTGGAAGTGTTCATCAACAAGTTAATGTTTTAATTTCATATTTTATCAGTTATCTTCTCAAATGTCTAAAACTTTTCCTTGCTATCACATTGAGAACATGACTGTTTTAATACATCATTTATTTTGACATGACATAATTTGGCAGGGCTTTTACTTCTTTGGAAAGAAAGCTTTCTAAAATTGTAACATTATTAATTATCTTAACTTGTGCATCAATCTCACTTGGATGACATATTGACAAGGGAAATGCTCTGAGGACATGGGGATAATAGAAGCATCTATGAAGGAGACACAGTGAAAATTTTGGCACCCATAATTTTAAGATAGTCCACAAGATTTCTCCTTCCCACTGGACAGACCTGTCTAATTCTCTCTCTTTGAGTAACAGTGAGACATATAAATAACAGGGGATATTTCCATGATCAGGTTGTGTTATATGGCAAAGGGTAAGTGATTTTACAGATGTAATTAAATTTCCCAATTAGTTGACTTTAAGTTATCAAAAGAGAAAGGGCGCCTGGAGGGCTCAGTTGGTTGAGCATCTGATTCTTGATTTTGGCTCAGATCATGATCTTAGAATCATGAAATTGAGTGCGTGTCAGGGGGCTCCCCAAGGAGCTTGAGACTTTCTATCCCTCTCCTTCTGCCCCTCCCCCAGTGCTCTGTCCCTCTCTCTCTGTCTCTCTTTCTCTCTCAAATAAATAAGTAAATAAGTAAGTAAGTAAATAAACAAACAAAAATAACATATATGTATTTTTTTTCCTAAAGTGTTATCAAAAGGGAAATTATCATGGATGAGCCTAAACTAATGATCTGAGCCTTTTACAATAAGTTCTAGTTCCAAAACAGAAAAAGTTGTAAAAGTTCATAGCTGCACAAACTTCTTCTTTGTTAGCCTTGAAGAATCAACCTTCCATGTCATGCAGATCACATGACATGGAATGGCAGGTGTCTTCAGTTACACAGCTGTAAGAAAGCAAATTCTGACAGTGAGTTTAGAAGAGGAAACCCGAGTACCACATTCGATTGCAGACCCATCCAATGCCTCAAATATAGCCTATTGAGACCCTCAGCAAAGGACCACCTAATCTGTGGAATAAATCAATTGCATATTCTGAAGAATAGATATTTGTTGAATTGATGTACTTTCTATTAACTTTGCTCTTGTCAGTCACAGGAAGAAAGACTACTAAAGGAGGTCTCAGATTTTGTTTGCTTCCACAAAATAACCTCCATTCAGATACTCAGGATCCATTCTTTCCAAATTTATATCATAACTTTCAATTAAGGAACCTGGTGAGAATGTGAATTCAAATTACATTATAGTTCTGAAGCCACAGAATTAAATTTGTTGTCTACTTTTTTAACTGCATTACCTTGGGAATAAAAAGAAGAAAATAATTAATTCTGTTATAGAATCTCTGGGGGTCACCAATGCCTCCCTCAGCTTAATTTAAATCCCTAAGATATTAATTTGTTTTTTAAAAATAATTATTTGACGTTAGAAAGAGCTCAAATAGAGGTACAATGCTTCATATTGATTGTGGAATTTACCCAAAATATTGGCATACAATTGTTCATAGTATTCCTTTAGAAACTCATAATTTTTTCTTGCTGTGTATCTCACTTATGCTTACATTTCCAGAGTACTCTGTGTACTTTCCTTTATATGCATCCATTGTCAAATAATTATAAATATAATAGCTATACTGTATATTTTAACAAGAATTCAGTTATTTCTTATCAGTTAATTAATCTGTATAAACTTTGGATTTAGTTTATTTATTTATTTATTTGATTTAAGATAATATTATAAAAATAGCTCTGTTGTCTATAAGAATATCCTCCCCTTTTCTGAAACACTGTCACTTTTTTTTTTTTTTTAAGTCAAGCTTCTCTACTTGTGGTAACTGACAATTTTGTGAACTATTGTTGGCATTCTCTACCTTACAGAGAAGAGAGAGATGGTAAAAGTTATGAGTTTGAAATGAGTTATTCTTGGTTCAGTGAATACATGTGTACTATTTAGAGCAGAAGATACAATCAGAGTCAACAGAAAGCTACTGAATAAAGTGTAATTTACTTTATTCTTCTGTAATAAAGTCTGGGATAGAAATGCTCACAGTGCCCATTTCTTCACTTGGTGGAAATGTAAAGTATATTGGAGATAGCTTAGAACAAAATGAAAACACACATTTCTGCTGATGTAATAAAAGTAGTTTGGAAATCCTTTTTAAGATCCACAATTTTAATTGTTTGTTTGTTTCTCTCTCTTTAAAAAAAAAAAAAAGTCTTACTCATTTATTTGACAGAGAGAGACACAGCGAGAGAAGAACACATGCAGGAGGAGTGGGAGAGGGAAAGGGAGAAACACGCTTCCTGCTCAGCAGGAAGCCCGATATGGAGCTCTATCCCAGAATCCTGGGATCATGAGCTGAGCTGAAGGCAGATGCGTAACAACTGAACCAGTCAGATGATCTTGTTTCTCTTTCTTAATATTTCCTTTTGACTTAATTTAATGAAGTCTGATTTAGGTTTTTTGTTTGTTTGTTTTTTAAGTTTGGTGCTTTGTATTACTGTTTAAAAAGTTTAGCCAAGGGGTGCCTGGGTGGTTCAATGGGTTAAGCCTCTGCCTTCGGCTCAGGTCATGATCTCAGGATTCTGGGACAGAACCCCACAGCAGGCTCTCTGCTCGGTGGGGAACCTGCTTCCCTGTCTCTCTCTGTCTGCCTTTCTACCTACTTGTGATCTCTCTGTCTCTGTCAGATAAATAAAGTCTTAAAAAAAAAAGTTTAGGCAATGCCAAGTTCACAAAGATAATATCATATGTTATCTACATGCTTTGTAGATAAACTTCACATTTCTATTTATATTTATTTAAATTTTATATGAGGTACAGAAAACAATTCATTATTATTATTATTGTTATTAAAGATTTTATGTATTTATTTGACAGAGAGATCACAAGTAGGCAGAGATAAGCAGAGAGAGAGAGGAAGCAGGCTCCCTGGCTGAGCAGAGAGCCTGATGTGGGGCTTGATCCCAGGACCCTGAGATTATGACCTGAACGGAAAGCAGAGGCTTAACCTGCTGAGCCACCCAGGTGCCCCTCATTATTATTTTTATAAATACATATATCTCATTAGACCCAGAGCAGTTTAATGAAAAGTTTACATCTTTACACTTCAGGGCATGTTTTCATTAATTGTGTGACTGTAAATTTGTGGATTTATTTCTGAACTTTCCATTCTATACGATTTGTCCCCTTTTCTATACTTGCATTATTCTCCCACTCTTCAATACAGGTATCTCCTGCTTTTTGAAAGTTCGTATTACATCACTTCACCTTTATGAAAGACTTAGTATCTGTTTTTGCCAAATTAAAGATCATTTTAAGAAGAGGACTTTGGGGGCGCCTGGGTGGCTCAGCGGGTTAAGGCCTCTGCCTTCGGCTCAGGTCTTGATCTCAGGGTCCTGGGATCGAGCCCCGCGTTGGGCTCTATGCTCAGTGGGGAGCCTGCTTCCTCCTCTCTCTCTGCCTGACTCTCTGCCTACTTGTGATCTATCAAATAAATAAATAAAATATTAAAAAAAAAAAGAGGATTTTGACTTTATCAAAAAAGCTGAAAAGCAAAACGTGTTTAGTGTTTATTTTACAGTGAGCCCTTACAGAGGCAACATGTACCCAGAGCAGAGTGGCCCCACCAGTCTCCTTCCCCTGGACTACACTCAGCATCTCAGCATCAAGCAACCCTAGCTTTGAGTTGTGTCTGTGAGCATCTGTGCCTCATCTCCATTTATTATGTCATCCTTTAGCAACCTGGGTACTAAAGTATCAGAAAAGCCTAAGAGAAGTTGCTTTGGAGGTCTGGGAATGCTCAAAAATTGCTCATCTAGGGGAGCCTGGGTGGCTCAGTCAATTAGGCGTCTGCCTTTGGCTCAGGTCATGGTCCTGGGATCCTGGGATTGAGCCCCACATCAGGCTCCCCACTCAGCAGGGTGTCTGCTTCTCCCTCTGGTCCTCCCCCCTCTCCTGCTCTGACTTTCTCTCACTCTCTCAAATAGATAAATAAAATCTTAAAAAAAAATGTTCATCTAAATTAATGATAATGACTTCTTTGCCATTTTGGCTTAAGGAAGGTTTCATAGAAACATTCTACTTTCAGATAGTAGGGGATACCTATATTTTCATAATTCCATCTTAGATACTTTTCTACTCCCCAAGAACTTTGCTCAGTTTTTTTTCTCCTTGTTGGTTGCATTTATTTTCATTTTTAATGCTGTTTTACTGGGGAAAAAAAAGTTACAATTTTTCTTGTAGAGAAATTTCTTTTTTATAAATCTTGTAGAGAATATTTTTATACAGACATGCTTTCAGAATTTTAGTGAATTTCAAATTTTAGATTGACAGTTGTTTTCACTCAGTCTTTTAAAGTATTTTTCTATGATATTCTGCTTTTATTCGTTATTGTGCATGATTCATTTTCAGTTTGCTGCTTGCTCCTTTGAAGTTAGGTTGTGGACCCATCAATGCCAACTGCTTTTAATATAGTCTCACAACATTTTCATTTTCAGTATTTTTACTATCTTATGCCTATGTTTGCTTTTTTTGTATCTCCCTGATACATTGAGAGTACTCATCCTGAATTGCCCTTACCCTTGTTTGCCTCAAGGTAGAGGTTTCATATCAAGAAAGACAAGTTGAGAAAACCAGGGCTACCCTCTCTGCCCAGTACCCTATTTGTAACACATAATGTCTCTTGAGAGAAGTGGGCCATTACCTTATTCCCAACTCCAAAGTCGTGGTATAGATAGTTTTGTTCAGGGGAAGGTGTAGATCTTAATAAGAGAGAGATCAGTAGCCGTCCCTAAGTGGACTGACTTTATTTCATACAGAACTCAAGGAAATTAAAAATCACCATTGAAAGAAATGGGGATTTTGGTTATAAGCAACTAAGAGGCAGATAGCTCAATGATAGTAAAAAGTAAAAATGTAGAAGAACTAGAATTTTAGCAGAGAGAATCTGGAAAATAAGCAGCTAAGAAGAGTCTTCCTGGGTGTTAGAACAGGCCTCAAAGAGAGGTCTCAAGGTTACCCATGCAAAAGTTAATTGGGTCAGACTATGGAACAATTTATGTCTCTGGACTTTGTCAAAGCAGTAATCAAAAAAAGCAATCAGCTGGCTATTTGAGGGCTAAGAGCTGAGTGTAATGTCAATAGATGCAAATCAGCTAAAAGCTTAACAGGTCAAATCAGGGAAAGAGAACATCAAAGAGAACCCTGTGAAAACCAGCACCATCCTATGTTGATTGTGACAATATATTAGAATGCACCCTGGAAAGTGCTAGAAGAAGCTGAACATTTCAGCAGAAGTAGACTTCACTGAAAGAATCAACCCATCAATAAAGCAAATAACATGAAGAGCATCAGGAAACTTCAGAGGAGGGTGGGGATTAGTATACAGAATTACTGAAAGTCATTCTCTGAAATGAAAAAAGTCACATGTGCAAGGGAAAAAAAATAAAAGTATTCAACAAAAACTGCCTCTGAGAGAACTCAAATGCCAGAATAAACAGTTATTATTAAAAACTAAGGGACATGTTTTTATAGCAGTAAGGAATATATATCAACTATGTCTTATAATTTAGAGACTATAATATAGAGACTATTAAAAATGTAAAAAAAATAAGTGGAAATTCTGGGGTTTAAAAGTTTAATAGGCAAGATGCATTCATTAGATTACTCCTTTCTGCCCATGGATGCCACTGAATAAAGATCATTAAAGTCTTCCCTCCTGTCCCTGTTATGTCTAAGGCAGAGTCTCCCAAAGAGCTTACACAGGTTTGAGCTTTTAAACAACCAATGAGAGCCTAAGCAGTAGAGAAGTCATTGACATTCATACTAGGAAATGACATGAAGACTTAGTGTAGACTTTCATTTTATATAAATATGTCTTCAGTAGTATCCATGGCACAATGACTGTGTGGTAATGAGAGATCCAAACACCCAGTGCTTAAGAGGTTTGGGGTCTGTCACATATGCCACTTGTGGAGGAGGTGGATGAAACCATGAAACCAAGGCCACACAAGGTGGATGGAAGAGTTGTAAAATCACAGAAGGCTGTCTCAAGAGAAGATTCTCAAAGACCTGGTGTCTACATAACTGAAAAAGATTTCTGTTGGTGGTATTAAAAAAAGATACTGAAGAACATGTTCTAAGAGATTAGTATATTATGGAAAAATGAAAGTGATTGAAATCATGATTGACCGAGGCAGTGGCAAGAAGAGAGGCTTTGCTTTTGTAACATATGATGACTCTGTAGACAAGACTGTAATACAAAATACTGTACTGTGAATGACCACCACTTCGATGTAAGGAAAGCTCTACCTAAGCAAGAGATGGATAGTCCTTCATCCAGTCAAAGAGGATGATGTGGTTCTGGAAACTGGTGGTTGTGGAGGTGGTTTTGATGGGAATGACAAATTTGGTCACAGAGGAAACTTCAGTGGGTGAGGTGACTCTGGTGGCAGTTGAAGTGGTGGTAGATATAGTGTCAGTGGAGATGGTTATAATATATTTGGTAATGATGAAAATAATTTTGGAGGTGGTGGAAGCTATAATGATTTTGGCAATTACAACAATCAATCTTCAAATTTGGGGCCCATGAAAGAAGAAATTTTGGAGGGAGAAGCTCTAGCCTCTATGGTGGTAGAGGCTAGTACTTTGTCCAACCATGAAATCAAGGTGGCTATGGTAGTTCCAGCAGCAGCAGTAGCTATGGCAGTGGCAGAACATTTTAATTACTAACAGGAAACAAAGCTTAGCAGGAGACAAGAGCCAGGGAAGTGACAGGGAAGCTATAAGTTAGAGCAAATTTGTGAACTCAGTCAACACAGTGGTGGCAAGGGCCTAGCTGCTACAAAGAAGACATATTTTAGATAATACTAATGTGTATGGGCAAAAAACTCAAGGGTTGTATTTGTGACTAATTGTTTAAGAGTTTATTTTAATTTCTGTTCTGTGGAAAGTGGAAATCATTCCAATAATGGGTTTTAATGTAGTTTTTTTTTTTTTATTTTGTTGTTTTGTTTTTGTTTTTATTTGCATCCCTGCTATTGATTGCTAAACGTTATGGTCTCATCATGACACTGAATAAATATGTCTTTAAGAAAAAAAAAGTTTAATAGTCAAGAAGAAAAATTCACTGAATAGGCTCAATAGTAGATTTGAAGTGGAAGAGAAAAATATTGACATTTTAAGTGATTATGCAATCTTTAAGAATTCTCTCGAAGAAAAAGAAATGATATAAATAAAGAGAACTTTATAGAAGTATAAGACTTCACTAAGTGTACCAGCATATCCTAATGAGTATCAAAGACAGGAGAGAGAGAAAGGATAAGAAGAATATTTGAAGTTATGATGGATTAAAATTAATTTGATGAAAAATAATGTCTAAATACAAAAGGCTCAATAAACTCTAAGTAAGAATAGATTTGATGAAAGAAGTAGAGTTGTAAACTAAAAACCATAAATAATTGTTGAAAGAGATTAAAAAAAGAACAACTAAATTGAATGATAATCCATAACATGGATTAGGAGATTGATTTAATACTAATAAAATAATGATATTCTCCAATCTTATCTAGAGAGTCAATGTAATCCCTATCAAAATCCCAGATATTTTTTGGTTTTGTTTTTGCTTTTTTTTTTTTTCCCAGAAATTGTCCAACTACTAAAATTGGTAAGGAAATTCAAGGGGCCCAGTATAGGTCAAAATAATCTTGGAAAAAAAAAAAAAGAGAGAATATACTTGGAGGACTCACATTTCCCAATTTCAAAACTTAGTACAAAGCTATGGTAATCAAACCAGTGGGAAAATGAAATTGGACTAGACTTACAGGTCTGTGAAATAAAATTGAGAGTGCAGGAATAAACCCTAAAGCCTGTGATTAAATGAGTATCAACAAGAATGTTAAACTGTCAAGACACATCTGGATTTTTGTTTTCAATTCAGGCATAACAATATATATGGAGATCAATGTCCAGATTGCTCCTGGGAAAGGGAATATGCATCCAGAGAAAGATCGTGAAGCATCTGGAAACCTAATTACATAAAATGCCTGTAGTAGGTAAAGTTGTGAAGTCTTGTTTAAAGAAGAAAATATATAAAAGTTTTGGGAGAGCTTTCTTTAAGTATAAGAAAGTTCATGGGACTTAATTTTTAATTGCATGTAAAAGTAGAAGTACAGCGTACAGCAAACCAGCACCCATTTGAAACGATATATTTCAACCTTAGAAAGGGTTACAAGGGGCACCTAGTTGGCTCAGTCCTTAAGCATCTACCTTCGGCTCAGGTCATGATCCCAGGGTCTTGGGATCAAGCCCCACATCAGGCTCTCTGCTCAGCAGGAAGCCTGCTTCTTCCTCTCCCACTCCTCTTGCTTGTGTTCCCTCTCTCACTGTGTATCTCTCTATCAAATAAGTAAATCTTAAAAAAAAAAAGAAAAGAAAAGAAAGAAAGGGTAACAAGATGAAATACACTGTTTATCAGGAGAATGTTCAGGAAGAGTCTGATTGACAACTTGCCATGGATACTATAGAAAACATATTTATATAAAATGAAAGTCTACACTAAGTCTTCATCTTCCTTCATCGTATAAATGTCAATGACTTTCTCATTCAAGTGTCTTTTTATACCTACATCTTATTGATAAAAAAGAACTTTGAAATAAAGTGTTATAAAGCTAGATGATTATGAGGAAGAATGTGTTTATTTGCCTTTCAATTTAGTAGGAAATTATTTGATAGATTATAATGAAGTATGTAACAAAAAAGTTGGACTTGACCACATATTCATATTTTTGAAAAAAATATGTATATTTTTAACCACACACATGCATTATTCCATTTCCAGTCAAATGATTAACATCATATTAATAAAAGCTTAATCTTTAGCTACTTCTCCAACATTGCTCTGAGATAATTTTGGCCTTTGCATGGTTTGAAAAGAGGTGATATTTACCTGATACATTGGACTTTAGTAAATAAAAATATTTTGCATAATAAATAAGTCCCTGGAAAAAATTTGCAAATAGCATCCCCAGCTGACAATAGAAAGTTCAGTCAATTAATTTTCCAAATAGGAATTGCCATTGAATATAGTCAATGGTAAGATCAAAGTCATTAATTTAAGAAAAATTCAAAGACTAGAAGCATTTTTTTATCTTATTTTCTTTTATGATTTTTTCCCTAGATAATTTCCCTTCTAATTTTCTTCACAGATTAGGTTCTCTGAATGGTATCTGAATTATAACTGTGACTTAATAAATTTTGGCTTTATGCCAAAACCCAATGAATATACAATTAGAGCAAAATATTTAGAAAAGAACCTATGTGTTCAATTTTTCACTTTGTTTTGTTGCACTGATTTTAGAGAAAATAAAAAAAAAAAAGTATGAGAGAAAAACAGGAGATAACAAAAGCCTACTTATCTCTCATATCCTTAGAAAGATACATCCTACTGATCCTAATTATGGCATAAAACAATTATTTGTGATGAGAGAAAGTTTTTTGTTTGAAATGAAGTAGGAAGGTATCTTGTCATATCAAG
Organism: Mustela lutreola; assembly: GCF_030435805.1. Taxonomy (NCBI): domain Eukaryota; kingdom Metazoa; phylum Chordata; class Mammalia; order Carnivora; family Mustelidae; genus Mustela; species Mustela lutreola. The sequence goes on from NC_081295.1 coordinate 110,094,181, forward strand.
ACTTGTTGCTTGATGGCAAATGCTTATTTGAGTACATGCTACAATAGCTCCCCTTCCACTACCAGCATGTAGTTAGCAAGAATAAGGAAGAAAAAATTATTTTAACTCAATTCTCTACAAGCCACTTACATAGAACAATCCAATTAAATGCTATTAATTCAAGGTCTGTAAAGAAAAATACGGACAATGTATTAGATGTGTCAGACAAAGGAGGATGTAGAGATGCCAATCACTCTTCTTTTTAATCCTCAACTATTTGACCCAAGACAGTGTATGGTCATGTCGTGACAGTCTCCTTCAGGAAGAATGTGGACAGTGACAGATGTAATGTTTAAGATTCTTTGAATATGGCTTGAAGGGCACTTGGGCCCCTATTAAGTTATTTGTTTACAAGGAAGAAGTCAAAGTGGCTCATTGGGATTTAGTGAGTTAGAGAAAGAAACAGGATAATGAGGTACATTAAAGGGTTACAAAATCTCAAGAAAAGTCTCTTCCTCTGGGCTAAGAATATTTTACATTTTACTGAGGCAACATAGAAGAAATTTTATTTTCTAGAAACTATAGATCCAGTCAAAGTGTTATTCTGCAATTTTTTAATTTATGGATTCAAAACAACATAACATTGTCACACTGATTATACTGTATGAACATATTGCTAATAAAACGTATTTCTTCTTTTATGTATATTATAGTTTAGTTTTTGTGTGAAAACCTAAACATTGGATCTGGCCTTCAAGAAGGATGATGTGTATTTAATATTTCTTATAAACTCTCATAGAGGAAAATTACATGGTGGTTATTAAGCCCAATCTCAACAGTCCTATCTTATTAGAGGCAGATTTAATGAAAAAGTCCACTATATTCATTTATAGCATTAAGTAGCAAAAGGGACCAATTTTGGAAAAAACTTGGTTAGTAGAAACATGGCTAGTATTATAGGATCCATTAGTTGAAATAATGAAAAATGCACATCTCATTGAGACTTACCTGAGAACTATCACTAGCAAGCAAATGTTAACTTTATCCTGATGGGGAGAGAATAAATTAAAGGTATAGCTTAAGCCCCAAATTCTTGAGGCAAATATAGCTTGCTCCCAATTCCTAGAGTGTTCATTTTGATGATAGGACCTATGTATGTATGTATGTATGTATGTATGTATGTATGTATGTATTGCCCAAGTTGGTTACATTGAGAGCAAAATCTTAGTACCCTTTGATTCATGGCTTTATTTCACTGATGAGAATAAAGATTAGTAAAATTACAAACTAAATTTTGTGTTTATATTACTAATGATAAATTTGCTTTTTTACTGCTTCTTTTCCTATCACAGAACTTGAGTAGCTGAATGAGCTAGTCTTTCTTTGTATCTGATGTGATTTAAGAACTATCCTCTTGTGTAGAGTTCCTGGCATTGTCCATTAATTATATTAGATAACTATGGGAGACAGAGATTTTCATGGGTATTTAGTAAAAATAAAATTAAAACAGAACAAAGAAATAAATCTCTAAAGGAGATTATACGACTTCAGTGCATCTTAAATAAATAGCATGCATTTAAATATAAAATCTTAAGTAAATACTTAAACCAAAATAAATAATTACATAAAAATGGAATCCATTTTCTACATGGGTTTGTAATGGTTGCTCCTGTTCTGGCTGGTCTTTCTCTCTGGACCCTTTCTTCCATCTAAGCCTTAATACATTCAGTCACTTTACCAAATGCATACATGCTGGTAGTCAAATTGGGAAGAAGATAAATATAGTCAATGAACTTAAGAAATAAGACCTAAATAATGCATAAGTCCATTAAACATGTAGTGAGAATTAGGTTAGAACAGGCTCATGAGGGACTTTCTCCGTGAAGAGATAGGGATAATTCTTTCAGGAGCCATTAAAGGGATGCAAGAGTTCCATAGGGGAAAAAGAAAAAAATGAAAAAGCAGAACACTATAGAGTAACTGAACAAAATCTGGTATGACTGTAACAAGAGGAGCAAGTAGGAACATAAGCAATGAGGCTAGATAGTAACTGAGTCTAGTTAAGCCAAAGACTTGTAAGGAAATATCTGATTATAAAGGAAAAATAAGATGAAGTACTTTGAACTGGTTAAAAATGTATTACTTATAATTATAATATGATCAGCCTTCATTTTTTACTATTAATAAAAAAGTAACATATTATTCACCTAACTTTATGAAATGTATTGCTTTGTATTTAATTTGATTTATTCTCTGTTTCCATCTATCTATTCACTATCTTTTCATCCAACAACCATTTCAACATGAATAAAATCTGGTGAATTTGAAGTAGTCTACAAACCGAGTAAAAAGGAACTTTTGTTTATGTCAAATATATCACATCTAAGTCTCTAAAACTAATTATTAGAAATGCAAGTTCCAGGAAATGATATCCAAGGATTCATGATCAACAATAAACAAAAATTATTCAAATATTTTAAAATAATTTATGAAAGTGAAATTCACATAGCATAAAATTAGCCATTTCAAGCATTTGGTACATTCACATTGATGTGCAATCACCACTTGTATCTAGATCCAAAACATTTCCATGACTCCAAAGCAAAACCCTTTGAGTCACTACTCTCCATCCTCTGGTAACCACCAATATACATCCTATCTCCATGGATTTATCTATTCTGGATATTTCATATAAATAGAATCATGTGGTCTCTTGTGACTATCTTTTTGGAGTGTTTTGGAGACTCATCCACACTGGAGCATGCATCAATATTTCATTCCCTTACATGGCTAAATAACATTCAATTGTATGCATATGTCATAACTTGCTTATACATTCATCCATTGGTGGAATTAGGAGCTGTGAATAGTGCTGCTATGAACATGCCTAGACATGTATTTGTGCTTGTTGAATTTTAATTTTTTTAAAGATTTTATTTATTTATTTAAGAGAAAGAAAGTGAGAGAGAGCATGAGAGAGAAGGTCAGAGGGAGAAGCAGACTCCCCATGGAGCTGGGAGCCCGAAGCAGGACTCGATCCCAAATGGAATGATAGTTACACATACACACACAGAAATGTACACAAACAGAGATAGAAAGAGTAAAAATAAAAAGATTTGGGGAGAGAGTACTATCAACAAAATGGTAGAGTTTATAGCTCCAGATGCCCACCCCTCTATAGAAACATGGAAAAAACAAGCAGGAACTCTCAAAAACAACATTTTCCTAACTCTGAAAAAGGCAAACTTTACAAAAAACAAGCAAATGCTGAATAAAGAAAAATGCATCTTAAAAATGTAAGAAATGGTAGCTTTTTAACTTCCTCTTTTTCCAGCCTCTGCCAGCTCAGCAGCACTCTTGAAGGTGACAGCCTGCATTCTCAGTGTGGGACCATGGTCTTTGGTCTTGAAGGAAGCAAAGTGTATTTTATCTGCCGTTTCTAGCTCTTCTAGAAGATATGTAAAGGACTGATGCAAAGCGTTCATCACTTTTTGCCTAAATTGGAACTCTCTGGAAGGGTAACAGGCATTGTTTGAAACCAGTGTGAGGTGAAGTAAGTCCCAACAATGACAAGTGTAAAAGATTATTCTTAAGCTATAAGCATTAGTTTTTAAAACAATTTGGCAAGTAAAAAAATAAAACTCATCCACATTGGAAAGGAAGACAGTAAAACTATCTCATCATAAGTCATTAAGGAAATTAAAATCAAAACTATAATTATGTATAGCTTCACACCCAGTAGCATGGCTATAATACATTTTTAAAAAAGGAAAACAACTACTGTTGATGCAGATGTGAAGTAATTGGTCCTCATACATCACCAGTGAGAATAAAAGAATAGTCCAGCCACTATAGAAAACAAATTGTTAGATCCTCAAATAGTTGAGTATAGAATTATCATATTAATTGCAGACCCTGAAATTCTTCTGCTAGTCATTTACTACAAAAAAATTAAAATTCAGAGCACCTGGGTGGCTCAGTTGGTTAAGCTACTGCCTTCGGCTCAGGTCACGATCCCAGGTTCCTGGGACCAGGCCCCACATCGGGCTCTCTGCTTGGTGGGGGGCCTGCTTCCCCCACTCTCTCTCTGCCTGCCTCTCTGCCTACTTGTGATCTCTGTCAAATGAATAAAATCTTAAAAAAAAAAAAAAAGATGGACTGAAGCAGAATACACAAAAGACGTTAAGCAATCAAATTATTTAACTTTTCATGCATGTTTAATTCTATGAAAATAAAAGTTCATAACACATAAAGTTACAAATTCCTAAAATTTGGCTAAAATGGACAAAACTTAAGTAAATTACTAATATTTATGTATGATACTTTAGATTTTTATGTCACCGATAACATTAACTAACCATTGTTGGTTTTTTAGTGTCCTCCATGGTACGTTTTGTGCACAGAAGGTTACTAATTTTATGATGGTTTTGAGATTAATACTTTAAAATTCAGTCCATTAAAGGTAGAAATCCCAAGTTATAATTCTTTCTTAAGATTTTCTTTTTAGTTTACAAATCTGATTTTGCCAAGTTAAAACATAGAAAAATATTAATAATCCCCATCAAATGGGAAGGGTTTACAATTTAATTATTTTTTCTTAAACTTGGATTGACACTTAAAAATTAATGTATTTGACCTACATTTTAAGAACTCAGATATTTGCCTAACAAATTAAATCTTCCAAAGTACCAAAAAACTTGTATAAAACTAATAAATGAAACATAAATGAAATGAATATGATGTCTTAAGATTTCCTATATATTTCAATAGTACATATGATCATAATTTTTAAAAAAACTTAAAATTTTAAATCAATTACTCAAAAGTGTATTTTTTTTTTAAAGACACATTTATTCAGCGTCATGATCAGACTATTACATTTAGCAATCAACAGCATGGGTGCAAAAAAAAAAATCTACATTAAAACCCTTCGTTGGAATGCTTTACACTTTCCACAGAACAGAAACTAAAATAACCTGTTATACAATTAGTCACAAATACAGTCCTCGAGTTTTTTTGCCCATACACAGTGTATTTTAAATTTGCATCAAAGAATAACTTATTATTCTAATGTGCCAACATTTTTTAAGTTTTAGAATAAACCATGCACAGAATATTTTTCTCCTCAAAATATTAAACTATAAGCTTCATTTATTTTGTTATCTATGTAATTCATTTTAAATATTAACTTTTAAAATTCTTTTTAAAATTTATTTTAAAGATTTTATTTATTTGTCAGAGAGACAAAGAGATTATCCTTTATCATTTTCATATTCAATGAAAATACTACTGCCATTTACTGCTATATTATCTAACAAAAATGAATAGCAATCAGATTTCAACCTGCATTTCCTACTATAAGCAAGACCTTCAGTTTGTCACCAGAAATAAAATCAGAATAGAATAAAACAATCTGAAAAGGCCTTACAATTTATTTAGAAAGATAAATTCAAACACACAATAGTATAGATTTGGTTCTAGTGTTCTACTCAGAACTTGTGTTACTCTTGAAAATTTGACTTCCCTTTGCTATAAACAATAATGGTAAAAATTAATATCTATTAACATTCTTCCCCTCTTTTCACCTAAAAACAAATGCAGAGAACAGATTTTATGTTCCAAGAAATACATGTAGATGGAATATAGATTGAAATTTTAAAATATTCAATTAAAATACAATACATACTTCAGATTTTATTCTCTACTATTTTTTTCTAAAACATTTGATATATTTGAAACATGTATTTAGCTAACCTGTCACTAATGATCATGGATTATTGTAAATGACTCTTAGCAAAATATCACACAATTTAAGTTATATTGGCATTTAAAATTTCCGGGGAGGTTCAAATCAATTTGACACAATTATTTTGTAGTGATATTTCTAATAGTTAGTGGTTAATCTGAATCTCTTGACATATTTGATTTAACTAAAATTACATGTGAATAGACCTTTCAAATTGTGATAACTCATTAAAACTTGTGCCAGTGCTGCAAAAAAACTGAGGTCTACTATAAGCTATAGAAGGGTTAGAAAACACTTTCTTTTAAAAGAAAATAGGTGATTTCTAATTAGAATAATAGTAAGAATAACACATCAAATATATTTTATCATTTTTTAAAACACAGAAACATCTGAGGCCCCCCAAATGAAGATTCAGTTAATTAACTTAATTAAGTAAAAGCTTTAACAGATATAGGAAATGCTAGCAAGAATGAAGAAAAAATAATCTGTTTTATCAGTAAAAGAAGACTTTTGTGATAAAATAGTCTACAAGTAACTGGTTATTTAATTGTTCTAAAGGTAGAGTACTCAGATCATGGGATCAAAGTAAAGCCCTTTATTTAATTTAATAAGCAATCCAGTACTCACAGCATAGAATCAAAAAAATTCCCATATTTAATTTAATGAGGTGGTTACTTCCATTCTCATTCTTCTTCATACAATTTAAGGTCTTCTGTCTATGGAAAAATGAAGAAATATTTTAAATATAAAAGTATGAATGACCATCTGGTTTGAAAAATTATGGGTATATGTTAGCTAAGATCCATATTTTATGCATTTATTTCTCAATAATTCAACAATTAAAACTCCAGTTTAATAACTATTCAAATACTATGTATCCTTTCTCTTACCTCATGTTTACTTTTGAGTTTTTAATAATTTAGTTTTGTGGGCGCCTGGGTGGCTCAGTGGGTTAAGCCGCTGCCTTCGGCTCAGGTCATGATCTCAGGGTCCTGGGATCGAGTCCCACGTCGGGCTCCCTGCTCAGCAGGGAGCCTGCTTCCCTATCTCTCTCTCTCTGCCTGCCTCTCCATCTACTTGTAATTTCTCTCTGTCAAATTAATAAATAAAAATCTTTAAAAAATAATAATAATTTAGTTTTGTTACAGAGCAAATTAACTTGTATGTTAATTGCAAATATTAGTAAAGGTAGATGAGTGAAAAAAAATTTAAATTGTAACTTTAAAATAAAATAAAATAATTTAGGTAATTCTAATATACAAACATGAAAACTTAATATTTTGATATATAATCTTCATATTTTAACCTGTATTTACATTTCTAAACATAAATGCAAATATAAGCTTATATAGATAAATATGTACAATGTTTAGATATATACATAGAAAAATTACTTTATAAATATAAACCATAATTTTTTTTATGAATTCATTGAAGACCCACTTTTCATTCATACTCATCTTTGTCATTGTGATTCTGGGGATCATATAGACATGTGTTCTTGTAACGGTTCTGCTCCTTACCAGCTCCATAACATAGGATAAGTTTGGATAAGTTCATGTGCCTGTGAAATAGGAATAATAAAAATAATAGTATTTTCTTATACAGATGTTGTAAGAATCAAATGAGATCATGGAAAAAGTACTTCAGACCATACCTATCCTTCTCATAATATTTACCTCCTCCTTGACATTTTTCCATTCTTCTTCTTCAAGAAATTTAAACATTTCCAATTGTTTATTCATTCTTAGTTCATCAAACTAATTATAATTTGATATTGATTATTGCTGTTATCATGTTATGTATTTAAAGAACTTGGAAAGTCTTAATGTATGTTATGGGAAAATTAATAACAGTAAAATTCTCTTTTATTAAGATCTAGTAGAAATTCCCCAGAACACTGTCTTTTTATTTATTTATTATTGTTTTTTAAAAGATTTTATTTATTTGTTTGACAGACAGAGATCACAAGTAGGCAGAGAGGCAGGAAGATAGAGAGGAAGGAAGCAGGCTCCCTGCCAAACAGAGAGCCCGATGCGGGACTCAATCCCAGGACCCTGAGATCAGGACCTGAACCGAAGGCAGAGGCATTAATCCACTGAGCCACCCAGGTGCCACACCCAGAACACTGTCTTAACCTAATGTTTAAACGTTATTTTGAGGTAGATTTTTTTCTTTTTAATTTTAGTTATTGTTGATTGTATTAGATTTTCCACTTTTGGGTTTACTTTGATAATTTGCATTTCATAGAGAAATGTTCCACTTCAATTATTTTATTAAAAGTTAGCATTCTCTCAATCCTTCCTCATAAGTTCAACCTCTTGCACATATAAAACAAGAATCTTCTTACTAGTTATGGATATCCTGTATTTGTGGAAGAACACTATAATAAAAGAGCATGAATCCATTTTTTGATAATGGATTGCTTACATAGCTTTTAACACTTCTATACCCCTCTGCTTTTTGTTTGCCAGAAATTTGAGCTGATAATAAGAAATTTCTAAAAATTTCTCCTTTGTGTCTCCAGGAGACTCAAACCATGTTGCTCTTGAGAACCCTAAATCTGGCCCCCCATCTAACAACCATAAAAATCTCAAACCAAGTTTCATTTATTGCTGTTTCTCAAGATATTTTCAGACTAGCTTGAGAACATGCCCTGTTCTCCCACAAAACCTCATTATGTTCGTAATAAAGTTTTTCATACCATCTTTTGTGTGTATGTGTCCACGTGTGCATGTGGGTAACCATTAGTCTTAGCATTCAAACCTGTTGGGGTGGAGTCCATCTTATTGCATCAGGATAGCCAAAATAAATTCAAATGTGATAGTCCTCTTATGAATAACCTCTTAATTTATCATAAATAACTTAAAATAGTTAATAAACTTATAAAAATCTCTTCATAATTAAGTTCACTCCGGAGTTTAGACACTCATATTAAGTTTACTGGGTATTTTACGAGATAAAGAGGATAGCATATTCACATATACGCTGTTATATGACTAAATAAAATCCCTATCGCTCCATTTTGTTCTCATTCCATTTTTTTTCTATAATGATAGATACTGAGTCCACATAATTTCAAGATTGTTTTTCTTTTCTAGACTCAAAATTTATCCATCTTCCTTGTGTAACTCAATTCACTAGGTCTCATCCTTCTAGACCTTTATCTCTAGTCAGCCTAAAGACAAAGGAATATCTTAACATGATGCTAAACAAAAACACAGACTAACTAAAATGAAGACCTCATACTCAGATTTTTCTCCATACTGAGAATAAGGAATTTATGCTGTCCATGGCATTCTCCCTACCTCAGCTGGCTATTATGGAAAGCTGGGTTTTGAGCATGTTTTTGCACAGACACCAGACGGGCCTGAGAGAACAAGTATTGTGAATTTAGGGAACCCTTACATAATTGTTCCAGCCTCAGGATCAAGACCTTCCTTGATTTCCCTGAATATCCCATAAGGATTGAACATTTGAAGGATTTGCTATTCAATTCAACCTTTATCTCCAGATCCGCTGTCTCTTTCAGGCAAAGAAACCATATATTTATGGACCTTCTTTTCCATGTGGCCATAATGTCTTATCACTTGTGCCTTTTTTCCTCTTATACAAGTGCTAGATGTAAAGACATGAAAAGAATGTACATTTGAGTTGTCCAGATCTACCATGTGGAAAGAGTAACTAATAAGGAAACATACACAGAGGAATACAGAATCAAAAATTGAGAGAGCAAAAAATCAAATATCATGCCATCATTTGAAACTCAGCACTCAGCTGTGTTCAAACCTGTCTACCACTAAATGTATCAATCAGATATTTCTGAAAAATTGCCTCAGCTTGTGATTAAATTGTTTTCTCAGTAGAATTAAAGTTTTAAATTTGCATTTTATGTTTTAAAGATGGTTTCTTTCCCGTACAGCAGAAATTCTATTTTTTTATATAAATCAGTCATATATCTTGAGAGAACATGTGTTGAATTAATTATATCTTGTGCCTTAAAATATGATAGGTGAGGTTTTTTTAAATTATGATAAAAAACCATTTGGAGTTTTGTAAATTGTAGATAATGCAGTAATCTTTATTTTCCTATTTCATTAATAAATAATGTGACAACTAATTACATCACTGCCATTAATTAAAGATAATTAGTGGAACATTTTTTTTAAAAACAAAACGTTAGGTGATGGTAATACAAACATGATTAAACTAAGTGTAACATATCATATTACTTCTATGTTTAAAAAGTCCACATGTGGGGCACCTGGGTGGCTCAGTGGGTTAAGTCTCTGCCTTCAGCTCAAGTCATGATCTCAGGGTCCTGAAATCGAGCCCCACATTGGGCTCTCCGCTCAGCAGGGAGCCTGCCTCTACGTCTCTCTCTGCCTGCCTCTCTGCCTACTTGTGATCTCTGTCTGTCAAATAAATAAATAAAATCTTAAAAAAAAAAAAAGTCCACATGTAACAGTGGTCTCCTAAAACTTTCAGGTGAAAGTAGAAGTGGCTTCTCTACTTATAATTTTACCTGTTTGAAATTGAGAGCCAAATGACTTCTTATAGAAAAAGTTCTAGTTTAATTATTTATTTATTTTAAGATTTTATTTATTTACTTGAGAGACTGAGTGAGAGAGAGAATGAGCAGGGATGGGGAGACAGAAGGAGAGGGAGGAAGAAGCAGGCTCTGCTCAGCAGGGAGCCTTAAGTGGGGTTTAATCCCTGGTACTCCTGGCATTATGACCTGAGCCAAAGGCAGATGCTTAACTGAGCCATCCAGGTACTCCTTGGGTTTATATAAATACAGTGTTACTGTTATTTCTATCTTTTAATAATTTCTACAGTTACAATGTATCAACTTACTCTTGGTCAAGTAGGAGCCACTGTGTTATGAGTCAGTCAGAAAAAGGAAAACCAAATTACATGAAATAAAACACCCTAAATACCGTAAGATGTAAGTATAAGGAATTAGGTACTTAAAGAATTTCACCACAACAATAAAAGTTCAGGATAAGAAACTTCTAACACACATTCAAAGAAGAATTAACACCAATTCTTTTCAAACACCTCAAAGAAATAGATGATGATAAAACATTTCCAAACTCATTTCTTGAGTTCCCCGTTACCTTGAAAATAAAGCCAGATCAAGACATTACAACAAAATAAAATCACAGACCAATCTGTCTTTTGAGAATATATATAGAAATTTTAAATAAAATACTAGCAAAACCAATCCCACAGTACATGGAAAAGATTATACACCATTAACAAGTGGGTTTTATCCCAGCAATACAATGGTGGTTCAACATAAACAAATCAATGTAATCATATTAATAGAAGGGGAAAAAAATAACATGATCAACTCAGTTGATGTGAAGACTACAAAACAATGATGAAAGAAGATCTAAATAAATTGAAAGACATCCTGAGTTCATACACAGGAATACTTAATATTGTTATGATGTCAATACTACCTAAAATAATCTACACATTCAATGCAATCCCTATCATATTTCAAAACTTTCATTTGTAGAAATGAAAAAGCCAATCCTCAAATTCATGTAGATCTGCAAGGGACCTCAAATAACCAAATCAATTTTGAAAAAAAGCTGGAAGATTTTCTTTTCCTGATTTCAAAACACCATCCAAAACTACTTAAAAGAACATGGTATTGGCATAAGGCAAGAGCAATAGGATGGAACTGGCAGTTCAGAAATAAACACATGGATCTATGGCTAGCTGATTTCTAGTAAGAATGACAAGCTCACACAAGGGGGAAAGAACAGTTTCTTCAACAAAAGGTATTAGGAGAACTGAATTTCCATGCAAAAGAATGCAATTGATATCTACCTAACACATACAGAAAAAAATAACTCAAAATAGATCAATGGTATAAGTATGAGAGCTAATCTAATGTAGGAGTAAATCTTGGTGACTCAGCTTTAGCAATGAATTTTTATATATGATACCAAAACCAAATGGAAGTAAAGAAAAAAAAAATAGATAAATTGGACTTTATCAAAATACAAATTTGGATATCAAAAGACATTATTAAGAAAGTGAAAAGACAACTTACAGAATGGGAGAAAATATTTGCAAATCATATATTTACTATCTAGAATATATTAATAATACTAATAAGTACTATTAACTTACTAAAAAAAGAACCCTTATAAATCAAAAAATCAAAAAGAAGAAAAACCTTATTTAAAAATAATCAAATGGCTTAAACAGATATTCCTACAAAAATCATAAACAAATGGCCAGGGGCACCTGGGTGGCTCAGACCTTAAGCTGCTGCCTTTGGCTCAGGTCATGATCCCAGGGTTCTGGGATCCAACCCTGGGTCTGGCTCCCTGCTCCACAGAAAGCCTGCTTCTCCTTGTCCCACTCCCCCTGCTTGTGTTCCCTCTCTTGCTGTGTCTTTCTCTGTCAAATAAATAACTAAAATCTTAAAAAAAATAAAATAAATAAACAAATGTCCAGTAATCACTCAAAAAGATATTTTAAATCATCATGAGTTATCACTTATACCTACTCAGATGACTATTAAATAAAATTAAAAAAACAGAAAGCAACAAGTTTTGGTGAGGTTCTGGACAAATTGTAACCCTTATGCTCTTAATGACAATAGTACAGGCCCTATGGAAAGCAGTCTGATGCTTCCTCCAAGAGCTGAACATTGAATTATCATATGGTCCAGTTATTCCACTGCTGGGCATATACCCAACATAATTTAAATCAGAAACTCAAATAAATACTTGTATATCAGTGTTCATTGTAGCATTATTCATAATAGTCAAAAGATAACATTACAAAATTCATTAACAGATGAATGAATAAACAAACAATGTGGTATGTGTATGCTATGAAATATTATTTATTCATAAAAAATTATTTCAGAGACGAACCCTGAAAATACTAGGCTAAAATAAATAAGCCAGAAACAAAAAGTCAAATATGTGATTTCACTTACATGTGATATGTAGAAAGGTAAATTCTTAGAGACAGAAAATAGGTTAGAGATTGCCAGGGTCAGAGAGAAAGAGGTGTTACTGTTCGGTGGTCACAGAGTTTTCTTCTCTCTTTTGGGGGAGGGGCTGTCAAGAACTTTTATTTCCTGATTTAATCTATTTATTTATTTATTTAAGATGTTATTTATTTATTTGACAGAAAGACACATGAGGAGGGTGAAGGAGGGGCTGAGGAACAAAAGGAGAGGGAGAAGTAAGTTTCCCACTGATCAGGGAGCTGGGTGTGGCACTTGAGCACAGGATCCTAGGATTATGACCTAAGCCCAAAGCAGACAATTAACCGACTACATCACAGGCACCCCTATATCCTGCTTTTAAAATTGTCACCATCATGGACTTCTTAGATTCTTCTGTACCTTTGTCCCAGTGGCTCTCAGTGGTAGCTCCACATGCAGCTGCTCTCCTGCTCCTCCCTCTGCCCTTCTGGTTGCTCACTCATTCAGCCCGAGTTTGACCGATCAATTTGCTTTGTCCTTCCAACCTGTGGGAATAAGAACTGGACTTTTCTGGCTGGTGGAGTGTTCCTCATCAGCCAGTGTGCAAGCCCAGCCTATTACTTATTAATTCAGCTTCCTCTTGGTTTTTGTGGCTCCAGCGTCTTTCACATTCTAGACAAGAACAAGCTGTTTTAGAAAATTAAGCGTGAAAATTCCAGCCAAGGGCACTCATGAAGACAAAGTAAAACCAGAAGTAGAGTGGGCAGCCCAGCTCCCCATGCTGGAATCCGTCCTGGTGCTCTGTCAGGAAATAGAGCACATCCCTGTAGATCTGATCCACAGATCTTTTGTCTGTAAGACAAAACAGAGGGACTGCTAGTGGAGAAAGGCAGTCATCACCCATAGCCTAAGTGGTCTCCATAGGCAAGCTGTAATGGTCTCCATGCATATGTGAAGTTGTCACTCAGACTGTATCAGCTGTCTCCTGTAGCACAGGCTTTCCAAAGTTGGGAGAAGAAAGTTTGGTCTTGGGGCCCCTGGGTGACTTAGTTAAGAGCCTGCATTTGGCTCAAGTTATGATCTCAGGATCCTGGGATTGAGCCCCATTTTGGGTTGCCTGCTAGCGCGGCCCCAGCTTCTTTCTCTGCTGTTCCCTCTGCTTGTGCTGTCTCACTATCTATGTCAAACAAATGAGTTAAATTTAATTTAAAAAAAAAAAACGAAAAATAAAGAAAGCTTAGTTTCCAAGAGAGTGTTTGTGGTAGAAGCTGAACCAGCCCTCAGTCACCATGTTAACGAACCCACATATTGCAAACCAGCACAGGGACAGCAGCTACTAAGTCCTAAGGGGACTACAACAGTTACATCAATAACAGTTATAACAGCCATGTGGTTACAGCCAAGACCCCAGAGATGTAGAAGAAGCCAACCAGGAGATGCTGAGTGGGGCAGTCATTAGGTATAAAGTTGTTCAGCTCAGGTGCCAAGGCCAGTATGGGTGCAAGAGTATGGTGTCAGTGGTCATGTCTTTTTAGGTAATGGATGCAAAAAAGAAGAAAATGGGGTCATGGAGCTTCTGTTTGGGGTGATAAAACTATAGATATAGTGGTAATGACTCCATCTGAAATATATTGTGAATATAATTAATGCCACTTAGTTGTAAGCTAAAAATGACTAATAGTTTTATGTAGATGATGATGATGATAAACATGATAGATGGATAGATAGACAGACAGATGGATAGATAGCTGTACTATAAGTAAAATTAATCAGTAAAGTTGGAAGTTTGGAAGAAAAATGTTCATGGAAAACCACTGTTGCTTTCAGGAAATTAGAAGACTACAGTGAACACTGAAAACTGCCTTTGATAATCACTGGTACCTGCAGCACCTAAAAAATCCTGAAATTTAATGTAAATCTTACAATTGTATTATACATTAAAAAAAAATCCATGTACTGACAAAGGGGAAAAAAATAAAAGTCTTCACACCATCTGCTGCATCCCAATATTTCATCAGAATTCTATGGGAAAGAGTGTCTGAAAATTGTTACCAAATTTTTCTCCTATTTTGTAGATGGGATTGCAAAGGGCTACAGTTGATTTCAAGATGATAACAAAACAATGAGATAGTCCATGAAATTGTCAATTCAGTATCCAAATGTATTTTTTCACTTAAATTTAATCTGGGAATAAAAATAATAGCAACTGTATTACTTATCTTCTTAACATGATAGTTATTCTTTGTTTAATGAAGTGGTCATCACTTCTCTGAAAAGGAGGACCAAGAACTCTTTTGTCTTTTGCCATTTGCTTCCTCTTCTAGATCAACCACAACCTACCCTTTGATAACCTATAACCTAGAGATTAAATTAGAAAATTAACTAATGTCATCAACACCTTTTATAAAATAATAGGAAGCAGGTAAAAAGAAAAAAATGTTATTTAATTTATTATTGGTTTTTTTTTTTTTTTTTGAGAGAGATTTTTTTTTTCTCCCTTTCTCACTTCTTTGGTTGAAACTGTGTTACCTGTCAGAAATAATGCTATTTTGTATATAAAGATGGTGAATATGATATTTAGTAATTTTACATATGATTGTGCAGGCCAAAGAATTACTGGCAGAATAAATAATCAGTACATAGATTAATTATTCTTTCCAGTGAGGACAAAGCATTAACCCTGCAACTCTAATATAATCAACCTGCTACTAGATGGCTGGCCAGTCCCTCCAGAAATGGTCATCAACATTGGTAAGATATATTTTGGTGAGGTGAAGCCCATATGCTCAAGCTCATGCATAAACTTCACTTTTCTTGAGGCCACTGAGCAATCAGAGAGATGTCTGGGGAAGAATTATTAATAGAAAGGGCTATTTTGTACACATGATTATTGAAAATCTCTTCTGCTACTTGGGTGAGGATTCTCATAAAACACAGCACATACTCAGTGGTTCATTCATGGGACTCTATTCACATGAATAGAATTCACCACCTCATTAGTAATCTTACCATTTGGTTCTTTCAAGTGGTTCCTCATGAAGTCAAACCACCAGCAACTGCTTATGAATAAATTATTCTAGCTACGTCACTCTATAGGCAGATTTGACAGGCAGACTACCTGCTAAAAATCTATTTATTAGAGTCATTCATTTTCTCACTGTTCTTCAGGATTCCCAAAAATGTGGGAAACAATGTTGTCACAGTTAATTTTTATCTAGTGTCAAATACTGAGTATAAGCAATTATAAATCAACCACCTTTTTCTTCCCGTCAGTTCTTCTCAAGAAAAATGTGTATCTGTGTGTGCATCTGTGCACACATGTGTATGTGTGTGGGCATGCACATGAACAAATGTGGGTTTTTTCCTCTGAGTTTTAGATTTGAGAACTTTGGTTTAGAGTAAGACAAATTAGGTAAGTCTAGAAAGAATGAAAACAGTGTCCAAAACTCTACATAGGATTACAAATATGTATGCCGACAAGTAGATACAAATTCCACTTCCTGAGAATTAAAGAAAGTGTTACATCTGGCTGAAGTTGGAAATGTGTATCTTACTCCTTTTCATTACCTTACTTTAAAAAGGAAAAAGGAGAACAATAGTTTTCTTCTATTTAATCCTGTCTATGTTTGTTGGAGTAAAACCTGCAGAATTAAAGGAGTCCAATTTAGCAGTTTCCATATTACCTTACAGTTTAGATTAATATTGTACATTAATATAAATAAAAATAAAAAATAAAATAAAGTAAAACTAATTTAGATTAACATAAAATTCCTACTGAAAATAATATTGTGAAAAGTCAATTCTTTTAAAGTGAAGATGATTGTGCTAATTCATTTTGAAGCTTTGCTGTATGTAGATAATATTTCCTTAGAAGAATATGGCATTCTTGTATTTTAACTTAGAAAAGATGTCTTCTTTTGAAAGAGTAGGTAAAGATAGGGGAAAAGAGAGAGCGTTCAAAGTTGAATAAATATTGTCTTAACTTCAAGCCTTTTTGATATTGTTAAAGAATGACTGATTTTTTACCCTCTTTCACATGGTTATGTGGAAACAACCCTGACTCCATGAGTAAATATAGCTGTGAGCCAAACTAAATATGTCTGCCTTTTCAAATATCATAAAAATTTTAAATAATGTTAGAAATTTTACCATGGAAATGTAAAATCTATTTTATTTTGTTGTTGTTGTTTCCCGAGAAAATAAAGAGGATTTCTACTGGAAAAAATTGAGAGGTGGAAACATATATGGGTGAGGGCTCAGGAACAATCTGACTGGTCATGCTAAATCTCCCACTTTCTAGCAGGGTGATATTTGATCAGTTTTGCATTATCTGCAAAATAAAGATAATATATGTATTCTAAAATGTTATTTTGAGCATTTAATGATTTGAGTATAAAGCTATTTAATATATAGTAAGAAATTAAATTTGCCTGTTACATATCAAAATTCAATAAATGTTAGCTGATAATATTATGAGAGCTTTTGTTAGATTGAATATAATTAAATATAATAAATTAAATATTTAAAAAATTACTCATAGTAAAGAATCAAAATCTATGTATTAGGCATGACATTTTTTGTCCAGTATAATGTCATCAAATAGATTATATTCCATTGAAACTAAGGTAACGAGAAACACATACTTCTTCTTTGGAGGTACGTTTATATGCCAAATCTGTGCCTTTAGTGATTTTTGTGCAGCAGATCAAAACAAGTATGGTTTAAAGTAGATAAATGACATTTTATGAAATCACAAAATGTGCCTTTAAACAGCATAATGGCTTTAATGCATTTTAATTAGCTATCTGGCAAATCAACAGATGTACATGACCAAGCTTGCATAATTTATCTACTAACAATAGTGTTGGTCCTTTTTAAGAGCTTGTAACACTGCCTGCATTAACGCTCTTAATACATCATTGATTTCTGGCCTAACAATTTGCAATAGTTTTAAAAACAGCACCATTTTGAAAATGTCAATAAAATGTATGTTTTCCTTAATCTATGCAGATGCATAGTCTGGTACAAGTAATTTCTCAGAATTGATGTTAAGGTCTGTCAAAGGATATGTCACAACTTGGAGTTTTTGTAGATAATGAGTTATAATCTATACCAGAATCTAAATGTCCCAATTTATTTGATCTTTTCTCAAGGAATCATTTTTATTCATGAAGTTGTATAACATATTGGTTTAAGGGTCACACCCCGGTGGCAGATTGCCCACAATTAAATACTGCTTCTAGCACTTCCTGGCCGTGTGACCTTGGATAACTTATTTAACCTTACCAAGGCTCTGTTTTTTCCATGTGTAATGTTTGGTAAATAAAAATAATAACCATAAGTGACTCTTAATCTCACAAAACAAACTGAGGGTTGCCGGGGGGAGGGGGTTGGGGAGAAGGGGGTGGGATTATGGACATTGGGGAGGGTATGTGATTTGGTGAGTGCTGTGAAGTGTGTAAACCTGGTGATTCACAGACCTGGGGATAAAAATATATGTATATAAAAAATATATGTTTATAAAAAATAAAAAATAAAAAAAAAAAAAAAAAAAAATAATAGCTGGGTTGTTAAGGAAGAAAAATTGTATAGGCATGTGTGAGTTCTTCAGTTAAGAATTTATTTGGGGGGTGCCTGGGTGGCTCGGTGGCTAAAGCCTCTGCCTTTGGCTCAGATCATGGTCCTTGGGCCTAGGATCAAGCCCCGCATTGGGCTCTCTGCTCAGCAGGGAGCCTGCTTCCCTTCCTCTCCCTCTGCCTGTCTCTCTGCCTACTTGTGATCTCTGTCTTTCAAATAAATAAATAAAATCTTTAAAAAAAAAGAATTTATTTGGTTTTAAACTTGTTCATTCAATGAATTTTAATCTTATTTTTTGTCAAATACAAGAAAAAGGAATTTTTTTAAACAGTATATTTTATTATTTTATCATTTAATCTTGGAGATATCTATTGTGACATTGCTTCATTCAGGAGGTAGAGTAGTGTTGATTAGTAGTAATTCTTCTGGGAGTTTCCCTAGTATAATCAGAAACTTGCCCCTGTACTCAGAGGGAAGGGTGAGACCAAAGAAGGGCACAGGCCACTCTGCTGGTAGGTAACAGTTCTAGTAAGCAAAGAAAACGTACATGCAAGGCTTGTCTTGGGTGGCAGCAAGACAAAAGGATACCCACACCTGTCCACTGCCTCCTAAAAGTTTATCAAGAGGCCTTACATGGGTTTTGTCACAAACAGCATACAGGTGTTCTCTACACTATACCACTATCTCAAGGCTACGTCCTTGAAGCAGCCTCTAGGTGTGGGGAAGGTAAGCAGAATCCGTGTTCCAAGGAGAAGGGGATAAAGAGGCTCTGAATGCCTAGGTTCAGGTCATGGGTCAGTCTTTTGATGATGTTCTCCAACACTCCATTCTTCAGGACCAGCTCTTATAAAATTATGTTTCTTTTTTCTGTAGTGATTCCTGAGCAGTCAGCAAGGGGTTTCATTAGCAGGGTGGTAGCGCATGTGGAGGCTCTGTCTGCCTGCATCTGGGGCACATGCCCCAGCAGCAAAGCAGGCACATGCAAGAGAAAACACAGATTAAGACAATAGTTCCCCAAATCACTGACAACTTCTCCCACCATGAGCCCTAGGATCCAAACCCTTGATTTATTAAATCCCTTAGACTGGGGGTTGGATCACTCAGGGCCTTCATTTGTGTCCATATGACTTCCTAAAGATGATTCATTAGCAGACTCATCAGGTATGAACACATTCTGTTTGGATAATGGTGCAAGTGTTTCCTTGTGAAGCAGTAATAAAGTTGAAGGCCATTTTATTTTGGAGGACAGCTTTTCACATCAGAAACATTTCAGTGTTCAACAAGGAGATACTTTGTTGGCTATCATTTAAGACTTGCTGGGTGAATTAATGAGGGATTTTACATGTGTTATAATGTCCTCTAAGCCAGTGGAAGTAACAAAGATAGAAGTCAGGTGATAATTCAAAATAGAATGTTTCCCCCCAACCCCAGCCTTGAAGAGAAGGAAATTGATAGCTTTAGTAATCTGACCAAGTTGTATATACCATATGAGTTGGGTGTGCACTCTCAGGTGTAAGGAGATGGTGTGGGGTGAGATATGCCACACCAGGACCCTATCTGTTCCTCCTTCAACTGCACATGTTCCATAATGTGCATAGCATGTTTCAATAGATCCAGTTTTCAGGAAGATGATGGGATCCCAGTGGAGATTGAGTAGTTCCCCCCACCCAGAGGTGCAAATTAATTCACCCATCCCAGTAGGATGTCCCATTGCAAATTCCAGTAGATAGTTCTTTTTCTGGGTGTATGGGCTTGGTGTTCTCAGCAGGATAGTGTGTGGCTTTACCAAGAGAGTTGGGGCAATAGTTGTTTATCACGATTTCCATAGCTTTGCAGTATTGTATGTCTGGGAAAGGGCCTCTAGTCTGGCATATGGAGCAATAGGCTGTACTAGTTGAACATTCAAATATATTAAAACATGGAATAGTATTTTAGTTCACACACCCAAGGTGGTTTTACCCATTAACAATTTAATTGGCTGTTTTAATGGCCAGGACTTAAGTGTAATCACCAGCCAGCCCAGTTTGAGCTCAGCCCACTGTCTGCTACACTGGGTGCTGTGTGAGAGACTCTATCTAGAGGTGTGCTGTGTATACAGGTAGGAGCTGTTATTCTACCGAGTTATGTCAGGTGTTTGCCCCCTTTTGGAGCTGGAACCAAAATCCCAGGAGTATTCTCCCCTTTAGTTGTTTTTGCCACAGTGCCCAAATCATACTTTCTGGAGTCCAAGCACATCTAAGTCAAATGGTAGCTTAGGAGAATCCACAGCTTAAATCTATTTCATTAGTATTTTTGCCTTCTCAAAGATGGCCATTGCTCTGATCCTTCATCTCACATGTGCCTATAGAGCACAACAGAGTCTCTCAGTTCAAGCAGGAGCCTGTGTCAATGAGGCAAACAGTTAAGATAGTGCAGGTAGGAGATATCACCAGGACCGACATCGGCTGACACCCCAGAACTGATAATGAACAGAACCAGAGAAGGTCTGCAGAGACCCAAAACTGATTAAATCCCTTTAAAAAGGGGACGATTTTTGGCAGCAAACAGTCAGAATCTTCAGACCTGACCCTGTATGTCTGACCACTTAAAAAAGGTAATTGCTACTGAAGGCTTTGCCTGACTGATCTCCCAACAGAATCGAGGTCCTTCCCTGCTGGAACATAAGCGGCAGTAAGGGCCAAACAGACCCAACCCTTATCTCAACTTCATGTCCATAGTCTGACTTGGCATTTAATTCGTTAACTTCCTGCACTTTCTGTTATCTTGTTTGTGGTGTGGCTCGTCTTCTGTCCTGCTCTGTATGCTGTGTAAGAAGCCAAGTTTAATCACATGGTAAATTGTCACTGAGTTTGGAATCCCGAACCTGCTTTCGAATTTAGCAAAAAAAGATTTAACTTTGTTTTGTGATTGAAGAAAGCTGACGTTGTGGAAAGACACAACTCATGTATACACCTTCACAGTGTGCTCATGAGACTACCCCTTCTTTACCAGGTGGTAAGAGAGATGGACACTCTGTACCAGTGGGTATTAAAAGTCTTCCAAAAGTCCGAAATTCCTAGGCAGGCTTATAATTATTTCACATTCTTAGAGGTTGAATAAGCTTGCATCTTATCAATCACAGCTTTTGTGACATTTGTCTTATCCTACCAGACATCCAAAATCTTATGGCAGTGCCTGGGCCTTGGATTTTGGGGGGTTTATTGCCCATTTCTTTCCTTGTAGATGTACCAGCAAAGCCTGCAGGGTGTCCTGCAGCAAAGGCAAATCTTAACATGTTAACATTACATCATCAATGTAATGCATCCATTATCGAGTAGGGATAGGAGTTACATGGAATTCTCTGTACTCTCTGCTCAGTTTTGTTGTGAACCTAACAGTGCTTTTTAAAAAATAGTCTATTAAAAAAAGAAAAAGGTAAAAGAAAAGAACTAAGTTCTCCATTTACTTTCTTCTTTTCAGTTACCACTAAATCCCTGCGTTCATCTCGGGCAATACTTAATATTGTATGATAGGAAAATAAAATAGCCTGGAATATCTTCTAAATGACTAGGTATTAAGTTGCACTTTAAGAGCAATCGGTGAGCATGAAGTTGTGGGTTACTATTGTGTTTCCTAGTATACTATACTACTTACATAAAAAGAGCTGCATCAGAGAAACAGCACTGAACCAATTCACCTTTTGAGATCCTGAAAGACACATACTTATGTACCTAGTGGGCAATGTGGAAGAAATTGCAAAAAGTCTTCAGGTTAAGACTGAACAGAATTAACGTTTTTGATTTTTAATTAAAACCAAATTTAATCA
The DNA here is from genome assembly GCF_030435805.1 of Mustela lutreola. Classification (NCBI taxonomy): domain Eukaryota; kingdom Metazoa; phylum Chordata; class Mammalia; order Carnivora; family Mustelidae; genus Mustela; species Mustela lutreola. Next base: position 110,116,252 of record NC_081295.1, read on the forward strand.
AAATTAATTAAAATCAAAATTAAGAATTGTGATTTCAATTCCTTTAGAATTTTTAACTCACAGAATCAAAATACTTTGATTTTTATCTTTTAATTCTTCTCAGTCCTTGGGTTTTGACTTGCAAGGTGACCTTGATTTCTCCCCGGAACTTTGATACTGAAGTGTATAAAGCAAATGTGTGGCTTCTCTGTTACTTGCATGTTATTTTTGACATGGCTGCAACATTTGATTATTGGAGTGTATTTGTGATAATGTTCTTTTCATTGTAGATAAAACAGATGATTAGGAAAAGTAAAATAGATTTCTTTGCAGACCTGAAATAAAATAGGGGATGAGATTTCAAGTTTGGGTTCAACATGTCCTTATAGTAGATATAGCTCTTTTGTTGTTTGATCCATGACTACAAAATAATCCACTGCTTAAAAGCAGTTCTGTGGTTATATACAAAGGGAAAACATGACTTGTGTTCATGACTTGTGAACATAGTCATGAAGACTGGAGATTGATAGACTGCTGTTACCCTACCTACGGTTAATCACTGTATTTCTGGTCGAACATCACTTTAAGGTATAACCCAAAGAGTTGAACGGGCAGAGATTTAGAAATGATAAAAAAAGAAAAATTCTTAGGACAATTCCTTACAGGTAATTGCTCTTAAGAAACTTTAGGCGCGGGGCACCTGGGTGGCTCAGTGGGTTAAAGCCTCTGCCTTTGGCTAAGGTCAGGATCCCAGGGTCTTGGGATCAAGCCCCACAGTGAGCTCTCTGATCAGCAGGGAGCCTGCTTCATCCTCTCTATCTGCCTCTCTGCCTACTTGTGATCCCCATCTGTCACATAAATAAATAAATAAATAAAATCTTTAATTAAAAAAAAAAACTTTAGTCGCTTGTTAAACTGTCTTTGAAAGACTCTTGATTCTGCATCTGTTGCTAGATCTTCAAATCCACAGTGTAGGTCATCAGAAAGTAAAGATGAATATAGAGTAGAGTGGATCAAATGCAGGATGGATGCACATTCATGAACTGGAGACCCTCAAAAAAAAGAAGTAAAACTTGTGTCAATTTTGTTGTTTCTGACCTTGATGACTACCATGTCCTATAGGAACCAGGACCCTTCATCACAGAACTGACTTCTCACTCTCTATTTATTTATTTTAGTTTTTATTTAAATTCTAGTTAGTTAACAGATAGTGTAGTATTGGTTTCAGGAGTAGAATTTACTGATTCATCACTTGTATATAACACCCAGTGCACATCACTCACTCCTGATTCAGTGGTGGGAAAGCTGGCGGAGGATCTATGGGGAGGTGCACATGCAGGCTTAGTCACTGCTTTAAGTCAAGGGCATGAGTCAGTAGGTTAACAACAGTGTGTGTGAGTTACAAAATGACTTTTGCTTCCCTCTACACTCATAATCTCATGATTCTTTCTTGTGTCTCACCCTTATAAGAAATGCAGTAGGAAATTCTGAGAAGTAAAAGAGTTCAGCATAGCAAGTTAACATATTACAGAGCTACCACACTGTTTTTTCCCCCTCAAAGAGGAGAAACTCTCTCTTTGAGACTCATCTTTGGCTGTTTGACCAAATTCTTTTACTCTTCCCATACTTAGGGGTAAACTAAGTTACCTCGTGATGGTGGTAGCACTTATTTATGTTTCTGGATTTAGGAAAACTCATCTGTACAGATTTTGAAAATAGAAAAAACAAAATTCAGCCCATTAGAGGCAATGACCTAGGGAAAAAAATACATATTTTGTTCACTCCATCTATTCTCTAATAGGCTGTCTGCAGGTCTAGACAGTAAATGGTTAGCGAGTCCACTTGGCTTTCACACCTAAGCCAAATTCTCCAATATAGAGTAGAGTGGTTTAAAAAAAAAAAAAACCACTTCCATTTTGTTTCTATATTTTTTAGAGTTAAGTGTTTTATTTCTTATAGAAATTGGGAGAGGAAGAAGGATGGCATTTATTGGGTCTTCAATGTTATAATGGATGAATAGAATGTTTAAAATTGTAACACGTGTACTAAAATATAATTAAATTTCTTGGGCGCCTGGGTGGCTCAGTGGGTTAAGCCGCTGCCTTCGGCTCAGGTCATGATCTCAGGGTCCTGGGATCGAGTCCCGCATGGGGCTCTCTGCTCAGCAGGGAGCCTGCTTCCTCCTCTCTCTCTCTCTGCCTGCCTCTCCAACTACTTGTGATTTCTCTCTGTCAAATAAATAAATAAAATCTTTAAAAAATATATAATATAATTAAATTTCTTTAAAAATTATATTCTTTTAAAGGTGAAACTTACATTTTTGGGCCAATCTTGGCATTAGAAACTTGTCTTGAATAGTCAGTTCAGGTTTCTAGCTATAATATCCAGAGGGATTATTTAAAGTTTTGCTAAAATACTATAAATAAAAGATATATTTTTGAAAATGCTCATCTCATATCCTGAAATGAGAACTATGCAAATTATAGCATACACACACACACACACACACACATATGTATATGGATATGTTTTTCATTGCTATAATTAATACTACCCCATGATATCCAGTATTTCAGGGTAAGGTTGTAGCTGCTATAATGGTAGAGAATAACAGTGTCATACTATTGCTATTTGTGCTTCAAAAACCAAAACTCTAGTATATTTAGTAATATCTTTAAGAAAATTTGTATAAAATCTTATTCTGCTCCTGATTAAAATCCCCTGGCCCTGGAGAAATATCACTGGAGTATATGGAAATACACTGGTGTTCAGAAGGGATATACAACTTGGTCTTCCAAAATTGAGCCACAGGAGATATACTCTTAAGATACACTGGGTGCCTCAGTCCTTAAGTGTCTACCTTCAGCTCAGGTCATGATCACAGGGTCCTGGGCTCAAGTCCCACATCGGGCTCCCTGTTCAGTGGGAAGGCTGCTTCTCCCTCTCCCTCTGCTGCTCCCCTGCTTGTGTTCTCTCCTTCTCTCTGTGTCTCTCTCTGTCAAATAAATTAATAAAATATTAAAAAATAAAGATACGCTGGGTTTCTAGTAGATGAAGAATATGCCTGTGCCCATTTCCCGCATCTGAAGTTCTGAGATGTAACATAATATGAAGACAACAATGTAATATGTTGTTACATTACTAAATTAATAATATCACACCACTAACTTTAACAGTAATGTTTAATATAATAATCAAGTACAAAGTTTTACTACAATCAGAGAATGCTTATATAAAGGGAATTATAAAATAAAACATGATATGGGAAGGAGTAAAATGCCTACTAGACTTGGAAATACTGGTAAAAAAAAAAAAGTTAAGAGGATCAGATTTAGGTGAAATTATTATTTTAAATCATGGACGTGGGGTCGCTAGGAAAGACACTGTTAAAAACCTGAGCTTGTTTATGAAAGCATATGAGAAAAGTGGCTATGCATGGCACTCTTTCTCTGGCAATTCTACCGTGCAGTGGGGAGAATGGAGCATCACTGGTTGAGGACTATGTCTAGGTAAAAGGCCTGAAATGGGCTATAGGCTGGCATAGAGCATGTGGCAGATATAAAGATTTCTATATGACTGGTTTTGAAATACAGAAATGCCAAGAAGGTAAGTGCTTCGAGATGGATCTGAGCTTGTGTAGAAAGTCCAGATGACCAAATGCAATGATTCTACTTTCAACTTTGACCCTGAATGCTTATATATAATTTCACATGATTAATATTGATACATAATTACAAGAGGGAATAAATAAGTGATATGGACATCTCAGTGGAAGACAGAGAAAACTTCAAAGACAAGTGGACCAGATGATGCTTGTAAAGAGTCATTTCCTGATTATAGAAATCCAGAAGGACTCCAATTACAGTTTGCCTAAGACAATGACAATCACAATCTTTCTTTAAAACTTCCTAAGTTTTGTGAATTTCATAGTAACATTTTAATGTATTGTTATTAATTATTATTGTTATTATAACTTGTTTCTATCACTTATTAATAAAACAAGGACTGTAAGTAAGAAGTTGATAGTCGATATAGTCATAGCAGCCAGGCAGCAGAAAATAGAAAAATGTAAGATACTTGGAAGTGGTTATTGTGTTAAGATGTAATAAAAAAAACAATGACATAGCCACCCATAGCCTGGAGTTGAAAAAAAAAAAAAGCACATAATTTTCATAGAGAAAAAAATAAGACTATGCAATATCTTCTAATTATCTGAGACCTTGTACTTACCGAGAAAAATATTCTGTGATCAATATATATGCTAACACATATCAATTAATAAAGTATGTGGTGATTGAACTTTAAGAAACTAGAATTCTGAGTTACATCTGTCCTAAGCTATACCCTCTTGGACACCCCCCAAAACTCCCTTTCCTTATGCCATTAAGAAAAATTGGTAGAGAAAGGCCAGAATCTTTTAAATAATCTTTGTAGAGTTTTTTTCCCCCCAAATTGGGAATATAGGAGATAAATCTTGGTGTCATAAAGAGTCTCTGATACCAGCAGAAACAGAAAGAAACTGAGACACTTGAGTCTATTCGCTGTATTTATCTGATCAATTTCAATGTGTATAAGGTTAATATAATAAGCAGCGAAGTAAGCCTGCTAAATGGAACTCAGCAAGCAGTTTACATACTATGTACTCTAGATATGGTTAATTAATCATAGAGCTCGCAGGAAAGAAATCAACAGGCAACCCATTCACAGAGCTACCACAAAATTGGCATAAAACTGAGAAAAGTACAAGGTATCCATGCCTTTGGAAAATAAATTTAATCTAACTGCCACCATATATAGTCGTGGGCTCTCACGCAGGTCTGTGTCACTGGCACAGAGCTGTGAATGAAGTCTGTGTACCCTTGAAGGAAGCCTGCTCTAACACTACACTCAGTAATTGTTGAATGTTCTTTGTAGTCATTTCCAATACAATCTGCAGTTAGTTTCCAAGGCAACTGTAGACTAGGAAAAGCAAAATATCCAAATATCTCAAGGATTATTAAATCCTGGAGCTAACAATAATTTCAGGGAATATAAAAACATTTTAGCTAAATGTTTGTACTGAGTTGGTACTCAAGAATGCCATGGGATAAATGAAGTTATAATCAGATTTTGTATCATATTAGGGCTCTTGAAATTCTAAACATAATGGTTTTTTATTTTGGAAATCATGTAGAATTGCTATTGTTTCTCTCTCAAATAGCTGGTGAATTTACCAGTAAAGCCATAGGGCATGAAGTTTTCTTTTTTGGGAAGTTTTTCATAAAATTCAATTCCTTTGTTAGACTAGTTGTGCTATCGATTTCTCTTTGAGTGATTTTGGGAGTTCAGTCTTTTAGGAATAGACCAATTTATCTAAGTTATGATATTTGCACAGAACTTTTCATATTTGTCACATTTTATCCTTTTAATATCTGTGGAATGTATATAATATGCCCTCCTTTGATTCTTGATGTTGGTAGGCTGTATCTTTATTCTTTTTTTTTTTTTTTTTTTTTAAGTTGAGATAGAGTTTGTTAATTGTGTCTGATCTTGGGGAAAAAAATTCAGTCTTTTATTATCAAGTATAATATTAGCTGTAATTTTTTTATGGATTTTCTTTAACATATAGAGAAATCCCTTTTATTCCTTTTTTGAGTGTTAGATTTGGTCAAATATTTTTCATACATTTGTTGGGATGATAATGTGGTTTTTGTCCTTTTCCCATCAATTTGGCATTTTATGTTAATTGATTCTCAAATGTTTAACCAATCTTGCATTTGTAGGATAAAACCCACTGATAAAGTTTTTTTTTGAAAAATATTTCAAAAATTGGTATTATTTACTTTTTAGTTGTTTGATAGGATTTGCCAGTTAGGCACCTTTTGTTTTTTAAAAGATTTTTTTTTTAAGATTTTATTTATTTATTTGACACAGAGAGAGAGATTTATTTGACAGACAGCAATCACAAATTGGCAGAGAGGCAGGCAGAGAGGGAGGGGGACCAGGCCCCCTGCTGAGCAGGGAACCTGAGGTGGGACTTGAGCCCAGGACCCTGAGATCATGACCCAAGCCAGAGGCAGAGACTTAACCCACTGAACCACTCAGAAGCCCCTGCTTTTTAGAAGATTTTTAATTATTCTTTTGCCACCCTCGCCCCTCCCTCTTGCTCTTGCTATCTGTATCAAAGATCGCTGATTTGAATTTCCATTTATATAATACCTTAAGAATAAATTCTGTTATTGAGATTTTTAGAGAACCGAAGTTGTAATACCTACTTTGAAGTTTCTGATTTATTTTTCATGTTATTGTTTTCGTTTTCTTCAAGCAAGGTATCAGCATCTATAATCAGAAGTACTTGAGAACTGTTATTTGTTTTAATATTTTTCATTTTAGAAATCTTTCAGCTTTACAGAAAAGTTGTAAAACAATTTTACAATTGTGAGGCACTTCCCATGTAAACCATTATCAATACCTTGCTAGTATAATACATTTGTAACAATTAATGAACCAATATCTATTGACACCTTATTGTTAACTGAAGCATATACTTTATTGATATTTATTTCTTTTTTACCTAATGTCCTTTTTGTCCTTAGTATCTTGATGATCATGTTCCAAGATCCCAGTTAGGATATTATATTACATTTAGTTTTCATGAGTCCTTATGCACTTCTTGGCTGTAACAGTTTCTCAGACTTTTCTATTGCGTTTTTGTTTTTGTTTTTGTTTTTGTTGGTCAAATGTTTTATAAAATATTTTTCATTTAAGGTTTTTCTCATTTTTCCTCATGATTAGATTGAGGTTATAAATTTTGGTGAATACTACAGAGGTAAAGGGTCATTCTCATTGTATCAATGGTACATAGCACCATCAGGACTTACCATTGTTCATACTCATGCTTATTACGTGAGTGGTGTATTGCCTTTCAGATTTCTCCACTGTAAAGTTCATCTTCCCTCTTATACAGTATCCTCTTTGGAAGGAAGTCACTATGTAGAGCCACACGGAGGCAGTGGGAAATTGTGCCCCACTATATTGAGTATGGAATATCTTCATAAATAATTAGAATTTTTCTGCATGGAGACTTGTCGATTTTCCTCATTCATTTATTCAATCATTCAGCTATATCATTATGGACTCATGTGTATTTATTTGTACTTTGTTTTATTTCTCAAATTATTCCAACCTTGGCCATTGAAAGCTCTTTTATTTTTTTTTAATTTAATACATTAAAAAGGGATAAGTTTGGAGGTAATTAAAAAGAAGGACCATATTCTATATATTAAACTACCATGTAGGATAGTCAGTGAACTCAGGACAGGTGTCGCTGCAATTTAAGTGACTCTCTTAAAATGTTGACCTCTTGAGTTGGAACTGAACGTATATAGGGCAACAAATAATGATGCAACTCCAAGTTATCTTAATTTCAAGGAAAGAGTAGATTCTGCTTGACCTGCGAGTTCTATTTTTTTTCTATGAGGAAAATTACTAATTATCCAAAATAATTTTAAAGTATCCATTATTTTCCTTCACATACTGAACCAAAAAAAGACTTAGAATGAGTGCATATGAAACCAATTAAATTTGACAATGTTTGTTTCTTCTCCAGCATTTATATAGTCCTCTATTAAACAAAATTAAAAATGAAAGATATTAAAAATTCAACCTTCATCTTGCTTCTGATATTCTCTCAAAGTTTTTTGTCCTTATTCACATGTTGTAATTGGTGGCAGGCAGAATTTCCAGTCATTATGTAAGAAGCAAATAGACAAAGAAGTTTATTAAATTTAACTGAACATACTGCAGGTTTCCATAGAAAAAAATGTATTTTGTCATCAGAAGTAATTTTAAATTTTGAGTCAGTCTCTCTACCCTTAAAATGGATACTTTAAAATTATTTTGAATAATTATTAAATTCCTTCACAAAATGTGCCCCCTTCCCAGATTTAATTAAATGTATGTCATAATTTCTTCTCTTTCACATGAGGTAAAATATAACTCAAAGTGTTTGAAACATGCTACCTTTATCTTTATCAAGCTGTGAATTTACCCTTGGGCTATTTGGCACCATTTTTATCTTTTCAGAAGTAACATCTCTTCATGACATCTCTAAATGCTTTTTCAGATGTTTCCAAAAGGTGACAAATGATTGCAATGATAACATAAATTCTCACTTGTCTTCTTGTTTCTACTATGCTGGATCAATGATAATTGAAATAGAGAAAAGTTAAAAGGTATCCAGGACTTTTTGTTTTCTGTGTGGGAGAGTGAAGAGAGTTCTTGGGTCATTTGGAGTTAGTTTTCTGAAACAAAATGAAATAATCAGAGAAGGGTAAGCCTCTTTGAAAAAAAAAACACACAAACAAAAATACAATGAGAAGGCAAAAGTTGATAGAGGTTGGGAGAAAATAAAATATTTTGGGGGAATATTATGAGAAATGTGACTAGCACTGCTCTTAAGCCGTCTGATTCTAGGACAAGAGATGAGGTTTGCCAATTTGAGCAGGACCTATGCTCTTTGCAGGTAGGCTAGCATAAAGATGAAGAGTCTAGGCTCAGGGTCCAGACTACTCAATTTGATCCCCAGTTCCAGCAATAAATGGCCTGTGATCTTTAACAAGTTACTATTTTTTTTCCTGCCTCAGTTTCTATTCTATAAAAATGAGACTATAAGAGTATCTACCACATAGGTGTTGTTTTGAACATGTAATGTGCTAATATATGTAAAGAACTTAGAGCAGTGTAAAAACAGTAAGTGTCATTGATGAACTTGTCCTGCAACACAAATTCATGTCTCATTTGGGGATAACAAAAAATATATTACGGAGTCCAGTGTTTGTATATGTCATCAGTCTTTTTTTTTATGCTGAATACAGATTATCAATGGCCATTGATATTAGTTATACATGATCCTTTTTGGAAATACTGTAATATAATTTAGATATCTCACTTCACCAAAAGAAACACTGCAGTAAGCCAATAATTGAAAATCAAATAAAATGTTCAATAAAATGACTAAGAAAGGGTATGTGATATTCCAATGCATCAATTTTAGACTGAATTAATTTACATGCATTTTCCAGGTATATATTTAATAAATAGTTATTAAATTCTTGACTTTTTCACAATTCAATGCATTGCAATTGGATTTTTTTAAATACTAGAATTTTACTTTTATTTAAAAGAGACAAGACCCATGATGATACAATGATTTCTATTTCTCAGGTTAAAATTTACTAAGTTTGCATCACCACTTCCTCATATCAGGGAGATCATATGATAGTTGTCTTTCTCCGCTTGACTTATTTCGCTAAGCATGATACGCTCTAGTTCCATCCATGTTGTCGCAAATGGTAAGATTTCATTTCTTTTGATGGCTGCATAGCATTCCATTGTGTATATATACCACATCTTCTTGATCCATTCATCTGTTGATGGACATCTAGGTTCTTTCCATAGTAAGTGGGTACGAGAAGAATAAATGAAAGAAGATGGGATTGGGAGGGAGACAAACCAGAAGTGACTCTTAATCTCACAAAACAAACTGAGGGTTGCTGGGGGGAGGGGGTTTGGGAGAAGGGGGTGGTATTATGGACATTGGGGAGGGTATGTGTTTTGGTGAGTGCTGTGAAGTGTGTAAACCTGGTGATTCACAGACCTGTACCCCTGGGGATAAAAATATATGTTTATAAAAAATAAAAAATTATATTAAAAAAAATTTACTAAGTTTGCTTTTATCAAAAGACACTTTCGAAGGCCAAATTCATTAACACATAAACATCTGAAAGACCTGCGGATCCCCTTACCCAAGAATCCAACACTGCCACTGGATGCAATCAGCAAGAGGTTCTTTATTGTTACGCAGGCGCCTGCGGGTGGTCAGCAGCTCCTGCTAGCTGAGCACCCCCAGCTGGGGTGGTGCCGGGTTTTTATAGACAGGTACAAACAAGTTTTGGGTGGGGCGCAACTGATTGGTTGACAGTTAGAACTTTTGAAAAAGGCCTTAGTGGAGTTTGCTGATTGGCTTTGGGGACCCGCGCGCACGAAGAGAGAGGCGGGAAGGGGGAACAAGCTGATTGGTTCTGAGGGCCCACGCGCGGGAGGAGAGAGGCAGGGAGGGGGAACAAGAAGGGGGAAGGTAGGAGTGCCATCATGGCGTCTTCTATTATTTCTATAAGCCAAGCAGTTACAGAAGGGCAAAAGAGCAATTAATAAGCAATTAATAACCTAATTTACGCCTAAAAGCCAGCGGTTCACAGAAAAGCAAACAAGCGGTTAGTTATCCTATCTGTCTACTAAGGGAGGGGTCTTTCTAGGGGAGGGGTCTTTCATTCCCCCCTTTTTCTTTATCATGGATAGAATCTTCTATCCATTCGTCTTGTTCTTGCATGTCCTGCCCTTGCATTGAGCTAGTCCGGGGCTCTGTTTGTTTGAGGAGTTGGTATCGCTGTGTCAGTACCATAGTCTGAACAACAGACCGGCGATCTTTAATGAACTGTACTATCCTGTTTAAGACACAAGGACCCAAAGTTAGAATTAATAACAGAATGATGAGAGGGCCCGTTATAGATGACAACAAAGTAGTAAGCCAAGGCAATCTGTTGAACTAGTTTTCGCGGTGGAGAAGGGTGAAGAGGGGGTGCAAGGCATCAGCCCCTTCTCCATCCTCAGCCAGCCTCCTGCTCCTTCATCATTTCCCCCTGAACAATTTTGACTCTTAAATCTTTAAGGTGGTTGAAGGTGGAAGGTCTCATCTTCTGTAACTTCTTCCTGCTGAATAGGGGCATAGAGCTGTCCCTACCTACTGGGGTCAATATTGATCAGTGGAGGAATGTATAGGGGAGTTACAAAAGGCGGAGGCAGCCGAATCCAGCGCTGACAGTGAAGAGGCGTCCTCTCATGCAACAAGGATCGTCTGTCATGGTGAAGTCATTGCAGCAATGGAGTCTCGGCACCAAGTAGAGAAACATTGAACAAAGCAACATATTAAGGTTAATGAGGTGATAAAAATGAGAAGCCCGAGAAGGAGATTTGGCCATAGTCCTCCTTCAAACCAGGAACTTAACCAATCACTAAAAGAGAGAGAGAGAGACTTATCCCTAAGACAAATCTGGACCTGATGTGAAGTCATTACAGTCAGGGACTGTCCCATAGTGAACTTTGAGGCTCTTTTATGAGGGAGGCTGTTCTAGGTTTTGCTAAAGCATCTATTTGCAATCGCACCTCAACAGAGGTGGCCTCTAGGATAAATATGACTAAGGGATGAAACCAATAAGAAGACCTTTCAGTGGTCCAGCCTTAACAATATCCTGATTACAGAGGATCACTGGCAAGTGAGAAAACTTGTCAAGAGATAAGGGGAGTCCCCCATGCATCATCCAATCCACTCATAAAAGTGGGGTCATCCATTATCTCCACAAGTCCATAGTTAATCCTATGGAGTGCAATAGGCTGGCTTCTAGGCAATTTCATTATCCCAGCCACAGATAAGGTGTTAAAGTTATATAATTGTAGGAAATTAATCCCATTTTCCAGTTGTTTAATCATGTGCTGTGGGGTCTGCTAATATCCCCACAAAATAAAAAAGCAAGAAGATCATCTAAATGAGCTATTGTGTAACTTCTCTGAAGTTTACCTCTAATTGTTTAGCCAAACATTTAAAGACAATCAAATCTAGAATTTAACATCCATAAAGGTGTGTTACTAAAACAATTTTTCTCTCTAAAATAACCCTCATTTACAGAGATAGCCAAATCAGGACTAATTCACTTGAGAAACAAGTCCAGTTTTAACAAACTTGGCCTAATTGTTTACATAAGCTCAGCAAGAACAGTGAGTGTGATCAATAGATCTTTTAGAATCTGCTTTGCTGGAACTTCTTATAAGGAATCTCTAGGTTGAACTTTTAGTAGCCTCTCCGGGCCAGAAGCCAAGCCCTGTACTTGCCATGAGGCATGCCTGCAATACCTTTGGGCGAATTCCTCTTCCCGAGACTGCACCTACCAAGGAGTGACATTCTTTACTCACCTGGTGGGGCTGCTGGGAACTCTGTAAGCAAGGTATCAGGCCAACAGTCCCAAGGGGCTTTATGGCTCCAGGTTTCATAAAGTCAACCTTAGTTCCTTAAAGCTGTCTGGTCATATCTGAGTTTATGCATGTCTTTCTCAAATATGACATCCCAGTCAAAGCCTTGGTAAAATAACCAGTTTCCAATGGTGTCCTGTTACAAGGAGAACAGATTCTTATTGAACTTATGCAAATGACTGATTGCCATGGAAGAAAGAATACTTACTGAGACCTTTTGGTTTCAGAGGGTTCAGATAGAGAGAAAAGGTGAATGCTTTGAGCACTGTTACAAATGAGCACTTATACATCTCTATAAGTTACAGATAACTTAAGAAAAAGTATCCCTAGTCTGGAAGAGCAAACATTAGAGAGAACCAGCAATGTTTAAAGTAAGACAAAACATTAAGAGACACAACACTATAATCTTTTAGTTCATTTAGTCCCATGTTACTAATTCTGGTGAATTCGGCTTTAGTCAGTTCTGGAAATTCTTACCCATTTCAGTTTTAGGATTTTCAAGTATATCAAATATCTGTATTTGTCCTGAAAGTCCTTTATAGGAATCTACTTGAAGATAAAACTCATTTTACCAGAGAATTAAAACAATTATAAATGACAAAAACTCAGAATGGATATGGTTAGAGCTAAAGAGACAGGGGAGTTTACAATTTAACTGCAAGGAAATCAGGTTATTTCTGTGATACATAACATTTCCATAATTACAGTATCAAGCGGTGATCTCTCAAAACATTAAAACTTTAGGAAGTGTGTAGAATCTCTAGAATAGTTATAGCATTTTCCCAAATGTAATCCAAGGTTTATCATTGGTTCAGTAGTACTTCATGAACAACTTCACATACCAAGGAAAAGCCTGAGTTAAAGAGATTTACAATTTAAATCCTGTCAACATTTCCTAAAATTTTAGAAAGTGTTGAAGCACATGCCTAAATATAATTAGGGATGTTAAACACCTGATAAAACTGAACATAGAAACTGGTTTTTCTGGGCAGGCAAAGAGAAAACCATTTACATTTTCTTAACAGCAGATCAATTGATCTAAGAAAACATTGTCCTTTTGAACAGAGACAATTTCAGTCTTGTACCAATGTACCTTTAAAACCCATTCATTTCAATCTTAATCCATTCTTGACCATAGATAAAATTCCTTTTCTGAAGATTTCCCTTCACAAACCTTCTACAACTTTCCTTTGCATTCAGGTTTTGTCCCAAGCCATTTCCTTCTAAACAACCATCTCATTTAGGACAAAATCACCTTCCTTTACCTTCAACAAAATGTATTCCCATTCCTTAAGTCTTTCTTACATATCTCCTACTTTCCTACATACAGTTTCCCTTTATTTCCATCAGTCTTAGTTACACTAAGCAGAACTTTGTATTCTTAGAAACACCTTTAGTTATTAACCAATTGTGAACTGTTACAACAGAATTCTTCAGGTGGCAATTTATGAATCAGTTAAGTGGCAAACAAGTTTACCAGCAGATTTAAATACTCTTAGTTTCTTTGCAGTAAGTAAAAAAGCACAAACCTACATCCAGTAATTAATGACTTAGCATTTTATCCTGTTTGGTTAAGACCTAGATGTCCACAATTTAATTCCACTTGTCATCCAAGTAAAACTTTAAAACTTTCAGGTTACCAAAGACTTTGAAAGCTACTTCAGCAATTACCCATTAGAACTTTGAGATAGACAATTAACCATCAGTTTAGCCATTTCTTTGCTAACAAATTTTAATAAATAACACAAGCTTATTTGACCCTCAGTAAACTTTGATAGAATAAAGCTTCACATTTACTGCTGTTAACTTCAAAGATGCATCTATCTTAATTAAACCAACAGACTTAACTTAGTTCCAACACTGATTTACGTTCCACCTGGGCCCACTCTGCTTTGAATGTTTACCTGAGACATGTGTGGGAAGATCTGGAGTGGGTGTTAGGTCCAGGGGGTTCTCTTCTTGCTCCTTGACAGTGAAGAGAGAAGGAGCCGTGGTGCATGATCTAGAGGCTAGTCATGCAGGTTGCACACGCGTTGGTACAGAAACACAATAAGGGGGAAACAGAAGAAACAAAGCGCCGCCAGGAGGCAGAGAAAGGATTCCCGATTTTGGAGCTCCTAAGCCCCAACAGAGGAGCAGACGCCATGCTTTCCCATCAGCCAGGGGGGAGGGGTTAGGCAGTCCAAGTCAGGCCAGAGAACACAGGGAAACTTCCCCGAAACAAAGAGAGTTTCGGCAGCTGCTTGGGAGTATACCTTATAGTCTCTGTCTCGAGTTAGACCAACCCCAGTTGGCTCCAGTAATAGCCATTAACACGGGAAGTGAATGAGGGAGAAGCTCCATTTTAGAATCAAAGAAAACACCAAGGACAACGAGTAGAACGCACAAAACAATTAACAAAAAGGTCGCTGCGCGGTTTCGGTATACTACCAAAAGCAAAATTTCCACCGGCCCAGAGGAGCCTCGAGGTCTCCCTGCGGTGGACAGATTCCGTCCAGGGCCGAGGGGTTCCTCTGGAACGGACAGACGGAGATACCCCTCGGACAGATGAGGGGCCCCAAAAAATTGGGCCCCTCGACACCCTGGGGCGTCCCCCAGGGTTGGCAGGGGAGAAGTCCGAGCTCGTCAGCTCCTTCTCAAGCTGCCTACAGAATACAGAGCAACAACGCGCGCTGTCGTACAGTCCTATGCTACTGAAGCACAGGCAGAACAGACACAGACTAAGACAGAACAGAAGACGAGGAGACGGAGGGACAGTTTTGGGCTGGCCAGCTAGCTTACCTCCCGGTGGGAGTCCGTTGGATCCCTGGGCAGGAGTCCGATAATCTCGGTGGGACCTCCAAATGAAAGACCCGCGGATCCCCTTACCCAAGAATCCAACACTGCCACTGGATGCAATCAGCAAGAGGTTCTTTATTGTTACGCAGGCGCCTGCGGGTGGTCAGCAGCTCCTGCTAGCTGAGCACCCCCAGCTGGGGTGGTGCCGGGTTTTTATAGACAGGTACAAACAAGTTTTGGGTGGGGCGCAACTGATTGGTTGACAGTTAGAACTTTTGAAAAAGGCCTTAGTGGAGTTTGCTGATTGGCTTTGGGGACCCGCGCGCACGAAGAGAGAGGCGGGAAGGGGGAACAAGCTGATTGGTTCTGAGGGCCCACGCGCGGGAGGAGAGAGGCAGGGAGGGGGAACAAGAAGGGGGAAGGTAGGAGTGCCATCATGGCGTCTTCTATTATTTCTATAAGCCAAGCAGTTACAGAAGGGCAAAAGAGCAATTAATAAGCAATTAATAACCTAATTTACGCCTAAAAGCCAGCGGTTCACAGAAAAGCAAACAAGCGGTTAGTTATCCTATCTGTCTACTAAGGGAGGGGTCTTTCTAGGGGAGGGGTCTTTCACATCCAAGCTCATTGAATATTAAATCTTAAAATACCAAGTTGTCACTAATAAATTAGAACCCCATATAGAAAAAGTGCTTTCATTTATTGACATCTTTTTGAAATATACTCAGTTTGTGCCTCAATTAAGTACCATATTTTTCAAGATACATTAATTTTCCTTCAAGTACAAAATCTTTTGCCATTTGAATAAAGAAAACAAGTACTTTTATATTGTACTGATTGCTCTCTTAAAATTCCTCACATCATTGAAACCTATTTTTATGAATATATTCTTATACAAATGTTCAATATATTAGGTTACTAATAGCAATATAGTTGCAACATTCATCTTTTTTTCTCTTAAATTGAATATAGAGCTTCTTCAAACAAATAACACAATTAAGACATTATGTCTCATTAGTGTAATGAGATGTACCCTCTATTTTGAAAGTACATCATCCATATATTGAAATACATAGAATTCTATAAATAGCTATATGAGAAAAAGTTGTAATTGGAATCATTCATTGGTATGTTCATTCTAATGGGTTTGTCAATAGAGTAGTTTTCCCTTGGTTTACAAATTTATATGAAATGTTCATATAAAGGAGACCCAATATAGATCCCATTCCCCATTTAGCATCTGAAGACACAGTGAGAAGGCATAGCCTGTGAAATAAGAAATGGGCCCTCATCATAACATAACCATGTGGGCACTTTGGTCTTGGATTTTCCAGCCCCTGGAAGTATGAGGAAACAAAATTTCTGCTGCATATAAGCTACCAAGTCTTTGGTATTTTGCCATAGCAACTTGAATGAGCTAAGACATATTTATATGGTCTGTTTGTATGGGAATTATAATTACTGTTGACTTAGGGATTATATATATATATATAATATATATATATATATATACACATATATACATATATATGGGATTATATATACATATAATATATATATACACACATATATATACCTCCAATAATACTCCCATACAAATAGATCATATAAATATATATATAATATATATATATATATACATATATATGGGATTATATATACATATTTTATATATATATATATATACCTCCAATAATACTCCCATACAAATAGACCATATAAATATGTCTTAGCTCATATACATACATATACATACACACACACACACATACACATATACACACACTGTGAGAAGACAGAGGTTTGGGATAATTAATTTATACATTACCAAATGTTCTTCTATTTAAATATTGATTTTAAAAAACAAATAACTGCAATATACACGATATTATGATTATCGAAGAAAACTGTAGTTTTAGTTTAGATCAGTAAGAACAGGTAAAGATTTTTTAATTGGATTTAGGAGAAAATAGGCATGTTGTTTTGGTGTAGGTGTCCATGCATACTTACATATTTTTTAAACCATTTATAAAGTAATTTATATTTCTCATGGAAAATAAATTACAGTCAGTGCTTCAGAAACAAGGAGTTGTAATTTTTAGGTGATTGGTAAATATATATTTGATGAAATTTTATTCAAACTTATTTTCTGGGTAATAGAAAGCTAATTTTTCTTGAAGATATTTCTTGAATTCACAGTGTCTGGATTTAGAGTATTACAAAAAGCAGAGGACCCCTCTCAGCTATACATCTCTAAGAGGAAATGTCTTCCATTTTGAAGAAAATTAAGATGGTAGTAAAACATATAATGTCTTTCTCCTCATGCCTGGCATAAGGAGTAACTTAAAACAGAGGTTTGCTGAGAGTACACTGGTATGTCTATTATCCATTTCATTTTGCTCAAAATCAAATAATTCAAAGCAGAATAGCTTGCTGGGAAATATCCTTATCCAAAATATGTTAACAACTCATCTAGGCAACAGATGTCTGGCTATATTTAAAGAGTTGTTTAGGAAAGTCATAACTTTTTGAAATATTGAATCATTTTGTAAGGACTGGTGACATCTAAGTTACTAAAATCTATTTTTGTTTTATATGTATTTTTGTCTTTGTATACATAAGTGAAAATAAAAAGTACTAAAAATAATATTTCTGTTATTCAGTTCTGTTTCTCAGAACTCCAAATAATAAAGCATTATTTATAGAAGAATCTGTATGGAAACCCCTAGTCATTATGTATACTATTTGGGTAAATTGGTGCAATAATATGTATGTAAATAAATTAAAAATACACACACAGACACACACACACACCATGGAAGAATGAAAAGTTTTGTGTTTCAGAAAAAGCGACTGATTCTGGACTTACAGTTATCTGTTAAAATATTGAGAATATTTCATGGAACAGCAGGGGTGCCTGGGTAGCTCAGTTGGTCAAGAGATGGCCTTCAGCTCAGGTCATGATCTTGGAGTGCCAGGACTGAGTCCCGTATCGAGCTCCCTGCACAGGGAGTCCGCTTCTCCTTCTGACACTCCACCTTCTCATACTCTCTCTCTAATTCTCTCTCTCTTTCAAATAAACAAATGAAAGTCTTAAAAAAATAAAAGAATGGCATATACTTGCATCTTTGAATTTTTGCAGTGAATATATGCGGTGTTTTACATTTCGAGAAAATTTTTCCACACGCAATGCCAGTGTCAATCCTGATCTATCTTTTAAGCTATTTCTTCATGTTCTAGATGAGATTGAAATATTCAGCTAGCCACAGGTTTATTAGGACCTCAGTGAGAGGCAAAGACATTTCTTTTCTCTGAAGCAAGAGAATGAAGAGGGGAATGAAAGGGTGAGGACTGCCATGAACTTGAATTGGGATAACCAAACCCCTTACTCCTGAGCAAGCATGCATTGGTATGAATTATAATTATTGTTGACTTAGGGATTATAAATATTATTGATTTAGGAAACAAAATTGAGAATTTTATTTTTTATTAACATATAATATATTATTTGCTTCAGGGGTACCTGTCTATGAATCTTCTTACACAATCCACAGCACTCACCATAGTACATACCCTCCCCAATGTCCATAACCTAGCCACCCTATCTCTACTCCTGACCCACACAGCAAGAGTCAGTCTGTTTCCTGAGATTAAGAATCTTTTATGGTTTGTCTCCCTCCCAGGTCCCATCTTGTTTCATTTTTTTTTCCTTTCCTAGCCCCTACGACCTCCCACCCTGCCTCTCAAATTCCTCATATCAGAGAGATCCTATAATAATTGTCTATAGCCATACCACCCAGAATGCAACCAATCTCGTCTGATCTTGGGAGCTAAGCAGGGTCAGTCCTGGTTAGTACTGGAAGGGAGAATTTTATTTCTAAGAACACTGGAGAGGGAAAATTCCCTGCATGGAAACCCCTCATAGTGTGAAACCAATTTTTATCAGTAAGCTTGTAAATCTAAATATTCATAATAAAAGTAATATTCAGAAAATATTTCAAAAATTTTAACTCCTTAAAAAAATTGATAGAGGGGTGCCTGGGTGGTGCAGTAGGTTAAGCATCCAATTGTTAGTTTCAGCTTAGGTAGTGATCTCAAGGTCCTAAGATGGAACTTGTGTCAGGCTAGCACACAGCAAAGAGTCTGCTTGGGATTTTCTCTCCCTCTCCCTCTGGCCCTCCTATTCATGTTTTCCTTCTCTTGCTCTCTCAAAATAAATAAATATTTTAAAAAATTATATAGATCATTATTAGCAACAACTTTTATTCTATAGAGAATACAGATGGGAGAAATTAGAAGTCAGTTTGTCTTAAAACCATCCTCATTATGCAATAACTCTTGGACCTTAGGATAACATGTCTGTGCCTTTAAATATATTTACTAAAAGGCACTTGTGAGTGCATTTTCATCACCATAGTCAGAATATAATATTAGGATCAGCATACCTATGTGATTACATATGTAGTTTGAGCAATTTATAGTTCTAAATCTACCTTCCAAGACGGTGACCCCAAGATTGAAAGCATGGATAAATTAATTCATCATATATAAATGAGAATAGCATCAATATAACTGCTAAGCTACAGAAGTTATATTGTAAGGGAATTAAAATTATTTTTAAAGTAACGAAAATAATAAAGGAAACCTCATTTAAGATGGAGTCAGGAAGCCCTGAATGGGGCATTTCACTTGCATGTGCTGCTCACAGCAGGCTGCCTGGCTAGCAGGGAATAGAAAGATAGGAATTATTTTGACAAGTAAGAACATGTTTCCCAAAAGAAATTTATCTCTGCTTCTAAAGAAGGAAGATCCCTCCATGCCCTAATGCACTAACCACCACTTGCAGTGAGCGTGAAACTGCCACAACCTTAAGCTCTTGTTCTTCTCCAATGAACTTCTGTTCAAAGCCACCCTCCTCCATTTCCTCCAAACCCTACAAAACCTTACCTTTCCTTTGTCTCTTCAGACTTGCTTGGTTCTGAATATGGTTCACCATAGCTTGCTTGTCGTGAATTATAATTCTTCTGCTACTCTGCTAGTAAAACAACTGGCTATTTTATTTTAAAGTTTGATAAAGTTGAACACAGCAGTTATTAGAGTTCCAACTGACAGCCAAAAGGAACTTTAGAGAATGGCATGAAGATTGGAAACATCCTTTGGGAAACCCTGATCTACATTTGAATATCCTAGGCAAACAGCCAAATGTATGCAAAGAAGAAAGTAGTTACTATAGTAAAGATATTCCATGTGACTTTGCAAACTGAAATTTTCTCTACACATAGAGGTTATTTTAGTTCATTAATAAGGCCTTTTCTCATATTGACCATCTATATAAGTTCCCTTGGAGACTAAGATTTATATACATGTGGATAGATAATATATAGATAGATATAATTTGAAGCCTGAGCTACAGAACTAGAAATTAGAAGAAAATATGTGAAGAGTAATGCCATACAGGGAAGATTACTTTGAGTGATAGGATAGGATCCTGTAGGCAAGGAATCGATGGTGATGAAATGAACTGATTAACATTGGAAATCATAAAAGTCTCCATCAGCTGTCTAGTAGTAGAATGCCTAGTTGTATTTGAAAGCAGGATTAACATGATAGGCATTCTTGGTATTTGTATTTTGAATGCATTACTCCAAGTAAAAAGGTAGAAGTGAATTATACAATTTGAGTTTAAGCTCCAGCTGATTTAGAGTCCTTCTGCTAACACGGGTTTTAGAATCAAGAACAAATGAAGGAGATGATTTAGGAATCAAATCATGGACCAAGCCTGGAGGAGAAAGTTTAGGTTTCAGGAAAACTGGAGGTGAGAAAAAACAAACAAACAAACAAACAAAACACTCCCAAATTCTCACTCTAAATTTTTCCCTATTTAATTCAGTGAAAAAAAAAAAAAAATGGAGGAGATCATTGTTTCCCTCTGGGAACAAGACTAGAATCTGAGTATGGATTGAAGTTGAAAATGCAGATTTAAGGATCTTTCCCACTATTGGCAGGATTCTTCTGAATACTCTCTTCATCTTGTCATTTTTGCAGTAACTTTTCTCTTTTGATCTATGATTGCATTGTTTAAAGTAATCTAACTGCTGTCAAATTACTTGTTATTTGTTTGAATATTACATTGATTCCATTCATAACATGCAGAACTTTAAATGGCTTAAAGTGATATGAATCTATTTCTAGTCTTGCTTTATATGGTAAACAGTTCAGTAGGTTTTCCTCCTCCATGAAATAATTAAAGGAATCCGACAGACAATGCCTCTGTCATTTTGAACAAAGCCTTTTCTGAGGTTGTCTTGGAGGCTGATTTCATTCTAGGCATCTGAAAGATAAAAAAGTATAATAAAAAGAATAAAAAAAAAAGAATTGGGGAACTTGGGATATTATTTTAAGCTAGGCCTAGAAGTACACATATCACTTCTACCATGTACTAAGGTTTCAAAAAGCCACACCTGGTTTCAAAAATTCTAAAAACACAGAACTTGAAATCTAATTTTTGGTAGAATTATGATATGCTGCATGGGAAAGTATAATTTATTGGTGGGCAGTTAACTATCTCTGCTAACAATCCTAACTCCAAAACTAAGTCTTATTGTTATTCTATATTGAATTGGGGTAATTCCTTATTAGCAATGTGTTAGTTGACAACAGTTTTGGAAGGAAGTTGCTGTGGTAGTAATTTTATTTATGTATTTTGTGTAGTAAATATTTTACCACATTGCTTTAATAATACATATTTTGCTCAGAAGTATCATCTCTAAATTCTCTAAGCTACGAAGAGAGACCACATGATATCCTGGGCATATGGGGCACTATGTGAGGGAGACATTTGTAATGTCACTTAGAAGTCTGTTTCATTCTCTTAAACTATGAATTATGAATTATGAATAATGAATAGTGTCTTCAGTGTTTATTTCTACCTATTACTTCATCCCACCTTTCTTTATTGACAACGTGTTTTTGGTCTTACCCACACCACATATTTCTGGCAGTTGGCTTGTGAACATACATTTTGGAAATTCCATTCCATTCTCACTACACTGACATAATGGGAATAATAGTATTTATGTAGAGTATTACTCTGGCTAGCATGTTGTGTATACCTCACTAATTTTGAGTTTTGTATTTTCTATAGACTTTTTATCAACCTTTTATTAGTTCAGCTGGAAATAGGGAAAACATCAGTTCATTTACTTGTACACTCTTGGGAAAGTGACACTTGTTAAGGATATGGTTATTCTCAAAAGATAGTAAAATCCTAGAGTTGTGGATGAGCATTGTTCCTACCATTTGATTAAAGCCTGACTCAAGGAGAGTAAAACACACCAGAAAAATATTTAAAGCAGCATATATTCCTGGGTCCATCATTGTACTCTTATACCTACCGGTGTCTCTATCCATTACCCTTTTGATCTTGTTAGGTGCCCAAACTAAATAGATCCCTGCCTGTTAGTGTTATTTGAACTTGAATTTGTGTCAGTTATCATACAAAAATCTTTGTTGCTTTTAAATAAGGCAATTTATACAAAAACAGAGCACACTGCTTAAGTGCCATTTTTATTTCCTTTATAAAGTATGTTCACTTCTATGTCACATATCCTAGTTTTCTATGTTTCCTCAGAGTGAAGTAAGATCAAGGGCAAAGATACTTCTGTGTGTTTGTCTCCATGTTTTTAAAGACTAATATAAAACTAGCACACAGAGAAGAGATTTCTGTGAGAAATGGTACTAATCTAATTAAATGATTCAATGACTTGAACTACCATTTCTTGTAGAGGATTTCCCTGTTGGTTTTGTTTGGTGTAGTAAATCCCAAAACTTTATTTGGCTACAAAGAGCAACTGTCTTTAAGAGTGTAAAATACAGGGGCGCCTGGGTGGCTCAGTGGGTTAAGCCGCTGCCTTCCGCTCAGGTCATGATCTCAGGGTCCTGGGATCGAGTCCCGCATCGGGCTCTCTGCTCAGCAGGGAGCCTGCTTCCCCCCCCCTCTCTCTGCCTGCCTCTATGCCTACTTGTGATCTCTCTCTGTCAAATAAATAAATAAAATCTTTAAAAAAAATTAAAAAAGAGTGTAAAATACAGACCTGATGAACATGGAGATTTCTTGGTTGAAGTGGGAGAGGGAGCCTACCAACACATCTATTTGCTCCTTTCATTAATACCTGCCAGTAAAAGCTACCGAAGTGCCTCACAGTCTCCCTTAATGCACTTGGCACAAAATACATTGTTCTTGAGGAATCTATAGTGATTGATGTGTATGTATGTGTCTGTTTTACACAACACAAAATCTATCTGGCCAGCACAAACATTTGTTGCTAGAACAAATCATTTTGAAACTGCATTATCATGGTGGGATCCACACTCTCAATTTTTCTTCTGTGCAAATTAGCAATAGATACAAAACCCTAGTCTAATATTGATCATCCAAATAATTTGTATTCGCATAAAAATAATCTGAAAATATAACTTATTTTCAAATGCTTCTGTTTTTCTTCTTGCCAAGAATCATTAGTGGCTTACTTGTAGAAGACGGCATCCCTAAGTATAACTAATTATATGGCAAAATAGTGATCATGTATTATATTTATACTTTCCTCATGGAAGCCTTTAATCCAAAATGTAGACTTCTCTATCTAATGATCTAAAGAATATTGGTCTACAAAAACTTACCAATGCATTACCTAAAATAGAGAAAGGCAATTAAAAACATTATTAATCTCACCCATAAACTCTATGCAAATTCTATTATACTGAGCCCAATTAACTGTTGAACTAAGAATTATAATACAAAAGGTCCTGGCAATTACTAGATTTTGTAAAAAATTATCTATCATCTTTCAACAAATAGATTACTTGTATGAATCTTGGTACTTGCAATTCAAACCAATTAATGAGGAATCCAGATATGAATATCACTATGCAGAGTAGATCACCTTAACCACATACTGTTGGCTTTTAAGTACTTCACATTTAAAAGTTCTTAATTATTTCAAGTCAAACTGAATCATCAATAAGGATATAAAATAAGTGTGTTAATGTTTTCTATCATTTTTATGGGACCAGTTACACTGTAGATATAGTCTGTAAAGCAAATCTCTTTGACTGATTGAAATATGTCCTCACATCTCCATGGCATAAAAATGAAACATGATTCTATAGCAACTCATAAAGTTTCTCTTTGAGAATTGTCAAATCCTACTCTCTGCATAATAGATTTCCAAAGATCACTAGAAAGAATGGTGAATCCTAGGTTTTCATCAAAGTAAGATAGGTGATTAAAATACAGAATCAGGATTTTTTTTATAATATCATTATCTTACCCTGATAAATCATCTAAGAAATGAATTTTCTAAATTAATGGACTTTGTTTTTTAAAGCAGTTTTAGACTAAAAGCAAATTGAGCAGAGAGTACAGAGTTCCCACATACCCCTTCACTATATTCCCTAATTTCCCCTATTTGTAATATCTTACATAAACTAATATAGTGTATGTGTTACAATTGATGAGCGAGTATCAATACTTTCTTATTAAATAAAGCTCATAGTTTACAGTGAGGTTCACCATCTATGTTTTCTATGCCATTGGTTTTGGTGAACATATAATGAAATGTATCCACCAGTACATATCACATCAAGTAACAGTTTCATTGTCCTAAAAATCCCTTGTTTTCTTCTTATTCCTCCCTCCTTTTTCCCCACTCAACCTCTCATCTTTTTATTGTCTCCATGGTTTTTCCTTTTCCAGATGTCATACTGTTGTACATACATATGTAGCCTTTTCAGGTTGGCTTCTTTCACTCAGCATATGCATGTAAGTTTCCTCCATGAACTTTGTGACTTAATAGCTCATTTTTTATACTATTTTATTGTATAGATTGCAGTTTGTTTGTTTTAAAATTTTATTTATTTATTTATTTGACAGAGAGAGAGAGAGATCACAAGTAGGCAGAGCAGTCCACAGAGAGAGGGGGAGGGGAAGCAGGCTCCCTGCTGAGCAGAAAGCCCTATGTGGGGTACCATCCAAGGACCTTGAGATCATGACCCGACCTGAAGGCAGAGGCCTTAACCCACTGAGCCACCCAAGCACCCCTAGATTGCAGTTTGTTTATCCACTCACCTACTGAAGGACATAATTATTTGCTTTCACATTTTGGCAATAATGAATAAAACTGCTATTAAACATTCATGTGTAGGTTTTTCTGTTTTGTTTTGTTTTGTTTTTTGAGATGTAATTACCTCATTTAAGTAAATAATGAGGGATGTGATTGCAGGATCATGTGGTAAGAGCATGCTTAGTTTTATAAGAAATTGCCAAACTAGGGTGCCTGGGTCAGGTCATGGTCTCAGGGTCCTGGGATCAAGCCCTGCATCGGGCTCTCTGCTCAGCAAGGAGCTTGCTTTCCTCTCTCCCTCTGTCTGCCTCTCTACCTACTTGTGATCTCTCTCTGTCAAATAAATAAATAAAAATCTAAAAAAAAAAGAAAAGAAACTGCCAAACTATTTTCCAAAGTGACATACTGTTTTGCATTCCCACCAGCAATGAATATTTCTTTTTTTTTTTTTTTTTTATATACATGCACTTTTATATGCATTGTTATGGTGCCTATAAGGGTAGGTTCCATCTTACATATCTTTTGTTTTTTTGATGTTTCACTTTCTTTTATTAATTTTTTATTTTTTATAAACATATATTTTTTATCCCCAGGGGTACAGGTCAGTGCTGTTCCATGTCCTTGCTAGCATTTGATGCAAGGAATAAATTTTAATCCATTTGAACATATGCTGAATGATGTCTAAATATTAAGTATTAAACTAAAATTAAACTTAATTTGCTATAGAATCATTATAGCTAATGAGATACCGATTTTTTAAAAATTAAAAAAAAAAATGAGGGCTGTGAAGTGTGTAAGGTGTAAACCTGGTAATTCACAGACCTGTACCCTTGGGGCCAATAATACATTATATGTTAATAAAAAAAAAAGTAAAAGAAATAAAACACTAGATATTTCAAAATGGCTCTAACTACCACATTATGTTCTTTTATTTTTAAAATGTAAAGTATTACTTTTGTCTGATATTCTAATTTTGGTCATTGCCTTACATATCAAGAACCTGGGTTTATATTTTTTATATTTCAAAGATATTAATTTGAAGATTTTATGTATTAACCTCAGTTGGTCTCTCTATACTTGATATTCAAAACCAATATCAAATTGAGGACTGTGTTCTTTTTTGAAGATTTTATTTATTCATTTGAGAGAGAGAGGGTATAAACAGAAGGAGAGGCAGAGGCAGAGAGAGGCAGACTCCCTGCTGAGCTGGGAACCCAACTCAAGGCTCAATCCTAGGACCTGACCTGAGCCAAAAGCAGAAGCTTAACCATCTGAGTCACACAGGGCCCCTGAGGATTGTATTTTTTAATCCCAATTGTATGTGTTTGTGTATAATTATTATGTATTTGTATATATAATTATTATATTATTTTAACTACAGCACACTGATCTATGCCCTGAGGATATAGTAGTAAACAAAAATGTTTTGGCTGCGGTCCTCATAGATTGTAGAGGGAGAAGACAGAAAAAAAAATAGAAATATTAATAGAAAATATAAGGTCATGTAAGGGGTAGGGAGGTGCTGCTTCAAAAGGATTTGCCAGGAAGGGCTTCCTAATAAGGTAATATTTGAGAATAAGTTCAAATGAAGTCAAGGAGTATTGAGGACATCTGAATAGAGATAATTCCAGACAAATGAACAAATTCAAAGGCTCCACAGTAAAGCCTGTTTGGATCATTCCCAGGACTTACATAGTCAGTTTGTGAAGCTGGAACAGAAATCTGAGAACATAGAGAAAGAAAACTAGTTAGACTGACCGGTTAGATTGAAAGGAGGAAGATCAGTTAGAAAGTAACTACTGTAGTCCAGACAAGAGATGAATATTATTTAGAATAGGGTGTAGTTCTAGATTTGGTGAAAAGTTGATAGAGTTTGCATTTTTATTAACAGGTTAGGGATATAGGAGAAAGATTTTGTGGATGACTCCAAGGTTTTTATCCTGAGCTCAAGACTATACAGAGGTTTGCTTTGCTAAAGATGGGCACTATAAAAGAAGCTACTGATTTTCAGTGAAAATCAAGAATTTGGACATATGCAGGTAGAAATGTATTTTAGACATCCATTGTGATATGTCTAGCAAATGATTCAATACATTATTAAGAAATTCAGGGACTATAATTTGGAAGCCATCATTTGGATTGGATGAAGTCTACCAGAGCTATGGTGTCCCATACAGTAGACGCCAGCCTCATTTGGCTCTAAAATTTAAGTCAACCAAAGTTAAAGAGAAATTTTAAATGTAATTTCACAGTCACAATAGCCACATTTCAAATGTTTAATAGGTACTGGTGGCTATTGGCTACCATATTGGATGGTGCAGAACATTTTCATTTCCTAGGATACTATATCATTTGATTAAATGAATTTTTTTTCTCTATATCTCCATTTTCACCTGATGACAATGGAGGATTTTTATTTAAGATTTAAACCATATTGATACTCAACCTAATACTTCCCATCAACAGGTTTAGTTCTATGAATGACCTGAACAAGGAACATAAATGTTGATATCCATGCACTCCCAAAGACATCATAACTACAACTCAATTCACTAAGCCAGCTTGTTAGTTACTGTTCTTATTGTTTTAATAAGGGGATTTTTGTGCACGAAAAATAAAATTGTGTATATTAACACAAAGTTATAGTTCTTGAGATTACCATCTAGCTTCAAACCCTCCCTGAAAATTTCCCAGCTGTGTATACTTGGTCAAATTATTTAGACTTTTTAAGTCCTATTTTCCTCATGGGTAAAATGAGAATAATAATGTTCACCTTAAAGTGTTTTTATAAGGAATGAAAGAACTGATGGTGGCTATAAAGTGCTTTACATAGTAGCTGGCACATAGTAAGTATAAAATAAATATTAGCTTTAAAAATATCAACAGTAATGATAACACTATACAACTATATAAAAATAGTTATTACTTATATGTTGGAAAATACCATAACTTTATTAGATTTTAAGAGAAAAGAGATATTACAAATAAATTTACCAGGGTTGGTATGTGCTTTTAACTGTACTCAATACAAGTACTTCAATAGAAGTACTCAAATTTTTTAGAGGCATTAGATGAACATAGATGCAATTAATAAAGCACTGATTTTTATAACGTTCTGGAATGATGCATTTAAAACTGTGCATTTTGTATGTTCAAGTCTATATTAGAATATTTACTCTACTTTTAAAAGTTTAATATTTCAAAATCAGTCTACATTTCGTCATACTTTATCTTCTCTCTCATGTCAGAAATCATAAGCAGTATCAGAAGTTGTAGCCCACAAATAAAAGTAGACTTGAAATATGGAGCAAAAAAATAATATAAAATTAATTATTGGAATCTTCGACTATTTCTGAATTAAGCCCAATATATGTGCTCTCCAGTTTCATAAGTAAATAAGTATTTTACTGAAAGTTGGACTTCCCAACTTGCAATTAGTAGGAACTCAATTAATGCAAGAGTTATCTTTGTTTTGAAAATTTATACTATGTAAGTCTTTATCTGCCTAGTGATTTTTTGTTTTGTTTTGTTTGTTTTGATTACTGCTACAAACTTAGAAGCTAGATTAATAAATTTTAGAAGATGGCAATTTTTTTTCTTCAGTCGATGTGTTCAAGATTCTAAAATTAGAAGAAAATACTTGAGAAAAATTATGTGAATAATGCCTTTAGGTGTTGTTAAGGAAGCTGATCTAAATTATTCCATATAATAATCATCTAAGATGGATCTACTTCATTCCAATTCATAACCCATATATTCTTTTTTTTTATTTTAGGATTTTATTTATTTATTTAACAGAGAGAGGCACAGAGAGAAGGGGAACACAAGCAGGAGGAGCAGAAGAGGGAGAAGCAGGCTTCCCGCCAAGCAGGGAGCCTGATGTGGGCCTCCATCCCAAGACTGTAGGATCATGACCTGAGCCAAAGGCAACTGCTTAATGACTGAGCCACCCAGGCACCCCCATATTCTTATTTCTAACACCACCAATTTCTTCATTTATCTAACAAGTTTGCCACAATTTTGAATATATAAATATTTATGATATTATAGAATGTAAGCTAAATAATTATAATTTATAATGCTTCCAATATATGACCCAAATTTCCTATACTTAATAAGAAACTTCTTTCATCTATGGACCTAGGCTTTCAATAATTTTGTATCAATTTTAAATTCTCATTAATGGGATAAATTTATGTAAAATCTAAAATGAGATCATTTATATTAAAATGGTAAAGTTGGAAGAGAAATGAGAAAGCTGTTACATTAAAATAGATGTTATAGATTCAAATTTCAGTAGCCTATGTCAACAAAATTTACTGTTTGCTCATTTTACAAAATAATTGCAGTTGAGTGGATTTCACTCCACATGAGGTAAAACTTAAAATTTATTTTTTCAACCAGACTATGAGTAGTTGAGATAAGTGACTTTAATATATCATCTTATGTCCAACCCATACCTGATTTTTCTCACATGGTAGATATTCAGTGATTGTTTGTTAAAGAAAAGGGAATTATTTAAGATGGAACACACTATTAGAAACAGAGTTAAAATATGGAATTCTTATAGGAGTGGGAAGGGCCAAGGAGGGCTTTATATTCTATTAAGGCTTAAAACCACTAATACATTTAAGATTAAAATATTTACATGCTGAAAAATTTCCTGACATATCATGAATATTTGAACTCATAAAAAGATGTGAACTAAGAGATTTGTTTCTAAAATAAATACAAATATATGATAGTCTTATATAAGTGATTATATATACATTTGAAAAAATACTAAAATACAAAGATATTCATAATTTATAAAATTACACCTCTGGAGAAATATTTTATATCTTGAACTCTAGTAGAATAAGTACTTTTGACACTTATAACATGTATGTTAAATTGTTACACTAAAATATTGCTTGCTAGGAAAAAAATATTCAAGAGATACTTACATACTAAGTAATGATCGCTTCCCCTCATGAAGCTTATTTTCTAAAGGATCTTGATAAAAGAATTAACCTTAAGAAAAAATAAATGTGTTTTAAACATATATATATATTTTTCAAGATATAATTCTGAACACATATGTATATAATTAATAATAACACTATTTAGTTTCTTGATATAATTCTTTTTTTATTTAATTAAATTTATTTATTTTCAGCATAACAGTATTCATTATTTTTTCACCACACCCCGTGCTCCATGCAATCTGTGCCCTCTATAACACCCACCACCTGGTACCCCAACTTCCCACCCCCCCGATATAATTCTTAATAAGAAACCCAGAAATGATCTATCCAGCATTTCCTTTAGCTTATAAATTCTTAAAAAATTATGATTTTGTCTAAGCATCAAGTTCAGTGTATGTATATGTGTGTGTATGTATATGTGTGTGTGTGTGTATATATCTCAATCTGCTATTATGTGTGGGACACCTGAGTGGCTCAGTTGGTTAAGTATATGCCCTTGTCTTAGATCACTTTTTGATCCATGATCTCAGGATCCTGGATCAAGCCCAGTGTCTGGCTCCCTGCTCAGCAGGGAATCTGCTTCTCCCTTTCCTTCTGCCTCCCCCACTCCCAATTGTGCTCTTTCTGTCTCTCAAATAAATAAATTAAAAAAAAAACTGCTATTATGTAGGAGGAGTTATATTCCAATGGAAAAAAAAAATCAAGAATAAAAATTGGACTGTCAAGTAATCCAGATAGAGAATTTGATTAGTTTTTCAGTAGAATCCTATGGCTACATGTCTCTGATCATTTTATATAAAATGGTATATCTAACTAACTTATTTCCTGATGTTTGTAGATTTATTATACTTGTTATTCTCTAAGATTATTAAAGTTCCTGAATGCTGTCTTTTGATTATAAATTAACATTATGTTTTTAAATTAAAAGCAATGTTATCTTTACTTCAATACTTAATGACTAAACCAGAATATAATTTATTTGATATATAGTAGTCTCCTCTCTTTGTGGTTCTGGATTCTGCAGTTTCACATACTTTTGGTCAGTCTCAGTCCAGAAACAGACAATCCTCCTTCTGTTATTTTCAGAAGGTCAGTAGTAGATTAACACTCTATCACCACACCTGTGTCATTCAGCTCACTTCATCTCGTCACACTGGCATTTTATCATCTCATCTCATCACAAAAAGGGTGAGTACAGTATAATAAGATATTTTGAGAGAGACCATCCATATTCATATAACTTTTATTATAGTATATTATTATAATTGTTCTATTTAATTATTAGTTATTGTTATTAATCTCTTATTTTGCTGGAATTATAAATTAAACTTCATCTTAGGTATGCATGTATAGGAAAAAAACCACAGTATATAGATAGGTTTGATATTGTCTATAGCTTCAGGAATCCACTGGGGTCTTAGGATGTATCCCCTGTAGATGATGGGGGGGGCTACTTTATAAATAAACCTCACACTCTGAAGTTGTTATATTGGTTTAAAGATCATCAGCTTTCCCATCTTGTAAAAGAGAAATACCTGGAAATCTGGAAAATGGACTTTGGTCACATTTGTAAATAGTAGATAAAAACCATACCTTCTCCAATGAACTCCTCTTTTTCCATGTCACGCACAGAGATCCCTTAGGCTTCATATCTTATCACACTTGTTCATCCTTAGTCGAATGAAAATGATGAGTCCTGTGTGAATCCACAAATGTTTCTTAAACTACAAAATGACACCATAAATGTTATCATTATGCAATAATAATAGTTTGCTTTCAGCTTCTAATTGGTTGAAATGCAGTTTCACAAATCCCTTGAAGATCACTGAGCAATTATAAATTAAGCAACCAATATAAGCCTACCAGTAGAATTATTTCTTCAGATTGTGATGTTTCATTACACAAAATACCACGATTTATTACTAAGGGTATAGTATTTGCATTACAAGTCCTGTTATTGGTTATAATGAGCACAATACAAGGATAACTAAAGCTGTAACTTAAAAAGCATAGCAACTCAGTAATGCATTTGAGCCTGAATACTTTGCTGAAAAGACATTCTTTTATTTCCTTCGTGTTCTTCTTATTTACATACTGCATTTGTGAACTCTGCTGTAAAGCGAAGGCAAGTTTAAGGTAATGGAGAAGACTGAGATACCCCCCAAAATAAGAAAAAGATGGTTAAATAAAGAATCAGACTTTTCCATTTCCATCAAATATTTTATTAGTTTTAATTCAACAAGTAATAAAATGTTTCTACAGGAAGATGATTTTGTTGTTATAAATTTAAAATAATGTAGTTATACCTTCTTTATTATTATTAACATTGTTGTCTTTCATTGAAACAATGACTTAATTTCAAAATTTTTGATAATATATGGTCCCTTAGGAACACCAGTGGTCAAGTTATAGTAGAAAAGAGAGTGCGGGGTTCTGGGACACAAAGCTGACTAATAAATTGTACACATCTAAAGAAAGCTCAAAGTATTTGAACAAAAAAATTACAATATAATATACAACCTATAAAAACAGAGGGTTTTTTTGAAGATGTGGGAAAAAGTACATAAACTCTTCTTTGAGAGTCAGTGAATAATTCAAAAAAGAGTTTATTGTTGAACTGGAGCTGTAATGACTAAACATAACTAGCTAGAACTTTTGTTTCAGGTAACAGTTCTGTTTAAGTAACTGGATTACCTCCCTTGCAAACCAAACAAGCAAACAAACCAACAAAACCCCCCAAACCCAGTAAGCATTTGGTGGTGATAGCAGTGAGGGGGAACGTGTTGAGGGTGGGAAAATCTTCTTAAATGCACCAGTGAGCTGGAAGAAGTAAAGTACCTCTCTTGCTAAAAGCTAAGAGAAGGAGAGTAGCCAGAGGGGTATAGAAATAGTGATAAAGACAGCTCATAAACTCATAGCATTTGTATCTAGGTAAAGTTGAAATATTGGTTCTTATTTTTTTTTACAGTTTTTAAAAATTGTGTTATGTTAGTCACCATAAAATACATCATTAGCTTTTGATGCAGTGTTCCAAGATTCGTTATTTATGTACAACATCCAGTGCTCCATGCAATATTAGCCTTTCTTTTCTTTTTTTAAAATTTTTTATTTTTTATAAACATATATTTTTATCCCCAGGGGTACAGGTCTGTGAATCACCAGGTTTACACACTTCACAGCACTCACCAAAGCACATACCCTCCCCAATGTCCATAATCCCACCCCCTTCTCCCAAACCCCCTCCCCCCAGCAACCCTCAGTTTGTTTTGTGAGATTAAGAGTCACTTCTGGTTTGTCTCCCTCCCAATCCCATCTTGTTTCATTGATTCTTCTCCTACCCACTTAAGCCCCCATGTTGCATCACCTTCTTAATACCCACCACCACGCTTACCTATACCCCCGTCCCCTCCTTTCTAAAATTCTGTTTGTTTCTCAGAGTCCATAGTCTTTCATGGTTTGTCTCCCCTTCAGTTCCCCCCAATTCACTTTTCCTTTCCTTCTTCTAATGTCCTATAGCACATAAGAACAGAATGCAAAATTCAGAGCATTCGCTAAAAGTAAAGACTCATAGAAGACCCTTCTCATCTCAGGATGAAAGTGTTAGAGGTGAACGAAATATAAACCTCTCTACCTTCAATCAAACAGGAAACACCAAGCAAAAATTGGCTTTATTGAAACTTTAATGTGGAGTAGAAAAAAAGCAAAGAAGGAAAAACTATTGTGAACTTATTTCCTCATTAAGGTAGAAGATTTAGAAACATTAAGTGTTTCTATTCTTTCTTTCCTGGGCTGTTTATGCCCTCTATTTGATTAGACTATGGGTAAGCAATGGCCCTGATAGATAGAACACAGCTGGTCTGATGTTAGTGGCCAGCATGAGATCAAAAACTACTGACAAGTGTCTGAAAACTTAACTGTTCTCTGTCTTTAATAACTACTTAGATACTCAGGGGACACCAGGACAAGTTTGAGGTAGTCATCAGATTGTTTGAACAAGATGAATTAGAGGTATATTTGGGATTCTGTTAAGACATTTATTTCATAAATACTAATTTTTCTTGGGCACAGAATATAGATCTAGTCCTGCATTATCTCTTCTTTGTCATTGGTGAATAATAATACAATGACTTGATACATATTAAAATAAATACAAACTAATACTATTTTATTTTGCAGTTTCAATAAAATTTAGCAGAGATGGTAGTGCAATTGATGTATGTCAATTTTCATTGCCTATAAGTCCAACAACTAATATTTGTTTATGAATATTTTTTCATTTATTTTTTCAGTAATTTATTTATATCTGTAATTTGCTCCAGAAAGCATTTTATTTAGAAAAAAAAATGACACAGTTAGAAATTACATACAACAAATCTTAAAAGATTATAGGGGAAAACATTATAAGGCAAGGAAGAAGATGATTTTGGATCAATATTGACCAACTATAAAATTGGGACAGAAATAAGTAATTCAATATATAATTGCAATATACAATTCTTGACTGATCATTTAAATGCTAATCTTCCTGGCATTTAATGCTTAGAGAAAATTTGTGTCTCAAGAGCTATGATGAAAAGAAATGTTGATTTAAATTTTTTGGTTCAGTGTCTTTGTTTAAACAAAATATTTTTGTATTCCAAAAGGTAAACTTCTCTGCCCATTGCCCTGTTTTATATATGTATTTGCATGAGCTCAGCCCAGTTGTATCTGGTTATATCCTCTTCTCCAAATTTTGGACTTCTATACATTTCCCATGGAGTCTTTCACAACAATCTGCATTTCAAGATATCTAAAACAATCATTTTCCTGGCTTTTTCCCAATATGTCCTTGTTTTTCTTTACTCTATGTTAGTGCTGAGTCCTTACCATTAGCAACCTTACTAAATGAATGTTTTCCCTTCCTTCTACAATGTTGCCACTTTAAAACAAGCACCAACTGGGGCACCTGGGTGGCTAAGTGGGTTAAAGCCTCTGCCTTCGCTCGGGTCACGGTCCTAGAGTCCTGGGATCTAGCCCCGCATCGGGCTCTCAACTCAGCGGGGAGCTTGCTTCCCCCTCTCTCTGCCTGCCTCTCTGCCTACTTGTGATGTCTGTCAAGTAAATAAATAAAAAAAATCTTAAAAAAAAAAAAAAAAAAAAAAAAAAAACAAGCACCAACCACTGCCTTATTTTGCCTGCTTATTTTAAATAAGTGCATTCATCTTCAGGCCAGAACTCGAGTGCTAAACACCATCTTCCCCTGTCTCCATTCTCACAGTCTCTCTAATAGCCATTAAGGTGATCTACGCAAAATACTTCTCAACTCCTTCCTTAACAGTCTGCTGGACCACTGCACTTACTGAACATTACTTAACACAGTATGCAACATCAACCACGCCATTGCCAGAGTAGGTCTTCAGTCCTAACGTTCTCCACGCCCTTCAAACTACAAGAAAGTCAAATTACTCTTATAGCTAGTTTTTCGTGCATGATAAGATGCAATTCTTACATGTGTACCTTTGAGTTTGCTTTTTCCTCTGCTTATGATTGCCATCTTTTCCCTTTCCCCACATCACCTTCATTTCCACCAAGAAATATCCACCTCATCCTACAGGTCCTTATACTGGTAATTACGTTTCCAAGAATCGATTTACAGTCTTCCAGGCTGATCACCATTCTATTGCCAAATGGATTTATCTTTCACTGCCCTTAACTTTGTAGATATATAATTATTTGTCTATCTTAAGAATTAGACTGTGAATTATTGTGGATGTTATTTAAGTCCTGTTCTTCTTTATATCCTGTTTATATCTTTAGCCACCAGTACATTTTAGTACATAGAGACAACAAAGAGTATAATTTTGAGAGAGTGAATGAGAAGAGATACCCTTGTTTACTTATCTCAGTATGACTAAATTTCTGTTATAATTTGAGTTTACTGTTTATTTGGAATATGCTATCAATAGTAAAAAAAGATTCTGCTCACAGATGTTTTTATTTTGCATACAGTATTTCCAAAAATAGCTTATCTTACTATCACTCATTCTGTTCATTTTATTAATGCATATATTTTAAATAAATTATGAGTTCATGAAATAGCACAAACATATTCTTTCAAGCTTGTATTTGTAAGCATTGAGAACTTAATGCAATTCTGATCTTTCAATTTTTTTCTTTAATATATTTATGTCATCTGTATATTGCCATGAATACTCCTACTCTTCATGGTTATGAGGGTTTGGAAATCTTTGAGATTCTCTATACCTACTGTAAAGGAAATCTAATGAATCTATATATCCAAAGGAAAGGAATCTGATGAATTCCTTAAACAAGATGATATAATCTTTGTGCACATGATCAGGTAAGAGATTAGTGCCATGGGAGGTTGCTGGTTATGAATTAACACAGCAGCCCTAAGAAGGTCCAGGCCTTTGTTGCTCCTGGGATGGAATTTAAACCAGAGAAATCAATACACATATGTTGTTTCTTTTTTTATTTTAAATCATTTTAGACTTACAGAAATTTTCAAAAATCATAGAGTTCCTATATATCCTTTACTTAGCTTCCCTTAATGTTAACACCTTTTTTTTTCCCAAATATTTTATTTATTGAGAGAGAGAGAGAGAGAGTGAGAGAGAGCATGAGGAGGGAAAGGGGGTGAAGAAGGGAAAGAGGGGAGAGATAGGAGGGAGAAAGGCGGCAGACTCCTCACCAAGCAGGGAAGCCCAACACAGGGCTTGGTCTCTGGTCCCTGAGACCATGAACTGAGCCAAAGGCAGTAGCTTAACCTAGTTAGCCAACCAGCACCCTGTTAACATTTTTTATAATCACTGTACACAACCACATGAAAAGTAACATTCTTAAAATACTATTAACTGCATTTTATTCAAAGTTCACTGGTTTCTCTACTGGTCATTTTTCTGTTCCAGGACCCAATCCAGGATCTCATGGTAGATTTAGTTGTCATGTTTCCTTAGTTTCCTCTAAGCTGTGACAGTCTTTCAGTCTCACTTATGTTTCATGACTTGGCACTTTGAAGAGTACTAATCAATTATTTTGCCAAATGTCCCTCAAGTTGGATTTGCCTAATGTTTTCTTGCGAAGAGACTGAGGCTATGCAATTTTGGCCAGAATGCCAAAGAAGTGAGCCTTCTTATGTGTCCTGTCACAGGGAAGATATTGATGTGTCTTATTACTTTGGTATGACTCTTGATCACTTGTTAAAGCAGTGTCTGCCAGACATCACCATATGTTATATATTCTCCCACTCCATGGTTAATTAAAACATTCTTTTGAAAGATATATTTTGAATTTTAGGGAACTTTTATTCTCCTCAAACTTGTGTTCATTAATTTTATCATCCATTGAACATTCTTGTCTGCAGCAGTTATTACTATGGTATTCTAATGATGATTTTCTATTTTCCCCATTCCTCTGTTCACTAACTGAAATTTTTCTGTAAGGAAAATATTCATGAATAGAAACTTTCCTGCAAGGGAAACTTGCCTTGTCTACTGTTCATTTACTTATATTAGTATGAATTCATGGATATTTAGTGAATCTATAGGTAGGATACAATGCTACTGCGATTTGATTTGTTGCTAAACTTATTCCAGCTTTAGCAGTTGGGATCACTTT
Organism: Mustela lutreola; assembly: GCF_030435805.1. Classification (NCBI taxonomy): domain Eukaryota; kingdom Metazoa; phylum Chordata; class Mammalia; order Carnivora; family Mustelidae; genus Mustela; species Mustela lutreola. The sequence continues at coordinate 110,153,777 of NC_081295.1, forward strand.
TAGGTTAGCTAGCATGCTTTTTTAATATGTCTCCATGTTATTTTTGCAGACTTCCTTATTTTCTGACACTACAGGATGTTTTCTGGCTCATTTTATTCTTTCTCTAGATCTGCTCAGGAATCAACCAATTTTCAAAGAATCCATAGTTATTTTTATTGGAAAATGATATTTAAAAAACAAGATTTGAGTTCTTTAAATTCTCCATGTTCATCACCACTCCTGTATGTCACTTTTTCTGGACCTTTGGGAGATAGAGCTAAGAGATATAAATATAGATACTAAGTCATATATAGATAGATAGATAGATAGATAGATAGATAGATAGATTAACAGTATCCTTAGAGAATGAGATGGGAAGTGTTCATTTTTCTTCTAATTTTGGGAAAATTGGGTAGAATTGATGTTATTTTCTTCATAAATTTTGGTAGAATTCACCAGTGAAATATGGTGTTTCCTTTAGGAGAAAGTTTTTAACTAAAGAAGTAATTTCTTTCATGCATATATTACACACATATTCTAGGCCAGAAATAGAAGGAAGAACAAAAAGTGTTTCTCAGATATCTGTGTTAATTTACAGAAGCATTTTCAGAAATCCAACACCACAAATTTGGTCTTCATTTCATTGAGAAAATGTTAGTTTTATAATCATATGTAACTACAATGGAGTGTAGGAGATGTAATCTTTATCTGGATACATTGCCACAAACTCAAGTTTTGTTAGTAAATAGGAAGTAGTGAATAGCATTGGTAAGACAACCAGTTTCTTCCCCTTGGTAATATTAGTAATTGCCTAAACAAGTTAGATTTCTATATTAACTATAGAGAATCTGAAGTACCAATGGGTCAGTCTTGATGAGATATTCAATAAATATTTAAAAATGACAAATTGGAGCACAAACTTCAGATTAAAAATGGAAAAAAATGGCTTTGTGAATTAGAACAGCATTCTGACATTATGAGGGTATAAAAATTCAGGAAGAAAGTATAGGCTAAGAAAACATAAGTAGAATACTTAATCTAAACAACAGCCAAATTTGTGACATGGAAACACAGTGTAAGAGTCAATTTCTACTGATTGGTTTCCAGTAGAGACTTCTTATAGCTTCTGACACATCCAAGGACATCAGTTACAAAGGACTAATGATTATCTGTCTAAACCATAGATGGACACCTTTCCACTCCTCCCCCACCCCAGGTTCCTATTTACATTGTAGAAATTAGAATGGGGAAATCTAGTATGGCAGCCTTTTATTCTCTTTTTATGCCTAGTGTTCTGAAATATCACAATGATATGCTTTGTTGGAAGTCTTTTTTTACTTATTTTGCTATGCATTCAGTGGACTCCTTCCATCATTTCTTTTATTAATACTTTGATAATTTCCCCTGTATATTTTATGTGGAAACTCTATTATTTCAGTCTTTTCTCCCAGCAGATCTTCTATTTTTTTTTTTGTTGTTGTTGTTCTGTGTTATTTTCCTGTTTGCATTTTTCTTTTCTTTTTAAGAGATGGTCCCAACTTTACCATCAATTGAACTTTTACTTTTTTCTATCATATTTTGCACACTATTACATCTTCTTTTAGTATTATATATATTTAAATTTTATTTTCAAAAATTTTCCCCTCTTATCTCTGTGTTTTATTTTCCTAGACATCCTACTCTTGATTAATGAATATAATAATGTCTTTTATATTTGAGGATGCTGTTAACTATGTTACACAAATATGTTTCCTTTTTCTTGCTTCCTGTATTTCTTTGTTGTATTTTAGATTTTTTTCCTACCTCCCCTTCCTTTTTGTAAGAGCTTTTGAAATACTCTGTTGTTCTTGGATAGCGGTCATATTTAGGAATAGTCTTTGTTACTTGGATAGGGTTTGTTAATGGAGTGACTAATATTAAGATGACCTAGGGGAAATCAACCATTTTTGTTGAAAGATTCTCAAATGCTAAGGTGGTTGGTACATGACTCAGGCTTGCAAGTTTTTCCGGAAGGCATTCTTTTATTACCAAAGGGCTTTGAGGGTGGACAGCAAGCATTCTGGAAGCTAATCAAGTGAAATGGTGGGTTTTTACCATTCAATATGCAGAATTATTATTTATCGTCTTTCCTTCTTTTAGCTAAGTATGTTTTCCTAAAGTTCAGAATCCCTTGTTCAACTTCCACTGGCAATAATACTTGTCTTCTATTGTTGTGGAATGGTCAATCAGTAAGCTATTTGGGTTGGAGGTAACATATTTGGAATCCAACAAATTATCTTTTATTGATTTCTCTTTTTGTCTCATTTAATAATGTACTTTCAAAAGTACTGTTACCTAGATTTCTTATGACATTCTTGGATTTTGTGGCACAAAGAATTTTACATGTTGTTGGTTTTCTGTATTGTAGTTTCTTATTAAAAAAAAAAAAAAGAAGAAGAGGAAGAAGAAGAAGACTTAATCTAAGTCAATTGTCACTCATCCATCTGCAAAACACCATAAACAAATAATTTGACATTTCTCATCTACTCTGATCACCTGTAAGTTCTCATTGTCCTTTTCTCTATATATTGTTTTTATTGTATTATAAGAGAAGGATTTGATAATGGAGTAGAGAGAAACATATTTTATCCTTCAGCTCTAACTGCAATTATGAATAGATGTGATTTTATTCCTTATTAATATTTTATTTATAAGTCTTATATCAAACAGCAGTGCAGGTTTGCTTCCACAAAAACATAAGGAAAAATGGTACAAAAAAATTCTGTCTTTATAAACTCCCTGCAGTATTTCTTAATAGTTTTAATAATTATGTGTAGGAAAATGTTTTGCATATTTAAATCCTAGCTCTTCTATATCAGTAAGTCAAAATATGTTCTATAACTTTGATTTGTGAAAATGCCTATTGATGTTATTATCATTTCTCTTACCTAAGGATTAACATAATTTTTTAAGACAGTGAAGAGAGGGAAGAAAACCAGAAACATGAAGGATAGAGTTGGTGGGTAATGGAGTGCTTCAGGAAGTGTCTGTGCCTAATCTCTCTTATACCTTCTTGTCACTAGGGCAAGGATATGATATGGACTCTAGAAATGTTTAGTGAAATCTGAAAGTGAAGAGAATTTTGTTTCCTGATTCCCTACTAGTACTCTGGGAGATGAGACCTTTGCAAAATTTCCCAACACCACTTTGGTGTGACCACACTAGGGGAGGGTGCAGAACAGGAGGAAAAAGGACCTGACACAAATATGCCAAACTGCTTGTCACCCTAGCGTTGGATAAGGAAAGAGCTAAACATCCCTGCACTCAGAAATATGGGTAGTTTAATAAAAGGGACAACTTATAGATCTTGAAGGAGCCTTAGCTACAGAGATTCTACTCCTTATGACCAGTTGGGAGGTCAGCCAACTTAGCAGATGCTACTATGGATGAAGAGAGCCACCCAGAACCGAAAGTCTCTAGACCTCAGCCAGATCCCAAATGGGCAGGGACCACTGATGACCAGATGCTTTCCTTGATGCCGTAACAGAATGTAAACTTCCAGAAACATAAACACTGTCCTAGGAAGGAAAAGAAACAAGACAAATATCTAAAATAACTGAACTGAACCTTATACAGGACAAGAAATAATAAAGCAAATTTGCTTATGTCAAATTGACTACATTGTTGTTGGTGGTGTGTTTTTGTAATATGTAAAAATGAAAAAGTTTATATTAAGTTATCAAAAATAACGTTTCCAACCTGGCTGTTGTTTTTTTGTTTATTTGTTTTAAAAATATTTTATTTATTTATTTATTTGAGATAGAACAAGAGAGAGAACACAAGCAGGGAAGAGGGGCAGGGGAAGAGGGAGAAGCAGGCTCTTTGCCGAGCAGGGAGCCTGATGAAGGGTTTGATCCCAGGACCCAGAGATCACGAGCTGAGCCAGAAGCAGGCACTTAACTGAATGAGCTACCCAAGTGCCATATTGTTGTTATTTAAAAAATCATACCTGCTGTTTGTCATAATAAAAAAAAATAAAATAAAAACCAAAAAACCAAAACAAAACAAAAAAAAAACCTGAATATGCTGGGAGGAATACAAAACAAGCATCAGATTAAAAAAAAAAAAAAAAAAAGATGATTTCAAGATGAGGGTATTCAAACGCTGCTAATAAGTACAAGGCAGGAATGCAGTTAACAGGGTGTGATTTAATTTTATGCATCAGCTTGAAGGGTGTATGTGGATGTGATTTAACACTGAAATGGGCAAACTTTGAGTAAAGCAGATTGCTCTCCATTATGTGAGTACCCCTCATTCAGTCACTTGAAGGCCTGAATAAAACAGAAATACCTGCCTTCCTGGGCAAGATGACATTCTCTCTTTGTCTGTTTTCTGCCTAGACCTGGAAAGTGATCTCCCCTGAGTCTCTGCCTTCTAGCGTTTGGACTGGAACTGTACCATTAGCTCTTCTGAGTTGGAAGCCTCCTGTCCACACTGCAGGTTTTAGGCTGGCCAGCCTCCATAATCATACGAGCTAATTCTTTATAATAAATCACTTTCTGCATATGGAATCATATCAGTTTTGCTTCTCTGGAGAACCCTAAAACATGAGATTAATCCACTTTTATTTAACCATCAAATGACAGATGATCATCACTTGGTATTTGCTATATCATGCTAAGATATGCTACATGACATAAGTAAACTTGAACTGATTAGGTAAACTCATATGACATTTTTAAAACAAGTTGATAATGCAAGATTAAGATGTGTTCAATGTATCTTAAATTTAAAAATCTTGATGTTGGTGGCACAGCCATATCTTCCCATAAAATGGTACTAGAATCTCTGTCAAGAATGAATTTAGGATTAGAAGGATCACTTGTATAACCCAGTATGACATTTCCTATGCTCTCATAGAGATGATTTCATTTGGCAAAAGATTTATGCTGCCTCTAAGAACATAAGGCAGATGACAAGCACTGTTATAGTTGATATGGTCACTATTCAGATAGCAAGCCAGGATTCAGAAAATAGCTCTTCCCTTTGCCCAGGCTCTGCCCTACAGAGCAGCAGAACAACAGATCAATTCAGTCAATTTTGTCCCACATTTAAATGATTTGTGGAGAAGTTGAACCATTTTTAAGTTTTACATTAGACTAAAATATTAGCAGAATCTGATGTTTAAAGACTTGTTGTATTAATATTAATATGTAAGATAATTTTATTATACTGTAAAACATAGTGAATGCTGGAATGCCATTCTTCGAGTGAATGACAACTTTTTAAAATAACAATTATTTAAATATAATTAGCCAGATGATGCAAACATAGGAATATCATTTGCCTCATAAGTACACAGAAATTTTCAAGAATATATGAAGATAGAAAAGAAAAAAGCTACCTCTGTGGAAGACATGGCAAATAGTAACATCCAGACATCAGAAGCTTTAAACATGGGTTGAGTGATCTCTTTTTATAATTTTTTTCCATCAATAAGTCTATCATTATCTCTATACAAATGCAAGGAAAGACATATTCAATAGAAGCATGTAAGCAAAAAGTCAATTTACTTTTGTAAGAATCTTCCCCTTGGATCTTACTTGGTGACATATAATTTCAACAAACACAAAAAACTTTAAGACAAAGATTCTTTGCAGAAATTGTTTATAACTTCACCAACTGGATCAATAAGCTTGTAACACAAACTTACATTATCCAGCCTTGAAGGCATCCCCATGCATATCGCGTTATGCGTCACCACTCTTGTCTCTTCTCTGACACACTGTTATTTTCCTTCCTTAGGCAACCTCTGAATTCAGGTGATAACTAGATACAGTAGAAAATTTTCAAGTGTGATTCATAGGGAATGCTGTTTAACTATGTTTCCTCCTTTTGTTCTTGTTGTTTGTTTTTATCTCTTCGATGATTAGTAAATTAAGCTGACTTCTATGAGTATACAATAAAACTACTTAAAATGGTTTCTAGAAGAAAACACAACATTTATCTGTTTCATTTCCTACATCCTACACTCCACAATGTTGTCCAACTCCACATAAAATCTCATGGCATTCTATTTTCTCCATACAAGCATTCAGTAGCCAGTGGTGGCCAAATTATTAAGTCTCCTGAAAACAAGAAAATCCTCCCGTTTTTGGTGTAGACCCAAAATATCCCCCTGGATGGTAAAGTGCATTTTTGTTTCCCTTAGCTGTGGCTCAGTAACAGCGAAAATTTGTGGTGACGTTACTCTTTCCTTCTCCCCTGGGGGAAGGCTGAATTTCCAGTATTTAAAATACTTTTTAAAGATTTTATTTATTTATTTGTCACAGAGAAAGAGAACACAAGCGGGGGGAGCAGCAGGCAGAAGCAGAGAGAGAAGACTTCCTGCTGAGCAGGAGCTCAAGGCCGGGGTGGGGGGGTGTTACTGCTTGATCACAGAACACTAAGATCATGACCTGAGCCTAAGGCAGACACTTTACCAACTGAGCCACCACCCAGACAGCCCTCCAGTATTTAAATTAATTTAACGTATAAATTCAGTTTGGGATTTGTCTCATATATATATATATATATATGCATGTGAAAACTGGCACACCAATATACTGAGATGATGAATCCCATTATCTGTGGAAAATATACATAAATCTTCTGTGTTTAAGCTGTGGACTGTTTTTATAGAATATATAACATTCAGCAAATGAATTATCACATGGCCATTCAAGTGTGTTGTCATTACTTTTCTTGTTTTTCCTTTCTTATTAGATTCTAAGTTTGTGAAGACAGAAGAACACGTTTGACTTGTTCAGGGATGTAACCACACCATGAGGCATAGTACCTGCCACAGAGTAGGTTCTGGATAAATGTTAATTGATTGATTGATTAAATGAGCACCTACTCTCTCTTATATAAATTATATCAATTCAGCTTTCTTATTCATCTTGCTCCTTTTCCATAAATATACTTTCCTCACAGCACAATATATTTTTTGATTGGATTATTTAACTAATAATAAAGTTGAAATACAGATATTATATGTCCTCTTTTTCACTACAATTGGATGTTTGCTACGCTATAATAAAACCAACAATAATTATGTGCTAGCTCTAAGAAGAAATACAAGCTGCTATAAAGATACAAAAATTTATAAACCATGGTTAAGTTTGCATAAAAAAAGTCTAATTTAGCTGACATGATAGTATTTAATCAACTGAAGAGTCATATGAAAAATAAAATATTTAAGCAATAGTTCAAAACAAAGATAGAAAAAATATAAAATGTGACATTCACTTGATTTTCAGTATCAGATTTTCTATAAAATTGAGGTAAAACTTCAAAAGAGTAGTATTTTAGTATTTTACAAATCAAGGAAATCATCATAAAGAAGGCAGACTGTGGCCTGTTCTAAAGCTGTTAAAAATTGTACATGGAGGGGCACCTGGGTGCCTCAGTGGGTTAAGCCTCTGCCTTTGGCTCAGGTCATGATCTCGGTGTCCTGGGATGGAGCCCTGCATTGGCCTCTCCATTCTGCGGGGAACCTGCTTTCCCCTCCCCCTGTGCCTGCCTCTCTGCCTACTCGTGATCTCTCTCTCTCTGTCAAATAAATTAAAAAAAAAAAAAATTGTACATGAACCGACCATAGCAGCAACTGGCTTCATATGCAGAATTTGAATTCTCTTATCTATTTACCTTAATCGAGTTTTTATTGTATAGAATAAAAGTCCAACACAACTTGGAAGAGGTTAAGCCTGGAAGAGGTTTTCTAATTAAAACCTCTCTTTATCATATATCATATTTGTTTTTTGTTTGTTTGCTTTTTTTCCCCCTAAAGATTTTATTTATTTATTTGAGAGAGAGAGAGCATGCACACGAGCAAGAGGGAGGAACAGAAGGGGAAGGAGAAGCAGGGTCCCAGTTGAGCAGGAAGCCAGACACTGGGCTTGATCCCAGGACCCTGAGATTATGACCAGAGCTGAAGGCAGTCGCTGAACCAGCTGAGCAACCCAGGCACCCCATATGACATTATATTTGTTAGCTATCTTTTCCAAAGTCACATTTTCCTAAATCCCAGTCTGAGGGCTGGCATTGGATAACTTAGGACATAGAAAAGCAGCCCACACAGCAGTTCTCTGTCCAAGACAAATCCTGGAAATAAAAAGAAGCTGAGATATGTATTTCCATTCCCTCTTTAATTTATGGATAAAACACATACCCTTCTACTCAGAGTAGGAGTAAATAGGTGGGTGAAGGAGATAGGGCTGGGAGTGTCATGTTAATAGATAACCCTCCACATAGAAGGAAACATCAAAAGAGGGAATAAAGGTTTCCCTAAATACTTATAAGTCTCTTTGTCCAGATCATTGCTTCTGATGGAAATAGGATTTTGGTTACTTTTGCTTGTTTATTTGCTTACTTGATTTTATTTCATAATGAAATGCAGCTAAATGACAAGGTTATTAATTTTGATGTAAGAAGAATATGGAGTCTATTCATCAAGTCTTGGCCCAACAGTTTTTTACTCAGTATTTTACCATGGTGTGCTTTAAATGAACCTTTTAAAATTGGAGAACATATCAGCTGTATTTTCTCCAATATAATTAGTTTGTATACTCTTAGTCTTAGAATGATTCAGCAAATTTAAATATATGATAACAATTAATATATCATCTTTGGTGACAACAATCAATGGTATGTCTTGGAAAATATTACTCTTTCTTTGAGTATTTGGTTATGAGAATGGACTAAAACAGTGTGTGTGTGTGTGTGTGCGTGCGCGCACGCGCGTGCACACGCATGCACTTAATTGGATTTATCTCTGTAAATAAAAATGGAAGGTCTCCATAAAGATATGACTTGTGAGCTTAATAGTAAAATGAGTCAAGCATGTGAAGATCTGTGTGAAGAGAGAACAGATATAAAAACTTTTGGAGGGTACAAAAAATATGACTTTATTAAGGAACTGAGGAAGGTTGTCAATGGGACACGACTAGACTGAGTTAGAGTAGCAATAGTAAGCAGAAAAGCTGGAGAATTAGCCCAGAAGGAAGTTAGGAAGTTAACAGACTTTTGGATCATGGAAAGAAGTGTAGTTTTTATTTTAAGAACACTGAAAACCCATTAAAGAGTTTAAACATGGAAATAAAAGAATGTAATTTACATTTGTAATAGAGTGTTTCTCTGTTTAAGGCTGGTTGGGTAAGAGAAGAACAAAGTGAAATGAGGGATTTCATATTTGTCTACAGGAAGCAGATTTTGGCTTGGACTAGTAAAGGGTTTTCAGTAAAACTTTAGTATTCCTTGAGTGTTTTACAGCAACTTCTCTACCAGAATAACTCTTGCTTATCTTTCAAGTTTCAGCATTAAGATGCTACTGAGAGAAAAGATTAAATTGTCAAAAGAATAAACTTGAGGATAATGGCAATATTATGTATTGCCAAATATATGTATCAAGGCAAACATATGTATTGAGGTCATTCTATGTTCAAAGTATATTAAGACGTAAGATAATACATATGTTACAAAAGGTGCCATCAATAATTTATAATTAAGTAGAAAAAATCTCAAAAGCATTAATAATTGTTAAAGGATTTAACAAAAAAATTCTTTAAAGTAGGTAAGCTAGGGGTGCCTGGGTGGCTCAGTGGGTTAAAGCCTCTGTCTTCTGCTTGGGTCATGATCGCAGGGTCCTGGGATGGAGCCCCGCATTGGGCTTTCTCCTCGCAGGGAGCCTGCCTACTCCTCTCTCTGCCTGTCTCTGCCTATTTATGATCTCTATCTATCAAATAAATAAATAAAAATCTTTAAAAAAAAAAGGTAAGTAAGCCAAAAAAAGATTAAAATTGAATTATAAGAAAAATCACTTTCAGCAGTTAATCTGGAAAAATATTATGAGGGAAAAATCATTGATTTGTAACCTAAAGTTTAGACCTTGACATGCTAGTAATTTTTGAAAAATCATAAAGGATGAAGAAAAATTACAGATAAAGAACAACTTTGTGAGTACACTGAAGGCATGCAAGTAAAAAGAAAAAAAGCTTCACATTGGCTGTAACACAGAAATGTATAAAAGGGAGAAGAGTATGAAAATAATATTGGGAAACTGTATTATAAAAGTTCTTAAATGCAAAGCTAAAAACTGTGAGATAAGAAAATGTTGAGTTCAGACCTATACTTCAAGAAGATCATTTTGGTAGCAGTGGAGGTGAGGATGGAGTCCAAGGGGGAAAGATATGGCCCTAAGCCAAGACCGCACCAAGAGTTAAGTGGAAAGATACAACTAAAATACATTTCAAGAACTTGTTTTCTTTTTCTTTTTTCTTTCTTTCTTTCTTTCTTTCTTTCTTTTATTTTTTTTAATGTAGGGGACAAATGACAGAGATAACTAAGGTTTTGCATTTTAGTTTATTTAAAATAACAGTAATAGTTTCCATCTTCTATATTTCTCTTTAAATGTTTGTATTCCACAGATAGTTGGAAATATGGACTTCATTTCTGATCGTGATCCTGACTGAATTACTCAATTTAAAAGAGAAATGGTCAGAAAAATTCACTGTAATTTGTGGCAAGTCGAGATCTTTGAGGAAAGCATGCAGTTACAGAAAAGCAGTGACTAATAATGAGTTTGCAAGATGGAGAAAATGAGGTAATACCAAAGTAGATGAGGAGATCTAAGAGTGGTAGGTTGGGACCGAGAAACAAAGAAATAATAACTAGATCTATGAAGGGAGAACATTTGTAAGAATGAGAGAGCAAAGCAGAAGAGAGTATGAGTGCTATAGAGGTGCAAGGAAATTATAAAAGAAAATAGCCATAGAAGTTTTTAAGGAGGTGGTAAATAGAGAAACTGAAGCTATCAGCTCACTAAAACGCCAAGGTATAAGTAGAATTAAAGAGCAAAGAATAGTGGGGAACAGGAATTTTACTAGAAGGACATTTACTGCCCTATGACCCAGCAATTGCACTATTGGGTATTTACCCTAAAGATACAAACGTAGTGATCCAAAGGGGCACGTGCACCCGAATGTTTATAGCAGCAATGTCCACAATAGCCAAACTATGGAAAGAACCTAGATGTCCATCAACAGATGAATGGATCAAGAAGATGTGGTATATATACACAATGGAATACTATGCAGCCATCAAAAGAAATAAAATCTTGCCATTTGCGACAGCATGGATGGAACTAGAGTGTATCATGCTTAGCGAAATAAGTCAAGCAGAGAAAGACAACTATCATATGATCTCCCTGATATGAGGAAGTGGTGATGCAACATGGGGGCTTAAGTGGTTACGAGAAGAATAAATGAAACAAGATGGGATTGGGAGGGAGACAAACCATAAGTGACTCAATCTCACAAAACAAACTGAGGGTTGCTGGGGGGAGGGGGTTTGGGTTTGCTAATTCCAGATGTAAAGATTATATTTCTTACACTTTAAATATAATTAGACTTTATTACAAAGAAGTGACAACAAAGTGAAACATATATGTATTTTTAAATGAATTAAGAAAAATTTTGATTAATACTTGGAAAAATGACTTCATAGTGAAACAACTTACATAGGAAACTATAATGTATTTTAAAATAATGCTTTTTATTGTAGTCAATCATTTCCATATTACACATTATTAAATAACAAAATTATAATTTGAGATTATAAAATACAATTAACTGCTTTTCCTTTTGTTTTATCCTATTTTTTTCAGTTTTATGTTTGCATATTTAGAATGTACTCTACATGCACTTGCAGAAACTAAAATTCCAGGTCAATTATAAAAACTGAATAAAACTTTTTGAGAAAAAAAATACTAAGTTTAAAAAGAATGGAAACATTGTATTAGGAAACATACTGAATTGTTAAAAGAGTTGATTTTAAAAGTCACAACAGGAAAATAAAGAAAACAATTTCTAGAACTCTGTATGGTGACGAATGTTAACTTGACTTTCTGATCCTTTGACAAAGTATACAAATACAGAATCATTATGCTGTATACCTAAAACTAGTATGTCATAAGTCAGTTATATGTCAAAGAAAGAATAGAAAACAGATCCCCTCAAGACCCCACATTTTCATATCTATCATGAGTATGCTTAAGGAAATATATTCTATCTTTTACACAAATATAACTTACATATTATATCTGCTCACTCAAGCCATATTTAAACCAGTGGGGAGTTTGGCTTTCCACAAAGGCCCATTAAGTGTGAAACAAAACTTTCAACCCCTCTTGGAACATGTATGATGATATCAGTCTGAACATTCAGACCAAGTTTAGGTTTGGGCATGATTTTCATTTTCTGTGAAGTGACTACAACACTTCATAATTGGTCATACAAATACAATTCTAATAATATTTGGTTATCCACTCAGTTTTAACACTATTATGAATAACTCAAAAGAGGGGTGTAGTAACCTAACACAGAACTCTGAATTTAGTTCAATTTACTTTTTTCTTATAATTATTGTGTATGGCTTAGTTTCTTTCTTTCTTTCTTTTTAATTTTTATTCACAGCATTCACCACACATGGCTTAGGTTCTTAAGTTGAAACTTCTTGCTGAAACAAAGATAGACATACATGTTTAAATGGTGTCTGCTTAAAGGAAAGAGTTTCTTAGTGTCATTTTTATGATTTTAGGAATAATGCATTTGATACTATATTCCAGTAACAGTTCTAATGTAAATGTGCTTAGTTTACAAAATACATTAAGGGACGAAATAATTTCTGAAAAAAGAATTGAAGTCTAACATGCATAAAATAAATTCGGGAGTCAATAGAATTCTTGATAAAAATATAAAGCTTATAACACTTGGGCAATTAAAGTTAACATACCAGTCAACATTGTTTAGTCCTTAATGTATGCCAAGACACAGGAGGAAGAATATTCTATTAGGACCCCTCTGAGTGAAAAGGTTTAGCTCCTGCAAGGAGCTGCCTTAAAACTTGACTTTGACTTTAGTAAAATGAGTGCCCTTTTATTTCTCTCTCCCTCTAAATACAACTCCAAAAGAGTATTTCAGAAGAAAATCTAAAGAGGAACAATAAGAAGCCTGTGCAGACCAGGGGAAGCAACAGTAATTAATTACCCTTTGAGCTGTTTTCATTGTTTACATGAGAATAATCAATTGATAACTTGGAGTAATCAGGCAGTCAGCAGGGAATCTCTCCACTCTGGACAAGTCAGTGAAGAGACAGCTCTGACTTGCATCTTATCCTCTGGGGCTCTCTGACTCTGGGTGGGAGCCCCTGCAACTGACATCCACTCTTGACACATCTGAACCTAGCCAACATCAAGAGCCAAATCTCATCACTCAACTCAGCCTTTGTGAATTCCCTCATAAAATGATAAATTTGAACCGCATAAAATTGCTATTTTGCAGGTCAAAAACAGTAAAAAATCAGCATTTTCTTAATGGATCAGTAATATCTTTCTTTTTGATGTAATAAAAGTAATTGACACCTCTTTTGGGTGTCATTCAGTCCAGTGACCTCATCATAATTTTAATTCTGCAGCTCGAGGCCTGTGACACTAGAATTGTTTTTTGTATACTAATAAAGTATTTCAAGTAGTAGAGAGTCTTATAATAAAATTAATCAATAACTTAATACTACAAGTCAAAATTCTCTGAGTTTGTTACAATTTTATAATGCTCACAAGGGAAGTTTAGAGGAGAACTAATCTGTTTATGAACATGTATTTAGTTTTTGAAGTCTAGGTATACACATAAGCCATCAATGAATGATAAGTATAATTTTCACAATGATATTATTGACTATTTTTCTGGTTTAAACTTTATATCAGAAAATTACTACTAGATTAAATTTAAGTCAAAATCATCTATGAGCAGCTATAAATATAAAGTGGCACCTCATGAAATAAGTTGATATTTGGAAAAATCTCCATATTTTGTGGGAGGTTGGGAAAAAATGAGGCTCCCTAAAATTCTGTCAGCAGAGCTGTAAGATTATAGGACAATCATGCAGTTTGGGGCTTGGAAGCAGGCAGATAAATTTTTGAAGTAAGTTATCTGTACTGGTAGTCAAAAAAATCAGGATGCACAACAAATAATAATTTATTATTATTAAAAAACTTTCAAGAGTACTTCCTGATAGGGCATACTTATTGAGTACATATAATATATTGATATTTTCCAAACGCTGTTATGTATATAACATTGGTCTTCTATTTTAATCAGGCAAATAACATTAAGTGAGTTACATTTATGTACACTAAAAAAGGCAACAGCGATCTTGGTTTTCTGCTTGCAGTTTGAAAGCAAGAGGGGACCAGTAACAAAATAGCTTTTAAAATTCCACTCTCCATGGCAAAGCAAGAGGGGACCAGTAACAAAATAGCTTTTAAAATTCCACTCTCCATGGCACTTGGGTGGCTCAGAGGGCTAAGCCTCTGCCTTCAGCTCAGGTCATGATCTCAGGGTCCTGGGATCAAGCCCCATATTGGGCTCTCTGCTCAGCAGGGAGCCTGCTTCTTCATCTCTCTCTGCCTGACTGCTTGTGCTCTCTCTCTCTCTGTCAAATAAATTTAAAAAATCCATTCTCCACTTGTATTTATTGACTTATGTCTTTTTTTAATTGACCTCACCAATAAATGATCCATTCTTTGTTTTAAAAATTGAGCTCAAGAAGATATCAACTCTCAATACATTTGGTGGCATTTAGTTCTAATGCTTATGTCAGGCATTTCTTTTTATAAATTTTGGGGCAAGTAAGGTTTACTCTTTGGTTGTTTCCCTGCATATGTGGCCCGTCCTAGTTAGTCACAGACACAGTGAACATTCAGTACAGTCTCCTGTCTAGGAACAGTGAGACGTAGATCACACACAGGGTTAGACTCTGCAAGGGAGGGTGACTTGAGATGCAGCGCCGAAGTCAAAAGGATCTACTCCTGAAGCTGTGAGGGCTAATGGGCCCTTTAAAGACAATGGCTACAAGGGGCAATGCAGTGGTAAATGCCTCATTGTTGCAAAAGGAGAAATGATTGACCAGTTTAAACAAGCTTTAGCTTATCAGTTCTGGGTAGCTCTATGAAGGTTGACTGATTGTTTAATGTCAAGTACATTTTGAATTTTAGAAACTTGTGTTAGCCCATTGAGTCAGTTATCTTGAGCCCAGAGAGTATAGTTGAGTCCCCAGAGTAAACTATAACTATTTCCTATTGATCTTAACTAATTTTCAAAAGCTAATTGTCCACTTTATATTTTCTTAAGACCGACCTAGTTGCTATCTTTAATTTTTCATACTTTACTGGCTGAATGTTTTGGAAATTAGCTACTTCATGAAGCCTTGTGTTCTTTAAAGGAATTAGCTTCCCTGATGGATCTGATTAAGAGGAATTTTTAAAGCCGGTACACAGTGTGTTGTTTCTACCTTCATATATATGGGTTTGAATTAAGAGTTGGACATTTTTAAATAAGAAAATAAGAATACTTTAAAATGATAAAGTTGGAATCAACAATGATCGTGTAACTTATGATTATTTGTGCATGAAATAACATGGGTATGAGCATTTATAAAGTAAGAAATAGAGATATTTCAAGAAGTTGGAATAACCCCATTTATCCTTCTCAGTTATTCAACATTTTTAAGAATATAGAAGAATTAGTAATGTAATTTAAAAGTTATATATAATTTATATACCTAGCAAACACTGTATCACTGAAACAGTAAAAATATTTTCAAATGTTTATGGAAACATTAAAAAATTGATAATTTGATGATAAAAACTTGGGTAGTCTAAAAGTAGGTAATTCTATATTCCTAAAATAAAATAGTATTAAATACTAAAACAGAAATCAAATAGAGTATTAAAAAAATCTTACTAAAGTTAAACAGAACATTTTGAAAAATTAAAAGAGGATATTACAAAATGTTTGATAAATAAACTAAATGAATAGATGACACATAATTACCTCTAGAATTTAGCAAATTCAGTGCTCAGAGAAAATTCATAGCCCTAATATTTATACTTATTTATATTTGTAGGCAAAAATGAAAATTATTAATGCTCATAAATCAAAAGGTCATAAAGAGAAAATCAAAGAACAGAATACAAATATAAGTAGAAATTAATTAATTACAAAACTAAAGAAGTGGAACTAATGGATATGTACAAGTATCAGTGTATTGAGAAAAAAAGACATAGTAGAAGTTAATATTTATTTCCATTATATTTTTATACAATATTAGTAGTAATTAAGGGCTAGAAATTTCAACTTGTAAAATTACCATACTCAGAATGGATTATAAACAAAGAAACATATCATCTAAAACTATAAACTTCTAGAAGAAATATTTTTTCATTTTGTTAATCAAAGATTCATTCAACTTAGTAACAAAAGCAGGATTTATTAAAAAAAAGGTAAATTTTTTCTAAATTAAGTGCTTCTGCTCTTAAAATATACCATAAAGAGATATGCTATTGCATATCTGATAAAATACTTATACCCAGAGTATATAAACAACTCAAAATTAAGTAATAAAAATGGAAAAATCTAATTTAAAAACACATAAGATTTGAACAGTTACTTCAACAGGGAAGATACCAAGTGAACAGAAGGAAATATATTTAACATCATTAGTCATTATGAAAATGTCAATTAAAACCATAATAAGACACCACAACACATCTATTAGAAATGATCCCATTATATATTGGTAAAGATGTGGAATGACTGGAATACTCATATGCGGCTCCGGGGACAATAAGATTAATGTCTTTGGAAGTCAGTTTAGCAGTTTTCTAGAAAGTTTCAATATGTACTAAATATATACCCAGTCAGCTTAATTTTAATTTATTTACCCAAAAGGAATGAAAGGAAATTACAATACATTATGTATACATTTAAATGTCCATAGCAGCTTTATTCTTTTTTTTTTTATTTCTTTTCAGCGTAACAGTATTCATTGTTTTTGCACCACACCCAGTGCTCCATGCAATACGTGCCCTCCCTAATACCCACCACCTGGTTCCCCCAACCTCCCACCCCCCACCCCCTTCAAAACCCTCAGGTTGTTTTTCAGAGTCCATAGTCTCTCATGGTTCACCTCCCCTTCCAGTTTCCCTCAACTCCCTTCTCCTCTCCATCTCCCCATGTCCTCCATGCTATTTGTTATGCTCCGCAAATAAGTGAAACCATATGAAGCTTAATTCTTAATAACCAGAAACAGAAAACCACACAAATGTCCATCAACTGGTGAATGAAGACATAGATTGTGGTATGTCCATATAATGGAACAAAAACATGGATGAATAATCAATATAATTACACTGAATTAAAAATAACAAAACGTGTCCATATGGTATATTTTCATTAATATAAAATTCTTAAAATGTCAATGCATATATAGTGATGAAGTTGTTACTAGTTGTCAATGGAGAGAGTATGGGGAAGGGGGCAAGGAGGGACAGGAGGAAGGGATTACAAAACAGCACAAGAACGCTTCTGGAAGTTAATATTTATATATTCATTATTCTGATTATATTGATGATCTCTTTGGGTAGACAGATGACAGAAAGAGGATAGATTAATAAGTGTATTTACATAGGTGTCAAAACTTATAAAATTATCTGCAACTCATTGAATGTCAATCGTACCTAATAAGATGGTTACAGAAACATTAAATGGTCTCTGTAATGAGACCATTTGTACTATCTGGTTGGCAAAGGCTTTACAAAACGTTACCCAACAGGTTAAGTCATACAAAAATAAAGTCCTGCTATTTCTTGTTATTGTATGAATTCTTATGAACTCTAGAATTTAAATTAGCCTTATATATCAAATACACGAATTTCCACTGTATATTCAATAGGTATTAGTGTAAGAGGATATTAAAATGATAATCTTTAAGCAGTGTCTGAATTTTCAGACTTGAAACACAGCAATTATTGTCAGGTACCTCCATATCCCAAAACTAAATGTTAATCTGCCAGTATAAGAACATCTACAATACTATAAAATCCTTTTGGCCAACATGAGCTATCGCTCGCCTGTGGGTAGAGTCCAGGTAAAATGTTTGAGAAGACTGTTAAGTTGGCAGGTTGTGCATGGTGCAGAGCCCTGACAGCTCTTTTAGATGTTTTTATTTTTTTATTTATTTATTTTTTTCCCCTCAACGGGGATTCAAGGAGCCACATAAACATCTTGACCTGTGCCTTGACATTGTGGGGGGTAGGATATGATGTTTATGATTTAATGGCTACATTAATCATTGGATAGATGCTTTGCAGTGGATGAAATAAATCTCATGGGGGCAAGCTGCCCTTTATCCAAGGGCAGGACTAAGACTTACTGGATTTTCTGTTCACCTGAATCAACCCCAAGTTATTTTTAAGAGGACCCTAAACAATAAGAGGGGGTGGAATCAGCCTCTAAAATTCAGCAGGGAAAAAATAAAGGAAAAATTTTCCATTATCATTTTATATACATGATCCTTATTATAATGTTCTGGAAACTCCCTGTGAAGTAATATTTAGCATTTTCGTCAGGATTACTTACATAGAGGAAATGGTGGGCTTTTGATTTATGAAAAGAAACTTGATAACTTTATTTTATCTAGAGCTATGAAAATAAACTGGGTGTACACATGCTCAGTGATGCACAAATGACAACCACAGCCATAGCAGGTGCAAATGAGCATGACAACCAAAGGAAAGTAATTCTAAATAAGACTGCTGACTTTTCCATATTTCCTCTAATTTTTAAAAACTATTTGCAGTTACTGATTTTTTTTTTTCTTCAGAGTATATTTAGACCCCTGATAATGCCACAGTCCTAGTAAAAGGGCAAATAAGCAAACCTGATTTTTCCCACCAAGAAAGGACAGACATTTGAATTTGAGATATGACCAAATAATCTCTTGAGAGAAAGAAAGAGCAACATTTTTTTTTTTCTTTGCTAACTTTTAATTGTTTTCGCCTTACTGGGCCCCATGGTTGGTTCAATTCCCTGCATCATATGTGGCTTTGGTGTTTCCCTTCACTCAACTCTTACATTATGCTAGTAAGAAAGTCTGTTGTATAGTGTTAACAAGAAAGGAATCATAGTCTTAACTACGGAATACAGGAGAGACACTAAGCAAGTCAATGTATTTCAAGGATAATGTAAAATTGTTATATGTTTTGTTATTATTTGGCAGCAGGAAGTTAGAAGGGACAGTGCATTTCCTCTTTGTATACTCTAACATCTTGCTTTAGGAATCATTTGTGGCATCCCGTATGATTTAATTAACACTGTGTTGGGAGCAAGCCTAAGCAGAACATGATAGCCATACACAGTATGCTTCTAGGATACTCAAAATTCTTTTGTTTCCCAATGACTTCCTCAAGGTCCATACTTTGCTGCTAAGAATTTAGAGAATTTTCATTGATCTTTCCAAAAAAATGTAGGCATTACCAGAGTGGTATTGTTTTGCATTTGTTGATGTAAACTTTCTTTAACTGGAACCCATCTATTCTATACATCCCAGCACACATTTGAACTTTCCAGTTCAATGACACTACCCTACAGCTTTTCAGCTCTGGGACAATTTCATTTCATTCCCTTTTAATTTACTTTTACACATCTCAAAGGAATTAAAGTAGTGAAATGTCAAGACAGGGGCTCAGAGAGTCACCTTGCAAATCTTCTAGCTCTCTCCCCTGAATCTTTTGCAACCACTGAAATATCTATATAGATTCAAAAAATAGATGAAATTTTAGAAGACTAAAAAATATCACTAAGATTTACACAAAAGTAGAATGTAAGGGAAAATCTACAGACTAAAGTTTTTAATAAAAGTTATAGAGTTAGTTGATATGATTTAGCTTTTAAAAAATAATTACTTGATATTTAAAGAAACTTATGGTGTATGTATATAAAACAAAACATATATGCAAGTATAAATATATACAAAGAAACAGATTGAGAGCGCTTCTGTGTCCTATTTAATTATAATTCATTACCTGAATAGGAGAGTACCTTTGAACATCTAATTTATATTTGTATTATGTTAAATATAAATAAAGCTCTAGGAAAATGCATCTAAAATAAAGGACACTCATTTTGAGTCACTCATATTTATCAAGATACCTTCAATAAGTCTCAAGAAGATATAGATACTATGACACAAAAACTCAAAAAATAAAACCTTTATAAAAATTGAAAATAATGAGATTTATTCATTTAGCTCTCCTAACATTTGTTTTTAGGAAACAACTTACTAGATTTCATAATGGGATTTTCATCAACACAAAAGTAGACAGTGTTCTGGTCTAAAATCAAACACACTCTCTATTTTATAATGATGACTAAATAAAGCAAATTAGGACCATAAAGAAATATAATAGTGAAACACCAGATTTTGAAAAAAACTTTAAAATATTGTGATAACTCTTTTTTTGTTTGTTTGTTTTTGTTTTAAAGATTTTATTTATTTGTCAGAGAGAGAGAGTGAGCACAGGCAGACAGAATGGCAGGCAGAGGGAGAAGCAGGATCCCTGCTGAGCAAGGAGCCTGATGTGGAACTGGATCCCAGGACGCTGGGATCATGACCAGAGCTGAAGGCAGCCGCTTAACCAAGTGAGCCTCCCAGGCGTCCCTATTGTGATAACTCTTAGAAATAGCTATGTCCGTTAAAGAACATAATTAACCTCATTAAAACATGGTGGTTCTCTCTGCCTCAACCGAGCTGGTCCCAACTTGGCCTGCCTTGGGATAGTTGAGCTTCAGAAACTCTGTCACATATTTCTGTGCCTAATTTAAGCTGCAATTTCTCAGAAGATATGGTGTATCATTTTTCTACTCAGAGCTACCTCTGAGTATGTTGAACAACATGTTAAACAACATGGGAAATTCTGGACGGATTTTTCCATCAAACATGCAGTCAAGGGAAACTTGTGAAGGCAGGTAACAATCTGCACACTTTCCAGTTTTCTCCATAAACACTTCATACTAAACTCCCACTCACCACTACAAGTCTTCTCTTCCCCAGCTCTACTTACTGGGCTGGTGGTGTGGGGTTCTCTGTACCATGGTTTGCTAAGCACTTTTTTTTTTTAAATTTTTTATTTTTTTATAAACATATATTTTTATCCCCAGGGGTACAGGTCTGTGAATCACCAGGTTTACACACTTCACAGCACTCACCAAAGCACATACCCTCCCCAATGTCCATAATCCCACCCCCTAACCCCAACTTTTTAAAGGGAACTCAAACTATTTTTCATCTATTTATCTATCATATTATCACTTATCTATTATCTATCCATCTATCTAATTCATCAATCAATTAGAAAGCTATAACTATTATGTAAACATCAAGTTTACTTAAATTAACATGTGTCTACATGCAGGAATATTTATTTTTAATGAGTTTACTGTAATCATGTGCATATTTTAAAATTTAGTAAAGACAAAGTTGGAAACTAGTATGCAGTGTCATTATATACAAATTGCTTATAATCCCAGTTTATTAAATTTTGTGTTCAGAGTCATTTTGACAAGATTACTTATGTTATTTTAGGGGCCCGGGCAAGCTGGCTTATAATGTACTACTATGGCATATTAATTAGTTTGAATTTAGGATACTTGGGAAACACTCAGACCCACCTCTGTCTCCCCAAAATTGGTAAATAAATCTCCCATATGAAAAGTACCCTTCCTGTAATAACAAGAAGGCATTCATATCACCAGAGCCAGGGACTTTAAAACAGAGAAAGCTGTAGAAACAAACCTCGTTAACTTTTTTACTAATCTACTACGTCTGCTCAAATTCCACTTAGAATTCCTTACTAATTAAGTTCTCTAACACCTGCTTTCTTTATCCTGTTAATGCTTCACAAATTTATTATCTCTTTGTCTAAACTGTATATAAACTGCCTACTTTGGTCATTTCTTTCAGTCTCAATTTCATTATTGGTCTTCATGTTTACATAATAAATTTTTTTTTTTCTCCTCTTGTTAATCTGCCTCACATCAACTTAATTCCTAAATCAGGGGAAGAACCTTGAGAAAAGAATGAAATTTCTTCCTCCTCTATAATATCTTTATATAATAACAATAATTTTAAAATTTCCATTCTGGTATTAAAACAGTACAGAAAACTTTATCATAAAATCTTATAACATTTAATATTTTATTTAGCATTTTATCACCTATGTCAAAAAAGGTAATAGGAGTTCGAACAAGCACGTTCCATGAAATTTAGTTTCAATCTGTATTAGAGTGTAAGCTCTGATATTGGCTAAACTTTATATTGCTCTGCCTACCCATCTATATAATAGGAACCATAATATGTTCTATTTGCATCACTGGAATGTTAATGAGGATTAGTGAATCAATACATAAGTCGAGTGCTCTTAGGAAACAATTTGGTTGTAAAGAATCACTGCAGAGTAGAGTTCAGAGAGTTACATGATGTAGAACAGGCTTTATGGAGAATAGAGTATGTTTCAGTGATCTTGTAAATTGCCCCATTAGGTATCAGATTTCACTTTTTCCAGTTTATTGACATGAAATAATCTTCCAAAGTAGACAAGGGACATTTGTCAATGTCTATTTGTATCATGCAATTGCAACTAAATAGGCATGGCAAATACATTTCAGTCAAGTGGGCATTTCATACGTGTTAGCCAATGTGCTGATATATAGGATATAGGGAGGAGATGGGCCATTTGTGATGAATTCAATTGACTTCATTCCACACCAATGGACTCTGAATAGTTGAAAGTACCCTCCCTTCCACAACCAATCTACTGCCTAAGATTGACCCAAATGCTTTCAAAATAACATGTAGCAATTACCCTTTTACATGTTTTATGTGAACATGTCCATTTATGAGAGAAAAGAGATTATGAATTATCGATGCCCTTGTTTTTTCCCTTAATAAAGGAGGATTTTTTTTTTTTTAAACATTCTGACACCTTATTTATCTCCTGCAAGGAAGAATCAGTCTCACCAAAACTTCGCTAGAACAAATTGTTTCAGGCTTTGGTAAAGGTGTTTACATTTTACTTAAAAAAAAAAAAAAAAAAAAGTGCTATTGAAGAGCAATAACTTGCGAATGCCTTTCTTAAAGTAAAGAAGTCAAATCCACAAAAAAGAAAGTATCTAATATTTTTGTTAATGGGGTCAGAACAATCAATTATTTTACATAAAAAGTGACATAGGGGGTGCCTGGCTAGCTCAGTCAGTTAAGCGTCTGCCTTTGGCTCAGGTCATGATCTTAGGGTCCTGGCATTAAACCCCATGTCGGGCTCCCTGCTGAGTGGGGAGTCTGCTTCTCCCTCTCCCTCTTTGCTCCTCCCCCTGCTTGTGCTCTCTCCTTCTCTCTATTTCTCAAATAAATAAATAAAATCTTTAAAATAAGAAAACTGACATAGGTTTGTCCTCTGTGCTGTTGTGGCATTTTTTATTAATGACTAGTCCAAAAGCAGATTTATCAAAATCTCTTTTGCATGTTCATTGTTGTTACAATGGGCATCTAGAGATAGATGCACAATATTTCATCTTACTTACTTTTTTTAAAAATTTTATTTATTGACAGAGATATAGCAAGAGAAGGAACACAAGCAGGGGAAGGAGGAGAGGAGAAGCAGGCTTCCCGCTGAGCAGGGAGCCCAATACAGGGCTCGATCCCAGGACCTGAGGATCATGACCTGAGCTGAAGGCAGACACTTAATGACTAAGCTACCCAGGCATCCTTCATCTTACTTTAAAAAATATTCCTTCAGGAATATTAACTTTGTTCCCCAGTTTGCTCTGAAGAACGTATACCTTGGTAGGCAAAGTGCTGAAAAAACCCAAAGCTTGCCTGTCCTCCTATGGAATTGTGTTCTGGAATTGGGCTTCTAATTTTACTAGTTGGTGGGAGCTGTTTGTCCTTTTTAACTATGTGGCTAGATGCTTTGCTACTTCTGAGTATGCCTAGATAGCATGTATAATTTCCATTGTTCCCTAAAGAAACAAGCCCTGGAAGTAGGTATGACTTAAGTCTTCTGCTTTGTTGTTGTAAACAGACAAAACAAATCCGAACATCTCCAAATAAACTAATAAGCTTTTCTGCTTTTCACAACGTATCACCTGGCTTAATGGTCATAAACTAGAACTCTCAGTTTATATAATTCTACACTAATATTTATCTTTAGAACTAGACATTTAACATAAGCATATCTGTTAGGTTTTAAATGAATAGTTTAGTTAAATATTTATTTTTTGATTTTAGAAAAGTATATTATATTACTTAAATTGTACTTATCATCACCATAGTTTAAATCAACATAATGAAGTAAAGGACCCTGACAGTTAGAATGATGCATATCTGCTAAGCTCTAGGAATTGGCAGATAAAAATGTTTATTAAGACTGAGGCTGAGGGGCACCTTGGTGGCTTAGTGGGTTAAGTGTCTGTCTCCAGCTCAGGTCATGATCCCAGAGTCCTGGGATTGAGACCCGAGTCGGGCTTCTACTAAGAAGGCAGCCTGCGTCTTCCTTTCTCACTGCCATTCCCTCTGCTTATGCTCTCAATGAGCACATACACTCTCTCTCTCAAATAAATAACTAAATTCTTGAAAAAAGAAAAGACTGAGGCTTGTAGAAGTACCATATTCACATGCCAATACATTTGTTATTTGTGAAGGTGTTAATTAAACAGTAGTACCATAAGTAATTCAAGAGTCCAAATTATGATAATTTAAATAGGGGTCAGTGATGGGTCTGGATATTTTCTGTATGTATATTTTCTGTTAGTAAGTCATCTGAAATTTATATTATACAAAACTTCTTTTACAAGCAGAATTTTTAGTTTAGTTTGTATTGATTGTTCTCTTGAACATTTTACTTCCAAATAAGGTGCCCATCATAGTCATCTTTTGAAATTAATTTCTAAACAACAAATTATATCCAAATTACATCCTTTATCTGCAGAAAAAACTGGAACTATATTTTGAAAATCTCTGTTTATCAAATAAATGGTATCACAGAGATCTTAGCAAAAAAGAGTTTAACCTTTCTTCAATGTTAATTTCTAGATAATATAATTTAGCTTTTAATCACTGTTGCTAGATATGGCTGTTATATGAACACATACACAATTTTTTTTTCTACTTAAGGTTTCCTTCTTTTTTTTTTTAAGATTTTATTTATTTATTTGACAGAGAGAGACAAAGTGAGAGAGGGAACACAAGCAGGGGGAGTAAGAGAGGGAGAAGCGGGCTTCTCACCAAGCAGAGAACCCAACGTGGGGCTTAATGCCAGGACCCTGAGATCATGACCCAAGC
Source organism: Mustela lutreola (assembly GCF_030435805.1). Classification (NCBI taxonomy): domain Eukaryota; kingdom Metazoa; phylum Chordata; class Mammalia; order Carnivora; family Mustelidae; genus Mustela; species Mustela lutreola. The sequence continues at coordinate 110,179,007 of NC_081295.1, forward strand.
AGAAGGCAGATGCCCAATGACTGAGCCATCCAGGTGTCCCTGTTTTTTTTTTTTTTTAAAGAAAAAAGAGATAGCCCAAGCCAAGGAGAGAGACAGAGGGAAAGGGAAAAACAGACTTCCTGCTGAGCAAGGAGCCTGGCGTGGGACCCAATCCCAGGACCCTAGGCTCATGACCTGAGCAAAAAGCAGGTGTTTAACCTACTGAGCCTCCCAGGCACCCTTATATATCACCGTCCAGCAGCGATTATAACAACCCTCCGTCCAGTTGGGTTTCAAAAAAGTAGGTGCTTTATTTCATATGGCCATCACTTATATAGGGGAGCTAAGCCAATCAGCATAGACAGCGATATGCATCCACCAATCTTAAGCTTGTTACCAAGTACCCACAGCATAGCAATAGTTCAACAGCCAATAGGTAGTACTTCCTGTCAGTCACTCTAGACACACCTTCTGGCAAATCTTCAGGCGCCATTTTGCAAAGCTCTACGGTTGACGGATCTCCGGGCCCCTGGAGCATCAGCCCTCGACACTTATATACACTTTTTTTTTTCCCATATTTTTAAAATTAACATATAGTATTATTTCTTTCAGTGGTACAGGTCTGTAATTCATCAGTCTTACACAATACACAGCATTCACCACAACACACAATCTCTCCAAAGTCCATCACCCAGCCATCCCATCCTTCCCACCCCACTTCATTCCAGCAACCCTCAGCTTGTTTCCTGAGATTAAGAGTCTCTTATGGTTGGTCTCACTATCTGGTTTCATCTTCATTTTTTCCTCTTTTCCCTTATGATCCCCCACCTTGTTTCTCAAATTCCACATATAGGTGAGAGCATATGATAATTGTCTTTCTCTGATCCACTTCTCTCACTTAGCATAATACCCTCTAGTTCCATCCACATTATTGCAAGTGGCAAGATTTTACTTTTGATGGCTGCATACTATTCCATTTCCGTGGGGGTGTGTGTCACATCTTTATCCAGATGGACATCTGGGCTCCTTCCATAGTTTAGCTATTGTGGACATTGCTGCTATAAACACTGAGGTACAGTTGCCCCTTTGGATCACTTTATAACTTTGAGGTAAATACCTAGTAGTGCAATTGCTGGGTGAGAATAGCTCTACTTTTTCCATTTTCTGAGAAAACTCCATACTGTTTTCCAGAATGGCTGTTCCAGCTTGCATTCCCATCAAGAGTGTAAGGTGGTTTCCCTTTCTCCATGTCCTGATCAACATCTGTCATTTCCTGACTTCCTAATTTTAGCCATTCTAAATGGTGTGAGGTTGTATCTCATTGTGGTTATTATTTGTATTTCCCTGATGCTGAGTGACGTGGAGCCCTTTTTCATGTGTCTGTTGGCCCTGTCTTCTTTGCAGAAATGTCTGTTACTGTTCTCTGTCCATTTCTTGATTGGATTATTTGTTCTTTGGGTGTTGAGTTTGATAAATTCTCTATAGATTTTGGATACTAGCCCTTTATCTGATATGTCATTTGCAAATACTTTCTCCCATTCTTTTCGTTGTCTTTTGGTTTTGTCGACTGTTCCCTTTGCTTTGCAAAAATTTTTATCTTGATGAAGTCCTGATAGTTCATTTTTGCCCTTGCTTCCCTTGCCTTTGACAATGTGTCTAGAAAGAAATAGCTGTGGCAGAAGTCACAGAGGTTGTTGCCTGTGTTCTCCTCAAGGACTTTGATGGATTCCTGTCTCACATTTAGGTCTTTGATCCATTTTGAGTCTATTTTTGTGCGTGGAGTAAGGAAATGGTCCAGTCTCATTCTTCTGCATGTGGCTGCCCAATTTTCCCAACACGATTTGTTGAAGAGACTATCTTTCTTCCACTAGAAATTCTTACCTGCTTTGTTGAAGATTAGTTGATCATAGAGTTGAGGGTCCATCTGGGTTCTCTAGTCTGTTCCATTGGTCTATGTGTCTGTTTTTGTGTATGTTCCCCTGAATAGCCAGAAGAATGTTGAAAAAGAAAACCAAAGCTGGTGGTATCACAATTCTGGACTTCAAGCTCTATTACAAAGCTCTAATCATAAATTCAGTATGGTATTAGTTTGGGGATTCTACAAAAGTTGAAAAAAATAGCTTTGATTTCAAAAATTCTACATATGTCTATTTAAAGACTACCATAAAATAAAGGTAAAAAAGAAAATTGAATGTTAGAAAATAATTAAATTCACCAGCTTCTGCTGAAAATAATGTCTTCAATAAAATTATACTGAAATTTCATTCTAAATTTTAAAAAATTATGAAAAATTGATGAGAGTCTTCAAATAAAGCACATTTTTAAATTTATCCAGATTGAGTTGTGTCATTGGTAACTTATAAAATACAATGTATAACTGCTATTATTTGTATAAATTCACATACTTTTAAATTATTGATTTGGGGGCACCTAGGAGGCTCAGTCGATTAAGCTATTGACTTGATTTCCACTCAGGTCATGATCTCGGGGTCCTGTGATCTAGCCTGGATTCAGGTCTTGGCTCAGAGGGGAAATCTACTCATCTCACTCTCCTTCTATCCTTCTCATCTCCTTCCCCCTCCCACGACAAGTCAGATAAATAAATAAGTAAATCTTTAAAAAATAAATTATTGATTTTAACTTTTCAATTACTTCTCCAAGTCATATCCTAACAATACTGCAGTTTGAAGCATTTCCTGTGAATGCACACAAAATATATTTCAGTTGCTAAGAATAACTATGAAAAATATAATACTGGTAATAGAAAAATTGAAACAGTGATCTTAAGACAAATCCATTGTATTGTAATGAAGTAAATTTGCTATTGAAATTATATGTAAATTATACATCAGTAATATTAACATTTTATCCCTATTCAGAATGGATGATATTTACTATTAGGAATATAGGGAAAAATGGTCAATAAAAATCAACAGAAAGTTATAGAATGTGAGCTAATTAAGACTAAAAAAAATTGTAAGAAATATAGTCAATATATGCCTCTTATCTCTCCCTCTTTTTTTTTTCTTTCAAGATTATAGCCTTATAAGGAGATGCATTTAACTACATCACTGAGACTCACAAATGCACAGATACATATACCCTACTTACTTCATGACCATTCAAAATTAAGTGTTTTAAGAGAAGATCGTAGGGGAAAAGCCCATTGAAAGGATGTGTGAATGCATCAGAAGGCAAATTTCAAAAGAGGCACATGCAAATAATAAATGCCTTTTGTTTCACCATGCAGACAAAATCTATTCCAATTTGGGTTACCTCCTCTTTATGTGATGAACAAAATTAAAACAAAAACAAAAACAAAAACAAGCTAGCATCACTGAATTTATTTCTTCATAAAATTTAATTTCTTACCACATTCAATGGCTAAATTTTGAAGTTGGCATGTCCTTTACTTATAATATTTTTCTTGGGGAACATTTGCTTCTTAAATATTACATAGTTATAGAAGGCAGATTATAAATGCAATGGCAAATAATTTATAATTGTAACATAGTTTGGGAATAACTGAATTTTCACTAAATGTAAGAAAACAGATTGTGTAGGGAAACCAAATATATACATTTCTTTTTCACCATTACATTTTCCATCTTTACAAGTTCACATTTACATGAATTAAAATTTTGTTCTAGGAATGAAGGTCCAAGTTCAGATAATATCACACTGCCATAGGTACAGTGTAAAGCTTTCATTATAGCATATTCTCAATTTCTCTCTCCCATACCTTGACCATTATTGTAACACTTGACTTTAGCATATGCTTATAAACATATGCATGATTATAATCATTGATTTGTATGGTTACAGATATTTTGCAGCATTCAAAATAGGAAAATAATTGCATTTTACCTTCATTTTTCTAGTTGTCACTCATATTTCCTTCAAACATCCAAGATTATGACTAATACAAAACTGCTTCCAACAAAAAATTTCTTTCAGCTTTCTCTGTAGTGTACATAAGCTGAGAATGAATTTCCCAGGCTTTTTAATTACCCGAGAAAAATCTTTCCTTTTCCTACATATTTAAAAGATATTTTCACAGGATATAGAATTCTGTTTGGCCATATTTTTCAATGCTTTTAAAGACAGTACTACATTGTCTTCTCACATGCATGTTTTCAGATGGGAGGTCTACTCTAATTCTTTGTTCCTCTCGGTTATGTGTAATGTTTCTTTTGGCTACCTTCAAGATTTTCTGTTTTCATATTGTAGTTAGAATATGATGTATATCAATGTTTATGGCTTTCTTATCTTGTTTGTTTGTTTTAGGTTTCAGTATTGCTTGGTGTCTTTTATGATTCTCTTATCTGTGGTATTCTGCCCACATTAGTTTGGATTAATTGTCAACTGTCGTTTCTTCAAATATGTATTGTTCTTTATTTATTCGTCCTGTTTTTCTGAGATTCCAATTAACTTGTACTGTCATGGTTTGAAATTGGTCAACAATTACTATATGTTACTTATTCAACTTTACTCTTTTCTCTTCACATCAATTTGAGTACTCTAACAATCTATTTTCATGTTCACTGATTATTTCCTTGGCTTTATATAATCAGAATGACTCCATAAAAACATTTTTTTTTCAGTTCTATCACTGTTTATTTTTAGCATTTACATTTGATTCTTATAGTTTCTATCTCTCTGGTGAAAGTACCATCTGAGCTTTCATACTGTTAACATTTTCCACTGTAACCTTCAACATAAATATCATAATTATTTTAAGTTCTTTCCTTGATTATTCCAATTTTTTGGTCACTTTTGAGTCTTATTCTTTTTTTTTTTTTAACTATGTTCAGTTAGCCAGCATATAGTACATCATTAGGTTTTTGATGTGGTGTTCAATGATTCATTAGATTTGTATAACACCCAGTGGTCATCACAGCACATGCCCTCCTTAATGCCCATCACCTGGTTATCCCATCTCCCAATCCCCCTCCCTTCTGCAACCTTCAGTTTGTGGTCTGGAGTCCAGAGTCTCTCATGGTTTATCTCCCTTTCTGATTCTTCCTATTCAGTTTTCCATCCCTTTCTCTGTGGTCCTCCATGCTATTCCTTATGTTCCACATATGCGTGAAACCATGTGATAACTGTCTTTCTCTGCTTGACTTATTTCACTTAGCATAAACCCTTCCAGTTCCATCCATGAAACTGTACAAGTAAGTATATACTCAGTCCCCATTACTTTCTGAAGATATTTGTTACTTTCTATATTTTGGTTTGAATATTTTCTGTGAGATCTCAATTTTTTGATGGGTTCAAAAAAAAGACATTTTGCAGTATCTCTATTTTTTTTCTTGTTTTATCAACGGAAGTGACACTTTACCCAGATCTCTATATCCCAAAACTAAAAATGGAAGTCCATTGGATTAATCAAAAAATCACAGTTCTCTAATAAAATTATCTATAAATTATAGTTCTATTTTTGTACTTAATAGTCACATTCATTTTAAGTCAGTGTTTGAATTCCTATTCTCAACTATTCATACTATTTCTCTTGTTTTTTAGTCATTCATTATTGTCCCCTAACATGCAAATTTGATTTTTATACAGTATATTGTGAATAAAGCTTTACAATATTGTTACAATATTCTAGGCTGTGGTTGGTACTATCTTCTCCCAAAGTAGATTTAATTTTTCAATATGATTTCCAGTTAAAGCATGAGCTGATAACTTAAATCTGTTTTTGAAATGAGCTGTTTAATATTAGGTTACAAACATGTGTGTTGGCTCATTTATTTAACTACTCATAGAACATTGAGAACATACATCTTCCAGGGTTCTAACTGGTATATATACCAGACATTCTGAAACTTGTTTGTCACTGAATACAATTACTCTCTCCTAACTACATGAAACTGTGAGGAAATCTCATTTTTGAGCTATAACTACTTTTTTTTATAACTACTTTTTTTTTCTCATTTTTGAGCTATAACTACTTTTATAGTCACCACTTTTAACTAATCTTACGGCGTCAAAGTTTGTATCTCAGAGAGCACTGGAGAAAGCGGCTCTCTCTTCAGTGTTTTTCTTTCCCTCAAATCCTGGCTACTCTCTCTCTCTCTCTTTTTTTTTTTCTCTCTCTTGGCATCTCTCAGATATCTTTATATACATGTTTCTTTTTTATCTTATTATTTGCACTGTTTATGTTTATGCTATGTTTAAAAACACACAAAAATTACTGTGCCATCACTCCAAGGAATGTTAAAAGTTGGATGTATAAATATTTGATGCTGTTGTGACTTTTTTTTAAGCTCTTGGGAAACATCACAGTGTTTATCATTGAGCAAACCTTCTTTGACATTTCTGGTGACCCCTTTCTCTTTTGGACACCAACAGTACATTGTGTATACCTCTGTAATAAAATGTAATGAACTATTCTATAATATTTGATTTTTTGTGTGTTTTATAGTTATAAAACTCATAGCAATGAATCATAATATTTTTACATACAGTATTCATCAGTTTGCCTGACTCTGGTGTGTATGAATTTTAGTCATCACAATTTATTTAAATAAGGCCAGCCCTCCAACAGCACAGCTCAGATTTCTTTTACCTTGGCATATTAACTGAAAATAATTGCATAAAACATGAACTTTGCTACTGGATTAATCTATATCACTACCAGTATCAGAAACTAATCATGTCACTTCTTCCAAATTCTTCTGGAGAATGATCACCGTGCATTTGTTAGTCAGTTTGTGCGCAGACAGCAAGGCATATAATTGCATAGCTTCCATGTTGCCTAGTGCTAACTCTTGTGAAATTCTATAGAAATGGATTATTGAAAGAAGAAATTGGATAATAAAAATATAGGAAAGAAACCAAATATGACATTTCTATAAGTGAAATTGGATGTGATAAGAGTTACAGCAAACATTTACAGCAAAACATATATAGGACTTGACCTAGGTATGCATGAAATTAAGGTGTGAATTATATTGAAAAAAGTTTGATGAATGTAAAAAAACAGGGTAAAGCTTCTTTGACAAGTTTTAGTTTAAATGACACTAGGAGCAGAAAGTAACTTATGGTTGAAATGGAATATTTGTTTCCACTTTGGAGTAAGTGTTTCCATTAAAAAAAAAAAATATATATATATATATACACACACACACACACACATACAATTAGGAAGTCTTCAAAGTTTTATGTATATTTATCTGCATTCCCCAAATAATGAAACATTGAACAGAGACTTTCCGAGGATGCAGGAGTGGCGTGTGGTTCCTCTCCCATACTGTAGTTACGCTGCAGATTACTACTTTACCATGTTCTGACAAATCCCTTTCATACTCTTTGTATAACATTTAGCATTAGTAAAACATACATTTATTAAAAGGAGGCAGGTTTCTTAAATCAAAGATTGACCATCCTAAAATATAGTTTAATTTTGAGAACACCTATCCACACATCTTTTTTTTTTTTTTTTTTTTTTTTTTAAACATATATTTTTATCCCCAGGGGTACAGGTCTGTGAATCACCAGGTTTACACACTTCACAGCACTCACCAAATCACATACCCTCCCCAATGTCCATAATCCCTCCCCTTCTCCCAAACCCCCTCCCCCCAGCAACCCTCAGTTTGTTTTGTGAGATTAAGAGTCACTTATGGTTTGTCTCCCTCCCAATCCCATCTTGTTTCATTTATTCTTCTACCCACTTAAGCCTCCATGTTGCATCACCACTTCCTCATATCAGGGAGATCATATGATAGTTGTCTTTCTCTGCTTGACTTATTTCGCTAAGCATGATACGCTCTAGTTCCATCCATGTTGTTGCAAATGGCAAGATTTCATTTCTTTTGATGGCTGCATAGTATTCCATTGTGTATATATACCACATCTTCTTGATCCATTCATCTGTTGATGGACATCTAGGTTCTTTCCATAGTTTGGCTATTGTGGACATTGCTGCTATAAACATTCGGGTGCATGTGTCCCTTTGGATCACTACATTTGTATCTTTAGGGTAAATACCCAATAGTGCAATTGCTGGGTCATAGGGCAGTTCTATTTTCAACATTTTGAGGAACCTCCATGCTGTTTTCCAGAGTGGCTGCACCAGCTTGCATTCCCACCAACAGTGTAGGAGGGTTCCCCTTTCTCCGCATCCTCGCCAGCATCTGTCATTTCCTGACTTGTTGATTTTAGCCATTCTGACTGGCGTGAGGTGATATCTCATTGTGGTTTTGATTTGTATTTCCCTGATGCCGAGTGATATGGAGCACTTTTTCATGTGTCTGTTGGCCATCTGGATGTCTTCTTTGCAGAAATGTCTGTTCATGTCCTCTGCCCATTTCTTGATTGGATTATTGGTTCTTTGGGTGTTGAGTTTGCTAAGTTCTTTATAGATTTTGGACACTAGTCCTTTATCTGATATGTCGTTTGCAAATATCTTCTCCCATTCTGTCAGTTGTCTTTTGATTTTGTTAACTGTTTCCTTTGCTGTGCAAAAGCTTTTGATCTTGATGAAATCCCAGTAGTTCATTTTTTCCCTTGCTTCCCTTGCCTTTTGCGTTGTTCCTAGGAAGATGTTGCTGCGGCAGAGGTCGAAGAGGTTGCTGCCCGTGTTCTCCTCAAGGATTTTGATGGATTCCTTTCGTACATTGAGGTCCTTTATCCATTTTGAGTCTATTTTTGTGTGTGGTGTAAGGAAATGGTCCAATTTCATTTTTCTGCATGTGGCTGTCCAATTTTCCCAGCACCATTTATTGAAAAGGCTGTCTTTTTTCCATTGGACATTCTTTCCTGCTTTGTCGAAGATTAGTTGACCATAGATTTGAGGGTCTATTTCTGGGCTCTCTATTCTGTTCCATTGATCTATGTGTCTGTTTTTGTGCCAGTACCATGCTGTCTTGATGATGACAGCTTTGTAATAGAGCTTGAAGTCCGGAATTGTGATGCCACCAACGTTGGCTTTCTTTTTCAATATCCCTTTGGCTATTCGAGGTCTTTTCTGGTTCCATATAAATTTTAGAATTATTTGTTCCATTTCTTTGAAAAAGATGGATGGTACTTTGATAGGAATTGCATTAAATGTGTAGAACACATCAATAAAAGTAAGAACAAGAACCATATGATACTCTCAATAGATGCTGAAAAAGCATTTGACAAAGTACAACATCCCTTCCTGATCAAAACTCTTCAAAGTGTAGGGATAGAGGGCACATACCTCAATATCATCAAAGCCATCTATGAAAAACCCACCGCAAATATCATTCTCAATGGAGAAAAACTGAAAGCTTTTCCGCTAAGGTCAGGAACACGGCAGGGATGTCCATTATCACCACTGCTATTCAACATCGTACTAGAGGTCCTAGCCTCAGCAATCAGACAACAAAAGGAAATTAAAGGCATCCAAATCGGCAAAGAAGAAGTCAAATTATCACTCTTCGCTGATGATATGATACTATATGTGGAAAACCCAAAAGACTCCACTCCAAAACTGCTAGAACTTATACAGGAATTCAGTAAAGTGTCAGGATATAAAATCAATGCACAGAAATCAGTTGCATTTCTCTACACCAACAGCAAGACAGAAGAAAGAGATATTAAGGAGTCAATCCCATTTACAATTGCATCCAAAACCATAAGATACCTAGGAATAAACCTAACCAAAGAGACACAGAATCTATACTCAGAAAACTATAAAGTACTCATGAAAGAAATTGAGGAAGACACAAAGAAATGGAAAAATGTTCCATGCTCCTGGATTGGAAGAATAAATATTGTGAAAATGTCTATGCTACCTAAAGCAATCCACACATCTTTTTTAATTAAAAACATATTTATTTATTTATTTGTTTATTTATTTAAAAACATATTTATTTATAAATATTAACATATTTATTTGAGAGAAAAAGCATTGGCACAGGGTGGGGGTTGGGAATGTGGGGGAGGGAGGAGAAGGGGCAGAGGGAGAGAGAAACCCTAATCAGACTTCATGCTGAGCACAGAGCTTTGAGATCATGACCAGATCCTGGCCAAGAGTTGGACACTCAAAGGACGGAGCCACCCAAACACCCCATACCTATCCATATTTCAATGAGAAAGCACAGAGTTTAAATGTTTCCATATATTATTTTTAAAATTTTCTCTGGAAGGAAGAATTTCGTTTTGTCGCTGTTTTGTACCTGACATTAAAACAATGAAAACTCACATCTCTGGGGAAAAAAAAATGAGTTCAGAAGATTTTGATGAAAATTACAAAGTTACTTAAAACAAACTAATAATAATGTGGTACCTTGCTTACTTCTGCTTCTGTGCCAAGTAGAAAGGAAGCAGACATTAAAAGGGGGAGAAGGTGGGTGGAGGTAGGGAGGTAGTGGGAAGAGAAGTCAGATTTTGGGTTCTGTTTGTTTGTTTTGACTTGCTTGGTTAACTGACATTTTAGAATTTCAATTTACTAGGAATATATATCTGAGTTATCTCTCTAGTCTTCAATTTAATAACTTTATTATAGGATCATGATCAGTTTAAAAATATATACCCAGATATAATAGAGAAATAAAAGAACTTGAATGGTTGTCAAATTATGCCATTTTTTTTCGAGGACGATGAGTTCATCAGTTCTTCAGTATGCTCAGGCATAAAATCACAAAAACATTTTATCCACATCAAGCTACAGAATTTAGCATCGAGTAGGCAAGATATGTATTAAAGTGACTCACTGCACAATACAGCATTTTAGCTACCTTTATTTTAGTGCATACTATTCCTTTATAGCCCATGACACCTACACTCTCTGGATAAATGCTTATACACTAGAAGAGGCTACTGCACTTTGCAGGACCCCATTCATTCATATCCCTTATTTCTTCCACAGCTTTGCTTTGCAATGTCACTTTATACTAAAAAATAATAATAATAATAATAAACAAAAAATAAAAATCTAAACCCACAAACAAACAACAATAACAACAACAACAAAAGCCTGAAGAGCAACTTCAGGCTTCTGCTGCCTGAATTACACAAGGGGTCTATTGCGGACTATCTGCATTAAATTAAGTTTTCCCCATCTTTTACTACAATGATACACAACGCATTTTAAAATTAACCCTTGTCTAGTAATTTAGAAAAGACTGTATTTTGAGTCTCACTGTCTCTTATATTTCTTTCTTGTACATAGGTTACTCCTACCCTTGGTACATAGTAGAATATTTTATATTTACGAATAGCGACTTGAAAGTGTTTTGCAATTATAATATGATTCATAAGATTAAAGAACAAAATAACTTTTTAAGGATGTGAGTACCTGAAAGATCACAAAATACTTGAATTCAATTGCATAAAGAACACATATGCATGAATTTCTGAGTTATCTAAATCTGATCTTTTTTGATTCACTCTGCTATTATTATTTCTCAAAATAAACTTTTAATTTAGATGGAGAGATCTTTCATTATTGCTCCATCTCATGGTGGTTGTTTTCTCCTTGCTTGGATGCTTTCCCCAAAGCTCTCCATAACTTCTCTTCTATATTCTGGTGGGAGGTGGAAAGGTGTCTGGAAATGGAGAAAAGGTGAGAGCATCTTCCTAACTGCTGATAATGTTTTATTACCTGATATTTGTAATGGCTATATAGAAGCATTTACGTTTTTCTTTTTTAATATTTTATTTATTTATTTGAGAGAGAGAGTGAGAGGGAGAGACAGCAGGAGCAGGGGGAGGAGCAGAAAGAGAGGGAGAAGCAGACTCCCCACTAAGCAAGGGAAGGCTCACACAGGGCTCAATCCCAGGACCCCCAGATCATAATTTAGCTGAAAGCAGATGCTTAACTGCTGAGCCATTCAGGTGGCCCCAGATGCATTTACTTCATAAACATTTATAAACCTGTATATACTTTTTGTGGATTTACCTATATTTCAATTGAAAAAATAATTACAAAGTAAAGAAATTATCAGAAAGTACTGACATTTAGTAGGGTGATGCCATAAAAGTGGTCCAGAATACAAATAATTACTTAAAGGAACTGTGAAGAATTGGAAGATTTTAAGATCTCTATTTAAAATGTAAAACTAATTCAGAAGATAAAAAAATTTAGGAAATTGATAGTATGATGGTTACACAGCGTTGTGAATGTACTTAATACCACTGAATCATACACTTTAAGATGAATAAAAGAGTAAATTAAAAAAATAAAATGTAAAACTATTGATTCAAGGATCTAGAGATGTGTTCATACTGTACACAATAAAATGTTTTCAATGATTTAATTTTTATTTACAATAGATTAATATTAGTTATTTTAGAATAAATAGCTGCTGGTAAGAATTTCCTAGTATATAAGTGGAATAAATGTGAAATGCGCAGTTACATATCAACTTTGAAGTTTATTTTATTCATCTTGCTTTGATTTTACCTACATAGGGAAGGAAAAATAATTTTCCTTTACTCTTCTAGGTTCTTGGCTGAGATATGGGTCTCAATATAATATTAATATTATATATTAATAAAATAATAACAATAATACCAGATTAACAGGAGAAGGACAAACAGAAGTTTAATAACATGTTAACTGAAGTTAACAGTCTTCAATGTGTGGCCACATAACTTGGCCTTGTCTTTCAGTCGGTGACAAACCACTGAAGGTTTGAAAGTATGTTTAAGGTTGTGGCCTGGGCCATTTTGGGGAGTTACTCAGTTTTCCTGGGTCTCTCCCATGTATAAACAAGGTATACATATTATTAAACTTCTGTTTGTTTTCTCCTGTTAATCTGTTTTATGTCAACTTAATTACTGAACCAGCAAAGAACCTACAGGGAAGAAAGGAAAACTTTCCCATCCCTACAATAGCATCTGTCATGTTGTTCAAATATAGTGGTACTAATTACCTCTTCATTGTAGCATTAAATAACAATAGTTCAACAGAGTAAATTTTAAAGGTCTGATTGATTTCAATGCACGATTCATAAGTGGGCAGCATCCTATCAAGGGAGTAGAAAGGAACCCCAAAGTGACACATACAGAAAGGGAAATGTTTTTAAACAGAGGGCAGGGAAGTCATAAACAACCAAACCAAAAACCAAAATCAAAAACCAAACAAAACAATACAAAACAAACAAACAAACCCAAAAAACAAACCAAAAAACAAACAAAAAACAGTATTATGTCAGGCAAGGTCAGCTCCTTTTGAGAGACAAAAGTTATTAGCTACCTCACTGGTGCTGACTAGGATATTCTAGACTGACTGTCTAACATTACATTCCTGAGGAAAGTTTCAACTGCAATTAGATTAAATATTAAGCCCTGGTTTGGTGACAGTGGGCCTAGCACAAGTGACTCTTTTTGTGGCTATGGTTTTCTTTTTAGTAAGTTCCCATCTTCATTCAGATCCTTAGCTTGACGTGGAGGTGTGAACAAACAGAGTTTGTCATTGCCACTCTCAGCTGTCACTGGCAGCTTTTGTTATTTCCTTTTGTGGTATCCATAGGTCATGATGTTTTTGCTTAACTCCTGTGGCATTGACAGGTCACACTTCCAGATTAATCATGTTTAAATCTATTATACTCTTCACATCTTTTCTGACATTCTAGTCCTAGGGAGATCATTTGCTTCATGGTTAGTGGCTGCAAATGTACATTGAAAGCTTTTGAAAAAATAAAAGACACCAGGAATATTATTATGATTATAGTAAGCAAGTTTTATCAACATTTGGAGTGCACTTTGAGGCCATGGTCCCCAAGACCCAAATCACGTAAAATCAAGTAAGTCAAAAAAAGACCACACTGAAGAAATCACCTTTTAAAGCCAAGTGGTTTGCTCAGTGATCACATGTAATGGAGTTTCAACTTCCCAGAAGTGTTAATCCAGATACAGCAGGTGGTATCAACCACAGAACAGACATCTCCTTGCTCAGCTAAAAGATAATCAAGGGTGATCCTGTTATTAAGGACAACCCTAGCCAGAGCATCTCAGGAATTTTTTTTTTTTGGGGGGGGGGGTAGGGGGTGGATGAGCTACTGCCTTAGCAATGGATTCTGCAAAGCTTCTAGAGTTATGGAGAGGTTTCTGATCATATTCTCACTTATATTTACTTCTAATCTGGAAGGTATGAGCTTGCCAAAAGAAGTGAATCCTGATTCATGAATATTTTCTAGTAGATCCTTCCTAATTGGATAAATCCAAGGGATTTGAACAATGAGGTATCTTAGTTCATTTGTGGCAAGTTAGGTGCGTTGTTAAGTAACTTAAGAGGCATTGCCTGGCAATGTGCCAGCTATCTGGGCTTTCACAGATCCAGGATGGATGATGAACACCACCACAGACAAACTCTGTTGGGTTACAAACAATTCCCATTAAGAAGGTACTATTAATGTGTTCATTTGCAGGGATTTCTGTGTTTATCCATTCAAGCTAGGGCCAAGCAATTTTTCAGCATACATGGGAAGAAAATGTCCTAATCTGAACTAAAGACTTGTTCTAAATACTTTGCAAATAAGGTTACTGCTGGTGAGTTACTTAGTGAGGCAGGAAAATGCTAATCTAGATATTCATGGTAATGAGGGGGTGCAAAAATACTAAAATTTATGTAGATATCTGAGTAAGTATGGTTATCACTGGAGAAGGGAAGAACAAGACACTAAATGTTCTGGTTGCACAAAATAGCCATGGGAAGAGACTGCCAAGGAGGGGTGACCATAGTTTGTGGTGATATTGGATATAGAAGAGAAATTGGTCACAAGAAGGACCTGAGGGTCTTTAGCATTATGGATAGATTAGATATCTTGGTGACAAATCCAGCAGTCTGAAATTTTACCCTCCTTAACAGTGGCCTGGGAGATTTAGGTGGACGTGTTATTTTTCTAGACTAATACTGGACTAAAGAAAAGAAAGGAAAAAACAAAACAAAACAAGTTTTCATGCCCTATGAATGTGTAGAGTCTTGATCTGGCATCTTGTGTGAAAGCAGTCTACTTCCATGTCAGCTACTTTCCTTCCTTGTCCATTTCATTCAAAGGTCTCCAGCAACTTCAGTAATAGTTATCAGGTGGAATCTTCTTTAGCTATGAGATGCGTACCCCAAGGCTCAATACATTCTTGTTTTTCAGGAGTTTCAGTGGTCAGGAGCACTTGGTAAGTTCCCTTCTAATAGAGTTCCAGGGCTATTTTCCTCTGATAAATTTCCAGAATACTCAGTCATAAGCTCCAGGGTTAGGCCAACAGGATCCTTTCAACTGCAATTCAGGAAGTCTTCTTTAACCTGTCATGAATGTCATGATGACAGGCTGCAGCATAAGTCATTAAAGATTTAAGGGATGCCTGGGTGGCTCAGTTGGTTAAGCGGCTGCCTTCGGCTCAAGTCATGATCCCAGCGTCCTGGGATCGAGTCCCACATCGGGCTCCTTGCTTGGCAGGGAGCCTGCTTCTCCCTCTGCCTCTGCCTACCATTCTGTCTGCCTGTGCTCTAACTCTCTCTCTATGACAAATAAATAAATAAAATCTTAAAAAAAAAAAAAAAAAAAAAGATTTAAGTGTCTGCTTGCTTTAGCATGAAACAACAGAAGTCACCAGAAATTTGTATACCAATAGACATTGGTCTACTCGAGACTATTTCATTAGAGTGGTTTATGTTTCCCAAAGAGGGATTATGAACAGTCAGTAAAACTATAGAGAATACCTTAGGCCAAGGGAGTCCAGTAGTTACTGTAAGTTGAGATTTTTAGTTTGAGGATCTCATTAATTCTTTCAGCCTTGTCTGATGATTGAGGGTAAGAAGGACAGTGATAATTCCAAGAAGTCTGCAAGATTTTCATTATGGCTTATGTAATTTGTCCCATAAAGTGAGTGTCTCAATCACTGGAGATTGTGGACGGGATATCCCAAGAGGGAAACATGTTTTCTAATAGTTTCTTTGCCACTGTGGTGCCATCAGCATTGTGGAAGGGGAAGGCTTTGGTCCACCCGAAATACACTTCTACAATAACACGTGCATATTGATAATCCATACCAAGTGGTAGTTGAATGAAGTCCAGCTGCTGGTGGTCAAAAGGTCCACAACAAGGATGTCTGAAGTGTTTGGGGACAAAAAGTAGTTTTCTAGGATTATGGACCCAACAGGTTAGACATGGGTCGTAGACTGTTTTTGCAATTTCATAGAAGTCTCCTTACCCATGTCTATTCAAAATTTGATTCATCTTAAATGCATGATGGTGGGTAAAGAAACACCAAAACAAAACAACAACAACAATAACAAAACAAAAACAAAAACAAAGGGGGTTAACAGGGATCTGGGAAGAACCAAGCAGCTATCTTGGATTTCCATAGTCCAGCTGCTTATATAATTTCTGATCATTTAATTGGATGGAGCACATTGTTGCCATGTCACAAGGACGTCAATGTGGCAAAAGTGTAGCAATTAATTTTTGCTAATTTTTGCCAAAACAGATGGATTCTGTACACCTGGCATTCCCATGATACTCCGATTTAATCCTTTGAGCGTGAGCTTCAATTTTGATCGCAGCCATTTGAGCATAGCAAGAAGGCTTGCTTGTTGTCCATTTTCGACTGGGGTTCTAGAGCATGTAAGAAAAATCCTTTGTGTGGACAGCATCCCCAAAACATGGATGACCCGAAAGACATACTGGATGACAATGTAAATGTTAACAGTTTATCCTTCTAATAACTGACTCAGGTAAGGACCTGGAACTCTATTTGTGGGAGGTTTCCCCTTGCAAGTAGCTCATATTGTGTAGTAATAGCATAACTAGATTGGAAACTCGCTTTATTATTTTTACAGTATGACTCCTCAACAAACAAGATTAAATCAGGGTTAGTTAAAAGAGTGTCTCGTAAATCAGGACACCTTGTCAGAAAATGGGTTTGCAAAAGGGATGCAGCCAATGGAGCTCAGCCCTTATCTGGCAGAAGCAGCAGTGTAGCAGGATTAAGAATGCTGCAATGTTTAAAATGTAGATTAGGTAACAAAAGCAGAAGGATCTCATGGGAATTTAGTCTGCATGAGGAGAAATGCTGAGTCAACTCAGAGTTAAGAAGACTTTGTACAGAATTTGTAAATAAACGCCATTTGCTAAGATTTCTACTAATTTTGTAACTGCAGCTATAGCCTTAAGACAAGTGGTTTAGGTACAAGCAACTGAATCAAGTTCTACTCTTTAATAGGAAACAGGTCTATGTTTATTACCACGTACTTGTGTGAGCATTCCGAGGGCTAGGTTATCTCTTTCATGCACAAACATAAGTTTGTGAAAAGTTTTGAGGAGTTGTGTAGCCCTAGAGCAGGTAGTTTCTTCAGTGCTTGTTTTTTTTTGTTGTTTGTTTGTTTGTTTGTTTAAAAAAAAAAAAAGGCGGCTTGCCAGTGTTTATCTTCCCAAGTGACCAAAACTTTGGTTCATGGAGTGGGGAAGTCAGTGGAGAAAATTGAGTCTACAATACCCAGAAATCCACAAAGTTGTCACTTAGTTGTAGGCCTAGGAAATTTCTGGGATTAGCTGAATCTTTTTTTGGAGATAGCGGGACTCCTTCATACTTAGATTATAACCTAGGTAATGAACAGTGCCTAAAGATAATTATAATTTTTCCTTTTTTTTAGGGACCATATGTTACTTTTCAGCTAACTGTTGTAGCAAACAAGAGGAATCTTTTGTGGATGCCTCTTTAGTAACTGAGCATAGCAAGAGGTTGTTTACATATTGTGAAAGGTTTGATTTCTCAGGAAGCTAAAGGGTGCATAAATCTCCGTGAAGTACTTGGTAGAAATAAGAAGAGCCCTCGGTGAATCCTCGAGGCATAACAGTCTGAGTAATTGTTGATTGTTCCAAATAAAAGCAAATAGATTCTGGCTGTTAGAATCTATGGGGATTGCTAACTAAGGTTGAGAAGAGGTCTATAATAGTGAACCATTTCAGTCTGGTGAAACTTGCAACAAAAGGGTCTTCAGGTTTGGAACAACTAAGAAATGGGAAATAAGTATCTTGTTAATGACTCTCAAGCCCTGAACAAATTGCCAGCCCCTCCTATTAGGTTTTTGGATTG
This sequence comes from Mustela lutreola, assembly GCF_030435805.1. Taxonomy (NCBI): domain Eukaryota; kingdom Metazoa; phylum Chordata; class Mammalia; order Carnivora; family Mustelidae; genus Mustela; species Mustela lutreola. The sequence continues at coordinate 110,196,998 of NC_081295.1, forward strand.
GCAAAGTCAGTGTATTTCAGGGGCTTGTGAAGGGAACGATTAGCCCCTGAGTGATTAAGTCTTCTACTATGGGAGTGAAGCTTTGTATGGTCTCAGGCTTTAGTGGATATTCAGGCAATTTAGGAGAAGCTTTAGTCACATCTATTGAATCTTTATAGGCTCTGTACTTTTCACTCTTCCAATGTCAGTATTAGAGGCAGCCTGCAGCTTTTCAGGTACATTGATTAAATTAGGGACTTTCATTGGAATTATTTTTCTTCTTCATTCAAAAGCAGAATGTAAAGAACATAAAAGACCAGGTGGGTTGGTTGGTCAGGAAATTCTAAGGTGAGGTCTCTATTGGTAGCAAAATGTCCTTTAACTTTAGAAAGGATATCTCTACCGAATAGATTGAAAGGGGCTGTATCTCATAGCAAAAGGGAATATGTTTTTTTAATAAAAGGTACCAGAGTCATTTGTACAGGTTGAAACAGAAATTCTGTCTGAGATTTACTGGATACTGCCAACATGGAATACTTTTTTTTCTTTCTTTTTCCGCCCCCCGCCCTTCAAGAGATTTGTTTTCCTCTGAGAAAACAGGTTAAATAGAAAGCATAGCTCTAGTATCAACTAATACTTGGCAAGGTTTCTCATTAATTTCAAGTTTAATTTCCTCTTGAGTGTTTAAGGAAATCATTGGTAGTTTACTGGAGGCCCTAGGAGTCATCAACTCTGGGAGGTCTCCATATGGAGGGGCTACCTTGAGGGTAGAGATGGGAACAATCAAGTTGAAGAATTTGCATAGGACCTTTGAAGACAATCTTTCTTGTCCCTGTTGATTACAAGTGAGATGTTGATTTTTGGGCCAATGCTTTCATGATAGTATTCTAAGAAGGCATAGTATAAAAGGCCCAGGTATTATTGGAGGACTCTAGCCTTCGTGTTGCTGTGGCTGCAAGGCTAATAGCATAGCAGATTTTTTTTTTTGAAGTCTTGCTCCAGGTTATTTCAAAGTGCCCAGCTATGACCATGAGTTCAGTCAGAGGGTTGGCTTCTCATCCTATTTTCTGCCTTTTTATTAATCCATTAATCTCAGGTTATAATCCATTTACAAAAAGAATAGCTACAGCAAGTTTGGTCACCTTATTTATTGTATGGAACCTGGAATACCATCAGAAGAGGACTTCCAAATGAGCTTTAAAGTATGCTACAGATTCATTTTTCTTTTGTTTGCATGTTTGTATAATAAACCAGTGACTCAGTAAGGGCAGAAAAAACCCTAAGAATAAACTGTAAAAGTTCAGTAGTTATTTCTTAAGCTCTTTCTGATCTGTAAGGAGAGCACATTGAGGATCAAGGGTCTCAAATATCATCCTCAAGATTTTGCCATTTTGTGACTCAGTGGGTTAAAGCCTCTGCCTTCAGCTCAGGTCATGATCCCAGGGTCTTGGGATCGAGCCCCACATCAGGCTCTCTGCTCAGCAGGGAGCTTGCTTCTCCCCCTCTCTCTCTGCCTGCCTCTCTACTTACTTGTGATCTCTGTCTGTCAAATAAATAAACAAAATTTAAAAAAAAAAGATTTTGCCATTTTGGCTTCTTGTATCTATTTTTGAGCTTCACTAGGTCCTACCAATATGTGCACTACTGATACAAATCTGACAGCCAGATTTTTTCAAAAAAAAAAAAAAAAGCCAAACTTTTGGGGATCCTCCCTAGGATTAGGAAATTCTTGAACTCTGACTCTGAGTTCAGTCTTTGATCAAAGGGTGAAATATACATCAGGAGTTTTGTCTGCAACCTTGGGTAGTTTTATTTTTAAATATTTCAAAAAGTAACTTAAATAATCTCTTCAGAGTAGAAAGGCATTTCAAACAGAGAATTAGTAAAATGTTAGTACTCGCTAAAGAAAAGGGGAGCAGTAGGAGTCACATCAGTTATATAGTCTTTTGTTTTAGTTATCTCCTATGTCTTTACTTTTAAACTTGTCTTTCAATAAAGCTATCTTGGAGTCTTGAAGTCTTTTGGAAGTTTTGGCATATAGATTAAAATAGTTGTCTTATTCTGTTTATTTAATTTGGGGACACTTGTTTTCAAATATGCTTCTTAAATGAATGGCATTGTCTAACTGGAACATGCCCCATAATGGCCATTGCAATTCTAGGTTGTTTTTAGTAGGATTTTGTCATTTTTTAAGGTATCAACAGCTACCAGGACTATAGTTCCTAAACAGGTGTGTCATCAGAAGATGATATGCTTAATTCTTTGGAATTAAAGATCCCATTTCTTTTAGCTAGCCTTTATCTACACAAAACAAGAATAACAAACATGTGCTTCTTAATGTCTTAGCAGTAACCAAGTGATATTACTGCATTCTAGCCACTAGCCAAAAGAAACTCCTATGTACACATCCAATAATTCCCACTACGGAACCTGGGACAGGGGCATGGATCGAAAGACCAAATTTAACAAATGGGTACTACAATCTGATTTCAAACAAATGGTGTACTGCAGCTGCCATCAGTAGTTCCTAACATGGAATCTGGGGAAGGATTCCAGACAAATGTGGAACTGCAGCCAGCAGGATGCAACATGGAGTCTGTGTCTGGAACCAATGACCAAAATTTCCACATAAATGGAGAACTGCGATCCAAATTATCAGCATTTCCCACTGTGGAACTAGTGATTCCAAACAAATGGGGAACTGACTCAAAACCCAATTAGATTGGGGGCTCAACACAAATGGAGCTCAGAACTGAGAGGAACTTAACTACATCCCTCAAAGATGGTAAGAAAGGCAGTGAACTCAAAAGGGGTTCATGGGTGCCAGGTCTGTGTTTCTCATTGTCCCTGAATATTATCTGAAGTTTGCTTCTGATTCCAGTGCCACTGCCACCAAATCTGTTAATATATATATATATATATATATATATATATATATATATATATATAAAATCTGTTTCTAGGTAAAGTGAAGAATCTTTAAAAATAGGTATCATGTCTGTTTTTTCATCTTCATATACATATGTCTAGAAAAGTTTTTAGAACATTATCCAGAACAAGTATAGAACATAGAAGTTGCTTAAGATATAATGAAACAATTTATTTATGGCATAAAGTATTTTAGATCAGACTATCCAGATCTTTTTTCATGACTACATAAAATAGATCAAAAAGGAACTGGCCACAGGGGAAAAGCATTCTTTGAACCAAAGAGAGTGAGAAAGTACGATGTAATTTCAATTTGATTATAAAGAACTGTTAAAGTATTTTTGAATGTTTTTCTTTCTTATAATGTGGAAATTTTTAATGTATACAATAATATCTTATACTTTTAATCCACTAAGGGAAAAGGAAATGTGAACATTTTTCTTTTTCTTTTTTTTTTTTTTTAAGATTTATTTATTTTAGAGAAGGAGAGACACAGAGAATGAGAATGCAAGTGGGATGAGAAGCAAAGGGAGAGAATCTTCAAGCAGATTCTCCATTGAGTTCAAAGCTTGTTGGGGTTGGGGGGTTGGGAAGCCTCCATCTCATGACTTATGAGATAATGACCTGAACTGAAATCAGGAGTTGGACACAACCAACCAAGTCATCCAGGTGCCCTGAAATGTGAACATTTCTAATGCATATAATATTTAATATTTTAATTTAGTTAAGAGAAAAAATTATTTTCATGTGGAGCTTAGCATGGATGTACCCAAAATTGTTCACCATGGAGGTACACATTTTTAAGCTTTATCATTAAAGTTTTTTTATTTAATTATCACAACTATTTGGGGGTGTAGTATCAAAAAAAGGTAACATTTGTGAGGAATTTAAACATCAAAGAGGCTACATGCCTATGTTGCAATCCCTCCCAGTGTGAATAAATGGTACTGGAATCTGAACCCAGTTAGATTTAGCTGTGAATCTAATTTTGTTTGTTTGTTTGTTTGTTTTTTGCTTTTCTTATTTTAAAACTGGCAGAACTGAGATGGAGAGATATAACAACACATTAAAAAAAAAAAAGACAAAAAACATTGGCAGGTAAGAGAAGCAACTAAAATTGATTTTGTGTATACTGTGTTCAAACTTGGGTCATTTCATTCCTAAAAAAAAAGGAGGTATATATTATTTACCTAAGTTAGAGCTTTAAAAACTGTGATTCAAAGGTCAGTTTAATTTAGGCCATCCTCATAAATCGCAGGAAAGAAAAGATGTGCATACAAATCTCTTTGACGTTAACACTAAAAATCTTAGGTCAGCATATTATGGGGGAATGATGAAACGTGAATAGATATTAGTTTAAAGTTTGCCCAAAATGTTCTTCACAGAAAAAGGTATTGCAAAAAGAGAAGAGAAAAATGCCCTATTTGGAAGTCATTACTAGTTTCCATTTCTGGACCAAATAGAGAGTTAAACAGATTCAAAATGCATACATAAGATTAACATCTAAACAGTATATTGATACCTTTATTGACATTGAATTAAGATCTGATTCTTGATAACAATGATTTTTTCATGGTTGTGAAATGTCATTGTTGAAGATACACTGAACCACAGAACACTTAAAAGCAAGTGTGTGTTTTGGAAATGTTTGACCAAAGGGAATAAAGTTGAGAAAATAATTTTTTTTTCATAATTTACTAGGTTTATTAGCAAGAACATAAAGTATTTATTTCTAATTTTTGCTATCTGTAAATATTGTTATATTAACTTAAAATTACATTATTCAAATCCAAATGGAATTATATTTAAAAAAATGTTTTAAATGTTAAGTTTTCTGGATCCCATTAATTAGAAGACAAACACACTCTGTTTTATTTCCAAAGGTACAAAGATATAACTAGTTGCATCACAAGTAACCTTCAATGATAGGTCATCTTAGCAACACAATGATTCAAAAGCAGAGTTTATGGCTACTCTAATTTATATACTGTGGAATGAAATGTCACAGAGGGATATTTTAAGATGAAAATCAGTCATTTTAAATTCTTTCTATTTTTGAAGGGATTGAAGACTAATAAAGATATATTTTAAAGTAAAACTGACAAATATAATATTGAAATCAAACCCATAACATAAAAGCAAATATTTTGAACAGCTCTTTTAAAAAGTTATGTTTTTGATTATATAGTTAAGTTATTCATATGAATAAACAAAAGCAGTCTTCATAAATGTGTAATGTCAACTTTTCTGCCAGATATATTTCCTCCTTTGAAAATCCAAAATGAAAAGTCATATTAAACTTCCTACCTCCTCTACTTTGAGACCACATTAACATAATTGTAAAAAATTAAAGAATAGAGGCACCTGAGTGGCTCAGTGGGTTAATCCTCTGCCTTTGGCTCAGGATATGATCCCAGAGTCCTGGGATCAAGCCCCACATGGGACTTTCCGCCTAGCAGGGAGCCTGCTTCCTCCTCTCTCTCTGCCTGCCTCTCCGCTTACTTGTGATCTCTGTCTGTCAAATAAATAAATAAAATCTTTTAAAAAAATTAAAGAATGTGTGAAATCACAATGAGGAAGATGATATGGGGATATTTCAATGTATTTCTAGAACATGCTAAGAATATAAACAAATGTTAATTTATGAAACATAAGATGTAGTTTTCCTAGGCTCTTAAAGTGTAGAGGGAACTGAGCTGTTCAGCAGGACCATATTGAGAGAGGTTTTCAGTCTCAGGGGCCCAAACATGGCATCCAGCTTTTGTCTAAGACCATTTGAAATTCTGCATTTAAAAAAGAGAATCCTTTTTCTCTCTCTTAAAGCCTCTTCCACATTTTCACATTGAGTTGCTAACAAGTTGTTATTTAGAGACATAAAACTGATAGAATACTCTCTTGAGAAATGGAACAAAGGCTTTGTAAGAATAATTACAGCTAATACAGATGATATGGCTTTTAGGGATAGCCAGAAATAACATACAATTCAACCATAATATGCATAATAATGTGCAATACACCTCAAAGTGTAGCTGGCCAATTGATATTTTTTCAATACACATATTCCTCCCATGGAGTCTCTGCGTTGCAAATATGAACAATAAATACATATTACCAGTGTATTAAGAAAAACATGGGAAACATTAAAAGAGGCCAAATACATGGAAACCAGGGACCTGATCCCAGACAGTGAGCTAATACAGATAATTGAAGATAACATTTAAAAAGACTAGTAAATGTCTTCTAATATATTTGGAAAGATTTTGCAGACATAAAGCAGGAACTGGTTGCTACATAAAAGATTCAGATAATGGGAAATAATAGCATTTTTAAAAGATTTTACTTATTTACTTGAGAAAGTCAGGGGAGGGAGAGGCAGAGAGAGAGGGAGAAGCAGACTCCCTGTGGAGCAGGGAGCCCAGCACAGGGGCTTGATCCTAAGACCCCAAGATTAGGACCTGAGCTAAAGGCATATGCTTAACCCATTAAGCCACCCAGGCACTCCATCATTTCTTTTTAATTATTAAAAAAATTTTAATTAAAAATTAAAATTTAATTTAAACAAATGGAGTCAGCACACCGTCTTTGGGCTGAACCATGGTGGACGTTGAAGGCAGCTGACCTGTAGCCTGCAATGCCCCAAATGGTCTCCTGTGGAAGCCTGAGCCAGTGTGTAGCTCTCTCCCTTTGTCTCCTAATCATGTCCACCAACAAGAATGCTATTTCACCAACTGCACACCTTAACAGATTTAAGAAGAAGAAGAAACAGTACAAAAATAAGACGGCACTGAATAGAAGTTAATGTGGACCTAAGGAAAGCTAAGAAAGATGACCAGATGTTGAAAAGGAGAAATGTAAGCTAATTTCCTGATGACACTACTTGTCCACTTCAAGAAACCAAAACAACCAGGGCACTGAATTGGTCTGTTGATGACTCTGTCAAAGGCATAAATAGCAACAATTTGGAAAGCCAGCTCCAGGCTGCTCAAGCTACTAGGAAACTGCTTTCTAGGGAAAAACAGTCCCCCACAGACAACATAATTGGATTGGTTTGAGTCCAAAATTTGTGTCTTTCTTGAGCAGAGCTGATTGTAATCCCATTCAGTTTGAATCTGCCTGGACCCTCTCTAACATTGCTTCAGGGACATCAGAACAGACCACGGTTGTGGTACATGGAAATGTTATCCCAGCATTCATTTTTCTGTCGGCATCTCCCCATGCCCACACCAGTGAACAAGCTGTATGAGCTCTAAGAAATACTGCAGGTGATGGTTGGGTTTTCTGAGACTTGATTATCAAGTTTCAGCAATTGACTCACTGTTGGTTCTCCTTGAAGTTCCTGATAGGTCACCTTTGGTGTGTGGTTACTACATAACCTTATTGAACATCTTGAAAACTTTGTCTCAAGAAGAATCTTGTTAGATGAGGTCGAGCAGATTCTTCCTACTTTAGTTCATCTCCTGCATCATGATGATCCAGAAGTATATTAGCAGGGATTTACTGGGTCATTTCCTACCTTATTGTTGGTCCAAAAGAACGAATTGAAATGGTTGTGAAAACAGGAGTGTGCTCAACTTGTGAAGCTTCTAGGAACTACTAAATTGTCCACTGGGACTCCTATGCTAGGAGTCATAGGAAATATTGTCACTGGGAGAGATAAACAGACTCAGGATGTAACAGATGCACTTGCTGTCTTTCCCAGCCTGCTAACGAACCCAAAACTAATATTCAAAAGGAAGCTACATGGACAATGTCAAATATCACAGCTGGTCATCAGGACCAGATACAGCAAGTTTTGAATCTTGGCTTAGTCCCATTCCTCACTGATGTTCTCTCTAAGGCAGACTTTAAGACCCAAAATGAAGCTGTCTGGGCTATGGGCTGTTATACAAGTGGTTGGACAGATGAACAGATTGTATATCGCATTCATTGTGGCATAATAGAACCACTGATGAACCTCTCAACTGCAAAAGATACCAAAAGTATTCCAGTTATTCTGGATCCCACTTCAAACATCTTTCAGGCTGCTGAGAAACTAGGTGAAACTGAGAAACTTGGTATGATTGGAGAATGTGGAGATCTAGACAAAACTGAAGCTCTATAAAGCCATGATAATGAGTCTGTGTACAAAGTTTCATTAAGCTTAAACTTAATTGAGAAGTATCTCTGTTGAGGAAGAGGAAGATGAAAATATTGTATCAGAAACTACCTCTGAAGGCTATGCATCTCAAATTCAGGATGGCACTCCTGGGACCTTTAACTTTCAGATTATATAGCAAAGCATAAATTTGTTTGTATACCAAGTTTGGTATAAGTTTTTCTTACTGTTTCTCTACTAAGAACTCTTTTTAAATGTGTTTTGTTACTGTAACACTTTTTTGCAAGGAAGCTATACTTGAGTGTTCCAAAATGTCCCTACTGTATGAAGCTTCTCCCCTCAGTGGGTTTCCTTAGTTCTATGTGGAATCTCACATATTGCAGTGTTCTGTAAGTAAAGATTAACTTCCATACTTTTCTCTTTCTTTTTTATTTTTTTAATATTTTATTTATTTATGTATTTATTTGTCAGAGAGAGAGAGAAAGAGCAAATAAAAGCAGAGTGGCAGGCAGCGGCAGAGAGAGAGGCAGGCTACCCGCTGAGCAAGGAGCCCGATGCAGGACTCGATCCGAGGACCTGGGATCATGACCTGATCTGAAGGCAGTGGCCTAACCAACTGAGACACCCAGGTGTCCCTAAACTCCACACTTTTCTTAAAAAAAAAAAAAAAAAAAAAGAAAAAATATTCTTTAAAAAAAATAAACAAATGGAGTCAGACTAGAGTAGAGAAGGGAAATCTTTGGGCCTAAGCTGTACAGCTGGTCCAGAGAACAATAATTCCAGTTTGGCTGCAGAACATAGAACTCATGAGTAAAGGTGATTTGGGAAAATAGAATTTAGGGGACCAAAGTACATAAGTAGAATCTTAGACACAGTAGAAGATATGACTGAATAAGAAGACACAGACAAAAAGAAAAACATTACAAGTATCAAGGGGTAAATAGGCAAAGAAATATTACAAGAAAAGTAAAGTCCAAATATAGAGATAACAAAAACCATGATGTCCTCTGAAAATTTTATAATGTGGATTAGAGATCCAATGGAACTTCACACTAGGTATATTCAGGATCATATATTATAGCATATTATATTTATATAAATATAATATATATTATATTTAGCTGAGAGTTCTGTCATGATTAATAGATTATAGTACATGATCTCTTATTCAATATTTATAAAGCATAATAATATTGGATATTATATTTTAGGATAAACATAGAACACTGTTAATGTTACCATGGTTATAGAGGAAAATATACATCTTAACATGGAAAATGTAAAAATAAAGTTTTGGTTGACTAAGAAAAAATTAAAAATGGGAGAAGTATTGATAGGAGGGCTGCCTCATGTTACTTAATGGTGACTAGGATACACTCTCTGGAGAAGTGACATATTACAGAGGTGTTTAGTAGGGAATGAAAGGGCATTTATAATTTTATGAGAAAAGAGAAAGAAGAAGATTGGTTATAATTTTTAATTTCAGTAAAATTATGCATCTAAATAATTACATAAAGATCAAGGCCATATATATTGCTGAAACATAGAAGTAACCACCAGGAAAGTAAAATAAAATAAAAAAAAAGGTTGAGGATGTAGTCTCTGGAAGAGACCAAAGAGTAATAGTTAAACAAGGGCTTATTGCTTTTCATTTTTAAGTTGTTCTCTATCATTTTAGAAATGCAAGAATAAGTTGTTTTAAAAGAAAAATCACGTAGGCAAATGCAAGGTTAACATAATTAATTATTTAAAAAAATAAAAAGACAAACTAATCCTCATTATCAGACCTCCAAATATGTTGATATTACCTTTATTTGTTTTTTTCAGAAAAAGCAGTCAAGCCAATAGGTTGACCTCTGCTCCTGTGCCTCAGTTTTAGCTTTAAATAAGCCAATGAAATGTTAATAACTTCAACAGTTTGAAACACTTTCTAAAGAAAAATCTTTCATTTTGAAATAATTTTAGATTTACAGAAAAGTTGAAAAGATATTATGGGGAGTTCTCAATATCTTTCACACAGTCTACTCTGTTAACATGTAACAATGACATGTTCATCAAAACTAAGTGATTTAAAGTAATTACAATAATATTAACTGAAGTCCAGACTTTCTTCATGCTTTCTAAAACTTTCACAGATACCCTCATTCTGTTCCAAGATCCAAACCACGACATCACCTTCTATTTAAAGATTTGGATGTAAAAGTCTTAGAGGAGAAGAAAAGTTAAGATCACGAAAGCTTGTCATCCCTAGGAGCTGGCAATTAAAGGTTCTTAGGGAATTAAAAGATAATTAAGACTCTTAAGGGAATGACGCTACAGAGGTGAGTGCATTGTTTGCTTAGATGATAATCATAGACCCAGTCTAAATCTCCATGACTGTTCTTTCTAAGAACATATCTAGCATCAAAAAATGAGCACTACAGGGAAGTTACACATCAAGTGGATTCATTAATATCAACTCTGTAGATTTCCAGGTACATTCCTCAGAAATAGCAGCCGTATCTTGAGACTCCTACTTTGGCTCCTACTTTGGAACAAGTTGGAAGAATGAGTCACTCCTGTCAGGTTTACCTTTTTTTTTCCATCCAGATAACGTCAACCAAATGATTTCTGTTTTTAAAAGTCTGGCATACTGAATACTTGTTTTTCTGAAGCTTAAGAGTGGGTTGGTATGAATGAAATAGTCTGTTGTTATTTTTCAAGTTAGCCTGAAAGCCATTTCATAACACATGTCAAAATATTGTGAATTCAGTTCACATTTCAGTTAAAAACAGTTTGAAACCTTTCACTAGGCTATGCTTACTTTAAAAAAAAATCCTTATCAAAGTCATCTATTATTGATTTCATAAGTTCGACAGCTTGTTTTTTCTTTTAAACAATACTAAATGATCATAAACCACACCTTGTACAAGAGGTTTTTTGTTGTTGTTGTTTTGTTTTGTTTTGTTTTGTAGGGACATATCTTCTTTCAATGACTCAGGTGAAAAAAATAAAAAGGCTTAATTTCCTTGTTAAAAGTGGGAACTGTTGAGGCAGACAGATTGACTAATGGGAGGCCAGTCAAATAGGGAAAAGAATTTTGAATATAAACTCTCTTAGAAATGAAATGCAGAATGTTAAACTACTCAGACACAGACTGTATTAAGTTATCTTAAGTACATACACCAAGGATCTATCTCTATCTATTCCTATCTCTATTATCTCTGTCTCCACCACTACTTCTATCTCTGTCTCTAGCTATATCATGTGTAGCCCAGATAAATAATATGTCTGACCAAAATGAAATGCATGACTGAAATACTAGGTATTCACAGGAGAGGTATTTTGTCACCTGACCTTACGTGGGACGAAAAGTAAATCAGATAAATAAAACTTTCCTGTAGGGGCATCTGGGTGGCTCACTGGGTTAAAGCCTCTGCCTTCAGCTCAGGTCATGATCCCAGGCTGCTGGGATCGAGCCCCACATCAGGCTCTCTGCTCAGTGGGGAGCCTGCTTCCCCCTCTCTCTCTCTACCTGCCTCTCTGCCTACTTGTGATCTCAGTCTATCAAATAAATAAATAAAATCTTAAAAAAAAAAAAAAACTTTCCTGTAGATTACTGTGTAAAACATGAAATGTAATTTTTGCAATTTTACATTAGAAAAATCCACTTTTTAAAAAATGCTTTTTAATAATTTTCACAAGCAGATATATAATATGCAAAATTAAGAAGCTGTATCACTAAGAGTCATCACACAAGCATGCAACTTAAAAGTATTCTACACAATGTATGCCAATGGGTCTGATATCAATCCTAGGAAGAGCAATTAAACTTAAATTTCCTTAGTTTGCTGATCAGTAAATAATGGAAAGTACTATTCTTTCTATAAAAACCAATAAGAGAAATATATATATATATATATATATGCATATATATATATATATGCATATATATATATATATTCTTTTTTTAATACACTAATGTGTGCAGCATTTCTAGTCCTTTAGAGGATAAGTGGTCCTCTTACTAGATGCACATTAAGATCATTAATATAATTAATGTCTCCAATCATTTTTTATAAAAAATGGTTTGACTCAAACCTTTAAAGTGTATTAAATAAAATATTTTTAAATGACAGATAATAGCTGTGGAGCTTAGTTTTCCATTTATGATTAGTTTCCTGGCTTGCGCAAGTATACTTTAGTGGTTTTTCTAATTTGGCAACAGGCACAAAATATTATTGACAAGTGCTTCAGTACTGTTTGGAAATTCATTCATATATTTAGTTACTCTGAAAAATGAATTCAAAACTTAAAATACAGGGGGGCGCCTGGGTGGCTCAGTGGGTTAAAGACTCTGCCTTCAGCTCAGGTCATGATTCCAGGGTCCTGGGATCAAGCCCTGCTTTGGGCTCTCTGCTCAGCAGGGGGCCGGCTTCCTCCTCTCTCTCTGCCCGCTGCTTTGCTTACTTGTGATATCTGTCTGTCAAGTAAATAAATAATCTTAAAAAAAAAACATCTTAAAATAAAGGAGTTAATGCAGTAAATAAATAAAGTAATAATGTGGGAAGCAATACAATATTTTCTCTGCCAGGGTATATTCTGTCATATTTTTCAAATGATAAGTTTTTGGCTAATAATTTTGTTAAATTGTCAAAAGAGAATAAAACAATGACTTATGTGAGAAAACACAACAATAAAATAAAACAAAGTAATTAGAATTACTAGTCTATGTTATGATGCTGCAAATAACAAAATCTTATGTAGACTGGCTAACTATAGGTTGAATCTAGCTTGTATGTATGTATTCTGTGCCTAAAAAGATTGCATAATTTTTTAAGAGGGGAAGAGGAATACTTAGATAAAGCTATGATAATATGGAAAATCATGTCCAAGAGGCATATAGTTCAAATTTTTATTTTAAACACCATTAGTCAACTCTAGTGGCTTACATTTTAATATATTCATTTTAACTTGTTTAATTTAAGCCTCACTTTTTGGTTTACATTAGCTTCATCATCACATATGCTAGAATATAATTCTATTGGCATAGATAAAATTTGGTTTATACAAGGTCAGCAAGATTTATATTAAGTATTTAATACCAAAACATGTATTTTTTATAATTTTTAAAATGAAGATATGGTGAAAACTAACAGCTTTGTAATAAAAGTACTGTTTTATACAATGACTTTTGTGAAGAGGATAGACAGCTATCATGAATTATGAGCATACTGCTGATTAAATTAAATAAAAATAATATAGGCAGAAAATGAAGCTGTTGGAGAGTTTAATCCGTCCGAATTTTTTGCCAGGGCTTTACATTTGTCTTAAAGAATTAAACATCCAGGGCGCCCGGGTGGCTCAGTGGGTTAAGCCGCTGCCTTCGGCTCAGGTCATGATCTCAGAGTCCTGGGATCGAGTCCCGCATCGGGCTCTCTGCTCAGCGGAGAGCCTGCTTCCCTCTCTCTCTCTCTGCCTGCCTCTCCATCTACTTGTGATTTCTCTCTGTCAAATAAATAAATAAAATCTTTAAAAAAAAAAAAAAAAAAGAATTAAACATCCAAATTCAGAAAAATCAAAATAAAAGAGAAAATCTCATTGCAAAGCAAATATAAATGCATTTGTTAGATCCCATTATTGGATATTATTTTATGAATTAACCATGTATAAATTTTTTATTTGATTGCAAGTGATAATTAAACAGTTAGAAGACTGAAACCCTACCAGAGTAATTGGTAAGTAGAGTTACCCCAAATGCAAGAGTCCAGAAACATGTAATAAAAGGAGACAGAAAAGAAATTTGAAATAAATTTCCTATGGTACAGAGAGAGGCTTCTTTCAGATGAATGTCCATGTAGGAAATTATTTTTCATAAAAGCCCACTATGGTCTATGATTATATCTGATGATGACTATAGCCAACTTTTAAAATGAAATATATTTGGAAAGCACTGTGGAAAACATTTATATGGAGAAGAATAAGATATCTGAAAGATACTGAACTTGCATAGATCTATAAAAAATAAATAAAATTAAAAAATGTTTTTGTAAAAAAAATAAATACAATCATAAAAATATAGTACCTTTGGAAAGGATGTAAAAAGGATAATTTTATATTTATCTGAAATCTAAAGGTGACAAGTGAACTACCACCAAAAGGCAAAACAAACAAAAAAGCAAACAGAATTAAAAAGAGGAGTGAAACATTCCTTGGATTAGATATGATAAAAGAGAGAATCTGTTTGAGAATAACTTCTCTTCTCTAAAAGATTTCCTGAAGGCATAAGCCAGGTTTTATTGTAGCTTCTACTAGGTGTATGGTATCTACTAGTACATTGGATATAATGTAACTATAATTCAATTATTCTCCAAGTGTGTTGGTTGAGGGTGAAATTACACAAGTGTTTTAATTCATTTCAGATCATTTATTTCTTAATAAGAAGTCCTTAGATTCATGGACACAAATTTCATATACTCTATTTAAAAAATGATGCCAAAAAATGACAAAAGAGGAAAAAAAAGGTATTTTTGGAAGTAAAGATTTGATATGTAACAATGAAGTAGGTTGTGTCAGGATGTCATCATCTCATCTGTTCTCACCCATTAGAACTCAGCAGCTCAGTTGCTGGTCTCCACTCTCCCATGGGCTTGTCAAAAAAAAAAAAAAAAAAAAAAAAAAAAAATGAAGAAACAACCATGGCCAAGGGCCATATAAACTATATATACCAAGAATTCGTGAGCACTCCCTGAATGGTTAGTGTGGGCAGAGCCAAACTTTGTTGATCTAAAATAGGTCTCCTTGGGGCGCCTGGGTGGCTCAGTGGGTTAAGCCGCTGCCTTCGGCACAGGTCATGATCTCAGGGTCCTGGGATCCAGTCCCGCATCCGGCTCTCTGCTCAGCAGGGAGCCTGCTTCCTTCTCTCTCTCTCTCTGCCTGCCTCTCAGTGTACTTGTAATTTCTCTCTGTCAAATAAATAAATAAAATCTTTAAAAAATAAATAAATAAATAAATATATAAATAAAATAGGTCTCCAAAAACCTTGGGGCAATGAGCTCCCGACTCCAAAAAGGCAACTCTCTTAGAGGCGGTGGTGAAAGCCAGGAAGCGGCCTCGAGATCATCTTATCTGTCAACACCAGCACCATGTGCCCTAGCGATGTGTTTATTCACACAGGACTTGACTTTCGTGTTGGCAGCTGGACATCAGCTTTCTGTAGACTAAGCCAGCTCTTCAGAGTACTGACTCCATCAATGGTTCCTACAGTGGCACACTTCAGCTGAACTTGGACTATATTCCTTTCATCCCTCCCTTGCCTGGAACAGTAGTATCATTAATCAACATTGCTTTGGAGTATGTTACCTTCTTATTGGCTAATTTAAAGACATTATTTCATATACTATAGGTTTGTGAAATTCACACATTGAGCGGATGTTCAATATGTCAATGGCAAAGATGGAAGAAATGATGCTTAAAGAAACCATGCATACTCATGTTCTTTCTCATTATCTTATTTATTTAAAGGACAAATATGATAAAGAAAATAAAGACTTGGAGACATCTTTTAAAGAACTTCAAACACATAATTTTGGGGAAACATTTAATCTAGTGTGTGAAATTGGTCAAAGGTACAAAAAATATGGCAAAGATGTTGAGTTATATTTAGAGGTTTTCAAAGAAGAGATGAGTCTTGAGCTAATTTTCTAAGAAGTGCAGAATTTTGATTTCTGTGTAATTGGTAAATACTTAAAATTATACATTAATAATTTTAATATACATTAATAAATTTAATATTCAATTTCATATAGGTACAAATGGTAGCTCTAATTTGATTGTTTCCTCCCAAAATATTTAATTTCTCAGATTTTTACTTTATTATGAAAATATTTTATAGCCACCTTTAATTTTTAAGAATTTATTGTCTGTTTACAAATATATTTACAGGCTCTTTTTTATTCTTGTCTGCTGGTTTGTCCTGGTAGAAGTTCACTTCTTAAGAACACCATCACCAGAGGTTGAAAAGGAGAACTATGCTAAATAAGAACACATTTTGATCCTATGTTTCCTCATATATAAATATACAGATATAATACGTTTAAACTCTTTTAAAATACAATTGACTATAATTTTGGTACTATTTAGAAAAAAAACAGAAAAACACTGATCTAAAATAATGAATTAAAATATATTATCACTATAATATTTCATTCTCAAAGGAAGTTAGTTTAGTCTTATTTAGCAACAGATTTAAAAATTTATAGATGCTCATGTACATATATAAAAAGGAAAATATAAATGATGTATACTAGGTAAAGTTTATCAATCATTTTTTTAAAAATTTTCTGAGTCAGACATCTCTAAATAATTTGCATCTCAGAATATTGGATGTCTATGAAAACCAGTAGTTATTAACAGATTTTCAGATAATAATGAGTACTCTTAGTTCTCACTCAAATAATCCCTTAATGATTCGAAGACTGACATACTGAGGAATTATGGTCGTCTGACTCTAGAGTAACAACGAAGCTCTGACTCGCCAGGCAATGACAGCTTTGACATGACTACCACCTGGCCAATAGTAACAGTAAAGTGGAACTGATTTTTGAGCTAATGCATGATTTCACAGTTGTTAATATGTGAAGAATGGACATAATCAATGTCTATAATCAATGGACAGAATCAATAAAATACAGTACTTTTTAACTCCTTAGCATAATCCCGAATGTTAGAAATGATAACGTAAGTGAAATTTTTAGTACAGATTAGGCACAAAATGCAATGAAAAATTGGAAAAATGTGGTAAGTGGAGTAAAATAAAATATATAAAATAGTGCTATTACATTATTGTGAGACTCATAAAATTGCTAGGGAGAGGCTGCATAGCCAACAGGCAAGGATTTCCGTGGGATACAAATGAACTCTAGGCCGAGATGTGTTTTGGAATTACCTAGTAGGCAACTTTATTTCCCTTGGAAAATAGTGACCAGGGGTGTCTCTCTCTGGCCATGAGAAACTATCTAGTATAGGACTAAGTGCAATAAACAAATATAATACTAAATAAAATATATGAAGCAGGCATTTTTGGACATTGTCTATCAAGCAAGCAGGACTTTCACCTCTGGGGGAAGAGAAACTCACAAGATGAGTCCCACACCAATTTGGCTTCTTGATGCAGATATTTTGGTCAGTGGCACTCATTCTGCTGAATTGTGGAGGCAGAGTGAAGAATCTTGAAACAGAAACAAGATGGGATCAGGAAGGAGACAAACCGTAAGAGGCTCAATCTCAGGAAACCAACTGAGGGTTGCTGGGGGTGAGAGGGAAAGGATAGGGTGGCTGGGCCGTGGACTTTGGGGAGGGTATGTGCTATGGTGAGTGCTGTGAACTTTGTAAGACTGATGCTTCACAGACCTGTACCCCGATGCAAATAATGCACTATATGTTAATGCATTATGTTATAATTTTAAAAAGAACCTTAAAACAGCTGAAATTTCTAAGGGGCAGTAACAAAGAAGAAGAACTGGGCAGAGAAAGGGTTCAAAACACAGAGACACATGAAAAATGATCTGAGTAACACAACTCGAGCTTTCATCCAGAATTAGTCTTCTGATCAGCCAGATGTTGGTAGTGTTGGTAGTGATTGTACTGAAACTAACACCTTGCTGGGTGAGCAGTGTTAAAATTAATAGTTCTTTCAAGCAAATACTAATTTAAATAACCACATTTAAGTGTGATGCCTTAGTCTTAAGATCAACTCATTTTTAGAACTGCTACCAAATCATGCAGGTAGTATATTGGGAGAGGTTACACTCAAGGCAAATATGATTTCAAACTATAAGTCTAGAATGATTTTGGAGAGGCAGATTTTCATATTTACAGAGAAAATTGTCTATATCAAACTTTCAGAATCAATTTACAAGGGTGTGCCTAATAAGATGACAAGAAACAAATCATGAAGACATGAGCCCATGTCATTTGTCTCCATAATAATGTTACACTCTAGCATTCTTTTTTATGTGCAAAGACTTGGTGATGGTATCTGTATTTATCATACGCAACTAGTGCAAGTAAACACAATTCAGGACCTTCTGAACTAGTTTTTCATCTAATATTATCACTTTCCATTGTACCACTAACCTCTCTTGATGTCCAAACCTGTCAAAGAAAGCACACACATCCGTGTGTGCACATGCACACACCACAGCTTCACAGACACACACACACACACACACACACATCTGACAAATGAACTTCATGTATGGAAGGTCAGTCTTTTCATCTGTGTCTGTAGTAGTTGACTCCAGTGTCCGTTACCATTTGTCTATATGTCTAGTAGTCTGAAAACTTTGTGTCTAATGTTCCTCCATATTCTAAATGGCTACACACAGGGTTTGTCTTTCTTTCACATCTGATTTATATCAGTCTGGGACTGGAATTCACTGCATGACGGGCTTCATTGTTTTCTGTGAATACTTCAGTCCTGCTTGCTTGGGACTCTCCTTTTTTCATCTCAGAGCAGAGTATCTGCTTAGGTATTCTGCTGTTCTCCGTGTTCTGTACGTGTCCTGAAAGCAAAGTCTACTTTAGCCAGCATCACTTCAGTGTGAAAAACACTGGGTTCTTTTCAGGACCTAATTTAGACATTTGACAAGGATGAATGGTATATAATGATAAAAACTCATAGATGTGGAGTGTGGAGAAAGTCTAATGTCATACAGACATGTAGAGATTTTATAACCCTTTCTTTCATCAGGTGGAGGGCATAATCCTTTGGTTTTTGAAGACTCAAATAAAGCAACTTGTCTTGATTCTCTTTACTATATTTTTAATATACCTGCATATATTTTCCAGATATAAACAAGGTAGATAGAATAATTCAATGGTGGATTTTATTTGGGAATTGTCAGTAAATATTTTAGTTCATGGTATTCAAGAGGAAGACTGGAGCATAGCTTCCATTTACTTCTTTCTATGCTTGGGTTGCAAGAATAAACATCAGAATATGGCATGGCAGTATCTTGATGCCTATCTCATGGATTTTCAATGATGCCTCCTGCCTATAAATGGGATATTTCCCAGAGGACTAAACACAAAATCTAACACCAATGTCTATATTCTTTCCAGCACTATCAAAGTACAAATAAAGATGACTTAATAGTAAACATTATTTTATATATATATATATATATATATATATATATATGCATTTAAGATTTTAATGTTTTTCATGAGTTAATTTTATCTTTATATAATATTCCTCTTAATTGCTAAAATCATTTTCCTAAAGTTCACTTGCTCTGGTATTAATTTGACCACTCTAGTTTTATTTTAATTATTGTTTTTATGGTTTAGCTTTTTCCAATTTTTATTTTAAACTGAAGTATTCCTTGTTTTTAATATAGGTTTCTTGTACAGTGTTCATAGTTTGGATTTACTTAATCCAATGCTCATCTTTGATTGTTTATATCACTTATATTTTTGCTGAGGAATAATTCATATACAAATTCTTACAAAAGATGTGCATTTCAATTTTTTTTTTAGTTTATTTTAAAAAGTTGGGCAACCATCACCACTTTCTAATTCCAGAATATTTTCATCACCCCAAAATGGAACAACATATATAATAAGAGCAGTCACTCCCATTTCCCTTTCCCCCAAACCTGATCTACTTTCTGTCTCTATGGATATGCTTATTTTGGATATTTCATATAAATGGGATCATAAAGTCTATGAGATTCTGTCCCTGCCTTATCTATTTAGCATAATATTTTCAAGATCACCAATATTGTAGCATGCATCAGTATTCCATTCCTTTTTATAACTAAAAAAATACCATTTTATGGTTATTCTATTTTGTTTATCCATCCGTTGATGGATATCTGGGTTGCTTCCACTTTGCAGCTAGTATGCTTAATTCTGCTGTGAACATTCATGTACAAATTTTTATGTGAACATATACTTTCTATTTTCTTGGTTACATACTTAGCAAGGGAACTACTAGATCATTTGATGATTTAGTCTCTAACTTTTTGAGAAACTGCTACATTGTTTCCCAAAGAGGTTGCATCATTTTGTATTCCCACCAGCAATATGTGGTTGGTTCCACTTTATCCATAGCCTTGTCAAAACTTGTTATTGTCTATATTTTTGGTGACAGTCATCATGGTACGTTTGAAATCTTACCTCTGTTATTTTTACTTGCATTTCCCTAGAAACGCATGACGTTGTTCATGTGCTATTGGCCACTTGTACGTCCTCTTTGGAGAAATATGTAGTCAAGTCCTTTGTCCATTTTTAATTGGATTAAGTGTCTTTAAACTGATATTTGCTGAGCTGCTTTGGGTCTTACACAGCTTATTTCCTCTCTGTGATTTGAATCCCTCCCAATCCCAATTAGGTCTTTTGGTGCCTTTCTTCCTGGTTCCACTGGCCAGAAAAATTGATTTTTTTCTTTCCTCTCCTTTCCTTTTCTCTTTCTTTCTTTCTTTCTTTCTTTCTTTCTTTCTTTCTTTCTTTCTTTCATTTTAGGACTTTATTTATTTATTTGACAGAGATTGTCTGAGAGAGCCCAAGCAGGGGGTGCACCAGAGGAAGAGGGAGAAGCAGGCTCCCCTCTGAGCAGGGAACCTGACACAGGGCTTAATCCCAAGACCCTGAGATCATGACCTGAGATGAAGGCAGATGATTAATCAACTGAGCCATCCAAGTGCCCCCAGAAAAATGGATTTCTGTCCATTTCAGTCACCTGCTTCTTCCCACAGTTCTGAGACTAATGCTACCTTCAGGACAAATTATCCAGAGAAAAGAAGGAGAAAATAGGGAACACATGCTTTGTAGGTCATTTCCCCAAACTTTGACTCTCTTCTACTATTAAACTTTTATTTTCAGAATTGTTCAATAGTTACATTATGCCTATTGCATAGCATTTTTAATTATAATTAGTGAGGAATATAGGCTTTAGTAGACTTACCCCTCCATGCCAGAAAAACTATACAGTCTATGTAGACTTAAAATGGCAAATTTTTAAACTCTAAATTAAAAGACAGCCTTCTGTTAATAACAGTGAAATCTTACCCACTACTTGGAATGATATTATTTCATTTCAAAGTCCTGCCTTCTCATTCCTATAGAGGTCTGTAGAGAAGAGTAAGTTTCTCGGGGGAATTTCATGATAATTTGTTTACATAATTGCAACTATTCTGAAATTTAGCTTCATGTATTTTTTCCATTCATGTATCATTTTACTACTCATTGTTTACATATTGCAGTTATTTTAATTTTACCATTTTTAATTTCACAGGTTCTTATACATTGTATGTGATATTTATTGAATTTAATTATATTAATACTTAATATAAATTAATTTAGTTATATACCAAAACAGATATAATGATTTACAATAGGATTATGCATTAATTATAAGATATCATTTTAGCTAAAATTAATTTTGTTGTAGACATGAGAAAATAATTGCACACTTTAACTTGAATGGTATTCATGTTCTTAAAATTGATATTAGAATTAAAATAAAGTAATAAAGTAAACACTATCATAAACTATTATATTTAAATGCAATTTTAAACATTGAAAAAATTGCTTAATTGAAGTGTTTGAAGATTGTGTAGTATGTCTAGAATTATATTCACATTTGATTACATCTACTCAGTTGATTAAAAAACCCAGAGAAATATAGTGTTGTATGAATAAATTGTTTTATTGACTTACAACATCCATCAGTTGGTTTACAGGATTTTATTACCATTTTCATTTATATTTCATATGATGTAAGCATTAAAATTCTGATAAGTGATAACCAACATAAAACTCAGATGCTCTTGTTCAGTTGTATTAAATCACAGATGTATGATATTTGTTTCATATTTAAATATTTCTAAAACAATGTTATTGTTCCATTAAACAAAGAGTTTTACCCCCTCCAAATCTTTTATTTCACATATTTTAAATTCAATTTGCTTGGGCATATATCTGATGTGAATGAAAGTATTGCATTATTGATTGAAGTCTTCCGTTGTTTGAATATGTCTATATTGTTAAGATTTGCAACTTAAGATTAAAATGGATTTTACCTATTTTGAAAAATTTGAGAAGTAATAATATTACCATGTTAGAAACAGAACTGTTTATTATCTAATAATATTCTAGGTTTTTACTTTTTACCAATTCTCAAATACATAAGATTCTTTTTTTTTTTTTTTTTTTTTTTTTTTTCATTAAATAAACTTTTATTTTTTTTTTTTATTTTTTTTTTATTTTTTATAAACATATATTTTTTATATACATATATTTTTATCCCCAGGTCTGTGAATCACCAGGTTTACACACTTCACAGCACTCACCAAATCACATACCCTCCCCAATGTCCATAATCCCACCCCCTTCTCCCCAACCCCCTCCCCCCGGCAACCCTCAGTTTGTTTTGTGAGATTAAGAGTCACTTATGGTTTGTCTCCCTCCCAATCCCATCTTGTTTCATTTATTCTTCTACCCACTTAAGCCTCCATGTTGCATCACCACTTCCTCATATCAGGGAGATCATATGATAGTTGTCTTTCTCTGCTTGACTTATTTCGCTAAGCATGATACGCTCTAGTTCCATCCATGTTGTTGCAAATGGCAAGATTTCATTTCTTTTGATGGCTGCATAGTATTCCATTGTGTATATATACCACATCTTCTTGATCCATTCATCTGTTGATGGACATCTAGGTTCTTTCCATAGTTTGGCTATTGTGGACATTGCTGCTATAAACATTCGGGTGCATGTGTCCCTTTGGATCACTACATTTGTATCTTTAGGATAAATACCCAATAGTGCAATTGCTGGGTCATAGGGCAGTTCTATTTTCAACATTTTGAGGAACCTCCATGCTGTTTTCCAGAGTGGCTGCACCAGCTTGCATTCCCACCAACAGTGTAGGAGGGTTCCCCTTTCTCCGCATCCTCGCCAGCATCTGTCATTTCCTGACTTGTTGATTTTAGCCATTCTGACTGGTGTGAGGTGATATCTCATTGTGGTTTTGATTTGTATTTCCCTGATGCCAAGTGATATGGAGCACTTTTTCATGTGTCTGTTGGCCATCTGGATGTCTTCTTTGCAGAAATGTCTGTTCATGTCTTCTGCCCATTTCTTGATTGGATTATTTGTTCTTTGGGTGTTGAGTTTGCTAAGTTCTTTATAGATTCTGGACACTAGTCCTTTATCTGATATGTCGTTTGCAAATATCTTCTCCCATTCTGTCAGTTGTCTTTTGATTTTGTTAACTGTTTCCTTTGCTGTGCAAAAGCTTTTGATCTTGATGAAATCCCAGTAGTTCATTTTTTCCCTTGCTTCCCTTGCCTTTTGCGTTGTTCCTAGGAAGATGTTGCTGCGGCAGAGGTCGAAGAGGTTGCTGCCCGTGTTCTCCTCAAGGATTTTGATGGATTCCTTTCGTACATTGAGGTCCTTCATCCATTTTGAGTCTATTTTTGTGTGTGGTGTAAGGAAATGGTCCAATTTCATTTTTCTGCATGTGGCTGTCCAATTTTCCCAGCACCATTTATTGAAAAGGCTGTCTTTTTTCCATTGGACATTCTTTCCTGCTTTGTCGAAGATTAGTTGACCATAGAGTTGAGGGTCTATTTCTGGGCTCTCTATTCTGTTCCATTGATCTATGTGTCTGTTTTTGTGCCAGTACCATGCTGTCTTGATGATGACAGCTTTGTAATAGAGCTTGAAGTCCGGAATTGTGATGCCACCAACGTTGGCTTTCTTTTTCAATATCCCTTTGGCTATTCGAGGTCTTTTCTGGTTCCATATAAATTTTAGAATTATTTGTTCCATTTCTTTGAAAAAGATGGATGGTACTTTGATAGGAATTGCATTAAATGTGTAGATTGCTTTAGGTAGCATAGACATTTTCACAATATTTATTCTTCCAATCCAGGAGCATGGAACATTTTTCCATTTCTTTGTGTCTTCCTCAATTTCTTTCATGAGTACTTTATAGTTTTCTGAGTATAGATTCTGTGTCTCTTTGGTTAGGTTTATTCCTAGGTATCTTATGGTTTTGGATGCAATTGTAAATGGGATTGACTCCTTAATATCTCTTTCTTCTGTCTTGCTGTTGGTGTAGAGAAATGCAACTGATTTCTGTGCATTGATTTTATATCCTGACACTTTACTGAATTCCTGTATAAGTTCTAGCAGTTTTGGAGTGGAGTCTTTTGGGTTTTCCACATATAGTATCATATCATCTGCGAAGAGTGATAATTTGACTTCTTCTTTGCCGATTTGGATGCCTTTAATTTCCTTTTGTTGTCTGATTGCTGAGGCTAGGACCTCTAGTACGATGTTGAATAGCAGTGGTGATAATGGACATCCCTGCCGTGTTCCTGACCTTAGCGGAAAAGCTTTCAGTTTTTCTCCATTGAGAATGATATTTGCGGTGGGTTTTTCATAGATGGCTTTGATGATATTGAGGTATGTGCCCTCTATCCCTACACTTTGAAGAGTTTTGATCAGGAAGGGATGTTGTACTTTGTCAAATGCTTTTTCAGCATCTATTGAGAGTATCATATGGTTCTTGTTCTTACTTTTATTGATGTGTTGTATCACATTGACTGATTTGCGGATGTTGAACCAACCTTGCAGCCCTGGAATAAATCCCACTTGGTCGTGGTGAATAATCTTTTTAATGTACTGTTGAATCCGATTGGCTAGTATTTTGTTGAGTATTTTCGCATCTGTGTTCATCAAGGATATCGGTCTATAGCTCTCTTTTTTGGTGGGATCCTTGTCTGGTTTTGGGATCAAGGTGATGCTGGCCTCATAAAATGAGTTTGGAAGTTTTCCTTCCATTTCTATTTTTTGGAACAGTTTCAGGAGAATAGGAATTAGTTCTTCTTTAAATGTTTGGTAGAATTCCCCTGGGAAGCCGTCTGGCCCTGGGCTTTTGTTTGTTTGGAGATTTTTAATGACTGTTTCAATCTCCTTACTGGTTATGGGTCTGTTCAGGCTTTCTATTTCTTCATGGTTCAGTTGTGGTAGTTTATATGTTTCTAGGAATGCATCCATTTCTTCCAGATTGTCAAATTTATTGCCGTAGAGTTGCTCATAGTATGTTCTTATAATAGTTTGTATTTCCTTGGTGTTAGTTGTGATCTCTCCTCTTTCATTCATTATTTTATTTATTTGGGTCCTTTCTCTTTTCTTTTTGATAAGTCGGGCCAGGGGTTTATCAATTTTATTAATTCTTTCAAAGAACCAGCTCCTAGTTTCGTTGATTTGTTCTATTGTTTTTTTGGTTTCTATTTCATTGATTTCTGCTCTGATCTTTATGATTTCTCTTCTCCTGCTGGGCTTAGGGTTTCTTTCTTGTTCCTTCTCCAGCTCCTTTAGGTGTAGGGTTAGGTTGTGTACCTGAGACCTTTCTTGTTTCTTGAGAAAGGCTTGTACCGCTATATATTTTCCTCTCAGGACTGCCTTTGTTGTGTCCCACAGATTTTGAACCGTTGTATTTTCATTATCATTTGTTTCCATGATTTTTTTCAATTCTTCTTTAATTTCCCGGTTGACCCATTCATTCTTTAGAAGGATACTGTTTAGTCTCCATGTATTTGGGTTCTTTCCAAACTTCCTTTTGTGGTTGAGTTCTAGCTTTAGAGCATTGTGGTCTGAAAATATGCAGGGAATGATCCCAATCTTTTGATACCGGTTGAGTCCTGATTTAGGACCGAGGATGTGATCTATTCTGGAGAATGTACCATGTGCACTAGAGAAGAATGTGTATTCTGTTGCTTTGGGATGAAATATTCTGAATATATCTGTGATGTCCATCTGGTCCAGTGTGTCATTTAAGGCCTTTATTTCCTTGCTGATCTTTTGCTTGGATGACCTGTCCATTTCAGTGAGGGGAATATTAAAGTCCCCTACTATTATTGTATTGTTGTTTATGTGTTTCTTTGATTTTGTTATTAATTGGTTTATATAGTTGGCTGCTCCCACGTTGGGGGCATAGATATTTAAAATTGTTAAATCTTCTTGTTGGACAGACCCTTTGAGTATGATATAGTGTCCTTCCTCATCTCTTATTACAGTCTTTGGCTTAAAATCTAATTGATCTGATATAAGGATTGCCACTCCTGCTTTCTTCTGATGTCCATTAGCATGGTAAATTCTTTTCCACCCCCTCACTTTAAATCTGGAGGTGTCTTCGGGCTTAAAATGTGTTTCTTGGAGGCAACATATAGATGGGTTTTGTTTTTTTATCCATTCTGATACCCTGTGTCTTTTGACAGGGGCATTTAGCCCATTCACATTCAGGGTAACTATTGAGAGATATGAATTTAGTGCCATTGTATTGCCTGTAAGGTGACTGTTACTGTATATGGTCTCTGTTCCTTTCTGATCTACCACTTGTAGGCTCTCTCTTTGCTTAGAGGACCCCTTTCAATATTTCCTGTAGAGCTGGTTTGGTATTTGCAAATTCTTTCAGTTGTTGTTTGTCCTGGAAGCTTTTAATCTCTCCTTCTATTTTCAATGATAGCCTAGCTGGATATAGTATTCTTGGCTGCATGTTTTTCTCGTTTAGTGCTCTGAAAATATCATGCCAGCTCTTTCTGGCCTGCCAGGTCTCTGTGGATAAGTCAGCTGCCAATCTAATATTTTTACCATTGTATGTTACAGACTTCTTTTCCCGGGCTGCTTTCAGGATTTTCTCTTTGTCATTGAGACTTGTAAATTTTACTATTATGTGACGGGGTGTGGGCCTATTCTTATTTATTTTGAGGGGCATTCTCTGAACCTCCTGAATTTTGATGCTTGTTCCCTTTGCCATATTGGGGAAATTCTCCCCAATAATTCTCTCCAGTATACCTTCTGCTCCCCTCTCACTTTCTTCTTCTTCTGGAATCCCAATTATTCTAATGTTGTTTCGTCTTATGGTGTCACTTATTTCTCGAATTCTCCCCTCGTGGTCCAGTAGCTGTTTGTCCCTCTTTTGATCAGCTTCTTTATTCTCTGTCATTTGGTCTTCTATATCACTAATTCTTTCTTCTGCCTCATTTATCCTAGCAGTGAGAGCCTCCATTTTTGATTGCACCTCATTAATAGCTTTTTTGATTTCAACTTGGTTAGATTTTAGTTCTTTTATTTCTCCAGAAAGGGCTTTTATATCTCTCGAGAGGGTTTCTCTAATATCTTCCATGCCTTTTTCGAGCCCGGCTAGAACCTTGAGAATTGTCATTCTGAACTCTAGATCTGACATATTACCGATGTCTGTATTGATTAGGTCCCTAGCCTTCGGTACTGCCTCTTGTTCTTTTTTTTGTGGTGAATTTTTACGTCTTGTCATTTTGTCCAGATAAGAGTAAATGAAGGGGCAAGTAAAATACTAAAAGGGTGGCAACAACCCCAGGAAAATATGCTTTAGCCAAATTAGAAGAGATCCAAAATCGTGAGTGGGGAGAAAGGGGATAAAAAGAGGTTCAAAAAGGAAGAAAGAAAAAAGAAAAAAAAAAAAAAAAAAAAAGAAAAGAATTTTTTTTTAAAAAAGAAAACACCTAAGAAAAATGTAAAAAAATATATATATATATTAGATAAACTAGTAAAAAATCGTTAAAAAAGAAAAAGGTAACAGTTAAAAAAAAAAAAAAATTTTACCCGAAGGCGAGAAAAAAAAAAAAAATGAAAAAGAAAAAATTAAATTAACTGCAAGACTAAAAAAAATCACAGGAAAAAAGCCATGAGTTCCGTGCTTGGCTTTCTCCTCCTCTGGAATTCTGCTGCTCTCCTTGGTATTGAAACCGCACTCCTTGGTAGGTGAGCTTGGTCTCGGCTGGATTTCTTGTTGATCTTCTGGGGGAGGGGCCTGTTGTAGTGATTTTCAAGTGTCTTTGCCCCAGGCGGAATTACACCGCCCTTACCCGGGGCCGGGGTGAGTAATCCGCTCGGGTTTGCTTTCAGGAGCTTTTGTTCCCTGAGCGCTTTCCGTAGAGTTCCAGAGGACGGGAATACAAATGGCGGCCTCCTGGTCTCCGGCCCGGAGGAGCCGAGAGCCCAGGGCCCCACTCCTCAGTGCGCCCTCAGAGAACAGCGCCCAGTTACTCCCGTCTGCCTGACCTCCGGCCGCGCTCCGAGCTCACCGAGCCTGCGACCGGTTCAAGGTAACACGGAGCTGCGAGCTTACTGTCGGCTCTGTCTCTGTAGCCGGCTTTCCCGTTCCAATACCCGCAAGCTCTGCGACACTCAGACACCCCCGATCCTTCTGTGACCCTGCGGGACCTGAGGCCACGCTGACCCCGCGTGGGCTTCGCTCCGGTTTAGCCTCTGGAGCGATGTCCCTCCGCGGAACAGACTTTTAAAAGTCCTGATTTTGTGCGCGGTTGCTCCGCCGCTTGCCGGGAGCCGGCCCCTCCCCCCGGGGTCTATCTTCCCGTCGCTTTGGATTCACTTCTCCGCCGGTCCTACCTTTCAGAAAGTGGTTGTTTTTCTGTTTCCAGAATTGCTGTTCTTCTTCTCTTCGATCTGCCGATGGATTTTCAGGTGTTTGCAATCTTTAGATAAGCTATCTAGCTGATCTCCGGCTAGCTGAAGCAGTCTCAGCTTGCTACTTCTCCGCCATCTTGACTCCTCCCCCTCAAATACATAAGATTCTTATGAATAGCTGTGTACTCACATAAGGGGTTTCTATTTTCATACCTATGCAGTTCTCAGTGATACAACCAAGTTAAAATCACAGTTGAACAGCATATACTTTTCATGCCATTGAAATCCATCATTTTTTGTCTTAATTATCTATAGTCTATTCTTACTGAAGCCAAAGAAACTTCATAACAAATTATATTCAGTCTGAAAGCATAAGACATTTTATGTTTCATTGCAGCACAAATATTCACTTTCAGCAATAATTAATTTAAAATGGCTATATTCCATACAACTATCTGTGAGAAATATTTTATCATTTATATAAAAGAAATTTATTGTCTAATTGATATTTCAATGTAGCATCTATAAAACATATATTGTAAATGCTCCTTTGAACTGATATTCCACAAAACATGTTTACATTTTTTAAGAATTATGATAGGTAAAGCATCTGTTAGCCATCTATAGATTACTCTTAATCATGATCTGTGTTCAAAAATGTGTACTTTTTGAAAGCAAATAATGTGCTGGTGGTTAATAATGTCACCCAAAATAGGAAAACCAGTAAGCAACTCTACAATCACTAAAAGAGAAGATCAATTTTCTCTTTCTATTGAAATTGCCTTTCCCCAGGTGGTCAATTGCACTTGTCATCTGTTATTTTGGAAAATGTACAAGATTTAATAGATGAGGTATATCAAACTAACTACATTAGCAATGTACCAGCTGTCAATATGGCTACAACCCAGCATCATCTTTTGGGAAAAACAAATTCCAAAATGCAGACAGTATACTATTAGTCTGATAGAATGATTATAAGTTCCACCATCTGTTGCACATTTTACAATTAATTGTGATTTGTTTTCTCTAAAGATGCACATTTCTTTGTTATATAAGAAACATGATATTATGGAACATTCATTGTCTGGTAATGACAAAAAAGAACTATAAGTTAAATGGTGTCACATATTTGCCCAATAAATATCCCCAAAACTAATTACAGATATTTATTCAGAACTAGCAATTCCATGTCAATTAACTCAATTTCAGTCTTATAAGGATAAAAATTACCTCTTAATTTTCTTTTCAAGTATTACTATGACACAAATTATGAAAAATGGAATCAAACAGACAAAAAAAATCAAATTTCTGTCATAATATTTATAGATACTATTAGTTTATTCCATGACAGGATGCATATTCTAGAATCACAGAATGCTAGTTTATAGTTTTAACACTAGTTTTTTTTTTTTTACACTGTGTAAGGTGCTAAATTCAATATCTAAATTGTTATTCTGTAATTTTTGAAAAAAATTGAGAAATTTCTATTAAATTGCTATTTGATATGCAACTTACTCACCTACGCATAACCTCTATTCTGATTTTGATAGCTTCCATCATTTCAAAATTAAAAAGGATAAAAACAAGTTGATGTGTCCTCTGAAACATAAGGTTAATTTTAACATCAACTTAGTTTGAAGACTGATCTACAAGTAGAGTCTTAAATCATTAAGGTCTGTGCCTCATCTTACTCAGCTACTTATTTTGATAGACTAATTTCACATGTTTCTGCTTAACAATTGGTTAAACTGTATTTCCATTCCATGCTTTTTACCCTAATGTACCTATGTTTTATTTTTTTGGCACAATGACACTCCAATTAGTAGCTATCTATTTTATGCTTAAAATTATTTTTCAGAATTCTAGAAACTTCTAAAATAGCTTAAATAAAACTCTAGAATTCAGACAGGTAAATGGAAGCATAAATCTAATTAGATAAAGATATGTAAGGTTTCCAGGAATATTGCTTCTTAGTTGTAATTACTACTGGTGGTATTTATAATTATCAAGAATGCTCTTGTGTTCATAATTACTAACCTACTGTTCTATGATACCACATTTGGGAAAGTCAGTCATGCACTATTGGAAAGATGCCCAGATTTATGGACATCTTTCATACCATATGTATCACAAGAAGAATTATTTTGGGGAAGTTTTCCTAATTTAAGGTAACATTCTTTGTACATTTGTAGAAATAAATATCTACTTTTCCCCCAAATTATGGAAGGATATAACAGAAGACAATTACAAAAATTAATCTTTGAAGCATCTTAAAATTAGTATGTCCAAAATTATTTATCACTGGCTCAATATGTCTAAGTCTGAGAATATGCTGAGCATTAAGAGTAATCTTATCAGATGTTAATATAAGTGTGGACTGGATTCAATTAGATATCCTGGTAGAAAAATAGGATGCATGTGATTTAGAATCTGCCCTCAAAGTGTTTGTCATCTACCTGGAGATTAAAGAAAGCTACATGTGAAAGCAAATTACTAAGTTACAAGTATTACATCCATAGTATAAATAAATGGTTTGAGAAATAAGAAAGTACAACAAAAAGCCCGAAGAAGATATGAGACTGTTAGGTCAGAATCAAAGGATAGTTTATTACTAACAGATAATGGTAGCCAGAGTAACATTATTGTACTTGTTCCTTGAACCCCAAAATTTAGTGTTATGTGGTGAGTGCCAGACAACCTACTATATTCAGTACTATGTGCTGTAGGAAAATAACCCTGAGGTTAGGGAACCTTCATCTTATAAACGGGGTTACTAGCAAATATGACCAATTTGCCATAGAGGAAAAATATCTCGTTTTCCTGGACGTTAAGCAAATCTGCTCCGGAGAGAAATAGTCTGTCTTTTGTGGAGGAGCATTATAAAACATTTTTGAAAAGATAATGCAGAGAAATGTCTACTAATGATTTTCTACATAAATGTGCATAAATATAAACAAGAATGATATTTTGGCACCTATATCTATAATCCTATTTAATATATTTAATCATATAACAATAACAAATGTTAATTAACATTATTCCTAAAGTAATAATAGTTAGTAGAAAATGAAATAACAATACATATGGTCATTGTTTACTAATAAAATAAAATAATAAGTTGTATAGTTTAATTTTAA
The DNA here is from genome assembly GCF_030435805.1 of Mustela lutreola. Lineage (NCBI taxonomy): Eukaryota > Metazoa > Chordata > Mammalia > Carnivora > Mustelidae > Mustela > Mustela lutreola. The sequence goes on from NC_081295.1 coordinate 110,228,601, forward strand.
AAATATTTAAATGTTTAAAATACCTGTATGATTGGTGCCCTTAGGTGGTTAAGTCAGTTAAGCATCCAACTCGATTTTGGCTTAGGTCATGTTCTCAGGTCTTGAGGTCAAGCCCTAAGTAGGGCTTATGCTCAGTACTCAGACTGCTTGTTTCACTTCCTCCCCCTGGCTTATACTTTCTCTCTTTCTCAAATAAAAACAAACAAACAAATAAATAAATAGCTTTTAAGAAGTCTTAAAAAATAAAAAGTAAAATATCTATATGACTAAGCCAAGAAAATGCATGAAATAATTTTAATGAAAAAGAACTTGGTTTGGGATGGAATTATTAAAACATAGGGTTTTTTTGGCACCTTAAAACATAGGGTTTTAAAAATTGTGATTCAAGTTGATTTTCATGGATTAGACAAAGGATAAACAGCCAAATGTGATCAACTTTAATACCAGTAGAACCCTATATGGGAAAATAGAAAGAGATGTTATGGTGGGACTTCTAAAAAGAGGAGTCCTACTGGAGAAATGGCAAGTCATGGGTCACTAAGCACTCAGTCATTGAAAAGCAATTAATTTTTGGAGAGATGTTTTAAATATACAGCCACATAAGTTTAACATTGGTTTAGAGACTGAGTGAAGATGAATCTTCAAATGGTTAACCTTTTTCCAGCAATGTGGAAGGAAAGGAGTTGGATGGAATTGTCCTAAGAACAAAGACTAATGTCACCATAAAATCAAAAGATAGTGAAAGCAGTTCAAGAAACAAATCAATCTTTGATTCCCTTACTTTTCCTAATTTTCACATAATTTTTTAATACTTTATGTAAATGCAAGACCGTGTTCTGCTTGTTTGAAAAGCTTGTTTGTAGATTTGAAATCGTTTGTAGAAGAGAATTGGGGAAAGGTAAGGAGAGGGAAAATGTAAAATTATATTCAGAAGTGTTTCCTGGGCGCCTGGGTGGCTCAGTGGGTTAAGCCGCTGCCTTCGGCTCAGGTCATGATCTCAGGGTCCTGGGATCGAGTCCCGCATCGGGCTCTCTGCTCAGCGGGGATCCTGCTTCCTCCTCTCTCTCTCTGCCTGCCTCTCTGCCTACTTGTAATCTCTCCCTGTCAAATAAATAAATAAAATCTTTAAAAAAAAAAAAAAAAGAAGTGTTTCCTATTTACAGATGATGATATATATCAAGTGCATGTTAATCACTCATTTCATAGATCAGATTATTTTCAACTCCTAAAGTATTTAGAAGAGGTAAAATCCAGGGTTGTGAGATAAAGAAGCAAACCAAATTCAATGGTCTCAATCAGCAATGTGTGAGTGGAAATTTCTCAATAAATCACATATCCCAATAGAAAAATGGGGGACAAGAAATAACAATTTAAAAAAATTACAAAATTAATAATTAATTAAATTCAGCCTCACTAGAAAAAAACTGAATTTTAGTGTGTTATGATAAATCATAAGGTTAAAAATAGAAGTTTCAGTGAGAATGCAATGGTAAAAATGTATTCTCATAGAGTGCTAGAAGAAATGTACACTCATGTTAACTTTCTGGAAGTAGTGATCAAATTGATACATAGTTAATGACTAAATCCTAATCAAACTGTAGCACAAAATGGATCTTGTTATCTTGTTTTCATAAGTGCTGCTTCTGCTGTTAAAGTTATGCAGAGCAAGGGGTCAGAATTGGCTAGACCTATGGTCCAATATGAAGACTGAACACCTAGGCAAAGTTTTACTGAGCTTTGCCACGTGAGTGAGTCAATTTGACCTCAAGAGCCCATGACAGGATATAGCCAACTTTCTAGTGCATGGCATGTATGCAGGAATAGCAGGATTGAAGAGAAAAAACTTTGGTACATCCATCTGTTTGAAGAAATCAGAAAAGCAATCTTATGATAAAAGTCAGGATGTATTTTAGCTTCAATCTCTGAAGGAAAAACGAAACATTTTTTTTTTTCCTACTTTAAGTAAGGTTATATTTTTTCCAATCATGCAGTAGGGATGCCACATTTAGACAAAAAGTCACCTCTCTCTCTCTCTCTCTCTTTCTCTGTCTCCCTCATTATAGCTTTCTATAGGTAAATCCAAATTATTCATGGATTCTATATTTCCTGTTTGCTTCCTTGTAAACAATTATTTTTAACTCCAAAATCAATACTCATATGCTTTCATGGTTATTCATACATTTACTGAGTAGTGAAAAATTTGAGTTGTCGGCTACTCAAGTTCCCACATAAGGCTGACCAAAGTGATGTTCTGCCTTGTTTCAGCTCTTGCACTGTAAAATGTATCCTTTTCCCCCCAGTATATTTATCGCCACATTTTTTTGCTTTTTGCTGGTAATTTTGCTGTTCAAAATGGCTCCCAAATGCAGTGCTGTGGTGTTGTGCATTATTTCTAAATGTGAGAAAGCTGTAATGTATTTTACCGAGAAAATCCATGTGTTAGATAAGCTTCTTTCAGACATGAGTTACAGGGCTGTTGACTATGAATTCAATGATCATGAATCAACCATATATATTAAATAAAATGTCTTTAAACAGAACCACAGGTAAAACAAGTTTATGCATTGATCAACCAATGAAAATATTGTGACCAGAGGCTTACAGGAACCTAATTATGTCTCAGACCAACCATTTAGCATTTGCTAATACAATGTTCTTGGCAACTGCATAGAATATAACTACCACAGACAACAAGGATTCACTATATATATGTAATATGAAAATGCTGTGTCTGTGTCTTTGCATCTCTATCTGTCTACATATATACATAAGAACTATTGCATGTGTATATGTCTCTGTGTATATATAAACATATATATATACACACATACACAGAAACACAAACATATGTACACACATAACAATTCTCATATATATTAAAATATTTAAATAAATGTTAAGTGGTCAGATTATAAGTGATTTAAGTTTTTATTTATATGTTTCAAAAATTTCCAAACGTTTTGCTTTCACTATTATGTTCAGGGATCCAAATAAATAAATCTCATTTCAAAATTATAATGTTACCATTTAGTCAAAATGACAAAAATGTCTGCTTTTAGGAATTTTTAAAAAGATTTTATTTACTTGTCGGAGACACAGAGTACAAACATGGGGAGTGGCAGGCAGAGGGAGAAGCAGGTTCTCTGCTGAGCAGGGAACCCAATGCAGGACTCAATCCTAGGATCCCAGGATCATGACCTGAGCCAAAGGTAGAGAGGCTTAACCAACTGAACCACTGAGGCTCCCTTTCAGGAAATTTTTAATGCAGAATAAAAAGTAACATATAAAATCTATGAGTGAGAATATGCATTACTGTATCACTTATAATAATAGTTTAAGATTGAAAGAAAATTTAAACACTTCACCATAGAAAAATGGCTAAGTAATCTATGCATACAATGAGAATTTTAATTGTTTTATACCTGCAGTATATTTTTTATGTTCTGTTTTATTTCAAAGAAAATGTGTGTGTGTGTTTAAGAATTTATTCATTTGGGGCGCCTGGGTGGCTCAGTGGGTTAAGCCGCTGCCTTCGGCTCAGGTCATGATCTCAGGGTCCTGGGATCGAGTCCCGCATCAGGCTCTCTGCTCAGCGAGGAGCCTGCTTCCTCCTCTCTCTCTGCCTGCCTCTCTGTCTACTTGTAATCTCTCTCTGTCAAATAAGTAAATAAAATCTAAAAAAAAAAAAAAAAAAAAAGAATTTACTCATTTACTTGACAGAGAATGAAAAAGCCATCACAAATAGGGGGAGAGGAGAGGCAGACTCTCCACTGAGCAGGGATCTCCATGCAGGGTGTGATCCCAGGACCCCTAGGCCAAAACCTGAGCCTGAGGCAGATGCTCAACTGATTGAGCCACCCAGGCGCCAGGGAAAATGTGTTTCTTTAGTAAGAGAAAAAAGTGTTTGTTACACAAGAGACTAATTTTTAAATGTTTAAATGTTAAAAATTGTTCAAAAATGTGCTGCACTATGTTTCTGAAATAATAATGTTTTCTGGGTTGTTTTGTTTTGTTTTGTTTTTGGTGACAATAAATTGTAACTGGTTTAACCAGCAAATTTTCCTACTAAACCTGACAAGGTATCTCTAAAGTGAAGATACCTTATGAAACATGGATGCTATGAACAACACAAAAAGGCATAAAGTTTGCAGTCTCATATTGACAGTGTGAAAGCGTATCTAGCTGCAATGAAAAATACCCCAATTGTGTAAATATAAATGTATGGGACTATTACATTTTTCCAAACTTTTACGAATATGGTTTTGGAGATAGGGATGGGAATGCTATGCTGTGTCTTATACAAGACATCCAATTTTTCCAGGAAATTCTAAAGAATGGAAGTCAGGTTTAAATCAGAATGTTAACTAAGGGTTAAGGTAACACCAAGGCCTGTGCTTATAAGGAAACAGGTGGGACTGACGGAACTGCTTTTAGCAGAAAAATGAGTAAAGAAAAACTAGAGCTTTCAAACCCTAAGTGTCACCCCTGAGTCATCTTTGATTGAAGCTAGAGAGTGCTGAAGACACTGAGACTGCATTAAAAGCAGTGGGTTTGATATGGGGGATGTTTATTACAGAAAAAGGAAGTTTAACACTACACTGAATTTGGGACCATGCCAGAAGTTTATCCAGAAAAGCAATTTAGAAATATAATTAATTGTATCTCCTTTTGACCCCTTTATTTATCAGTACATGGAAAGTACATTTTTTAAAATTATTCCTTTCCAAATTAGAAATATCACCTTAGAACTTTTTGCGAGATAAGAACCTAAATTCAAAGATGTTTTTGGATCCAAAAGAGAAAGAAAAAAACAAACAAACAAACAAACAAAAACCCTCTCTTCCTTTTGCTACCTGAGAATAGTATCAGCTAGCATGGATTGAGTATTCACCACATGCTAAGCACTGAAAATGTTCAATTAATTGCTATTAACTACCTTACATAGAATTTCATAGAATTTCTTCATTTACTTGACAGAGAATGATAAAGCCAGCACAAATAGGGGAAGGAACAGAGGGAGAGGAGAAGCAGGCTCCCCACTGAGGGGATAGGCAATTCTTTACTCCAATTTTATCAAAGCTGTGACATAAAGCTGTCTAATGAGAGTATTAGATAGCGAACAAGTGTCTAATTCAGTCTGGCTTCAGAATCATGGATGTTAACTAATATGCTAGAGCATCCATGATATATAAAATGGATAACAGACTGAATATTCCACCAAGATAGATTTTAATGCATTCACTTTGTCATTCTGAGTATATATAAATATTTTACCCATTTTTTTTCTAAAAATGTTGTCTGCATTTTTATCGCCCAAAATAGTCTGAGAAGACAAACCTAATATCATGTAAGAAAATAACCAATATTTCACTACTTAAAAAAACACATACACAAAAACAGCAAACAAACAACATATTAAGCTATTCCAATACACATAGTAGATGAGCAAGAAAGTGCTCTTGGAATCTTGGGATATAAATAAAAAGGAAGGGCAAGTCACTGTATTCACATATTAAATGTGAGTATTCTCTCCGCATATCAAAACTCATCTATTTAACAGGGGCGCCTGGGTGGCTCAATGGGTTAAGGCCTCTGCCTTCCGCTCAGGTCACGATCTCAGGGTCCTGGGATGGAGCCCCACATAGGGCTCTCTGTTCAGTGGGGAGCCTGCTTCCCCCTCTCTCTCTGTCTGCCTCTCTGCCTACTTGTGATCTCTCTCTCTCTCTGTCAAATAAATAAATAAAATCTTAAAAAAAAACCAACTCATCTATTTAACAGATCATTCACATAATCACATAATCACTTTGCAAAATGGATTTAGTTCCAACTCCCATTTTGTTCTAATAACAGTTTTAAAAGGTTTATATATATATGTATATATATATATACATATATGTGTGTGTGTGTGTGTATATATATATATATATATATATATATATAATGAAGAATTCAGATTTCATGGTGCAGAGATCATTCAAATAATCATCACTTTCTAACTCCTAAAAGAATCAATAATATTTTTAACAAACAATGATAATATTCTCAATTAACTATCAGGAGGATGGTAACAGGAAGAAATACCTTAAAACAAAATGTGTGTATATTTACCTTTGTTTCATATATGTTCCAAAGCATATGTATATGCATTGGTATACAAATAAGATAAACATATAGGCATGTGTGTTACATATATATATGTATACCATACTTGTTTATTTTTTTTCCTGGAAGTCTCACAGTGTGTTGTAATTCAAATAAAAGAATGTTTACTTTTTCTCACTGAAGTCTTGTCATGTAAGTTCAAAGATAGACCCAAATTTCTGGAAACTATTTATTTTACAGTTATGAATAAAGAGGGTATATAATTTTTAACTACTTAACCTTGTGATAGTCTAACCATCAACTCCAGAGTCCATACGGACTATGTATGTGACTTCTATCCTGTTCAGAGAAATGTAAGGCTATTTACAGTTTTTTCCAAGACAATAGCTTTGTCCATATTGTCATTTATAATGCTCCTTAACTAATTAATTAATTAATAATTTTTTGATACAAGTATAGTTGACACAAATGTTACACTAGTTTCAGAAGTATAATGTAGGGATTTGACAAGTTTATATGTTTTAGTATGCTCACCACCAGTATAGTTACCATCTGTCCACTATGCATTGCTATTATAATATCATTGACTACATTCCTTATGTTGTGTTTTTTATTTCTGTGACTTACTCAGTCCATAACTGGAAGCTTATAAAACTGCTTTATTTTCATTAGAGTGCTCAGCAGAGTCTCTATTTGGATTTTCATCAAAATTATTCCTCTTATCTCTAAACAAGTATTCCATTGTTAAACCCTTAAGTGTCCAATGAAAGATAGGGAACTGAAAGTGAAAAATTCTATCCCTGGTCAGTATTCTCTTTTATGATATAATAAGTCCCATTTTGCTCTAGTTGGATAGAATGAAAATGTGGTGGTGTTTTAAAAAATTGTCTATATCCTAAAAACAAACAAGATTGTATTTTCAGCCTTCTGTTAATTTTGGCAATTCTCATTGGCCCTGTGCTACATTCTTAATATTAATTCATATAATTTGTTCCTTCCTTCTGATAAGAAACTTGCATGAGGGCAGGGATCTTACTCATCTTGCTCAATCCTTGTCCCCAGTATTCAGTATATGACTTGGAATATAACGACAATATTTATTCATTGAAGGAAGTAATAAGTGCAGAAGTTTTGAGATTTAGTTCCAAAATGTCATGTTTATATAATATAATAAAGTCAAAGATACCTTTGTATCAAGGTTTGATTAAGAAATAATAAAATACATGAAAAGTTGCATAATGAATTCAAATATATTCATCTGAATGAATAATATTCAAGTGGATATACTCTAACTCAGGAATTATTTATAAAACATTAGAAATAGAAAAAAATCTGTTAGAAATATGGGTGATTTAGGTTGATTATTTTAATAAGAAAATGGATTCCAATCAAGTTGATAATATTCATGAAAACAAAATCTTGGCCAGTATCACAAAGCCTTAATTTTCACATCATTTAAAACAATGTTATAGTTGTAAAAAATTATATGTATCTTCTTATCTAAATGTATCAAATTGCATTCAGGTGTACTTTGAAATAAATTCTAGAATCATTTTGTCAATTTTGACAAAAATAAAGTAAATGACGAGAATTTTGACAAGAAATAACTCTATTATTTCTATCTGAAATCATAGTACTTAATCAAGATATATTTCACAAATGCTGAGCTCCAGAAATTCACAAAAAGTTGAAAACAAACAGAAAAGTGTTTATACAATAATAAATACTAACGTTCAATTAGAAGTGTGGGTTTTGTTAATTTTAATTTCGGACTAGTCCCAAATCCCAGGCTCAAAAATTAACAGCCTCATTGTTAGCCATCATAAAGGGCATACCTGTTTGCCACTCATTAGAAGTCCCATCACCAGTGTATTATCCTATAGGACCTCACCTAAAGTTCCCAGGTAAAGCTTCATTCCCAGTGTGTTGTGGCTGTTGGACTGACTCAGAGCTCAGCTTCAGAAGGGAAACCTTATCCTCAATCAGTGAAAACAAAGGGCTGCAACTGTTTAACATAGGAGCTGCCTTTGGCTACAATACAGTTTGGACAAAAAGTCTAGGAAACATGAGATATATGAGATATTTTAAAAAGTTGTGATATATTCTTGTTGTAAAATTGAAAAAAACTGCACATGTGCTCAAGAAAGATGGGAGAGGGTTGCAACACCTCTGGCTGTTCTCAAAGCATTGAATGAGTAGGAAGTGAAGCATAAGTCAAAATGATAAACTGCCTGTACATTGAAGGTAACCCTAATACACACATGCACACAGATTCTCTTCTAAAGGTAGAAGACTTACTGACTCAAAAAAACCCAAAAAACAAAAAACAAAAACAAAAACAAAACAAAACAAACAAACAAAACCTTACTGACTCAAGGAATTTAAGGAAATTATAGGCTGACCACAAAGCTGACCTAGGTGTAAAAACAAATGTGATTGATGTAGACTGAATGTTTATGTCCCTCAAAATTCATGTGTTGAAGCCAAATCCCCAATGTGAGACATTTGGAAGTAGAGCCTTTGTGAGTTGCTTATGTCATGAGGGTGGAACCCTCATGATGGGGATGAGTGCTGTGTAAATGAGACCCCAGCTAGTTCTCTTTGCCGCCTATCATGTGAGGAGACAGGAAATGTTGGCTTTTGAACTGGGAAGTGGTATCTCATCAGACACAGATCTGCAGGAACCTTGATCTTGGACTTCATAGCCTACATAACTATGAGAAATAAATATCTGTTGTTTTTAAGTCACTCAGTTTATGGTATTCTGTCATACCAGCCCAAATGGACAAAGACAATGATAGCAATAAAACCAACCAAACAAAAACCTCAGAGATATTAGTGGTTGCATGTCACTCTCGCCAGCAAGAACGACCAGGAGACCTCAGCGAAGCAAGCTTTATTACTGGGTAGCTGTTGGGATCTCCCCTTTCACCGCCAGCGCATGTGTATATATACCAAAGTTGTACAACCAATCACTTGCAGCCACATAGATACAAGAGGCATTTTGGACTACTTCCTTAATCCTTAGTTCTGCCTACTGGCTCACATCCAGCCGCTATCTTAATGGCGTGTTTACTTTCGGGCACCGACAGTTGCACTTTACTGGGAATAAGAGCTATAGAAAACTAGTCTAGAGGAGTAAATAAACAGCAATAATTGCAACAACAAAAACAGCCACAACAATCTTTGATGGATGTGATTCCAGAATTGTTACAGCAAAATATCTAAAACATCCAGGTTTAAACAAACAAACAAACAAACAAAAATTGGAGATTTGTAAATAAACAGGAAATTGTAGTCCAAATAAAGGAAAAACAAGCCTTCACTAGAAACTGGCTTGGAGTGGACCAGGATGTTGAACTTGGTAGATATTTTAAAATAACTTCTGTAAATATGTTAAGGGAAACCATATTTAAAGAAATAAAGTATGATACCTCTATCTCACCAATATCTCAATAAACAGATAAAAATTAAATTAAAAAAAATAGAAATTCTAAAATTTGGAAGGCCAATAACTGAAATGAAATTTTACTAGAAGGGCTCAGTCACATTTTTTTTTTTTTTTTTTTTTTTTTTTTTTGCTTTATGGATATAATTTATTATACATTTAATTGACAGTAGAAATAATCAATGATTACGGAGATTGGTAGAATTAGGGACAGCTGTGTAACACGACTACACCTAGCACTCAGATCTTGATTTCCAATGCCATTTTCCAGTGTAAGGAACTGAAAGTCATAGAGAAATGTATGATTCTAACACCACGGCAGAGACAATTCAAAATAAGCCTGAAGCATCTTTTAGTAAGAGAAATTAAGGAACTGCTCATATAATAAAAGGATGGGGGCATTTTAAAGGGACAGAAGCCAACCTGAAAGAATTCCCAATGGCCAAAGGTGGAACACAATAGACAGCAATAGTATCAAATTATCAACCAAAGAATAAAATAAAATTTATAAATCCATGGATTTTACATAATTAGTAAATAAATACATATACACATGCATACATAAATAAATCTCTCTTGTAGAAAAATTCCAAATAATGTGGAAAAAATCAGGGACATAGAAAATCACCAATAGAATCCCAATGATAGTTTATGTAAATGAGAGTCACTGAAGAATGTGAAAATTAGTGATTCATTACTAATCACTTGTTTATGGAAAACAAGATGTTTGATTCACCTCTCTCCAAAGATGTTTTTTATTTTCCCTCCACTGGAAGTCAGGCTTAACTTAGTGATTTTCTTTTATTTTTTTATTATGTTCAGTACATCATTAGTTTTTGATGTAGTGTTCAGCGATTTATTAGTTGCATATAATACCCAGTGCTCACCACAACACATGCCCTCCTTAATACCCATCACCCAGTTACTCCATCACCCATCCCCCTCCATTCTGTAACTCTTATTTTGATTCTCAGAGTTCAGGGCCTCTCATGTTTTATCCCCCTCTCTTATTTCTTCCAATTCTGTTTTTCCTCCCTTGGACTAGGGTCCTCTGTTCTATTCCTTATGTTCCACATAAGAATGAAACCATATGATAATTGTCTTTCTTTGATTAACTTATTTCACTAAGCATAATCCCCTCCAGTTCCATCCATTTTGATGCAGATGTGGGTATCAGTATCCATCCTTTCTGATGGCCGAGTAGTAGTCCATTGTATATATGAACCACATCTTCTTTATCCATTCATCTGTTGATGGGCATCTGGGCTCTTTCCATACTTTAACTATTGTGGACATTGCAGCTATAAACATTTGGGTGCAGGTGCCCCTTCAGATCACTATATTTGTATCTTTGAGGTAAATACCTAGTAGTGCAGTTGCTGGGTGAGAGTAGCGCTATTGTCCACTTTCTTCCTTCCTTTTTTAATTTAATTTAATTTTATTTTATTTTTATTTTTATTTATTTATTTAACAGAGAGAAACACAGTGAGAGAGGGAACGCAAACAGAGGAAGCAGGAAGAGGGAGAGGAAGAAGCAGGCTCCCCACTGAGCATGGAGCCTGATGCAGGGGTTGATCCCAGGACTCTGGGATCATGACCTGAGCCAAAGGCAGACAAAGGCTTAACAACTGAGCCACACAGACACCCCTATTTTCCACTTTCTGAGAAATCTACTGTTTTCCAGAGTGGCTGCTCCAGCTTGCATTTCTACCAACAGTATAAGAGGGTTTCCTTTTCTCATCCTCACCATCTGTCTTTTCGTGAGTGGTTAATTCTAGCCATTCTGCCTTGTGTGAGGTGGTATCTCATTGCGGTTTTGATTTGTATTTCCCTGATGCCTAGTAATATTGAACATTTTTTCATGCATCTGTTGGCCATTTGAATGTCTTCTTTGCAGAAATGTCTGTTCCTGTCTTCTGCCCATTTCTTGATTGGATTATTTGTTCTTTAGGTGTTAAGTTTAATAAGTTCTTTATAGATTTTGGATAATAACCCTTTATGTGATAAGACATTTGCAAACATCTTCTCCTACTCATCTGTTGTCTTTCAGTTTTGTCGACTGTTCCCTTTGCTGTGCAAAAGCTTTTTATCTTGATGAAATCCCAATAGTTCATTTTTGCTTATGTTTCCCTTGAGTTTGGAGTTGTGTCTATCAAGAAGTTGCTGTGGCTGAGGTCACAGAGGTTGCTGCCTGTGTTCTTCTCTAGGATTTTGACGGATTCCTGTCTCACATTTAGGTCTTTCATCCATTTTGAGTCTATTTTTGTATATGGTATAAGGAAATGGTCCAGTTTCATTCTTCTACAAGTGGCTGTACAATCTTCCCAACACTATTAATTGAAAAGATTGTCTTTTTTCCATTGGGATTCTCTCCTGCTTATAGCAGCATTCTAGGGATCTTGGATTATTTTATATCACAGATTATTATTGATTTTTGAACTAAAACTCATAGTATGTATAGTTGCATAATGTTTTGGTGATTACATATTTTACTCACAAGGATGTCTCTTGATAGATGGAGAGGTAAATAGACAGATGATATATAGGTAGATAGATAGTATAAATAAATACAAAGAAACAGATTTTCTGATCATCTCCAATGTCAGGAAGTGGATAGGATCCATTTATGAACAATCATTAGTTTATAAAGGATAGATTCTAGTAACAAAGAAATAGTAATGCAGCAAAGTTCTGCCATCTGACATATCTAACATCTGGCATATGACATCTTTAATGTCAGCAAATAAATAGGCAAATATGGGTTGATATGAATATTGCATCAATTCACAAAGTGATTTTGGCTTCAATTTAAATTTCAAAATTACAGAACAATCAGCACTTATTAAAAACCTTTGATATACTGAGTATACTGGAATATAATAAAAAGTTATATTTGTATCAAATCAATATTATTAATTCATAGTAAACTACAAAAAATAAAGTATAGTTAATGACGAATATTTTTCCAAATGAAAAATCAAAAACTAGAAGATAGGAAGCCATGCCAATAATCTATACAGCTATTTCATTTTTTTATTACAGTAAAGATATAGTCTGGCAGCTGGGCAACCTTAACAACTTGATATTTAAACTCTACCACTTATTAGCTGATTCACAAGGATTCTGACAGATTTAGATAGATTAAACAAGAATTCTGTGAACTAGCAACTCCTATTGTCCCTAATGACAGCTGACTTTTCTTCTTAATCAGTAAATTATGTATCAGGAAGGTGAATTTATAAATTTAAATCAATGCCTTTCAGGGCGGCAATACCTCCTTGGTAACCCCTCTTGGAATTATGTAGGATAAATATTTTATATAGTCTTAGGATTAGAGTTCACAATTGGTGACTTCCACTTCCTAGTCCTTTTATTTAGAATAGATATTTAACATTCCTGACTTTCCATGTTTTTTCCTATGTAAAATTATAGAAATCTTCCCTCTCAGGAAAATAAACTCTACTTTTGCTTCCTACAGTTTTACCACTAGTCTTTAGCTAATGATTCAAACAATATGTTTTACTTACAAAACTCAGTAAGATTTCATATAAATCACTAGATGTAATTGTTTGTGATGTTATAAACTGGTTTTTGAGAATATTTGCTTTCCAAAACAAATCTTTCAGATTTCTGTTTGAGATGTACTGTGAGGGGTATTTATACAGGCTAGCATCGGTGTTGACACAGTCAGAACTAATATGAAAAGAGAAGTTGGAATATAGGTAAGCCTTGAGACCAGATCATACGAGTTCTGGGGGATAATGGGTAGGATCCATTTATGAACAATTATTAGTTCATAAAAGATAGATCCTAGTAACCCTGAAATAGTAATGCAAAAAACAATGATCTAAAAGAATTTCTAAATTTAAGGTTAAAAATTTGGACCTGTCAAATACTGACTTTTCAGTACAGAAATCTGAATAGCTAAATTTCAAAGCAAAGTTTCAGTGATAGAAGCTTTGAGTTCATGTGTTTATGAGTTTTTATAGCATTCATAAAAGTGCTATGAATATAAAATAAATTCAAAAAATATTAATTGAGTATAATGATTTCCATGAAACACATAATTGAAGTAATTGGGGTTAAGACCTTGCCTAAGGCAATTCATTTTAACCATCTAAATCTGGCAATGTTTCTCATTGAAAATATATTTTTTGCTTTGTTAGCTCTAGCCAAGGTTTCTATAACAATTATTCCCAAATAGGGAACATAGAAACTGTGACAGATAAATTTGTGCTTATTTTCTTTTGACAGTTTGGTTTATCCCTTATCTCCAGATCTGATTGGAATAAGCTAAATCTAAAACAAAACAAAACAAAAAATAGGTTTGATAGAATGAAGACAAAATAAGTTAGCTCAAGTGAGATAAAAGTGTTTAGACTGAGAAATTTTAACATATCAGACAGTATGTGATTAAAAAAACGTTATTGCAATTGAGCATAATTCTTAGCTCTATACTCCCTGGCAACATGGGAAAGTTGACAGCAATGTGTAAAGTCAGGCATATTTATTCCAAATATATATTGTAGGAACATATATCATAGTGATACATAGCAAATACATAGCAAATCTATGCCTTAACAGAATTGTCTGTACTCAGCAATTTTAATGGTTAGCAATTTACTATACTTTCCATGTTAATAAAAATTTACTCTTGTAAATCAGTATTAGTAAATGCATGGCAATAGGATAGAAATGATTGTCATCTTGTGATTTTTTTAAAGTTTTTTAAGAATAAAAAAAATTTTTCAAATCTTATTACATTATAAACAGAACCATGTAGGTAACTTATTTTTGACTTATTTAAATTTCTTCTCATATAAGCTTTCAGATGAAGAAGTCTCACAATTCTTCACCTGTTTATTTTCAAGCACTGAATTTAACCAAGGAGAGAGCTACATTAATATTGCCATATTTCAGCTAATCCATTATTTTTATGACATAGAGGTTAAGTAAGCATGCCAGTGAGAAAAGAAGTCAGCATAAATCACAGAATTATAAGATAGCAAAGCCAATTTCTTTAAAGCAGAGACAACATATATATTATATTCAGTATGCTAAATTTACCCACACTTTTGGTCATTATCAACTATTTTTTTTTTTTGGTAGATCAGTTGGAAATAACCACAAATCTTCATGTTTTTTGGTATAAGACCCTTTGCAAATGTCTTTTTAGGATAAGATGGAGCTTACTTAAACTTCATAAGTGTATACAGGCCTTGTGATGGGCTTTTAACAATAGAAAACAGAAGGGACAGTGCACCAATCTTGAAAACAAGGCCTTGAGAGCTTTAATGTGATTCCTTTCTATTTTTTGGATCCCTGTCACTATAAAGTAAATAAGTGCAGGGACTTCTCTGATGGAGGATGAAAGATTGGAGGCCCAGGGTTTTCTCTTATCTCACTGGGCAGCTTAGTGATATACAACCATACCTCAGAGGTATTGTGGATTCAGTTACAGATCACCTACAATAAAGTGAATTTCAAATAAAGCCAGTCACATGATTTTTTGTTTCCCAGTGCATATAAAAGCTTTGCTTACGCTATATTTTAGTTTCTTTTAAATATTTTATTTATTTATTTGACAGACAAAGATCCCAAGTAGGAAGAGAGGCAGGCAGAGAAAGAGGAGGAAGCAGGCTTCCCACTGAGCAGAGAGCCCAATGCGGGGCTCAATCTCAGGACCCTGGAATCACGACCCCAGCCAAAAGCCGAAGCTTTAACCCACTGAGCCACCCAGGCGCCCCGACACTATATTATGGTTTAATAACTGCATTTTGTCTAAAAACACAATATATAAACATATAATTTTAAAATATTTTCTTGCTAAAACATTCTAACCATCATCTGAACTTTAGGGAATCATAATTTTTTTTGCAGGTGGAGGGTCTTACCTCAGTGTTGATGACTGCTGACTGATCAGGGTGATAGTAACTGAAGACTGGGGTCTTCATTTATTATATGATAACAATGAAATTTGCCACATTGATTGACTCTTTGTTTCATGAACAGTTTCTCTGTAACATGCAATGCTATGTGGTAGCATTTTACCCGCAGTAGAATTCTTTTCAAAATTGGAGTCAGTCTTCTAAAACCCTGCCACTGCTTTATTTACTAAGTTTATGTAATATTCTAAATTCTTTGTTGTCATTTCAACAATCTTCACAGAATTTACACCAGGAACAGATTCTATCTCAAGAAACCACATTCTTTTCTCATCCATAAGAAGCAGCTCCTCATCCAATCAAGATTTTGCAGCATGAGTTTGCAGCAATTTGGTCACATCTTCAGGCACCATTTCTAGTTCTAGTTCTCTTGCAAACTCCACCACATCTGAACTTACTTCCTCCACTGAAGTCTTGAATCTATTGAAGTCATCCATAGGAATTGAGATAAATTTCTTCCAAACTTCTTTTAATATTGATTTTTTAAAAAGATGTATTTATTTATTTGAGAGAGAGAGCAAGAATAAAAGAAATCCATGAGTGGAGGAAAAGGACAGGAGAGAGAGAAGGGGGAAGCAGACTTCCCACTGAGCAGGGAGTCAGACTTGTGGCTCAATGACAGGACTCGAGCATCATGACCTGAGCTAAAGGCAGAGGCTTACCTGACTGAGCCACCAAGGCCCAGTGCTAATGTTGATATTTTAAGTTCTTCCCATGAATCATGAATGCTCATTTTTAAAAATTATTTTTATTTTATTTTACATTCCAGTATAGTTAGCATACAGTGTTACATTAGTTTCAGGTGTAAAATATAGTGATTCAACAATTCCAAACATCACCCAGTGTTCATAATCATGAATGTTCTAGAATGGTGAATCCTTTCCAGAGGTCTTCAATGTACTTTGCTCAGATGCATCAGAAGATTCACTATGACAACTATAGCCTTATGAAAAATTTTTCTCCAAAAATAGCACTTGAAATCAAAATTACCCCTTTCATCCATGGGCTGCAGAATAGATGTGTTAGAAAGCAGCAAAAGGACATTAATCTTGCACAGCTCCATTAGAGATCTTGGGAGACCAGGTGCAGTGTCAATGAGCAGTCATATTTTGAAAGGAATCTTCTGTTCTTTTCTTCCTGAGCAAGTAGGTCTCAATAGCGGGCTTAAAACAGTAAATATTTCTATAAATATTCATGTTGTAAACAGATAGTGATCATCCAGTCTTTTTGTTCCATTTATAGAGCACGGGCTGAGTTGACTTAGAATAATTAAGGGCCCTAGCCATTTCAGAATTGTAAATAAGCATTGGCTTCAATGTCAAGTCACCAGCCTCAGTAGCCCCTCATAAGAGTCAGCCTGTCCTCGGAAGCTTTGAAGCCAAGCATTGCCTTTTCATCCCCAGCTCTGAAGTTCTGAGATGGCATCTTTTTCTAATATAAGACTGTTTCGTATACATTGAAAATCTACTGTAGCTGTCCTTATTATTTAGTTGAGATAACTCGCTTCAGTTACTGCATTACCATTTGCTGCTTCACGTTGCACTTTGATGTTATTGACATGGTTTCTTTCCTTAAACCTCATGAACTAACCTCTGCTAGCTACAGACTCTTCTTCCACAGCTTCTTTATCTCTCTCAGCCTTCACAGAATTGAGGAGAGTTAATAACTTGCTGGATTTGGCTTTGGCTTAAGGGCCTGTTGTGTCTGCAATGATCTTCTGTCGAGACCACTAAAAGTTTTCTCCCTATGAGCAAAAGTTATTTTGCTTTCTTATCATTAATGTATTCATTGGAGTAACACTTTTTAAATTTCTTCAAGAACTTTTCCTTTGCATTCACAATTTGGCTAATTGGTGCAAGAGGCCTGGCTTTAGGCCTCTCTCAGCTTTCTACATGCCTTCCCACTAAGCTTAATCATTTCTAGTTTTTGATTTGAAGTGAGAGATGTGCGACTCCTTGTTTTATACCCAGAAGTCATTGTTATTAATTGGCCTAATTTAAATATTGTTAATTAAGCAAAAAAGTCATGGTTTCTTGTCTTCTAGAATTGTTTGCTTGTTGCTGCAATCTTGTAATTAACATTCATTTATGATGCACAGATGCAATTATTTTAAGATAATATAATCTATTTTTTTATTTTTTATTTTTTTATTTTTTAAAGATTTATTTATTTATTTATCAGAGAGAGAGCGAGCATAGGCAGGCAGAGTGGCAGGCAGAGGGAGAAGCAGGCTCCCTGCCGAGCAAGGAGCCCGATGTGGGACTCGATCCCAGGAGGCTGGGATCATGACCTGAGCCGAAGGCAGTTGCTTAACCAACTGAGCCACCCAGGCGTCCCTAAGATAATGTAATCTAAAAAGTTAAGAATAAACTGAAATATTATTTCCCACCTCTGGATACTATATTTCACTAAATGAAATTTGTGATTATTTGTGTTTTCTGTCTCTATAATTCTGAAGCTCCCTGGAAAAAAGTGCCCATTCCCATGTTTGAGAGTCACTTTTTTTCTTTTAAATATGAATCCAGCTTGAGTTGAAATCTACATAGCCCTGGGCTTTAAGATGGGATATATATTTTGTCCACCATCTTAAAATAATTTTCATATTTATCACCCTGCTGGGAACAAGAATCTGCCAATATTTGCTCTCAGATTCAGAAAATAGCAATTCTAAAATCTAGAAAGGGGACACATGGTGTTGCTTAGTCCATTAAGCAACCAACTCTTGGATTCTGCTCAAATCATGATCTCATGGATTGGGAGAGTCTCTTCTTAGGCTCCATGCTCAGCAAGGGGTCTGCTTGGGGATTCTCTCCCTCTGTCACTCCTTCCACTCTCTCTTTTTAAAAAATAAATAAATGAATATTTAAAAAAATTTTAAAAACTATAAAATCTAAAAGGTAATTAGCTGGGGTGCCTGGGTGGCTCAGTGGTTTAAAGCCTCTGCCTTCAGCTCGGGTCATGATCCCAGGGTCTTGGGATGGAGCCCCACATTGGGCTCTCTGCTCCGCAAGGAGCCTGCTTCCTCCTCTCTCTCTGCCTGCCTCTCTGCCTACTTGTTATCTCTCTCTGTCAAATAAATAAATAAAATCTTAAGAAAAAGTAATTAGCTATAAAATAATAAAATACTTTTCACAATGGCAAAATCTATATAACTATAGATATTCTATTAAAATGTGTAATATATGTCATAAAACATGTGCTGTACAGTTGTAAAAATACAAATATCTTTTGAAATACATAAATAAAAATTCAAGTATATAGGTATATAGACTGATAGAATCCTACAAACACAAGTTTTAAAATTCTTAAATCATTTGAGATTCTGTGTGATATTGTTTTTGTTTTGTTTTGTTTTGTTTTGTTTTTTTTCCAAGAGAAGAGATGTTTTCCTTACTAGAATCCAGCTAGGGTAGGAGCAGACCACATTGATACAAGGCAAAATGGATTTATTCAAAACTCTGCTTCAGTCTCTGTAAAAACATCTCTCTTTCCAGTCTACCACTACTACAATGGCTGACCATTCTAGTATTCTAACTTCAAGTCAGGTCTTCACTCCTTTGTTGGCTCTGAATTCCAAATTTTGTCTAAGCTTTTGAAATTTGAGTTGAAGTCACTCAACTGTAGCATCCAGGATTTGATTAGAAATGTGTAGCTACTAAGAGCAGTACAGAAAAACTGTGGAATTTGACATTACACAATATGAGGAAATAGTCTATACAAAACTATTAACTTGCATCTGGTTTTGGATATGCAGGCAACAAGGTAGGATATCAGGAAACAAAACAAAACAAAAAAACAGAAGGATATGCAGTAAGGAAGAGAACACAGAACTAGAATTTGTGAAAATGAGCTGGAGTTCACAAAAATAAACTAGATCTCATATTGTTCTCTCACCACTGGCATATCTCTAACTTCAATGATAGAATGGCTAACCAGAAAAAAAAAAAAATGGTAACCTTCATCATGGAGCTAAAACTATCTTTGCCTCAATAAATGGAGAAGCTAAAGGAAGATCTGGAGGAGCCATGGGCCCAGTTACTGTCTTCCATCAAAAAGGTAAGACAAAAAGTCCCTGATAAAGTGCATGAGCAGCAATAGTGTTTAGTCTCACCTGTTAACTACTCTATTTTTTCTAATATATTTAAATTTCACAATTGTCTCACAAACTCAACCCAAGCTACAATGACCTCTTGCTTACATCACTGTAATAGCTTCCCAACTGTTCACATCTTCTGTTATTCCCCTTAAATTCAACATCTTCCAAACCATCATCGTGATTTTAAATTCAACTGTGAAATTTTCTAGAAAGTCATTGTTTCTCAGCTTTGGCACTATTAACATTTCGGACAAGGTAATTAATTTTTGCATGGGCTGTGTCCTGTCATCACAAGAAGCTCAGCAACATCCAGTGTATTAGCCACCAGATGTCAGTAGTCTGCTTCCCCCTATAAGATGAGTAAAATGTCTCTAGTCATTGCTAAATGTCCCCTGGGTGCAAAATTGTCCCCCCAATCAAGAATCATTGTTATAGGGGTCAAAATTATCCAGTGGATTTTTAAAAATAATCCTTAGGAAAATGTGCAAATTTCTTAATACAACTTATAGGGCTGCATTATAAGCTGTATGCCTAACTCTTCTGCATCTTTCACCACTTTTAGACTTTGGAGGTTCTTGGAATGAACTAGCAATATTCCCTTTTTAGGGATTCAACATGTAATAGTTTCTAACTATTCCCTTTCTCTTCACCTCACTATCTATCAATCCTTATCAGATGATTTAAATGTCATATTTTTATGGAAGACTTGTAGAAACTCGCAGATTAAAATGGGACACTGATGAAGCTTCTCATGTGCTCAATGCTGTTTTTCGGAATGTTAGTCACAACTAGACTTATTAAACTAAAAATGTAATGGCTTTCTTTCCTCTTAATCTACTGATACAGCCTCAAAAGAACAGGAATAGCATATTTCTTTTATTTCTAGAGCTTAGAACATTGTTGGTATTCAATAATTGCTGAATAATAAATAGAAAATGTATTCAATGGAGAAAACACTTGCATTTAATTGAGAAATCTTGCCTAACAAATTTTGGAAACAGGTGGAAGTATATATATATATATGTGTGTGTGTGTGTGTGTGTGTGTATGTGTGTCTGTGTGAACTGTCTTCTCTGTCACTGCAGATATAACATTAATGTCTAGATTTTAGATGGTGTGAATTACTTCTAGGTTTCAGGGAGTCCTCCTGTTGAAGTCATTACCAGAAAAGTTCTCAATTTTCTAACTGTGCCAAATCCGACAACTATCTAAATATCCCATGGAAGGAAGACCATAGTTTAGTTTTAAAAAGTATTTTAACTTTCTATGTTTGCTAATTTGATATTTTAATCTTCCACCTACCTATTTACTTATACATACTTATTGAAGTGTCTAATTAAGATGGTGTCTAAATATTCTGTTAATGATCCTACAATGTTCTGATTTCTCCATATGCTATATAAGCCCATAGGAACTCACCCATTTTATACCAGTTCCTAGGCAGTTCATTGTCTTTTGGCTTCTTCTGAGATACCTATATCTTAATTTTGAAGCACCTGTAACCTCACCACTGAAACCATATAGAACATCTGCATAGATTACATTCCCACCTTTCTCAGTGGTACCCTACAGCCTGAATTACTACATGGCAGTAAAAGCACAGTTTAGCATGCAAAACACCTGTTGGTACTCTTCCTAACGAATGTGGCTGAGCTGCTTAGCCAAATGGTAAAAATACTTCTAGTAATCTAACAGCAATGATTCTGGCACATGCTGACAGAACAGCATGCAGTAAAGGCAAGCCAGATTCCTCAGCCTCAGTTGGAGCAGTTAATAGTGTTCCAAGAGAAAAGGCCTTGGGATCATTGATGTACATATGTGGTATATCAACTGAAATCTTTGCAGAATCATGGAGAAATCAAGTATTATCATTTCTACACTAGACTTTTGTGTACCTAAATATGTTTTTTTCTCATATTTAAGAAATAAATGCATTTTTTCCTACTAAAATGCTTATTAACAAGTAATATTTGTTATCTGGGTTCAATATCTGGATGGCAAAATTCCATTTTTCTTTTTGTTTGGAAATAAATTATTGTTATGATGAAAAAATGGTTATAAAATGGCTGTGCAGCACAGTACTATTCCACATAATTAATATTTTAATGTGTAAACCTAATTAGAACTCTATGAAAATTTTCTTAGAGATAAGTGAATCAAACCACAAAGTCAAGAAGTTGATAAAGGTACACATCATTCTCTCTCCACTTGACCTCCAACATCTTTCTGATTTTCATTTCTCTGATGAAATTACCATTATTTTCTAAAGCATCAACTCACCCATCTATTCAGTAAATAGTTATAAAGCACTTGATGTTATATTATATGAATTAACAGCTTTACCTGTTGGACTACCACTTGAGAAGATGGATGAACCAAATTCTACACTTTTTCTGTGACAGGTATGGGCTTGTCTTTGTATAAAAATTGTAGAATCACCAAACTTGAAAAATACTGGCCACTTCCTCCATACCACGTTGTAATATCTCCTAAAATATCTGGGAGGAAATTGAAGGCAGTCTGTCCTAAAACCCTGCTATTAAGAAAGTAGCTTTTCAAAAAACATCATAGGTTTGGAAGGATTTATTACAGTGTGCCGTGTGCTCATGGTGTTTTGAAATCAGCACACACTGGTCTCACTCACCAGTTTGCTCACCTCTTTAAGGGCTTTCTCTGCTGCTGAAGACATTTTCTCACATGTGCAGCAAATTGGAATGCTGGGAATATTTAATGCTCAAGTTCAACCTTCAAGTGATACTTGATAGGGCTTGGGTTGGTGTTTAAATATCTCTGTCCAGTTGCCCATCCGTGGTCTGACTCCATGCAGATTTCTCCTGTGATGTTAACTTTCAATAGCCATCATTGTAACTGACTTGATAATGCATCTATATCAGTTCCTTTCCTTGTCTCATTTTCCTATACCCCTGTAGTTTTACCCTTTACCTAGCAAATTAACTACTCTTAATAGAATCTTCATCCCAAGACCTGCTTCTGGAGAACCCAGGGTAAGGTAATAATAACATAGTTGTTGGAATTGAAAGTTTATAACTTGAAGGAATTCATGGCAGACATGGTTTGAAAAAGAGGAAAGAACTCAATGTCTTAGAAGTGAAAGCATCTCTACTCATATTAGTACATTTTCACTGACTCAAGGATAGAAACTGCAACAATTCTGGTATGAATTATGATGATACATATCTAAATCTTCCTCAATCGGGAAAGCCATAGTGTCAATAATTTGATCATAGGTCTCCTTTAGGGCCATTCTTTCTATTTTCATCAAGGAAGTGTAATAATATTTTCTTCTTCCTACAGAAATAAATGGTAGAAGATAAAGATCTATATTTTTGCATTTTCAGAATGAAACCTTAAGCTTGGTTTTTCTACTTTCTCTCATAAAAGGTGCTGAACTGTAATCACTCCAAAAGTCTAAGACAGAAGCTGAGGTAATACTTATGTTCTGACTGGAGATTTGCACATCATAATGTGTGGAACCTTATTTAATATAGTGAGAAAAAATAATACAGGTTTTCAAGAACTGATTTATCATGGCAAATGCAACTCTTTGGTTATAATTATATGTGTATATTTAAAAGCTTCACAACTTTTAAGCTATAGAATATTAGGAAGATAAGAACACAGATTTTTAATCTTCTCATTCTTAATTTAAGAGTGAGAAGTTGAATTTAAATAAATCTCCCAAAGGAATACAGCATCCCAAAAATATTAAAAAGAAATCGACATACCCTTAATTCTAATATCTTAACTATCCAGTTTTTTTCTGAATTCCATTATTGTCAGCTTCCTCTTTTATGACTTCATTAATTTTCTTCCCTATCCCTCTATTTCTCTGGGATTTTCTACCTAAGTTTCTCTCAAGGCTTATATATTCCATAAGTGCCCATAAATTCTCCTATTTACCATGCATCCATTCATTCTGAATCAATTCTCTCCCTCTCTCCCTTTCTCTCTCCTTATTCTCCCTCTCTCTTCCTCTCAATCTCTCTCTCTCACACACACATGCACACACACACACACACACACACACTCATTGAAAAACTATCAAATTTAAATGTTGCCCCATTTATCATGGGTTTCCAATAAATTCTTAATTTTGAGGCTCATAGAGTTTTAATTACATTCATTCTCCTCAAATTTTTTGAAGCATTCCCCACCAATGCTCTTGAACAATACCTAGAAACTAATATCTCTCTTTGGTTATCTCTTTCTACAATTCTTCTATCTCTTTCTTTCATTAATAAAAATTATAATACTTGATACTTAAAGGCAATTTCAAAATCTTCATTGCTAAGTACAACTTTCATTATTACTCATGGGAAAATCCAATATAGATATTGCTAATTGAGTGGCTCTCCTGGACAGCTTTCTCACAAGCTGTGAGTCAGAGATCTACACCCTTTCCAGCTTATCATGCCACTCTATTCAACATATGTTCTTCAGGATAACTAAACAAGGAAAGAAAGGTATGATGTATATATCATATATGTCTAACTATATATATAAATGTGTATATATAATGTTTAACCTCATCATGAGGTGTCACATACTATTTCTGTTTACATTCATTAGCTAATATTTATACCATTTCAGATTCTCTCTAGAATCAAATCTACAGTATGGTATGGGCCAAAAATCATTAATGCTAACTAGAGGTCTCTACATAATTTTTTTTTATTTATTGAAGATTTATTTAGTTATTGTTTTATTTAGTTTAGTTTGGTGTACTCACTTAACCAGTTAAGTTATCCAACTAAAATTTAATACAACCTTTAAAATTTTAAATTTTTACTATAGTATATATTACATACAAACTATTTAAAGCCTTCGGAAAAATTATCACTTTAATGTGTACTTGTTTTGTTTCTTCCTTGGGGAAAAAGTGACATAAGATCTTGGGGAAGAATAATGGCATAGAGTCTAGAAGCAGATTATAAGATTATTCTGTGTAATGGTTGGGAAATTTTGTGTTCTTGTTGCATAAAATAGTTGTTGTTTTTAACCTTTTGGCCTTCAGTATCTGAATCAGCAGATATATAACAATATTTCGATCCAATAAATCTATTTCGATAAGAGATCCATGGATACCAGCTGTTCAACACCACTGCAGAAAAACATGGTGTGTGTACTTACCCATCACTAAGGATCATCTTCCTCTATTGATTGGCAAATACTTTACCTTGCCTTGTGTTCCATTCTGAGATGCCACAGTACAGTGCAAATGTGTGTGTACATAACCAAGCTTATCTCAATCCTAAAGATTATTTTTATTCATACAACACTTATGTCAAAACTATGATGGGGAACATTTTCAGTTTTGTGTAATGTAACTGTTTAGATAATCTTTATAGTGGGCAAAAAAAAAAAAAAATGGCTCTGGCTGACAATATTTCTGAAGAGATGTCAGTACACCAGGAAGGAAGTGGGATCAAATTTTTTAAAAAATGGAGAGTTTGATAAAAGGCAGGAGGTGTCATTTACTGAAGTAGTATGATGATGTCCCTTGTGAAACCAACTACACCATTATAATGAGCATGAGAAGAGTCAGGGGTCATTAAGATTTTGACTAGGCAGCAAAGTTTTTCCATGTCCACAGAAGAGTTGATGAACTCTACAGAAAGAACTGGTATACCTTCTAGGGATATAGAGTTCAATGACATCTCACTTCAAAACCCATCTCTACTCCATTATGGCATTGATCCTTTGAATGACTAATTGCCCATAAATAGAGACCCAAGTTCAGAATGAGAATGGTTCCATAAAGAATATTGACTTCCAGCTATTTTCTTATCTATTGGTATAAACTTCTTAATGGTCTTAATCACTAACGTAGGATTTAACTCTGCCCACTAAAGCTCATTTAAGATTCACTGTGAATTATGATTTACTACAACATGAGGAAAATGTACTAAGGATAATTAAATTAAGAAAGGTGAACAGAGGGCGCCTGGGTGGCTCAGTGGATTAAGCCGCTGCCTTCGGCTCAGGTCATGATCTCAGGATCCTGGGATCGAGTCCCGCATCGGGCTCTCTGCTCAGCAGGGAGCCTGCTTCCCTCTATCTCCCTCTCTGCCTGCCTCTCCATCTGCTTGTGATCTCTCTCTGTCAAATAAATAAATAAAATCTTTAAAAAAAAAAAAAAAAAAAAAAAAAAGAAAGGTGAACAGAGCCTAGAATATTCTCACAAAAAACATGAAAGTGAGAAATACTCACTTTTCTATTTAAATTGTTTTTATAAGTACCAGGTGAAAAACACCCAACACCCCAAAACATGCCTTTGTGCTAACTGTTAAGGCACAAAGTTTGGGAATCAAAAATTCTTCTCCAATCTCTTTAAACACACATTTACATCTTTAACATAATTTTGAAGTGATCTTATACAACATGAAAACGTCAACAGCATCTTCCTTCATTAAGCGTCTTTGCTTGTTTGTTTTGCCATTATGGGTCACTAAAAACTTTAGGTAGCTACTTTCTCATAATGCCTCAACTCCAGCATTAAAAAATTGATTTGATTTGGAGACACCTGAAACATAACACTTCTTCAGGCATCTCCTATAATGGAAAAGAAAGATAGAAAATTTTATATATAAGTCTTCCTTTTATATTTTATTATTATTGGACATATGATTTTCAAATCTTTTCTTCCAATTCATAGTTTTCCTTTGTTGATTTTATTTTCCTTTGTTGTTTAGAAGATTTTTAGTTTGATACAGTCCCATGTGTTTATTATTCCTTTGTTTCCTTTGCCTTTGATGTAAATTTAAAAAAAAAATCAATTCCACGAACAATGTCAAGTTTTATCCTATTTTCTTCTAGGAAAGAGTTTTAAGATCCAAAATATATAATGAAATTTAAAAACTTGATAATAAAAAATAATATTATTTAAAAAGAGCAAAAAACCTGAATATATATATATATATATATATATATATATATATATATATATTTTTTTTTTTTTTTTTTTTTTTTTCCCAAAGAAGACATAGAGGTGCCTGCATGGCTCTGTTGGTTAAGCAACACTCTTGATTTCAGCTCAGATCATGATCTCCAGGTCCTGGGATTGAGCCCCACAAAGGGCTCTGTGCTCAGTGTGGAGTCTGATTGAGGAGCTTCTCTTTCTCCTTCTGCCCCTCCCCTTGATCATGCTCTCTCTCTCTCTCTCTCTCAAATAAATAAATAAATCTTTAAAAGCAAGACATAAATGGCCAGCAAGTATATGAAACGGGTACATGAAAAATGCATATGAAAAGGTATACACAAAGATACTCAGTATTACTTAATTGTAGGGAAATACAAATCAAAACCACAATGAGATATTACCTCACATCTATTATGATGTCTATTATCGAAAAGATAAGAGAAAACAAATATTGGCAAGCTGTTAGCAAGGATGTAAGTTGGTACAGCCTGTAGGGAAAAAGTATGGAGGTCTCTCAAAAAAATTAAAATATGCTCAAGCAATCCCACTTCTGGGTATATATATATATATCAAAAGAAAATGGAATCACCATTTTGGAGTGTTACCTGTACTCCCATGTTTATTGCAGCATTGTTTGTAATAGCCAAGATATGAAAACAATTTAAGTGAATGGATAAAATATATTTTATCTTAATAAGTTTTAAAAAGAAGGGAAATCTTGTCATTTGAAACAACATGGATGAACCTGGAGGGATTATGTTACATGAAATAAGCCAGATAAAGACAAATTTTTCAGTGTCATTTCTATGTGGAATCTAAAAAAAAATAAAACGTGAAAGGTAGGTATAGATTCTTGCAGCTCAGGGCATCTAAAAGACTATTCAGTTGTTGATGTTCTCCGTGAAGAAGATTCTTATGAAGGTTTGTACATGAGTAAGAAACTTACACAGACCGCAAATCCATTGTCCTGGGATAAAAGAACTCATTTCCTGAAAAAAAGCTCAGGTCAATTTTCTTGACTACAGACACGTGTTTGTATACACAAGGCTCATTTTCCTCTGGTAGTGGCCAATGTAGAATTCCTTGATTTTCTACCAATATTCCTTTCAGTTTAATCTTCTTTTCACTGGGCAAGCAGAGCAACAAGTGGTTCTACTTGTGCTGCAGCAGTTACTGATTTTTATTCTGTATCACCATAGTCTTGAGTAACTCCGAATTTGAGACTTTACATTGGGTGATTCAGAAAATTTGAGTACTTAGTTGTGGCAGTAAGTGAGGACAAAATTATTTTTTCAGCTTTCTTCTTCGAGAAAGTCTTTGCCTGATAGCTTGATGGCACTTTGGGTGTTCACTAAAGAGTTTGTACAAAAAATGGGGCCATGATTGCCTCCTGGTAGTCTTCCATTCAAGCCTTATTGTGAAGTCCGAGAGCTCACTGAGGTTGGGGGAATATTGGGTAACTCACATTGGTTAGTTTATTTGGAATTCTCACATATTTGTCCCTTGATTACTGGCTTTGACCTTGTAATCTGTCACATATTTCTCTTACTTTTCTCTTACTTTTCTTTCTGTCATATATTCTCTTCCCTAATTTCTTCACTCATTCTCTAAATAAACTCTACTTCTTGATGTATCCTAATCTTTTTCTACTTTCAAGGATAATGTCTATTCCAGTGGCTTTTACAAACTTTTATGTGGATGGATCACAAACCAATATCTTATATTCCAATTCTTTACCAGGTCTCAATTCTATAACTACAATTTCTCTCTAGAAAACTCCACTTGAATGCAAGTCATTTCTCAAATAAATGACAACCAAAATGATACATTTTCTTCAAAATAATCTTAATCACTGATGCTCTGTTAATACTTAAACACAGTTCTAAATATTTTATGCTTAATGGTCATGGTCTGCCACATTTTCTTGCTCATCTTCCCCTTGTCTTTTTCCCCCAAGGACTATGCACTTTTCCATAAAAAAAAAAAAAAATCAATCACACTTGCCCATTGATTTATCTTCTCATCATCACTACCTAGATTATACACTTAAAACACCCTGACAGAATATTTCAAAAACCTTTGAACTTTTGTATTCCCAATGACAAATTACCTTCAATTTAAATTCCCAAATGCACAGCTTCAATCATATTTCTACTCAAATTGGAAAAAGTGCCACATTCTATTTTTGCACTGATCTTAGATATAAAACTCCAATTTAAGTATTCAAAGTTCCTTTTTAAATATATAATTGCAAACAGCCCACCTAGATTTTTCATAGTTCTTTATCATTCTATCTAATTATTCCTTATATATACTTCTTTTCATACATAATAATCTTCCCATTTGATAAATCTTTCCATAGTTAAGGTCAATTATAACTACCACACTTGTGTATAATTTTTTTTAAAGATTGTATTTATTTATTTGACAGAGAGAGATCACAAGCAGGCATAGAGGCAGGCAGAGAGAGAGGAGGAAGCAGGCTCCTTGCTGAGCAGAGAGCCTGATGCAGGGCTCGATCCCAGGACCCTGGGACCATGACCAGAGCTGAAAACAGAGACTTTAACCCACTAAGCCACACAGCACCCCATGTATATAATTTTTTTAAAAGATGATTTACTTGAGAGATTGAGAGGAAGTGCCAGAGCAGTAGGAGGAACAGAGGTAGAAGAACAAGTGGACAATGTGTTGAGTGAGAATTTGGGGTTTTGATCCCAGGACCCTGAGAGCATGACTTGAGCCAAAACCAAGGGTCAGACACTTAACCAAATAGGCTTCCCATGTGACTCCAAGTACATCAATTTTTATTTTAAAAAATAAAGTTGTGTAGCTAATATAGGTGTACATTACTGTATGTAAATTATACCTCAACCAAAAAGAGAATATTTTAAAAAAGCTAGTAGTAATAACTGAGTACATTCAATAGGGTTGGCCCTGTCCTAAGAACTATGGACAATAGTAAACTATTTTTCCTTTCCAAGAGCTTAAAGACAATAAGAAATAATATATATATATATATATATATATATATATATATATATAATTTTTCTATATGCAAAGGACTGAGTAAGGACTACTAAATATTTCCTTACTAGTCCTTAGCTGTGAGGAAGGCATTACTAGTCACATTTTAAGATAGGAAACTGATGCTCTACATGTTGAAGAACTTACCCAACATATTAGGGTATGTATAGAAGCTTAGATTTTTCTTAGCACAACCCCCTAACCCCCAAAACCCTGCATTTTTAATCATTAGTTTCTCTGTAGTTTTTTTC
Organism: Mustela lutreola; assembly: GCF_030435805.1. Classification (NCBI taxonomy): domain Eukaryota; kingdom Metazoa; phylum Chordata; class Mammalia; order Carnivora; family Mustelidae; genus Mustela; species Mustela lutreola. The sequence continues at coordinate 110,258,407 of NC_081295.1, forward strand.
ACATTTATTATTATAATGATTAACTTTATATTAGTATTTTGTCACCAAAAAATGAAAAGCCTCTTTCCTTTTCATTTTTTTCCTATTGTTTTGCATAGCATTCAGTACAGAGTAGTCATGAGTACTATCTGATGAATAGATGAATAAATATGACTTGTAAAGCAGTTCACAAATGAATATTATGTGTTTTTTAACATATTCATTATATTGTAGTTTTTATTTTAACTATTCACTCCAAGTTCTTTTATAGTAAAGACTCTATTTTTTTTTTGTCTACCATGTGGTATTGAAAAATGTTAAAATAAATTTAATTGAAAAATCACACATAGATGAAGAATTAGACTAGAATAGCATGCATTAGGCAAATACTTTCATAAAAATTTGTAATGTTTTAATAAAGTATCAAACATCTCTTTTGCTTATCCAGATTTATCATATTTTAAAAATCATTAAATTTTTTAAAAATAATCATATATCTAGAGCTCTCATATCTCAATAATTTTTCTATGGGATTGATGATGGAGGCTGGAATGAAGCTGTCAAAAAGAATTAATGCAGATTGCTCAGAGGGCAGGACAACTATACTTTAAATAGAAAGTATACTTTTCTCCTCACCAAAGAACAAGTTACTATGAAGGCAGTAAGGTGTAACCCACTTAACAGTGAAAAAATATTTTTGGAATAGAAACACCATCATCATATGAATGGGGGAATATATACCTAACAAACACACAAAAGTGCATTAGATCATAAATACTTATCACCATATTCTTTTGATTCATGTGTTAACACAAAGATGAATAGTTTTCTCTTGAAGTTTCTTTTCAGTTCAAGAGTTTCATAGTGAAAGTCCAAGAAAGTAGATCGTTTTCACCATAAGATTAATCTATTTTTTGAAATTTTATTATAAAACACCTTGTGTACAAAAGGCTGCACATATTTCAAGGGTACAACTAGATGAGTTCTGACATATGTATACAGTCATGGAACACATATCAGTCAAAATACATTTCTATCACACTCAAAAAAATCGCTCAGGCTTTTTCATTCCGTCTTTATGCAACAAATGATTTTGGCTTTCTATTATTGTAAGTTGGCCTGCATTTTTTAAACATTTATATAAATGGAATAAAACATTAAAAAAAACTTTTTTGTCTAGAACTTCCACAAATTATAATGATTTAGTACTCTTGTTATGATTCATTCTTTTATTGTTGAGTAAGATTTTATTTATGGCAATACAATAATCTGTTCATGCATTTACTTGTTAATTTAAATTTAGTATATTTCAATTAATTATTACAAATAAAATTTCTGTGAACATTTGTGTATAGATTTTGTGTAGACACATAATTTTATTTATCTCGGGTAAATTTCTGGGAATGGGAAGTCTAATTAGTATGGCAAGTATAGGTTTGGCTTTTTAAAAAAACTGTCAAATTGTCTTCTAAATCAGTTTTACACTACCATATCAGACCTGGAAAAGGACTTTATCAATTACCTCTTTTATTAAAAATATTTTCTGAGTTAAACTTTTAATATATACTTTTATTCAACTGCATAAAGTTACTATAATTTTATTGTGTAAAATGTTAAGTCTAGGGAAACAAGAAAATAAAAATTCATAAAATATCCTATATCATTCCAGTGTTTAGACATTTACACATTTAAGCAGATTAAATTTAGTTTTGAGCTATTTTTTTAAATTTTTTTAATTTGTTAACACCTTCAAAGCATTCCTCTATGTGACACACTCTTTTAGAAGCTAAGTATAGAACAAGAACTAGATTACTAAGTTTTTACTTTCATGGAACAAACTTTGGTGTGAAAAAGAAATACCCAATAGTTATGTCAATATATATAAAGCCAAATAAATAAGCAATGTTAGTGCAAGTACTAAGGAGAAAATAGGAAATAACTATGTGCCAGAATGTGACCAGAGTGGGAAGTTGTAGAAAGTTCACAGAGAATGTAACTACCCTCTCAGATAGCGTCTTTGAAATGAGACAGACAAAAACCAGTCATGGGAAGAGCTGTGGAAGAATTGTCCTAACACAGACCATGGAAAACACAATGAGCAAAGAGAGGAAAGAGTTTTAGGGGCCACAGCATACTGAACAAGGGAGAACATTAAAGGAGTTTGGAGAGGTGGATCACAGACATATATTTATAGTCATGAAGGTCATGAGAAATCATTTTGGTTTTATATGTTTGTTTTAAAACAGAGGGGTTATATGATATTTATAATTGTAAAACTGCATTTGGGTTGATAAGTTGGTAGTGAGGGCAAAATTAAAATCAGGAGTAAGTGTCAGTACTCTTATAGCAGTACAGATGAGAGTTGAGGTGGCTTAGAGAAATGAGACAGAGAAAGTGGACAAATTTAGAATATGCAGCTGTAGTCTTTGTTGGATTGAATATGAATTGCAGGAAGGCATTAATGAGGAAAAAGTTTGAATCAAGAATGACTCCTAGTCATTGGCTTCAGTTTGAATTAACATCCCTTGGGACGAAGGGTAAGAACAGGTTGTGGGAGAGAAAAAGCCTTCTAACTTGAATATATTATGCTTAACATTTCTTTTGATTTTGACAGTGATTTTTTTTTTTTTTAAGTTAGATCATAGGTATGAGAAACTCAAGATCAAAGAGAGATCAACACTGGAGTTGCAAATTAACATTCATTAGCAAATAGGTATTTAAAACTATTGGATTGAATGGCATTAACTACAAACAGAAAAGAGATGCGTGTATTAGAAAAATCAGAAGCTTGTTAGAAAACAGCAAATTAGAGTGAAAGAAAGGCAGTTAACAATGTTGTGCAAGATTGTAGTGAGTGACCCTAACAGAAATAGTTTTAGGAGAGTAGTAGAATCCGAAAATGGGTGGGTAGCTGAAAGAGCAAATGTAATGGAGGTAATCTTTTCAAGTGCTTCTTCTAAAGTACATTTGTATACTGATAGAAATGAGTAAGAGGAAAGGAAAGTTTGACATTGCCATTGAAGGAGGGGATAACAGTAGGAAATCATTCTTGGAAGTGCAAGAGCAAATGGGATCCAGGGCACAAGTAGGAGGGTTTGTCTTTGGTAGATACAGGATCATATCTTCAATGAAATAGAAGACAAGGAAGATTATATAATTATATATAATAATATATATAATTTATATAGTATTTAAATATTATATACTATACATTGAATTATACATTAAAATTATTTATATAATTTATATAGATATGATTATATAATTTGTAACTGTTTGTTTTTAATTTTATAATCAACAACATGCCATATAAATTTTCTGATGTCTTTCTACATTGTATAACATAATGTTTAAACTGTGACCTCATTTTTAATTGATTTTTCAGGATCCAAGTGAAAACTAATTTGGAGAGTTCAAGGAATAAACAATTTAAAAAAACAAACAAACAGTGGCTATTAGCCAAAGTTATGTGAAAGTTTTTTTCTGAAAGATTGCTTAATGCATTCCTGGGGCTTCTGGATAATGTTTTGATCATGGTTATATAACCCATATTTAAATTTTTTTTTTCCTTAATGATGTATTTACCTTAATTGAAAGGGACATAGTCAGCCACTCTGGCTTTCACTGTGTGTCTAAGGTGGTTTTTATATGACAAGATTAGTAGAAGGCAAGCTTACCTTTCTATCCTCATGAAATCCTAATCTTATAAAAATTTTCTTGTTGCTAAGTGTTTTGCTGGTAGTACTACACTCAACTGCCTGATCCTAGAAGACCACAAACGAATGCTATAAGCAGGAGTCACTTCAACTTCAGGTCACTGATTCTCCCTCTCTTTCCCATAACCCTAGCCAAAGTGAGTAATTACACAGATATGCATGCACACACACAGACACACATACACCCACACTTCTTAGATTCATAATAACTGAAACTATACAATAGATATCACACCTATGACCTATTTCAAAATGTATTCATAAACAACGATACTATTCTACTGGTTTCCAGTTAAGTTTTGTAACATGCTTTATATAATTTTTTCTATGTCTTTAGTTAAACTAGGAATAACTAGGAATAATTAATTTTATGTTATCAAATTTCATATTGTATACCTCAGATCTTGCTAGTTCTACATTACTAAGCCTCCAAATATGTTAGCATGAAAATGGTGGGCCTCGGCTCTTGGTACTGAAGCAATAAAGAAACAGAGACAGGCACCCAAAGTGAAAGCAGAAAGCAGTTTTTTTAAAGACAGTACACTTTCAAGAGGGCAGAGTAGGCAGGTTTTAGAGGAGACAAATGCTTTGATGCTACAGATGTCCTTTTTTGGGAGCAGGGTCTAGAGTCATAGACAGTGTGGTCTGTAATGAAGGCTGCTTCTAATCATTTAGGGGACACCTCCCATATGTTGGGAAGGGGGGTTTTTGACCATACAAGATTTGGCCCAGAACCTTCATGACAACCTTTCTCCATCAGGGGCTACAATGGCAATACACATGTTTTATAATGAGTCTAGCGGCTACCCTGGGGCAAAGGTGGAAGAGGAAAGGCATGCTCTCTACCTGTGGCTCTTCGTTTGTTAGTTCCAGGATCTTGGGAGCCATAAGGTCAGGATGTGCCCTTGGACTTCTAATGTGTAATCTATTAATCTTTGTCCTTTCTTCCAGCTATGTCTAACTGCCTACACTATCCCTTAAGGACTTGGGACTTTGTAAACTTCCAGGTTAAGAGATGAAGTTTTCTCAGGGTATTCCTTCCTCTGCTTATATCTAGCTTCTACCTAACAAATATACATTAAGAATTGTCACAGAAATTGAAAAGTTTTAGTCTAATAATACATAATATTATATTTCCTATTTAAGTACTAATAGGAGTGCTAAGACCATCCTTTTCAAACTTGGTAAGTTTAACTGGCATAATGAGTCATACTCTTCACTATCAAATACGTTTTCAGATTTGAATATATAATTTATTATACAACTAGAGTTGTATAATAAATTTATATTTCTAAATTCTATATACCTATATTTACATATTTCTACCTATGTTTATACATATATCACTAACTATACATAAAAATATATAAAATAATGAGAGATAGATATTGCTAAGAAAATAATACACTTGATAGAATATCACTAATTGAGATTGTAATTAAAAAAGATACAATACGATATGGATGTTGTTTAGGTCATATTCAAGATTATGAATGTGGGTAATTAGCCCATCTGAATAGTGTAATTGTGCATGGTATTTCTCACATTCTTCTATATATTGCAAAAGAAAATCCTTCTGATGTTTAGGGAGGAAGCTGTCATTTTGGAAAAACATACAATTTAGTAATTTAAGGTTGGTTTAATAGATTCCATGCATGCAGTGCACATTTTATAAGCACTGATTCAATTAAAAATGACAGATTGATTTTAGTAATACAGTGTTACATTTTTTTAAAAAGATTTATTTATTTATTTATTTTTTATTTTATTTTTTTTTAATTTTTTATTTTTTATAAACATATATTTTTTATAAACATATATTTTTATCCCCAGGTCTGTGAATCACCAGGTTTACACATTTATTTTAGAGGGAAAGAGTGAGAGAGACCATGTTTGCATGAGCAGGTGCAGGGGGACAGGGAGAGTATCTTCAAGTAGACTCCCTGCTGAGTGTGGAGCCCATGCAGGGCTCAATCACAGGACTCCAAGATCATACATCTGAGCTGAAACCAAGAGTTGAATGTTCAACAACTGAGTCATCCAGGTGCCCCAAGAGCCACATTTTTTTTTTTAAAGATTTTATTTATTTGATAGAGAGAAATCACAAGTAGACGGAGAGGCAGACAGAGAGCGTAAGGGGAAGCAGGCTCCCTGCTGAGCAGAGAGCCCGATGCGGGACTCGACCCCAGGACCCTGAGATCATGACCTGAGCCGAAGGCAGCGGCTTAACCCACTGAGCCACCCAGGTGCCCCAAGAGCCACATTTTTAAAGGTCGGTTATATCTATTTTTCTCAACCTACTTTGGAATTATGTTTCTTTGAACCACATGTTTATGGTTCATTAGACAGACCTGTTGAAGCTATAATTTTATATTACTCTAACTCAACATTCACTTAAACTAGGTTTTTGTTACAATGTCACAATTTTTCATTCAGAGTTATTGAAAATAAAAGCAACTACTCATTTAGTACAAATATTTTGATTAAATATGAATTTAAATTTCTAGATTTGTAACAATAATTTATTTTTATAGTAGTTGATGAATTCCTGCAAAATGATTAGACATCTTCATCCTTTACAATTTTTTCCTTATTGAAGTAGCATCTTAGATAAATCAAGACCGTCATCAATTTCACTTTTTATTTCTTATTAAGCTGATAAAGCCACTCCCATAAATAATTAAAGGAAATGATGAGTTACATATTTTCAACATCTGGCACATAATTTTTACCTTAAGTTTTCAAAAAGGGTATTTTATAAGGGATATAATCTTCCCAATCTTGAAATTTGGATTACCATGGCAGATTATTGATATAGATATCCTGTGGTTGTGGAGATATTTTCTGCGCCCTTCAAATTATGGTAGTTAGTCAAACTACTTGTTCTTCAAATCATTCATATTGCATCATTTCGCCTATGGAGAAAGACTTATTTAATCCTTACTAATAATAACATTTGGTAATTAATTTATAACATATATATCAGCATGTATTTCAAAATACACACACAGAGTGACTGAGAGTATTGGCTTTGAATTCAGAGAGAACTAGTTTATCCCATCTTTCATTGACTTCACCACTCAGGTGAAGATAATATCTACCAGGTTTATTTCCTTCCTCCTTTCCTTCCTTTCTCCTCATGCCTAGGAGGACATGGAGAAAAGGGAATTTTTGTGCATTATTGGTGGGCATGTAAACTGGTGCAGCCACTGTGAAAAAGAGTATGGAGGTTCCACAAAAAATTTAAAATAGAAATACCATATGATCCAGCAATTCCACCTCTGGGAATTTATCTGAAGAAAACAAAACAGTATTCAGAAAGCCACATGCACCCTATGTTCATTGTGGCATTATTTATACTAGACCAGATATGGAAGCACCACAAGTATCTACTGGTAGATGAATAAGTAAGGGAGACGTGACATATATTTATTGTGGAAATATAATTCCATTGTGACAACATGGATGAACCTAGAAGGCATTATATACTAAGTGAAATAAGTCAGAGAAAGACAAATACCATATGATTTTTCTTAAATGTAGAATCTAAAACAAAACAAAACAAAACAAACACACAAAACAAAACAAAAACAACTCCTGAATACACAGAACTTGCAGTTACCAGAGGGAAGGAAGGTGGAGGAATGGGCAAAACAGGTGATGTGGATTATGAGGTCCAAATGTCTTCCAGTTACGAAACAAATGAATTACAAGGATATAAAGTATAGCATAGAGAATATGGTCAAAATATTGTAATAACTAGGGTGCCCGGGTGACTCAGTTGAGCACCAGACTCTTGATTTTGGCTGGGGTTATGTTCTTGGGGCTCACTGGATTGAGCCCAGTGTTGGGGGTTCACACTCAGCTTGAAGTCTGCCTAGGATTCTCTCTCTCCCTCTGCCCCTCCCCCTGCTCACATGCACAAGAAATAAGTAAATAATAAATAAATAAAAATTTTTAAAAGGTAATAATAATAACTTTGTATGGTAACAGATAGTAACTAGATATCACAACAGTCATTTAATAAAGTATGTAAGTACTGATTTACTATTTTGTAGATGGGAAACTGACAATATTTTATGTTACCTATACTTCAGTAAAAACAAAAATACAATCATCTGTTAAAAGAGAGAGAGAGAGAATAAAAATAGTTGTTTAGATTTAACATCTCCATCTAGATTTGTTTGTATCACTTAAAAAAATAGAATAAAAAATAATACCTGTTAGGTCTTCTCTAAGGTCTATTTCTATTCTTTTGATTAGGATAAATGTCCATATTTACCTTCAAATGTCTTATGTCCTCCTTTCTTTTCATGCTAGGAAAATTCCTACTATTCGTTGCAAGAACCAAATTAAAAATTTCCTCCTTACAAATCCTTGTCTCGTGAAATCCTCCCACATTCTGACCAAGGCAACACTTTCTCCTTCTTTTGGCTTCTACAGTACTTTGTTCATAGCATGGTAGAGCGCCAGTTACTTGCTTAGAAATCTGTCTCTTCTAATAGACCAAATTCTCCTAAAGCAGAGAGCATATGCTATTTCTTCTGATTATTCCCAGGTCTCTGTCCATGTTTATTGACTATGCATGAATACTAAATTGTTTGTAACCATAACTGAAAGAAGAATGGCAATTTCCAAACTTAATTATGGCTGATACTCACTATAGAGATAAGCAGATTTATTAAAATTCATAAATTAATTATACTATTTTCTAGAATATTATTAGTAGCCACACCAAAACCTTGAAAATACCTCTGACAAAATGCCAAAATAGCAAAATTGGTTATACAGTTTGTTGCATAACATACAAAACCATTTTAGTAAATATGAATACAAGTGCCTGTCTCATTTCATTATTTCAAGCCAACTATCACTTTGCATTTCAAATCTGTGTTCATCAAGTAATACAATAATGATAAGCACTTAGATTCTGAACATGAGTACTAATCAGTAAATCTTTTTCAAAGAAGCAAGATCATTTTAATTTGCTATATTTTATCATGCTCAATAAAATCAGGACAGTGTTTAATAATGAAACAAATTACTATGCATAATGTTCAACTGCTACAATTATATAATCTAATAATGTTCAAAAGAACATTTCAAGTTACTAGTTATTTTTTTCTCTTTGTAAATGTTTTGCAAAGTTGCTAAATTGGGTATTTTATATATTGATTCAGAAGTATATATTACATGCAGATGTCTATTGTCATTTACAAAAACTTTGCTCATAACCCTTTATTATGCATGTATTTCAAAGGTATATATTATTATACAATAATATATAATATGTATAATGTGTATGGTCAACTCTTCGCCAAAGGTATTTCAGCAATTGTTTTTCATGATGCTGTAATTATTTTAGAAACACTGCTATTAATATTACTGATCTGTGTTTGAAAACTAAGATTATAGACAGATTAGAGCACTGGGTATTATATGTAAGTGATTAATCACTAAATTTTACCCATGAAGCTAATATTACACTATATGTTAACTAACTGGAATTTAAATAAGAACTTGAAATAAAATAAAGCAAAACAAACAAACAGAAGAGACAACATCAGCCTGAAAAAAGAATACAACTTACAGAAAACAAAACAACAAAAAAGTATAGTTAAGCTATTGTCTAAAGATGACCTTATTCTATAGATCCTGGGCTTCCAAAAACAGTTTATGGAACTGAGAATTACCAAAACAAACAAACAAACAAACAAACAAACAAAAAAACCAATAAAACCGACGACAACAACACTGAAAAAAAACCCTGCCACACACACCAAAAAACCCTCAAATATTTTGAAATACAGATGATCTCTATCTGAGCCACTCACAACAAATGGATATTGCTATGTTTTCATATATATTTCTAGATCTAAAGAAATGGTGGGACAGGTAAACCAGCAAGGAAACAAGATCCCCTAAATCCAAACAGGGCAAACAAAATTTTGAATACTACTCTTTAAATCCTTCCCCTGCCACCTTTCTCCATCCTTTCACACACAAGTAAATGTATTAGAAGATGGTCTAGATTACATATCTTTACTGTCTCATCCAGTTCACATCTCAAGATACCACAGTCTTTGTCCATTAAGACTCTATTTTCATCAGTGATCTAATACCCTATCTTTGGATCTTTTAATTGTCCTTTTCCTTAGTTAACCTTTCTGAAGGATCAGCTTTGTTTGCCAACCCTTTATATCAAACAGCCCTGGCTTCTGGGTCCTCTTTTATCATTTTAACTGCTTGTCTTCTGTTTTCTTCTTAGACTAGAGAATTAGAACTCATCCAATGATGGGAACATGAAATAAATTTTTCTGGTATCAGAACTGTGAGGTCTGACAAATTTAGAAATCGTGTAATAACCAGAAACCAAAATGTGATGACATATGAAGAAAATTTTCAACAAACAGAAAAGATAGAATTTTATGACAGGCATAGTTGCATAGTTTTGACATTTTCTTAACAAGTTCTTTTTTTTTTTTTTTTTTGAAAAGGAATGTAAAAGAACTATCTTGAAGAAAAGGTTACTTTCTACTTGTGGAGTCAAAACAGAGAACTAGCAATTACATAATAGTGTGAGTAAATTCTTGGGGAAAATTTTGCATTTTGTGCTCTGGAGCAATTGCGCATGATGAGATTTTTCCCTAGATTTTATGCCGTCAGTCCTTTTTTCATTCTAAGTACCATTTTTTCTTTTCTTTTTTTTTTTTTTTTTTCAGAATAAGTACATGGATATCTCTACCTTCAGCAAAGAAAACATGCTAATAAATAGTAAACATATATCACCAGCCCTAAGACCTCAGATCCCAGAGCCATACATTCAGTTATCCATTGGACCCATGTCTTTTGATATCACAAGACATTTTAGACCTGATCTGCTTGAGGGAAACCTGCAAATATGATTGTGTCATTCCCCTAGAGAAAATTCTTCAAAACTTTGTACTTAAGCCTCCAGGATAAATAAAAACACATTAGAATAACATGAAAGTACCTTTAATAACCAATCTGCCTAAATTTTTAATCTCATATCCTGACACCCATGCACAAGTTCCTGTATATGCTGAATCTAGTGTGCTCTCATTCTTTTCTATTTTGGTTCTCCTACTGACACGTTTGCTTCTCATTTTCATAGCCCTGACTCTTCCTTCAAGTTTCAGGTTTTCTCCATCTTCGTTTCTCTACCATTTAACTTTTCTCCAGTTAGATTTTCTTTAGAAAATCTTAAGAAAAAAATTTTCTTTAGAAAATCTCCCTTTCCCCTGCACCCAGGTGGGACACAGGTGGGTGTGCCTTATGCTTCCATTGTTTACAGTTAATTCACAGAGGACCTACTTACTGCTTTTGTAATTACTCATTCACAGATTATGCTTTGAAGACAGTCTGTAAACCCCTTGGAGGAAAGGATTGTACATTTCTTCTATTTTCCTGATATTTAGGACATAGTCAAAATATTATAGATCAACATATTTCCATGGATTCACTAAAATAAACTTAAGACAGAAAAAGTATCAAGATGTTTTTAAAGTGAAGTTAAAACAGAAGACAATAGAATACAAAATATAAAATATTAGAAAACATAATCTAAGATGTGCCCAAATCAAATATAGATCAAAAAGAAGAAACATGGACATGGCCACCTGAGTGTCTCAGTCAGTTAAGCATCTGTCTTCCAGGGTCTTGGGGTGGAGACTCACATAGGGCTCCCTGCTCAGCAGGGAGTCTGCTTCACCCCTCCCTCTGCCCCTCCCTCCCTGCTCATGTTCTCATTCTTTCTCAAGTAAATAAGATCTTTTTAAAAAAGGGGGGAAAAAAAAAACAAGGAAAGAGGAAAGGTAAAATCAGTGGAATTCAGCAGGTGCAAGGGCATCAGTAATTTGGAGTGTGAAGAATGGAATCCACAGTGACCAGAGTTGTAAAGTAAAACAGTGCAGTGAAGAAGAGGGACCAGTAACAGCTCTTCTGAGGGCAGAAAAGTGATGCATCAAAGGCGTATTTTTATTAATATTAGTGTAGATGTTATGGTCTGTACAAACTATCCTCTTCTTTATTGCAGTACTTTCTACTATAGGCATGAGCGAATGTTCTACATCCAGTAAAAATCAACTAGAGAGGTCTTATGGACTGAATGTTTGTGTCCTTCCAAAATTAATGTGTTGAAGTCTTAACTTGCACACTGATAGTATTTGGAATTGGGGACTTTAAGAGATAATTAGGTTTAGATGAGGGTATGGGATGGGACCCCATCATGGGATTATTATCCTTGTAAGAAGAGGGAAAAAGACCAAAGCTCCCACATGGGAAGATAGAGCCATGTGAAGACACAGCAAGAAGGGAAATGTTTGTTTGGGAGAAGGAAGGCTCTTTGGGACTGCATGAGCCAGCACATTGATCTTGGACTCTCCACAACTCCACAGTTCCACAGCTGTGAGAAATTAATGTCACCCAGTCTATGGTATTTTGATATAGCTCCCTAATGTAAGAGGAATTCACTGTATACCAACAACATTATTGTCACAATCTAAACTTCCAACTCACTTGTGGACTACTTTATTGGAAACATAAACCACAATCCACTGGAAAGGAAAATTACATTATAATAAAGCTAATTTAAAATACTTAAAATTATAAAATTAAAATATATCTATTAAAAACCTATCTGGGGGTGTGCCTGGGTGGCTCAGTTAAGCACCTACCTTCAGCTCAGATCATGGTGCCAGGGTCCTAGTATAGAGTCTCATGTCAGGCTCCTTTCTCCCCTGCTTCCCCTGCTTGTGTTCTCTCTCTCACTGTTTCTCTCTGTCAAATAAATAAATAAAATCTTAAAAAAAAAAACTATCTGGGAAGTTTTATGACAGAGATTTCCTAGTAGACTGAAATAAAAGTTCAGTTTACATAGAATGGCACTCCATAGTATAGAGTTGTTAAATTGTAAAGTCCAAAATATTTATTTGGTAATAAAGATGATTTCTATATTTATCTCTTGATGCAATAATCTTTTAATAAAATGTATAAGGGGCAAATGAACAATGACATAAATTTCTTTATTCAGTGGTCACTAAATTTAATGTGCATATGGTCTTTACAAATTTTATGGTTGAAGATTTTGCTGCCACTTTATAGGGAAATATTGCAAGATCATCAGCGTTAAGTACTTTATGTCTACAGACATTCTGTCTACACTTTGAGTATATCACTAATAAAGAAATGAATGTGAAGATTCACAACTTCATGACTCGAGCTTTTAGATTTCTCAGAGGTGTAGTTAATTAAATCAAAGAGAACAGTACATAGCTCTGTAATTTCTTAGGCTTGAGAAAGAAGAAGCCGTCTAGGGTGTTAAGTATTTGGAAGCTTCTGGCAGTTCGGTATATAAGTGTTATAACCTAGGAGTGCTAGAGCCTATGATGGAAAGGATGGGGTCAGATTGCCATTCTCCGAGTTGGAGCCCTTTGAAAATGGCTAATCATTAAAGACTGTTTAGGAACATTTTAGTAAAATTACTATATCTAAAAAATCTTAGGTCACAGAAGGCTTATAAGGATACTTTTGTGATGTGACTAAGTTCAAAATGACTGAAAGAGAAGTAGAAATGGAACAAACTGACAAATATGTGAGATGCGATAAGAAAAGAATGTGTGGAATTTAATGCCTTGTAGGACAGAGTTATAGCAAGTGGAGGGAGCAGACAGAAACAATTCTAACACTGAAATAAGGAGAACTTTGAATGACTTATTCAATTTTTCTCCCAAACTCTTACTAGTGTGCTTTTTCTTTATAATAGATCCCTGAAAACTATCAACTACATACCTTAGCTTCCCTTCCAGTTAAAATTCTGAATATGATTTAGGTTCTATTCAACAGATTTACTCTTACACAATTTACACTCAAAACTGGATTAAGTTAAGAAAAAAAAGTAAGTGTATCAGGTTTCTGTTTTGCTGGTGTAGATATGACAGAGGCAATGTGGTTCTGTGGTCCCTGCCTTTATGATGTGGTTTCCTGCATTAGCAGTGGTAACATTCATATTTCTTTGCAAAGCCAATATAGTCAAGATTCTGACTCATGGTTTCACACAATAATGAGTAGTTTTTACAATCTTAGCAGAGGCAGTGTAATTTGGGTGGCAGAGAGCTGTTTTAGAATTTTTGTCTATAACCTATTATTATTTCTACCCTTCCAATTATGTAGTAAGCAAACTAATGTCAGGTAGAAATTCTTTTCTACTCAAACTAGTTACTGTTTATAACAGAAACTTAACCAAAATAGTGATTAAGAGTGTTTGAATGCCAATAACAGAAGAAGGGAAATTTTAAAGGACTGAATATTTAAATGAGGATAAAGATGAATTTTCTATTGTGAAATGTAGATTGAAAAGAAGGGAGCGAGGGAGGAAAGAAGAAGAGAAGGAAGGAAGGAAGGAAGGAAGGAAGGAAGGAAAGAAGGAAGGAAGGAAGGGAAACTGAACTTTTCATTTGGAAATAGAAACATGGTGAGAAATAAAGATTTGATTAAAACATTACATAGATGTGGTGGTTGACAGCAGATAAGAGAAAATAGAATTAAATTGATTTTTTAAAGGACATAAGGATATTGGGAGAGAACAGTGACCATGAGACACAATCTATTGTGGTTATATCCCAAACCAAATCTTACATTAATGACAGCTTAGCAAGTATATTAATATTTAATAATAGCACAGACTAATGAAATAATAACATCTTTGTATAATAACATTTGAACTTCATTGTTTATAAGATTAAGTTGTTGAAACAAACAAAGTAACAACAATAGGGCATATTCTGGCTACACCAATCCTTTGAACATGACTTTTCTTTGTACTTACAGAGGCAAGATAAAAAAAATTTCAATAACCATATGGAAGTTATGATTTCAAAATGTTTCTATGAAGTTTTGGCTTGAATTATTGATATTGCTTTCCTTTATCAACCTGATTAATGATATAATTACAATGCATAAATAAAATGAAAGAAGCATTATGCAGATGAAATTGCACATGGGTTGCATCAGTGATTGTCTTTCCTCTTAAATCGGTAATTACTCACCATGTGACCTTGAAAGAGCCATATAACCTCTCTAGGCCATATTCAGGTTTTTCAACTCTAAAATGGAATTTATACATTTTTAACCTTCCTACATTCTTTTGACTTCTGGAAGATCTATAGAGGGGAGGTAAGAGTTCATACTGTGAAGTCATGTAGACTTGGGTTCACATCTCAGCTGAGGAATTTCTACGGATGTGACTTTGGTAATTTATGTCAGTTCATTATGTTTCTTATGTTCTATAAAAGGTGAATGACAGTACTGACATCACAGAATTATTATCTGCACTAAATGAAACTTTATTCATATATATATATATATATATATATATATATAGTTGCTCCTTATTTGTACATCAAAAAAAAAATATGGCAAACATTTTAAGATGACACAACTTGTAATAGCTAAACTTATATTTGTAATCTTTAATAATTACAACAACTTAAAACATACATTTTTCCATTAATAGAGTATTCATTAACAACTTATATTCTAACATTTTATCAATTTTTCATATTTCCATAAACAAGTAAATTAATGCCTAATATTATAGGAAATGATTATATCATACTCCTAGAATAAAGATAATGGGATTCTCAATGGTCTT
The DNA here is from genome assembly GCF_030435805.1 of Mustela lutreola. NCBI lineage: Eukaryota > Metazoa > Chordata > Mammalia > Carnivora > Mustelidae > Mustela > Mustela lutreola. The sequence goes on from NC_081295.1 coordinate 110,273,773, forward strand.
AATGACTACCTATTTAGAAAATTATGTCAGAAGTAATTTATTCAGTATTGATTATTGATAAAGTTCATAATAAGAGCTTAGTTTTTTAAAATTTCTGTCTATTTTCAAAAGCAGGAGTTTCTGAAAGCTAAAAATCAATGGATAATTGCAAAGTTAGAATGCTTTTATTCTTCTGACCAAAGCCATGCCCTGCACATGGCAAAATTTATAATCATACTTTCAGGTGACTGGAGTATATATCACAGATTACTTGATACTCTCACAACTTCATATGAAGAAACAAAGGCCCAGAGCTCCTAAATGATTTTCTGAGAATAGCAATGCAAGCCAATGGCATCAATGGAATATGAAAAAATTCCACTTCTTAGCAGAGGAAGATGATATGATTATAAAAAAGTGATTGCTTTACCTATGGTGGAAATATACATTTAAAATAATTTTCAGTATTCTATAATGTACTCTGTTTTTTTATAAAAGCAAATTGACAATATTAAGTTGAAATCAAGAAATATATCAGTTTATTAGAAAACTAAAAATATAAATTATTAGTAGGAAAGACCTCATAGCCACTTGAAAAGCTTGGCATCAAAACTTCTTACTGTTCATATTCTAGGAAGTTAGTAATATGTGATGACTTTATTGTATAATTTGGGAAACGAAATGCTTCTCCTGAGTCTTTAGAATGATTTATGCTCATTACTTATGAGTATCATAACAGGCTTTGAAAGTACGGTGATGGCCAATGAATTATAGGTTTGGGTGACAATTTAGTGTGAACCACTTTTCATGAGTCACATTGTATTTTCCTTTTATATACTTCTGAACATCAATGCCAAATTGCAGATGGCACATGTGTCTTTTTTCCTTTTCTTTCTCTGCTAACTGATTCCTTATTTCACCTTAGGCATTTAATATAAAGAACATGAAAACATTTACAAGTTAATACTTATTTTTTTTTTTACTATTCTCCTTTGCAATGAGATAAAAACTACTAAGTAGCAGTTTAGAAATAAGGAACCAACATACTTTTAACTACCACATTACAGCAGCTGAAAAGATCATGGCTAGTCACTTAATAAGAGGGTATTAGTAAACATATATTTTTTATAAACATATATTTTTATCCCCAGGTCTGTGAATCACCAGGTTTACACACTTCACAGCACTCACCAAATCACACAGACCTGGGGATAAAAATATATGTTTATAAAAAATATATGTTTATAAAAAATAAAAAATCAAAAAAAAATAAAATAAAATAAAATAAAATAAAATAATAAAAAAAAAATAAGAGGGTATTAGTGACTAGCAAGTACAACACAGAAATTACCCAAAATGGACAGGCAGACAGAGGGAAATGTTGACTGGGGATTCAGTGAATGCATTAAACAGGTTAGGAACATTGACTCCTTTTGTTTTACTCCTATTTAGCAAGGCCTGGAACGTTGAGCAAAGCAAATGAATTATAATCAGTGTATTAACTGGAAGCCATTCTAAGTAATAAAGACTGCTTCCAGCAAGAGCCAGTCACTTTTTCATTCAATGATATAAGTCATGGCCATACTGGGTAGAATGTCCCTTACAAAGGGTCTTATTAGTCACAAGGAGGAGGTAGACAATTATAGTTAGATGAAATACTTTGTAATTTGTCCAGAACAATTCCAGAAGGGTACTCCTGATTTCTCAACATATTTCAATAACACCACTTTCCCTCTAAGAAGTACGCGAGTTTGGGATATAGAAGTATATGATCTCCTTATTTATAATCCTCACAAACCCATGAGTTGTATGCACACACACGTACCTCTAAGTATATTATTTTAAGCTGCTAGAAACCAAAAATCAATTAATAAAACTTTTGAAAGCAGCAAGAGAGAAAATATGAATTACAAACAGAGTAACAAAGATAAGAATTGCAGGCTATTTCTTAAAAACTATGCTAGCCAAAAGATAACAAAGTTACAAATAAGGGACAGAAAGATAAAAGAAAAAAAAAATGAAACTCCAATTTTAATCACAGCAAAAATACTTTAAACAATTTTAAAAGGAATAAAGTAAATCAGATAAAAAAATCTGCAGCAACACACTGTGATAGACTGAATAATTCTGCCCCGGTGATGCTCACATCCTAGTATCTGGAACCTGTGTATGTTATCTTATATGGTAATGACTTTGCAGATATGATTAATTCAACAATCCTCAGTTGGGCAAATTACCCTGGATTATGTGGGTAAACCCTAAATGCAACAACAGCTGGGTTGTTGAAATAGAGAGGTTGTTAAAATAGGGAGGCAGATGGAGATTTGAAGGGGGAGAAAGCTAGGTGATCATGCTGAAGTTCCAGTACCACATGCAAAGAAATGCCAGCAGTCATTAGAAACTGAAAGGGGCAAGGAATAGATTTTCTTCTTCAGGCTGTGGAGGTAGCAAGGCTCACACCTTGACTTCAACCCAGTGATACTGATTCAGACTTGAGACCTCCAAAACTGGAGGGAATAAATTTAGAGTGGTTTGCAGCATTTTGTTACAATAGCTATAGAAAACAATACTACCCGTAAAAACGGATGAAAGAAATAAAAATATATAAATGAGTGAAGAGATATACTGTGTTTATAAAATATTGTTAAGATGCCTCAATACTGTTACAATGCCTTCTCTCCCAACTGATGTATTTATTCAACAATTTTCCAATCAAAACTGTCATAGAATTTCTTTAAGAAATTATGGGGAAATTTGAAGGAATTGGAATACAATTCCAAAAAGTAAGAAAAACATATAAATAGAAAAAGAGACCTTACATTAACTGTTTTTCAAATACACTATAAAGCAGTAGTAATGTAGAAACTGGTGCCAGAGAAAGAAGAGGGTAAGTCCAGAATCAGATCCACACTAATATTCTAATATCGTCAATTTAATTTCAACAAAGATGCAAAATGAATTTAGTAGAGAAAAATAGTAATTTTTCAACAAATGGTGCTAGAATTATAGGACAATACACAAAATAACTTTAATGAATATTAGCGATAGATACATACATACATACACACATACATAACCATAAATGCTATCCTAAAAAAAGATTCAAAATGATTTAGAACTACATAGGAAACCCAGAAATGTTAAAATTCCTAGAAGAGAGAGCAGAGGAGAATCTTGTGACCTTGGATAAGGCACAAGGTGTTCCAAAATAACACCAAAAACTCATGGGGAAAAAAATAAAGAAACCAGACTTGGTGCCTGGGTGGCTCCGTGGGTTAAGCCTCTGCCTTGGGCTCAGGTCGTGATCCCAGAGTCCTGGGATTGAGCCCCACATCAAAAGCGAGTCTACTTCCCTCTCCTCCTCTGCCTGCCTCTCTGCCACTTGTGATCTCTCTCTCTCTGTGTTGAAAAGATAAATAAAATCTTAAAAAAAAAGAAAAGAAAAGAAACCAGACTCAAAATTCTGCAGTGCTACATGATTGTATTTATCTATTTATTTATTTTAAATTTTATTTATTTATCTTAGAGACAGAGAGTGGGGAGGTGCAGAGGAAGAAGAAGAGAGAATCCTAACACAGGCTCCATGGACAGCATGGAGCCTGATGTAGAGCTCAATTTCACCACCCTAAGATCAGGACCTGAGCCAAAATCAGGAGTCAGATGCTTAACCACCTGAGCCACCCAGGTGCCCCTAATTGTATTTATATATAATACTCTGATAAATGAAAATCAATAGGGACAACAAACATATTAGTGGTTCCCAGGGTTTATAGGTTGAGGAGGGGTTAATCTCAAAGAAGCACACAAGATTTGGGAAGATAATTGAACTGATCTATATCATGACTGCAGTGGTAGTTGAAAGAATACTATTTCAATTCTCACAGAACTGCACACTAAAAATGGTGAATGCTACTCTACATAAATTATACCTAAGTTAAAAAAGTGAAAAAAATAAAAAAAATTTCTGAACTCAAATTACTTGTTTTTTTTCAATAAAATAAGCAAAAACCCATGAATGATAATTTCAAATATTAAAATATACATCATCGTTGAAGAATGTTATATTTTATTTTAAATTCTCGTGGTGTTTCAAGACTATGTCATACAATAGTCATGCATTTTTCAGTGAAATAAGTTGTATTAAATTAATGTTTCATTTATGGAAAACAGTAGTTAAAAGCACTTGGACACCTTTTTTCATAAAATTATATAGAATATACTTTTGAACTTAAAAACTTTATTGTTGTATTGATTGCTTAAAAGACAAGTTTTCAAGTTAACTGTTGTTTAATTTAATTTGGTTTTGCATTAGCATCATGTTGATACACATTATTATTATTCCTTTAGTATATACACTCAGGTCATCAGTATATTTCATTTAATGTCTCATTCTTTTATTTTGTTTTTATAGAGGAATTCATACATTCTGTAAATATTGCATCATCAAATACAGAAATGTCCTGACACAGGACGTATGGAGCTCTGATTTTACTATTATTATTATAATGAATTCACAGTGAAATAAACATTTATCAAGGAGTAATTATATGCAAGTTCCTGTAGTAGGGAATTCATATATGGTTTTTGTATCATTTACCTCTGTCAACAATCCTTCGATCTAGGCATCACTATTATTACAAACCGTAATTACCTATGAGGAATGAGATCCACAAAGTTGTGACCATTCGATATCCAAAAGCAGGTAAAAAGCAATATTTGGTTATTCTCTCTCTCTCTCTCAAGCTTCTATACCTGAACCCTTATTCCTAATCATTATATGATCTTTCCTCTCCCTTTCCTCTTCTTATTTTTTTAATGGTTCTACTCCTTTTGCATAATGGTACTTGAACATTTGTTGTATGAAAAATTATTTAAATATATTTATCTATCATTTTTTAAAGCCATCTCTGGGGAAATCACACACTCTGGAATCATGTCAGTGGGCATTCAATAACACCTACAAATAGGAACCGACCATATGTTAGCCACTGAGAAATGGAGTATAAGAAAGACATAGCTTCTGCCCAGGTGGAACTTAAAATCTAGAGGAATTAATGCAATATAAATTTGTAAGTAGAAAAACAAATTAAAAATTTTGGCTGTAAATATATCCCTGTTAAGGAGACAAAAATGGCTAAGATAAATAATTCTGGACATAAGAAAGCCACTTTTAAAAAGATGGGTCAAAGAAAAGCTACCTGGAAATGTTTCATCTGAAAAGCAAATGGTGGGAAGAAAATAGAAAATGTCAACTGCATAGAGAAGAAATCTCTGGGTAAAGGAGAAATCATGTTCAAGGACAGGGATAAGAAAGAGAGCTGGTACTATTCAAGAAACTAGAAAATGCCATTTGACGGACACATGTTTAGTTGAGGGACAGACAGAAGATACAGAGGGAACTCTATTAAGGGCACATTTTTAGCCTCAGAGGCCTTGTTAAGAATTTACATTTTAAGTGCATGGGAAACCAGTGAACACGCATTAAATTAGATGATATCTTTCAATTTACTGTTTTAGAATCATCATTGTTATCAACATTTTATTTATGGGAAAGTGTCAACTACAAAGTTAAAATCACAGAGCGGCTTAAGTGGCAGATACAAGGTCCAAAGCTTGATGTGTAATATCTCTGAGCCAGTTCAAATTCAGTCTAAAATCAATATGTTTCTGAAGGTTAAAGATTCACTGGGAAATATTTCCTAATTGTTGTTTCTCCATTGGACGCCTAGTTTATTAAAAAGAAAAAAAAAGTAGTGAAAGTAATACGAGATAATTCTGGCCTTTTGATTGCAACAGAGCTTAATTTTATTTTGATCTAAAATAAGTCCCATTTGACCTCCTTTTTCTTTTTTACTCCCTTGTATATTTTATGTCAGAGTATCAATAGAATGTAAAAAGGATGGCCATTTTGGAGAGATGATCTAGTGGTCCATACAAGTATGTAAAGTTTTCCCTACTCAGTTGCAATTATAATAAAAGGCTAAAATTTAATGTCATGAAGCAAATGAAATGGAAGTTGAATATATCTAGTATTTTATTTTTCAAAGGCCCCCATAAGTATTTTGTAAAATAATACAGGTATTATTTTTAAATTAATTTTATATTTATATTTTATGAAAGAGACCAATGGTATCATAAAACACCTCATATTTTGTATTTATAATAATAGGCACTTTTTACATTTCTATAAAATAACCATCAGAAGATATAATGATACAAAATTTTTACTAAATGATTTCAATGTTGAAACAATAGTACATAAAAAAGCATTCACACAATTGGATAACATTTTTATGAATTGTCTCATTATAAAAGCATATTAAAAGTTTCCTACAATTGGGGCATCTGGGTGGCTCAACTGGTTAAGCATCAGACTTTTGATATCAGCTCAGATCATGAACTCGTGGTTCTGGAATCAAGTCCCACTTCCAGCCCCATATGCTCCTTGTTCAGCATAGAGTCTGCTTAAGATTCTCCCTCTCTCTTTCCCTCTGCTCTCCCTTCCCCTGCTCACTCTCTCCCTAAAATAAATAAATAAATAAATGGAACCTTTAAAAAGAGTCTTCTACAATTTATTTAATTCCAGTGGAAGGTAGATGATATATTTTTGCCCAATAAAAACAGAGAAGGTTCATGTACCATGTGCTTCTACTCAATTGTACTTGTTAGTAAAATTATTGTTCAAAGATCACCATATTTAAAATTCATCATAGATAGAATCTATTTCTCAAGAACTGGGTCTTCTATGCTGGACCACAGTACTTAGCAGTTTCAATTTCATTCATAACAAAAATACAAGAGCATGAATATTAACTTCAAGACAAATGAAATTCTTAATTTTAAAATAAGTGTCTAATCTGCAAAAATATTAAGCACCTAGTCATATATGTTTTTTATTTAATATTGTCAATTTTCCTTTTACGATATTTTCCTCCACCTGACATTCACAGATAGATGTCCATCAACAGAGTTGCCGATACTTCTTTTCATAAATGTCCAATGATTTTCCTTGGCTAGACTTTATAATTGATTAATTTTGTCAGTGACCAGTTGTCCTTTTCTTAACACACAATATGGTTTAGAACCAGTGTTATCTGGTGATAATATTCTTAACTTGTTTATTCTTGTCAAGATTCATGGTGAAACCACTTCCTAAGACTAATTTCCATCATCACCAGGTTATAAAATTTATACCTTCTCAGTGTATTAGGGTGTGATGCATAGGGTACATATATACATGTATATGCACACTCATGTTTACACATATTGATATATGTTTCTTTATGCCACTTTTTTTATATAAACACAAGTAAGTATCTGCTCCTAATTTTCTACCTACATTCTTCCAGCACTTCATAAGATAGCCTTCCCAAATCTCCCACCTGAGAAATCAGTGTATTGGAATAAAGTAACAAATTATTAAAAGCAGAAACAATAGGAATTAACATTAAAAACATGCATTTTGAATACCTTAACTATGGGGAAAAGTATATTAGATATATATAAAAAGTGAAATTGATGTAGTCCTCACTCTAATTTTAATTTATAATCTGTAACCAAAGCAATAATATTCATAAATAACAAAAGAATAAAGGAATTAGGGATAAAATTTCCAATGGACTAAACTTTTCAAAACAAAACATTGGTATTAAAGTTTTGTTTTGGAAACAATTCAGGGTTTGGTAAGGAAATGATAGAACAAATGATATTTCATTATATAGACTATGTTTGAATAACATATTGATGTATCATGTATTAAAAATATGAGCATGGCAGTTAATATATCCAATTAGCACTACTAGCTAACAATTTCTTTTTTTAAGTGGACAGATAATCAAATAAGAGAGTAAATAATTATTGGCATAATTAAAGTTCAGTTATAACATAATCTCAAGACATTATAGTAGGACTCTGGAGGTATCACTGACTATCCTTCTATTAATTAAAATGAATCCAGAATAATAATGTTTAATTATTTACTAAGGCTTACTTGATTTTTAATTTTTAAAAAAGATAATTGCCTCATCCACTCTGTTTCCATACTAATGTCCATTATAATTGAAATGTGATTAATCCATTTTGTTAATTCTTTTCAACTTCTGTTATTCTGTTTTTCTGTGCCTATTTGTTCACATAATGTTTTAGGTAATGCCTTTGTTATATTTGTAAACAAACAGAAATATAAAGATGATACAGTATTTTTGCCCATAAAAACTTAATTAATATGGTACCACCACATCAGAATTTTAATTATAAAATATTTTTGTGGCAAGCATACAAGAAACATTAAATGCTAGAAATTGTTCACCATAACTTTTTTTTCCAGAATCTAATGTGAACATTCTGGAGTAGTAGATTATTGTGAAATCTCCATTGTTTTAGAATTGGCCTTTTGGAAAATTAGTTGCTGAGATGGTCTTAAAACATTAAAATGTACTTTCAGTTCCAAGTGATCAATTTTAATGATGCATTGGTTTCTAGATCCTAATTCTATTTCTAAAGAGTCAGGGAGATTATTTGGACAGATTTAGAAGAAGAGAGAGAAGTATGGTCATAATCAGATCCATTCACTCATTTGTTCAAAATATCTATGGCTGACACCTGTTCCAGTTGCTGAGATAAAGCAGTGACCATCTTTGTATTTATTGAGCTTCTATTCTGTTGAGAGAGACAAACGAACTTCTCGAGCAGATAAGTGCATATTTAACACATATTAATGACTTGCTATGAAAAAGAAACGAATGATAAGGGAGAGCAGTGGACGGAAAAACCTCTCTTAATAATCTCATAAGGCACATACTTACAGGAAAGGAAAGGATGGACTGTACACATGTCTAGAGTAGCAACAAATGCAAGAATATGGGGAAGAAACAAGTTTGGTCCTTTTGAAAATCAGCAAGGAGCAAAGAGTCATGGTGGAGAGCAGCAGAGACATGGAGTTGGGAGACATAGTCAGGGTCCTTGGTGATGAGAGGTCACTAGAGAGTTTGAGCAGGAAAATATCATAATTTGTTTTTTTTTAAGGTATCATTTTATCTACTGTTTTGAACATATTGTAAAACTGAAAATCAAAACAAGGGACTTCATGGAAGAGTACAGCAGTAGTCAGGGACATCGAACAGGAGCCTCTCTAAGCCTGATATGACAAGCTTAGGTGCTGCAAATTAACTGGGTCCTACCAGCTGCCCACATGGGCTGCAAGGATCAGTTTCTTAGCACATCTGCAACCACCCCCAACCCAAGTATTCTGTCACCAGAATTGGGAAGTTCTTGCTTAGAATCAGAAGTTCTTGATTTACTTTAAGATATATATTTTTTTTTTTTTTAAAAAAAAAAAAAAAAAAAATAAGATATATTTTTTTTAATAATTTTTTTTATTTTAAAAAATTTACTAAAATGGATTATTGACCTAAATGTAAATGATAAATCTATAAACCTTTAGAAAAGCATAGAACAAAATTCTCACAGTTTTGAACTGAGCAGATTTAAGGCAACAGAAGTTACTGATGGACTGGAAATCAAATAAGAATGAGAAAGAGAAGTTGAAGATGATGTCAGGGTTTGGGGCTTGGACAACTTTGAATAGCAGGCATTCATTAGTAAGCCTGAGAACAGTAAGGAAATGCAAGTTTGGGACAGTGTAGAAGGAAATCAGAGTTTTATTTTGGACAAGCAATGCTAAGAGTCTTATTAGATACTCAAGAGACTTTTCAAATAGGTTGTTGGACATATGGATTTAGAGGAGCTAGATATTCAAATGTGGATATCATCAGCATATGTATAATATTTGAAGCTATAGAATCAAATGATTCCCAATCCTGGCTGCACCTAGGATATTATACATGATACCAACCCAGAACCTATTTTAAAGTTTCTGACTTAATTGACCCCTGGTATAGGCTGAAAGCCACTGGTAGTGATGGAAAAGAGGAAATCTGAAAACTGAGCTCTGAGACATTCCAATATAGGGAGACAAAGAAATGATCTGGCAAAAGAAATGATGCAATAGTTATCTCAGAAGAAAGAAAATCAAATCTAAACTATGTTTATTTGGCAATGAACAAAGTATTTTTAGGAGGAGCTTCATCCAGTGGTTCAGAACAGGCAGTCAGAGAACTGCTGGGAAGTTTACATTCCAGTCAGAGAGACAAGGAGTAAAAAGAAGACAGTCACAGTGTGCGGTCATTGGATACTTGCAGGATGCTCATGCTTTGAGGCATGAAGGACACCTTCTTCAGCCCTAAGGAATTAAGAAACACTTCTGGGGATGGCTCAGCTGGGAAAATGAAGGAGCAGATGTTGTGAACTAGCAGATTGTGGAGAAGTTTCCAGGCGGAAGGAATTGTCATGTAGTGATAAAGCATAACAATTGTAGGAGCTGTAAGCAGTTGAATATTTTTATAGTGTAGAGTGGTTTGGAGAGTGGCAAAAGATGGACTGGAAAAGAATAAATGCTAAACCCTTAAATCCCCGGTGCTTCAGTGTGGCAGGCCAAGAGGTTTGGGTCTATAGATAGCTTCTGGAAAATTCTACTTATAAGGCTAACTTTATTTTCTAAAACTTCATTTAATAAATAAAATATTTTACTCTGAAATGTATCATTTTAACACAAGGCATTAGGAGTCACTGAAAGTACAAATATTTTTAATCAAAATATCATTAAATAAATACTAAAATATGTATATTAAAATGCAATCATTAATGGCATCTTTTCAAATTTTTGTAGTTACATGTTTAAGTATATGTTGAATCATACATCCTGTACATTTTTTCATTTTGTTTTCTCATTATTTCATGAATATATCTTTATCCCTGAATATCATCTTACCACTCTTAATTTGCACTTATTTGATTAATTTTGACCTTGAATATCTCTTAATTTTTTTTGCCAATTTAATTTCTTTTGTGAATTAACCATTCATGACCCTTGTTCATTTTTCTTCTGTAGTATGTCTCTACTTTTTACTAACTTGGGAGCATGGTTTAAATATTAACCTTTTAGTTGTCAAATATAATTTGATATTTCTAGTATCTCATCTTTTAGTTTTAAATTTTATTATTATATATATGTACACATACAGATAAATGATAGACACATAGAAAGATAATAGATAGCTATTATTATATCATACATGTAATATCAGAAGGAGAAAACAAAATAATCCTTTTAATGTCTCTGTCTTACCATCAGCTTTCTCTGATTTGGCTTCAGGGAAAGAGATCTCATTGCCTTCATTTAAATGGTTCTGTCCAAAGTGGTCAAAGTGGGAGTATAAAGTCTGGGCTGTCTGTCCTCAGGTGAACTAATATTAATAAGATGGCTTTGCACCCTCCCCAACTTGATAGTTATTCTTCCGTACCAAGTAATAAGTTCAATTCGATACTATGTTTTCCAAGATTTTTGTTTTTAAAATCCAGAAACAAGATGGTTCTGAATGTTCTATTTTCCAAGGTGTGTTTGTTAGATTTAGGCAAGTCAGCTTCATAAAACGAATTGCCATGTTCATTGAATGGTGTTGACAGATGTAGAAAGATTGCTCTGGCTGCAGAAACTACCAACTAGAGCTCCATGCCTATAAGAGATGAGCCCTTAAGCACTTCAGTGAGATAAAGTAATCAGAAAGCCACAGCAGATTCAAGGAGCACTCATGCCTATTGAGTTCATAACATCACAACATTTGCTAAGAATAATCAACTTCTTTTAGAATCATGTTCAACTGGTAAGTTCTCCCAAAATTTTGGTAAAACAAATTACTGCATGTTTTATAGATAACTTAGTCATGGGTTTTCTTCTTTTATAGCTTAAATATACCCTGACAGCATGTAAACAACCCAAATGAGAAATAAAAATGAACAAGGATACCATCTCAACATTTATTTTCCCATTTGTTAAATGTTCTAGCATTTTTCATTCAGTAGAACTTTTTTTCATTAAATTAATTAAAATTTAGAAAAACCGGGGTGCCTGGGTGGCTCAGTGGGTTAAGCCGCTGCCTTTGGCTCAGGTCATGATCTCAGGGTCCTGGGATAGAGCCCCGCATTGGGCTCTCTGCTCAGTAGGGAGCCTGCTTCTCTCTCTCTCTCTGCCTGCCTCTCTGCCTACTTGTGATCTCTGTCTGTCAAATAAATAAATAAATAAATTTTATTTTTTTCTAAAAAAAAAAAATTAGAAAAACACTCATACTCTTTATTGTGAATAATTATTATTAAAACTAAATTCTGTTTTAGGATGTATTTGCAGTGAGTGAATTTTGAAAATATTGCAGCCTCAGATCATTTCTCAAACATATTGTAAAACCCCCATAGCAAAAGATCTATGTTACTTGCCACCTCTTCTTAATATTGAATTTAAATGCAATGAAAATTTACATGCCTTTATTTTCAAAACTATGATTAGACATATTTTTCAATATATGTTTGGTTAAAGACCAAGACTTAAGCATTTTAAAGCTTTTCTTTGGTAATTTTAGTACCTAAAATTCCAGGGGTTAGGTTAAATGAAATTTAACTTGTCATAGGATATACTAATTTCAATGCGTAACATATTGATTTGTGCCTAATATAGATGGTTTGTAAAATAAAACCATTGAGCTACATGTCATATTACATGGTTTGTGATATCTTTGTTAACCCAAGAAGAACAAGTTTGTATAATGTTAGATTTGTGTGTATAATTGTCAACATGCATAGTTTGTTTTTATGAGAATTATATTGGCCTGTGTAAATTATATTTGTTTCTGGTGAGATGAAAATGAGCTTGATGTTAAATTATAATTAATCTGTCACTATGATAGTTTCCTTCCTTTGGAATATGCAAATGCTAGGGTTAATGATTAGCCAGGTACATCTTTATTAAAGAAATTTTAAGTAAAAGATTGTGAAATTGCTGTTTCTTATTCTTCTCCCTAACAAATACACACTATCTACTAGAAGAAATGAGATATTCACTTGGCATATACTTGATTTATCTTTCCCCATCACTGAAGATTAGACCAAGGGTGAAATTTGATCCTAGCCCCTGGAAATCACAGAAAAACACTGAAAAATGTCACACCATATTTCTGACCTTAGGCCCCATATACAGGGGTTTTTTATATTAAGAATTTTTTAGTTCTATTAAGTGGGTAGAGAGTGTATGACTTATAAAGACATTTCAAAGGGTTGAAATAATTGCTCCTTTCATATGAAAATTCTGTAATCCCCTGAAGAGTTAATTGAAGAAATGAAGTGCTTCTCCCTTCCTGATTCTGTTGCATACACCCAACTGTGGAATGGGGCCATTTGTGAAGGAATAATCACATGCATTCTTTCTTTCTCTCTACACTCATTTCCAATAGGGCAGTGGCAGAAAATAGGAATACTTATTGTGATTACTTTCATTTAGTTCCTTTTCTGAGTCAACACAATGCATTTAAACCAATAGACTGTATTTATATAAAATAATAAATTACATTAGTTGTCTATAGAAGAGAAAATTTTTAAAACATATGAAACTAGATGTTTCATAATGAGACACATAAGTTTCATAATGAAATACGTATTTTGGAAAATTATAAATAATGTTTATATTTCTGAAGCCTTTGCATGTTGAAGCCATTACATGTTGAACACTTCTTTTAACCTTTATTATGAAAAGAGATTGTAGAGATATAACTCCCTCTGTTCCCAATCCTAGGTCAAAGGGAAACCACCTGAAAAGAAGAGAAAGTAATAAAAGGAGTCATATGTCATAGATCTTATAATCACTGACCTAGGAAATATTTATTATAGATCTGTTCTGGGGTGCCTGGGTGGCTCAGTGGATTGAGCCGCTGCCTTTGGCTCAGGTCATGATCTCAGTGTCCTGGGATAGAGCCCCGCATTGGGCTCTTTGCTCAGCAGGGAGCCTACTTCTCTCTCTCTCTCTGCCTCTCTGCCTACTTGTGACTCTCTCTCTCTGTCAAATAAATAAATAAAATCTTAAAAAAAAATCTGTTCTAAAACAGATACTGTGCTCATTCTAAGAATATAGTCTTATCCATTTTACTCTGATTATTTCACTGAATCTTCATAACACTTTGCTTTAGTAAAATTATAATAGATAAATAGGAAATATCATAAATTTTTTTATAAATAAGAGGACAAACAAGGGGTAAAATAACTTGTCCACTGCTATGAATTATAAGTGCAGAATCTGTGATTTTAGGTACATTATGTACAAGATGAAGAGAAAATGAGTGTGATGCTTGCAATATAACATTACAAACAGGGATTTTAGTATATTTTAGCTCTTTTCATTTTCTCTAATTCTATAATAATAAAATTGGGGAAAATAAACGAAATAAAATTAGGGAATTTTTCTGAGAGTGATAATGTTACACATACTCACATTTTCATTTTCCTCATCCAATCTTTTTCCTGAGAGTACAAAAGTAACAAGTTTGATTTCCATATTTACTGCAACTTTTGAGGTATATGTGAATGTCTGTGTGTGTCTGTGCATGTATGTGTGGTACATGGCACACAAGGAGGGCTCAATAAGTGGTACACACACATGCACACACACATGCCTATTTCTTCAAATGTTATATTTCATAAAATCTAATAATGACAAAATATATCTTAAATTACATATTTAAATAGATAGAGAAGAACTCCTATTGTGCTTGGTCTTTGATAAAATTTCTAATTAATGACAACACTTTCCTGTGGTAATTTATGATGGTTTGGATTTTCCCACTCCCTATCTTCCACATTCAACTCCTGTTACTCTGACAAGAATTTCTTATATTATAAAATTTAACTCTCTTCCACACACATGCACACACAGAGTGACTTAACATGCTCAGTTTAAAAGAGAACTAAGTATGAGTGGCATGCTCAAAGTAACTCATCACCAATTCCTCTTACCTCTATGCCTCATCATGGCTACCACTGACTTTGAGACTGGGGATAGGCAATAGCATATGGAGGCTAATAGCAATCTTTTAAGTCAAACGAGCCTAGGTATGAATCCTAGTTTTCTCTTAGGTAGAGTTACTTATCCTCTCTGAGTCTATTTTCTCAATTTTTATGAGACTATTGAGTTGTTTTAAGGCTTAAATAACATAATGTAAGTAAAATGCTAAGCAGACTTTCCAGCACATAATGAGTGCTCATAAATGGTAGCAATTATTACTTTTATTGAGACTACAAAATAGCCTTGCTGATGGTTTTGAAAATCATTAATAGATAAAGAGTTAACAATCAGGTGGCTCTGAGGATCAAATGAGGCAAACACACATAAAATACTTCACCCAGAATCTGGCACATTTATCGGTCTTTTTTGGCTATCTGCCTTTTGACCTATGACTAAGAGGGGGATGCAAAATAATGTTATTATTTTAAAATTTTGAAGAAAAAATGAGCATAATATTTTTATTATAATCATTTCACAGCTGGTATAATAATTGATGTCATGAAATAATAAAAAATGTCCCTATTCTGAGTTAACATATTGCCTAGGTTCAGTAAGGTATTATTAAATTATTTTCATGGGTTGTTTTAATGATATAAAAAGAGGCATACCATTATTTTTCACCTTTCTTAAATCAAAATTTGGTTGGCATGAAGCCAATTTCCCTTGTCGTTTATTCCATTTTCAAAGATTTATTTTATAACAGTTAAATTTTCATATTATCATCGATATCCTATTTAAACTTGGCATTTCCTTGGTCCTGGAAATTCTGTCTTTTGATGTCTTTGAGCTTAATTCTTTATCCTCCAGTCCTTCCTGATTTCAAAACCTGGCAAATGATCTAACAGGAATGTGTTGTCACTTGTACTTGTTGCAGGATTCCTTTCTTTAGGGACATTCTGTGTCCCAGGTGGTGAGACTGTAGGACATTCCTTTCTGATTTCCTGGCTAGACCACAGTATCCTGAACTCTGTAAACCTCAGTGGATGTTCCACAGCAAAAAACAGTTGTGTGTCTGAGGTTCTTCTAGCTTCCAATCTCCAATTGCACCAGCTCGTATGGCCACAGAGACCCCACTGAAACCCTCTCCTCTTCCTCCACACCAATGTCTCATTTGACCCAAACTTGAGCACCAGGTCATGCTTAGAACCTGCTAAATGTTGCAGGAGAAAAAATAGCCTGTGATGGCTCAAGGAGGAAAGACTCTTCTGCAGAAATAACTTCTAGTCTCATACTTCCAGGTTCCTTTAAAAATTATCTTTAAAAATGTGAATTTTCAGTTTCTCCCCCTTTTTGGTTTTTGCGCAAAGAATGTTAGTCTATTATGATCTATCATATTCCACTCCAAATCAGAAGTCTTCAATCAACTGAAAAACATTATTCACATTCATGGCATTATATACCAAAAATAAATATTTACATTTATAATGATTTTCATGAGAAAAAAATCTACCAGAGTAAAGTTTTGTGATTTTTTTGGTTAATATTCCTTACCAAATGTGTCAAGATTCAAGATCTTGATCTTATTTAGATGTTTTTAATTTTTTTTTCAAATAAGTTAGTGAATGAAATAATAGAGCCACATTAAACTCTTTACTCTAATAAAGGTAAATACTAAAGAAAACAATCATACCAAAAATTATAATCATTTTTATGAAAGTCCAAGACTTTATTTACCCTATTATTATGGTTAAATAACAAAATACTCATACTTAATATACCTTCAATATGCAGACTGGAAACTAGAGGTAAGACAAAATGCCTTTCTATAATAATTTAATGTATATTTATTTACTAAAAATGGTAAACATTAAAAATTAAAATTCTGCATTGTGTAGTTCAGGTCTGTCAGGTCTGTCAAAGAATAATCTTTATTACCCCTTTATACACACACACACACACACACACACACACACATTCATTTATTATTCATTACAGTATATCCATGTCCACATTTTTAAAAAAGAAATATCTCTGTTCATGTCTTTCCTTTACTGTAAACGTAGTACTAAAGATTCTTATTAATGCCACTTTCTGGTTTCTCAATTGTATTTTCTTTATTACAGGGAATTATTTCTTTATTACATTTACCACAGGGAAGAATGAAACAAGCTATAATGCTTTAGACCTAAAAAGTTATATATACAAACTGAGGGTTGCCGGGGGGAGGGGGTTTGGGAGAAGGGGTTGGGATTATGGACATTGGGGAGGGCATGTGATTTGGTGAGTGCTGTGAAGTGTGTAAACCTGGTGATTCACAGACCTGTACCCCTGGGGATAAAAATATATGTTTATAAAAAATAAAAAAATTTAAAAAAAAAAATAAATAAATAAATAAAAAAAAGTTATATATATTTAGCTATGTTTCTTCCTTTTCTTTCTTTGTATATGAAGATATAGGTAAGTTCTGTTAATTTACGAACTCTTCGTCCCTTGTGGGACAAGTTAAAAACTGCTCAAGTATTATAATATTCTACATTTTTTCCTTCTAACCCAGAAATAACTCAGTATGATTTACAAGTGGATAATGATTTTGTGTTTAATGAACACTTTAGAAGTTTAGACATCTCCTGACACATGATCGTTTTGTGTTCTATTAGCAGAAAATCAGCCAGGATTCAATATCAAATAATCACAAAGAAATCAGAAGAGGCAGTAAAGGTAAAATTTCTATAATAGTAATGGAAATGTTAAGAGTAAGAACTTGTGAATTTTCTTATCAGTTTTGGATCTTAATTTTTCCAGCTTGATTTCCTGTCTTTAGCACAAATGGGTATAGACTGTGTCATAATGTCCTTGTCATGAAATTAAATTTTCAAAAGCATTTTAAAATACAAATTTAACTACTGATTTTCATGATAATCTATTGCAACTTCACCAGTCATAGATTTTTGCTAAAGTCCTTTAAAAACCCTATATTTTTAGCCTTTATAACTTGACAATGTTGATAAGATTTTGTTAGATATCTTGAGAATTAAGAAGATTCACTTCTTTAAAATAAACAAAAACTTTCTTATAACAACTTGGCTACTATTTTAGCCAAAAGTCATCTATCACAAAATCACTCTTTACCAAATATTTTTCAATTTAGTCGATCTTCTTTTGCCTTTCTTACTAATTTATGGAAGATCCTTCAGTCAAACACAAAGGAGCTCATATGTATGTAGCTCATTAGTTGGAAAGAGAAAGTTGGGGTCTTAAGAGACCTTAGTGCTTATTTACCCCTGCACTTACTTTGTGAGATAACAGATCCTCTTAGTTAACTCTCCATTTTAACTTATACAGATTAACACAACCTGAAATGTTGATATAGTTAGTAGAAGAGGTAAACAATGAAAAGTCCCCTGTCCAGAGCTGGAGGAAACTTGTTACATACTTCCCACTATATCTTTAACATGTCATATCTTATAATGTAGAGCTCAAAATTATACTCACCAAAGGTTTGACGATAAAGGGAAAGATTGGGAACATTAATTTGTAGTAGGCATTTTCAGAGACATTCAGCAAAGTCCTAGAAGGAAGAAGGGACATAGAGTAAAGTTCACTAGACATTGATCTGAAAACAGAAAAAATAATATTTGACCTTTTTAAAAAAATTATTACTTAAGAGAGAGCAGGAGCAGGGGAGGAGCAAAAGAGAGGAAGAAACAGATTCCCAGCTGAGCAGGGACCCTAATGTAGCAGGGCTTCATCTAACTGAGCCACCCAGGAGCCTCATATCTGGTCTTGTTAAATGAGCACTCCCAGGCTATGACCTCCAACAGAAACATGGCTGCTGGCTGTTTGGGGTGAAAGCAAACCAGGACCAGTGTGCACAAAAAGAGTATCTCCTGAAATAGGAATTTCAGGAGATGGGGATGGAGCTCTAACGTCATCGGATATGTCTTTTTATTATCATTATGTGTGTGGGTGGGTGCATGTGCAAATATGGACAAGAGACCATAAATACTTCCAATACTTTGATATTAGGAAAAGGCATGTGAATTATCTCAACATGACTAGATAGGACATTACAGATTTTATTATTTATTTATTTATTTATTCATCTGAGAAAAAGAGAGAGAGGAGAGAGAGAGAATGCATGACTAGGGGAGGAGCAGAGGGAGAGGGATGTGCAGACTTCCTGCTGAGATCCTGACTTGACCTGAAATCAAAAGTCAGATGCTTAACTGACTAAACCACTCAAGTGCCCCTCGATATTACAAATTAGGGATAGAAAAAAATACTTCAAGGATGCATATAGGAGTGGTCTCAGTAGGTGCTCTGCTCAATAATTATTTATTGAAAAAACTAACAAATATTTAGTACCTACTTTCTCTTTCCATTTAGGTTTAACTCTTCAGATCAAGAACTCTGCAACACTCAGGGACATCATCTGTGGTAATGTAGATTGTGTTCTATCAGTTAAAATGCTTTATACCTATTAGGAACTCAAAAACATATCCTGCAACTCTTTTCACCAATGCTGCAGCTATGTTCTTCAAATCTTTCCTGGGTTTTTAATCCCTTGATTGTGATTAAGAAAACCTGGAACCAGGGAGGTTTCTAAAGACAAAGAGGAGAATGGAATCTCCATCAGTGTGAGCAAAATGGCCTCTATTGGGCTGTTTGCGTGTGTATATATATATATATATATACACACACACACACATACACATATATCATGCAGATGAACACAAAGTGATCTCCTGGTGTTACAGGTAGAGAGAAAAGATTGAAAATAAACCACTTTCATTGTCTTCATTTTCACTTAAATTGCTTTATTGTGTCTTGTCATAATAAACCCTCACAGATGCCTATGAACCAGTTTTGTAGGCAGCAAACTAAATGAAGGGTAAAAATCTTCAGGTAATTTTTCCACAGAAGTTTGATTCATATAGGAAATTTATCTTTGCTCTTTTAGGAACTGCAGCTAACTTCAAGGAATCAAGGCATGTGATGAAGAATAGTTCTGTTTTCTAAAATTATAACAATTTGAAGAATTGGAAATCGATCTACTAAGGAAATGAAAATGATAAATGTGCAAATGAGTAATCTGAATGGTAAAAAATAGCATTATACTTTCTCAGTAGGACATTCATATAAACGTGTTTAGTAAAATATTAACCTAAAATACAAAGTTACATGAAATGATGAATTGAAATCGTATATTAGAATAAGAAACAATTTTTGGTCTATTAATAATATTTGAACTTATATTCAATATAATACAATCACATAATTTTATTTTTCAAGTATGAGTCTAATAATGTTAGTTAAAACTTGATATTTCTCCCACCATGTTTACTAAAATTAGTCAGTTCTAAAGACTATAAAGTTATGTTTCTTAAAAACTTGATTGCCATTGATTTTATTAAACAGAATACTAGAATAAAACTATTTGGTCATAATATAATGCACCTACAATACTATGGGGACAGAAGGAATCACGTCTTAGAGCATCTTGTATTTACCTATTGTCTGACTCTTGCTTACTCTCTCGATCTGATTAAAGTTTTGCACTCTGGTTTTGAAACATCTAGATTTCTTGTTTTGCTTCTCTACACTCAGTTCTAGCCAGGATCAGCTTTTGATATTAGGCTCTATCTGTTTCTGGCTCTAACAACTGTTCTGACCAATGTCCTGACAAATGAGAATAGTTTTTGTTTTTGTTTATATTTTGCTTTTTTTTTGGCGTAACGAGACTTTACTAAAAACAGAAAACCGGGCAGACCAAGGATTACAAACAGGAAATGTGGACTTGTAGCAAAACAAAACAAAACAAAACAAAAGACAATGTGATACAACACATCAATAAAAGAAAGAACAAGAACCATATGATACTCTCAATAGATGCTGAAAAAGCATTTGACAAAGTACAACATCCCTTCCTGATCAAAACTCTTCAAAGTGTAGGGATAGAGGGCACATACCTCAATATCATCAAAGCCATCTATGAAAAACCCACCGCAAATATCATTCTCAATGGAGAAAAACTGAAAGCTTTTCTGCTAAGGTCAGGAACACGGCAGGGATGTCCATTATCACCACTGCTATTCAACATCGTACTAGAGGTCCTAGCCTCAGCAATCAGACAACAAAAGGAAATTAAAGGCATCCAAATCGGCAAAGAAGAAGTCAAATTATCACTCTTCGCAGATGATATGATACTATATGTGGAAAACCCAAAAGACTCCACTCCAAAACTGCTAAAACTTATACAGGAATTCAGTAAAGTGTCAGGATATAAAATCAATGCACAGAAATCAGTTGCATTTCTCTACACCAACAGCAAGACAGAAGAAAGAGATATTAAGGAGTCAATCCCATTTACAATTGCATCCAAAACCATAAGATACCTAGG
The DNA here is from genome assembly GCF_030435805.1 of Mustela lutreola. Lineage (NCBI taxonomy): Eukaryota > Metazoa > Chordata > Mammalia > Carnivora > Mustelidae > Mustela > Mustela lutreola. The sequence continues at coordinate 110,295,030 of NC_081295.1, forward strand.
AATAAACCTAACCAAAGAGACACAGAATCTATACTCAGAAAACTATAAAGTACTCATGAAAGAAATTGAGGAAGACACAAAGAAATGGAAAAATGTTCCATGCTCCTGGATTGGAAGAATAAATATTGTGAAAATGTCTATGCTACCTAAAGCAATCTACACATTTAATGCAATTCCTATCAAAGTACCATCCATCTTTTTCAAAGAAATGGAACAAATAATTCTAAAATTTATATGGAACCAGAAAAGACCTCGAATAGCCAAAGGGATATTGAAAAAGAAAGCCAACGTTGGTGGCATCACAATTCCGGACTTCAAGCTCTATTACAAAGCTGTCATCATCAAGACAGCATGGTACTGGCACAAAAACAGACACATAGATCAATGGAACAGAATAGAGAGCCCAGAAATAGACCCTCAAATCTATGGTCAACTAATCTTCGACAAAGCAGGAAAGAATGTCCAATGGAAAAAAGACAGCCTTTTCAATAAATGGTGCTGGGAAAATTGGACAGCCACATGCAGAAAAATGAAATTGGACCATTTCCTTACACCACACACAAAAATAGACTCAAAATGGATGAAGGACCTCAATGTACGAAAGGAATCCATCAAAATCCTTGAGGAGAACACGGGCAGCAACCTCTTCGACCTCTGCCGCAGCAACATCTTCCTAGGAACAACGCAAAAGGCAAGGGAAGCAAGGGAAAAAATGAACTACTGGGATTTCATCAAGATCAAAAGCTTTTGCACAGCAAAGGAAACAGTTAACAAAATCAAAAGACAACTGACAGAATGGGAGAAGATATTTGCAAATGACATATCAGATAAAGGACTAGTGTCCAGAATCTATAAAGAACTTAGCAAACTCAACACCCAAAGAACAAATAATCCAATCAAGAAATGGGCAGAAGACATGAACAGACATTTCTGCAAAGAAGATATCCAGATGGCGAACAGACACATGAAAAAGTGCTCCATATCACTCGGCATCAGGGAAATACAAATCAAAACCACAATGAGATATCACCTCACACCAGTCAGAATGGCTAAAATCAACAAGTCAGGAAATGACAGATGCTGGCGAGGATGCGGAGAAAGGGGAACCCTCCTACACTGTTGGTGGGAATGCAAGCTGGTGCAGCCACTCTGGAAAACAGCATGGAGGTTCCTCAAAATGTTGAAAATAGAACTGCCCTATGACCCAGCAATTGCACTATTGGGTATTTACCCTAAAGATACAAATGTAGTGATCCAAAGGGACACATGCACCCGAATGTTTATAGCAGCAATGTCCACAATAGCCAAACTATGGAAAGAACCTAGATGTCCATCAACAGATGAATGGATCAAGAAGATGTGGTATATATACACAATGGAATACTATGCAGCCATCAAAAGAAATGAAAGCTTGCCATTTGCAACAACATGGATGGAACTAGAGCGTATCATGCTTAGCGAAATAAGTCAAGCAGAGAAAGACAACTATCATATGATCTCCCTGATATGAGGAAGTGGTGATGCAACATGGAGGCTTAAGTGGGTAGAAGAAGAATAAATGAAACAAGATGGGATTGGGAGGAAGACAAACCATAAGTGACTCTTAATCTCACAAAACAAACTGAGGGTTGCCGGGGGGAGGGGGTTTGGGAGAAGGGGGTGGGATTATGGACATTGGGGAGGGTATGTGATTTGTTGAGTGCTGTGAAGTGTGTAAACCTGGTTATTCACAGACCTGTACCCCTGGGGATAAAAATATATGTTTATAAAAAATAAAAAATTAAAAAAAAATAAATAAAAAAAAAAAAAAAAAAACAAAACAAAAGAACAGAAAGGGCTGGAGGAGAGATGTCAGAAGGACGGTAGGGGGGTGAGCAAGAGCAAGGAAAGGGAAGGGAGGTTGTTTTTTTTGTTTGTTTTTTGTTTTTGTTTTTGTTCTTGTTTTTTTTCTTCTTCCCATTTCTTTGAAAAAAACAACACAAGAAAAAACACACACACAACCAACGTTTGTTCTCAAGTAGAAACATAAATAGGGCAGAATCGAACACTCTGTTCTCTCTTCCAAAGGGGGAAAAAAAAAAAAAAAAAGTAAAAGGGAAGGCAGGGTTTGAGGCTGCGGCCCCTCCAAGCCCCCTTCTGCGGTGGTGTGTACAAAGGGGCTGGCAGGGCGCATGGGTTTGTGCAACACTGGGTGGCCGTGCTCGGGGAACAGAGGCAGTGCGAGGGCGGTGGGGGGTCATGCGCTTGCCCCCAGGAGCAGGGGGTCCAGCTTGTCGAGTCCGAGGCGCCTTCTTCGAGTCCTGGGCACCCTAGGGGGGGTCCTCAGGGACTGTGCCCGCTCGGAATCCTGGCACCCTCTGGGTGTGAGGGGGTGTCCCTGGTGTTTTAGCCTGGTGTTTTAGAATTCCACCCCAAAGCAGTAGGTTTCTTTATAAACCAGTGCATCTGCACATGCAGGTTCTCCTATAGCTTGAAATTGCCTGAAACAACAATCCTATCTCATTTATTTCTTGGCACCCTTTGTAAGATGGCCTCTGGCGGTATCCTACTGAGATCCTTAGTAGCTGATACATTGCTGCAGTGACCTCCCAAGATACAACTGTGAAAAGAAGCTGGTAAAATTTCTTTGTAGAAATCTAAGGAAAGCATTCCTCTGAGGATCCACAAAGGCTTTTATAATTAACCTCTATCTCCTCAATACAAAATTACAAAATAAATGTAAGAAAGCAACAATTCTGTTGCTCTTGAGAATAGTTTCTTTAATACATACTATATACTTAAAAAAAAAAAAAAAAAAGCTGGTTTTGAGTATCCCTTATGCTGGTGCTATATAGATGTGCTTTGTCCACATAATCAAGTATTTATCTACACCTTTTTCTGAGTTAGTGTTTAGATTCAATGATCTTTCTACTGGTAATTTATTTATTATTATTTTTTTTTAATTTCTAAAGTAAAGTTAACCAAATTCAGATACCCAGAGGATTAAGTGTATACTTCAATCATGATAGTAAGTGTGCAATCTTAATCAATGATCCTGAGTCAAATATGTTACTCATACTCCACTAAGAAGAAATGACATTCATTTATAATAAAACTCACAGAATATTTTGAATGAAGTGCTTAATAATACCAAGGAACTCTATTCTAATCATAGCATATTATACCATGTCATTTACAAACTAGCAAATTTTCATTCTCATTTTCTCCAGTCCCATTAGGCTTGTCTCTTTGTGTGTTAGTTACATATAACACTCTGCTTGTTCCTGAGCACTCTGCACGTTCAGGCCAAATACCTACCATGACTGTTCCCATTTCTAAGGTAGGCAGTCATCTGCCTCTTGATCACCTGCAAAAGTTTTGATTATTTTACAAGAAAAAAAAAAAAAGAAACTGTACCTTTTCCCCAAATTCTATCTTATTTCCAAGAAAATCACTTGTTCCTCCATGTTAATTTACAGCTACCTATATTTTAATACTTCACAATATAGTACAATAACATATCCATTTCCTCTCCTGGACAGTCAGAGAAGAACATAGATTTTGCTTCACTAATCTCCATAGCCTTAAAATATAGCACATAGCCCAGTACATAAAATATTAAATATACTTTAACTTCTTTAATCATATTCTCAAAAAATGATCTTTTAGATTTGGGGGATAATTATTTGCATTTCTTCCACATATTGGGCACAATAATTTAGAATAGAAAGTTTCTAAAATCAAATTACCTAAACCAAGAAACAGACTTAACTATAGAGGACAAACTGATGTTACTGGAGGGGAAGATGGATTAAATAGGTGATGGGTATTAAAGAAGGCATTTTTCATGGTGAGCACTGCGTGTTGTATGTAAGCAATGAATCACTAAACTCTACACCTGAAACTAACGTTGCACTGTATGTTAACTAGCTGTAATTTAAATAAAGACTTGGAAAAAATAAAATATTGTCTAAATTCAATCCCAACTCCAAATTTACCAGCCATGCAATTCCCAGAAAGTTAATTACAATGTCTCTGTTTTGTTTCTTATCTTTTTTTATGGAGATATAATTGAAGTAGGACATTGTATAAGCTTAAGGTATATAATGTATTCATTTGATACATTTATATATTGCAATATTATTATAACAATAGTGATAACTCTATCACATCACATAATTATCCTTTCTTTTTGGTAGTGGGAACAATAAAGACTTAGACTCTTAGAAACTTTAACATTTATAATACCACCTTGTTGTCTATAATCACTAAGTTGTGCACTCGATCTCCAGTACTTATTTGTCTACTGGTTGCAAGTTTTTGTCCTTACACAACATCTTCCCAGTTCCCCCACCTCCCAGCCTCTGTTAACCACCATTCTACTCTTTGTTCTTATGAGTCCCCTTTTTAAGATTTCACATATAGGTGATTCCATATAGTATTTGTTTTTCTTTGACTTACCTCACTTAGTATGATGCCTTCAAGGTCCATCAATGTTGTCACAAATGGGAGGATTCCTTCTTCCTCATGACTGGATAATATTCCTATATATATTCTTTATCCATTCATCCATTGGTGGACACTTAGTTTTTATTGGGGGGGGGGGGCTATTGTGAATAATGCTGCAAAAAACATAGTGTAGTATCTCTCTTCAATATCCTATTTTCACTTTCTTTGAATATATACTCCAAAGTGGGATTGCTGGATTAGCTGGTAGCTCTATTTTCAAGTTTTTGAGGAACATCCATATTGTTTTCATATTGTAAAACCAATTTTCATTCCCACTAACAATGTACAAGGTTCCATTTTCTCCATATCCTCACTAACACTTGTTATCTTTTCTCTTCTTGATAATAGCTATTTTGACAGGTCTGAGGTGATAACTTACTGTGGTTTTGATTTGCATTTCTCTGAGGATAATAATGTTGAATATCTTTTCATGTGTCTGTTGGCCATCTATATGTTCTCTTTTGGAAAAAATATCTATTCATCGCTTTACATTACTTTAAAGATTTTATTAATTTATTGTAGAAAGAGAGAGAGAGGGAGAGAGAGATAAACAGGGAGAAGGGTAGAGGGAGAAACAGACTCCCTGCTGAGCAGGGATTCTGAGGTGGGGCTTGATTCCAGGACCCTGGGATCATGACCAGAGCCGAAGGCAGACACTTAACTGACTGAGCCACCAAGGCACCCTGGCTTCTTCTTTTTATAAATCTAAATTTTTTATTTCTTTGTTATTGAGTTGTATAAAGTCTTTATATATTTTGGATATTAACCCCTTACCTGATATATGGTTTGCAAATATTTTCTCTCATTTCACAGGTTGCCTTTTCATTTTGCTTTTATTTTTGCTGTACAGAGCATTTTAGTTTGATACACTCTCACTTTTTGATCTTTGCTTCTGTTGCTTGTGCTTTTTAGAGACTTATTTATTCATTTTAGAGAAAGAAAGAGTGAGAGATATCAAGCTGAAGGAAGGTGGGAAGACAGACAGAGAGAAACAGACTACCCACTCTACAGGGAGCTTAATGCGGGGCTCAATTCCTGGACCCAAGGATTATGACCTGAGCTGAAGACAGATGCTTAACCAATTTAGTTACCTAGGCACCCCTAGGTGCTTGTGCTTTTGTCATAATAAAAAATATAATATTAAAATTTTTATCATGTTAAAAAATCATTGCTAAGATCAATGTCAAAGAGCTCCTTTGCTATGTTTTATTCTGAGAATTTCACAGCATCATGTCTTATGTTTAAGTCTTTAATTCAAGTTAATTTCTGTGAGTGGTGTAAGAAAGGGGTCTGTTTCATTTTCCTAGATGTGGTTATCCAGTTTTCCCAACAACATTTGTTGAGGAGATTGTCCTCTTCCTATTGAGTGGTCTTGGCTCCCTTGTTAAATATCAGTTGATTATTATAAATAAATGTAAATTTATTTTACATAAATTGTGGGGATTATTTCTGGACTCTCTATTCTGTTCGATTGCTTAAAGTGTCTATTTTTGTGCCAGTACCATATTGTTTCATAGTTTTAATTACTATAACTTTGTAGTTATGTAGAAGGTATGATGCCTTTGATTTTGCTATTCTTTCTCATGATTATTCTGGCTATTCTGGAGTCTTTTGTATTTCCATACAAATGTTAGGATTTTTTTTTCTATTTCTATGAAAAATAAAATTGGAATTTTCATAAAGATTATTTTGAAGCTGTAGATGGCTTTGAGTAGTATGGATATTTTAACAATATTAAATCTTCTAATTTATGAACATGGGATATCTTTTCTCTTGTTGATGTGTTCAATTTCTTTCATGTATGTCTTACAGTTTTCAGTGTAAAGATCTTTCACCTCCTTGGTTAAATTTACTTTGTCATTTTTTTAAAAAGCTTTACTTATTGATTTATTTATTTAGAGTGGAAGAGCAAGAGAGAGCAGGAGTCGGAGGGACAGAGAGAGAGGGAGAGAGAATTCTAAGCAGACTCCATGCTGAGCAAGGAGACAGACACAGGGCTTGATCTCACAATGCAAGTCATGATCTGAGCTGAAAACAAGAGTTGGATGCATAACCAACTGGACTATCCAAGCATCACAATTTTTTTAGTTTTGATGATATTGTGAATGGTATTGTTTTTTCTTGTTCAGAAGTTTGTTGTTAGTATCTAAAAGTACAACTGATTTTTGTAAATTTATTTTATAATCTGCAACTTTGTTGAATTCATTAATTAGTTTCAAGTTTTTTGGTTGAGCATCTAGGTTTTTCTATGCATAAGATCATATCATCTGCAAATAATGACTATTTTACTTCCTCCTTTTGAATTTGGATGCTTTTTATTTCTTTACCTTGCCTAATGGCTCTAGCTACAACTGCCAGTACTATGTTGGATACAAGTCATGAGAGTGAGCAACCCTTATTCTGTTCTTGAACTTAATGGAAAAGCTTTCAATTTTTCACCATGGAGTATTATGTTAGCTGTGGGTTTGTCACATATAGACTCATTATGTTATATCCCTTCTATACCCGATTAATGGAGGGTTTTTTTGTTGTTTTGTTTTTTGTATCATGAAAGGACATTGTATTTTGTCAAATGCTTTTTCTACATCTATTGAGGTGATCATATTATTTTTATTTTTTACTGTATTAATATAGTGTATCACATTTATTGATTTGCATATTCAACCCATCTTTGCATTCCATGTATAAAGTCCACTTGATCAAGGTGTGTATATATATATATATATATATATATTTAAATATATATATATATACACATATATATATATATATATTTAAATTTAGCATGCTAATAATTCTCTGAAAATGTTTGCATTTATATTCATCAGAGAAATCAATCTATAGTTTTCTTTTAGGTCTTTATCTTACTTCTGTATCAAAGGTAACACTCACCTTGTGCAATGAATTTGAAAGTGTTCCATCCCCTTCAATTCCTTGGAAGAATTTGAGAAGAATTAACATGAATCATTCTTTAAATATTTGGCAGAAATTATCCAGTGAAGCCAGCTGGTTCAGTTTTCTGTGGTGGGAGATCTTTGATCACTGATGCAGTTTCTTTCCCCATTATTGTAAGTGTTCTTTTCATGTCCTTTGATATACTCTTTTCTGCCTCTTTCCTGATTTTCTCCATCCTCTCAGTCATAGAGAATCCAGCTAGATTCACAGGACTGGAATCTCAGGACATTCAAACACTGTTTTCCTTTTCCCCTGTGGGAGAGGTCCTTGTTGAGTGATATTTACGAGTAGTGCTGCCTTGGGAATGGGGCAGGAATGGTAAAGTTTTTTGTTTCCACTGTGCCATACTTCTATTTTTAGTTCTATTTTTCTTCAATGGAATCTTCCCTTTAGAAGACAGGACTTTTGGGACGCCTGGGTGGCTCAGTGGGTTAAGCCGCTGCCTTCGGCTCAGGTCATGATCTCGGGGTCCTGGGATCGAGTCCCGCATCGGGCTCTCTGCTTAGCAGGGAGCCTGCTTCCCTCTCTCTCTGCCTGCCTCTCCGTCTACTTGTGATTTCTCTCTGTCAAATAAATAAATAAAATCTTTAAAAAAATATATTTAAAAAAAAAAAAAAAAAAAGAAGACAGGACTTTTGAAATTCCTCTTCTGATCTTGTGTATCTTCCCAGGTTAGTATTCTCCAGGTTTTTTCCCAACCATAGGAAGAAGAGTTGGGACAAGTTCACTTCTCCACTGGTTCTATAGTCTGAACCATGATCTGTGTGCCTATTTCCAGACGCACAAGTGGGTAGGACTCCTCCCAGTTTCATTTGTATCTGGCCCTGGATCTTATAACTATCACAAAAGCACTTTTGTTTGTGAAACAAAAAGGAGGTTCATCTTATACCACCAAGATGTTGAACACATTCTGTCATTTCTCATCTTTTAAATGAAATCAAGTAATTATATTCACTAGATAGAAATTTAGTGAAGATACAAATATTTAACTAATGTAAAGTTTTCAATACAATGTTTTATAAATAATAAACTACCAATTAATACTACTTATTTTACCAATAATGATTTTCCTACTGGTTGTTTTTTATCCTGGTAATTCTTACTGTATGATTTTTAAAACAATCTGCTAAATTCACCAGTTTTTAGTAAAATTGCATGGAAAACTTTATGAATATCAAGGTGGAGTCATAGTAAAAAATCATAGTCAGAAAACCATTTCTATTTCATAATCCCATATCAATATACACCCTAGTTTCAACAGAAGAGCTAAAGTGAAATTAAAGCATCACATGTGATTTTGATAATTACTTAAACATGCTCTTAGTTTGAAAGATAGTCTTATCCTATTTTATTTTTGTCAAAATTTTGTAATAGAAAGAATAGTTCTTTTGTTAAAATGATTAATTCTACTTTGCATTTTGTCATCCTTTCTGGATGGGCTCCCTGAATAATGCAGTGACTTCCCAAATTTATTTTAAATAAAAATCATAGCCTCTAGGGCTCATCTTAACTCTTTTCCCTTATTCCTTACTTGGTATAATTTTATGATGACTGTTCATGGCTATAACTTTGCAGTGTTTACTAAAACGAAAATGGCCCTCAAGAGATAAGCCAAATAAAATAAAATCTTAGAAGGGATTTTTGTTGCATTAGTAAAAACTGGAAGCAAAATTATTTCCATAATCATTTTAAGAAATAACAGGTTTCTTCATATGTAAGATATAAACTTTAAACAGTAAAATTAGTTAAAAATAAAATTATTTGTATGGCCTTTTATATGTATATATACTTCATGTTTAAAAGCATATACATTCACACAAACTAAAGAATTTATCTCCAGAAAGGTTGCAGAAAAGCAAATACCAAGGATAATTCTGTCCAGGCAGAAAGAAAGTAATCTGGATAAAATCACCTTAAAACAGAAATGGAAAGATAAATATATGGGCAAATTAAAGTATCAACATGCATAATATTATTTTGTGATATATAAGATTTATGTAGACATAAAAATATGACTGAAAAATCCACAAAAATGGAGTATGATATATTTGAAATGTTGTAAGTTCATTGATTTGTCAAAGTAGCAGGAAAGTTCTAATATATGGTAGACTCTAGTAAGTCAAGTATGCCCGTTATAATCCTTAGAATATCTATTAAAGGACTTATGAAATAATGGTCAGTTAACAAGATAAAGATGGGAACACTAGAATAACTTAAAAGTAGAACTAAAATAAAACACGACAAGAAAAAAATAAGTAACTTGGCCTAAAAAACTGGAAACATGGCATATCACTTTCTAAATGTATCAATTATTGCATTAAATCCAAACAGATGAAATAACCCAATTATAAGTTTGTGATCAACAAACTAGGTTTTAAAAGAAAAACGAATCTCATGTTATGTGACAGATTCTCTCCTGTTCCACACCTTCTAATTTTTATTCTTTCAAGTAATTCTTTCCTGTACATCCCTACCTATAAGTGCAGTGAGTACCTGTTTTATTTATAACCATTAGATTATTACAAAGTTGATGAATATCATTCCCAGGTTGCATTATATCCATTATATAAATCTCCATTGTTCTACCAGACTCACTCTAGACATCCTTTTCACTGGCCTTATGAAGTAAGCAAGCATGTTGGAAAAGCCAATGTGGCAGGGAATTGTGGACAGCCTCTAGAAAGTACAGGTGGCCTTAAGAAGTTGATGGTAGCCTTCAGCCAACAAGGTAATATCTAAGGTTTGCAACCTACAGCTACAAGGAAATGAATTCTGCCAACAACCTGAAAGAGCTTGGAAGTGTATTCTTTCCCAATCCAACCTTTAGAATATAGCCCAGGCAAAAATCTTAATATCAGTCTAGTGAGTCTTAAATAGAGAAATCAGCTGAGCCATATGTAGATTCATGTCCCACAGAAAGTGTGAGATAATAAATGTGTGTTGTTTTCAGCTACTAAGATGTGTTGGTTATCAATAGTAAATTATACATTCTCCTTATAAATTATAAAATCCTTGAATGTAAAGATGGAGAAAATTAGAGGATAAAATATGGGAGTGCCTGGGTGTCTCAGTTGCTTAAGTGTCCAACTCTTGATTTTGGCTCAGGTCATGATCCCAGGGTCCTGAGATCGAGCCATGTGGGTCATTCAGATGGGCTCCACACTCAGTGTGGAGTCTGCTTAAAATGCTCTCTCTCTCTCTCTTCCCCTTCTTCCCCTCTCCCTGCTCATGTTCTCTCTCTCTCTTTCTCTCTAAATACATACATACATATATTCATAAATAAGTAAAATCTTAAAAAAAAAAAAAGAAAATATGGAGAGGTCCATATCAAGCAAATACTAGTCCTAAAAATCATTGTGCCAGGTTGACTTCAATAAATTAAGAATAAGAGTTATAAAGGACTGGGAACCTGGGTGGCTCAGTGGGTTAAGCCGCTGCCTTCGGCTCAGGTCATGATCTCAGGGTCCTGGGATCGAGTCCCGCATCGGGCTCTCTGCTCAGCGGGGAACCTGCTTCCCTCTCTCACTCTCTGCCTGCCTCTCTGCCTACTTGTGATCTCTCTCTGTCAAAATAAATAAATAAAATCTTTAAAAAAAAAAAAAAGAGTTATAAAGGACTATTTCATAATGAAAACAAGGTCATTCTAAAGAATGTTGCATCATTCTTCAACAGTCTTAATTTTCATACTGAATAACATAGTCTCAAAATACATGTAAGAGAAACTGCATATTGACACATTTAGTAACTGTAGAGGGTTATTTTGAAAGAGTTATTTCAGTTACAAATGCAGAAACCAAAATCAACAGAAATACTGAAAATTTGGAAAACCAATTAATAAACTTAACTTAAATGATGCATATAGAACATTCCATGTAACAGCTGAAGCTTACATATATTTTCAAGTGCACGAGTGTGATGGAATTAACAACAGATTGAGCATGAACAATATGTCTCAACAATTTCAGATTAAAATCTTATGTAGTCATATGTATGTTAATAAGTAAAAGTTAATTTCAAAATTCCCAAATTAAAATGCTCAAAATGTTTGATATTAACCTATGCATTTATTAAAAAAAACTCTGTAAATCAATTAAAAATTAAACTTAAAAATACTTTGGAATGATAATACAATAAGAAAAAACTAAACAATGGAGAACAAATTAAGTCAAGTAATTATGAAAGGGATAATGATAAAATATAAAGAGATACAATTAAGCAATTTAAGAAAATTAAAAGTTGATTCCTTACATTTATAAATACATCTGTTTGTGTTATATACACCCTAAGAATGACTACTAAAATTAGTCAGAATATATCAATTATCAATTATAAATTAAAATAAGAAGGGAAAGCTCTATAGACAGCAAAAAATAATATTTAAGATATCAACAAAACCATTTCCCATTAAACGAACAAATCCCTTTATTAACCAACCATAGAAAAATTGAACTAGAAATAAAATTTAAACATTCTTATACATATTAAGTAGGTTTTTATTAAGAAGTTTAACCCAAGGAAAACTCAGATTCAGATGTCTTCCAACATGATAATGTCCAAGTCCAAGTCAGGATTACTCAAGGAATCCAATTTTGCCTAACATTGAAAATACAAAACAGCATTATACATTGTATTAACAGAATGAAAGCAAACAAACAAAAATTCATCCTACATGGAAAAGCATTGGCTAAAAGTAAACATCTGTTCAAGGTTTAAAATTTTTCAAAAAATTATCAGTAATTTAAAAAAGTATATTTTTAAAAACAAAAGTGTCTACAAGGGGAAAAAAAAGAACTTGCAAAAAACATTATACTAAATGGTAAATATTGAAAACTATCCTCATGATCAGGAATAAGAGTGATTTCCACTATCAATACATCAGTTCTTCATTATACAGGAACTCATTATATTTATATTATATTTCCATATCATAAAATTTATTTATTTTTTATTTATTTGAGAGAGAATGAGAAAGAGTGAGCATGACAGTTGGAAGGTCAGAGAAAGAAGCAGACCCCCTGCTGAGCAGGGAACCTGGTACAGAACTGGATCCCAGGACTCCAGAATCATAACCTGAACTGAAGGCAGTTGTTCAAACAACTGAGGAACCCAGGCACCCTCTAGACATTACATTTTAATTTTCATAGATGCTTTCTTCATGTATTCCAGGAGTAAATTTATTGCCCCCATTGGCTACAGTTATGCCACACAGATTGCATTACTCACACTAACTTCTTATTTTCCTTTGTAGTTTCCAGTCTGCCAGGAGCTCATATGCTATCAGTTGTAATGAAAATAATCTATGTATCCCAATATAGGATTTTATCTATATGTATTCTGACTTGTCATAGCAACTTAATGAGTAAATTTAATGTTCTTTGCACTTTGCAAAACATATTAACATTATTTTCTGTGTACACTGTAATAGGAATTCTCGTTATTGACTTTGGTAGCTACATAAGAAGAAAAAAAAGCCAACATTACAAACAGTGAACAAATATTTATTTAGCAAATCATTCATTAATTCAACACATTTATAGTAAGTAACTACTATATAATAAGTTCTTAGTACTGAAGACATAATTGCAGTCAGATTCAACAATCATGATGTTTACCATCTCATATGGATGGACTTATGGCCCCCCCCCAATTTATGTTTTGAATTTCTGATTTCAAGTATCTCAGAATGTGACTGTATTTGGAAATGGGGCTAGAAAGAAATGATTAAGTTAAAATGTAAGAGTGGGCCCTAATCTACTCTGACTGGTGTCCTTATCAGAAGAGAAAACTAGAACACACAGAGCAAACCAGGAGTGCACATGCAAAGGAAGGGCCATATGATGACACAGAAAGAAGGTGGTCATATGCAGTTCAAGGAAAGAGGCTCCAGAAGAAATCAAACCTCCTAACACCTTGATCTTGGAATTCCAGCTTCCAGAGCTATGAGAAAAAATATCTCTGTTGTTTAAGCAACCTACTTAGTGGTGTTTTTTAATGGCAGCACAAGTAAGATAATATTCTCTAATAAAGGCAGAAGGATACCATAAGTCAATTATAAAAAAATATATGATTATCTACTGTAATAACAATTGGTATAAAAATATAAAGTGCTATGCAAGCATGTTTTAGAATGGACTAATCTGTTGATAGATAGGGTTGAGTTATCTCAGTAAACACTATTTGAGTTAAGAGTTAAAGGGTGGAAGGTAGGGAAATGTTTTAAGGCCCAACCAACAGCATGTACCAATACCTATGGTGACAGTGGGCCTAGAAGATAAATTTAAACATTAAAATGCTGGAAACGAGGGACAAACAGAAAAGATGTGAGTTGATGAAGGGTAAATAGACAGGGACCAAATAATATAGGTCTTTGCTGTGGCACAAACCACCTAGCTGTTCACCCCAACCATGTTTTCATCTTTTGAGAACACATCTAGATTATTTCCTGAATTCATTTGCAGTTAGGTGTGACCATGTAATTGAAGTTGTCCAATGAAATATGGGGGTAGGGGATGAATAGATGGCAATATGACGTGTACTACTTTTAAGACTGAACATAAAAATATCACACTTAGGGGCGGCTGGGTGGCTCAGTGGGTTAACTCCTCTGCTTTCAGCTCAGGTCATGATCCCAGGGTCCTGGGATAGAGCCCCGCATTGGGTTCTCTGCTCAGTAGGGAGACTGCTTCCCTCTCTCTCTCTCTACCTGCCTCTCTTCCTACTTATGATCTCTGTCAAATAAATAAATAAAATCTTAAAAAAAGATCACACTTAATTCGCCATGTCTTTTATATACCTGCCATGCTAGATGTCAATGCTCTAGGGTCTTAGTCACATGTATTAAAGATGAAAGAGGCAACTGCAACCTGTACCCCACATGCTAGTGCGGAGAATATCCTTCTCCTTCTTATTAGTATTAACCATCTGGGCCTTCACTGGACTCAGTTATGGACATGATAAATACATTTTTACTGCATTAAACCACACACATCTGTGTGTGTGTGTGTGTGTGTGTGAGTGTATGTGTGTGTGTGGTGATGGTGGTGGTGTTTTTAGATAGTGGCTACATTATCTTATTAATTCCAAGACCATGTTATGGATAAGGTTTGTTTTTTAACTAAGATTCAAAGTAATGCCATTGAATGGGTTTAAGCAAAGACTTGATATTTAATTTAAAATGCTTGCTAGAAAGATAATTTATACTATTATAATATATATTATATGTGCATGTACGAACATGGTAGAAAATGGTGGATGGCTAAAGCTGATACCAATTTCAACATTCTTACAAGTCTAGAGAGGGATATTATTAGATTCATTTAAGGTGATGTAAAGGAAAATTTGGAACTGAAGCTAAATATTTAAGATTGGTTTCAGATTTGAGGCAGAGGGATAATTTGAAAGAACCCCAGATTTCTGCACCTAGCCAAAATACCACCTAAAATAAACCAAACCTAACTATACTTTTTTTTTCTGAATACATGCTTGCATTAGTTGCATTAGTTGATTTAGATGATAATATATCTAAAAATTGATAATTATATAGTAAAAATAATGTTTAATTTTGAAATAATTTTAAGTGTTACATCTAGCTATTTTTGATTTAATCCATCTAGTTAATTTTTTTTTTCAAAGATTTTATTTTTTTTTTTATTTATTTGACAGAGAGAGATCACAAGTAGGCAGAGAGGCAGGCAGAGAGAGAGAGAGGAGGAGAGGAGGAAGCAGGCTCCCCGCTGAGCAGAGAGCCCGATGCGGGACTCGATCCCAGGACCCCGAGATCATGACCTGAGCCGAAGGCAGCAGCCCAACCCACTGAGCCACCCAGGCGCCCCCATCTAGTTAATTTTTACAGTTGTGTCAGATATATTATAAAACAATTTCTTTGTAAAAAACGTCAACACATATTTATTTCAGTTATGCTATAATTCTAGTTTTTATGTTTATTTTCTTTGACATATATGTATGTACATACATTTTCCTTGTGTTATTTTTCACTTTCAAGTTGTGGGTAAGAGACTGTTGAATGTGGAACATATTCAACATTTGTCCAAAGAACTATTGCATGAATGCTGTGTTTGTGCTTCTCCAAAACAGATAGCTATTAGGTTATAATAGCTCACTATGAAAGACTGAAGAAAGTATGTATAAATTGGATGAAAATAGTGTCCAGTCATCAATATGAATTATATAAATATGATAAACAAATATATAACCAATTATATAAATATAATCAATTAATATACATTATAAAAGATTTAACCAGGAGAATTATATGTAATTCATTGAAATTATATATATATATAATATAAATATATAAAATTCATTGAAATTATATATATTTTTAATATATATATATCCATATATATATATGGATAAAGAAAATGGAGTCCATATATGCAATGGAGTATTATGCCTCCATCAGAAAGGATTGATACCCAACTTTTGTATCAGCATGGACAGGACTTAAAAAGATTATGCTGAGTGAAATAAGTCAAGCAGAGAGAGTCAAGTATCACATGGTTTCACTTGTGGAGTATAAGGAATAACACGGAAGACATTAGAAGATGGCAAGGAAAGGTGAGTTGGGGGAAATTGGAGGGGGAGACCTACCATGAGAGACTGTGAACTCTGAGAAACAAACTGAAGGTTTTGGAGGGGCTTACGGGGGGTGGGGTGGCTGGGTGGTGAGTATTATGGAGGGCACATATTACATGGAGCGCTGGATGTGGTATATAAACAATGAATTTCAGAACACTGAAAAAAATTTAATTATAAAAAAAAGAGAGATCAAGATCAACAAGAACAAACTACATGGGACTAAATGAACTAATGATGATTATAATTATTACTACTTTTTGTTTGAAACATTGCTGATTTTTTGAATGTCTTGTTTTTCCAGAAAAAAAATAAAAGGAAACAACATTGTCTTAAATACTTTCAGTAATCTTATTTATTTCTTCCAAATACCAAATAAGTAGTATTTTTCTTTCTAGATAATTTATGAGTTATCTAGAGGTAGACATAGGCAGCCACTGTGTTGAATTGCTTATAGGAATGGTCCAAGTCTGTTCTTGCCTCTCTGTAGCTATGCTGTTTGGTAATATATTTCTACATTGACTATGGGTTTTACTATGTGACTCAATTTGGCCAAAGATACAGTAGCAAACATATGTAAGCCAAGATGTGAAAATGAATTGCACATTGGTTTTGCCTTCTTGCTACTCCTAGAACCATCCTGCAAACTTCCTTGTGAACAAGCCTAGGCTAGCCTGCTGTATAAAAAAATATATGTGACCCAGACACCACCCTCACCCCTCACAATCAGAGGTGACAATGAGCCATTTGCCTGATCACCCAACCCTCAGAACACATGAAATGATCAGAATTCAACAGTGCCTATTTCGGATTAGCAGAATTCAAATGACACATAGACATGTGAGGAGTCAATAAATAATTATTGTGTAAATTGCTAATGTTTGGGTTTATTTAATAATTTTAAAAAGCTGATATATCTATATATCTATATCTATATAGAAATATTTTCTCCTAACTTACAAAAGAACAATTTTGTAGCAAAATATCTAAATACATATTTTAAAAATATTATTTCCCCTGATTTCTTAAAGTTGGGCATAACTAATCACTCCAGATCTGAATTATAAGAAACAAGCAGAGAGAAATAGGCAAGGAATCCAAGAAGGTTATGGATTTCCTAGTATAAAAGGATGTGTCTTATTCTTTTCTCCATCTGACTTCTTCCTGTCTCGGACATAGATGACACATCAGAACATGCACCAAGATCTCATAAAAAATGAGATGTTGCATGTTTTTGGATAGAAAAGAGGGAAAAGAGGAAGGAGCTTGTCTTTATGATTACCCAGTTATATCAAACCTCAAAGAGTGTACGTCCAGAATAATTTTTAACATGATAAAAGTGGTGTCATTTGCAAATATCTTCTCCCATTGCGTGGGTTGCTTCTTTGTTTTATTGACTGTTTCCTTTGCTGTGCAAAAGCTTTTGATCTTAATGAAGACCCAAAAGTTTATTTTTTCTTTTGTTTCCTTTGCCTTTGGAGACATATCTTGAAAGAAGTTGCTGTGGCCTATATCAAAGAGGTTACTGCCTATGTTCTCCTCTAGGACTCTGATGGATTTTTGCCTCATGTTGAGGTCTTTTATACATTTCAAGTTTATCTTTGTGTATAGTATAAGAGAATGGTCGAGTTTCATTCTTCTACACATAGCTGTCCAATTTTCCCAGCACTATTTATTGAAGAGACTGTCTTTTTACCACTGGACATTTTTTCCTGCTTTGTCGAAGATTATTTAACCATAGAATTGTGGGTCCATATCTGGGCTCTCTAATCTGTTCCACTGGTCTATGTGTATGTTTTTGTGCCAATACCATACTGTCTTGGTGATTACTGCTTTGTAGTAAAGCTTGAAATAAGGCAAGGTAATGCCCCCAATTTTGTTTTTCTTTTTGAATATTTCCTTAGCAATTCAGGGTCCTTCTGGTTCTCATACAAGTTTTAGGATTGTTTGTTCCAGCTCTTTGAAAAATGCTGGTGGAATTTTTATGGGGATGGCAGTGAAAGTAAGATTGCTCTAGGCGATATAGATTTTAATCATGTTTACTCTTCTGATCCATGAGCGTGAAATGCTCTTCCATCCTTTTATGCCTTCTTCAATTTTTTCATGAGTGTTCTGTAGTTCCTCAAGTACAAATCCTTTGGTTAGGTTTATTCCCAGGTATCTTATCTTTTTGGTGCTATAGTAAATGGAATGGATTCTCTAATTTCCCTTTCTATATTTTCATTGTTAGTGTATGAGAAAGCCACTGATTTCTGTACATTGATTTTGTATCCTGCCACATTACTGAAGTGCTGCATGAGTTCTGGTAGTTTGGGGGTGGAGCCTTTTGGGTTTTCCATATAAAACCATCTTTTTGTCATCTGCAAAAAGGACAGTTTGACTTCTTTGCCAATTTGAAGACCTTTTATTTCTTTTTGTTGTTTGATTGCTATTGCTAGGACTTCTAGTATTATGTTGAACAAGAGTGGCTAGAGTGGGCATTCTTGTCATGTTCCTGATCTCAAAGGAAGGCTGTCAGCTTTTCCCCATTGAGGATGATATGTGCTGTAGGGTTTTCTTAGATAGATTTTATGAAGTTGAGGAATGTTCCCTCTATCCCTATACTTTGAAGTGTTTTAATCAGGAACGGATGCTGTATCTTGTCAAATGCTTTTTCTGCATCAATTGAGGGGACCATGTGGTTCTTCTCTCTTCTCTTACTGATTTTTTCTATCACATGGATTGATTTGTGAATGTTGAACCACTCTTGCATCCTATGGATAAATCCCACCTGGTCATGGTGGAAAACCTTTTTAATATACTGTTGGATCCTATTAGCTAGGATCTTGTTGAGAATCTTAGCATCCATATTCATTGGGGATATTGGTCTGAAATTCTCCTTTTTGATGAGTCTTTGCCTGATTTGGGGATCAGGGTAATGCTGGCTTCACAAAAAGAGTCTGGAAGTTTTCCTTCTCTTTCTTTCTTTCTTTCTTTCTTTCTTTCTTTCTTTTTTTTCTTTCTTTTTTTTTTTTTTTGAAACACCTTCAGGAGAATAGGCATTATTATTATTATTGTTATTATGATTATTTTGAATGTTTGATATAATTCTGCAGGAAATCCATCCAGTCCTGGCTCTTGTTTTTTTGGGAGGTTTTTGATCACTGCTTCATCTTGTTACTAGATATTGGTCTATTCAGGTTTTCAATTTCTTCCTGATTCAGTTTTGGAAGTTTATAGGTTTCCAGGAATACATTCATTTCATCTAGGTTGCTTAACTTATTGGCATATAACTGTTGATAATAATTTCTGATGATTGTTTCTATTTCCTTGGTGTTAGTCATGATGTCTCCCTTTTCATTCACAATTTTATTAATTTCAGTCTTGTTTCTTTCCTTTTAGATTAGATTGGCCAATGGTTTATCAATCTTATTTATTCTTCCAAAAAACCAGCTTTTAGTTTCATTGATATAGTCCACTGTATCTCTAGTTTCTATCTTATTGATCTCTGCTCTAACCTTGATTACTCACAAATGACACCTCAAAGGACAAGATCTATAAAGAACTCCTCAAACTCAACACATACAAAACAGATAATCACATCAAAAAGTGGGAGAAGACATGAGCAGACACTTCTCCAAAGAAGACATACAAATAGCTAACAGGCACATACAAAAATGTTCATCATCATTAACAATCAGGAAGATTCAAATCAAAACCACATTGAGATACCACCTTACACCAGTTAGCATGGCCAAAATTAACAAGAAAGTAAAGAAGTGTTGGAGCGGATGTGACGAAAGGGGAAGCCTCTTCAACTGTTGGTGGGAATGCAAGTTGGTGCAGCCACTTTGGAAAACAGTGTGAAGATTCCTTAAGAAATTAAAAATAGAGCCACCCTATGACCCTGTAATTGTACTATTGGGTATTTATCTCAAAAATACAGATGCAATGAAAAGAAGGGCCACCTGTACCCCAATGTTCATAGCAGCAATGCCTACAGTTGTCAAACTGTGGAAAGAACCAAGATGCCCTTCAATGGACGAATGGATAAAGAAAATGGGGTCCATATAAGCAATGGAGTGTCGTGCTTCCATCAGAAAGGATGAATACCCAACTTTTGTATCAACATGTATGGAACTGAAAGAGATTATGCTGAGTGAAATAAGTCAAGCAGAGAGAGTTAAGTGTCATATGGTTTCACTTACTTATGGAGCATAAGGAATAACATGGAGGACATTGGGAGTTGGAGAGAAGTGAGTTGGGGGAAATTGTTGGGGGAGACCTACCACAGAGCTAGTTGATTATAAGTTTAGAAAATTACATTTGAGAATGTTAACTAACATTCTCATAATATTTATCTATTAATTTGAATCTATTTTCAATTTTGAAAATAGGTATTTACCACAGATGTACCTAACATCACTTTAGGCACTGGAACGTGCTAAAATTTGAATCCAGGAGGGTCTGACTAGAAAGTACCCATTATTTAATCCTATTCTATACAGGTTCTTCATTGTAGTTTATGTCAGTCTTTAATACACTGATTTTTTTTTCTTTTTTTTAAGACCATTTTCTAGGAACATAGTTCTGAAAAACTCAATTGGGAAATGCTTGTTTAAACATCTGTAGAACAGTGAACAGGGTAACCAGTCAGAATGTCATTGAACTATTTCAGGCAGGAAGGGGTCAGTGCCTATACTAATAGGAAGCCATGGCTAGATAGTATGCAGCAGTCGAGGAAAGTGCTTTAAGAAGATAGAATATCCGGGGCGCCTGTGTGGCTCAGTTGGTTGAGTGACTGCCTTCGGCTCAGGTCATGATCCTGGACTTCCAGGATCGAGTCCCACATTGGATTCCCAGCTCCTTGGGGAGTCTGCTTCTCCCTCTGACCTCCTCCTTTCTCATGTTCTCTCTCACTCATTCTCCCTCAAATAAATAAATAAGATCTTTAAAAAAAAAAAAAAGAAGAAGAAGATAGAATATCCAGTATTGCTGGTTGTGAACAAATTGAAAAGTGTGGACTTCTGTAGTGTTACTTTTTGAGGATGTAAGCCAAATGAGATTACTGGAAGAACTATGATGAGTTCTGTTAGGGTATGCTAATTTTGAGCTGCCTATGCAAACCTCCATATAGTGAATGTAGAGTAAAAGGGTTTGGATTTTGTATAGGAAGAATGTAAAAATTATTTAAACATTGATGTATCTTGGGTAATGATCAATTAGCATGGATGTTTATTAGTATACTCTGCAGGTAGGGAACAGTTTCATATTAGTACTGGATACACAGGGGAGATGTGAAAAGAGGAAGAATGGAAGAATGAAAGGGAAAAAAGAAAATATATGAAAAGTAAAGAAAATTACTCAAAAGCATTTAAATTGGAGCATATATCTTATGTGTAGTCAAATTATAAAAATATCTTCCAGAAACACAGAAGATTAATTAATCTTCATTCACCAAATATCAGTTGGTCTCTATTATATGCCATATACCATAGCACAGTTCTAGGAACAATGAGAAAAACTGTAAAAAAGACAAATTGGGACGCTCTTCAAATGTTTTTATTTTCCACTGGGGAAGGTAGATATTGAATAAGTGAATATATCCAGAGCATGAATATTTTATAGATACAAATATGTGGTCTAAAAAAAATAACAAGAAAATTGTGACAACTTTCATTAGTATTTTCAAATTTAATGAACAATAATGTAGTCTTTGGAATAGACTATGCAACACAAATATATTAATTCATGTACATACCCATTCTCTGAGATATAAACCATTTCAAGACTGACAGTAAGGAACATGACTGTGAGACAACTTCCCATGTACTTGTTTTCCCTGTATTTTCTCTGTAGTTGTAAAGTAGACTCACACTGAAATAAATGCAAGTTCTGGTGTTGAAGCTGGTACTTTGAAAAAAATGGTGCAGTAATCTGAGCCACTTTCACCACAGTAGGCCAGCCAAGGCAGAACTGGTAGCATGGAGAAGAACACCTAAATAAAGCTTTACTAGGCAGAAAGCGCACAAGTGATGAGAATTTTCTCTAAGTTCTTACCATGGCTCCAGGATCTAACCAGTCAAGAGACACATCCACTAACCTGTCAAAAGCATAGCCCTTATGTTTGGTTGTACAAAACTTATTATTTTTTTAAATTGTCTGATAAAGGAGATAAAACAAGAAAATCAAAATGTGCATTTGCTTTCTACAGTGTCTAAGGACTTCATCAAGTGTGCCGCATATAATAATTAGGTCCAAACTATAGAAAATTCCTCAATCCAGTAGCTCTTTCTTAAAATTCCACATAACTTCACTATGAGAAACTCCCTCCACTAAAGTGGCAAGTCTCAGAGACTGTGTGTTGGGGAGGATTATCCCCTACCTTCTGAAAGCTCAGTGTCTTACTGAGAAATATAAAATATCTATTATTTCCCAATCTATATGAACTGTCAACATGACTTCTTCAGTGGACTAGTGTGATGTCCCACTAAAATTGTAAGATGACCAAGCTCCTGGATGCATATATTGTATGTAACAAACCAGATAGCTGATGTACCTTTCAGACAAGATGAAAATGTTTCTGATAAAAGACTATAAACTTCTAATATTTTCCATCTTCAGTTGAATAGACTGAAAAATTAATAAAAGCAAAAAGCCACTAGGAGAGGAACTGAGTAACTACAGCAAGGAACTGGAAAGTAGGTCTACATGTGTCAGCATAAGCTAATACTACCAACACCCTCAAATTCCTGGGACTTAACATGATAAAGGTATATTTCTTGCTCAAACAAGAAATTTGGTGGATTTATTGGGTAGCTATATTCCCACTGACCTATCAGGGATCTGGAGTTTTTTCATCAAGTGACCCCACCACTTTTGGAGTACTTTACTTCTATTCATGCCAAGAAAATAATGTGACAGACTGTAATGATTATCTTACATTCAGGCCTAATTATATTGTGCTTCATTTATTCCCTCAGTTGGTTGAAACTCAGCCACATGGTCCAACCTGGATACAAGCAACATGGGGCAGAGCAATCTTTCGATGTGCTCAGAGGAATAATAAAATAATTTGATAAAATATATTTTCATAAGTTTTTCTTTATAATACTTTTTTCTCTAACACATATTCCAATTAGGGTCAAAATCTGAGTAAGCTTATGATAAACACAGCCATTTTCCCAAAACTATCAGATTTTTTGACTCCATCTACAACAGAATTAAAAAAAAAAAAGAGGTATGACAGAATCAATCTTTCATATAGCTCTAATGGTTGAATATTTGATCAATTCTTTTAGGAATGAAATATGGTATTTAACTATTTTTTTAATTTTTTTTTTATTTTTAAAAGATTTTATTTATTTATTTGACAGACAGAGGGATTAAGAGAACAAGGGGGAGGAAGGTCAGAGAGAGAACAGTCTCCCTGTGGAGCAAGGAACCCAACTTGGACCCAATCCCAGGACCCCGGGATCATGACCTGAGCCGAAGGCAGATGCTCAACCCACTGAGCCAACCAAGGAGCCCAGTTAATTATTTTTAAAGAAGAGTAATATAAATAGCATTTGACCCTTCCTATAAATAAAAATTGTATCCAAAAATCAGGAAACTTATTATAGCTTTTACCAATTGAGAATATATCAATTTTAATTATGAACTTAAGATCTGAAAACCTTACCACCATGGAGCTTTGAATTCACCTGTGCCAATCACGTGGAACTTATGTAAATTCAGTATATCTCGATATTCATAAGTTCCATTCACACTAGCAGGCCCCAGTGTAGTTCTTCAACCCTAATAATTAATGTTAGATTAGACTTAATGTCTAATAATTCATAATAATTCTGCATATGTTTCCTTTCCCATAGGTAAATAAATGTAAGATCTCTGTCCTTTTGGAAAAGTCTTGAAGAAAGGATAATATGTGGTTTTGAGAACAGTTATTTCCTCTTCATTTCAGGACTTGGAAATATGCCATGACTCAGATACATGAATTGAGGGAAGCACTGTGACTCTGTAATGTAATATATCAAATCAGGCCTTTAACTATGTTATATAATAAAATATAATAATCATCATCATAATAAAATTATTATAGTTGTTAATTTGACATATAAGGCAACTAATTCCTTAGGGGGTGGCCTAAAAATTTCTTTTCTATAGATTCATGATTAATTAAATACCCTCAGAGATTTCTAAGGCTACTCTTGGAGATTGGATTAGTTTGTCTGTCCTTAGAGCCAAATGTTAATCACATCAACTTTACTTCTTTTTAAAACTTTCCTTGGTTTGTTATACCTGGATTCTGATGTCTGTAATTTATCCAACCATACTAAAATCAGAGAGCCCATTTCAATTGGAACTTCTTACTAAAGCATTCATGGACACATTTTTTGAAACCTATATTTCTCTTGGAAATCTCTTCCTTAAAATCTTGGTGAGGAAAATTCATTCTAGTACCTCTCAGAGAATGTAATTAGGCAACATTTTTCAATTAATTTGCCAAAATACATCCAGCATTTAAAGATCTTTTTGAACCTAGTATCTAATATCTTTGAATCTCAATATCTTCAAATACCATGTGATTTCTGTCTGTTCAATGTCCTTTGGGCACCAAACTTCATGCACTTGAAACTGAGTCATCTGAAGAACTGCAGAATGTCTTGTAAATGCACCTGAAAGGGTTAATTTGTTTTAATCTAACACTGTTTTTGTTTCTTTAGTATCTTCAAAATCTGTTGTCAAAACAGTCCTTAAGATGTTCAAATACATAAATAAATTTCTACTACATTTTATGAGTAGAAACTCATTCTCTTATTTTAAGTCTACAGTTTACTTCAGAACATGGTGAACAAAGATTTTGTTGACCTTTGCAATGTGGTGATGGAAGGGTTACGTTGTATTCAAAAACTTAAATATATTGTTGCCTAATTCCTAATTTTTCTTCCTAAAGAATAGTATAGAAACAGGTGTGCAGTTAGTTCATAGCTATGAAATGGGATAGGCTTCACTTTCTAATATGAAAGACTGTCAATGGTCTCAGTAGATTTCAAAGCAGTGTCAGTCAAGGAGAATTGATGACTTCTCATTCTCTGCCCTCGTTCCTTCATCTATATAAATGTAACCAGAAAAGAGCAAGACATCTTGTCAGAGGATAGGAATGTTTTCCTACTCTCTACTTTCCCTGAGTTACAGTTTATTTTATCCCCCATCCCGATATCTATAAGACATAAAGATCAGTTCTATAGAGTAAAGCACAAATATTTATGTCTAAAACAAGCAATATCTCTTTTGTTGTAGTAAAGTTACATGAGTTCATGTAGATCAAGAAGAATCTATGAGAGAAATCAAGACATCAAAATATCTTCAATTGTTCAAAAAGACCAACCACTATAGGGGGAAAATATTATGTTTAGAGCCTATGATGTGAGGGGGATCATACACTGGGGATGCTATGGAAGGTGAAGCTGCAGCTTGACTGGATCCCTCATATCAGGTATCTGCATGGATGTGGAGTCTGAAGAGTCTCCTGAAATCCAGAAAATACCCAACTCAGTATCACTAGCTTTTGTAGGTTAGTAGCACAGATGGAACTGACAGATCAACAGTATTAGGCAGAAGTGAAAAACTCCTACCAAAAGACAGGAAGAAAATACAAGAGAGAGAAAGAAAAAGAGAGAGAATGGGCAGAGAGGCAGAAATGGAGAGAGGAAGACAATCCCAAGCAGACTCTGCATTGAGCACAGAGGCCTAAGTGGGGCTCAATATCATGTCCCTGAGGTTATGACCTGCACCAAAATCAAGAATCAGATGCTTAACTGACTGAGTCACTCAGGAGCCCCAAGGGAGGGGGTATACATGTAATGCATATGTGTGTGTATATATATATATATATATATATATATATATATATATATATACACACACACAAAGACACACACACACACACACATACACATATACATATACATATGCATATATACATATACATTCAACAGGACAGAACACAAACCCAAAAGAGAAAAATCAAAGAAGGGAGTTACATCAACACTCTCTGCCTTCTCCTAGTGATTCACTGAATTGTTCTAAAAATAAAATAAAGACCGCAAGGCACAAAGAGGTATTGAGATGTCGCTGCATGGCAATTTTGCATTTTTCTTTGCTATGCTCCCAGCTCAAACCAATGAATGTTGCAAGGGATGCTCAAAAAAATAAAGCTGAGTAAGAATCATTTAGTAGGAATCAGCTCATGGCTGAGTTCAGGCCATTCAATCAAATCTGTAATATAAAAGCATTAGTGTATTTCCCCAATCGGCACATATATTTTTATTCTAAGTCATATATTTACTTTTATTTAAACTTCCATGTCAGAATGCTAGAAGGGATTTGAATTTAGTTAATATTCTAATTTATCAAATGAAAGATCTAGCACTGATTTTTCCTTTCAACTATTTCAATCCTGTGGCTATCATATCCTTTTAGTATGATTCTGTGACTGACATGAGAATTCAAGAATCTGATCATTTGTTCTCTTCCATTTTTTAATCAAGCAGACAGCCCCTCCACCTAACCATGATCACATAATTCTTCATCCTCTTCAAATTGCTCCATGTTTTTGTTTTCAATCACCTAGAGTTTTTCCCTACAGTAGGCACAGTTCTATGTGACCATCAGTGATAACTTAATTAGCTACCATGGAATGTTACTTTTACATCCCAGAAAATCAATGAGATTACCACTGCATTTTGCCCCATGTCAGCTCAATAACAAATTAAAAATTGCTCCCTCACTGGGTTTAGTCCATTCTATGTCCTTCATTGTACAATAATTGCAGACAACACCAATTAACTTCGGCTAGCATATGCACAATAAAAGAAATTCAGTAAATCTATAAGGGTAGCTTACACAATGAAAGGTAAAACTAAAGATTTCTGCATTAGAAAGCATAAGAACACTAGTGCAGTTCCCGGGATATAGTAATTAAAGAACTATTTCTTCATTATGTTTTCTAACTAAAACCATCGACTTATAAGGGAGAGGCTGAATGCTATTGGCCATGGACTGAAGAAGGTGAGGAACATTAATTGACCCTTAAGTTTAAACTGTAAGCTGTGGAACAAAGGTAGTTACCCAAAGGAAAATTGAAGTGTCATTATAAGAAGAGGGATCTTAGGTAGGCAAAAGCAACTAATGTTGCCATTATGCACAATAGTTTAAAAATTAAAAAGTTAATAAAAATTTAGAAGTCATTATTGAAATAAATCATCAATAACAATAAAATAAAGATCAAAAGTGACATTGCCAAAAAATAACTCGCAGGTAGGCTTTAGAGATCATCCAGAATTCAGAGGGATGGGGAAAACCAGCATTAATATCAAGAATAGCAACAGATACCAAATCTAGAATCCATCAGCACATAACTTATTTAAAGTCCAAACAACAAACTTCAGACTAAGCATGCTTGCCTACTTTTATTCATTTCCACCCAGTAATGGGAAAGGCTTCTATCCCTAATATAATTAATCCCTTCACCTGTATTCTGAATCCAAATCTTACTGACTTTTCAAAGATCACATTGTATTTTAGATATCTCTCTTTTTGATATGGTGTGGAGATACATTTTGTAAATGTGATATCTACTCAATATTTAAGTAGAATCAATTTAAACCCTACCAAATATTAAAATGTATTAAAAGGTAAAACCATTCTGAGGAATACTTATTGGTTAATGAAGCATAAAATAAATTAAAAATCAAACATATGTGTGTGTATATGTCTATGTGTATGAAGTTATTTTATGAGACTTGTAGAATTTTAACTAGTGAGAAAGTGACAGATTAAATAAAGAAAATGACAAATTCAGTTACCCATTTGGAGTATCAGCCTAACATCAAAATTAATTTCAGATAAAATTAAGAAGAATAAAGTTAAAATGTAAAAATGAGTAAGTAAATATATAAATTAAACCATATCAACAAATGAAAATGAGAAACTTTATCACATAGCTGTAGGTTATGATGATGTGACTTGACTATGATGTCAAAGGAAACTCCAAGGAAAATTCTAATTGAAATTACTAAATAAATTTTACATGATTTATATAGAAACATGTCATGAAGAAAAGTGGTGATTTGAAAATATTTGCTGATGGAATAAAAAGTATTACTATTGTTGAGAGATGATTTTCTCATCTTATCTTATCTTCCATGCTTATCTCACATTTCCACTTGGTTCAGATCCTCTGAGAAAGGCATTTATGATTAATGAAAATGCTTTCAAAGGGAAAAATTCCAGGATAATAATGTTTAAGACATATGTCCTTCCCTGGTCTAGTAGGAAGTATAAAGATTTATAAAGATTTATAAAGATTTCCCTTAAGTAGATCTGCTGATCTCCAAGATAATAAATCTAGAGATGCCCTGCCCCTCTCCCTGGAAGCATTTCTAGAATAAAAACAATGTATTTTGTTTTTGCTTTTCCTCTCTCCATTCTGTCTCTTTTAAGAAAAAGTGGTTGAATAGGTCACTAGTAATCCCATATAATCAGAATTGCCTAATTTTAAAGTTCTTCTGTGATACACTCCAAGTAGGGAAAAAAGATAAGAAAGAAAGAAAGAAAGAAAGAAAGAAAGAAAGAAAGAAAGAAAGAAAGAAAGAAAGAAAGAAACTGTCTACTGAAGCAGAACATAGACAAACTCTATGACCTAGCAATTCTACTTCTAGTTCCTTATCATAAATTATTATGAATGCTCAACAAAGAAAGAAAGAAAGAAAGAAAGAAAGAAAGAAAGAAAGAAAGAAAGAAAAGGAAAGAAAGAAGTAAAAAGGAAGAGAAGAGAAATTAATTAATCAAGAGTATATATGAAATCTGTGTTGAATAATTTGCCAACACCCAGGTAATGAGGTAATAGAGTAACCAGGGATTTTGGATCAGTTGGTAGTTATGAAATAGAAAGATAGAAAACAATTTGTCTTTAACTGTGTGCAAAGTTATTTACTGGCAAAAAAAAAAAAAAAAAAAGAAAGAAAAAGAAAGAATAAGGATGCTGTATAATATGAAAGAATGCATTTGTCCTGACCACATAAGGAAGCTTACACTAGGTTTACAGATTATAAATTTTAACAGCCAAGGGGATGCCTGTGTGGCTCAATGGTTAAGTGACTAACTTTATTTTGACTCAGGTCATGGTCTTAGGGTCCTGGGATTGAGCCCTGTGCTAGGGTCCTGGGATTGAGCCCTGCGCTCAGCAGGGAGGCTGCTTGTTGTCCTTGTCCTCCCTCTTTTCCTCCCCCTGCTCTCACTCTCTGTCTCTAATAAATAAAAATAAATAAATAAATAAGTGCTAGCATTTGTAATCTTCTGATTTATCTAATTTCCTGTGAAGCTTCTCAGAAATTAGAGTATAGCAATGAGAACCAGATATTTGAGTTAATCCAAACTCAAGAATTAATGTATCTGTGCATCAGAAGGAAAAAGTGGTTACATTATTATTTGCAAAAGTGATGGGCAAGATAGAGGAGATAGAGGTCATTTGCTGATTGAATAGGAAATAATGTGAAATAAAGCAAAAGAGATCATGGAGTTCCTGGATGACAGTAACTATAAATTCAAGAAGAAAAATGAGATAGTATAGCTTTTAAAATAGAAAAATTTTAAAGATTTTATTTATTTTAGAGGAAGACAGTGTCCAACAAAGGGAGGAGCAGAGGAAGAGGGAGAGGGAAATAATCTCTAGCAGACTCCCTGCTGAGTGCAGAGCCTGATGCAGAGCTGGATCCCAGGATCCTGAGATAATGACCCCAATGGAAACCAAGAGTGGGATGCCCAACTGACGGAGCCACCTAGGCATTCCTCAAAATGGAATTTTCAATAAGGATAGGACAATATTTATTTGAAAGACTTAACAGAAAGGTAGAGAATCTTTTTTTTTTTTTTTTAAAGGTAGAGAATCTTTAAACTGACTCTAGGATCACTGTATTTACAAGAATGAGCAGTATTTAGTTGACTGTTTCATGAGAGAGAGGGAATTCAGAAGGAGAACCAAGTTTAATGTAAGCTTCATCAGGACATGATGGTACAGCAAAGTTTGTGAAAAGAATGTTTATGTAGGAGTATTTAAAATGGAAAAATCCTTCAGAGGGTACTGGAACAAGTAGAAAAGTTGGGGTGGAGGGAGGGGAATGACAGGAAATAGGAGTACACAAGTGTACTGGATATAAAAGGAACTGGCATTTGAGAAGCAACAGAGGATGGCAGAGGGAAAAAAAAACTGGATAGACTGACTCTACTAACAAGATGACATGGGTTCATACAGTTCTAGAGGGGTCAGCTTATTGAATGTCTGCCTCACCATTTTAATAGAAAAGATTAACTGATTGAATACTCAAAAATAGATTATAATAATTAGGTGTGAGTATAACTTCAAGGGTCTGGAGTACTGCTGGGAAAAATCACAAGGTCAATTAAAATATTATCATATATACCAAAATGACTACAATTATTTGTCATTGTATTTTTTAAAGATTTTACTTATTTATCTGACAGAGAGAGATCACAAGTAGGCAGAGAGGCAGATGGGGGGCAGAGAGCCTGATGTGGGACTTAACCCCAGGACCCTGGGATCATGACCTGAGCCAAAGACAGAGACTTATCCCACTGAGCCACTCAGGCACCCCTGTCACTGTAATTTTTAAAAAGGATTTAAAATCTGAAAAGCAACTATAAATATGATACACACCTGACAAGAGTGCAAATTTATACAATTGCTTGGAAAATGATTTGTCACTGTCTACTGAAGCAGAACATAGACAAACTCTATGACCTAGCAATTCTACTTCTAGTTCCTTATCATAAATTATTATGAATGCTCAACAAAGAAAGCTATATAAGAATGTTAATTGTAGCACCAAAGAACAATAAAAGATAGACTTCAAGCTCTCCATATTTCTAGTATTTGGGGCAATATTAGAGAAACAGATATAAAGATACTATGAGATAAAAGTTAAATGTAAAAACCCTCTTAAAAACAAACATGACATGACTACATATTTAAATATTTGGTAGCAAGTTATTGCTAAAGTAATAAATTCCAAACTCTAAAAATTTGAACACATTATATTTTGAAATTTCTCTATTTTACAACATCAAATATCAATTAAATGTAAAAAGCAAACTACTAAGTCATAAACATTGAGTGCCCGTATGGCAATTTAAGGATTGATATTTTTAATATATAAAGTTGGCTTAAAAAGTTTAATAAAAAGGTAGAAAAATAACATGCACCTTACACAAACATATAGAAAATGGATATATATTTAGAGAGAGAGAAAGAGAGAATCAAGGTATCTGATGAGAAATGTGTAAAAATGTAATGTAAAATGATCATATACTCCTTTAGTTTCAAAAAGTTTAATTTTAGGGGCACCTGGGTGGCTCAGTGGGTTAAGCCTCTGCCTTCAGCTCAGGTAATGATCTCAGGGTCCTGGAATGGAGCCCCTGCATCTGGCTCTCTGCTCAGTGGGGAGCCTGCTTCCCTCTCTCTCTCTCTACCTACTTGTGATCTCTCCTCTCTCTCTGCCAAATAAATAAATAAAATATTTTTTTAAAAAGCTAAATATCATTGTAACAAATTATATTGGAGGACATATAAATGTCCATGCCTTACAACTAGCAATACAAATGATACAATATTTTTGGAAGTTAATTTGACAAATGGATAAAATATCTTGACATATACTTGACAAAAATAACTTATGACTAAACAAATCCCTTTTATTTTACTTTGTCCAACAAATATGGTCAATGGTTTATTATTACTATATTAATGTGCCATTACTTATAATGGCCAAAAGTAAGAATATATTGCAATATGCATCTGTAGTGACTAGTATAATAAAGTATTTGCAGTTTTATAGGAAGTTACTTTCTGGGGATTTTATCCAATGCAAAAAGAAAAATAAATACATGTATATATCACATATATAATGTAACTAATGAACCCATAGTGCTTGGAAGATGGAATTAAATTTTCTTAGTAGGGCATATAAAGCATACCATAATCTCTAGTCTATAAGAGGTCTTTCTAAACTTATCTCCAGCCACTCCCAGCCAATCTGCACCAATTACTTGGCACTACTTCTCATCCCCAGAATCTAGTTACTCATTCATACCATGTGAATATAGATATAGCAATACAGAAAAATAAGTCTATCCTCTGCCTGGTGTGTGATAACAGCTATCAGTATCACATTTATTGACTCTTCTATTGAGTCTTCCAATTCTTCCTTCCAAAACAACCACCTGATGCTACTATGGTATCTTGACTTTTTCTACATTGTCTATCCTGTCACACTGAAGTCTTCTTTTTCTCTTTTCTTCTTTCCAACAAGTAAATTTGGAGCACTTTGATGGGGAGGACTCTTTTATTAATCCCTGCTGTTTGAAGTAATACTATATATATAGTTTGTAAAATTTGTTTAACAAATGAATAACTGAGAGAACCTAGCTGGCTCAGTTGGTAGAGCATGGAACTCTTTATCTCAGGGTCATGAGTTCAACCCACACACTGGGTGCAGAACTCACTAAATGAATGCCTAACTGACTAACGGAATGAATGAATGATTGAATAAAAAGGAAAAGGAATATTATTGAAGAATATTCAAAAGTACTAATTATATAAACTTTCAGTGACTGGAATGAATATTTATTATTTGAAATAAGGCAAAAGAGAGAGGGAAAGGCAAACATGTTTTGATATTTTGAAGTTGAAAGGATAAACACAGAGAGAATTCATTTCAAATTGTTTGATTTTTTCTGGGTAAAATATAAAGTAATGTGGTGTTCAGAATAAAGGTTATAAACTTAGAACTGGAGTTGGCGCATTGTAATTTTTCTTAGTAAATGACTTAATTGAAATAGGATTTAATAGGATATATATATAGAAAATTTAATAAACCATAATTATACAGATCAACAAATTTTTACAACATGATAAAAATGAGGTCTTTTGTTTTCTCTAAGACTGTTTAAAACTGAAAGAAAACATCACTTTTATCTTAGCAAATCCATGAAATATGAAAATTTTGTGAGTCCATCAGAAAGCCAAGTTCACAAATCAGCCAGGTGAAATAAATTATAGTATATGACAAGCCCTTTTTGTGTATGTGTGTGTGTGTGTGTGTGTATATATACACATATATATATGAGAAGCATGAGCTTTTTATTTTTTTACCTTTAGCAAATTATAGGAGAAGGAGTTAGCTGTCATTAAAGTATAAAAACATATTAGTTAATTTTTAATCAATTGATTAAAGCCACTCTTCACCCAAGACAAGGGAAAAATCAGCCTGCACTATGAGAAAGATTGAGGGCAGGATAAGGACCAGAAAAGTTCCCCTCCCCGTCCCCCACTGTGCTCCATGATAGATCATAGGCATGAAACAAGCCCACTTTTTGGATTCTTCCCCCATAAAAAACAAAGTCTTAAGATGTAGAGTAAGGACAGTAAACCAGTGGCCCAAGCAAAGGTCTGTTGCTTTGGAAGGAGTGGTAGAAGCAAAGCCCTTTGCCATGTGGTGGGCAGGAAGAATAACTTTCATAGGCAAGGTTCTGCAGTCATTCAAAGGAACGGTTTGCTGTCATGGGTAAAGACACAAGAAATCATCTCATGCCCAAACCCCATAAAATATACCAGCCAGCATTTAGCTATCCCAACTAGGGAGAAAAAGGTGTACTGAGAAAGTTGTACCTCTAAGGTTCAGGGACAGCCCTTCAGAGGCAGAGGTTGGAACAGGAAAACCAAATATCTCCTTGACTCCACCATTAAGTTCAATACTGAATAATAAGCAATGGTTATCTATAGCTGGGAAATCGGTTGAACCTAGAGTGAGACCACCACCTCTAGTGCAAACACAAGTAGACTTCCAAGAATTGCAGGCTAAACAAGAACATTGAGAAAAACTTACCAGTACCCCATGCCTATAAGATCCACAAAGCAGAAATATTTGTTCACTAAAAATAACTGAACCCAGGTATACCCTGAAGTCAACTTTATCAGTTGAGAAAACCCTGCTTAAAAGTCTAAATTAACTCAACATCTCATTCTAATAAACTGACAAGAGAAAAGGTGTGTCTATTAAAAAAAAAAATCTTTAGGGGCACCTGGGTGACTCAGTGGGTTAAACCCTCTGCCTTCGGCTCAGATCATGATCCTAGGGTCCTGGGATCAAGCTCCACATCAGGCTATTTGCTTAGCAGGGAGCCTGCTTCCCCCCCACCCCCTCTCTGCCTGCCTCTCTGCCTACTTGTGATCTTTGTCAAATAAATAAATAAAATCTTTTTTAAAAAATTAAAAAAAAATCACTTCGACTAACATGTAAAGAGATCTAGTAGTCAAAAAGATGATAACTTTGTAAAATGAATACACCTATATAACCACCATCACAATCAAAATAGGACATTTTATCATCATCTTATAAACATTTCTCATGATTTGTTTTAGACAATAGCCTTTCAAAGGTCACCACTATTGGCTTATATTACCATAGATATTTTTGTTTTTATAATAGGTGGAGATATGCGCACACACACACACACACACACACACACGCATACATACATAGAGATGTCCATATTATGCAATACTGTGTGTATCTGGTTCCTTTTGCTTAAAGAGCATTGGTGATATTCATTACGGCTTTGAATTTAGCAGTAGTTTGCTCTTTTCTTTTGTTATTTGGAGAAAAAATAGATACAAGAGAGGTAAGAAAGAATGCTAAGTCATGAAAACTTTTAAGGTTTCTACTGCCAAAAAATGGATGCTCTCATTAAGCTGGATTGAGAACTCAGGGTGGGAACTATCAATTCATATAATCAGCAACAGATAAGTTAATTATAGCATACCTTCAATACATTCAAGTACAGATTCAAAATCTGTTACTTAAAATCACTGGAGCCAAATGTGTTTTGAAATATTTTCAAATATTTCAAAATATTTGGGGCACAAAATAAATTTCATTTTCATTTTTACATCTCTTAAGCTTTTGTAATAGTGGATAAGAGATTTAGAAAATGGAGCATTTTCACTAGACATACCAAATGAAAAGACCCCATAGAATTTTACTGCTGAAAATAGACACTCTGCAATTTTGGCATGCACACCATAAATGAAACCACTGAAGTAAGAATTTAGAATGAATATAGGAAATGAGAAATCAAAGATAGATTAGGGAAGAGCCGTAGAGGGCATATGCTTGAGCACATACCTGGATGTCATGGCATAACAACATTGACACATAAAATTAATCATCACAATGGTTAAATTGTCAAATGTTTACAAAATCTAAAAGACCAAAATGCCTCTACTGAATTAAGTAGTTTTTATAACTATTTAAATATAAATTAAATATATTTAATTAAATACAGTTAAATAGTTTTATTTACGGGGTGCCTGGGTGCCTCAGTGGTTAAAGTCACTGCCTTTGGCTCGGGTCATGATCCCAGGGTCCTGGGATCGAGCCCCACATTGAGCTATCTGCTCAGCAGGGAGCCTGCTTCCTCCTCCCTCTCTCTGCCTGCCTCTGTGCCTACTTGTGATCTCTATCTGTTAAATAAATAAATAAAATCTTCATTAAAAATAGTTTTATTTACTAGTTATACATATATATAAACTACTTATACACTAGTGTAACTAGCATATGCTAGTTATACACATCTCACCTAAACATAAAAACACACAAATTTCATATAATTGCTTCAGATCCACCATGGTACCATCTTTTCTCTTTCTCTACTTCTCTGAGGACCTTATATTCTCTTGATTTTCATTAGAGCTTGTAATTCTATCATTCTTTAATTTGGTTAATTGCATTCTGAATCACTCAGGGAGAACATTTGAGTTCTGCATCGCATAACCAATAAATTGTTAAGTTGTTAAAATTCTACTTCTATGTTATTTCTCATATTTATTTATATCCTTCTTTCCATTTCTAATTGTCATTAATTATTTCCCTATAGAACCTCATTATTTCTAATCTAGAGTATGGAAGTAGCATAATAAGCAAGGTCACCACCTACCCTCTCTTCATTTTGCAATATTTTTACATAGGCCCTTTGTACAGCAAAATTCTAATCATATTGCTTCCACTAATTTTGCATCTCTCCTTATTACTATAATGTAAGCTCCTTTGTCATCAGTTCAGAACCTCCCAAGATCTTGCCACGTCTAATCTATAATTTATATACTATACAGTTTTGTCACTATTGTAAATCAATATATCTTATTATATTTAATTTATTAAAGAAACTATTATATTTTACTTATTATTATAGAAATTATTCATTTTTGAATATTAATTTTTATCTTGTTATTGCTGAAATTATCATTTAGTTGTCTTAGATTATCTGTAGTTTCCCTTGGATTTACTAAAATGATAGCCATGTAATTTTCCAATAATTCTAGCTTAGTTTTCTTCGTTTATTTTCCATGGTTCTTATGATTCCAGAAATAAGAGTAGTTGAGAGATACTGAATAAATATGTTGAGTACAAATTATGATATTTTTAATCTTTGTCTTGTACCTTACTTTAATGGGACTGTTATCCACATAGTTCCCATTAAGTATGTCAACGTTTGATAGATATTCTATCAGGTTTGGATGTATCCTTCTATTTCTAATTTTGAAATTATTTTTATAATAAATGATTATTAAATTACAGAACATGATTTTATTCTTTTGAAATAAATACTATTTTTCTCTTTTAACCTACTTTTCCTATTTTCCTACTTTTCTCCTTTAACCTCATTTTCCTATTCTGAACCAAATTTTCATTTGTCTTAACGTGTTAACATTTTATACATCTTTGATTTTGAGAATTTTTACTAAAAAGTTCTTCAGTTAGTTTGAGAAGCAAAATTACTTTTTCTGAGAGAACAGGAAGATGGCAGAGAGGGAGGATCCTGAGCTCACTTCTTCCACCAGATACACCCACACAATAACTACATGTATTGCAACTCACTCCGAAGATGACCCAAAGACTGACAGCAGAGGCATTCATAACTAATTATAGAGAGAAGGCCACATGAAAAGGGGCAGGAAGGATGGAGACACAGTCAGGAACCAAACCTCTAGGGTAATTACTAACAGATGGGAGTGATATCACAAGTACATAGGAGCTAGAGGATCAGGCCCTACACTAGGCATTCCTGAATCTGGGGAGCCACAGTGGGAAGATGTGTCCCCATAATGTCTGGCTTTAAAAATCACTGGGGCTTACTTTGGGAACTTTACCAATCAGTGGGGCTTAACTTAAATTGACTTAGATAGCTGGATGCTTGCAGAAGCCAGTTCTGACATTCTCCATCTACCTTGTGAGCACCACTTGTCCTGCCCTGGCATTCCCCTGAAGACCCACCCCAGAAGGCACTCCCCCAAAGCAACTACCATCCCACCACAGCCAGTAGGCAACCCCAGCCAGGACTGGTACCTTCTCCAAAGCAGTCACTGCCCTGGGGAGGAGAGCTAATCTCCAAGACCAGCATACCCGTAGTTGAAGCAGCCAGGCCTCTCATCCATTTGCACAGGAAACAAACCCTAACCATCAGTTCACCCTCAGCTATCATGCCAGTTGTAGCAATTCATTGCAGATGGTTGAACTGAGAGACAACCTCACTCACCAGTGAACATGCAGCAGTTGTGGCTCAGCCAAAAAAAAAAAAAAAAAGAAAGAAAGAAATATGCAACCCACACAGGGGGTAGCCCTAGAGTCTCTGGTTCTGGTTACCAGGTAAAATCGCAGTACAGACCACCAAAACCCCTTCTTTACTTTGACACTACTTCAAGACCAGGAGATAGAGTTGACCTACTTAATATATAGAAACAAACACACAGAAACAAAATGAGAAGATATAGGAATATGTCTCAAATGAAAACACAAAACAAAATCACAGATAAGGAGTTAATAAAACAGATGCACAATGTGCCTGATAAACAGCTCAAAGTAATTGTTATAAAATACTCACCAGACTTGAGAAAAGAGTAAATGAACTCAGTGATAACGACAACAAAAATATAGAAAATATATCTATTATACAGAATAACTAAAGGATATAACTAGAGAATACAATAACTAGAAATGAAAAATACACTATAGGGAATCAATACAAATTAGCAGATATCGAAGAACAGATCATTCATCAGAGGACAGGATAATGGAAACCTATCCAGCAGAATAGCAAAAAGAAGAAAAACACAAGGACAGGTCAAGAGACCTCTGTGATATCATCAAGTATAATAACATTTACATTATAGGGGTCTCAGAAGAAGAAGAAACAGAGATAGGGGCTACTATTTGAAGAAATAATAGCTGAAAATGTTCCTAATCCTGGGAAGGAAACAGACATCCAGGTCC
Source organism: Mustela lutreola (assembly GCF_030435805.1). NCBI lineage: Eukaryota > Metazoa > Chordata > Mammalia > Carnivora > Mustelidae > Mustela > Mustela lutreola. The sequence goes on from NC_081295.1 coordinate 110,333,456, forward strand.
AGAAGGTGCAGAAAGCCTCAAACAAGATGAACCCAACCAAGGTAGTCAACATGAAGAAAAATAATTAAAATATTTAAAAAATTTAAAAAAAAGTCTTAAAAGTAGCAAATGAAAAATAGTTACATACAAGGGAAACCCCATAAGGCTATTTGCTGATTTTTCAGCAGAAACTTCACAGACAGAAGAAAGAGGCATAATATATTCAAAGTGATGAAAGGAAAAAATCAACAACCCAAGAATACCCAACAAGATTATCATTCAGACTTGGAGTAGAGATAAAGCTTTTCAGACAAAAGTTAAAGTAGTTTGTCACTATTAAACTGGCCTTCCAAGAAATGTTAAAGATAATTCTTATAGTGGAAAAAAGGCTATAGCTAGAGGTAAAAATACAAACAAAAAAAAAACACAAATCACTATTAAGGAAATATATAGTATAGGGGTTAGATCAATTACTTATATAGCTAGTATGAAAGGTAAGCACAAGAGTAGCAAAATCAATTATAAGTCAAGGGATATACAGATTTTTTAACATGTAATATGTGATATCATATATATAAAATATGGAAAGGGATTAAAAATGCAGTGCTTTATTGTGTTCATACTTAAACAATTAACAACTTAATATTAAACTACTATACCCATAGGATGTTATATGTGAATCCCATGGTAACCACAAACCAAAAATCTTTTAATAGACCGTTGTCTCCCTGGGACAGAAAAAATATAAACAAATGTAGATTCCCCCATCACTTTTCAGACTGCAGAGATCCTTTATCTTCTGTTTATCTTTGCAGAGAAAGAGAATTTCTATTAGAGATTTTACTGTTGCTATATACCAATACTGAAGGTCCAGCTCTTGTCTTTGGGATACTGTCACAAGCACAGAGAAGGAGAGTTCTCATGCTTCTGTCTAACCTGTACTAGTCACATCTCCAACTTTTGAATCCACTTTGCAATCTGTGTGCCTTCGATTTAATTTTCACAGTTCCCCTAAGTTGTAGTCAACAAGTAGAGATAGGCTGTACTTGGCTTTCTTCATCTTGGCCAAATATCTCATTGTAATATGATTATATAAGTATCAATATTGTTTTAACACTTTAAAGAAATTATACACTATAAAAATAAATCTAAAAGCTGCAATTTACTGTCTAAATTATATATGAATTTTCTTTCCAACTCTTCTGTATAAAAAGCACTTGAATATTTTAATGATCCTAATATTATGAATACTGATGCTGTTTTTCATGCATTTCCTACCACTGTACCTTAGTCAATACCTGCAGTTAGGAATTTTAAACATGAAGGTTTTCATACCTACATGAAAGATTTTTTTCCTTTGTCACAAAACCTATGTGCTCCAGTAAGTTTATGAAATATAATCTAAATGCTCTACTCAATAATTTTAAAATCCAACTTCAATATGTCTTTTGTTTTGGGGTTGCTTCCTCTGACTTTAATTTAATGAGATATAATGCTTATAATAGCTTAACTGTAATCACATTGCTGATAGAGCACAAATAAATTATATGATTGCAAGTACAAGTTGAAATGATTCTTGCAAAATACAAAGATATATTTAGTTATCATTACCTCCAGATTTACTTGTTTTAATGTAAATCTTAAAGAGTAGAATTCTTTTTCCCAGTTAATCCCAAATTCTAAGAGGTCTTTTCTGAACCTGCTAAAATACTGCTGAAGAAGATTTCATTAAAAAGAGAACAAAACAAAAAACAATAAAGCATATGAACAGAGCAGTATTTTCTCCTCCTTGGAAAATTCCTAATAGAAACCAGGCAACATATAAAATTGAGTATGCACGTTAGGGAATACCTTTGCATTCCAAAAATAATATTAAATTAAAATATTATCATGTAATAAAATTCTAAGTTTGATTTTGTGCTGAAAACTTTATGAAGGAAAAATGTCATCAAGACATTCAGTCTTGGGGCCCCTGGGTGACTCAATGGGTTAAAGCTTCTGCCTTCAGCTCAAGTCAAGATCTCAGGGTCCTGGGATCAAGCCCCACATCAGGCTCTCTGCTCAGCAGGGAGCCTGCTTCTTCCTCTCTCTCTCTCTCTCTCTCTCTCTCTCTGCCTGCCTCTCTGCCTACTTGTGACCTCTATCTGTCAAATAAATAAATAAAATCTTAAAAAAAAGACATTCAGTCTTCACACATTATATGAAAAATATTTTAAAAATATAATTAAAGGCTATTTTCTTCCTTTTATTAAAAGAAGTGTTGATAACATTATTTACTCTCTTATTGAAAAAATTATATTTAAGAATATATTCAAATATATATTTATACTATAATATTTCTTTATACATAATTATTATATATAGACATTAATGTATTTAAATTAAATATATGTAAACTTTAATTACATCTTATTATTTTTCAGTATTTTTTTTTATGACTTGCCCCTTAGCTGACATTTATTTAACTGAAACAGGTCCTATGGACTTATAGTATCCCAGTAAAGTGTTTATATTAAAACAATAACAACAACAACAACAACAAAACTCGGGATGCCTCGGTGGCTCAGTGGGTTAAAACCTCTGCCTTCAGCTCAGGTTATGATCTCAGAGTCCTGGAATTGAGCCCCGCATCAGGCTCTCTGCTCAGCCAGGAGACTGCTTCCCTTCCTCTCTCTCTGCCTGCCTCTCTGCCTACTTGTGATCTCTGTCTGTCAAATAAATAAGTAAAATCTTAAAAAAAAAAAACAAAACAAAACAAAAAAAAAAACAAAAACAAAACAAAAAGCAACTCAGTAGATTCTTATGTCAGACAGACTTATGTCAAACAAAACTTGAGGATGAGTTTAAATCAAAATTCCCTAGCTGAATTTGTACTTGCCTAACAGCCACTTCAAACTTCCTAAAGAAAAAAGGCTGTATTTCTTGGCTAGACCAGAAGGAACATTTTCATGATTCATGGACCATTTACCTTTTATCTTATTAGGGAACAATTATTTGTAAAGGTGGTCTTTGAACTGTGGTGCTATACCCTTCAATATGTCTAGGCTTTATAAGGATTCTTGTTTTCAGGTAGTCTTAAAGGAATAATTTTCAGAGTCTAGCTTCTGCATGTACTTTTTTTCTTTTTTTTTTTCAATACATAGTGCTCACCACAACACATACCCTCCCCAGTTCCATCAACCAGCCACCCTATCCCACCATCCCCCTCAGCTCCAGCAACTCTCAGTTTGTTTCCTGAAATTAGGAGCCTTATGGTTTTTCTCCCTCTGGTTTCCTCTTGTTTCATTTTTTCCTCTCTTTCCCTTTAAGCATGTGCTTTTAAAAATAGATCTGCCTGGGGACATATCTGTGATAGAGCAGCATCTCTTCTCACCTTTCACAACCACACTTTCCTACTTGATAAAAAAAAAAAAGATATAATACTTAACCTTACTCTTCCTATATCGAATTACCTCCAGGGATTAAACCTCCAAAACAGCCAATGAAATGATTATTTAAAATATTGTTACAAGAACTGGCAAAATGAACTACAGATCTTTTCAATCAAATAGTTTCCAACATTTTCCTTCCAACAAAATTTAATGAGAGCCCATTCTAATATTCTTTATTCTAATTAATGTCACCAATTTCACAAATAAAAACAGATTTCAGGTATTCAGTAATAATTACCTTATTGAATATCCATGATGAGGTTTTTTGTTTGTTTGTTTGTTTCTTTTTTTGGTAACCTCTGATTTAACATTTGCTGAATAGTACCCAAAAATGCATTTCTGATCAGCATGTTATCATGACTAGCTAATTCCTAGATTATTAATCTTTCATTAAAGCTTAGTGTAATATGTCACTCTATGTGCTGATAAAATATCTTGGAATAAATTGTAGATATCATAAGAAATTTTATATAGGAGCACTACATTATCAATATATCACCATTACATGTCAATAATCTAGTTAAGTTCTTGAGCCCTATCTCAAGGCACTATTCCTTAAAATGGGTTAAAAAATAAGTATCCAAAGATGTTTCTTTTCATATCATGGAAAAATTTTAAACAATAAAAATATTGAAAATTAGGCTTAAGTAATCTTTGGTATTTCTACTTGATGCATTTTTTAATGGATACATAATTCTCAATACTATTTGGAAAATATTACCATTTTAAAATACAAATTTTATTGGGATGCCTGGGTGGCTCAGTTGGTTAAGCAGCTGCCTTCGGCTCAGGTCATGATCCCAGCGTCCTGGGATCGAGTCCCACATTGGGCTCCTAGCTCAGCGGGGAGCCTGCTTCTCCCTCTGCCTCTGCCTGCCATTCTGTCTGCCTGTGCTCGCTCTCTCCCTCTCTCTCTCTCTGATAAATAAATAAAATTTAAAAAAATTAAAAAAAATTAAAAATAAAAGTTAAAATACAAATTTTATTTATTTATTTGACAGACAGAGATCACAAGTAGGCAGAGAGGCAGGCAGAGAGAGGAGGAAGCAGGCACCCCACCAAGCAGAGAGCCTGATGTGGGGCTCGATCCCAGGACCCTGGGATCATGACCTAAGTCGAAGGCAGAGGCTTTAACCCACTGAGCCACCTCAGCGCCCCAAGAGCAGATATTTTCAAACATGAAAAAACTCAGGAAATTTCTCTTAGAACATCTTAGGCTTTTAATGTAAAAAACTTTATTTCAATTAGAGCTTATTTTTTTCCCAAAATGGGTATATATTATTTCTCCTTCATATTTTAAAAATAATATTTGAAGCTCTCAAATAATTTTCAAAGCAAATTTTTAATTTTAAGCTTAAAGCTTGATTTTCTTGGTTTAGAAAATCTTGATCATATTTAGAAATTACCTTCATTATTTTACAGAATTTTTAATGAATGGATATTGATTGTTATCAGAATAATTTTCTACATTTATTGATATAATCATGTTTTTCTCTCCCCAATTTTTAAATGAATATTAAAATAATAACTTTCTTAATGATGACATACTATTCCTTGTTTTCCAGGTCTGTCCCTTACTTGGTCTTTGGACATGATTCATCTGATACACTGCCAAACTCCATTCCCTGTACATTATAGTTTTAATTTACATCAATCATCAGTCTGTTTTCAGACTATCTTTATCATTTTCAATACTAATAGCATGCTGGTACCGTAAAATGTAAGAAACAAGTTTTTTCTTTTTTTCTGGCATTAAAATATTAGGTAACATTCAGAATTATTTTTATGGAAACAAACTAAAATGACTTAGAAAAGTTCACATTGAAAGAACAGGGACTAATGTTTGCAGATCTTTGAACAAATAATGACGTCTAATTTTAAATTCCTGCTTTATTTTCAACCCTGAGTTCTCTTTGAAGGCACAAAAAATGATCTGCTTTGTTTACTTATCACCATTAAATCATGAAAGTTAGCATCTTCCAAGAAGTTTGACTATCACCATAAAGCCGGGAATTCAACACTTGGGTAAAGCCTTGTATGTTCTCAATGACCCTCATAAGCCATTAAATATACTTAGAGAACATCTCAGATTGCCTTCAACTGAGAAATTAAAATAATTATCCTAAAAGAATTAACTCAATAAAGAAATTTTGATAAATTTCAGAAGAAAATGGAAAATAATATTATTAAACTTTGTAAAAATTATTATTTATAATTACATCACTATAAATTTTATAAATAATCTCATTAAAATACCATACAGATTATTCAAATAAGTTTGAATGGTATAGCACTAGTTTAATAAACTAGAATGAAAGCATTATACTTAACAAATCATCTATTACATTAAAATCTCTTTAAAACTGGAATGAGTAGAGAATTTCCTTTCAAAGTTTTATGAAAATAATGATTAGGACAAAACAACATTTTGAATTAAAATATATACTATCCAGAATTGTATTTAATTATTTATTCAATCACTGACATAAGTGACCTGAAAAAATATATTTTGTGAGGCAAAGTCCTAAGTGAACAGATCTCATATATTTGATGACTTTAAACACAATTTATTTGACTTAAATGCTCTCATTGTAATTAAGAAAAAAGTCTAAAAACCACAGTAAAGAAGACTATGTAACCACTTCTCCTTTGCAAATTAAATGGTACTTCCAGTAACTGCCAGTGTCAGAAAAGTCAAGACCGTGAGTGATTGCTTTTTACTATTCAAATATTCAAGTATTGTATTAAATATTTCACCAATTCATGGATCTCAGGTGACTTAATGACTGAGGCAGGTCACAGCTTAAAGAATTCAATTCTATCATGAAGTTGGCCGAAAGAGTCAAATCAGCTTAAGTATGACAAAATATGTATTTTTTTATTTATTTAACATTTATGTAACAAAATAACTTATAACATTCATGACATAATTAATCTCAGGCAAATGGATTAATTTCTAGAGTCAACTTGTACTTTGTTTCAACCAGCCAAATCAGCCTTTACTTTGGTCAATCTGAAGTAGGTAAATACCAGAACAAGCAAACTTCTTAAACCATTACAAAGAAACAGGGCATGCCGCTGGCTCAGTGTCATTGTTCTTCCCTCCAAATGTAATGTTCTTCTATGTATATGAAGAATCACCCTCCCTTCAGCTCATTCAGGTTCTGCTATATATTAATTCCAGAGAGACATCCATCCCTGTTCTCTCTGTTTTGTACAATATAGTAACCACCACCACTATGTGGCTATTTAACTTTAATCTAAAATAAAATATTTAGTTCCCTTGTTTCACCAAGAACATTTCAAGTGTTCAAAAGCAAATGTAATTAGTGGCTACTGCATTAGATAAAGCAGAATACATCTGCCATTACAAAGAATTCTATTGGGTATTTCTGCTCTAGGTCCTTAACACATTTTACTTTGCTTGGTTTGTATAATTATTTGCTTTCATTTTATCAATCTATTGATTTCTAATTAGTTGTCTTTTTTATGACAGGAAACCTTGCTTTAGTTACCATACCTTCTAGCATCTAAAATGATGGCTATACAGAGAAGGTGCTCAATAAACACTTGTAGAATGAAAAGTAGAAATTCTTCAGTTTGCTTTTGTTTCCCAGCAAACCCTATGTTACTATTATCTGGTCCTTATAAACGTATTAGATATATGCCCTTTGCCATTCTAGTCTATAGCATAGATAAGTACACATTTTCCTGACTTTTTTTTTAAACTATATTTTCTGCTTGGCCTTCTAAGCATTATGTTGCATAAACTAAAGGAGGAAATATCTCTAAATATTAATTACTCTATGAGTAATATGAAGTGTTTCAGTAAATAACTGACCTACAGGGGAGGATCACCATGTTGAGAAACAAAATCAAATACCCACAATATATAACAAAAACAAAACAAACAAACATTCCCCACACACACACAATTAGCCAGTGCAAATTCCAAAGCAAAGTATGTAAATAGGAAAAAAAAAAGTACTTTATAGTTTGAGAGTTTTTATACTCATTGTTCTTTCCACAGATCATGGCCAAATTGTATGTCCTTGCATTTTCTTTTAATTCTTATAAAAAATGTAATTAAGAGGAAGGGAAGGAAAGTGAGTAGCCCTTGAGCTCATTAGGCATGAGAGTACATATATTTATTTACATTCTATGAGGAATTTCAGGCCTACTGAAAAAGATGTACCTTTCTCTTATTGATTTCTCTCATAGTAATTTATTTTACTTCTCCATAAGCTATAACCACACAATGCATTATTATTTTTGTTCTATTTTGTTTTCCTGTGGTAGGTGAATGGACACACATAATCTACACTATTAGTATCATTCTTGTACAGACCTCAAAGAGAAAATTCTTTATTAATTCTGAAAGAGGAGAGAGCTCGGTTTTACTTATCTCTCTGGTATTCTGGGGAAGTTAGATAAAGATAATTATTTTATCAGGGTTCCTGGGTGACTCAGTCATTAAGCATTTGCCTTTGGCTCATGTCATGATCCCAGAGTCCTGGGATCAAATCTCGCATTGGGCTCCCTGCTCAGCAGGAGGCTGCTTCTCCCTCTCCCACTCCTTTTGGGGGTGTTCCCTCTCCTGCTATCTCTCTCTGACAAATGAATAAAATCTTAAAAAAAATAATAATTTTATCAAGCTTATTTCTAAACCAATTTATTCATATTGGTGAATTGATTATTATAAATCAAAACTACAACAATCATCTTACTAAGCCTGCTATTACCGGATTATTTTAATAAGCTTTATTGAAATATAACTTACACACTGTAAAATGTACCCATTTTCAGTATATAATTTTATGAGCTTTGACATGTTTATATATATATATATATATATATATATGTGTGTGTGTGTGTGTGTGTGTGTGTGTGTGTGTGTGTGTTCTGAATAGCCAAAGCAATATTGGAAAAGAAAAACAAAACTGGAGGTATCGCAATCCTAGATTTCAGGCTATACTACAAAGCTTAGAATTCAAAATGGTATGGTACTTGCACAAAAACAGGTTCATAGGTCAATAGACTAGGGAGTTCAGAAATAAACCCATGATTTATGGTCAATTAATCTATGATGAAGAAGGCAAGAATTATACAGGAAAAGGAAAAGGAAAAGACAGTCTTTTCAACAACCAGGCTTGGGAAAACTGAACAGCTACATGCAAAAGAATGAAACTGGACCACTTTATGATACCATATACAAAAATAAACCAAAATGGATTGCATATCCAAATGTGAGACTTGAAACCATAGAATTCCTGAAAGAAAACCTAGGCAATTGCTTCTTTGGTGCTGGTTATAGAAACATCTTTCTAGATGTGTACTCTAAGGCAGGGGAATGAAATAAAAATTAAACTATTGGGACTACACTAAAATAAAAAGTTTTTCACAGTGAAGGAAACCATCAACAAAACAGAAGCAGGGGAGGAGTCAAGATGGTGGAGGAGTAGCAGGCTGAGATGACTTCAGGTAGCAGGAGATCAGCTAGATAGTTTATCAAACCATTCCAAACACCTACAAATCCAACAGGAGTTTGAAGAGAAGATAAAAAGCAATTCTAGAAAGAAAGCTAACCACTTTTTGAAAGGTAGGACCTTCAGAAAAGTGAATCCAAAGTGATGGGAAGATAGACTGCAGGGGGAGGGGCTGGGTCCTGGCAAGTGGCAGAACAATGAAGCACAAAATCTGAACTTTCAAAAGTCTGCTCCACTGAGGGACATCACTCCAGAGGCTAAGAGGGTCTGGAGTCTTTGTGGGGACAGCAAGATCTCAACTCCCACAGGGTCACCAAAGGATCGGTGGTGTCTGAGTATTACAGAGCTTGCAGGTATTAGAGCAGGGAAGCCGGCTACAGAGACAGAGCCAAGAGAGTGAGCTCTCAATTCAGGATTACCTTAAACTGTGGTCAGTGGCACAGTCAGACCACTACTCTATGAGCAGGGACCCCACAAGTGGCAGTTCCGGGAGATCCCTGGAGATGCCAGGTGGGGCTGTGTACCAGAGACAGAGAGGCTTGGTCACAGGTCAGGTGAGTTTGGCATGCAGCTGGAGGCCAGGGAGATGGGAGTGATTGAGTGCTTTTCTCTGAGGTTGTTCTGAGGAGTGGGGCCAGGAACTCTCTGCTCCTCTGGCCCAGAGATTGGGAAGCTGCCATTTTCATTCTCATCCTCCAGAACTCTACAGAAAGTCTTCAGGGAGCAAAAGCTCATGAGAGCAAACCCGAGCAGATTACTTAGCCTGGCCACTGGAAAAGGTAGCACAATTCCACTTCAGACAAAGACACTTGAGAATCACTACAAAGGCCCCTTCCCCAGAAGATCATCAAGAAATCCTGCCAAGACCAAGCTCACTTATCAAGGAGAATGGTGGAATTCCAGAGGAGGAGAAAGAAAAGCATGGAATTCATGGCTTTCACCCCATGATTCTTTAGTCTTACAAAGTTAATTATTTTATTTTATTATTCTAATTTTTTAAACTATTACTCTTTCCTCTTTTAACAGTTTTAAAACCAGTTCATCTTAACAATACCTTTCATAAAAAAATCATTCTGAAGCTTAATTATTATAGTCATAATTTATCCTTCATCGTATCTAACTTTATTTTTTTGTATGCACCTAGGTTTTTTTCTTTCTTCTAAAAAAAACTGGGGATACAACTTCTTCTAATAGATCAAAATATACTCTAAACCTAGCGCAGGGCTTTGTTCTAGTCTCTAGACTGAGCAAATTCTCTCCACTTTCTTTTTCTTTCTTTTCCCAACCAACTTATCTTATCAACCCCCTTTTTTCGATTTTTTTTTAAATTTTCATCTTTACAGTCATCTCTATCCCTTCATCATGTTTATCCTTATTTTTTGTGTATATATATATATATATATATATATATATAAAGTTTTTCTTTCTTTAAAATTTTGGGAGGTAGTTTCTTCTAAGAGACCAAAGTACACCCAAAATTAAGTGGGTGACTCTGTTCTGTTCACCAGTCTAATATCTGTATTTTATTTATTTGATTTTTTTTAAACTTCTTTTCACCCCCTTTCTTCCCCCATGATTTGGGGTCTCTTCTGATTTGGTTAACTCACATTTTTCTGACACACTGGACACAGATGACACACTGGACCAGATGGACATCACAGATATATTCAGAACATTCCATCCTAAAGCAATAGAATACACATTCTTCTGTACTGCACATGGAACATTCTCCAGAGTAGATGACATCCTAGGTCACAAATCAGGTCTCAACAGGTACCAAAAGTTTGGGATCATTCCCTGCATATTTTCAGACCACAATGCTCTGAAGCTAGAACTCAATCACAAGAGGAAATTTGAAAAGAACCCAAATACATGGAGACTAAAGAGTATCCTTCTAAAGAATGAATGGGTCAACCAGGAAATTAAAGAAGAATTGAAAAAATTCATGGAAACAAATAATAATGAAAACACAACTGTTCAAAATCTGGGACACAGCAAAGACAGTTCTGAGAGGAAAATATATAGCAATACAAACCTTTCTCAAGAAACAGGAAAGTTCACAAATATACAACATAACCCTACACCTAAAGGAGCTGGAGAAAGAACAGCAAAGAAAGCCTAAACCCATCAGGAGAAGAGAATCATAAAGATCAGAGCAGAAATCAATGAAATAGAAACCAAAAAAACACAATAGAACAAATCAACAAAACTAGGCACTGGTCCTTTGAAAGAATTAATAAGATTGATAAACCTTGGGTCAGACTTCTCAGAAAGAAGAGAAAGGACACAAATAAATAAAATCAAGAATAAAAGAGGAGAGATAACAACCAACACCAAAAAAATACAAATACTTATAAGAACATATTATGAGCAACTATACACCAGCTAATTTGACAATCTGGATGAAATGGATGCATTCCTAGAGACATATAAACTCCAAAAACTGAACCAGGAACAAAATAGGAAACCTGAACATACCCACAACCAGTAAGAGATTGAAGCAGTCATCAAAAAACTCCCAACAAACTAGAGTCCAGAGCCAGACAGCTTTCCAGGGGAAGTCAACCAAATATTTAAAGAAGAATTAGTACTTATACTCCTGAAACTATTCCAAGAAACATAAATGAAAAGAAAACTTCCAAACTCATTTTATAAGGCCAAAATTACCTTGATCCCAAAACCAGACAAAGATCCCATCAAAAAAGAAAATTACATACCAATATCTTTGATGAGCACAGATGCAAAAATTCTCACCAAAATACTAGCCAATACCATCCAACAGTACATTAAAAGGATTATTCACCATGACCAAGTGGGATTTATTCCTGGGCTGCAACGTTGGTTCAACATCCACAAAACAATCAATGTGATATAATATATTAATAGAAGAAAGAACAATAACCACACAATACTCTCAATAGATGCTGAAAAAGCATTTGATAAATTACGGCATCCTTTTCTGATCAATCTCTTCAAAATGCAGGGATATAGGGTACATACCTCAGTATCAACAAAGCAATCTATGAAAAACCCAAAGCGAATATCATTCTCAATGGGGAGAAACGGAGAGCTTTTCAGCTAAAGTCAGGAACATGGCAGGGATGTCCATTATCACCACTGCTTTTCAACATAGTACTAAAAGTCCTAGCCTCAGCAATCATACAACAAAAAGAAATTAAAGACATCCACATCGGCAAAGAAATCAAACTATCACTCTTTGGAGATAATATGATATATTATGGGGAAAACCCAAAAGACTCCACTCCAAATCTGCTAGAACTTCTACAGGAATTCAATAAACTATGAGGATATAAAATCAATGCACAGGAATCAGTTGCATTTCTATACAACAACAGCAAGAAAAAAGAAAGAGAAATTAAGGAGTCCATCCCATTTGCAATTGCACCCAAAACCATAAGATACTTAGGGATAACCCTAAAAAAAGAGGCTATGAATCTGTACTCAAAAAACTCTAAAGTACTCATGAAAGAAATTGAGGAAAATACAAAGAAATAGAAAAATGTTCCATGCTCATGAACTGGAAGAACAATATTATGTAAATGTTTATGCTACCTATAGCAATCTACACATTTAACTGGCACAAAAACAGACACATAGATCAATGGAACATAATAGAAAGCACAGAAATAGACCCTCAACTCTATGGTCAACTCATCTTTGACAAAACAAGAAAGAATGTCCAATGGAAAAAAAGACAGCCTCTTCAACAAATTGTGTTGGGAAAACTGAACAGCCACATGCAGAAAAATGAAACTGGACCATTTCCTTACACCACACACAAAAATTAACTCCAAATGGATGAAGGACCTCAATGTGAGAAAGGAATCCATCAAAATCCTTGAGGAGAACACAGGCAGCAACCTCTTCAACTTCAGCCACAGCAACTTCTTCCTAGGAACATCGCCAAAGGCAAGGGAAGCAAAGGCAAAAATGAACTGGGACTTCATCAAGATCAAAAGCTTTTGTACAGCAAAGGAAGCAGTTAACAAAACCAAAAGACAACTGACAGAATGGGAGAAGATATTTGCAAATGACATATCAGATAAAGGGATAGTATCCAAAATCTATAAAGAACTCAACACCCAAAGAACAAATAATCCAATCAAGAAATGGGCAGAGGACATGAACAGACATTTCTGCAAAGAAGACATCCAGATGGCCAATAGACACATAAAAAAGTGTTCCACATCTCTCGGCATCAGGGAAATACAAATCAAAACCACAATGAGACATCACCTCACACCAGGCAAAATGGCTAAAATTGACAAGTCAGGAAACAACAGATACTGGCAAGGATGCAGAGAAAGAGGAACCTTCCTACACTGTTGGTGGGAATGCAGGCAGGTGCAACCACTCTGGAAAACAGCATGGAGGTTCTTCAAAAATATGACCCAGCAATTATACTAGATATAAATTTAGTGATTTACCTAAAGATATTTACCCTAAAGATAAAAATGTAGTGATTTGAAGGGGCACGTGTACCCAAAAGTTAATAGCAGCAATGTCCACAATAGTTAAACTATAGAAAGAACCTAGATGTCCATCAACAGATGAATGGATAAAGAAGAAGTGATATGTGTATATATATATATATATATATATACACACACACACACATACACACACACTCACTGGAATACTATGTAGCCATCAAAAGAAGTGAAATCTTGCCATTTGCAGTGACATGGATGGAATTAGAGGGTATGATATTGAGCAAAATAAGTCAATCAGAGAAAGACAATTATATGATCTCCCTGATATGAGGAAGTTGAGAGGCAAAGTGGGGGTTTTGGGGAGTAGGAAAGGAATAAATGAACAAGATGGGATCAGGAGGGAGACAAACCATAACAGACTCTTAATCTCACAAAACAAACTGAGGGTTGCTAGGAGTATGGGGGTAGGGAGAGGGTGGTTGTGTTATGGACATTGGGGAAGGTATGTGCTATGGTGAGTTTTGTGAAGTATAAACCTAGTGATTCACAGACCTGTACCCCTGGAGTTAATAATACATTGTGTGTTAATTAAAAAAAAAAAGCAACCTTCTGCATGGGAGGAGATATTTGCAAATGGCATATCTGATAAGGGTTTGTTATCTAAAATATATGAAGGACTTATACAATTCTACAGCAAGAAACAAAATAATCTGATTACTGTTTTTGTTTTAAATGGTCAATAATGGGGGAGGAGTCAAGATGGCGGAGAAGTAGCAGGATGAGACTACTTCAGCTAGCAGGAGATCAGCTAGATAGCTTATCTAAAGATTGCAAACACCTGCAAATCCATCGGCAGATTGAGGAGAAGAAGAACAGCAATTCTGGAAACAGAAAAACAACCACTTTCTGAAAGGTAGGACCGGCGGAGAAGTGAATCCAAAGTGATGGGAAGATAGACCCCGGGGGTGTCTGAGTGTCACAGAGCTTGTGCGTATTGGAACGGGAAAGCCGGCTACAGAGACAGAGCCGACAGTAAGCTCACAGCTCGGTGTTACCTTGAACGGGCCACAAGCTCGGTGAGCTCGGAGTGCGGCTGGAGGTCAGGCAGACGGGAGTTACTGGGCGCTGTGCTCTGAGGGCGCACTGAGTGGGGCCCCAGTCTCTAAGCTCCTCCGGGCCGGGGACCAGGAGGCCGCCATTTGTATTCCCATCCTCTGGAACTCTACGGAAAGCGCTCAGGGAACAAAAGCTCCTGAAAGCAAACCTGAGCGGATTACTCAGCCCGGCCCCTGGTAAGGGCGGTGCAATTCCCCCTGGGGCAAAAACACTTGAGAATCACTACACCAGGCCCCTCCCCCAGAAGATCAACAAGAAATCCAGCGAAGACCAAGTTCACCTACCAAGGAGTGCGGTTTCAATACCAAGGAGAGCAGCAGAATTCCAGAGGAGGAGAAAGCACAGCACAGAACTCATGGCTTTCTCCCTGTGATTTTTTAGTCTTGCCATTAATTTAATTTTTTTCTTTTTCATTTTTTTCTCTTCTTTTGCTAAAATTTATTTTTAACTTTTACCCTTTTCTTTTTTAACGTTTTTTTAACTAGTTTATCTAATACATATACTTTTTCTTTTCTTTACTTTTCTTTATTTGTTTTCTTTTTCTTTTTCTTTTTTTTTTTCTTTCTTTCTTTTTGAACCTCTTTTTATCCCCTTTATACCCCCTCACTATTTGGGATCTCTTCTGATTTGGTTAAAGCATATTTTCCTAGGGTTGTTGCCACCCTTATAGTATTTTACTTGCTCCTTCATATACTCTTATCTGGACAAAATGACAAGGCGGAAAAATTCAACACAAAAAAAAGAACAAGAGGCAGCACCAAAGGCTAGGGAACTAATCAATACAGACATTGGTAATATGTCAGATCTAGAGTTCAGAATGACAATTCTCAAGGTTCTAGCTGGGCTCGAAAAAGGTATGGAAGATATTAGAGAAACCCTCTCGGGAAATATAAAAGACCTTTCTGGAGAAATAAAAGAACTAAAATCTAACCAAGTTGAAATTAAAAAAGCTATTAATGAGGTGCAATCAAAAATGGAGGCTCTCACTGCTAGGATAAATGAGGCAGAAGAAAGAATTAGTGATATAGAAGACCAAATGATAGAGAATAAAGAAGCTGAGCAAAAGAGGGACAAACAGCTACTGGACCACGAGGGGAGAATTCGAGAGATAAGTGACACCATAAGACGAAACAACATTAGAATAATTGGGATTCCAGAAGAAGAAGAAAGAGAGAGGGGAGCAGAAGGTATACTGGAGAGAATTATTGGGGAGAATTTCTCCAATATGGCAAAGGGAACGAGCATCAAAATTCAGGAGGTTCAGAGAACGCCCCTCAAAATCAGTAAGAATAAGCCCACACCCCGTCACCTAAAGTAAAATTTACAAGTCTTAGTAACAAAGAGAAAATCCTGAAAGCAGCCCGGGAAAAGAAGTCTGTAACATACAATGGTAAAAATATAAGATTGGCAGCTGACTTATCCACAGAGACCTGGCAGGCCAGAAAGAGCTGGCATGATATTTTCAGAGCACTAAACGAGAAAAACATGCAGCCAAGAATACTATATCCAGCTAGGCTATCATTGATAAGAGGAGGAGAGATTAAAAGCTTCCAGGACAAACAAAAACTGAAAGAATTTGCAAACACCAAACCAGCTATACAAGAAATATTGAAAGGGGTCCTCTAAGCAAAGAGAGAGCCTACAAGTGGTAGATCAGAAAGGAACAGAGACCATATGCAGTAACAGTCACCTTACAGGCAATACAATGGCACTAAATTCATATCTCTCAATAGTTACCCTGAATGTTAATGTGCTAAATGCCCCTGTCAAAAGACACAGGGTATCAGAATGGATAAAAAAACAAACCCCATCTATATGTTACCTCCAAGAAACACATTTTAAGCCCGTAGACACCTCCAGATTTAAAGTGAGGGGGTGGAAAAGAATTTACCATACTAATGGACATCAGAAGAAAGCAGGAGTGGCAATCCTTATATCAGATCAATTCGATTTTAAGCCAAAGACTATCATAAGAGATGAGGAAGGACACTATATCATACTCAAGGGGTCTGTCCAACAAGAAGATTTAACAATTTTAAATATCTATGCCCCCCAACGTGGGAGCAGCCAACTATATAAACCAATTAATAACAAAATCAAAGAAACACATCAACAATAATACAATATAAGTAGGGGACTTTAACACTCCCCTCACTGAAATGGACAGATCATCCAAGCAAAAGATCAGCAAGGAAATAAAGGCTTTAAACGACACACTGGACCAGATGGACATCACAGATATATTCAGAACATTCCATCCCAAAGCAACAGAATACACATTCTTCTCTAGTGCACATGGAACATTCTCCAGAATAGATCACATCCTCGATCTTAAATCAGGACTCAACCAGTATCAAAAGATTGGCATCATTCCCTGCATATTTTCAGACCACAATGATCTAAAGCTAGAACTCAACCACAAAAGATAGTTTGAAAAGAACCCAAATACATGGAGACTAAACAGCATCCTTCTAAAAAATAAATGGGTCAACCGGGAAATTAAAGAAGAATTGAAAAAAATCATGGAAACAAATGATAATGAAAATACAACGGTTCAAAATCTGTGGGACACAAGAAAGGCAGTCCTTAGAGGAAAATATATAGCGGTACAAGACTTTCTCAAGAAACCAGAAAGGTCTCAGGTACACAACCTAACCCTATACCTAAAGGAGCTGGAGAAAGAACAAGAAAGAAACCCTAAGTCCAGCAGGAGAAGAGAAATCATAAAGATCAGACCAGATATCAATGAAATAGAAATAAAAAAACAATAGAGCAAATCAACGAAACTAGGGGCTGGTTCTTTGAAAGAAGTAATAAAATTGATAAACCCCTGGCCAGACTTATCAAAAAGAAAAGACAAAGGACCCAAATAAATAAAATCATTAATGAAAGAGGAGAGATCACAACTAACACCAAAGAAATACAAACTATTATAAGAACATACTATGAGCAACTCTACGCCAACAAATTTGACAATCTGGCAGAAATGGATGCATTTCTAGAAACATATAAACTACCACAACTGAACCAGGAAGAAATAGAAAGCCTGAGGAGACCGATAACCAGTAAGAAGATTGAAACAGTCATTAAAAATTTCCAAAAAACAAAGCCCAGGGCCAGACCGCTTCTCGGGGGAATTCTACCAAACATTTAAAGAAGAACTAATTCCTATTCTCCTGAAAGTGTTCCAAAAAATTGAAATGGAAGGAAAACTTCCAAACTCATTTTATGAGGCCAGCATCACCTTGATCCCAAAACCAGACAAGGATCCCATCAAAAAAGAGAGCTATAGACCAATATCTTTGATGAACACAGATGCAAAAATTCTCACCAAAATACTAGCCAATAGGATTCAACAGTACATTAAAAGGATTATTCACCACGACCAAGTGGGATTTATTCCAGGGCTGCAAGGTTGGTTCAACATCCGCAAATCAGTCAATGTGATACAACACATCAATAAAAGAAAGAGCAACAACCATATGATACTCTCAATAGATGCTGAAAAAGCAGTTGACAAAGTTCAGCATCCCTTCCTGATCAAAACTCTTCAAAGTATAGGGATAGAGGGCACATACCTCAATATCATCAAAGCCATCTATGAAAAACCCACCGCAAATATCATTCTCAATGGAGAAAAATTGAAAGCTTTTCCGCTAAGGTCAGGAACACAGCACGGATGTCCAATATCACCACTGCTATTCAACATAGTACTAGAAGTCCTAGCCTCAGCAATCAGACAACAAAAGGAAATTAAAGGCATCCAAATCAGCAAAGAAGAAGTCAAATTATCACTCTTCGCAAATGATATGATACTATATGTGGAAAACCCAAGACTCCACTCCAAAACTGCTAGAACTTGTACAGGAATTCAGTAAAGTGTCAGGATATAAAATCAATGCACAGAAATCTGTTGCATTTCTCTACACCAACAACAAGACAGAAGGAAGAGAAATTTAGGAGTCAGTCCCATTTACAATTGCACCCCAAACCATAAAATACCTAGGAATAAATCTAACCAAAGAGGCTAAGAATCTATACTCAGAAAACTATAAAGTACTCATAAAAGAAATTGAGGAAGACACAAAGAAATGGAAAAATGTTCCATGCTCCTGGATTGGAAGAATAAATATTGTGAAAATGTCTATGCTACCTAAAGCAATCTACACATTTAATGCAGTTCCTATCAAAGTACCATCCATCTTTTTCAAAGAAATAGAACAAATTATTCTAAAATTTATATGGAACCAGAAAAGACCTCGAATAGCCAAAGGGATATTGAAAAAGAAAGCCAAAGTTGGTGGCATCACAATTCCAGACTTCAAGCTCTATTACAAAGCTGTCATCATCAATACAGCATGGTACTGGCACAAAAACAGACACATAGATCAATGGAACAGAATAGAGATCCCAGAAACAGACGCTCAACTCTATGGTCAACTAATCTTCGACAAAGCAGGAAAGAATGTCCAATGGAAAAAAGACAGCCTCTTCAATAAATGGTGTTAGGAAAATTGGACAGCCACATGCAGAAAAATGAAATTGGACCATTTCCTTACACCACACACAAAAATAGACTCAAAATGGATGAAGGACCTCAATGTGAGAACGGAATCCATCAAAATCCTTGATGAGAACACAGGCCCGCAACCTCTTCGACCTCAGCCGCAGCAACATCTTCCTAGGAACAACGCCAAAGGCAAGGGAAGCAAGGGCAAAAATGAACTATTGGGATTTCATCAAGATCAAAAGCTTTTGCACAGCAAAGGAAACAGTTAACAGAATGGGAGAAGATATTTGCAAACGACATATCAGATAAAGGACTAGTGTCCAAAATCTATAAAAACTTCTCAAACTCAACACCCAAAGAACAAATAATCCAATCAAGAAATGGGCAGAGGACATGAACAGACATTTCTGCAAAGAAGACATCCAGATGGCCAACAGACACATGAAAAAGTGCTCCATATCACTCGGCATCAGGGAAATACAAATCAAAACCACAATGAGATATCACCTCACACCAGTCAGAATGGCTACAATCAACAAGTCAGGAAATGACAGATGCTGGCGAGGATGCGGAGAAAGGGGAACCCTCCTACACTGTTGGTGGAAATGCAAGCTGGTGCAACCACACTGGAAAACATCATGGAGGTTCCTCAAAATGTTGAAAATAGAACTGCCCTATGACCCAGCAATTGCACTACTGGGTATTTACCCTAAAGATACAAACGTAGTGATCCAAAGGGGCACATGCACCCGAATGTTTATAGCAGCAATGTCCACAATAGCCAAACTATGGAAAGAGCCTAGATGTCCATCAACAGATAAATGGATCAAGAAGATGTGGAATATATACACAATGGAATACTATGCAGCCATCAAAAGAAATGAAATCTTGCCATTTGCAACAACATGGATGGAACTAGAGCGTATCATGCTTAGTGAAATAAGTCAAGCAGAGAAAGACAACTATCATATGATCTCCCTGATATGAGGAAGTGGTGATGCAACATGGGGGCTTAAGTGGGTAGGAGAAGAATCAATGAAACAAGATGGGATTGGGAGGGAGACAAACCATAAGTGACTCTTAATCTCACAAAACAAACTGAGGGTTGCTGAGGGGAGGGGGTTTGGGAGAAGGGGGTGGGATTATGGAGATTGGGGAGGGTATGTGCTTTGGTGAGTGCTGTGAAGTGTGTAAACCTGGTGATTCACAGACATGTACCCCTGGGGATAAAAATATATGTTTATAAAAAATAAAAATTATATAAAAAAATATGAAGAAAGGACTATTAAAACTATTTTGAACTTAATGCAAATTAAATACAGTATACAGTATATAAAATTAATATTGAATTAAAATGGAAAATGAAAACATCTTTTACTTATTGTTTTGAACCCTGAAATTGAGGTCTTTTCCTGTGCAACAAGGCAAGAAAAACTTATAAAATGCATACAGAATGGAGAAATAGAGGTAAAATTCTATTAGTTAAGAGGAGAAATGAGTGTATATGTACATAACATGTACATTATTAAAAAAGCCACAGACACTAAGATTTGATTTAGTATGTTCAGAGGACAAAAGGTCAATATTCATGTTTCAATTATCTTTCTTTATGATTTGGAAATAAAAGCAATTAAGAAGTTAAGTTAAGGGCACCTTGATGCCTCAGTCAGTTAAGCATCTGCCTTCTGCTCAGGTCATGATCCCAGGGTCCTGGATTAGGCTCCCTGCTCAACAGGTTGCCTGGTTTTCCCTCTGCCTCCCTCCTCTCTACTCTTGCACTTTCCTAGAAAAAAATAATAAATAAAATCTTTTTTAAAAAGAAGTTAAATATAATATACATTTATGAGTATAAAAATGAAATAAATAAGCCATATAAAACAAAATATGTGCAAGCACTTCTTATTAATGACCTAAATTTTACTAAGAGAAATGAAATAAGCAAAAAATTAACTGAAATGTGTCACAGACTAAATTTAAAAAGCTAAACTTAAAAAATATATATCTGATAAAAAGTGTTGGAAAATAACCTGGGGGTAAATAAAGATTTCTTTTTTAGCAATGTAATGCTGAAACATGAAAGAGAAAACTGATGAATTGGCCTTTATAAAAAATTAAAACTTCTATATTTTTTAAAGGACACAGAAATTAAAATGCAGGCCACAGATTATGAGCTATGAAAACCAGCTTGCCTCTATGCTTTCAATCTCAAATTCATTCTGCTCTGCTCCCTGGCATCTATAAATTCTTAAGGATTTAAAATAGTTGATTTATTTCAATTTATGTCACTCTCAGATTATTCATGTAGTGTTGTATGCATATAATGGGTAAATGAATATAGCATCTATCAAAAGATCCACTTCCTCTTTAAAGTGTAATATAGTAGATAAGAATACATACTTTTGAATAAGAGAAATTAATAGTTTGATTCTTATTTCTATCACTTATTGACAGAGACAATTAATAAGACATTTAACCCTTTTAGTCTGTTTTAATATTTGTAAATTGGTTATTTAAATAGTCTAATAGGGCTGTAGAGGGTGTTTTAAAGCATTTAGCAGAATTACCAAAAATATGTTAGCTTTTTTTTTAATATGTTAGCTCTTAATAAGTATTAGCTAAAAACACTTGAATTATCTTTATCTTTTTCCCTTCACTTCTAAATTGAAATCACCAGCTTCTCTATTTTGGAAAAAAATGAATAAATCTATTGCTTTCTATTTCATAGACCATCTCCTTAATCTAGATCAGATCACCTACCTTCGATTGCTGAAACAACTTCCAAGTTTACCCTTTGTAAGTCATTTATAAAGCTGCACCACAATGTTCTTTCTAGAAAGCAAAATTTCCCCACTGGGAAGAGCTGTCCAGTAACTCTTCTGTTACAACTTGAACACTAATGCACATGCACTGTAGAGTGCATTAAATGTGGCCCTTTTTTTTTTCACTTTCCATTCTCCCCTTCTATCCTTCACTGTCTATTCTTTATGTGCAGCCGTATTAAATGACTGCCATTCCTTTTCTTATGCTTTTCCCTCTCTCTGAAAACATGTAGTACCTCTTTTTGCCTGAATGACTCTCATTTATTCTGTCACTTCATCTGAGATACCCTATTATTTTATATTAGGTCAAATGTCAAGGCTATGTATCCCACAGCACTCTGTATTTCCCATCAGGAGGCTTGTGAGATTGTAATAATATTACCATCCAGTCCACTGATACCTCCAGTAGGTGCATGATTTATGGGGGCCAAAACTACATCTAATTTCATATGGAGAGCACTGATCTCAAGGCCTGGTATACAACCCATCGCTAATGTTTCAGAAATACCTGTGAAGCATATTCTTGTTGAATAAGTATAATTCCCATAAAAAGGATCCCAGAGAATTTGGAAGTTGTCATTCCATATAATTACCTTCTTTACCAGGTTTTTGTTTTTTGTTTTTTAATTTGATTTTATTTTTATTTCATGAGTTTTTTTCCCAGCCTCTATCTTTTCTACTTGCTTTTCTATATTTGCTTGTTCACTTCTAACTCAGTTTAAATCTGGTATTTAATACTGGTCTGCTCCTTTGTGCTCATTACATCTAACTTCTCTGTGTTTCTAGAAAGCCTTCGTCCAGGCTTCAGAATCTAGTTATCATTGACTGTTTTAGCTAAGTATTGTTCTGCCACCACTCATGCCAAACCCCAGTACTAGAAGCGACAGTCTTGCCCAGAGATTGAATTCTTGCCATCTAGGAGGGAATGTAGGGCAAACAACTTCAAACCTATTATACAGCCTACTGGAAAACAACTAGAAAGCTGAACAGACTAGTCCTCTGGTTACAGTGTATCTAGTGTATGTAATTGCTGCTACTTTCTGATCATCTTCCATTGCTATCTTTGTGTCCTGATTCTCTTTTCTTTTGACTTATTCTACATCTCATTTTCCAGTTAAAATACTAATGTCAAAAGTCTCTGGACAGTAAATGCATTAACTTATTATTCCCAGATCTTATTTTTTACCCTTATTCAAATACAGTTTTATTTTCTGCACAAAGAAGTTAATATGGACCCCAAATAAATATATTTACCTATTATTTACTAATATCTATTGTTAACCAATACCCCTTGTTTGTTCAAAAGATCATACTGTAGATTTCCCTTTAGGCCATTAGATATTTTACTAAACAAAAAATATATGATATTGGGGGGTCTTAAGCAGCATAAATTTATTTTCTCACAATTTTGAAAGCTGAGAAGTACAAGATGAAGGTGCCAGACAATTCGGTTTCTGGTGAGAGCTTTCTTACTAGCTTGGAGACAGCCATCATCCCACTGCCTGGACTGTGACTTCTTTGGGGCTTGGAAAGAGGGGGAGGAAGCTCTCCGTTGTCTCTGTGGTCCCAGATTCTGTCCACTGGATCAGGGCTCCACCTTGTGGCCTCATTTAACCTTAATTATCTCCTTGGAGGCCCTATGTCTAAATATAGTCACACTGGATTAGGGATTCAAGGGAAGAATTTTGCAGGGACCCAACTCAGTCTACAGCAGAGTAGAAGCTATAAGCAGTAGAATGTTCTCCCAAGGAAACAGCTGGGGTAGAAACTCCATTTGTGGAGAAATAAAAAGTTCTGGGTTGGTGTGGTTCCACAATACGCTATAGGGAGGGGCCACCCTTGCGCCCTACTCTTTGGACATGCAAGGAAGGGAAGGGCAAGCTAAAATCACTAAGCCAAAGTTATGTTTTAAATTAGAAAAAAAAAATGAATGTGCATAATGACAACTCTTCAGAAACATATAAATCTTAGTAATGTAAAATATTGACAGTAATATTATAGTTTTCGAATCTACTGAATAACATTTAACAAATCCACATTTTATTTTAGATATTACATTTATTTCAAGTTATATCTTCTGTTTGTAGTTATATATTTAATTTACCAAAGAAAATACAGGGTATTATTTGCTCTATCAGAAATAATAATACCTTATCTTGGGGTGCCTGCATGGCTCAGTTAAGCGATTACCTTCAGTTCAGGTCATGATCCCAGTGTCTTGGGATGGAGTCCTGTATCTGGCTCCCTGATCAATGGGGAGTTTGTTTCTCCCTCTCCCACTCCCCCTGCTTTGTGCTGTTTCTCTCTATCAAATAAATTATAAAATCTTAAAAAAAGAAAAAAAATGCCTTGTCTTTGTCCATTCTACTGTCACATATATTTAAACAAAATAGGTACCAATTCTGTTTGATTCTCTAGTCCTAGAACATGTTATGGTTAATCTTCTATTAAAGCTGTTGAGTTCAGCATTGTAAATTATAGATGTGTTATTCTTTTTTTGTAACTATTAATCAACATTGCTCTTTTGTCCTTTTTGTCTGATTCAAGTTCATTTTTTAAGTCACTTGAGCCTTGATTTACTAACTTTGTAAGTTAAATAGAATAAACAGAGGTGCTACACAATAAATAAGGTTTATCTGCTTTAATGTATAAATTTTTCAGTGAATGCATGGCAGTTCAAAGAACACTAATATATCCTGACATTTGAAGTAATTGTATTTTAGAGTACAAGATGCTAACAGAGACAATGTTACAATAATTTTTAAGTTCATTTATTATGTTGTTCATAACATATCTATTGTCTTATAAACATTTATAAACATTCTCATTTGCTTTGTTTTTTCTAAAAGTAGGTTTTAATTCCTCATCCATACCTATCACCTTTAATATATTTATCAGTCTTAATCCAAATCTTACTCCAAAGCAATGTGCTATTATTTCTGAATTCTTGCATGGGTTTTATTGGATGCTACAGGTTTTTGATAGTCAAATATCTTACTTACTTGAACACATGTCTTTCCTGAACCTTCAGTTCTTCTCTCTTGAAGTGGTAAGTAAGCTCGGAGTATCTGTCCTTAACCTCCTTAGTAAATGCAAAAAGAAAATATTAATTGCTGAAAGGCTACTCCTAACTCCTATAACTACTGTAGGCTTATATGATTACCATTTCTGGGGGGTGGGTAAGGGATAGAGGAAGAGGTAGAGAGAGAATCTTAAGCAGTCTCCACGCCCAGTATGGGGCCAACAAGGGGCTAGATCTCATAACCCCGAGATCATGACCTGAGCCTAAATCAGGAGTCAGACACTTAACCAACTGAGCCACCTAGGCACCCCGTGACTACTTTTTAAAATAATAAACCTTCTCTATGTTTTATAATATATCAAGATGCCATTGTATCTATTTCATAAAAATTATCATTCAGTGTTTATTCACTAAAAAGGATTGTATTTCTACCTATTTGTATTATAAATTTAAGATTGAGATTTTACATATAATTATTTTTTTCTTCCGAAATTCCATTTGGATCCAAGGTAGTTTATGACTTGCTTTGAAAACATTGTGTAAAAATCTTAAACATTTCTATGCCTCCATTAATATTAGAGCTGGTTTAATCATCATCTTAATCATAATAAAAACTAAATATGTGCCTTTCCTCTTATAAGTTTTTAAAATTTATATAAATACTCTGTGATAAAGGTGAAATTTTCATTCTACATACATATAAAAATTAAAGCTAATAATATAAAGACTTGATTTATAATCATGCAGACAGTAAGGGGTTCAAATGTAAGTCTGGTTTACATTTAATTAATAAACTAAAGGAAGCAACTGGTGGTTACACTTTTCTCCTTTATTGTCAACCTAATCAAAATGGGTGGCTTTTCATACATAAAGAAATAACAAATTATAAAATTATAATTCACAAAATAATATTGAACAATTACTTAGAGTGTACTTTCCAGGGTTCCCATTTTCTTTTTATATTTCTAAAGAAAAGTCGTCCATGTTGTGTGCGCCTATGTTGTGTGCATTGCTTTTAAGTCAGAGTAATTGCCTCTGGCAATTAGATAGAACATGAACAATGAATATTGTTTACTCATGTAAATGTCTCTGAGATGCTACTCCACATATTTAAGTCAGAAAAAATATAAAATTTAACTAAGAGACAGATTATTATTAATATATTCTCATAACTAGTGGTTATAGCTCTTTAACTACAGCCATTTTTTTTTTTAAGTCCAATTTACTTCTCTTCACAACCTGACTGAAAAGAGTAATAGTCCACAGGACTCCGAGTTTACTCTTCAAGTGTTAATGGAAAACAAACTATTATTTTTAAATAGGGTATGGATTTCTATTATGGGTGTCTAAAAAGAGTCAATGATAAATTACTGAAAAATAAATAAATAAAAGCATGGTCAAAAAGTAAATTTAGAGAAATTTATGTTTTATTTATTGTAACAAATTTATATAAGAATTGACTTTAAAAGGAATGAACAAGATATATTGGAAGAAACTTACAATGTTAGAAAAGTTGAGACAAAACTGTGAAGTGGAAAGATGAACTATACATTTGGAATGACAATTTGTTATTTCAAAAATATCAATTGCACATTTACTTTAAATCCAACCAAAATTGTAATCTACTTGGAACATATCAATGCAATACCTAAGAGAATATATGGAAACAAAGGCCAATAGGATGCACAGTGTGTTTTTAATTAATTACAAGGATAGTTGAAAACATACATTTCACAAAAATATCCTAATGACCCTTAACAATCACCACTTTACCCACTCTCAGGAATAAATACAACTAAGAACTTCTGGTTATTTAGAGTGGGAATATAAGATATATATCAACATACATAATATTGTTTTGTATTCCTTGTTTGTTTTCAAAATAATCCTTTAGCTTTTTTTTTTTTTTTTTTAATTTATTTGTGAGAGAGAGATCACAAGTAGGCAGAGAGGCAGACAGAGAGAGAGGGGGAAGAAGGCTCCCTGCCAAGCAGAGAGCCTCATGTGGGGCTCGATCCCAGGACCCTGAGATCATGACCTGGGCTGAAGGCAGAGGCTTAACCCACTGAGTCACCCAGGCGCCCCTCCTTTAGCTATTTTAAAAGACCTATTTTTGGCTTCAATATTTTTTGTTATTTGTTTGTATGAGAACGTACTAATCTTTTTTAACTACTGGATATTTCTTAGTATACACAATATGTATTTTTCACAAATTGTTGGATAAGTGGTCACACTGAATCCAATTTTATACTCTAATATAAAATTTTTCAATGAATACCCAATGCATGTCTTGTGCAATTGTTCAAAGATTTTTCTCAAGTATGTGTTCATTTTTTAAAATATATACACTTTAAATGGTAGTGGATATTGTTAAATTGTCATTCCAGGATAGATATGAAAATTCATCTTTTGCAACAAAAGTAAGCTTGATTGTCTTCATTTTACATTTTTAAAAAATGAAGAACTACTGAGTGACTTTTAGAGGATCACAGTTAAGTAACTGCAAGCAGTAGAACTAGTAACATGTTATTTAACCTCTATGTATTAGTGGTCATTCCAAATTTTTTCTTGTGGTTGACTTCTAGTTTTATAGTTTTGTGGTCAGAAATGATGCATAGTATGACTTTGATCTTTTTGAGTTTGTTGAGGCTTGTTTTGTGGGCTAATATGTGATCTATTTTGGAGAATGTTCCATTTGCACTTGGAAAGCATGTGTATTATACTGTTTAGGATGGAATGTTCTGACTATAACTATTAAATTCCTCTGGTCCAGTGCATCATTCAAAGCCATTGTTTCCTTGTTGTTTTTCTGTTTAGATGTTATGTCCACTGATGTATGTGGGGTATTAAAGTCCCCTATTATTATTGTATTATTACCATTATTGATCAGTACCTTTATACTTGTGTTTAACTGCTTTATGTATCTGGGTGATCCTATGTTGAGTGCATAAATATGTACAATTGTAAAATTCTTTTGTTGGATTGTCCCCTTTGTTATTATATAGTATCCTTCTTTGTCTCTTGCTACAGTGAGTTTTAAAGTTTATCTTTTTTGGATATAAATATCACTACTCCAGCTTTCTTTTGATATCCATTTGGGTGATAGAAGTTTCTCTATTCTCTCCCTTTCAATCTGCAGATTCCTTTAGGTCTACAATAAGTCTCTTGTAGGTAGCATATAGATGAATTTGTTTTTGTCCATTCTGTTACCTTATGTTTTTTTATTGGAGTATTTAGTTCATTTACATTTAAAGTAATTAATGATATGTATATGTTCTCATTTTATTGTTTGTTTTGTGGTGTTTTCTGTGGATTTTTCTCTAAACATTTCTTGTCTTTCTCTCTTTTATGTTTTGCTGATTTTCTTTGGTGATACATATGGATTTCTTTCTTTTTATTCTTTGTATATTTATTACTGTTTTTGATATACAGTTACCTTTTGGTCTATATATAATCTCTTTTGCATATATCAGTCTATATTAAGTTGATATTTATTTAAGTTTGAATCCATTCTTTATTCTTCTCCTCTCCATATTTTAGGTATATGTTGTTATATTTCATGTGCTTTTATTTTGTAAGTTCCTTGGCTCATTTTTTACAGAAATATTCCTTTTCACTGCTTTTGTGTTTCCTCTTTATATTGACAGTTTTCATTTCTCCTTTCTACTCGAGTCCCCTTTAATATTTCTCGAAAGGCTGGTTTAGTGGTCAAGAACTTCTTTATTTCTTTTTAAAGATTTTATTGATTTATTTGAGAGAGAGAAAAAGAAAGAGTGAGAGTAAGAGAGAGTATAAGCAGGGTCAAGACGTGGGGCTCGATCCCAGGGTCCTGGGACCATGACCTGAGCTGAAGGCAGATGCTTAACTGATTGAGCCCCCAGGGGCCCCATGAACTCCTTTAGTTTTTCTTTGCCTGGAAAGCTTTTTATCTTTCCTTCCTTTCTGAATGATGGCCTTACTGGATGGAATATTTTTGGCTGCATATTTTTCTCCTTCACCACTTTGACTACATTATTCTACTCCCTTCTGGCTTGCATAGCTTCTATTGAAAAAATTCTCTTGCTAGCCTTATGAGGTTTCCCTTGAGAGTTGCTTTTTCTTTTCTTTCTTTCTTTTTTTTTTTGTCTTTTTTTTTTCCTTTATCATTACATTTTGCCAATTTAATTATAATATATCTTGATGTGGGTCTGCTCTTGTTGATTTTGATGGGAATTCTCTGGCCTCCTGGATCTGGATTCTGTTTCCTTGCCAAGAACAGGGAAGTTTTCAGCTATTATTTTTTCAAATAAATTTTCTACCGCCTTTCTCTTTCCTCTTCTTCTGGAACTTCTTTAATACAAATGTCATTACCTTTGATCTCCACAACCCTCTTAAATTTGTTTCACAGATTTATAATATAGTTAGATTTTCTTTTTGTCATAATCTGCATCCCATCTTGGTATCTCCCAAATAATTTTGTGTTAATTTGAATACATTAAAGTTCATCCTTTGTACTGTAAAATTCCATGGGTTTTGACAAATGCATAATGCCATGTGTCCACCATTATTATATCATATGGAATATTATACAGTCCAAAAATGTACCCTGTATTTTACCTATTCAACATGCTCCTCAAGAGCATGTTGGCAAGAATCATTGATCTTTTTTACTATATTTACAATTTTGCCTTCTCCACAAAGTCATATAATTGGAACAATACACCATGTAGCTCTTTCACAGGATTCTTACACTTAACAACATGCATTCAAGGTTTATCAATGTCTTTTTGTGTTTTGATCACTCATTTTTTAATCACTGAATAAAATCCCCTTTATGGATTTACCCCAATTTCTTTCTTTCTTTTTTTTTTTCTTTTCTTTTTTTGACTATATGATGTCTTTTTCTTTTTAGTTTCTTTTGAATTTTAGATTTTTTAAAATTTCATTTCATTTTTTTTCAGTATTCCAAGATTCATTGTTTATGTACCACACCCAGTGCTCCATGCAATAAGTGCCCTCCTTAATATCCACCACCAGATTCACCCAACCCCTGCCCTCCTCCCCTCCAAAACCCTCAGTTTATTTCTCAGAGTCCATAGTCTTTCATGGTTCATCTCCCCCTCCGATTTCCCCCAACTCACTTCTCCTCTCTAACTCCTGATGTCCTACATGTTATTCCTTGTGCTCCACAAGTAAGTGAAACTGTATGCTCTGTTTGACTTATTTCACTCAGCATAATCTCCTTCAGTCCTGTCCATGTTGATACAAAAGTTGGGTATTCATCCTTTCTGATGGAGGCATAATATTTCATTGTATATATGGACCATATCTTCTTTATCCATTCACGTTTTGAAAGGCATCTTGGTTCTTTCCACAGTTTGGCAACTGTGGACATTGCTATTATGAACATTTACCCCAATTTCTTTATCAATTCACATGTTGAAGAACATCATGTTTACTTCTAGCTTTTTGTAATTCTAAATAAATCTACTACAAATATTTATGTGCAGGATTTTGTGTGCACATACAATTCAAATCAATTGAGTAAATATTTAGGAATATGATTAGTGAATCATATGATAAAAGCACATGTAATATAGTAAGTATCTGCAAATTTATCTTCCAAAAAGTTGCACCATTTTTATTCCCATCAGATAGGAAGGGCATTTTCTATTTTTCTTTACTTTTGCCAACATTTGATGTCATCAATTTCAGGGTTTTAGACATTCTGATAGTATGTAATGGTAGTTCACTATTGTTTAACTTTTAATTCCCTATTGACAAATGCTGTTAAGCATTTTTCCTTATTCTAATTTGTCATCTCTTTATATTATTATGTCAGTTGTCTTTTGCTACTTTTTATTGGCTTGTTTTCATGTTGTTGAGTTTTAAGAATTGTTTGTACATTTTGGTTATAGGTCTTTTACCACATATTGGTTTTATATTTCATTTTTCCAAGTCTGTGGCTTATCTTTTTATTATGTTAAGTGTCTTTTATAAAGCACAGCGTTTCAATGTTTATTTATTTTTTTAAAGATTTTATTTATTTATTTGAGAGAGAGAGACAGTGAAAGAGAGCATGAGGAGGAGAAGGTCAGAGGGAGAAGCAGACTCCTCGTGGAGCTGGAAGCCTGATGCAGGACTCAATCCTGACTCCAAGATCATGACCTGAGCTGAAGGCAGTTGCTTAACCAACTGAGCCACCAGGTGCCCCATTTTAATTTTTAATAAAGACTAATTTCTCATTTTTTTCTTTCATGGATTGTACTTATAGTTTGTATTTAAAAACTAATTGCCAAACACAAGGTCAATTAGACTTTCTCCTCTATTTTCTTCTAGAAATTTTATCATTTTGTATTTTAACTTGGGTCTGTGTTCTATTTTGAGTTAATTTTAGCATAAGATGTAAAGATCATGTTTAGATTTATCTTTTGCACATGGACATCCAGTTGGTCTAAAATCATTTGTTGAAAACACTATCCTTTCTCTATTGAACTGATTCTGCTCCATTTCCAAGATCAGTTAATTATATCTGTGTGTCAGCTCTTCAGCTCTTTGTTCTGTTGCATTAATCAATGCAGACTTTCTTTGACCACAACCAAGCAGTCTTGATATCTGTAGCTTTACAATAATTTCACAGTGTAAGTCCTCTGATCTTGTTTTTCTTCAATACTGTTTCAGCAATTTTTGGTCTTTTGCCTTTCCATCTAAGCTTTAGAATCAGTTTGTAAATACCCATAAAATAACTTATTGAAATTTTGGTTGAGATTGCATTGAATCTATAGATCAAGTTGGGTGTAACTGACATCTTAACAACATTGCATTTTCCTATCCATAAACAAAGAACATGTCTCCATTTCATTATATCTACTTTGATATGTTCATTAAAGTATTATCACTTCCTCATACACATCTTGTGCTTATTTTTTTTAGATTTACATATAAGCATTTCTCCTTTTTACATGCTAATATAAGTTGCATTATTTTTAATTTCCTATCCCAAACTTTCATTTCTTGTATCTAGAAAATAAATTGATTTTGCATATAAAACTTGTATCCTGTGACCCTATAATAATGCTTTTTAATTCTAGGACTTTATTTATGTATCAGCCTTCTAGATTTTCAGCATAGACAATGCCATCTGTAAAGAATAGTTTTAATTTGTATTATTTAGTCCATATACTTTTGTATCCTTTATGTAGTAGCAAAACTTTCCAGTAAGATGTTGAATAATAATGATGAGAAAAGATATCCTTGCTTTTTTTCCCAGTCCTGTCGGGGGAGACCCAGCTTGTCATCATTAAGTATAATGTGAGTTGTAGGATTTTTGCAATTCTTTATCGAGTGTCATATTTTTTTAAGTGTTTTCTGTAACATTTGATAAGAGCATATGAATTTCCTAGTCTATAGATGATTACTTACATAGATTAATGTCCCTTGTTGAAACTTCCTTGTATACCTGAATAAATTATCTATAAAATTATTTTTATACATATGGGATTTGATTTGTTAATATTTTGCTAAGGGGTTGGCATCTATATATATGAGAGATTTTGGTATGTAGCTTTCCTATGGTAATATCTTTTCTGATTTTTGGCTTTAGGACCCTTCCAGTGACAATGAATTAGGTTAAGGTCTCTCTCTTTTATTTTCCAAAGAGACTATGAAGGTTTGGTAACATTTCTTCCTTAAATGTTTGTAAAAGTTCACCAATAAAACCACCAGTGGCAGATTATTTCTTTTTGGGGGGAGGCTGGTGATTATTGATTCAATGTCTTAGCACATATGGCTTATTTAGACTATTTTTCATATGATAGTTTCTGTCTCTCATGAAACTGGTTCATTTCATCTCAGTTACCAAATTTTGTAATATAGAGTTGTTTATAGTGTTGCTTTGTGGGATCAAACTGATCATTTTCCATTACTAATTTTGGACTCTGTGTCTCCTTTCTTTTTTCTTGGTTAACCTAGATAGAGATTCACCATTTTTTAAATCCATTCGAAAGAATCAGCTTTCTGTTATGTTGCTTTACTCCAGTGATTTTTCTATTTTTTTTAATCCATTTATTTCTGCTTATTTTTCTTTTCTATTGATTGCTTCTGTTTGTTTTAGGCTTTACTTGTTTTTCTTTTCTAAGATGTTGAGGTAAAATAATAATTATTTAATTAATTAATTTTTGACTTTGAAGTTCTTTTTTCCTAATATTATGTCTTTAATAGTATGCATTTCCATCTAAACACTGCTTTCCCTGCATCTTACCAATATCTGTATTCACCTTATCCTTTTAGCTTATTTATTTTATCTGGTAGTTAGTCCTTCCATTCAAATCACCATCCCTCAAAGGATATTTGAAAATCCTTCATTAAACTATTTTGTAGACAGCATTAAAAAAATGCATTATCATTCAAATAAATTTACTCACCTGCTTAAAATTAGTTATTTAATTACTTTCTATTTTTTCTTGAGATATAACCAAAACTCCTTAACAGAGATTTTGAGGCCACAAATGAGCAGATATTTACATATTTGTAACAACTTATCTTTAAGTACACTGAACTCTTTTTATTTTCTTTAATGTCTTATGATCATACTTGCTTGGCAGTTTCATTACATGATATGCTGTCTACTTGAAATACTTCTATAGAAGATTTTCTTGTAAAAACATTAAAACCCTCCCATCTCACAACTTCAACATCTAGTTAGATGCTAATCTCATGTGATCTGAAAACACTGTGTGCTTTCCTTGTATTACACAGCATTAATGCTCAGGCCTTAACTACCTACTTATTGAGAATATGAGTTTAATGAAAGTGGAGTAAAGATCTCTGTTTATCACCAGTATAGGACTAACATCTACGATAGTGCCAGGCATGCGGAAAAAATTCAAAAGAAGAAGAAAATTTAACCATTATTTAATTTACAGACAGTCCATTCTCATGATACTTCAGAAGATAAAATACAGTAAATTTTCACCATAATTTTAATGTGATTTAAGTCAGCTTCCGAACTTGCCAGCTCATTTTCCTGGTTAATTCTTTTTTTTTTTTTTTAAAGTTTACTAATGAAATTTAAACATGGGCATTATTAAAATAAAAATTTGCCTAGAACCAGAAAAGACCCCGAATAACCAAGGAATCCAGAAGAAGAAAAGAAAA
This sequence comes from Mustela lutreola, assembly GCF_030435805.1. Classification (NCBI taxonomy): domain Eukaryota; kingdom Metazoa; phylum Chordata; class Mammalia; order Carnivora; family Mustelidae; genus Mustela; species Mustela lutreola. The sequence continues at coordinate 110,367,408 of NC_081295.1, forward strand.
GCTGAGGTATCACTGTTCCAGACTTCAAGCTATATTACAAAGCTACAGACATAAAGGCAGTATGGTGCTGGCATAAAAACAGACATACAGATAAATGAAACAGACTAGAAACCTAGAAATGGATCCACAACTACATGCTCAACTAATCTTAGACAAAGAAGGAAAGGTTATCCAATGGAAAAAAAGACAGTCTCTTCAACAAATGGTGTTGAGAAAACAGGATGACAACATGCAGAAAAACAAAACTGGACCAATTTCTCATACCAGAAATAAATTAAAAATGTATGAAATGCATGAAAGCTCTAAAAGTGAGACAGGAACCCATAAAAATAATAGAGGAGAACACAGGCAGCAACCTCTCTGATCTCAGCCTTAGCAATTTTTTTTTTTTTTAAGATTTTATTTATTTATTTGACAGAGAGAGATCACAAGTAGGCAGAGAGGCAGGCAGAAAGAGAGGGGAGGAAGCAGGCTCCCTGCCAAGCAGAGAGCCGGATGCGGGACTCGATCCCAGGACCCTGAGATCATGACCTGAGCCGAAGGCAGAGGCTTAACCCACTGAGCCACCCAGGTGCCCCAGCCTTAGCAATTTCTTACTAGATACATCTCTGGAGGCAAGGGAAATAAAAGCAGAAATGAACTATGGGACTTTATCAAGATAAACAACTTCTGCACAGCAATGGAAACAATCAACAAAACTAAAAGACAGCCTATGGAATGGGAAAACATATTTGCAAAAGACATATTTGATAAAGGGTCAGTAGTCAAAACCTATAAAGAACTTATCAAAGTCAATACCCCCAAACCCAAATAATCTGATTAAGAAATGGACAGATGACATGAGTAGGCATTTTTCCAAAGAAGACATCCAGATGGCTAACAGATACATTAAAAGATACACAACATCACTCATCATTATGGAAATACACATCAAGAAAAACCATTACCTCACATATGTCTGAATGGCCAAAATTAATAACACAGGAAACAATTTACTTAGCTCTCAAAGATTTTAAGTTTCATATACCTTAAGATGAAGTCAAAATAGTAATATGTGATTATATTACATGATACATGTTGAATATTTTTCTTGTTTGTAGCTCCTCCTATACCTTTGGTACAATTATCTTTGATAATTTTCTTAAGAAAATCATCAATTATTTTACTGTGATATTATTCATCATTTGGTTTATTCCTTACCTATTTAACAAACTTTTTTTTTTTTCAGATACTATTCTAGGAACTAGGAAAATAAAAATGAACTAAGGAGATATAACTTTTCCTCCAAATACACCTTATATTCTAGAATAATGGTATTAAGAAAGTGATTGAAGTAAGATATTTAAACCTAGTGAAACATATTTTTAAATTCTCTATTTATAAAGAATAAAAGACAGATTAAAAAAGAGAGAAAAATAAAACAGAAGAAGAAAAAGGTGAGCTTTATGGAAATATTAGTCTTCCTTTCTTGAGTTCAGTGATAACTAAAAATGTAGTGAACCTGGGGTGCCTGGGTGGCTTGGTGAGCTAAAGCCTCTGCCTGGGATCAGGTCATGATCCCAGGGTCCTGGCATTGAGCTCTGCATTGGGCACTCTGTTCAGCAGGGAGCCGGCTTCCTCTTCTCACTCTGCCTGCTCTCTGCTTACATTAAAAAAAAAAAAAAAAAAAGGTAGTGAACCTGACACAATTAGACTTAAATATTTCTGAAAGGTTGACTTGTCATGGAAATAAAATTTTAATTTTTTATTTTAAATAAATTCTATGTCTAATAGAATATTATTCTGTCTCTTTATATTTGATATAACCAAAAATATTATGTTAAGATAGCTCTATTTTTGATTGCCACATAATAACAGGTTAAGGAATAATAGCTTTTTCATCATCTAGCTAAATCATTTTACACCAAAAGCCATTGATCAACCAAAACAGCAATAGAAGAAAATTAGTTTAGATCTCTACTCGTAACTCTAAGGACTAATATATAACTTTATTATTACAATTCTCTGCTGGGTAGACTTTAGATTTGTACAATCCATTTGATTTAAACTTCAATTGCAAAGTGCCTAATTCCAAACTACATAACTCTAAATCCTCTTATTCATATTGCACATTCTTTTAAATTTCTTTATTTGTTTCTGATAGGCTTTTGAATTAGTTTTGAGAAGGATTATATTTGTTATAATATTAATGTTATTCTTGAATACCATGGTTTTGTGTTAAGTGGCTCATAAAATATTTGACTGTCATTAATTAAGAAATTTTTAAAAATATGAGCCGTTTGTTGCAAAGAATGGCAAAAATTACAGTCAGGCAGTGTGGAAAAGAATATTGATAATTTTTGTTATTGTTGCTACGTTTTTAAATAAAATAGGCATCACTGGAAGTGATTTATTTTGTTCTGCATGGAATTAACTTCTTACTGAAATAGTTTGTGGAATTACTTTTCATAGTTTTTGTAGCAAATAGGTAAGTATGCACAGAAGCAAGTGCAAAATAATTATTTGTTGAAGATACTCCACACTTCAAAATGCATTGTTATTGCTTCAACCCTGGGGAACTTCCTCAACTCTGAGGCCATTTTTTAGCAGCCCCCCCCCCCAACAAAAAAAATTGAGATGTGCTGAATCCCTTCAGGAGTCTGGAGAGTGGACACTGTACTCCAAAGCCTACTGATACTGATTGATAAACACATTAGGTTCAACTTTTGACACTGCTGTTTCTACAAGGCAGGAAATTAAGACAGCAAACCCATATTTCCGATTTTTTAAATACAATCCATAAATAACCTTGTTATTAGAGAACTCTATTAGCTCCTTTCCAAAATGGAGGTTTTTATAAAAAGATTTATTTATTTGTTTTAGAGACAGAGAGAGCTGAGGGGAGGGTCGGAGGTAGAGGGAAAGAGAGAGAGAGAGAATATCAAGAAGAGTCTCTCCTGAGTGCAGAGTGAGATGTGGGACCAGTCTCACAAGACTGAGATCATGATCTGAGCCAAAATCAACCAACTGAGCCACCCTGGAGCCCCTCCAAAAAGGAGTTTTTCATTGTTGAGTCTCTTTATTATTCAATGTTGAAAAATCAGGGGTACTTATGTTTCACTAGTGACTGGCTGATCAGCACTTCTTTATCTATTTTTCTATATAAACTTTCAGAAAGAATCTGTGGATTAAAGACATTTACAGAAGAGTTCTAATGGTTTGATGTGGGAATTTGAAAATCCAATTCCTTCACATAAACAAGGAATTAAAATAGACACTTGTTTTGTCATATTTATACCTGAATGCCAAAGCCATATTTTACTATTTATTCTTTAAAAACAAAGTTTCTTCCAAGGGATAAATGGATATAAAAGGTAGGACATACACACACACACACACACACACACACACACACAGTGGAAAGTCATGACAAAGAAGGAAATCCTGCCATTTGCAGCAACATGGATGGACCTTGGAGGCCATAAGTCAGACAGGGAAAGACAAATATGATCTCTGTATGATATCACAAACGTGTGTAATCTATAAAAGCCATACTTGTTAAAGCAGAGTGGAATGGTAGTTACCAGGGCCTGGGGGGTGGGAGAATTGGGCAGATACTGTGTAAGGGCACAAACCTGCAACTAGTAGAGAAATAAGTCCTGAGCATCTATGCACATAATAGAAATTATAATACAAATATAGAAAATATAATACAAATACCATATTACAAACTTCAAAGTTGCTAAGAAACTAGATTTTTTTTTTTTCCTGACAAAAGAGAAATGATGATGAAGTGAAATGATAGATGTTAACTAATACTATCCTGGTAATCGTATTACAATATATTAATGTATCAAATCAGCATGTTATACACCTCAAATTTATACAATGTAACATGCTATTTACCTCTCAATAAAAAATAAAGAATAAAAATTCTTCTATATTTTACTCTGATCATCTTTTATAGTTGTGCATTGTAAACTTAGTCTTTGCAATAGGCCTAGAATTACTTCTAACATTGCAGTTTTTTCCTTGTCTTCGAATTTCCCCACATCCTATGTCCAAATTACTAAAAATCAGTTGACCATCTGAAACTGGTGATGAGCTTTAATAGCTAATTGAAATATACTATTGTCAGGGTGCTCCCAGGTTATCAATAGCTTGACCCACTGGTTAAGAGCACAAGCTTTGGGTCAGATTGTTTTGGTTTGAATTCTGACTCAGTCAGTTAACAGCTGTGAAATCTAGGGCAAGTTACTTATACTTGTAAAACTTCAGTTCTTTCATTTTTGAAAGGAAAGTAGATATTTAATTCAAAAGGTTTTTGAAAATTAAATGCAATAATGCCTGAAAAGTATTCTGTATAGCATGAGAATAATATGTAAGTATTTAAACATTGTAAATAACTATTGTTATTAAGTATCATCCAATGCACAATTAAGAAGAACTAAAATACTGAGGGAGAGAAATGTTCTCTGTACTGAGAGTGACTGAGTCTCTATATAACGTTATGTCCCTCATGTATACAGATTAATCAGAATAATTTCAAAACACTGCATTTTTACCCATATGAATCAAACACTGACCATTATACATGCAATCAACTTCTAGATTTTAATATAATTTGATTTTAATGTATGGACTTTATATTTGGCATGGGCAAGACTTTTTTTAATTTTTAAAATTTTTTGCATTTTAAGATAGATGTTGCTTTTGTTTACTTTTTTGTTAGAGTTCTAATTTTCATAGATATATATTTATAATTCAAATGAACATGTAAAATGAATCAGTGGAAAATGGGAAAGCAGAATTGGCATGGGTGAGATACTTAAAATGTGTGAATCACTGAATTAAATCATTAGCCTATATTATTTCAATGAACTTCCACACCATCTAGGTCTTATTGTTAGTCTCCTTATGCTTCAGATAGGAAAATGAGGTTTAGACTGGATAGAGGCTCACCAACAATCACAAACTGGTACCATATTGTTTTGAATGACTAATGTTTACTAGTTAAGTGTTGGGGCAAAAAAAAAAAAAAAAAAAGGTGACATAGTTATGACTTACAATAGATTCTGAAGGTTTTTATAATCTTTATGTTAATTATGTAAATATATATATATATGTATATATATTTGTGAACTTTAGGTCACTGAGCATGGGATGTGGTGAATTTAAATTTAATTCTAGAAAGAGGTTGACAAACTTTTTTTCTTTAAGGAGTCAGATAATAAATATTTTAGGGTTTGCATGTGTTATATTTCTGTGGCATATTCTCTAATTTTTTTGTTTTGTTTTGTTCTTGTTTTTACAATACTTTAAATATGTAAATCCATTCTTAGCTGTAGACCACATGAAAAGAATCTGCTAGCTGGATTAACCTTGTCAGAAATTATTTCTTGACTCCTGGTCTAGAACAAAAATAATTTTTTATTTATTGGCATTTATTACAATATAAGCATTTAGATGAATAGGCAGATACATGAAATAGTCTGAAATAGAAGCATGAAATAGTAATGACTAAATTATATAATTTTTTAGTACTCAATTTAAAGTGCACTAAGATATACATTATCCATATTTTGTATATGAAATAAATAAGTAAAATGGTTTATAATCCTGTCCTACATAAAGAGCATTGTTCTTTTGGATATGTGTATTTGAAAAAAAGTCATATCTATTTAGCAACTGATGCCACAGAGTTAGAAAAATATTACCTTGATATTCTGTCATATTGCCTTTACCAAATGCTTTTTGTTTTAAGGATCATTATAAATTAATGCTAAAAAAGACACTGTCTTTCCTATTATCTTGTGCTAACAAATAACAATTCAAAGAAAATTTAACAAATTGCTTAATGTATTTAAATTTTTTAAAAGCCTATAGGAATCTGACATGTTTCTTTCCTGGAATAATGCTGATTTTGTTATTGGTAATATGACCTCTATTAATGCATGAAACAGGAATCTCCAAGTTAGATTGACAAATCACTACTAGTTATTATTACAATCACATTTGTGTACTTGTATTTATTCATACATTCAAAACTAGTTTTTGAGAAAATATTTCATATCCAAGTTTATGCCAGTAACTTTACAAGGCAATGGGTATAATTTATTACTCTGAGAGAGATAAACAATTACATAAATATATTTTGTTGCACTATGAAAGAGAATACAGGAATTAAGAGAATGCTATCTGTATTTCAGGAACATGTGGGGTGAATGAGTTCTAAAAAGCTGAAACTGGCTGGATAAGAAGTCTCCGGGTAAAGGAATACTTTAATAATGAATTGTGCTTTGCACCAAGAAAAATGACCCAATATTTGGTATTAAAAAAAGCTGTGGACAACATAATATTTCTATTGATTGTATGTAGGCAGTGAGGAGAACTTAAGAAAACTGTACAGTTTATTAGAGTGGCCATCTGTATGGATTGGTGCAATTCATTGAAACTGGGAACACGGAAGAAAAATACTGTTTTGATGTTAATTACGTTGAGCTTTAACTGTGAGGTATCCAGGGGAAGAGGCCCGGAGGTACTCACCACAGAAAGAAATATTTCAAGGAAGATAGATTTTAGGGAAAGTCCAGCATATGGTAGCTCTTAGATTCACCGAATTGGTGAATTATCCCTCTGAGGAGAGAAAGGAGCATAGGAATGAACCCTAGGAAATAATAGTATCTTATTGTAAAGGTCTTATACAATTAATATATGTATATTTTTATCCTGTTTCAAACATTCTTTATTTTATATGGTGTTGTATATATTTTGGTAAGATGGTTTCTGTCTTGATGAATTTTATATGAAATAATAAAATAGGAAAACAGTAATACATTGTATGTAGAGTACTTAATCACAAGAGTTTCATTTGGAGAAAGCATTGAGGCTGTACCAAAGCCCTAGAGATATATGTAGGGAAATATGCAGGGATCTACCAAATTTAAATAATCATATATATCAGAACAGTGCCTGGTTTTAAAAAACAGGCACTTTATCAAGTTGAAGTGATATTTATACAATTTCATTGCTTTGAGTAACCATCAAAATAAATAACAGTCCAGGACTTTTAAAAAAATCACAAATGAAAGTTAAAAAGAAATGCCAATATTTTAATAAGACCTATGCCATAGAAAACAATGTGAAAGAAGCCAGAATGAGATCATTATGAGGAAAATGTCATTGTAAGATGAGCATTTGTTCTATATTCCAACTCTTAAAATTAGTTTACAAGAGCCAATAACTGAAAGACCAAATTCTAATGAAAAGCACGGTATAAAAAGTAATTATAAAATCAAAGCCAATAGTTTGAAAGTTTTTATATATTTATTACTTAGGAGAATAGGAACATATAATTTTCCCTCCTATAATTGAGAGCTATATTTTCTTTCAGTTTTCTTTATGTATTTGGCTTCTCATTTTTTTAAAAAAATAGTAAGATTATTTTCATAAATTAATTGATAGAATAAAAAACTGCATTGACAAAGTTAATTTTTGTTCTTTCTTTCTATTTTTAACCACCACAGGTGATCATTATAAAAAAATATGTAAACATTTCTAGTGTTCTCTATGACTATACCACCATATACATTTTGAGCTTATTATATTTATTCTGGTTCTCATATGTTTAAAAAATATAATCATACTACATAGGATTACTTATACCATTGTATTTCTTCAATATGTATTTCTTTCAAAGGAAGTATTTTTGATGACTATACTTAATAATCAATGAACAACTGTCTTTTAAAGAATTTAGTAGCTTGGGTCTCCTGGGTGGCTCAGTCAGTTAAACATCTGCCTTCAGCTCAGGTTATGATCCCAGTATCCCGGGATTCAGCCCAAGTTGGGCTCTCTGAACAGCAGGGAGCCTGTTTGTCTCTCTCCCTCTGTAGCTTCCCCTGCTTGTGCACAGGCTCTTTCTCTCTTCCTGTTAAATAAATAAAATCTCAAAAAAATTAGTAGCTGGATAATATTTCATAGCATGAAGAATCAATAATGATGGAATTCCTATAATGGACAATTTTTTCTATGTTTTCTATGTTTGTTTAAGTATTGTAAATAGTGACAAATATTATTAAATATATCTTATTTTTGACATCCCTCTTACATATTAAGAGGGATGTCAAAAGTTAACGTTTACAATCATAGATTCATAATTCTTTTAAAGATTTTATTGATTTGAAAGAGAATGAGAGACCCCATGAGCAGAGGCAGAAAGGGAGATGGAGAAGCAGATTGCCTTCTGAGCAGAGATCCCCAACACAGGCCTGGATCCTAGGACCCTGAGATCCAGACCTGTGCCAAAGGCAGATACTTAACCAACTCATCCACCCAGGTGCCCTTGGATTAATAATTTTTATTACTGTCAAATAATATTCCAAGAGCATTATAACAATAAATAATCCTCCTAGGAATATATTAACATGACTCTATCTATATACTCTCACCCTTATTCGTTATTAATGCACCTTAAAATATTTGATTATTTAACCACTGAAAATATTTTTTACATGGAAATATAAAAACTATTCCAAATTGTTTGAGTCAACCTTGGATGAAAATATAATTAAAAGTATATGTTGAATTTCTACTCATATAATTGTATAACATTTTTTGAGTAACAATCAAAGTTTATTGTAGATATTGAGATTTTTTATGGTAAAGACTGTGGACAAAAAGCACTTGGTTAAATATAAAAGATCAGTTTAATACAGATTCACTGAGATAGAAGTATAAATGTACTAACCCAATAAGGTAATAGTTCTATTTTAATTTTATCTTTGTACATTCCATATCTAACCAAAATTGAGATTCCTAGACCATTTGTTTGCAAATATTCTCCTGTGAACTTTAATTGCAACGGGTTTATTGTAATCACTATGCAAAGCAATTCTTAGATGTGAAATTATGATTACTACAATAGCTATATACATATTTGCATTGAACTTTTTAGAGAAAATTGAATTATTCATCAATGTTGTTACATTAAACCTACTTTTCATTAGTATTCCCAATGGTATTCAAATTATGTAGATATCTTTAGAATAAGAAAATCATTTTTAAGCTTTTTTATTACTATATTTATGAAAGATAAAGTAAAGTTTGTTTGGAATAAAATGATTTTATACAGTAAAATACCTTTTCATAATATAAATGAGGCAATGTTTTTCCTTTAGATTTTTACATATTTTTATTTGTTTCTTATAATGTTCTGTTTAACAATTTGCCTACATTTTATGTAATATTTTTGTGTGGATATTAATTTTTGTATTTGTATATTAACCCTTCATCCAAATTTTACATCATAACAATTTCCTTTGAAATATAATTTATTTACTGATTTTGGTTTGGTCTTTTTCCATGCAGGAAGAAAAATCAATGATGTATTCTTTTATGGCTTTTATATTTCTCACATCCCTTAACTGGGCCTTCACTGGAAACAGTCACATAAATTCCTCTCAATTTTTCCTAATATTTTATAGCTTTGCAAATAAAGTCTCATAAATGAAACTGTGAAATATTAGAAAAAAATAAAAATTTATATAACTGGGTCCAGTGAAAACTAGAATATCAATGGGAAATAATGGCTAACTGAACTAGTCACAATTGATGAAATTATGGAAAAAACTAAGGTATACATAATTATATATATGAAATGTGTTTAGGATTTACCTTGATTTTAAAATGGTAATTAATGTTATTATATTAGCATTATTTTGAATCTGAATACATTTTGTTTTATTTTAAAAGTCAATTGAGGTGCACCTGGGTGGTTCAGCGGGTTAAGGCCTCAGCTTTCGGCTCAGGTCATGATCTTGGGGTCCTGGGATTGAGCCCTGCATTGGGCTTCCTGTTCAGCAGGGAGCCTGCTTCCCTCTCTCTCTGCCTGCCTCTCTGCCTGACTTCTGCCTACTCATGATCTCTCTCTGTCAAATAAATAAATAAAATATTTTTAAAAAATCAATTGAAAATTCTCAGAAATGTATTCTTCCTTTTGAACTTAGGGATCATTTTTACCAATTCCAAGAAACCATTTAAGAATTATTATTGTAGTTTCTATAAATTTCTATAATAATTTAAAATAATTTCTATTTCTATATTGTCTTTAAATCCAGGAAAATTGTATCCCTCTTCATATAATTCAAGGATTCTTAGTCATTTTAGTAACTTACAGTTGTGTATATAAGCCCTAAATATTTTTGTATAATTTTTCCTATTTTATAATTTTTCCACTATCATAAAAGGGATTTTAAAATTATTTCTAGTTGTTGGTGCTATCATAAAATAGAAGGCCTCTGTTTTGTAACATGTTATTTTTTTTCTTTCCTAGAATTAAGACTGAAGTTAAAGACTGTAATAACATGACATCTTGAAAAGAGTCCATTCATGTGGGAATCACCCTCTTTCACACTTATTAAAAGTGAATCATCAAAATTTCCCTAAACATCATCATCCTTGAAGGATTTAGTTAAATCATGGCCAAAATAATAGTCATCCCTCTACTTTTTTTTATTTTAATCATTGGGACTTTATTTATTTTTTTATCAGTTACTAGATTGATTTTGGCTGAAATAATTAGTTTCATTATATTTAGCTGGTTTCATTTTATTCTTCTTCACTTTAAATTGAAATTAGGCATGACTACCAATTATTTTGTAGGACTTGTTAGCATCTTGTGGAACAAGCACACAGTTTTATATACTTTGTTTTTATAAAAGCATTTGTTGATATATTCCCTAGGTTGAAACAGCCTTGATCTGCTCTAATGAACATTACTTGAACATAATGCATGTTCAAGAATGTGCTTTTGAATTTAAATTTTATTTAATCAGGTCTTCTTTATAACTATTATATCTAAGAAAAATTTTATCAACATATCATGTTCAGATGTTTTGACATTAAATGTAATATTTACCTTTGTTTTTCACATCAATTAAGAAGAAGCCATCTTTTTTCCAACTCAATAGAATTTTTATTTTTAATTTTAAATAAAGAATTTTTTGTGTTAGGTCTAAAGAAAGATGTCTTAAGGCAAAGCACTATATACTTCATGGGCTAATTTGTGTCATCTCCAAAAATCATATGTTGAAGTACTAACCTTCAGTATCTCAGAATATAACTGTATCTGGAGATAGAGTCTTGAATAAGGTAATTAAGTTAACATGAGGCCTTTAGTGTGGGTCCTAATCTGACTGGCACCTTCACAGATTAGGACACAGATTAGGACACACACACAGGTAAGACCATGTGAAGACAGAAGGAAAGAAAAATAATCTAAAAACAAAGGAGAGAAACATCAGAAGAAACCAACTCTTTCGTACCTTGATCTCTTGACTTCTAACCTCCAGAATCATGAGAAAATATGTTAAAGTTGTTTGAAGTACCCAGTGTGTGGTATTTTTTGTGGCAGCCTAGCAAAATAATATAATATAATACACTTTTGAAATTAAGCCTTAATTTATTTTTGATCCATTGGATATATCCAAAATGACATATTTTTTATTGAAAATTTATGCTTTGGGGGCACCTGGGTGGCTCAGTGGGTTAAAGCCTCTGCCTTTGGCTCAGGTCATGATCCCAGGGTCCTGGGATGAAACCCTGCATCGGGCTCTCTGGTCAGCAGGGAGCCTGCTTCCTCCTCTCTCTCTGCCTCTTTCTTGTGTTCTCTGTCTGTCAAATAAATAAATTAAATCTTAAAAAAAAATTATGATTTTTTGAAAAGTTTTAGGTTCATAGCAAAATCAATGGGGTGACACAGAGATTTCCATACATACATACATAGTCTCCTACATACATAGTCTCCTCAATAATCAAAATCTTCTATCAGAATGGTACAATTGATGAAACTATATCCACACATCATGATCACTAAAAGTCCACAGTTCGCATTAAGTTTTATGCTTAGTTTTGTACATGGATTTGGACAAATGTATAATACATGTATTCATCATTATGGTGTCACACAGAGTATTTTCAGTCTTAAAAACCCTGTGTGTTCTTATTCCTCTCTCCCCACTGCTCCAAGCCCTGTCAACCACTGATGCTTTCACGGTCTCCATAGTTTGCCTTTTCTAGAATGTCATTTACTTGGAATCATACAATGTGTAGCTTCTTTCACTTAGTATACGAATTTAGGTTAGCTTCTTTCACTTAGTATACGAATTTAAGTTTCTCCCATGTCTTTTCAGGGCTTGCTAGCTTATTTCTTTTTAGCTCTGAACTATATGCCATTATCTGAATGTACTGCAGTTTATTTATCCATTCACCTACTGAAGGACAACTTGGTGGTTTCAAAGTTTCTCCAGTTATGAATAATGCTACTATAAACAAACATATGCTGGTTTGTTTATAGACATTACATTTTCAAGTCCTTTGAGTAAATACCAAGGACTATGATTGCTAGATCATATGGAAAGAATATGATTATTTGTGAGAAACCATCAAACTGTCTTCCAAAAAGTGACTTGTACAATTCTGCAACCCCACCACCAATGAGTGAGAGTTCCTGTTCCTTTACATCCTCAGCAACATTTGTGTTGTCAATGTTCTCAAATTTGGTCATTCTAACAGGTGTGTGGCAGTATCACATAACTGTTTTAATTTGCATTTTCTTGCTGACATATGATATTGAGCCTATTTTTATATCCTTATTTGCATCTGAGCCAGAGACATTTTGGACACCATAGCCAACATATAGGCCATGATAACACAACTCAATTCCACTGTGCCATATCATGATTTTCTAAGACTTTACAGCAGAAATAAATGCAAGTCTATAAATAAAAGGTTTTCAAAGTCCTCACCTCACACTTCTGCAGAGCAGAAAAGACAAAGGATGATCCTATTTAGTAGAGAATTTCTGCTACTCTCTACTACTTTTTCCTTGTTTTCATTGACAGAGTACCAACCCTCTTTTGTTTCAAAAAGGCCATAAGCTGACCATCTCTGATTATCCCATAAGTAAACATTCTTCTTAACATCTTCCCCATTCTGATAAACCAATGACTTTTCCTTTCTAAAACTAGTAATTTAGAAAAAAATAAAATATGATCTGGAAAATATGAAACTCATGTGAGAATCTCTGGCTTTTAGTGTTGTCTTTTATTCATTTATTTATTTATTTTTGCAAGTCTCTCATGGATTTGTTTACTTTAACAAAAGAAAATCAAATTAGCTTATTAAACCAGTTCCTATGATTTACTTTTTGAGAGAGACAGTAGATAACCACAGTTTAAAAAAAATATGGCTATTATCTTGAACACTATACTAGCAATTCAGGAAGAGATTTGTAGCTAATTTTGAAGATAAAAACTACAAGCTTAAATGGTTGTTTACATTTTCTTTATACAATGTCGGGCAGAGACCTTGTCTTCTTCATCTTGTCCTCTTAACTGATTCTAATGCAGTGGCTTTCACATTGTAATTGCCCAATAAATATTTGTAGAATTAAATTGAAAATTTTATCACTTTCAATGATTCTTCTTGACACATTCTGGCCAATGGTGAGTTTATTAAACTAGACATTACCTCAAACATAAGTGTTGGTAATAACATTTCAAACTTAAACTAAATTTGACATACAGAGATACCATTTTTAGAATTGTGTTTACAACATAACTTTGTTATAAGCAATCAATCTTATTCCTTTTATCAAAGAACATATTTATCATCTGAATGCTATTGAATCAGAAATATCCTGGTTTGGCATCAGACTGGTTTACAGAATGATGGAGCAGTTGTTAGGATTCTGTCAGCCAAATAAAATAAATGCCTTCTTAAAAAATATGAAATACTTAAAATATTAATGGATCTTGTGATTTTATTTTGGAGTATTCAGAGTTTAAACTTCACTTTAAAGGCTGCTTAAAGCATATGTGATGATCTGATTGTTCAGTTATAAGTAGAAGATAGCCAGGAACACCAAGATGTGTGACTCTGGTGCTCTTAAATTTATTTCATTCTTATTTATTAAAATGATTCTTAGTGTATATAAATTATACTTAAAGTTCACATTTATCAACTAAAATAAGAAAATGTGTGTTTGGCTAAGTCTATCTTGAATTTCTATACTATTTTTTTCTCTAAGCAAAGAAGTTGCTTTACCTCAAATAAAATAACAAACAAATGAAAAGTATCTGCTCTGGTGAATTAAGTAATGAGATCTGGGAAACAATTTAATTATTATCTATTTCAGCAATGATTCTCAAACAATAGGAGGAGCTTATCTAAGACCCACTCAACAAAATCATTTGTAAGAATTAATTTTCTTGAAATTATACATGGAATGTTCTGATCTATCTTCTCTTTCCTCAGGCAGGAAATGAAACACAGGCTAATCTTTGAAAACTCAAAATGTAGTCTGTAAAGTGTCCAATACCTAAGACATATCATTTCTCTAGGGCTTCTTGCTCCTTCCTATCTATCTTTTCCTCCTTTTTCTCTTAACCCCCTCCATTTGTTTAGGTATTTTACTTCTAGCCCAACACTGACCATCCATGGTTCTTCCTTATAACCTATTTGGTCCATCCACAGCTCCCTGCGGATGGTAAGCCTCTTTGTGTTGCATAGTTCAAATCCTCAGGAGATAGATTTTGGTGGGTTGTTTTCTGCTATGCCATAGGTTATTATGGAATGCTTAAGATGTATTTGCCCAAGGCACGCTCTAATCATCTGTACCTGAAGGGGGACACAGGACAGTCTCTCTCACTCTTTTTTTTTTTTTTTCAAGTTTTTATGAGTTTCAGTTAGTTCATATACAGTGTACTATTAGTTTCAGGTATAGAATTTAGTGATTCATCACTTACATACAAAACCCAGTGCTCATCACAAGTGCCCTCTTTAAAGCTTTTTTGGGCAAGGTACATGCCACAAACCACATCTATTACAATCCAAGTATTTTGAGTTTGATCAGCAAAAATTTACCAAGTGCCTACTACATATAATACATTCTGCTGAGTGATGGTAAATAAGAGGTATAATACGTATGGTCTCTATTGTGAGATTACAGTAAAATAGGAGGACTGAATGCATCTATAAAATCCTGGAGAGTAATAGAAAATATTATATTTAAATATATAGTATTTTTATATATTTGGTAGCTAAGTGATTTAGGGATTCAGAAGTGAAAATGATGTCATTGTCGACAGGGGATGGACAGGAAAGACCTATTTAAGGGGGTAAGATTTAAGCTGAAACAGTTGCCTTTCATTCAGGGTAATTAATGGAGCACAGATTTTGAAGTCTCTTTAAAATGCGTCTTTTTTCTTTAGGACTTCCATTTGTACATTTCATATGACAACAATTCACATGAACTGTTCACTTAAACTATAATTTGATTTTGCATTTTTTTTCTTTACCCTTTCCATTAATATCACTAACTCTTAACTAAGGGATTAATTCCATGATTCTTGTTAGATCTCAGAGTAATCAGCTTGGTACCAAGAACCACACCTGTATTCAGTAAGTATTTAAATATTTTCTCACTAGTTTAACACAGAAACAAAAATTATACTTAAAGTACATAAAGTTTAAAAAAGTCTTCTAGGGATGCCTGGGTGGCTCAGTCAGTTAAGCATCTGTCTTCAGCTCAGGTTATGATCCCGGGGTCCCAGTACTGAGCCCTGAGTCTGGGCTCAGTGGGTGTCTTCTACTTCTCCCTTCATCCCCCTCACCCCTTCATGCTCTCTCTCTCTCTGGCTTACTCTCCTTCTCAAATAAATAAATAGAATCTTTAAAAAAAAGTGTTCTAACTTCACATTTTCCAACTTTATTTACCTCCTGACTCATAAAACAGTGACCTAAAAGTTCAATCAGTTGTAATGAATCTAATATCCCATGAGAAATAAGCCTAGTACTTTTCTGTGTCAACATATTTGAACTAAACAGTAGTCTATTTCCTGTCCCCTCAGCAACATTTGTTGTATAAGCACTCAACAGAGGGTATTTTTTTGAATTTTAAATATAAAGCATTTTTCTTAAATATGTTATAGACTTAATTATGTGACATTCAACGTTAAGCCACATTGGAAAGAAGAGAACCTGAATATTTTCTAGCTTGAGAAAAGCTTTTTATGTTATCTATTTAATATAAACTAGGTTTAATTAATAAAGCCAGCTTCTTCTCCCAGCTTGTTTCTCCATCCCACAATTTTGAAAATATATAAAATTATATATATAGTTATATATATAGTTATATATATAAAGATATATAGATGCTTTTGTTATTTCCTGTGTTGCCAATTTAATGATATCATTTTTTTACCTTTGAAAATTTACTTTCTCCTCAGAATAAATATTGAAATATGAAA
This sequence comes from Mustela lutreola, assembly GCF_030435805.1. NCBI lineage: Eukaryota > Metazoa > Chordata > Mammalia > Carnivora > Mustelidae > Mustela > Mustela lutreola. The sequence goes on from NC_081295.1 coordinate 110,383,697, forward strand.
TGCTGATGTTACTATCTTGCCAACAAGGCATAGCAGATCCGGGAAGCAGTCCAAAGTGCTTCAAAGTGACTTTTGTGCCAAACTAAGGGTTTTTACCTGAAGCCATTATTTCTGGAGAAGAAAAAAAAAATTCATCTTTGAAGATAATTCAGGTACATTATGAAATGATTAAACTCTTGTGAGTACAATTGAATATGCCACCTCAGTTTTATCACCACCAAAAACATCATTCTACCACACCCTCATTCACAAGCAATTGTGATTCAGGGCCACCTCTCAGAAATCTGAAAATTCTTACACAGCTTGTCCCATCTCTCCTTGGGGCTGAGAAAGCATCACACAAAGGAGGGGAAAATTGAGGCAGTTGACTTAAAATCAGAAAGGCTGATTTCTAGTCAGTGTGTGGGAATTAACTGCCAAAGGTTAAAAAATGAAGTAATGGAGTAGAGATTAATTACTCTTAAATTAAGTCCAGTACATACTGAAATCCAGCTGACTACAATCATGGGCAACTGTTATTTAATTTGATTATAATTTTTTAAATGCTCCAAAATGACACAGATTTCAAATGGCAAAATAAAAATCATTGAAAAATAAAATTAATTCTATCTCTGAATGTATAAGAATACAATAAGTTCAGTTGCATTCCTAATATGAGTAGCTTGTAGCTCTTGACTATTCAATTCTTTTCCCATTTATTTTACATTTTCCTTTGGTGGGGATATTGTCCTTCCTTTCACAAATTAAGCATTTATTTTATCAATTCTCTTAGTGAAATTTTCCTTTTTAAGATCCTTTGGATCTCCAGAAGCTGTCAATAACTATACCATCTTTGTTAGTTTTCTGTAATACTTTCTCTCTTCCAGCAAGTTCTTCTGAGCCTTTTACTTCTTCAGTGAAATTGAAATACTCAGTGATTTCTGACATCCAGCTAGGATTAGGAATGCCTTTCAACATTGGCACTAGAGTTTATAATATAATATAATGGCAATTAAAATCCAATAAAAGTCAAATCATGCCTTAAGGATTTATTAAGGGGACACTTAAGAAAAATGCAAAAAAATATATTTTTCAATCTTGCCACTGAAGTCAGGTGCTCCTGAATAAATACTGTTTTGGTAACTATCACATCTGAGTACATTGCTGAACAAAGATTAATTAACTGCATTTACATAGGACAGGGCTCCATAGATCTATCTTGCAGGACAGAAATTAACTTGAACAAAACAGCAAATATAAATTGCTGGCACCACAATTCTGACACCAAAGACTAGCAGTAGCATTTGACTCAGAGAAAGTACACAAAGAAACTGAATCAGGGTTGAATTAACACTAATAAAAGATTGTGACCTGGAATATTAAGGTAAAGCTGTAAACCGAGAAACATGCCAATTTAGGAACTAGAAAAATGAGAATTAGATTCAATACCGTATGATAGATAAGGAGAGTACTTCAGAATGAGCGTGATGGGTTGTGAGAGAAAACTGGGGCACCAGGGGAATTCTCCTGGGGTGGTGCTGGCAGACTAAAACACGCATGTACAATATTTAGTTGTAGTACTAAAAACTGGAAGGAGGGCATAATGGGTGAAGTTTTAAAAGAATTTCCAGGAGTTCATTTTTTTTTAAAGATTTTATTTATTTATTTGACAGCTAGAGATCACAGGTAGACAGAGAGGCAGGTAGAGAGAGAAAGAGAAGAGGAAACAAGCTCCCCGCTGAGCAGAGAACCCGATGCAGGGCTCAATCCCAGGACCTGGGATCTTGTCTGGAGCCAAAGGCAGAGGCTTTACCCACTGAGTCATCCAGGCACCCCAAGAAATTCCAGGACTTCAAAAGTCTGTGCAGTTGTATCAGTAAGGAAAGAGAAGAAAAAAAAAAACAAAAAGACAATGCCCAGAGATAAGTAAGATTCTTCATAGGGGGGACAACAAAGGTATTTTATTATTTTTATTTTTTTTTTCTATTTACAAATATCTTTATTTTAGATTTTTTTTTTTTTTTGGCTGATGAAATTTTTTTTATTATTTTTTTATTTTTTATAAACATATATTTTTATCCCCAGGGGTACAGGTCTGTGAATCACCAGGTTTACACACTTCACAGCACTCACCCAAGCACATACCCTCCCCAATGTCCATAATCCCACCCCCTTCTCCCAAACCCCCTCCCCCCAGCAACCCTCAGTTTGTTTTGTGAGATTAAGAGTCACTTATGGTTTGTCTCCCTCCCAATCCCATCTTGTTTCATTAACAAAGGTATTTTAAATGAAGGATCATTCACTATAAAGAGTCAGAACTTAGACCATTACAGAATCATTAGAGTAATTCATCAAGGGACTGAATTTCCATGTGGTGACAGTATGTTCTTCCAAAAACAGTGTGAGAAAGAAAAGCAAGGCAAAATAATATAATTCTTTTCAACAGCAAATACCCGGCATTTCACAATTCCTAGAGAAACATCATTTTAACTACTCAAGGGCTCCAGAATTCCATCTACTCTCTGTTGAAGCCACCTGCCAGCAAGCCTGGTGTATTCCACAACTTTCTGAAGGCACTGCCCTTGCATGACAGAAAAAAATTCTCCTTCAGATATCTAAATACATTGGGTTGTGTTTTTATTTGTAAATATGAAAGGATAATCAAGAAATACTAGACAATTTTTAAGAAACCCAGAAACATAAAGTAGGATCAAGATGAAGCAACAGAACAGCTGGGTTTGATATCCATCATAAAAGATCAGAATGCTGTAAAAAAAGGAAAAAATAAGGTTACGTGGGTGGCTCAGTCTTTAAGTGTCTATCTTTGCCTCAGGTCCTGACCCCAGTGTCCTTGCATCCAGCTTCCTCCTCCCTCTCCTGACTGCTTCTCCCTCTCCAGCTCCCGGCGTTGTGTTTTCTTCCCTCACGATCTCTCTCTGCCAAATAAATAAATAAATAAATAAAATCTTTAAAAAAAGGGAGTAGAAAAATTTTCTATGGTAGAGAGCATGGATTACTAACATTAATAAAATGATACTGAAATAAATAATCCAAGAATAAGCTAACTAATAGAATAAGATAAAGATTAAAGATGTCAAAATATGATATTTTGAACAAGAAGTCTAGAAAATTTCTCAGTAGATAGAGGACATATGCAGGAGGTACAGTAATATTCTAATCAATATTTTCAGTGTTTGAAGAAAAGAATTAAAGATCTTTTATTCTCTATCACTTTCATGATTTATTTATGAATTTGTATATATATGTGTATATATATATCTGTGTACATATGTATTACTATATATGCACATGTCAGATATATAGTTACTTCAATCACTGTCTAATATCTACTGGTCATATTAAAATATTATCCATTCTTGGGGTGCCTTGGTGGCTCAGTTAGTTAAGCATCTGTCTTTGGCTCAGGCCATGATCTTGGGGTCCTGGCATCCAGCCCTGAGTTGGGTTGGATCTCATGGTCCTGGGATCCAGCCCTGCATTTTCTTCCTGCTCAGTGGGAAGTCTGCTTCTCCCTCTCCCTCTGTCCTCCAGGCCGCCCCTTCACCTTCCTGAGTTTGTAATCTTTTTCTCTGACACATGCAAGCTTTCTTTTTCTCTCTCAAATAAATAAATAAAATCTTTAAAAATCTATCTATCTATATAAAAATATATATAGATGTATATTCTCATGGGCATTGCGGTTGTTTCTAGTTTCTCTTTTTGTTTTATTTTTCCCCCTACAAATTAACCTGCCATGAATATCTTGTACAGGAGGTGATTCTATTCATGCTTGCAAGATAGATTTCCAATTTTTTCAAGTAGGAATAAAATGACAAAGAGGCACTTAAAATATAATTTGAATAAATATTTTCAGGTTATCCTTTAAAAGTGTTTTTTCTTTCTACCAATTTCAATCAGAGTTGAATTTTTGACCATTTGAAAGGTGAAAAATAATTTCCCATTGTACTTCATGCACACTCAAAATTATTTTTTTCTTCTTTCTAAAACAATTAGTGAAGTAATATGTCATTTAACATGTTTATGGCAGTTTCTTATATTCTCCTTTTGCCTACCTTGTTCATAAATATTGCTTGTTTTTTCTCCTCATACTTTTATCTTTTTGTAGTGGTAATCTGTTTGATAGTGATAGCAAGTTGTTTTTAGAAGAGTGGCAACTAAATAAGCTCAGTTTATCGTGTAACTTTTTCAACATTTTATGATATATTTTTTTTCTATAACTTTCTCTTTAAAGTAAGTTTAGAATCACATCCATCCAAAATATTCAAACGAACTTTAATTTGAGCAGCTTTTCCCCTATACGTAATGTCTAACAAATTCAGAGACATTCCTATTTGGTAAATTGGTCATATATTCAGTGTTAGCTCTAAAGGAAAGTACATACATTTATCTTTTATTCAACAAATTCTCAGCAAAACTAGGTATTTATAATATCTTGTCTTCCCAAAGAAAAACAAACAAAATGTTTCATCCAAAATTCAGATTCTTGCATAAATAAATTCCTTTAAAAAGGAAAAGTCAATTGTGTATCAAGTTAAGTAAACATTTTTGTTATTTTGGTATTTATTTCTAGTACTGAAGATAGAAAGAAATAAAGTTCTATTAATAGCACACATTTTGTCATGTGTGAAAGGGTTAAAACATTAAACTATTTCCAGTTTTTAAGGAATGTCATCATCTGTTGTTTCTATTTCAAAATGTCTTATTTCACCACAAGTGAAGTGTTAGAAATTATAGCAGAACATTTAGGAACAGATTCTGGCTAACTTCTTTTAAATAAAATGCTAGCCAAAGGAAAATTGAATGCTTGATGGGTTTAAAATAACAAAGTTTAGAGGAAATATATTTTAATAATTGAAAGCTTTGGTTTTCAGAGCTATGGAGTACAGCTCATAGACCAACAGCACCAGTATAACCTGAGAACTTCCTGGAAATGCAAATTCTTTTTAAAGTTTTGTTTATTTATTATTACAGAAAGGGAGAGAGAGAATGTGGGGTGGGGGGAGAGGGAGAGAGTCTCAAGCAGATGCATCCAGCAGACATGGGGCTTGATCTCACATGGGGTTATATCTCATGACCCTGAATTCACAACCAGAAGCAAAAACCATGAGTCAGATGCCTAGTCAACTGTGCCACCCAGGTGCATTTTAGAAATGCACATTTTGAGACAACACTTTTGGTACGCAGAGACAACTATAGGTAGAGTCCACCAGTCTATAATTTAACACATCCTCCCGGAGTTTCTCATGCAGCTTAATTTTTTGACAAACACTGTTCTACATTTCTTATTAGTTTTCAATTGGCTTAGCACTCAGGGATTGTGTATGTGTATTATATACACTATTTTTATTATAGGTAGCTAGTTTATATGAAAAATTATATGACTACATAATTTTATTATAATATCTGCAGTAGGATGAGTGACAAGTTAAAAAGAACAGAAGAAAGATGAATAAAGAAGCCATTATTCTAGTATGAAAGAAATTATGGAAGTGAATGAAAAAGAGATAGTAGATTTTTGAGATATTTAGAAATATTAGATTTATCTTAAAAGTATCTATTGCCTAACACTTAAGAGTCATAACGGAAACTAAGATAACCAAAGACCAAATATAATTTTCTCAAAAAAAAACATATATAATGTACATATGTAATTTTCATTTAATTTCTAATGTTTATATAAGTGGTAGTTAGCCCTGATTCTCTTTCTCCTTACTTCTCATACCATGTCTGGTCTTCCATGTGTGGTCTTTGTTTATCTTATAAAACTTTAAATACTGCTTAATATATTTGTAAAAATTACCAACATCTTAACCTGCATATCTTAACTTTTCTCAAATATACATATAAAAGAGTTACTCCCTAACAGAGTTGTTAGAATTTTTATAGGTGATAATTCAGGCAAAGATGCACTCAATCCCTGAATTCTTTACTTTCCCTCCTCTCCCTGACCTCCGTTAACTGAAAAGCAGTATACTGTATATATAATTACATGATAAAAGATAAAAACATGTGAAAACTAATTGATTCACTTACTGACATGTACGGAATATAAACTTTCATAACTAATACTAAAACAGAAAATAAACACATGCCAAAAGTAAATTTCACTAAGTACATTGCAAAGCCATACTTTGTCTTGAGGAGGGCAGGGTATGCTGGAGAGGTACACTGAACAATAAATACATCCTGGCCTCAGTTGTTATATCAATACATTTTCGCAGAAAATTTTCAACATTGTTTTTAAACAGTTATTGGAAAGTTGTTGATTTTACCTATATACTATTAAATATATTTTAGAGAAACAAAAATATTCTATGAAGCCAAAAACCAACATTTAATGAAGAAATATTCATGACTAATATTCAGTAGGAAAATTATAATTCAGAACAAAAATTCCACATTATAGTAGATCTGTATTATACATTATGTGAAATTTTTGAAAATGTTATGATTTGGAAGACATAGAGTTATTTTAATGTTTTCTAATGTATTCTAATGTCTTTAAATCTAATGTGTCTTTATCACTGTATATTGCCATGAGAAAAGTATCTGGCATGCAGTGGATACTTGATTAAATTTAAAGAATGAACCTGACTGTACATAAAAATTTCTCACTAACACTCTCCACTGTATAAAAGACATTTCAAAATTTACAAATCTCAAATAAAATTATTTTTTCTGACCTCATATGGGCTTCTGTGTAAATATGTTACATCTTCATATATGTCACCAACTATCTAATTGCTTACTTCAAAACCCCAGGGATCATGGCTATGATGGAGCAACTTTTACCATATCAATCCTGTGACAAGAAAAACTATAAAAGTTAGATAAGAGGGGGGAAAAGAGCCATTTATAGCAAATGGATAGCATCTAAGAGAACATTTTCCAATATTCTGGGGAAAAAGTCTGGACAGTTCAATGAGGTAAGATCCACATGCTGCAGGTGGCTTTCCTAAGTCCTAAGTTCTGTGGGCTGGAGGCTGTGAAGCCGGTCAGAGTCAGACCCAGAATAGACAGAACTTTTAATCATGTCCTGAATTTGCCCAGACAAAATTTAACGTCCATACCTACAAGGCCATCGTAAGTTTTGGTGCCAAAATTTTGGAGTAAAAGTACGGTGGGGAGGAAAAAAAAAAAAAAAAGTGAAGAGAACCTGACAATCTGTACTGGTTTTTGACCTGAGACGTTTGAGATTTTTATGTTATAGTATGAAAGAAGCAAAGAAGCCAAGACAAACATGCTTAATAAGCTCAGCAGAGCTTAATCACTCTTAAATAACTGGAGGAAAACGTAGTTTAAGTTCTGCCATGAAAGAGGATTTCTAGTAAAATTATTGTGCTCAGAGTGGAAGTCAACAAGGCTCCACCTTGAGGGTGGGGAGAAACTAAATAGAAACAGACCAAGCATCATATCTGGACATAGTTTGTAAGTGTAAATAAACTAATCTTTTACTTATAGAGATTATTATTGTAAAACTTAAAACACTAGCAAAAGAAACATATTATAAATAATACTACTAATGACACGTTTGTGCAGCAGGGGAAAGTAATCAACTGAAAATATTAAATTGTATTTCACTTTGATTGCTGTACCAGATTTTGTATTATTCTTGAAATGATAATTATTTTTAGTTGACATCTTTTTTTTTCCTTGTGAAAGTAAAACAGAAGATATTTGTTTTGAGGAGAATGACTTAAGGTACTAAGAAAATAAGTTCAGTGTCAAGATTATAAAATATAGAGTTTTATAGATTAATCTGGTCTATATCAGTCTCAGAAGGAATAGATTGCCTTCCTTTTTTCCTGTTATTGCAGTAAGGTGAAGCAAGTTCCTTAAAACTGACTAAACAGTCCCTATAATAGATAAATGGAAAAATCATTTGTACTTTTAATTTATAAATTTTATCATTTGATTAATCAAGCTTTTTAAAAGTCTTGATTGTGTTTATTTAGCTGCAGGAGAAAATTAAATATATGAATTGCATTTCCTTTTCCAGTATCATTTCCTCATCATAAGGGATAGATTTTTGTTCAATATGAGTACAATCACACCACAGTGCCCATTAAAAATAATGGAAATTCCTCATTTAATTTCCCATTGACCAATTGAAAAAATTTTCCCTGTAAGGGTAATGAAATAGATAAAACTCCATTGGAGAGAAGATCAGACTTCATTTCTAGATAGTTGGCACCTGAAAAAAAAGAAAGAAAGAGAGAGAGAGAAAGAAAGAATGGAAGGAGGGAAGGAAGAGGGGGGAGAGAGAGGGAGGAAGGAATGATCTTTTAAAACCATTTAACTTATAGCTTGAATAGTCCAGGAGATAATTTAATAAGATGTTATGCAGATAAAAAAGGAAGAAATGTAATGTTTGAATCAAAGAACAATGTTAGCCAAAAAGAAATAAATTATCAAATCTAGGTGTGAAAAACAACATAACATTGCTAAATCACATACACAAGATCACCTATTTTATAATTTCTTTGGTTGAAGCTTTCCAACTTAATGTATTTTTTTTTCTTATTCAAAGATAGACTGGAATGTCTGGAATGAAAGTACCATAATTTATTACCCATACACACAGGGATCACAGGACTTTAAAAAATGATATAATAATTTATTTAGAGACAATACAAAAACAATTGCAATTGTTTATAGATTTCATCTTCAAATTCATTTATCTCAGAAAAAGAACACTTCCCATTTAGCTTTGTAACACAATACAATAAAATATTAAAATGATAAAAATAATTTTAATTAGTTATCCTTATTTAGAGATGAGTTAAAATGTAAAGTAACTGGACACAGTTTTTTTCCCCTCAAACCTCTCTTCGCTCTCCTGTCCCTTGTCTCCTTGTCTCTTCTAACTATTTTTTCCAAAACTGAAAGTTTATATATTTATACTTTAAATATACATAGTTTTTGTCTGTCAATTTTACCTCAATAAAGCCTTAAAAAGTAAAAAAAAATACCTTTGAAGCAAAAATTATCTATATTTTACCTCATTTCATGCATATTATAGTTTAAAAAAATGTCAAGGAAGTACAATTTTTTCCACTTTTTATTGACCTTCATTTGAATACTTCTCCTTTTCAACCTCACTGACACTAAATGAGTCCAGAATCTCATCTTGTCATGCCTATTACAGCTATTAACAGAAGTGCCTGTGTGCATGTTCTTGTTTTTCTAACCACCTTTCCATCAAAATCAATTAACTTTTAAAATAGAGTGTAAATCACTGTTTCTTTTCTGTTGGAAAAAAAATCCTTATTATACTATACTACCTACAATTTATGTAAACACATCTCAACTGGGCCTTCCAATCTACCTTTCAAACTCTTTTTCTACTATGAATTCCCATGCACATCCCTACCTCAGGTTTTCCATTTTCTACTAAAATTCATGGCTATGTTGGAATCCAAGGTTCACTCTTTTCCTCAGCCTGTGATGTTCTTCCCTTATTTTTCCTCAGAATTATATACATCTTTAATAACTTGTTAGAAGTTCTTTAAGATTTTTTTTTTTTTTTTAAGAACTTAGTACTTTAAAAGAAAAAGGCTACTTAGGGAGTCAAGCTCTTCTGTGCTTAAGGAAACACTGAACTGTGTTTTTTGGCATGCAAGAGCATTACATACCACCACCACCAGCATGTCAAGGGAGGAATACTTCACTGGCTATCTTATCAATTAAAACCCGTTTTATGAATGTTCTTAGCCTTTTAAAATATGTTCTCTTTTCAGAAAAGAAGATTAAAAAATAAAACTTTTTTTCCTAAAATGTCATTAAATTTTACCATATCCATTACATATGATAATCAGATATAAGCTAGTTAAGTATAATCAATGCCTTCTCATTCTACTTTTTGTAATTATTTTTATAACTAGAGGCTTTGACTTCCTTATGTATGCTTAAGAAATGCCAAAAATATATTTTATTTTATTTTTAAAGAATTTTAATTATTTATTTGATGGAGAGAAAGAGATCCCAAGTAGGCAGGCAGAGAGGCAAGCAAAGGGGGGGGGCAGGCTTCCCGCTGAGCAGAGAGCCTGAGGTGGGGCTTGATCCCAGGACCCCAAGACCATGACCTGAGCCAAAGGCAGAGGCTTAACCCACTGAGCCACTCAGACATCCCAAGAATATATTTTAATATTAAATTAACAACAAAATATGAAAATGAATGCAAACAGTTTAATTAAACTGACTCTACAACCTAATCCAATGGAGTTACCATTGGAAAATACATTTTACCCTGAATAAACATGTGGTACTAAATTATATCATTAGTCCTGTGTGTATGTTCTTTGAAAATAGGCGTGATGTGTGCTACTCATTAATTATAGAGTAAGCCAGTTTTGAAAGTGAGGAGACAGACGGGAGTGAGAACATATTCTAAATAAGAAAAATGTTTTTTTGTCAGTCAAGAAAATGATATAGCATTAGTATAAAACACAACCTCTTTTCGCTTAGTACCAATGCAATAAATGTATTGTTAAAGAGTTTCATGGCATATACAATGCATTTTTATGTGTCCTAAAAGCATTCACTTTGAAGTTATCTTCAAATTATCATGATTATAACATCTTAATGTCAACAAATGGAGCAAGTTACAACAAAATTATTTAATTTTTCACAAGTAAACAAGTATATAGATTCATATATGTATAATAAGTGCATTATAGGGGCACCTGGGTTGCTCAGTGGGTTGGGCCTCTGCCTTCGGCTCGGGTCCTGATCCCGAGGTCCTGGGATTGAGCCCCGCATTGGGCTCTCTGCTCGGTGGGGAGCCTGTTTCCCTTCCTCTCTCTCTGCCTGCCTCTCTGCCTACTTGTGATCTCTCTCTGTCAAATGAATAAATAAAATCTTTTTTTAAAAAAAGTGCATTATAAATAATACATTAGATATAATATTTTCTTGTAGTTTTCTTCATTAAAAAGACATTCTTTAAAAATAATTAATTAAACATCAATTATTCTGCTCATTTTATTCTATGAGGACTAATGCGATTGTGATCCTACATTTTTGTTTCTGAAAGGATATTTCTATCATCTTTTTACACCATCAGCTATATTGACTGTATAATAGAGATTATTATTAAATTCAGTATTTCCTGAGATCATTTATTCCCTAAAAATTTTTCTACACTGTCTTCATCTTGAGAAATAGAGTTTTTCATTCTAAACCCTCTGATGAGTCTCCTACTTGGGTATGCATCAACATTTGATACCACTTCTGTTGCCTTGATATTACTTAGTTTCATTGCCAGCACTGGTATCAGAGAACAACTTTTACAACATTTGATGCCACTTTTATTATATTTAGCTGCAATGAAGAGCTTCTCAGGTTTTTGTGAGTTCTTTACATTAAGTCTAAACAAACACAAACACACACACACACACACACTAAAAAATAAACAAAAAACACCTAACCAACCAACCAAACAAAAAGGCTTCTTAAACATGCTTTTAAATTCTATAAACTTTTTATTCATTTGAGCTCTTTGATATTTAAAAATAATATCATGGCCTATATTATCTAAGACCATAACCACAAACCGTATTTGGCTACTTAGTTTAAAATTTTAAAAAAATCAAATAATTTTTAAAAATTGGTTCCTTGATGGCATTAGCCACACTTGAAATGCTAAGTAGTCACATGTGACTAATGACTAGTATAAGACAGCACAGAATGTAAAGCATTTCCATGGGCACACACAGTTCTACTGAAGAGAGCAGATACCAATTAAATCAGAAAGGAGTGTAAATCTTCTCTTTAGCATCTCCTTACACTTATTCACTCATACTTACTTTCCTCTTCAGTTTAACTTTTTAAAAGAAAAATACCCATTGTGGGTATTTGTTACCACAGAATAAAGGGTAACAAAGATAACAAGCTCCCACATGGGATGAGAATCACTTAAGTGCCTTTCCTTGCTACTTAATGAAGTGCGCAGTTAAACGTTTCAAACAAATTTCACAAAACAATTTGTCAGTATCCCAGCTTTCTTTCCCAAAGCTGGCCTCTGTGTATGGGTTGCAGAATTTTCTTTTCCGTGATCTGTAAACATATCTTCAGTATCTGTTTGTCATCAACTTGCTTCTGTAATGAAGGAGAGAGAGGGAAAAGCCATTCCTTATCCACCGCCCAGTCTCCAACAGACTACCTCAAAACTGAACACTAGTAAATCTCATCAGGAAGTGAGATAATGGTGAAAGAATAAGATGGATTGGGTGTATCTTTGGGAAATTTTATGTTCTAAACCTTTTTCATCTCCATAAATGGTAAGGTGTGAGTTTGAGACACTTTCTGTACTGCTCAATGCCAAGCTGTCAGCTTTAACATCTCAGTGCTGTCAGAACACATTTAACCAGCACTTCCTTCTGACTGACTCCTCCCACGCTGTTTGTTGCTTCTAATCTGCAATAAAATAGAAAAATAGATAATCCAACTTTTCAAGATTTACAGGGCAAATGGAGCTCAGAGTGAGAGCCTTTTAATTGTAGATTTCTGTGGTTTCATTTAAGTTATTCTGATGCTTTATACACTTTCACATTTTCTACAATATTCAAAAAAGTTTAAAGACCTCTAACCTTTTGAAAGCAAGCGCCTTTAAAAAAAAAATCTCCTTAAAGTCCACAAGGTTCTTAGACTTTGATCTTTTAGAAATATTACTCCAGAATCTCAAATCCTCTTAATTACCAAAGGAGGAAACCTGCCATGAATACCAGTGAACAACTTCTTCATCACATAATCAGTCAATCTGATTCCCCTTTCACTTCCTCTTGTGTGACCTGCACTGAAAACTAATGATGTAAGTAAAAGTAGAGTTTGCAGATGTGAATGCTCAACCTCAAAGAGACTTCATTGCCCAAAGTCACATACTTAAGGGATGGAACTTGAATTCATATCCAAATTTTTAGTACATTAAGACCTGTATATTTTTATAATTACAACTTGTTTCAGAATAAAATTCTGGGAGAAGCAGGAAGATTAGAAGGAATTTTTATCATGAAGCCACATTTTATGTAAGTGAATATTCTAGATGAACAAACTTTGTCCCATCAGGTGCCAGTAATTTAACTTTTTTTTTTTTTTTTTTGATAGAAATTCTTCCAAAAAGCAGAAAGTACATTTCACTTCCTTCCTCAACAGAGGACACAGCACATAATGTAGTCGTTTTCTTGATGACTCATCATCATCATTATGTATCCCCATTCCTGCTCTCTGTTAAAACACTCAGCACATTTCTGCATATGCTTGGGAGTTTCTGTATTCTTCAATGTCAGGCTGTCAGCTGTAACTTCTCAATGCTGTCAGAATGCCTTCAGCCAACACCCTCACTACCACCTCCCACGTCTAATTTGTTGCTTCTAATCTAACTGTAACTTCTAATCTGCAGTAACCTAGAAAAATAGATAACCCAGCTTTTTAAGATTTACAGGCCAGATACAGCTCAGGATGGGAGGTGGATGGCCAGCTTTAATTTTGGAGTTCCTGTAGTTTCTTCGCATTGTTTATGCTTCATACACTTGTCGTGTTTCACTGTCTTTCAGAGGGTTTAAGATGATGGAAATCTAACCTGTAGTCAGATAGAGGTGATGTACGGTCCTCTCCTTATGCAAGGTGTCTGTAGGTATACCACATAGACATTTGTAAAAATATTTTACAACTGTTATGTTCATAGCTATTACATTGAACATTATGAAGTAAAGAATATTGCATTTAATCTGCCAGTAAACCAGGTAAGAAAGCACAATTTCATTAATCTCATCTCATGCAATCTAAAATGAATAAAACACCTCTTTGGGATAATTTACTTGTTCTGTAATTTAAATTATCTGACATGAATCTGCCCTTAAAAGCATATGTATTTTAAGAATGACCTATGGATTAAGTCTTCTTGGGAAACTTTCCATGCCAATTTGTCCTTTTCAGAGTCTGTCAAATTTATGATTCATGATCACCTTCTAAAATATCCATTTTATGTCCCTTTTTTTCACTTTTACCAGAATATCCAATTAAAAAGCAATTTTTAACTTTCTGTAAAAATTCAAGTATTAATGACATAAATAACTTAAAATGGAAGTGCTATGTATTCCATATTGAAGGGACAATCATGCATTATAGTATCTTAATATCTTTTTTCCACATATTTAAAACTAAACAGGAATGCTTCTGACTATAAAATTTCTCATTTATTTTTGTCTGTTGTATAAGAACAGAAAAAAAAAAGTTAAAGAAAAGCAAAACAAAACATGATGCTCCCTTTAAGAAAATATCAAAAATCTGCCTATGCTTATTTATTTAAAAGGAAAGGTTTTCTCAGTTTAATTGAAGGAGTGAAATCTTTGCATAGGGTTGTATCATTTACTGTATCAGAAGCTTAGGGTAGACTTTCTTTGTATTAGACCATGATCTCTCTCTTCAGGCTTAAAAAATGAGATTTATATAACCAGATTGAAAAGCTCATCCTAATGTGCCATTCGGATACAAGATTTGATCACTTACCTGTTATACAGGGTGAACTGATGGGTAGGCAGGTACTTGACCTGGAGGAGGCAACAGCAGAGAATGGGGAAGGAGTAACAAAAAATCAGGGGCCTTTTAACACCAATCTCAGAGCCACCTTCCAATTTAAAGTCTGTGACTTCTTTTATAATAGGAAAAGGAAACATTTAAAACAAATAATGTCTGTTATTTAGTAGGAAAAATAAAAGGGAAATAAAGAGCAAGAGGTGCTTAGCAAACATTGTCCTCACTTTATCCATTCACTCTAAATGACCATTTTACTAACCAGTTTTGCCTGTGAAGGACAATGTGTAGGTTCATCATTGTTTAGCACACATGGTCATCAACCAGTGTTGAATGCATATATAACCAGATTCTTTAAATCAAGGTGGAAGCAAATATTTTGAAACATTTTAATTTTTAGGTTGTCTATGGGGACATTTGTTTTACATCCCTTTGATCTATCAGGACTCAACTTTAGGAATCTGTCATAGGCTGCGCGTGGTGGGGTCTCCCTCTTTCTAGGAACAGCATAACTGAACAACTCTGAACGAGTTAACATTAAGTCATCAGTCAACTCAATCATAAGTTCAAGAATAATTTTGACTGAAGCTGAGAAGGAAGAGATAAGGTATTGCAATTTCTTTTGCTATGATGGTTAATCACACATACAAATCAACCCTTTAAAATGAATTTTAAGTATTAATAATTTAGTCCAAATACTCTTCTATTATAAAAACAGGCAGAACTATATACCATGAGCATATAATAAATGAGCACCAACATTCAGTAGCAGTATTTGTGTATGTTTTATAAGTTTGGCTGTACTTAATCACCCATAAATTATTATTTTTTATTGCTTCTTGGCCTTTGGGTTAAGATTAAGTGTCATTTAAATTATTTTGGGTTATTCACATCCATAACATCTGTATAAGTGGCTCAATGTATTTTTTATTAAAGTGTTTAATTTGACAAAATTTTACATGACTTTTCAAGAGTTAATTACAGTAGTTTATGATTAAAACCAGGTTTTTGCTGTCAATGATATTATTCTGTGTAATTATTACAAGGGTGATTTGTATGTGTTGTTCTAGTTGAACAGATTCGGAGAGAGGAGAAGATAAGGCACAGGCACATAAGTCTGCACTGTTTTATGTCTAGGATAGGGATGGTAAATGTGTATGTGGGAAACTAATGTTTTTAGAGTATTTTTCCTCTTTTCTTTGTACACATCACTCAGCTGTTGTGGGAGGCTATCATATAAAGCACACAAAGCATTTGAATCCTAGTGTCTCAAGTTATAGACTGTGAAAAAATATCTGTAAACCACATACACAACAATGTATATAAAATATGTGAAAACTTATAAATTTAAAAAAATATATGTATAAAATGGGAAAAACACTGAGCTCCTATCAGAATGACTAAAATTCTTAAAACGGTGATAACATTTGACAAATGTAGTCAAGAATACAAAAGAACCAGATCACTCCTGTCTTACTAGCCAGAATGCAAAATGTCACAAACTCGGGAAAAGACTGGACGTTCCTTATACAATTAAGCTGAACACGGGCTTACCATATGATCCAACAATTATAGTCTTGAACACTTATCCCAGAGAAATGAAAACTTAACGATCGCATAAAAACTTGAACAAGAATGCTTACAGCACCTTTTATTCATCATAACCAAAAACTGAAAACAATCCAAATGTATTTCAGCAGGAAAATAATGAAACCACGGCACATCCATACCATGAAATGTTACTCAGTAACAAAAAAGAATAAGCTCCTGATATGTATAACAACCCAGATAGATGTTAAGGGGATTAAGATGAGTGAAAAAAGCTACCTCAGAAAGTTACACTTATTTAACATTCTTGAAATGACAAAATTATGGAGATGGAAAAAAGATTTTTGGCTCCCAGGGGTTAGGAAAGTAGGTAAGGAAGGAAGGAAGAAACTGTGATATCGATTATAAATAAAGGACATATATGGAAGTACTCCTGTGTAACAATAAAATTATTCATATCTCCCATTTTTATATGTTTTATAAAAGGATAGCGCAAGGGATCCTTGTGATCAAACCATCCCATATCTTGACTGTGATAATGGTGGGTTGAGCTACAGTTGTGATAAATGTTCATGGAACTAACACATACACACACACACACACACACGTGCACAGAAAACTGATGAAATATAAATAAGGTGGTGGATTATGTCAATGTCAGTTTCCTGGTTGTGATTTTATATCATTCAGTTCCATAAGGTGTTACCATTGGGGGAAAGTGGATAAAGAATATGATGAATTTTTCTCTATTTTTTTCTTACAATTGCATATGAATCTACACTTTTTCTCAAAATAAATAGTAACAAGAAATGAAAATCTTTGTGAACCACAATTCTAGGAAATTTCTACCAATTGTCTAGTGCTGGCATTAAAGATAAAATGTCTTTGCTCTCACTGATCTTTTTGTAAGGAAAAATCAATGAGAGCAGGTAAATTGTGAATTACTGTGCATGATGCTAATGGTACAGGCTTTGACACTGAACAAAGCTGTGTTTAAAAAATGGCTGAGAAGATTTCCCTATCAACTAACAGTGGAGAATTCACCCAAGCCCTTTAAGACACAGATTCTTCAACTACAAAATATGTAAAACAGAAATAACAATACTTACATATACTATAGGTATATATACAATACTGTGTTGCTGTGGGTATTGTACAAAATCCATAATATAGAACACATATCTATACCAAGACATATGTAAATATATATACATTCATAAACATTTTAATATTTATTATTTTTATTATTTCTTCCCAAGCAACTTGGTATCAAAGAGTATATATCACTATCAAAGTTATACAGAAGGAGACCCAGTTACAGAGAGAACTCGAAGCCAAGTAGGTAGAAGAAGATATCTGGTAACTAGAATATAAAATGGGAAAGCACACATTAAAAATAAAAAATACATTGATAATTTAGGAAAAAAAGGAGTCAAATATAATTATGATGATATAAAAACCAAAGCATCAAGACTGGCCAAACCACTGGGATACATATTTGTTGCTCTTATCTTTCTCTCCCTGTGACAAAAACTGATGCACACATGTTGGTTCAGGCTGAACATACAGATTAATGTTGAAGGTTCTAGGTGGAACATACAAAAATACCGTTAAGGAAGCTGACGGGTATGATAAAGTGTATTACTTTAACATAAGAGAATAAAAATAACTTCTAAATTTTCCATGATAATAAGAATGCAATAGGATATAGATTATAAATAAAGGACATATATGTAAGCACTCCTGTGTATTATAAAGATTTATTGATATCTCCCATTTTTATATACATCCTCATTAAGAAAATACTTGTGATTTCTTAGATAAAATATTTTTAAACAGTAAATATGTTAGCATTTATATACAGAATATAAAGTATTCCCAGGTGTTCCTTAAGCTCGATAGTCCACATGAAGGTTTGAATATTGATTATAAGATTTCTGAGTTCAGTTACAACTACATGGTTCCCTCAAGAGGTATGGGTACCACAGGCACTTGACAGATAGCACACACACGTCAAGCAAATGTGAAGTTGGTCAAAGAAGCGACAACACACATCCACTATAATTGATGTGTCTGGGACTTTGGTTTCGTTTTGTCATCACCAGGCTTTTCACCAGACCCACAATTTCTTGTTTTGGCCTTCCAAGAACAATGAATTCCATCTAGTTCCTTATAAAATATAATAATTGCCCCTACAAAAAGAACTCTTTGCTCATATACTCCCTACCAAATTGCTTAATTTTCTTCGTTTATTTCTTCATTTTTCTCCCATTCAACAATGATTCAGACTAATGCCATATTTGCGTTATACACTTAACATCAAGGAACATTTAACAGTCTCTTTATTTAAGGTGGAATGGTCAAGCATTGTATTTCCTTCTTTACCTCTTACTTTAAGAGTGAGACATAATTAGAGTAAAATTCTTTGTATTTACATGTTTTCTGATGTAAAATAAGCAGATGAGCAGGCATGTTCTTTCCTCTGAACTAATTCTAAAAGTCTGGTTTTCCACTTGTTTAGGGATCACTGGCTCAAGGAAACCATCATATATAATTTGGATCTGATGCAATGTTTCTCAGACAACAAGAATACCCACAAAATTCAGAAAGATTCTCTTGACAAAAATGGTAGAAAAATACAAAGTCGGTAGCTGGTCAATTCCTACCTCTTTAAAGTTGTAGGGATTTTCAAAGCAGTGGATATTAACTAGTTCCTCTCAACATTTTATTGGATAACATTTGGGATGTCTCTGTTTATCCTTTGTGTTTAGCAAGTTCCCTAGCCTTGGTTCATTTCTACTTACATATGGTGTAGGACTCAGGGCACTTTAACTTCTTTAGACTGGTCAGAAGGGGATCTTTACAATTTTCTCTTGTCATATCCACATTCACTTACCCAGAACTTCTCAAATTTTTTTTTTAATTTTTAATTTTTTATTTTTTATAAACATATATTTTTATCCCCAGGGGTACAGGTCTGTGAATCACCAGGTTTACACACTTCACAGCACTCACCAAAGCACAAACCCTCCCCAATGTCCATAATCCCACCACTTCTCCCAACCTCTCTCCCCCCCAGCAACCCTCAGTTTGTTTTGTGAGATTAAGAGTCACTTATGGTTTGTCCCCCTCCCAATTCCATCTTGTTTCATTGTGAACCCCCTGGGAATATTGGAAAAATTCAGATTCGCATTCATTAGGTCTGGAATGATACCTGAGATTCTGATTTCTTATCGATTCCCCAGTAATGTCAATGGTCCTGGCCCACAAACCACATTTTGTTGCAACCATGGAGACATTACCATCTGAACTGATGTTATGATTGTCCAATTAAGGGAAATCAGGAACTTTACTATGGAAAAATAGATTTTGAATTATAAGCATTTCTATTTTTCCATAGTTTCAGTCTTTACAAGGATGGGTGCTTTGAAAAGCTATTTTTTCTATTTCCAGGTCACTTATTATTAAAATATTTTGTATAAAAACACTTATATGATGTAATGAATCATATACTCAATGATCAATATTTAGAAGAAAAATAATATAAAAATTATGATGAAATACAGCACTTTTTCCATGTCACTGAGGCATAATTGATAAATGAAATTTTAAGATATTTTATTTTTGTAAGGTATTTTAACTGTACATTGTGATGATTTAATATATGGACACATTGTGAAAGGGCTCTTCCCATCTAGTTAATTATCATATCCATCATTTCATATAGTTATATATTTTTTGTGGATGTGAGAACATTTGATTTCTACTCTTTTAGCAAATTTCCTTTATATGATAATGTTACCAACTATAGTCACCATTTTATATATTAGGTCCTCAGCCCTTTTTTGTCCTATAGCTCAAAGTTACAGTGATTGTTTTTTATTTCCTCTTGGGAAATATTATTCTACTCAGTTTGTTGTGCTATACATATAATATTTTTAATTAGATGCAATATTTATAAGCATAAATAAATCAAAACAATTATCTTATTGTGTTTTAGTGTATCCTTAGCATTCAAGAAAATAGCAGCAGTTGCTTTCCATCCCTACTGAGGTCCAGTCTTTGTGCTCTATTTCTGAAGGGACAGCACCAGGACCTAGGGAAGGAAAATTTTCCCTTCCTTAGAATGTGCTCCAGGATAGCGCATCTGACAGAAAGCTGAGAATTTCTTTACATTCCCTGACAGAGAGTAGAACTTTAGACGCCCTTTCAGAAAAGAAAAGGGAGGGGGGAAAATACAGTAAACCTGTTGCATTCTTCTGTTTTTTTTTTTTTTTAATTATTTTGTTTTGTTTTGTTTTTGTATTTTAGGCAACTGGTGGTTCAAATTTATGTCAGATATTATGAAATTTATATTTTTTAAAGCAGGATAGAGAAGTTTTCTTCATTTTCTAGTTGTGTTTAAATTCAAAAGCCAATGTTTTCCATAAACCTCACTGAACTCTTCTTTTTTATGCATTACATTGTACTTCACAGGTTGATATTTTGCTTTTCCAAATTGCCAGTTCTTTTCCATTTTATAAGTCATTACCATTTCAGTCTGTCGATTTGTTACTCTTGGAGGTTTTTTTTTGAGCATAAGAATAACAGGTGCTGGTCTAATTGGAGGTTTCAACTTTAGGAAAAAATTAAAATATTAAAGGCATACTAAAGATATGACTTTGGGTAAACTCTACAGGAATATTTTCAAATATAATTACATTAATTAGTAACTGGCTAAATAAGTAACATTAAATATAACAGAAATATACTGATAAATATGCCATTATTCAGAAGCAAATCTAACCTGTCCTGAACATTTATTATGTTTTGTAGTATAGAAGGTGCCACAAGGTACCTTATAACAGAAGGTGTTATAATAAATTGTATTTCAAAAAATGAATTAAAACAAAATCAATGCAGCCTCCAAAACTGTCTAATTGACAGAGAGAGAGTGAGCAAATGTGTGTGGGGGGTCAGGTGGGGGAGGCAGATGAAGAGGAAGGAGAGAAGGAGGCAGAGAGATGCAGACTCTCTGCTGAGCACAGAGCCAGATGAGGGGCTTGATTTCAATACACTGAGATCATGACCTGAGCCAAAATAGTCAGATGCTTAATGACTGAGCAACCTGTCAATTTTAAACTCTAAAATTTAATCTTAACCAGGTATTGTTTCAAAATAATAAAACCAAGAAAATATTAGCAAAATACTCATAATAACTTAAAATATACATTTTCTTTCAAAATCTGTTATGAAACCATGACAGACTCACCACTGAAGACCAAGTTGGCTAAATGTTCCAAATTTTCAATTCATGATAATATTCTTCAAATATATTATTCAAGATCTCTATCAAGAAAATTCATTTAAAGAAAATATGGTAGAAATCAAAGATGAAAACATGATTACTCTCTGAAAAGTAAAAAAAAAAAAAAAAAGAGTAATGGCTTGGAAGAAAACTGTAAGGAGAAGAGTAGAATAATCTTTCCCAGGGAGCCAACTGATTTGAAAGATGGGGAAGAAGCAATCATTTAGATATACTTTCTAACATTTCCCAAGTAAGAGCCAAAGTTGAAGTATATCCACATAGTTTCAAGGCTGACTTTAATTCTTTTAAGAAATACTGCATCACCGGGGGCGCCTGGGTGGCTCAGTGGGTTAGGCCGCTGCCTTCGGCTCAGGTCATGATCTCAGGGTCCTGGGATCGAGTCCCACATCGGGCTCTCTGCTCGGCAGGGTGCCTGCTTCCTCCTCTCTCTCTGCCTGCCTCTCTGCCTACTGTGATCTCTGTCTGTCAAATAAATTAAAAAAAAAAAAAAAAGAAAGAAATACTGCATCACCAAAGCTTTGGAGGAAACAAAGAACTATACTTTGTGGAAAACATGCACATCAACTTCTCTAGGCCAAAAGGAGAATCAGGAATCAAACTTTGATATTGAAAAGTTGTTTTTTTGTTTTTAAAGATTTTTATTTATTTATTTGACAGACAGAGATCACAAGTAGGCAGAGGAGCAGGCAGAGAGAGGAAGGGAAGCAGGCTTCCTGCTGAGCAGAGAGCCCTAGGTGAGGCTCCATCCTAGGATCCTGAGATCATGACCTGAGCTGAAGGCAGAGGCTTTAGCCCACTGAGCCACCAAGGTACCCCGATATTGAAAAGTTCTAAGAATTTCTTAATCAAATTATTTATTATGTATTTTCCTTATGCTTATTCTTAAATTGTGTCTTATATTTCTTATACATTTTCTACAAAGAGCAGATACGATAAAAACAGTAAACACCAGCCAATGAATACCAAATAAAAATTCTATTAATGGAAAGCCTTGTGTGATAGTTTATTTTTTTAAACATAAAACTAGGCATATATTATCATCAATGAAAAACTTCAATTTAATTAGTCCAGTGTATTAAAGACAACTGTAAGTTTGTTTTCTGTAAAAATTTATTTCTATGTCATGTACTGTTCCATACGCAATCAGCAAAAGAAGAAGGTATGATAGTTGTTTTGATTCATAATCCAGTATTCCCAAACAGCTAATACATGAAGCTGCCAAGAAATAATAGTTGAAAGAAAAGAACACTAGAACAGCTGAAAGAGAAAAATGTAATATACATCTCACTTTCTTCCCTTTGGGCAGTTAGCTGCTAGACTCTGGCTTTGGTTACTCTTCAGTTTTCCCATATATGTCTTCAAACATTTCTTATCACTTGAACATTTTTTCCAAAATATGATAATACTTTAATAAGGATTGCCAGTATTTTCAGTTCTTGTTAAAAGGCTTCATAGATGTTAAGTGGTCTTCCTCAGATGCTCTTTTCTTCATGATTTGACACAGCAGAAGGGTTAAAGGATCCCTATGAATCATATAGTGTAGAACTTTGGAAATGATCATGAGTGTTGGAATCTTGCAGAACAAACTTTTTTTTTTCCCTTTAGATTTTATTTATTTCTTTGACAGACAGATATCAGAAGCAGGCAGAGAGGCAGGCAGAGGGAGAGGAGGAAGAGGCTGCCTGCTGAGCAGAGGACCCCATGCAGGGCTCGATCCCAGCATCCTGGGATCATGACCTGAGCCAAAGGCAGAGGCTTTAACCCACTGAGCCACCCAGGCGCCCCCTTGCAGAACAATCTTAATAGTCAATGGAAAGGTTATAATTGCTCCATGACCTTGAAAAATATTTTGTCAAAGTATTTAAAACTTTCACTGTCAATTAAAAGTGTATAAGGAAGTGAAAACACAGTAAAACCGATCTTTATGTATACAATGTAATTTAATAAAGTGAGATGAATGCCATAGTACACTGGCTCACTGAAAACTGAAGTGTTTTATTTCTATGTAAAAAAGAAAAGGATAGTTTGAACCGTGCTTGCCTTCTTCTTGTAATATAATTTATATGGAGCAAGCATCATTCCTATTGTTTGGAAAATTGTCATACTCCTTTTCATGTTTGGATTAACTTCCAACCTTTTATCTTTTGAGCTTTCAATGTTGTAAAATAACTCTAAGTCCTCTTTTAGTGCATTATTTTTTTTAATTTTTTTAAAATTTATTTGACAGATAGAGATCACAAGTAGGCAGAGAGGCAAGCAGAGAGAGAGGAAGGAAAGCAGGCTCCATGCTGAGCAGAGAGCCCGATGCAGGGCTCGATCCCAGGACCCTGGGATCATGACCTGAGCCGAAAGCAGAGGCTTTAATGCACTGAGCCACCCAGGCACCCCTAGTGCATTATTTTTATTGGCACCACTTCTTCTGGGACATTTTTCTCCTTATCATCATGACCACTTTCTTCATTTACATTGGTAAGTTGACCTTCACTAATTCCTCCAGTTGCTTATATCTCTTCAAATGGAGATGTGTCAGTATTTCCAACATTGTCTCTTTCTCCTGTAACTTCATTTATGTTTTGTATAAATTTCCCTTCCAGTGTAATTTCTTTTTGTTTTTTTTTCCTGTATTTTATTGGATAATTCCATATTTCAATTACCTTTTTTTTTTTTTTAAGATTTTATTTATTTATTTATTTGACAGACAGACATCACAAGTAGACAGAGAGGCAGGCAGAGAGAGAGGAAGAAGCATGCTCCCTGCTGTGCAGAGGGTCCAATGCAGGGCTCAATCCCAGGACCCTAGGATCATGATCTGAACCAAAGGCAGAGGCTTAAACCACTGAGCCACCCAGGCACCCCATAATTACCTATTTTTATAAAACATCATAGGAGCTTGTCAGTGAGAGACAAAAGCACAGCACTGTATAAGCTTTGCTGCCTATTTGTGAACCAAATAATTGATGCTCAGTGGCCAATCACTGACACATTTGGAAAAAAAAAGTGATTAGTCATAGATCATGAAATGCCTGTTATTTACATAGTGATTAGTGGACTGAGGCAGCCATGTTCATATTTCATGCAATTCCTCACAATTAAAATATACTGTGATTACTAAACTTTGAATTGAGTTCTTAGGGGATTGGTGTTATTTAACTAGACCACGATAACTGAAATAATACGTATCTGAACTATGCAAAGAAAGTTCTATCTGTGTGTGTCATAGCAGGAATACTTGTATCACCTACATAATATATTAATTCTCTCACTTCTACTTCATCAAAATATTCTTTAAGTAGACATAGGCTAGAAGCTAAGCAGGGTCGGGCCTGGTTAGTACTTGGATGGAAGAAGACATACGCTGAGGGGCACCTGGGTGGCTCAGTCATTAAGTGTCTACCTTCAGCTCAGGTCATGATCCCAGAGTCCTTGGATCCAGCCCCCATCAGGTTCCCTGCAGTAGGAAGCCTGCATCTCCTTCTTCCACTCCTCCTGCCTTTGTTCCTTCTCGCTCTGTGTCCAAAAAAAAAAAAAAAAAAAAAAAAAAAGACGGAATTGGAAGGCAAATGTATTGGAAAACCAGCTCATATCTCTTGTGTAGAAATCTTTTGAGTGAAATGCTAAGAATTCAGAAAAAAAGTCAAACAGCATTCCAGTATAGGGGTCAGTTGGTTCAATTTGTGTATTTCTTGTATCATTCTTCTATTTCAAAAGTTTTTTGGAAACAGTATTTTAGAAAATTACAAAAATTATTGAATGACTGAAATTTAATTCTCTCATAGCTTTTGACCAACATAATTAGTTACAGGTAATATCTTTTGGAGTATATATTTAGACTAATTCTGTGGCTATATTAGTTATACTATAAAATTAATTTTACTATTTTCTAGTTTTGTCTCTATAGAGAATGTAGTTTACAATACCAAGTTAGTGATAATATTAACCAAATAATAACTAATACAGGTATTTACCATGTATCCTCAAACTTTTTAATTATTTTGTATACATTACACCATTGTTCTTTCCAAAAACTCTAGAAGACTAGTATAATATTAGCCATAGTTGACAGATGAAGTCTCCTAGAGATAGGATAAGTAACTACAGTAAGTAGTAGAGTCAAGATTTGAACCCATAGTATCTGATTTCAAAGTCTGGCTCTTAAACCTTATGTCCATAAATGTAATATAAATCTGCACCCCTCCTCCACTGCTGGCATTTAAACCAGCTACGTCTATGTCCAGCTTTGAGTCTACAGAGCTCTACAGGGCAGTAAGCTGAGTATAGCATATCTAATGCCAAGCAAAGGACTGAGTTACTGCTGAGCAAAATAATAAAAAGCACAAATGAACTAATACTATTTGGGGAAAAGTGAAAATCAATAAAGTAAAAATGGACCATTGATTTTGTGGGTCAACATTTGATGGAATTGGCTTCATTTGCTTTTTATTTATTTTATTGTTTCTTAATCAGGTTTAAAGTGCTTTGGGTATTTCAGAGATCTATAGTAGATCTTAGACTGTTTTCATTTTGCATCTAACAGTTGACCTTTAAAGCTTGTTTCCTCCTGCTCAGCCTGTTAACATTGAGTTTTTGTTTTCCCACACATTTAGAGTTGCCAGATTTAGCCAAAATCAACCAAAAAGGTAAAAAAAAGAAATATCTATCTATATATATTGTCTGAAATGAAAATTTAATTGAGCTTTCTATTTTTAAAATATATATTCATACATATATATGAATATATATTTGAATATATATATTTGAGTATATATACTCCAAGTATGTATATATATATATATATATTCAAATAGCATAAATACATTTTATGCTATATTCAAAAAATACTTTAAAAAATAATTACTCATTAATCTGAAATTTAAGTTTAACTAAATTCCCTATTCTAGAAAATACTCAATCCAACATAAATTTGAGGGATAGATATTAAGAGATAAAGTTGCCCTGAATCTAAATGTTAAAAGAACATCTTTAGGTTATTATAGATATTACATTTTACTAAGTAAGCACCCTTGAATCATTTTACTTGTTTGAGCCTTTGTCTCATTGATAAAATGGAATCATTAGATACTCTCCAACACTGACAATTGAAATAGATAAAGACTTATTTTTAAATGATATTTAAAATTCAAGAGCTATGAAAATGAGAGTCTTATATTTTTTTCTCTCATATACAAACTAACTCTTACTCTAACTGATGTGCTTTACCATCACATGCATCATATTACAGAGATCTTTCCACACATTGTGACATGATGCTTACTTTATACATGAACGGAGAGTGGTTAGTGAGCATTAAATAATTAATTTAAAGCAATAACTTCTCTCATATAGTCATTCTGACCATCAGTGAATACTGTAAAATAATCATCATTATTATGTTTTTAAAGGAACTTGATATAAATGCTTTTTTTCGTTAAATTCATTCATAGAACAGGAAAGAAAAAGTCTTAATGTTTTCCTGAAAAAATGTAGTGTTAGGTTTTCCTGACACTTAGAAAATGTAGCTGCACAATTAGTGAGGAAATCTATACCACCAAAAAGATATACTAATTGTGAAATTGCTATAAATTGTACTATGTTTGATAAAGGATGATTTTCTGACTGTAAGACACATTTTTTGCCATTAAAGTGATTTCTGAGTTTTACCCTGTTATTATAAATTCATGAACATTACTTGTTCTCCCAGACATCCACATGGTTGCAAATGAGAATCCTATAGGAAACAATCTCTAAATTAAGACACTGTCAATAAGGTCCAAGCTTCCTCTAAAGGCCTAGGCATTTCTTTTTACACCATGATAAAGGATATCACAAATCTTTTAAAACATTAGAATTTGTTAAAAACTATCAATTAGAGAAAAATACAACTAAATTTACTTAGTGATGTTTAATTAAAATTACCATATTTTTATTAATTCTATCAGCAATCATCTATTGATACATTCTTTGTTTGGAGTTATCTAACTTTGACAATAAATTGTTTTTATTTTTATTTATTTTTCTTATTTTTTTTCTAATTTCTACATGTCTAAAGGAAGCCTTTTACTTTTTAAAAAAGTTGAAATTTTTTAATCACTGCCAAATTTAGAACTAAACCAACCTTCCACATTAGATTATTGGTTGAAATATGCTAAGCAGTTTCCAATGTAGTAAACCCAGAGAGTTAACTTCTTACATGTTTCTGCAATTTCATTACCCTCTATTACCTTATATATCAGTTTAACATGCTCAGCTTTTGATTAATAATGAATAAATGCAGGTAAGGATAGTATGGATTGACCATATCTGGCTCTTAGAAACAAAATTTATAAAATACACACATGCACAAAGACATGCTCAGTGGCCAATCACTGACACGTTTGGAAAAATGTAACAACATCTGTGCTTTGGAAAAATCTAGACACCGTCTCTGAGGTCTAGAATAGAAAAAAAAAATGACTAAATGACTAAAAAAAAAAAAAAGACTAAAGAATATTTATGTTTTAAGAACATAAAGCAAAAGAGATAGACCTGGAATACTGTGGATAAGTATTTAAAATGCTTCCCTTTAAAAAGACAGTAGATAAGAGTTGTCTAAATTTTTCTTTCTTAATATTATGTGCAATTTCATTAACTCTTAAATTGCTACTTATCATTTTGGAGAGAAGGAAAAAAAAATGTTTTCCTGACCACATGATGAGATGAGAGAACCACAAGGTGGAAACAACATGGGTGACTGAGTCATAGCATGAAAGATAAGCACCTGTGAAGAGCTACCTTATTCTCACCTGAGAAAAATACAACTTTATATTACAAAACACTAAGGTTCAAGAGCTTTCAATTTCTTTGGTAGAGCCTATTATTTTAACTAATAGTGCCACTTTTTTTCCTACAAAATTAGGTATATTTCAAAAGTAGTAGAAAGGAAATATAACTGAAGCATGGTCTTAGACTCATATTTTTTATCTCCTTCCTCCCACCATTTGTGTTACTGTTGCCATACATTTCATTTTTATAAATTCTGCCTTAGAATTTATAATTCTGCTTTAGAAAGCTAGTTAATTATTATTAAGAGTGAATAAAAATAAGAATACAATGTCTGGGTTTTTTTTTTTTTTTTTTTTTTCATTTCCAGAGCTCTCTACTTCCATGTAGATTCAGATTTTTGTCTGGTATCATAGTCCTTCTCTCTGAAAAAAGCCCATTTAAAAGTTCTTGTGGAATCAGAATGCTGGCTATAAACTTTTAGATTTTTATTGTCTGAAAATGTCTTTTTTTTTTGCTTCATTTTTAAAATATATTTTTGCTGAGTATATAATTCTGGGTTGACAATTTCTCCTTGCTTCCAGTACTTTAAAGATGACCATACCATTATCTTAAGGCTTATGCTGTTTTCTTGCAATAAGCCTAGTGTAATTTTTATCCTTGTTCTTTTGTATATAAAATTACTTTTTCTTTTGTCTTTAAAGCTGTTTCTCTTTACCTCTAATTTTCAGGAGTTTGACTGTAATGTCTATTCATAGTCTTTTTTTTTTTGAGGGGGTATTCATCTTGTTTATATTATTTTTAGCTTCTTGAATCTATGCTTTGTTGTCTTTTATTATTATTATTATTATTATTATCATTATTATTATTATTATTATTATTATTATTATTTTGTTTGCAAAATCTCACCATTTTCTGATCCAATGTTAATTATGCCTTTTTGGTCTCTTTTCCCTTTATTGGACTCCATTGACAGACACATTTGTAGATTATTTGAAAATTTCCCATAGTTATGGATGCTATGGTCTGCTTTTGCTGTGGTGGTATTTATTTGCTTGTTTTTTTGTCAGTCCTTTTTTCTCTGTATATTTCAGCTTTCATCAGATTTTATTTTATCTCCCAGTATATCAATTTTTTCCTCATTTCTGTTAAGTCTACTGGTGAATTCACTGGAGAGGTTTCTCAGTGCCTCTATTGTATTTTTTATTTCAAGATTTCTTACTTTTTCTAATAAATCCCTCCAACTTTTCATACATGTTGTCTATCTTTTCCATTAAACTTTTAAACATACAATCATAATTACTTAAAAGTTCCTGTTTTGTAGTTCAAAAATTCGGATTAGCTAGTCTGGCTCATTATACTCCCAGGTCTTCTTGATTTTTGTATGTTTGCTCATTTGTTGCTTAATTAGACTCGACATTGTAGGAAGAATAGAAGACATTGAAATCAAGAATATATATGTCTGCTAATAAATAAGCTTCTTTTGTCTTATATTCTTCTAATAGTGGAATGCTATTGTCTTGTATTTAGAATGGTACTTGAGTGTGGGGAGCCATCCAGCAGATGCAAGGAGTTACGTAGATGGATGTGCCCGTGGATTGAGGAAATGAGGATGATTGGTTGAGGAGAATGTGGGCGCGCTCGTGAT
Source organism: Mustela lutreola (assembly GCF_030435805.1). NCBI lineage: Eukaryota > Metazoa > Chordata > Mammalia > Carnivora > Mustelidae > Mustela > Mustela lutreola. The sequence goes on from NC_081295.1 coordinate 110,413,486, forward strand.
CGGCGCGTGAACAGCACTAGGAGCCAAGAGATATATGCATGATCACTGCTAGAGAACAAAAGAATCCTGCACGGTTACATAAGAGCGCACGAGGGCACTGCATGCACGGCATTCTGATTGGGCAGGAAGGGGGGCGTACACACGTGAATATATACAGCTGTAAATGCTTGGTTCGGGGGGTCGCCATTAAAGAAGTAATAAAGAAGCTTGCCACTCACCTCGTCTGCGGGTCGTTCTTGCGGGCCGAGAGCGACAACTGGTGCCGACACCCGGGACCTCCCACCTTTAAACGCAGAACGAAGGTCGAGGTAAGAGCAACGATAAGGTAAAGTGTGCAAGTGCACTGCACCCATTTCTGTCAATTGACAGGCCTGTCTAGGGACAGGGATGCTCCCCGCAGCCGTCGAAAGTACGACCGGCGCGTAGGGACGATAGAAGCTCGTTTAGAGCAACGATAAGGTAAAGTGTGCAAGTGCACTGCACCCATTTCTGTCAGTTGGCAGGCCTGTCTAGTGACAGGGAAGTTCCCTGAAGACGATCGGACGTAAGGGTGTTTATGAAGTTCTTCAGGGACGATAAGAAGTTCCCCGTAGACGATGAGATGTTAGGGTATTTATGAAGTTCTACGGGGACGATAAAGTTTAACAGGAAAGCTCTCCGTAGACGATAAGACGTTAGGAGTTTGTGAAGTTCTACGGAGACAATAAGGAAAGTTTCCTCGGAATGGGGAACGAGATCTCTAGGTGTAAGATGGAGAGTCCGCTGAAGGACGTTCTCAAGGCCAATGGTACCCCGTTAAAGACGAAAACGGCTCGTACCTTTTTAAGAGAAGTGGCTGAAGTAGCTCCCTGGTTCATAGATGAAGGGCTCTTAAATATGCCTCAGTGGGAGCACTTAGGAGAAGATTTGAAATGCTGCCCATCGGTGACCCCGGGAACTCTTGCTGTTTGGTCATTGGTAAAGGTATGCCTACAGTCCACTAGAGAGCCCTTGAAACAGGCGGTACAACAGGGAGGAGAGGTTCTGGAACAAGTAAGGGAGGAATCTCGTAAGGGGTCCTCCAAGGATTCTGACCCCGGGAGTGAGAGCTCGGAAGGACTTTCAGATAGTGAGTTGCAAGAGAAAGGGGAGAAGGAAGTCGGTGAGAAGAAGAAATCTTACAGTTTTCAGGCCCTTCAGGATTCAGAAATCATACGGCAACAGTTTGAGAGCAAGGAGACGGGGTTACAGAAGGTGTTGGAGGAGTTAAAAATGCAGAGGGAGGTCATGACGCAGCTGAAGGCCGAAGTGCAAGCTGAAGCGGTGGCGCAGCCAGAATTGAAAGTGGGAGTCACTGATAAGGCGCAGCTGGAATTGGAGGCGGATGTTACGCCGCCTCCGCTTTCAAACCCCTCAGCGCCGCCCTGTGAGTGCCCCCCCCATCGGCCCAGCTGCGCCAAGACGTGTCATTGTTCAGAGTGTAAGGCACAAAGCTGGAGAGAAGTCCTTGGCCCGGGAAAAGGCTTTTTTCCAGTGTTAGAAGATCAAAATCAGCAGAGGTACCACCAGCCACTAGATTTTAAGTTGGTAAAACAGCTTAAGGAGGCAATCAGTGCCTATGGACCTCAGGCCGCCTTTACAGTTTCCTTGGTGGAGTCACTGGGGGCATTATTCCTTATACCAGAAGATTGGGCCAATCTTACTAGAGCAGTCTTAAGTGGAGGACAATATTTAGAGTGGAAGATTCAAAATCAAGACAACTGTCAGGATACAGCACGGAGAAATGCAGTTGCAGGTAACCCGCAGTGGGACCTGGACATGCTCACAGGTGCAGGGCCATATCTTGGGGCCCAGGCTCAAAGTGTTTATCCTCCTGCGGTATACCAGCAGACTAGCCTTAGCAGCAGCATCTCCGTCTGCCCACGGGTCCTGTCCCTGTGCTTTAATAAACCACCATTTTGCACCAAAGATGTCTTAAGAATTCTTTCTTTAGTCGTCAGCTCCGAACCTCACCCCACCGAACCTGACTTAGGTTCTAGAACTTCATCATTTTTGGCGAGCCAGCCAGGAGATTCATGAGTCTTTACATTTGGACTCTGAGCTTCGGTGCAAAATTGGTGAGTACTTTCTCTCCTTTTCCTTTACGCTCATTCCAGGGCTTTTCAAGGAGTATGGTCTTATTGGAACACTTGCATGTCAATTGCTCAGGCTGTAATCCTCTAGCCCGTGGCTACTCTACGGGGAGGAAAACGTCTGCCTTTTGGCTGTAAGCTAGTACCCTGGCCGGAATGGCAATAAGACCCAGAAACTTGATGGCCTCTCTTTATTCCTGTTCTTATAGAAAGTTGTCTCTCTTGGGCACGGGACAGCCACCTAAGTCACCAGGACGGCTGCCAATCTCAAGACTCCCGTGTGAGGTTTCCTCCTGATTGATCTAATGTGATCCCCTCCACATACCCGGCCTAGCCACTTCTGGCCGCGAGACCTCCACTGGGAGCCGGCCGAAACCAGTACCCGATTGAATTAAAACGCAACCGGGGACCGTTTCCTAGGGAAGTTGGCTGTAAGGACCACATGTGCTGGAATGTCGCTTAGACCATGATGGATTTCAGTCTTTACTGTTTCTCGTCAGTGTCGTCTGCAAACCACTTAAAGCTATGAAATTGGGTAATTGCCAAACTTTTCTAGTATTTCCATGGGTTAAAATGGCAAAACACTATCCAGTCTTCAGGACAGACAATGAGCATGGCATGGCACAGCATTTTGGTCCATTCACCAGGCACCCATCAGCAGCCTAGGATGCAATGGGGAAGTGGAGGGATGCCGGCACCCCTCCAGGGCCTTTTATGGCAGGAATGTCCTCCCAGGGAAGGCAGGATGGTGATCAATAGCGATATCTTGAGGGACGCCTCTGGTCGCTTTTGACACACAGGAACCTCTGACATATCCTGCGTGGGACGCTACCCAGGAGTCAGGGGGGATTTGGTAATGGACCTTCTTTTCTTTTCTGGAAGCATGGCCTCAGTAGGCTTCCTCAGTTCCCAAGGACTCTACCTTGGGGTGCCTTTTAACCCACTGGAAATAATTTGGATTGCAAAACTTAGGAAAGGACTGAGCTCCTGTAACACTGCATGGCCTCAGTGGGATCTATCAGTTAGATCTCCTCTTCAGGAAGCAGGGCAAATGGACCTAAGATACCTTCACCGCTCATACCTAGGCCTTCATTGCTCTGCACCAGGACCCCAAGTAAGGGGCTTTTGCGGAATGTGTTTGCCCAAATGAGTCAGCTAGTAAACTTTCTCCTGACATATTGGATGGTAATTACGTAAATAAGCCTTCTTCTAGTAAACCCAGGTTGCTGGGCCATCCCTAGCAAAGGGGACTCTGGCGTTATTCCTGTTTCTCCTAATAGATGTGGGGGCTTCTCCCTCACTCACTTCCCGTGTTAATGGCTATAACTGGAGCCAACTGGGGTTAGTCTAACTCGAGACAGAGACCATAAGGAAAATTCCCAAGCAGCTGCCGAAACTCTCTTTGTTTCGGGGAAGTTTCCCTGTGTTCTCTGGCCGACTTGGACTGCTTAACCCCTCCCCCCTTGCTGGTGGGAAAGCATGGCGTCTGCTCCTCTGTTGGGGCTTAGGAGCTCCAAAACCGGGAATCCTTTCTCTGCCTCCTGGCAGCACTTTGTTTCTTCTGTTTCCCCCTTCTCCTGTTTCTGTGCACCAGCGTGCGTGCAGCCTGCATGACTAGCCTCTAGATCATGCACCATGGCTCCTTCTCTCTTCACTGTCAAGGAGCAAGAAGAACACCCCCTAATTGGATTTTACAAAAATACACCCCTCATATGGCCTAAATCCTGCCGATTAGAGCCATTGGTTGATGCCCTCACGGTGTTTACAGATGGTAATAAATCTGGAACTGGTGCCTACGTGGTAGAAGGAGAGGTAGTTCCAGTTGTTGTGCCATCAACCTCAGCTCAAAGAACAGAATTGTTGGTAATTATGTGTGTTTTACACAGGTTTCAAAATCAGCCCATCAATATTATTTCAGACAGTAAATATGCAGTTGTAGCTACCAGATCTGTTGAGACTGCCATTATCTCAGCCAGTCAATCAGAAATTTCCTCCCTGCTGATTGAATTGCAAGACCTCATTCTTTCTCGTGGTGCCCCTTTTTATATCGGACATCTTAGAGCACACTCAGACCTCCCAGGGCCTATAACTGAAGGGAACCATATAGCTGACATGGCCGCACGCTTTCATGTCTGTAGCGCCTTGGAGGATGCGAGAACTTATCATAAAAGGTGGCATGTCAATGCCCAAACTTTAAAAATGCGCTTTAACATCTCAAGAGCTGATGCACGAGACATCGTGAAGTCTTGTGGTAATTGTGTAACACATTTGCCTATGCCCTCCCTAGGGGTAAATCCCAAAGGGCTCTTACCTAACCATCTATGGCAAATGGATGTAACACATGTCCCTTCCTTCGGACAACAAAGATACGTCCATTTAAGTGTAGACACTTGCTCGGGGATTGTTAGCGCGACCCCCTTATGAGGGGAAAATGTCAAAAATGTAATGTCCCATTGCCTGCGCAGCTTTGCCTGCTGGGGAGTACCAAAACATTTAAAAACAGACAATGCCCCTGCTTATACTTCTGCAAGCTTTCGCAGCTTTATGGCCTGCTACAATATCCAACATGTTACAGGTATACCATATAATCCCCGAGGCCAGGGCATAGTGGAACGCACGCACCTGACCTTTAAAACTACCTTGCAAAGAATTCAAAAAGGGGGAATTGGAGAAGAGTATTGTACACCCAATGACCTCACCAATTGGGTTACCTTTATTTTAAATTTTCTCACGGTTGACAAGGACGGCACTTCGGCCGCGGAACGTCATTGGGGCCAACAGAAAATGCAGCAGTCAATGGTGAAATGGAAAGATGTCCTTACTGGCTTATGGAAGGGACCTGACCCGGTGCTTAGGTGGCACCGAGGTTCCCTCTGTGTTTTCCCACAGGATGCGCCTGCTCCACTCTGGGTGCCGGAACGCCTCACCAGGCTGGTGGCCGTGGAACTTGTGGAGGATGCTGGTGATGATGATGATAGCGACGACGACTGTCCTGCAGCCTGTTCCCATGAAGGCGGAGCCAGTTCAACTGTGGCCGAGACAAGAGACTGCCCAGCTTCAGCCCCTTTTTCAAATAGCTCAGCATAGAGTGCATTTTTCTCACCCGAACTCATGTTTGCTACTGATGCTTATCTTAATGCAACAGGTGTTGGCAGCCCAGGGCTCATTATATTCGGCATACGTCCCCGATCCACCCCTATAGCTCATAACAACTTATCCTTAGCAGTTAACTGTTGCTCAGCTTGCTTAAAACTTTGTAAACTCCTTGTTTTCTCACTTCCCTTCCCTGACGCATGCTTGGTATGTCGTAGGAACAATTATAGGAGTGTTAGTGGTAATTGTTCTTTTCATGTGCTTCTTGCCCTGTGCAATTAAAATCATACTCGCAGAGGTTTATAAGTTAAGAGCCATTATACGTAACCATCAGCTAATCAACCGCAGTAAGCTCAGAGAGCGGCCTTAAACGCCGCTCAAGTATCTCTTGGCTCCTCCTCCTTAAGCTGTTATGACAATCAATCTCTTTCCTCAAAACTAGGCAGGCATAAGAGCCTTGACGATTCTGGCTCAAGTACTCCTTCTAAAATGCATCTGTAGAATTGTATGACAACAATGGCTACAGCAATGGGCTTTTGTCTGAGCCATGATGGCTCTGGAGGCTAGCACCTCCCCCCCAAAAAATATGGCTTAGTACGCTGGGTCGGTAGCCAAAGACGGGTAAGACTGATCCCTCACCATAGCAACCTAAGACAGGGGCTCCTTGGCCCAGGGGAGTGCCCGATGACGGGTAAGCATGTGTGCTGAGGATTGGCAACCTAAGACAGGCACGATCCCTGCCATATACAAAATAAAAAAGGGGGAGCTGTGGGGAGCCATCCAGCAGATGCAAGGAGTCACGTAGATGGATGTGCCCGTGGATTGAGGAAATGAGGATGATTGGTTGAGGAGAATGTGGGCGCGCTCGTGATCAGCGCGTGAACAGCACTAGGAGCCAAGAGATATATGCATGATCACTGCTAGAGAACAAAAGAATCCTGCACGGTTACATAAGAGCGCACGAGGGCACTGCATGCACGGCATTCTGATTGGGCAGGAAGGGGGGCGTACACACGTGAATATATACAGCTGTAAATGCTTGGTTCGGGGGGTCGCCATTAAAGAAGTAATAAAGAAGCTTGCCACTCACCTCGTCTGCGGGTCGTTCTTGCGGGCCGAGAGCGACACTTGAGATGGCAAATAACTTTTCTTAGACTTTGTACTTCATCCTCAGATTTCAGTTATTCCTGCTTGCCTGTATCATGGAGAGAGTATTTCTCCACAGTCTTCTCCCTCCCCCAGAGTAGATTTCCATTGTTTCCAGGCCTACGGTGGGAGTAGGTTATTGTTCTCTTGTCCTCAACTACCATTTATTAGGGCTTTTCCTGACCATCCCATTTAAAATCTCATCCCTCAGGGTGCCTGGGTGGCTCAGTGGGTTAAGCCGCGGCCTTCAGCTCAGGTCATGATCTCATGGTCCTGGGATCGAGTCCCGAATCGGGCTCTCTGCTGAGCAGGGAGCCTGCTTCCTCCTCTCTCTCTCTGCCTGCCTCTCTGCCTACTTGTGATCTCTCTCTGTCAAATAAATAAATAAAATCTTTAAAAAAAAAAAAAATCTCATCCCTCTTTTAATTTAATCTTTTCCTATGGCTCCGTAACCTTAATTTTTCTCCTTTGTATTTATTACCATGAGATGTAATATATAGTTTGTTATATTGCTTTTTGTCTCTCTTTCCCACATTTTTGTCTTTCTTTTGTTGCCAGATCTTTAGAGCCTAAAATAGTTCTTGGCACATACTCAGTTATGAAAGCCCTATTGAATGAATTAACGAAAGCTCAAGTCATTTGAAAATATTATGGGTTTCTTTCTATAAAGACTTGAATGTTTTCATTCACAATATTAACAATATAGACTAAAATAATATGGACAATTAAAATTTAGCTTTTACATTTTTCTTTAATTGTAAAGTAGCCTTTAATTTTCCCTTAATACTGTGTGCTTACTCTAATAGGAAAAGGCCCAGTAATGGTGGTTTAACATACAAATAGCCACAGTAAAATGTAATTGTCTTAATAGCCAAGCATAAGGATTTCTTAGGAAGAATTACACATCATGAAACAACATTTTGTAAAATAGTCCTCTCAGAAGGTAAAATTTACTATTCTCTCCTTTCTTTTCCGGATGTAGTATCATAATGTACTGAAGCCACAGAAGAACATCAAAGGCATTTGGGTAACAGTTCCAGAGGAATTAAATAAAAGGTGGAAACTGAGGTGCATTAAATGTAATCAATTCCCAGCGCTCTCAACGCTCTCAGCACATGGTGTTAAATTCGCATATGCCATGTGAATGACATGCTTGATGGTAGTAGAGTTGTGAGATGTGTGAGATGGTGTAATTATGTGGCAGATGGGGAAGAATTGATATACTAAGACAGGGACAACCACTGAAAGACACTACACCAGGATAATGAAAAGCTTAGAAACTTTAAGACCCTTAAAACTTGGCAAACACCTTTGAAGGATGTTGAAATTCTATAGACCCTTCATTGCAGCCTCATACGCGGTTTCACTAAGGTATCAGGCAACAGGGAGTACCTCAACTGACAGCTGGCTTATGCTCATGAAGGAAAGAAAAGTCAAAGGAGCTGAGAACCTACAATTAAATCTCATATAAAAGACTGAGCAGCAACTCTAAAAAAATAATGTAGAATTGTGGAGGGTAACCTCATCTTTCATCTTCCATAGTTCAATAGTGGTTTTAAAAACATAAATCCCTGGGACCTACCCTCTGATTCCTTAATACAATATGTCTGAAATGGAGTCAAGAGATTTAGATTTGCAACTGTTGTCATGAAAAACCATTATATAACCTGTGCTGTAGAAATTACCCCTGACTCTTCATGGAGTATATTGGTGTTATGGCAAATTTATTATAGAAAAAAAAATTAAGTATGGTCAGTCTACCATTTTGATTTTCCTTCTTAAATTATGTTGGTTTTAGTGATGATGATGATCCTCTGACAGAATTCCCTCAACTAAAATCGAGTCAATCTTGAAAGTTTTCTGAAAGTGAAAAACTGATAACAGATTTGTGTCCTTTATTGATAATAATATAGGGGCCATTCATATTGAATAAGGTTCATATACCATAAATATGAATAATAAATCCCCTGAAGATAGAACTGAAATTATTCTTAAATAGATGTGTTTTTTCTCTATTTACATTATGTTACACACACACACATACACACAAACACACACATACACACACACAGCTTCATAATTAGAGACTCATTCCTTTTCTAATATTTTTATACTGAATTTATAGGTATAATTTCCAACTCCTATGGGTTTTAGGAGAGCGTTAGCTTCTTGCAGGCTGCTATTCAGTAATACCAGGGAGCCCAAATCATTCTCATTGAAATTTCCAGTGGAGGTAATCCTCCCTCATTTATCTAACTAGTAAATTGAAAAGAAAAAAAAATCCTATAACCTAACAGCATGAAGATTAGATATAATGAAAATTTGCCAGACATTTGTATAAAATGACAAATGTTGGTTTTCAGATGCTTGGTTCCCATTAACTCTAATATAAATTACTCAAGACGAATGGCGACATTTGGCATGTTTATCACTGCAAATCTAGGAGTTTGGTTTGTCCTTCCTCTGGAATATTTCATATACTTTCGGTAGGACAAAAAGAGGTTCTGTTTAGTCAATAAATTTTCCATTTCTAAAAGCTAAAAGTCAGTTTCCTTTTTAGTATTTGACGGTGCAGACTATTCATGAAACATTTAATTCTCATGTCTGAGTTTTGGGAGTTAAAATCTTATCATCTCATGCCCAGTGTTTAATTTCAATGTAACAAAAGGAGTAAATAAAACTTAAAACTAAGTTAATAACAAATTAAATTCAGTCATTCGGTCATATAAAATTTGGCAATTATACTTTCATATGCCAAAATGTATTCTTATGTTCATGCATCAGTTGCCAGAACATTTAAGTAGAAATAGTCTTATGTTTTCATTGGCATACATCTGAAATGAAAGCTGGTATTTATATTAGGAGTAGGATAGGTAAACCTTTAAGTAAATTGTTTAAATTATTTATTAAATTATGATAATGAGGTTATTTTGTAATTTAAAATACAGAACATAATAAAGTCTTGTTTAAACACTGTTATAAAATAAATTTGCAATAATTTCTATATGCTGGGGTCTGGACAATTCCATTTAATAATTTGTGGAAAAATGAATTAAGCACTTTTTAATGATCACAGAATCCTATGGGATATATTATGTATTAATGCGATTCAAGTATATAATGGAATATCAGTACATGTGAACATCCAAGTGGATGCAGTTCTTAAATTGAAAACAAACATTTTTCATTAGTAAACCTAGTGATTCAAAATAGTCTTTGAGCTGGACTTTTTCTGGAATATCTGATTTTGTCATTCTTATTGTACACTCTTCTCCGATTCTTGCTTGTATGCCATTATGCTCTATATCCCCAAATTTTCTATAGTAGAATGATCTTTTTTTTTGTAAAGATTGTTATACTACTCAGAGAAACTTTGATTTCCTAATACATATAATTCTTAATATATTTGTTACTTTACTTCAGAGATTTCACTCTTTACTTCTAAATATCTAGATTTCCACTTTCCTAGAAATTTCTCCACAGATTTGAATATTTAGTCAAAGACTGAAAAACTTCTATATAAACTTTCCTCACAAATGACTTTTTTAGTTGTTGTATGGTAAGTGTGAAAGAGTTATATACGCTTTGGGAACTAAGAAAATGAGGTTGAGATGTTCACCGAAAAAATATCTTCAGCATTTTTGGTTATTAATGGTATCACTTTCTCAAAATTCCAAAAACATTTTATGCCTTGAGGAACTTGGAACATTTTAGTTTAAGTCAACCAAGACCATGTGTATTTGGACTACATCTTAATGTAGGCACTTGAGCTATACATCTTTTCACACTTGACTCTGATAAGAAATGTCTTGCAACTAGAAGTCATAAGGACTCACTATGCCTCCTGCCATCTCTTCAATATTTATTTTACGTATTTTATAAATCCTAAAATGTGAAAAACAAGAAAACTTGAGTTCAGTCAACTATAAGTATGACAAAAGATAAAGCAAATTAAATACCAAAAAAAAAAAAAAAGTGCATTTCAAAAAAAAAAAAAACAGCTTTGTGTTTAAAGTGAGAGGTGTTACGGGGGGGGGGGGGGCACTTACACTTCCGAGGCTATAGAAATTCCTATTGAGAATAGCCAATTTCATAGTTGAGATATAGAATTAAGAAAATTCTAAAGAAAGAAAAAATGAGGAAAAAAAAAAGCTAAATGTCTATTTTAGGTTACAACATCCTCTGACATAATGCCACCAGTATGCTGCAGTGTCGGGAGTGTCAACAGGACCGGCATGGTCTTAACTCCTTCCTTAGGAAATATGTGATTTCTTTGTATTTTGTGCCAATACATCTCTGATTATATAATAGAAACCAGTGGGAAAATAAGATGTCCCTTATAGCTAACTATCCTGAAAGACTCCATTCATTAAAGGAAAAGATTAAAAAGTCACACTGAGTAAAAAGCATGCTTGCAGATAGTTAGCAGCAGCTCTTAAAATGGCAGCTTCTATAAGAAAGTGCAGGTTGAAAGGCAGAGTTGGTCACATATCACACATTCACCCGCTACTTATTTCTACATGTGAAGTAAGTAACCCTATCAGCAGCAGTGCCAATAGATCCTCAAACATAAAGGCCCCTCATAGCAGTTGTGAGAACAATCAGGCAGCATGGTCCCTTTTCATGTTGGAAACCAGCATATTTCAGCTCTGCCATATTTGTAGGGGTTTTGGCATCTGTTCAGAATCTCTTTAAATGTGCTGAGAGTTCTCTTCATTTCTTCTTCCATTAGAGTTCTCCCATCAAACAAGCCTACATAGCTGAAGCCCAAAGGAATCTGAACCCTTACATGAAGATTAACGTGTGCTCATCCAAAAAGTAGAACTCCATGGCAGACTTTGAACTAGTCAACCAGGAGTTATTACATGCTGACACTGGTGCCCTAGATGCACATGCTCAGGAGGAAATGCAGCTGGTATCTGATTGTTTCACAAGTGACACTGAACTCTGATTTGAATGAGGCAGAGGTTGTGTATAAACCTGCTCTAAGAATGTCAGACTTGCAGCCATGAACTCCCAGCAATGACCTTCAGCAAAACAATGAAGTTGACTTTTGCTCCCTCAGCAGTGCTTTGCTAGCATGTATTGTGTTATAGGAGATCATCCAAATGCTGGTAGGAACGATGGACTCACTCGGAACCCACTACCCCCACTTCCATTAACATGGATTGCAGAACTGTTTTACAGTGTGTTCCCACAACAAAAGCCCTCCAGCTGGTAAGGATATATTCCAGGACAGAGAGCTCAGAAGGGTGGGAGACATGACACCATTAAAGCACACTGAAAACATTTTTTTTTAAATTTTTTTTTGTAGTCTACAAGCTTGTCAGATAAAAGACTTTGAGTGAAAGCTCTGTTAAGGCAGAGCTTGGGAACAGCATTAGCTGAGAGACTGTTTCGATGCTGTGATCTGCAATCGTACAGCCGAGTTCAATCTGTGCAGAAGAAATGGTCTCTCTGCAGGGCGAGCCAGCTACAAGCTGGGCTGAGTTCTAACAGAGGCAACAGGCTTGGCTGAAGCATGAGGTTAATGTATAAAGTGTGTGTGCTGATCATAGAGGGAACTGTTTAGCCAGCTCATTTCTCAGCACAGTAATACAATCTTGGAAGAAGCATCACTACAATTTGGAACAGAACGGAAGAGATTCGTGTTTTCTGTGCTATCACACTGGTGATGTCCAGTCTCATCTTTTCCCTCAGTCTGGCTTCTTATGGTCCTCATGGGGAATAAATGAAACTTAACAGAAATAATTCTGTATGAGATTTATTAGGATTATGGATTTTTTAGGCCTTGTGATATGGTCAATTTTATTCTAGAGGCCTGTAAATATATAAATGAATAAATGAATGAACGAGTGAATGAAATCTTCTTCGAACTCTGATGTTGCTGTTCACCTATCCTAAATTTCAGAGTCATCTGCCTGAAAGATAAGCGATGTGCAGCCTCCCAGAGCTACTAATGCTATCCCACCACAGCATCCAGAGAAGGATGCTCTCAGGTAACAAGTGTTAAATCAATAAGCTCTAACTCACATTTACAATTCTTATTGCCCCATTTTAGGCATCCCATTATTGTTGTGTCCTTAAATTAAAGTTAAAGCGAGGGTTTTGTTTGTTTGTTTGTTGTTTTTTTTCTGTATTCTCACAAGAATACTCCATATACCACCTCACGATTTTGTTAACCCTTTCCTGAATTTGTTATAACTATATATCTTTGTTCTTCTTTTCACGAAGATGAAGGTATTCAGAGGACAGCTGTTATTTATTTATTTATTTATTCCTACAACTAATGTTTTCTGTGACATAGAAAGTACCCAGTAAATGACTGCTGAATGAAAGTTAAAAGACAAATCTAATAAGCACAAATGCATGTTATTTTGCCCCTCTGGAACTGTGAATTTCAAAATATTTTATTTTATTTTACTTTTTTGCTCATTGACAAGAGGAGCAATGGGCAACTCTAATTAATTAATCAGTATAAATGTATTACTGTGTATACTCTATGGAGATTAGTAACAGGCTGAGCCTCAGGTGTGGGGCAAGGACTTGGCGGAATTCCTCCTTCTCCCATGTTAGTCCATCATCCTTCTTATCCAAAAAGGGAGGCTAATAAATTATAATAGCTGTGACAGCTACTTCTGCTCTCTGCTTACCGTGTCATAAGTTGTTACATCACAGGCAGATTAAAAAAGAACTTCACAGTTTTCAAGTCTTATAAAATATGATTCAATATACTCTGTCTTTTCTTTAACATGTTATTTTCAACAAGCAGAATTCTTTTACTGTGAAAAAGAATGTGATTTGAATGACTCGAAAACAAAATCTAGATCAAAATAGCTCCCTCATTGACCCCATCTAAAACTGCCATCTGAATATTCAATTTGGATTAAGGAAATGAAGTTTAAGCGTAAGCGATATAGGGCAGAGTTAATTATATGAGACATTATTCCTCCCTAGTATCTAAGTTTAAATTAGTAACAGAGATATGTGGGGTTGAAAGGGAACATTAAAGATGATCAAACTGCAGTATGAAGAAGTTGAATCTTATTTTTTTAAGTTATGCAATATTGAGGAGAAACAAGACTAGAACCCAAATATATTGGTACCTAACACAAAATTTTCACCAATCCAGGATAATCCCAGAGTAGGGTAAGAAAATGTGCATGGGGAGGGGGCGCCTAGGTTGCTCAGTGGAGTAAAGCCTCTGCCTTCGGCTCAGGTCATGAGCTCAGGGTTCTGGGATCGAGCCCCACATCAGGCTCTCTGCTCTGCAGGGAGCCCGCTTCCTCCTCTCTCTTCTGCCTGCCTCTCTGCCTACTTGTGATCTCTGTCTGTCAAATAAATAAATAAAATCTTAAAAAAAAAAAAAGAAAGAAAGAAAATCTGCATGGGATGTGTAATTAGAATGTCCTAGTTTTTCACTCTGGGTGACTCACTTACTTTCTATATGATGTGAAATTTCTGAGTGATCGTTTTCTCATCTATACCAAAAAGATATAATTGACCTCAAAACCTTTGCATTTAGGGGCACCTGGGTGGCTCAGTCAGTTGAGTCCTACTCCTGACTTTGTCTCAGGTCATGATCTCAGGGTCTTGGGCTCTGTGCTCAGTGAGGAGTCTGCTTCGCTTCCTCTCCCTCTCCTTCTGCCCCTCCCCCCATTGCACATGTGCGCTCCCACATGCTCTTTCTTACTCTAAAATAAATGAGTGAATCTTTTAAAAAAAGTTTACAATTACTTAATGAGACTAATTATATAGGTGGTTTGTAAAAGCACTACAAAATATATAGTGTATTATCACTTCCAAGCGATATGAAGATCTTATGAAGATTATATGAAACCCAATCATTCTCTTCTCCAGTGAATGTTTTCAATATTATCTCTTTTTACTCATAAGCATTTTATTTATTTTAGAATTTACTTCATAAACAAAAACATAAACATGAATCCTTCTGAGTTGGTAAAGTTATTCAATATTATTGAACTCTGTATCCTTTTCCTGAAAAATTTAATCATATATTGTCTCCCAGGTTTTTGTAAAAATTAAATAATATATGTTCAAAACTAAAAAAACAAAAAACAGAAAACAAAACCCCATAAAACACAAAACACACAATAGCATGATGCCTAGTATATAGTAACACCCAAACCATTCTTTCTCTTCCTCTTCTTTTCCTTTTAGTGTTGCATTTATGGTGGTTGATTTTGGTAGTGGTGATGGTCTCAGATTCTTTCTATGTTCCCAGAGTGGTTGTATATCTGAGAGCAGCAAACATTTTTCCCATTTCATAAGTGCTTATTGTCTAGGGTGAGACTGCATACACAGCAAGTAAAAATCCATCAGTAATCATTAACTTCACCAATAATCATTAAGTAATCATTACTTAAGCAGTAAATAAATATCAACAGGATAAGTAGAGTCAGGGTACCATCTGAATTCTGTAGATGATGAAAAATGAACAAGTAAGAAGATTTAAAAATACTGTGGAACATCTAAAGATAAATCTCAGACCTCAGCTAATTTACAATTTGACCTAAGTATTACCCTGCCTATATATGTGACCTTACTCCAGGATCTAAATTAAAATCAGCATCCTAGAAGTTGTTTCTATTGAGTATACACAGGAATATAAAATGGAGATTTATATGAGGTAGGTAAATTACATAATTCTTGAAAGTAAAAATGTACCAGAAATTTCAGTGACTTGACAAAATACGAGTTTGTTCTTCTTGTTTTTTCTTATATGTAGTCCAGTTTTAATATTCTTGCTTGGGCAGCTTTGCACAAAATTGTGACTTAGAGACCTGGCCATTGCGTGACACTGCTCTCTGGCATAAGACTGCATAGTCGATAGAAGATGACACAGGAGTTTTTAATTTCTGGCTTGGGGGTGTTAGATGTTATGTGGACATTGCTGGTCACATGATCCCCCAGAGCAAAGATGCTAGGAAGTGTCTTCCTGTGAGTCCACAAAGATGAAACTATGCAGGGAATACATACATTATGTCTGCTAGAAACTGCCTTTCCTGTAACCAAAGAGTCTTTCATGGTAAATAGGCAGACCCACTTGATTGCAAAAGCTCTGAAAAATGTGATTGTCCAATGTAGTCAAGAAGAAAGAGATACTATTTGGTGAACACAGAGTGTTGCATCAGTCCCAGTAGAAAAGATGGAAAGACTTCCCTTTCTGGGAAAATCACTGCTTATAAAAAGAATACCAGAAAAGGCATGAGAAAATATACTTCTGCCAACTATTAAGAAGGCACAGCATTAAGAAAGGCAACCATCAGTGTCTGACAATAAAAAGCAATGTGAAATTATTTGGTATTCCTGAACAAACTGTTATTTTATTCCTGCTACATCTGATAAACAATATGTTATTTACTTGTAATATCTTTCCATTCTTGGCTGATAGGTAAATTCCTAATCATTTTCCAAAATTAATTCAGCCGTCAAAACCTCTGTTAAGACCTACTAATATACTTTCTTCTCCCAATACACAGAACATTTACCAATCTTCTGACCACTTCTCTTCATACTGCATTGTATTTCTGTGTTTGTTTATATGTTTCTTGTAATAAACTCTGAGGAAACAAAATGAATGAAGATTTCTTCTTGTAACTTTCAGATCTAGAATAGGGTGTGACATGTAACAGATGCACAATAAATACCTATTCTTTTTTGGAATTTTTGGTTTAGTAGTAGATCATTGACCAACTTTCCGTTTCAATCCATGGCTTCACACAACTTTGAAAAACACATTTTATCAAATGGTTATTAATAAGTTTTCTAGGAAAAAAAGTTCTACCACATGAATTAAGATGATTAGACTATATGTGTCTTTTGTACTTGGAGTAAGAAGAAAAAAGAGTATGGTAGGATGAAATAAATGGTTTGAAGATTAGGAGATGACTGAGCAAAGTGATTTAGGAAATATAACTTTCATGTGAATTGTGAATTTAGCTACCACATTTACAAAAGTAGAAAGAGCTAAAAAATTCCTTGAGACACATTCCATAAGCCTTCTTAATGTAATACATTACAATTTTGAGAAAAGGACCTCTTTTTATCTATGATTTTTGAACTTGTTGTCCTCAGATTATTCATTATTTAAATTTATTTTTATTTTACAGCCTTTTGATAATACCTGAGTCCCAAGATCTTCAAATTGTGTTTGTAACTTCTTAAGAAATGATAGCCTACTGAAAAATAGGTGATTCAGAAATATATAATTCCTAATTATCCATAGTTTGGTACTGTGCAAATATTTTTCAATAATTATGCTTATTTGGTCTGCTTTAGTGAAAACATGGATATTTTATTTTCTTAGAAAATATATTGTTTACATTGTTGCTAGATTACTATTTCACACACAGTATTCAAATTAATTTTGAATTACCCTAGGTATTTTTGTGATTCAAGGATAAAGTAAGGACTTCAAGTCTTTTTTGCTGGATATATAAAACAATAAAAAATAATAGGCAGTAATAATTAAAATGAAATTTGCTACTGATAGATACAGTTTCTTTCATTGCTTTCCAAAAGCCAACTGCAAAATAACTAAGTCATTTCCCATTGCTTTGTCTTCCCTCAGATTATTACACTGGATCCAGACTCCCCCAAATACAAGATTGTTGGCACTGGTTCTCGAAGCAAATCCCACTGAGAAGGAAATAAAGCAAACGAGAACATTAAACTAAGAACATGATAATTTGATCTGATCATTTTGAGAATGCTGGCTATTTTAACAGAACATGTTGCACTGATTCTCATTTTTGTGATGTTAAATATGGACTATTACATTGCAGCTTTCTGTGACAAGTAAGTAGTATCAACATGTATCCTTGATCTTCACCCATTCTAGAGTGGGTCACTACAACTTACTTCAGCACCCTTTGTATTCTTCCTGGTTTCATCACTCATTAAAGCAGTCTTCTATTGACACACTTTAATACAATCCAAACCAAAGGACCTATTTCCTTAAGAATGGCTCCTGGCTCTCATATTCTTCCCCAGCTATTCTTAACTTACACCTTGCACAGGTTCAATGATTTCTGGTGCATCAGCTCTTTACCTGAATATTAGTCTGTTATTGAACTTGAGTGCTATGACCAGTGCTCATAGTTTTTCAACCACAGACATTCTAAACAATGATTTAAGAGTTTTTCTGACTTCTTAAACCATCCTAAGGATTGATAATTCTTAGCCTCACCCACCTGCTGAAAAATTTAGTAACTGTCATTTTATTCATGTTGATTATTCTCTTAGAATAAAATCATAGAAATTACTTCTACAGTCAAGTGTACACAAGTTTAGGACTACTCATGCATTTTGGACAGTTGTCATCCAGAAAAGTTATATTCACGTGTTCATCTACATTTTCATTCCACTTTTCCTTTTATGAGTTTGCCATTTAAACACACCTCTACAATAATGTATATTACTTTTCTAAGGACAGAGATATATCACCAAGTTATTTTAGAGAAAAAAAATCATTACTTCATGTAATACTTAAAGACACGAGCTTTAATTTATGTAAAAGTTGTAACAATTGTACATCTGTATGTGTTAGTAATATCATCTCAAAATATATAAAGCAGAAACTTATTGAACTACAAGAACATTTATAATTTACCAGAATTGGGCGCCTGGGAAGCTCAGTTGGTGCCTTTAGCTCAGGTCATGATCCCAGACTCCTGGGATTGAGTCCCGCATTGGGCTCCCAGCTCCATGGGGAGTCTGCTTCTCTCTCCGAACTTCTCCCTTCTCATGCTCTCTCTCACTCTCTCAAATAAATAAATAAAATCTTAAAAAAATAATTCACTGGGATTTAGGTGACTTTATTTTGTTATTAGAATCACCTTTCAATGTAATAGTTGATATATTAAAATAATTTATGTAATATTTGTTAATTATAAAGCTTAAATATAATATAAATTTATAAATATAGTTCTTTGATCAGTAGCCTGTATCTTTTCACATGGTTATCCCACCCATTAAGGTCCCTCACACTCAGTATTATTTACATTACTGACCACATCCAATAAAGTACTATTAACAATTCCTCACATGGAACCCTTACTCCAGCTTTACTCCCTAACTACAGCAAAACCATAAACTCTCACCCTCACCATCATACTTCCCACCGTATCTTGCCTACCCATGCCGGCAATCTCAACCCCCCCTTTCCCTACCAAGAGGAGATGATATTTATCATATGCACTCTTTATTTTGTCACTTCTTTTGGATTTAAATTCCACTGGGCAGTAATATTTTGTTCTGTTTTGTGTTGTTCACTGTGGTGCCTTCACGACTAAAACAATGCCTAGAATAGTTCTAAGGACAGTAGGTGAACGGGAATTCTGCCAAATAGACAGTGAGTATACCACCCTCATTATCTTAATTTTGTAATTAAATTCAGGTTATTTAAAACCTAACCAAGCAAAATAGAAGCTGGTACAAAATGTGCACATACATCCTTACTATCATATAGTGGTAATCTATGCTTGTCACCTTTCTATCCTGAAAATTTGCAGGCTAACCAGGTACCTACTTAATTAGATCCCTTTTCTATATTTCTAGCCCAAATCCTCCAGTGTTTATCACAGTTATGAATATTTGCATTTCCTTCATTGTGGTCTCTGATTTTTATTCGCTCATCACATTTTCTACATTTTTTTTGGTAAATTTGATGACATTTCTAGAGGGCCTGATATGAAGTAGTAATATTTCTTAAACAAGTATCAGTCCTTGCTCCTTAAATTATATTTTCTACTGAAAAATCCAAAATGGAATCATTAAAATTGGAGGTTAATTAAAAAATGCATTAATTCCTAACCAATTCTATGATCTATATTGTTATAAATTTTCTTGTAATCAGAGAAAAATTTAACTTCATACAAATGAATTCAAATATTTTCAGCGGGATTAGGGATTTAATTTGGATATAGTACTTTGTGGTTTAGGGAAATCACAAAAGTCACCGATAAATAGGTTTCTAGAATTGAAGATCAAAAACCGTGTAGCTAGTTTTTATCTATGGTTTCAATTATTTTACTGAATTTCAAAGTATATTAGCTTTTCCTGTTTTGATTCTATCTTTTGAAGCAGCATTCAGAGTTAAATCGGAGTTCTTGTTTAGAAAGTTGTACTCACTATCTCAGCTGTATTAACTACAAATGCCAGATACTTCAACTATAAATATCATTCCATTTATTCGGTAATGTCTTCTTTCCTTTCCTAGCATTGCTCTTTGACTTTCATTACTGTATATCCATTTTTTTATTAATAAAACATTCCACTATCTTAAATAAACCAGTGATTTCCAAAGGATATTTATTCTATGCTACCAATTTTTTTCATAGCAAAACTGTTACTCTTTTTTTTCTATCAGAAATAAGAAATTAAAAATAGAACTTCCCTATGACCCTGCCATTGCACTCCTGGGTATTTACCCCAAAGATACAGATGTAGTGAAAAGACGGGCCATCTGTAACCCAATGTTTATAGCAGCAATGGCCACGGTTGCCAAACTGTGGAAAGAACCAAGATGCCCTTCAACGGACGAATGGATAAGGAAGATGTGGTCCATATACACTATGGAGTATTATGCCTCCATAAGAAAGGATGAATACCCAACTTTTGTAGCAACATGGACGGAACTGGAAGAGATTATGCTGAGTGAAATAAGTCAAGCAGAAAGAGTCAATTATCATATGGTTTCACTTAATTGTAGAGCATAACAGATAGCATGGAGGACATGGGGAGTTAGAGAGGAGAAGGGAGTTGGGGGAAATTGGAAGGGGAGGTGAACCATGAGAGACTATGGACTCCGAAAAACAATCTGAGGGGTTTGAAGTGGCAAGGGAGGGTGGGAGGTTGGGGGAACCAGGTGGTGGGTATTATAGAGGGCTCAGATTGCATGGAGCACTGGATATGTTGAAAAAATAATGAATACTGTTATGCTGAAAATAAATAAAAAATAAATTTAAAAAAATATATAATATAAAAAAAAAAGAAATAAGCAACTACCCCACTACAACTCCTTTTTTTTTTTTAATTTTATTTATTCCTTTGACAGAGACAGATCAGAAGTAGGCAGAGAGGAAGGCAGAGAGAGGAGGAAGCAGGCTTCCTGCCGAGCAGAGAGCCCGATGCAGGACTCAATCCCAGGACCTTGAGATCATGACCTGAGCTGAAGGCAGAGGCTTTAACTCTCTGAGCCACCCAGGCGCCCCCCCACTACAACTTCTAATGCCACTCTTTATATTCCATATATACAACAAACACATTAAGTTTAATCTAATAAAGACAGTCATGCAACATGGGGAAATAAATATGTGCGTGTGTGTGTGTGTGTGTGTGTGTAATATTTTCTCCCAACCAGAAGAAGAGCAGATGGGATGATCAGATATGGACAAAGAATATAGCTATAGAACAATGGTGCCAAAATGTGGTTCTTGTAAAGGCAGCATAACATCATGTAGGAACTAGACTTACTTTCAGAGCTTCTGTGTATAGGGTCCAAGGTCCAGCTTTCTCTGCTTTAACAGATCCTTGAGGTAATTTTGATGTGCACATAATTTGGGTAACCACTGGTATACAGGTAAACAGATCTGAGTTAGAATCATATCTTTTTCACTTCCATGTATGAGATAATATGGGCTGAATGCTTATGAATGTCCCCCAAAGTTCATATTGAAATCCTACCTCCAAGCTGGTAGTTCTAGGAGGTGGAGCCTTTGGAAAGAGCCCATATCTTCAAGGTGTAGCCCTCATGAAGGGAAGTAGTCCCTTATAAAAGAGGCCTGAGAGACAGTTTTGTGTCTTCTTCCATGTGAGAGAACAGTGAAAAGATGGCCATATATATGAGGAGGGGGGCCTTCACTGGATATCGGATCTGCTGACCCCTTGATATTGGACTTGCTAGCCTCCAGAACTGTGAGAAATAAACTTTTGTTATGTATGAGATACATAGTCTATTTTTTTTTTTTTTTGTCATAGTCCAGAGACCATTAAGCTTTGAGGGAGTTCTATGACTTTTGTAAACCTAGAATACCCTCCTCTATATAATGAAGCTAGTTATTTCTGTACTGAAGCTAGGTGTAGGTAAGTGTGTGAGTGTGTGTGTGAGAGACAGAGAGAGATAGAGGGAGAAAGGGAGAGAGAATTAACTAGAAAACATTTACCACTGTATCTGTCACATAACAGCTTCTTAACAAACCCAGATTTTCCTATGCCATTTACTACATAATCTGCTCAAGGAAATCTGTTCACATAATAATTACACTTTCGGGGGGGAAGCTAATTTGATAAGCAACGATGTAAGGGAGTCTTCTAAATAATGGATTTTGTGGCTTTCCTATTCTGTGAATTATCCAGTGGGTACAAAATGGGGGAAGCATATCCAAGCATTGTGTCATGTTCATATGTGCAGGGAGTATCCCCCTTAGACCTGGGCAAGCAAGACCTTCCCTGATCAGGGCTCCCTATGTCAGCTCTCAGTTCTTTAGATGTCTTCCTCAAACTTTTCTCAGTCCCCCTCAGATGTCTTGGACATCTTTCCAGCTTTCTGGAAGCACCAGAAAGCAGGTGGTCTGAGGACTTGACCTGGGCCTGCTTTAGTCCTGGGTCCAGCAGCACCTTCTACAAAATTTCCAAAACTCCTCCTCCTCCCTGGGTGTCTAGGATAGCCTGGATTCCCCCAGGCACCAGAGGTTGCCCCATGTATCAGAATAACCTTTCCACTTTCCAAGCAATAGCAGAATGAATTGACCCTTCTTCTGAATCCTATCAAAATGCAAGGTCAAGAGGCTTTAACTATGATGAACATTGGGAATATAATTCTCTTTTTCTTTTTACCTTTATTATGTCCTTACTAAATCATATATAAATATGCTGGAGAAATAGTGAACAGATTAGTATTATATAACTTTTATTTATTTAATTAAAGTTCTTATTTAAGTTCCAGTTAGTTAACATACAGTGTAATATTAGCTTCAGGTGTACATTTGCATACATCGCCCAGTACTCATCAGGACAAGCCAAGTGCCCTCCTTAATCCCCATCACTGACTCCACCCATCCTCCCATATACTTCCTCTCTGGTAATCATCAGTTTGTTCTTGACAGTTAAGAGTCTATTTCTTGGTTTGTCTTTCTCTCTCTCTCTTTTTGTCCCTTTGTTCATTTGTTTTATTTCTTAAATTCCACATAAGAATGAAATCATATGGTATTTGTCTTTCTCTGACTTCCTTATATCACTTAGCATAATACACTGCTGCTCCTGCCACCTCGTTGCACATGCAAAGCTACCCATAATCTTACCACCAACCACCTATATTTAACCTCTATTTTACATTATGTTTTTTTGAAACTGGAGCTTCATATATAACTGAACATGAATATATATATGTGTGTGTGTGTGTGTGTGTGTGTGTGTGTATACACACATATATATATACACACATACATATATATATGAAATCATAGACATAAGGTTTTGAAACTTTATATAAGTTAACAATTTTTGAACATCTTGTCATATTGGTAAATGGAAACATATATTTTATTTGTATAATCTGTTTTATTCTGTTTCAGAATTTATTTAGTTATTACCTCGCTGAGTGTTTTCATTACTTCCAAAGCAAGTAACATGTTGATAGACAATGAGGTACATTTGCATTTGTTTTTGGTTCATTTTGGCAATGAAAACTATGAGTCAGAAAACACAGTCATATATTTGCTGACGGAAATGTAAATTGACAAAAATATTTTGAACGACAATTTAGAAATATGTATCAAAAGCCTTGAAAAATAAACCTCCCAACTTGGAGTCAGCAATTATTTTTAACAAATTTATTCTGTACAAAAGGAGTGAAAGAATGAAGGAGGTATATAAAAATATATTTCAAAAATTATTTGTAACACTAAACTATAAACTGAATTTCATTATGCTTAAAATTATATATAATAAAAATAATTTTTTTGAATGAATATTTGATATTTTCTTTTTGTACTTCAGATGGTTTACATAGCAATACTTTAGTGGTTCTTTTTAATAAATATTTGTTTATTTAATGTTTACTTTTATTTGGGCAGAAAGAAAATAATAAGGAAGAAAATTGATATATCCAAATATGCTATATATCTCAAAATAAAATATAAAATATTAAAATATTACCCATTTTTGTAATAGTGCTCGATTGCTCATTTTAGGAACCAGAAGCCAACTTTCAAATCCATATATAAAAATGAAATAGGGAAAATTGCTATATTCTTTATTTAACTTAGAAAAATGGTATGTAATATGACCAAAAATAAAGATTATTACAAGTTACACAATATAACTTCTAATATACAAAGACATTTCCTGTAAAAAAAAATCTGTAGCTAAACTGTGTTCATAATATCTAAAATATTCTGGTGAAATAATTTCACATTTTATTTTTAGAGTGTGACTCATCTATTAATATCAGGAAATTTCCACTAAATTTTAAAATATTTATCCTTAAGTTGTATTAGTTATTAGGCTGATGCTCAGTTAACAAAGTCATGGAATAGTAATCCATGCAATTTATGAAAATTTAGAGGTTTTGCAAATTTTACAATAACTGATTCTGTAATTTTTTTAAAATATGGGCTTAATATAGGTGCTTATGAAATGTAAGTGGATTTGTGTTTAAAACCTGAGTATTAACAATAAGAAAAATATTAATTGGTTTGGATGAAGCAAATTTAATATCAGTATGGTATTCCTAATTCAATTTTATAGTTATTAATATGGTTTACAACAGAATCATAAAGGAACATATACACAGGTGATTAAGCATAATTTCTAAAAAAATCTAGAAAATAAATTGCTATTATCAAACTTTAAAATGATTTAAAAAGATGGGATTTTCAGGATAAGTTCTTGACTTCCTGTTGCTTAGCCCTAAAGGAATTACTGCCCATCACTTAACACACCCTTGTTGAGTTACCATGACTACCATTGCTCTGGTTACCATGCCAAAGTGTTCTTTGTTATTGATTCAGGAATTTAAAATTTCAAACGTAGAATTTTCAAACATAGAAATCATTTAATCCAAACATCAAATGTAATAAGTGAAAGAAGAAATCCAAAGCAACAAGAAAGAAACAGTTTTAAAAAGAACAATATATAGGTTAGACATATGTGAATATTCCTAGCATAGCTAATGTAGAACTTATTAATAAAAAATATACAAAAATAAATATTAAAAATATGCAAGCCATGAGAAAGAAAATTCATGTCTTTTTAACATATAAAGAGGTGCTCGATTTTGGTAGTTTTCAGATTAACTGTAAGTTAAAGCAAAAATGATAGATTAGCTTCATCCACCTAATTGGCAAATACTTAAGCACCATTCAAACTTTACAAAAAATGCAGGAAAATAGAAACTCTCACATATTACTAGTGGAAATGTGAGATGCTGCACACAACTTTTTTGAAACAGTGGGCATTCTTTTGTCATAAAAATAAACATTACTTTTAAAAAGCTTTTTTGACTATTCAATTCATATATTCATATAAAAGCACAATTATAAAATAGCAAATGCACAAGTTAATCATTCTAGCATGTCTTGTGGGGCCAAAAACAGAAACAATGGAAACGTTCAGGAGAAGGGGAATAGCTAAATGATTTTGGCATGTATATGTTATGTGATATTTTACAGATATGAAAAATGTTGAATTTAATATATACATATTGAGTTGAATAGTTTTCTAGGATACATTTTAAGGGGAAAAATCAAAGTAAAGAATAAACATTGTTGTATGATCCCACTTTTTTTTTAAAGAAACAAACATTAAAAATGACTATAAAGCTTTATGATTTTGTGTTTGTGAATGTTAACATGAAGTATGATGAAGGTGAATGTGTATGGATAAGAGTAATCACATTTTCTTTTTTTTAAATGTTTATGAGAAAGTTTCTTAATAAACAATGACTCAAGAGAGTAATGATTCTACTTTAGTTATGACATGATCATAATGTGGGTCAAATTATTTTATATCCTTTTGCTATGAAACCCCTGGAAGTTCTAGCCTAGGTAATTAGCCAGGGCATAGCTGAGCACCCCCAAAATCAAAGAATGCCAATAATGAAGAGGGAGATGAAAAGTAAACAAATGATTGTGAGCTTACAGTCCTATCCACTGACATGAGTAGGATAACTGTGTATTAACTGCCACATGGAGACCAGAGGAATAACACTGGAATTTAAATAATCACATAATACTGTGACCATGAAAGGTATACATTATGTGAAAAGTAGAACTAGAAAAAAATGTGCTCACTATTACAGGGACATATACAATACCATGTGTGTCTCTGCCAGGCTTTTCTGGGTATTTAATATTATTGTACCACCCTAATGCAGGTTTGAAATTAGAGTTTGTATGACGTATTTTATAAAATCTCCAAGCCAAATAATTAATGCAAAAAGAGATTCTCTTGTGATACCTCTTGTCAACTCAAATAAAGCAAATGTAAATGAGAATTTTCATATCTAAAGATGAAGATTCCATTCTTCCTATTCTTGTTCCAATAATAGAAGAAATTAATCTATGAAAAACTGGGAAGTTTTTCAGAATTACTTAGAGAATGAATGAATTCCTGTTTGAGTAGTAAGAAATATAAAAATAAGATAAAAGAATATGATTAAGGAGTGGAAATCTATTTCTCATTTTCATTCTATTTCCATCCAGGAAATGGGAAAATTAAAGAACAGGAATTCAAGAAGAAAGTTTTCAAAGGAGAAGCTAAAATAGATGTGTTAAAGAAATCTATATATAAAATGTATACTGATCTATTTAAGATATGCATAAAAAACTTTTGGTTAAAAATGACAATTAAGTGCATTGGAGCAAAAATAATTTCTTTTAAATGTGAATATAGGACTAAGAGTAAAGACATTCCAAACTAGAACTTTTTCACTCTACTCAAATTTCCTACAAATTCTCTACATTTTATTCTCAGCACTTGATGTTTCCATGACATATGGGGAAAAGAGAAAACATTAGTCATGAATTCTTTCAATATCATGCCCATCTACTTCCTACTATAATTCCTTATCTCTGGTTCAGAGAAAAAGCTACACTATCTCTTGAAGAAGACTAATCACCTGCACAACTGCCATTTTACTCTTAATATTTCTTCACAAATTACTTCATTACATGTGTGATCCCATTAGCAACATGCATAATTCCAAGTTAGCTCTCAGTAAGTTGCTACTGAGCAAAGCTTATTTGGTTCTCTAAAACAGACAGTTATACCACTGAGGAGAAAGGCAGATTTGAAGCTAGAATTTGAAAATTGAAAAGGATAAACCAGCAAAATATTAGCTGGGGAATAAAGAAGATTAAAAGAATTCTCTTCCAAAAACTGATAAACTTTTTTAATAGGATAGAGTCATTTAAAACATTTTGAAGTTGCACGAAATAAAATTGTGTCAAATGTAATATATTGCACAAAATATAATTCTATTATCCCAACTCACCACAGATTTATGTAATATAATGCATATTAATAGAAGAGAACAAATTGGAGGTTAAAACAATAACAAATATATTAATAGAAACTTTTTTGAGTTTCATGATGAAAATTAATAATTGTCAACATATGGTAAAATTTTCTGATTTAAAAGTGTGTCCAGTGCACTTGGGTGGCTTAGTTGGTTAAGCGTCTGCCTTCAGCTCAGGTCATGATCCCAGAACCCTGGGATTGAGTCCCACATCAGACTCCTTGTTCAGCGGGGAGCCTGCTTCTCCCTCTGCCTGCTGCTCCCCTGCTTGTGCTCACCTTCTCTCTCTTTCTCTCTCTCCGACAAATAAATAAATAAAATCTTTAAAAAAATTTAGAAGTATGTGTCCAGTGTGCCCATATTGCAGATAGCTGATCACATCACAGGGACCTCATTCATTCCCATCATTGGCCTTCTTTGCCAGTTTACAAATATACCCTTCAATTTTAGACACATGAGCTATGGACCTCACAAAATGTAATTAATAACTTTCACTCTTAGTCCTCCTCACTAGCCAGTATTTGGGGAGATGAGTGGGTAGAGCGGTTCCTGTGACAAATGTGCCACACACAGATAGACAGCATTCATACTTTATCCTCAATGACTGAACTGCAGTGCCTGAGTCCTCCTTCCCTCTGGAATGTTCTTTTTTCTAGAGTATCATTTATTTTCCCAGCTGTGTAAAACCTTTTATGTTGCTGAGGATAATTTCTATTTTGAGGATTAGTGATGATGCAGTTTCTAATATACCAAATATCATTATTAATAATCAAATAATAGTGATGAGGGGTATCATCATGGATTCCTTTAGTGGTGTTGTTTTGTAAGCTTTGGTGAGAATGACTGCCCTACCATTGAAAATGGTGATCTTTCTTAGCTCTTAAGACAAGAGAATAAGGCATTTATAATTTTTTTTAATTATTTTACTGCTAGTTGGGTGGTTATGGCAATTTCTGAAACAGTGGTTTTATTTTATTTTTTTTTAAAGATTTTATTTATTTATTTGACAGAGATCACAAGTAGGCAGAGAGGCAGGCAGAGAGAGAGAGGGAAGCAGGCTCCCTGCTGAGCAGAGAGCCCGATGCGGGACTCGATCCCAGGTCCCTGGGATCATGACCTGAGCTGAAGGCAGCGGCTTAACCCACTGAGCCACCCAGGCGCCCGAAACAGTGGTTTTAAATAAACCTTTCTTGTTGCTTATTCTGTACATTCAGTGAAATATGCTTTTAATAAATGCAGAAAATTACTTTGCAATACTTTCAAATGTAAAATTTTATATCAATTTTGAGGAAATATTTACCTTGTGGTACCCTACCTGTAAAAAACATTAAATCGAGTTTATTTGAAAGTTCTTCTTTCATCCTGTGCAGATGCCTATAGTGCAATAGAATTAATGAACAATAGAAGACTATAGTGCAATAGAATTGTTTATAACGTAATTAAACTTATTCAAATCAATCTTATTATTTTGGTGATTTCTTATTTATTAAGATATTAATATCTGCATGTACCTTTAAAAAGATACTGCTTTAGTAGTGCCTGGGTGTGCCAGTCAGTTAAGTAACTGACTCTTGAATTTGGTTCAGGTCATAATCTTAGGGTCCTGAGATAGAGATCCACACGGGGCTCCACATTGTTTCTATAATGTAAAATGTGTCTTAAATGTCTATTACTGGGGGTCCTAGGTGACTCAGTAGGTTAAGGAACTATCTCTTGATTTTAGCTCAGGTCACAAGCTCTGCATCAGGGTTCATGTTAGCTAGGGAGTCTGCTAGAGATTCTTTCTCTCCCTCTCCTTCTGGACCTCACCCCCACTGACTGGCTCTCTCTCTCAAATAAATACATAAAATTCAAAGAAATGTCTGCTACATATGTTATGCTGTTAAATATTTTGTTATGTGAATATCTTCTATAATAACCTTTTCAGGTTTTTTTCATAATTCTCTGAGGATCAAATCAAACAGTATATATGAATATGGTTGAAAAAAATGTAAACTTTTTGTAAGTAAATTATTTTATTATACAGGGGGAAAATATCATAGCTTCTTTGTGAAACTATAGCTCTTTCATATAAATAGAAATGTGAATTATGAGGTGAGGGAACTGTTGAAAGACTGTGGGTCATAGTGCACAGATTTAATGATACTCGTTTGACATCAATTTCTATTTACATGAGTGCTTATTTTTTTATTTAAATTACACATTTACAAGATTCATGACCTTCTCTTGTTTTTTACCATTACATTTTAAAAGTCATCATTTTCTAACACATGCATTGTATCCTTCTCTTGTTGATTCAAGCTATCAGTAACTCATATTAAAGGCTCTGAGAAGCCCTATGGGATGTTGTATTTAAATAAGAATTCATCAGTATTGTTTTCCTCATATAAAGTATTCCTCAAAATTTTGGAAAATAATCTCAAAGTATTATAATACTAGCAAATAGACTGTGAACAATTAATGAGGTGGTGTTTGGCGTTTGTGTGTGCAGCAAATTTTAAGAAACCAAGACTCACAACCATGGTTCAAATCCTATGTTAGTCTTTAATTTCTACATTCTTAAAATAACACCAGTAAGTCCTACCAGTAGAAATACTGAGATGATACAATGAAAATGGGTTTAAGGTCCTTTGCAGGGTAACTTGTTATAGTAAAGTTATCCCTCATTTCTTAATGACAAAAATCTCCTGTAAAAATCCTAAAAGCCTGATCTGAAAAACAAGATTCATGAGAAACAATCTGGTTTACAAGAGATTTTAAGGATATTAATACCCATATGGGAATTTACCATCCTAGAGCATAATTGTTCCAGAGGTCCAAGAACAGATCTACTTATCAAAAACAGCAGATACGGTCCAAGGTTATAAATCTGGAAAATAAAATAAAAGCCAAGACCAGTTGATTAAAATAAAAAAATACACACACACACACACATATATTTAAAATATGCTAAATATTTTAAATATATTAAATTTAATTATATTAACTATATTAAAATATATAATTATATTTCATATAAAATATAATATAATGTAAAATTTATGATACTATATAATAATACTATATATATTATATATTTATAACTAGAGTCAAATTGAAGCACTCATGTTGGAATATATATTTGATTCCTTCTCTTAGATATATCTTGTGGTAAACCAATGTATTAGGGTACATTTATCAAGTGAGCATAAAATTCAGTTAATTAATTATAGGCCAGGAACTATGGTAGTTACATGATTTAAAATACAATCTTTTTAGATTGGAGTGATCTTTTGTAGCCATTTCTAACAATATAAATTATCTTGTTAGTGGCTCCAAGTAGTTTAACCCATTGAACATGGTTGCTTCAATAATGTACATAATTTAGGTGGACATCTCAGAGATTTGTCTTTCACAGTCTCATTTTTATATCTTCTTAAAACTTCCTAAACCCTCTCGTGGCTAGCAAACTCCATGTCTTTCTTCAGGTGTGTAATGTGTTCAATCTAATCCTGTTTTGCCATCTTATCTCTGATATTGAGCTTATATTTTTGCTTTGACCTATCAAAAATTAAGCTCATGGGCCCAACTTTATAGAAGATATGATTTCTCTTTTCTTTTCTTTTTCTTTTTCTTTTTCTTTTCTTTTCTTTTTTTTTTTTTTTTTTTAAGGAAGCAGCAGGCAGCTTGTTTGCTCTGGCCAGCAGCAAATGACACATCCCGGCCCCCAACCACACAACCATGGAGGGGATCACACGGAGGTCAGGCAGGGGAAAGTCAGGCGGTTAGCATGTCAGCAGCGTTTGGGGGGCGCCCAATGAGGATGAGAGGTGTCTCTGATTCTGTGTCTGTGGTGGGAGGGGCTCTGCCGGTTGTCCGACCCCTTCCTTTGAGAGTCTGTCTCAGTGACCTTCCAATCCCCTGGAAACCACAGCACCCATCACCATGGATCCACCAGCAGGTCCCACAGCCGGGTTCCACTGGAGTCAGATAAGTCAGCAGAGAAGATGCTGGGGGCTGGGGAGCCACAGCCTAGCAGGGGACCCCCACTTAGAGCCTCCAGCCAGTCCAAGGAGTCTGTGGGGCCCCTGGGAGAGGGGGACGGGAGTTTGTGGGGGACGGGAGTGAGGAAGAGAAGACAGATGAGAGGCCTTCGGAATCCGGGGAGGAGGACAGCACGTGGAAGGAGCCGGGAAGTCCAAGGGGATGGGGGGCAGCGGGTCCTCGGGCTCCACCTGATCCTCCAGGATGTCATCAGTGCCCTGGTTCGGAAGCAACTGCGCCCTGCGGATGGCCTCCTGCCCCTCCTCCTCCAGAGTCAGGGCCGCTGTGGGCAGTGCCCCGGGAGGAGTCGGTGCTGGAGCCGCAGCCGCAGCCTGAAGTGGAGTCAGAGCCGAGCCGAGGCCAGAGTCAGAGCGGCCTCTTTTCTTTCTTTCTTCTTCTTCTTCTTTTTTTTTTAAATTTTATTTATTTATTTGACAGACAGAGATCACAAGTAAGCAGAGAAGCAGGCAGAGAGAGGGGAGGAAGCAGGCTCCCTGCTGAGCAGAGAGCCCTATGCGGACCTTGATCCTAGGATCCTGAGATCATGACCTGAGCTGAAAGCAGAGGCTTTAACCCACTGAGCCACCCAGGCACCCCACTGATTTCTCTATTCTAAGTGAGATATCTCACATAACCTCAATGCCAACATTTTTATTGTCAGAAAGTAAAACAAATGGGATGCCTGCTGAGGAGGTGCAGTTGGTTAAGCATCTGCTTGGATCAGGTCATGATCCAAGCTTCCTGGGATCAAACCTCACATCAGGTTCCCTGCGCAGTGGGGAGCCTGCTTCGCCCTCTCCCTTTGCCACTCCACCTGCTGGTGCTCTCTTTCTCACAAATAAATGAAATCTTAAAAAGATATACATTTTAAAAAGTAAAACAACTGAAGACTTTCAAAAAGAAAAAAATGAAACACTAATTTGCCTAAAGCAGCTTATATATAAAAGATGATAGTTGGATGATGATAGATAGATGATAGATGATAGATAGGTAGATAGATAGAAGAGAGGGAGGAAGGAAAGGAAAAGTTAAGAGAGAGAGAGGGAGGAAGGAGGGAGAAAGGGGAGAAAAAAGGGAGCAAGGAGGGAAGGAAGGAAAAAAGGATCATTATTTTGCCTATACTAAGAAAGAAGGTGCATAAATGACTAGGTGATTATCTTAGAATGTATACAATTTATGTAAACTCAAGTCCTATACATATAGTGCAAAGATATTTGGGATAAGTTAAAATGTATCGAGTATGGGATTACATATGTGGGGTATTATGGGACATTGGGATTTTTCTATTGAATTTCCGTTTACTACTGAAAAATTTCATGTGGGATTTGGAATTCCAAAGCCCTAATACTACTATGTTTAATACTCCAACATTTCTAGTCTTATTTGAAATACAAATTATATAATTCCTGACTTTGTGGTAATAGAAAAATATATTCTCTGTCTTTTAAAGGACAATTCCACTCCAGTGTTACCACGTAAAATATATTTGCCTCAGCAAGAGTTTTCTATGAAAGTTGCTGCACAGCTGATCACCCATCTCCCTTGGAGTCAATTATTTTTAAATTTCCAATCTGGATTTAAGCCTAGTCATTGTGCCAAAGGGATTTTCAATAGAGTTTGTAATGACTTGTTACTTGTGCCGAGATTTCTCAGGCAACTTTGATTCTGCTTGATCTATTGTTGCATTTGATTTTATAGATCACTGAGGAATATACAACCACTTCTATCAC
Organism: Mustela lutreola; assembly: GCF_030435805.1. NCBI lineage: Eukaryota > Metazoa > Chordata > Mammalia > Carnivora > Mustelidae > Mustela > Mustela lutreola. The sequence continues at coordinate 110,446,131 of NC_081295.1, forward strand.
CATGTGTAACTTCTGAATTCTAATCTAACTTGCCTTTGCCCAACAACTGTGTTGGACATACAGAGTCACGGAGTATGTGTTCTTCTTAGGGCTCTAAATGCCAGTGCTCTTTAAAATATAGACTGAGAGCTACTTTGTCTAAATAAATATGTTTAGAATGAGTTGGGTTAGTATTGTTTAGAGGATAGAATTGTTTCTCCTTGTCTATAATCTCCTTGACAGATGTTGGACTATTGCCTACACTATGCTGGGTTGGTAAATAAACTGCTGTTGTTTTCATACTAAAATCCTAGAGGTTATGTTAGATCACACTTTCATGATGCACCTTAATGCAAAACATCTGTTTCACAATCTACTCTCAATCACCAAAGGTATAAAGAATATTAAGTTTCTTTTTCTCTCTGACTCATTAGCTTACTGATGAGCATTGTTATATGCAACCATAAGGAATGCCTAACAGTAAAAAATATAGTCCTTAAGGCAGTTGAGATACTTAAAACAAACAAACAAACAAACAAACAAAAACAAAAACAAGCTTACAAGGAGCCTTAGTTTCACAATAGCTCCTATGTTTTATTCAGTATCTTCTCTCTTGGATCTCTATTAAATACCTACAGCTTTGAATTAGCTGTCTTCCTTTTCCTCATCTACTCTTGCATGTCCCACAATGGGTAACAGAGTCATTCATTACTTCTTGCAAGATAATGGGTCTGGTAGTATAGACAAACTTATGCAGCTTCTAGAAAAATATAGTGCTCCACATTTTTACACCTTAATCCACCTCTATTGGCATTTGCAAGGACTTTCTCCATGGCTTTCTCAGCCTAGGAAGTCTCCTTAGGCTGCCCAAAGTCAAACTTTTAAAGCACAGCTTACGAGACTCACTACAGAGTTGCCTACCTCTTCAACTTCACTTTCTGCCACTGCTCATTACTCATATCCTATTTGGGAACAACTAAATTGTAGTTCCAAGAAGATAATGTGTCATTGCTCACCTTCATGCTATTTCTTAGACTTTACCATAACACCAAGGTCAATTTACAAGATCCTCAGATGATTTCTATCGTACTGACACTTGTGGAACTTATCCCTTTGAAATCACCAGTGGATTTGTTGTTCTTTCCTGCTATACTGAGAATACTTGAAAGTGATGATGTCCTTTTGGTATCTGTTATTCCAACTCCTGGCTTCTAATAGTGTGATCAATAAATCATTGTTTTCTCTTTTCTTTTTCCAAAGAAAACTATACTTGAGATGTCCATCTTCCAAGCAAAGTAAAACGGTGAATAACTAGGTTTCAAATAAATTATTAAGAAAAAATATTAATATGTGACCATCCATCCATTTATCCATTAATTAATTTTTTTATTATTATGTTCAATTAACCAACATATTACATCATTTGTTTTGATGTAGTGTTCAAAAATTCATTAGTTTTTTATAACACCCAGTACTCATCACAACGCATGCCCTCCCATCACCCAGCAATAATTAATGTTAAATGGCATTTTACATGTGAAACAAAACAAAACAAAACAAAACAGGAATCTTTGGACCTTGAAAGAATAGTCAGAAGTCTGTCATATCATTCAGCTACACAGAACCCTGACTCTCTTGGAAATTTCAACAACTCCTCCTGTATTTTGCATTTCATTGTCTCTCGCCTTATCAAGGATATAGTTTATCTCGTCATTCCCTTTTTCCAAAAACAGTAATTTATTCTTCAATAATGGATTATTCACATAAAAATATATTCTAATAATTCACATTGATTTTTTAAAAATTTCCTTTGATTCCCTATACCCTTTCATTTATTCAATCATTTCTTTGCTCCTCTTCAAAGAAACTTACTGACCATATTTATTTATTTTTTTTCTTTTCTATTTCCACTAATACCAACTCATTCAAAGCACCACAATCACTGGCCACGAATCCTGCAATTACTTTATAATTTATATGTATGCATGCATTCTTACCAATTCCAGTTTTTTACTTATCATTCAAATTAAATTTTAAAAATGTAAACCAGATCATACCATTCTCTTGTTTAATACCTCCCAAGGGTTTATAATGCTCTTAGAGTAAGATCTAAATTATTCACACTCAATTAAAGCTGACCAGGATTCTAGCCTCTCTGTTTTCTGAATTCCTTCCACCATAATCAAAGCTTTGTCTACCCAAAATCCTTGTCCCAAGTTAGTGCCCTTACCTCTCCCTCCCAAGTTCATGTAAGTGTTGACTGCTAAAGGATTTACAGATCTACTTTCCTCTATATAATTGCCCTCAGGTGACGGAAGCCATTTTAGTAGGAAAGTCAAATCCTCCTGATAGATGGTCACCCCAACCAATGGCTAGCTGAAACTGGGCATAACTGACCAGCTCACTGCATCAAGAGTATATGATACTATACCACCCAGTTAATACCTGAACCTACAACTGCACTGAGAATTTTTCCCGAACCTGCTCTGTTTTACCTTCTCCTTTGCAGGTTATTTTTCTCCCCTCTTGAGTACTTCAAAAATTCATATAAAAACCTGCTTCTAGGAACCTGATCTAAGAAACTTCCTCACTATGCTTAATCATGCTGACTTTCTCCTTAATACATATGAATTATTATTCTAATGACATTTTTTTTTTTAAGATTTTATTTATTTATTTGACAGAGAGAAATCACAAGCAGATGGAGAGGCAGGCAGAGAGAGAGGAAGGAAAGCAGGCTCCCTGCTGAGCAGAGAGCCCGATGCGGGACTCGATCCCAGGACCCCGAGATCATGACCTGAGCCGAAGGCAGTGGCTAAACCCACTGAGCCACCCAGGCGCCCTCTAATGACATTTTTACTTGATATTCTTTCATTTAGTAATGTTCATCATTCACCATTCTTCCATTAATTCACAGTTTGGTTACCATTAACTTTTTTAAAAAATAAATACAGTTGTTTTATTTATGTTTTCCTTTATGAAGTTTTCCTTTATGAAGCAAAAATGCGTAAGAGCAGGGGTTTTTGTCTTCCTTTTCTGGCCAGTTATCCCCAAAACATAGAAGACTGCCTGACACTCAATAAATGTTCAATAAATATCTGTTGTACAAATGGATGCTTATACAGCAGAGAGATATTGCATTCACAGACTCCATATAGAGTTGGTTGCTCTAAGGTTTAAAATCTTCCCTTGCATTGGCCTGGGGATATCACACTCTTCATAGTTCTTTTCTAAATCTCTGGCTACTATTTTCAGACTCATTTAAGTAGCTAAATAACCTAGGGCTATGAATAATTTTGCATACTCATTCCTCAGACTGCCCTTGCTGTTTTCCTTATAAGTAATTTCCCTACTTTTCTGTCCCTTTTCAGTTTGAAAGCTTTTAGGAGAGAGCTAGAATGGGCCATACATGATGTATATGATGGATGAGGCCTATGTATCCCTTTATCCCCTTGAGAACCTTTTAAAAGTGATGAACATTCTCCAACACTTCATCTTGACAGATGGGAATCTACACTGATATTACAGTTGCATAGTCAGTTAGGGTTCTCAGAGAAGCAGAACTCATAGATCTGTCTGTCTATATCTATGTAGAGAGATACCTACCATAAGGAATTGATTCATTAGATTACAGAGGCTGAGAATTCTCAAGAACTGCAATTGACAATTTGGAGTCCAGGAGACCCAACAGTGTAGTTCTAGTCTGAAACCAACAGGCTTGACCCTTAGGAAAACCAATGACTGGATCTGATTTCAAAAGCAGGAAGAAGCTATTGTCCTAGTTCAAATAATTATGCAGAAGGAATTCCTGTGCTAAAGGGAGAGTTAGTGTTTATATTCTATTAAGTCTTTCAATTGATTAGATGAAGGCCACCACATTGAGGAGAGAAATTTGCTTTACTCAGTCTACTGATTCAAATGTTCATCTCGTCCAAAAACATCCTATTAAACACACCCAAAATAATGTTTGAACAACTATTTGGGGACACTTTGACCCAGTTAAGTTGACACATAAAATTAAGCATCACACACACAAATAAATTTATGTTCAGAAAAGAATTTTTCTCTTCTTGCATCTTCAGAATGGCATTGATATGAAGTTAGGAGTGGGCTTTTCATACTTATAATGTTAAGAAAATTATATACCTTTATTGACTTATTCTTTTACACACCTACACACACACACACACACACACACACACACACACACACACTCACTCTATTTCTTATACCCTAGCTTTTTTGGATAGACAAAGAAAAGTATCAACATTTGTAGACTTCTAAAACAAAGCTAAGTAACCTAAATCTAACTACAAAGTGCCTCTGTCTATAGGGTGTGTTAGAATTCAAATGTTATGTTTATAGTATGTTAAATTCCACATCATTATTGAATTTTTATTCTATTAATTATTTTGAGGAACTCTAAAATTTAAGTGATAAGTGTGATTTATTCTCTCAAAGTAGCAAAATGGTAGCCTAAAATCTGATGATAATTTAGAAAACCAAATACCATGTTGACTTGTTAATTCTAAAACTAAGTGTGTCTTTCTTTTAATTTTCTTTAGGACTCATATGTCTTGTTCAGAGATACAAGGCAAATCATTTACAATATATTACAATTTGTATGTATTTAATATATTCTTAACATTGTTTTATTGCTTTCTTTTTCACAGAAAAGGCATTCACACTATAGTCTATTTCTTACTGGAAGAAAGATATTTATATTTCAGTATGATGATATACATTCTATCAATACAAACTTCAATATACAAACACTTTTATGTTTGATGTGCAAACACAGTTTCACATGAGGGAGTCACAGAGATGTTCTGCCTACACTTTTCAAACACTATCATACAAAATTCCATTTTAAAAAGATTAATTATTTATTTTAGACATAGTATGCACATAAATGCAGTGGGTAGGGGTAGAGGGGAGAAAGAGAGGGAATCTCAAGCAGACTCCCTACTGAGCCTGAAGGCCAATGCAGGGTTTCAATCTCAGGACCCTGAGATCATTACCTGAGCTGAAATCAAGTCAGATGCTTAACCAACTGAGCCACCCAGGTGCCCCTACCCTGCAACATACTATTTTTAACAATCTAAAATTAGTGTCTATGAAACATTTATGTGAAAATATAAAGCACATAATATAGCTATCCCATAAAATTATGCACATACAAAAGTATTTTATCACCTAATAATCATACTACTTTACTTTTCTTTCCTTGATGATCTGGGAAACTGAAGTGATATTCTCTTAAGCAGCTCTAATTTTCTGTCAAAACCATGCCTTACATAAGCTAATATACTCTCTTACATTTTCTGTGGAAATATTACCATTTCTATCTAATCATTACTGAAACAATAAATCTTCTGAAGTTACAGAGCTAAGAACAGGATGGAAATAGGCTTGCTGAAATAATGCCACACACCAATATGACAAATTCTACTTTGCATGAACTACAGCAATTTTTTTTTCCCTCAAAAGCAGACATATTTTAAATTACAACTACCTATATTGATGAATATCTTGCACAGTTTTGGGTGATTATATCAATTTAATGTTTCATGTATTAATGAATTAATACCAATATATTAAATAGCATGATTGAGATAATTTGGATCTTAAGTATTACTACTACTGACAGAGCATTTTCTGGATAACAGATCATCAGTTTTATCCCAATTGTCTGACAAGTATGAATGATTTCCAGACCAGAGTGGCTAAAATGACTTTAATCCATTTTAAAATTAATGAATTCTATTCTATTATATCAGTGCAAGAGATTTACACTCAATACGGAACTAACGTAAAATGAAAAGATTTTAAAACATAAGCCAGGGTACCAGGAAAATCAAAAGAAAGAAAGACAAGGTGCACTGTTAGAAGATGTCACCTTGGGCAGAGCTCAAAGAACTTTAATTGAACAATAAATTGTGTGGAAATAACTGCAAATATATTCTTAGTTGCTTGGATAAGTCAGGTTTTGGCTTGCATTTGTCCCCACATTCTCACTATGCTTTGAGTTGGAGTTACATTGAACACGTAGAAGTCTTGTCTTTCAATAAACCCAAAAAGAGTATTACTTGGTAAATAAGGAATGATAGCTTAACTAACACCAACTAGCTCTAGGCTAATGCCTGTAATATAAACACTCTGGGCCACATTAGTTCACATGCTCTTTTTCTTTTTTTTCTTTCTTTCTTCCTTCTTTTTATCATTCATTTTTAAAATTTAATTAAATTTAATTTTTTTCACTGTTCCAAAATTCATCGTTTATGTACCACACCCAGACCCCGTGCAACAAATGCCCTCCATAATACCCACCACCAGGCTCACCCAACCCCCCACCCATCTCCCCTCCAAAACCCTCAGTTTGTTTCTCAGAGTCCCCAGTCTGTCAAGGTTTGTCTCCCCCTCTGATTTTTCCTCACCCATTTCTCTTCTCCATCTCCCAATGTCTTCCATGTTATTCCTTACGCTACACAAGTAAGGGAAACCATATGATAATTCACTCTCCAAGCTTGGCTTATTTCACTCAGCACAATCCCTTCCAGTCCTGTCTATGTTGATACAAAAGTTGGGTATTCATCCTTTCTGATGGAGGCATAATATTCAATTGTATACATGGACCACATCTTCTTTATCCATTCGTCTGTTGAAGGGCACTATGGTTCTTTCCACAGTTTGACAACTGTGGCCATTGCTGCTATGAACATTGGGGTTCAGGTGGCCCTTCTTTTCACTATATCTGTATTTTAGGGGTAAATACCCAGTAATGCAATTGCAGGGTCATAGGGTAGCTCTATTTTTAATTTCTTAAGGAATCTTCACACTGTTTTCCAAAGGGGCTGCACCAACTTGCATTCCCACCAACAGTGCAAGAGGGTTCTCCTTTCTCCACATCCCCTCCAACACTTATTGTTTACTGTCTTGTTTATTTTGGCCATTCTAACTGGTTTAAGGTGGTATCTCAATGTGGTTTTGATTTGAATCTACCTGATGGCTAATGATGATGAACATTTTTTCATGTGTCTGTTAATCATTTGTATGTCTTCTTTGGAGAAGTGTCTATTCATGTCCTATGCCCACTTTTTAACATGATTATCTGTTTTGTGTGTGTTGAGTTTGAGGAGTTCTTTACAGATCCTGAATATCAGCCCTCTGTCTGTAGTGTCATTTACAAATATCTTCTCCCATTCGCGGGTTGCTTCTTTGTTTTGTTGTTTCCTTTGCTGTGCAGAAGCTTTTGAACTTGATGAAGTCCCAAACTTCGTTTTCACTTTTGTTTCCTTTGCCTTTGGAGGCATATCTTGAAAGAAGTTGTGTGGCCATTGTCAAAGAGGTTACTGCCTATGTTCTCCTCTAGAATTTTGATATATTCTTGCCTTATGTTGAGGTCTTTTATCCGTTTTGGGTAGATTTTTGTGCATGGTGTAAGAGAATGATTGAGTTTCATTCTTCTATACACAGCTGTCCATTTTTCCCAGAACCATTTATTTAAAAGACTGTCTTTTTCCACTGGATATTTCTTCCACTGGATATTTCATAGAGTTGAGGGTCCATTTCTGGGCTCTCTACTCTGTTGCACTGGTCTATGTATATATTTTTCTGACAGTTCCATGCTATCTTGGTACTCACAGCTTTGTGGTAAAACTTGAAATCAGGCAACATGATGTCCCCAGTTTTATTTTTCTTTGTCAACATTTCCTTAGCAATTCAGAGTCTCTTCTGGTTCCATACAAATTTCAGGATTGTTTGTTCCAGCTCTTTGAAAAATGCCAGTGGAATTTTGATCAGGATGGCACTGAAAGTATAGATTGCTTTAGACAGAATTAACAATGTTTATTCTTCTGATCCATGAGCATGGAATACTCTACCATTGTGTTTTCTTCCTCTTCTTTCATGAGTGTTCTGTAGTTCTTTGAGTACAGATCTTTACTTCTTTGGTTAGGTTTATTCCAAGATATCTTATGGCTCTTGGTGCTATAGTAAATGGAATAGGTTGTCCAATTTCCCTTTCTGTATTTTCATTGTTAGTGTTTAAGAAAGCCACTGACTTCTGTACATTGATTTTGTATCCTACCTCATTACTGAATTGCTGTATGAGTTCTAGTAGTATGGGGGTGGAGCCTTTGGGTTTTTTATATAAAGTATCTTGTCATCTGTGAAGAGAGAGAGTTTGACTTCTTCTTTGACAATTTGAATACCTTTTATTTCTTTTTGTTTTCTGATTGTTGTTGCTAGGACTTCTAGTAATATGTTGAATAACAGTGGCTAGAGTGGACATCTTGTCCTGTTCCTGATCTAAAAGGGAAGGCTGTCAGCTTTTCCCCATGGAGGATGATATTTGCTTTGGGTTTTCCATGGATAGATTTTATGAAGTTAAGGAATGTTCCCTCTATCCCTATATTTTGAAGCATTTTAATCAGGAATGAATGCTGTATCTTGTCAAATACTTTTTCTGCATCAATTGAGAGGACCATGTGGTTCTTCTCTCTTCTCTTATTGATTTGTTCTATCATACTGATTGATTTAAGAATGTTGAACCACTCTTGCATCCCATCTTGCATCCCAGGATAAATCGCACCTGGTTATGGTGGATAATCTTTTTAATGTACTGTTGACTCCTATTAGCTAGGATCTTGTTAAGAATCTTAGCATCCATATTCATCAGGGATATTGGTCTGAAATTCTTTTTGGTGGTGTCTTTGTCTGGTTTGGAGATCAGGGTAATGCAGACTTCATAAGAGTCTGGAAATTTTCCTTCTGTTTCTATTTTTTGAGATAGCTTCTGGAGAATAGGTATTATTTCTTCTTTGAACGTTTGATATAACTCTCCAGGAAATCTATCAGGTCCTGGGCTCTTGTTTTTTTGGGAGGTTTTTGATCACTGCTTCAATCTCATTACTAGATATTGGTCTACTCAAGTTGTCAATTTCTTCCTGATTCAGTTTTGGAAGTTTATAGGTTTCCAAGAATGCATCCATTTCATCTAGGTTGCTTAACTTATTGGCATATAACTGTTGATAAAAATTTCTGATGATCGTTTCTATTTCCTTGGTGTTAGTCCTGATCTCTCCCTTCTCATCCATAATTTTATTAATTTGGGACCTCTCTATTTTCTTTTGGATTATTTTGGTCAATATTTTATCGATCTTATTTATTCTTTCAAAAAAACAGCTTCTAGTTTCATTTATGTGTTCTACTATATCTCTAGTTTCTACTTCCTTGATCTCTGTTCTAATCTTGATTATTTCCCTTCTTGTGTGTAAGTTTGGCTTAATTTTTTGTTGATTCTCCAGTTCTTTAAGGTGTAAAGAGAGCTGGTGTTTTCTGGAGTTTTAAGTTTTTTTTGAAGGGGGCTTGGATGGCTATGTATTTCCATCTTAGGACCATCTTTGCTGTATCCCAAAGTGTCTTCATTCTCATTGGTTTCCATGAATTGTTTAAGTTCTTCTTTGATTTCCTGGTTGATATAAACATTCTTAAGCAGGGTGGTCTTTAGCTTCCAAGTGTTTGAATTTCTTCCAAACTTTTTCTTGTGGTTGAGTTCCACTTTCAAAACATTGTGGTCCGAGAATATGCAGGGAATAATCTCAGTCTTTTGGTATTGGTTGAGCCCTTATTTGTAACCCTGTATGTGGTCTATTCCATGTGCACTAGAGAAGTATGAGTATTCTGTTGTTTTAAGGTGGAATGTTCTGTATATATCTATGAAGTCTTTTTGGTCCAATGTGTCATTCAGTGCTCTTGTTTCTTTATTGATTTTTCTGCTTGGATGATCTATTACTGAGTGATGAGTTAGGTTTCAAATGGGTCTCCTGTAGACAACATAAGGATGTTGTCTATAACATATGGATGGTTCTTGTCGTTTTATCCAATTTGAAACCCTGTGCCATTTTATGGGAGTGTTTAGGCCATTCACATTGAGAGTGATTATTGAAAGATAAGTTTTTATTGGCATCATGTTTCCTGTGAAGTCCTCGTTTCTATAGATCACCTCTGTAAATTTCTGTTCTATGTCATTCTTGGGTTCTTTCTTCTTTCATAGAATATCCCTTACTATTTCTTGTAGTGCCAGCTTGGTGATCACATACTCTTTTAAACCTTGCTGGTCTTAGAAGCTCTTTATCTCTCCATCCATTTTGAATGTCAACCTTGCTAGATAAAATATTCTTGGCTACATGCTCCTCTCATTTAGTGCCCTGAATATGTTTTGCCAGCCTTTTCTGGCTTGCCAGATTTCTGTGGACAGGTCTGACATTATTCTGTTGGAGCTTCCTCTGTATGTAAGGAATCTCTTCCCCCAGATTCTCTCAAAAGCTCTTGTCTAAAATTAGGATTCATCAGTCTTACAATCAAGTGTCTTGAGGTCTTTCTAGATTCATTGATCTTGGGGAATGTTCTTTTGAACTCTAGAACAGGAATGCTGGTTCCTTTCCCCAGTTTGGGAAAATTTTCACAGAGAATTTGCTCAACTGTATCTTCTAATCTTCTTTCTTTCTCCTCCCCTTCAGGGATCCCAATAATTTTGATGTTGAAATGTTTCATGGCATCATTTATTTCCCTAATTCTGTTTTCATGGCTTCTAAGCTATTTGCTCCAGGCTTCCTCCTGATCCTTTTTCTCTATCCGTTTGTCCTCTAGATCGCTAATTCTATCTTCTGCCTCAGTTACCCTAGCTGTTAGAGTATTTAGATTAGATTGGATCTCATTGACAACATTTTTTTTAAATGATTTTATTTATTTATTTGACAGACAGAGATCACAAGTAGTCAGAGAGGCAGGCAGTGGGGGAGGGGCAGTGGGGAGTAGGCTCCCCACTGAGCAGAGAGCCTGATGCGGGGCTGGATCCCAGGACCCTGAGATCATGACCTGAGACAAAGGCAGAGGCTTAACCCACTGAGCCACTCAGGCGCCCCTTGATAGCATTTTTAACTTCTTCCCAGGTGTCTTCCACTTCTGCCTTAAGAGATTCCATGTTGTCATTAATAGTTTTCTTCAACCTAGCCATTGCCTGGGTAATTGTTACCCTGAGTTCCCTTTTTGATATATTGTTCATGTCCATATCCAATAGCTCTGACGGGGAGGGCCCAGTCGCAGAATTTTTCTTTTGTTGGTTGTTCCTCCTCCTAGTCATTTTGGTGAGAGTTGGTTGAGGGGATGTGTAGCTAAATGTATCAACCATGGTGCAGGCAAGGTGCACCCTGGAACACTTCTGAGCAATCGGAAGTCACCACCAAAAAGAGAGAAGAAAAACAGAGAGAGACAGAAAAAAAAAAAAAAAAAAGAAATGAAAAGACCCAGCCAGAATGTGCCCCAAAGGTAAGATTTATAAGGTGTACAAAAAAAAAAAAAAACAAAACAACAACAACAACAAAAAAAAAAAAACAGAAAAACAAAAAGACTGACTAGAGTAAATGACAAATAAATAAATAAATAAATAAATAAAAGAACCCAGCCAGAATGAATCCCAAGGACAAAATTTATATAATACCAGAACAAAAACAAATACACAGAATACACATAAACTCTGAAAGAAGAAAAAGATGGGAATGTGGTTATAAATCCTTGATGTTGGTGAGGAAGGTTATTTTGATTCTTCCTGGGTATATCTTGATATCTTTGTTAAAGGACTCAATTTTCCAGAGATAAAGGGAGATTAAAACTGGTTTATATGAAGGGGTAGTGTTGATTAGGGGAAGAGGATTACCTTGAAGCTTATAACTATATGTATGTTAAAGAAAAGAAAAGAAAAGAAAAATACAGGTATATGTATGAAGAAAGTTCAAGTTAAAAGGTTATTATGGTTAAAATGTTATTATGGAATATTATTTTAAATGAATTAAAATAAAAATTCAAAATAAAATTTGTATCTATGAAATATACGGTTTTTAGGGCAACATCGAGAGCTTAATATATTGTTTTCCCATGATACTGGGGTTTTACGTTTTATGGGGACCCTTTGGTGGTTGTCCTCTCATTCTTTTGGCTGGCTTTCTGGGGGAGGGGACTGCTGTGTTGTTTTTCAGTCAGTCTTGCTTGGGTTGAGTCCTCCTGTCCCCATCAGGGCCTGGGCTCTGTGGAACCAGTTTTTCAGGCTTTTGTCCTCTGGAGGTTTTTGTTCTTTGTTGGCTTTTGGGGACTTTTTGGAGGTTTAGTGGAAAGAAGACTGCACCCAGATCTCCATCTCAGAGAGAAGCCTCAGTCTGCTCCCTCTGGGTGGTCCAGAACACACAAACTCCTCCTCTATAAACTCCGTTGAACAGTCCAACCCCCAATAGGCAGTGCACGTCCCCAACCATTGTCTCAGGGGTCACCTGAAACACCCCTTGTCTCTGCCACTAAAACTGTGAGTGATATTGGACCAGGGTTCCCACTTCCAGTGGCTGCCTTTGCTGGGACTGCTGTCTGGGGTTCAGACATCAGGGTTTTGCGGGTCTCTGCCTGCCAAGAAATCCTGACCAGAGATCTCTCTGAGTTCCTGGGAGTGTTCAGACTCTTGGCCATCCTAGAGACCACCGGCTTGTGCCCACACAGAGTACTCTCAGGCAGAGGTGGGGAGCACCGTTCAGACCCTGGTCACACAGTGAGCATAGAGTGCAAAAGGCCGTGGTTCTAGAGAATACCCACCAGACTCCCTCATGCAGGGGTGGGGAGTGTACCCTGGCTGAGTGGTGGTGCAAGCCACGCAAACCTGGGGGCTCCCAAGATCCCATCAGGAACTGGAGGCTCTGCCGTCACACTCTCTCTGGCATGGGTGGTCACCAGTGGTGGCCGTCCTGGGTCCATGGGCTTAGGCCCATGCCCATGACGGCTTGATTCCACCAGCTGCCCCTTAAGATCTTTTGCTCTTTTTGAGTGCTTTTAATTAGACTCCAAGTCAATGCTGGTCTCCAATCACAGGGCACTTTTGTATTGCAGTATTTCTTTTTAATGGGTCACTTCTGGTGGCTCTCTTCCCTTCTATTTATCCTCCTATATCAGTCCAATTGTTCCCACTCTGTTTTACCTCTCCACTGGTGTCTTCTGCCCCCACATAGATCAGAAATATACAGTCCTATATCTCAGGCTGATTTCATGGGTGTTCAGAGTGTTTTGGTAGATAATCAGCTCACTTTAGGGGACTGGTGGAAAAAGGTCTTCTACTTCTCTGCAATCTTGCCCCTCCTCCTCCCACATGTTCTTATAAATTGAACCAAAAGGAATGAGCTAACAAATTATGGTTACAATATGGAGAAAATTCCAAGAAATATTGGTAATAATGCAATACATTCTTGGGATTTTTAAAGTTTGGGAAATGTTTATTATTTTCAGTCCCTTCTTTCAAAAGAGCTTTCTTAGTGTTTGTCAATCCTCTCAGTTTATAAATTAGGAAACTTCTTATAGTTGCATTTGTGGTGCCAAAGATTGAAAACAGATAAAGCAGCAATACTTTAAAAAGTAAGAGTTTGACTCTACCAGTAGCAAAGATCACAAAACTGATGCACCTTTAAGCCAGCATCATTTTACTACACAGAAAACTGTGCCGCTAAAGTTCTGTTATACAGAATGTACAAAATGGTTTAGCTATACAATGCAAAATATTTATATTGAGTCTAGACACTGTCTTCCTTAATCAACCCATATAATGGAAAAAAGGTGAAGTAATGTCTATTCTAAAACACTTAATAAGTAATCAATAATATTTTTAATGTAACACAAAGAGATCCCTTGAACTATCTTAAGAAAAGGGGGATTATTAGTGAACTAATCCAGGGGTTTTCTTCAGAAACCACAGACACACTATATCACAAGTTTGCCAAAACACTAAAGACCTGAACACTAAAACCAAGACCAAAGAAGCAAGGAAAATGGTAGACACTTTGGAACAGTTTAGTGGTTTCTTACAATATAAAACATATGCTTACCAGACAATATTCCAATAACACTCCCAAGGGAGCTGGAAACATATGTTAACATAAAAACCACATGATATAATAGCTTTATTCATAATCACCAAAACTTGGAAGCAACCAAGATATCCTTTGGTAGGTGAATGGTTAAATAAATTGCAGCACATCCAGACAATGGAGTATTACTTAGTGATAAAAGACATAAGCTATGACGTCATGAAAAGACATGTAGGGATCTTAGATGCTTATTACTAAAAGAAGGAAGTCAATCTTAAAACTACATAGTGTCTGATTCCAACTATGTGACATTCTAGAAGATGCAAAACTATGGAGATGAAAAGATCACCAATTGCCAGGAGTTGGGGGCAAGGATGAATAGGTAAAATAAAAAGCATTTTTAGAACAGTGAGAACACTCTTACATTTACTCACTATACTTATGAGGTAAACCTCAAAATCTTGAGGTTTCTCTAAGTCTTAAGTACATCTGCATTTTGTTTTGAAGCAAAGTAAAATTGTTTTGATTTTTGAAGCGATGTAAAATTCTTTTTTTTTTTTTCCAAAATGGCTTCAATATCCCAGTAGCATCTATTGAGTAATTTTTCCTTCCAGTAATTAGTGACCTATAGTCACTAGGGGTTTAAAAATTGTCTTCATGGGGCGCCTGGGTGGCTCAGTGGGTTAAGCCGCTGCCTTGGGCTCAGGTCATGATCTCAGGGTCCTGGGATGGAGTCCCGCATCGGGCTCTCTGCTCAGCAGGGAGCCTGCTTCCTTCTCTCTCTCTCTGCCTGCCTCTCAGTGTACTTGTAATTTCTCTCTGTCAAATGAATAAATAAAATCTTTAAAAAAAATTGTCTTCAGTGATTTGCCAAAGACAATTTTGTTTTACACCAACATAATCAATTTATGGATATTTTTATTAGTAATACATAGATGTATTCAAGCAAAGATCTGCACATGGAAATACTGCAACTGTGTATGTTTCTGGTATGCATCTTCATTTGACCTTCAATTACACCTAATACTCAACGACATTATTTTCTTCCAAATAAGACCAGATTTCTGACTGGTACTCTCTTTCCAGATGGTCTTGTGCTTGGCAGATTTGATGTGCCATGTCACATAAAAAGCTCATGAAACTGAAGTGGCACTGGCTTCATATAATGCTTTTATTATCGGCATACACACAGCACATGGCACAGAGCCTCTCTGCCAACAAATTAGCACCTAATGTTTCTACCATCCAAGTTCAATTCAACAATTTAACTCGGTAATCCTCCATAATTTATGTTGCTGCCTGACTCCGTGTATTTCATTTTAATGTATTTTCCAAAAAACAAAAAAATACAGAAACAAAACAAAACAAAATTTTAAAACACAAACAACAACAACAAAATGTCCATACAACTGATGTACAAATAAGCACCTAATAGGTACACATGTGAAGTAAATATCTTAAACAAAACTAATAGACTGATTTTAAAAATTACTAATTAAGAAAGATATGTAGAATTTTAAAAGATGTGTAATAGAGCTAACACACTGGCTGTTTATTTTAAAAGCTTTGGGGACATTTGTAAGATAGCCACATTTTAGTAACCCATATCTTTTGTGAGATTAAATCTGTCTGCTGGGAATATTCCTGCATGGATAGAATAAAGAATAATGCAAACTTTGGTGAGGAACAAGCTATCTTTATTAAAGTATTTATCATTTTTACAGCTGGAATTGGTATTAATATTTCAACAAACAATACCAGTAAGCCTTATCTTCTCTTTGTTGACTTTAGTTAAGCACTGTCAGCAGTAGGCTGTTTAGAACAGCTTGGTCTGTTCAAGCAGAATAATTCATCTTAGGGTTTAAAAAAAAAAAAAAAAAAAAAAAAAGCTCACTTTTAGTATGGAATAGGAAAACGCCAGAGCAGAAACACAAACTTAGTCCAAAGGACATAAAGCTTGACAAATTTGATTGACATTCTTTCCCAGCTTTGAAACCATCTGAAACTGAGAAGGAATATTAAACATATTGATACATTTTAAACAAAGGTAGAGAACAAGCTTACAGATTTTCTCTCATTTACTACATAGGCAATTACACATGAATAAACTAGAATTTATGGTCATACCTTCTTGAATATAATGTAAGAGAAGCCCATGGAACAGAGATAAATTCATTGAATTCAGTAAGTACTACAGTATTTTGTAAGTTTTTACTTAAATGTCATTTGAAGCTATGAACAAACCTAGAAATCAAACTCCATAATTGAAAAATTAGAGTGACTCTGAGATAAAATGGGCTTAAATGGACTATTTTATTTGATTTTGTACATGTTAAGGACTAACTCTATTATAGAGTTAGAAGAGTAATAATTAAAATGGCTTTTTTTGTTACATGACTGGTTTATGAGTTTGCAGAGTTGAACAGGTTATCCAGGTCAAAATTGTATTAAGGAAATAGCATTTCAATATTAATGAATATTGTATATAAAAAAATTATATTCTTGGTTCACAACCATCCCCATTGGGGAAGAAAGGTGGAAAGCTTCAGAATATTTTGTTTAAATAAACTGTGAGAAAGTATATATGTATGTATATAAATCAAAAAATGTTCTTATAGTTCAAAAGAAAGATTCCATATTGTCCTTTTCTAACAGAAAGTGAAAATTATATCAAGCGGTATGTTATTAAGATCTATAGCTTTCTGTAATTTTTATAATGTACTTTATGCTGATTTGGTGATTTGAGTATAATTCTTTAGCAGCATGGACACTAACTAATCCTATAAGATGTTCAGAAGAGCAGCACTCAGAGAGCATCTGTTGTATGGGTTGGTCCCATTCACTAACATGATCTTGGCTCAATCACAAGTCCTAAGCCACAGACTGGAGTTAAAGCAGAAGGTATTCTCTTTTGACTGAATATATGGCTAGGTTGTTGAAGTGACTTTCAGAACTTTAAAAGTATTTAACCGATACTCTGATATGCTTACCGAAAAATTCACAAATAATAAATATATAATATTTAAGTATTACCAACAAGTGAATATACCAATGAAAACCACCAAAAATAAAAAAATAGAACACTGCCAACATCCCAGAAGCCCCCATATGCCCCTAACTTATCATCCCTCCTGTCCAATTATAATCACTGCTCTTATTTCTAAAAACATAACTGTTTATTTATTTTTATATATAAGAATATATGCTGTATGCGTGAGTTTGTGTCTGGTTCATTATGTTTGTGAGAGCCACTCTTTTTTTTCCCATGAGCAGTAATTTTGCACTTTAATTACTGTAAGGATTCAAATTAATGAGCTTATGGATGTTTTTCCAGTGTTTCTAGCTAACATATTCATTTTTTCTTTCAACACTTTAAGTCTTCACTTTGCTCTCTTGCTTGCATAGTTTCTGATGAGAAGAGCCAATATAGTTCTAATTGTTGTTCCTCTGTGGATAAGGCACATTGTTCCTCTGAGGATAAGAAGTAGAAAAGGAACTTCCTTTTCTGTGGCTATTTTCAAAGTTTTCCTTCATGCTTGGTGGTTGGATATGATATATTTACATAAATATTTTTTCCTTAATATTTAATTTGCTCAATGTTCTTGGAGTTTCCTCTTGACCATGTTCTTTCAAATACTTCTCTTTGTTTTAAGATTTTATTTATTCATTTGAAAGAGAGAGCATGGGTCAGGGGAAGGGGCAGCAGGAGAGGGAGAAACAGACTCCCATCTGAGCAGGGACTCCAATGTGGGGCAACCAGAGCTGAAGATAGAACCCTCAACCTAGCCACCCAGAAGCCCCTATTTCAGACATTATTTATGCTCCCTATCACTTTCTTACGGTATTCTAATAATGTGTATGTTATGCCATTGGTAATTGTCCCACAATTTTTGGATATTCTGTTCTTTTTTGCTAAATCTTTTTTTTTTTTTCCTTTACATTTCACTTTGTGAAATTTCATTGATAACATTTTCAAGCTCACTGATGCTATCCTTTGGCATGTGAAATCTACTGATGAGTCTATCAGTGTCATTTTTCATTTCTATTACAGAGTTTCTGATTTAAAGAATTATTTTCACTCATTCTTGAAGTGTCTTTTTACTTGAATTACCTATCAATTATTGCGTATTGCCCAATTTCCCCAAAAGAGCCCCTCACATATTATTTACAGTTTTTTTTTCTTTTCTTAAATTCTTGGTCTTACAGTTCGAGAAGCTCTTGTCATATTTGAGTCTGGATTTGATAGTTGCTTTTACACTTAAGCCTGTATTATTACTTGCCTTTTAGCATACCTGTAATTTTTTTTTTTTTTGAAGGCTAGATGCAAGGTACCAACTAATAATAGGAATGGAGATATATAGAACTTTAGTGTTAGTTCTTATCTTAATCTGTCTAGGAATGGGTCTGTATTTAGTGTTTACTATAGCTATAGATGTCATAGGTTTCAATTTCATCTAGCTATTTTTTTTTCCTCTACAGTCTAAATTTCTCTAGAAATCCTTTCTTAGAGTCTGAACGCTAAAGTTTTCCAGCTAAAAAACACACTGCTATTTTATTGCTGTCCTGCTTATGTGGGAAGTATGTCATATCCTTACAATTTAGTCTTTGTTCTGTATTGGAGGTGTGTCCTTAAGCTGTGTTGCACAGCTTTTTTCACCCATCAGATGAAACAGAAAAGCTAGTAGTGTATGGAGTTGGGTTCTCTTTCCTCTTGTAGTTTAAGAATCTGGTAAACACTCTCCTGATGGAGGCCTTCAGAATACAGAACACTTTAGACATATTTCTATGTCTAATATTCATCTATGCCCTCCTCTTGCTAGAAACACAAGGATTTTTTATTTTTTCTGATTTTTTCAGTGAGAAACTTCTGAAGTTCCTAGAGTTAAAACCCAGAGACATGTGGGAGCTCCCTAAGATGGATAATCATGAGTTTTAAACTTTCACAGTAATCTGTATTTTTTTTTAAAGATTTTATTTATTTGACAGACAGAGATCACAGGTAGGCAGAGAGGCAGACAGAGAGAGAGGAGGAAGCAGGCTCCCCACTGAGCAGAGAGCCCAATGCGTGGCTCAATCCCAGGACCTGAGATCATGACCTGAGCCGAAGGCAGAGGCTTAACCCACTGAGCCACCCAGGCGCCCCAGCACAGTAATCTGTATTTTACCATCAGCATTAACCAGTGTTCCTTCACTATTTACACAACAAGTTTATGACTCCAGAAGCTTCTCTTGTAGGTGAGCACATTTCAGCCTTGATTCTCTATTTCATCTGTCTTTCCAGATTTTGGGGTGGCAGCTTGCCCTGTGACTTCAATTCTCTGACAAGTCCTAGAAAAGTTATTGATTTCTACTTCTGCAGCTTTTTCTTCATTGTAAGAGCAGAAATGATTACTTCCAATCCTTTATGCATTGGGAGCAAAACCAGAAGTGACTTAAATATCTTTTTAAAATTGGGTTTTCATGCAGCCACTGTGGAAAACAGTATGGAGGCTCCTCAAAAAATTAAAAATAGAACTATCCTATGATCCAGCAATCACACTACTGGGTATTTACTCAAAAAGTACAAAAACACTAACTCAAAAGGATATGTGCACCCCTATGTTTATGGCAGTATTATTTACAAGAGCCAGATTATGGCATCAGTCCAAGTGCCCATTGATAAATGAGTGAATAAAGAAGATGTGGTGTGTAGTTAATATCATTCTCAATGGGGAAAAACAGAGAGCTTTTCCCCTAACATCAGGAATATGACAGGGGTGTCCACTCTCATCACTGCTGTTTAACATAGTGCTGAAAGTCCTAGACTCAGTAGTCAGACAACAAAAAAGAAATAAACTATATCCTAGTGGGCAAAGAGGAAGTCAAATTGTCACTCTTCATAAATGATATATTACTCTATGTGGAAAACCTAAAAGATTCCACCCAAAATTGCTAGAACTCAAACGGGAATTCAGCAAAGTGGCAGGATAGAAAACAATGCACAGAAATCAGTTGCATTTTTATATACTAACAATGAGACAGAAGAAAGAGAAAATAAGAAGTCAAGTTCATTTACAATTGCACCAAAACCCATAAAATACCTGAGAATAAACTAAACAAAAGAGACAAAGAATCTGTACTCAGAAAACCACAGGACACTCATAAAAGAAATTGAGGCAGACAAAGAAATGAAAAAAATGCTTCATGCTCATGGATTGGAAGAACAAATATTGTGAAAATGTTTATGCTACCTAGAGCAACCCATGCATTCAAAGCAATCCTTATCAAAATACCATTAACTGTTTTCACAGAGCTAGAACAAATAATCCTAAAATTCATTTGGAACCAGAAAAGACCCTGAATAGCCAAAGAAATGTTGAAAAAGAAAACCTAAGCTGGTAGCATCCCAACTCCATACTTAAAGCTCTACTACAAAGATGTAATGATCAATATAGCATGGTACTGGCACAAAAACAGACATATAGATCAATGGAAGAGAATAGGGGCCCCAGAAATGGACAGTCAACACTATGGTCAACTAATCAAGGACAAAGCAGGAAACTATGTCCAGTGGAAAAAATGACAGTCTCTTCAACAAATGGTGTTGGGAAAATTAGACAGCAATAGCAGAAGAATGACATAGGACCGTTACTGTATAACATCACAAAAAGAGGCTCAAACGTATGAAAGAAATAAATGTGAGGCAGGAATCCACCAAAATCCTAGAGGAGAACACAGACAGCAATCTCTTTGACTTCAGCTGCAGCAACTTCTTCCTAGAAACATTGCCAAAGGCAAGGGCAAAAATAAACTATTGAACTGCATTAAGATCAAAAACTTTTGCACAGCAAAGGAAACAGTCCACAAAACTGAAATACAATTGACAGAATGGGAGAAGATATTTGCAAATCTCTTATAAGTTAAGAGGCTAGTATTCAAAATCTATAAAGAACTTATCAAATTCAACACACAAGGAACAAATAATCCAATCAAGAAAGGAATTGAAGACATTTCTCCAAAGAAGACATACAAATGGCCAACAGACACACACCAAAAAATGCTCAACATCATTCTTCATAAGGAAAATACAAATCAAACCATAATGAGACACCACCACACACCAGTCATAATGGCTAAAATTAACAAGTCAGGAAACGACACATGTTGGCAAGGACACAGAGAAAGGCAGACCCTCTTACACTGTTGGTGGGATGCTAGCTGGTGCAGCCACTCTGGAAAACAGTATAAAGGGAAGTTCCTCAAAAAGTTAAAAACAGAGCTACACTATGAGCCAGGAATTACACTGCTAGGTTTTACCCCAGAGATACAAACGTAGTGGTCTAAAGGAGTGCATGAACCCCAGTGTATATAGCAGCAATGTCCACAATAGAAAAACTATGGGAAGAGCCCATATGTTCATCAACAGATGAATGGATAAAGAGGATGTGGTATATATGTACCATGGAATACTACTCAGCCATAAAAATACCCTGAAATCTTGCCATTTGTAACAACATGGATGGAACGAAAGAGTAATATGAAACGTGAAATAAGTGACTCAGAGATAAGACAATCATCATATGATGTCACTGATACGTGAAATTTAAGAAACAAAACAGAGGATCATAGGGGACAGGGGTTAAAAATAAAACAAGATGAAATCAGAGAGGGAGACAAACCCTAACTAAGAATCTCTTAATTATAGGAGACAAACTGATGGTTGCTGGAAGGGAGGAAGGGATGAGGCCACTGGGTGATGGGCATTAAGGAGGGCATGTGATGTAATGAGCACTGGATATTATATAAGACTCGCGAATCACTGAACTCTACCTCTGAAGCTAATAATACACTATATGTTAATTGAATTTAAATTAAAAAAAAAATATGTGGGGTGTGTGTGTGTGTACACAAACACATATATACTAGAATATCACTCAGCCATAAAAAAGAATGAAATCTTGTCATTGGCAACAACATGCCCATAGCTATAGAATATAATGCTAAGTGAAATAAGTCAGTCAGAGAAAGACAAATAAAATGATTTCACTCATATGTGGAATATAAGGAATGAAATAAACAAAGGAAAAGAAAACAGACAAACCAAGGAATAGACTTTTAACTATAGAGAACAAACTTGATGGTTACCAGAGGGGAGGGGGGTGGGAGGATGGGTAAAATAAGTGATAAGTATTAAAGAGTATTTTCATGATGGGCACGAATAATGTACAGAACTGTTGAATGACTGTAATGTATATCTGAAACTAATAAAACACAGTATGTTAACTATACGGAATTAAAATAAAACTTCAAAAATGAGTTATTTTTCACTAATATAAACATTTCACAAATATTAAGGAAATATGTTCTTTTTCAACTTTGTTAACTTTGTTTTTGCAAATATTTTATCTATATTTCTTGTCTTTTTTAAAGGATTCCTTTTTCAGTTCTTTGAGAGCAATTTTTAACTTTGATAAAGTTCAAGTTATCATGTTCTTTCCTTTTGTGGTTATTGATTTTGCATTTGATCTAGAAAACCCTTGCCCAGCTAAATGTTACAAAGATATTTTCTTGCTTTATTCTAGGAGCTTCATATTTTTAGATTTTACATTTAGGCCTATAACCGATAACAAGCTATCATCTTTATATGGTTTGTTGCGTCAAGTTTCCTTACTTTTTCAAATGGTTACCAGTTTCCAGTACCATTTGTTGAAAATACATTCCTTTCCCCTATTGAATTAAATTGGTACACTTCACATAAGCATTTGTTTGGAATGAAGGTCTATTTCTGAATTCTCCTATGTTCCATTGAATTGTATTTTCAAAACAAAAGTATGTTTTCTTAGTTATTTGAGGTCTGCAGTAATTTTTAAAATCAGATAATGAAAGACCTTCAAGTTATTTTTTTTTAATTATTTTGGCAACTCTAACTGCATTATATTTCTATATAAATTTAATATCAGTATGACAATTTCTTTAAAAAAAAAAAGAATACAAAAAAAAGAAAAAAAAGAAAACCTGGGATTTCATTGACATTTTATTAAATCTATAGAAAATTGAAATTTTATAAATTTCAATGATGGCATATTACATCATTCACTTATAAGAGACATTACAATAACTGTTATTTGAGTTTTCTCAGCAGTATTTTGTTGTTTTCAGTGCAGAGGTCTGTAAACATTTTGCTAAACTGACCGTTTTGTATTATATGCTATTGTAAATGATGTTGGTATTTTCATTTTATTTTCCAATGCTTTATTATATAAGTACATCTTCTTTATGGACCTTGATCTTTATAACTGAACACTCACTGAATCTATGTATTATATCTGATAGTTTTGTGGTATATTATTTAGGATTTTCTAAGTAGATAATTGTTTCATTTGCAAATAGTGATGCCCTACTTTTTTTCCTTAATAGTTATTTTTAAAATGTTTGCATTTTTTTCTTTTCTAGTGTATCCGGTGATCATGAACATATATGTATTGTCCTCTAATATTGAGGTGAAAGCATTATGTCTCCCACCCTTATGTATGATGTTAGCTATGGGTTGTTGTAGAAGATTTCTGACTAAGGAAATTTTCTCATTTTATTTGTTGAGTTTTATTTTGTTTTGTTTACCATGAACAGGTATTGAGATTTGTTAAATACTTTTTCTTCTGCTATAAATACTTATGATTTTCTCAGGTATCTTCTGTAAATGGAGTACAAAAATTTATTTTTTTTCAATTTTGAACTAAACTGATATTCATTGTGTGACTCCTCATTTGGCATGAGGTGCTACCCTTTTAATGTACTCTTTAATTTGATTTGCTAATTTATTTTGGTAAGAATTCTTATATCTCTATACTTTTCTTGAAATGCCTTTGTCAGGTTAATAGCACTAGAATTATAAGAACAATACAAAGCAAAATAAAAAATATGTGCTTTTCTGCTGTTCTGAAAGACCCTATGCAGTGTTTTGTTTGTCTATGTGTTTGTTTTCTTAAGGATTTGTTACTTAAATATGTTTCTTTCCTCAAGGGCACTGATAGCTTAGTTGACCATTTCTTAACCCAGGAAAATACCTGAATTTTGACTAGTTCTTTCACTTCATTGGTCCATATCCAGATCCATCATTTTCTTAGAGAAGCTTTCTATTTTTTTAAGGATTCTTCCATTACAAATCAGTTTATAAAGTTTTCTCATGTTCATCCCACTGGATAGATACATAAATACGTATAATTTAAAATTCATCAGATAAAATATCGGTATTCATGAACCTCTTTCAGGTTTTAAGAAAAAATTACTCCATGTGATCTGAAAAATGTAGGTATATCGTAATAATGAAGCAATAGTTCCAGTTATCTCTGAAAAGGCAGCATATCACTACCACTACTTTAATCTTCAGCTTTTCTATGTTTTTTTTTCAATTTTTTCTATGTTTGATACTCCAAATTCCATAAGAATAGTTACATTTTTAATTAAAATATTTGAAAACACCATTTGTGCTTACTTAATTTACCAAATTCAAAATAAAAATATTTAAATGATCATACTCAATATTTGCTAGCATTTGGTAAATGATCATTATCATTAGCATCTACATCTCTTCTTATTTAAAAGCTAAATAGCATAGTTACAATTTGAAGGTGGGTGAAAAAAACAAAGTTCTGAATGAAGATACATCATAAGACTCATTAAGTACAATACAAAGGCTGAATTAGCTGAATCAAGCTCTGCCAGTTCTCTCCTGAAAGAGATGTGGAGTGAAAGTTTTAGGGCAGATTATTTCATTTAAGTGGGTTTAGCAGACGTGGTCCCCTTTGCACATAGACTAAATTAGAAAAATAAAAATATTTGGATAAATAATCAATCTGAAGAATGGATGAAAACACATACACTAAAATAAAAAATCAATGTACAAATCCATACCTTGAGAATATAGAAGAGTGATAGTAGATATTTTGTATTTAGGATGATGTGTAGACAGAAATTTTTTTCCATTTAATCCCCATATAACATATAAATATTTTATTTCATTAATACCAATGTGGAAACTAAGATTTAAAGAAATATAATAAACTACTTTAGTTTTCTTGCCTGTTAGCCAGTTAACAAAAGAGATTGGAACATGCAAATAAACTTTTCAGATTCCATTTAAAATGCTCAAGATTACTTTTATATCATCAAATACATTTTCCTAAAAGCAAGCTGTTAAGTAATTTGGAAATTAAATGCTTACCAGAATAATAATTTTCATAAACGTTGTTAATCAATGTTCTTCCCTTTAGGTTTACTTACCCTTCTGTAAATACCAATCTCTAAATTGAACTACAAACATGACTCACTCAAAATTTATTTAATTAATTTAATTAATTATGTAAGACTTTATTGGTTTCTAAATTATTCACTATATGGAAATTCAATGACATATGCATGTGTAAGATTATAGAATTTTGAGCTATAACAAAACAAAAATGAAATAGTTCAACACCTTTATTTTAGTAATGAAGAAAAAATTACTATTTAAAAATTTACTTTTCTTAAATCAAAGATCCAGTGTGCATATCTGAGTACACACACACACTCACTCATTTTTATTCTAATCTCAGATGATGATGTGATTACCCTTAATATCTCAAGAGACAATAAAAAAATAAATAAATAACAAAGTTGAACTTACTGTTTAGGGAGAACCAGAACGATCAGGTATAGTTTCTCCAAGTAGAGAAGACTGCTGATATTATATGAGGATTCTGAGAAGCGCAGACTTTCAGAGAAAAATGATTTAAGATCAACTGCAAACATGGTTACTTCTGTAAGATTTCTGCTGACTGACTAACACTCAGAAGTAATGGGTACTGGAATGGGTGTGTTTCTGATTGCTGGAGTTTTAGAAATGAGATGCTGATGTGGATTGTTTGCTTGCAAAACGTTTTTACTGAGACAAGTTTTTCTTCTTCTTATTTCTAGGAATTTAAAAACAGTATGATGATACTTGTTACAATAGCTACAAAATAACACTTTTTTGCATATTTGATTTATTATTTTTGTTATTATCATTACATTTTTTCTGTCTTTTACTCAACAAATGCTGCAGGAGATATCAATAAAGCTTCTCCAGATCTTCACCAATGTTGTTGCTTCCCCTTAACATGAGATTTTTACTTGCAAGGGTTCATTTTTTGTTTGTTTGTTTGAGTATTCATCAGAATTATTCCACTGTATTTTTGTCTTTTATTTATTTGTTTATTTTTAATCGTTAGGATGTGACCATGTAGAAGCCATTAAAATTTGTTGGCACTTGGGTGGCTCAGTAAGTTAGGCATCTGCTTTTGCCTCAGGTCATGATCCCGGTTTGCTGGGGTCAAGACCCACATCAAACTCTCCACTTAGCAGCAATTCTTCTTCTTCCTCTCCCTCTATGATCTCTCTCACTTTCACTCTCTCTCAAGTAAATAAATAAAAATGTAAAATATAGATATTGAACAACTGTGAAACCAACAAGAAGTCCTAGATAAGATAAAATGAAATGAAACTGAAACCATGACCAGGAGTATGTAGTCCTGAATAAATAAAGAGATCCCAAATGTACTCTGAGCCCATCTAAATAGACAGGTAACTTATTCTTTGAGGTAACTTATTCCAGTATGTGTAAATAGACATCTAAGTAGACAGGTAACTTATTCCACATACTGGAAGTTTTAATACAGGTATAACATGAAGTATTAATAGTGATGAAAAGTCCCACCTCTTCAGTTGGCCAAAAGAAGATTTGAGACCAATATATTATCTATAACTGCTTGGGCTAAGGAATTTATTGTTCACCCAAGTCTCGATCTATATAATGTATCATGTCAAAGTGAGAGATTTTTGATGCCAACCAAATTTTTCCAACTCCAACTCATATTGATGGTATCAATACCCTTAGAAACCAACACCATCAATTAGTATGTATACCCCTCAGAAGAGTGTTATACCTTCATAAACTTTGTGAGGAGGAATTAGCTACTGTATGTATTTTATATGCTTGGAATAGTCTAATATCCTTACAGAGCAATTAGCTCTGAGTAGATATTAAATAAATCTGATTCTTGCATAGGAAAACAAAACCAAACAACATTAAATGTGATCATGCTTACTTAAAAGAGCAGTATATTATCTCTGGGGGTTGTGATAATAAATGCACACCAGTACATCATATGTATATGTGTTTTTAGTTATAAAAATAATCCATTTAAAATGTCTAGTCTTTTTTTTATTTTTAGAATCAGATTTATATTATTACTAAAAAGAGACTACATATACAAAAGATTCATGGGAAATATGGTTGCAGATGGATGAATTTCTTTGATCATAGTAGTTGTTACATGGGTATAGTTGTGCCAATCCTGTCCTAAAAGTACAGTAATAAATACCATTCTGATATCACAGAAGGTAATTTACTTATTCATTAGGATATTCACAATCAAAATTCATTTTAGTAACATTAATTTCAGATACTGCTATTATGTGCATTTCCATGGATTTTGCAAAATAGGATGTATTAGATTGCACCATTACTAACTGGGAGAACCAATTAAATAGGTAGGACAATGACTTGTCTCTACAAAGTCTTGAAATAACAAATACATTATTACTTATAAATAAACATAAAAGATTTAGTCAAACATAAATAAGCTAAAGCCAGTAAATGTAAAATGTCTAATCAAAAATAAGAATTACATAAAGGAGTTTATAACATATAAAGTATCTACATTTTAGGCTTCTTGAGTGGAAGCTGTCTATTTCACATGTTTGTCTGCTTATTTCATGGATCCAGGTAAACAGTGAAAATCCATGGGTCATCTGGACAATGTCTGTGGAACCTAAATTCAAGATCTTTAGTTTTCCAATTCTTTCCAATTTTTACTGGATAGGTGATGTCATTTCAATTGTGAAACAAGAAACAAAGTATTAATTTCTAATTTAAGTGTTATAATGGTAATTAACAACCTTCTAACAAGGTTTATAAGCAGTTTTTCTCATGATGTCATTTCTAGTATACTGGATCACAACATCATGCAACTTTAGGTCATGGTGTACACCTTTTTCTTAAAATCTATTTCCATCTCTTTTTCTCTGTTTCTCCATCTCTCTGTCTCTCTCTATGGACTGACAACAGATAGATAAATAGATAAAGATAGGTGTCATCTATATACTTACATCTTCTATTGATTCTATGGAGACCCTTAACTAATACAGATTTTAGTACCAAGAGTGGTTCTAGAGGAACAGAATCATAAGAGTGAGTTTTCTGAATTGATTCTGGACTGTCTGAAATTGGTTCTAGTACAGTCTGATTAGATTCAAAGCAATTAATAACCATATTTCTAGTAGTTCAAAAAGCACTCATAGTTCATGACATTATGTATCAATGTATTAAGAGAAATGCCAAATACCACCATTGGATACTCCTAATCAAATACTTATAAGTCAAGGTTCTCCAGGAGACTGCACATGTTCTCAGTCAGCATCCGATATTTGGTGCCATATCTTCCACTGACAGGAATCACAGGTTCAGAAATCAAGAGGTGAAAATGGAAGTGGTATCACTTATTGTTACCCCTGTGATTCACCAGCAATTTTTTTTTTTCCATTCCGTCCTCATGACTTTATGCTCTGTTGTCCTAAAGGTTTAAATTTGAAAGTGTGAAATATTTCCATATTTACAAATGTGTCCAGAGACACAAAAATTCCATTAAATTACAAAATTAATTAACTTACAAAATAAATTAAAATTGGTGCCCAGACACCTTGTGCTCCTTATTCCCCCTGAATCAACAGGCAAAAAAGGAAGTTAGTGCTCTGTCTGGGGTGACTGATTCTGATTAATTGAGGGAAATTTACCTCTAGTGAGGTAAATTGTGAGGTAAAAGTGAGGAAGAAGAAGATGGCGGAGAAGTAGCAGGCTGAGACTACTTCAGCTAGCCGGAGATCAGCTAGATAGCTTATCTAAAGATTGCAAACACCTGAAAATCCATCCACCTGAAAATCCATCCACCTGAAAATCCATCGGCAGATCAAAGAGAAGAAGAACAGCAATTCTGGAAACAGAAAAACAACCACTTTCTGAAAGGTAGGACCGGCGGAGAAGTGAATCCAAAGCGACCAGAAGATAGACCCCGGGGGGAGGGGCCGGCTCCGGGCAAGCGAAAGAGCAACTGGCGCACAAAATCAGGACTTTTAAAAGTCTGTTCCTCTGAGGAACATCGCTCCAGAGGCTAAACCAGGGCGAAGCCCATGCGGGGTCAGCGTGGCCTCAGGTCCCGCAGGGTCACAGAAGGATCGGGGGTGTCTGAGGGTCACAGAGCTTGCGGATATTGGAACGGGAAAGCTGGCTACAGAGACAGAGCCGACAGTAAGCTCGCAGCTTGGTGTTACCTTGAACCGTTCGCAGGCTCGGTAAGCTCGGAGCGTGGCCGGAGGTCAGGCAGACGGGAGTAACTGGGCGCTGTTCTCTGAGGGCGCACTGAGGAGTGGGGCCCTGGGCTCTCGGCTCCTCCGGGTCGGAGACCAGGGGGCCGCCAATTGTATTCCTGTCCTCCGGAACTCTACGGAAAGCGCTCAGGGAACAAAAGCTCCTGAGAGCAAACCCAAGCCGATTACTCACCCCGGCCCCTGATAAGGGCGGTGCGATTCCGCCTGGGGCAAAGACACTTGAGAATCACTACAACAGGCCCCTCCCCCAGAAGATCAACAAGAAATCCAGACGCCCAGACCAAGTTCACCTACCAAGGAGTGCGGTTTCAATACCAAGGAGAGCAGCAGAATTCCAGAGGAGAATGCAAAGCACGGAACTCATGGCTTTTTCCCTGTGATTTTTTTTAGTCTTGCAGTTAATTTAATTTTTTTCTTTTTCATTTTTTATTTTTTTTCTCGCCTTCTGGTTAAATTTTTTTTTAACTATTATCTTATATTTTTTAACGTTTTTAAAATAGTTTATCTAATAAATAATTTTTTCTTTTTATATTTTTCTTATTTGTTTTCTTTTTTTTAAATTCTTTTCTTTTCTTTTTTTTTTCCTTTGTATTTTTTTTCTTTTCTTTCTTCCTTTTTGAACCTCTTTTTATCCCCTTTCTACCCCCTCATGATTTGGGATCTCTTCTGATTTGGTTAAAGCATATTTTCCTGGGGTTGTTGCCACCCTTTTAGTATTTTACTTGCTCCTTCATATACTCTTATCTGGACAAAATGACAAGACGGAAAAATTCAACACAAAAAAAGGAACAAGAGGCAGTACCGAAGGCTAGGGACCTAATCAATACAGACATTGATAATATGTCAGATCTAGAGTTCAGAATGACATTTCTTAAGGTTCTAGCCGGGCTCGAAAAAGGCATGGAAGATATTAGAGAAACCCTCTCGAGAGATATAAAAGCCCTTTCTGGAGAAATAAAAGAACTAAAATCTAACCAAGTTGAAACCAAAAAAGGTATTAATGAGGTGCAATAAAAAATGGAGGCTCTCACTGCTAGGATAAATGAGGCAGAAGAAAGAATTAGTGATATAGAAGACCAAATGATAGAGAATAAAGAAGCTGAGCAAAAGAGGGACAAAGAGCTACTGGACCATGAGGGGAGAATTCGAGAGATAAGTAACACCATAAGACGAAACAACATTAGAATAATTGGGATTCCAGAAGAAGAAGAAAGAGAGAGGGGAGCAGAAGGTATACTGGAGAGAATTATTGGGGAGAATTTCCCCAATATGGCAAAGGGAACGAGCATCAAAATTCAGGAGGTTCAGAGAATGCCCCTCAAAATCAATAAGAATAGGGCCACAGCCCGTCACCTAATAGTAAAATTTACAAGTCTCAGTGACAAGGAGAAAATCCTGAAAGCAGCCCGGGAAAAGAAGTCTGTAACATACAATGGTAAAAATATTAGATTGGCAGCTGACTTATCCACAGAGACCTGGCAGGCCAGAAAGAGCTGGCATGATATTTTCAGAGCACTAAACGAGAAAAACATGCAGCCAAGAATACTATATCCAGCTAGGCTATCATTGAAAATAGAAGGAGAGATTAAAAGCTTCCAGGACAAACAAAAACTGAAAGAATTTGCAAACACCAAACCAGCTCTACAGGAAATTTTGAAAGGGGTCGTCTAAGCAAAGAGAGAGCCTACAAGTGGTAGATCAGAAAGGAACAGATACCATATACAGTAACAGTCACCTTACAGGCAATACAATGGCACTAAATACATATCTCTCAATAGTTACCCTGAATGTTAATGAGCTAAATGCGCCTGTCAAAAGACACAGAGTATCAGAATGGATAAAAAAACAAAACCCATCTATATGTTGCCTCCAAGAAACTCATTTTAAGCCCGAAGACACCTCCAGATTTAAAGTGAGGGGGTGGAAAAGGATTTACCATGCTAATGGACATCAGAAGAAAGCAGGAGTGGCAATCCTTATATCAGATCAATTAGATTTTAAGCCAAAGACTATAATAACAGATGAGGAAGGACACTATATCATACTCAAAGGGTCGTTCCAACAAGAAGATTTAACAATTTTAAATATCTATGCCCCCAACGTGGGAGCAGCCAACTATATAAACCAATTAATAACAAAATCAAAGAAACACATCAACAATAATACAATAATAGTAGGGGACTTTAACACTCCACTCACTGAAATGGACAGATCATCCAAGCAAAAGATCAACAAGGAAATAAAGGCCTTAAATGACACACTGGACCAGATGGACATCACGGATATATTCAGAACATTTCATCCCAAAGCAACAGAATACACATTCTTCTCTACTGCACATGGAACATTCTCCAGAATAGATCACATCCTCGGTCCTAAATCAGGACTCAACCGGTATCAAAAGATTGGGATCATTCACTGCATATTTTCAGACCACAATGCTCTAAAGCTAGAACTCAACCACAAAAGGAAGTTTGGAAAGAACCTAAATACATGGAGACTAAACAGCATCCTTCTAAAGAATGAATGGGTCAACCGGGAAATTAAAGAAGAATTGAAAAAAATCATGGAAACAAATGATAATGAAAATACAACGGTTCAAAATCTGTGGGACACAATACAGGCAGTCCTGAGAGGAAAATATATAGCGGTACAAGCCTTTCTCAAAAACAAGAAAGGTCTCAGGTACACAACCTAACCCTACACCTAAAGGAGCTGGAGAAAGAACAAGAAAGAAACCCTAAGCCTAGCAGGAGAAGAGAAATCATAAAGATCAGAGCAGAAATCAATGAAATAGAAACCAAAAAAACAATAGAACAAATCAATGAAACTAGGAGCTGGTTCTTTGAAAGCATTAATAAAATTGATAAACCCCTGGCCAGACTTATCAAAAAGAAAAGAGAAAGGACCCAAATAAATAAAATCATGAACGAAAGAGGAGAGATCACAACTAACACCAAAGAAATACAAACTATTATAAGAACATACTATGAGCAACTCTACGGCAATAAATTTGACAATCTGGAAGAAATGGATGCATTCCTAGAAACATATAAACTACCACAACTGAACCAGGAAGAAATAGAAAGCCTGAACAGACCCATAACCAGTAAGGAGATTGAAACAGTCATTAAAAATCTCCAAACAAACAAAAGCCCAGGGACAGACGGCTTCCCGGGGGAATTTTACCAAACATTTAAAGAAGAACTAATTCCTATTCTCCTGAAAGTGTTCCAAAAAATTGAAATGGAAGGAAAACTTCCAAACTCATTTTATGAGGCCAGCATCACCTTGATCCCAAAACCAGACAAGGATCGCATCAAAAAAGAGAGCTAAAGACCAATATCCTTGATGAACACAGATGCGAAAATACTCAACAAAATACTAGGCAATAGGATTCAACAGTACATTAAAAGGATTATTCACCATGACCAAGTGGGATTTATTCCAGGGCTGCAAGGTTGGTTCAACATCCGCAAATCAGTCAATGTGATACAACACATCAATAAAAGAAAGAACAAGAACCATATGATACTCTCAATAGATGCTGAAAAAGCATTTGACAAAGTACAGCATCCCTTCCTGATCAAAACTCTTCAAAGTGTAGGGATAGAGGGCACATACCTCAATATCATCAAAGCCATCTATGAAAAACCCACCGCAAATATCATTCTCAATGGAGAAAAACTGAAAGCTTTTCCGCTAAGGTCAGGAACACGGCAGGGATGTCCATTATCACCACTGCTATTCAACATAGTACTAGAGGTCCTAGCCTCAGCAATCAGACAACAAAAGGAAATTAAAGGCATCCAAATCGGCAAAGAAGAAGTTAAATTATCACTCTTCGCAGATGATATGATACTATATGTGGAAAACCCAAAAGACTCCACTCCAAAACTGCTAGACATTATACAGGAATTCAGTAAAGTGTCAGGATATAAAATCAATGCACTGAAATCAGTTGCATTTCTCTGCACCAACAGCAAGACAGAAGAAAGAGAAATTAAGGAGTCAATCCCATTTTCAATTGCACCCAAAACCATAAGATACCTAGGAATAAACCTAACCAAAGAGTCACAGAATCTATACTCAGAAAACTATAAAGTACTCATGAAAGAAATTGAGGAAGACACAAAGAAATGGAAAAATGTTCCATGCTCCTGGATTGGAAGAATAAATATTGTGAAAATGTCTATGCTACCTAAAGCAATCTACACATTTAATGCAATTCCTATCAAATTACCACCCATCTTTTTCAAAGAAATGGAACAAATAATTCTAAAATTTATATGGAACCCGAAAAGACCTCGAATATTGAAAAAGAAAGCCAACGTTGGAGGCATCACAATTCCGGACTTCAAGCTCTATTACAAAGCTGTCATCATCAAGACAGCATGGTACTGGCACAAAAACAGACACATAGATCAATGGAACAGAATAGAGAGCCCAGACACAACAATAGACTCAGAATGGATGAAGGACCTCAATGTCTGAAAGGAATCCATCAAAATCCTTGAGGAGAACACAGGCAGCTACCTCTTCGACCTCAGCCGCAGCAACATCTTCCTAGGAACAACGCCAAAGGCAAGGGAAGCAAGGGCAAAAATGAACTATTGGGATTTCATCAAGATCAAAAGCTTTTGCACAGCAAAGGAAACAGTGAACAAAATCAAAAGACAACTGACAGAATGGGAGAAGATATTTGCAAACGACATATCAGATAAAGGACTAGTGTCCAGAATCTATAAAGAACTTAGCAAACTCAACACCCAAAGAACAAATAATCCAATCAGGAAATGGGCAGAGGACATGAACAGACATTTCTGCAAAGAAGACATCCAGATGGCCAACAGACACATGAAAAAGTGCTCCATATCACTCGGCATCAGGGAAATACAAATCAAAACCACAATGAGATATCACCTCACACCAGTCAGAATGGCTATGATCAACAAGTCAGGAAATGACAGATGCTGGCGAGGATGCGGGGAAAGGGGAACCCTCCTACACTGTTGGTGGGAATGCAAGCTGGTGCAGCCACTCTGGAAAACAGCATGGAGGTTCCTCAAAATGTTAAAAATAGAACTGCCCTATGAGCCACCAATTGCACTATTGGGCATTTACCCTAAAGATACAAACGTAGTGATCCAAAAGGGCACGTGCACCCGAATGTTTATAGCAGCAATGTCCACAATAGCCAAACTATGGAAAGAACCTAGATGTCCATCAACAGATGAATGGATCAAGAAGATGTGGTATATATACACCATGGAATACTATGCAGCCATCAAAAGAAATGAAATCTTGCCATTTGCGACAACATGGATGGAACTAGAGCGTATCATGCTTAGTGAAATAAGTCAAGCAGAGAAAGACAACTATCATATGATCTCCCTGATATGAGGAAGTGGTGATGCAACATGGGGGCTTAAGTGGGTAGGAGAAGAATCAATGAAACAAGATGGGATTGGGAGGGAGACAAACCATAAGTGACTCTTAATCTCACAAAACAAACTGAGGGTTGCTGGGGGGAGGGGTTTTGGGAGAAGGGGGTGGGATCATGGACATTGGGGAGGGTATGTGATTTGGTGAGTGCTGTGAAGTGTGTAAACCTGGTGATTCACAGATCTGTACCCCTGGGGATAAAAGATAAAAATATATGTTTATATTAAAAAAAAAGTGAGGAAGAGTTTTTGGAATAAAAGTGATCCTTTAGGGCATCTCTTAGTATTACCATACCCTATGAAGAAAAATCAGTGGAGACTTACAACCATCAAATTCAGTCAAGACTACTAATGGACTAGACCCTTCAGGTATAAATATGGGGTTATCCCAACAGTAAAGAATCATCACCAACTGAGGGAACTGCTGATGACAAAGGAACTACAGAATGGGTAGTGGAAGAACACTGTTATAAATGTCAGCTATGACCATGTACAGAAAGGCATACTGTTACTGCTATAAGTATTTTGTTATGAATATGTACATATGTATATAAAAATAGTCATCTTCTTCTCTCTTTTATCCCTTTATATAACATAAAATGAATTGACTTCACATCGTAGTATTTAAGTATTGTTAACTTTGCATCATAATATTTACAAGATATCATGGAGTAGAATAAACATCATCCAAAGACTTGCATCCTCTTCTAGGAAAAGGGTTAGTTTGTTTTCAGTTGAACACAGACAGTTTTGCCATGTTGGGTCAAATTATGACCTTGTTACTGTGTTTATTTGAAATATGTTTTAAGGAGATGGGTATAGGTGCTAAATTGACAAGGGGTGGATTTATGGTGGTTAATTTTAGGTGTCAGCTTGACTAAGGTATGGTGTCTAGATTTGGTCAAACACCAGTCAAGATGTTGTTGTGAAAGTACATTGTTAGATATGATTGGAATTTAAATCAGCAGACTTTGAATAAAGACATGATCCTTCATAATGTAGGAGAGCTTTATCCAATCAAGTTTGAATGACTTATGAAAACCACTGATATTTCCCTAGGAAAACGGAATTCTGTTTCTAGATAACCTTTGAACTACATCAACTCATCCCTGAGTTTCCAGTCTACATGCTAGCCAACTCTGAAAATCACAAAATCATGTGAGTCAATTCTTCAAAATCAATTTCTAAATCTCCACACACACACACATACACATATATTCACATACAACTTACTGGTTCTCTCCAAATATCTATGAAATAAAATATATAACTTCTTTTTTTTCTCATAAATTAATTAGAAGTGGGTGATATTGCTTTTATTTATTTGTTTATTTTAGAAATATAAAGTAGTAATTGAATCATGAGATCCAAAGTACTGTTTTTGTTTTCACTTAAGCTATGCATAATTTATTGTTGCTTTATGATACATTTTGCAAAATTTACAATTAAATAAAATGTTAAACCTAACTAAAATAAGCCATAAAGGATCTTGACCTATACAATGTGATTTTATTTTAGATTATACAATTTATTCTATTTTTTTATTTCCTAAAAATTTAAATTAGAAGACAGAAATGACAGTAGTGAATTAGGTAAAAGAAAAAAGAAGAGTGAACGTTGAGAAGATACAAGTTACAAAAGAAAAGAAGATAATGCGAACTAAGAAAGAGAAGATAAGGAGTCTTTTATAGCTAAAAGACTAATACAGTTAAAGAGACAATATGCATTGAAGGAAACATACTCCACAACATTTGTACCTGTTCTCAAGTTCCACATTTCCTCATCCCCTACCTTTGGATTTGGGCTACCCTGATTCAATGGCTCAGAATTTCCCAACTCTCTATTATCAGTGTTTTTTCTCACAATACCTGACTCTGGGATAGATGGAAACAGGCAACAATCACTGCAAGGCTCCATGATATTTTATCTAATGGTAAATGTATAATGTTTAGAAATTGACATAATTTGGAAATCTACAACATTTAAAATAATGCTGCCTGAATTACTTTCCCATTCCAACACACACACACACACACACACACACACACACACACACACACACACACATGCTCCACTTATGTAAACCTCAGCCCTCTTAAATTCAAGAGCTTAGAAACCTGAAACCTTTTAAGACCAGAGTGTAAAGTCAGTTGATTTGGCTGTATCCTCTGCCGTGCACACCATGTCATGCTTTCTATTGTGTTATGATGAATGAAAGACACTAGTATTTCAATCCGTTTCTTTCTCCCTTATATTCCCAGATATATCCCAAATGGATAGTGTCAAGGGTATCATAGAAAATATAGTGCTGAAAAGGTGAATAAGAACAATGATAATCAAATACATATGACAGATAGATGCTATTCTTTGTATCATAGTTTGATATGTATTTTTTTTTTCTGATAATAATGGTGGTGGCTTAAAAAGGGGAAAAGATGTGGCACCTGGATGGTCAGTTGATTAAGCATCCAACTCTTGATTTCAGCTCAGGTCACTATCTTAGGTTCACACTGGGCATGGAGCCTGCTTAAGATTCGCTCTCTCCCTTTCCCCCTGCCAACTCCCACTCTCCCTCTCTCTCTTTCAAAAAAAAAAGGAGGAGGTGGAGGAGAAATAGGAGATTATAAAATGTAATGTTTAGTGAGTGCTTGTTATAGCTTAAACAAGATCTGTTTTTATATATCATCTTATTTAATACTTGCATAAGGAGGGTGCCTGGGTGGCTGTTATTAAGCTTCTGCCTTCCGCTCAGGATCTTGGGATTAAGGCTTGCCTCCAGTTTCCTGCTCAGTGGGGAGCCTGCTTCTCCCTCTCACACTCTCCCTACTTATGTTCCCTCTCTGGCTGTCTCTCTCTCTGTCAAATAAATAAATAAAATATTTAAAAAAATACTTGCATAAGGAAAATAACTATTGTCTTTAATTTACAATGAGTAAATTACAAATTTGAGTAATAACTTATTTAATACTACATAAAATCTGTGTTTTAAATGAACTATCATTCATCAATCCAAATATTACACTTTCAAGTATGTATGTGAATGTGAAAGCTAAACTGTCAGAAAATTACCCCTGTAACTTATTTCATTCCATGTTTTTGTATCTTTGAAGAGATTGATTGAAGCTCCTGTGACTGTGATGTAAAAATGAAAGTTTGCTCAAACAATGTTTAAGGGTGTAGTAAATACAAACCAAACTAAGCTAAGAGAATTTAATTTTACACTATTCAAATAATCAATGATATGAAACCTATTTCAGAAAGAGAACCAAGGTGGGACATCTGAGTGGCTCAGTGGGTTAAGCGTCTGGCTTTGGTTCAGATCATGATCTCAGTGTCCTGGGATGGAGGCCTACATCAGGCTCCTTTCTCAGCAGGAGCCTGCGTCTCCCTCTGCCGACTGCTCTCCCTGCTTGGGTGAGTGCGCTCTCTCTCTATGACCAATAAAACTTAAAAAAGTAAGAAAGAGAGGGAGG
Organism: Mustela lutreola; assembly: GCF_030435805.1. Classification (NCBI taxonomy): domain Eukaryota; kingdom Metazoa; phylum Chordata; class Mammalia; order Carnivora; family Mustelidae; genus Mustela; species Mustela lutreola. Next base: position 110,484,363 of record NC_081295.1, read on the forward strand.
GAGAGAGAGAGAGAGAGAGAGAGAGAGAAGGAAGGAAGGAAGGAAGGGAGGGAGCAAGGAAAGAAGGAAACCAAGCAAAAATCATTGACAAAGTATAGGATATTTTTGTTTTGTTTTATTTTGTTTTTCTTTAGTGAAAGACAATATTTGAAGTTAGGAGCGCAGAAGATGCTTACAATACTAGGTCTTGGTAGATGCCAGATAAGTTTGCCTTCTCTATTACTGGAAAATGGTCAAAACGAAACCCAAACTCAAATTCTGTTTCACAACCTCCGTATGAAAAGATCATCTTTCTGGGAAGTTCATCAGAAAAGTTATATGGAAAACACCAATGGCTTGACCATCTCTGAGTCAATTACCTGAGCCAGGAAGATAAAGTAAACGGATTGGCCTGTCTTGGTCTGTTTATTCAATACTCTGATAAGACACCATGTTTATAATGACACAATTTCAAGCCTCTCCTTATTCAATTAGAAAAAGTAGTTCTATTATGAGAAGAAGAGAAAAGGACAGCTATTGGACAGACAAAAATCAACAGATATCCATAATGTTAGGTTTGCAAAGTCTGGTTCTCTTCTAGGCTCTACATGAGACAGCTAAGGCTCTTGTACTTTAGGACTTCTTTTACCTTGATTTTAGTCCTCTACTCCATCATCTTTGTCCTAGTCTGATTGGGTGTCTCCTGGCAATGTCCATGGCATAGAGCTAAGTTAATGATGCCATTCACTGACCCAAAAACAGATTTTGACTTTTTTGGTTTGTTTTGGTTTGTAAGTGGTAGTCAGAGTGTGAGGGTGATGGTAGGAGATACCTATGAGCTAGGTTTACTATCTGTGTGGTGTATTACAACTTACAAAGTGAGACTCGTCACTACATCTAGGGGGAATGCATGTTAGCCTTCCTATTTGTCTGGAAATGAAATATAGAGAGTTATTTTGTTTTTAATTAAAATCAAACTTTTTTTTTTTTTTAAATGTAGTGCCTCACTTAGACACTAAATGTCATAGTATGCCAGTTCCTATTACCTGTTCAAATTTTTCTTCCCCCGTCCTCTATGCAGGATATGTGGAAAGGTCAAAGATACCAGATGATCAGCATTACTCAGGGCCAATTTAATTCCTCTCTCAGTCAAATGAAGTTAGAAGGAGATGATATTTAAATTCTATCTCCATGTATAATTCTTCTATTACCTAAGAGGCAAACAGATGTATAACCAGTAAACAGTAGATTTAGCCACAGCTTTTAAAATGTACTATTTGTTAATAATATTTGCATTAGCAAAAACTTCAAATAAGAATATAGGCCTCCATCTCTATATTAAAACCCATCCTTTAGTGTATATTGGAAATAGAGGAGATAATTTTTTAGTGAATCACAGAATGCTAATTTTAAATAATTAAAAAATACTATTTCTCTACTTTTACCAATATCTTCAGAAATAAATCCTTTACAACTAAATAATCTCAACTTGAAAGCTTTTATCTTATAAGACAAATATTTCTAGGGTGTCAAATATTCCTGGGTGGCTCAGTGGGTTAAGCCTCTGCCTTCAGCTCAGCTCATGATCTCAGCGTCCTGGAATTGAGCCCCACATCAGGCTCTCTCTCAGTGGGGAGCCTGCTTCCCTTTCTCTCTGCCTGCCTCTCTGCTTACTTGTGATCTCTCTGTCAAATAAATAAAAAAAATACAAATATTTCTAGAATATTTTACAACCTATTTTTCTTTTCAATGAGCATATCAATCATGTCTAATTTAAATACAAGACAAATAATACATAATATATTCTCTTAGGCATGCATATCGTGTTGACATGCACATGCCATAAGAGAATAGAAGTGGATTTGTTGCTTATGCAAGACTGACCAGATGACATTACTGTCCACGTATCACTTGACAAAAAGCAAAGTTACTCAGGAGAACAACAACAACCTCCACTGCTGTCTCTCACATAATTTTTTCCATACTTCCAAAATCAAGAAAATATTGACCTACTGTTGTTGTCCTAAGGTATGGTTTTAAAAAGAGTTCCATCCAGTATAGCTCAGGAGTTTTCCCAAATGGGGATTTTGGGACATGACAGAGAGTTCCAATTAACCTAAGACCCCAAAGGCTACTAGTTCAAGGAAAACAATTTGTTTCCCAACTGGGGGATAAATCTAGCCCAAGAATAGGACATGATGAGTATCCTAGAGCATTCACAAACATTCATTATGCTCATGCTTTCCATAAAAGATACAGACCAAAGAAGATACTCTCTTGAAAAAGAGATTGGAAAGTAAAGTCCAATCTTATAAAAAGTCAGAAATTAACAAGAAATCATTTTTTATGATAGGAAAAAATACATTACCTGCTATAATATCTTTTAATTTAGATTTTAAACACTGATACAATATAATATGGCACTGATGATAACTTTAAATTATTTGAATTGATTATCAATAAGTAATTTACACTTTTAGGTAGTCAATAGATTTTCTGAAATAATGTTATATGGAAACGCTTAAGTAGCTTATTGCATGGATATATGGCACTAAATTTCTCTCTTTATTAGGAATGTGTTTAAAAATAAATTTCATCATTTAATGTTTATACATATTATATATTAAAAGTTCTCGAACTTATTCTGTAGTAATGAGGTTGATCACTTAGTTACTGTCACTCACCTCACTCTGTCTAAGCCCCTTCTTGACTTTAGTAGATTCCATAGTAGATAACAGACCTCTTTAATTCCAGCTTTTAAATCCAGTTTTTCCAATTATTTAATTACAGTTTTCATCCTTATTATTCGGCTCAATTTCATTTCTTCTCAAGGACTCCAAGTTCAATAATACTGTCATCAATCTTCAATATCTCTATAAAGCTCCCAGAACTACTATGTAATGATCTTAGAGCCTTCAGATAATTCAAAGGTGGACAGGAGTAGAGATTTTCAAAGGTGGACAGGAGTAGAGATTTTCTCTATAAAAAGGGACTGAGACTTTGCTTGACAGAATCGCGATGACTATAAAATTGAAGCAGAGTATTTGTGGCTTGGGTTACAGTGCTTTGGAGTATTTTTAATTTGGATTATCAAACAGTGTACCTTATATTATTGGAATATATTAATGTTTGTAAACTGGTATAAAAGTTAGGTTGGTATTTACTTAGGACACCTATCAATACTCCAAATCTAGAATGGCACAACCAAATCTAAGTCAATCCCAGTTATGTTCCCAAGGAATGGATGAAGAGACTAGATTGATAAATATATATGTGATAGACATATAGAAAAAAATAAACAAACAATATTCAATGAAACAAAACTGCTTTCTGAACCCAGATTCCAGAACTTCAGTGAAGAATTATCTTGTCTGGGCTACATGGATTATGTGGCATATGTCTTTTATTAAATTAGGAACAATCTTAATCCCAGAGCTGAACCAAGCAAGTATCTGCTATTTTTCCTAAACCTCTTCTCCAATCTGATAGCACACTTACTTCAATTATATGAAAAGTCCAGTGCACTAACCCCAATTAAATGGAGGCATAATTAATGACAGTGTTCTCTATAGTTTTTATGACTGACCTGACACTGACCTATCTTATAAGCTCTATTTCAGTTAGGACACATTTTTTATGATACCTTACAAACAGTGTCATATTCTGGACAGTCATATTATTTCTCACATTACAAGAAGTCTTAAAAAATTCAATTCCACGGTTGGGCAGTGGTTTAATTATAGCCTCAGAGACCAAAGGTCTTCCCTTTTCTTTCTCCATTTCTTTAATGGTTGGTCATATCTACTCTAAAGGTAACTATAGTGTGAAACACCACATCTTCATAAAATAGCTTTCTAAGCAGCAAGAAACTTGAAGGATGAAAAAAGAAACAAAAACAACTCTTTCTGTCTTTCTGCGCTTCTTATTCAGACAGAAAAATTCTCCACACCTGTTTCTCCAGCAGACTTTTACACGTCATTGTTGAACATGGATCATGTCTATTATAGACAAGTATAAAGGAACAGGATTTACCTGGTAGGGTTAGAATAATCATGACTCATCTTCCAGACTGGGCATCTTTATGTCCCACACCTGCTTCTTAAACTCCCAGTCACAGATTTGCTATCACAGTATTGTCATGAAGTAGCAAATAGAAATGGAAACTGAGTAGCTGAAGAATGATGAAGTTTATGGCCTTCTGAATTTCCCAACCACATAGAAAAACAAGGGGAGCAGGAAAAGTAAATGTGTAAGAACTGAATTAATTTAACTTTAACATGTGTATATATAGAAAGAATGGTCACAACATTTTTTTTTTCAACTTTGATAAAGGTTTTATTTGCTCAAAATTCCAATTCTTTCTTAGTTCTATACAGGAAAAAAGAAAAAAAAAATCTTGGAATCCTCTTAGAATTTGACAAATGGCACAATACAAAGGTGCAGCAAAAATATATTTTAAAGCACCTGTGCTTCAGTTTATTATGGGACACGGAAGGAAATTATGTACTAAAAGACTTTTAAGGAATGCAAACCAGTTTGCTCTTCAAAAGCCACCATGTTTTTCAATGCTGCAGTATAGAAAAGTAAATAGTTTTGCAGTTATTAATAAGCAGCTGTAGCATATATATCCACAAAATTAGGAAATTGTTCAGCTTTATCAATTTGTTATAAAAAGAAATAAATGAACTAAAACAATATTCTCTCAAAACATACTATCTTCCCCAAAATGCTGAGTCATATCTATCTTAGCTACAATTATTCTATAGAATAACAGAGAAAAAAATATTTGTAACTGAAATGAAATGGTCAAACAAGCTCAAGATGCACTTGAATAGAAGATACACACACACACATACACACACACACATCTGGAACACCATCCTGGCTTTCCTCTTCCCAGCTCTTTGCCTGTCATAACTTTCTTGACATCTTAGATGTCCAAAATGTATGTTTCTCTTTATCATAACATTTTATCCTACTTCAGTTAGAATAGATGACAGGCTGTGAACTGTAAACTCAGGAAAATTCTCCTGTTTGGTTCTTAATATTCAGCTACTGAATGTACCAAAGTCAGAGAAGCTAGAGAAATGTCTTCTGTTTCCAGAGATAAGAGCATAGCAGAAGGATGCCAGTTAAAGAGGCTCTGCCCCTGACATGTATGGACAATACAGCAGACTTCCATCTAATGTTACCAGATATACCTTTACTTTTGGGAACATTTGTGTAATTCAAATTTAGAGAAAATATAATAATAAAGTGGTGTGGATTAGGCTTTATTTCAATGAATTTGGAAAGTGAACTGTGAGGTTGTAATACCTGAGTCTTGATGGGAGAAGACACCCTTATAGGTCAGGGAGGGGTGTGGGGTAGTATTGCTGTTAGGTAAATGGCTGTTCCCCTATTTCCATTATTTTAGGTCATGAAATGAGTTTGCTATTGAATTAGGGTAGGGATCAAACCCCAACCTTCACTGTTTATGGAGCAGAGATTCAATAGGGCAAGAATTCTAAAGTATGAAAAACTCAGCAATATTTCCAGTGTTTGTGGCCCACCAATCAACTTTGAGAATAATAAGACTTATTAGGAAATGAAGGAAAAACAATCCATATTTTAAGGTAGCGGCAGATTTCCATTGGGAGCTTTGATCAATGCATAATAGGAGTAAAAAAAATATAATATATATATCTCTAGTCTAAGAGATTCTCTTTAGGTCTACCATTGAGTCTTTAGGAAAACCAAAATAAAACAAATAAAACAAAATTATAAAATGGAGTATCTTAAAAAAGCCTCAAGATTCAAGTGACATAGCACTAACTTAATTACTAATATTTAGATGGTATTAATGACAAATTTTACCCAAAAGAATAAATGATTAGTGACATTGAAGATTAGTACATAAAAACACTTAAAGTGAATTTCAGAGAAAAAAGAATGACTTGCAGCATAGTTTCAAGCATCTAACATGCATTTATTAGGATCTCCAAAAGAAAAAGTTCTCTCTTGGTACAGGAAAATATTTTTAAAAATCTATACTAAGATTTTAAAATTTGATCAAATTTAGGTTCACAACTCCAAACTAACAAACAAAGAACACCACATCTAGACACATCCTTGCTAAGTGATGAAAAACAAAGATAATTTTTTAAAAATTAAGAACAAAGATAAAATTAAGAATGGTATCTCATCAAACCAAAATTGGAGTTCAAAAGACAATGAATAACATTGTTAAGGTGTTAAAAGAAAAAAAAAATCAACCTGTAATCTTATATCTGACAAAAACTATGTCTCTAAAATGAAAGATAAACACATTTTTAAATAAGTGAAAGCCAACAGAAGTTGGTGCTAACAAAACATTAAAGGAAGAATGTTTAAAATTCTTTGAGGTGAAGGGAAATGAGAGAAGCTGGAATTTCAGATCGATAGGAAGAAAGGAGAACTGGAAATGGTAAATAAGGGGTTAATATAAACTACTATATCTTTTATTTTCTTAAATCCATTAAAAGTCAACTTCTGGTTCAAAGTAAAAGTAATATATAAACATTTAGGGTTTATAAGAAGCAAAATATATGACAACAATAGCACAACAGATAGATGTATAAAGGGAATTACAACATTGAAAAAATTTTATATTGTGTATAAAATAGTATAATGTTAATTCAAAACACCAATAAAACAAAATGATATAGCTAATAATCTAATAAAAACCAATAATGGAATATTTTTATAAATATCAATTAATCTCTGATAATGGCATAATAATTTATGATACACATTAACCCATAACAAGACAGGCCATTAGGAAATTTAGGAATTTCAAAAAAAAGGAGAAGGGCACCTGGGTGGGTCAATCAGTTGAGCATTTGACTTTGACTCAGGTCATGATTCCAGGATTCTGGAATCGAGCTCCATAGCGGGTTCCTTGCTCAACATGGAGCCTGCTTCTCCTTCACCCTCTGCTCCTCCCTACCTTGCTTCCATTCTCTCTCTCTTTCTCATTCAAATGAATAAATAAAAAATCTTAAAAAAAAAAAAAAAAACAAAGGAGACAAGTGGAAAACAAATGTCAACCGTTATGTGAAATTAAAATGGACTAAGCACTTCAATTAAAAGGCAAGGGTTGTCAGATGAATACAAAAGAAACATCTAATATGACACATTTTAGAAGAAATGGATTTTAAATATAAAGACATGGACAAGTTGAAAGTAAAAAGATGAAAGAAAAAAAAATATGCTATGCAAAACCTACACCTAAGAAAGCTGAAGTAGCCATGTCAATATTATAGTAGACTTTAAAAAAAAATGTATTACCAGGATAAAAAGGATAATTTCTTAATGACAAAGTGTTGGTTCAACATGAATTAAGTGTGTGTGCACTTCATAACTGTTATTCAAAATACAGGAAGCAAATATTGGCATACTAGCAGACAATAGGAAGATCCACAATCACCTTTGGAAATTTAAGCACTCTTGTCTTTGTGATTGAAACACTAGTCAAATATTAGTAAGGCAACACACAAATGAAGAACAATATCAACCAACTTGATCTATGTTTGTTTTGTTTTGTTTTATGGAACACTATACCCAATAACTACAAAACACATACTCATTTCAAGGATACATGAACACTCATTAAGACAGGCCATATACTAGGTAATAAGTAAGTCTCAATAAATTCAAAAATATTAAAATCACACAAAACATTTTATCTGACCCCAACAGTATTAACCTGGAAATTAATTTCTGAAATACCTAGGAAATCCCTAAACATTTGAAAATTAAGCAATACTCCTCTAAATAACCCATGAACAAAGAAGAAATCACAAGGGAAATTAGAAAATATTTCAAACTGAATGATAATGAAAATACAGCATATTAAAATTTGTGGAATGCTGCCAAAGTAGTCTTACAGAGAAATTTATGGTTTAAAATGGTTATATTAGAAAGGAAGAAAATTATAAAATAAATGACTTGGACTTAGATCTTAAGAAGTAGTATAGTAAATTCAGCTGACGGACCCTCTTCTTGACCAAATTTTGTCTGGGCTTCTTTAAGGCCTCTTCTGAACTAGGCTTTAACTTGGGTTTCAGTGTCCATTCTCAAAGAGCCTGCATCACCCAGTTTCAGCGATAATCTTGACAATATTCTTAGGAAGAAGAAATCATTTCTTTAGCAAGAATATTTAGCAAGAAGAAATCATTCTGGGGGCTCCTGGATGGCTCAGTTTGTTAAGTGTGTGCTTTTGGCTCAGGTCATGATCCCAGGACCCTGGGATTCACCCCCACATTGGGCTCCCTTTACATCAGAAGTCTCTTTCTCCCTCTCCCTACTCATGTGTGCACTCTTTCTCTCTGACCCCTCAAATAAATTAAATAAAGTATTTAACAAAAAGAAGAGGAGGAGGAGAAGAAGGAAAGGGAGAGGGAGAAGGAGAAAGGAGAAGGAGAAATAATCTCCATTCTCAATATATGGTACCTCATGAGTTCATCTTCCTCCACCATCTTCCAGGTGAGGTCTAATCACTCTGGCTTGCCTTCAGCAAGAATTCTGTCAAAATGATTTAGCCAGAATCCCTCCTTAGCCCAATACTTTCTTATTAGTTACTTTCCATCTATCAACCAACATCCAGCGCCTTAACTATAAGTCTCTATTTGTCCATGCTATATTTGGAATTGAGCCCAGTCCATTACTGAGGTGTTTTTTCCTCTATTGTAGTAGTTCCTGAACATAATCAGTTTTTACCATTTAACTACTGCACAGCTCTGGGTTTTTTGTTTGTTTTGTTTTTGCTTTTGTTTTGCTTTTTGACACAATCCAAAATAAACAGAAGAAAGGTAAGAAAGGAATGATAGAGGAAATCAGGGGTGCCTGGGTGGCTCAGTGGGTTAAGCCTCTGCCTTCAGCTCAGGTCATGATCTCAGGGTCCTGGAATCGAGTGCCACAATGGGCTCTCTGCTCAGCAAGGAGCCTGCTTCCTCCTCTCTCTCTGTCTGCCTGCCTCTCTGCTTACTCTCTCTCTCTCTGTGTCAAATAGATAAATAAAACCTTAAAAGAGAGAGAGAGAGAGGAAATCAGTGCAATAGGACATGGACAAAGAGTAGGGGAGAAATTGATAAAGGTTTTTTGATAAAACCTTAGACTGACTAAGAGAGAGAGAGTAATGGAAAGGAATACACTAGTGATATACTAAACGACATGGATGAATCTTTAAAAAACTTGAGCCAAAGAAGCCAGATACAATATTACACAGTATACATAGGGTATATTTGTTTCATTTTATGTTGTTTTTTTCTTTCCAGATTTTATTATTTATTTACTTGTCAGAGAGAGAGAGAGAGGCAGACAAAGGGAGAAGTAGAATCCCCACTGAGCAAGGAGCCCGATGTAGGACTTAATCCCAGGACCCTAGGATCATGACCTGAACTGAAAGCAGACACTTAACTGACTGGGCCACCCAGATGCGCCTACAGAGGGTGTATTTGTATTTCTATTCTATTTGTATGAAACTGTAGAACAAGCTAAAAGGATCTATGGTAATAGAACCCAGAACAGAAGTTGCCTAACAGGAGAGGGGTTTATGTAGCTACAATATAAAGTTATTTACATCAGTACTAGAAATACACTAATTTTTGTCTGGGTTTACATAGATGATATTTTCCAAAACCTCACTGAACTACCTTTATGATGCATGCCTTTTATATTATTAAATTATACCGTTAAACAGATGTGACCAGCAAAATCACTGAACTGATTCAATTCTAGTCCCTTAAGGGTATGACTCCTAGAGTCTGCTATTCATGTCTCCAGATATAAGGGCACTTGATTCTAAATGGGCCCTGTCCCTGGAAATGAGCATCCTTGAACCAACTTCTGTAGATATGCTAGACTCTGCTTGTGAAGATTGACCCCTCTGATATTGGTCACTGCCCAAACCAAGTCTGACTTTACCCCATCCCTTTGGACACAGAGACTTGACTTTCCAGCTGCCCATGGGAATCATATAAAGTATCGTCTGGTCAGTTCTGGCAACACTCATCTTCACTGATTTCAATCTTATTCCCTTCTCCACATTTAAATTGTTTAGGGAAAGGGGATGGGCTGGTACAGGGGCCCATGGCAAATTGGAAAACACATAGCTACATAAAATGAACAGTTACTACTCAACTCAATCAATTATTGCTATATAAAACAGTCAGTATTGCAAGGATATTTTACTTATTTGAGAGGTATAAAATCATGACTTTTTGGTGGTACTTAAGTTGTCTAAATATCTTTTATCTCCAAGTCTATTCACTTATTTAATAACACTGCTGTGTCTTAAGATATTTTCTAAAAATTCAGTTTAACTACAAGTCATAATAAAGAGGACTAGTAGGGTATGGGTAATATCAAAAATACCTTCATTCTCAGGGGACTCACAGCCCTTCAGAGTTCTAGAGCTTAAATAACACTTGCTAAGTGAACACATCAACCTACTTCCTATGGAGTCTGAACACATCAACCTACTTCCTACTGAGTCTGGCCAAGTGATAAATTGTGCTATCCTGGTGATATTTCACACACTTTAAAGTGATAATAGCTTCTTATGAAGATAGTAAAACAAACAATTCTCCGGGATGAAAACTGAATTGACAATACAGGAACAATATATTATTTGTTGATCAGTAATAGATCTTTGTCATGATTCATAAATCATTCTTGTAAATAAGAAAAGTATTTCACAGTAGCATTTTGAACCTTTTAGACTTCATTCTACATTATCTCATTTGGCCTGTGTACCAGCCCTAAGATACAAGATGTCAGATAGCACCTCCACTATTCTGTTGAGTAAATGGAAGCACAAAGCCTTGAAGTCATTGCATAATATTACACAACAGGTCAGAGGCACCCAGGGGAAATTCCTGAGCTTTCAAATTCCCTAATCCAGTAAATGCTCCTTCCTTTCTACCAGAGAGCACAAACTAGACACCTTCAGGCTATATCTGGCCTGCAGACATTTTTCTGGCTGACAGTTTTAGTATACACTTTTAAATTATGTGACACGATTACAATGTATAGATTTCACCTCAAAGTCTAAATAAACCTTTCTGTTGGTTTACAAATTCAGGAAATCCTGGTGTGAAATCTGAAATTGGCTCCCAAATGCAGACACAGAGGAGAGACCAAAGAAAGAGGCAGATCATTCCAGATTGAAAGGTGACAGGTTTAATAAGCAAGAGGTTTGTCTAAAGCAGCTGGAAGGCCACTAGGGCTCCACATTCCTCCCGTGTGGTGTGGATGGCCTCAAAAAAACCGCCACGCTGCTCTCTCTGAAAATGGTGAGCAGCCTAACACAGCAAAAAGTGCCTTCCAAGGAAGGGTGGACAAAAGGGAGGAGCCTATGATTGCTGGGGTCAACTGCCAGTCATGTCCTCTCCATGACCACCTCCAACATTCTTGAATAATTAAGTATCTGAAAATACCCATAACTTTTTTTTTTTTTTTAAATAAAGCAAGAATTAGTTGAACTGAGTAGTATAACTTATTTAGGCAGTTGACCTGCTTTTCGATTTGCCATGGGCCCCATTAACCAGCACATTTGCCTTCCCACAGATACAAATGCATCTGCCTAGATACTCTGGGCATGTGTAGTTTTGGATCCTGCATTAGACTATATTACCCTTTGGACATCTGACCTCCTGGCTCAGTTTCATCTCTTTACTTATACACTCTATATTTAAGATTCTCCTGACTTTTAGGAAATAGGCACAGAGAATCACCCTCCAAAGCTACAGGTCATTTGGCTCTACATGTTCTATTCATTACAATGAACACTCAGAATCACCTCTTTCCATGGAGCCTATATGACCACACTTCTTCTGAAGCTCAAGACATTTACATCACAATTTGCCCATGTTTATATCTTTTCTAATTTATATGATTTGGGCTGCTTTAATATATAAACATCACTGCACTGAAAGCCTTATGATAGCCACAGAGATGTATCTTATTTACCTTCTGACCCCAGACCCTCAAGCAGCCCCTACTAGACACCATAGACACTTAACAGAAAAATGTTGAAGGAACAAAAACTTTCTCCATTACTAGGACCTTGTCATTCTCCATAATTTGTTTTTTTATCAACTTGGATTCACAAATTTATTTTCCAGAAGGATGGCATATTTCAGTAGGAAAATGTAAAGGGTTTAGACACAGCAATCTGGTCTCCACAGTTTAACACCTTTGTGACTTGACAATTTGGCACCTTTTGTGTCTTTTAAGGTGTCATATAAACAATTTCCCCTGCTTTAAAATGAGAATGATACTACTTACCTCACAAGATTTAGTTGGGATCTACAGTTAACTAAGAAAGTACTTTTTGAGTAAAGCACTGTTGAAATATGTTATGATGGTTTGTGTATCATAATACCCCACTGAACTTTTCCTAGTATTCTGAGCAGAGTTTGATTCATATATGTGAAAATGCACTTTGCAGAGGCACCTGGGTGTCTCAGTAGGTTATGCCTCTGACTCTTGGTTTTGACTCAGGTCGTGATCTCAGGGCCTGAGATTGAACTCCATGTCTTTAAAGAAAAAAAAAAAAAAAAAGAAAGAAAGAAAGAAAGAAAAGAAAATGTATTTTGCAGTTTTAGTGTATTTCATGGGTAATTTTTTAAATAGCTCAAGTGAAAACTTTGAACTATTTACCTTCATAATAGCATTTTATTTTGAAATTGTAATTTGTAAAACAACAAATTACCTCAGCCTACAGGAAACTGGCTGGGAAGAAATGCCTCCATCCTGTTTTCTTCTTTGCTTTGGCCAATACTGACGCTCATGAGAGAAATCTGACCAGGTGAATCAATACCAAAGGTAAGAAGATTCTCTTCAGTTATTAAAATCACACACTTTCACTTCTGAATCACAAACTGGCAGGGAATCTACTAGGAGTTTTCCCTGAGAAAATCTCTATATCGTAATCAGAATATGGCTTTGGGCAGCAAATTTAACTTTATTTAAGGCAGTGAGTTAATCGGCCAATTGGGAGCAGGCCCACTTTTCTTGCACTGTAAGATAGACTCGGGTAGTTAGAATTTTGAACAGAAATGGCAAAGAGATCATAAATTAGATGCCCCAGAAAACAAAACCCAAGGACTTATTTTTATTCACTCTCATCCTCTCTCCATCACTCTCCCTTGGGCTCCCTGCCTATTCTATCTCTTATGTTCTATTCTTAGTTAATCTTGATAAAGAAAATATTCCAGGTAATTTTTTTTTCCCATCAAATTCCATATCTCTGTCTGGTGAGTTAGTAAGTAGGTCACTTCCACCAATTCCATTTCTGATTCAACTGAAAGCCCCGAGGCTCACTTTCAGCCTCAAAAGATGATAAAGCCCAAGTCTCTAAGAGAGCACACTGCGTTACCTCTAAAATTTTTAAGACCAAATATACCACTCTTTGCCTGCAGCATCCTCTCCCCCCAGAGCTCTTACAAACATGCTTCTTTGCCTTCTCAAGACACCTGTGCTTTTACCCAACTCTTTTCTCCAGTCCATTCGTGCCCTTCTAAGTTCTCTTTCTTTTCTGCTCAGAATGCACTTCCAAGTCAGTAGTCTTGATTCCAACCTCACAAGCAGTGGTAGCTTCTGGTCATTCTAACACTGACCTTCAAACACCTACTTCTGTCTCAATCCATCTGCACACCTTCTTACCTCCTGGGCTACTGAGCACATTGGGAGGGAAAAAACAACAACAACAACAACAAAAAACATGTAACTTTTCTGGATTCAGGCTAAACAAATTTATGGTTTTACCTCAAGATGGATTTGTTTGCCACTCTGTAAAAAATCCCTTTGTTTTTCCCATTATTCTCCTCCAATTCCCCTCAACACTTACTGTAAACTTGTATCATTCTCCTCAAACTTATTCTCTATACTCTGTGCTGCTTGTCTCCCTAAACAATATAAGCAGTCATCTCTTGGACCTAGAGCTAAATAGAGGATCAGGCTAATTCCCTTCAATTCCAACACTTCTTAGCATATCTAAATCCACTTGTTTGCTCCCTGTCTTTACTTTAAACATGTGTGTGTTGTGTGTGTGTGTGTTGTGTGTGTGTGTGTGTGTGTGTGTGTGTAACACTTATTTTTCAGGATTTATCAGAATATTGAACAATATATACAGAGGATCAGTCACTCATTATAAGTTATGCTCACAAATTTTAGAACTAACCCCAGAATCATCTTTATTCTGACATAGGTCTACACAAGCAATGAACAACAACAAAAAAGTGTTTTGTACATTTTATTCTGTGTGAAGTATTTACATCTCCTCACTCTCATTCAGAGCAAATATTTACTTATTGTGACACTGCAAAATTTATTTCAATTTGATTATTACTGTACTTTCTCAGACTTGGATTCAAAGATATTTAGGAGATATGTTAAAAGAAGTTCATGCCATCTATGAGGCTCCTGAATCCAAAGGTACCATTTTGGGGTATATGGGTTCTTAACATAAAATTTATTAAGGTTTAATTTATATATAGTAAAATGAGGTTGACCAAACAAAACAAAACAAAACAAAACAAACAAAAATACAAAACCACACCTGTCTAGGTACTACCACACTTTCAACCCTTCAGAAAATTTCCTTTACTTTTTTGTCGTCATCTCAATGCTTGGCCCCAGGTAACTGCGGATCTGTTTTCTGCCACTGTAACTTTATTTTGCCTGTTGTATATTTATGGAATCATATACTATGTATTCTTTTATAACTGGTTTCTTTCACTCACTATAGTACTATAGTGTTTTTAAGATTCATTTGTTCCCGTTCTTGTTCTGTTCCGGGGGTAGGACCTCTGCTATGGATCAGAAAGAAAATGATGTCCTCTACGAAATGCAGTTAGTTCCATGTCCTAAGTACTGACATTTTAATTGGCAAAAACAGTTTGTAAAAACAAAGGGACAGAACAGCATCTATTTGTCTCTCTCTCTCTCTCTCTCTTTTTTTTTTTTTTTTTCTCTTATGCCTCTATCTTTTAAATCTTACTCAGGATGCAGACTCTCATTTAAGAGGCAGTTCCATCCTCCAAACTTGGGAAGGTCAACTATAATCAAGATAAGACTAGGTTCCAGGTTCATGAAGCAGAAAAAAACTCTTAGAGCTGTCTTTATTAAGCTTTTGGAATAAATGTTGGTAATCATTCCTAGAAACTCATATTGTTCAGTTCAGCACATTAACAAGGGATATATAAAAGGAATTTAAGATCCACAGCTTAATTTTCAATTAAGAATGTATCAGACTGAAGTATCCTTTGAAATAAACATATCCCTTGAAGAGTTAAAGTAATGAGAATAAAGATGCCTATCAAATGTCAGGAAACTGACAGTTTAAGAGGATTTAATGATCACAAATAAGGCCAGATTTCTTTTCTTTTTTTAAGTAAGTTGTACAATCAACGTGGGGTCAAACTCATGACCCCAAGATCAAGAGTTGTGGCCTCTACTCAGTGAGGGAGCCAGGCCCTGTGAGTAAGGCCAGATATTGATATAACTAACAATGTAAAAACTAGAAATATCCGGAGGTCATCAAGTCAAATGTCTTCCTCCTAATCCATAAAAGCTGGCATAATCTTATGAATGTAAAATATATGTAAAAAGAAATGATCAATGGAGATTTAGTCCTTCAGAAATTTCTAAGACACTAAAAATATGTTTAAACATTTTTCTTCCTTCTCCTCTGCCAAACTTGGAAATTAAGCATAAAGGAAATAACCTTGGATTCTAAAAGTTAACCTGGAAATTTTTCATTTGCCCCTTATAAATGATAAATGGCTCCATCAAAAATTAGTTAATCTCATCTATGGCTACAAAAAATAAAATTTAAAAAAAGTAGTCATGAACTGTTTCAGCCTTGGCTCTTTGTGAATACTTATATTTCTGATGATATCTCTCCACATAACTTTATTTCCTCTTTCAGCTTACATATGATAACATTTTAACTAACATGTGTAATATATTTAAATGGAGTTCAGGCTTTTCTCTATAATTATATTTCTGTTTCCTTCTAAGTCTGCAATATTATTATTAGACTGCATTTGATCTGCATTAGTTCATTTATCCCCTATTTCTTCTTATTTCACTTCTGAAATTGACATATTTTGATTAAATTTTCCATTTTCTACTCTAAAATAGGTAATCTTGATTTATGTGAAGTGTAGCTCTCATTACCTGTGCCAGTAACTACCAAAGATGCAGTTATACAAAGCATAAAACATGAAGTATTTAGATCTTTCCCAAATAGTTTTTGCAGGATGAAAAACTGATGTTGTGCAACTTCTAAAATATCAAGCTGTGAATGTTATTGGATATCAGAAATTCAGTATGTTATACAGTTTCCCTGGCTGTAAAATGCCGATGTTCTCCTGTCTTTGAAAAAGCACATTACTTTCCAACATTCAAAAAATATTCTAATTATAATTAGTTTCACAGAGTTTTAAGGATATCTTGTTTCTTAAACACCACTAGGAAAGATAATTAAAATATGTAAATGATGCTTATATTCATTTCTTTTAATGACACTATTTGGTAAGGAGCTACATTAATATTAAATATTAAGCACGAATATTGAAAGTAAAGTTGCTGTTGAAATTTACAAATCTTTTCCCTATTTTTTTTTCTTGATTTTAGTTCATAAAGCATTTTTCTCCAAACTAAAATTAAATATGCTCCTAAATATTCAGGTGATTGATCAAAAATCAATTAATTTTACCTCAAACAATATGCTTTCCATCTAATTCACCTCTATGTCATTCTTGTTTTTTAATCATAAGCATCTGTATATTATGCTTTTATTTTTAATAACTCATACTTTATTGCCATTACCATTTCATCACTTAAATGCTTAAGAAATGATCCTTAGATATTTAAAGGGAATGTTAAATAGACTTTTCTGAGAGTCTCAATTTGGATAGGAATCCAAACCTGGGAAAATAGATGACTAGTTTCCTAAAAATTTCAAATAGGGCCTTCATGAAAGAATGGAAATTTAGCTCATACCCATCCCACTTTTTATATAGGGGAAAAAGGGGACTGGTTTGCGAAGAGGATTGGTGGAGAATTATATGAAGGGAGTTGTCTGTTTTCTGTGCTTCCTCCACCCATCTTGCCCACTACCATTTCAAGTCAACTGATTTCAAGAGAACTGGTAAGTCTTGATATGTGTCTTTTGGTCTTTCACCAGGATAGGGACTGGTGTCTGACACTTTTTAGTGAAAAATATCTAAAGGTGAGAAGGTATTGTGTCTGTCTCTGATGTCAGAACTCTGACCGTCCTGCACTTTTAACCTTTGGCTGGGTTATATGTATACATGATAAGGAGCTGAGCTGGAGAGTCATCTTGAATGGAATCTGCCCTAAAGCTTTGCAACCATGAATGAAATGACTCTGATGACAACAATCTTTGCAAGATATCCCATTACATGCAGGATCTGAAAAGGGACTCTAAACCAGGAGCCATCACCCATTCAAAGAACAGTGCAATGCTTAAATTCACTCATCTACAAAGTACCAAACAAAATACCTTGTGTCTTTTGAGGCAGTATATAAAGCTCTGCCAGAAAGAATTTCCAGAAGCTATAGTAAGATATTATCAGCTAAAATGTTGCTATTTTTCTTTAATCTCCATCCCACTCCCCAGGCTGTCATCTGCTAAGTATGAGTCAGCCCTGAGATTGTGTGGGAAGGAAAAAGGTATTAAATTGAATGAGAGGTATAATAGTTTAAATTATATAAAAATGAAATTGTTTCTTAATACCTTAAAGTAAACTCAAGAAGCTCTGAGATTTGCTTGAAATAATGCTCAAGTGTAGGACAGATTGATCTGATTGAGTACCTTTGAAAGCCACTGATAAAAAGAAATAAAACCATTTTCTGCATTACATATTGTTGAGTCCAATCCATTCAGTAATTTGATAATGAATGGAAGGTAAGTCAAAAAGTTCTGTTGGAGCTACTTTACATAATAAAGCACCCAAATCCCAAGGATGCCCCAACCATTATAAAGCATGCTATGGTTTAAATTACTCAAGCTGTATGACGTGGAAAAGAATTTTAAACAAAGCAGGTTTTAAGTACCCATATCCAGATGCAGATGGAAGCGTACACTGTACAGCTGATGGGTCACACAGAGGATAGGTATAAAAATACAAATTTGTTAATGCTGTGCAGTCAAATTTTAAAGTGGGTCATGAGTGCTTCGGCAGCAAAGTAGGATTATTTTGCTCCTCCTCACTGCCTTTCACTCTCCCGTGCACTGAGCAGAGTGCTATAAAGAGGCATTGTTTCTAAGGGTGGGACTAGAAAGCCATATGAAAAAGAGTAGAAAATCCCATCTGCTCATAATCAACAGGGTTTATGCTAGTCTCAGTTCTAAAACCCTAAGGCCAATAAAAGCGGACCAGGATTGCAGTTGCTGAGAGTCATACAATTGATATCCAAAGATCTGATTCTGAATGTGATTCATAAGGCTTAGATACAGAATCTTTTTTTTTTTTTTTAGATTTTATTTATTTATTTGACAGAGAGAGAAAGAGAAAGATCACAAGTAGACAGAGGCAGGCCTGTGGGGGTGGAGGGAAAGCAGGCTCCCCATTGAACAGGGAGCTTGATGTGGGGGCTGGATCCCAGGACCCTGAGATCATGACCTGAGCTAAAGGCAGAGGTTTAACCCAATGAGCCACCCAGGTGCCCCTAGAATCATTATTCACTGTACTTTCAGCTATATTTACTATCCAAAAAG
Source organism: Mustela lutreola (assembly GCF_030435805.1). Classification (NCBI taxonomy): domain Eukaryota; kingdom Metazoa; phylum Chordata; class Mammalia; order Carnivora; family Mustelidae; genus Mustela; species Mustela lutreola. Next base: position 110,503,117 of record NC_081295.1, read on the forward strand.
TACATTAATAATGCTTTTTAATTTTTTCCCCATAATTGTCTTTTTCTGCATGTTCCTGTTTTAACAGAAAGTAAGAAGTGTCACAATGTACTCTCCTTCGGTTCCCTCCACTGCACCTTCTTCTCATCATTTATCACAGCTGCTCTCTTCAAACTACCAGATCCATTTCCTTAGTAGCTGCTCCTGGTTTCTCAGCAGCATCACATGTCTTAGAACTGTTGCACGAAATTTCCAGTAGTTACTGATGGCTTCTCCATATTCCTTCCAAATTCCATGTATCATTGTCAACCAAGGCACAGAAGCCGTTTTTCTTTGGCGTATCTTTTATATTTTTATATGTATATAATCCTTTGTAAAAGTGCTCCTCTGCCCTTTCTCAAGGGCACACAAAGGTAGCACATCTATACAGTGTCCCTAATACATTTTCCAGGAGTAATTTATTTATTATCTTGTCAGGAGAGATTAGAAGAAAAAGAAGTCTACAATAATATGCCCATGAAACTTGTTAAAAACACATACATGTACATATGCATATCCATACATGGAATAACCATGTATATTTAAATTTTTAAATATATCAATTTGGATGTATTTTATCAACATGCAAATATATGGGTGCTATTTTTTAATGTTTTAATCTTACTTTCTTATAAATACGCTTGGAGAGGTAAAAGAATGGTAGATGATAATAGAATGAGAAAGTTTGAATTGTGGGTTTGCCACTTGCTTTGGCTGCTATAATTCATTTTCCTGTTTTCTGTAGAGGTTCTGGCCACTTCTTTTCTATTTCCTTTTCAAGACCATGGTTATAAAAAGGTGAAGTTCTTCCAGCTCAGTCCTAGCCCCTGTCTTTTCACTTTACCTTCTCTCTGTTTATAATCTCATTCATAAACCAGTCTTCAATAACCAACCATGCTCAGATAATTAGCATTTATATCTTAGCACAGATGTCTCCTCTGAACTCCGGACCCATATGTCTAACCACTTGTCTCAAAGGAATTTCAAATTCAATTTAATATTTTCTGCTACAACATGTGGTTCTTTAGTGAGAACTGACTCATACAAAAATGTCATATAGGGAGGTGATGTAAGTTTAATGTGAAAGTCATGTTGGTTCATATGTGATGCTTCCCAACATGGTATGCTTATAGTAATCAGTAATATTCTACTCCATAATTGAAAAGGAAGCTTTACTAACACATGAAGATCTTTTTTAAAAAGGTGAAAATTCTGCAAAAGTGTAAATAATGCCTACTTCGATGGTTTTAAGAATCTCTAAATTTTGCATAGCATTAAGCTGACAGTGCCGGTTCAGATTAAGATTCAAAAGCATTTCCCCTGTATATAAAAAAATGTAGACAAAAAGTGTGGAAAGCTACACCTGCATCAAATTTTTAATTTTAAAAATTGTCTTCAATAATCCCTTGAAATAAGAAATACAAAACTCCATATTTAAGACTACAAAGGACATAACTGACAGAAAAGCTGAGTAAAATGTCAGTGAATCTGTAGAATTTTAACCATATAGGTAATTGTTTTAGAATTGTTTCTGAGATTTTTTTTGTGTTTTGCTTACATACTTTATATATGATGAGTGATCTTATGTAATCATTTTATTTGTGGAGTCAAATTTTATTTTTGCATGATTTTGCAAAATACAAGATATTTTAGTAATACATTTGTGCATTATCATAGAAACATTTCTTATGTTAAAATAAAAAACATGTATATGATCTAAGCTATGTCTCCCTAATCTGGTTCCCTCTCAGGGTATTCTATTTCAGTGAATAGCACCTAAATAACTTTCTGTAGATCCTTTAGAATAACCACTAACATCTATTTAAGAAGTAATCTTTATCCTACTCCCTCTGTCAACTCCTACATATGTATATTCCTACAAATATATAATTGATTCACTGCATGTATCTCCTCAACACTTGACCTAGTTAAACACTGTCTGTGCTACTCTGTGTGTGTGTGTCTGTGTGTGTATGTCAGGGGAGGAATTTGAGTGTTTACTTGATTAAAGTCCATTTGAAAGACCACGAATTTTATTACAGTGAAAGTAGTGGTCTCTGATTGCTTGGCCTGTTTTTTTTTACCATTTGTCTCCAGAGTGCTTCAGGCAGTATAGACGCTCAAGCAATATTTGTTGAAAATATGTTGAGTGAAGAGATATGATGGGGAGGAGACAATGAGGGGAGATGATTACATAATTTTACAATTTTGACTTACTGAATTCTGGATCAAAAATAATAAGACCACATTGGGGCGCCTAGGTGGCTCAGTGGGTTAAAGCCTGTGCCTTCCACTCAGGTCATGATCCTAGGGTCCTGGGATCTAGCCCCACATCTGACTTTCTGCTCCCCAGGGATCCTGCTTCCTCCCCTCTCTCTCTCTGCTTACTCGTGATCTCTCTCTGTCAAATAAATAAATAAAATCTTTAAGAAAAAAAATAATAATAAGATCACATGAATAGTATGAGTTTGAAAGGAAAGGTATTTGAAGGTCAATTCATTAATCAATCTTTCAATCTTCACATATTAATTTGCTCAGTAGTATTTGCTCTGCACCTTTCTAGTCACTGGGAATTAGGTAAAAAAATAAATAATTATGAAATATTCAGATATAAGAGACAATACTTAAAACACAATACTAAAAACATAAAAACACATATATAAAAACACTAAAAACACAGAGAATTATTATATTTGGGAGTTTGAGAGAATTTTTTTTTAAATATAGATTGTGATCTAACAAGGAAAAATTATCAGAATTAGAAGACCCAGATGTTAGAACCTGTTTCAGCACAGACAAGCCCATAACTAATCACTCTCAAGTTCAGTTCCATCGACTGTAAAATAAGTAGATCAGATATGTGATTGTTAAGTGTTTATAACTTTGAAATCAGTAAGGGTCAAATAGCTTCTGGGAAATGGTAAAGGAAACAGGATATTTTGCCAGACCTTTTTCCTAAGCACTTTAGAATAAACCAGGAAGCAGTACTGGACAAAACAAGAGGGTAAATAATTTTATTAAATCAGTGAATATAAAATTAATTGCTGAAATACTTCAAAACAGGCATCAAAATGTCGTGGGCTGTAGTTGGTAGATGAGTTGGAATATTAAAGATAATTTAATATTTAGAAAAGAGAAGGCCCAGAGGAAAAACAAAGGTAAGATTTTTTTTTTTTTTTTTTAGATTTTATTTATTTATTTGACAGACAGAGATCACAAGTAGGCAGAGAGGCAGGCAGAGAGAGAGGGAGAGAGAGAGGGAAGCAGGCTTCCTGCGGAGCAGAGGTAAGATTTTATAGAAAATACTATGTGGTAGTTAATAAAAAACAAATTGCATAGGTAAAACTAAAACTATGAGCTGATTTTAAAGGTTTCTTGAGCTAGTCACAGGCATTTGTACTTGGTATTAGAAGCAAGGTGAAGAAATCTAAGCATTGAAATTTAAGTGGAAATGTAACATTTATTATATGATGCTTTTAGACCAGGGGCTTGTTTTGAGTCCTGAACAGCCCAAACTTGTTTGTTTCATCCAATTTTTCTTGGGCTTCAGACAACCAATTTCAATTTGACTAAACAATTTTAGCTAAAAATATGTATATTATTAAGGAAGCCTTAATACTCTGCCAAGTGCTTTATCAAAGAAATTAATGGATCTTTTCCTTCTAGTGTCCTTGAGTCTGTCACATAAGTGAATTTATCAAGGTGATTGGTATTTGGAAGATAAGTAGAAAATGTTTTTGACAGATGAATGAGTGAATGTTTTAGAAAACCACAGAAATTGTAAGTGACTATTAGCCCTAAATTCAGGAATATATATTTTGTCCATTTGTTTCTAGTAAAAAACAGTTGAGTTTGGGTATGGATGTTTTACTACTCTGAAGAACATAGAAAACATCGTGCTAGCAAGACCTCTAACTTTTTCTATAAAACTATTTTAGGAATACTGCATGTTTATTGACACAGGTAGGTTTATAGCATTGTGGTGTGGTGCATAAAAAGATAAATGGAGGTCTCAGGCCTGCATTAGCTCTTAAGTATTTTTGTTCCACTACACTCTCTATATGTTATTTATTTCCCTCCTCATCTCTTCCCACAACATCTAGGATCTGTTAGGATAAATCTATCACTTTGCCTGTTACACCATTTTGGTCATTAAATGACATAACAGTAGACCTCGTAATGTCAGGATATAATTACATTTCTGTGGTAGAGATATTTCTATAGTAGAAAGAATTGAGACTTCTGGCCTAAATTTTAGAGGCAATGGATTAAGGATAGTCTGTTCTGGCACCACAGATACCAGAAGCACTCAAAGCTCTTAAATTTTTTGGTAAAGAATAAAAGCTTTAGAGAAGAGTCATACATCACAGCAGAGAAGATACTGGGTAGCACAATTACCTTTTTTCTTCTTATGTTAATAATCTAATTCTCTAATTCTCTTAATATATTCATGGCAAATGCTCATTTTTATCAGTCTAAAACATATATAAGAAAGTTAACAGTTTTATCTAAAGCAAGAAGTAAAGTAACACTTTGTATATTTTATTTTTACATCTAAATATGCATTATGTTTTTTATCTCTTAAAAATGGTTACAATAAAAGTTGCCTAGGAATAATTTTGAAGAGAAATGTGGATGAACTAAATTTAGAAAACCTCAAATCATCACTGAGTGTTCTAAAAGCAAAACTCAGAAAATGTACAAAGATATTACACAATGTAGGAAAAGTGAATTTTGAATCCCTTCTGAATATTATAAAAATATGATACAAATTAATATATCATTGCCTTAAAGACATCTAAAAATGATGCTGAAGTATTTCAGAAAAAATTACTGGGCAAAAATTAGAAAATATATTTTTGTGAGAAAACAGTGAGAAAGAATTTGTTTAATTTGTGAATTTGCATCACTAAAACATATGGCCAAGAATGAATGAATGAATGAATGGTTGTATGGACAGATGAGTAAATGAATGAGTGATTAAATGCATAAATATGTTACTTAATGGTAAAATGGCTTTTATAAAAGCAAGTTCTGCTTCTAACTTGTATCAAAATCATCTGAGTTACTAGCCAATATTGTCAAATCCAGGGCTCCCCTTTAGAGTAACTAAACAAAAATACTGGAAGACCAAATAGAGAAACTAGAATGGTATGAGTCAAAACAGAAATCTTTCAAATCCTTCCTTTGGTGGCATAGGCTTTTCTATGCTTATATATTCTTTTTACCAAACAGTAGAATATAAATCAAATTAGAAAATAGTGTATAAAGTAAATAATAATAATAAGTAATATTGAAAAATGATTAAGGTAGATTTACTGAATTTACAGAAAGAGTAAAAATGTTTAAGTAATATAAGATTTCAAAATAAGGGAATACATTATAAATAAATGAGGTAAAATAATAGTATAGGAGCTGACAAAACACTAACCAAAAAAAGGGTAAAATGATTAAAACTCTATTGGCCCAGTTGAGGTGCCTTGTCTGACCCTCTCAGATACAACTGTGCCTCGGATCCTCACAACTGTCTCTGTGGTAAACTGACACCTTTACACGCCAGCGTGGTTCTAACATCGAAGTCTGAAAACTGTCCTCCTAGAGTCTGTGGTTCCTATCTCAATCCAGAGATAAAAGTCTGCAAGAAGTATGAATGCTTAGCAAAATCTGAAGAGATCTGGAATCCGTGTAACTCAGGTCCCAAACTTGGGTGCTTTTGTGGTGAGGAATGATAGATGTGTAATATAAAATGTAAAACCCATAATGATAGCCAGTATTTAGAGTACTACCAAGTCAATTTTCTAAGCATTTTACTTGTATTAGTGAATCTAAAGCTTACAACAACCTTATAAAATCGCTATTACTGTTAACCTCATTTTAAAGATGAGGAAAGCAAGGGTCAGGGAAGTGAGGCTACTTGTCCAAGTTTGATTAGAACCAGATAAGAAAATAAAAGAATTAATCCTGCACTAGCTACCCCTAACCTAACCACATTGGTTAATTCTTGGTGTTATTAACCCGCCTGGTAAGATGCATCCAATGATTGAGTCAATACTTACCACACTTCCAATTTTGTAAGTTGTATGAATAAGTAATCCAATATAATAATCTTCCTGACTTACCATCTAGGAGAGATGAACCACATTACATGAACAAGCCCTTGTTGTTGATGAGATGGTGATTTGGAAGGAGGAAACCACTAAACTACTGATCCCTATATATGGAAGAAAGGCATTGCTCATCTCATTTACCTTCTATTATAGGTGGGGAATGGAAGATGAGGATGTCGTAAATTATGGTGTGGTCCAAGGGGAGTTGCTAACATGGCATTCGATAAAAACCTGTCCCACTAAGAGAGATGATATAATCTTTGAGAGAGACCTGCCCAGAAACAAGAGTTAGAGTGCTGTCAAAGGTTAAATGTTGCCACTATTTCACTCTCTACCCTTTGAATCAAAGTAAATAAGTCTCATCTTTCCCTTCTTCCTTTCTTCCCTTTTACCTGCTGGTAAACAAGCTTAGATAAACCAACATATGTGTGCGGATTAATGAAGACTGGCATAAACTATTCAGCTTACTTGTGAACAGTTGGCTAAATTATCTAGAAATAAAAAAATGTTTACATGTAATAGACCTTAATTAACAAATATAATTTTAGCTCTTGATTTTCAGGACTGACACTGGGGGACACAAGCATATTTATCACTGGGTTTTTAAGACTAGAAAACAGAAGCAAATACTGAGGTATTCTCTCTCTCTCTCTTCTTTAAATATCTGTTTACTGCATTGTTTTCTCCATAACTTGGTACAAAGTCCTTTTATGGAAAATCTTAATATATTTGCTGTCCTGGGTTCTTAGAGAAAATTGTCACTTAGAGATCTCTCTTACTGAAAACTTGAACATTTTCATTGATTTCTTCTAAAAAGCCTACGTTTCTTTTTATGCACATTTCTAAGCCTTATATTAAGACCTACAATTTGCCATCCAGGATCACCCACAAAATGTCTGCAAACCACCTAGAGAGCTGCATGAATTTTAAAATTCTGATTATCCTTTTTACCTTCAATTTTGTCTTCATCATATTGCCTAATATCCAAATATTTTCCTATATTCCTTTTATATTTATCAGTCTCTTTTTTCTAGGCCATCAAATGTGCCTTCAACCACATTCTTTTATTCCATATTACTTTCAACTTCGCATTTGTTTTCTTGAAATCCATGAATAAAACATCAAATAATTCTTCCATTTTTTGGTACTTTAACTGATAAAATGTTGGTGGATGATAAGAAATAAGTGAACAATTCATAAAATGTAGTCTTAGAGTTCCAGGCTTATCAACCTCAGCAGGATTTTTCTTAAGAGTAGAACAGGCATAGTACCCTCTGTGGTGACAGGTATATTTCTTAACACCGCATAGATACTCAATAAGTAGATCTTATTCTTAAGAAGCTTTCCTTCTTCAATTTTTATTTGATTATTTTTATGTTGCATTAAAAATTAATAAAAGAACAAAGCAATATGTCGAAGAATCAAAAAGAGGAAACTATAAAAGAATTTTAAAAAGGACTACAAGGGGAAGAAGAAAAGTGTTTAATCAAAACACTCAGACAAGATGGATAGCAAATCTACATTGACCTAGTTTCCCCACTTCTATTTTTTTCCTCAGTTGAAGCTATCATCATCTTGCCTCCCAAAGAACAAGCTTAGTGTCTTAATTAGCTTGTTCTTAGTTATCATCTTAAAAATCTCAACAGCTTTTCCTATGTGCTCTTCTAGCCATATTTTATTTCTCATTTCTATTTAAACTATTTCTATATATTGCATTGACAAATATGGTAGCCTGCATTTAACTGTAGCTCTTGAATAGTATTAAGCACCTCATAAACAAAATGCTAATCAAATACTGAACAAACAATTGAGATTCTTGCCTTTCAGGAATAAAGGTTTTTCTGGCCCAAAAAATGAGACAAATTCTGTATTAAGTTATGTCCTTCTTAACCTTCATGGCAAAATACTGGATTGCTCCCAACACATGTGAATAATTTAGTCAAAGGAATCCTATAGTCAACACATAAAGTTAAATGCAATGAAAATAATATATCTGTATTCTTCTTAGTACTACTTTTAAGACTACATCACTTCAACAAATTTCCAGTACACAACACAGTATTATTAATTATAGTCTCCCAGAGTAGAGTACAGATGCTCTCACCATCCCCCATCAAAGGTAATTATCTGAGGAAATAGATATGTTAATTAGTTTGAATATAGCTGATATTTCATTATGTATATGGATATCAAAACATCATGTTATGTGTCTTAGACACACATAATTTTATTTAGAAATTACATTGTCTTTTCATTATATAATTATGAGAAATATTAATATAGTAAGAAAAATAAAATACTAAGCATTATGGAAGAAATTGAATGTTGAATTGATGAATTTAAAAAAAATATTTTGACTTGTTATTTTGTTCATACTTTTTGCAGCAAGATGTTTTAAATATCTTCTGGAATCTGTAGGATACTTTTATACATTTGTATTTTAAATATTGTTGTTTAGGAACATTAAAGTTTCTAATCATGTATATACACATGTATGTTATATCTTGATTACTTTTAATTTGGTTGCTTCTTTTTTGTTTAATTAAGATATTTTAAAGTGACTATTATAATGGTAAGGGAAATGAAACAGATGAAAAGATCAAATAAGGAAAAATTGCAAAGGTGATATTTATATGAAAATATGTTGATCTGGAAATCTTTGTAAATCAATTCTCAATATATACTATGTAATATTGGTAAATACAAAATTACAAAAATAAAGATAAGCTTTTTTTAAAGATTTTATTTATTTATTATTTATTTGACAGACAGAGATCACAAGCAGACAGAGAGGCAGGCAGAGAGAGAAAGGGGGAAGCAGGCTTTCCACTGAGCAGGGAGCCCAACAAGGGGCTCGATGCCAGGACTCTGGGATCATGACCTGAGCCGAAGGCAGAGGCTTTAACCCACCGAGCCACCAAGGCACCCCAAGATAATAATGGGGGAAAATATGCAGTCCCCCAAATTAAAACAATAACAAAATATTTAGCTCATGATTAGTAGTGTCAGCAACTTGACCATAGCTTTACCTGGATACTAGTTCTAGTCTCAACTGAGCTCATCCATGAATCTGCAGTCAGTTGCCAGCTTGGTTAAGGAATAATACTTTGTCAACTGAATTTTTTCATCTAGACCACAGAACACACAAAACTATTTGTGCTACTCATTTTAAATTATCCCCAAAATGATATACAACTAAAACTCTTTTAGATGCATATGAAAAAAGTAACTCATTCACACACTGGATGCTTTAGAACATTAGTATATAGTTATTTGGGGTGAAAGCCTGAAAAGACTATAAAGAGTCCTGAGCTGGGGTAGACATCTCTGCTCCATTTGATAACTCATCTTCTAGAAGACTATTTGATTAATTGCTGGAGGGGCCTCAAACAGAAAAGAACATGGCAAACTCAATGAACACTTACTATTTCAAGCCTCTGCTTGTGCCATATTGGTTACTGTCCCATAGCCAAGCCCTGGATAGTACAGGAACGTGCTATTAAAGAGCATAGCTACAGAGAAGGGTGTCAGGTTGGTCAAAGGAAGGAAGGAAGGAAACGAAAGGGGGTGGGGGAGAGAAAAGATAAGGAAAGAGAAGAAAGAAAGAAAGAAAGAAAGGAAGGAAGGAAGGAAGGGAGAAAGAAAGAAAAGAAAGGAAAGGAAGGGAGAGAAAGAGGGAAGGAAAGAAGGAAACTGTACATTGTGCATGTAAACTCCTAATAGAATAATCAAGCAAAATGAGGCTGTTGCTTGATTTATTTAGAGAATTTTTTTCAGTTCTTCATTTAACTTCAAAGCAATGTTCCCCGCGAAATTCAACTACTTAAAACAACAACAACAACAACAAAAACCACTTTTTTTTTTTTTAAGATTTTATGTATTTATTTGACAGACAGAGATCACAAGTAGGCAGGGAAGGGAGAGAGAGAGAGAAGAGAGAGGAAGGGAAGCAGGCACCCTGCTGAGCAAAAAGCCTGATGCAGGGCTTGATCCCAGGACGCTGGGATCATGATCTGAGCCAAAGGCAGACGCTTTAACCCACTGAGCCACCCACGCACCCCACAACAAAATGCTAATTTTTTCATGAGGTAAGAAGTTGGAGGTGGTAAAAAGGAAAAGATGTTTCTAGTTGGTTGAAAACTGAGGACCCAAAACAGTGCATTGCTAACTTATGTGCTTTATATCCATTACATGTAGTAGATATTATATGAAATCGTTCTTTTGGACTGCATTTAATTTTTTAATTAAAGCTCTACCTAAAATATGTTCTGATCTCTGAGGGAAAGATAACAGAAAACTACATTTTTGTTGGTGGAGGGGTGAATTCTGGATGATGATGGAAGCTATATGGTCAAGCCCTGCCTATTGGACAGGTGGAGCTGCTGCTTACGGACACACAGCCAAGAAGCTACTACAAGGTGAGGATTGTGGGGGCGCCTGGGTGGCTCAGTGGGTTAAGCCCTGCCTTTGGCTCGGGTCGTGATCTCAGGGTCCTGGGATCGAGCCCCACATTGGGCTCTCTGCTTGGCGGGGAGCCTGCTTTCTCCTCTCTCTCTCTGCCTGCCTATCTGCCTACTTGTGATCTCTCTCTGTCAAATAAATAAATAAATAAATTCTTATTAAAAAAAAAAAAAGAAAAAGGTGAGGATTGTGTCCTCATGGCAAATCCTGCAGAGATGGCTGAATAAAGACTGGACAGGGGTCAGATGGGCAGAAATTAAGAAATTGATACCCGGTGTATTAACGATACTTATTCCTAGGACATAAAGACTCAACCTTTGGCAAAATGAAACATGTACTTGGATAGGTTACGGATCACGGAAGATAAAGTGAGTGTCAGGATTAGCTGAAACTTTAAGTGCCCCAGAGAGAAGCCTGCCAAGGATTTTATTCAGCCCTATACTGTTGGAATACTCTATATGTGGTCAAGCAGCAATGTACCCGTGATAAGATGGGGGGAAAGGGAAAGAGAGGGAGGGAGGGAGGCAGAGATGGAACAAAAAGAGCAGAAGGAGTAAGCAGAGGAGAAAAATAAGGCATCAGAAAGAGGATAAACATAACAAAGAAACTGAAGTAATTTACTTTTTGTTGTTTGTAAGGAATTAGCCCACAACACAATTCATCTGAAACCTTCTTTAATATTAACCCAGAAAAGATCCAAGTTTTGTCTTAGATAATTAGTGGATATTCATGATGAACTCTGAGTAAAAAGATTCACAGAAATTCCAGCTGAATTATTTAAGGACCAAAGCACGGTGACGTAAGGCTCACTGGAAGAAATATCTTTCACTGAACACCACTCCACAATCTGTATCTGTTTTCCTGGGGGCAAGAAATGCCCACAAATTTCTCAAAGGCTTTTACCAGCTTTTCCTTTCTTTTAGGCATGCATTTGAATATATAGTCTTTCTTTACCCCTTCCCTTGAAGTAAGCTAATTTTAAACATTCAGCTTATGGAATTTGTCAAGTTAGACCCAAAAAGATGTGAAACCTCGAAGTATCAAAAATTAACACTTCATGTTTCCTACTGCCAATACTCAGTATCATACATTATCAATTAAGTGATGTTTTGCTTTTTTTTTTCCTTTTTCCCCCCTCTCTTTCTTAGAGATGTTATTACAAAAGAAAACTCACAGGTATATTTATTTAGATTCTCAGCAGTGAGTGCTTTCCAATATCAATTTCTTTTTAACAACTGGGGTATGCCGCCTCCAAAAGGAGCATTTACATTCAGCTAAAACAACTGAAGTTATTTCCAATAGTTTTCAATACAGGAAACATTTTTAAAGCACCTGCCTGATACCCTAGTAAAGTGAAAGGCGAATATGACATGCATTCTTCAGTCTTAAAACTTTTATTGCTTTTCCGCTCATGCCGATGTTTAGAGTTTCTTCCCTGTAAAACGTAGAAAGTGATAACAAATTGTTAAACCTAAGAAAGAAATTCAAGGTGAAACTGGATTGGAAATTCACCTTCAATTGTCAGTGGCACCAATTTTTTTTTTTAATTAGCAAAATTTTAAGAAAATATCATTGATATGCTACTAAGATCAGATAGCATAATTTATTATGATGACCAGACACAGCAAGCTGTCAAGGTCCCTGCGATTTCAGGACCAGGTCAGAGATAGGCCCTACCCACCACAGTTCAGCCCTAAAGTGCCACTATAACCACAGTTTGCAGAAGCATGGAAACCACATAGCAGATTTGCGCTTCAGCTAGTTGATCTGACACAATGTAGTGTAACAGATGAATGAGAAAACTTATTTACTGGTAGTTCGTTATGTTGATTATTCTATTGAAATTTAAATGCAATGATCCTGGTGACTCCCAAGTGACTGTATTGTGCTTGAATCATGTAAAAGAGCTGTAAACCAATAAACTGTAGTCTCAGCGGCATTGGCTGGACCCTCTGGGTCCCAACATTTGTATCTCTCTTTCTTTCTCATTCCCACCCCAGAACTCAGGTTTCTCTATTCAATCAAGGCTGGTTCCTTGACAATTTTTCATAATCCTCTGTATCATCCTATTTCTCTCACTGCCTCTCATTTATTTAGGTCTTTGGTTTAAGCTTAAATGCGTCTTGAGCATGTCTGATTATCATTCACTATTATCCACATTCTGTGGCTTTCAAACCATTTTGTTCTCCATATCTTTCATTCTTTATGGTTGGACTACTAATGGATGAGATCCCAATCTTACTTTTTAACTAACAACTTCTTAAATCATGTGGGATCAGGTCTACTTTTCTACTATGGGTTCAGTTATTTCTTTTACATAAAGAGAAATAGACTTTCATTTTTGAAATTTTCAAAATTCATTTTGAAAATGAAATTTTCATTTGAAAAGTCATTTTCAGGTGACTGATGGCTCTTCAGGTGGCTAAAGTATAGGGCACCTGGGTGGCTCAGTCAGTTGAGCATCTGGCTCTTGATATCAGCTCAGTTCTTGATCTCAGGGCTGTGAGTTCAAGCCCCACCTTGGGCTCCAAACTGGGCATGGAGACAACTCACTATCTAAATAAATAAATGCTAAAATATAACTAAAGAAAGGAATTCAGAAATATCCTGACTATAGAAACTACAAAGATTTCTTTGGTGAACCAGATGAACTGCTTTGGTTTTTATTGTTGTTGTTACTTGTTTGTTTTCTTTCCCTATTTTTCTTTGCATTCTGAAGTTGGTCATTCAAATCATCATCTTTTCTGCTCAGTGTTCATTGACCACTTAAAATTTGTGGTGCAAACTCTTCTCCAATAACTAGAAAATAAAAAAGGGTCAGTGAGTTATTGTTTTGCCTAGGAATCTGAAATTGTGTTTTGCCAATCACAAGATTAGTCCACTTCACTGGTGAATAGGAGTAAAGATTTATAATACCAAAGAAAAGAAGGTGTTTTAGGAGGGCAATGGGTGATACATTCTCTGGTTTTTACCATTTGGCAAGATGTTACTTTGTTTGATAGGGCATTAGACTGAGGACTAGAGACATTTTCCTGACAAGAAAGACTCAGAGCATATAACCTAGGCATTCAAACTGTTACAGAGTTTTGTATGTACAGCCGTACTTGGCATTAAAAACAGAATTCTTGTGCTGCTATAATTTGCTTTATTTATGTTTTAGGTCCTTGAACTTAAGTGTTCAATCTGCCTGAAATATCCTCTTCCTGATAAAAACTGAAACATACACACACACACACACACACACACACACATGTTTTCCCCCTCCCTCTGGGAAATTGTGCTAGTCACTTCATTTTCAACATTATCACATTCTCATCTCCCTTGAAGTTCTCTGGCCTTCAGTATCAATTTCCACCTCAAAAATATATGGACATTGGGATGGATAGGGGATTTTAATATGCCAACATAGAATGTTTGTGTATAGGCTGGGCCAGAGGTTTTGAGAGGCAACCAGTCATGTTTCTGTAGCATAGGGAGGAAAAGTTAAACATCTTGCCAGATTTATTCATTCCCATTGGAATGGAGAACTTTGGCCCTCCTGGTAGCCATTCTTATGAGATTGCTGTATTTCCAGCTAGACCTTGGTTCACATTTATGGGACATGTAGCTGTCACTCACACAGCCACCACTCAGTCATTGGTGGCAAGCTTCCATTCTGATCCTGTCATAAATGAGAGCAGTCTGTGTCTGACAGAGCCAAGGAAATTGGTGCTCTTTCTTCTAATTGCTTGCTGCTTCGCTGTATGGAGTAAGTACCATAATGGGTGGTCAGCTTACTCTATTTTTTTTTTTCCAGTGTTCCAAGATTCATTGTTTAGGCACCACATCCAGTGCTCCATATAATACATGCCCTCCTTAATACCCACCACGAGGCTTGCCCATCCCCCATCCCCCTCCCTTCCAAAACCCTCAGTTTGTTTCTCAGAGCCCACAGTCTCTCATGGTTCATCTCCCCTTCCGATTTCCCCCAATTCACTCTTCCTTTCCTTCTCATGTCCTCCATGTTATTCCTTATGCTCCACAAATAAGTGAAACCATATGATAATTGACTTTCTCTGCTTGACTAATTTCACTCAGCATAATTTCTTCCAGTTCTGTCCATGTTGATACAGAAGTTGCGTATTCATCCTTTCTAATGGAGGCATAATATTCCATTGTGTATATGGACCATATCTTCTTGGCTCTTTCCACAATTTGGTGATTGTGGACATTGCTGCTATGAACACTGGGGTACATGTGGCCCTTCTTTTCACTCCATCAGTATCTTTGAGGTAAATACCCCGTAGTGCAATTGCAGGGTCATAGGGTAGCTCTATTATTAATTTTTTAAGGAATCTCCACACTGTTTTCCAAAGTGGCTGCACCAACTTGCATTCCCTCCAAGAGTATAGGAGGATTCCCCTTTCTCCACATCCTCTCCAACATCTGTTGTTTACTGTCTTGCTAATTTTGGCCATTCCAACCGGTATAAGGTGATCTCTCAGTCTGCCTTTGATTTGAATCTCACTAATGATGATGAACATTTTTTCATGTGTCCATTAGCCATTTGTATGTCTTCTTTGGAAAAGTGTCTCTTCATGTCTTCTGCCCATTTTTTGACGTGATTATCTGTTTTGTGTGTGAGTTTGAGGAGTTCTTTATAGATCTTGGATATCAGCCCTTTGTCTGTAGTGTCATTTGCAAATATCTTCTCCCGTTCTGTGGGTTGCCTCTTTGTTTTGTTGACTGTTTCCTTTCCTGTGCAGAAGCTTTTGATCTTGATGAAGTCCCAAAAGTTCAATTTTGCTTTTGTATCCTTTGCCTTTGAAGATATATATTGAAAGAAGTTGCTGTGGCTGATATCAAAGAGGTTACTGCCTATGTTCTCCTCTAGGATTCTGACAGATTCCTGCCTCCCATTGAGGTCTTTTATCCATTTCAAGTTTATCTTTGTGAATGGTGTAAGAGAATGGTAGAGTTTCATTCTTCTACATATAGCTGTCTAATTTTCCCAGCACCATTTATTGAAGAGACTGTTTTCCACTGGATATTTTATCCTGCTTTGTTGAAAATTATTTGACCATTAAGTTGTGGGCCCATATCTGGACTCTCTACTCTATTCCACTGGTCTATGTGTCTGTTTTTGTGCCTGTACCATGCTTTCTTGGTGATCACAGCTTTGTAGTAAAGCTTGAAATCAGGTAACGTGATGTGCCCAGTTTTGTTTTTCTTTTTCAACATTTCCTTAGCAAGTTGGGGTCTCTTCTGATTCCATACAGATTTTAGGATTATTTGCTCCAGCTCTTTGAAAAGTAACAGTGGAATTTTGGTTGGAATGGCATTAAAAGTATAGATTGCTCTAGGCAGTATAGACATTTTAACAATGTTTATTCTTCTGAACCAAGAGAAATTCATTTGATTGACTTTAGCTTTCCAGAATTCCTATCTACATTTCTCTGAATAAGAACCAGTTTTACAGTCCTCCTCCAGCATTTTTATGATCAATTTTGAAGTTAACAGTATTTTTTTTCTTGTTCACATGTGTAAAAATTGCCTAATAATCTTGCCTTGGTTGAAATGTCTAAAGTTCTGTGTACCTACATAGTTTAACATTTTTTAATAAAGAAAAACTGATGGATGTATATATACATCTATAGATATATGTGTATATATATACATTCTATAGGTATAATTCAATGCTGATGTATGAATATATATATATATATACACACACATACACATTTTATAGGTATAATTCAATGCATTATATTTTCTGTATCTATATTTCTTTAAATGCACAATTTAAAAAAGATATTGAAAAAATAGGATATGAATTCCATCAGAATAAGAAAATGAGTCTAGAATTTTTTTTTTTGAAAATTTAAAACAAGTAGGTAGGCATGATTAACAAATTACCAAAGAACAGAAGTACAAAGTATATTTATAACAGAATTATTAAAAAAAAAAACTACTAAACTATTCTTATCTGTTTATAGGTCTTTTGAATGATCTTTCCATGGTCATAGTGCTTGTAAATAGTCCTACAGTACCAAAAGACCCCAAATTCATCAAATTCTCCTTTAAAATTTTTAATTAAAAAACATGGAGAGTATAGGATTTTGATAAAGAGCTGAGCTTAAAGTTTAAGAGCTATGACTATGTATAAAATAACTAGTCATCTGTAAAACAAAAGCTATAGAGAGAAGGAACACACTTAAGTTTTTAACTAAAAAAAGAGAACATATGGATAAAGAATAAAAGAAAAGATTCCCTGGAACCTTCTTATAGCCACCTTTGATATTCCCATGAAACCCAGATGGTCTTGATGTTGGTGAGTTTGTAGCATCTCTAATGAATTCAATTCAGTTGAATAGCTTTTGTTCTTTGAGGCTGAAAGAGCTATAAAAATCAGATGTTTACCAACGTTCTTCTGAACTTTCTCTTTATAAGCTTTGGAACCCTAGAAACCAGTTTCATAGCACCAACAGTGAAAAATTGAGTATTGACAAAATATCAGTTCACAAGTGGATAAAGATTTTGTGAATAGTTTAGGAAAGCTAATGGAAATAGTAAATATGCCAAATATTGCTGTTACCACTATCCTATTTCAATTGTATCTTCACTTCACTTCTAAGTTTCTGGCATCTGAATTTATTTTTTCTATTTTAAAATTTTTGTTTAAAGATTTACTTATTTACTTGGAAGAGAGAGAGAATGCATTCACAAGTCGTTGTGGGAGGTCGGTTGTTGCGGGGGCAGAAAAAATCTCCAGAAGACTCCCCGATGAGCATGGAGCCTGCCACTGGGCTGATCTCATGATTCTGAGATCATGATGTAAACTGGAATCAAGAGTTGGAGACTAAACCAACTGAGCCACCTAGGCATCCCTCTGCTATCTGAATTTTACCTCAGACATTAATTTGAAGTAAGAACCATCCTTTTAATGTTTTTAAGAGTTTTACATGGGTTGTAACACGGCAAGTTACATTCCAATATCTATTCTTATTTCTCTCCTCGGAACTGGCCCATGGACATCTAATTAGAAAACATTTTCCTCCCAGCTAGTGATGAACTTGGGTCTAAGTTCCAACCAGGACAATGTGATCTGAGGAATGGAGGCAAACTCAAAGCCATATGTTTTAACAGGAAATTGCTTGTTCTTCACTCAAAATGGGACATGGTCCACACACTACTGGTATCCTCAGCAGCAGTGGTAGGAGGACTGGAGTGAGGACCTTGTTAACAGCCCGGAAGGAAAGGATGGCAAGGATGATTCGAATGATTCAGTACCAGCGCTACCTAAACCCGGGGTCTCAGCTTCAAAAAAGATCTACAGCAGAAGGAAACGGAGGAGGGTGAAACAAGAGTGGAAAGATTCAGATGTCGCTGTCATTATTGCCTGTATCACAAAGATCTTGCTGAGGAAACCAGCATGGAGAATAATTATGACGTGGAGCCAATGTAAACAGACTTTTATTCTTGAACTCTTTCTTTCTGCTAGTGATTTTAGGATCATTTTGCAGCAGCTTGGAAGGCTGCTCTATGTTAGGGCAAACTAATATTTTGATAATCTGTGATATTACAAGGGTTTTTTAAAATATCTTTTTTCTTTTTTTAACCGTGATGCCTGTAATTTGTGAGGAATCCTATAGTTTGCATTTGGATGACTTTTCAGTATGCTTACACCTTTTGATTTGGCCTAAGGAAGCACTAATAGGTTTTGAATGTTGCCTGTGTGTTTGAGAGACCTGAAGTCATTAAGATAAGATCTAATATCAAAAATTAGAAGCCATGGACCATGGTAGTGACATGATAGAAGGAACCAGAGTGCCTGGATAAACTCATGGATGACCTACATCAAACTTATCACCTCTGACCACTAGATGAAAGAGTGATAAGCTTCATCTTCCTTGAGCCACTATATTTTGAGCTATCTTTCTTAAAAATTAAACAATTTAGTTAATTGCTCCTGTGCTTCAATTATTTTTACACTAAGCCCTGAATTTTTACTAGAATAAGATATCACCAAGTATTTTCTGCTTTCACACAGGCCTAATCTCCTACCTACAAATATGTTTTGAAAGTCACATGGTATCTGGAGTTTAAGGATGCATTTAGCTTCATAATTCAATCAAATTAGGTAAGTACACAGGATATAAATAAGAGTTCATTATTTGTTATAAAATAAAACATAAGTGAGTAATAGCATAATTTAGTCAAGTTTTATAATAATAGTACTAATTGAAAATACTTTGAAAATACTTGATACAGCACTTATATAAGCCTCACAAAAAAACTGTGAAAATTTACTACTAATAATAATGTACAGATGAAAGATGTAAAAAATAAATAAATAAAAATAAAAAGTGGTAAGTGGTTGAGCTAGGATTCAAATCCAGATGTAAAAAATAAATAAATAAAAATAAAAAGTGGTAAGTGGTTGAGCTAGGATTCAAATCCAGCTGTCTGATTTCAGAAGCCATGTCCTTCAATACCCTGTGCTCCCTCTCACTTGGCTACACTGCTTCTCCCCATGCTAGTCTCTCTATTCCTACCAGCATCCTGCAAATTAGCCTCAGGAAATCTTACAACATGGCTATCATCACACAACATATACATCACACTGTCAGGATTCCCAAACTGTGGCTGCTTTTTCTATGTTCCAGTCTTTCAGAGGATCTGAGTTACCAAATGAAAGACAGAAAACAAGTATAATTAGATTCAGAAAAAGTGGTCATACAAGGTCTAAGGACAAAGAAAAATATTTACAGGAATACCTAGAGCAACCACTGGAGGGTCTTATTTTTTCTTTATTTTTTTTCAAACAAAAAATCTGCATGTATGATTAATTTATTGGTGGATATGTGAAGACTCATAAAAATTGATGCGATATGGACAGGCAGCATCAGACTTTGTCCTGAGTTGGTTCACTCTCCTATTCTTTCTGCTTCATACTTCCTTACTTTCATCTTTTAAGTGGGGATAACAATATGGCTTTGGCACTGATGTCCATTTTAGATTGTGAAATATTCCAGACATAAAATATGGTATAAATATTTACATATATGTCTCTCATACATATAAGTATTAATATGTACTAATATACTACATATATAACTCTTATTCATCCATTTCTGCATTTAACACAGGAATCTCTTATTTTATTAGTAAAAACACTACTTCTTCCCTCCAAATATGACTAAGAAAAAAAAATATACATATATACATACAAATATAAATATAATTTATCTCTTCATAGATGAGTCCAAGCATTTCATATTATAATGAAGTTCAGGGCTCTCACAGGATTAAAATAACAAAATTATAATTTATGACCTGAAACTAACAGGAAATTATGTTGGTCAGTATATAATAATATCCCAAAGTGATCTGGGCTGGGAACACAAGGATATTAAGAGGGTCTGTTTTCATTTTATGAATTATCACCTTACTATATCAGATTAATTATTAACACAGGAGCTTAAATTATGGAAATACTTAAAAAATATATTTAAATAAAATAGTAGTAGATGTATTTTTCCCAACCATGTTCATGTCAAATTATAATTAAAATTCACTAACATTTTTTGATCTATTATAGATTTAACTTATACTATAATTAGATTATTAATAATATTACTTTAAAGGACATCTACATATTTTTGTGTTTATAATTGATTTGTATGAATACTATTATCCCCAAAGAAACAAAATCTTTTTTTTTTTTTTTAAAGATTTTATTTATTTATTTGACAGAGAGAGATCACGAGTAGGCAGATAGGCAGGCAGAGAGAGAGAGAGAGAGGAGGAAGCAGGCTCCTGCTGAGCAGAGAGCCCGATGCGG
The DNA here is from genome assembly GCF_030435805.1 of Mustela lutreola. Taxonomy (NCBI): domain Eukaryota; kingdom Metazoa; phylum Chordata; class Mammalia; order Carnivora; family Mustelidae; genus Mustela; species Mustela lutreola. Next base: position 110,523,526 of record NC_081295.1, read on the forward strand.
GACTCGATCCCAGGACCCCAAGATCATGACCTGAGCCGAATGCAGCGGCTTAACCCACTGAGCCACCCAGGCGCCCCCAAAGAAACAAAATCTTAAATGAATGTATTAAGATATATAATGTTACCCCCAGAGTGATCTAGAAAATACAAGTAATTTATCTTAACTGTAAATAAAACATTTGATTAATGGGTATAATAAATGATAGCATGCCAAAATAAAAATCACATGATTAAAATATGGTCTTAAAGATGTGTCTGCTGAGTCCTATCTTTCAGGAGAGACAATTTCACCCATTATAGCTATTGTTACATAATTGAATCATCAATTCTATGTTTGACTTATGTGCATTCTGATGGGTTATTTTAAATGGTTAGAATAATTTTAGTTCATACACTAATCAATAAAATGTTGATACTAAAGTTTTTGCCTTACAATATAAATTTTAAAAATTAAATTAAGCAACTACCCTGAATTTAGCAATGTCAAGCATTGGTTAAAAAGCAAAAAAGTGGGGACTCCTAGGTGGCTCAGTTGGTTGGACGACTGGACGACTGCCTTTGGCTCAGGTCCCGCATCGGGCTCCCAGCTCCAAGGGGAGTCTGCTTCTTCCTCTGACCTTCTCCTCGCTCATGCTCTCTCTCTCACTGTCTCTCTCAAATGAATAAATAAAATCTTTAAAAAAAAAAAAGCAAAAGTGGTATGGATTCAAAGCTAGTATATTGTACACAAATAATCAGAGCAGGCAGAATAGTTCATAAACTCACATTTGCATGTGACTATCCGTGAAATACATTTAACTTGTCAACTAAATATGCATGCATTATATGATGTGAATAAACCTAGGGGCTCTTGTCACAAATTTATGTTACAGGTTTCTCTCATGATCTAAAAGTAGAGCATTCCTATGCAACCTTTCGTAAGTGAAAATGGTGCAAAACAAAGAAGCAATTACTTAATTTATATAAAAAAAAATTGAGTGTTCCCAGGGTCAAAATAATAACCTCTCAGGCTTCTCTGATACCCACTAATAGATGCAATAAATAAATCAAAATTAAGCACAGGTGCTTACAGGGACAGTTCAAAGCTATGGCAGATTGGTGCTGAGATGCTGTGTGTAGTTCCCAGGGAAGGGGCTTGGCAGTGCCACTCTCTTCCAGGGATTTGTGCTGTCTCTACAAAGTTTCCTTGCAAAAACAAATTCTGAATGCTATTTTCACTTTTTTTTCGTTTAATAAAAGCAAAAATTCTCTTTGGATGTTTTTTGGTTAGTGAAAACAGGTGCTAATGTAAGTCCTTTGTAAAAGCGATGTGGCATAATGTTGACTTTTGAAAGCAGGGGATACCTATATAAGATGCTTAAAATACGGAACAAGCCAAGACATAAATAAATAAATACATAAACATTTATTTACATAGGTGTTTGCTTTTAATTTTATTTGAAGCTTAAAATAAGAAACTGTTATATTATTCAGGCATGTTATTTAAAATTCAAGTAGAATAAGCATTAGAAAAGCAAGTATTTACATGAGGAAAAGAAAATCACAGAATGGAGTTAGAAGAGAAAAAAAATACGTGCAAATCATGATTATATTTTCTTAAGGATGGAATAATCATTAAACAAAACATAATCAAAATGTAATATTGAACCACAGTTATTAAAACAGCTAAAAGAAAAAAAAATAACTCTATTAGATTCCTTGCAATGCCATTTTCTGTAATTTTATGTCTCAATTTAAAAATGAATACTCCTTTGTGAAGAGAATATGTCTGTAATTCACTTCATGATGCCTCTTGAAATAGGAATCAAATTGAAACATTCTATAAAGATGATTCCACCATGTTGTAATTTTAGAAGACTAAACTTTTAGGAAGGCTACAACTAAAAGAAAAAAAATGTAGACTATCTGGAAAAGTAAAATTTCTTTTGAACAGATTTTATTTGAGTTCTCAACTTATTCATTTGCATAAACCATAACTCAAAAAATATTTGTGAACTCTTATTAGAATTGATCTAAAACTGCTTCTCTCTCAGTCTTATCTTTTCTCTCTGTGTGTATATATATGCATACACACATTTGTGTACATACACACACATGCATACATGTAAAGCAAGTCATAGTGGGCACCTGGGTGTGTCAGTCCATTAGGCATCTGTCTATGGATCAGCACATGATCCCAGGGTCCTGGGATTGAGCCCCTCATCCAGGACTGGGCTTCTGGCATTGGGATCCTTGTTTCACAGGAAGCCTGCTTCTTCCTCTTCTGCTCCCGCTGCTTGTGATTTCTCTCTCTCTCTCTTTCTCTGTCAAATAAACAAATAAAATCCTAAAAAAATAAAATAAAATAAAATAAAATAAAAGCAAGTCTTAGGTATTCTTTCTCTCTTCATAATATGTATATACTCCTCTACATGCTAGAAATTCTATATTACCTCATTTAATCTTTAAACAACCATTTAATCTACATAAAATTATTATCCTCCTCACACAAATGAGAATACAGGACCTCAGAGTAGATATATGGCATTAGGTAAAGTCACATAATAAAACCTTCACTAGTACTAGTGTGGTATAATAGAAAACAAATGAGTTTTGGAGGGAGAATTGCTCTCATTTTGGTTCCTGGCTTTTCACATCAGTGTCCTCTTGGGTTAGTAAGTTAATATCTTTGGACAATATTTTCCTAATTGCAAAATGGAAGTAAAAATTCTTAATTTGAGTGATTACTATGAGGATTAGTATCAGGCACATACCAATTGTTTATCATGTGACATTATCTGAATATACAGCTAATGGCAATATCATCTGTAATATTATGTAATTATTACCCATGACAGCCATGTGCACATTATCTACTATAGCTGTGTTATATAAAATAATGTACACTAAACCACAAACACATCTCTTTTCTTTATAACATGAAATTAGTCATTTTAAGTTGTGTACTAATTGGGGCGCCTGGGTGGCTCAGTGGGTTAAGCCGCTGCCTTCGGCTCAGGTCATGATTTCAGGGTCCTGGGATCGAGCCCTGCATCGGGCTCTCTGCTCAGCAGGGAGTCTGCTTCTCCCTCTCTCTCTGCCTGCCTCTCAGCCTGCTTGTGATCTCTCTGTGTCAAATAAATAAATAAAAATCTTAAAAAAAAAAGTTGTGTACTAATTCAGTGGAAATATTTAAATATCAATTTTCATACAAAGTCTAGCAAATTCTTTCAAATTAATCCATTGGACACACATCTTTCTAAAGAGTTTATCTTTAAAGAGAAATTGTATAATTTGTTTGGCCTTGACTTTCATAATAAAGTTACAGCAAAATAATGACATGAAAAAACAATTGAAACAAGTAAATCGATTTTAAAATCTCCTCCTCTGTATAATTAAAGTCATCTCCCACACTGTATTATAATAAGGAAAAGAATTGTCCAGAGATAAAAGAAACATGTTTAAGGTTAAGTAATTCATTGAATGTTGATGGCAATATCAAGATTTCTAATATGAAGCTAAACTCAATCTAATAAATTATATATGGCCAGAACATCCATTATAGATGCCTGCATAAATAAATATATATTTTTCATAGCTGTAACATTAATTTTGATATGAATTTATAATACTCCTTAAGGTGTTCATTCCTAATGTGAAAGAGACAAGAGACACAGAATTTCTGATCAAAGGGTTTAAAGTAATTCTCCTGTGTCATCTAATAGAGTTTTAAAGATATATATGGCATAGTTTAATTTAGAAAACTTGCTTTCATATAAGAAAAGTTACATATATGCTGTGTCCAGCCATTTCTTCACATTTCAGTTAGAAATACAAATACATAAATCGAACACAAATGAGAAGATAAAAGACTTAAAAGAGTCTCTATTCCATACAAAGACACAGAAGCCAAAATTCAGTTGCCAATCTTCATGTTTTCCTGAACCCTCAGGGTATCTAACTGATTTCATGTTTCACGTAAATAAATGCAGTCCCTACTCATGAAGGAGTTTTATGTGTACTTTCTAAAATCATATGCAATATTATAACAATTACAGGAATAGTGTAGATACACAGCCAATATGGTCATCATCAAGAAGATTGAGAGGGATGGTGTATAAAAGATTCGTGTTGGTGGTTTCACTTAGAATCAATCCATGCTTTCGGGTTCTGGGTCTGCACACCAAACAGATGTGTCAATTTTGTATTTAATTAGTATAGGCCATGTAACAATTAGATGAAAATATATATTCTAAACATCAAAACTTAAAAACAATTTTTATAGATCTAATACAGCTTCCATTTATAAAAGTCACTTTTTGTTCTTTGACAGAAGAGTGGATGAAGAAAATGACTCTCCTGTGGACACTTTCTAGATTCTCCTGTGAGACACAGAATCTAATTATGCTGTAGTTTGCCTACTGACAGAGCTGGTCTGTGTGCTATCATGATGATACTGTGTCTGTAAACCACCAGGTTCATAACATGATTTGCCTCACTAATGTTTTTCTATTTCTGTTAATTTGTGATAAACTTGAGGGTGATGGTGTGTTTCAGGCTGAATTCATTATGACAATGTCTGGAGTAAACTGTAAAAATTTAATACATGTGTTGAGATGAATCTTTTTTTAATGAATTCATGACTTGTAAGCATCTATTGTGACTAACTTATTCTGCATACGCATCTACATACACAAAGCCACCAAATGCTGATGCTATGCTATCAATTCTTCTATTTTTTAGGTTTTTTAAAAATTTTCTTATTACAGTATTCCTTTGTTTGTCATAAGGATTGCTTAATGTTGTCTGAGCTCTAGATGCTTTAACTTTGTAAGAATGAAATAAAATGGAAAGAAAAAGAAGTGGGAAAACAAGTATTTGAATTTTCTATTTATATGCTACTTAAATGATCTATAGAAAAAGTAAAAATATCTGAGGGAGAAGAAGACATAGATTTATTTTTTCAAAAACAATTTACATTTTCTTTCACTTATGTAATTCTATATGTATTTCAAGCTGATTTTTTAAAAAGGTTGGATCTCATTCTTTCTGAAAGGGAACTTAATAGTATTATTTATGAATTTTAACAAAAGAGATTTTCGAATTAAAGAAAATTTTTTGGTAGTATTCCATATATAAAATAATAAAATTTTGCACTAAATGAAGCCCTAATGAGGGCAGGGATTTTTCTCTGCTCCTTTCACTGCTGAATCATCCATACTATTATAGCAGTATCAGGACTGTAGGTTCTAATAGCAGTAGGTAATAATAAAGATATCTATACCAAATGAATTGTGAGTGGCCATAAGGAAGCTGTGTAAATAGTAGTTTGTGTCCAGATTCCATGATGCAAAATCTCCATTACACCCGTCACTAGTCAACTATATCTTTTACAGGGGATAGCATGTTAAAGGACATTCTCCAGCTAAAGGCATCCAGATAAAGTGGTAATTAGCTGTATTGAGACTATTCAAATGAAGAATAAATAACCTTGAAAATATGTATGGGAAGCTGAGAATTTAAATTCAAAATATTTTTAAAAACCAAGCTTAGATAAAATAAAAATAAAAATCAAACTAAGAAAAATAAATAAATAAAAAGCAAACTCAGGGACGCTTGGGTAGTGCAGTCAGTTGAGTGTCCTATTCTCGATTTTGGCTCAGGTCATGATCTCAGGGTCATGGGACAGAAACAAGTTGGGCTCTGTGCTCAGTGTGGAGTCTGGTTAAGACTCTCCCCCTCTCCCTCTAATCCCCCCACACACCACCAAATATCTCTCTCTCACAAATAAATAAATAAGTATTTAAAAAATAACAAAAAACTAAAAAAAGAGACTTACTCTCTGAAGTTGTATTCTAAGAGTTGGTTGAAGGAGCATTCGACAGCCTTAAACTGTTAAAAAACAAAACAAACAAAAAAAGAACACAAAAATTTCATCAACTTCCATCAGTCAAGACAGCAACATATCTTACTGTGCAGTAATTCACTGTTTGTGTAAGTGAGCTAGTTTATAGCACAGGCCTCATAACACGTTGGGTCTTAAACTTTGTAAAATGGAATGTGCCTGTGGGCTTATACTTTGTTATTCATTAAAGATTTTCATTCATATTAGAAGAAAGAGAGTTATAAAATATAGAGTAATGTCCCCAAATCCTCCCTTTAGATTACGAAAATGAATATTTTAATCAATTAAAATAAATACCAAAGGGTTAATTCTTTTTTTTTTTTTTAAGATTTTATTTATTTATTTGACAGAGATCACACACAGGCAGAGGCAGGCAGAGAGAAGCAGGCTTCCTTCTGAGCAGAGAGCCAGAAGCGGGTCTTAATCTCAGGACCCTGGAATGGGCTTGATCCCAGGACCCTGGAATTATGACCTGAGCCGAAGGCAGAGGCTTTAACCCACTGAGCCACCCAGGTGCCCCTAAACCAAAGGGTTAATTCTGGACTACCAGAATGCCCTTTAGGCTTGCTTCACAGGATGGCATATGCATGACCAATCATGCATTTTTAAAGGCCAACAGTGAAATAAATATTCTATTGCTTTAAAAAAATGTTTCTAGGGTCTACTTAAAATGGGGTGCATTGTTCTTCAAGATTTTATTTTTCTCAGTAAAGAATGAAATCTCAATTGATTTTAAAGGGAGAACAATGTCCTAGGAGCAAAAATATTAGAGTAGATAGGAGCTTTCATTTTATTCACAACTTTATCAACTGTTCATTCTATCTTTGGGAAAGTTTTTAAAAAATCTGTCATATTCTATACGATATTTGTAAATTTTAATAAGATATTTTCCCACACAATCAAAACATATTTTCAATGTAAAAACAAGTTTAATATATTTACAAAATATTTGTTATTTCTTTTTTTGTTGTTGTTTTCCCCTGTTGAATACAGTAGACTATTTTCACTTAGAAAGTTCTTGAACTAATTCTTACATATTAAAATAGACATAGATATAAATTTTTAAGTTATATTTTATATACCAGGGTTTCTAAACCCTTCTGTGGTAGGAATGACACTTAGCATTCTGTTCTCTTTATTTGCTACTTTCACCTGTCTTGCTTTAATATAACTCTTCATGAGAGACCACATACCGTAGTGGTTAAGGATAAAAACTCAGCAATCAGACTGTTCTGTGAAGTCTCTTAACTTCACAGATGATGAGTAATGTGACCCTGGCAAATTTATGTATATATCGGTTTTCTACATCTGTATGTACTGTATTCTTTGTACCTGAGTTGCCTCATCAGTAAAATAGGAATAACAGTGGAATAAAATATTAATAATAATTAATAATAATATCTCATATGGTTATCTTAAGAATTAAATACTTAAATTTTTGGAAATCACTATAAAACGTGCCTGGTACATAGAGAATATTCAATTAGTGATACCTAAGATAATTCTTTAAAAAGCTCATTTATCCATTTTTTTCCTCTTCCAGAAAGTATATGTAACATTCTATATACTGTCACATCAAACATATCTTGAAATTACAGTATTATTACAAAGTATACAAGTCTTTATTTCTCTCTTATTGACCTTTAGCTTGGACTCCAAATAGTGGTTCCAGATCATCCTTCTTTTGTCTTCACTGGACCGGCATCTATTGAAGAGGGAAAAAAAAAATTCAAGTCATCCTGTAAAGTAACCAAGATTCAGAGTATATCAGATACAGAACCCGCATCCCATCTGTCTGTGGATGGAATGAGAAAGAGGCGATAGGAACAACACACTCCTAAAGTTTTGTCTAGACTTTCTTTAAAAGTTTTAATTTTTTTAAGAGTATCATTATTTATCTTTTATCACGAGCAGTGTTAGAGTTAGATTTAAATTACTTAAATGCCTTTGGATAAATACAGACATTTTCTCTTTGTTTCCTGACCTGCTCTGGTTCATCTATCAAATCTTTCTGTTACACTGGGAGAAAGTGACTGGCTTGATGCAGACAAATATAATAAATCAGGAGCTTGGTAAGACTCCTTAGGCTCCATTCACAAAACAGTTTTAAATACAAGTTTCCTTTCGGGGATTTTTTTTGTGATTATAAAAGTTTAGATATTTTTAGAGTGGATATATTTTACATCTAGAATATTGAAACTTTGTAGAAATGTTATTTTCTAAATACCAAATTTTTCAACATGTAAATCTAAATTTAAAATTCTTAGCCCTTTGCCATATGGTTATAAGATGTTCAGATACTGTTCTTCCTTTTAAAAACAAATAATTACTCATTTATTTACTGAAGCATCACAGGAGCTATATTGGTTGCCAAGACTCAGGTCTCAGTTGTTACCCAGAATCTCTGAGAATCCAATTCACGCTCTCCCTCTGTCTCTGTGTATTTGTATGTGTGTGTGTGTGTGTATCCATCTCTGTGTGTCTCTGTCTTTCTGTCTCTCTCTGTGTCTTCTCTCTTTGTCTCTATATTATATAAGTATATATAATCTATATAGATCTATATAGATACAGGTACCCTTTTCCTTTCTTGGTAAGGTGGGATTTTTCTTTTTTTTTTTTTGCCTCCATTTTATTTCTAGATTCTTCTTTAAGTCTTGGTAATTTTTTGCAGTTTGAATATGACATTACATGGTATAGATTTTTTTTAACATTTATACCCCATAATGCTCTCTGATCTCCAGGATCAGTATTTTGCTATCTACAGTTAATTTTGAAATGCCATCAGCCATTATTACTTCAAATATTTCTTCTACTCTATTCTCTCTTTCTTTCCCTTCCAGTGTTCCAATTACACATCTGTTACACATTTTGTAATTGCCCCAGAGTTTCTCAATATTCTGGTCTTTTTTTCCTCTCCTTTTCCTTTTCCTCTTCCTTCAGTTTGGGAAGTTTTTATGACTTATCTTTAAGCTCACTTACGCTTTACTCATCTGTGTCCAGTCTACTAAGGGACCCACCACGAAGCTTCTTCATTTCTGTTGCATTGTTTTTGATTTATGGCATTTCCTTTTAATTCTTTTTCAGAGTTTCTCTCTCTGCTTACATCATCCTTCTGTTCTTATATGTTGTCTACTTTTTCCATTTGAACCCTTAGCATATGAGTCATAGTTACTTTAAATTCTCTCTTATATTCCCAATGTCACAGTCCTTTCTGAGTCTGGTTCTGAAACTTGCTTTTCTTCTTCAGACTTTTTTTTTCTTTTACTTTGCTCTTTAGCATAACTTGCAATTTTTTTTCCCCCAAGCCAGACATTTGGCACTGAATAATAGGAACTGAAGTAAGAAGGTCTTTAGTGTAAGGTTTTAGGATAATATAGCTAATGGCTTGGTCTATGCTTATCGTTTAAAGCTTGGACTATGTCAACCCAAAACATGCTGCTTTAGCATATCGATTATTTTAAGCTGAAGATACTTGAGAAATAGTCAGTGCAGGAAGGGCTCTGTGTCTTCACCATTTCTACCTAAAAGCAGGTCAAAACATCCCCCATTAGAAATAATGCCTTCCTTGTACAAAGAGCAGAGGAACATTCTGATTAGGAGAATGAGTCCATTCTGAATCTAGAGATTCTGAGTGCATACTGAGGTGAACGTATATAAACAAGCCTTATCTTCCATTAATTTCCCTGTATATTTCTCAATTGTTGTCCCACAGTTTACTGCCCATAGCCCAAGAACCATTGTTCTGTCACATCCCTGCAATCTATTGCTTTTCCTATTGTTAGGGTCCATGATCAAACGAACGAGACTGACACAAAGCAAAAAGTCAAGCAAAGCTTTATTTCGTGCCAAGCATCAAAAATCAAACCGACCAGTCAGGGCCATCTCTTTCAAAGAGGCAAGGATGACCAGGACACCAACCGGGACTACTTCCCTTACCCGATGACTCCCCCTACCCAGGGACGACGCTCCTGGTGGTGCTGCTCCCCGGTGACGAAGCTCCTCGGTGAGGCTGCTCCCTGGAGAGGCTCATGACGCTGCAGACTACTACCCTGATGATCCTGACGCTCCCGATGATGCCACGCTGCTCCCAACGACCCCAGCGCTATCACTACTCCTTCCCTGCCTCACAGCCTAACCTTTATAGAGGTGGTTGAGCCCAGCGCACACACAGGTGGCCAAGGAAATTGCAATACACAGGGAAAACTGCACAGTCATGCTAGGTCGGCAGTATGGGTGACCAACTGAATTTCAATTTACGACAGTAAATACATGAGTGCCCCACTGACTGGATGTCTCCATGTGGCCTGGCCCGCCCCTATATCCAGGGTTTACAAGCAAGTTCCTCAGGGAGGGGTGGGGCCAATCCCAGCCCACAAGGGAGGAAATGGTTCCCTCTGGCCAACCAGGCCCCTACAGTATGAAGGCATATGCAATCTTCCAGGCCTAACAGCTACTTTGGGCCTCCATTTCTTTGTTATAAACACATAAAAATGTTAAATAAATTTGTACTTTTACTCCTGTTACTCTGTTTTATTCCAGTTTAATTCTTAGGCCAGCCACACAACCTAAGAATAGAAGGAAGGTTTTCCTCCTCTTACACAAATTTCATGGAATTCAAATACCTTTTAGGTTCTTATTTTGCCTCTTTTCCTTAAGTATTCCAACTATAAGATTATGAATATTTCAGTTCTCAAAGCTATAATCTACTATCATTTTAGTGGAACCCTGTTTGTCTGATAGTAAAATGTGAGGGAAGTAACATTGTAGAAGTAACCCCTTCTATAATTTTATTAAAACCTGATCTTCAATGGACCCAGGTCCATTGTGAGGGAAGTAACATGTTCTATAATTTTATTAAAACCTAATTGTCAAAGGACCCAGGTCTGTGGATCTCTAACTGTGTTTCTCTGATGGTTTAGAGACTAGGGAAACTATATTTGGCATAGGCTCCAGTTAGGGCTTTTTCCATAGATTACAGGCCTTGATTATAGAAACTGCTCCATATGTTTTTCAGGATGAGTATTCTTCTCTCCTTGCCAGAGACAAGAAGTGATCTTTTTTGAATCTTTACCACCAGAGCCCTGGAGATCTTAGGCATTAAACCTACAGAAGTTTTGAGCTCTCCCAAGGCCATAGCCCCTAGAGCTTCCCACTCTCCTGTTTATCTACTCTCACTCTCCAGCAGTTTCTCAAAATCACCAAATTTCCTAACAGTTTATGCATCGAGCAGCTTTGCTCCAACGGGGTAGATCTCCCTTTCATCTCTGAATTCACCCACCTCCAGAGGTTGTAGTTTGCCCTGCAGTCTCAATTCTCTGAAAGTCTTTGATTTCTAGTCTGTTCATTTTATTTATTTATTTAATTTATTTTTATTTTTATTTTTAAGGTCAGGAATGATGAGTTCTAAACTCTTCAGAGGTCAGAGCTGAAATTGGAAATTAATTGTTTATATATTTGATAGAAACAAAAACAATCACAATGCCCAAATCCACTGAGATGTATGTTAAGTAAAAATATTTAGAAAACCAATCCCTATTAACTAATTTCAATTTTCATAGTAGTTCAAATGTTCAAAATGTCATGCTATGTATTATAGAGTTAAGAATGCAAATTTTTCCTGTATTTTATAGAGTTTTATCAGATATTTTGAATGAGACTGGCTCATTGACAAATAACTAGAGTAGAATAAATTATGTTCTGTGGTCTATCCATCTATCTATCTATCCCCCCCAGTCTCCTGAGAATTTGATAATAAAATATCAGAGATTCCCTGAAGTGATGGTGATTCACTACTACAATCTACATTTACAGGAAAGCAAATTAAACACTAAAGGAATATTCATAATTATCTCTATTTATTCTACTGAAACTCGAGTAGTTTAAGTTATAATTGGACAAGCTAATTAACAAATTAAAAATAAGCAGATGTGTCAAATAAGCAGTGTATAAGTATTTTGAATTGTTTTTATGATAGTTGGAAAAGAACCTAGATCATTGAATAATTATACATTCATTAACCCATTGATTCTGTATTGTTTTGCAAAATAACATAAATTATATACTTTGTCCATTTTTTGCACATTTTCAGATACAAACTTGATAAAATTTCACACTCAATATTTCTGAAGTTTTAATTGGTACCTTATATCAGCATGAATGACCTCCTATTGCTTCTTGCACTTTGCCAAATTGCATAATAATCCTGAGCCTCTTACATGAAAGAAAGTTCTTCTAAGATTTATAAGCTCATGACCTGCTATTGTTCTTTTCAAGCCACTGTGACCTTCTTGGTTCATCATTCATTTAATAAAATGAATTCACTTTTATGGTGGTTCTAAGTCTCTGTGTTTAGAAAACCAGTGACCTTTTCTCTCATAATGACAGTATTTTTACAAGTCTAGTCCTCTTAAAAATAAAATTGGTTCAGAATTTTTTGCATCTTTTCCTAACTGTAGGAAAGTGAACAACATCAACAACTAGTGCCATCTCCAGTTTGAAATTTTGTCAAGTGCTATACAAGCTCAAGATATACTTGCATTTAGTTTTGTGGGTAACGTTAAGTAAAATGTCATTCACTGTCTATCAAAGGACACCATCCATAAACACAAACTTCATATCACAGGAATATTTATAGTGAGTCTCTCAAAGACTATTGAGACATTCCAGTTATGTTATGCAGAATTGTAATATGGATGTTGTATATCATTGTTTCTGAATATGTGTGTTTGTTTGTTTATCTTGTTCTTCCTAGCAGCTACGATGTTCTTACTGTTTCTATAATGTTTTATCCTCTAGGCTAGAATTTTTATCAGCATTATATGTGCTTTAGATATAAAAAGTAAGTAGTCTGCAATGTTCTTTGCATCCCCCTCAGACAATATTTCTTCGATACAAGTCCTAACTGAATAAAAAAGGAAGTTGTCCTGAAAAAATGTTTCTGCCAATTTGTAGACATTATGGCTGACTGTTCCCTTGTCCATTTTGACTGATGTTTATATTGGGTTGCCATGATAGTTACACAATGAACAGGTAGTAGTCTTGCAAAATGTTTATGAATATACATAAAGTAAATATAATATATCATACAGCCACATAATATATTGGATTTTGCTTGATTAAAACTAGGGTTTGCTTTATTATGAATAATTTTTGTAAATCTAAAAGGAGAAACAATGTTGGAGACCTTCTAAAAGGCATTGAAATTGACCTGGGAATGCATTATATCAATTTGGTCTTAATAAAAGTGATTTCCTAACATTTTTTCAGATTCACAAAGTCAATACACACTTCTGAGAAAATGAATATGTTCAAGTTATAATTATTTCTCAATAGGGACTAAACTAAGATGAAAACTTCGCTTTGGCAACATAGCAAGTAGAAAATACATATAAAGAAAAGTGAGCAGTTAACCATAAATTTGCCTTCTCCAAAACCAAAAGGTGATCTGACAGTAGAAATAACAGCATATGTTGATTGAGAACCTACACTGAATCAGGCACTGTTCCATGTAAATATTTCTCAAAACCCACTCTATAAAATTAATACTTTCATTAGTCCCAATTAATAGATGAAGAAAATGAGGTCCAGTGTTTTCAGTAACCCTCCCATATCCTAGGATACAGTAAGTACAGTACAGATTTTAAGCTCATTTATTCTGAGAACCTGAAACTCATACTCCTTGTCTAATTGCTAATGAGTGCTATGTGTGAAATGTTTGCATAGTTCACATAACTTTTTAAATAAAGCCAATGGAGAACAATATTTCTCCAGTTATAAAGACAAGAAAATCAAAGTTCAGGAAGGATAAATAAATTTTACCAGGTATACCTCACTAAGGGATGGCACAGTGAGGATTTAACTCTGTTTTTACTTTACTCTATAGTCTATGTTCTTAACCCCTTTAGTGATTATCTTTATAAAAGGTGTTCTCTTGTCCTCAAAGATAGTTCCAGGGCAGTATTTACTTTCTTCTAGTAGTGTAATGACCCAATTGCCTCTTATTTTCTTTCATTCCTCAGCTATCTGTTGAAGTTAATGGTGTTTTAAAACTTGTATCTAATTTGGTATATCTTTTAATGAGTTATTGTGTACTGTTTCCATTTTATTCTTCTAAATAAGATAATTGGTGGCTCTGGTAATACATTCATTAATAATAGTATTATTATTTGAATTGTTATTTGTAATAGCAGTAGGAATGTTACTTTGGTAATTATCAAATGATACAAAGTAGAAAAAATGATATGAATAAATTTGAGCAAGTCCAGATGTTGAGAAAAATTATTTTAAACATTAATATAATTTTGAAATCTAAGCAATCTTTTGTCCTTATTTAAAGTTTCTAGAATAAGTGTTAATGATTAAAATAATGATTGAGTTCATGGATTTAAGCATGATGGTGTGGCACAAGCTAAGACTAGGTTTGTCAGCTAAGAATACAATATTTTGGAATATTATCGATTGTAGTTTCCAGGACAAGAACACTTTATACATCATTTATTATTCCTAGCAGGAATTTTTATAACCTATATGTCAAATAAATGGAAAATTTCATCTAACGGAGTACTTATTGACATGAGTGTATACTACAATCAAACCAGGTTCTATCACAATTACAGTGAAGAGAGGCTCTAGATATGAGAATTAAGATATGTCTTAAAGCAGAAGAATGTGCTGGCAATAGTACAAGGGAGAATTTATATTTCATATCTATTTCATGTAGCTATTGATTGTTTGAGAGATATTCTTTCCTACACAGTCCCAGAATCCAGCTTGTCTTCCTCCCATTGCTTTTCAGCTAGCTCCATCTCAGGAGGCAAAATATCTTTTAGGAAAATCAATGAGCATAACACTGAATACTGATATTTTTACCACTGTACTGGCTTCCCAGGTGCCTTGACACTGATATATTTCAGCAGGTTAGAATATTAAGAATTCTAGTTTTACAGGCTGGAATTGTTTCCTGTAATGTCCCAGTGAGGTGGAAAGTAGGCAACCTTCCAAGTCAAATTTGGAGTGTTACAGAAATGTAGGATTGCAGACTTTTACCTCATACACCCACATACCTCCAAAAAATCTGTTAGAATTGTGTGTATCTGCGTGAAAGTGTGGTCCTCATTAGATTCTTTTTGGTGTAGATATTGAAAATATGGATCTTAGGCCAAATCACATTTTTATAGGATCAGAAAACCGAATTTGACTTTTCAGAATATTTATTTTGTGTAGCACTTTAGATGATGAATATGTTGACTTAGAGTTGTCAATCAAGGTCATTAGTGACTTTCAAATCAGTCAAACACAGATTAGAGTGGATACTTTGCCACATATTACTGGGAGTCTTTGAGCAAGGTAAGTGACCCAGGTCCTAATCTTCATTATAAAATTTTGAATATAGTGTTAACTTTTTTCCAGCTATTCCCTTGAAGATAAAATGGGATATTGGGTAAGAAGCATACATACTACAAAGTATACCAAATGAACAATCAGTAAAAATATTATTATGATTATTATTATTTTAGATCTTGGGAGAGCTGAGGAATATTTCTTCTTGATCAATTGAAAATCTTGGAATGTGTTTCTTAGTACAGTTGGTCTTCACATCTACAAGGAACTCCACCATACATGTTTTTTGATAAATAATTTCATTTTTCTTTCCTCTCTTTTCAAATTCTGCCAATTTGACCTCTGAAATAAATCTCCACTTCTATCCATTGATACTGTCCTACCACACCAGTGCAAACCAACTTGCCTCTTACTGGAAATAAAGCAATTGCTTTCTAAAGAAAAACATGAAGTCTTTAAAATACAAGACTGAGTCTCCTACTAAGACTATTAAAAACAAGAGCAAAAACTCCAAGGTGAAGTTAAAGAAAGAAAAAGAGAGAGAGAGAGAGAATGAAAGAATGAAAGAGACGTCAATAATACATTCTTTAGAAAAATAGAAAAGTCTTGCAAGTTCTGGTCCTTGCCCATCCTTCTAGCCCCATCTTAGAAAATATGCCCACTGCAGATCTACTTCCCAGTCTTGATACACTTTTTTATTCTTCAAATATGCTTGATTGGCTTCTCCCTCAGGAATATGTGTATGCTGTTTCTTGGCTACCTCTAACTAGATTTGTAGACCTTTTACCCAAATTTCACTTCCTCAAAGAAATAAGTCCTAATTACAATTTAAATCAAATTCTTCTGTGTACTTCCATTTTTCTCTCCTTGAAACACAGATGTGCTTGTTTCTTTCTAACATATATCACTTTAAAATATATATTTATTTTTTAAGAACTAGTTCAGCCTGTTTAATGTCAGTATCCCTTACAACACTTATGTCATGAAGACATAAGATTTTTCTGTTTTGCTTTTCAATATCATCCTCAGGGTGAGCATAGCCTTGAAAACATTAGATACTCATTATGTGATTCTCAGCTGAATAAATGATAGGACAGTTCAGATACCCCTTTAAATCCCCTTTTATATTCCCATGCTGGCCCACTTGGCAATCTATATTCAAAATAAAAAATTTTTTTAAGTTCCTGGGAAGAAATGTAGCATAGTCCCATTGTTATTATCTTAATAAGAAACAAGAAAAATTACAGAATTTTCAGACCCTCAGCCTTCATGCTTTCCTTTGGGCAACACTTTTTTAGATGTTGACAGCATAAAATTGGTTCAGCACTCAAGTCTTCTTTTTATAGATGATTTCTATGGATAAGTCAGCAGGCTTAAATATTTCTGTCCTTTAGTAAGTACAATGGGACAAGTAATCTAATTACTCCAGGGACTTTTTTGACATTAAGTGAAGCAATTCAAGAAATTACTAACAATATTCACTTTCAAGATCTCAAAGTATCTTGTATTTAAATCTTGAATGCTTTGTTTATTACTTTCTTCTTTTTTAATTTATTTCATTGTTTGGAATTTAAGCACGGGTGTTTTTTTATAAGGCAAATTATTAGTGTTTTTATGTGATTGTGTCCATGATGCTATAACAAAATTCAGAGTCCTTATAGATACACAGAAAAAAAGTTGGCTTTGGATTCCTATCATCTAGGATAGTTAAAGTATATGCTAAGTATTCTGCACACATTTCATTCAACCATGAAATGTCCCCAAACAGGTAATACTATTATTCACATTTTACAGATGAGAAAATTGAGGCTTAAAGTTTAATTATCATGCTTTTTATTCAACATATTCAATTCATTCATTTATCTTCCCATTTATTAACTCATTCAAAAGTGCTAAAGTCATGTAAGTAAATAAAAGAGGCTTCATATAAATCTACAGAGAAATATTGGAAACATAAATACTAAATCATTGTATATATAATATTGAAAAGTATTAAGGGTTATACAAATAAAGACATATACATAATATAGATAAATGGATGAGTAAGGATAGTGGAAAAAACTGGACTATTTCAGAGACTGTGTTCAGGAAATTTATTTTGAATTTTTTCCCTTTCCAATAGAGATTTCAATGGAAAGAGAAAGTGAGCTATAAAATTATCCAGGACAGTGGCTTTCTGGTAAGAGGAACAGAAAGGGTAAAGTCACTAAAGTGAGAAAAAATTTGGCAATTAAAAAATGTCAGAATGAGCTGTAAGTGAGCAAAGTTAGTGAAGCATGCAATGACAGCAGCTGGGGTAAGAGACAGTCCTTCAAAATCTAGGTCCTCAAAGGCCATAGAAATGTCTTTAAATATTCTCCAAAGCTTGACAAATGTAAACGGAGGGTGAGTTCTGAGCCATGAAGAGTCATAATCTTTTCCTTTCTAATAACAGCTTTTTTTTGAGATGTAATTGACATAAATTTTACCCTTTTAAAGTATGTAATTCACCAGTTTTAGCATATGCACACAGTTGTACAATTGTCACCATGATACCATAATTAGCACCATATATTATAATATTCTCATGATCCCCAAAAAGAGTGCAGTACCCATTAATGGTTATTCTCCACCTTCTCTCTTCCCCCAGCCCTTGGTAACCATTAGTTTTCCAGTAAAATTTATATATGTGGTGTATACATATGATTGTTTGTCTATCTTTCCCACTAGACTGTGAGAGTCATAAAAACAAAGAAAATACTTTTCATATAATAGTTATTCAATAAATATTTGTGATATAAGTAAATGGATTGTGCAAAAAAAAATACTTCTTAAAATATTATGGTCAAATTTTAGTTGAATAACATCTACTAGTCACATTCATCTGCCATTAATTTATTGACTATTGTGTAGCCTATTGGAGTTTTTTAATGCTACTTTCTTAAGGAGTATTATATAGTCCTTGTGCATTATATTCAGATCTCAAGTAAAGTAAAATTTCAATTTCCACATAAGATTTCTCTTTCTCTGCTTTAGTTGTAACATTCATCAGAATAATAATAAAAATAGCTTTTTTGGCTTTTCGAAAAAGACCATGGTGGTTTCATGATGGTGTGGTTTCATGATTTCATGATTATGAATAAAACACACTATAAAACACATTACAGAGAGAGTCAATTATCATATAGTTTCACTTACTTGTAGAGCATAAGGAATAACAGAGAGGACATTGGGAAATGGAGAGGAGAAGAGAGTTGAGGGAAATCAGAGGGGGAGATGAACTGTGAGAGACTGTGGACTCTGAGAAACAAACTGAGGGTATGGGAGGGGAGGGGGGTGGGGGGGTTGTGTGATCCTGATGGTGGGTATTATGGAGCACACATACTGCATAGATCACTGGGTGTAGTGTGTAAACAATGAATTTTGGAACACGAAAAATAAATAAAATAAAATAACACATTGCTTTCTTAATGTATTCATAATTTCTTATTTTCTGTCAGAATTTAATGTAAATTTTTCCTTAGGGTCAATTTTCAAAGTAAAAATATTGTTTTAATATTTATTTATTATTTATTTTTGCTTATTAAATTATTGACCATGTGATCATGCTTCAGAAAGACTAAAAAGAGATAAACAAAATGGAATGGGTTATGCCCACTGTCTCACTCAGTGACATGCTCCTGCAGGTTATCCTGCAGCAGACATAAAGTTAGTTTGGGTTTGTAGTAAAATGTAATATTAATTTATACTCTAGATCTTGAATTTTACTTGCAAATAGTGAAAACCATAATATCACATGCATGAATGCTAAAGTTTACTGAAGAAGTAGAAGACTCAAAAAAAGCCTAAAGAACCCATTGAAGGTCTTTGAGTTAATATGAAATACAGCAATACTATAGAGGACCCAAAGGCAGGACTTACTGCTTCTATGTAGAAATGCTGACCCAATATTACTAAATCTTTTGATCTTTTTTAGACAAAACTGGAAATTCAAATTACTTAAATGCCTACCCTCCATCTTAAATGTTATCAATTAATTTAAAAATATCAGCATATATTTATTTTTTTCTAAGGCTTTGTTTATTTACTTGAGAGACAGGAAGATAGCTGAGAAAGCACAAGCAGGAAGGAGAGGTAGAAGCAGCTTCCTTCCCTATGAGCAGGGAGCCTGACATAGGGCTCCATCCAGGACACCGAGATCATGACCTGAGCCGAAGGCAGATGCTTAATGACTGAGCCACCCAGGTGTGCCCCAGCATATATTTAACACTACATGACACAAACACTCCATGACAGTTTAGTACTGTGGGTGAGGTCTGTATTTTCTTCTTCTCCTTTTTTTTTTTTTTTTAAACTTTCAGTGGTATGGCAAATGAATCACAATGGATGAGAATGCAAAAGGTTGTTTAAGGTAAAATAGCGCCACTTTGGGAGAAGACTCAAAGACCTTTGAATAAAAAGCAAAGGGATAATTAAAAGGAAAAAAGCATTTTATATTGCATACATAATTCCTCTTCATATAATAGAGGCAATTCTATCTTTATCTACAGCATTGCTTCCTAAAGCCCCAAGGAAGAAGTCTCTGAGCTCATATGGGTATTGAACCTTATCATTGGCATGCAAAAGCATTAGCCTTTGGCAAAAAGGGAGGAGTGAGAATTAAATCTTCAAAATAGCTTCAATTATAGCAGCAGGATTAGAATGTAGTATTTCTCTCTGAGTTCTCACATGGATTTAAGATCTATTGCTTTTTTTTTTTCCATAAAGTTTTAAAGTGTGTGTCTCTCTTTCCTGAAGAGAACCGCATTATTCTTAATTAAAACTCCTGAGAGAGCTTTAAAGGTCTGTAGTTCAGATTGTAGTGTTTGAGTCTTTTCATTTAAGAACTTAAGCTCATCCTGCCAAGTTTCTGATTTTGTTTCAAGATTGGTGATTTGAGGGGCATAGGAATCAATTTAGTTTTGAGTGTTTGGATAGCTTTTAATATAGTTTATAATGATACCTCCTTAACCAGCTATATAGAGATTAAGATTTTGCTATGCCAGTAACAACAGCAAGATAGGTTCCTCAAAAACTTACAAAATTATTTTAAAATATATGTAATCATTGCATAAACACTTCTTAAAATTACACTATTTAGTCTTTAGATACTGAGTATCTTGAAAATTACCTACATTATAATAATGATGCTCAATGAATGGAAAAAACATTTTGTTATGAAAGCAAATATAAGTAGTTTGTGCAGTCATATGAGTATACAGGATTCAGGAGATATAGATTCCAGCTCTGCATCATCCACCCACCTTGAACAAGTCACTTAATAACTTAAGTTGAATTTGACCTCTCCAAAGTCATCTTTAGTCCTATAATTCCACCTTTCTAGCTTCTCCATTCTTCAGTAAAATGCTATAGTGGTGAGAGTCTTGGGCACAGGGATGAAAAAGATGGGCATCAAAATTTCTGGCTAACCCATTGCTACTACTGTGACTTGAAAAAATTACCTCCTGTATCCAAACCTCATCTTCTTATCTACAACATTTAGAATTATAGTAATTCTTATTTCATAGATTCATAGATTATTCTGAGGATAAAATAATTTTTTAAAAAGGTATATTAAGAATTTGATATTCGATGCAATCCCTATCAAAATGCCATCAATTTTTTTCAAAGAAATGGGACAAAAAATCCTAAAATTTATATGGAACCAGAAAAGACCTCAAATAGCCAGAGGAATGTTGAAAAAGAAATCCAAAGTTGGTGGCATCACAATTCCAGACTTCAAGCTCTATTACAAAGTTGTCATCATCAAGACAGTATGATACTGGCACAAAAACAGACACATAGATCAATGGAACAGAATAGAAAGCCCAGCAATAGACCCTCAACTCTATGGTCACCTAGTCTTTGACAAAGCAGGAAAGAATGTCCAATGGAAAAAAGACAGTATCTTCAACAAATGGTGTTGGGAAAATTGGACAGCCATATGCAGAAAAATGAAACTGGACCATTTCCTTACACCACACACAAAAATAGACTCCAAATGGATGAAAGACCTCAATGTGAGACAAGAATCCATCAATATCCTTGAGGAGAACACAAGCAGCAACCTCTTCTACCTCAGTCACAGCAACTTCTTCCTAGAAACATTGCCAAAGGCAAGGGAAACAAGGGCAAAAATGAACTATTGGGATTTCATCAAGATCAAAGCTTTTTCACAGCAAAGGAAACAGTCAACAATACCAAAAGACAACTGACAGAATGGGAGAAGATATTTGCAAATGACATATCAGATAAAGGGCTAGTATCCAAAATCTATAAAGAACTTACCAAACTCAACACCCAAAGAACAAAAATCCAATCAAGAAATGGGCAGAGGACATGAATAGACATTTCTGCAAAGAAGACATCCAGATGACCAACAGACACATAAGAAAGTGCTCCACATCAATCGGCATCAGAGAAATACAAATGAAAACCACAATGAGATGCCATCTCACACCAGTCAAACTGGCTAAAACTGACAAGTCAGGAAATGACAGAGGCTGGTTAGGATGCAGAGAAAGGGGAACCCTCCTACACTGTTGGTGGGAATGCAGGCTGGTGCAACCACTCTGGAAAACAGCATGGAGGTTCCTCAAAAAGTAGAAAATAGAGCTTCCCTATGACCCAGCAATAGCACTATTGGTGTTATTTACCCTTAACACACAAATGTAATGATCCAAAGGGGCACGTGCACTCGAATGTTTATAGCAGCAATATCCACAATAGCCAAACAGTGGAAAGAACCTAGATGTCCATCAACAGATGAATGGATAAAGAAGTGGTCTACACACACACACACACACATACAAACACACACACACAAATACTATGCAGCCATCAAAAGAAATGAAATCTTGCCATTTGCAACGACATGGATGGAACTAGAGGGTATGATATTGAGCTAAATAAGTCAATCAGAGAAAGACAATTATCATATGATATTCCTGATATGAAGAATTTGAGAGGCAATGTGCGGGTTTGGGGACAGGAAAGGAAAAAATGCAACAAGACGGGATCAGGAGGGAGACAAACCATAAGAGACCCTTAATCTCTAAAAAAAACAGGGTTGCCGAGGGGCAGAGAGTAAGGAGAGGGTGCTTAAGTTATGGACATTGGGGAGGGTATGTGCTATGATGAGTGCTGTGAGTGTGTAAACCTAGCAATTCGCAGACCTGTACCCCTGGGGCTAATAATACATTATATGTTAATAAAAACAACAACAACAAGGGGCACCTGGGTGGCTCAGTGGGTTAAAGCCTCTGCCTCATGATCTCAGGGCCCTGGGATCAAGCCCTGCATCAGGCTCTCTGCTCAGTGGGGAACCTGCGTCCCTTCCTCTCTTTCTCTGCCTGCTTCTCTGCCTGCTTGTGATCTCTGTCAAATAAATAAAATCTTTAAAAACAACAACAACAAAAATAATTAAAAAAAATTTGAACCAAAGTTGATACATTTTGATAGATAAATAAATAAATAGATAGATAAATAAATAGATAAATACATGTGTGTAACCATCATGGAACCAGGTGCTCCAGAGGCTTCTTGCCCTTGGGGTTTCAAATACAAGTAATGGCTCAAAGGTCAAATGTCATCTTAATATACATTGAGTTATTTACTGCTTGTCTTAAACTCTGAATTTAACCAGGTTGTGTGTGTGTGTGTGTGTGTGCATGTGTGCACGTGTGCACATGCGTGCATGTGCAAATGCACATGAGATTTTAATCTCACCAACCAGGCTTGCAAGTAAGAACAGGAAGTCAACAGCACCCTAGTGGTGCTAACACATTGCTATCAGTCTCAGTACTCTCTTAAGACAAGGAAAATCATGGGTGCATGGTAAGTTAAATGTCCCACTCTTGATTTCGGCTCAGGTCATGGTCAGCACATCATGGGATGGAGCTCCCAGTGGGGCTCCCTGCTTTGCAGAGTCAATTAGAGAGTCTCTTTCCATCTGTCCTTCCCCCCTTCAAATAGTTAAATAAACCTGAAAAGAGGAAAGAAAAAAAAGAAGAAGAAAGAAAGAGAGAGAGAGAAAAGGAAAGGAAAGGAAAGGGAAGGGAAGGGAAGGGAAGGGAAGGGAAGGGAAGGGAAGGGAAGGAAAGGAGGAAAGGAAAACCACACCACACAGAATCATTACTCCATGGAGCTTTACATCCAAGAACAGTCCTCAGTGCTGGTCCTCCTAAACTTTTTTATGCCTTTTTTAAACATGTCTCTAGTGTTCACCTTTTATCATGTGAATGATTTAAACTTACCACAGCTCAAAGTCCTTTTCTCACATCCATGACATAACATTTCCTATGTTTTCTGTTCTATTCATTCTAAATCCTTTCCAAGAGCAGGTACATCAGGCCCTGATGGCAGAAAAGTGCCGGAGCCTTGAACGAGTCCCTTCATGGACCTTCCCTCCCTTTCAGAATCACCTCCATTTCCTTTCAAAACCAGGTATACATTAGAACAGATTGAAGAAAAGACAAAGTTTAATCAGTAAGTTCACTAGGACATTTTTCTCCACTTCTGTTTAGTGAACTCGCATTTTGCTATATACTTCTGTTTTCCCCTCTGGAACATGCAGTCTCAAACTCAATACTCTCTGGGGAAAAAGTGATTTCAAAAAGTAATTCCTCTATCTTTTTGGTAGTATTTCAAGAAATATATCAGTTTGTACAATATCCTTTTTTAGTCCATCATAACACAAGTGCAAGATTCAGGAAGCTCTGGTGAAAATGTTCCCACATGTGGCTAAGTACTAGGTCCAAATTCTGCCACCACAACCTTATTTTACTGCAGATACCATAATTTTCTTCCATTTTTAGAAAACTGTAAATGGAACCTTGTTTAAAGGCTACTCTATTCTTCATCTCTTATCACATGCTCTGTTAATGTTCTAATACTTTCATTTCCCATATGTGATGGGGAAATGCCATACTCTTTTCTCCAGTGCTACCCATCAAAGGATGAAAATGGCCTGAAAATTTTAATTTTGACATGCTGGTCACACTCAACCCCCAGATCAATGAAGGACTGAAAGCAATGTGCCCTACAGTGTACAAAACCTAGGAAAGGTGTTTTTCCTTATATCACACCAATTTATCTAGAAAATTAATATGGGTGCTGAACTCTCTCTAGTATATTCATTCTTCTTTAATTCAAGAGTGGAGAGACCACTGGAGAAGCCTTTGGAAATATAAATTAATAATTTCCTATTCTTCTGTATAGTTTTAAATTACTTTGATAACATAATTATCACCACAACTCAGGAAATAGGAAATAAATATAAGAAGATAGCAAAGTATAATTTTAAAACACACATATGATAAACAAATAAAGTGTATTAAAATAAATTTTCCATTTTATTCATCATTTATTCAGACTTATTTTGTGAGAACACTACATCTAAAAATCAATGGTGAAATTATGAATAGGAAGATAATGCATTCTTGCCATTAAGTATGGCGTTCACTGTTATCAAATACGCTATTTACATGTCTGCTTAAAATAGTTGAAAGTCTATGAACTATAAGGGCTACAGAAATATTGATGGTAAAAAAATGACTAGAAAACATATGAGGCATAGAACTTATGCTCAGACTATATTATGGTGTGTAGAGGATAGAAGAAATACATACAAATGAGAATTAATTTTACCTAAGGATGAAATGATGGGTAGGACTATAAAATATGAAATTAGCCATATGTGAGAGTCTATTTGGTTTCCTAGCAAGGTCCTTTGCTGATTGAGAATAAGGGTCGTCAAACTTTCTCTGAAAAAGAACAGATTACCAATACTTTATGCTTTGTGAACAGTAAGACCACTGTAGCAAATACTCAATTCTGTTGTTGTAATGCAAAAGCAATGATAGAAAATTAGTATAAACACGTTAGAATGCCATATTGTAATAAAACTTTATTTATGAAAACTGGTATTTGAATTTCATATTATTTTCACATATTATGAATTATTAGTATTCTCTTTTATTTTTCCCAACCATTTGAAAATGTAAAAACCAATGCCAGGCTAGATTTATGCTGTGGACAACATCATTTGACTACTTGTGAATTAGAACATTAATTTATAGGGAAGAGTGAAGATTGGCAATTTCCTCATTCTGAAAAAGCTCTTGTGTTGGGTAGGATAATGGATGGAGAACCTTGTTTCTGTTAATGGTATGACAAATAGTGGAGCTGTATATCACACGTAGAAGCTACAAACATGTCCTTATACAACTTGAACTTTGTCCAGTGGACTTTTTCTTTCTTTCCTTCTTATTCTTTATGCAGTATTTACCTTTTATTTTCTATAACCTCTCCTTTAGTCATGGTTTAAATATATGAACTCCTTTAGTTCTTTTTTCACTCTGGCCCTGCACTCCCTTCCTGTATCCATATATTCTGGCCAAATTTCAAATATCAGAAAGGTAAGCTAACATTAGTTAGAAAATTTCCAATTTCATAAGAAACAAGTAAATGCTATTTAACAAAGTTTCTAGGGAAATGCTGGTTTAAAATATTGGACAAACTCTCTTCAAAAACCTTGCCCGTGCAATTTTATATTAAAATTTCATTAATTTTAACTCATGCATCCCTAAGTGTGCTATTATTGGTTTTACCCAGAAAGTAGATTCACAAGAATATGTTGTTTTGCTCTTACTAAAGCCCTCCTCCTCTTCACTCTTTTTTTTTTTTTTTTTTCTGGTTTCTTCCTACTTCATGTTTGATTTATTTGCCCACATGGTAGATTAAGCATTTTATAAAGAAGTCTTTTCTAGTTAACTGAAAAAATTTCAAGTACAGCTGTTCTCAAGGATATTTTCCCACACAGGCCCCATGCCACACAGGAACACTGGAGCAAAAAATAATAACCACAGCCTCAGAAGAAGCATAGCAATTGCAAGGTCAGCTAAAATAATCAAGAAAGAGATGAGTAATTGAAGACAATCCAAATATGTACATCATAGGTCCTCAGTCTGACAGATTCTTTTTGAATAAACGTTTTGAAATATAGAGTTTGAGATTTCATCAATCTATTTTTCAAAGTAGAGTCCTTAGATCAATAGTATTTCTATTTTGAAATACTCTGTGCTATAGGAGAATTAATACTACCAAAGAAAAAAAAGTATATTTCCTGATATTACTACCATTTCTGGGAAGAAAATATTAATGTGGTCAGATTTATGAATATAAAAATTCAATCTTTCCAATGTGCTGATTAGAGTAGCCCACTATTTGAAAATCTATGACAGTAAATAAAGTAAATTTGTCAAAACCCAATCAATACGATGATTTTAACAAAACAGAGGTGATATCAACCTAGTCAATCACTTCGATGTTTTATTTATTAAATAGAAGGGTGCTCTTAATAGAGGAATATTTTTTCTCTATTTAGGTATGATTTTTTTAAAGATTTTATTTATTTATTTGAGAGAGACAGACAGAGAGAGAGCATGAGAGGGGAGGTCAGAAGGAGAAGCAGACTCCCCATGGAGCTGGGTGCCCAATATGGGATTCAATCCCAGGACTCCAGGATCATGACCTGAGTTGAAGGCAGTCGCTTAACCAACTGAGCCACCCAGGCGCCCCTCTAGGTATGAATTTATGAACATATTTGTGTGTTAAGCAGAAAAATAAGTGTGAGAATTTCTTTTACTTTTTGATTATCTTTATTTTGTATTATGCCTTTCTATTATATATAAAAATTTGTATTATGTAAGTAAATTTAACTTTGAAATTTTTAAAATACATTTTTGGAGCAGTTTTAGGTTCATAGGAACACTGAGGAGGTACATTTTCTCTACGCTTCCTTCCCCCACAACTGCAAAGACTCCCCTCGCTTTTAACAATACCTACCAGAGGAATATGTGTGTTACAATTGATGAACCTACATTGACACATCATCATCACCCAAAATCCATAGTTTACAGGCAGGTCATTTTTGGTGTTGTAAATTCTATGGCTTTGGACAAATTTATAATGACAGGTATCTACCATTATAGTATAATACCAAGTAGTTTCACCATCCTAAAAATAATCTGTGCTCCGATTTTCCTCCCCACTAATCTTTGGCAATCACTGATCTTTTTACTGGCCCACTTTTTTGTGGGCTTGACTTCTAGGCACCCTATCATTTTCAAGAAAAATTGCCACAAGACTGGCAGAGAAAGCAGAGATAAGAAATATACTTTGAAATATAGGAGTTTATTCTCCATAATAAAAGTCTGCTCTCCAGTAAAAAGGACTTTAATGGAACTTTAATTCATGGAGGCAGAATGGCAATTACCCCATTCTAGATCCCCCTAAGGGATCTAAGGGATCTAAGATTCCCCTAAGGGGAAGGGAGAAAAAAAAAAAAAAAAGGTAAGAACAAGGGCACAGGCCCCCTAAAAGACTGACATTAAATCATAAATTTATAGGTCATTAAGTTATTTAAGAAATATTTCAGAATTTTCATTTTCATTTCAGTGCATTGTTTCCTTTCTCTCAGGTATCAAAGATCATGTGCATATCATGGTTAATGTATTTCCATATCTTACATATTTTGGGAAGTTATTGTAAACAGGATCTTAAAATTTCCTTTGCTAATAGTTTATTCATAGAACATAAAAATGTAATGGATTTTTGCATTACTTTGTATCCTTAGACCAGTTTAAAATTATTAATTAGAGTTACTATTTTTGTAGATTCCTTGGGGTTTTTCATGTGAAGTACCAGAATGTATGTGAACAGTCAGTTTAATTTTGTATTTTCCAAAATGTCTTAAGCACACACTTCTCTTTTTGTTGTTGTTGTTTTTGTTGTTGTTGTCCACTTGAGGTTTTTTTTTTTTAATTTCTTTTCAGCATAACAGAATTGATTGTTTATGCACCACACCCAGTACTCCGTATAATACGTGCCCTCCATAATACCCTCACCTGGATCCCCCAACCTCCCACCCACCACCCCTTCAAGACCCTCAGATTGTTTTTCAGAGTCCATAGTCTCTCATGGTTCATCTCCCCTTCCAATTTCCTTCGACTTCCTCCTCCTCTCCATCTCCCGTGTTCTCCATGTTATTTGTTATGCTCCACAAATAAGTGAAACTGTATGATAATTGACTCTCTCTGCTTGACTTATTTCACTCAGCATAATCTCTTCCAGTTCCATCCATGTTGTTACAAAAATTGGGTATTCATCCTTTCTGCTGGAGGCATAATACGCCATAGTGTATATGGACCACATCTTCCTTATCCATTTGTCTGTTGAAACACATCTTTGTTCTTTTCACAGTTTGGCGACCATGGCCATTGCTGCTATAAACACTGAGGTACAGACGGCCCTTCTTTTCACTACATCTATATCTTTGGGGTAAATACCCAGTAGAAGCACACACTTTCCTTGACATATTTCACTGTTTAGAATCATTAATACAATGTTGAATAAAAGTGATGAGAACAAATATCCTTTCCCTTCAATTTTAGAGAAAAAGATATTTAGTCCTTTAAGTATAATAATAGCATAGAAGTTTTAGATAGGCCTTTTATTAGGTTGAGGATGTTTCTATAACTTTAGGTTGCCAAGAGTTTATATTATAAATGGATGTGGAATTTTATTAAATGAGTTTTTTGCATCTAATGGTACAATTATGACTATTCTTTATTTTGTCAATATTATCAATTACATTGATCTTTGAATGATCAACCAACTCTGTACTTGGTCATGATGTTATTATTTTATATATGGCTGTATTTGATTTGTTAATATTTTAAGGATTTTTACATTTATATTTATGAAAAAATGGACTCTAAAGTATCTTTTCTTATTTTAATGTCCTTTTATTGTTTTAGTATCAAGATAATATAGGCTTCAAAATATGAGACTGGAAGATCTCATTCTTTTATCTTGTAATATTTTCTAAAATTCCAGCTCATGGCTTTTGACATTTCATTTATTTTTTAGTCTTGTGTAGTTTTATTCCAAACATTTGCAGAATGTTATTCAATCCAAGATTCCAGGAACAGTTCTCAGATTTCTGGAGCTCTCTTTTCAAAGTGCCCTCTGTCCTAGTGCCAGACTCCACCAATTCCCATTATCTCAGTCTCCCTGAACTCTGGTCTCTGTCACTTTAGCTCAGTGAGACTGCAATCCTCTGCTTGAGCATTTCCTTTTTACTCTGCAGTCTGGAAACTGCAGAAGCTAGACGATTATAGGGTTCAGTGCATTGTTTCCTTTCTCTCAGGTATCAAAGTCTGATATTTTCTGTTTTTCAGTACCAAATTACCATTGCTTCTTATGTCTCTCATTTTCTTCTTTCCCTTCTTTCTTTCTCTTATTTTCTTTTCATTTTTCTCTACTTCTCTCTTTTTTTTCCTTTTCTTATGTTTTCCTTCCTTCCTTCCTTTCTTCTTTTCTTTCTTTCTTTCCCTCCCTCTTCCTCCCTCCCTCCCTCCCTCTCTTTCTTTCTTTATCTCTTTTCTTTCTCTCTTTCTTCCTTTCTTTATTTTATTTATTTATTTATTTATTTATTTATTTATTTATTTCTTCTCAAATACCAGTAACTTTATCATGGCCTGAATCAGAAATGAGAAAAATAATGCTACAATGGGAAAAGGAGGAAATTGGTAATGACCAGAGTGGTTTATGATCAGGACATCTGAGTTGTTGTTCCATGGATAATGGTTTGTTTGTTGAGTTCAGCATGTTTGTATGCTGCTGTATTGGGTTCAAAGTAGAGGAAAAAGTTTAGAAGAAAGGAGTGTTGTGAGCAGCACAGTTTAAATAGAAGAAGGGGGAGTTTAATTGAAATTAGAATTAACAGAACGGGAGACTGGGAATTCGGCCACAAATATATTCAGTTTAATGTATTTAGTGAATATATATTTTCTGGCCTAATATTTTCCATTCTTTCAGCAAAATAAGATGTAGATTTTCAATTTATCAATTATGTATGTTGAACTTGGTTATATGTACTCCTCAGATAATCACTTTTATCATTTAGTTAAGATATGACAGCATTAAAGGCATAACACCAACATTTTTTTTTCTGAGTTATAAAACCTTATAAAACTATTTATTGGAGAAAAACTACTTATTGGAGAAACTATTGGAGAAAACTATTTATTGGAGAAAAAACAAATATTACAAAAAAGAGGCAGAAAAGTATTATGAAACTTCAAGTACACATTGCTTAAATTCAACATTATAAACTCATCACCATCTTTTTTTTTTTTTTTTTTAAGATTTATTTATTTTAGGGATACTTGGGTGGTTGAGTTGTTAAGTGTCTACTTCGGTTCTGGTTATGACCCCAGGTTCCTGAAATTGACTGGAGTTGGACTGCCCACTCAGCAGGAAGTCTACTTCTCTCTCCCCCACTCCCCCTGCTTGTGTTCTCTCTCTGTGTCTCTGTCAAATAAATAAATAAAATCTTTAAAATAAAAAAAAAGGATTTATTTATTTTAGAAAGAGAGTGAGAGCACATGTGCACATTTAGGAATGGTGCAGAGGGAGAAAAGCCCAAACAAATTCCAAGCTAAGTGCAGAAACATACCTGGGACTCAGTCTCACAATGCATGAGATCACAACCTGACTCAAAACCAAGAATCAGGTAACCTAACCAACTGAGCCTCCCAAGTGCCCCAACTCATCAACCATCTTGATTTACTTGTGCCCTTTACAATTCTCTCTCTCTTTATATATATATTTATATATATAAATATAAAACATAGCCCAGACTCTCTTTTGCTTTGTTCATTAATAATTGGCATATATCTTTGAGCTGGGGTTTATAACCTCCCAAAAAATAATAATAGTAATTCATTAATACCATAAAATTATCAGGGTTCAAGTTTACCCAATGGCCTTGTCAATTATTATTATTTTTAATATTTTATTTGGATTTGGATTATCATAATGCCCGAATTTTGCAATTCATTGATATTTCTTTTAAGTCTCTTCCATAGCTCCCTCTTTTTTGTATTTTATTTTTTAAAAATATAGGCTCATTATACTGAGAATTATCATGATATCTGAATTTGACTTCTTTGATCATTTGGTGTCCTATTCCATCATCTGATTTTTTAAAAATCAGTGATTAGAGACAGGTTTTGATCAGATGTAGACTATATTCACTAAATAGACAACATTGTGAACATTTATAAAAATGAACATAATGCAAAACATCTCTTATTTTGTGATGATAATGGTCATTAGTGATCATTGCCATAATTTTTCTTTTCTTTCGTCAAGGTTTACAACATGGCAATGTTCAAATTTTATATTCCACTATTT
Source organism: Mustela lutreola (assembly GCF_030435805.1). NCBI lineage: Eukaryota > Metazoa > Chordata > Mammalia > Carnivora > Mustelidae > Mustela > Mustela lutreola. The sequence continues at coordinate 110,555,029 of NC_081295.1, forward strand.
GTTAGCTAAAATGATAGTATAAATAGCAACTTTTCTTCATTAAATATTTGTTTTCCTTCACTGTTTATAGAGGAGGGAAATTCTTGATTTTTTTTCTTTTACTAACCATTTCTCTAAATAATTAGTTGATTCCTCAGCAGCCTTTAAAGCTGATTAATTAGTTGCAACTTTTAGTTTTTTAATTATCATTAACTGGTTAATTTAATGTGCTTCACTACTTGGACATTATTTTAATGGATGGTAATTGTCCCTGGTTAGGTCAGGCCTGTTTAAGTTGGCCTCTGAGTCCTTTTGATATGATCTCAGTTGTCTTTGATAGCATCTTTGACTTCTGATGTGGCAAAATGTCCCACATTTGTCTTGTATATTTTTCACCACTATTCTAAAGTAAATCACCTCTCTAGAGCCATTATTTCTTTTAGTAGGAGCCAGTGTTTGGACAGCACAATCAATTAACTACATGTCATCATTGCTGTCTTGGTCTTTGCTTTAGCTTTTTAGGTTTACACAGCTAGAATACATCTTGACCACAAGACAATAAAACAAAACAAAAACAAAAGAACATTGTGGCTCTACAAGCTTGGAAAGACAAGAAAACAGGTTCTCCAGCCTTAATGTCACTGTGAAGGTTTTTTGTTGTTGTTGTTGTTGTTTTTTGTTTGTGTTTTTTTTGGGGGGCGGGGGTGAGAAGAGATTACATTTTAAAAAGTAGACTTGATTAAATTAGATTTCCATCCATAATGTGAGTGCAACTCATTCAATCAGTTGAAGGGTTTAAGAGAAAAAAGACTGAGGGCCTCCAAGGAATAAGGAATTCTGGCTCCATTCTGCCTTTGGACTGAAGTTTTAATACCCAGTCGGTTGGCATGCACTGCCAATTTTGGACTAGCCAGCTCCTATATTTAAAGGATCCAACTTCTTAAAAATTTCTTTCTCTATTTTTCTTTCTTTCTTTTACACACACACACACACACACACACACACGCTTGATTTAGATTTTTCCATAGAAATGAGACTACTATACTAAATGACTCTTTTCTTCCTTACCTTTTCCCCTTTCATAAATGGAAATGTCTATAATTGTTATTCTATGCTAACCTATCATTTTATTTTGGGAACACAGATCTGTTACTAAGTTTCATAGGCTTCTAGATAGAAAGGAACATTCCCCAGGATGGATCATACTCAAAGTTTCACCAATATCAATTAATTATCTAGATGAATTTTTGGACTTTTGAAATGATCATATTTATGTTGATTTTGATGCTATAATAGGCTTATACTTTTGAGGATGTTAGGATAAGTGAAAGTATTTTTCATGCACATGGTTTGTACATAAATCTATGGAGCAAAAGGCAGACTGTCGGGTGCTGTATGCTAGATAATGGCCCCAAAGTTACCTGGATCTTAACTGACAGAACCTGTATATATTATATACAGTAACAGGGACCTATCAGATATGCTTAAATTAAGGATCTTGAAAACAATGTGACCACTGACACAAAATGGTACACTTGTTGGCTTTAAAGATGGAGAAAGGGATCACAAGACAAGGAATGTACCTCTAGAAGAAGTATAAGACAAGAAAACTAATTCTTCCAAGAGATTCTAGCCTAGTGAACCTTCAGACTTATGTCCGAAAGAACTTTTAGAGAATAGCTGCTACTTTAAGCCATCAAAAAAAATGTGACAAGTTGCTACAACAGCCATAGGAAACTAATAAACATAGTATTTCCTTTTCTCCTACATCAGAAATCTCAGTTCCTAGTAACCAATAAGTACTCATTGCTTTATCCTATGAATTTTACACATGTCCCAGAATAATAATACCAACTCTACTGCAACAATTTGATACTGAAAATAATTTAAATTTTTTTTTCATTTTTTTGTTTTTAGGGTATTTCCCATTATGGAAATATAAAAGGTGATTTTTTAGTAGTGTGTTTCAAAGTAACTTCTAATTATGCAAAAAGTCTCCACGCATATTAAGTATATCATCATTGTCAGATTCCTCTTTTTGTTGCATGAGCTCTAGACTTACTCCAAACTGTCAAAGTATCCAAAAGTCTGTGAATACATCATTGCTTGGGAAACTGCAGAATAGTGCTCCAGTTCTAGGTCACTCTTTTGAGGACTTTTTCTTCCTACCCATAGGGACTTGTCTTAAGATTCTTAATTTCCTCTCTAAAATGGCCAACAGTGCAGATAGCCAGTTGTACCCATTACAGTATGCACAGTATGCATGGTGTTTAGGAACCTGGAATGTGGCCCAGAGTGCCCTTGTGTAAATCCCCCTCCTGTAATTTACCATGTATGGTAACATCAGAACAATAGCTTAACCTCTCTGTGCCTCAGTACCTTTACTATACAATATATGCATAATGGGACACCTGGGTGGCACAGTCCTTAAGCATTGCCTTCTGCCTCAGGTCAGGATCCCAGAGTCCTGGGATCAAGCCCCACATCAGGTTCTCAGCTCAGCAGGAAGCCTGTTTCTCCCTCTCCCACTCTCCCTGCTTGTGTTCCCTCTCTCACTGTGTCTCTCTCTGTCAAATAAATAGATAAAGTCTTAAAAAATAACATAAGCAGAATGATAACACTACTTATTAAATAGGACTAGTATACTACTTCAGCTAATCTGTATCAAGGACTTAGAAAAGTGCCACATATGTAATAAGCAGTATTACTATTATTACCATGGCTGAGATAAACTGTTCTTGAGTGTGAGGTAATTGGAACAACCAAACGCATTTACAAATAAATTTATTTGTTAACTGAGAAACACTTAGTTATTTTTCTGTGGTTATACATCCAATGTAGTACATGTGCAAACACATACAAATACACACACACCATATATATATCTATATATATATATACACACTACATACATTACAAGCATTTACATATTTGCTTGTATTTGAACTCACAGAAGGCTGCAGAACTTCCCATAATAAAATTATCAATTAAGGAAAAGGGGAGAAAAGGTTTCCATGGTCAAAGATAGAAAAAATGCTTCTCTAAATAAACCTAATTTTGTTGATTTGACTTTATTTGCATATGTAATTTACATAATTTTATAACAATAAAAACTTTTTAAAAAATATTTTATTGATTTATTTGACAGAGATCACAACTAGGGAGAGAGGCAGGCAGAGAGAGAGGAAGGGAAGCAGGCTCTCCGCTGAGCAGAGAGCCCAATGCGGGGCTCGAACCCAGGACCCTGGGATCATGACTTGAGCCGAAAGTAGAGGCTTTAACCCCTTGAGCCACCCAGGTGCCCCCCAATAGAAACTTTTTAAAAATGTGACTACTGCACATCAAAGGCAACATGAAACTTGAAAATAACTATATATTAAGTTTTGTCTTAGATAAGTAGAAACTTAATCTGACACTTTTTTCTAATTTTATACTAGAAAAATATAACCTGAAATTCTTCCATAGAAGTATTTAAAGATGTTCTGCATTTCTTTTCAAAGTTGCATAATAGAACATTGAATGGTTTTTTCATGGCGTATACAATTAATCACTTCTTAGTTTTTCTTTCTATTCTATTGCTCTTATAAGTTGTACATTTGTCTTTTTGTTTTTCTAGTGTGTCTTTGAGATAGATTCTTAGCAGTGAGATTGTTGAATCAAAAGATAAATGGACATACAATCTTACTACATAGTGTTAAATTCCCCTCTGGCTGAATTACTTGCATTCCTTGAAGTAATGTGTAAAACAGCATATTTACCGACAATATCAACTGCAAAATGTGTGGTCAAACTTTAAGATTTTTCCCTATCTACAAAATAAAACAAAATTAAAAAATTAAAAAAATAGGAGGAGGAGTCAAGATGGCGGAGAAGTAGCAAGCTGAGACTGCTTCAGCTAGCCGGATATCAGCTAGGTAGCTTATCTAAAGATTGCAAATACCGGAAAATCCATCGGCAGATCGAAGAGAAGAAGAACAGCAATTCTGGAAACAGAAAATCAACCACTTTCTGAAAGGTAGGACCGGCGGAGAAGTGAATCCAAAGCGACGGGAAGATAGACCCCGGGGGGAGGGGCCGGCTCCCGGCAAGCGGCGGAGCAACCACGCACAAAATCAGGACTTTTGAAAGTCTGTTCCGCTGAGGGACATCGCTCCAGAGGCTAAACCGGGGCGAAGCCCACGCGGGGTCAGCATGGCCTCAGGTCCCGCAGGGTCACAGAAGGATCGGGGGTGTCTGAGTGTCGCAGAGCTTGCGGGTATTGGAACGGGAAAGCCGGCTGCAGAGACAGAGCCGACAGTAAGCTCACAGCTCGGTGTTACCTTGTACCGGTCGCAGGCTCTGTGAGCTCGGAGCGCGGCCGGAGGTCAGGCAGACGGGAGTAACTGGGCGCTGTTCTCTGAGGGCGCACTGAGGAGTGGGGCCCTGGGCTCTCGGCTCCTCCGGCCCGAGACCAGGAGGCCGCCATTTGTATTCCCGTCCTCCGGAACTCTACGGACAGCGCTCAGGGAACGAAAGCTCCTGAAAGCAAACCCGAGCGGTTACTCACCACGGCCCCGGGTAAGGGCGGTGTAATTCCGCCTGGGGCAAAGACACTTGAGAATCACTACAACAGGGCCCTCCCCCAGAAGATCAACAAGAAATCCAGCCAAGACCAAGTTCACCTACCAAGGAGTGCGGTTTCAATACCAAGGAGAGCAGCAGAATTCCAGAGGAGGAGAAAGCCAAGCACGGAACTCATGGCTTTTTTCCTGTGATTTTTTTTAGTCTTGCAGTTAATTTAATTTTTTCTTTTTCATTTATTTTTTTTCTTCTCGCCTTCGGGTAAAATTTTTTTTTTTTAACTGTTACCTTTTTCTTTTTTAACGATTTTTTACTAGTTTATCTAATATATATATTTTTTCTTTTTTACATTTTTCTTAGGTGTTTTCTTTTTTAAAAAATTCTTTTCTTTTCTTTTCTTTTCTTTTTCTTTTTTCTTTTTTTTTTTCTTTCTTCCTTTTTGAACCTCTTTTTATCCCCTTTCTCCCCACTCACGATTTTGGATCTCTTCTAATTTGGTTAAAGCATATTTTCCTGGGGTTGTTGCCACCCTTTTAGTATTTTACTTGCCCCTTCATTTACTCTTATCTGGACAAAATGACAAGACGTAAAAATTCAACACAAAAAAAAGAACAAGAGGCAGTACCGAAGGCTAGGGACCTAATCAATACAGACATCGGTAATATGTCAGATCTAGAGTTCAGAATGACAATTCTCAAGGTTCTAGCCGGGCTCGAAAAAGGCATGGAAGATATGAGAGAAACCCTCTCGAGAGATATAAAAGCCCTTTCTGGAGAAATAAAAGAACTAAAATCTAACCAAGTTGAAATCAAAAAAGCTATTAATGAGGTGCAATCAAAAATGGAGGCTCTAACTGCTAGGATAAATGAGGCAGAAGAAAGAATTAGTGATATAGAAGACCAAATGACAGAGAATAAAGAAGCTGAGCAAAAGAGAGACAAACAGCTACTGGACCACGAGGGGAGAATTCGAGAGATAAGTGACACCATAAGACGAAACAACATTAGAATAATTGGGATTCCAGAAGAAGAAGAAAGAGAGAGGGGAGCAGAAGGTATACTGGATAGAATTATTGGGGAGAATTTCCCCAATATGGCAAAGGGAATGAGCATCAAAATTCAGGAGGTTCAGAGAACGCCCCTCAAAATCAATAAGAATAGGCCCACACCCCGTCACCTAATAGTAAAATTTACAAGTCTCAGTGACAAAGAGAAAATCCTGAAAGCAGCCCGGGAAAAGAGGTCTGTAACATACAATGGTAAAAATATTAGATTGGCAGCTGACTTATCCACAGAGACCTGGCAGGCCAGAAAGAGCTGGCATGATATTTTCAGAGCACTAAACGAGAAAAACATGCAGCCAAGAATACTATATCCAGCTAGGCTATCATTGAAAATAGAAGGAGAGATTAAAAGCTTCCAGGACAAACAAAAACTGAAAGAATTCGCAAATACCAAACCAGCTCTACAGGAAATATTGAAAGGGGTCCTCTAAGCAAAGAGAGAGCCTACAAGTGGTAGATCAGAAAGGAACAGAGACCATATACAGTAACAGTCACCTTACAGGCAATACAATGGCACTAAATTCATATCTCTCAATAGTTACCCTGAATGTGAATGGGCTAAATGCCCCTGTCAAAAGACACAGGGTATCAGAATGGATAAAAAAACAAAACCCATCTATATGTTGCCTCCAAGAAACTCATTTTAAGCCCGAAGACACCTCCAGATTTAAAATGAGGGGGTGGAAAAGAATTTACCATGCTAATTGACATCAGAAGAAAGCAGGAGTGGCAATCCTTATATCAGATCAATTAGATTTTAAGCCAAAGACTATAATAAGAGATGAGGAAGGACACTATATCATACTCAAAGGGTCTGTCCAACAAGAAGATTTAACAATTTTAAATATCTATGCCCCCAACATGGGAGCAGCCAACTATATAAACCAATTAATAACAAAATCAAAGAAACACATCAACAATAATACAATAATAGTAGGGGACTTTAACACTCCCCTCACTGAAATGGACAGGTCATCCAAGCAAAAGATCAGCAAGGAAATAAAGGCCTTAAACGACACACTGGACCTGATGGACATCACGGATATATTCAGAATATTTCATCCCAAAGCAACAGAATACACATTCTTCTCTAGTGCACATGGAACATTCTCCAGAATAGATCACATCCTCGGTCCTAAATCAGGACTCAACCGGTATCAAAAGATTGGGATCATTCCCTGCATATTTTCAGACCACAATGCTCTAAAGCTAGAACTCAACCACAAAAGGAAGTTTGGAAAGAACCCAAATACATGGAGACTAAATAGTATCCTTCTAAAGAATGAATGGGTCAACCGGGAAATTAAAGAAGAATTGAAAAAAATCATGGAAACAAATGATAATGAAAATACAACGGTTCAAAATCTGTGGGACACAACACAGGCAGTCCTGAGAGGAAAATATATAGCGGTACAAGCCTTTCTCAAAAACAAGAAAGGTCTCAGGTACACAACCTAACCCTACACCTAAAGGAGCTGGAGAAAGAATAAGAAAGAAACCCTAAGCCCAGCAGGAGAAGAGAAATCATAAAGATCAGAGCAGAAATCAATGAAATAGAAACCAAAAAAACAATAGAACAAATCAACGAAACTAGGAGCTGGTTCTTTGAAAGCATTAATAAAATTGATAAACCCCTGGCCCGACTTATCAAAAAGAAAAGAGAAAGGACCCAAATAAATAAAATCATGAATGAAAGAGGAGAGATCACAACTAACACCAAAGAAATACAAACTATTATAAGAACATACTATGAGCAACTCTACGGCAATAAATTTGACAATCTGGAAGAAATGGATGCATTCCTAGAAACATATAAACTACCACAACTGAACCAGGAAGAAATAGAAAGCCTGAACAGACCCATAACCAGTAAGGAGATTGAAACAGTCATTAAAAATCTCCAAACAAACAAAAGCCCAGGGCCAGATGTCTTCCCGGGGGAATTTTACCAAACATTTAAAGAAGAACTAATTCCTATTCTCCTGAAAGTGTTCCAAAAAATTGAAATGGAAGGAAAACTTCCAAACTCATTTTATGAGGCCAGCATCACCTTGATCCCAAAAGCAGACAAGGATCCCACCAAAAAAGAGAGCTATAGACTGATATCCTTGATGAACACAGATGCGAAAATACTCAACAAAATACTAGCCAATAGGATTCAACAGTACATTAAAAAGATCATTCACCACGACCAAGTGGGATTTATTCCAGGGCTGCAAGGTTGGTTCAACATCCGCAAATCAGTCAATGTGATACAACACATCAATAAAAGAAAGAACAAGAACCATATGATACTCTCAATAGATGCTGAAAAAGCATTTGACAAAGTACAGCATCCCTTCCTGATCAAAACTCTTCAAAGTGTAGGGATAGAGGGCACATACCTCAATATCATCAAAGCCATCTATGAAAAACCCACCGCAAATATCATTCTCAATGGAGAAAAACTGAAAGCTTTACCGCTAAGGTCAGGAACACGGCAGGGATGTCCATTATCACCACTGCTATTCAACATTGTACTAGAGGTCCTAGCCTCAGCAATCAGACAACAAAAGGAAATTAAAGGCATCCAAATCGGCAAAGAAGTCAAATTATCACTCTTCGCAAATGATATGATACTCTATGTGGAAAACCCAAAAGACTCCACTCCAAAACTGCTAGAACTTATACAGGAATTCAGTAAAGTGTCAGGATATAAAATCAATGCACAGAAATCAGTTGCATTTCTCTACACCAACAGCAGGACAGAAGAAAGAGATATTAAGGAGTCAATCCCATTTACAATTGCATCCAAAACCATAAGATACCTAGGAATAAACCTAACCAAAGAGACACAGATCTATACTCAGAAAACTATAAAGTACTCATGAAAGAAATTGAGGAAGACACAAAGAAATGGAAAAATTTTCCATGCTCCTGGATTGGAAGAATAAATATTGTGAAAATGTTTATGCTACCTAAAGCAATCTACACATTTAATGCAATTCCTATCAAAGTACCATCCATCTTTTTCAAATAAATGGAACAAATAATACTAAAATTTATATGGAACCAGAAAAGACCTCGAATAGCCAAAGGGATATTGAAAAAGAAAGCCAACGTTGGTGGCATCACAATTCTGGATTTCAAGCTCTATTACAAAGCTGTCATCATCAAGACAGCATGGTACTGGCACAAAAACAGACACATAGATCAATGGAACAGAATAGAGAGCCCAGAAATAGACCCTCAAATCTATGGTCAACTAATCTTCGACAAAGCAGGAAAGAATGTCCAATGGAAAAAAGACAGCCTCTTCAATAAGTGGTGCTGGGAAAATTGGACAGCCACATGCAGAAAAATGAAATTGGACCATTTCCTTACACCACACACAAAAATCGACTCAAAATGGATGAAGGACCTCAATGTGTGAAAGGAATCCATCAAAATCCTTGAGGAGAACACGGGCAGCAACCTCTTCGACCTCTGCCGCAGCAACATCTTTCTAGGAACAACGCAAAAGGCAAGGGAAGCAAAGGAAAAAATGAACTATTGGGATTTCATCAAGATCAAAAGCTTTTGCCCAGCAAAGGAAACAGTTAACAAAATCAAAAGACAACTGACAGAATGGGAGAAGATATTTGCAAACGACATATCAGATAAAGGACTAGTGTCCAGAATCTATAAAGAACTTATCAAACTCAACACCCAAAGAACAAATAATCCAATCAAGAAATGGGCAGAGGACATGAACAGACATTTCTGCAAAGAAGACATCCAGATGGCCAACAGACACATGAAAAAGTGCTCCATATCACTCGGCACCAGGGAAATACAAATCAAAACCACAATGCGATATCACCTCACACCAGTCAGAATGGCTAAAATCAACAAGTCAGGAAATGACAGATGCTGGCGAGGATGCGGAGAAAGGGGAACCCTCCTACACTGTTGGTGGGAATGCAAGCTGGTGCAACCACTCTGGAAAACAGCATGGAGGTTCCTCAAAATGTTGAAAATAGAACTGCCTTATGACCCAGCAATTGCACTATTGGGTATTTACCCTAAAGATACAAATGTAGTGATCCAAAGGGGCACATGCACCCGAATGTTTATAGCAGCAATGTCTACAATAGCCAAACTATGGAAAGAACCTAGATGTCCATCAACAGATGAATGGATCAAGAAGATGTGGTATATATACACAATGGAATACTATGCAGCCATCAAAAGAAATGAAATCTTGCCATTTGCGACAACATGGATGGAACTAGAGCGTATCATGCTTAGCGAAATAAGTCAAGCAGAGAAAGACAACTATCATATGATCTCCCTGATATGAGGAAGTGGTGATGCAACATGGGGTCTTAAGTGGGTACGAGAAGAATAAATGAAAGAAGATGGAATTGGGAGGGAGACAAACCATAAGTGACTCTTAACCTCACAAAACAAACTGAGGGTTGCTGGGGGGAGTGGGTTAGGGAGAAGGGGGTGGGATTATGGACATTGGGCAGGGTATGTGCTTTGGTGAGTGCTGTGAAGTGTGTAAACCTGGTGATTCACAGACCTGTACCCCTGGGGATAAAAATATACGTTTATAAAAAATAAAAAATTAAAAAAAATTAAAAAAATAAAAAATAAAAAAAATAATAAAAGCAACATACAATGAAAAAAAAAATTAAAAAAATAAAACTTTCCTGAATGTAGCCTTAATTTGCATTTCTAGGACTATAAATGAGGTTGGGCTTTTAAAATATATTATTAAGGCAATTTACATTCCTTTTTCTGTGGATACTGTTCTTATTTCTTACCTGTTTTCATCAAGTTTTCAGGCTTTTTCTCTCAATCTTTAGAAGCTCTTTACATATTAAGGATTTTACCCTTTATCTCTAATAAAACTAACAAATACAATTTGCTTATAATGCTTTTAGCTATCCAAAAATTTGCTTGTAAGTAAAATTCATCAATTTTTCTATTGTTGCATCTGGATTTTTGAATCATCAATAGGAAAAATTTGCCCCACTCCCAACTTAAATTTATTCATGTTTTCTTGTATTACTTGAATATTTTGGTTTTTCTTTTTTTAGATTTAAATATCTGATTGATGTGGAATTAATTTTCTGTAGATTATGAAATTATGTTCAAATATATATTTTTCTGAACGTAAACCAGGTATCCTTCTAAAGTTTATTAAAAAGACCATTTTTCTTACAAATTAAAAAAGCTAACTTCACTGCATTTTACATTTATATAGAGAACTTGGTTTGCATATTATTTTCTTTGGTCTGTTGAATCTGCTATTAGTACACCAATATTGTATTCTTTTTCATTGTTGAGGTTTTAAATGTGTTTGAGTATTTGGTAAGAATAGCACCCCTCTTTGCCATTCTTTTAAAATATTTTCCTACTTATTTTTGCTGTATTGTAATTCAAACTGTTTGTTTGACTCAAAATAAACAGATAAGTAAAAATAAAACTTTAATAGAATTTTTATTAGTTTTGCATTAAATTAGCTTAGCAAAGACTGACATTTATATGGTCTTGAATTTTCTTTTTTTTTTTTTTAAGAATTTATTTATTTATTTGACAGAGATCACAAGTAGGCAGAAAGGCAAGCAGAGAAAGAAAAGGGGAAGCAGTCTCCCTGCTGAGCAGAAAGCCTACTGCAGGGCTCAGTCCCAAGACTCTGGGATCATAACCTGAGCTGAAGGCAGAGGCTTAACCCACTGAGCCACCCAGGCGTCCCTTGAATATTCTAAGAACATGATATACCTTTTCATTTTCTTAAGTTATTCTTGTGTCTTTTAGGAGTGTTTTTACAATGTTGTGTGTGAGATTTTGGACGTATTTTTGTTAAGTTAGGATTAGGCTGTTAGATATACCCATCTAATGCTTTCCTGATGTTGTTGCTCAGTGATTTAGGATCCTCTGCATGTATTTTGGGCTTGGGGAGTTACCCTGTCACTTGGTATTATTGCATAAGATGGCTGTAATATTTTTTTTCTTATTTTATTTATTTTGTCATGTTCTATTTTGTGAGATGATTTAGGGATATTCATAAACTACACTGCTGCCACTGTCACTTTTCCTGGCATGTTTAAGTATTTTTGAATCTCCGTATTTCTTAATATAAAAACCCTTTTACCAAATATGCAAATACTGTTTCAAAAATTAAGTGGTAATTATCCCAAGAACACATCTAACCACAAAAGAAACAATACATAGAATAGTGCCCTCAAGTGCTTACCAATTAAGATATACAATACAAATAATATCTGCAAGAAACAGAATGATTAAGTTGGAACCAAAGCTTCCAGTTTGCTCTTTCTAGCTCTCCTCCTAGTATATGATCTGTGACTCTTCCCCACTTTAAAGAAAGCAGATATTTTGTTTCTCAGTCAAAATCTCCAATTAAACCATAGTTTTTATGTACACAAGAGATATTGTGAATTATCTTACAACATTGGACTTAGTAAAACTTAATCACAGGTAAGGAATTAACTGATTGTTAATATATAACTATCTACAGGGAGAAAGTAGGAAGTGATTCCCACCTAGAGCCAAGCCTTGGAGGCCGTTTTTCTGCCCAGCAACATGCTCTTTGTAATCATGTTGGGTCTGGGAAATTCTCTGAGAAAATCTACTGCCATCAGGTCAGTGCCACAATTTCTCATGAGTAGATAAAAGAAGAAATGCACCCTATTCTCGGAATCTGGAGTCATAGCATGTCAAAACAATAGTCTTCTAGTAGATGACCATTAATACCACTGGCTTACACAGGTGATTTATTTTTCTGTCTCATAAAGAAATCAAGAGGAAGGCAGCCTAGGGCAGCTCCTTCTGTCTTTCTGCTCCACTGTTCTTAGTATTTGGCTTTCCTATTTGAGTTTACCTCACTTTTGCAAGATCTTTATGAAGATCCAGTATTATTTCTTGGGTTAATAAAGCAGGAGGAGGAAGAAAGGAGAATACAAGGGAAATGAGGGACTTGCTAGCTAAGCTGGGCCCCTTTCGAAGGTGGTCTCACGAGTTTTAACCAATGCTTTCCATTTACATTTCATTCATTCCTCATGGCAGTGAAATCTAAAAAATATAGGATTTGGGAGGGGGGTTGCCTTTGTTGCTGTTGTTGTTGTTTTAGCTGGTATACTCCTAAATGAAGTAATATTGGTGCTGTGTTCCTAAGGAAAATGAAGAGAATGAGTTTTAAGTAGGTAGCCATCCTCCTCTGCCACAGGATAAGACTGCACTTACCATCTGTCCTGTTGCCTTCTTTATTGTCTGAATAGGAGGAAGTAATTGTAATACTTGTAAGTTAAATTTCAAAGAAAGTATTTTAGTATTTAGTAATTCTATTATACTCCCCCCCCAACTATAGATATCATTGATATTTAATCATCCTTAAAAACCAGGTAAAACAAACCATAATACAAGCATTTATTCCATGAATGACTGGATACTCATCTGGAAATTAAAGAAGGAGCTATGATATTCAATCCTTACATAAGTAGAAAGCCTTTGTTTGTTTGTATTCTATTGCTTTTTGTTTAGGAAATCAGTTCAGCAACCATGCAAAGTTTAACATCCAAGGGAGATCAAGATGAATGTAGCCATTCTTGTTAAATAGGGCACTGTTCGCTCTATGGAAAGAAGATATATTACCAGGGTGGAATGATATATGTATTTCTGCAACATCTTGTAACCACACTCCATTAGGAATGATTACCACCACAATGCTGCATGGTCTGAATTAGGTTCATATTTCTTTAGAGCACAAGGGCAGAAAGAAGCCAGCTGCCAGATTGGCATGACCCAGTCTACTGCTCTGCCTGACCTATGTCAGGAATAATCTCAATCAAAGCTGTAATGGCCACCATGTTAGCCACGGCACTTCTAACACTGGTGACTTGTTGTTACAGCACTTGGTCTAAAAATAACTACCGTCCATCAGTGTCAGTGCATGAAAAATTGAATTTCATCAGAATTTAAAAGAATTGTAGGCTAGACTAATGCCATAAAGTCAAGTCTCATGGCTGTAATTTGTTCTCTTTATTGCAACAAGTTGGCAGCCTTCTGACTAACATTTTGCCGGTTTCTCTAATCAGAGGAGAAATGACAGAGTAAGAGTTTTCAAAAATATTTACTCACTTTTATCCCATGCCTGAATATGCATACAAGAGTATTTTAAGAATATCTTGGTTTGAAATAATTTACCATCTGACAATTGCTCTCTTGACCTTTTGAATTCAACTAACAGTGAATGTATTCTTAAATATATTCCTCTTTCCAGAAGAAGCTTCATCAATATATAAATCTAAAGTCATTCTGAAAAGTATGAAGTGATATCTCATTGTAGTTTTGATTTGCATTTCCCTGATCAAAAGTGATATTGAGCATGTTTTCCTGAGCTTGTAGCCATCTGTATGCCTTCTGCAAAAAAGTGTTTATTCATGATTCTGCCAATTTTTAATTGGGTTATTTATTTTGGGGGTATTAACTTTTATAAGTTCTTTATGTATTTTAGATACTAACCCTTTATCAAGTATGTCATTTGTAAATATCTTCTCCCATTCCATAGGTTGCCTTTTAGTCTTGTTGATTATTTCCTTAGGAATGGGAAACTTTATATATTGATGTATCCCTCACACCTGTAAGAGTAGCTAAAATAAAAAACATAGGAAACAATAGGTGTTGGTAAAGATGTAGAAAAAGGGGAACCCTCTTGCATTGTTGGTGGGAATGCAAACTAGTCTGTTCATTGTGGAAAATAATATAGAGTTTCCTCAAAAAGTTAAAAATAGCACTACCCTCTGATCCAGCAATTACACCACTAGGTATTTATCCAAAGAATATAAAAATGTTAATTCAAAGAGATACAAACACCCTGATGTTTATAGCAGCATTATCTACAATACACAAATTATGGAAGCAGTCCAGTGTCCATCAACTGATAAATGGATAAAGAAATTGTAGTATATATATATGTATGTGTGTGTGTGTGTGTGTGTGTGTGTATAAAATCAAATATTACCCAGTCATACAAGAAATGAAATCTTGCCATTTGAGATGGCACAGTTGGAGCTAGAGAGTATTATGTTAAGTAAAATAAATCAGAGAAAAACAACTGTATGATTGCAATCATATGTGGAATTTAAGAAACAATAAGCAAGCAAAGGGGGGTAAAAAAGAGAGAGAGGCAAGAACAGATTTTCAACTGGAGAGAACAAACTGATGGTTACCAGAAGGGGAGTGGGTTGTGGAGGTTGGGTGAAATAGATGATAGGGATCAAAGAGTCCACTTGTGATGAGGGCCAGTTGTCATATGGAAGTGTTAAATCACTATATTGTATATCTCAAATTAATATTACAGTGTATGTTAACTAACTGGAATTTAAATAAAACTTAAAAAGATCTAAAGTGTACATAAAAAAGAAGTCATAACAATGGAACACAATAGAAGTGAGAAATCGATTCAAATAAATACGTGATACAAGTGGCATTGATTAAAGTGGGTCAGTCATTCAATTAGTGTTGGAAACATTGAAATAGCCTGCAGGAAAACAATAAAAAGATGTATTATTTTTTTATTATTATTATGGGATAATTAATCATTATCTTAGAGTAAATTTCAGATAAGCTAAATATCTTCTTATTTAAAAAGGGCATATATTGAAGTTATGTATTAATTTGGGGATGAATACTCACTGTTAATGGACCTAAATTTTAATCTTAAAGTAGCATAGAAAATTTCACAAATGAGTCCTCAGCATCATCCAACTTGATGTGTAACAGGGATGGGGGAGAATATGAATGTCCAAAGGTCTACATGGAAATTGCTTTCTAATAACTTCTGAGAATTCACTATACTGAGATTTTATTAACTGGCTCTTTGGAGTAAATCTTCATTAACAGAATTAGAAACCAATCAACCCCATTAATTTAAATGATTAATACAAATTATCAAGCAAAAAAAAGTAGTTTAAAAATAATTAAGTCAAATTTTCTACTTATTGAAGTCAAACATGAATTCTTATTTATAACTGTTAATAAAGGATAAGAGTTGGTTCTTAAGAACAAAGGGGACTTTGAAACAAAGTAATCTCTTTTTGCTTTTGGGAATATGTCCTAAAAATTATTTTATTTGCAAAAAAAGACAGAGATAGAAACAGAGAGAGAATCATATGAGTAGAGGCTATTCATTTTTCACAAGAGATTTTTTCACTTATATTTATCAGTTTTGCAAATTTGTGTGACTGTATATAGAGAGATAATGTAAAATATACTTTAGTCTGTTGAATGCATTAAAATATGTAGGAAAGCCCCGGGCTTAGAGAACTGGTACATACATCCTAAGTACAATTTGTGATAAGGCAATCAAAGAGACAAGATGACTTGGGCAAGGCATGCAAGGAACAAAATAAAAATAAATTAAATAAATAAATTTTTAAAAAGTTAGCTTACCACAAAAGATCACTATTTATAAGAAATTTTATTTATTTTTACTTTTTTAATATTATTTGTTTTTTTTTAAGATTTTATTTATTTACTTATTTGATTGAGAGAGAGAGAGAGATGAGAGAGAGAAGAGGGTCAGAGGGAGAAGCAGATTCCCCACTCAGCAGGGAGCCTGATGCGAGACTTGATCCTGGGACTCCACGTTCATGAGATCATGACCTGAGCCAAAGGCAGTTGCTCAACCAACTGACCCATCCAGGCACTCTATTTATAAGAAATTTTAAAAATAAAACACTATAAGTACAATAAGATTAAGAACATATGTCTACAAAATAAAAGAGATAAAATAAATCTTGCCGTTCTTTCTAAACATAAAGGCATATCTCACTCAGTTATGTCATTTACTACACACTTAGGTGAAAGAAAAAACAGATACACAGTGGACAAAAAAACAAAACCGTAACAGGAGGCAGATTAATACAATAGTAGTTATGACAACTGCCTCTTATAGTTAGAAACTTGGATAGGATAATTTCATAAAGTCTTAATAAGTAGTAAAGCATTGTAGTTTTCTCCTAGGAATATTATGATATAGGGCAAAGGCCATTCCAATGAAGATTAGAGAAAATAACAAAATGTGTTCATTAACTATGTCTCAGACTTCTATTTTCCCCATTCCAAACTGTTTTATATCCTTGCTATTTCCACATGTATATAGGTGATATTATGAGTAGTTATAATTATTCCCAGAATACTGGGTATTAGGTTTGTAGATTATATTATTTATATTATTTTGGTTATTTCAATTACTTCTTGTGTTTATAATATTCTGAGTCACAAAATCTCATTCAGATTTACCATATTAAGAACATTTAAACTTAACCATTCTGGAGCAGCTTAAATATCAGGATAAAATCTGATGACGTTGCTCTAGTTTCTTTTGATTTTATTTGGTTTTGTTGCTTTCCATACAGGTTAGTTGCGTCAAAGAAATATTTGTTGAATATATATAAGCACAGGATGGAAAGATAAATTCAGTATCATGTAGTTTAGAAATCAGAGAAACCTAGGAACAAATTCAGGTTCTTACACATGCTAGCTGAGCCAAGTACTTTTATTCATTCATTCAACAAGTGTTCATCAGAAAATGACAATATCAGGCACTATCCTAAGAGCTGAGAATACTGCAATGAACAAAGTACGTTAAGTCCCTATTTTCATTGACCTGATAGAAGAATAAGATAATATTTTAAAAGTTCATTTTAAATGATAATAAAATAGGAAGAAGAATACAGATTGAGGAAGCTAGATAGTATAGACTGTGGAAACATTTTTTGCAGAGACAGACAAGAAGCGAGAGAGGACTTAGAGATATTTGGAAAAAGACTCTTCTAGGCAGAAATAACAATCTGTGTAAATGCTTTAAAGGTGGAGAGTGAATTATAGGTAAGAGAAACAGAGAGAAGGCATGAGAAGAGCCAAAGGACAGGTTTAGGAGATGAGAAAATCAGAAGAGCAACCAAGATTCATCATTTGATTCTTGGGCAAAAGTGCTTATTATGTTTTTAAAACTCTAGACACTTGTCTTAATTCCACCTTCTATAACATTGGACTGGGTGGCTTATGAATAAAAAATTATTTCTCACAGTTCTGGAGGTTAGAAGTCTGAGATGAGACTGCCAGCCTAATCAGGTTCTTGGTGAGAGCCTCTTGGTTTATAAATGGCTTCTTCTCACTGTATCTTCTGGAGAGAGAGACAGACTGACAGACTGACAGACAGACAAAGAGAGGCAGAGAATGAGAATGAAAGAGAGACATGTTGGGTCATTAATGGACCCAAAGACCCATTAAAGGACCCATTAAAGGTCATTAAAGGACTAAGGACATTAAATCATGAGTGACACACCTTCAGGACCTCCTCTAGACCTAATTATTTCTTAAAGGTCTCACCTCCAAATATCATCACATTAGGCATCAAGTCCCAACATATGAAGTTTAGAGGGACACAAACATTTGGCCCATAGCACTGCTATAAAAAGAATAGACTGTGTGAAGGTAGGAGAAGAAGGCAACTTTCTTTGGCAAGGAAACTAATTAGGAACTGTTCTAATTATTTAGACTCCAGTTAATAAAAGACAGTGGTTCAGATCACAGTTTTAGTGGGATAAGTAGTGAGAAGTAGACGGTTTCTAAACCTATTTGAAAGGCCTTGGTGACCATCTTTGCTAATTCATCGGGAGGTGCGAGGTCTGCAAGAAAACCTGACACCAATAAAGACATAATTAGCTCCTCCAAGTTTTAATTTCTTCAAGCATGCAACAGATATAATATAACAATATTATAGTTATATTATTAACTATAACATAGGATTGTTGTGAAAATTAAATGTCAATGTATGAAAACAATTAAGACAATTATATCTATATATCATGCAAAATCATTATTATTTATTATATTAGAGATAATAAGCAAGTTTATTATGAGCCTTGGCACAAAACCGTTTTAAATTCCTCTGTAGTAGTCAAGGTCTAGTCGTAGAACTTGATCTTTGTTTACCCTTATGGAAATTTTCTTTTATCTTTTTAAAAGATTTTATTTATTTATTTGACACACAGAGATCACAGGAGGCAGAGAGGCAGAGAGAGAGGAAGGAAGCAGGCTCCCTGCTGAGCAGAGAGCCCAATGTGGGGCTTGATCCCAGGACCCTGGAATCATGCATGACCTGAGCCGCGGAAGGCAGAGGCTTTAACCCACTGAGCCACCCAGGCGCCCCATCCTTATGGAAATTTTCTATCCCAAATACTTTGTTATGTGCATATACGGGTAGCTCTTCTGTACTACCTTCTTTATCAGGCAGAGTCACTTAATTCATACTACATTAACTTATCTTAAAAGTTACCTAGTTCCTGGTGTCTCTTTTCCCATGATTCCAGGTGTTTGCAAGCCACTAGCTTATACACACCGCGGAGGTGGTCATCTTACAGAATTTCTTGTTCTTATGGAGGAGATGGCCTCAAAGACAGTTTCAAATAGAACAGATTGGTGGCATGCAGGACCAGCATCAGGTTTAGGGTTGTCTTAACGGCAGGCAGTCAAGTAACTTTGAAACTAGAGGACTGGGTGTGGCTGCTGAGATGATTGCATCCCAATTTCTGTTTATTTAGTGGTGGCACACTCAGAAAGTGATAACAATGCATACCATACTGATACATTCTATTTTTTCCCTAAATCATGTAATTAAAACACAAATTGTAGGAAAAATGTAAAATATTGAATTTGTATCAGTGTTCTATAAAATATTTTCAAATTTCTGGAGATATAGTTGACCTTGCTTCCATGAATATATCTGTATTGTTATCTGTATCTATATCAATATGTATTTTTATTGTTTTATTCTTGAAAGGTCTAAATACAATTCCTAATTATGTTTAATTTTCCATTTTTTTTTATTCTTGATAGAAACCATCAAAGAGAAAAATTTTAAAGTTAAGAAATAGGGATGCCTGGGTGGCTTAGTGGGTTGAACTTTGGACTGTTGGCTTTGGCTCAGGTCATGATCTCATGGGTGTGAAATTCAGCCCCACTTCCGGCTCCCCTCTCAGCCTCAGCTGGGGCGGGGGGGTGTGCTTGAAGATTCTCTCTCTCAAATAAATGAATAAATCTTTAAAAAAAAAAGGAACGTGAAGAAATAGTTTTCTTAGTCTAAAAAGAGTCTACTTGGCATTGTCTTATGTAGATTAAGTTAGTCTTATGTAGATTGTTCATCAAAATTATATATTTGACTTTATAGAAACATGTAAACTAACAGTTATAAACAGGATGATAAATTATTTCAAACTGTGGTAAAAACAAAATAATGGATTTCATGTATGCAATTTCCTTCCTATAAAAGAGTTAATAATTGCTCAAATGTTGCTTTTTTCTCAAACTTTCATTCACTTATTTGAACAACTA
Source organism: Mustela lutreola (assembly GCF_030435805.1). Lineage (NCBI taxonomy): Eukaryota > Metazoa > Chordata > Mammalia > Carnivora > Mustelidae > Mustela > Mustela lutreola. The sequence continues at coordinate 110,575,019 of NC_081295.1, forward strand.
CCACTTAAAAATATCTTTTGAATTTACTCTTTTTTTTTTTTTAAGATTTATTTATTTATTTGACAGAGATCACAAGTAGGCAGAGAGGCAGGCAGAGAGAGAGGAGGAAGCAGGTTCCCCGCTGAGCAGAGAGCCCGATGCAGGGCTCCATCCCAGGACCTTGGGACCATGACCTGAGCTGAAGGCAGAGGCTTTAATCCACTGAGCCACCCAGGCACCCCTTACATAACATGGATTGGTTTTCATCAAAAACTGGAAAATTACAGGCCAGGAACATCATTTGTATTTAGTTTTTTAAAAAAGTGACATAATTATATAACAGAATTTTGTTCTTGTAAGCACAACTCTAATCTCTCAAATTTCAAAAGCCACAGAGTACAATAAACTCATATAGTACATCCACTGCAGCTAAATCTAAAGAAACCAATTGTTCTTATGATCAAATATTTTAACAAAAATTCTACAAAAAATGTATTTTCTTTCTTGGTTTAAAACCCTCAAAACTTAGTACTTTTAATATAATGTTGTTTTTCCATGGGGGGGGCTAATGAATCATTATTATTTTTTTCCTTAAAAATATTTCTCAAACTTGCATGCTTATTCTTCTACAAACTAGTTGTGATTAAAAAAAAAAAAGAAGAAGAAGAAGAAGAAGAAGACAAATCTTAAATTCTCACTACAGTATAAAGTTGTGTTTTATTATACTAAGATTTAGTGATACTTTATAATTCTATGTAGGTATATGCCTGCTAATATAGTACTTTGAAACTCAGATTTCTGAGAGTCTACAAGAGGTGAATAGAACAGAAAAAAATAATGGAAATCTTTAAATATATTGATAAACCCTGTGAGACTATGATGTATTCATTTTTAATTTTGTATAGATTATTGAAAAATTATTTTCTTCCTATTTCTAAGTATTCACTTTGGATTAATATAGCATTTTTAAATAACAATACTATTTAAAAATATGGTATTAACCACTCTGCAAAACAGTTAAACCTGTAAGTAACCTCCATTAGCTCATGAAGTCTTTCTTGGATACTCCAACTAGCAGAATAGGAACTTTCAGAGTCCAGAAAGTCAAAGACAAAAAATTTTACATCTTAACCTGTCAAAGTTTCTTTAGGATTTAACCTAGGCCAATTTTATTCTGATGATGTTCAGCTTATTCAAAAGATTTTAGACCAGGAGTTCTTAACTTGGAGTTCGTGAACAGAAATGTTAAGAGATTTGTGAACTCAAATGAGAAATATTTAAAACTGTTTTTTTCCCCCCACTGACCTCTAATGAATAGTATGCATTATATTCAATTTTGACTTTAGTAATTAAACCAGAGTAGTATTGCCTGTACTTGAGATATGAGGCTTTGTCTCCTCCATCAAAATGGTTGTTACATTCATTGCTACCTTAAAATCATAATTGCCAGATCAATTACTAAATATTATTTTGTGTTTTAGTAAATAAACATATATAAAATATATTTTTAATAATTTATCAGCTATGTCTCATTGATATTCATTGTAATTTGATGTATTTCTTACATGTTTTTTAAATTATCCTAAATCATCCACAGACTCACCAGATTTCATAGCAGTTAATAACAAAAAACTTAAGAAATTCTCTGTTAGTCAGATAAAGCTGACTAAGAGTGCAATTTAGGTCAGTTTTATGCTTAATGATTTTCTGCCTGTATGATACATTCCTTGATAAGCAAGGGGCATTGAAGTTTCCAATGATAACTGTAAATTGGTCTGCCTGTTTTCAGTTTGAACAGTTTTTTGCATCGTGTATTTTGACATTCTGTTGTTACATGCATACACATTTAGGATTGTTATATCTTCTTGGGGAATTGTCTCCTCTATCACTATGTAATATTTCCCTTTGTCTCTGATTATCTTTGTTTTGAAGTCAGGCTAATCTGAAGTTAAATTCTACTTTCTTTGATTAGTTTTACCCTGGTATATCTTTATCCATTCTTTTACCTCATTTTTAATCTATGTATTTTTAAAGTTCTTTTCTCGTAGACAGCAAATAACTGGATCTTGTTTTCACTTTTTTAATTCAATCTGACAGTTTCAGTCATTTACCTGGTATGTTACTTACCAGTGATTATTGATATAATTAGATTGAAATTTGTCCTCTTGTTATTTTTGTTGTTCATTCTTTTGGCTTTTATTTCTTTTTAATCTATTTTTCTGTCTTCCCTAGTTTTAATTGAGCAGCAGTTATGATTCTATTTAATCTCCTCTCAGAATATCTGAATTATACATTAAAAAAACATTTTGGTGGTTCCTTCTAGATTGGAGTAGATATTTTGAAATAATGTATATCCATTTTCAAATAATATTATACTTCTTCAAATTTAGTGCAGATATCTTTTATTTATTTTTACTTACTTTTTTTTTTTTTAAAGATTTTCTTTATTTATTTGACAGAGAGAGAAAGAACAAGTAGTGGGAGTGGCAGGCAGAGGGAGAGAAAGAAGTAGACTCCCTGCTGAGCAAGGAGCCTAACACTGGGCTTGATCCCAAGACTCTGAGATCATGACCTGAGCTAAAGTCAAACACTTAACTGAGACAGCCAGGAACCTTCTAGCACAAGTATCTTTAACAAAATAATCACAATTCTTCTCTCTCCTCCTTTATACCATTGCTATCATTCATTTCAATTTTGCTATGCTACATATATCTAATATAGTGTCACAATTATTTCTTTAGTTAGTTATTTTTAGGGAAATTAAGTATAAGTAAATTAAAATATTATATTTTACTTCACATGTTCCTTTTCTGGTGCTTTTCCTTATATGTATACAAGTTTCTAATTTATAACAATTTTTATTGACTTCAAGAACTTGAATTCAACATATTTTGTGAGGCAGTTCTCCTGGCAATGAAATTCTTCAGTTTTTGTGGTTTTTTTTTTTAAAGATTTTATTTATTTATTTGACAGACAGAGATCACAAGTAGGCAGAGAAGCAGGCAGAGAGGAAGGAGGAAACAGGCTCCCCGTTGAGCAGAGAGCCCAATGCAGAACTCGATCCCAGGACCCTGAGATCATGACCTGAGCCGAAGGCAGTGGCTTAACCCACTGAACCACCCAGGTGCCCCAATTCTTCAGTTTCAGAATGTATCTCTCCTTCACTTTTAAAATCATATTAATATTTTAAAATTCCCAATTTACCGAAAAATTTAGATCTAAAGAAATTTATGTTGCATTTTATTAGAATTATTGTACCAATATCAACATATTATTAACTCAATTGCATAGTTTATTCAGTTTCCTTGTTTGTTTGTTTGTTTTTTCCAATGTCTTTTCCTCATTCAGAATCCTGTCTAGAATACCACATTACACTTTTAGCCATCATATCATTTTAGGTTTCTCTTGTCTGTGATAGTTTCTCAGATTCTCCTTGTTTTTTTTTTTTTTTTTAATATTCTTGGCATTTTTAAGGAGTATTGATCACATATATTATAGAATGCTCCATTATTAATTTATTTAATTATTTGTTTATATCAGTATGGACTCTTGAGTATTTAATTTATACTTTGAATTATAATCCAAGACTACTTTACTTTTGTTGATGAATAGTTTCAGCATTAGCCACTGGGGTCTTACAGTTGCCTCCTGTGGACTTTTGACATACCACATCAGTTATTTCTTTCCTTTTCTCATTTTTTTTTCTTTTTTCTTTTTCTTCTTCTTCTTCCTTTTTTTTTTTTTTTTTTTTTTTTTCTTTCTGGCTTTATAAAATGCTCCAGGCTCATCTTGTATATTCCCAGTCACAGTCTTAGAATCAGCCATTTCTCCAAAAAGCCTCAGTTCCTTGTTTTAGAGAATGTTACTAGAAATCAAGATCTAGGGACTAGGTATGCTCATTGTCACTAGAGTGTAAGTGCTTTTAGTCCCTCTCAGCTAACAGAAAAAGCAATGTGTTTATATTATATTACATGTTAGTTTATGCTGAGTTTCCACCTCGAATCCATTACCACATGGATTATTCTAGCTTACCCTTGCTCATCTGTAAATACCCACTCCAACAGGGAGAAACCTAGCTCCCATCATCTTCCATCCATTTCTGTCATTGTTCAAACTATGCATCGATAACTATAATATGTAGTATCATACATATATAAATATAAAATAATATCAGTATATATAGGCTCTGTATATATATATATATAATTAAATATATACAATTCTCATACTAGAATTTACATATAACATGTATATGCATATAATATATAATGCACATATACACACATATAGATATATAGTAGTATCGGAATTTTATATCTTTATTCTCATAAGAAACATCTTGGTCAAATTCGTCACATCATATTGAGGGAAAGTACTATCAACAGCCCTTACATTTGTGTAACCAGCACCTTATTTATATGCGATTCATGTTTCTTTTGTTCTCATGGACTGTTCTCTTGTAGTTACTTAAGTCAGCACTTTTTCTCCTCCCTCCTACCGTGTGGTTGTTTCATACAGTTATAACACAATTAATTTCTCTTGTCAAAGTCTGTGGTTCCTTACTGGGAATACTTCAACTTCTCAAACAATTTTTTTTTTTTTTTTCAATTTGCATGGATCAAGTTTCAGTCTTTGTGCTGTAAAGGTCTACGGGTTTTGATAAATGTATAATGTGAGGTATCGAACTTCACATTATGATACAGAATAGTTTTGATGTCCTAATCCCCCTCCCTCCACCGTGCTTCACCTAGCTAATCTTCACCCTCTCCCCTGAACTGCTGGAAACCAATGATTTTTTTAAATGTCTCTATGGTTTTGTCTTTTCTAGAATTCCATATTATTAAAATCATAAATATTTTTAATTAACTAAAGACCATAATATATTCATATGTCCTTAGTTTTTACCCAACATCCTTTTTTTTTTTTTTTTTTCTGTCACAGAATTTCATCCAGAACAATCCATTCATATCTAAGAATGATGCCTGGAACTTGGGGGAAGGGACTCTCTATATGTGGGCAGGATCTCTCTATCATTTTCATTTTTATCTCTATCATTTTTCACTTTCTGTGTCTGGTCTCAGAGTTGGTTGCTTTGCTAGACAGAAAGCAGAAGTCTTTGCTGTGGGTTCATTCAATATCTTTATGAAAGTGTTGATTCGCAGCTCTTTGGCATTCACATTATGAAGTAAGGGGAGTAGAATTAATAGTATAACTACTCTGTGTAACTTCAATTAACTTCCCTGGTTTTCAGTCTCATGACTAACCTCTGATATTCCTAGTGTTTCCAAATATAAAGCCTTTCCAAGACTCTTTTGGGCAGGATCATGGACTTTCTCTGAAGAAAACTATGTAAGTCTTCTGAGCTGCAGCTCTGCTCACTTACCTTATCAATTACCATTCCCCATCTTCATTTAACACTCCTGCAATCTGTTGAAATCTCTTCTGATTTTTTTTAATGATTTTCACCATTATAAATCTATATACTGTGTACTTCTATTAAATCATTTAGTTATATTTCAGGAAAAAGGTAGAAGAGATAAATGTGTATGCAGAAGCCTTTATTTAGTCAGAATTTCCACCTGAGATGCTTGAATTTTAAAAAATCATATAAAAATTTATTTTGAAGGATACTAAATATTATCAGTTATTTATAATAGTTTTATGTTAAAATATTCAATAAATAGTTCAGAGAAAGCCATAGCAGCTCAGATTATTTTTCTGTAACTGTACTGACTTCCAAAATAATAAGGCATTGACTCATATTTCTTACAAAATTTTTGTATTTAGTAACTTTTTCAAGTGACAATTTTTCTATTTTTCCAAGTAAATATATTAAGAAAAAGAAAACAGGGAGAAATTTTGACTAAAGCTATTACTTCAAAAATAGGCATTCCATCATAAATGCAGAGGAAAAATTTCAACTACTAATAATGATCAAGAAAGATAGTGTGACACCTTCCACATGATCTTTATCCTGGATTTGTATAATTCATAGCCTGGTGCTAGGAAACCAGTTGCTTAACACAATTATTAAACATGACCACATAGTCACAGTAGCCTTTAGTAAGCCCTTTATGACTGTGATGGAATTTAATCAAGACTTGCTGATTCTCTTTGCTGGCTTTTTTAAACAGCCCCAACAACTATGCTGACAAACAATGAATCACAAAAGCCGGATCAGGACTCCTGTCCTGTAATTCACCTTTTATTTGCTGGCTGGCCTACTGACAACCACAAACAGCACCTGGAGGCAGAAAACCTCTTAAACATACATTTAAAAGTATGGCCTGTTGTTGTTGATTATTGATATGTTTGCTCCGCTAAGGAAATCGGAAGACAAGATTATTAGACACAAGACATCTTTAAAGACTAGATATTTTCCCCTATACTAGATCTATTATTAAAGTTGATATAATAACAAAATATTGGTTACTGGGATAAAATTTGAAACTTAATGGACAATGTTGATATGGAGCAGCTGCGATTTATTCCACAATCAGTTGCAACATCTTATTACTTTTGCATAGTCTGAAATTATAGATGAATATTGATCTGAAGCAAAATAATTAAAAGGCAGGGGCACCTGGGTGTCTCAGTGGGTTAAGTCTCTGCCTTCACCTCAGGTCATGATCTCAGGGTCCTGGGATCAAGTCCTACATTGGGTCTCTGCTTGGCAGGGGGCCTGCTTATCTCTCTCTCTCTCTCTCTCTGCCTGCTTTTCTGCCTACTTGTGATCCCTCTCTCTCTGTCAAATAATAAAATCTTTAAAATAAAAGGAATTAAAATGTAAATTGATAAGTATGTCTGAAGAATTTCCAAAGGTTAGCAAAATAAAATTTTGAAAAGTACTGATGAAATTTACTGCTTATTCTAAATTAAATTTTGCACCATTTTAAAAGCCTCAATTTGTTCTTTAAAAATAGGTAATTGGTATAAAAATAATGGTGAATTCAGAGTAATTTTTTAATAAAATGCTAATATCTACTGCAATTATATTTAAATGCAACAGGAATGCTATTTGAAATTAAAATAAAATTCAGTTATCATAATTTTAACTTTAGATCCAATTTTAGAGTCTATAAGTTTGCCTTTTTATAAAAATGATTTAAAATATTTCTTGAGAAATAAATTTAATTACTTGTTTTAGGAAATATATGCTGTAGATTTAACTTATAATAATAGATAATTTCCTGTAGTCCCAATTGTTTAACTAAAGTTATTAAACTAGCTTGTATGATCATTTTTCCCCCAAATGCTGATATTGGAGCAGATCACATGGTAATTAAGTCACATTCGGGGGAGACAGGCGGAGGGAGTCAAAACAACAGAACTTTTGTCCTCTAAACCAGAATTGTTTCTGCTATTGTTTCCAATGTGGCATGTTTCCAAGGTGGCAAAGGATAATGACGGAAACAAAGCAATTTACAAAAACAGGATAAGAAGGAAAAAGCTGATGACTGTTATGATCTTGACTCATTACTTCCCTAGACATGACTGATGTTTTATCCTCTCCTTCAAAACAGTCTGTATTGTAGGAATTCTGAACTAATTTACAATAGTCAAAATCACAATACATTCTATGACAATTGTTCTTGAACCTATCAAAGAAATGAAGTCACAGAGTAAATGGCCATCAAGAAAATAAATCTGAGGGGCGCCTGGGTGGCTCAGTGGGTTAAAGCCTCTGCCTTCGGCTCAGGTCATGATCTCAGGGTCCTGGGATCGAGTCCCGCATCGGGCTGTCTGCTCTGCAGGGAGCCTGCTTCCTCCTCTCTCTCTCTCTCTGCCTGCCTCTCTGCCTACTTGTGATCTCCGTCTGTCAAATAAATAAATAAAATCTTTAAAAAAAAAAAAAAAAAGAAAGAAAATAAATCTGAGTGAGACAAAAAGTCACAGCTGAGATCTGCTTACCTGGAGCAGAAACTTCTGGAACCATAAACATGTAGGAACATTTATGGTAATTTGGATGAAAGGCTGGAGGGCTTACTGTGGACTACACTGAGAGTAAGACTCTCCTGGAGAATACAGTCTTACAGGGGCTACCATAATTTTGTGGCTTTAACCTATAGGAATCCCACAAGCATTTAACACTGAAGAAACAAGAAAGATTTCCTAATGGTTTTGGTAGAATTGGGGTATGTAAATATTGTGAATAAGCCTGGAATGTCCTACATAAAAAAGACCTAATTTCTAGGAAAAACACTTTACATGCCTTATTCCACCTGGGGAAAGGGCTTTTCCCTGAGACCAGACCCCCTCTAGCCCTACTACCTCACCTAACAGGGGGAGAAATGGTGCTAAAAATACTTATAAAAATCACAACCCAGGGACACAATCCCACGAAATGAGATTTAATCTTAAAATAATAGAAATCTTTTTGCATCTATTCAAGACCAATCTGACACAAGTTTCCAGCATAACAACAGTGGACACAATCGAAGGAGCTAAAAAATACTTTTTTTTTTGAACTGAGAGAGAGCAGGGGATGAGCAGAGGCAGAAAGAGAGAGAATCTTAGCCAGGTTCCATGCCTACCCTGGAGACCGAGTTGGGATCAATCTCATGACCCTGAGATCATGACCTGAGCCGAAATCAAGTCAGTTGCTTAACTGAGTGAGCCACCCAGGGACCCCGAAAAATACACATTCTAATTAAGGAGAAGCCTACAGGCATCAAGGGTCACACAAAACAAGGATACCAGGGAAACTTGAAGTCTTTAACACTTGCAGCTACAGGAAACTAAAGAAGACCCAACTCCTAGTCATATTAGCATAAAATTTGCCTCTAACACCTATTTACCTCAGTTTTTATCACCTTATATGGCATGTCCACTTTGCAAAAAATTACAAGGCATGCTAAAAGACAAGAAAAGGACAGTGTAAGAGGGGGAAAGCAAGTTTCAAAACCAGACTCAAACATGAAATAGATTTTGGAATTTTCAGACAAAACTTAAAATAACTATAATTACAAAGGCTCAAGAGACTATTTTAGGGCAATGAAATTATTCTCTATTATACTATCATTGTGTGTTCATTACATCATACGCTTGTAAATAACCCTTGAAAGTTAGAACGCAAAGAGTGAACATTAATGAGTGCAATTAAAAAATAAAACTAGTGAATCCCGCTGGAATGCAGGATGTGGCAAAATAATCCCATTGAATTAATAGATCTGGGGAATAATTTTGACTGAAGTATAGGGACAATAAGATGCTGACATAAGTAACTTTGGAAATGTGTGGACTTGTTAAAACTCAAGGCAAAAGGAACTATATACATAAATACTTCAGTGAATAATGTACTTTTCAATAGGTACGAGTGAACAGTCCTGATGCTGCTACACCTGTGTAGAAGGACAGAGTTATTGTGTAAATAGGAGCAACCACACTTCTCACTGATAAAATGAGAGTTCACAATAAGCAAGAGGAAGAAGCTAGAATGATCCATATGATAATGAATTAGAATTGGATATCAGCATAAACTCATGTTGAGCTTAATATGGACAGAGATACTATAGAAATATAAAATGGGTCATAAAAAATAACTTAAAACATAAAAAGTGGAGTGGCCTGACAAATACTGACTCAGCTAGGTGCTCAAAATCTCCATCAACAGTGATAAGCATGTGTGATAAGACGGGTTGGTAATATGTACACTTGATATGATGTGATGAAAATGGCATTCGACCTCTGTGTTCTTCAATAACATTCATTCTGTGGTATGATCTGTGGCTTATGGAAAATTAGGAATCATTAGACATGGGTGGTACTGAAATCATGAGAATGGAGATCTTCCTGGAAAGTAAAAAGGAGAAAAAGAGAAGAAATTGTAAGCTTAACTATTAAAAATGTCAACAATAAAAATTCCTTTTTTTTTTAAATTAAAGATTTTATTTATTTATTTGACACAGAGAGAGAGACAGCAAGAGAGGGAACACAAGCAGGGGAAGTGGGCTTTCTGCCAAGCAGGGAGCCTGATGAGAGGCTCAATCCTAGGACTCTGGGATCATGACCTGAAGCGAAGGTAGATGCTTAACAACTGAGTCACCCAGGCACCCCTAAAAATTTCTTTTCAGTAAGAAATTTAACCCCTACAGCTGGTTAACTTTAATCAGTATAACTAGAATAATGATTTCTAAGTTTGTTCTTTGCTTCATTCTACGTGATCGTTGATTTTTGTTTGAGTTCCTTAAGGTATCATTAATATTTCTTTATATCTCTGTTTCGTGCCTCCTCTTTGAGTATATTATTGTGGAGCATTTAGTTGTAGATCCCAGGAAAAGCTTGGCTATGGCACAGCTTTGTCTGTCTTATTTGAACACATTTCTGCCATGGTCTCTTTACAAAGATTTTAAGATTTTATTATCTTTACAAGATGTAAACTGTGGAGAGTGCTTTCAAGACTCAGGCTCCTGTAGGAATTTTAAATAGAAAATAGAAAATCTGCAGGATTCTACTGTTTGAAAAATTCTGAAAAAAACATTAATATTAAATAACTTTATACCCAATAGTATACAAATAAGATAGGCCGTAAATATTTATGAGGAAAAAAGTACATGTGTTAGTATAATGCAATTTCTCAAGATAAAACTGAACATAGTAAGATATTGAACTAATTCTTATCTAGGACACAAAAGTTGCCTTTTGATTTTTATGTTTTTCTTTTTTACAGTTGAATTTCACACAGAAGATTGTCCTGAGTGGATCTTGTTTTAAAATTCTGCTTTTTCACCAGTTTTGGAAACTACTTCTAGAAAGGCATATTTTGTGTAGCCCTGTAGCAATACAAGTAGCTTCTCTACCTTGAGGTGTTTTATTTTGCAGGACAGCTGTTGTGGCTTCTAGCTGTTCAACCACCAGTATATTTAAAACAAATAGCTATCACCAAGTATGCAAGCCCTTCAGCAATTAGGTACAAAATGTATATAAGTACTGGGTAAGAAAAGGATTTAAAGAAAATAGAATAAGTCCCAGTATAGATACTTAGTTGAGTCAATGCCACTGGAGAAGCAGAAAGATGTAAGTTTGGGATGTTTAGCCCATGGTCACTCTATTCATTTTCCCTGCTAACTCTGATGAAACAAACACCTTAATATGAGTTTACACAGGAAAATGAATGATAAACTTTAAAACCACTAGAAAATCTATCATTAGAATATTCCGTAATTCTTTGTCCAAAACAAATTCTGGTAGTTAAGATAGCTATAAGCAAAAGCAAGCCTGTGGCACAGAAATCAGGCCTAACTTGTTTTCCTAAGATTTCTTTAAAGGTTCTAATCAAATTATGTCAAATTAGTCATTCTTTGATTGATTTTTCACAATAAGCAGAGTGTAAATTATTTATCATATAAATATAAATATAAATTAGGCAATATATCATGATATTAATTCCCTAAGTTATAATTTCCACTTTTATTAAAATTTATGTTTTGATCCCCTTCAGGCAACGATTTCCTTCTCTTCTCTTCTCTTCTTTTCTTTACTGTTGATGTTTTTCTTATTTTTATATGGATAAAAATTATTATATTATACTGCAGGTATCCAAATATTTATTCTGCAGGTATCCAAATATTTATTCATTGAATATCTATTCCAGGCACTATAGGATAAATCTAGTTAATATTTTTTTCAATAGAGATAGTGATAGAAGAGAAATGATAAATAGATAGATACATAGATATAAATATGTAGATATAAATAGCATTTCTATGTATATATCATCTCTATATAAACTTTCATAGATTCTTTATACATTTCTCTATATATTACATAATATATATTTTTATTCCCACAATTAAAAATATAACAATCATAAAATATAAATACTCATGCAAAGAAAAATAACAAATGAACTTAATTTTTCTAATAATTTACTTTTTTCTTGAGAAACTGCCAATTTCAATTTTTTTCTCAATTTTTTTTAATCTTGCTGACTTAGTAGGCAATGATAAAATCTAAAGTAGGTTAACCAATACCAAAAGACAAAAGTTTTGTTCTTTTTAAAATAACCATGATACTCATAGATACATACATATGGGCATATATGCAAGTGCTCATGTAGCTGACTTCTCCATATCAGCATATAAAGTCTGTAAAACTTAAGGACTTCCTTAATAGCGCATTCTACTTTTTTATATATTAAGAAACTTTGAGGAGAAAATAAAAAATAGTAAGTGATGAAAGTTTGTTTCTTTCCCCTTTTCTTTTTTTCTTTTTTTAAAGATTTTATTTATTTATTTGACAGAGAGAGATCACAAGTAGGCAGAGAGGCAGGCAGAGAGAGAGGAGGAAGCAGGCTCCCTGCTGAGCAGAGAGCCCGATGCGGGGCTCGATCCGAGGACCCCGAGATCATGACCTGAGCCGAAGGCAGCGCCTTAACCCACTGAGCCACCCAGGCGCCCCTCTTTCCCCTTTTCTAACTGAGTTTTCTCTTTTTAGGTCTGAATATTTCTCCATATATACTGTTAGAGAGAAGTTAGTAAGATGGTGGGAAAAGGTATAAACTCTTCTGTTATTTAAATGTAAGTTTTATGTGACCCCTGTCAGTTTCAAGGACATTTGAGGAACTAGTTCAGATAGAAATTGCTTTAAATTTAAAAAGATAACTGATTTTTGTAATCATTTTATCATATACCAGTGAGTAATCCTACAAAAGTCAGGCATAGAAATGAAAGAAATTAGTCCACTCTTACGAAGTCATTCTGACTTTCTGACAATGGTTACATAATCAAACAAAAGTTACAGGAGGGACTCAGTCAAAATACTTATGTTTAGAATCTAAGACTGGATTTCTAAAGGTTATTTCATTAATTCCAAACATTACTCAACCATAAATGGCACAAAACTAAACCCATGAGTACTTTTATTTTACTGTGTTTTAATGCCAATCTTTAATTTTCAATTTTGTTTCTTTTCCTTTATTGTGTCATTAACAACATCTACCATACTTGATGAATGCTGATTTTGAACTCTTGCCTTTTGCTTGGTTAGTTCTTGGGCATAATACTATATGGAATGAATTATGAACAAACACAAAGAAAGCACACACGTAAGTCAAAATGTTCCTTGGTTTATTTGTATGATTGCTTCTTTGCTTTTCTTTATGTTATGAACATCTGAAAATAATAACTTTGGTTATTATAATTAAGAAATTAGCATAAACACGGTGCAAGAGGGTGTGTGGCAAAATACTTAAAGAACCATGAGTTTAGGAAATCAACCCTCCCAATTATTAAACAATAGTGGTGAAAGGGAAATTTGTTTAACCTCTCCTTGTCTTAGTTTCCACAAAGAAAAAAGTTGAAGATAGAACAGAACAATTCTAAGTTGAAAAAGAGAGAGAGAAAAAAAAAAGAGAGAAAGAAATATAAAATATTTTTGAATGAGGATTGTTATATAGTAAGTTCTGACTAAACATTGCTTAATCGTATTAATAACCACATCTGTTCACTGAGATTTATTGAGATCCTGTTCTAGCATTAAGGAATAAGATTACTGGCAAAATGGATATGATGGAGGGGTATACGATAAAAATTAAAGAGAAACTTGGTAACTTCAAATGGTAAAAACTGCTATAGACAATATACCTATATGAAATTCAAATGAAACTAAAAGCAATATTATTTATGTGGGGTGCTCAAAGGACTTTTCTTAAAAATGTGTCATAGTAATAAGAATAGCAATCTGATAATATTAAGTATACTTATGACAATAATTTTTAAAATAATAAATTAACAAATATTAAATGCTTCTAAGTACTTTCCTTAGAAATTTATATATTGTTCTATTTATTATTAATGAAAGACTTATGAAGCAATCCATCATTATTCACATTTTATTAGGACATTAAGTAAATTGCCTGAGATCATATAACTGTTAAGTGCCAGATTTGGACATTTAAACATAGGCTTGAGAGTGAGAAAATATAAAAATAAATCACAGAATATACTAAATAGCTTTGAGAAAAACACTGTGATGTCAGCCTTCTAAGAAATTCAATTCCACAAAATTTTACCTACACCAAAGATCCAGTTCTGTGCTAGATACTTATGAGAACTATGAATGAATTTTAAGTCCATCCTACCCTTACTTGACTTGCTTGTGTTGATTTACTTTTATACTCTCATCTCCTACTTTTTCTCTACCATTTTCATAATCTCTTATATTTACTCACAACACACTAGTGGGGAATATCTTTCAGATTGCATTTCCATTTTTTTTTCTCCACAAGAGAGGAGTGTCTGACCTCCCTCTGTGACCAGGGGACAAATGAAACCAATTGACCACCAGAGAACTTATCTCCAATTTAAAGGCTCATTAGCAATGTGCCCTAAGCAAAGAAGGGGGAATGGCACCTCTTTAGTTATGTGCCTATTTTACACTAAGTGCTAAATTAGTTGTTTGAAAGTCTTTAATAATTTTCTTCCACTGCACTCAAAAAATATTGTAAATCAAAAGTAGATGAGTAGGAGCGCCTGTGTGGCTCAGTGGGTTAAAGCCTCTGCCTTCGGCTCAGGTCGTTATCCCAGGGTCCTAGGATGGAACCCCACATCAGGCTCTCTGTTCAGTGGGGACCCTACTGCCTGCTCTCTCTCTCTGCCTGCCTCTCTGCCTACTTGTGATCTCTGTCTGTCAAATAAATAAATAAAATCTTTAAAAAAAAAAAAAAAGGTAGATGAGTGGTATGATTATCACCTCTAATGAATTCCTTCTGGAACCCATACAATACAGTGGGAACAGTACAGAACTTAATAAATGTTGTTCCTTACTGTGCTATTTTTGAGACAAGTGTGACTGGGAAAAATTTTAAAAAATGTATTAGGTAACTATTATGTATTAGGTTACTAAATGTATGAGGTAACTATTCCTTGACAGGTACCATGCTCAGTGCTAGAGATACAAGGTGAGGAAGAGACTCTAGCCCCTTCACCTCCAAATCCCCTCAACACCTCCAGGGAAAGGCACAGGTAAACTACATATAACACGATGCACAAAAGGTGTAATACAAATACAAAGAACTTGTAGCGTTGAGTCTACGCCTATTTTTTTTAACCATTCTATCACTGTTGCTGGCATTTGTAAGTCATGTGATAAGTAATTTTAAATAAATGAATTAGAAAATAAATCTCATTTTCAAATCTCATCAGAATGAATGAATGAGTGATTAACTCTGCTTGAAGGAAACCTGATGATAAATCAGATTAAAAGTGAGTAAGATTTTCACAGGAAAATAAGGCATTTTAGGAAAACAGACAAGATGGGTAAATTTATGGAAGCCTGAGGCATGAGCCTGTTTCAAGCGTTAGGGAAAGAATTTTTATTCTTTTTGTTACAGACCATAAATCTTTAGCAAAAAATTATGGATTAAAGTTGGAAAAAAGAACGTTGGAAAAAATGGTAAAGAATCTTATACTCTAGGCTAAATAAATTTTATTTCATTATAGCTTAAAATGCATGTTATTTAAATTTATTTCCATCTTAAACCTCAAAATGAGAATAACTTGAAGTGCTTTGCCTACTTTATAAGTTGTTTAATAAGGATGTCAGTCTAAAAACAAGAAACCTCTTCAAGAGGCAAAGCATTTATTTGGAATCAAGGAAATTTAAGGCACACAGATTTAGAGAAAAAACCAAATAGGGTTTTGACTTTGAAAGGTGTACTCAAAGTTTTTACGGGCAAAAAAGAAGATTAGGTAAGTTCTTTTTAAGAAGAGTTTATTGATGCTGACAAACAGGGCTAGATTTATATGTCACTAATTGGTCAGAAAAAAATGGTCAGTAGGCTAAGTAAGGTTCAGTTTTATCAATCTTTTCAAACAGGATTTTCTTATTCTGCTGACTTCTTGGAAAGTTGGAGGTTTGTTCCAGTTCAAAGATTTAGGAAATGGGATGTGCAAGGTAGATCCTCTGAAATGGTTGATTTGGCTCAATTTCTTTTTAATTTTTTTAATTTTTTTTTATAAACATGTATTTTTATCCCCAGGGGTACAGGTCTGTGAATCGCCAGGTTTACACACTTCACAGCATTCACCGAAGCACATACCCTCCCCAATGTCCATAACTCCAACCCCCCTTCGCCCAACCCCCCTCCCCCCAGCAACCCTCAGTTTGTTTTGTAAGATTAAGAGTCACTTATGGTTTGTCTGATTTGGCTCAATTTTAAAAAAGGTTCTACTTATGTCAGTTTTCACATTTTCCCATTTTGATCTTTTCCTGAAGACATCCTTGATCAATCATTTGAATTGGGTTTTCTCATTTTTGTTTTCAATCTCTGATTGTCAGGAAGATTCTTTAATCCCTCTTTGCCAGGAAGTCTCAATCCTGGTGTGTCACATCCTATTTTGGAGGGAAAGTAGTATAATTGGGAGCCTTTCTGCCACATCTGAGCAACAAAAGCACCAAACTGGAGGAAAGCTTGTGGCCACCTCCTATGAAATAAACAACGGTTGCTAAAGTTCCTTTCATTGACTAAATAAGTATTACAAATCAGTTCAAAACATTGGATTACCATTACTCCATGGAATTTTTACACTACTGTAAAAACAATAGAAACAGAGTCTTATAATAATAACTATCTCTAGAATCACAAGCAAAACGTTAACTCCCAAGTTGTAGAATAGTTCTAAACTATGAGATTATACCTAAGGGTTTTCAACTACCTAAGTCAAAAGACTTGTAACCAGTGGTTTTGTTCTTTTAGTTTTGTATCATGTTTCAAGCAATCTTAAAGAATGTATCCAAGTACAGTAGTTGGTATTAGCAATGGTACAGAAGCCATCTTGCTTTAGTCAAGAGCAACTCTGTTATCCAAAACAAGTGGAGGGAGAGAATTTAAAGATTATTTTGGGGCAGCTATTGCCTTAGCAGTAAGTAGATTCGGCAGTTTATACTAAACTTTTAGATACATTTCAGATCATAGATTCATTCAAGCCACCATGAAAAAAAGATTCCCCCAAAATTTTATTCTTTCATTGTTAGAGATACCATCTGAAAATCTTCATTTTATTCTCTGATGTAGATTTAAGAGTGATGTCCAAAGCTAAATCTCTGATTAGGTAATGAAATAGACATGACCAATTATTCAACTGTGCATAAACTCCAAGTTCCTTTGAAATTAAACAATGTGTACTCCATATGTTTTTCCATCATATACAAGTAAAAATATGTCCTAAGGAGGCACAGATCATGGAATTATCATAACGAGATTGACTGAACCAAGGATCTGAATGATGCAAGCAATTAAGATAGCTATATGCAGGTGGAGTGAAGTTATATCGGGACAAAGAAGTAAAGGTTGCAGAGGGAAAACTTAGAATCTGGGATATATGACAAGCTTAACGTTCCATTTGTACAAATGTTATCTCTTAAATCTCTAGAGGTTTGAATTGATAGGCTAGAAGTTCAGAATGTATCCAGGTAGATTTTACATGATGTTTTACATAATTAGCACAATAATTTAGGGGAGGAATGAGAGAGATTGGTGGTAATTAAATGTATGGGAGGATCTCTAGGTTCATGTATTGAGCGAGGCTCCTGATGACAAACCCAATAATTAGTCAAATTTCCTTCATATGGAAGGAAATTGGATATGAGGACAAGGGAGTTATCCTTCCAGGCAGACTGAGAAGGAAAAGTAAAGATAGCCACTAGAGCAGGTATTCGACTTCTTACATTAAGATAAAAATAGTCTTCCTTTGCAAGATAGAAAGGAACTGCTCAAAAATAAATACAAAGAATGTAAGTTCAATAGCTAACACTGTAATTACAATGTTTTCTGTAAAGGCAGGATCCTTATGGTACATTTCAAATCCAAAGATTAATAAGGTGAACCTTTTTTAGGAGGCAATTAACAGAAGAAGGGCAAGCAGGGGGAATAATATCCCGAAGATTATAGGAATTTTCATTGAAATACTCTAAGTCCCAGAGCCACTGACTAATTTTGTTGGAAGGAGTTACAGGGAGTCTAGTATACAACTTATAAGTAAGAGAATACTGATAGTATGAGCAAGAACCTTGGTATACAGGCCTGGCCCAGAATCTCCAGAAAGCTGTCGAGGTCATATGTCATCTGTTTCAATTACTGGTGAGCTTTAATTTTAATTCTCCCTTTGATTCAGTAGTCCAGCAGGGAGTAGGGACTTTCTTTAAATGAGAAACATGAATCCAAGAATCAATACCTTTTAGTTTGCAGCACAAGGGTTAGTTAAGAGTACCTGATTTGGTCCTTTCCATATAAATTGTAAGGAATCCTTTCGGAGATGTCGCTTCCAATAAACAAAAGGAACTGGTCGTGGGTTGTGTTTTATTTGTCTCCCAGGAGTGTGATGTGAAAAGATTGTTCTCCAGGGCATGATTTTTGTCTGGGGCCTTAATCAGTCCCTTGCAAAAGTGGAGAATATCTCCTTTAATTAATTGAACATCAAATGCAGCCAGGGCCAGATTCATAGGTCTCCCAGTTACAAGCTCCAGGGGAAAGAGCTTATGTTTTTGGAAGGGAGCAGCTCTTAAATTCTATAGGACTATAGGAACTGCTTTAGGCCAAGTCAATTTTAATGTTTCCATAAATTTAGCCAATTGTGTTTTAATGATGCCATTTGTCCTTTCCACCAATCCATAGGACTGAGGGTGGTAGGTACAATGGAAATGCTGTAATATAAGCCAAAGAAAGTACATTTGCTTCACGACGTGGCCAGTAAAGTGTGTTCTTCTGTCACCATGCAATTCCAAGGGTATGCCCCAACCAGGTATTATCTTTAGTAACAACACGTTTGCAACAGCTGAGGCAGTTGCACACCAGCAAGGAAATGCCTCAACCCAATGAGAAAACATACAGCTCACAACAAAGACTTAGTTGCAACCATGACAAGGTGGCACTTGGATAAATCCATTTGCTGGATCTCAAAAGGCCGACTAGGTAAATCAAAATGTCTGAGAGCTGTCTGAATCATTTTCCCTGGGTGAAATTTTGGACAAATAGTGCAGGTTAACAGTGCTTCCTTAGCAGCCTTAGAAACATTTCCCACCAGTATTGCTTCAAAAAGCTTATAGTTTGTCAGTTGCCCAGTGAGTCATTTGATGGGTTATTTCAAGTAGTTGTTTTGATGTGTGTGTGTGTGTGTTTCAGAGATTCTGGGAATATTGGTTTGTTACTTGGGCTGTACAATGAATTTGTTAAGGAACTGAAAATGCAATTGTCAGTCCAATAAAGTTTTTCTCTGTGTGGTACACTGGACCAGGTATCGTTTGCAGTAAGGTTCAAATCTTCTGAAAAAATAGTATTTGCTATGAAGTTATTAACTTCAGTGGAACTTAAGGCAGGCTCTTTTTGCTGCTTGATCATCTCAATTATTTCCTATAGCCTAATCTGATTCTAATTTTGAATACCCAGAGAACTTGATAAGGGGGGGATTCCATTGAATCTAAAATTTCAATGACAAATGCTATATTTTTAATTTCATATCCTCCAGAGATTAAGAACCCTGTTTCCAAGAAAAACCAAAATCATGAACAACAAAGGCATAGTGACTGTTTTTCCTTTTGCTGAAACATAAAACCGCTACATAGTAGAATAGAATTCTGCCTGTTGTGCCAAAGTAGCCATTGGTAAAGGAGCTGCTTCCGTTATTTGGAAGGGAGTGGTAATAATGCAACCATCCAGCACAGTTATTTCCTTTCATTATCCCTTAGAAAAGAACCATCAGTAAACCAAGAGTTCACATGAATAGCAGAGTTTTCTGAAAGTCATCTCTAGGTGTTAGCTGTTGGTCAGTCAAGGTTAGACAGTCATGGTGTGTCTAGTCAACAGGCAAAGGGAGAAGAGTTTAAGGGAGACTTCTTGGTGGGACTGGGTCCAAACACTATGGGTTGCAGAGGAGTGCCAGGGACCTTGTCTGAGGCTCCTCTCCTCCTCTCTCTAGCATGCCAGGCGGGGTGGAGCCAGGCAGTGGCAAAGGTTTTCCGCCCTTCCCTCGGAGGTCACCTGGGACCCACGAGGTAGGTGCCCTGACACTACTGCACAGAAGTCCCCAGTGCCTGAGATAGGAAGTGCAAACAGGGTGGTGAGTGAGCAGTGAGCCACCAGAGCGGCCCCAGTGCCGGCCTCCTACATGCAGGAGGCAAGAGGTTTTGTGGAGGAGGTGACAACTGTAATCTAAATAAGTAAATAAATAAATGGATGAATGAGTAAATGAAGCGAGATTTAATGTACAGAGAAGTTAAAGTTAGAAGAGGTGAGTCAGCTTGCAGGAAGATGTCGAGTGTAATGGGAATTTAATCAAGCTTCTGTTCAAGAAGCAAATGGTTAAAAGAGAGCCCACCACTGTCTCTTGTGTTGATTTGGTAAAAGCTGCTGTGGCTGAAGTAGCTCTCATGCAAAGAGAAAGTCCATAGACTACTGGGTCTAATAATGCTGGCCGTGACAGCAAAGAGGTCTATCCTAACCTCTCTATT
Source organism: Mustela lutreola (assembly GCF_030435805.1). Taxonomy (NCBI): domain Eukaryota; kingdom Metazoa; phylum Chordata; class Mammalia; order Carnivora; family Mustelidae; genus Mustela; species Mustela lutreola. The sequence goes on from NC_081295.1 coordinate 110,595,443, forward strand.
TTTGAGTATGGACAACCAAGGTATTTCCTTCTTTCTTGGTATAAAAAGGAAAAATTAAGGCTGTTAATAAGGGACCCCAATGCAGGAGGGCTGAGGAGTCCTTTTAATTGGGCAAAAGTCATGAGACTATTTCCTCCCTTTATATAGTATCTAATTAGTCAGATTTTAGTTAAGAGTTGCACAGCTAGAGACAGTTTTGATATCTAGTTCCTACAGTATCCTACAATGCTTAAAAATTCTTAAAAGTGTCCCTTGGCTTTGGCTGTGGGAAGCTTAGAATGCCTGGAGTCTGCTGGATTTTTAAAGAGGAGACCTCAGTAAGTGATTAAATGTACCAAATATTTAGCTTGAGTCGAATGAACTGAATTTTTTCTTTGAGACTTTGTCACGGCCATCACCTTTATTTGCTAACAGTTTAAGAAGGTGGATACATCCTTCACTACAAGTGGAGAAAAAGAAAAGATCAACATAATGTATAAGGGTTTTTGTTTTGTTTTGTTTTTGTTTTTGTGGGAAAATACCATCTGCCAAATCTTCATGGAGGCTTGTGAAAAAAAATAAGAAAGACTATCTAGTTTAGTGGCATCACACTCCAATCACATTATTGTGATTGTGATGAAAGCAAATAAAAATTGGCTTTTGGGGATCCACAGGGATACTATATAGGCACTACAAAAATCAATTATAGTGAAAAACTTACTCTTTGTAGGAATGGAAGTTGGAAAGTGTGAAGGTTATGGAGAACTTGGTGTCAGGAAGTGAAAGTGTTATTGATATCTTTGTGGTCCTGGACAAACCTCTACCCTTGTCCATGAAGTTTCTTCGCAGAAAGGATGAGTGTACTACAAGGACTGATACAAGAGACTGTAAGGTTTTGAGCCTTGCATTCCTCTATGATTGGTTCTATTCCTGCAATAGCTTCAAGATTTAAAGGGTATGGCCTGATATTAGGACAGGGTTTGCTTGGATCAACTTGAATCTTTACTGGGGAAGCTGAATGGATCTGCCTGGTATCTGTTGTGGTTTTTGCCCTAAGTCCTTTAGGGACTTTTTCTAAGAGATTTAAGTTCTCAGTGTCCTTATTTGCTGATTTAAGTGGAAAGACTGTTAGGGGTATTGAATGGTTTCCAATGCTGCCAGTTGAAGGAAAGGTTGAACTGATTTTAAGAATTATTTCACTTTTTTGGGAAAAAGAGGTAGCAGTGTGCTATTTTTCTAAGAAGTCTCCTTCAAAGTAGATGGACAGGCACTGAGTGGACTAGTAAAAAGGAATGCCTGTCCTGAAGAGGGCCTAACTGAAAAGAAAAGGAAAGAGACTTAGAAGATGTGAAGGGTTTATTAGAAATTCCCACCAATGGAATTTTTTCAGTTCTCCTATTAAGGGATTGTTTGAGGATGAATTCAGAGGAGTTGTGACAGTGTCTGTTAAAATTGTAAGAACCTCACTTCCAGTCATTACAGAAGTTTCACCGAGATGATTAAGGGGTGAAATCAGAAAGACCTCTTATTTTCTGGGAGCAGAGGGGTTGAGGGCTTTGTGTTAGAGGATTGCCTTTAGCGTTTCTGTTTAAGGCAATCCTTTTTCCAGTGTCTAGATTTTTTACAAACATGACAAATATTTGTAGGAGAAGCTATTGGTCTAGTTTTTGATTTCCATGGACAATGAGAGGAGGCAGACATCTGTTAGAGTTGTAAATTTAGATTTTATTTGACTTTTGTTAGCTAGTGTCCTCAAGGGTTCTAGCTAATTGATTGGCTGGGCTGACTTGATCAGGGTAAACATTGTCTCCCATTTCATCCCAGTTTTTTTGTTTGTTTGTTTTGTTTTGTTTTTTTACCAGTAGAGAGAATTCACAACAGAAGCCATTTGCAAACATGGAATTGAAGGCCATCTGGGTGGAATCAACATCTAAAGGAAGGCCCGAGTTTTCCTTAAAAACAATTTAAAACTTATTATAGCAGTCAAAACTGCTTTATCAAGCTTTTGAGTATTTGTTTGGATTTTATTCCAGTCAATGACTTTAGAGAAGACACGGGGAATGGCTTCATGTAAAGTTTTAGCAATCCACCCAACAAGTACCCTGTCCTTTGGTAAGATCATTGGAGATGATCTAATGGCATTCAGCTTCAGCATCCACTATTGAGCTTGACCCTTTCCAACAAATAGATGGACCAACATTTAAAGATCAGATAAACCAGAATGATAGTTTTGGATGAAAATATTAAATTTATCAGCAAACTGATGAAGATCTTCAGAAACTCTTGAAAACTCCTTAGAAATAGCTCTCAACTCAGCCTTCATCTAGGGAGCATACAAAATGTTCATGACTGTAAGTTTCAGATCTAACCTTGAAAAGGTATATTGGAAAAGGACAATGTGAAGATGATGAAATAGAAGGATCTAGAGAGACCTTGGGATCTTGGGGGTAAAGAGGGAGTTTGGCCATAGAGGGACAAAAAGAAGTAGAAGAGGGAGAGGGAGAGCAACCTGAGGCACCAGAAGGAGGTGAAGAGAATAATTTTTTTTAAGACCTTATGATTCTTTTCTAATTCAGATTTTTTCTCTATTAATTTGGAAACAGTATTCTGAAAAGAGGCAATCAGTCTTGAGTTCATTTTAAAGTTTCCAAATACCAATTAAGCATCCCATTTGAATTTGTCTGGTTTTAAATCCATGGTTCTAAAGTCTAATTCTGTGAGTTCCAAGGAGCCACAAAGTGTCCACTGTAACTGCTAATTATCTTTGGAATTTTAGGTTCACTGAGATAAATATTTATAAGAAGAAGGATCAAAGTTCTTAAACATAAAACCAGCTGAAGTTGCTGAAGAAAGAACCTCTTGAAGAAACTTAGAATAAGAAACCAATTCAAGAGGTTGGCACTTATTTGGGATCAAGGAATTGATATTTGGGGTACACAGATTTAGATAGAAGCCCAAACAGTGTCCTCCTTACAGGAGGTGGACTCAGGGGTTTTATGGACATAAAAGAAGATCAAATAAGTTGTTTTTAAAAAGAGTTTATTGTTCTGATAAGTAGGGTTAGATTTATACATCATGTACATCACTACTGGTCAGGCAAAGTGGTCACTAAGAAAAAGTTCATTTTTGTCAGTCTTTTCAAATGGGATTTTCTCATTCTTGCTGACTTCTTAGAATGTTGAAACGTGGCCCAGTGCAAAGGTTTAGGAAATAGGACATGCAAGGCAATTCCTCTGAAATACCTACTCCAATTCTGTTTTCATTTACTATTATTATTATTTTTATTTTATTTGAGACAGAGAGAAAGTGAGAGAGAGAGCACAAGCAGGGTGAAGGGCAGAGCACTAAGCAGGCCCTTTACTGAGCAGGGAGCCTGATGTAGGATTTGATCCCATGACTCCAGGATCATGACTTGAGCTGAAGGCAGACACTTAACCCACTTAGCCACCCAGGAGTCCTTCATCTCTGTTTATAAAATGGCTGAAATAGGGGTGCCTGTGTCACTCAGTGTGTTAATCATCTGCCTTTGGCTCAGGTCATGATCTCATGGTTTTGGGATTGAGCCTCACATCAGCAGGGAGCTCAGCAGGGAGCCTGCTTCCCCTTCTCTCTCTGCCTGCCTCTCTGACTACTTGTGATATCTCTTTCTGTGTGAAATAAATAAATAAAATCTTAAACAAAAAATCTGTGCCCCCAAAATAAATAGATAGATAGATAGATAGATGATAATAAAGTGGTTGAAATATGGAAACATCCCAAATGTGTGTTGACTAATGAATGGATAAATATTCCAATATATATTGGAATATAATTCAGCTACCAAAAAGAGTGAAATCTTCCCATTTGCAACAGCATGAATGGATTTAGAATTTCATATGCTAAATGAAATAAGTCAGTGAGAGAAAGACAAATACCATATGATTTCACTTATATGTGGAATTTAAGAAACAAAACAGATGAACATATAGGAAGGGGAAAAAAGAAAGAGGCAAATCAGAAAACAGACTTAACTAAAGAGAACAAACTGAAGGTTACTAGAGAGGAGGTAAGTGAGGGGATGGGCTAAATGGGTGATTGGGATTAAGGAGGGCACTTTTGATGGGCACTGGGAGTTTTATGTAAGTGATGAATCACTAAATTTTATACCAGAAATTTTAAAAAATAAAAATAAAAATGGCTCTTCTTATTTCATTTTTCATAAGCAAAGTTGTATAATTAATTTAAATATACTTAAGAAATGTTATTTAAATATGAGGACTTATTAATAAGTTATATAACAGAATTAGAGAATAAAATTACTGGGCACTTAAATATACAAATAAAGGACAAATATCGGATGGGGCATAGCATGGGAGATTTATTGTATTATCCTATTATTATTTGACAAAATGTTTTATATCTATATTTTTATGATCATCCCCTACCCCATCATTGCTGTTTTTAAGTATTCCTCCATCATTTTTGCATAACGTATTACATGTTAATATAATTAGAAGAAAGGACAATATAATGTGTTGCTCCCAATAGTGTACTTTGTCAAAGTTTAATTTATTTAATATTTTTGATTATTCTAATTTCTAATTAATGGTGTGTTAGTAGTTTTGAGTGAATCCCTTAAGTTCTTGGTGTCATGGGTTCCTATTCATTTTATGTAAAACATTGGACAGAGAGATACTTTCTGTAGGTAAAAAAAGGTGAAAATTAAATATTTTCAAGTGGAACTCACAGTATAAAAAGTTAATGAAATTGATTTTGAATCCCAATTATTTTTATGGTCCTTAGTTGTATAAATTAGATTAAACATTCGAAGAAAAAAAGCCCATTGATATCATCTTATTCTCTGTGGAGCAGATGTCCTTGTCATACAAAAACATTAAAACCAGCAAGACTGTGAAATGTGTCTACATTAACATCACGGTTTTAGAATATTTCTCATGTTATGTAATATATTTTACTATGCCAAGCCTTATAGTATAGTGTTTATGTGTACATGTTTCATTCAGACACAACTGGATTTAACATCTGGCCATGTTGTTTACTGTCTGAGTGAGTTAAAGTCTGTCAGTTTACCTTATCCAAGTCATATATCCCCTTTCAGCAATGTTCAGGTAACAATGTCTACACAAAGGTTATTGTATATTAAATAACATATGTATAGGACTAAATTTTATAATACATAGTAAGTCTTGGTTGTTAAAACACTCTAGTGTCTAAAAGATGCTATAATATTGAAGATTTTCCAAAAAATATTTAATGATAACCATCTCTAAGATGTAATTTTTATTGAAGTCTTTTAGAACTTTAGATAGTGTTATATATTCCCTACACCCATCCCAATGAAAGGTTAAAAATATATATATAATATATATATATATATGAAAGGTTAAATATATATATAAAATATGTATATATAAAATTGTATGTATCTTAAAGATTTTATTTATTTATTTATTTATTTGAGAAAGTTAAGACAAAACTTCTCAATATTATATGACCAAGGAACTTTCTTCCTTATTCTACTTTTTTTTTCATTTATTTTTTTATTAACATGCAGTGTATTATTAGCCCCAGGGATACAGACCAGTGAATTGTCAGGCTTACACACTTCACAGTACTCACCATAGCACATACCGTCCCCAATGTCCATAACCCCACCACCATCTCCCTACCCCTGCCCAGCAACCCTCAGTTTGTTTTGTGAGATTAAGAGTCTCTTATGGTTTTTCTCCCTCCCTATACCACCTTGTTTCTTTTATTTTTCTTCCCAAACCCCAAATACCCCACTTTGCCACTCAAATTCCTCATATCAGTGAGATCATATATAATTTATATATAATATAATTTTCTTTCTCTGATTGACTTACTTTGCTCAGCATAATACCCTCTAGTTCCATCCACATCATGGCAAATGGCAAGATTTCATTTCTTTTGATGGCTGCACAATATTCCATTGTGTATATTATATATATATATATACACACACACACACACGTATATATATATATTTATATATCTCACTTCTTTATCCATTCATCTGTTGATGGGCATCTAGGTTCTTTCCATAGTTTGGTTATTGTGGACATTGCTGCTATAAACATTCAGGTGCATTCTTCAAATCACTATATTTGTGTCTTTAGTGTAAATACCCAATAGTGCAGTTGCTGGGTCATGGGTTACCTCTATTTTCAACATTATGAGGAACTTCCATGCTGTTCTCCAGAGTGGCTGCAGCAGCTTGTATTTCCACCAATAGTGTAGGAGGATTCCCCTTTCTCCACATCCTCACCAGCATCTGTCATTTCCTAACTTCTTAATTTTAGCCATTCTGGCTGGTGTGAGGTGGTATTTCATTGTGGTTTTGATTTGTATTTCCCTGATGCTGAGTGATGTGGAGCACTTTTTCATGTGTCGGTTGGCCATCTGGATGTCTTTTTTGCAGAAATGTTTGTTCATATCCTCTAGCCATTTCTTGACTGGACTTTTGTTCTTTGGTTGTTGAGTTTGATAAGTTCTTTATAGCTTTTGGATACTAGCCCTTTATCTGATATGCCATTTGCAAATATCTTCTCTCATTCTATCAGGTGCCTTTTGGTTCTGTTAACTGTTTCCTTTGTTGTGAAAAAGCTTTTGATCTTGATAAAGTCCCAATAGTTCATTTTTGCCCTTGCTTCCCTTGCCTTTGACAATATTCCTAGAAAGAAGTTGCTGTGGCTGAGGTCGAAGAGGTTGCTGCTTATATTCTCCGCAAGGATATTGATGGATTCCTGTCTCACATTGAGGTCTTTCATCAATTTGGAGTCTATTTTTGTGTGTGGTGTAAGAAAATGGTCCAGTTTCATTTTTCTGCATGTGACTGTCCAATTTTCCCAACACATTTGTTGAAGATACTGTCTTTTTTCCATTGGACATTCTTTCCTGCTTTGTCAAAGACTAGATGACCATAGATTGAGGGTCTATTGCTGGGCTTTCTATTCAGTTCCATTGATCTATGAGTTTTTGTGCCAGTACCATAGTGTCTTGATGATGACAGCTTTGTAATAGAGCTTGAAGTCTGGAATTGTGATGCCACCAACTTTGGATTTCTTTTTCAACATTCCTCTGGCTATTTGAGGTCTTTTCTGGTTCCATATAATTTTTAGGATTATTTGTTCCATTTCCTTGAAAAAAAAATGATGGTATTTTGATAGGGATTACATTAAACATGTAGATTGCTTTAGGTCGCATAGACATTTTCACAATATCTGTTCTTCCAATCCAGGAGCATGGAACATTATTCCATTTCTTTGTGTCTTCCTCAATTTCTTTCATGAATACCTTTTAGTTTTCTGAGTATAGATTCTTTGCCTCTTTGATTAGGCTTGTTCCTAGGTATCTTATGGTTTTGGGTGCAATTGTAAATGGGATAGACTCCTTAATTTCTCTTTGTTCTGTCTTGCTGTTGGTGTATCGAAATGCAACTAATTTCTGAGCACTGATTTTATATTCTGAAACTTTACTGAATTCTTGTACAAATTCTAGCAGATTTGGAGTGGAGTCTTTTGAGCTTTCCACATATAGTATTATACCATCTGCAAAGAGTGATAGTTTGACTTCTACTTTGCCAGTTTAGATTCCTTTATTTTATTTTTGTTGTCTATTTGCTGAGGATAGGACTTCTAGTACTATGTTGAATAGCAGTGGTGATAATGGCCATCCCTGCCATGTTCCTGACCTTAGCAGAAAAGCTCTCAGTTTTTCTCCACTGAGGATGATATTTGCTATGGGATTTTTGTTTTGTTTTGTTTTTATTTTTTTATTTTTTTTTTTTTAATAAATGGCTTTGATGATATTGGATATGTACTCTCTATCCCTACACTTTTGAGAATGATATTTGTTGTGGGTTTTTTTTTTTTTTTAATGGCTTTGATGATGTTGAGGTATGTAGTCTATCCCTACACTTTGAAGAGTTTTGATAGAGAAAGGATGCTATATTTTGTCAAATGCTTTTTCAGCATCTATTGAGAGTATCATATGGTTCTTGTTCTTTCTTTTATTAATGTATTGTATCACATTGATTTGCAGATGTTGACCCAAACTTGCAGCTCTGGAATAAATCCCACTTGGTCATGGTGAATAATTCTTTTAAAGTGCTGTTTGATCCTATTGGCTAGTATTTTGGTGAGAATTTTCACATCTGTGTTCATCAAGGATATTGGTCTGTAATTCTCTTTTTTGATGGGGTCTTTGTCTGATTTTGGGATAAAGGTAATGCTGACCTTATAAAATGAGTTTGGAAGTTTTCTTTTCATTTTATTTTTTAGAACAGTTTCAGGAGTATAAGAATTAATTCTTCTTTAAATATTTGGTTGACTTCCCCTGGAAAGCTGTCTGGCTCTGGACTCTAGTTTGTTGGGAGATTTTTGATAACTGTTTCAATCTCCTTACTGGTTACTCCTCCTCCTCCTCCTGAACCTCTGTTCAGGTTTTCTATTTCTTCCTGGTTCAGTTGTGGTAGTTTATATTTCTCTAGGGATGCATCCATTTCTTTCAGATTGTCAAATTTGCTCACATATAGTTGCTCATAATATGTTCATATAATTGCATTTCTTTGGTGTTGGTTGTGATCTCCCTATTTTATTCATGATTTTATTTATTTGGGTCCTTTATCTTTTCTTTTTGATAAGTCTGGCCAGAGGTTTATCAATCTTATTAATTCTTTCAAAGAACCAACTCCTACTTTCTTTGATTTGTTCTACTGGGTTTTTTTGTTTGTTTGTCTCTATTTCATTGATTTGTGCTCTGCTCTTTATGATTTCTGTTCTCCTGCTGAGTTAGGCTTTCTTTGTTGTTCTTTCTCCAGCTACTTTAGGTGTAGGGTTAGGTTGTGTACTTGAGACCTTTCTTGTTTCTTGAGAAAGGCTTGTATCACTATATATTTTCCTCTCAGGACTGCCTTGGCTGTGTCCCACAGATTTTGAACAGTTGTGTTTTCATTATCATTTGTTTCCATGATTTTTTTCAATTCTTTTTTAATTTCCTGGTTGACCCATTCATTCTTAGTAGGATGCTCTTTAGCCTCCATGTATTTGGGTTCTTTCCAACTTTCCTCTTGTGATTGAGTTCTAGCTTGAGAAGATTGTGGTCTTAAAATATACAGGGAATGATCCCAATCTTTTGGTACCAGTTGAGACCTGATTTGTGACCCGGGATGTGATTTATTCTGTAGAATGTTCCATGTGCAGGAGAGAAGAATGTGTATTCTGTTGCTTTGGGATGGAATGTTCTGAATATATCTGTGATGTCCATCTGGTCCAGTGTGTCATTTAAAGCCTTTATTTCTTCATGATCTTTTGCTTGGATGATCTGTCCATTTCAGTGAGGGGACTGTTAAAGTTTCCTACTATTATTGTATTATTGTCAATTAGTTTCTTTGATTTTGTTATTAAGTGGTTTATATAGTTGGCTTCTCCCATGTAAGGGGCATAGATATTTAAAATTTTTATATCTCCTTGTTTGACAGACCCTTTGGATATGATATACTGTCCTTCCTCATCTCTTATTATTGTCTTTGGCTTAAAATCTAATTGATCTGATATAAGGATTCCTACCCCAGCTTTCCTTTGATGCCCATTAGCAAGTAAATTGGTTTTCACCCCCTCCCTTTAAATCTGGAGGTGTCTTTGGGTCTAAAATGAGTTTCTTATAGACAACATATTGATGGGTTTTGGTTTTTTATCCATTCTGATACTCTGTGTCTTTTGATTGGGGCTTTTGGCCCATTTAAATTCAGGGTAACTATTGAAAAATATGAATTTAGTGCCATTGTATTGCCCATAAGGTGTCTGTTACTGTATATTGTTTCTGTTCCTTTCTGGTCTACTATTTTTAGGCTCTCTCTTTGTTTAGAGGACCCTTTTCAGTATTTTATGTAGGGCTTGTTTGGTATTTACAAATTCTTTTAGTTTTTGTTTGTCCTGGGAGCTTTTTATCTCTTATATTTTTAATGATAGCCTACCTGGATATAGTATTCTTGGCTGCATGTTTTTCTCATTTAGTGCTCTGAATATATTATGTCAATTTTTTCTGGCCTGCAGGTTTCTGATATTTACCATTGTATGTTTCAGTCTTCTTGTCCTAAGCTGCTTTCAGGATTTTCTCTTTGTCACTAAGACTTGTAAGTTTTACTATTAGATGACGAGGTCTGGACCTATTTTTACTGATTTTGAGGAGGATTCTGTGCCTCCTGGATTTTGATGCTTATTCCCTTTGCCATATTAGGAAAATACTCTACAATAATTCTCTCCAGTATACCTCCTGCCTCCCCCTTCTTCTGGAATCCCAATTATTTTAATATTGTTTCATCTTATGGTATCACTTATCTCTCAAATTCTCCCCTCGTGGTCCAGTCATTTGTTTCTCCTTTGCTCAGCTTCTTTATTCTCCCTCATTTGGTCTGCTATATTACTAATTCTCTCTTCTGCCTCATTTATCCTAGAAGTAAGAGCCTCCATTTTTTTATTGCACCTCATTAATAGCTTTTTTTAATTTCAGCTTGGTTAGATTTTAGTTCCTTCATTTCTTCAGAAAGGGCTTTTATTTCTCCAGACAGGGTTTCTCTAATATCTTCCATGCCTTTTTCAAGCCCAGCTAGCACCTTGAGAATCATCATTCTGAACTCTAGATCTGACATATTGTCAATGTCCATATTGATTAGGTTACTCGCCTTCAGTACTGTCTCTTCTTTTTTGTTTTGTTTTGTGGTGAGTTTTTCTGCCTTGTCATTTTATCCAGATAAGAATATATGAACAAGAGAATAAAATACTAAAAGAGTGACAAAGACCCTAGAAAAATGTATGCCAACCAAATCAGAAGAGACCCCAAAACAGGGGGAGAAGTTTATTTATTTGTTTATTTTTAATAATTAAACATATGTATTAGACTGGTGACTAGAACAGAGCCACCCACTTGATTTTGGGTGTATTTTGGACTCTTAGAAGAAACTATATCCTAAAATTTTAAAGAAAGAAAAACGTGTGTATATATATATATAACTGTAAAGATGCAAATTAAAAAAAATTCTAAAAAACGAAATGATAAGATAAGTTGGTTGGAAAATGAAATAAAAAGAATTGGAGAGAATTTGCTCAGGCTGAGGCTAGAACAATGCCCTGTACTAGATTTAGGATATATTTTGATCTATTAGAAGACATTGTATCTCAAAAAATTTTTAGAAGAAAAAACCCTATATGTATACAAAAATAAATAAATAAAGTTAGATACAATGAGGGATACAATATGACTATAACAATGCAGGTTTAAAAAAATTTTAGAAGGGTATTGTTAAGATAAACTAGTTAAAAGTGTTCAAAGTGGAAAGAGGAAAAAAAAATAGAATAAGAAAAACAAAATAAAAAAAATTTCTTTAACTTTGCAAGACTAAATAATCATGGGGAGAAAACCATCAATTCCATGCTTTGTTTTCCCTTCCTCTGTAATTCTGCTGTTCTCCTTGACCAGTGAGCTTGGACTTGGCTAGATGTTCTTACTGATCTTCTGGGGGATGTGCCTGTTGTAGTGATTCTCAAATGTCTTTATCCCAGGGAACTGTGCCACCCTTGCCAGGGGCCAGGCTAAGTAAACTGCTTGGGCTCACTCTTGGAAGCTTTTGTTCCCTGAATGCTTCCCATAGAGCTCTGGAGGACAGGAATGAAAATAGCGACCTCCCAATCTCTCACCAGAGGGAGCCAAGAGCTCAGGGCCCCATTCCTCAGTGCAACCTCAGAGAAAAGCAGTCAATCACTCCTGTTTCCCTGGTCTCCAGCTGCCCTCTGAGCTCACCAGCCTGTGACTAAGCATTTCCATCTCTGGCACACAGCCCCATTTGGAGTTTCCAAACATAGCAGATTCCTGCCATTCTGCTCTTCTGGCAGATAAAGGTGGAACTTCTTGGATCTGCCACTTGTAGTGTCCCTTTCAGAAAGTGGTCGATTTTCTGTTTCTGTAATTGCTGCTCTTCTTCTCTTTGATCTCCTGTTAGGTTTGTAGGTGTTTGAAATGGTTTGATAACTATCTAACTGGATTCCTGTGACCTGATGTCATCTCAGTCTGCTACTCCTCTGCCATCTTGACTTCTCCCTCCATTATTCTCCTTTTGTGTGTGGGTGTGTGGTAGTAGTTATAACTATAATCATATTATGGAAAGGCTAAAACCACACTTAATTGTCTTGCTCCCCTACTCAAACCCTGCAAAGTTTTTTCATCACACCAGAGTAAAAATCCGTTTCTCCATGGTTTACAAAGAACTACATGATTAAGCTCCTGATCTTCTTTCTTTATTTATTTTCTGATTTTCCTCAGGTTCATTCCACTTAAACCACACTGAGTGCTTCTGCTCCAAGAATTTTCCCTTATTGTCATCAATATGTGAAATAGTTTTTTTCTCAAATAGTTGCAACTTTATTCAATTGTCTCCTCAAAATTCTCTCTACCATTCTATCCATAATGGCACTCCTGTGAAACTATCTTGTTCCTACTTCCTTTATATTTTTTTCTAATATTCATCACATACTACCTGAAAATTATACCCAATATTTATATCATCAATTTCTGTGTCACACCCAAATCATAAAATAATCACTTAGGGCTCTCTTGTTTATTTCTATTATCCGTCAGTATGTAAAATATGATCAACATATAGTAAAACTCAAATATTTCTGAAATATTTAGCACACAGCTTACCAGAATTTGGAACTTAAAAGTTACACCTAAAACAAATAAATATACTAATTTAAAAAAGATTTTATTTATTTATTCATGAGAGAATGAGAAGCAGAAGTTGAGGGAGAAGCAGGCTCCCTGCTGAGCAGAGAGCTAGAGGCAGGACTTTATTCCAAGACTCTGGGATCATGACCAAAGGCAGACACTTAACTGACTGAGCCACCCATGCATCCATAAATACAGTATAAATTAATTTAAATAAAATCAGTTTTGAGTTATCTATATTTTATGTTATCTATAAATTAGGTGTGATTAAGTTAGTTCTTCTAATATTGATTTTGAAGTAACAAAAATTTTTTTGTAACACATCTGATGAGAAAGATGAAACTTACAAAAGATGGGGAAATTATATCTTGACTTATTCCTAAAATAATGAATAGAAAGAAAAAAAATATTGTAAAGAATACTAAAGACACTATACACAAATGCTTTTTTTGTTTAAAGTGTTCAAAGACTCTTTTTGGTTCTAATTAGTGGAAATTAAATTTGAATTATTTGTGTTTGCATCTCTTCTCTTATTGACAGTAGTTATTTTGGTAATACAGCATACAATTACTCAACTCTAAATTGTTTTTTTTTTCTTCCCCCATCCCAGGTAACTCAGGATTATTAGGAAAAACAGGATTATAAAACATAACATACTTGGGGAGCCAGCGTGGCTCAGTGGGTTAAGCCTCTGCCTTCAGCTCAGGTCATGATCTCAGGACCCTGGGATCAAGCCCCACATTGGGTTCTCTGCTCAGTGGGGAGCCTGCTTTCCCCTTCTTTCTCTGCCTGCCTCTCTGCCTACTTGTGATCTCTCTCTCTCTCTGTCAAATAAATAAATAAGATATTAAGAAAAAAAAACATACTCTAAATTCTTTTTGAAATCAATCAGATAATTAATGATATTTTTTTTCCTCTCCTACATACTACACAGTTGAAGTATCTGCTATTAAGTGTAAGATTCAAATGCTAACTCTACACATCTGATGAGTCTAGGGATTTAAACAGTTATTATAAAAAACTGACATGTTCTTATAAAAACCAGAATTCAGTCTCTTACCTTCTATTTATTCAAAGGCTAAATTTTACAACTGTGTTATCACCACCAACTGAAGTTGATTTAAGAGACACAATGTCTTTTTTTTTTTTTTTTTAAGGCATGACTTCCATAATAATTGATGCAAGAGAGACCCCTAGCAGCATCTGCACATGCTGAACTCTTAAATCAATGATGCTGGCTTTATTCCCAACTAACAGGTATACCTACATTGATTCATCCTTTTGTGCCACCAAGAAAGGAAATATGACATCAGGGGCATTCACCCTGACTTTTCCAAATATTCATGATATGATGTAATGTTTGCAAAAATATAGGTAGTGCTTCACTTTTTCACCCTGCACTGCTTAGCCAACCCAAATGGATGGAGTCACATGGATGCTAGTCAGGATGAAATAATACTTGGCTGAAAACCCTGACCACTTGCCTTCTCTAGTCACAGATTTGCAAAAGATATATGCAGAAAAGGTGTACAAGACAAAAAATCTTCCTATTTTAAAAAATGAGACATCATGCCTCAAACTTATCAACAATCCTCAGTAGCCGCTGGGTGTAGTTGGAAGAAATGTGTTTGGTGGTCTCTGGGTGTCCAGGATCTAGACTCTCTAGACTGACACATGAAAGAGAAGAGAGGTAATCCCAAAGTGAGATATCAGGGAGGAGAAAAGCAATGATATACATACCTGTAGCAGTTAAATCTGTACCTCAATCCTCCTCTGGGATCAGGTTTCTAACTGAACAATCAAGGGCAGCCTGAGATCTTACCATCCTACAGTTTTTACAGGGATATTACAAAGAGAGACAAGAGAATGATAGATTTCCACATTATCAGTGGCCCGATACTTACTGCTCACGTGAGCTGATATGTTTTTCCCACAAAGGATGGAAGGGAGAAGGAAGCTTACTTTCTTTAGATGCCAAACATTTCCCCACATTTTGTTCTTTATTTTTAACTCACTGGGCTTAAAAGTCAGACTGTTTTCAGCCAGAAATGTTTTATCTGTGAAGGAAGAGGCTCAACAGAGTAGAGTATCAAAACGTTCTTATATAAGCCTTCCTGTATTCCTTTATTCTCACTGGTCTAATATGCATATTCATCTAGAGTAATGGCATATGCGTTTTAGACACAGAGCCCTCTGACATGGACAATGAAATTTACTTTAAGAACATACAAGTTATAGAATGAAATTTTAACCTTCAAGAGCCCATCTTGATGTATGCCAACATATTTGTCTATCCAAGCTCACTCAAAGGGCTACACAGTGGTTGCTATATAATAACATGATGCCAGTCATAAGGACAGCTTCAAATTTGTCCCTGCCCCATAAACTTTGACAGTGGGAACCTCTCACATTTTCAAGTGAATCTATTGATTCCACAGTGAAATTAATGTTCCACGATATATATAAGCATCTGACCAACTCACTTATTCTGTTCAGTGCAAGTCAGAAAGATTTCACCTGGTGCCTTTTGAAGTTCGCTTCTCTCAATTAGCAGCCCTATCATCTCCTCTAAGCTTGTTCTCTTTCACTCCTCTACCACTGAATTGCCCCAACTCCAATTTTGTCTTAGGGGCAAGAAGAGATATAAGAATATAATACCACCATTCTATGAAAAAGAAAATTAGAACAATGAAATCGTTTCAAAATCATATGCAACAGTGCCTAGAATGCTCACACCAATTTCTTCTTCAAATGTCATTTTTTCAGCAAATTAGGGTTTCTAGAATCTATCCCATGTGGCTCCATGGGCCATTCCTTTCCACATTATACACATGCTTTCTGCTCCAGAATAATAGGAGAGGTTTCTATAAGAAGTTCACAGGTTAGCTCATACAGCAAGATATAATGAAATACCTATGTCCTATTCTCTAGAGGTTTGTATAGTTTATGTGACATTATCTATAAATTATGTTTGCTTTTTTTAAGTAATCCTAATCCAGGGACATTAAGAGTACTTCATAGATAATGACTTGTATCATTAATCTATTTCCCCAGACATTCAATTATCATATTTACAAGGTCACGTGCCTTTTTTTTTTTTCTTTCCTCTGAAGTATTCCCTTGTCCATTAATCATAGAAGAAACTGATCACACTGGAGAAGGTTGGGCCTAGGCTCTGCAGGAGGCAGGCAAGGCTCTGCAAGAGGCAGGCAGGCAACTATGTCTACTGGAGCCTGGGCCTTGACTCACTGCCATCTCCACTGCCCTTAGGCCCATAGGCAGAAGCCACAGTGACCAGTCAGAATGGCATGATCTTGAAGCCCCACTGCCATAAGAACTGACAGATGTGCATGGCTATGGGTACAACCAGCCTGCAAGAAAGATCTGCAAACACAAGGCCTGGCAAGCCAAGGTAAGCCCCATTGTCTTGTGCCCTCCCTTCCAAGACTGGTCTAGCCAATTGTAAGATGTCCCACTATGAGTATCACACCAAAGTGTGAGCTGGAAGGGGCTTCAGCTAGGAAGAGTTATGGGTGGCTGGCATCCATGAGAAGGTGGCATGGACCATTGGTATCTCAGTGGATCCAAGAATGTGGAACAAATCCACTGATTCCATGTAGCCCAATGTGTCATGGCTGAACTAGTACCACTCCAAACTTACCCTCTTCCTCAGAAAGCTCTCCACCCCTAAGAAATGAGACAGCTCTGCTGAAGAACTCAAACTGGCTACAGAGCTGACAGGACTAGTCATACATATGCCAAGTATCTATAAAAAGAAGAAAAACAGTGTCATTACGGAGGAAGATAATAACTTCACAGTTTGCATAACCCATGCTGATGTGTGGCTCTTTGCATCTGAGTAAAAAGGGCCAAGGAAGCTGCAGAACAGGATGCTAAAAAGAAAAAATAAAGTGTCATTGGCACCTTGCAATTAAAACAAGAAAGGAAGGAAGGAAGGAAGGAAGTTAAGGAAGGAAGGAAGGAAGGAAGGAAGAAAGAGAAAGAAAAGGAAGAAAGAAAAAAGAAATTGATCACAGGTCAACTTGTTATAATTTTTTTTTCTGCCTAGTCTAGATATTGGTCATATTTAGTTGCCATTCCTTGGTATTTACCAAGGATGCATAAATACTGATTTGAAGGGATACATACACCCTGATGATTATAGCAGCATTATCAGCAGTAGCCAAATTATGGAAAGATCCTAAATGTCCATCAACTGATGAATGGATAAAGAAGATGTGAGAAAAAAAGAATGAAATCTTTCCATTTGCAACAATGTGGATGGAGCTAGAATATATTATGCTAAGTGAAAAAAATCAGTCAGAGAAAGACAAATACTATATTATTTCACTCATATATGGAATTTAAGAAGCAAAACAGACGAACATATGGGAAGGGAGGAAATAAGAGAGGCAAACCAGAAAATAGACTCTTAGCTATAGAGAATAAACTGAGGGTTCCTGGAGAGGAGGTAAGCAAGGAGATGGGTTAAATGGGTGATGGGGATTAAGGAGGGAATTTGCTTTATGCACTGGGTGTTGTATGTAAATGATGAATCACTAAACCTTACACCTGAAACTAGTATTACACTGTATATTAACTAACTGAAATTTACATAAAAACCTGGAAGAAAAATTTTTTAAATGTACATTTTAATTTATATTTATGACCATATAATTCCATAGGTCTTTTGATATTCTTTGACAAGCTCTTTCACTTTTTTCCTCCAGCATTCACAGTTATTTGAGCCTATTTATAGGTATTGATGGAGACACTTATTTTCTTCTGTAATTTTCTATAGCCAAGTTCACATTTCCCAGCTGATCCATTTCCATAAGAATTTCTACATATGTTTAAAATCAGAACTTCATACAAACTACAACTAAGTTTCCAAAAATATTTTCTTGTCCCATAGATCACTGAGATAATCAGAACCAACTCTTACTTGCATTTGTGGTTTATGTTATATTTCTGTTGGACTGTGCTGATCTACTTCTACCAGGTTTATTAACAATAGCAAATGAATATAATTTTTGCTACCTTTCTTTTATTCTTATATTTGCTATTAATCCACTTAGACTGTTTCCTTTAGTCAATTTCTATTTGCTCCAAATTTTATTGGTAACACTTACCCCAAATAATTTGCCTGAAATCTTTCACTAGTTTATATTGAGTAAAAACTATCAAGTGTCTTATTCTTACTCTATTTTTCTACCCTGTCATTTTCCTACTAAAATATTTCAATGTATTGAACTGAAAGACAATGATCATTGCACCAATCTGAGTAGACATAAATATATCATATTCTCCAGTCAGATTATCAGACATAACCTTATTCAATACCAAGCTTTATTGGCAGTCAAAGCAGGCAGAAGGCTAAGATTTTGTATGTGGCACCCTAAGCCTTTTCTTCCCATATTGGACATCTGTCCTATGGTCCAGAGTAATGGATGAGGTCTCTAATATATTTTATTGGTCATCTCATACAGCAAGGAATATTTAATTTGTGAAATATTTTCACTTTATAGCTCAAAAAGAATATGGGTTATACAAAATTCTCCAAAGAGCTTTGCTTCATAAATTTACATATTCTGTTTATCAATTGCAATTCTAAACCAGAGGCAAACTATTAAGAACATTTCATTCAGAAGGACTCTACTCCCCACAAATATTATTAGTCCTACTTACCCAGAGGTCCAGCTACCATGTTTAAAAAGAGATTAATCTATGACGCCACCTTCTGTTCTTTTTCTGAGGAAAAGTCTTTGGGAACCAAGAACCGAAAGATCAGAGGCCAGTCTTTTTTTTAACTCTTTCTCTTCCACAGTAATTAGTTCTAAACAATTAATACAATGTTACTTATGAATTATGATAGAAATTTTAAAAAGAAAAATATTACTTATTTAAGGTTTGCCAGCCCTTGCTGTCCATTGTCCATTGTTCAGCATATTTGAACTCATACTTCTTTTAGACTTAGTTTCTGCTAAGGTTCTTATAAGCTTGCAAAAATCCATGGGTAAGCAGAACGACTACCTATTTAAGCCACCTTCCTTCTATGAGTTTACAATCTGAAATACAATTGTACAGTGGCAGAGTTTTGAATATATTTACTAAATCTAGTTTTGTTTCTCTTTCCTTGCCCCCATGTGCACATATGTGTATACACATATATGTATATGTAAAGTATACATATGGTAGAAATAATAAAATATGTGCATAACATTCAGGTATATATCATATCATATATGGTCTATTTTTACAATTTCCTTTTTAAATCTCTACCTCAGCCCTCATATCTGTAACTCCAGAGTAAACTGAACATAATAAGCTTTACTTTAGGACTCTCCAATTTTGCAAGTTGCTCACATTTGAAACAGTAAACTCTCTGTGCAAACTTTGCCTCTCCATTTCCCCTACTCTCAATTACCTGCTATTTCTCAGCATTTCTCTGTCTCCAACAATGTCCCAAACTATCTTTTTTGTCCTGTGCTGTAATTTATTTTCCAGGATCTTGTGTTCCTTAGTCCTTGAGATCCTACATCAGTGGAGACTTGTCCTGTGGACCCACAGTTGATAAGCTTTGTAATCTGCCTTAAATGATTTGAAAGGAGCTGCTAGTCCTGCTGATGTTTCTAAGCCTGTGCTCTCAGATTCCCGACTCATCCCCAGTCAAGGGATCCTCCCCTAAATTATATCTCCTTCTTGAGTGGTGATTACTGTTCCAGACTCCAGAGACTTCCTTCTCCATGTCCTCATTTAGCGATATTCACAATAACAATATCCGAATAAACTTGGTTTTTTTATTATTTCTTCACCTCAGTAGTAAACTTCCATTCCCTCCTCTCCCTTCCCCATTCTTACAAGTAAGTACATACTTAACTTATATACTTGCATATCTTTTTCTCATAATCTTTTTAAAACTATGTAAAACATTATCATGATTCCAAAGACTCAATGGAAGCAACTCAAAGAGAGGATGGGAGGGGCTCCTGGGTGGCTCAGTGGGTTAAGCCTTTGCCTCAGGCTCAGGTCAAGATCCAGCGAACCTCAATCAAGCCCCGGGGAGCCTGCTTCTCCCTCTGCCTGCTGCTCCTCTGCTTGGATGTGTGCTCTCTTTCTCTCAAACATATATATAAAAAACAAAACAAAACAAAACTTTTTCTTAAAGCATTAAATATAAAACAACAGCAACAGCAACAAACAAAGAGAGAATGGAACTGAGAGTGTGGAGTGTGGTAGTGAAGAGCAGGAGGAAGAAGGAAGTCCTAAGTCAGAGGAGAGGTATCACCCATGTTTTACCCACGAGCGAAGCCTCTGAAGTCTTTAGGAAAACAGCCACACAACAAAAGGAGAGAACAGTGGATCATCTGCCTCACCAAATGTCTACAATACGGATGCACTGTTAAGTGTCATGTACAGAACTGGAAGGTGAAAAAGATGGAAAATTGGGTTCAGAGCTTTAATCATTGCACAGGAGTGAGCATTTTCATCTTTTGAGTTGAGAATGTTCCTGTAACCTATCAGTTCCTTGAGAGTAACAAAAGAAGGAGAATATCCGTGAGACCTGGCCAAGTTGTATCTGAGGACAAGGAAGATGGTCCTCATTAGATAGATTTTTTTTTTTTTTTAATGGGAAATGAAAGAAAATTTTATTTCATTCAGATCAGAACAAGAGGAGGTTGTTCAACAAGCTGGTTCAGGGTATATATACATTATATTTCCCTGGAAGAAACCTTATTAAGATATAAATATAATAAAAGCAAACACGCTGTGTAGGAATCATCTATATACTGGTTTAAATGTTGCCCTAGTAATAACAAAATTTTTTTGGAAAGCACTATAGGTATATGTAATGAGAAGATCATTTCCTACTTCCTGCCCATTGAGAACACATTACATATAACTGGGTGTAAGTTGACATGTTTATCAAGCATATTTTTTAGCTTAGTGCTAATTAATCCCTTTCATAGAAGGAGAAAGTGAAGCATAATATGAATGAGCTGTTTATCTATAATACTTCAAGAGTAATAGGCATAAAGTCAAGAAAAGCGAATTTTAGGCCATAATCTTAATGAGTAGATAAAGATGTATCAGCATGATCCGGGAACCTCTGGGCATCCAACAAATTGGCCGTATGCTAATTTCACTATCAGAGCCACTTCCAGAAGCTAAAATGTAGCTGGAATGGGAAATACTTGTGTTGTGCTCCCGTAAGCCTGGTATATCTGTGTTTTCTAGACATTTGGAGACAGTGAATCAGACCCAGGAGGAATTTCTACAACTCCCAGTAAATAGCAAATCCCATTTTATAAATTACAGATTATCAAGGCTGGTTGCTAATCTCTAGGGCCCCCTTTTTCTGACTTCGTGCAGCTCATTTTACAAAATCCACAGAAGTGTTACAGAACATACCATGTGTTATCCCCAAACACATTACTTTTTAACAATTGATATTTATATATAGCCTCAAACTATGTGCTTTCTAAAACACATTTTGTTTGATTATCCCAATAACAATTCTCCCTAGAGCATAATTTGTTATTCACATTTTGTATAAGAGGAAATAGACATAAAGGCATTTTGTGACTTGGGCCAAGTTACTCTCATTCATGTAATAAACACTGTGAAATTCTTAAATACATAAGAAAGGAGATGTAAGAGAATAAAAAATAGACTTTCCTTGGCATTAAGTAGCCACAATAAATATGCAAACACCTACTATAAAAAAATAATATAAGTGCTTAACAGGAAAGTCCAAGAAAACGATGCAGAATTCAGAGGATGATGTGAGAACCTAGGAACGGCTTCTTAAGAAAGAAAAATTTAGTTAGATTTCAAAAGAATATAGAATTTTACGGAGAAATAGAATGAGGAAAGGAGGGGTATTCCAGGCAGAGGCAGTGGCACTATCCACTATCAAAAGCACAAAGCTCACTTTATGTGCCGGGGGGGGGTGGGGTGGGGAAGAAAAAAAGATATGTTGAATATACTAGGAGCCTAGATCTTCTAGCTTGGCTCCTGTTCATTCTTTCTACACTTCAAGCTGTTTCTGGGCATAAACAGGTTTCTCTAGGCTGTGAGTGATTGAGGATTGAAAATGAATTAAGTTCAGTCCCCTGGAGTTCAATTAGGGTTCCCCAGGGTGTCCTTGGAAGAGTCTTGGAAAAGTCTCAACATTGAGATTCAATCTGGAGGCACACAACTGGGCCTGGAGGATTACACCCCAGAGTCATCTGTCAATCACTCTCTATCTCTCAGTAGCTGACTACAGAGGAAGAAAGTAATTGGGTGCCCATGGGGGACCACCTTCTGAAACTTCATTATTGATAAGCATCTAATTCTCTGATGGTAATAAAGAGAGAAGACAATCAGACCACAGGGAAAACCAGAACTGAGGGTCTCTGAATAGGACAATAATCTCTTCTACTAGTGTGTGTATTGTGTGAGAATGATTGACATTCACTTCTCTAATTTCAGGGTTTTTAAAATATTCTCCTCCCTCCCCATATCTCCTTAGCCTCACCACACATATATCTATCTTATAGGATCATCACTGCATTTACTTTATAAGAAAATAGGTTTAGAAATTTTGCTCTCTAGATTATATATTTCAATTAGATTTTTCTTTTGTATTTGTGAAAGTCATTTCCTACTGTTTCTGAGGTTTTTATTTTTTTTATTTTTTAAAAGATTTTATTTATTTATTTGGCAGACAGAGATCACAAGTAGGCAGAGAAGCAGGCAGAGAGAGAGGAGGAAGCAGGCTCCTGCTGAGCAGAGAGCTCGATGCAGGGCTCCATCCCACGACCCTGGGATCACAACCTGAGCTGAAGGCAGAGGCTTTAACCCACTGAGCCACTCAGGTGCCCCTTCCTTGAACATTTTCATAAAAAATACTAATTTTAAGCATGTTTTTATTTGATTATTTGGATATGATTTGGAGGTTTCTTGATTTTTTTTAAAGATTTTATTGCTTATTTTAGAGAGAGAGAGAGAGATAGAATGGGTGCATGAAAGGAGAGCAGAAGGAGAAAAGAGAGAAGGAATTTGAAACAGGTTCCGCACTGAGTATGGAGCCCCATGCCAGTTCTATACCAGGATCTCAAGATCATGACCTCAGCCTAAACCAAGAGTCAGGTGTTCAACTGCCTGAGCCATCCAAGCCCCCAGAGTTGCTTGATATTTAAAAAAAAAAAAAAAAAAAAAAATCCTTTTTAGAGCCATGAAATACAAATATTGTAATCAGTTCAAATAACTATGATTGAAACATTGATGAGATTAAA
Organism: Mustela lutreola; assembly: GCF_030435805.1. NCBI lineage: Eukaryota > Metazoa > Chordata > Mammalia > Carnivora > Mustelidae > Mustela > Mustela lutreola. The sequence continues at coordinate 110,618,446 of NC_081295.1, forward strand.
ACAGTTTGATTTTCAAAATACTCTTTTTAAAGCCATTTTTTTCATTATTTTAATTTGAAATCAAGTGAGTCTTTGGGCATATACAATATTAAGTAGAATACTTAACTTACAATATAAGTAACATCTGTTGCCACACACTTAATTTTCTTCTAAGGGCCTAAGAATGAAAATAAATAAGATGAATCAAATTTACATAAGACAAAACCATTTTTCTGTGGGACTAATTTTTAGACTATACGGGTGAGAATTTTATTCAGTTGTTGTTAAGAGACACCCCAAACCGTGGTTTCCACTGTGTTGAAATAGAAGCTGATTATTTCTCATAAACAAAGAAACCCCCAAAATAGTCAAGTTCTTCAAGCTTTGCCATATCTGTGGGCTGAACTTCATTCTCACTTTCTCAAAAAGACTGTCAGATATCTGAAAATCATATCTTTGTTTCAAGTTAAAAGAAGAGTAAAGGATTACAAAGATATGTGTAAGATGACATATTCCCATTTGAAAAGCCACTCCAGAGTCCTATCCGTGTACTTCTGCTTACATCTCATGATTTAGAATTGCTTCATTTAACCACAGATAATCAAGGAAAAGAGGGAAATGTATTCTTTTTAAAAAGGCACATTACCATCCTTACTGAAATCATGTTATATCAATATAAAAGGCAAATATGTGTGGGATAGATAACTAATGTTCTGCCTTTCACATATTCTATACTTGCCCCTAAATTGTTAATTTACTGTTGACTCTTACAATGCGGGAAGAATGTTGGCTTGAATCACTGCTCCAAAAGGACACTCAATAAGAATAAAATTAAGTACTTATAGGATATCTTATGAGCTGCATTGTAAGAGTAAAATGATTAAGAACTTGGAATTTAGGTCAGCCAGACCTGGATTTTATTCCTAATAATGTCACTTATAAACTGTATAACCTTGACAGGTTATTTAATTTCCCATCTCGGTTTCTTCATCTGTAATAGATGATAATAATTTGGCTAGGTTTTATAAGCATTATATAAGTTAAACCATGAAAATGCCGTGTAGTCCCTGGCATAGAAGGAGCACTGAACACAGCTTAACTATTACAGCAATATGATTAAGAAATTTGCAAATTATAACTGAGTTATGTAAAAAAAATATAGGAATGTTACCATTCTTGAAAACATGAATTCCTGCTTCAGGAATATTACAGGAATGTTTCATATTATTTTTCCCCCATAGTTCCATAAGTTTTGTAGATTTGCATAAGGCATCCTATTAAAATGACAGTCAAAGGGAACTTTATTTAAAAATTGAAAATGGCATGGGTGTGTATTAAATATATTTTTTTAATTTGGCATTTTAGCTATTTTGAGTATTAGAGATGATGTTTGAAAATGAAGTCTTGAGTGCTATAATATTTTTTGATCCGCTTTAAATCAGAGCAAAATAAAAATCTATTTCACATTTCCCCTCTCCGTGTAACAGAAGCAGGTTGGAACACATGTATGTGATACAACCAGTTTTTGTTAATACTTGGATAAAAGATAAGTACTTATGATGCCTACCTTTGTCTTTATGAAGTATGCCAGGTATAAAGAATGTGTTGAGAATACAGAAGTGAGTAGAATTCTGCAATCCATTCCTATGAAATCCCTCTTGATCCTGGAATATCTTTCTGCTACCACTTTTGAAAGACCACAGGAAAGTTCCTATTTTGGTATTTTCATGGGTCCATGGTATCTGGGGAGATTCTGCATTTTACCAAAATTAAAGATGGACTGTAGAAATAAATATTTTTTTTTCCCTCTTGGTTTCATATATAGGACTTAGTATTACTAAAAATGAGACATTCGGAAATAAAAATTCAGAATCTGTATCTGTCTCTCACTTCGAAGAGATAATGAAAAATTATCTATACCCTAAATTCCAATGTATGGGATTACAGTGTGTTGACTTTCTGACTCAAAAAGTTGCTATGATTATAGACAATAAAATTAAGATATTTATCATTGGGACATCCTGTAGCTTCCAGCATCACTATGTGTGTCATTAGTCTTTGAATGTCGTTAGTGAGACCAGTAAAATAAAGCTGTAAAAACCAATTCAGTATATTGTCAAAACAAAGTAAAAAAATAGGGGGGAACGGTATAGTGTGGGGATAAAAAGAATAACCAGTACCTTTTTACAGAAAAACACATAATTATTCATGTGATATAAAAAATAAGAAAATGAGAAGCTTTCACTCCTATAATATGAATTTCAAATTCTAATTTTCATATCATATTAATACATATTTTTACTTCTTTCACTTTAGGCACTTTTGCTGGTGAAGAAAACTCATTTCAGAAGTTAAGAACTTGAGCTTTCCTTTTCATAAATCAAAGTTGCATATAGTTATGCTATCATAAAAAAGGTATTAAACTGGTAAACGGGTTTTACTGGAGTTTATGCACCTCGCTGAAGAATAACAAGACCGATATTTCAGGGCATTTATTTGGAAAAGTACACTTGCAGAGACTTTCTGTAGACTATGATAAATTTCAGATGCACAAACTTTACAATAGAAGCTCTGGTACTTTTGCCTGTTTGTGATACAAGCATTTTTATAAATGTCACAGTTATTGATACTGTAAATACATTTTTTTAAAACTTTCTTTACTGACAAAATAATTCCCATACCAAAGCAGAAAGATTCTTAAAGTTACTTCAGAATTTACCATATCCTGGTTATAACCAATAGCTGAATAGGCTGTGTTTTTAAAATTATGTTTTTGTAAATCTGTTGGCATTTCATTAAACTAATTATTGATTTCCTCTCTCTTAAACCATGTCACTGCCTTTCCTTTTCAGGCTACAGTCCTTCTACTCTTTCCTGTCCCAAGTTTTAGCACAACTTTTACCTCTAAATTACCACCTTCTTTGATTTTATATTCTATTTTCAGTTTAAAAATCCCAAGTTTAGCTTTCATAATCCTGAGTGGTTCTGTGTCCTCTTTGGGGGAGACCTGCCTTTCTCTCTGGGTCAGGCTGTTTTGTCTAACTCCTCACAGGCTCTCCTTTCCTCTCTGTGCTATGGAGCTCCACTCTTGTGGACCTTGGAACCAGCTTCTACCTCAACAGGAGTTGCCTTTCCCAGGAAAGCTGGACTCCAGATGCTTCTGTATAAGAGACTTCTAGTCCTCTGGTTGAACCTAACTTTTCTTGAGAATATCAGGTACTTAAATATGCAGGCTTGAATCACCTTTTAGAGCCTTATCTTTTTCTTAAGTAATTTGCAAAACAACAATATCCTCTGAGTGGGATTAATTCCCCTGCTTTGTATGATTTGGATAGTTAATTTAGAAATAATTTCAAATCGATTGAAAGAAAAACTTAAATGGATGATTTAAACACTCACATTAAAAGTTAATTAGTGTGGGTACATCGTATACTATAAGGCAAGGATCCTTGAAGAAATTGACTGCTTCTTCTCATGAACGAAATATGTAAATATATCACATAGTTATAGATACTTGAGTAATGACGTGTTTACAGATATCATTACGGATGACATTTACAGATAACTTGATTAATCTTAAGAAGTTAGGTATTGATCATAATAAGGAAATACTGTAAAACATGACGACTACAGTTATTAATGCTGTGTTGTATAACTGAAGTTTGCTAAGAGTAGAACTTAAGTGTTTCACACTCACAAAAAGAGATAAATATGTGAAGTGAGGAATGTGTTAATTAACTACATGGTTGGAACACTTTGACAATATATATGTATATAAAATCACCATAATGTGTACTTTAAATATCTTACAATTTTACTTGTCAATTATACCTCAATAAAGTTGAAAAAATTAAATAGGGAAATATTTAGAATTTCAACTAATTTCCTCTTCAAAGTAAACTATCTGTACTTGCTTCAAATAATTTACTACTTTTCCCAGAGACTCTTTTAATAATATATTTTATTTCTGTACCTGTTACTTAGAAGTCAGAACAGGCTGATGGCATGATTATGCATATGCATTATGTAAAAACAACCCAAAGATAAAAATATTAATGTATCAAGGAGAAAAACACATATTAGAGACAACCAAGGTCATGAAATGTAAGATACGATAAATTCAAGAATTGTTTATTATATGTCAAAATAGTAAATTTCTGTGATAAAAGCTTCAGTAGGATTGTAAAGAATGCCCAAAGATTCCAAGAATTGGTTAAAAAAAAAAAAAAAAAAAACCTGTCAGAAAGCCAAAGTTTAGAGCAAAACAAGGCTAACAATTGCTGTCTCTGAACTGTAGCAATATTTAAAGAAGGGATATAAATATTTTAGCCAAGTCCTTTTTCTTTGGTTGTGGGATGCTAAAAGGCATTGTATAATAATTTGATTTCAGTAATTTATGTTTTTCCCAGTGATTACAGAAAAAGAGATTTCTACTATTCTAGAATGACCTTAATAAAATTCCATATTTATAGGGAGAATATAAAAGTTCATTTTAGAAAAGTCTTGAATTATTTAAAACAGGCCCCAGAAGAGACAAGACACCAGATATCTTTTATAAGCTCACAGCTGGTTTTGAAGGTTATCTTGATAGTAACGTCAACTTCTTCCAAAGATTCAGTTTTACAGCAAATTTACAGGAACATGGATCATGCTTTTAGTTCATTTTAAGAGAACTCTTCAACCTCAGAAATTAATATGACCTAATTATAGGACAAGGAGCTGACACAGCAGGTGCATCTTGCCTAAAGCTTTAGAGGGTCCAGATATCTCAGATTTTCTGCTCAATTTAAATGTGGAAAGCGTGGGGGGATCGAAAGCACACAGAATAAGAAGGGATCCTCCTAAAAAAAAAAGGTGGGGGCGGATTCTTGGTAGTGTGTGTTTGTTTTATCCTTGTCTACCATAGGAAGGCAGCAGAGTAATACTCAGCTCCTCAACATCTGGTCTGGAGAGCAGCAGCAGCAGCATCACCTGGGAGCTCATTAAAAATGCACACTCTCTGCCTCCAACCCTGACCCATTCAATTAGTATTTACATTTCAGCAAGTTCCAGACTGATGCATCTGTGGAGTCCTGGGATCCTTGTACAGTAGAGCAGATTAACTGAGTTCAAGTGGCCTTTCCACTTCCTAGATGGGTAACATAGGCAAGTTACTTAATTTTTGTGCTGTTTTCCTTACGCGAAAATGGAGAAATTAATAGTGCCAGCCCCTTCGGGTTAGTGTGATGACTAAAGAAGTTTTTCACATAATAATACTCTTAGAGTGGACCTGAAATATAAGAAATGTAGGGAAGTGTTTGATAATACTGTTGTTATTCCTGTTCAGATTGTGAGTATATGTTCTTTTATTTTAGGAAGAATAAAAGAGGACGTGGGATAGGGAGAGTTTGGAGGTTGGAGGGAAGTGAAAATGAAGGTGAAGAAGGGGTCTAGCTCACATCCTGCTTCGTGGCTAGAGACCTGAACTGATTTGGAGCATTGATGTGTAATTTTGTATATCACTAGTTCAGGTGAGGAAGTAATTTCACCTCAGCTTCCTTCCCTTATTGCCAAATATCCCAATTATCCCTAAATATTATTAATTAAGATGACAAAACCATATAAGATACAGTTTTGAAGAATAAAGGGGAACATCCATAAGTGTACCATCAAAACATCTGCTTTATTTTTATTGTTGTATGAAAAGTCAGAATAAGTTCTAATTTTCTTGATGCTGTGAGTGCTGGGAGCACTTCTTCACTACTTGACACCTGTGCTATCCGTATCAGAATATGTATGTGCCAACATTATGAGTATTCCTTCTGAATGATCCCAAGTTCACTGGATGTAGTGAATTCTTTTCATAACCTTGTGTTCACAGTATGTTGATTTGTGGGTGAGATATCAATAGATCCTAATGTAAAGTTTAAGTTCATGGTAGGGTATTTATATTCTCATAGCTCTGCTTGAGCTATTTGGTTTTTTTGGATATTATTTCCTGAATTCTAGCATATCTAGTTATTTGTCTAACAATTAGTTTGAAAAACAATCCTAAGCTTTTTCAGAAGTGCCATATATATATGTCAGTTCTGAGTATGTGGAGCTAAGTTTGCAAAGGGAGTATTAAAGAATATAAAAATTTTTGACTTTTGTCTACTTGAGTTCTACATTTATTGACCTCAGTGTTCCAGGGACATATTAATGAGGTTTAATAGAGCAGAAGAATGGAGTAACATATTTGGATATAAATTCGGTGTTGTATATTCTCTCTCTTTTGTGCTGTTTTTTAGTTTTTGTTTTGATTTTGTTTAGGTTTTTTTGGTACCAACAAATTTTTATTGCTACAAAATGTATTTCACTATGGGTATCAATTACATGCACAAATATTTACATCATATCCATTTACAATTATAATTCATTTATAGTCTTATCCAAAAATTTATGTATTGCCATCATGAATAAAATGCTTCTATTTTTCATTAATAATGAATAAAAATAAGAAGAGTTATCCCCATGTGGATTTTCTTATGTGCAACTTGTTCAGGGAGAAAGTAAATGGGATTATAGTGAATCAAAACTATTTGAAAAATTGCGCAAGTCATTTGAGAAATGAAAGAGATGGCTGGGTTCATCCATCCTTACCAAGATGTTAAACTGAGTTGAGTTCTATAATAAAATAAATTCAAATACTGTTTGCACCCACGAGTGCAGAGGGGAAAAAAACGTGATATGAGCATGCTTGAACAATTTGACCTATTCAACTTTATTTTTTATTTTTTTTTTTAAGATTTTATTTATTTATTTGACAGAGAGAGATCACAAGTAGGCAGAGAGGCAGGCAGAGAGAGAGGAAGGGAAGCAGGCTCCCTGCTGAGCAGAGAGCCCGATGCGGGACTCGATCCCAGGACCCTGAGATCATGACCTGAGCTGAAGGCAGCGGCTTAACCCACTGAGCCACCAGGCGCCCAGACCTATTCAACTTTAATAGGCTATTTAGAAAAATATGCATTAAAACAATAAAATAGTAAAAGCAAGAAGTGTGAAGATTCACATTTAAAAGTTTAAAAAATGTTTGGAATACAAAAGGTTCTTTTTTTCTGGAATAAACAAAAGAAACATTTACTATAACTACTGAATGTGTCAAAAAATATGACTAGAAATATGAATGCACTTGCATATGATGTGATGTGAATCCAGCCTTCAGAGAAAATCACCAAGGGCTTTGACTTTGGAGTGCAGTGAAGGGTTTTTGGATTATTTGTGGATTTACATGAAGAGCTGTTTTGTTTTTGTTTTTGTTTTTTTCTCCTTTTGTTAAATACAGAGATAAGTTAAAATGAGATCTGAGGACTACTCAGAAATATATAGTAAACAATGTCATTCTGAAGATTCCTTATTCATGGCCACTTATTATAAGATGGCTATGTCTCCAAGTCAGTAGGACCATTTTTAGGGACAGTCACTGATGATAACATCTGTTAAGACATGTTTGTTACGTTACTTATAGATAATAATATCTCAACAAAGAACATTTTTCGGGTAGAGAACTGAACTATGAAGGCAAAGAATTTGTGAAAACTGAACATGAGTATTTGGAGATATTAATGACCACTGCATGTTTCCATATAATGTGCTATTTCCTCCTGTTAAATTAATGGAACTATACATGGAAACAAGACACCTAAAATAAACAATAAAAACCTTTAAGATAAGAGTAGTTTGATTTGATGTACCTAGAATTCTCATTAATGGCTGTATTGAATTGTAAAACTTGGTTTTTGTTTGTTTGTTTGTTTTAACTTATGTCCTATGAGCTTAAAGCGTTAGGAAATTTGATATACTCATGAGTCAATAAATGTAAAGATAAAAAACTTGTTCAGTAACTAAAATTTCTACATACACGATCATCTTGTACTGATTTCATATTACAGGTACTTATATATTTAAAACATAATGTCTATTGGGATGCCTGAGTGGCTCACTTAGTTAAAGGTCTGCCTTCAGCTCGGGTCATGATCCCAGAACCCTGGGATCCAGCATGGCATCAGGCTCCCTGCTCAGTGAGGAGCATATTTTTACTTTTCCCTCTGCCTGCTGCTTCCCCTGCTTATGCTTTCTCTCTCTCAAATAAATAAATAAAATAAAATAAAATAAAATAAAATAAAACATAAGGGCTATTTGTTTCAAAATTATGTAATTATAACTAATTAATGACATCATTTAGTTAATATAAGTTTTGAAACTTTTTTTCTATGTATTTGTATGATCACATTCTGAAGTTCACTTATGCACTTATGTACAGATTTTGTATGTAGGAACTCAGAAATTTATCCACAAATGAATTAGAACTTAGAGAAGGTGCTTAAGGTTACTAAGAATATTTTTATTATTTCAGTCATTTAAGAATCTCTATTAATTTGATTATAAGATTCGGTCAGATTTGCTAGCATTGGTTGTTACTGCAATATAACAAAAATATAAAAATAGCAAATACTAAAGAAAAATATTAAACTGCTGTAACTGCCTGTAACAAGTATTTTAGTAAAGTTAAGAAGGAGGCAGAGAAGCATACTAACAAGTATCTGGGAATAGCGCATCTCAGAAAGCAAACACGTTTCATACATCCGGGGAAGAAGCTCTCCTTTCCTAATGCAGGAGCAGTATGTCTGGAGTGGAGGCAGCAAAAACGTGGTTGGAAGGAATGAGGCCAAAAATCTGAAGAGGGACTAGGTCACTGAGGAAGGGCTTCTCCAGTGTGTAAAATGGGAGGTCAAGTGTTACACCTGGGCTTAATATTGAAGGCCATTTTGTCCCTGAGGAGAGAACAGGCTGTAAAAACAGAAAAGTAAGACAGAAAGACCAGTTTAGAAGACGTTGGCATAATCCCGGAGATGAGGACCAAGGGCCCTCAGTGGCAGGGGCAGAAGTGGTAAGACAGGGTCAGATCCTAGATATAGTTTAAAAGCGGTGCCAAGAAATTTTACTGAAGGATTGAATGTGTTGAGTTCATCCTGTTGACAAAACAATGTTTTAATACTGCGAATCTACACATTTTACTTATTTATTTATTTTCGTCTACTCATTTTAGATTCATTTTTCTTGACACAGGTTTTCATGCAAACTATCTTTTACAGCTCTTCTGCTAAAATGACATGATTGTTATGATTCAATAACTGAGAAAAACAGCATCAGTTCCACGTGACTCTGAAATAAGAAATGTGACAATTATCCACAGCAGGGTTATAACAATAAGCAGAAGAAAATTAGACAAAATAAATTGAAATCTGGTACATATGGAGTATAACTTTAAAACTAATTATTGTTATTAAGGCACCTAATTTTCTATACTTTCTCTTTCTCTAGCTTCTCTAGTTAATTTTACTGTACATTCTATTTTAGCCCTTCACTAGGGTCCCTCCATATTCCTTCTGGGAAAGATATAAAGATATTTATTTCTTGAATTTCCTTACTTAATGAGTTTTCTCTTTTTTATGGGTTATACCTGTTTTGCCTATCAGATAAATCTGTTTTAAAATATCTCTTGCATCCTTTTCTCTCGCAAAATTGTCCATAGAGCACCATTTATTTATTCAACTATTTGAAAACACTTTAGTATTGAGGTTGTTATATTTGATATTTAGGAAATCTGTGCAATGTTGTATGTTAAACGTTATACAATATTTCCTAATAATTCTAATTGGATAGAATTCCTCCCTCATCAATTTAATGATTTTATAATATCTAGTGCCAGAAATTTAATTTTTTGTTGCCACTTGATTAAGATCAAAGGCGGGGCAAAAGTGGACAAATAATAGTATCTTGTGAAAGAAATATGTCTGACAAGATTACTAAATATCATGCCATGCTGATGTCAAACCATTCTGCTGTTCTTCACAGAGAGCATTTCTGAGTTTTCTAAAGCTAAATATTGATCCACTCAGAGAAAGTCAGAGTGTCTCAATTGCCTCAGTAGTTACCCCAGGCCCTTCATCATCAACACAATACTTGTACCCACCAAATCTCTTATCTGTGGGCCTCCTTGTCTGCTTCACATAAACAGCTTCTGAATTCCCTTTGTCTTGTATGGACCTTATTATAACGTTTTCACTAAATGGTTTTTAAAAGGTCAGAGGAAGGTTACTGAGAGAGGGTTGTAAGGTAGTAAAGTACTTTATATCACATACAAGAAAGATCTTATCACAGGCTGACATTTTTGGACATTCCTAGCTGTCAGCTGACTCTTGTGGGTTTTCCTTCATTAATGCTTACTTCTAAACAATAGGTAATACTTTGTGGGGTCACATGATCCTGCATAGCCTCCCAGAGAATCCAGGAAAGAGAGCAGGTAGGGTCCCCACATGAACACGTTATATATTCAATATTTTTTTTAAATGTATGAGAAAGGAAATTTTACTATTTATCACCAAAAGCTTATTATAACACATAAACAGTCTGAACTTACAAAAAGAAATGTTGACACTTGGAAAAGTGTAATTAACCATGCAAATCCTAAAACTCATACAACAATTTCAAACCAAGAAAGAAGTGAGAGGTGCTTACGGTCTGCTTTGGGGCCAGAGCATCTTTTGAAAACAAGTATTTGGCCAATCTCTACAGGTGGATTTATTTCTGCCACATAATTTCAAACAGTCAAAATTCCACAGAAAATATACCCACAAGCAAAACCTTTTTTTTTTTTCCTTATAGTCACAGTGTCACAATAACTAAGGCTGCATTTCAAGAGTATGTGTGTGCGTGAAATCATTGCAGACCTTGTCTAAAAACGTTTTAAGAACTACATTTCAAATTATGCTGTTTTCATCAAACTTGGTAGGATAAAAAATACAGAGTTTATTTAAGTTTATTTATCTGTCTTGTAATGCTCACATTTGTTTGTCTCTCCCTAATTGGACATCCTCTCTGCTTCTGCACTTCTTAGTCAATACAGCATCAGTAGAAGCCGAGTGACTAAATCACGTGCTGGGATGTCTCAATGCATAAAAGAACCATAACCTGCTTTGTGGTAATGCAGCTCATTTGATTTCCTCAAAGATCAATATATGTGGAAAAGGGGAGCAAGAAAATGGAGAACAGAAATGAAAAAAGATGAAGAGAACTGGAGGAGAAGGAAAAGGAAATAAAATGATGAGTTGTTGGGGGAAGAATCACTGATTTAAGGCTAAAAGGAAATGTGTACATCTGTATCTAATATCTGGACCACTTTTCAATAAACTATAGACTTTTCAGACTAAGTACATAACCCAGGAGAAATTTAGGGAGGCATCAAAGGCAAAAATAATTTCTTTACAATGCTACTGAATCTGGAGTTGGAATTCTAGGCTGGTAGTCAACATTATGGCTGGATTGATATTGTTAATCTTGAAAAATGTGTGGTTCTAATTTTTGTCTTTGGAATCACAAATAATCACTTTCTTTAAAGAGGTATTACATTTTAAAATCACCTATATCATTAAAAGGCATTCAGAAATATGCAGTTCCTTGATTTTGATTCTACTTGGCTTCCATGGGTTCGTAATCAGGATTCTGTTATGACCACAAAGCTTTGGAACAAAGTATATGATTGTCTATGAATCTGCTCACTTTACCCTTACTATCTTATCTATATTATCAGCAAAGACAAAACAGGCATTTACTGCTTTGCCACCACTTCGATTTTACTAAACTTACTTTGGGAAAACCTACCCTGGAAAGGCATTGTGCAGAATTACTGTGGGGAAAAGAAAAAATCTTGTTTCCTGTTCTTTCTGGACTGTACCAAAAGCATCTGAAAATTCGCAAGACTTCAGTATTACTGTAGGAAGCTCAAATTGCTTTGATTTAAAATGTCATCATCGGGCACCTATCTGGCTCAGTTGGTTAAACAACTGCCTTTGTCTCAGGTCATGATCCTGGAGTCCTGGGATCTAGTCCCACATCAGGGTCCCAGCTCCACGGGGAGTCTGCTTCTACTTCTGACCTTCTCCCCTCTCATGCTCTATCTCACTGTCTCTCTCTCTCTCAAATAAATAAATAAAATATTAAAAAAAATAAAATGTCATCATCAAGAAAAAAATTTAGAATTCATAATCCATGGAGCCTATGCACATACAAGCTAATCACATTCAGAACTTTTGAGGTCAAGATTCATATCTGAGTCTGAATCAATATTAATATTCCTTCTCGGCACTTGGTAGATGAAAAATGTTTTCTACCAAAGGAAGAGCTTCTATTACTTTTATTAAACAGTGGTTAGTTGGCTGCACTTTCCTTGGATTTAAAAAAGATAGTGTAGAAATGGCTGTGCTTATAGTTTCATAGTTTGCAAGAAGTGCTTTTGAGAAATGATATTTTAACTTTATAGGATTTTATGACTTAACAATAATAGTATTTTCACTCACTTCAATATGCTTTTTCCATAGAAATCTAACAGTGTTAAAGTATACTATCTCATGGGTCTTCATAACAATCCCATTATGTCTGAATAGATTCCTATTTGATAAATCTTTGAAAAACCTGCTTCAGATGAAACATCCTTATTGTTCTCCCAAGCATAGATTAATTCAATCCTCAACCAATGTCTTCTATGAGAATGGGAGCACATGAATCACTTTTTTCTAAATCTAGGTTTAGAGATAGAGCTTCCTTCTTAACTCATATGGATTTTCCCTCCCAAGAAATAATCATCACAGGGTCCTATGGCAGCCAGGGTAAATTGTACAGGGAATAGTCCTGCCAGTTTCACCATACTCTTCCCCAATTCATTCATCAGCTTTCCTAACTTCTTTAAAGAGTGCACTGTTTTGCCAATAAAAGATGAGAAGGGGAGAAATGTCAGAGAATTATCTTTCTTCCGTTCTCTGGAGCTAAAGATAATTTTTAGCTGAGATAATTTTAGGAATATTTAAACCATTTCAGTGCATAGAAAAAAAATCCAAGAAGCATTTAGAAGAATCACACACATCTTATTATGCATCAGGCAATATACTGTATTAGTTTCATTGTTTAGGAAAAGCCTCTCTAGTTGCATCTTATGGGAGAGTAAGTAGTTATTTCCATTGTATTTCCATTGCCTGAATGTTCACAGCTGTCACAGCCATCACCCTGTTGCATATAAAATAGCTAGCCCTTGTAAGACTCATTTGGCTTAGCAGTCACTGTCTCTATAAAGTGTGTTAATATTAAGACTATTTCACCAATAAGTGAAGTCCAGGCAGTTGAGTCTTTGTTTCACAAACTAGTACAGTTCAAATATCACATGTAAGAGATTTATTTTTTTTTTAAACATAAAGTGAAATTTTATTTTTTACCCTATCTAAACAAGTAGTCTTAAGGATAACAAAATAATGGTAGATTTTATAATTATCAGGAACTTGTGGCAATAAACATTGAATTCTTCTTGTAGATTTTTAAAGTTATTGTTTTAAATTCAGGGAAAATGAAACAAAACAAAAACAAAAAAAGGTCATTTTTACTCTCTTGGTAAAAATTGGATTATTCATTAGCCAAATGGCCTTGCCTGCCAAAGATTCTTGTGTCCTCATTTGTTTTTCCTGCCACTTCACCCTCAGGAAAGGTTTACAGCAAAAGGAAAAAGGAAGCCTTTGAGAGTTTTTCTACTCTATTGCTTATGGCAGAATTTTAGCCATAGTTAGTTTTTGTTCTCATGGCTTATAGTTCTACCTCTTGCCCTAGTTTTCCAGTTTTCATTCGGCCCCATAATAACAGAATTGCTCAAAGTAAGACAGTATCTTTTTGATTGATTCATTAATGCAACCCTTTTATTTCTCACAACTGCCGTCTGTATCTCAAACCTCAGTCTAGGTCCCCTACACGGTAGAAACGGTCTTCATTATCCTAAAGTATGTCATTTGGAAAAACATACTTGGGAATTATACCAGACAGGCTTTTCAGCACTTCTATTTTCTTTCAGTTTGTTTATGTAACGCAAGAGCAGAAACAAATTGAGTAAGTCTATTTAATAGAGATTCAAAGCTCTGTCTTCCTATCAGTGAAGACAAGAGCTGTCAGGAAGCAAACAGTGCAAAGAAGCGTGCTGTTCTCTGCTCAGTGATGTAAGGAGAGCCATCTTGGACAGAGGGGCTAATAGCAGACAATAGAACAGCTAACACAGAGTGATGAAGCAATTAATTGCTCAGATGTTAATTCAATGTCACAAAGTAGAAAAGAAGGAAAACAATAGAAGTACAGCAATCTTGTAAACATTAGGTAGACAATGGATTGATAAAGAGTAAGAAAAATGAAAAGGAGAAATATACTTTCAATTCACTTCATGCTAATTTTGTTTGGAAATAGCACACGTTACAACACTGCTTTCATTTGTACTATTGTATGTTTCCTTTCTCTTTCTTTCTTTTTCTTTTCTTTCTTTTTCTTTCTTTCTTTTGTAATGGAAGAAAAAGTTGATATTTCTACTCTGCCATCCCAGATCAATCATTCATAGTTCCCAGCCAACATGCTGAGATAAAAGGTGTATTGCAGGGATAGATATTGTTTGAGAGTTGTATTTCCTTACAAAATAAATCAGTAGCTATTTAAATGCTTCTAATTCAACAGTATAAGAAAAGGGAAATTAAATAACAAAGTCAGTCCCCTGCAATGTGCCTTTGAGGGTAGTGACTTTGGAAGAGAGAATCATTTCTCAAATTACACCACCTTGTAGCAGAGACAAACACCACATGCTGATTTGAAATGAATCACACCTTTACTTCCAAAGACTATCCACATTTTGGAGGGTTATCCAGGTAACTTCCCCATTTTGGTTTCCTTTTAAAGTCTGAAGCAACTTAAATGTTCCATTTTCATATTCAAATTGTTTTAAGAGCACAGCAGTTAAGTCTGAAAAGAAGAGGTAATCAAGTCCTTTGGAATCAAATCACCAGCTCTGAGGGTTGCTGTTTAAATTCAGCTGCTGAGCCAGCTTCTATTGCCTCCACAACCACTAAGAGAGAAGTTAAAAGTTAAGTTTAGGAGTATAATTAGAATTATTACCTCTAGAATTAATGAACCAGACCTGGTTGTCCCTTATGCCAGGAAAACAAGAGGATGAAGACAGATAAAGGACCATTTTGAAAGAGGGCAAAATATGCAGTCCAAGTAAATGCTCTAGGTACTGGCCACAAAGAGAGGCTCCTCAACCCACACAAACTGAATTTGCACCCCCATCTTGATCAAAGTCCTTTCTTCTCTCTTTCTGGCATTCTTACTAATAATCACTTTAAAAAGAGTTGTGGCATCTGAAGTCCAAGCAGTTGCATACACACACCTCATGAACATTATAACAAATAAAAGAATTGTAGAGGCAGGAGTTGCATACACACACCTCATGAACATAATAACAAATAAAAGAATTGTAGAGGCAGCAGTTGCATAACACACCTCATGAACATAATAACAAATAAAAGAATTGTAGAGGCAGCAGTTGCATACACACACTTCATGAACATAATAACAAATAAAAGAACTGTAGAGGCAGGAGTTGCATACACATACCTCATGAACATAATAACAAATAAAAGAATTGTAGAGGCAGGAATTCATATTCACTCTCTATGTCCATCACCAATTTACAAGTTATCAAGACCTATATGCAGTGACAATAATCATTTCAAAACCTAGTTAAGCCCAACTGGAAGCTAATCAGCTCCTTCAGAGTACTGCAAAATTTCTTGAGATTTTGAACTTCCCTTACCTATTTTTATAGCTATTTTATACAGATGTACATCCTGTTGAAATATAGGAAGTGATTAATAAGTTTTATACAGCTACTGTTACTAATGCCTCTTTAGCTGGCGGAATAAAGATTCTCATTGTTTGTGCACTTTAAGCTATGAGTAGATAGCCTATTAAATCATTCATTTTAAATCTAAAAAGCAACTTTCTGCATAATTTTACTTAAATGCATACAGTCTTAGTTTTCAGGTTGTCTGGAAGCCATGCTCTTCATTTATACACTTTTATTGCCAAACTGGGACTAGCTTCAAAGTTCTAAAGATGTTTTTTAAAGCATGCAGATAAAAACCTATCAAGAATCTCTAACTGAAGTGAAAGGCTTGATAGAGCTCGAATTGATTGAACGTCATGTGGAAGGAAAGTTCAAAATGCTAAAGTAAAATTATTTTCATATCTTTTTAAATTTTAACAGAATATACTGTCCAAAGAAACATAAAGTAGAAAATACAAAATCTACTTTGGTACAGATGTATGATGTTTAAATATTTTATTTGTCTTATGAGGACAGATCACATAGTAATGATAATTTTAACAATATCTAGAGAAATATAACATTATTACTTGATTTTATTTTAGTGTCCTATTAATACCCACCTCAGGCAACTGAAACACTTCAGCCCTAACTTCATGCACCATCACACCGCAAAGGTGTTTATTAATAGATGATTAAAATACCCATGTCATGTTTATCTTAAGAATGTATCTGCAGTATATTTGTGCTTATCTCTGACAAGTAGTCACTTTGGGAAGAGCCATTAATTAAATTCATCATAAATGATCCAAATGCTACTAGAAAAAATATAACAGGCGAAAGCATCTTTCTTCAAATGCTGTATCTTCTCTTGATCTGTTTATTCCTTCTAGTACTTCTGGGCTCATTATTTTGACTGTATGTCTCCATAATCAACTTAAGCGTAATGTATATCTAGACACTTCTTCCTATCAATAGTCAGCATTTAATTAATGTCTTTTTGAATAACATACAGTTATAAATGTTAATAATTATGTTTCTTATTCATTAGTAACTTTATAATATAAAATCTTATTCTAATACAAATTATTATGTGAATTAGAATGACATCATAGACTGAATTAACTACCACAATTAAAATTTACTGATCTTCTAAAGAATATGATTTGTCTTTTCTATTGTTAAAAATATTGACAAACACCATTTATAAAAGGATTGCCTTAATTTTCTTTCATTCATGGATATATTTATAATTCTTTTTCTATTTTCAAATAACTGCATTTGTATAAAGCAATGAAACATATCATCATTTGAGGAAGGAATCTTGGTGGTATTAATGGAGTATAGTTGTATATGCATTATAAATTGATTTTAGCATGTGCAAAATACCAAGTAAATAGTAGTTATTTTGGTAGGATGGTATATGTCTTCCCTAAGCATAATTTGATCCAAAAATAAGTAAACTAATATCACTCTTTAATTATCTAAATACCTCTGTTTTCCAGGCTCTCTGTTCATTTCCCCTATTCCTGATGTGCTGAAAATGTAAAAAAAGGCATCTATGTAACTCTCACTACTAAAGAGAAGGTATGAAACCAAGAGAATGCATGAACATTATAGTTACTTTCTTAAGTGTTAATTTATAATGCTTATGAGTAATTTGATCATTTATATATTTAAATTTTTACTAACTAGCATATTTGAGAATGTTCTAGGAACAGTGCTCAGAGCACTGAAGGAAAAAATAAAGCCTTTTTTTACATGATTAGTATAAATAATTTGAGGAAACTCTAGACACAGAAATAAGTCATGACAATATGGTAAAATAAATGAAGAACAGGGATATGTAAAAATACAAAGTATGGGAACTCTACCAAACACTTAATTCTCTACCAAATGCCAGTCTGGTCCCCTGAGAAGCAAATGTTGAGACAGAATTGGCTGTGCAAGAGATTTATCAGGAGCAATTCTAGGAAAGGAGAGTGAGGAGGGACCCAGAAAAAGTAGACTTCTTCAGAATGACATTCCCACTCTTCACAGGAGGATACATGAATGGTGTATTTTTTTTTAAAGGTTTTATTTATTTATTTGACAGAGAGAAATCACAAGTAGATGGAGAGGCAGGCAGAAAGAGAGAGAGAGAGAGAAGCAGGTTCCCTGCTGAGCAGAGAGCCCGATGTGGGATTCGATCCCAGGACCCTGAGATCATGACCTGAGCCGAAGGCAGCAGCTTAACCCACTGAGCCACCTAGGCACAACTGTTGTGCAACTTGCCATAAGCTGCATATTACATGGTCTTTCTGATACCTCCATCCCTTAGGGCCTGCCGGATCATATGGCCCAGGGAGCAGAACTTCTTGTGCTTTAGTGTAGAATTGTTGCATAGCCCTTTCCTCTTTCAGATGTCATCTGAAGCTAGCAGATTTCCATGATATCCACTATATGGGCTGAAGCAATATTTCTAAATGTGGAATGTGTCGGATCCAAACCCAAAGGGCCTGTCAGATTTAGTGGTTCCATCTATGTGACAGAAGCCAGAAAGGATACCAACTTTTCTTTTACTTCCTAGAATATTCTGGTATTCCCCGACCCCTAGACATTCCACTAAGGTACTGGCCCTGAATCTTCATAGAGTTAATCTACCCTCTGGACTTCCTGTGTCTTTTTTTAAAAAATTGTTATTATTTTTATTAACATATAATGTATTATTTGCCCCAGGGGTACAGGTCTGTGAATTGTCAGGTATACACATTTCACAGCACTCACCATAGCGCATACCCTCCCTAATGTCCATAATGGACCTCCTGTGTCTTAAAAAGATTTCCAGTGCCCTAAATGTTTTCGCTCATTTTATCTAATTAGCATAATATTATGTTATCAATGCAATAGATCAATATGCTGTCTGTCCTGTGGAATATCCAAGAATTCCAGATTTCTTTAGATTATATTATAGTAGGGATATGGAGAGTTTGCTTAGACTTGCATAAAACTATTCTTTTATATCCTATTTAAATATAAAGTGTTCTTGATCCTTTTTTTCTGATCAGAATAGGAATAATTAAAAAATACATACATAATTACAAAATCATATGATCATATGATCATATGATCATATGATCACAATCATGACCATATCCCATGTACCTGACACCTTATTAATCTACTCTCAAATGATACTGTGTTCATCACAGCAACTGGGACCAGTGATACTACTTAGTTAACCTTCTACAAGGTCTCCAAGCCTCTGCAGGGCAAGACTGATATATTGAATAACTATATGATATGATAAGAACCACAAATCACACATCTTATAGGGATTTGACTTTGTTATTCACACTTATCTTTACCATTTCAGATTCAATATGATTTTTTATTTACTACCTTGGTCACAATAACAGTTTGAAAGATTTTCATTTAGGCCTCCTGTGATCTCTGACCTACAGGCCAGGGGTCTAGTGTGGAGGCTAGTCCAATTGCCAATATCATTTTAATCACACACTTAGAGAATGCTAGAAACAGCACTGTACAACCAATGCTGAATCAGAGTATATGCAGCCTTCTGGAGAAACTTACCCTGTCTCTGCAAGGTATTGCCACTTTGCTGACACTGGTCATGCCAGCTGCTTCAGGATGGTGGGTAACATAATAAGACCAGTAAATTTCATGAGCATAGGCCCAGACTTCTTTTGCTCTGGATGGAATTCCTTGATCAGAAGCAATGGTATGTAGGAAACCATAATAGTGGTTAAGGCATTCTATAAGTACATAAGTAGTTTGGGCAGAAGCATTGTGTGTAGGAAAGAAAAATATGTATGCAGGGTGTCCATTGAAGTAATTATAGAAAGTTGCTCTTTCCATGGTGTAAGGGGTCCAGTGTAATCAACTTGCCACCAAGTAGCTGGTTGATGACCCTGGAGAATGATGTCATAATTGCGACTCAGTGTCATTTCTGCTGCTCGCAAACTGGGCACTCAGCAATGGTAGTAGCTAGGTCAGTCTTCATGAATAGAAATCCACTTTTTTGAGCCCATTCATAACCTCCATGCTTGCCAAATAGCCACTTTATTTATGAGTCCTTTGGGTTATGACTGGGATGACTAATGAAGAAGGATAACCAGTATCCACAAAATGGGTAATCCTATCCTTTTGGTTATTAAAATTCTTTTTTGCTTATGGGCACCCTTTGGTGAGCATTCACATGGTTCATAAATATCTTAACTTTTCTTTAAATACTCAGAGAGGTTTATCCATATCCACCTTCTTAAATTTCCTTGTCACCAATTTTCCAGTCTTGTTCTTAAGTTCCTGACCATTCAATCACACGAGGGACACAGCCCCATGAATTGGTACATAATCACACATAATAATCTTTTCTCCTTCCAAGCAAAATAAAAAACTAGGTCCCTTGCTCAAAGTTCTACCCACTGGGAAGTTTTCTCTTTATCTAGTTTCAAAGGGGGCTACAAGCTGTCCGCTTTTAAGCAATGTCTACATATCACTCAAAGATTACAGAGCTATTTATAAATCAGACCTGAATATTTTCTTCTCTGTTAACTGCTCACAGGGAACTCTCCTAGAGTCATAAGTTGAGGATGGAAGAAAGAAAACTGTGCGGTAGATGTAGGGAATCTGTGCATTTGGACCTCTTCTTTGTATAACTTACTTCTGCCTCCAAGGCCTGCTCAGGACCAACCACATATAGAGCACTTCCATTTGATGATGCAGTGCTGTTTTGCGTGCTAATTTTTATGGCTTAGTGGGTCAGATACCTGCCAGCTCATGATGGACTGCTCAGGTCACCTGGTGACTTGATGTTCCATAGTTCAAAGGGTCAGTGGTAGGCTAAAAGCTTTCTCTAAAAAGAAAGTAGTTACCTGCAGAGATTGGTGGCATTTTGGTAAAATTCCTAAGGGCCTACACTGCTCTTGACCCTACGGATCTGTCAAAAGCCTCCTTAGCTGCCACCAACACTTCAAGCACCATTGGATCTGCTGGATAATATGGCCCCGCAGCAGAGCATCTTGCACAGAAGCCTGGATCTGTTGCAGAGTCTTCTCCTGTTTTGTGTCCCAATCAAAACTATCAGCTATTAGGCTCACTCAGTAAATGGACAAGAATAACACACTTAAATAAAGACTATGTTGTCTTCAAAATGCAAAGAAGCCCACTAGGCATTGTATCTCTGTTTTGGTTATAGGCAGAGTCAGATGCAACAACCTATCTTTTACCTTAAAAGTGATATCCCCACAAGCTTCACACCATCGAAACCCTAGAAATTATACTAAGGTAGAAGTCTCCTGAATTTTTGTTGGATTTGTTTCTCACCCTCTAGCATGAAAGCATCTTACCAATAACTATTGACTTGTTGCTATGTCTTGCTCACTGGGACTAATCAGCATAATGTCAATAGAGCAATACCTTGTAGAAAGGAAAGATGACTAAGATTCCTGAGAAGTAAATTATGGCCTGGAAAGTTGATATACTTGTAAGATAGAATAGTGAAGTTATATTGATAGCCAACTGAAGGAAAACTGTTTCTGTTATACCTATTGACAGAATGGCAAAAAAAAAAAAAAGAATTTATCAGATCAATAGCTGCATACTAGTTACCATGGGATGTATTAACTTGCTCAAGCAATGAAACCTATCTGATATAGTACCTGCAATGGTGGTCAGCACCTGATTCAGCCTACTGTCATTATCTGTCTTTTGTAGAGGCCAAACAGGTAAGTCAAATGGGTATGCAATGGGTATCAACACTCCTGCATCCTTCAAGTCCTTGATGGTGGGACTAATATAGGCGATTTTTCCAGGAATGTAATATTGGTTTGCTAGTTTTCTCAGTGGAGGCAATTCTCATGGCTTCCACTTGTCCTTTCCCATCGTAATAGCCCTGAATCCACAGTAAGGTAACCAATGTGAGGAATCTGCCAGACGCTGAATAAATCTATTTCAATTATACATTCTGAAACTCAGGAAATGATCACAGAATGGGTTTGGGGACTGACTGGGCCCATTGTAAGACATACCTAAGCTAAAAATGCATTAATCTCTTGACCTCCATAAGACTATACTCTTACTGGTAAGCCACAGTGATGGTTTAGGTTTCCTAGAATTAATGTTAGCTCAGAGCCAGAGCCCAGTAGTTCTTGAAAGATGTGATTATTTCCTTTTCCCCAAAATGCAGTTACCCTAGTAAAAGGTCCTACAGGGAAGGCTAGAAAAAAGATGAGCATTATAAATTTTTGGTCGTCTACTGGGATTATTCCTCCAGGGCATTCAACCTCCCCTTCATTCAAGGGACCCTAAATATATAAACTAGCTCAAGTCTGATAATTGATTAAGGGGCTGTGACTCTCTGTTTTTATAATTCAGGAACTCTTGGTGTCAAATTCTGTTTTAGTCAGGGTTCTCCAGAGAAACAGAATCAATAGAATATGAAATATATTATAAAGAATTGGCTCATGTAATTATGGAAACTGAGAAATCTTTTGATCTACCATCTGCAAACTGGATCTAATCAGAATTATTCTAATCACCCAGGAAGCTGGAGGTATAGGTGAAAAGCCTGAGAGCCAGAAAGCCAATGGTGTGGACTGCAGTCCAAGTCCAAAGGCCTGAGAACCACAAGACCTCTGAAGGCAAAATATTGATGTCCCAGTTCACCAGTCAGGTAGAGCACTAATTCAACTTTCTGTCTTTATTCTATTCATGTTTTCAACAGATTATATGATGCCTACCCACATTGGGGAGGATCACATGCTTCACTCCATTCACTAATTCAAATGCTAATATCTTACAAGCACACTCACAAACACACACTCAGAAATAATGTTTAACCAGCCTTTGAACATTTCTTGTCCCAATCACCTCAGCACAAAAAAATAAACCATCAGAGTCATCGTCTCCCCCAGACTTTCAAAGTGTCAGCACCATAGCAGCACATTTGTCTCTCATTCTGAGAAAGTGCCCTCAAACCAATGAATTTTGACATCCATTTGTAATTTTACCCCCCCTTGATCAAGCTATCTCAAAATCTACTCCAGCTGGGGCGCCTGGGTGGCTCAGTGGGTTAAAACCTCTGCCTTCAGCTCGGGTCGTGATCCCAGAGTCCTGGGATTGAGCCCCACATCAGGCTCTCTGCTTGTCGAGCTCTCTGCTCTTCAGGGAGCCTGCTTTCCCCTTTCTCTCTGCCTGCCTCTCTGCCTACTTGTGATCTCTGTCAAATAAATAAATAAAATCGTAAAAAAAAAGTCTACTCCAACTTATACTTTCCTATCTTACATGTACATGCTACCAAATTCTAGCAACATTTTTAATGTATAATCTCTTTCAGGTTCATAATATCTCCAGTCATATTATGCTGAGATTTAACTCTGATTTTCAGCCCAAAAACCAAGAAAAGAGTTTGGAACAGCTCTAGGGGTGATGGCCAGAAATATCAATTCTTGCTCTCTGCAGTGTCTTTAAACACAACAGGCATACTACCTTTTACTAGAGAAAAATGGGTCAACCTCTGCAACCCAGAAGTTCCATGAGGATCCACAAGATGTTCAGAGACCTCCATTTAAGTGGCCTATTCCAAGTTTTTGGGCTTCAGGATTTCCATACCAGAGCACTGGTCTTAACACTGGCTGATCACTCAAACATCTCTTCAGCTCTGCCAATCTATTATATTGTTACCCTGCTGCTCATGCCTGTCAGCTCTTCTCCTGCAAAAGATAGGTCTGCTTTGTAAGTTACCAAAGACAACCTCTTACTTTCACGGTTTGCCATTAACTGCCTGTTAATGATCCTTAGTTCTCCTTAACCCTCATCAGGTGGTTAATACAACCTAGTACTCAACTAACTAACTTTGTAGGCCTTTTTTATACCATTATCTTTGAAATACTCAAATAGTCTCACCTGAAAAATCATTTTTTTTCATATGAACGTTTGCCAAGGGACTAGTAGTAATTTTTTTTTAAGATTTATTTATTTATTTATTTATTTGACAGACAGAAATCACAAGTAGGCAGAGAGGCAGGCAGAGAGAGAGAGGGGTGGGGGGAAGCAGGCTCCCTGCTGAGCAGAAAGCCCAATGCAGGGCTTGATCCCAGGACCCTGAGATCATGACCTGAGCCAAAGGTAGAGGCTTTAACCCACTGAGCCACCCAGGTGCCCCGTTAGTAAAATTTTTAGCAATCAAGGTCCTGCTTTAAGCAAGAAATTCTCATGCCCTACCTTACCAGCCAGGATGGTGGTCTCTTTGTCTGTTAGGTGATGAATGAGCTAGTGCCAAATTTCCATCTTAATATCTGTTTAATATCTTAATATCTGTTTCCTCGGTTTCACTTGTCTTAGTCTGGGTTCTCCGAAAAGCAGATGCCAAGAGAGGATTAGATGTGTAGGGTCTTTAATGGGGGAAGTGCTAGTGAGGGAAATTGGGAGGGATCTAGAGGAGGCTGTAAGAGCTATTAAAGTGATAAGCCAGGAGGGAGGCAAGGAAGAGTCATAGCCTGCAGTGCACATCTAAAATAGTTTCAACAAGGCCAGCCAAGGTTTCAAGCCAAAGTCTCCCATCAGAGTCATCCTAAGTCTCACAGAATAGGTCTGCCTTAGCATACCTTCTACATGGAGTCACTGGCTGGGAGAAACTCTTGGGAAGCCCAGCCTCAACAGAATGCGGTGTTGCGATGAATCTCAGATTGTGACAGCTAGGGCTGTCTATTTTGTCCCTCACTAGGAAGTCTAAGAGGTGTATTTTTTATGGTAGGCACATATTTCTACCACTTACATTGAGATATTATTTAACAATGACACAGAAATTTTATTTTTGTAAAGGAAAAGAAAGTTCTTGAAATTGAGCTACTGACACAGCCGTGGTTAATCCTGTTGGTTCAGCAAGCAGTGAATAGCATCTATAGTGGCCAGCACTGATGAGGGAATAATATGAGATACTTGATGAGAGGAGGAAAAAAAAATAATGATTCCTCAGCTTACAAAGATGAAAGTAGCAGATCTGTATGTAAATGAAACAACCACATAATGTGAATGGACAGTAAATTTTGCTAAGAGTCACTGATCTTTCTTTCTTTCTTTCTTTCTTTCTTTCTTTAAGATTTTATTTATTCATTTGACAGAGAGATACACAGCGAGAGAGGGAACACAAGCAGGGGAAGTGGAAGAGGAAGAAGTAGGCTTCTCACCAAGCAGGGAACCCAATGTGGGGCTCAATCCCAGGACCCTGGGATCATGACCTGAGCTAAAGGCAGACGCTTAACAACTGAGCCACCCAGGCACCCCTCACTGACATTCCTAAGTGTAGTTTTTCTCCTTCATTCATCAGGTCATGGTATCCAGGATAAAAGTTTAAAACGATTAAAAACCACTATGTGTACCATAGTAACAGTTTAGTTAATTTCTGATTCAAGACAGAATATTATAAGACTAGCAGGTTCCATCCAGGAAATAAGGCTTTATTCTAAATATAAATTTAAAATTTATTTTTAATGACTCTGATTCAAGTTATCTTTAGCCATCTAAATAACCAAGGTAAGGCATGACTCACTATAAACTTTGTATTTTCCAAAATTAGTCCTACATAATTAAAAAAAAAAAATAGCATCTCACTACTGACACCAAAAAGTTTGTGTCAATTCATGTTGCATGAAATGTAAAGCTTGCACAAAAATTGTTTCATTAGCAAATAGGAAACAGGGTTTGTTCTACATGGAATCCATTTTCAACGACATGTCCTACCAAAACCTGCCAAGACATTGTTTGCCCACATTGCATTTTGTTTGTTTGTTTGTGGGTTTTGTTGTTTTGTTTTGTTTTGTTTATAATGAATGCTAAAGAGCCAATAGTCCATCTGGCATGCAGAGAACAAAAATACAAACAAATAGATGCCTCAGTAATAGAGATAAAATGAACAAGCACATATTTGGCTAAAAACTCAGGTGCCTTCAAAATATGTCAAAATTGACTTTCACAAATTAATACCAATTTCACATCAATGATCTGAAATTCAATGGAAACTTCTATTTCTATGCCAATAAAATATTCAAATAGTGGTATTAAAATGATGTGGTTTTGTTCTACATCTGGCACAATATATCTGCTATTGCATAAGGACAATTTTGTTCACTCATGAGGCATTTAAATAACGAATTAGATATGTATCATTTGTGTGATTTGTTTATTTCAACATTATGCCACAGAAGGCTTATGACCACAGAGAACCTAGGAATGGATTTAAATACAGTTCTTTAGTGTCACGTGGAAAAATGAGATCTGGGTGCTCTATATCAAATGCCTGTATGATGTTTTGATGCCACACATATAAACTCTCAATGGTCATTTGGGCTCACTATCTTCTATTTCAGGGTCACTACCAGGAAGATCACTTTTCTCTACTGCAATTGATAACAATGAATTGTATATTTAATACATGTTTGTATTTACCTTTGTAGAAGGAAATGGAATGGGGTTGCATTACAGTAATGTGAAAAGCCTAAAAGCATAAAATTTAAAGCAAACAATAAATTGTCCTAGTCCCCATATATACTACTGTGATAATAGGAGGACTGATTGTGTTTCCTTAGCAGAGGGTGAATTATTTCTGTGCCTTAAATTATTCTACAACTGTAACTGGGAAAATCTTCAAGGGTTGAGTAAAAGTTTACTCATAGTATTTAAAAATATCAATATAAGATACATTTTGTGGATTAAATTAGAATTATAGGTATATTGATCACTATGTAGACAAATATAAATGTGATCATAGACATGTATCCATAATTTTTTAAATTACATTTTTACAGTAAAATTCCCCTAGGTCTGAAACTTGGCTGACAGGCTTTCAGTACAGATGGGAAATACATTTTTAAATTATACATAAAAAAAATAAAGCATTCATTAGAAAAGAGTTGAAAATGAAAGATGTTTATAATTTGAAGATGCTTTCTTCTAATTCCTTTTGAAGGTGACTCAACATCTTAACATGTTTGTTCTTAATTCAGAATGTGGTTTCTCCGTAGGCAAATTTGAATGGAGTATAGGGACAATTATTCAGGTAATGAAAATAAATAAAGTTGTCTCAAATGAAAGTGGTTTTATTGGTTTAAATTATCCAGACTGGGTGCATAAATTAATTGAATTAGTTAGAAAATTGCTCAACACTTGACTTTGCATGGGAGGATAGAACATGAATAATATTAAAATAAGGATAATTAAATGATAACCACGTGAATATATGTACCTCAATACAAAGAAATTTTGGGACGAGTGAAATGTGCAATAGTATTTTAATAAGTGAGAAATCAAGGGAAAATAAAATAGTATATATGTCTTATCTTAAACTTTAATTACAACAAAATTTTACCAAAAGTTACACTTTTCTTTAATCCAAAATATAGCAAAATGAATACACCCAAGGAATGAACAAATAAATTCACTTTCAACATTACAGAATATTTTAAGACTTACAGTTTCCATCCAGGAAATAAGGCTTTATTCTAAATATAAATTTAAAATTTATTTTTTATGACTCTGAAAGCATTTTTCTTATACCAACAGTTTAAAAGGAAGACTCAGACATTTTTCTCAGCCAACTATCTTTTCCCTCAGGCTGCAGACTCATCACTGCCAACTTTTAAAATCATTGGGATATCCAAGGGAGGAGATAGCAACTGAATTTAAGTCTCTTCTCTGTTACTTACTCATATATGAAACTAAAGAAGCTTCATTTATTTTATTTGTGAGTATTAAATGAGAGTATGTATAAAGAAGTAGTTTTTAAACTATATTATTCTTTAAAAATGAAATTAAGAAAACAGTAGTAAGTAAACACAATAAATCTCAGTTGGAAACACTAGCTGCTGAAGAAATTTTAAAATATAAAGATATTTTTAATTTCCTATTATTTTATATTCAAAAATGTTCTTGTTGAAGACTATAGGAACAAATATATAGAAATGTAAATCTGAAAACATACAATGATTGGTAATAAATAATAATAAATAAAAATAATATAAGTAATAAATATAATGATATGTATATATTATAAATATATAGTTATATAATTTAATAATTATATGACAAAGAAATAATAATACTGTTTAATTAACACTGTTAATAGTATATATTACTTATAATGTATTTACTGTAAGTTTAGATAATATGCAAACATATAAGTACATAATAAAATATAATATTTAATTATATATATTATATGAATATTAACATGCTATTAAATATAATATAAATAATAATAAAATAATTATAAGATCAATAAAGAAAAGTTTTTTGGTTGCTTTTCTCTATCTATGAATAAATACAGAAACCTGCCATGATGGCAGAAATACAACATGACTTGAAGTGGAAAGAAGAAATAAAAGATACATCACTCCATGGTAACAAACAAGATTTGATTCGATAAATTATTATTGAACATGTAGTATACTTAGAGTGCAAGTGATATTCTATGTAATTATAAAGAAACTCTGAGAAAAAAATCATGTATTTGAATGGAAATATGGTTTGCTTTTAGGACTTCAAGCCAAATGTTACCAAATTCTTTCCATCCCTTATATTATGCCCTGTGAGTCTCCCTCATTATTATTCAGAGATCTCCTCAATCAGTATATTCAGTTTGCATGACTTTGGCATCTTTAAGTATAGAGAAAGCACATATTTTTGAGACTTCTAAGTAAAATGTCAGCATGAGCATTGCATTGAGACAAGATACATAGGTTATAAAGGAAAAAAAGAAAAGACGTAAAAGTAAAGGAGTATCCAGGAATGATAAGTTAATATGTGGTGACCAATAGGACCTTTAACTTTCCCCTCTACTTATTAAACTTAGACATTATTTTTTCTAATTATAGACTGCTGATTCCCCCTTTCTTAGAACATTTACTTTAGTAAACTTACAACTGTGATTCTTTCTCTTTCAGATAGGTATCTTCTACAACTCAGGAATGCCTTTCTCAACTGCCATAGTGCCATCCCTTTGAAAAATAATCATTAAAAATATTAGTGTACCTGCCTCTTAGTTTCCATGGAAGCATAGAAACCTACCTTGGGACGATGAACGAAGACAAATGGCTTAATCACATTGACCAAACTTCCCCACCATCCTCTAAGTTCCTTTTCTAGTAGCTCATAGAACACTTAGGAACTCTCTGCCATTTGTTTCAGAAGAGTTGAGTTCTACCTTATTGCAATAGTCTTGAATAATGTCCTGCTTGCTTGTTTCACTGGTCTCGTGCAATTTTATTTCATTTCTTAACATCGGGAGAGACTGCTATAAAAACAATCACCTTCTCTTCCTCTCTGTCAATGAAAAAAAAAATTTAAATTACTTAAATAGAACTGAGGATATAGGGAAAACACAAGCAACATTCCTTACCAAATGATTTCTTATTTGTTTTGTAAATCAGTGTTACTCAGCAGTATCTTGTAGGTTGACTGTTCAGAAAGTATTGAATCTAATGCTTCTTTTTTCTTTGTATATACATATATATTTAAATTACAAACACAAACAACACCCTACTGAGAAAGTGGGAAGAATAAAAGTCTGGTGTAGTTCACTAAAGGTTTAAGAGATAGTATTCAGTGTTTGATGGTTGACTTTTAAGTAGTTTTCAAATACTCACTAGCAGAGATGCATATAAATGTACCTGCATCTAATTATTTGGTACATAGACTACCACTGAGAGAAATTTTCCAATGTTAATAACTTCAGTTCAAAACTCTACAAAAAACATTCTGTCGCCTGTCCTGGAAACGTTATATGCTAAAAGGAAGATTAGCTTTTAAGAAGATAAGAAAAGATAAAAATGGGATTTGCAATATAAAACATGTTAAAAGAAGGGATAACATCAGAAGAAATGGAAAATGAAAATGGATACATTTCTAACTAGAAGTCCTAATTGTTTTACATATTTTTCTGATTATAAAATAGATCTTCCTTATGCTGTTTGTAGAAGATTTGGAATATACAGAAGATTCTAAAGAAAAAAGAAAAATTGTCATTGACACATTTATTCACCATCAGATATTAAACAATTATGGTTTACCAGGTCTTGTGTTAAACTTTGTGGTTCTATAATGAATGGTTATAGATTTATGACCCTTGCCATCAGGTGCTTACATATAGCAGAAGCAATTACCAGATTACTATATACAAGGTAATATGATAATTATAATGTAATCTTAGACTTCCAACGTCCAGGACTGCAAAAATTGAATTTCTGTTGTTGGTGAACCATCTAGTCTACAACATCCTGGATGGACTGAGACACCAGGGAAGGGTGTAATGTCAGTACAATCACTGGAAGAAAATAATGCAATCAAATAAAATGTGGGGAAAATGTAGCAGAGAATCTGAAACCAGATTACCGAGATTGATAGAAAACAAAGAGTCAACTGTAAGGGATACTCTGATATGCTAATCAGATCCACAACTACCCCAGGAATGAAAGATCATTCCCCCAACTCTTGATAGTGCTGATGGAAGATGGCTCTCAAATGTCAGGCTTTTTTAGAGATTTCCTCCATTGAAGAAAACTGCTTTGCCCAAGTTCATATCTGCTTTCAAGCGCAATCTGTATCCAGTGATGGATCAATGTGGGGTGCGGTATAACGCCCTGAACTACTTGCCCAAAGTAGATCTCACCAAAAGTATATCCCACTTTCAGAGCTACCAATGGGATGGGCTGAAAACATGGAAAGTTATTGCCCAAACTATACAATGAAGAGTAATGGAAGATGGTTGAAGAAGCTGAAGACTTTTACTCCAACAAAAATTCATAAACCACTTTCCTGTTTCCAGACCTGAACTGGTTTTATACCTGAAACATACTGAATGAAAAATCCAAGTTTTCAGAAAAAAAGACTCTGAAATACTAAAGCAAGTGTACATGGTAATGATTCCCAATCTTTACCCAAAGTGGTCTACAACTACTTATATAGATAACTGCACACTTGGACAAAGGATTACACAAATGTTTTGAGAATTTTTGGACACAGTGTCCTATTTTATACTGATATCTAGAGACCAGATGTGTGTGTGTGTGTATGTAGTGTATGTGTGTGTGTGCATGCACACGTGTGTGTATGTGCATGCACATCTGTGTGTGTGTGTGTGTGTGTGTGCGTGCATGCACATTTATACTATAGCACAGTGTAGTGAGTGGAAATCTCTGAAACTGCTGAAATTATATCATAGATTTTGCCTGAGACTGTGTTAATTCCCCTTCCTTATTGAAATATATTCTGGATTATAACAGATCTGGACTATTGGGACAACCCCAGCACATCAAACACAGACCAAACCAGTTGGTTTGACATGTTAATGTCAGAGTAACAAATGGCCAGCACATATAAAGCCTTAGCAAGGCAGAATTCCAGAGAGTTGGATATAAATATTGCAAAGATTCAGAGGAGTAGCACATTCACAGTTTTTAGGGGTTCAGTGGTCTGAGTCATTGCAGGATATTGCCTCCATAATAAAGGACAAATTATTGAATTTTGTACTTCCTACCCTAAGGGAACAACACTGTATGGTAGGTTCCTTTGGATCATGGAGATAGCATGTTGCACACTTGGAAAGGTGTGCTGCAGAACAAGAAGTCAAAAGTTATGCTTGGCCTGGTAGTCTTAAATTCAGGTAGTCTTAAGTTCAGGTAGGCCTGGCAACCATCCAGGATAAGATAGAAGCAGCATGTCTAAGATCAAAGGGCACAAGCAAGCTGCACAAACAAGTAACCCAAAATCCTATGTTATATATAACTCTTGCACAAGTTTCTCTCAACTTGCACATGCATAGGGGATACTTTAGGACTATGCTAGAAGAAGAATAACCCCAAACCTGGGTAATAGATCAGCTCTATATAAGGGTACTGACCATAAGTGGACAGCCATTGACAACAGTTTCATTAAGCTTTCTTGAAAGACATTTTCAAGGGAAAATCCACTCAACGGGCAGAATTTTGTCCTGTACACCTGTTCTTCCATTCTGTGTAGCAAAAGAAATGACTCAAAATTAGAGTATATATAGATTCATGGACAATACGCAATAGCTTGGCTGGTTGGTCAGGGATCTGAAGGATAAAGATTAGAAATCAATGTCAAAGAAACACAAGACAGAAGCATGTGGTAGGGCATATAGGAGTAAGCATAGTTTGTGAGGATTTTTGTATTACATGGTAACATGCAATATACACTTTAAATGTACATACATTATGTTGTGTCCCCCATAGGTAGAATATTTTGCTCCCAGAAACAAGGGCTAAGAGCAGTAGATTATGTCCACCAGGGCCACTGCAAGAATCCCTTCAGACTATAAGTCACAGTTACCACATGAGCACTTTAGAATCGCAACAAGAATCAGCAGGGAAGAACAAGAGTCACAATTTGGTAGGGATAATTGAGGTGATGGAGGAGAAATTGGAGACAGAGTGTTTGTTACACAGTGGACACAGGAGGAATTTATTCAGCATATAGATAATTCACTTGTGTGTTTCTTAGTATTCTCTTGCCCAGTTGACAGAAACAAATAAAACAAACAAACAAACAAACAAAAAAACAAAACAAACAAACCAAAAAAACCACAAGGGTAAGAACTGTGTTCTCAAAAGAACATGGTGACCAAGGGCACAGATTATTCAAGGTTGAGTATTTGGAATAAATCCTTAGAAAGGTCATTAGGGCCAGCAGAGATGCTATCCAGGGGCTCGGAGGAGGGATATCTAGAATGGATAGTAGATAAGGAAGATGGTGAATATAATTTATAGCCCATGACCAGCAATAGTAGCTGTTCACAACAGTGAAGAGTGGGACTGTAGTTCTTTCCACTAAGCTTTATTTTCTAAAGTTTCTCCAGGAAGAGGAACACTCTGGAATCCTATAGACACATTTTTCAAGCCCTATAGAAGGAAGTGTATTTGAATAAAGCAAGAGTAGTTTGTGACGGAATCTCTGATGCACTGTCCTGAAAAAGACCAACACTAAAGTGAGGCAATGATGCATAGAGGGCACAAAATTGAAGAGGGTACACTCATTCTCAAAGAAATAAAAATCAATGCCTTCTTGAATTTTGGTCCTTTGATACCTTACTCACCTCACCCAGGTCTTTGCCCTGGCCCCAACCCGTCTTTAGGAATAGAGGATTTATTCCCCCAGTTACTGGGGAAACCGCCAGAACACAGGCGTCAATCATCTACCATCCTTAGGAATAGCTTTTGTTGAGGCAGACTATTTTATTTAAAGTGACAACTCCTACCAGTGGCAGCCCATAACCTAAAACTACTGATCATGCAGAAATGTAAATGCCCATTCCCCTCTCCCTAACTTGGGACAAATCTGATGGGCCTTCTCAGAATTCAAGCTCTTTATGAGGTGTCTGAGACCTTCACTGGGACTACAACACAGCTCAATGTTTCCATCCTCCTACTCCTACTTCTCTCCTCTCTCTCACAGGTGTTCATCTGAAGAGAACCACTTAAGGACATTCCTGCACAGGAACCTTTATATCAGAGTCTGCTTCTTAGAGAAAACCAATCTGTGAAACTAATAATAAGTAACAAATAAATTCTCTTTTTTTTTGTTAGTAAATTTCAGGCCTTTAATTTGGATAATAGTATTATTAGTTGAAGCATCCTACATAATGGTTCACCTAATTTTATTCATTGTATATAGTATCTGGGTCTGTTTTGATTTGAAAATCTCCGTAAGTTTTCTTTGGTTTTTCCTTTCCTTTCCCCATCTTTCTCTCTTTCTCTTCCTCACCTTTTTTTTTTTTTTTTTTTTTTTTAAAAAGGGTCGCCACATAACTGTAGGATATTCCCAGAGCAGAAGAGGGCCTTTATAAATTGAATTATAATTTCATAGCAGGTAGAATCTGCATTGTTTTAGTGCCCAGAGATGCTCAAGGGAAGGTTAAATTTAAGAGCTATTTAATTTGCATGCTGAGGTTATACCTGAAAGTCTACCAGGACTTATTTATGAAAACCCTTCTTATTAAGGGCATTCCTCTCTTCTGCTCATATGTATGTACCAAAAATCTCTTGACCTATTTCTTAAATAATTCTTACATCCCATTCTTCCAGGATCAACATTAGACACCATAAATATTAGCCAAAGCAGAATAATTAGATGTAATTAAGTTGACATACTCTCCCCAAGGCCAAGTTAGTTAGATAAAGATTCATTCTCTGGACTAAATAATTAAGAAAATGCTATATTCTCTTTAGACAAGGCAAGCTTGGAAATATGGTCATGGCTTGGGGCAGATTTGTGGCTGGACTGCTCATCTTTTAGCTAGAATCATTTGTGTAACACACACAGCATCTCAGCATATCCAATTCCTATTCTTACCTGAAAAAATTCTATCTGAAGACCACAATGGGAGTTTACTGGACTATATCTGAATGATAAAATTAGGTTTGATGTGTTTATGTGAAATCTCTATTAATTTTTTACCTAATTGGATTTATGTCTTTCTATGAGTACAATTATGGTGACATTAACCAAAGATACAAAGTTATATTGTGGATTGAAATTAATATTTCCATAAAAGTTTATTTCAATTTGAATTTATACAAATTTTCTTGAAATTATTGGGGCAAGTGACTCCTTATTCAAACAGTATAGATATTTTACCCAACTTTTGCATAGATAATGATTATTTTTGTTGTTGCTAATTTTGTTAAACTGGTTTCTCAAATTTATATTTTTCTTCAGAAAGTGAACATTAAGAAGGTCTTTTTTGGAAAATACGTGTTAATAAGATGGAAAGGGGGGAGGAGTCAAGATGGCGGAGAAGTAGCAAGCTGAGACTGCTTCAGCTAGCCGGAGATCAGCTAGATAGCTTATCTAAAGATTGCAAACACCTGAAAATCCATCGGCAGATCGAAGAGAAGAAGAACAGCAATTCTGGAAACAGAAAAACAACCACTTTCTGAAAGGTAGGACCGGCGGAGAAGTGAATCCAAAGCGACGGGAAGATAGACCCCGGGGGGAGGGGCCGGCTCCCGGCAAGCGGCGGAGCAACCGTGCACAAAATCAGGACTTTTAAAAGTCTGTTCCGCTGAGGGACATCGCTCCAGAGGCTAAACCGGGGCGAAGCCCACGCGGGGTCAGCGTGGCCTCAGGTCCCGCAGGGTCACAGAAGGATCGGGGGTGTCTGAGTGTCGCAGAGCTTGCGGGTATTGGAACGGGAAAGCCGGCTACAGAGACAGAGCCGACAGTAAGCTCGCAGCTCCGTGTTACCTTGAACCGGTCGCAGGCTCGGTGAGCTCGGAGCGCGGCCGGAGGTCAGGCAGACGGGAGTAACTGGGCGCTGTTCTCTGAGGGCGCACTGAGGAGTGGGGCCCTGGGCTCTCGGCTCCTCCGGGCCGGAGACCAGGAGGCCGCCATTTGTATTCCCGTCCTCTGGAACTCTACGGAAAGCGCTCAGGGAACAAAAGCTCCTGAAGGCAAACCCGAGCGGATTACTCACCCCGGCCCCGGGTAAGGGCGGTGTAATTCCGCCTGGGGCAAAGACACTTGAGAATCACTACAACAGGCCCCTCCCCCAGAAGATCAACAAGAAATCCAGCCGAGACCAAGTTCACCTACCAAGGAGTGCGGTTTCAATACCAAGGAGAGCAGCAGAATTCCAGAGGAGGAGAAAGCCAAGCACGGAACTCATGGCTTTTTTCCTGTGATTTTTTTTAGTCTTGCAGTTAATTTAATTTTTTCTTTTTCATTTTTTTTTTTTCTCGCCTTCGGGTAAAATATTTTTTTAACTGTTACCTTTTTCTTTTTTAACGATTTTTTACTAGTTTATCTAATATATATATATATATTTTTTTTACATTTTTCTTAGGTGTTTTCTTTCTTTAAAAATATTCTTTTCTTTTCTTTTTTTTTTTTTCTTTTTTCTTTCTTCCTTTTTGAACCTCTTTTTATCCCCTTTCTCCCCACTCACGATTTTGGATCTCTTCTAATTTGGTTAAAGCATATTTTCCTGGGGTTGTTGCCACCCTTTTAGTATTTTACTTGCCCCTTCATTTACTCTTATCTGGACAAAATGACAAGACGGAAAAATTCAACACAAAAAAAAGAACAAGAGGCAGTACCGAAGGCTAGGGACCTAATCAATACAGACATCGGTAATATGTCAGATCTAGAGTTCAGAATGACAATTCTCAAGGTTCTAGCCGGGCTCGAAAAAGGCATGGAAGATATGAGAGAAACCCTCTCGAGAGATATAAAAGCCCTTTCTGGAGAAATAAAAGAACTAAAATCTAACCAAGTTGAAATCAAAAAAGCTATTAATGAGGTGCAATCAAAAATGGAGGCTCTAACTGCTAGGATAAATGAGGCAGAAGAAAGAATTAGTGATATAGAAGACCAAATGACAGAGAATAAAGAAGCTGAGCAAAAGAGGGACAAACAGCTACTGGACCACGAGGGGAGAATTCGAGAGATAAGTGACACCATAAGACGAAACAACATTAGAATAATTGGGATTCCAGAAGAAGAAGAAAGTGAGAGGGGAGCAGAAGGTATACTGGAGAGAATTATTGGGGAGAATTTCCCCAATATGGCAAAGGGAACGAGCATCAAAATTCAGGAGGTTCAGAGAATGCCCCTCAAAATCAATAAGAATAGGCCCACACCCCGTCACCTAATAGTAAAATTTACAAGTCTCAATGACAAAGAGAAAATCCTGAAAGCAGCCCGGGAAAAGAAGTCTGTAACATACAATGGTAAAAATATTAGATTGGCAGCTGACTTATCCACAGAGACCTGGCAGGCCAGAAAGAGCTGGCATGATATTTTCAGAGCACTAAACGAGAAAAACATGCAGCCAAGAATACTATATCCAGCTAGGCTATCATTGAAAATAGAAGGAGAGATTAAAAGCTTCCAGGACAAACAACAACTGAAAGAATTTGCAAATACCAAACCAGCTCTACAGGAAATATTGAAAGGGGTCCTCTAAGCAAAGAGAGAGCCTACAAGTGGTAGATCAGAAAGGAACAGAGACGTATACAGTAACAGTCACCTTACAGGCAATACAATGGCACTAAATTCATATCTCTCAATAGTTACCCTGAATGTGAATGGGCTAAATGCCCCTGTCAAAAGACACAGGGTATCAGAATGGATAAAAAAACAAAACCCATCTATATGTTGCCTCCAAGAAACACATTTTAAGCCCGAAGACACCTCCAGATTTAAAATGAGGGGGTGGAAAAGAATTTACCATGCTAATGGACATCAGAAGAAAGCAGGAGTGGCAATCCTTATATCAGATCAATTAGATTTTAAGCCAAAGACTATAATAAGAGATGAGGAAGGACACTATATCATACTCAAAGGGTCTGTCCAACAAGAAGATTTAACAATTTTAAATATCTATGCCCCCAATGTGGGAGCAGCCAACTATATAAACCAATTAATAACAAAATCAAAGAAACACATCAACAATAATACAATAATAATAGGGAACTTTAACACTCCCCTCACTGAAATGGACAGGTCATCCAAGCAAAAGATCAGCAAGGAAATAAAGGCCTTAAACGACACACTGGACCAGATGGACATCACAGATATATTCAGAATATTTCATCCCAAAGCAACAGAATACACATTCTTCTCTAGTGCACATGGAACATTCTCCAGAATAGATCACATCCTCGGTCCTAAATCAGGACTCAACCAGTATCAAAAGATTGGGATCATTCCCTGCATATTTTCAGACCACAATGCTCTAAAGCTAGAACTCAACCACAAAAGGAAGTTTGGAAAGAACCCAAATACATGGAGACTAAACAGTATCCTTCTAAAGAATGAATGGGTCAACCGGGAAATTAAAGAAGAATTGAAAAAAATCATGGAAACAAATGATAATGAAAATACAACGGTTCAAAATCTGTGGGACACAACAAAGGCAGTCCTGAGAGGAAAATATATAGCGGTACAAGCCTTTCTCAAGAAACAAGAAAGGTCTCAGGTACACAACCTAACCCTACACTTAAAGGAGCTGGAGAAAGAACAAGAAAGAAACCCTAAGCCCAGCAGGAGAAGAGAAATCATAAAGATCAGAGCAGAAATCAATGAAATAGAAACCAAAAAAACAATAGAACAAATCAACGAAACTAGGAGCTGGTTCTTTGAAAGAATTAATAAAATTGATAAACCCCTGGCCCGACTTATCAAAAAGAAAAGAGAAAGGACCCAAATAAATAAAATCATGAATGAAAGAGGAGAGATCACAACTAACACCAAAGAAATACAAACTATTATAAGAACATACTATGAGCAACTCTACGGCAATAAATTTGACAATCTGGAAGAAATGGATGCATTCCTAGAAACATATAAACTACCACAACTGAACCAGGAAGAAATAGAAAGCCTGAACAGACCCATAACCAGTAAGGAGATTGAAACAGTCATTAAAAATCTCCAAACAAACAAAAGCCCAGGGCCAGACGGCTTCCCGGGGGAATTCTACCAAACATTTAAAGAAGAACTAATTCCTATTCTCCTGAAACTGTTCCAAAAAATAGAAATGGAAGGAAAACTTCCAAACTCATTTTATGAGGCCAGCATCACCTTGATCCCAAAACCAGACAAGGATCCCACCAAAAAAGAGAGCTATAGACCGATATCCTTGATGAACACAGATGCGAAAATACTCAACAAAATACTAGCCAATAGGATTCAACAGTACATTAAAAGGATTATTCACCACGACCAAGTGGGATTTATTCCAGGGCTGCAAGGTTGGTTCAACATCCGCAAATCAGTCAATGTGATACAACACATCAATAAAAGAAAGAACAAGAACCATATGATACTCTCAATAGATGCTGAAAAAGCATTTGACAAAGTACAACATCCCTTCCTGATCAAAACTCTTCAAAGTGTAGGGATAGAGGGCACATACCTCAATATCATCAAAGCCATCTATGAAAAACCCACCGCAAATATCATTCTCAATGGAGAAAAACTGAAAGCTTTTCCGCTAAGGTCAGGAACACGGCAGGGATGTCCATTATCACCACTGCTATTCAACATCGTACTAGAGGTCCTAGCCTCAGCAATCAGACAACAAAAGGAAATTAAAGGCATCCAAATCGGCAAAGAAGAAGTCAAATTATCACTCTTCGCAGATGATATGATACTATATGTGGAAAACCCAAAAGACTCCACTCCAAAACTGCTAGAACTTATACAGGAATTCAGTAAAGTGTCAGGATATAAAATCAATGCACAGAAATCAGTTGCATTTCTCTACACCAACAGCAAGACAGAAGAAAGAGATATTAAGGAGTCAATCCCATTCACAATTGCATCCAAAACCATAAGATACCTAGGAATAAACCTAACCAAAGAGACACAGAATCTATACTCAGAAAACTATAAAGTTCTCATGAAAGAAATTGAGGAAGACACAAACAAATGGAAAAATGTTCCATGCTCCTGGATTGGAAGAATAAATATTGTGAAAATGTCTATGCTACCTAAAGCAATCTACACATTTAATGCAATTCCTATCAAAGTACCATCCATCTTTTTCAAATAAATGGAACAAATAATGCTAAAATTTATATGGAACCAGAAAAGACCTCGAATAGCCAAAGGGATATTGAAAAAGAAAGCCAACGTTGGTGGCATCACAATTCCGGACTTCAAGCTCTATTACAAAGCTGTCATCATCAAGACAGCATGGTACTGGCACAAAAACAGACACATAGATCAATGGAACAGAATAGAGAGCCCAGAAATAGACCCTCAAATCTATGGTCAACTAATCTTCGACAAAGCAGGAAAGAATGTCCAATGGAAAAAAGACAGCCTTTTCAATAAATGGTGTTGGGAAAATTGGACAGCCACATGCAGAAAAATGAAATTGGACCATTTCCTTACACCACACACAAAAATAGACTCAAAATGGATGAAGGATCTCAATGTACGAAAGGAATCCATCAAAATCCTTGAGGAGAACACGGGCAGCAACCTCTTCGACCTCTGCCGCAGCAACATCTTCCTAGGAACTACGCAAAAGGCAAGGGAAGCAAGGGAAAAAATGAACTACTGGGATTTCATCAAGATCAAAAGCTTTTGCACAGCAAAGGAAACAGTTAACAAAATCAAAAGACAACTGACAGAATGGGAGAAGATATTTGCAAATGACATATCAGATAAAGGACTAGTGTCCAGAATCTATAAAGAACTTAGCAAACTCAACACCCAAAGAACAAATAATCCAATCAAGAAATGGGCAGAAGACATGAACAGACATTTCTGCAAAGAAGACATCCAGATGGCGAACAGACACATGAAAAAGTGCTCCATATCACTCGGCATCAGGGAAATACAAATCAAAACCACAATGAGATATCACCTCACACCAGTCAGAATGGCTAAAATCAACAAATCAGGAAATGACAGATGCTGGCGAGGATGCGGAGAAAGGGGAACCCTCCTACACTGTTGGTGGGAATGCAAGCTGGTGCAGCCACTCTGGAAAACAGCATGGAGGTTCCTCAAAATGTTGAAAATAGAACTGCCCTATGACCCAGCAATTGCACTATTGGGTATTTACCCTAAAGATACAAATGTAGTGATCCAAAGGGGCACATGCACCCGAATGTTTATAGCAGCAATGTCCACAATAGCCAAACTATGGAAAGAACCTAGATGTCCATCAACAGATGAATGGATCAAGAAGATGTGGTATATATACACAATGGAATACTATGCAGCCATCAAAAGAAATGAAATCTTGCCATTTGCAACAACATGGATGGAACTAGAGCGTATCATGTTTAGCGAAATAAGTCAAGCAGAGAAAGACAACTATCATATGATCTCCCTGATATGAGGAAGTGGTGATACAACATGGAGGCTTAAGTGGGTAGAAGAAGAATAAATGAAACAAGATGGGATTGGGAGGGAGACAAACCATAAGTGACTCTTAATCTCACGAAACAAACTGAGGGTTGCCGGGGGGAGGGGGTTTGGGAGAAGGGGGTGGGATTATGGACATTGGGGAGGGTATGTGATTTGGTGAGTGCTGTGAAGTGTGTAAACCTGGTGATTCACAGACCTGTACCCCTGGGGATAAAAATATATGTTTATAAAAAATAAAAAATTAAAAAAAAAATAAATAAATAAATAAAATAAAATTGAAAAAAAAAAAATAAGATGGAAAGGGTGAGGGATAGCAAGAGGTACATATATGGTTAATTTACTTTTCTTATTTCTTTTCTTTATATTTTTTAGTGATTTAGTAAATAAAATCAGCATTGTACCATTAATCTAGTCCCATTAAATGAGCAAACAAGCTTATCACTGTAATATATAGAAAACATTGGATAATGTTCTATCCATTAATATATTAAAAATCTTGCTGTAGATATTAAATCTTGCTTCTAATAAAATTAGAAGCAAGATTTAGTAAGAAATCTTTTGGTACTATCATTCATAACTTTTTGAATATTAGAAACATATTTAGGTAGACAATATTTTACCTGTTATGTTGTTTGACAATCAGACATTTTAAAGATTGGATTTGAGTTTTAGTGTGATATAATTATTATTTTCGCTTTTAAATGAAAAATAATAATGTAGCTCCATGATTATATTTCAGGGAGAAGTTCTCCTAACATTATGAATACAAAGGAGATGAATTCCAGTGAAAATATAATTTGTGAGCCTTGCTAATCCACTAGAAAATGTTAAAATATTTCAGTTGTGGTGCTCCAAAACAGACCTTTTATCTATGAAAGTAATGCAGTCTAGACTGGAATTCTGAACTCGAATGTTGTAGCCATTATCTGAGTTTTCTCCTGCTTTGCAATTGATGATAGATAGACTTACAGAGTTGGAGAAGTTGAGTTTGGCTTAGGTGACCAAGTAAAAAATTGGATATTCACCGGTTGCCACTCTGAATTATCATGACATTTGAAGTGTTTGTTCCAACCAAAAGTGTTTTTTGAGCAGATGCAGAAACTCTTATTTACCAGATAAATGAGGTCTTCTTTCCCCCTCCTCCTTTTGTTATTCTTCAGTATATGTCTTTTAGAAGTTACTAATTCTTATAATCAGTGGCTTGACAAAAAGAAAATCTGTAAACTTGTTTATTATACGACAAAGCTAAAAGCTACCTCCTCTGTTACAGAGGGAATCCTGTCTGTATTTCTAATGAAGATTTTGAAAGTCTGGCATGAGAAAAACTCATAGTGAAAGGTCTTCTATCACAAGGAAATTGGCTTAAGCTTTGTTCAATTTTTTTTTTAATTTTATATTTTAGAATCTCATTAGTATTCTAAGTTCTGTGAGGACAGAAATACTGTTGTTTTTGAAAATGTTACTTATTCATGTGTCCCTAGTCCAGTGCCTTGCACAGCGACATATAGTAGATGTTTAATAAATATATGTGACTGAATGAATATACAACTTCTTTAGATTTATTTTCAAAAGTTGAATACTGCTTCAGAATTAGATTTCAATTTAACCTTGTATTATTCAACCCCTTTTCTGCATTGGTAATTTTTAGTGGTAATCACATATATTTACCCATTAGGTTTCCCTGAAACAATGCAAGGAAGGATAATTTTCAGTTTAAGATTAAAAATCTGAAGCACAGCTGCATCATATGGTAACTTCAAATAATCATAGGATACAAAGACTTTTTTTTTTAATATTTATTTCTTTATTGTAAAGAGAGAGAGAGAGAGAGCATGCAGATGTGCGGGGAGGGAGGGGCAGAAGGAGATGGAGAGAGAGAATCTCAAGCAGACTTCCAGCTAAGTGTGGAGCCAATCTCAAGACCCTGGATCACAATCTGAATTGAAATCAAGTCCTACACTTAATTGACTGAGCGACCCAGGTGCCCCAGGATGCAAAGTCATGTAAATTGATGGTACATGATCAAACCATAATGGCTTCTAAAAGGAGTTTAGAAAGTTTAGAATAGAAATAGACCCATTAATTCATTCTCCTTATTAAGGAACTAATGAAGTAGTAAGACTAAGTTCAGAGTAAGTTAACAAGTGGAGAAAACCTTGATGGGTTAGGATTTGAAATAAAGTGACTGGCATTTTGACTTCATTGACTTCATTTTGAAATGAAGTGACTGACCCTGTGTACTGGACTTCATGGTATGTAAGAACCCCTATCATGCATACTCTATTAAATTTTAGATTTCAAATGATGATTTTGCCATTGACTAAGGATTTAAACAGGACACTAGAGAATCTGACTAGTCCAAATAATCCTTTATAATAGTGCCAGTTATCTAACCTAACATACAAAATGAAATAAGTATCATGAGTATTTCCAACTCCAACAGAGACAGCTTGGCTGCAATGTGGTTGCTTGGCTGGAATGCTATACCTCAAATGTAGGAGAATGTCACAGTATTTAGCGAATAAATCAGGCACAGATGCATGATGGAAATACTAACATTGGAGGCAAATAAGGTAAAGGGACTCAGTGATATCATAAAAAGTATAAGAGGTACAACCGAACAACCAAATATCCAGAAACTTTATTTTTATTTTGATCATTCTAAACATTATGTAGAATCTCACCATAAATGCCTCTCCATTTCAGGATCTGGATCCACTTCCAAAGACTAACAACAACAACAACAATAGTATATCTCTAGGAATTGACAGATAAGCACCTTGTTTATTTTGTAGATTTAGATTTTTCCCTCAGATTGGTGAATTTCCATGTGTTTACAATTGACACAAACAGTCATATTTTACAACTCTTGTCCTTTTGTTGTATCAAATTTAGAATCTGTTACAGTTTTTCACATGCAACAAAATACTTTTTATATAGTTGAGTTTTTTAAAGTTTCACTTTGTACTTCCAACTTCTGCCACTGCCTTATCTGGTAATGTGAGACACTTGTAAACTAAATAAAGTTCCCAGCTTTACAACTGGTCAAAACTGATAAACAGGAAAAAGAAAAAAAAAAAAAAGACTTTTTTCCTAACTTTTCTAGCTACTACAGAACTGACATCTCTTTTTAAAGAATGGCATGAGAGATTCTTACTCACAAAATGGCTTGTGTTTAGGTATGAGCAGCTCAGTACTGCAAAGTACTTCTTTTCTCTGGGCTGGTGAGGTAAGTATTTTTTGCTACAGGAAATACACTGGACTAACCAGTGACGATACGGCCCATACCTAGGACTTTGAAATGGATGAAACCACCAGGCTAACAGTTAAGAGAGTCAGGAGGAAAAATGAGGAACTACAGGGTGTGTATATATGGAATGTATTTGGGAAATACGGCTTCAGTAGTCTTTTCCAGAACCAAAAAGAATCTGGATACTTAAAATCTGAATACTGTTGCCTCAGAAGTTTCATCTTTTACTTACTGGTATAAGACTACTTATTTATTTATTTTTTATTGTAATACTTTAAAAAACGTTATAAATAGTTATTTTAGACAGTAATGTACTAAAAATATAAATGTGCAAGCTCAATGAGAAATAACACACTGAATTTGTTTCTTAAAAATATTGAAAATAAAGATGTAACTTTCTCCAAATATATGCTGACATTTATCATCCACCATGGGCAACAAAGTGACATCACGGATCACATGGAGATCTCAAGAAACAGAAATGTTAAAGTACCAATATTAGCAGGTAATTCTTGTTAAACATTATTTTAAGACAATTGTACTGAAACCAAGTAAGATTTAACACATGCAGTTTTTGAAACTGCCTATAGG
Organism: Mustela lutreola; assembly: GCF_030435805.1. Lineage (NCBI taxonomy): Eukaryota > Metazoa > Chordata > Mammalia > Carnivora > Mustelidae > Mustela > Mustela lutreola. Next base: position 110,662,866 of record NC_081295.1, read on the forward strand.
GAGAATACAACTTTTCACTGAGATCAAATGACTATTCTAAATAATTCTACTAATTTTGATTACAAAGTTTTCTTTATAAGTTTACAAAATAAAAAGTGATGGCATATTAAGGTGATAGATTCATGTACAGAATACTTTGGCAAATAGTTGAATGATGACATACTTATATTTATGTAATTTACATAAATAAAGAGAAAATCAATTATTTCTAATATTGGTTCAATTTTATATTTTAGAAGTTAATGCAATTAATATGATCTTCAGATATTATTGTGATTATGTTATTGCAAAGTAGTTAAATTCAACATTGAAGGTAAAATTGTAATGATTATATGAATACATATTTTAGTAAAGCATATTGTTAAAGCAATTATCTTACTTAACTAAGAAACCTCCAAAGCAGAAATGTACTTGAAATTGATTGTGGTTGAACATATAATTCAAAATTATATCAAAACAACTTTAATATTCTAATAATACAAATTATTGGTTATAAAAGCTGATATTTGCACAAAGAACTTGAGTTACAATATTTGACACAAAAATCCAAAACTAAAAAAAAAAATAAATCCAAAACTAAATAACAAATAATCAGTAAAGTAGCATATCATTTGTAGTTTCAAAACTGTCTCTCAGATTGTAGAAAACTATGAGCATTTGTGAAACTGCTTTACTACTTCACCTAAACATATAATGGTAGTGATCCACTTTGACCTATCCAGATTGCCTTTGAAACTTTATCATTTTAGTCTATTGGGTACATTATATTCAAATATGAGATCTAACCATTGATAATATTCATCCTGGATTCCTTTATTTTTGAGTAATGAGTAATGAGATATCAAAAGTAGTTGATTGTAGGAATGCTAATACTGCTCTCCTCTAATTGTGCCATGGATTTTCAGCCAAGACTCTTGGGTCCTTATGGGCTCCAATACTATCATTAATGGCAAGAATTTAAGAGTTTGCTATAAAACCACAGAAAGAATTAATTCACCTCTCTTTTTCTCACCAGAGTCTTCCATACATTTGTATTTTAATTATTCTTCTTTACCCTCAGAAATAATTTTTAAGCATAGATCATTTCCTTTTCATACTACATTGCTCTCATTTAAAGGGAGTTTCATTATGAGTTTCATTCATACTCATATGAGCAATTTTCCATGACTTGGCTGGCGAACTAGATTTCCTCAACTAAAACCTCAATGATTGAGTACTTACTTCAATGATTTTCTAATATGCCCTCTCCCTGACCAGAATACTCCAGCACATGTATATAGCCCTGAAGAGACTCGAGGACCAGCAATTATACCAATAAGAGGATGATCCAACTAAAGCATCTGGCACCTACTGATCCATAATGCTTCTTGTGTATTCATCTGGAACCACTCTGCTTAATTAGTGAAGGCTGGACTATAATCAATAATATATGAATTACAGAGCTCATCTTCTGGAAACCCTAACAAAAATTGAAGAATGCACCCTGACTCAACAGAAACTCCAATCATCCACATCTGCTAGATCCCAGTGCTGAGCTGGACCACAGTCCTTCATATTCCTCTTCTGCAGCACATTCTCTCTCCGTCTCAGAGAGAATAAATGGTGAACATTACAGGATAAATGCAACAAAGCTTTCTTTTTCACTTGTTCACTTAGTCATTCTGTCTGCATGTTTTTATAAAGTACCTCAAAGTGTCACTCACAGTGCTAGAGCTAAAGTTATCATATATAAATGAGACAGACCTGGTTCCTTCCCTTCCTGCTTAGTGAATAGAATAAATAAACTAATAAATTCCCATAACAGAAAAGCTCAAAGAGTTCTAGGAGAGAATACAAATATCTAGATGTCCATCTGTATGTGGGGTGATGACCTACCCAGCACCAAATGATGATGGAAAGACTGTCTGACAAGGCAGTGTTCAAACTTAGAAATGAAGGAAGGCATTGCTATAGCAGAAGAGTGTTCTAGCAAAGAGAGTAATCTGTGCAAAGGCCTAGGGCTGAAAAGAGTTTGGAATTTTCTGAGAACTAAAAAATTTATGTTGGGCTGACTCATGATGTGTGAGGTGAGTATATGATATAAGATAAGGCCAAAGAATTAGGCAAGGACCATAGGAAGTAGGATCCTGTAAACAATGGTAAGGATAATGTGATGTGTAAGCAAGGAACTGATATCAAATTGTTTACATTTTTTTAAATATTCTTGATTATTGTGTAAGAGTTAATTGGAAGAAAAGCACAGACATGGAAGCAATATAGATACTTAATATAATGAGCTCATTGCAGTGGTATATTCTATCTGTCTAATAATGGAAAAGGAATCTAGTCACTCTAAAACAAAACAGAATTCTGCAATTAGCATGTTTATTTACATTACTTCTCTATTTAGAGACATGCATGATCAGTTATATATTTATATATAAGGTAGTGTACTAGAATTAAAAATAATTCAGCTTTCACTTTTATTTATATAAAGAAAACTTTGTCAAATATGAACATTAGAAATGCAGCTGTGTTATTTTTTCTATTGCAAAACCTTTGTAATTCAAACACATCTGATTTATATTGATTTTAAATTTAGCATAGAGAAAACACTTACATGCTCTATAACATTGTTAAACATCACAAATAAAATTAGAACATGAATTGTCATTGTTTTTCTAAGTTGTAAATTAGATGACTCACCATGTAGGAAAAATGGCTCTATGATGGTTGGCTAGTTTATAATTTGAATTGTAAGTTAGGCATTATGATGTGTTTCCTGTCATAAGATTTGTGGTCTCGCATGAGATTATGTATTCTTATCTTGAGCTCAATTAAGCAACAAAGTACTGAGTTCATTTAGTGAATAAAATTCAAGAAACAGCAGCTGGCTTTTTCCCAAATTATGGTAGTTGTATACTGTGCTGTATCTCTATCACTTACAAAACCTTCCGTTTCATAACCTGCTCATTATAAATCATGTAGCTTCGAAGTTTATTCATTTTATATTAATACACTTCTTTGAATTGTATTTTACAAGTCCTATTTCATCCTAGAATAGAAGGGTAATAATAAACATGAGTAGTCATGAAAACTTGTTTTGCTGAAGAATGAGGTCCAGGGAAAGCTCAGAGATTTAATTAAAATAGTTATATCTATTGAGTCCTAAATCTCTAAGTCAGGTTGTCGTGAGAATGCCTAGTGTTTAAATACTGCCAATTTTTCAAGAGGGCACTGACTTCTCAGAAAATTGTATATACATCTGTCCCATGGCTCTATCAGCAAATGTCTTCCTTCATGGATAGTCATCGATATTATTTCATTCCCACTCTATGCTAAGGCCATCAGGTAGGATGCTGTTGAAAACAGCAGAAACACTAGACTTGGCCTATGACCTCAAAGATTTTTACTTTTGGCAGAAATGACAACTCTTTGTACACATGCAATATCAATGCATGTGATTACTTGCTTACTAAATTTTAGGCTTGATAAAAGCAGTGGCCATGACTTTTTTGATAAATCATTGAAACCTTAGATCAAAGCTTATAAGCAACACAAAACAGACATCTGGAGATGCTCTGAATGCTAAGGAAAAGAATTTGGAGAACCTGGAGAGAAAGAATGCATGTAAAGAACACATTTTTGAAAGTATATTATAGAAACACATAGCCTACTAAGAAATCAGTTAATGGGGGTTCCATTATCTAAAATCTGAAATTAGAATAAAGGATGAAAATTCTCTGCTACAGATACAAAAGCTCTTGTGCAGAAGGCATTTTTTAATTCAAATCACTGTGGAACAAGAACAGTATAAAACATGTGAAAAAAGAATAGAAAAATATCCATCAATGCAGGAAGAAATTTTAAAAATTAAAAAAGTATATTAATAGAACATTAAAAAGTCTCAATGACACTGAAGTAAAATTTTATGAAGATTTTCAATGAGGAAAAAAATGAAATGTTTACTTAGATCCCAAGGTAAGACATATGTGCTTAGGTCAGAAAATGCTGTAGTATACATTCTAGACAGAATTAAGACATTAATCTTTTTTTCTTTCTATGCAAATGTCTATACTTAACGAATCTCTCAAATTACTGTTCAGGTAGATATTTAGACCAAATAAATGGAAGTTTGCCACAAGAATATATATTCTTGGATATAGAGAAAGTAATAGTATGTACCATCAGCAATATCAGCAGCATTTCAGACTTTACTGAAAAGTGACTTTCAACCATAGAGGTTCTTGATAGTTCTGACAGGTTGCATTGCTGCTGGAAAGGTGGACATCCAGAAGTTCAGCATGGAAATATGGAATTCTGGGTATGTTATAGCTAGCAAAGAGCATTGAGAGAAGCAACCCAACTGAGTGTATCGACATGAGAAGTAATAATGATGCTGGGCTAGATTAGTCTTGAGCTGATTCTTTGTGGTCAGATACATGCTACAATAGTTTGGAATCTGGGAAAGAAGAAAAAAAGAATTTGGTTGGCTAGGTAATGCTCCACTGCCTAAATCCTAATGTCTCCTAATTACCACTACCTGTGACTATGTGACTTTACATAGCAAGGGACCTTCTTATTGTGATTAAATTAAGGATTTTGTAATTGGGGAGATTATTCTGGATTATCTGGGTGGGAACAAAATAATCACTAGAATTCTTAAAAGAGGGCCTAAAAGTGTCATAATTAAAGTCAGAAGAGGAGATGTGATGACAAGAACAGGAATCAGAGACAGGGAAAGTGATTTGAAGATGTTACACCGCAGGCCTTGTGGATGGAAGGAGAGGCCAAAAGTTGAGAAAAGTGAGTGGCTACTCTAAACTGGAAAAGACAAGGAAACAGATTCTCCTTCAGAACCTCCAAAGGGAATGATGCCATGCTGACCCACTTGGAACTTCTGACCACCTCCAGAACTAGAAAAAAAAAAAAAAATTCTGTTTTTGTTTTGTTTTGTTTTATTGTATTATGTTAGTCACCATACAGTACAAGATTAGTTTTCAATGTAGTGTTCCATGATTCATTGTTTGCATATAACACTCAGTGTTCCATGTGAACCATCCCCTCCTTAATACTCATCATTAGGCTCACCCATTTTCTCACACCCCTCCCTTCTAAAACTATTTGTTTCCCAGAGTCCACAGTCTCTCTTGGTTCATCTCCCCTTCATTTTTCCCTTCTCCTAATGTCATCCATGCTACTCCTTGTGTTCCACAAATAAGTGAAACCATATGATAATTGACTTTCTCTGTTTGACTTATTTCACTTAGCATAATCTCCTCCAGTCCCATCCAAGTTGATGAAAAAGTTGGGCATTCATGCTTTCTGATGGCTAAGTAATATTCCATTGTGTATATGGACTACATCTTCTTTATCCATTCATCTGTTGAAGGGCATCATGGCTCTTTCCACATTTTGCCTATTGTGGACATTGCTGCTATGAACATTGGGGTGCATGTGGCCCTTCTTTTCACTTCATCTGTATCTTTGGGTTAAATACCCAGTAGTGCAATTGCTGGGTCATAGGGTAGCTCTATTTTTGATTTTTTGAGGAACCTCCACACTGTTTTCCAAGGTGGCTACATCAATTTGCATTCCTACCAACAGTGTAAGAGTGTTCTCTTTTCTCATAACTTCTCCAACATTTGTTGTTTCTTCACTTATCAATTTTTACCATTCTGACTGGTATAAGGTGGTCTCTCACTGTGGTTTTGATTTGAATTTTCCTGATGGCTAATGATGATGAACACTTTTTCATGTGTCTGTTAGACATTTGTATGTCTTCTTTGGAGAAGTGTCTGTGCATGCCTTTTTTTGACTTGATTATTTGTTTTGGGGTGTTGAGTTTGAGAAATTCTTTATAGATCTTGTTTGAATATCAGCCCTTTGTCTGTAGTGTCATTTGCAAATATCTTCTCCCATTCTGTGGGTTGCCTCTTTGTTTTGTTGATTGTTTCCTTTGTTGTGTAGTAGCTTTTGATTTTGATGAAGTCCCAAAAGTTCATTTTCTCTTTTGTTTCCCCACTGCTTTTGGAGACATACCTTGAAAGAAGTTGCTGTGGTGGTGTTGAAGAGGTTACTGCATATGTTTTTCTCTAGGATCTTGATGGATTCCTGTCTTTCATCCATTTAGATTTTATCTTTGTGTATAGTGTAAGAGAATGGTCCAGTTTCATTCTTCTGTCCAATTTTCCCAACACCATTTATTGAAGAGACTGTCTTTCTTCCATTGGATATTTTTTCCTGCTTTGTCAAAGATTAGTTGACCATAGAGTCAAGAGTCCACAAAATCTGTGTGTGTATTTTAAACCACCAAATTTGTCATAATCTGTGACAGCCATAGTAGGAAACTAATATGGGTGGGTGAAAGAGTTTCTGTTGAATGTCTCTGGAAGACAGAAAAATCACCTTAAGGTCATTATGGCTTCAAAGGTTAACTACCATGTAAGTACTTCTAGCTAATGGAGAGCAGGGCAGCAGAAATTGGGAAAACTTATTCTCAGCTCAGAGTAATCAGAGAGAAAACGGAAGTCCATAGTCCAGTTTTAAAACATCAGATAACAGTTAATACAAAAAAAGATTGAATGTGAGCTTAAAGTTGATTTGATGCTAATGGAGTTTCAAAAGCTGACTTTTGACATTTGCTATACATCTTAAAAACTTCAGGTTTTGGGGCACCTGGGTGGCTCAGTGGGTTAAAGTCTCTGCCTTCAGCTCAGGTCATGGATCTCTGGGTCCTGGGATCAAGCCCTACATCGGGCTTTCTGCTGAGCAGGCAGCCTGCTTCCTGCTCTCTCTGCCTGCCTCTCTGCCTACTTGTGATCTTTGTATGTCAAATAAATAAATAAAATCTTAAAACAAACAAACAAACAGAAAAAAACAAAGTAAAACAACAACAACAACAAAAAAAAAACTTCAGGTTTTATCTTGTTAGACTACATAGAAATCTGTGAGTAAGCAGCACATTAAATCCCAGGTTTATAAATGGACAAATGGAAGCACGTGCAAAAGAAGTCATTTGTCCAAAGTCACAAGATGGCACCTCCTGGCTCAAAATAGAAGGATATTATTAATATAACCTAGCTCTTTCGGAAACTATTTTAAATTACTATATTTTTATAATACAATGGATATGTTGCCAGTAGCAAGCATTAAAGTTATGTTAAATAAATGAACTATCTTAATAAGCATTAGCTGGATTGATTATCTGGTAGGGGATGAGGTTTTATTACTAGTGAGTATAGTACAAAGAGAATGAGAGTTGGGTATGCTTTGAGTGACACTATTAAGTTTACACACATGTATTCAGGGTAATTTTTTTTTTTCTGTGTAAGTTTTCTAAGATTCAACTGTGAAAATTGTCTCAACCCATGAATGTTCTCTATATTGTTGCTCTGCCAGCCCCCGGACCATTCCTGATTGTCCCCTGGAACTTCACTGAAGGTCTAAATCAGGCTGGATGCCACCCAACCCATCTGCTCAGAGTCTGGCATGCCAAAGAACACAAGATATCAAGCTGTCCTGTGACTTCACTCTCAGTATCTGATAAAGAGCAAAAGAAGATCCCTCTGAATTGGCATCAGGACCCGAGGTCAATGCTGGCTTGTCAACTTATGAGCAGGAGAAAGGGACCAAAGCATTTTCTTTGCACAGCTTGAATCACATTTATTTCAGGGATGCAAGAAGAGGCAAGGTGTGTTGAGTTTACTTCAACATCTGAAACTGCAAAACTAATTTATTCACTTAGTCAATGAATATCTATTTATTGGCTAGACCCAATGTGAAATGCCTGAAGACATGGTCCCTGACTTCCTGTAATTTTCAGTCTAGTCTGGGATACAGTTAATAAACAGGTGAGTGAACACATAAATAATGACAATTTAGGGGAAAAAAGAAACAAAAACAAAAACAAAAAAAACAACTACCCAGAAGAATGTGAAGCCAGAATGGGTAGGGGTTAAGAAACTAGGGGCACCTAGGTGGCTCCGTGGGCTAAACCTCTGCCTTTGGCTCGGGTCATGATCCCAGGGTCCTGGGATCAGGGCCCACAAGGGGCTCTCTGCTCAGCGGGGAGTCAGCTTCCCTTCCTCTCTCTCTGCCTGCCTCTCTGTCTGCTTGTGATCTCTGTGTGTCAAATAAATAAATGAAATCTTTAAGAAAAAATTAAAAAAGAAAGAAAGATACTACTTCACCATGGGTGGTCAGAAAGAATTATTCTGAGAAAAAAATTGAAGCTGATACCTGGGATGGAAAGAAGAAGTGGTCAAATGTCATGGACAGTGTTTCCTACAAAAGGGTTAGCATTAGCAAAGGCCTGGAAAAGAAGAAACATGGCCTAGTACAGAATATGCATGACTGAAGCACAGGGAGAAAGAACAAAATTAATATGAGAACAGATCAGGGAGTAGGGAAGAAAGTTCTGAAGGGGATATTGGAGGAAGAGCAAATCAACTGATATTACTCTAAATTTGGTAGAAAGTAGTGGACAGTTTTTTAAACACAATCTTCATTTAAAAAGACACGAGTTTGGGGCACCTGGATGGATCAGTTGGTTAAGCATCTGCCTTCAGCTCAGGTAGTGATCCTGGGGTCCTGGGATATAGCTCTGTATCTGACTCACTTCTTAGCCATAAGCTCACTTCTCTTTCTCCCTGCCTCCAGCTCATGCTTCCCCCCCTCTCTCACATAAATAAATAAAACCTTAAAAAAGAAACAAACAAACAAAACAAACAAAAATATCTTGCCACTCTACTGAATTCTAGCAATTTTGAAATGAAGTCTCTTGGGTTTTCCACATAAAGTATCATGTCATCTGCAAAGACAGAGAGTTTGACTTCTTTGCCAATTTGGATGCTTTTTATTTCTTTTTTGTTGTATGGTTGCTGAGGCTAGGGTTTTTAATACTATGTTGAACAGCAGTGGTGATAATGAACATCCCTGCCATATTCACCACCTTAGGGGAAAAGCTCTCAGTTTTTCCCTATTGAGAATCATGTTCACTGTGGGTTTCTTTTATGGTATTGAGGTATGGCTTTTATGATATTGAGGTATATACATTTTATCCCTACACTGTAGAGTGTTTTAATCAAGAAAGGATGCTGTACTTTGTCAAATGCTTTTTCTGCATTTATTGAGAGGATCATATAGTTCTTGTTCTTTTTTTTATTTATGTAGTGTATCACATGGATTGATTTGTGGATGTTAAACCAACCCTGCAGCCCAGGTATAAATCCCACTTGGTTGTGGTGAATAATCCTTTTAATGTACTGCTGGAGCCTAATGGTTAATATTTTGGTGAGAATTTTTGCATCCATATTCATCAGGGATCTTGGTCTATAATTCTTTTTGGTGTGGCCTTTGTCTGATTTTGGGATCAAGGTAATGCTGGCCTGATAAGAATTTGGAAGCTTTCCTCCCATTTTGATATTTTGAAACAGGTTTAGAAGAATAGGTACTAATTCTTTAAATGTTTTGGTAGAATTTCCTTGGGAAGCCATCTGGCCTGAACTCTTTTTCCTTGGGAAATTTTGGATTACTGCTTCATTTCCTTGCTGGTTATGGGTCTGTTCAAGTTTTCTATTTCTTCCTGGTTCAGTTTTGGTTGTTAATGTCTCTAGGAATGCATCTCTTTCTTCCAGGTTGTCTAGTATGTTGGCATATAGTTGCTCATAGTATGTTTTATAATTGTATTTCTTTAGCGTTGGTTGTGATTTCTCCTCTTTCATTCATGATTTTATGTATTTGGGTCTTTTTTCTTTTTGATAAGTCTGGACAGGGGTTTATCAATCCTATTAATTCTTTCAAAGAACGAGGTACTAGTTTCATTGATATGTTCTACTGTTCTTTTGGTTACTGTTTCATTGATTTCTGCTCTTATCTTTATTGTTTCTCTTCTGCTGCTGGGTTTAGGCTTTCTTTGATGTTCTTTCTCCAGTTCATTTAGATGTAGGGTTATATATTTGAGACTTTTCTTGTTTCTTGAGAAAGGCTTGTAGTGCTATATACTTCCCTCTTAGGACTGCCTTTGCAGCCTCCCAAAGATTTTAAACACTAATGTTTTCACTTTCATTTGTCTCCATGAATTTTTTTTTCAATTCTTTATTGATTTTCTGGTTGGCCCATTCATTCTTTAATAGGATGCTCTTTAGCTTGCATGTATTTGAGTTCTTTTCAACTTTCCTCTTGTGATTTATTCCAGTTTCAAAGCATTGTGGTCCAAAAATATGCAGGGAATGATCTGAATCTTTTGGTACCAGTTGATACCTGGTTTGTCACCCAGGATGTGATCTATTCTGGAGAATGTTGCATGTACACTTGAGAAGTATATGTATTCTGTTGCTTTGGGATGAAATGTTATGAATATATCTGTGAAGTCCAGCTGGTTCAGTGTGTCATTCAAAGTCCTTACTTCCTTTTGATCTTCTGCTTAGATGGTCTGTCCATTGCAATGAATGGGGTGTTACAGTCCCCTGCTATTATAACTGTATTATTTTTGATGTGTTTATTTGATTTTGTTATTAATTGGCTTATATAATTAGCTGCTCACATGTTAGGGGTATAAATATTTAAAATGGTTAGATATTTTTGTTTGATAGAACTTTAATTATGATATAGTGTCCTTCCTCACCTCTTATTACAGTCTTTGGTTTAAAATCTAATTTGTCTGACAATAAGATTGCCACCGCAGCTTTGTTTTTTTTTTTTTTTTTTTCTTTTCTCTCTCTCTCTTTTTTTATGTTCATTAGCATGGTGAATGGATTTCTACCCCCTCACTTTAAATCTGGGAGTGTCTTTGGGTCTAAAATGAGTTTCTTTGGGTCTAAAATGGGTCTTGCTTTTTTTAAATCCAATCTGATACCTATGTCTTTTGATTGGGGCATTTAGCCCATTTACATTCAGGATAACTATTGAAGGATATGAATTTAATGTCACTATAGTGCCTGTAAGGTCATTGTTACTATATGCTCTTCCTGTTCCTTTCTGGTCTATGTTACTTTTGGGCTCTCTCTTTGCTTAAAGAATCACTTTTAATATTTCTTGTAGGTCTGATTTGGTGATTACAAATTCTTTTAGTTTCTGTTTCTCCTGGAAGCTTTTTATCACTTTTTCTATTTTGAATGATATCCTAGCTGGATAAAGTATTCTCGGCTACATATTTTTTTTTTTTCTTATTTAATACTCTTGGCAGCATATTTACATCATGCCAGTCCTTTCTGGCCTGATAGTTCTCAATGGACAGGACTGCTGCCAATCTAATGTTTCTACCCTTGTTGGTGACACAACTCTTTCCCAAACTGCTTTTAGGATTTTCACTTTGTCTCTGAGATTTATAAGTTTTACTATTAGATGAGGGAGTGTTGACCTATTTTTATTGATATTGAGGGTAATTCTCTGTGCCTCCTATATTTTGATGCCTGTTTCCTTCCCCAAATTAGGGAAGTTCTCTGTTATAATTTGCACCAATATACTTTCTGTCCCTTTCTTTCCTCTTCTTCTGGAATCCCAATTATGCTAATATTGTTTAGCCTTATGGTATCACTTATTTCTCAAATTCTCCCCTTGTGACATAATATTGTTTATCTCTCTTTTTCTCAGCTTCTTTATTCTTCATCTTTTGATTTTCTATATCATTAATTCTTTTTTCTGCCTTAAATGAGCACAGAAATCAGCTGTATTTCTATATACCATAAGGATAAACCATAAGATAACTAGGAATAAATCTAACCAAAGAGGCAAAGGACATGTGCTCAGAAAACTTAGAACACTCATGAAACAAATTGAGGAAGACACAAAGAAATGGAAAAAATGTTCCATGTTTATAGATTGGAAGAACAAATATTGTTAAAATGTCTATGGCACTTAGAGCATTCTACACATTCAAAGCTGTACCTATTAAAATACCATCAACTTTTTTCACAGAACTGGAACAAATAATCCTAAAATTTGTATGGAACCAGAAAAGACACTGAATAACCAAAAGAATGTTGAAAAAGAAAACTAAAGCTGGTGGCATCACAATTCCAGACTTTAAGGTCTATTAAAAAGCTGTAATCATCAAGACAGTATGGCACTGGCATAAAAAGAGACACATAGAACAATGGAACAGAATAGAGAATCCAGAACAAGACCCTCAGTTTACTGGTCAATGAATCTTTGACAAAACAGGAAAGAATGTCCAATGGAAAAAAGACAGTCTCTTCAACAAATGGGGTTGACAATGAATGACACTGGACCATTTCCTTAACCATACATAAAATAGACTCAAAACGGATGAAAGACCAAAATGTGAGAAAGGTATACATCAAAATCCTTAAGCAGAACATAGACAACAACCTCTTTGACCTTGGCTTCAATGACTTCTTGCTAGACATGTCTCCAAAGGCAAAGGAAGCAAAGGAAAAACAAAACAAAACAAAACAAAACAAAAAAAACACCAATTTGGGACTTCATGAAGATAAAAAGTTTGCACAACAAAGAAAACAGTCAAGAAAACCAAAAAAACAACTGACAGAATGGGAGGAGATATTTGCAAATGACATGTCAGATGTAGAGCTAGTGTCCCAAATCTATTAAGAACTTATCAAACTCAACACCTAAAGAACAAATAACCAATCAAGAAACTGGCAGAAGACATGAACAAACATTTCTGCAAAGAAGACAGCCAAATAGCCAACAGACACATGAAAAAGTGCTTAACATGACTCTGTTTCAGGGAAATATAAGTCAAAACCACAATAAGATACCGCCTCACACCCATCAAAATGACTAAAATTAACAAATCAGAAAATGACAGATGTTGGTGAGGTTGCAGAGAAAGGAGAACCCTCCTACACTGTTGGTGGGAACGCAAGTTGGTACAGCCATTCTGGAAAACAGCATGGAGGGTTCTCAAAATTTGAAAATAGAACTCCTCTACAACTCAGCAATTGCACTACTGGGTATTTACCCCAAAGATAAAAATGTAGTAATCTAAAGGGGCATCAGCACTCCAGTGTTTATAGCAGCAATCTCCACAATAGCAAAACTATGGAAAGAACCCCAATGTCCATTGTCAGATGAATGAATAAAGAAGAGGTGGTATGTATATACAAAATGGAATATTTTGCAGCTATCAAAAAATGAAATCTTACTATTTGCAACAACATAGATGGAACTAGAGGGTATTACACTCTGCAAAATAAGTAACCAGAAAAATACAATTATCGTATTATCTCACTGATACGTGGAATTTGAGAAATAAGACAGAAGATCACAGGGTAAGAGAGGAAAAAATTAAACAAGACAATACCCGAAAGGGAGACAAACTCTAAGAGACTTTTAATCTTAGGAAACAAATGGGATTGTTGGTGGGGAGGTGGTTGGGCAACAGGGTAGCAGGTGATGGACTTTAGGGAGGGTATGTATTGTGGTGAGTTCTAGGTCTTGTATAAGACTGATGAATCACAGACTGTATCCCTAAACAAATAATACTTTTTACATTAATTAAAACAAAAGGAGCACATAGGTGGTTCAGTCTTTAAGTGTCTGCCTTCAGTTTAGGTCATGATCTCAGGGTCCTGGGTTCAAGCCTCACATTGGGCTCCCTGCTCAATGGGAAGCCCACTCCCCCTTCTCATGTTCCTCCTCTTACTGTGTCTCTCTCTGTCAAATAAATAGATAAAATCTTTTTTAAAAATTATAAAGGGGGAAAAAAAAGACATGAGATTTTAATTAAAATTACCAAGAATTTTGAATAGTAAATGTGGAACTTGAGGAGTAGTTGTAGAAGGGGAAGCTAGCTTAAAACATTTATTATTTTTTTAATATATTTTTCATCCCAGGGCTTAGTGAAGTACCCAGCAATAAGTATTAAAAATCTGATAAATGAGGGAAAGGAAAGATGAAAGGAAGAGAGGAAGGGAGGAAAACAGGAAGAAAGGGACAAGAATACAAAATTAAAAAAAAAAAAGAGAGAGAGAGAAAAATAAAAAAAAGAAAGTGGAGTTATTTCCAACCACAAATAAGAAAATAAGCTTTCACATAAAAGTTAAATTTGGGCAGAGGCAGAGCAATAAGACAATATATCCTAAATTATTCACTGTCACAGCAGAAGAAAAAGGAGAGAATGTTAACTGATAAATGTGAGCAAAAGAAATCCTGTGTTTGTAAAAGTATCATGGAGGGATTGAACAGGAGCTCCACAGTGAAATATGCATGCCTTGGTTTCAATATTTAATATACATTTGATATTAATGAAGGGTATTTAACCTCATTGCATATTAGTTTCACCATTTATAAAATGAGGTCAATAATAGTACCTAGCTCACTGGAAGTATATGAATAATAATAATAATATTTGTAAAGGGCTTAATATAATAGTAGGCATACAGAAAACATTGTAATAAAAATAATGAAGATAATAATAGTAGATGCTAAACACTATGGAAAATCAAGCATTTTTTCTGATACAAGAAATATTCCTTTCACAATAAAGTATGTTTAAATTCTGTCCTTAAGGCATAAAAATTCTAGGCATAATACTAATAATGCACCTTCTTTTAAATACCTTAGGTTTTGATTTTTCAGCCATTCAACAAATATTTGCCAAACATTTAATAAATACCAGATACTATGTAGGATGTATCTTGACCTTAAGAATCTTACAGCTTGGGAAAGAAACATGCATAAATAATAACTGCAATGGTCTACAGAGCACAAATTAATGGTATTATTACTATTGTGAAGAACTGAAGGAAATTCCAGATGCAGAGAGGAGAAACCACATCAGAGGCAGGATCTGAGTGGTTAAATGTGAGAGGTAGGTCCTACAAGCCATGTTCACATTTTTCTTTTAACCTAAGAGAAATGGAAAGACATAAAAAGGATTTAAGAAATGATGTGACATAAGTGGGGTTGTATTTTCAAAACATAACTTTGGCTCTAGGGAAGGTAGCATTGAAATTCTAGGTAAGATAATGAAATATTAATGCTTTGAAATGGGGAAGTGGTCATGGGGACAGACAGAAGTTAGAGGAGTAGAGTGAAGGAAAGAGTATCTGGATGAGTGATTAACAGGATGTTATTGAATTTCTTAAAGAGAAAAAATGTGGAGAAAAAAACAGGTTGAGTACATGTTTAAATATGTTTTGTTTCAGGTGTATGAGAACTATCTAGGAGGAGAGATCAAGTTAAATACACATTTCTAGGGGCGCCTAGGTGGCTCAGTGGGTTAAACCTCTGCCTTCGGCTCAGGTCATGATCTCAGGGTCCTGGGATGGAGCCCCGCATCGGGCTCTCTGCTCAGCAAGGAGCCTGCTTCCTCCTCTCTGCCTGCCCTTCTGCCTACTTGTGATCTCTCTCTCTATCTGTCAAATAAATAAATAAAATCTTTAAAATAAATAAATAAATACACATTTCTAGAGCTCAGGGTGATGTGTGAGTAGCAGAGATAATTTAGGGACATCTCAACAGAGCTAAAAAATTGTTTTTAAATACAAAAAAGGAAGTGGAAGGCATGCTTTGCATTAGATCTGCTACAAAGGGAATATAGGACTAAATGAAATCAGGTTCTGATTTGAGCTCTGACACCCATGAGTATTTAATGTTTTCATAGATGAAATATTAGAATAGGTGGAATGACAAAAGGACACTCAAAAAAAGCCATTATTAGAGAATGAGAAGGTGCCAGAGAATGTAAATTCTTGGAAATCCAAATGAATAAAAATTTCTGAGCAGAGACGTGTGGTCACCAGAGTTAACTGCTGCTGAGAAAAACATAAAGATGTTAATTGAATAGAAGTTGAAGAAATAAAGGGAATAAGTATTGGGATTTTAGATAGATAAAAGAGTATGTACAAAAGCTTAATGATGTATAGTGACTGCAAAGTTTTCTATATGATTATATCATATCGGATGATAAAATAGGACCAGCTGAGAAAAGAACAGGAAAAATCACTTGTAGACATAGCAAGGAGGCTGTAGCAAGGAAAACAAAAACAAAAACATAGCTTTTCTCAGTATCAAAAATGAAATTGTTGAAGTTGGGATGTGTCACAATCAGGCTTGTGTTTTAGAAAGGCTATGCTGATTATTCTGACAGTATTTTGGAAAATTGTCTGCAGCAAGAAAGGGGGAATTCTAACCAATTTCCGCAAATCAGGTGAGTAGTGAAAAAGATATAAAATAAGTCAAACATGTAGGAAAGGGAAAGGAGGGGTCAGAGTGGAAATTTGACCTTCTGGACTTAGTGAAGGACTGGATGAGAAGAAGGAAGTACAGGAAACAGCTGTCGAGAAGGAGTGTTCATTCTTAATGTGGATATAACATCACCACTCACCAAGGCAGGAAACCAGAGGAGAATACTGTTCATCCATTCATTGAACTGCCACAATGTTTACTGAGCTGCCACAATATTCCAGGCACTGGAGATACAACAGTGAATAAAACAGACAAAATTGCTAACCTATGTTTATATACGACAGGCAAGAATAGAAGTACCATTTTAGTTGTCTCAAATTGGTAAAGTAACATCTTTACTTTGGTAAAATCTCAGAATGAATAGTTCTTTAGGAGAGATTCTGGAGACAGAGGATTTGCCTTACATGGGTCAAAATTTTACCATGCATTTTATGGAATAATTATAAAGAAATTAACTTTAAATATTTTTTAGTAGCAGATAAAATGGCCATGTATTCTGAAGCTACAACAGATATAATAGCTGCCTTAAATATACATTGGATTCCCTTAGCCCTGACCCTGCATAAACAACAACTGATAGATAATGGTGAATCAGAGGTACTTCAACTTCATTCATTGCATTCATCAAAGAACTCATCACTTCATCTACAATCTCTCTCCCATTGCATTATTCCAGTTTCTTCTTGGTTCTTGCTACTTAGTCTCTCATTTTACTTTTAAGTCTGTCCTTAGGGCATTGTGTTGGCATTTGCTTTCTGCCTTTTACTCACAACACACTGCCTTCTATATAATTTGAATCAGTTTCCCCATTCCAACTCTTCCCACAGTTACAGTAGCCTGATTTTGTCATTTTAGAACCAGACCTCAAGAATTCAAAGTTCCCCTATCCTTAATCCTTAGCTAAGGAGACTTTAGGCGAGTAGTGTCTGTATAAATCACAAAGGACATTTTCTTCTTGACTCCAACACTGGTCAAATATTTATTAGAATAGTGGCTTTCATTTGACATCCCTTAACTGAGCCATGATAAAGAGAATTTGGAAAGAAACCAAAGAGGAGTAATAAAAATGATTAACAGCTGGAGAAATGGGCCCTCGGAGAAAAGGCTAAAGGAACCAGGTTAGTAAAGCCTGGAGACATGAATGTTAGTGCTGGGGGCAGGGACTTAAACACTATAAATAGTGAAGAGGCTCTTGATAGAGATGAAGAACAAGTATTCTTTCCAGGAAATAGTGGTGAGGAGAGAGTTTATAGCAAGGTGTTTGGTGTGAGAAAGAATGTCTTGATTTAATGGATTATGAGGGTTAAGTCTCTTCTTTCTAGTTTCCTTGTGAGACTGTGATCATTTTCTCATTAAGGACATACATCTCTACTGACAATTCTGTCACCACTGTATAAGTAAATGCAAAGGGGGCTATCTAGAATATTTGGAATCTCTGAAAACATATTACAAAAGACTTTCACAGCCTGGATATCCATAAATTTGCATAACATTTCACTAAATAGATGTAATT
Organism: Mustela lutreola; assembly: GCF_030435805.1. Classification (NCBI taxonomy): domain Eukaryota; kingdom Metazoa; phylum Chordata; class Mammalia; order Carnivora; family Mustelidae; genus Mustela; species Mustela lutreola. The sequence goes on from NC_081295.1 coordinate 110,680,534, forward strand.
TGACAATGGGCACAGGATGAAAGTATTCCAATAAAAAATAACATTTGACTATTTAAATATATTTGCTTTAAATCATCTTGCATCTATTATTGTTTACAAAGGTTATGATGAACTTCATATCTTTTTTTTTTTTTTTAAGATTTTATTTATTTATTTGACTGAGAGAAATCACAAGTAGGCAGAGAGGCAGGCAGAGACAGAGGGGGAAGCAGGCTCCCCGCTGAGCAGAGAGCCTGATGCGGGACTCGATCCCAGGACCCTGAGATCATGACCTGAGCCGAAGGCAGCGGCTTAACCCACTGAGCCACCCAGGCGCCCTGAACTTCATATCTTTAAAAATATTTCTCATGTCTTCTTAATTAACCTTCGGGGAAAGTTCAGCTGGTATCAAATGGCAGAATGCTTGGAAGGAAGGCAATGAAGTATACCTTAAGCTTGAAAGTGTGTTTTCCCATCTATGACATCATGAAAAAATATTCAAACTTTTTTTTTTTCCTTTTTGTCTGGACCCTTGGTTTGCATTGTGGGAATTTTACTGTAGTCGGTGTGTACATTTAAAGAAAATATACCAATGTGTCTGCAATCCCAAGTTCAATTTTAGTACCATATATTAAAATATTATGTACTATTTGTGCACATAGAAGCATAGAATAATACCAAACATTTTACTTATTGATTTTGGAACTTACTTTTTATTTATATTTGTGGTACACTGATGTAACTTTTGAACACAGAATTATAGCTATTTTCAAGTGTTTCTAACACACAAATCAATACTTTAATTTTCTGTACCTTGATTTTTGATACCGAGTTATGGAATCAGAGATTACATGAATATTGAGTGCTCATATGACTCATTCCATGCTCAAATCCACCTTTATGACATTTGATGTACCAGAACAATTAGTTAGTCACAGAAATTCTGTATGATGAGGTCATCACATCTTTTGTGGTACCTTTGCCCACATTACCACAATGTCACAAAACTGATTTAATCCATGAAGAATTTGAGTCTAGTTGTACAAGAGCCCTGCTACTAAAGAGTTATAAAACATTCAGAAACTGTTCCCTTTAAAAATTTTAAGAAAAATGTTTATAAAATGTAATTTCATAAAACTCTCCAATGCTTAACAATACCAGATCCATGAAAAATTCTCCCCAATATTATAAAGTCTACTTTTTCTTGGATTAATTTTAATGGGAATAGACAACAGGTATTATTTCATATAAGAGTGTTTCAAATTCATGTCCAATATTGGTAAATGGATGTCTGGGGTGTGTGTGTGTGTGTGTGTGTATACATATGTATACATACATATATATAATTGACATGGTAATAAATTTCTGATTTTTTTCAGTTGTCTTCTTTAATATGTGTTCTCAGCTGATAAGGGTAGCCCTCTTGTAAGCATTCATATTCTCTATGTCCTTTATGAACAGACTTTGAGTAAGAGAATTGAAAGATGAAACATAAAGGAAAAGTTAAATCCATTAAAAAAAAATACATACTAAGTCCTTAATATATAATTATTGGGTTAGTTAACGAGAGTAATAAAATGAAAAAAGTAAAAGTACTACTACTCAGGCCTTAGAAAAGTATACACAAGTTGGGAAAAATAAACATGTACCAATTAAGTGATCAGTTACATACATTTACTGGACACTATGTGCAAAGCAATGAGACAGAGAAATCACTTTCATTTTCTTATTAAGTCCTTACAAAAATATTTGAGAATATTTACTATTGTTGCCATTTTAAAGATAAAAATATCTAAAGCTAACATTCTTAAAATCACAAAACCAATAGTTAGCAGATTTGATTTCCAAGCAAAGATTTGTTTCTAGTGCCTGGGCTCTCCTTAGTAGACTATGTAGTCTCTCTCACTAGTTAATTAATAGAAGTCATCAGAAATTATAGAAGATGAATGGATAACTTTCCACTAACTAGATGAGTTCAATTCATACTTGGGTTTTGTTTTCATATCTATCTAATAACAGGATGATTGTGAGGTGTTCCTGAACCTTCCTTCCATTTCTAGAATTTAGTAATTCTACAGTTCTGTGGTCCTTATATGGACTGGATTGATTGATAGTCTATTTCTTCAAGAAACAAGAGCCAAGCTGATTGTTGAAGTGTGGGAAGGACTACAACAGAGAAAAAGCAATGGCTTTCCTCCATGGTTAGGGGGTGGGGGGGAAAGTTCAGCAAGAAGGGAAAGGGAAGAGGTACATGTACGTTGATCAGCATGTATTTGTTGGAGAAGATGGCAATAAAGTCAGGTAGGTAATGCACAGTCATAACTAGGAAATGTCTGAAAGCAGAAATAAGGAGTCTTAAAATCAAGCAAAAAGTGTGCAAAAGATGTTCGACATTTATGTGGTGATCAACAGATATTACAGGCTTCAGAAGCAGCCTATAGTAAAGTGGAGAATATTTGGGACAATTATTCCTGGTGAGAGCATGCTGAATCAAGGAGAAAATAAAGAACAAGAATGAATATAAGGCTCTTAGATTTCATGCACAGAAACTGGTGGTATTTCAGTTAATCCTCAGAATTCCCTTCCCTACACTCTAAGATAGTTGCATTTGTATGTCTTGCTCAATTTTTATAACCATATATATAGTGCATAATATAATTGATCTTCCAGCTTCTGCTTCTAATGTTTTTTGTTTAATTCAGATGAAATATTTAACCTGTCTTTATTGTTTTTTTTTTTCTGTCTTTATTTACTGATTCAGATCATTGTTCAAATTTCCAACAGTCACTTCTACTTATAATCCTGTCTTTTCCTCAGCCTTCTTCACACAGCTTTGGGTATTTTATAAACTTAACCCATCCTAGTTACTGATGAAAATCTGAATCTCTGGGGTATTCACAGTTGCTTTCTATTCATCATGTTTCACTCTATACCCCCATTGACAGATCCTCAAATAAACAGTTGAGATTGTAACCCTGCCTAATCATGTGACATCCTAAAAGCTATGTTATTTTCAACTGATGAAGGCTGATAACATCATATTAGGCAAGTGAAATTTTCCTACACCAAGATCAATGGATGTTATGTCTTAACCAAAATATACATACAGTTACCTTACATGTAAATACAATTGTTTGACAACCTTCTCATATTTTAAATTTGACAATTTGGAAGTTAGATTTCACAGTGTATTTAAGGGAAATAGTTGTTGAATGCGATTTTATATTTTACATGTATTTAAGAAAAATCTTTTATTAGCTAGTAATATTTGACATGATATCTCGTTTTGCAGAGCTGAATTTCATTTAGACTGTGGTTTTCATTATTTTCATAGATTTTTAAAGTAGGCTTTTAGAATTCTCAGATAATGACAATAGCATGTCACTCTCAATGAACTGCTCTTAAAGGAGATGAGCTTTCTCTTTTCTCTTGAGATACTCATAGCATAATGCAGAAGGTGTCAGAAATAATTAAGATGAATGACTTTCTATCCAATCAAATGAAATTTATCTTTTGGAATTTTGACATTTTTCCTATGCTGTGCATGATTCTAATAAGAGCAAATCAAGAGTGCATCTTCTCAACAGAAGTGGAAAGAATCTTATATATAGCACTTTAGAGCAATTAGTTGGGAGAATAATGTAAGGGTTTCAAATTATTAACAGTTTCTGTGTGCCAACTGTTACACAAATGGGGTAAGAACTTAATGACCCTAAATATTGGTAATTTGATAGTCTTTAGACAAAACAAGGAGCCGACTCTTAACTATAGGGAACAAACTGATAGTAACCAGAGGGGAGGTCCGTGCTGGGGGGCGGAGGGGGGATGTTGGGTAAAATAAGCGAAGGGGATTAAAGAGAACACTTAACATAATGAAAAAATAAAATAATAAGAAAATCTTAATAAATAGAATTGATGTCATTTTCATGAGCAAAAATCTAAACTCCTTGAAAAATAATGTTGAGTAACAACAGTAACAACAAAAGTTTACAATTTAAATTATGTGCTCCAATTATCTATCTGCTAGGGAGATTATACATATCTCTAACATTTTCAGGAAGAATAACCTAGTGATTTTTAGACAATCAGTTGTTATATTGAACAGATTGTTTATTATCAATATTTTATTGATTGGTTTTCTGAAGATGGTTTCCTTTAACTAGAGTTTCCTAAGATTTAGATCTAGCTGTCTCATTTATTCATTCATTCAATGGTCAAAAAATTACTTGATACACACAGCAACATTTCTTCAAAGTGTATGTGCTGCTGTGTATTTAATACAGGATGACTGTCTTGAAGACTACAAAGTTGATTTATTTACCCATTTTCAAGATACATCACTAACGCCTTCATATACTAAAAAGGTGACAATAAAATTAGAAAGTCTTGCATGTTCATTTAAATATTCTAAGGCTGTGGTATCACTCTAATTTGATGTCATCTAGCCTTCTTCAAAGTCTAACAATATGCCCCCAAGAGGAAAATCTAAATTCTGAGAAGGGAATGCTTTCCAGCCAAGCAGTTAAGGCAGCCAAAATGTTCTCTGGTGTTTTGAATTTCATTCCTAATAATTTCAGGTGTCATAAGCAGAAATCACTTTTCCAGTTTCAAGGAAAATATGTTGAGTTTCTATCAGCATAGAAAACCAAATCCTATCAGAGTGTCCACCACATATAGCTGGAATTTGACATTAACACCCTTGATTTATTTTACCCCAGATTGGAGGCACTTCTCTAAATAGTCACAAACTCATCTAACACCATTGGCCTGATAGGTAATGAGAAGAGCCTAGTCAGAGAAAACATCTAACCACGGCCCTGACAGAATGGGAAATCCATTCTTCCAGCTGCTCTCTGGGAGACACCAAGTCCTCATTTTTAGAAATGTTACAGTGTGTGAATTTGAGTCACTACTACTACACAGAGTGTATGTGATGTTAGCAGCATGACTGATAGTGATGAGTATTTTCTATTTCAGTGTTAAATGATATAAAATATCTTATGGCAGTGTAAGTCTCCTTCATAAAAATATGTTGAATTTTGGGTGCGTGGGTGGCTAAGTAGGTTAAACGTCTGCCTTCCGCTCAGGTGATGACCCAGGGTCCTGGGATTGAGTGCTGCTTTGGGCTCTCTGCTCAGCAGGGAGTCCTCTTCTCCCTCTGCTCCTTCCCCCAGTTCATGCTCGCTATCTCTCTCTCTCTCTCTCTCTTTCTGTCAAAAATAAATAAATAAATAAATAAATAAATAAATAAATAAGAACATTTTATTTTTGTTGATTCTGGTTGCAATAGCAAGTACTGTAACAATTAGCAATAGGTACACCCCAGAGTCTGGTGTCAGACTTAAGTTTAGTGTCAACTACTAACTAGCTATATGACCTTGGGAAACATAATTATTCTCTTTCTCATTTCCTTGGTTAAATAGCATCTATGTGAGAGTGTTGTAAACACATGACTTAATTGTCATGTGCTTGTAAAGGGCTCTAGTACAATGCCCAAGGCTTCCAAAACACTCAGCAAATCTTAGCAGTATCACCACAACATACATTAGGTATTTGTCCTCAAAATACGTTTTCAAAGACTCTTATGTTCTAGCTTATAATTTTCCATTCTTGATATGTACAACTTCAAGTTCTGTGACTTTTAGGGCAGGGAAACTTTGTTACTAAATTTGCCACAAGCATGCTATAATATAATCAAATAATCTCTCATACTATACAGCTATGTGCAATTTATTGACAAAAACGGATTGGTCTAAAACAGCAGTCAACACACTTCTTCTGTAAAGGTTCTGATAGTAAATAGGCTCAGTTTGAGGAGCCATCCAGTCTCTGTCACAATTTGGCAACTCTGACATTGCAATTCAAATGCGGCCAGAGACAATGCACACCTGAATGATCATGGCCACACTGATCCTACCTACAGGCAGTCATTTGCAGACCTCGGACTAGAAAATAACCTGAGAAATTGAATACAAATTAAATAAAATGATTCCAACAGTAGTCACAATTACAAAATGAGGGGAAAAATTGCCCAAATCTTCAGTTTTTTTCTTAAATGACTTCATTATCAATTGGACATTTTTCAGGAAATACATTTTCTGAACACATTTTAGTTATTTCAAATGAGGAGAGATTTAACACAGGAAATTAAGAGTTTCAAAAACTTTGTGAAGTGAAAGGGTAAAGGTCTACTGACTTTCCAGCAATCTAGGAAAGATGGAATCATAGAAAATAAGTGTCAATGATGTCAACTGCTTAAAGTATCTAAGTACCTGACTACAGGAGGACTTGTGGGAGCCAATGGCACATGCTCTTGCTCGCCATCTGCAGAAATGTGTATGCCTGGCACTGTTACAACTGTTGCTCTGTTACTTCTTGTTACTGCCCTCCAAGTCTTTTTTTTTTTTTTTTCTTCACATAGGGTCAAGTTTTATTAACAGAAATCTGAAGAATTGGTAAAAACTCTAGTTATGTTTTCACTGAACCGAACTATATCATATCACTGAGTTGGATTTTAGCTTTTGAAGGAGGCCAAAGGTAAACAAACAAATCAAACTTTTTTAAAAGGTGAGTGAAATACCACTTCCTCTAACATTATAAGCATCCCCTCAACCTAATATACTTTTATTTTCTTTTTTTCATTTTCTTTTATTTCTTTTCAGTGTTCCAGAATTCATTTTTTATGCGCCACACCTAGTGCTCCATGCAATACATGCCCTCCACAATACTCACCACCAGGATCACCCAGCCCCCTACCCCTCCTTCCCTCCAAAACCCTCAGTTTGTTTCTCAGAGTCCACAGTCCCTCGTGCTTCATCTCCTTCTCCAATTTTCCCCAACTTACTTCTCCTTTCCTAACGTCTCTGTTATTCCTTATGCTCCACAAGTAACTGAAACCGTATGATAATTGATTCTCTCTGCTTGACTTATTTCACTCAGCATAATCTCTTCCAATCCCATCCATGTTGATACAAAAGTTGGGTATTCGTCCTTTCTGATGGAGGTATAATACTCCATTGTATATATGGACCATATCTTCTTTATCCATTCATCGGTTGAAGGGCATCTTGGTTCTTTCTACACTCTGGTGACTGTGGCCATTGCTGCTATGAACATTGGGGTACAGATGATCCTTCTTTTCACTGTATCAGTATCTTTGGGGTAAAACCCAGTAGTGCAATTGCAGGGTCATAGGGAAGCTCTATTTTAATTTCTTAAGGAATCTCCACACTGCTTTCCAAAGTGGCTGCACCAACTTGCATTCCCACCAATCGTGGGTTCCTCTTTCTCCACATCCTCTCCAACATATGCTGTTTACTGTCTTGTTAATTTTGGCCATTCTAACTGATGTAAGGTGGTATTTCAATGTGGTTTTGATTTGACTCTCCCTGATTGCTGTCCATATCTTAAAGAAAAAGCCTTTCATTGGTAAAATCTAAACTAGATAGCCACTGCTAAAAGAGTTAGGAAAATATAGTTCTTATGATTTTTACCCCTCATAATTAGCAGAGACAATTTTTAGAAGAATAAAAATGTTGCAGGGTAGGAATAGGTAATAGCTAGCTCAGTATTATCCATGGGTAAAATGAAGACAATGAATCTTTTAAGTTAATACATGCTTTGATATTGATAAGATAATGGCTTCAGAATTTGAAAGTGGAATGTGTAAGTATTAAAATCACTTCAAGTTAGATAAGATAAAATTTAGCTAAGGACAATACATTTTTACTGCAAGCAAGGAATATATTTTTCATCACCAAGTGGAAAAAAATCATTTTTTTTTTTTTTTACATTTAAAATGTCCATGATTACAAGGAAAGTAGACAAAAATCTTTAAAGGAACTACTTCACATTTTTGACAAAAAGAGAGTTTTCTAAAAGAAGAAGACAAAAAACCCATAGATTAAGAGATCAATATATTCAAGAGTGTTTTGGGAGTGGAGAAAGATGTAGAATTAGTAGTTTTTTTGGAGATGATCCCAGGAAATGAAAGAGCTGGAAAAGTGAGTCAGAGGAGGATGAATATGTAATATAAGAGTGCATTTTCACTTTCCCTGCTGTGGGCAATGGAGTAGGACTCTGCCAGAATATCCTGAAATGTACAGTGTGTTTTGCAGAATTGTGTACTTGAAAGGTTAAGTAATCCATCAGCTCTCCTCTCCCACTGGTTTAAGGCACCCCCAAGAGGACTAACTTCAGAATCCTCAGGCTGAGATGCATCTGGGTCACATAGGCTCCCATGGCCTTGGGAAAGAAGGGCCAGAGGCAGAATGATACTCTTCCTGAGGAGTCATGCTGAAAGTTCAAGGTTAGCCTAACTTGTGCAGAACTGTTCACTATCTAGCTGTTGTTGAAATCAGAGGTGAACCAAGGAGATTTGACTCAGAGAAATAGAGTAGACTGCTACCATTTATTCCTTGCACAGCTCAAATTCACTCATGGGAGAATTCTTACTGTACACACTTGAGGTAGCACTTTGGAGTCCTCCTTTGATGGTGTCTTCTTCAATTATCAATTTCTGGATCTAAAGATCCACTCAGACTTGGGAATTGGCTAAGGAATTGCAATTTTATACTGTGGTATCTCAGACATTAGTTAATTTTTGTCAATTATTAAGAAGTAACATCTTAGTATAGTTTAAATTTTATTTTTTTATTCTGAGTTGAATCCGAAATATCTTTATATGTTTAAAGGTTATTTTTTTTTTTAATCTGCCTCTGTGAATCATTCATTCATGATTTTTACTTTTTTTTTTTCTCCTTTTCTAAATCAGGCTTCTGGATGCTTTCTGCCACCAAATTATAAAGCTTCTTTTTTATGTTAGAGAGATTACCACTTTGGAATCTATATGCAAATGTATTCTACTTTGTCACTTTCCTTTTGGTCTTGTTTATGGTGTTGCTGCAATACAGACACTTAAAAATATAATTAAATTGCCAACCTTTTTTTTTTTCTTCATTGCATTTGGATTTTGAGACAGCTTTAGAAGCTTTCCCAATAGATTCATTAGTATTGTTCACTTGACCTAAGATTAGTTAAAACCTATTTTAATGTATTCTGTCAATTTCTCACTGTATTTTCTATAGTATCTCTTTATAGGAAACATTCCTTTTTATTTGGCTTATAGATCTTCAAAAATATTATATATCCACTGTAAAGTATGACCTTTCACCTTATGATGTCTTTCTCTTTCTTCTTTCATTCATTTTGGCCTCAATCCTATCTTGTCTGATAGTAGGATCACAATTTGTGCCTTTGTACTGTGTCCATTTGCCTGGATACCTTCACGTACAGATCAGCATCTCTGGCCAGGATTCCCATAATAATCTCATAACTGATCCTTCATGTGCCACCCTTTGCACCTACCATTTATTCTCAACATAGCAGCTGGGGCAATCAATACAGACTTTAAGTCATAAGGCATCATTTCTCTGTTCCAAGGTTAACAGTGACTCCCTGTGTTATTCAGAGTAAAACGCAAATTCCTTAAAATGACTTGGAGCGTCCTAGGTACTCTTGACTCCAATGCCTCTCTGGCACCCTCTTTTACCCTTTGGTCCTCCTACTACATTCACACCAGCCACCTTAATGCTCTTTGAATTTCCCAGTCACACTCTCAACTCAGGGTGTTTATAACAGCTATTCCTTCCAGCTGAGACATTTCTCAAACATCTAAATGGCTAACTTCCTTGAAATCACCAGGTCTTTTCCAAATATAAACTTAGAATCCTTCCCTGGTCATTTCATTTAAAATCGCAGTATAACCCCAATCTGTTTTACACTGCTCTCTACGTTTACTCATTTATTATATTTATGGTTAGTGTGTATTTTTCTACTAGAATGATAGCACCAGACGACAAGGATCCTGCATAGTTTATTCACTGATGTATACTAAGATTTTAGACCAATGCCAGCACATAGTAGGGCCTTAATAAATATGTGTTGAATGAAGGCTTTTGTCTTTCTCTCTCTAATCTTGGATTATAGGGATACATGCTCTGAAAAAAATGTTAGAGCGATCTTTCAAAGTATAATGCAACCACACTATATCTTCTGCTTACAACCTTTTAGTGACTTCCCATCACACTTAAAATGATCCTGTCATGGGGGGAGCAAGGCTTTTCCTGCTTTATTCTCAGACACTCAAATCTTTCACAATTCCCATCTCATATTGTGATTTCTAGCTATGATAAATCACTTGCATTTCCTCAAATATGCTATGTTTGCTCACAACTCTGTGTCCCTGCCCTTAGGTATGCTGGCTATATAATATATTGTCCAAACCAGGGCACTTCTGAGAGTTAAAGTGGATGTTATTAATAATTGTAAATGGGACTGTCCCCGACAAACAAAAATGAATGGCCAGTCACTTTATCCTTAGGCTGTCTGCCTGAAATGTCCTTCCTAATTCCTTTGCCTGATTCTGTCAAAATATCTTTCATGCTTTAGTCCCAATACCACATCTTCATGTCGGCTTTTTCATCTCCTTGTTCTAAACCAGACAACTTTCCTCCTACCTGGTAATACCCCCAATCTTGCCCTATCCTAATCACCATATTTCTCTGGCTGCTGCAGACTAGGAGAGGGTACTCCTTGAGGGCAACAACCACATTACTTAAGCTTCTATCCCTGACACTGGATACATTGTATAGCAAGTAATGGATAACAGTGACATAATATTGTAATACAGTAAGCTTAGGAGTTAAGTTTATGGGCTGCAGAGCCAAACTAGTGGGCTTAAATCATGGCTTTATCAGGGCATCTGGGTGGCTCAGTCTGTTAAACATCTACCTTCGGCTTAGGTCATGATCTCTGGGACAGAACCCTACATCTGGCTCCCTGCTCAACAGGAAGTTTGCTTCTCCCTCTGCCCTTGCTCACATGTGCACACACACACTAGCTTTCTCTCAAATAAATAAATAAAATCCTTTGAAAAATAAGTCATGTTTATCAAATACTAGCAGTGTGATCTTAGGCAAAGTCTGCTCACAGAATTGTATAGATCAAATGAGTTAATATTGAAATGAGTGGCCGGAATAAAGTAAGAACTTAGTAAATCTTAAATATTTCAGCAGTATTCCAATAAAAAAAATTACTGAGTGAATTAATAGTTTGCTAAAATAAACATCAACAATACTAATTCTATAACCAGTATTCACCCTGGATTAAGGCATAAAAATAGTTACACATCATATTTCATTTGATCTCTTTCCCCATGAAACTCATCAGGAAAAAATAGTTTTAGCATTGTCAATTTATAGTGAGGAAACTCATCCAAAGGGTTGAGGGTCATCTGGTGGCTCAGTTGGTTAAGCACCTGACTCTTGATTTCAGCTCAGGTCATGATCTCAGGGTCCTGAGAGTGAGCCCCCTGGTCAGGTTCCTTGCTCAGCTAAGGACTCTGCCTGAGATTCTCTCTCCCTCTCCCACTGTCCCTCCCCACCTGTCTGTATACTCACTTGCTCATTTGCTCTTCTCTCAAATAAATAAATAAATCTTAAAAAAAAAGTTGAATGGTTTATACAGAAATTGGGAGTTACTATGTAAATTAGCTGAAACAAAACTGTCTATCTCCATGCCTACCCTATGTGAATTCCTGCTTCAAATATATCTTCCCCTCTTCTCCTACCAATTTCCACAATGCTTCCAGATAAGATTTCACCTCATCCAGGAACTCCCTCCAGTCTGCTTTTGCTTCCTCTCCAGTCAGGGCCTGTGAACCCCTGAGGGCAACACAGTACGCAGATTGTCGGCATTATCCTGCATCACATTCTGCTGGTCTGCCTGTTTACCTGTTGTCTCCTGTCAGGACTGTGATTCTCTCCAGGCCAGTAATTGTGTCTTACAGACCATGCTTCTAGAAGCTAAAAGAGGAGATCACTGCTATGCTTCCTATAAAGCAGTTGCTCAAAAATATTCATCAATATTAAACACAACTCTGATCCAATATTCTTTCCAATATTTAAAGTGGCTGTTTAAAATCAGTTTTAAGAGATTTTGCCACAAGGAATACTTTCCAGTTAGACTTCTCCCTTTTTTTTATAAATATTTTTTCTATCTATATCTATCTATCTATCTATCATCTATCTATTTTTTAATTTATTTTAGAGAGCACTTGCTGACCAGGGAAAGAACAGAGGGAGGAGGGGGAGAATTTGAAGTAGATTCTGTGCTTATAAGTCAGAGTAACACAGGGCTCAGTCTCCTGACCCTGAGATCATGACCTGAGATGAAATAAAGACTTTGATTTTTTTCAAGATTTTACTTATATTTAAGATTTTATTTATAGAGATAATGACAGAGATAGAAAGAGAGAGCATGACAGGGGAGAAGAGGGGAAAGCAGGCCATCTACAGATCATAGAACCCTTTGTGATGGCTTGATCCCAGGAACCAGAATCATGATCTGAGTGAAAGGCAGATGCTTAATTGACCGAGTCACTGAGGTGTCCCTTTGCCCCTCTTTTTGATATAGTAATAAGTCATTTCTGCATTCAAAAGTAAGACAGGGGTGCCTGGGTGGCCCAGTCATTAAGTGCCTGCCTTCGGCTTAGGTCATAATCCCAGAGTCCTGGGATCAAGCCCTTCATCGTGCTCCCTGCTCTGCAGGAAGCCTGCTTCTCCCTCTCCCACACCCCTGCCTGTGTTCCCTCTCTCACTGTGTCTCTCTCCAGAGACAAATAAATAAATAAAATCTTAAAAAAAATGTAAGACAATAAAATTTTAGCACCTTTTGAATAAATGCTGAATGACACACACAAACACTCCTCCTAATCTAACCATTCATAAACCAGTTAAAGGGAGTGATCGTGTTACTCAGGAATAAAAATTTCCCCCAGAGTGTGGATACTAACTGAACTATAGACAGGTTTTCAGGGGCAAAGCAAAATGAGTAGAGCAAGAGCTGTCTCCATGTTGGTATATTAAATCTTTGACAGTTTCTTAGAGGTAAACATATTTGTTCTGGGGAAATGGGCTTCCTATAGCCCAGTTGCCTGGGTTAATGGGATGGTGTGTTGCTGAAGAACTCCATTGCATTACTATCCTTTAGACAGTTGGACTTCCAGGGTTTTTCCCATACAAAATAATATAAAGCACCAGCATCAGCAATGGAGACCAGCCAGTTTAGACCTTAAACCATATTCCTGGTAATACCTGTCCAACATACAAAGAGGATATGAAAGTCTCTGGGAAATAAGATAGTATACTATATGGATTAAAAAAAAATAGAATACTTGCATGTAACTACCATAACGTATTTTTTTGAGGCAGTTGTGAAACTGGTCTGTGATTGTTGATGTATTTTGTTGTAAGTCCAAAAAGAAATTGTGTGTGTGTGTGTGTTTTAAGATTTTATTTATTTATTATTTATTTATTTTATTTAAGATTTTATTTCTGCCTCACAAGTAGGCAGAAAAGCAGGCAGAGAGAAAGGGGGAAGCAGGTTCCCTGCCAAGCAGAGAGCCTGATGGAGGGCTCAATCCCAGGGAGACCATGACTTGAGCCAAAGGCAGAGGCTTAACCCACTGAGCCACGCAGGTGCCCCCAAAAAGAACTTATTGAAGCTTATTTTTTAACCTAATTTTAAAGTGTCTATTTTGAATTAAAATTTGTTATATAACTTCAAAATAAGTCACAGAATGGAAAGATATGGGCTGAAACAAAGAATTTTAGATTTCAATAAAGAAACATTAATCTGAAAGATTATATTGGCATTTTAAATGTTCTGCTCCAAGTACAGTGCTAAGCATATCACATGTACATTTTTCCATTTTTGGCTTACAGTAAGTAACCTTATGGGCTAAGTGGGCTAAGTACTGTTATAATTCTTATTTTACATAGGAAGAAAATATACTTAGACCATCTCCATATTGTGTATCTACAAAACTTTAGATCTAAATAGTAGAGAATATAAAAAATAAAAATTGCAACACATTCATTTTTCTCAGTAAAGTCACCAAATGTTATATAAAAGGGATTATTAGAATGAAATATATAGTTGTGTTATTCCTGTTTTCTTATTTATACAAGGAAGGCATTTATTTTCTATATAGCACACTACAAAAGAAATCCCTCCTCAAATTATTATGTATACATGACTCACTCATAGTTTTGCTCAACAAAATTGTATTTTATTATATAATCTCCCAATAGCTGGAATTGAATACATTTGATTTTTTTTTCTTTTCAAAGACATTGCTTTGACCCTTATACGATTAGTAAAAATAATTTATATTCCAAGACTTTTAAATGCTAACTTAAATTGTTTCTCTACTTTTGCAGTATAGAACATATGAATTACTAAAAATAAAGTTATCGTTTTAATATATTTATTTTTGCTAATATTTTTAAGTGGGCCAGCTAATATTCTCGCTATATATGCACAACTCTATTTGCAAGATCTTACAAAATGAGCACAGACCTCAAAATATCATTAAAATATTTGCCCCCAGCTCACATGGAATTTGAATCTGCTCAGATAATGACATATGGGCTGTTGCCAGCAGATACAGAAGACCGTGGTAATAACCTTTGCTGAGTGCCATGACCATTATTACTAGGAAGATCTAAGTTTTCTTGCACCACGGTGAGTTAAAATGCTTCTAAAATTTAGTTTGGATTTGACATCAAACTGCCCTTTCTTATATGGATTCAAATTACTTGGAGAGTCTTCCTAGGGCAGCAAATCAACCTCATAATTTCCTCCAAGGTGGTTAGCTGTAGTTCTCTCTAGCTTTCCGCACCTCCCCACACATCTCCATTAATATTGTGAATAAGTTTGGGTTTTCCAGGAAAGGAGAAAATTACACGCTAGCATCACTGTGGCCTCCATCTCTGTATCTCCAGTCTTGTATTTCTTATATTTCAACAATTTGATCTTTCAACGATATGTAGAAAATGTAATTTAATTTGCAAAATACAAAGCATTGTCATGGCTTTGTAAATCCATCAGAATTGCAAGACTAATGCTGTGGTCAACAATTCCTGACAATTAGAAAATGAGAAAGCATAAAGAGGAAAACAAACTCCTTCCTCCAGAACAGGAAAGGAGAGAAGACAGGAAACCCTGTTTAATGTGGCTCTTGATTCTTAATGTGCTGTGATTTAGGTATGAATGTATTAAATATTGTTGAAGTTATTTAGAAATGACATATTTTAAAACCTGTGAATATCAATAGCTACATGCTTTAAGAAATTTCACAAAAGCATCAAGAGAAATTGTGTAAAAATTAATTAAATTGATATAACATATTTGTTTTTTTCTCCAAGCATGTGTGTGCCCTTACATTAGGAAACATGTGTGTGTGGGCTTGTGTGTGTGTAATTTTTGATTTGTTTTACTTTAAAGGTCTATCTCTGGTCATTGTTGAAAAACTATGTGGTTATGTTGATTGTTATTTCTTACTTGGGAGAGTGATTTTTTAAAGGTCCCATCTTCTACTCAGTTTCCTATTTTTCAGGGATTAAATTTATTTGAGCATATTTAAGTGTATACAAAATGCAAAATCCCTATAAAACAAGAGTTGTTGCATTTGTATTGCATTTGTATTTCAGTAATATTATCTTTCTAACTGTGTCTGCACACACTGCCAGCTTAAATGCTCTATTTTTCACTCATCTATTAAGGCAAATAATTGGTTAATTCTATTAACTGGCTTTTAAAAATTGACCAGTGGGATTTTTGAAATGTTCAATTGCTGAGAAAATTTAGTAAGAACATTTTTGTGGTATTGCTATGCAGTATGATATACAGCATAATAAATTCAGTAGAAAAAAACTGAAATGAAATGAGGGGTGAATTTATCCAGCCAGAAAATGGCAACTACATAGAAAAAAAAAATGATTTTTTCTTATGAAATGTAGCCTTCCTAAAGTGGAAGTTTCAAGTATTGCATTAACTTTACAAATATTAATTACTATTATATTCATATTATTATAATCATATTTATTAGTAACCCATAGAATAATCTCTTTAATAAAAGAAATCTTAAGGAAAAATCTATAATCCAGATCAAAGGTGAGGGGTTGTGGGTGGAAGAGGCTCTGATGGGGCTCAGCATTGTAAGGGGTTTCTTAATTTCCAGACACAACTGCACAAAACTCCAAAACAATTACAATTTTAAAGCACTACATGCGAGGCAATGTTATTGACCACTGACGTGATTACTGTTATTTTAAATGTAAAATGTTAAAATTTTTAATGCAGACTCCCTCTAACTTGATGTGATATTCTAAATACCCTGTATCTTTCCAGTGAAACATATTTAAAATGGATCATTTAAAGATAGTTCTATAAACATCCTTAACTTCTTTATCCATTAGGAACTAATTACCTCTTTAACTAGAATTAAAACATTTTAAGTGTAAACCTAAATAAATTTGGATTGTCAAACACAAACTGTATGCAAACTTTTATAGAAACTTAATGTAAAAGGTTCACATTTCTATTGTTTATAGGAAACCGCAATGCAGATAATTCACATATAGAAAGAAATCACCTTTTTGAAACATGATATTTAGATCACTGGCATAAATCTAAAAATACTACAATATTTTGTCAATAACTGACTGGCATATACAGAAAGGGAAAATTTCATGGTATGATATTTCTTTGACCATAACTTTGCAGAAGAACTCCATAAATATAAAATGTTAACTTTTCAAAATATCTGTTAATCATGAGGAAAATCTATGACACTATCATATTTAATTTTATAGATATAGAAATTCCTTATTTATAATGCTGGAAATGACAAAAAGGGATAACATCTGATGCTACTTTTGATTTGAACTTACTTTTTAAATATTTTTGATTGCATGCTTACTATCTTATTTTTACAAGATAAAACTCTTTTGAGGGTTATTGGAGAAAATAAGCCATATTCTTGGGTACTGTGAATATGTCTAAGAAAGAAAAGAAAGAGTAAGTCTTCCACACTGGAAAAGAAGAAACAGCACAGGAAAGGAAGGAAAGAGAAAGAAAGAAAGGGAGGGAGGGAAAAAGAAAGAAAGAAAGAAAGAAAGAAAGAAAGAAAGAAAGATGGAAGGAAGGAACAAAAGAATAAAAAACCAAGAAGGATAAGAGAAGGCTTCCTTGCATCAGACCCCAAGTATACTCAATCCACTAAGGTGCACAGGACTAGAACGTTCTTGAAACAGGTAATGAGTACGAGCCTGAGTATGGGCACACGTATCAACTTTTTGTGAAAAATGAAATTGTTGTTTTTTTTTTTAACAACCAAAAATAAATATAAAATACAATTCAATTTGAGAAAAAAAAAGTCTAATAGCACACACAGAAAGTACACAGGAATAAAATAGCAAAGAAGTAGAGGCACTTCTTCATGGATTGAGACATAGTGAAAGAAACATGAAAAATTCCTAATAAAATTCTTAATTTTCTTTAAAACTGATTGAAGATGTGTATGAATAGGTATTGGTGGATTATAAAGTGTTAACTACTTGTTTTAATATTAATGAAATATCATTTAAACCACTAAAATTGACAATAATTTTTTCAAGTCAGTTAATATTAGCAATAATGAGTAAATACTATAATGGGGTATCTCATAATCTCTGGAGAGAGACTCAATTGATACAACTACTTTGTACAACAATTTTGTATGATTCTGTAAACATACAAGCATACTCAAGATATAGCACTTCCACTAAAAGGTATATATTCAAAACATATTGAAGAAATGCTCCAGAAGCCCTTTAAAAATATATATATATTCTTAGGTTTAAAAAAAAAAGAAAAACACTGCTTGTAATTAAGCCAAAGACAAATAAGAGATAATCAAACAATCTGTAAACAAAAGGATGAAAAAGCTATTTTCTTATATCCATACAAGGGAATTTTATACTATAGTGAATATGAACAGTAGTTTTATGCCTCATCATGAAGCTCAAGAAACAGTAATACAAAGTGGAAAATCAAATTGATAGCTTGAACGCAGAGCTCAAAAACAGAAAAAAAATCTGGTTATAAGGTATTTATTTATACACTTTTATGTTCTAATACTCTATATAAAAGTAAAAAAAAAACAAGGGTAAACCTAAAATGTACAATAGTTTTTATACTTGGAAGGAAAGGATGCTATTAGAGAAAGGTCTACATCATTAATTCTCTGTATCTGAAACTGGATGGTAAGTACATAGGTGTTCTTAATAATTTTATCACAATGCATTATATGTTCTTTGAATTGGCACAATATTTCACAATAGGAACAAATGCTTTTAAATAAGTACAGGTATGGAGACGCCTAGGCCAACATCTTAGACTGTTTATGTGGTTTGAGGAATCAATGGGGAGTTGCTGGGGAATTAGCCACTATGGTGACTGTTTGAAAGTTCCTAAGCCTTGACTGCTCATCAGATTGGCCCAAGGAATTTTGTAAAATGCAGATTATAGGCTTTTTTCCAGTCCACTACATTCAAGTCTTTAGGTGTAGGCTCTATACCGTATTTCTCAAAAGCTGCTTAACTGTTGCATGTGATCAGTCAGATTTATAAAGCACTTATTTTTGCTATCAAAGTATTGCCTTTATAACTTTCAATTTTAGCTGTATAACTTTGAGATGTGCATCACATTCTATTTTAGGTGTTAAAATTTGAAATATTACAAAGGCTAATAGGGTTGACTTAACAGTAACAGCATCCAGAAGCAAAGGAACCCAAAGACAAATACAAGTATTTCCAGGAGTGTTACGGTGAATGAGTGAGAATAGAATTATTCTTTAATTGGCAACCAAATAAGTTGATTATCCAACTAAATAAAAACACCAACTATGACCATAGGAGGCATTTAACCTCCCTAAACTTATCTTTCCTCTTATTTAAATGCAGATATTTTATTATTCTAAGATAAAACCCATATGGTTAAGCAACTGAAAGAACATCTAGAGTTCATAGGTTACTATTTATTTAAATTCTTTCTCTTTGTGAGATTTACATATCAATTATGACTTTCAAAACGTTTAGCTGGAAGTTGAAACCAAGGATGTTTAGAATGTTTTTCTTTTTATTTTCTGAGAGGTGCAGATTTTGACTCTGGATTATATATTATTCTAAATATCCACACTGAAACAAGCAGCATCTTTTCACAATTTACCCAAACAGTGTATCAGTTTTACTGAGAATTGCTGCAATGGCTTTTCCAAACGTTTTAGGATTTTCAACTCATTTCTGTGACAATATCTTGAGGGAAGGCAAGCCACAGCCCAAGGATTAAATCCAGTCTGCTGTCAATTTTTGCAAATCAAGTTTTATTGGAACTTGCCCACGTCCACTAATTTGCAGAATACCTATGGCCGTTTTACAGTGGCAGAGTTAAGTAGTGAAAATTGACTCTCTCTGACACACAGAGCCTAAAATATGTACTGTGTGAACGTTTACAGGCACAGGATTCTCAATTAAATTCTATCACAGTTAATGGTGCACTGAAGTACCTAAAAACTTGGTACTTTAAAGAAAGAGTCTTCACAATGCAATATTTGTGAATCAGTGTGTGAACAGTCATCATCATGCCAACCTTGTGGGGCTTATGTAAAAAATTTAGATATTTTATATGTTAAAATACTTATTGGTTTTAAAATGAAGATATTTCCTCTTATTTTTAATTTTTTTTTTTTTTTTTAAATCAGGGTCTTGGGACGCCTGGGTAGCTCAGGTCATGATCCCAGGGTCCCAGAATCAAGTCCCACATCAGGCTCCTTGCTTGGCGGAAAGTCTGCAGATCTCTCTGCCTGTTCTGCCTGCCACTCCCCCTGCTTGTGCTCTCTCTCTCTCTCTCTGACAATTAAATAAATAAAATCTATAATAATAATAATAATAATAAAATAAATCAGGGTCTTGATTAACAGATGTTGATTGTTGGTTTCAATCACAGAGAAAACAAGTTGAAAATTTTGGGGGCACCTGGGTGGCTCAGTGGGCTAAGCCTCGGCTGAGGTCGACCTTCGGCTCAGGTCATGATCCCAAGCATCAGGCTCTCTGCTCAGTGGGAAGCCTGCTTACCCCTCTCTCTCTGCCTGCATCTCTGCCTTGTTATGATCTCTCTCTCTCTTGATCAAATAAATAAAATCTTAAAAAAAAATAATTATGTTTAATATTTAGTGATTTTTATTAGTATTAGATACATAAGATCAAAATAATCCTCCTTTACAATAAGTATTTAAATTTTTGAACATTGTATTAAAGTATAACATGTATATAGAAAAGTGCTTAAATCAATAAAGGTATTGGTGAATCAATTTCTACAAACTGAAAATAACAATACAAACAAAATCTAGCTTAAAAACAGAACAACAGAACATTATCTTCTCCCCATAATTTCATCTTGTGTTTCCTGTCACAAACCCTTTTACGCATGTAATCATTCTTCCGACTTCTAAGAGTTACAAAAAGATAATATAGATACTTTAAAAATATATGTTATTCTAAATATTCTTCTAAAATATCTGATGCTTCTAAGGAACAGTTTGTTGTTTTATTTTTTTCAATTTTTGTCTGTATACCATACAGAAATTCAAAGAAATTTAAAAAAAAAATCAGAAGACTGGATAAACATAAGTTGTTTTGACAACATACTTACATAGACCATATATTTTTCAGGCCCTTGGAAATGATGAGGGAGAGGGAGTTAAGTTATAATAACAAAAAGCACTTTGGCACAGTTGAGCAAAATTACTACTATCCAATTGTAATCATAAGTTTCTCATCGCATTGGCTTTGTGCTCATCACTGCCCCCATTTTCTTAGTGTCTGCAGAGTAGCAAATACTCTAAATGCAGGCGTGATGACCCTTATCCAGCCTCCAAATTGTTCTTTTCTCTCCCCTTGCCTCAGCTCCACATTAGTACCCAGACATATCTCTGACATATATCTGACTAAAATTATAAACCTTGTGGTTGCACAGATTGCAAAGTTTCATGTTGTATGGAAATGTTCCCCTGAACCTCCGGTCTAACACATCATCAGTGTTTCCATCATGCATACGAACAGTCTTTTTCCCCCCACATAGGAGAGAAATAAAACCTAAAGTCACTTGCTTTTAAATATAGTACCACTTTTTTACTTATACTCTTAAAAGGTTATTTTTCGGTTTTAGGAATTATTTCTCATATTAGACTATCACTCACCTTGTCCTGTGGCTGAATCAAGTGATGTGGCTGCAACTGCATATATTGTATTAATTATTAATTAATTAATTGTAGCTGAGATACATTTTACAAATCATACAATACAAAAATACAAATACTTTACAAATAATATAATGAATTAATTAATTGTATCTGAGATACTATAAACTGAAAGTAGAACAGAAACAGTGTAAAATGTGTGGCATACAAAAGCACTCAATAAGCCTTTTGTTCAGTGGATCTAGTGATAATTTCTTAACTTTCTAAAGTAGAGACTCAGTTTTGACTACTTACATGATTACTCCAAATTAAGCCAGCCCTGAGTTTTTTGGCCAGATTAATTAATTTAGCACCATTCAAAAACAAATAAATAAACTCCCAACAAGAGGTAAGTAGAATAATCTCTTAACTAGGTTTATGTAGGTAAAGAAAAGAAAGAATAAGAACAATTTATCCAACTTAGGAAAAAGAATGTTTAGGTCTGGCTAGTTATGCAAATATTTCCTAGACTGCATTCTAAGGAATACCTGATTTAATGTAAGTGTATTTCAATACCTGCTTACATCTTGTTGTACTTTGAAATTAACCTTGCACATAGCCTCAGACATCACACTAGAGTCTAGCATTTCCTATGGCAAAGATACTGCATTTTGAGTTTTCAGATGTCGTATAAGTAATGAGAGGATAATCTGATCTTTAACACTCAAAGAATTTCAGATAATCCTAAATCATCTATTCCAAAAATTCTCTTTCGTAGAAAAAAAGCCCCATGGTGTTGGAAAAGGTATTGTGAGTTCCATTTTGCAATTTATGTAATTGGAAGTGAAGGACAATTATTTACACAATAGACAAAATAAACTTCCACAAAATTGTCTTGTCTGATTCTAGTATATAGTAGATAGAATATTGACACTCAAATGGGAACGATTTTAAAGGGGAATATTTCAGCACTTCTGGACTGAGTGTAGGGAAGTAAACTAGATTTTTGTAGTCATTCAGGGAAACTATATATGTTTAGATGTTGAAACATACTGACCTTCTCCATGCCATCTAGTTTCTGGGTAATTTGTAAACACATCAATGCAATCATTCAGTAACATTCCAAATACTCACAGGTTAGATATTTTAAAAATTAATATTCTCCAATATGATTTTTCATTGGCCATAATTAAATAGTTTATTACATGTGGAAAGATGGTAAGAGATTAGAAGAACAAGAAATAGATGTGCCAGTAGATTCTAGTGGAATATATAATGCAAAACATATTCAAACTTAAATACTTAAAATATATTCATTTCCCCAAATTTGAGTTCATATTGATCCTCTAAAATCAGGGAAAGCAAAACAGTGGATTTAAGTGATAGAGAGAAATAAACTCTTCTGGAATTCACAGTTCACAATACCATTCCTGAGCTAATGTCACTCTTTCTACCTTCCATTCTATTCAGAGTTCATGGATTTCTACTCAGAGTAAGGTGTGACATGGCCTTAGGTAAGTAAAAAAATGAGGTAAAATCAGACCCAGTGTGCATGTCCAACCTATTTAACAGCCTGACTTTTTTTTTTTTTTTTAAACTGGTATGAGTATTTTGAAACAATCTCTCTGATTAAGTGTTCGTGAGTTTAAATAATAATTTCTATGGGTCTCTTCAGGTGTGGTAAATTGAAAATATGAAAGCTTTTCAAATTGAGGTTATGGCCAAGAAAACTATATCCAAAATTGGCTTAAACAAGATAAGACTTGAAACAAATAAGTTTTGATCACTTGTATGAACACAAACACTTCAAAAATTGAACTAAAGAAGTACAGAGTTTGGGGCACCTGGGTGGCTCAGTGGGTTAAGCCTCTGCCTTCAATCGGTTCAGTTCATGATCTCAGGGTCCTGGGATCAAGCTCCGCATCGGGCTCTCTGCTTGGCAGGGAGCCTGCTTCCCCCTCTCTCTCTGCCTACTTGTGATCTCTCTCTCTGTGTCAAATAAGGAAATAAAATCTTAAAAACAAAACAAAACAAAAAACTGGAGGGAGATTTATTTCCAGAAGCTGAAAATAAGGGTATTATTTTATAAGAACTAAGGAGAAACAAGCACACTGGCTTGTTCACTGCTCAAATTCTTGAAGGATATTGCTGTCCTCTGAGACAAAAGATATATTCACCTTGCACATACATGTCGAGAATTTTCAGTAAAATTTTGCACAGGAGATTAACATCTGGGTAGCAGAAGCAGGAAATAAATAGAAATTTCAGAATATTAAGTTGACTAGCATAGGAGGTGATCATAAATACATGTGATGTCTCAAACCAGGAAGCTCTTCTTGTGCTGACGCATTCCAAAGTACTTTAAAGTGACCAGTAAGAAACTAATCTGTAAAATGGGAATCACTGATAGATTTAGCTGAACTCAACTTCCTATTTTGAAATGTACCTTAGGACATGTGTGTTCAAGGGTCTCACATTTACATGTGTAAATATGTTGTCTTCCCTGATGATGTGAATATGCAGGAAGGGAAGCTCCCATTATGACTAATAAGAGTGGATGGCATAATTTCTAGTTAAAAGTACCTGATTTATCAAAATTCCTCTGGTCAGCAGTTCTCTTTTCTTCAACCCTTTAATTTGTTACAAAATAATTGATAATAAACCAATCCATGAAATAAATAGTACTTTGAACATTTGAAGTTGCATCAAGCATTTATTATACCAACCATAATTTGAATGAGCAAATTGTTTTGTTTGGAGAGTTTAATCTACTTATGTGTGGATCTCATGGGTTAGATCTCAATTTGTGGGGCGCCTGGGTCAGTGGGTTAAGCCGCTGCCTTCAGCTCATGTCATGGTCTCAGGGTCCTTGGATCAAGTCCCACATTGGGCTCTCTGCTTGTCAAGGAGTCTGCTTTCTTCTCACTCTCCCTCTGCCTGTCTCTCTGCCTACTTGTGATCTTTCTCTGTCAAATAAATAAATAAAATCTTCAAAAAAATTTAAATAAAGTCTCAGTTTGTGGTTTTGTGCATTACTGCCCACACAGCCAATGCTAAGACAAAATTTTCTGCAGGTGTTTGGTAATGCATACCAAACAAACAAACAAATAACTAATTTTTAAAGTAGAAAAAATAAGAAAACAGGTGAATTTGTTTAAAGTAATTTTTCGGTTTTAGGAATTATTTCTCATATTAGACTATCTAGGATACGAGACTATATTATAATATTTGGTAGCATGATTAGGATTTTTTAATGAATAGATTCTATTTTGAAAAGAATTATTAGATTTATGGAAAAATTGAACACAGAGTACAGGAAGTTCCACTACATTCCCTGATCTCGATTATACTTGCTTCCATTATCAACATTTATATTAGTGTGTGATTTTTTTTTAATAATTGGTGAGAGATATTGATATGTATTCACCATTATAGTGTCATACAGAATAGTTCTACCATCCCAAAACTACCTCTCTTTGTTTGCCCATTCACCAATAAATGACATCTTTGTTGTTTCCAAGTTTTGGCAATTGCGAATAAAGCTGTATGAACACTTGTGTGTGGTACATGTGTGGACATGTTTTGAACTCATTAGATTATATACCAGAAATACAGTTTCTGGGTCATATCAGCTGACTATGTTGAGTTTTGTAAGAAATTGCCAAACAGTCCTTCCAAAGTGACCACTCTATTTTGCATTCCCATCAGCAATGAATGACAGTTTCTGTTGCTCCACGTTCTTGACATTTGATATTGTCAGAGTTTTAGATGTTAGCCATTCTAGTAGGTGTGTGATGGTTTATCCTTGTTTTAATTTGGAAGTCCCTGATGACATATACTGTTGAGCAGCTTTTCATGTGTGTTGACCATCTGCATATGTGCTTCTGTGAGATCTCTGTTAACATAGTTGGCTCACTTTTTAATTAAGATCTTTTTTGTCTTATTGAGTTTTAGAAGCTCTTTGTATATTTTGGGTGCAGTCCTTTATTAAGTATGTATTTTGAAAATATATTTTCCCAGTCTGTGACTTGTCTTTACATTCTCTTAACACTATTTTTTGCAGAGCACAAGTTTTCAGTTTTAAGTCCAACTTTTTGTTTATTTGTTTCATGGATCATACTTTGCGTGTTGTATCTGAAAAAAAAATTGCCAAATGCAAGGTCATCCAGATTTTCTCTCGTTTCTTCTAGGAGTTTTATAGTTTCATGTTTTTCATTTAGGTCTTGATCCATTTTAAACTCATTTTTGGGAAGGAAGTAAAGACTGTGTTTAGATTCATTTTTTGTAGATTCCTTTTTTTACATGAATGTTCACTTGTTCTAGCACTATTTATTGAAAAGATTCTCATTTCTTCATTGAGATGCCTTTGACCCTTTGCCAAAGATCAGTTTGCTAGATTTATGTGGGTCTATTGATGGACTCTATTCTGTTCTGTTGATTAGTAGCATATTTTAATAGTATTTTTATACTTAATGGTTCATTGTATAATACTGTACAATGACAAAGCAACTTCCTTTAATTTTAAATTTATTTTAGAGTATTTTGTGTAATCTTATGTAATTAGCCAGAAATTAACTATTTCAGTTCATCTTTTTTTTTGAAAATTCAAAAATAATAATTTCCTTAGGAAAATTATATTTGCTTATTTGGTTTTATAGAAACTGCCTTTATAGAAAATCTTGGAATATGTCTAATCCAAGAAGAGATGTTTCTAGATTAAGATATTTATCTGCAGGTACAAAGACTGGACTATAAAATAAAAGATAATCATGAGATAAATTTTTACTTAATAGTAATAGTAATAATTAAAAATGGTTTAACTATTGTTAGGTATTTGACACTTTTTTAATCCAATTTTTTTTTTCTGGTCAATGAGTTTTCAACATCTAGAGTCATAGATGTTTGATAATGAATAAAAATTACTCTTCATATGAAAGCATTTAAATATATACAAATTTCTGTATATAATTTGAGGAGTTGATCATTCCTGTGAGTTATACTGATGGGTCCTGGATCAAAAACAACCACACCAAGGCCTCCCAAAGCATACTCCCAGAACCCAACGAAATATTAGTAAGTATTAAGTGATTTTCTAGTTTCTTTAGTCAAAATTTGAAAAAGTTAAGGCTTTTCTGAGGTAATACCCCTCAGATCCTTAAATAAATGTACGTGTTGCTACTCAAAAGAGACATAAAGTACATAGCCCTTAAAAGAAATTTGTAAATAGAATCATTGTTCCCCCTACAAGAGCATCTGATAGGACTAGTGTTGCCAGGAAAAGCAACTTAGGAAAGCACTGAGCTTGTCTAATGTCTGGAATGTCTCTGATAAAGAACTGTGTAAAATTTGCCATATTTCTATTTGCCTTTATTCTTCCTATAGTCTTTTAGTATTTCTAAAATTGCTTCAGGTTTTGATTTATATTAGGACAGCATGGTATTTGAACTTGATATCCAGGTTCAATGTGGCACCCTGGAGAAGGTGGTTCTAGGCAATGACTGAAGAGGATTCATGTCCCAACACAGTACCACCAAGGTAGACTGGAGTTTGCCCAGTGCCTCTGAAGAAATATGAGTATATTTTCATTGTATTCCCATTTCTTAGGTCTTATCTTATATATGGAATCTTTTCCTGATCACTCAAATTCCAATAATTCTAAGTGAAAAATAATTCACTATTTTTTCATCCTCTATGAACTTCTGTCATATCTCTCAAGTTGTCCCTTGTAGCATATACATATTTTTCTTCTTCTGCATAATGTCAGTTTAGAAACAAAGTTTTCATTCATTCAGCTATTCCTTTAACCTTATGTCATTCGCATCAGTGTTTCCTTTCGTAGATTTTGAGCTCCTATATATAAAGTGTCATATCAGTTTAGCTTGATTTTTAGAGCAGCCAATATTTCAAAACAGATATTTAAACAATTTTTATGAAAATTTTTCTAAATATCAATCACATGTTCCATGCCCCTCACAAACTCACATGAGGTAATACATTTACTTACTTACATATTTTCCAGTTTTGATGGCTCAAAATTATACTAAGATGATTTTGAGACATTTTCTTTTTACCTGGGGAGAAAAGTTTGTGGAAACAAATTGAAAGCATTAGGAGAAATAAAGACCCATTTCTCCTTCCTGCCTTACATCAACAGGAATCCAACAAATAAGCTTAATATGCTTCTTGCTTTTCACATGTAGAAATGTCTGTCACTATTGGTTTACTGCTTATCTCATCCAATAATTGCATTTCTTGATGATTCTTTTGAATCTTTGAGTATGAATAAAGCAAAGTATACACTGAATAAATGCTTGAATAAGTGAATGAATCCTTGTGAGCTAACAAAGAAGGTTGTTTTAGAACAATAACTGTTGAGAGGTAAGTAAAAGAAGGATAATTTGGATTTAGATGAGATGTAGCAATGAGCAGCATGATGGCACTGGAACCTGCCCCCTCCTCCTACCTTCCTGACCACCCCATCCCTAACCATGGAAAGAAGCAAGTTCTTGTCCTGTCAGAGTGAAGAGAACTATTAACTGCTCAATAAATATCTTTTAGAATAATTTGAAGCAAAATGGAAATTTCCAGTTGCTCACATTATATTGTTAAATATATTTATGTATAGAATAAAATAAAACAGAAATGAGGGCCCAGCAGAAATGATGAAAAATTGGGGAAGAAGAGTCAAACATAGGAATTTGTATGGTTCTAAGAGCTTTAGGAATTTCAGACAGCCTGTCAGTATGTGAGGGGAGCAGGTGTTTTCATTGGTTCTTTTCCTCTTACCTGTAGTCATCTATCAAAATTTAAAAGTGAAATGTGTCACTTTAAGATGTGTAATAAAACCCCTCATATAAATAATGATTAATTAAATCAAAAGAAATATATAATTGGGGAGATTTTGAAAGACATATCCTGAAATATCTGTTAAAATTAGTTACCTTATACAAAATAATGTCTATAAATGATAAACATTTTCTACAATACCTTCAGTATATAACTGTTTCTGGTGATTTTATTAGGGCATCTTGTCAGTTCCCTGAATATGAACACATTCCAAAAAATGTTTGGGAAATTAAACCAGTAGATGCAAAATGAGTATATGAACCAGCTATAAAGGAACAAAGTGTTGTCCTGTCCATGAAGTTAATCACTCTAAAATTATTCCTTTGTTGAAATTATTCAAAACACTAAGCCATGGGTTATTAAGTTTACTCTGTAGGGTACTATAAAAAAGATATTCTTAGGATAGGAATAATGCCACCACAACATACCAGTCTATAAATTTCAAAGAAGTTCACAAACTCTTATGTGACTTGGGAAACATGAATTCATATGCTGCAGTGAATGAGTTATCTCGTTTTCACACTCTTGCTCATGAAGCAAGTGAAATATTTGACCATAAGTAAGTAAATTCATGATGACCTCATTGAATGAGATGTACTGGATTTCCTAGGGAACAAAAATAGGAAGAAAAGTGATAATGTAACAGAAGGTAAATTCCCTACAGAGCTTTGTTAGGTTTTTGTTTTTATAATTTAAAGAAATTATTTCAATATTTTAGACTTTTGATGAACCTACAGAATTCATTTTGGTGATGATTTTTAAGTCATTTAAAACAAGTTTATTGTATCTATGTTCAAGTGTACCTGGACATTTCACAAAAGGCCCTTTCTCCTTGTAACAGAATCATATTTTTTTTTTGGTTTTATCACTGGTGCTAAACTTAATTAGATAATAAAGAAGGATGAAATGGACTCTAGAATCAGCTGAGAGGACGAGGAAAATGCATCCTTGTCCAAGTGTGTCATTGTTTCACAAATAGTCACTAATACTTTGCATTTTTTTAAAAAAATTGCATCATTTTAATAAAGATTTTTAAAAGTCTTTTTTGGGTTTTGTTTTGTTTTTGTTTTTGTTTTTTTCTGAGCTATCTATCTGTTCACTTTATTTACTGATTTTGGAGAGATCTTATTTGTAACATAATTAGAAAATTACATTTTTAAATTTATTTTAATTTTTTTATTAACATATAATGTATTATTAGCCCCAGGGGTACAGGTCTGTGAATCACCAGGTTTACACATTTCACAGCACTCAGCATAGCACATACATTCCCCAATGCCCAAAACCCCTCCTCCCTCGAACTACCACCCTACCCCCAGCAACCCTCAGTTCATTTTGTGAGATTAAGAGTCTCTTATGGGGGCACCTGGGTGGCTCAGTGGATTAAGCCTCCACCTTCAGCTCAGGTCATGATCTCAGGGTCCTGGGATCGAGTCCCATATGGGGTTCTTTGCTCAGCGAGGAGCCGAGCCCCTCTATCTCTGCCTGCCTCTCTACCTACTTGTAATCTCTCTCTCTCTCTCTGTAAAATAAATAAATAAAAGCTTAAAAAAATAAAATATATATATATAAAAAAAAAAGAGTCTCTTATGAGGGGCACCGGGGTGGCTCAATCGTTAAATGTCTGTCTTCGGCTCAGGTCATGATCCTAGGGTCCTGGGATCGAACCTCACAACTGGCTGCCTACTCGGCAGGGAGCCTGCTTCTCCCTCTCCCACTCCCCCTGCTTGTGTTCCCTCGCTCACCGTGTCTCTCTCTAACAAATAAATAAATAAAATCTTTAAAAAAAAAAAAAAAGAGTCTCTTCTGTTCCATTTATTCTTATCCCTATTCATTTATTCTTACCCTACCACCTTGACATTGCCTCTCAACTTCCTCAAATCAGGGAGATCATATGATAATTGTCTTTCTCTGATTGATTTATTTCACTAAGCATAATAACCTCTAGTTCCATCCACATCATTGCAAATGGCAAGATTTCATTTCTGTTGATGGCTGCATAGTATTCCATTGTGTATATGTGTGTGTGTGTGTATATATATGTATATACACACACATACATACATACATACACATACATATACCACTTCTTCTTTATCCATTCATCTGTTGATGGACATCTAGGTTCTTTCCATAGTTTGACTATTGTGAACATTGCTGCTATAAATATTCGGGTGCATGTGCCACGTTGGATCACTACATTTGTATCTTTAGGGTAAATACCCAGTAGTGCAATTGCTGGTCATAAGGTAGCTCTATTTTCAACTTTCTGAGGAACCTCCATACTGTTTTCCAGAGTGGCTGCACCAGCTTGCATTCCCACCAACAGTGTAGGAGGGTTTCCCTTTCTCCACATCCTTGCCAACATCTGTCATTTCCTGGCTTGTTAATTTTAGCCATTCTGACTGGTGTGAGGTGGTATCTCATTGTGGTTTGATTTGTATTTCTCTGATGCCAAGTGATGTTGAGAACTTTTTCATGTGTCTGCTGGCCATCTGGATGTCTTCTTTGCAGAAATGTCTGTTCATGTCCTCTGCCTGTTTCGTGATTGGATTATTTGTTCTTTAGGTGTTGAATTTGTAAGTTCTTTATAGATTTGGATACTAGCCCTTTATCTGATATGCCATTTGCAAATATCTTCTCTCATTCTGTCAGGTGTCTTTTGGTTTTGTTTACTGTTTACTTTGCTGTGCAACAGCTTTTGATCTTGATGAAGTCCTAATAGTTCATTTTTGCCCTTACTTCCCTTGCCTTTGGCGATATCCTAGGAAGAAGTTGCTGTGGCTGAGATGGAAGAGGTTTCTGCCTAGAACCTTGAGGTTCTCCTCAAGGATTTTGATGGATTCCTGTCTCACATTGAGGTCTTTCATCCATTTTGAGTCGATTTTTGTGTGTGGTGTAAGGAAATGGTCCAGTTTCATTTTTCTGCATGTGGCTGTCCAATTTTCCCAACACCATTTGTTGAAGAGACTCTCTTTTTTTCCATTGGACATTCTTTCCTGCTTTGTCGAAGATTAGTTGACCATAGAGTTGAAGGTCTATTTATGGGCTCTTTATTCTGTTCCACTGATCTATGTGTCTGTTTCTGTGCCAGTAACACATTGTCCTGATGATGACAGCTTTGTAATAGTGCTTGAAGTCTGAAATTGTGATGCCACCAACTTTGGATTTCTTTTTCCAACATTGCTCTGGATATTCAAATTCTTTTCTGGTTCCATATAAATTTTATGATTATTTATTTCATTTCTTTGGGAAAAAAAAGATGGTATTTTGATAGGGATTGCATTAAACGTGTAGATTGCTTTAGGTAGCATAGACATTTTCATAATATCTGTGCTTCCAATCCATGAGCATGGAACATTTTTCTATTTCTCGTGCCTTCCTCAATTTCTTTCATGAGTACTTCATAGTTTTCTGAGTATAGATTCTTTGCCTCTGGTTAGGTTTATTCCTCAGTATCTTATGGGGTTGGGTGCAATTGTAAATGGGATTGACTCCTTAATTTCTCTTTCTTCTGTCTTGCTGTTGGTGTAAAGAATGCAACTGATTTCTGCGCATTCATTTTATATCCTGACACTTTACTGAATTCCTGTATAAGTTCTAGCAGATTTGGAGTGGAGTTTTTCAGGTTTTCCACATATAGTATCATATCATCTGCAACAAGTGACAATTTGACTTCTTTGCCGATTTGGATGCCTTTACTTTCTTTTTGTTGTCTGATTGCTGAGGCTAGGACTTCTAGTACTATGTTGAATAGCAGTGGAGATAATGGACATCCCTGATGTGTTCCTGACCTTAGCAGAAAAGCTCAATTTTTCTCCATTGAGAATGATATTTGCGGTGGGTTTTTCATAGATAACTTTGTTGATATTGAGGTATGTACCTTCTATCCCTACACTTTGAAGAGTTTTGATCAGAAAAGGATGCTGCACTTTGTCAAAGGCTTTTTCAGCATCTATTGAGAGTATCATATGGTTCTTGTTCTTTCTTTTATTAATGTATTGTATCACATTGATTGATTTGAGGATGTTGAATCAACCTTGCAGCCCTGGAATAAATCCCACTTGGTTGTGGTGAATAATCCTTTTGATGTACTGTTTGTTGGATCCTATTGGCTAGTATTTTGGTAAGAATTTTTGCATCTGTGTTCATCAAGGATATTAGTCTGTAATTCTCTTTTTTGATGGGATCCTTGTCTGGTTTTGGGATCAAGGTAATGCTGGCCTCATAAAATGAGTTTGGAAGTTATCCTTCCATTTCTAGTTTTTTGGAACAGTTTCAGGAGCATAAGAATTAATTCTGCTTTAAAGGTTTGGTTGAATTTCCCTGGGAAGCTGTCTGGCCTGGACTCTTGTTCCTTGGGAGATTTTGGATTACTGCTTCAATCTCCTTACTGGTTATGGGTCTGTTCAGGTTTTCTATTTCTTCCTGGTTCAGTTGTGGTAGTTTATATGTCTCTAGGAATGCATCCATTTCTTCTAGATTGTCAAATTTGCTGGCGTAGAGTTGCTCATAGTATGTTTTTATAATTGTTTGTATTTCTTTGGTGTTGTTTGTGATTTCTCTTCTTTTATTCTTGATTTTATTTATTTGGGTCTTTTCTCTTTTCTTTTTGATAAGTCTGGACAGGGGCTTATCAATCTTATTAATTCTTTCAAAGAACCAGCTCCTAGTTTTGTTGATTTGTTCTATTGTTTTTTTGGTTTTTATTTCATTGATTTCTGCTCTGATCTTTATGATTTCTCTTCTGTTGGGTTTAGGTTTTCTTTGTTGTTCTTTCTCCAGCTTCTTTAGGTGTACGGTTAGGTTGTGTATTTGAGACCTTTCTTATTTCTTGAGAAAGGCTTGCATCACTATATATTTTTTTCTCAGTACAGCCTTTATTGTGTCCCACAGATTTTGAACCATTGTGTTTTCATTATTATTTGTTTCCATTATTTTTTTCAATTCTTCTTTAATTTCCTGATTGACCCATTCATTCCTTAGAAGGATGCTGTTTAGTCTACATGTATTTGGGTTCTTTCCAAATTTCCTCTTGTAATTGAATTCTAGCTTCAGAGCATTGTGGTCTGAAAATATTCAGGGAATGATCCCAATCGAGACCTGATTTATGACCCAGGGCGTGATCTATTCTGAAGAATGTTCCATGCGCACTAGAGAAGAATGTGTATTCTGTTGCTTTGGGATGGAATGTTCTGAATATATCTGTGATGTCCATCTGGTCCAATGTGTCATTTAAGGCCTTTATTTCCTTGTTGATCTTCTGCTTGGATGATCTGTCCATTTCACTCAGGAGAGTGTTAAAGCCCCCTACTAAATATGTATTATTGACTATGTGTTTCTTTGATTTTGTTATTAATTGGTTTATATAGTTGGCTGCTCCCATGTTAGGGGAATAGATATTAACCCACTGAGCCACCCAGGCGCCCTAGGGGAATAGATATTTAAAATTGTTAGATCTTCTTGTTGGAAAGACCCTTTGAGTATGATATAGTGTCCTTCCTCATCTCTTATTATAGTCTTTGGCTTAAAATCTAATTGATCTGATATAAGGATTGCCACCTCTGCTTTCTTCTGATGTCCATTAGCATGGTAAATTGTTTCCACCCCCTCACTTTAAATCTGGAGGTGTCTTTGGGTCTTAAATGAGTTTCTTATAAGCAGCATATTGATGGGTTTTGTTTTTTTTATCCATTCTGATACCCTGTGTCTTTTGATTAGGGCATTTAGCCCATTTACATTCAGAGTAATATTTGAGAGATATGAATTTAGTGTCACTGTATTGCCTGTAAGGTGACTATTACTGTATATTGGCTCTATTCTTTTCTGATCTACTACTTTTAGGCTCTCTCTTTGTGTATAGGACCCCTTTCAATATTTCCTGTAGAGATGGTTTGGTGTTTGCAAATTCTTTTAGTTTTTGTTTTTCTTGGAAGCTTTTTATCTCTCCTTCTATTTTTAATGATAGCCTAGCTGGATATAGTATTCTTGGCTGCATGTTTTTCTTGTTTAGTGCTCTGAATATATGATGCCAGTTATTTCTGGCCTGCCAGATCTCTGTGGAAAAGTCTGCCATCAATCTAATATTTTTACCATTGTATGTTACAGACTTCTTTTCCCGGGCTGCTTTCAGGATTTTCTCTTTGTCACTAAGACTTGTAAATTTTACTATTAGGTGATGGACCTATTCTTATTGATTTTGAGTGGGGTTCTCTGCACCTCCTGGATTTTGATGCTTGTTCCCTTTGCTATATTAGGGAAATTCTCTACAATAATTCTCTCCAATATACCTTCTGCTCCCCTCTCTTTCTTCTTCTTCTGGAATCCCAATTATTTCAATGTTCTTTCATCATATGGTATCACCTATCTCTTGAATTTTCCCCTCGTGGTCCAGTAGTTGTTTGTCTCTCTTTTATTCAGCTTCTTTATTCTTTGTCATTTGGTCTTCTATATTAGTAATTCTTTCTCCTGCCTCATTTATCCTAGCAATAAGAGCCTCCGTTTTTTATTGCACTTCATTAATAGCTTTTTTTTTTATTTTAATTTGGTTAGACTTTAGTTTTTTATTTCTTCAGAAAGGGCTTTTATTTTTCCAAACAGGGTTTCTCTAATATCTTCCATGCCTTTTTGGAGCCTAGCTAGCATCTTGAGAATTGTCATTCTGAACTCTAGGTCTGACATATTACTAATGTCTCTATTGATTAGGTCCCTGTCCTTTGGTACTGTCTCTTTTTCTTTTCTTTGTGGTGAGTTTTTCTGTCTTGTCATTTTATCCAGATAAGAATATATGAAGGAGTGAAAAAAATACTAAAAGTGTGGTAGGGACCTTAGGAAAATATGCTTTAAACAAATCAGAGGAGACCCCAAATCATTGGGGAGAAGAAAGGAAGTAAAAAGAAGCTCAGAAAAAAAATTTAAAAAGCAAAAAATAAAGAAAAAATATAAAAAAGAAAATATATATTTTAGACTGCTGAATAGAACAGAACCCCCCCATTTAATTTTGGGAGTCTTTTGGTCTCTTAGAAGAAACTACCTCCCAAAATTTTAAAGAAGGAAGGAAAACACACACACACACACACACACACACACACATACACACTCACACACAAAATAAGGTTAAACATGATGAAGGGATGGAATAAGACTATAAAGATAATATTTTTTTTTTAATTTCTAAAAACGGAGTTGATAAGTTGGTTGGGAGAATAAAGAAAAAGAAAGTGGTGAGATTTTGCTCTGGCTGGAGACTAGAATAAAGACCTGTGCTAGATTTAGGGTATATTTTGATCTATTAGAAGAAATTGTATCCCAATTTTTTTTTTAGAAGAAGAAACCCTATATGTATACAAAATATAAAGTTAGATACAATGAAGGATAAAATATGAGTATAACAATGAAGGTTCTTTTTTTTTATGAAAGGTATTGTTGAGATAAACTAGTTAAGAAATGTTGAAAGAGGAAAGAGTAAAAGTTAAACAAATTTTAGCTTAAGAAAAAAATAAAATTAAAAAAAAATAATTAATTTTGCAAGACTAAAGAATCATAGGGAGAAAGCCACGAATTCCATGCTTTGCTTTCTCCTCCTCTGGAATTCAGCTGTTCTCCTTGGTAAGTGAACTTGATCTGGCTGGTTTTCTTGTTGATCTTCTGGGAGAGGCGTCTGTTATAGTGATTCTCAAGTGTCTTTGCCTGTGGCAGAATTTCACCATCCTTACCAGTGGCCAGGCTAAGTAATCTGCTCAGGTCAACTTTTGGGAGCTTTTGTTCCCTGAACGCTTTCTGTAGAG
The DNA here is from genome assembly GCF_030435805.1 of Mustela lutreola. Taxonomy (NCBI): domain Eukaryota; kingdom Metazoa; phylum Chordata; class Mammalia; order Carnivora; family Mustelidae; genus Mustela; species Mustela lutreola. Next base: position 110,716,267 of record NC_081295.1, read on the forward strand.
TTCTGGAGGATGGAATGAAAATGAAGGGCTCAATCTCTGGCCCAGAGGAGCCAAGAGCTCGAGGCCCTTCTCCTCAATGTGACCGTTGAGAAAAGCACTCAATCACTCCCATCTCCCTGGCCTCTGGCCATGCTCCGAGCTCACCCAACCTGTGACCAAGTGTCTCTGGAACACAGCCCCACCTACAATCTCCAAATCCAGCAGATCCCTGTGCTCTTTCAGGACGGTCTCCCTGGATCTTGTGGGATCCCTGTGCACAGAGCAGTGGTCTAATTGTGCCAAGGATCACAGTTTAAGGTAAATTGGAGTTGAAAGCTTACTCCTCAGCTCCGTTTCTCTAGCCAGCTTCTCTGCTCTAATACCTGTGAGCTCTGTGACACTCAGACAACACCCAATCCTTCTGTGACGCCACAGAACCTGAGACCATGCTGTCCCTATATGGGTTTCACCTCGGCTTAGCCTCTGGAGTGATGTCCCTCAGTGAAGCAGACTTATAAATGTTCTGATTTTGTTCTCCATTGCTCCACTGCTTGCTGGGAGCTGGCCCCTCCCCCCGCAGTCTATCTTCACTTTGGATTCACTTCTCTGCAGGTCCTACCTTTGAGAAAGTGGTCGATTTTTTGTTTCTAGAATTGGTGCTCTTCTTCTCTTCAATCTCCTGTAGGATTTGTAAGTGTTTGGAATGGTTTGATAAACTATCTAGCTAATCTCCTGCTACCTGATATCATCTCAGCCTGCTACTTCTCTGCCATCTTGACTCCTCCCCAGAAACTTTTCTTTTTAAAAACTATGAATGTAAATATATATGTGTTCTCAGAAAACCTTAAAACATGTGTTTCCAAAAAATTCAGGCAATAGGTGTCCATCAACAGATGAACAGATAAAGAAGATATGGCATATATGTGTATGTGTGTGTGTGCATGTGTGTGTGTATATGTATAATTTCAACCATATCATTGCAAAAGGCAAAATTTCTTTTTTGATGGCTGCATAATATTCCTATATATATATGTGTGTGTATATGCGTATATATACATATATACACATATATACATACATATGTATGTAAGGCTGCATAACATTCATATATATATATGCACATAATAGGAATATTATGCAGCCATCAAAAAAAGAAATCTTGCCATTTGCAACGATATGGTTGAAACTATACACACACACACATATATATATATATATATATGTACACATACACACACATATATACCATATCTTCTTTATCTGTTCATCTGTTGTATATATGTATGTATATATATACACATATATATTTAGGAATATTATGCAGCCATCAAAAAGAAATTTTGCCATTTGCAATGGTATGGTTGAAACTAGAAAGTATTATGCTAAGCAAAATAAGTCAATCAGAGAAAGACAATTATCATATGATCTTTCTGATACGAAATTTGAGAAAAAAGACAGAGAATCATAAGGGAAGGAAAAATGAAAGAAGATGAAACCAGAGAGGAAGACAAAACATAAGATATTCTTAATTTCAGGAAACAAACTGAGGGCTGCTGGAGAGGATGGGGGTGGGAGGGTTAGGGTGGCTGGGTGATGGATATTGGAGACATTATGTACTATGATGAGCACTGTGAATTGTGTAAGACTGATGAGTCACAGATCTGTACCCCTGAAAAAAATAATATATTATATGTTAATAAAAAGAAAATCCAGGCAAAATCTTTGATCATAAGAATCATGAGTAAAAATAGTATAATTCTGAATTAACTACTTTATTGTCTATTTTTAGGCTAAAAAAAGTAAAAATAAATCAAATGAAACCTACTTTTTTCTCTTCTTATTTGTATCTGCTAGCACACTGTTTACTCCTTTTCATGTCTTAGCCTACCAAAAATGGACTGACCTTTTTTTTGTGTCACGTATTCCACATCTATAACATCAAGAGTATAGAACAAATGAAATAGATGTGGTTGAAGCTTAAGAAAAGTTTCACATTTCAGTGCATCTATAATATGGTATTAGTTTACATATAACTGGTGGTCTTAAAAGTACAGTTTGTCCTTTTTAGTGTCATAAACCTGGGAAAATATCTACTAATGTCAAAATGCTGTGATGTCTCAAAATATCTAGAGAACTTCACTTTTGGAATGCCTCTAGGTCACATTAAAACCTAATAAGCAGATTCTTTTCACTTTAAATATAATTGTCTACGGTACTAGTATGTATGTTGACATCACCTCAACAAATTACTTTTGAAAAATGTTTCCTTTTTTGCGAAAACCAAATTTAACCCCAGAGAAAAAAGAGTTATCTAACAGCAACTCATATATATCTTTTTTTTTTTTTTTTTCTGAGAAAGAGAGAGGGCAGATGGGAGTGGTCAGAGAGAGACAGACAGAGAGAGAGAATCCCAAGCAGCCTTCACCCTCAACATGGAGTCCAAAGTGGAGCTTGATCACATAATCTGGAGTTGTAATGCTTAACCAATTGAGCCACGCAGGCACCCCACAATTCATATACATCTTAAGCAAAAGCAGTATCTGCAGCTTATGTGGCTACTTTGAGAGATATAAGGTAGTACCTTTTCAGAGACAAATCTAAATTGTTTTAAAGTAAGCCATCCTAAAAATCAGTCTTAGAGATTATATTTTGAAATATGACATAAAATCAAAGGGGAATAAGACATATCTTTGGGTAGTAAAAAAGGAAGTCTAATAAATATGTGGCCAAATAATTTAGATTGCTCTTTAGAAAGCACCCAAAAACCTGGGAGGCAGTAGAATCCAGTGATCCTGGGAGAGCAGAGTGTGATGCCAGGCTCCCTGTGTGTGACTGCTGGTTCTGACACATTTTAGTTGATGACTTGGACAAGTTACCCAGTCTTCATATGCCTCAGTTTCCTTTTTTATAAGATTTTATTTATTTTTTTGAGAGAGAGAGCATGAGTGAGAGGGGAGGTGCTGAGGGGGAAGCAGACTCCCCACGGATCAGGAGCCCCATGTAGGTCTTGATCCCAGGATCCTGAGATCATCATCTGAGCCAAAGATAGCTGCTTTACGGACAAGCCACCCAGGTGCCCCAATATGCCTAAGTTTCCTTATCCGGACAATTGATATGATGATAGCACCTATTTTACTGTTAGAAATATTTAAGTTAATAATTAAAGTATTTATATGTGCTTATATAAGAGCAGTTCCTGGCATAAGGGTAAATCTTAACATGTAGTAAGTACTTAGCAGATAAACAAAATAGAGACTTGAACTCATGCCCAGGAAGTGCTGCTCATAGGCAGAGATATAATTTCTCCCGCAGTCTGTGTGCTTATTAAGTGAGAGGATTGGATTTGTTGAGTCCTAGTGCAATTAACCATCTTAAGAGTCTTAAAATGTACATTAAAATGAGATTAGAAAGCAAGGAATCAAGACACAGAAAATTAGAACTGTTTTTTATATGCTAGTCCTTTAGAAAGAGAAGAAGCCTACTATTCAAGAAAAAGACAACTCTTACAACTCCTGAATAAATGCAAATAAGCAACCCTTAAAAAAGAAAATAAATTAGGACTTTAATTTAAAATTACTAAATGAGAACTATAACTAGCTCATAAGAAGAAAGCTACATGAATTACCATGAGTAAATGTATGCTGGTATCGATGTTGCCAAGCTATACACGTTAAATTTCTAGGCATAAATATATTCAGGAAAATGGCCCGTTAATATAAATATAACACTTTGCTTTTTTTTTCTAATAACTGTGACACTATATTAAACATTATGACTATTAGGAATTGAGGTAATAATGTCACTTTTATTTATTATAATTCTCTTATCTACTATTGGCACTAACCACTAAGAATCTAACTTATTATCTCATATTAATTCAGATTCTTGGTTGCAAAATATAGAAATCAATTAGATAACACAAGCAGAACAGAGATTCAAAGATTCAAAGATTGATTTGAGTAGCCCATTAAGTTGATGGAAAAGTGACTAAAGTGCTAGTTTAGAGAACAGGACACTGAAAAATCAGAGAGGGAAGTGAAGCATCCAGAAGCCTAGATACTTGTTGCCACGCCTGCTCAGGGGCAACCATGGACCTTTTGGACACTGGATGGCAGTGTTGCCACCGCAGAAGTAAACTGAACTTCCCTTGTTTCTTTGTGACACTCTGAGGAGTCAAAGCTTCAGGCTGGTATATTGAATGTGCCAGTTCTAGGTTATGGACTCTGATCCAGTTCTTAAGGGTTACATATAGAAAGTGTCTGAACTTTCCAACATCCACTATGGAAGGCAGAGCACTTCTGTTGTACTCCAGATGCAGAAGTTTAAAGGCAGCATCACAAACCAGTAAATACCCACCAGTGCCATGATGAGACAAATGAAAGAGCATATATTCTGGAGATATATAAATGGTTTGCCTTCCAAATGGAGAATTACTACCTACATGGTAATTCAGGTGTACTAAAGTTTTATGGCTATTATTTTTCCCACTGGAAGACCCCCGGGTAAACATATTGCACATCATGTGAGAGTATGTTGTGAGAATTAAATGAGATAATTTATCTATAAAGTGCAAGACTCACAGACATCACCTAATGCATGTATTTAACAACCCCAATCTATTTTCTTTTACTTTAAAAAAAAAGTGCTTGATATTGAGAATTTTACATCTGCAACCGGTACTGAAACTTTCTGTTTTACATCTTTGGTTGACATTAATAAAGCACTTCAAGCTGGTGTGGGTGGATATTCCTTCCTGTTGAAAGAGAACAAAACCTTCAACAGGGAGCAGCTGGAGACAAACATTGGAGAGAGGAAAAGCAGAAAGTGTTGCATGGCTTAATCATTTAAATCACAGATTAAGTCAACATAATAGCAGAGAAAATGCAGAGAATTTAAAATGTGTGACTATAATGGCAAGCACACAGGGTCTTTTCACTGGGATCAACAGAGGAAATGAACAAAATGAACACAATTTCATATCTCCTGAGAAAGAAATAAAGAAAAGGATTCATAAGCAAATGTTTTATTTTACCCTATAAATTTATTAAAATTTCCTTTACATGCAAAGCCCTTATGCAAAAGAATATAAGCATTAACTGCATGAAAAAATAAGTAATAAAAGCTATTAATTATTCAACTTTCTTGAGATTGCACCATGCATGCATCCAAATTAATCTGATTGAAAAAGTACCTTTTTTCCCTCTCTCCTATCATTGAAAAATTAAAACAGAAAACAAAAGGTAAAAGCTCAGGGAAGTTTATATTTTCCTCAAAAAATAAAGCCTTGAGTAAGAAATCAGTTACCATCACATTAAACAACTGAAAAATGGGTTGAAGACAATATTTTGAAACTGAATTTTTCAAGTGCCACTGATTCCACTGTATAAAAATGTAGTAATGTTAAATTCTTGGTTGGTGCTACCATAGGCTAATATGACTTTAATGTTTTCAAGTTAATGGTTGAAAGGATCACAGGCTCCCCATCTGTCAACAGAATGTCAAGCTTCATATAATAATGACTGTCTTATACCTTGTTGATCTAAGAATTTAATCTAAACCTCTTTTCTCCCTAGCTAATTAATGTGGTAAAGAACAGAGATGGCTCTGGAGAGAAACTTTTGCCTTACATTACAGGAGGTGTTATCTCTACTTCAAAATTAATTGCCCCTTCAGTATTTTTTTAAAGTTTATTTACGAATGTATGAATTTATGTGTTTATTAATTGTTTATATCCTCCTCATTCTAGCAGTGATAAAGGAGTTTGCCTCACAAGACAACATGATTAGGGATTTTATGGAAGTTAGTGCATGCTACGCTGTTTGAGATATTTTTAAGAGATAATGGTTGTCAGTTTCATAACTGTTATTAGTCAGCAGTGTTATAAGTGTTAAGTGATAATTTCATTTTTTTAACTTAAGGATAGAGACTACTTTTTTTTTTTTTTTTTTTTTTTTTGCCCCCACAGCTTCAGTTGAGCAAAACCTCAAAATGCTCAGGTTCATGGAAGATCTGAGTTTGTGGTATATAGTAATACCAGGAGAAATCTCCCAGAGAACATCATCGACCCTATGATATGGTCTGAATGAAAATTCATACAGTATATATATTTTTTAAAGATTTTATTTATTTATTTGGCAGAGAGAGATCACAAGCAGGCAGAGAGGCAGGCAGAGAGAGAGAGGAGGAAGCAGGCTCCCTGCTGAGCAGAGAGCCCGATGCGGGACTCGATCCGAGGACCCTGAGATCATGACCTGAGCCGAAGGCAGCGGCTTAACCCACTGAGCCACCCAGGCGCCCCCATACAGTATATCTTAAAGGAGAAGAAAGCATGGGATTATGTCTGTGATTTTAGGACTCCCAAATTCTGAATAGAATGCCTACTATAAGAGATGGATAGAACAATAAACACTGATTATGACAAGCCTGTAGATTGCATTTTTGGGGGGATAAACCTCAAAACAAAAACCTAATAACTCTTGACTTACATTCCACATTTTGTTCTGTTGGGTCCTGATGTCAATAAATGTGGTGCTCTTGACTTTTTACCTTCTTTTTCTCTACTACAACTTTGGCTTATCAGAATAGGATAGAAAGGGCGTGCCTGGGTGGTTCAGTGGGTTAAAGCCTCTACCTTCAGCTCAGGTCATGATCCCAGGGTCCTGAGATTGAGCCTGCCATCAGGCTCTCTGCTCAGCAGGGAGCCTGCTTCCTCTCTCTGCCTGCCTCTCTGCCTACTTGTGATCTCTGTCAAGTAAATAAATTTTTAAAATCTTAAAAAAAGAGAATAGGATAGAAAAAGACATAAGCACATGCATCTTTAGCACAGTGCTATATTTATTTATAATTTCTTAAATATTTATGATATTGAGCAGATATTAATTGAAAAGTTATTACTAAAACCTTTTATATCTGAGGCACATAGGAGTAGTTTAATAAAGCTAACAGTAACAATATTTTCTGTTAACTTTGTATAAACTTGTTATAAATCATAGTTGTCCTTATTGAAATTAAAATTTAGAAGGAACACCTTCAATTTCATTTTATAAAGAAGTTTATAAAGAAGTTTTTAATTTTAAAAATAAATATGTAAAAATTAAAAAAAAATTTTTAAACGGGAGGGGAGGGTACTTGGGTGGCTCATTTGGTTAATCTTGATTCTGTCTCAGATCATGATCTCAGGATCCTGAGATCCTCTAAGCTATCACTAACAAAAGAAAATGGCTTTTAAAATGAAGAGAAAAAGACCTACAATAGAAAGAAACTGCTTTGAGATGGATCACAGGTCGAAAAAGTCTCTTAAAAATATATGGGGAGGGTATGTGATATTGTGAGTGCCGTGAAATGTGTAAGCCTGACAATTCACAGACCTATACTCCTGGGACAAATAATACATTATATGTTAATAAAAATAAATAATAAAAATATGAAAATGTAATAATTTTTAAAATATCATGTCATTTCTTATTAGATTTATCAAAAGTTGGAAAGCATTCTCTGCTGGTGGGGCTATGGGGAAAACTTTACTCTTAGAATAAAACCAAAGGGTAGCAAACTTATATAAATATTTATATAGATAGCAAACTTATATAAATATTTATCCATTGATCTAGGAATTCTATTTTCAGAATTGTAGCCCCAAAATACATGGTAAAAATGTGAAAATCTTTATGCAGAAGGTTATTAATTGTGGCTTTATTTGTTAATAAAAGAATAGAAGGAACTTTACTAACCATGAGAGATATGGCTCAGTTGGTTAAGTGCCTGCCTTTGGTAATTAATATTAAAAAAGAGCAGGGGCTCCTGGGTGTCTCAGTGGGTTAAGCCTCTGCCTTCGGCTCAGGTCATGATATCAGGGTCCTAGGATTGAGTCCCACATTGGGCTCTCTGCTTGACAAGGAGCCTGCTTCCTCCTCTCTCTACCTGCCTCTCTGCCTACTTGTGATCTGTCTCTGTCAAATAAATAAATAAAATCTTTTAAAAAAATATTTAAAAAAGAACACACTTAATTAGAATGGTGAATTCTATTGAGTAGTCTTACTAGATAATATTGGCAAGAAGATTCATCTCAGTTGTCATCATCACAGCTCAAGTACAAGTATACACCTTAGGTCTTCTTCTAAGCAGCAAGATTATAAAAAGAGCACATCATAGTGCCTGGAAGGAATTCTTTGAGTTAGTAGAGAACACAAGGGAGTGTTAAAATTACCAGAAGATATATTCAACTGAAGAGTATTAGGAATCAATGTCCCAGTAACTGCATATTTCAACAGGTCATTCTGAATACATTCTATACTTTCCAGAGGTCTTTCGGAATCCACATCTTTGCTCACAGTCGCAACAATGATAATGTTTCTTATTGTAGCTCCCCCCTTGCTCATATCACTTTCCCGTTTCCTTCACTCCTGTTCCCTTAGATTACCTACCAAATAAACTATCTGAACCCAAGGTCATTGGCTCAAATTCTGAATGTTGCTAAAACAAACTGAAATAACAGAAAATGTTAGAATGCAAGGATCAGGCCATAATTACCCAAATATACTTACATTTTTACCTTCACTTAAATTTAATACCAAATGCTTGTGTGGCATAGTATACACTTCATAGGATTACCAGTGAAGGGTTCCTGCCCAATCCACTCCTCCCAAACAAATTATAATCAAGCCTTTAGAGCTAATCATCCTGTTAAAGCAATATAAGCAAGAAGCCATAATTTATTAAGATTGGAGATTCCGTAAGACAATTGGTCTGACTTGTTCAATGTCATGGAAAAAAGGAAGATACACTGTCCTAGATTGAAAGAAATTTTAGAAACGTGATAACCAAATTCAATAAGTGATTCTTAGTTGTGTTCTGATTCAAACAATCTATAATAAAAAGACATTTCTGAAAGAAGAGGGTGTCTTAATCTGTTTAGGATGCTATAACAAAGTATCACAGACTGACTAGTTTATATACAATAAAAATTTACTTCTTACAGTTCTAACAATATATAAAATGCTCCTCTCTTCAAAGAATTAATTAATGGTAATTTTAAAGAATTATAAGGGCTGAGAATTAAGTGGAATAAGAAATATCAAAAAGATTAAATTAGGTGGAGCTGGAGAACTGGTAGATTTTATGTAAGCTGATTAAGCAAAGGCAGTTTCAGAGATAATTTAAACTGAAATCTGAAAGGTAGTAAAACAATCAAGTGAAAATCTGGTGGGAGAATATTCAAAAGAAAAGACAACCAGAAAGAAGTTCCTAAAATGGAAGCAAGTTTAGTCTGTTCCAAAAATATGCTGTCCACCAGAAGTATAATACAAAACATATTAGTAATTTTACATTTGCTAGAAGCCACACTAAAAAAGTAAAAATAAGGCACGCCTGGCTGGCTCAGTTGGTTAAGCAGCTGCCTTCGGCTCAGGTCATGATCCCAGCATCCTAGGATCGAGTCCCACATCAGGCTCCTTGCTCAGCAGGGAGTCTGCTTCTCCCTCTGCCTCTGCCTGCCATTCTGTCTGCCTGTCTCCCCCTCTCTCTCTGATAAATAAATAAAATCTTAAAAAAAAAAAAGATTTAAAAAATAAAAAATTAAAAAAATTAAAAAAAAGTAAAAATAAAGTAGCTAAATTACAATTGACATTTAATTTTTTTTAATTTTATCTAACACAGCAAAAATAATATTTGTGAATGTTACCAATGAAAAAATAATGAGCTTGTTTACATTAATTTTTATACTGACTTTGAAATACGATTTGTATTTTATATTAACAGAAAAAATCTAATTTAAATTAGAATATGTACATATGGTGATCATATTTAAAGTGATCAATAGTCACTTGTGAGTAATAGGTAGCACATGGGATAATACAGTTCTAAAGACTAAAGGAAGACCACAGTCTCTGGAAGGTATCTAGAGAAAAGAATGGATCAAGGTGATTTTGTGGGAGAAATCCCACACACAAGAAAGACCTTCGTTTACACATGTAGGAAAGATGTCAAGGATGAGAGTAAAAAGAAGTGAACAGCACGGGTCCAGTAGGAGGGTGCTGATGCCTGTGAGTCATTTTAATGAAGTGTCAGGAATGAATGCTGTACCACAGTGAACTGAAGTTGACAATGTAGAGGAAAAACAGCTTTTAAAACAAGTTTTGCATTAGAATGACAATGCAATAAGTCAGTTGGTAACCAGAGTGGGAGGAAGGGACAAAAGAAATAGTCTTTTTAAAAAATGATAATAATACCCATTTCATAGTATTTAGAATATTCAGTACCATACTTACCTTTTCAAAATGCCATAAAAGATACTATAAAATATCTTATTCTGAGACTAATTTATAAATTTTGCTCCTTAGTCAAGATTTCCATTAAACAGAGATAAATACATGCTTTAGTGAAAAGCACCAGGGTGTGAACTATGAAAATCCAGGGTAAATTAATTTCTCTGAGTAGTGATTTTATTCTCTTATAAAATGGGGCTGGTTAGTATATGCAAGATATTAGATGTGATGATGTTTTTTCAATTGTACAGAAACTTCCATGAAATACAGAAGTATTCACTTATAAAGTACATAAAAGATGTTAGATTTGAAGATGTTTTGTCAATTGTACAGAAATTTCTCTGAAATACAGAAGTACGAAAACTAAGCATAAAAGCTACACTTCGTCACTACACTATGAATCAAGTAATAGAAAATAAGAATAATAATAAAACTAGTGACAACATGTACAGTATTTTAAGTCACTGTATACAGATATTTTAGACAAACTATCTAATATGATATTTTATTAACAGCTCACTAAAATGGTAATAAAACTACACAATTCCATTAGGACACTCCCATTCTCATCGCCAAGCTACTTGTGAAATAACTTACCAAATCAGCCTTGGAACAGCATCTTGTACAGACAAGTTTTGGCCATTACTCTGTCAGTGAATATCGAGAAAATATGCTGCATATTGAAACTTATGCTATTGATGGTGAGGATACTGTTTAGGGAAAGTATATAAATGTGTAAGCCTCTATACCTTCAAAGAAACTAGGTCAGAGTAATGGGTAATTTCTGCTTTTGAAATTACTATCAAGTTTGAGAGATATAGAATTCTAATAAATACAGTGGGAAATATTGTTATCAATTGTTTATTTTACAAAAACAAAATAAAAGGTTAATCTGAAACTAATTGTCACATTGATATTGACTTAGAAATTTTGCATCTGGGAATTTGCTATAGGCAAATAATCATTGATATAGAAATATTTAGGTGCAGATTGTAAATGGTTGTATTCTTCACATTGGGGAACTTGCACACATATAAATATCTATTATTAGTAACTAATAAGGAATATGGATTTGAAGATTAGACCACTTGGGCTCAAATATTGGCTCTGACAATTGTTGGCTATATGATTTTTTACCATACATGTGATCTTCCTGTGCCTCAGGATCCCCAGTCATAAAATGAGAGATGGTTGTGAGTATTAAAAAGTGTCTGGACCATAGAAAGTATTCAGTAAAGGCAGTCTCCCATTGTTATCCCTTACCATATTGGGTCATGAAGTGGAAAACAATGAAGGTAATGTTGAAAACAAGCCGGCACATAACAACTAAATGCAAGGTAAAATCCCAGATTGGACTCAGAAACAACTAAAAAGAATATTAGTGAGAAAAACTGGTGATATCTAAAACCTAAACCTGCTAAAATCTAAAGAAAGCTTATGGTTTATTTAATGTTATTAGTCAATAATTATTCATTAGTTTTAACAACCTTACTGTGGCTATACAAGATGTAAACATCAGAGGAAGCTGGTTGAAGTACATATGGGGATTTTCTGTAATATTTCTTCAACTTTTCAATAAGTCAGGTATTTTTTAGAAACAGAAAGTTATTTAAATCTTATGTAAAAATACATAATGTTATGGAAATATGCTCATGATATAGATTTGTGGAAATATTTTATTTGTTTATAGAGAGAGAGTGTGAGCAGAAGGAGGGGCAGAGAAGGGAGAGAATCTTAAGGAAATTCAAACACAGAGCCTGAGGCAGAGCTTGATCTCCTGACCCTGAGATCATGCCATGAGAAAAAATCAAGAGGTGGATGCCCAACTGACTGAGCTACCCAGGTGCTCTGCTCATATACATTTTTTTAAGTAAATTGTGCAGTTTATAGAATACATACAGGATGGTGTTGTTTTTGTTTAAAAAATAAATCTATGATTAAAAAGCCAAAAATAGGGGCACCTGGATGGCTCAGTGGGTTAAAGCCTCTGCCTTCGCCTCAAGTCATGATCTCAGGGTCCTGGGATCAAGCCCCACATAGGGCTCTCTGCTCAGCAGGGACCCTGCTTCCCCCTCTCTCTCTCTGCCTGCCTCTCTGCCTACTTGTGATTTCTGTCTGTCAAATAAATAAATAAAATCATTAAAAAAATAATAAATAAATAAATAATTAAAAATCCAGAAATAGACCAATTATCCTATAAAATAATTAGGGCAATATGTTCTTATTCTCTTGATAGTATAGAAATGTGAGAAATTTTTAAATTCCTTTGTCCATATTTTCTAAGTTTGAAAAATGATTTTCTATAAGTAAAATGTTGATACTAAGAAGTATTATTTTTTAACTTACAAGATAACTCTTTCATGAATTCAGTATAATAATTTGTTTTCAATTGTGTTCCAATCAGATTTAATTAGCTCATATAGATAGCTTTTTGAGCTAAAACTAAAATTTAGTGAACAAAATTTTATAATTTAATTTTATTTTATCTGTTTCTTTTATCATTTTGTTTTATATTCTAAGTTTCTATTTGAAGAAATTGAGTCATTAGTTAAATTCTTTAAACATTAAAAAACATGGATATCTAAAATATGTAAAAGATTCAGTGTTAATTAAAATCTAATAAATAGAAACATATCAAGATTTCAGTAATTATTGTTGGAAAATATCAAACATAAACTTATTCATTTAGTTGATTTTCTTTTAAAGTTAAAAGTCTAAATAAGTTCCGTTAAGAACAATATGTTTTGACACAAACACTGACAACTAATAACATTTTTATACATCAGATTATCCTAGAAGAGATGATTCAAAAATGAATAAAATAATCTCTACTTATAAATAATTCTAATATGACAGATTTGCATGTAAACAGAGAGCTATAAAAGAGACAAGAGGTAGGAAATGATTCATTCTCTCTATCTTGTAGGGGAATCAGAGGGAATTTCATAACATGACAACTGAGTTGAATTTTGAAGTATAGGTTAAAGTTCTAAGGAAAGACAAATAGAGTTGCATTGTAGGCAGAGATCATAACATTCATAAATTCACAAACAATAGAGTACATGAATCATTTAGGAGTTCTTTTAGCTACATGTAACAGAAAGTTTGACTAACAGGAATTTAAATCATGAGGTTATTCATTATCTGCATAAAGAAATATAAGCAGTTATACAGGTGGTTCAACATCTCCTCAAATTTAATGTGTTGGGTTAGTTTATTTATTATTGTTCTAATATTCCTGTCATGGTTGTAAGATGGCTACCATAGCTCCAGACATCATATCCATTTTGTAGAAACTTCAGTAAAGTTCCAGTTAAGTGTATTAGACACATATGAATGATATTGTTATTTTTAGGTTCAAAAGACTCTAGGAATAAAAATAAATTTTTTCAGTCTCTTAAATAATAGCCAAGAGTAAAGAGGGATAAAATTGTTCAGAACACTTCAAAGCACCTGCCAACAGTGCATTAAGGAAAATTAAATATAACAGCATTGCTGGGCAATAAACTATAAAGAAAAGAGTATCAGAGGATGATGCTAGTGAGCAAAAATTTCAGAATTTGAGAGAAACTTGAACTTTGCTTAAGATCAGGGATAGCCAAAAAGGAACTTAAAATAGTATCAAATACAATTTTTCAGAAATTTACTAAGGTGTTAGTGTCAAGAATGAAAAGTAAGTCAGAGATATCAAAGATTTTCTAAATAAATGGAGAGCTATTCCATGTTCATGGATAGGATGACTTAAAGAAGACTTAATAATATTAAGATGTCAGTTCTTCCAAATTGATCCATAGATTCAACCTAAGCCCAATGAAAATCTTAATAAGTTACTTTGTGGATGTTGACAAATTGACTTAAATTTTTATGAAAGGAAAAAGGTCCAAAATAGCCATCAAATATTAAGGAAGGAGAACAAAGTGAGAGGAATGACACTACCTGACTTCAAAACTTACTATAAAGCTATAGTAATCCAGAAAGAGTGGTATTGGTGAAAGAATAGGCAAACGGATCAGTAGAACAGAGTAAAAAGCACAGAAATTGACTTACACAAATACTGTCAACTCATTTTTGATAAGCAAAGGCATTCAAATGGAAAATGGTAACATTTTTAACAAATGTTGCTGGAACAGGTGGGCATCCACATGCAAAAATTAAATCTAGACACTGACTTTACTTCTTTCATGATAACTAATTCCAAATGGATCATAGACTTAGCTATAAATTGCAAAACTATAGAACTGCTAGAATATAAAATTGTTTGACAACATTGGGTTTGGCAATTTTCTTTTAAACCAGATATCAGCATAGCAATTGTGATGAACTTATTCTTTGGGGGCGGGGAACATTTGTTGTTTTTATATTTATTTATTTAATTTTAATTTCATGATAATTATAGCAATTTGCTTTTAAATAAAATACCAAGATCATGATCCACTAAAGAAACAACTGACAAATAGAACTTCACTAAAAGAAAAACTTCTCTTTAAAACAGTGTTAACAAAAAGAAAGGACTAGCCACAAACTGTGAGTAAATATCTGAAAAAGGGCTTGTATCCAAAATTTGCAAAGAACTTTTAAAATTCAGCAATAAGAAAACAAACAATAAAAAGTGGGTAAAGATCTTAACAAATACCTTATGAAAGAAGATAGTCAATGATCATATGAAATGATGCTCAGTATCATATCCCATTAGGGAATTAAAACAACAAGGAGATACTACTATATACCTACTGGATTGGCTAATATTCAAAGCACAGACATCACCAGGTGCTAATGAAGATATGGAACAGTAGCAACTCTCATACACTGCCAGTGGAAACCAAATGGCACAACCAATGTGGAAGGCAACTTGGTAGTTTTTAAGAAAACGAAACATACTATTACCATAGGATCTAACAATCACACCCTTAAGTATTTATCCAAATGAGCTGAAAACTTATATTCATATAAACTTTGAATTCAAACATTTATAGAAGCTTCACTGATACTTGCCAAAACTTGGAAACAACAAAAATGTCTTTCTTTGGTTTTGGACAAACTGTGGTATATCTGTATACAGTAGAATATTTTTCAATGTCAAAACAAAATAAAACAAAAATGAACAAGAATACTTGCTATAAAGCTACAGAATTACAAATAAGAATCTTTAAATATATCTCAATAGGTGAAAAAAGCCAATCTGAAAAGGCTACATACTGTATGATTTCAAGTATACAACATCCTAGAAAAGGCAAAACTACAGAGATAGTAGAAAAGATCACTTGTGGGGCGCCTGGGTGGCTCATTGGGTTAAGCCGCTGCCTTCAGCTCAGGTCATGATCTCAGGGTCCTGGGATCGAGTCCCACATCGGGCTCTCTGCTCAGCGGGGAGCCTGCTTCCTCCTCTCTCTCTCTCTGCCTGTCTCTCTGCCTACTTGTGATCTCTCTCTGTCAAATAAATAAATAAAATCTTAAAAAAAAAAAAAAAAAAGTAAAGGTCACTTGTTGCCAGGGCCTGGGAATAAAGGGAGAGATGAATAGATAAAGCACAGTGGATTTTTAGGGTAGCAAGATTATTCATTATGATACTGGTAATGGTAGATAAATGATATGCATTTGCCAAAAAAAAAAAAAAAAAACTATTCAATGCAAAGAGTAAACACTAACGTAAACCATATAGTTTAGCTAATAATAACATATCAATATTGGTTTCTAAGTTTCATCTGTGTGCCACACCAATGCAAGATGTTACTAATATGGGAAACTGTGGGGTGGAAGGGGTAGAGTATGGGAACTCTGTACTTCTGGTCAATTTCCCTGTAACTCTAAAACAAAAAAAAAAGTTTACTAAATTAAAAAAAATAATAATTTGCAAGACTGAAGGCCATGATAGCAGTTGAGAATACTAATGTAAATTAAAAAAATAATAATAATAAGGTCCAGAAAAGGACAAAGGTAATAGAAATGGAGAAAGGGGAATGACTTGGGAGATACTTATAGGTGTGATCACTTAGGATCAGATTGGATCATAGAGGTCCCGGCCAATGAAGGAAAGGGAAGAATCTAGACTAACTCAGAATTTTGACTTGGGTACCTGGATGATATCCATCAGGATAGGAAAGAGCAGATTATGGTAGAGAATAATAATGATTTCATCTTTGGACTTCTTGAATTATAGATGATAGAAGCAAAAATGAAAGTGTTGTATAAAAATAATATAACTGAAAGTTTAAAACTTAAAGATGTTTTCTTGTCAAAGTTTTGGGGGAACTGTATTTTTAAAATAGACTTTCCCTCTTCACTAATATTTTATATTAAAAAAAACAGCTGCAGAATAGATTAAGAAAAGAAGTTTTTAAAATCGGCTTAGACCATACTAATGAGAACAAAAGTTAAAGGGGACTGGATAGAAAGAGTCAGACGTTGTGAAAGAGCAATACTAAGCTTTATTTCCAAATTATTAGGCAATGTGATTTTGCAGAACACCTACAGTGGAAGGAAACTGACTTAGATATGAAAGCACTACAAATCCCTTAGTGTGAGATGCTTCAATTGTGTCTCTGAAAATATTTTGATTTCTTTGTGTAAGTGCTACTGCATATCATTGCCTCTGAATACACACTTACAACACTCTGAAAATTGAGCCGGTAATTTAGATAGCATATCACAACAAGTGTAGCAAAGCAGGAGAATATTAAATGGTATGCAAATGGATTCATGAATATGAATAGAATCTGATATACAAATACTGTCACAACATTATAAAATTAAAAATAGGATTTTATTATAAAGACCAAAATTTTGTGGAATAAATTAAAAGTGGCTAACTATCCATAGGATTCCAGCTTCTTTAAAAACAGTTATGCTCCTATGCATTATCTTAAACAAAAAAATGAAGAGTATGCTGAGTAAGGACTGATAGAGCTGTAGGAGTTAAAATTAAATTATTACTAGGCATCAACCTAGGAGGTTTCTATACCTTATCAAAAAAAGAAATTATTATTATTAAACTAAATAAGTATTTTATATTCTCTAGAATAGTTTAATATAATAATAGTGGGGCACCTGGTTGGCTCAGTGGGTTAAAGCCTCTGCCTTAGGCTCAGGTCATGATCCCAGGGTCCTGGGATCGAGCCCCACGTTAGGCTCTCTGCTCAGCGGGGAGCCTGCTTCCTCCCCTCTCTCTCTGCCTGCCTCTCTGCTACTTGTGATTTCTCTCTCTCTGGCAAATTTAAAAAAAAAGTAATAATAGTAATAATTTCTGATATTTTTATAGTGATCTATTTGTTACAAAGTACTGTCATAGAAAAGTGTCACAACTACTTGAATTGTATAATGTAAGGAGAGCAGTTAGTAATACCTTTATTTATAGATAAGTAAATCGTGTTTCAGAGAATTTAAGAAAGTTATTTCAATCAAAATCTACATTGCGGAGGCGCCTGGATGGCTCAGTGGGTTAAAGCCTCTGCCTTCAGGTCAGGTCATGATCCTGGGGTCCTGGGATGCAGCCCTGCATTGGGCTCTCCGCTCAGTGGGGAGCCTGCTTCCTCCTCTCTTTCTCTGCCTGCCTCTCTGCCTACTTGTGATCTCTGTCTCTCAAATAAATAAATAAAATCTTAAAAAAAACACACACACACAAAAAAAACTACATTGAGTCCCAAACCTGGTGACTAAAACTTAGGTCATTTTAGATCAGCTGAGTTTCTTAGTTTCTTAGAGTCTGCCAGAGATGCAACATGTGGTTGTCCTTTTGGTTTTGTTTATTTTTTGTTTTACTTCACACTAAGAAATCTCTCTAATCATCTGAAAGAGAGCAAACCACTTTCGAGTCCTTAAAGGAGATTCTTTTTGAAGAAGGAATATAGGCATCCTTGAGGCACCGAGGAGCAATGCCCAAGGAGAAGTGAGAAGGCACTCCATAATCTGAAAAAATGGGTTGCAATACCATTTGTGTAAAGAAAATGTGAAGGGGAGGTATGCAGAGTTTCCAGTACATGCTATGAGTGAACGTACCTGCAGCCCTGGCTGAGCATTCTGGATGGAGTTGGCTTACATTAAAGCAAGATTGCACAAATAAGTATAAAGTTTTGTAATTATTTTAGTGGCATCAACCGAGGAGGTTTCTATACCTTATCAAAAACAGATTTTACAACTAGTATAAGGGAACACAGGATCATACCATCCCCTAATTCATTGATTACTTAAAATAATAATCATTTTATGAATTTTTTATTAAAACATAATAAAATCATAGAATTCTAATTTAAATATATATAAATTGTTATGTAAATGTCATATACCTAATATCGGCATCACTCCCACGTGCTTTGATTAGATGAACTCTCTATGGATCTGTTCTTTTGCACCTTCTCATCTTATTCTATGTGTTTTCTATGGGTAGTTTTATCCATTCCTTTTACTGAAATTACCACCTATCGGCTGAATATCATAAATCTTTTTCCTAAAACTGAGACGCAAAATACTACTATCGCCTGGACATATTTACCACATCATGTCAGCCACAAATTTGGGATTATCTACCTTTCCTTTTTGTCTCTCTTCCTCCACTTCCGATTGGTCATTAATTTCAATGCATTCCTCATCACACTACAGACTACACACACATACAGACTGGTTGGTTCTTGAAGGAAATGTGTTGAGGCCCATTTACCATGAAAAACTACTGTAGGTTTCCTAAGGCCTATGGAAAAAAACAAATATGCATGTGCACACACACACGAAAAACCCTAAACTCTTAAAAACTGTCCAAGTCTCTGTAGTGATGTGGCTTATCCTACGTTCTTTTTTTTTTTTTTTAAATAAGTTTTTGCTTTTTTTTTTAAAGATTTTATTTATTTATTGGACAGAGAGAGATCACAAGTAGACAGAGAGGCAGGAAGAGAGAGAGAGAGAAGGAAGCAGGCTCCCTGCTGAGCAGAAAGTCTGACATGGGACTCGATCCCAGGACCCTGAGATCATGACCTGAGCCGAAGGCAGCGGCTTAACCCACTGAGCCACCCAGGCGCCCTTATCCTACATTCTTAATTCCCAACTAGGATACAAGATCCTTATTCTCTCTGCTTCCACTATTCTGAACTCCTCACAGTTCCAAAAATAGATCAACTTTTTTGTTTTTCACTTCATGGTAGAGGTGTGTGTGTGTGTGTGTGTGTGTTCCTGCATTGGAGGAACATATTTTCTCCAAGTAGGAGGGCCCTTCTATTCCTTGTTCATCAAGAAATTTTCTACTTAACTTTTGAGACTCAGGGCAATTGTTACCTTACTTTCTATGGAAAGCCTTTTTATTTCTCCCTTTTTGTGCTGTAGCTGTTCTTTGTATATATCCCTATTATAGCACCTCCCAAATGCTATTGTCTTTTTTTGTTTATGGGCCTAGAGATGCCTGCTTTCATGGTTTTCAGATGGTAACACTGAAAACAGTAACTAAAATAGAGCCATGCTCCTTGAGTTTCATAAGGAATTTGATGCAGCTATTTTAACGAGAAAACATTTTAAATCTGTATGAATAACAAATTATTTAACATTCAGTTTTTAGAATGGACATGATACATGCAAAATGGCAGTTTAATGCCGTTCCTGCCTCTCATCTCATCCTTGTATCTAGATGGGAGAGGGTCAGATGCGTGAACATGGCTGAGTTAAACAGGACACATCAAAATGACTTGCTTGAAAAACAAAACTGTATGACAAATAAATTGAGAATATGTTTAGAAAAGCAAAGTTAGGGATATTAGTACTTCTAAATAACTATAAAGATTACCACGACATGCCAAATATATAGGTATATAGATAGCTTTAATATATCTATTATTTAACATTGCTTTCCAAAGATAGCCCTGATATGCTTTCTAATATACTTAAATATTTTCTACCTGAACATGGGCAAACTAGACCTCCAGAATTTACCAGAATGGAATAAAAAGGAAACAAAAAATCCAGAATCGTCAGCTAAAACAAGTCTCGAGCAGCATTTCTCAAACTTCTCTTTTTTATTATTACCCTCCTAAGGAGGCTTGTTAGACATTTTATTTTAATCCTTACCATGAAATTTTAATGCCACAGATACAGTGTGTATGTTTATGTATTTTCTTTATACCTGTGCTTTATACATAAAAATAATAAGATATTTTCACCTTCCCCAAGAGGGTGGTATTGCCTCTGCTGAGAATGTATACTTGGAAAAAAGGTCAGAAATAATACTCATTTTAGAACTCTGGCCCAACCATGAATACAATGTAAACTTTTTTCCTTGTTTCCTTTAGCATAATGAGACAAACGGAAACTTTGTGAAATAGGCCTGGGATCCCCACACTACAGAGTAGCTATCAGTCTCCAGGGGCCTCTTCCATCCCTGGAAGTCAAGATTTCCCTTGAGAATTTTTCTGTATTGCTCTTTTCGCAAACTGAAACTTCTCTAGAGAATATGGACCAGAGTGAATAATAATGGTTTCTGCTACACTTGAAAGGAGGGTCTCAAGTGTCTGCTTTCTCAATATGGATATCATGGGGGCCAAGGGCAGGCTTCCCCCAAATATGTCACTTTGTTATATTGATTGTTTGAAAGAAAAGTTACTTAAACAGCCAGTGCAAGGACATTCCTCTATATCCGTGAAAGCAGAAAACAAATTTCCCATATGAAAGATATCCTTGCTATACTAAGTAAAAAGACATCCTTATCACCAGAGATAGAAAATTTAAAGCCAAGAAAACTGTACACGTATATTTTGTTACTCTTTTTCTAATCTACTTCACAGCCCAAATTCCACTTAGAATTTCTTACTAATCAGAAATCTTAAACATCTATTTTCTTTATCTTGTCAATTTCTCACAAATTTATTGTCTTTGTCTAAAATGTATATAAACTTCCTGCCTGGGTCATTTCTTTAGGTCTCAATTTTATTTTGGGGTCCCTGTGCACAAGTAATAAAGCTCTGTGTTTTTTTTCTCTGGTTAATCTGTCTCATGTAAATATAATTCTTAGTCGAGATGGAAGACTTGAAGAGTAATAGAAGAATCTTTCCTTCCCTTAAATGACCTGGGGCTTGAATAGTAACACTGCTCCTCCAAAATTAAGGCCTGGACATTTATCTGTCTTTAGGTAGGGAAGTGGAGAAAATACAGGATGACTATCCATACCAAAAAGAAATAATGGGAAGGAATCTATACCAAGGTTTTAGATAATTTGTATAAATACAGAGGGCTGACTTTTAAGCAAAAACCTCTTGAAGTTTTTCTCAGAGTTATAGGAGTCTCAATTCATTCTTCTTAAGGACATGCAAACAAAAACAAACAAATCCTCATCAGTTCATACTAAAACAAACCAGTGACCCAATAATTAATTTTTTTTAAAAGTTAAATATTTGGTTATTTGTGCATGAGAGAGAAAGGGAGCAAGTGGGGTGGGATGAAGAGGGAGAGAGAGTCTCCAACAGACTCCCCAGAGTGTGGAGCCTGACCTGGGGGTCGATCCCATGACCCATGAGATCATGACCTGAACTGAAACCAAGAGTCTGACATTTAACCAACTGAACCACCCAGATGCCCCCAAAATTAATATCTATTAAATAATGTTTCAGGGTTTGAAAGACTACTGTTCTTTTATAAATGCTAAAACAATAAGAAAACTAATAATTTTTAAAAATTTTTATTTATTTATTAATTTTTTGAAATATTTTATTTTTTATAAACGTATATTTTTATCCCCAGGGGTACAGGTCTGTGAATCACCAGGTTTACACACTTCACAGCACTCACCAAAGCTCATACCCTCCCCAATGTCCATAATCCCAACCCTTCTCCCAAACCGCCTCCCCCCAGCAACCCTCAGTTTGTTTTGTGAGATTAAGAGTCACTTATGGTTTGTCTCCCTCCCAATCCCATCTTGTTTCATTGATTCTTCTCCTACCCACTTAAGCCCCCATGTTGCATCACCACTTCCTCATAACAGGGAGATCATATGATAGTTGTCTTTCTCTGCTTGACTTATTTCGCTAAGCATGATACACTCTAGTTCCATCAATGTTGTCGCAAATGGCAAGATTTCATTTCTTTTGATGGCTGCATAGTATTCCATCGTGTATATATACCACATCTTCTTGATCCATTCATCTGTTGATGGACATCTAGGTTCTTTCCATAGTTTGGCTATTGTGGACATTGCTGCTATAAACATTCGGGTGCACGTACCCCTTTGGATCACTACGTTTGTATCTTTAGGGTAAATACCCAATAGTGCAATTGCTGGGTCATAAGGCAGTTCTATTTTCAACATTTTGAGGAACCTCCATGCTGTTTTCCAGAGTGGTTGCACCAGCTTGCATTCCCACCAACAGTGTAGGAGGGTTCCCCTTTCTCCGCATCCTCGCCAGCATCTGTCATTTCCTGACTTGTTGATTTTAGCCATTCTGACTGGTGTGAGGTGATATCGCATTGTGGTTTTGATTTGTATTTCCCTGGTGCCGAGTGATATGGAGCACTTTTTCATGTGTCTGTTGGCCATCTGGATGTCTTCTTTGCAGAAATGTCTGTTCATGTCCTCTGCCCATTTCTTGATTGGATTATTTGTTCTTTGGGTGTTGAGTTTGATAAGTTCTTTATAGATTCTGGACACTAGTCCTTTATCTGATATGTCGTTTGCAAATATCTTCTCCCATTCTGTCAGTTGTCTTTTGATTTTGTTCACTGTTTCCTTTGCTGTGCAAAAGCTTTTGATCTTGATGAAATCCCAATAGTTCATTTTTGCCCTTGCTTCCCTTGCCTTTGGTGTTGTTCCTAGGATGATGTTGCTGCGGCTGAGGTCGAAGAGGTTGCTGACTGTGTTCTCCTCAAGGATTTTGATGGATTCCTTTCGCACATTGAGGTCCTTCATCCATTCTGAGTCTATTTTTGTGTGTGGTGTAAGGAAATGGTCCAATTTCATTTTTCTGCATGTGGCTGTCCAATTTTCCCAGCACCATTTATTGAAGAGGCTGTCTTTTTTCCATTGGACATTCTTTCCTGCTTTGTCGAAGATTAGTTGACTGTAGAGTTGAGGGTCTATTTCTGGGTTATCTATTCTGTTCCATTGATCTATGTGTCTGTTTTTGTGCCAGTACCATGCTGTCTTGATGATGACAGCTTTGTAATAGAGCTTGAAGTCCAGAATTGTGATGCCACCAACGTTGGCTTTCTTTTTCAGTATCCCTTTGGCTATTCGAGGTCTTTTCTGGTTCCATATAAATTTTAGAATTATTTGTTCCATTTCTTTGAAAAAGATGGGTGGTACTTTAATAGGAATTGCATTTAATGTGTAGATTGCTTTAGGTAGCATAGACATTTTCACAATATTTATTCTTCCAATCCAGGAGCATGGAACATTTTTCCATTTCTTTGTGTCTTCCTCAATTTCTTTCATGAGTACTTTATAGTTTTCTGAGTATAGATTCTGTGCCTCTTTGGTTAGGTTTATTCCTAGGTATCTTATGGTTTTTGGTGCAATTGTAAATGGGATTGACTCCTTAATTTCTCTTTCTTCTGTCTTGCTGTTGGTGTAGAGAAATGCAACTGATTTCTGTGCATTGATTTTATATCCTGACACTTTACTGAATTCCTGTATAAGTTCTAGCAGTTTTGGAGTGCAGTCTTTTGGGTTTTCCACATATAGTATCATATCATCTGCAAAGAGTGATAATTTGACTTCTTTGCCAATTTGGATTCCTTTAATTTCCTATTGTTGTCTGATTGCTGAGGCTAGGACCTCTAGTACTATGTTGAATAGCAGTGGTGATAATGGACATCCCTGCCATGTTCCTGACCTTAGTGGAAAATCTTTCAGTTTTTCTCCATTGAGAATGATATTTCCGGTGGGTTTTTCATAGATGGCTTTGATGATATTGAGATATGTGCCCTCTATCCCTACACTTTGAAGAGTTTTGATCAGGAAGGGATGCTGTACTTTGTCAAATGCTTTTTCAGCATCTATTGAGAGTATCATATGGTTCTTGTTCTTTCTTTTATTGATGTGTTGTATCACATTGACTGATTTGCGGATGTTGAACCAACCTTGCAGCCCTGGAATAAATCCCACTTGGTCGTGGTGATTAATACTTTTAATGTACTGTTGAATCCTATTGGCTAGTATTTTGTTGAGTATTTTCGCATCTGTGTTCATCAAGGATATTGGTCTATAGCTCTCTTTTTTGATGGGATCCTTGTCTAGCTTTGGGATCAAGGTGATGCAGGCCTCATAAAATGAGTTTGGAAGTTTTCCTTCCATTTCTATTTTTTGGAACAGTTTCCGGAGAATAGGAATTAGTTCTTCTTTAAATGTTTGGTAGAATTCCCCCGGGAAGACATCTGGCCCTGGGCTTTTGTTTGTTTGGAGATTTTTAATGACTGTTTCAATCTCCTTACTGGTTATGGGTCTGTTCAGGCTTTCTATTTCTTCCTGGTTCAGTTGTGGTAGTTTATATGTTTCTAGGAATGCATCCATTTCTTCCAGATTGTCAAATTTATTGGCGTAGAGTTGCTCATAGTATGTTCTTATAATAGTTTGTATTTCTTTGGTGTTAGTTGTGATCTCTCCTCTTTTGTTCATGATTTTATTTATTTGGGTCCTTTCTCTTTTCTTTTTGATAAGTCGGGCCAGGGGTTTATCAATTTTATTAATGCTTTCAAAGAACCAGCTCCTAGTTTTGTTGATTTGTTCTATTGTTTTTTTGGTTTCTATTTCATTGATTTCTGCTCTG
Organism: Mustela lutreola; assembly: GCF_030435805.1. Taxonomy (NCBI): domain Eukaryota; kingdom Metazoa; phylum Chordata; class Mammalia; order Carnivora; family Mustelidae; genus Mustela; species Mustela lutreola. Next base: position 110,741,234 of record NC_081295.1, read on the forward strand.
ATCTTTATGATTTCTCTTCTCCTGCTGGGCTTAGGGTTTCTTTCTTGTTCTTTCTCCAGCTCCTTTAGGTGTAGGGTTAGGTTGTGTACCTGAGACCTTTCTTGTTTCTTAAGAAAGGCTTGAACCGCTATATATTCTCCTCTCACGACTGCCTTTGTTGTGTCCCACAGATTTTGAACCGTTGTATTTTCATTATCATTTGTTTCCATGATTTTTTTCAATTCTTCTTTAATTTCCCGGTTGACCCATTCATTCTTTAGAAGGATGCTGTTTAGTCTCCATGTATTTGGGTTCTTTTCAAACTTCCTTTTGTGGTTGAGTTCTAGCTTTAGAGCATTGTGGTCTGAAAAAATGCAGGGAATGATCCCAATCTTTTGATACCAGTTGAGTCCTGATTTAGGACTGAGGATGTGATCTATTCTGGAGAATGTTCCATCCATGTGCACTAGAGAAGAATGTGTATTCTGTTGCTTTGGGATGAAATGTTTTGAATATATCTGTGATGTCCATCTGGTCCAGTGTGTCGTTTAAGGCCTTTATTTCCTTGCTGATCTTTTGCTTGGATGATCTGTCCTTTTCAGTGAGGAGAGTTTAAAGTTCCCTACTATTATTGTATTATTGTTGATGTGTTTCTTTGATTTTGTTATTAATTGGTTTATATAGTTGGTTGCTCCCACGTTGGGAGCATAGATATTTAAAATTGTTAGATCTTCTTGTTGGACAGACCCTTTGAGTATGATATAGTGTCCTTCCTCATCTCTTATTATAGTCTTTGGCTTAAAATCTAATTGATCTGATATAAGGATTGCCACTCCTGCTTTCTTCTGATGTCCATTAGCATGGTAAATTTTTTTCCACCCCCTCACTTTAAATCTGGAGGTGTCTTCGGGCTTAAAATGAGTTTCTTGGAGGCAACATATAGATGTGTTTTGTTTTTTTATCCATTCTGATACCCTGTGTCTTTTGACAGGGGCATTTAGCCCATTACATTCAGGGTAACTATTGAGAGATATGAATTTAGTGCCATTGTATTTCCTGTAAGGTGACTGTTACTGTATATGTTCTCTGTTCCTTTCTGATCTACCACTTGTAGGCTCTCTCTTTGCTTAGAGGACCCCTTTCAATATTTCCTGTAGAGCTTGTTTGGTGTTTGCAAATTCTTTCAGTTTTTGTTTGTCCTGGAAGCTTTTAATCTCCCCTTCTATTTTCCATGATAGCCTAGCTGGATATAGTATTCTTGGCTGCATGTTTTCCTCACTTAGTGCTCTGAAAATATCATGCCAGCTCTTTCTGGCCTGCCAGGTCTCTGTGGATAATTCAGCTGCCAATCTAATATTTTTACCATTGTATGTTACAGACTTCTTTTCCCGGGCTGCTTTCAGGATTTTCTCTTTGTCACTGAGACTTGTAAATTTTACTATTAGGTGACGGGGTGTGGGCCTATTCTTATTGATTTTGAGGGGCGTTCTCTGAACCTCCTGAATTTTGATGCTCATTCCCTTTGCCATATTGGGGAAATTCTCCCCAATAATTCTCTCCAGTATACCTTCTGCTCCCCTCTCTCTTTCTTCTTCTTCTGGAATCCCAATTATTCTAATGTTGTTTCGTCTTATGGTGTCACTTATCTCTTGAATTCTTCCCTCGTGGTCCAGTAGCTGTTTGTCCCTCTTTTGCTCAGCTTCTTTATTCTCTGTCATTTGGTCTTCTATATCACTAATTCTTTCTTCTGCCTCATTTATCCTAGCAGTGAGAGACTCCATTTTTGATTGCACCTCATTAATAGCTTTTTTGATTTCAACTTGTTTAGATTTTAGTTCTTTTATTTCTCCATAAAGGGCTTTTATGTCTCTTGAGAGGGTTTCTCTAATATCTTCCATGCCTTTTTCGAGCCCGGCTAGAACCTTGAGAATTGTCATTCTGAACTCTAGATCTGACATATTACCAATGTCTGTATTGATTAGGTCCCTAGCCTTCAGTACTGCCTCTTGTTCTTTTTTTTTGTGTTGAATTTTTCCTTCTTGTCATTTTGTCCAGATAAGAGTATATGAAAGAGCAAGTAAAATACTAAAAGGGTGGCAACAACCCCAGGAAAATATGCTTTAACCAAATTAGAAGAGATCCCAAATCGTGAAGGGGGAGAAAGGGGATAAAAAGAGGTTCAAAAAGGAAGAAAGAAAAAAAAAGAAAAAAGAAAAAAAAAGTAAAGAATTTAAAAAAAGAAAACAAATAAGAAAAATATAAAAAAGAAAAAAAATATATATTAGATAAACTAGTTAAAAAACGTTAAAAAAGAAAAAGGTAAAAGTTAAAAAAAATTTTACCAGAAGGCGAGAATAAAAACAAAAAATGAAAAAGAAAAAAATTAAATTAACTGCAAGACTAAAAAAAATCACAGGGAAAAAGCCATGAGTTCCATGCTTTGCTTTCTCCTCCTCTGGAATTCTGCTGCTCTCCTTGGTATTGAAACCGCACTCCTTGGTAGGTGAATTTGGTCTCGGCTGGATTTCTTGTTGATCTTCTGGGGGAGGGGCCTGTTGTAGTGATTCTCAATTGTCTTTGCCCCAGGCGGAATTGCACCGCACTTACCAGGGGCTGGGGTGAGTAATCCGCTAGGCTTTGCTTTCAGGAGCTTTTGTTCCCTGAGCGCTTTCCGTAGAGTTCTGGAGGACGGGAATACAAATGGCGGCCTCCTGGTCTCTGGCCTGGAGGAGCCAAGAGCCGAGGGCCCCACTCCTCAGTGCGCCCTCAGAGAACAGCGCCCAGTTACTCCCGTCTGCCTGACCTCCGGCCGCACTCCGAGCTCACCGAGCCTGCGACCGGTTCAAGGTAACACCGAGCTGTGAGCTTACTGTCGGCTCTGTCTCTGTAGCTGGCTTTCCCGTTCCAATACCTGCAAGCTCTGCGACACTCAGACACCCCCAATCCTTCTGTGACCCTGCGGGACCTGAGGCCACGCTGACCCCGTGTGGGCTTCGCTCCGGTTTAGCCTCTGGAGCGATGTCCCTCAGCGGAACAGACTTTTAAAAGTCCTGATTTTGTGCTCCGTTGCTCCGCCGCTTGCCGGGAGCCGGCCCCTCCCGGGGTCTATCTTCCCGTCGCTTTGGATTCACTTCTCCGCCGGTCCTACCTTTCAGAAAGTGGTTGTTTTTCTGTTTCCAGAATTGCTGTTCTTCTTCTCTTCGATCTGCCGATGGATTTTCAGGTGTTTGCAATCTTTAGATAAGCTATCTAGCTGATCTCCGACTAGCTGAAGTAGTCTCAGCCTGCTACTTCTCCGCCATCTTGACTCCTCAAAAATTTTTTATTTATTTATTTGACAGAGATTGACACAGCGAGAGAGGGAGCACAAGCAGGGGGAGTGGGAGAGGGAGAAACAGGCTTCCCGCTGAACAAGAAGCCTCATGCAGGGCTCGATTCCAGGACCCTGGGATCATGACTTGAGCCAAAGGTAGACACTTAACCTACTGAGCCACCCATGTGCCCCAAGAACACTAATAATTTTAGAATAGAGATCATATTTAAAGAACATCTCTCCATCCAGGTGATGCCATTTCAATCACAAGCAGTCTTAATACCTATTTGCCAGGCATCCAATAAGTAATACATTTTATTTATCCTTTGCAGACTGTAGTGAAATTATCATAGGATATTTGAATGCCAATGATGATTACTCTGAATTACACAATCATCACAGAACTCTCAAAGACAATTTTAGTTCTAGGTCATGCCACATATATCAAGTCACAAACATTGCAGAACTTTACTTTTCTTGTAAATGGACTTGAGATCATCATGCCTGTTGCATATTAACAGCTTAACACATTGTAGTTCAAACAGCTCTTCAAATATTTCCCATTTTCGTGGTCACCTAAGCAAATTTAGCAATTTTGTGCTTATTGCAATGGGACATAATTATAAAAAAGGGCCAATCCTTTGAAATGTTAATGGTAGGAAAACCTACTAGTTTTGAGAAGGGCTGGAAGGACAAAAACCAAACTAGAATACCTAGGGCATCTGCTGCCAGGTCGAGATTACTCGAAAAGCATTGGACTGTAGCATTTTTGTCTGAAAAATTATAATTTATTAACTAAATTATTTCCCTAAAACTATATTACTGGAAACTGATTTATAAACCTCTTAGAGAAGATCACTTTATTACTAAGGGGTGAAGACATATACAGCTGGCCTGGACAATGTGTTGTGGAAACCCCATTCATAATCAGTAGCCCTTTCTAGTTGATCTGATGAGTATGCTACATCATGAGGATAGATCTTTGGAGAATATCATTCTCCATGTTTCTGATGGGCACATCCAGAAGTTGAAGTTCTTTTTAGGATTCTCCTCAGTCTTTGGTAGGGGCTTCAATAAGTGACTGAGAGGTTGCTGAAGTAGCACTTGTTCAAGTAACCTTGAGCCAAGAGCCTGAAAGCTACCATATAAATTCTTAAACATTACTAAAGCCTGGAGAGGAAGAATATGCATATATGTTGAAGTCAGAGACTTTGCCAAGACAAGCATGGGCAGAGTGTCTTTAGACTGAGAAATTGGCTCAAATGCTACTTGGATCAGGCTGGGCTGTTTCTTTATTATTATTATTATTATTAGATTTATTTATTTTTGAGAAAGAGAAAGAGAACAAGGGAGGGAGATAGGAATTCCTAAGCAGACCCCATGCTGCTTGATGGGGCTTGATCTCATGACTGAGGTCAGGGCCCTGAGATAGCGACATGAGGCCAAACCAAGAGTCAGATGATTAACTGACGGTGACACCAGGGTGCCTCCTCGCTGGGCTATTTTAAATGAAGCACTCTATTCAAAATTTAATCCAGAGGATGATTTTCCACAGTTTTATTCAGTTATTAACATTTTCAAGACAATTTGAAATGAAGACAAGGGAATTTAGAGAGAAATCATAAACTGGATGGGGTGAGGCCTGCCATAGTTTTTGCAGCTAATATCAATGAATGTAAGTTGAAATTAATGAGGTTGAATTAACTTTACAGGTTTTTTGGAAAGCACAGCAGCAGTTCTTTTCCATAAAGATTTAAGAACCTACTACGAAGGAAAGGGTACCTTGATACCACATAAAATGAGGCTCTAAGTGTATATGTTGTGACTTTGAAAGTCTAAAGTGCCTGCAGATGGATTGTAATAGGAAGAAGTCCTTCAATTCCAGCTCTTGGAGAGCTGGGTAAACTAGAAAAACTTCTAAAAATAGGAAAGGGGGCAATACCATAAGCTTTCCAAGGGACACAGCAGGATAAGCTCATACATCACTGCCCTGTCCATGTTTATTCTCCCAAGTGAAGATGGAAGCAAGCATAAAAGAGTCCTACAGAGTGAGTTACAAGGGTTACAAGGAAGCACAGTGATAAATATTTCAGTAACAGTATCAGAACCACCTCCGATTACAGATTTTCTATGGATCAGGACTATGGGTTTTTATCTCAGAACCTGTTCATGTCTAGGTTGTGTGGTTGTTAAATTAGAATTTCCCTAAGAGCCCAGGGTGGCAAATGATAACATAGAAATCCTTGAATTATAAGAATTGAATTTTAGGGGTACCTGGGCTCCTCATTAGTTAAGCGTCTGCCTTCAGCTCAGGTCATGATCCCAGGGTCCTAGGATTAAGCCCTGCACCCTGCTTCTATGCTCACCGCAGAGAGCTGCCTGCTTCTTTTTTACCCCCTGTTTCTCTCCCTGCTCATTCTCTCTCTTCCTCTCTCTCTCTCTCTCTCAAATAAATACATACAATCTTTTAAAAAATTGAATTTAAAAAATCTTGAATGTACAGAGATATTCTTAAACTTAGACAAAAAGATCCCAAGATTTTAAAAGTCAATGAAAGGCTGTCTTAACTATCCCCATGCTCACTGGTTTCTTTAGGAAAGAAACGCGAAGACACAAGTAGTTACCTACCTCCCATGCTGAGAGGAAACTATCAGACTTCATATTAAATGTTAAGTCCTTTCATGTGAGATGTCTGATTCCCCAGCATATGGAAAGAGAGCCTACAAAGAAAACGCCAAGTCGGGAGTAATTGTCTTTTTCTTTTTAATAAATAGCATTTAAACCATGAATTTCTTCTTAGTGTTTTTTGGTCTTTTTTTTTTTTTTTAAGCCTCTTTCTACTCTACTCTTTAATTAGTGATTCTTAGCCTTGAAAATCCATATTTGCTTATGACTAGAAGGACTATTAGAAATACCAAGTAAGTCTCTCCCTTTCTTTCTGTGTAACACACAGACATCCTATCCCATAAAATTATAACATACCCTCCCATGCACACGTTCACACATCTTGGAAAACTACTGCTCTGGTAAACTCTTGTAACTTACTGAAGTATGTAATTTTATGTTGGAGTGCTGACAACACTGACTCCATCTTTGGTCATCCATCTTGTTCATGCCAGGGTAATAACCTCCCTTGAAGCTACATGTTCCAGATCCGTGGAGGTGAATGTATGTCCTTGACTGGAATGTGGGAAGGCATCTTCTGAACTTCTTTAAAGTGGTGCACAGAAGGTGCTATTTTAGGTAATTAGTAAAGATGATTGGCACAAAGAAATCTTCACTTCAGGTAATTGGTAGAGCTCGCTGACACACAGAAGACCCCACTTTAGATAACTGCCTTGTAGCCTCATCACCATGCCTCTTTCTCCATAAAAGCTGAGCATCCAGGTCCAGACTGGATAGAAAATAACTGTGGAAGATGGGAACAGAGAATGTCTGAGTACCACCTGGACCATCTGCCTGATTTTTCCTCATCGGTAAGTTACCCTGAATGAAACTCTGTGTAAATGGTAAAGAGTAGCTTGCTTTGTTTTTCAGTGTTAAAATGCCTTCTCAGTCTAGGGGATACTTTACTGACCTTCTTCCACCTTCTAACATTTTTTTTTTTTTTTAGGTTTATTGAGGTAGTGGAGAAGCTTAAACTTATTCTTAAATGAAAGCATATAAAAGCCTCCAGGTCTGGTATTATTTTACTCTACAGACGTACCCTACATCAGATTATTCAATCTTGAGGCCTGTTACTATCTGCATGCCATGTTCTGTCCATCTTTCTCTCACTCTGCTGCATAGATTCTGAACTCCACAGTCCTGTTTCCCACTACCTCCCCATACGTACGTGCTTACATACTTGTATGTAACAAGGCTATTTACAAGCCCACTTCTATGTCCTTTCCTCTATCTGAAAACAAAATGACTTTTGCTATAGATAGTTGACACTAATCAATATTTGTTGAGCTGAACTCAAACTGTCAAAATATACTTTGTTAAATTTATCTTGCTTGTTTAAAGTAACAAAACTTAACTGAAGTCTAGCTAATGTGTCTTAATTTATTTAGAATTCCACCGTGTGTGCATCTATTGACCATCCTATTACTTAGGCAGGAACTAGTTTTGTTTATTGAAGATTTCTATATTGCCCTGGCTGTTCTAATCTCTCTGCCCTCTTCTGTTCTCCTTCCTTGGAGTAGTCCTTCTCTTTGGATTTTGGAACTCTGGTGTCAATACTCCTCTTCCCTGACCTCATTCACTATAGAATTATATGATAAAGCTTTTTTTTTTTTTTTTTTTTTTTTTTTACTAACTCAGTAAGATATATGTCAAAAGACTTATATGAATGTCCTAGAAAAATTATTCAGGTGAGTATTTATCCTCTCAGGTAGTATCATTATAGTCTCAGTAATAGTGTAGGATCATCGACTTATTGTCCTTGCTGCCAGGAACAATGATTCTCTAGCAAAATAACCTTACTAGTAAATAAGTCTGTTGTTAATCTGAAGTTATAGAATAGGCACATAAATAATATTTTTTTCAGGTATTAGAAAAAAGTATACATCTTCACCAGCTATGCTAAAATTTAAGGCTAGGTGTCTATTTCATTCTTTACAGGAAAAAAAAAAATTGAGAAGGCTAGGATCCACAAATTAAAAGAATTATAAATACATAAAGTTAACATTTATTTAGTTTTAAAAAAAAAAAAAATCCTTACAAGTTGCTCTTATTAGTTATCGTGAGAAAACTCCAACATTGGTAAGACATAAAACCAACTTTGTTGTAGGTTAAGGGCACACACACACAAAAAAAAAACCCCAATGCCATTTGTGATTTGCTAACTTTGGTGGAGTAGGATAAGGGAACACATGAATTTCTAAAGGAAAGGAGGCATTAGAAGGAGAAGTCAGAACCAAAAAGTTCACCGTTGACAATATTTCGGTATACTAAAAGAAGTTTCAGATTCGAGGTTGCATCTCTTTGTGTGTATTGTCAGTTCTTCAGCAATTATTAAAACCATGCTCTAGGGTTTGTCCTTTGTAGATACAAGGTGTTCAAGTTCAGTGAAATTCAAAGTCACTTCTAGTGCAGTGAACTTTGGTTCAAAGAGGACAAAAAAGTAACACCACCAAAACCCAAAAACACAACTGACACCCTAAAGCCAATTGACTTCAATGATGGGATGGAAGGTGTGAAATCTCTGCTTGTTTAGTGCCCCCACACCTTCTCCAAGCTCACGCTAGGAATTTTATAACATTAGGCAGCTGTTTTGTGAGACGATGGTGACAAACTCAAAGAGGACTGGAGTAGAAGAAATTAAGAGAATGCCTTTCACCTCTTTGTACTATTGGGGAGTATATTACTCTGTACTAAATGGTTAAAAGAGGAAAACGGCAGGGGGGAAGTGTTGCATAACTTTGGTCGGATACTGCCAAAATAACAAATAGGAATAGTATAAATTAACCATTTTTGTGTTTGATTTTGGAGAAATGATGGCAGTTGTTGACAAAAATGACTCAAATAAGTTGTTAATAGTCACTGTTGTATTATCTTGCTAGAAATACAGTGACAAGGAAGAAAATAGTGGCATTCAGATATTCTTTTATGCCACAAGTGAACAGAGAAATCTTTCTCAGTTTTTAGGCACTGAAGGAGGTAGGATTTACTTCAAGTAGTCTTTGAACATTTTTTTTCAATTATCTCAATACACTTGTTTCTTTGACAGCTGAGAATTTGACTTTCTGGAACCTTCTATTCGAGATGAGTTGGCTCACCAATGCCTAAGCTTGAAAGATAATACATGAAGCCAAACATTTTTTTTCAAGTTAATGATGATAAAAAAATGACTGTTTCAGCAACTAAACTGACAATAGACAAATGTCCTTATTCAGTGGTACTAATTCAATAAACATTTATAGAGTAAAAAAGGCCAAGCCCAGTGTTAGGTAGGTTACAGCAAAGTAAAGATTTTTTTTTTAAAAGATTTTATTAATTTGACAGAGAGAGAGAGAGAGAATAAGCAGGGGGAGCAGTAGAGGGAAGGGGAGAAGCAGACTCCCCACTGAGCAGGGAACCTGAAATGGAACTCAATCCTAGGACCCTGGGATTGTGATCTGAGCTGAAACCAGATGTTTAAGCAGCTGAGTCACCGAAGCACCCCAATATAAGGATTTTTGACATAGTGTCTGAACTAAATGAAAATAAACACCGAAGTCTCATGGAGAGGATCCATTGATTTGTGCGGTTGAATTGAGATACAACTAAAGGAACATTCCTTGTGGCTAAGAGATACTGTAATTATATCAAAGCCATAAAATCAATTACAATCTACCCTAATTATGTCACTGAAATAGCTCTGGAAATTCATGTTATTAAAGACAATGTTTTGCCTTGTTTTCTTATTTTGTTAGGTCTATTTGCAGCATTTAATGTGTTTACCACTTTACTTCAAAACAATCCTTTGGTTTTTATACGTCAGTGCCTTCATTTACATTTCTCATTGTTCCCATACAGTCTCAGAAGCTCCTCTTCTACTTAACAACACCCTTAAAGTACAGCAAGTGGCTGTGTATTTTGGGGTCCAGAATTTGACAGCCTATTCCTTGCCCTAATGGAGCTGCACCTCTTATGACAAGGCATGGACTGGCAGGGATGCAAGAGGGGAATGAGGCAATGGGGTAACCACCTGGAGACCATGGTCTTCTAAAACAAACCTGTTAGGACCCTAGATATTTTATCTTCTAAAGACTCTCTAAATCAAAATACCCTATGGGTCTCTTCTTAGTATTTATTCTCCCAGATATGGCCTGTGCTGCTATATGCACATTTGAGGGTTTGAGAAGTAGCCAACGAATAGCTGTTTGGGGAAAAGGAAGCAAACAGACCACATTGTTACAGGCAAATGTTAGCATCATCACTTGCATGCATATGAGCATCTTATGGTATGGAAAGAAGGCACAAGTGTCACCAGAGAAAGGTTGGGACATGGACTTGGTTCCCTTTCTCACCCCAGAAATGCACAAGAAACTGGTAAAAGTGGGTGCTTCCAAGGAGGAACATCTATCCAAAGGAAAAAAACCCAAAAGGCCCAGATGATTTCAATGGCAAATTGTACCAAAATTTCAAAGGAAAAAAAATAATAATCATGGTCCTTTGACTTTTTTAGAAAATAACAAACTGTGGATCATTTATTTATTGTTTGATTTAATATACTGATTAATTTATTAGGGTTATTATGCCTTATTCTTATATAAATCATTGAAAATAGAGCAAAAAATATAATGGGCCAATTTCCTGTGGCAAAAAGCAGAAAGCAAATGCATGTAAACTGAATTGACAGTAATTTTTAATTACCAAAAACTGATTAAATAAGATAGATTCCAAAATTGTAATACTTGATATTTGACAACATAGTAAGAGTGAGGACCCATAAAAGTAGGAAGAATGCAGAGTTTTGCTTATTTAGAGGAATCAATCAAGGAAAATAGAAATCAACAATCAACATAGTATTGAAATTTAAGGTACATACTATTTTGCACTAAAATGTAGCTCATAATCTAAAGGAAGATTACCACTACTCTTCCCTCTAGTATCTCACACACACACACACACACACACACACACACACACACACACAGCATTGACTTGTAATTCTCACATTAAAAATTTAATAAGAAAACAAAAAAATTAAGAAAGAAACAAATGAGGAAGGAAGGAAGAAGAAAGAGAGGGAGGGAGAATAAGGCACAAGAATTAGAAAGGAAAACAAAGTGAAAATGAAAGAATCAATGAACAACTGTTAGTATTAATAAAATGGTTAGCAAGATTGTTGATATTTGTTAGTGTTAGTATTGAACCATCAATAGACTCCCCAGACAAAAGGAACAATACAAAAATAAAACTTAAATATTACCTTATACGTGTCCCATCAAAGTAGCAAAAACTTAATCTAAGAAAGACAGGGTTGTGAAAAAACCTTTACATTCTGAACAAAATTAATGAAGATACCATTAAAAACAGGGTAACTATTATAATTTATGGAAAAATATTCCATGATTTAAACAAAAAGCCAGTGAAATGCTACCTCAGTCTTCAAGTATTTGATAAGCTAATCTTCAATTCATAAAGTATAAGAGTGAGGAACAGCCAAGATAATTCTGAAGAAAAATAGGAGGGGGAGTTTAACCTATGCAATACTAAGCCCTATAGTTAGACTAAAATAAATTAAACGTTATTAACTAAAACACAGTCATGAATCCAACTCATGAGTATGTAGAGATGTTGGTTTCTAACATTTTTTGTGTTTTTCTGACTGCATACCCATGCGGCAGTTACATAAGTTTCTCTGTTCTGTGTCCTTGGCAGCTAGATACAGAAGCTTGAAGGGTTTCAGATTCATCTCCTCTTGCAAGACTCTGGGTAGTTTTATGTTCATTTAGCAGAATATATAAAACATCTGGTTTTTCTATTTTTGGAGAAAAGCAAGTGATACTCAGTGCTTACCTATTCATTATTGGGAGTGGACACAAAATGGTAGTATTCTGTTTTTTTGTTTCTTTTTGTTTTTGTTTATTGGTTGGAATAATTTTGAATAATGTCATGACCTTCTCTTATTTGTATCTATAAGGTTTAGCACATACAGGAAAGGTAGGGTAAATGTTTAATTCTGTCCCTTGATTTTTCCCACATTTCAATATGATAAATTTATTCCCCTTCACCTCTGAAAATGACCAATTATTATTATGAACTTATAGATTTAAATATACTTGTTGTCTTTAATCTATCTATTGTAATTTTTATCCATTTTGAAGCTTAAAATGTCACATAATAGGTAAATGGGAACACTTTCAAGTTGGCTCTTGTCTTATTTTCTCATGACCCTAGTTGAATTTAATACCTTGATATTTCTATCTAGTATATCAAGATGTATGCTTATCTTGAACATTTCTGCCCCAGACCTGAGCCAATGATTTCTTCAAAAAGACCTAATAATATATTTTGATAGAAAATGATATTGCATGTCAACTGTTTGGGCTCTATGAATGTTCATTGCCACCACTGCTTATTAGTTCTGGAACTTTTCAGTGAAGAAATCTTAGGAACGTTATATACATATAAGACCTATAAAACTCATATCATATAAAACTCATGTTTTACATATACAAATCCAGGACCATGTGGGTTTTACTTACTCTCTTTTATAATATATTACTATCTTCTTTCTTCCACAAATATTTACACAAAAAATCTCCCATAATTGCCAATGATAGAAGGAATAATGAAAAAAAAAGATATCTCTGATTACTCATTTGCTTAAGTACTTAAAAAAAAAAAAATACAATCTCCATGGGGCGCCTGGGTGGCTCAGTGGGTTAAGCCGCTGCCTTCGGCTCAGGTCATGATCTCAGGGTCCTGGGATCGAGTCCCGCATCGGGCTCTCTGCTCAGCAGGGAGCCTGCTTCCTCCTCTCTCTCTCTCTCTCTGCATGCTTCTCTGCTTACTTGTGATCTCTGTCTGTCAAATAAATAAATAAAATCTTAAAAAAAAATACAATCTCCTGAAATAATAATACACTACTAATACCATCACTAAATTACTGAAAATAGTTAAATTTTTTACATATGCTATACCTATTCTCCTCCTTGATATTTAGGTATGTATGTATAGATGATCATAAAGATAATATCTATATTTTAAAATATTATCTTTTTCATACTTATATAATATTGCCTCTTCTTTTAATAGTCCATTTTATTTATATATTTCATGATTATTTGCCATATATTTAATACTCAACACCAATCTTTATGTTGATGTCTTTTCTACTTAATATGGTTATCTAAAATTTTCTTCCTAGTAGATATTTAGAAAGATCACAGTAGAACAATATTGCCTAATAATATTCAGAGAATATATTTGGTAACAGTTTGTACCATTAAGAGCAATGTTGATTTTGGTTTAGTTATTGAATAAGTAGAAAGATAAATAGATAAAACAAGACAAATTTTTATTAAACAATATATCCTATGATATGTAGAAGAAATTTACATAGTCTATTCTATTTTGCATTTTTAATACATGTGTGAAATCAATGAGGCTGATTTCACTATCCACAGTGGGGTGAGATTCTGAAGTGCACATCATGAAATGACATAAAGTGGTGCCTGAGTGGCTCAGTCAGTTAAGCATCTGACTTTTGCTTTCAGCTCAGGTCATGATGATGGTAGGTTGCATGATCAAGCTCTGCACAGGGCTCCATAGCCAGCGGAAGTCTGCTTGAAGATTCTTTCTCTCACTCTCCCTCTGCCCCACCCCACCCCAAATAAAGAAATAAAATCTTTAATTAAAAAAAAAGAAGAAGAAATGGCACAAAACAGGATAACCATTCTCAACCTGCAAAATCAAACATACAATGACAATAAATACAGTTCCATTATCTCTTATATAGTCAATCTATTTCCGTCCCATGTCCACTTCGTATTCCCTTTGCTATTCTTATATTTCTCCTTCAATTCTCTCCATTTTCCCTCCCACACACACGCACTGAATTCTCTTGTAGACTTCTATAAAACATAATGTGTTAGGAAACTTAAGTCACAGAAAACACTGTGACTATAAGAGGTACTTTTCAGGGAAATACTGTAAAATAGCCAGAGAGAGCACATAGCTTTGATTCTCCTGCTACAGAATGACCTAAAACTTCTGTGACATAGCCTCACATGCTATATTAGGTTAAGAGAACATCATATGGATGTTATATAAACCCCTTACAGGATTTCTAAGGTTAGTTCAGTATTTAGATCTTTTTTAACATAAAGTTATTAGAGCTTGCTTATATTCAAAATGGGTTGCAAAATGTGTCCTATGAGACAGAATTAACTATAAAAACTTGAAATTTACATCTCCTTACTTTAAGAGGTTTAAATTATCAAGATAATATTGCACTAAAAAAAGTTTTACACTTATACGTGATAGAATGCCAAAATATATGACCTGTTAACAGAGCAGTAAGTGTGCTTCCCTAAATGTGTAGTCTATGTCATTAGGTCACTGAAGCCATTAAAATGTGCAGACCACGTATTGAAATTAAAGCCTCTCTTAATCTTTTTTATGATCTCACTGGATTTTTATGTGCCATCTACTTTTTTTTTTTTTTGAAACAGCTAACTGAATTCTACCAAAAAAAAAAAAAAAGTAAACACCTTCACCCCAGAATTTCACTTTTTTTTTTTTTTACAAATTCTCATTACTGCAAGTTAATGCACACTCTTATCTTCAGAGCTTATTAGTATGACTTCTACTAGTTAATAACCCTTATACCCTATAACTGAAAACTTTCTGATTAAAGACATCAGCATGTTAATACTATTCTAAACACACATTCCAATTATCTTCCCTATTACTCATAGAACCAGGGGAAACCAAAAGAGCACTTTTCTTCAGGCAGTGGACAGAAGGAAAATGAGGTCGAATTCACTATGCAGTTGTCATGGGTCACTCACTTGCAGTGACCTAGTGTTGCTGCTTCTGTTGTTTCAAACCTAAGATGTAATGATAAAGATTTTTCTTGGGTAAAGTACGCTCTACACATAAGCTTTGCACTCCTACCATTCTTAATTTGTGTATCATATCCATGTGAAGAGTTGAAGGTTTAATTTGCATTGATTTAAATAAATTTCCCCTTGACTAGAACTTATTTTCCAAATGTCCTATTATCTTTCTCGTGGAAACATGTCTATATACTCTTTTTCTTGATTTTCATTCTGTATACATGTGATCATCAACATTAGCTATTTTATCTGGATATACTCATCTGTATTTACCTCAATCTACTGATGTTCGCATTCTAATTAAATTCATACCATCTCTACAATAGAGAATTCAAGCAGAACATATAGCTATTGCCATTAAATCCTAGCTAGAGATTGCAGAAGAGAAGTATCACCTATCTAAAGGACATTCTAGTCCTATGTTTGCATATAAACACATATTTTATTGCACAGAATTCTTATTATCCTCCTAGGAAAGCCCAAAATAAATTAAAGATATAAAAATCACTGATACAAGTCAGCTTCATACTTCAATCACAAACCAGTTTCTTTCTCTTTCTGATCTTATTTGCCTGGAGGTTCTCAAAAAGAAGTTTGGAGAATAAAACTTTATTTTCTCTGAACTTAAGGATATACTGCACATTTCTAGATAGCACATTGCTAGAACAAGTGTTATCTTCTATTTCTCTGATCTCATTTTACTAGGGCTTACAATTTCAGCCATATCACTAGGCAGATCTGTAAATACAAACCTCTATTCTCATGTTTAAAACTCATTTTTCTTTTTTGGCCCAGAAAAGGAATATGTTTTTTACTTGGCCCCATAACCCACTCCTAATGTCTACTCCTACTTTGGTTTTTATAATTCATAGTAAAAAGGACTAAAATACCCATGGTATGTACTGTTTATAAGTCAGGTAATATAAAGAACTATTCATGATATGAAATGATTCCCTGTCCCACACCATTCCACCATCAGTGCTTCTCCTCAAGGGTGAAAATTTTAGCCATTTTCTCTCTTTGTAACCTCTAAAACTTTAAATATTCATCTTTTTTCTGCATCAACTGTGGATACTATCTAGTCTCCTTTATAAAATATAATACTCATCTGCTTCTTTAAGTACCTCTCTCAGATTTTATTTTATTTTTTTTCTTTTAAAGATTTTATTTATTTGACAGACAGAGATCACAAGTAGATGGAGAGGCAGGCAGAGAGAGAGAGAGAAGCAGGCTCCCTGCCGAGCAGAGAGGCCGATGCGGGACTCGATCCCAGGACCCTGAGATCATGACCTGAGCTGAAGGCAGCGGCTTAACCCACTGAGCCACACAGGTGCCCCCCTCTCTCAGATTTTAATAGTTGCATTATTTCTTCTTTCAGTTAGCTTTGGAACTTCAAATATACAAAATAGCCATCATTATTTCTTCCTTTACATAGTACTTCTTACTTCTCCCCTACATAAAATAGAGCTTTTCTATGTCTACCTTTTCCTCTATCCCTTGAATCCAATTTTAAATTGCAACTTTTGATAGATAGGTCATCTAGATTATAGATGTGCACAAAATGCTAATGCTTAGAGAAGAAATCTGAGAGATCAATACTCACAAGCATTTGAGCATTGATTAATATATAGCCATTACCCTCCAAGGCTGAGGAAAGGGAAGGAAAGCAGGAAAAAAAAAAAAAGAAGAAGAAGAAATAGAAATAAGAAAAGAAAGAAAATATTAGGACCAGGGTAAGAAAGCAAAGTGTCAAGAAAAGCTAATACAGCCATTGTTCTAAAGCAGCTTGATATTTCCACTGTTTGTAAAACTGGTATTTGGACTTTATAAAATAGACATGTCTCTAGAATATCTCTGGTTATCAGATTTCAAAATTCAATGAAAGTTTCTAATCCCAATGTCTACCTACTGTAGATAAAACTAACCCAGCAATCCTTATCCAATATTAGAAGTCTGAAAAAAGAAATTTTCTGGATAAAAATACCATTTAATATAGTGCCCACTACTTATTTATTTTTTTTTAATTTTTTTTTTTAAGATTTCATTTATTTATTTGACAGAGAGAGATCACAAGTAGGCAGAGAGGCAGGCAGAAAGAGAGAGAGGAGGAAGCAGGCTCCCTGCTGAGCAGAGAGCCCGATGTGGGGCTCGATCCCAGGACCCTGAGATCATGACCTGAGCTGAAGGCAGCGGCTTAACCCACTGAGCCACACAGGCGCCCCTAGTGCCCACTATTTAAAACTTGATGATTCATATAACATTTTTTTAAAATGAAAGAAATACAAAGAAAAAAGAAAATGTATCTCACATCAAGAGAAGAAATGTGTGAAATAAGCAGAACGAGAAATGGCCCAGATGTTGCTGTTATCAGGCTCATTTATATTAAAGTATCTACTGGAAAAGGATAAGGTTACATATGTGCATTTTTTTTCAGCAAAGAGGTGGATAATATAAAAAAGAACTAAATAAAAATGCTATACTGCTATACCTGAAAATATTATATCAGAGATTGTCTTATGGCCATAGCAAAGATGAAAATCTATAAATTTAAAGAATGCATAAAAGAAATTTTATCAATTCAATTAAAATATATAAATACATGGTACTCTTTAGGACAATATCAAATGATCTAAAAGTTGTATAATTGAAATCCCAGAAAAAAGGAGGAAAAATACATAGTTGTTCAACAATTTTCCAAAATAAAAGAAATACCTCAACCACCAGTAACAAGAAATCAAGTGAACCCCTAAAATGATAAACAGAAAAAAAAATACAGTCAGAGACATCATGGACAAACTACTAAAAAACAAAGATGAAGAGAAAATCTTAAAAAATGTCCACAGGAACAAAAGGGCTTCTCATCAGAATCAATGGAGGTTAGAGGACACTGGAAATACATATTTAGGTAGTGTAAGAATATCAGCAGTGTACAATTATCCTATATCCAGCAAAAAAATGTTTCCCTCAAATGAGGGTAAGTTGAAAATGTGAGAATTTTTATACAGCCTTCTAGAGATTCCATATATGTTAAAGAAAAAAGAAATAAATAAGTGCTTTCAAGCTGAAAGAAAGAAAGCCAAATCTTCAGGGAAGAATGAAGAATCTATAATAGGTAAATATAAAAGAACATAAATTAGACCTACTAAAACCTTCATAACAAACTGTTGACTGTTTAAAGTAAAAAGTATATGCACTATTGAATTTCTACTATATGCAAATGTGACATGTGATACTGTAGTAAAAAGAGTAGGAGCACAAGAAGAAAAAGCACAGAGCTCAACAGTTCTTACATTACTTACAAAGTAGCTGAATATACTCTTCAACATTGATAATAATATAAAGGTAGATATTGTAACTTCTAACATAGATATAATGTAGATATACATTAGATATATATATATATATTAGATAGATATAATACAGATAAAAAGAAATAGTTGTATAAGTACATGATTCAGTAAAATTAAGCATAAAAAAGAACAAACCAAAGAGAAAACAAATACCAATATATTAGATTGAATTTAGCAATAATTACATTAATATTAATTTACGGATATTAAATAGTATATGAGTAATAACTTTATGCTAACAAATTTTATGTCTTAGACAAAATAACATAACTATAAGATAGAACATTTAAAGAAATGAAAACAAAGAGAAAACCTGAAAAATCCCTAAATTTGTTAAATATAGAAATACTATTTAAAAGTCTTTACTATCACTCTGACCTTCCATACCCATAAATGTACAAACACATACTTTCACTCATTACAGTCCCAAATATCATCACTGGTAAATCTTTTCAATCATTTATTGAAGAAATAATGTCAATATTATAAAAACCTTTTTTTTTTTCCCTAAGTTGCTAACACTTTTAAGTCATTTCAGGAGGTCAACATAACCTAATAGCAAACCTGAAAAACATAACTCCCCAACTACAAAAAAAAAAAAAAAAAAGACTAAGATAACCTATAAACATATAACCAAAAATATTTTAGAAATATTACCAAATTGAACCCAGCAATACATTAAAAGAATAATGCCTCATGACCAAGTACATTAAATGTCATCAAAATTAAAAACTTAAGCTAAAAATTCATTATGATGATGAATGGAGAAGTCATAGTTTAAAAGCATATATTTAAAACATTAGAGCTGACAAAGATAGCTTAGCTCCCCCATATCTAGATATTTAAACCTATCTACGTATGTGTCATCTATTTTTGTATATCAATAATAAAAGACCATATAGAAATATGGGCAAAAGATTTGTACAGACATTTCACAAAGAAAGACATTGAAATGGCCAACAAGCACATAAAAAGATTAAACAAATAAAAATCTGTTATTCTGTGTCCACTAAAGGAATAAGAAAAAATAAGAATATTTTCTTTTAGTTAGGATAATTCTTCTAGAAAGGTCATATATAATAAAATAAAGATAATATGTGTTTAGTTATACTATATTATTTTATCAGGAAAGTAAAACAAAACAAAACAAACAAAAACACGTTATCACTACATCTCTTACAAGCCAAAATGGCTTGAAAAAATACACTACCAAATATTGCCTAAGACATAACCAAAACTACCATATATAGTTGTTAAAATAGTAAAATGGTATCTAGAGGCTTGGGAAATATTTTTAGTGGTTTCCTTTAAATTAAACACTTAGATAATTAAGATGAAAAAAAGAAAAAAGCAATCCTACTTATTTATCCAGAGAAATAAGAATAGAATCTTAGACCCATGAAAAATTAAGACAAACAACAAAAATGTATACCATAAATGATCATGGAAAGTATATGAATTATAGCTGAAAACTGAAAACAACCTAAATGTCTGTCAACAGGTGAATGGACAAACTGTAGCTATCCACTCATTGAATACTATTTGACAATAAAAAGAGATCAACAACTAATACCCCAGCATGTAAGATTCTCAAAAATATTTTGTTGAGTAAGAGTTACAAAAGTGTATATATTTTATGACTTTTTATGTATATTTCTGTTTCAAACAATGATAGAAATAATGGTATAAATCAAAAGAGTAAGCAGTTGATTGGAGTTAAGATACAGCTTGAGTTGACTGACAAGGAGCACTTAAGCATGAGGATGTGTTACAATGTGACACATATATATATACATTTTTTCAAAATCCATGTAATTTTCTCTTAAGCTCTGTACATGCAGTGTATATAAATTATACCTCAAAATAGAAAGATATAAACATTATTGATCATTTTTATGATTGTGTAAACGTCATTTACTGCATAATCACTTGTATACATCATTCTACTGCAGTGATATGACCTCTGTGATAATTCTGGTTCCCTCAATTATCCCTGCCTGAATTAGTGTTGTCAAATGTCACTTCTAGATCAATTTTCTCTCATATTTTTTAATAGTGTCCAGCCTTTGCCCTACATTATGAGACATACTTTCACCTTGTTTTATTTTGAGGTTTAAGTGATTGACAGTTTATAATTTCAATTCATAACATCCTTTATATTATTTTCCTTTTACAGTAACTTATTCTTATTTCATGGTTGAAATATATTTTTAGGGGCACCTGGGTGGCTAAGGCCACTGGGCATGTGCCTTTGGCTCAGGTCGTGGCCTCAGGGTTCTGAGATCAAGTCCTGCATTTGTTCCTTCGTCAGCAGGGAGTCTGCTTCTCCCTCTCCCACTTCTACTGCTTGTGTGCTCTCTCCCTCTCTTTCTCTCTCTTTCTCTCTGTCAAATTAAAAAATAAAATCTATTTTAAAAAGTAATTAAAAAAAGAAATATGTTTAAAAATTTCTCTGCAAGTATTGAAACCAAATCTTTTCGTTCCCTACTGGTCCTTTGTTCTTGTTTTATTGTTTTGATTTGGCTTGGTTTTTAATTAGTTCTCTTTCTTACTAGTTTTCTTTATATACCTGTTGATATTGAGGTTCCTTGCATAAATAAAAGAGAGAACCACATTGATTTTTCTCACTTCTTGGGTTATGAGCCCTCTGCTCTACTTCTGTTTTACTATTGGGTTTCTACCTACAATCTAGTGGTGACTGAAATTCTGAATGGAATTTGTATGTTTGTCAGGCTTGCTACAATATAAACTTTGCTTAATCATCACTGTGCAGAGAATTGCCTGACTGCATAGAGGCCCATAAAATGTCAGAATAAACTCCCATTAACAATGGTTAAAAAAGGACCTCCAAGTAATTTTGGTTTTCTTTTATTCTTGGATATAAATATCAGACTGCTCAGCTCTCTTGGTGGAGTGCTGAGGGCCCACTGGAGAAAATTTACTGGAGATAAATATTCTTTCTTTCTTTCTTAATTGAAGATTTTATTTATTTATTTGACACAGAGAGAGAGATCACAAGTAAGCAGAGGCAGGCAGAGAAAGAGGTAGAAGCAGACTCCCTGCTGAGCAAAGAGCCCAATGCAGGGCTCGATCCCAAGACCCCAAGATCATGACCTAAGCTGAAGGCAGAAGCTTAACCCACTAAGCCACTCAGGCGCCCCAGGAGATAAGCTTTCAACAAGTTCATTCCTTTTCTCTGCTCCTTACCCAGCTCTTAGGCTGTCCACTTTCCTGTTTTTCATTGGGAAGATCAGCTCCAAATTATACTGTTAGCCTCTTCCTGTTCTATGTATCTGTAGTTTTGTTTCTTGTTACATTTTACTTCTAGAAAGTTGCCAGCATATATTCATCTTGATTCACCACCACTCCCATCTCAGTGAAGGATGTCAAGAGAAACATATGTGTTCCATCCGCAGTTTTCAAGAAAAAATAAAAAGCCTAGCCTACAGGATTTAACAAACTGTGTAATCTCACTTACTATCATCAGAGTTCATGTCACCGTAATAGTCTCAAAATAATTAACAGAAAACTATTTTTCTATCTAATGAAATTGCATCAAAATTTATTGAAATTATGCTTTTAGATAAATTATTTTACTTCTCTAAGCCAATTTTCATAATTTGTAAGTAGATAGAATTATAGTTCTGACTTCATAGAGGGGTTGATAGGATTCAATTAAATGATGCATATAAAGAAATTTAACATTCTGCCTGGCATTCACTAAGCTTTCAACACATTTTAAACATAAATATTGTAATGCATATTTGCATTAAGAATTTGCAAAATTCTTTCGGATTTAATAACACACTAACATGAACATTTGCTGGGGCACCAGGGTGACTCAGTCGGTTAAGCATCTACTTTCGGATCAGGTCATGATCCCAGGGTCCTGGGATTCAGCCCTGTGGCTGCTCAGAGTGGGGTCTACTTCATCTTCTCCCTTTGCTCCTCACCTTCACTCATGTGCTCTGTCTCCCTCATAAATAAATAAAATCTTAAAAAAATATAAAAAAATAAAATGAACATGTGCCTATTCCTTGATGTCTTTCTATCCTAATTTGTGCTTGTAGGCAACAGTTAATCAACAATAATATTGTTTATCATGCATTCATCTATTTTAAACTTGGTTAATCATCCCCCTCGTGGATAATCTCAATGTAGTTGGAATTCACTGTCTCACTACTTAGGGGATTTGTCACAGTTTACTTACTTTGCCATTTCTGGCTTATGACTAAATTTTAAAAATTTGAGACTAACATATTAGTTAATAACACTGAATTCTCCAAATACACCCAATAGGTCCTATCCTAAATGCACCCAAATCTTCCTGCTACATAATAAGAAGGCCTTCATATGGAATATGCAACATAATAAGTTTGTCAGTGATGATTAATTCCACATGACAGTAATATTTTAGCTATAATTGAAAACATTGTGCATGCTACAATTTCGTTGATTTGTTTGTTCCTGAGCATAACTTTTGAGTTAATTCGTTGCTTTATTCTAGTCTTAAAGTATAATCAAGACTCAAACCAGTAACTCTATCAAATGGAAAGAATTAAACCAGTGTTTTTTTTTTTTTTTAAGATTTTATTTATTTGTCAGAGAGAGAGAGGGAGCGAGAACAAGCACAGGCAGACAGAATGGCAGGCAGAGACAGAGGGAGAAGCAGGCTCCCTGCTGAGCAAGCAGCCCGATGTGGGACTCGAACCCAGGACGCTGGGATCATGACCCCAGCCGAAGGCAGCTGCTTAACCAACTGAGCCACCCAGGCATCCCAGAATTAAACCAATGTTAAATGGCAAGGACTATGCTAGGTTTTATGAAAAAAATGTTTTTAATATCTGAAGTGTAAACATGCCTTTAGTTTATCTTAACCTAAACTCTGAGCCTCTCGAGCTGTTACCATCTGAGAACTTATATAATACTTGAACTAAAAAATATCCTGGAGACTTTGTAATGGTATTTCACTTTTCTTTATGAATATAACATATGCTTACTAAATAAAATGTTGAAAATCAAAGTAAAATCACTTGTAGTTCATGACTGAAAAACAAACTTTAAATGAATCAAGTGAGAAAGAGAATACATAGTAACAGTGCAGGAAAGCATTCTAACTAATAATCAATTAGAGACAGGATAGATAATGTGATTCAATTCACAATAATTAGAAGCTCATAAATAATCTAGCCAAAATAACATAAGTGTAAAGGATCTTCATAAAAAGAAAAACAGTAACAATTAAATATATATATATATATATTTTTTAAGATTTTATTTATTTATTTGACAGAGAGAGTTCACAGTAGACAGAGAGGCAGGCACAGAGAGAGAGGGAAACAGGATCCCTGCTGAGCAGAGATCCCGATGCGGGACTCGATCCCAGGATCCTGAGATCATGACCTGAGCCGAAGGCAGCGGCTTAACCCACTGAGCCACCCAGGCGCCCAACAATTAAATATATTGAAAGACACAAGCAACTTGTTGAATAAAGAATCTTGTCACTTGCCTTTTCATCCTGGCAAAGGATCAGGAAAATTTTAAATAATGATGCTAGTAGCTGCCAATGCTTTGCTTTACTTTCAATAAAAGTTAATCTAATATTTCACTTTTTATGTATGATAGCTTATTGGGGAAGATGAAAAACTTTTAAAAATAATTTTGGGGACTTATTGTAAGATATATATTTGTCCTTTAAAAAATAGTTGGTGCTATTTTTGTTGGTTTGGTTTTATTTTAGAAATAGTGTGATAGGGGCACCTGGGTGGCTCAGTGGGTTAAAGCCTCTCCCTTCAGCTCAGGTCATGATCCCAGAGTCTTGGGATCCAGCCCCACATCAGGCTCTATGCTCAGCAGGGAGACTTCCCCCTCTCTCTCTTTGCCTGCCTCTTTGCCTACTTATGATCTCTGTCTGTCAAATAAGTAAGTAAAATCTTGAAGAAAAAGAAGGAGGAGAAGAAGAAGGAGGAGAAGAAGGAGGAGAAGAAGAAGAAATAATCGTGTGATAGCTTTTATTATAGTTCCCAGGTATATACTCTGCCTCCTGTAAGAGGATTTGTCCCAACTCAATGCCACATGATATTTGATGCTTCTTTCTTTTCCTTTTTATTTATTTATTTATTTATTTGACATAGAGAGAGAGAGAGATCACAAGTAGGCAGAGAGAGGAGGAAGTAGGCTCCCCGCTGAGCAGAGAGCCCAATGTGTGGCTCGATCCCAGGACCCTGAGATCATGACCTGAGCCGAAGGCAGAGGCTTAATCCACTGAGCCACCCAGGCACCCCTATTTGGTGTTTCTTGTGAGAGGAATGTATACTGCCCCATTAATGGTACTCATGGATTTGTGATGTGATCAGTTGTATCAGGAAACATGATATATGTTTCCTCAGATACCACTATATGAACAGAAGTTTCAAAAAAATCACAAATTTTCATCACTTCTCTTATGTTTTTTGTTTTGTTTTGTTCTGTTTAGTTTTTACCCTCTTCCAAGAGAATAGCAAGCCCCAAATAGGCTGCTCTGCCAGTCTGGATTTTGGAAAGAAGAGAACCCCAGGGACACATTTGAGCAAGACATAAATATTTGCTGTAAATTGATAAGATTTTAGAGTAGTCATGACAGCTATATATATAGTTTTCAAACTTTTCATAAACTTCTTACCACCAATGAAGAAAAACAAATTTGTGTATTGTTTCAACATGATATTATCATGATTCTATATTTTCCTGAATCAAATCATACTTACTTCTCAAGGTTAAATGACAATTTGGCATAATAAATGTTCCTATTAAGTGTTGACTTACACACTATAAGTGTTGACTACAATTTGCTAGTATTGTGTTTTATTTAGACTTTTCCCCTTTCTAAAGATATTGGGTCTGGGTCTACTGCATTTTGTTTTATCATTATCAATGTCTAAAACTGATTGACAAACTTCCTATATTTTTCTATATTCCAAAGGAGTCTATATATCCTGATATCCTGTATTAATTAAAATTGGGAAGTTATCTTGAAAATTATAATTGTCTTCATTAAATTTCTAAAATTTTCTTTAGCTTTAGACAATATTCAAAAGTGTAAGTGTTAAGTATTTTAAAAAAACTTCATAAGAATGTGCTTTCTAATTTTTGGTAGACTCCCAAAAATGTGACCTTTTGCTCATCTTGTGCAAAACTATGTTTCTTGAGACATTCATCTGTAGATCCTTGCCATTTAATTTTGTCTACTGTCTCCTTCAGCTGTTTCTGACACAAAGTATCTTCTATCTATACCTGTCCCTTCTCCAATTCTCTCTCTCTCTCTCTTTTTTTTTGGAGGGGGAGGTATATATTTCTTTCATTCTTTTCTTAAATTTTACCATGTTTTTCAGTGGTGAGGATTTCCAAGGATTTACCAAAGATTAAAAAGGTAACCCCATGTGTTCAGATTGCCACAGTTACTAGAATTATTTTCATAAGTTTTATTCTTCCTTTCAAGGCCCAGTTTAAATAACACATTTTCTGTGCTAGATCCCTTGAAATTCCAAAGTAGAACAATTACTTTTTCTTCTGTGCTCTTCTAGTTCTTTGCTCATTATGTTAATATAGCAATCACTATATTATATTTTAGTTACTTTTAAACATATTTATCCTTTTTCCAAATTGTGTTTTACTTTGTAACATCTTATTCATTATAGAACACCATCTGGCATATGGTAGGTGCTCAGTCAATTTTTGCTAAATTTAATTGGAATTCAGGAAATTGGCACCCATCATCCTCATCCTCCCTAAATTATTAGGTATGAGTTGGCTCCAACTGAAACTCAAATGAGTAGATGGGGTAAGAGAACTTTTCTTCCAATTTCTGGGAGGGGATATTTGATTTAATATTCAAGGGCAATATTTTTCTTTGCTTTGATTTCCGCAAGTATAAATTTAAAACATATGACCTACATTGGAATGTAAAGTATTAAAAAAAGAAGAAACAAATACTTCTGCCTATGACCTTAAAAGCATATATATTGTGAAGTACCTTTCTGAGAACATGATTCAAATATATGAAAGTGGAAGGAGCATCTGAGTATCTCAATCAAAAGTCAGAGGCCTTATTAAGGCCTGTCTCTTGGGATTAAAGTAGGTGTGGGGTGGGTAATTTGTCCATGGCAACCAGTCTCCAGGCTTCACTAGAAGGGTTACTGTGAAGAACATTATGTACTTTTTGGAATAGTCCTGTATATCATACAGGTCATTTTACTCTTCTTTTCCCTTTCTTCATTGTTATTCCCCAGTGTTAATGCCACACATTCAATAAAGCTTGGTTAACTATAACTCTGCTCTGGGAAATGAAGGATGTTCCTAAGTATAGAATAAGATCCTTGGAAATAGGGATAATGGCAACAATCTGGAGAAGATGATTGTAAGGTCTCATTCATTCAACCAATCAATCAAATATTTATCAAGCTCCTTATGTAAGTCAGGCACTGTGCTAGGGTAATAGAATTAAAGCACTGAACAAGGTAGACATGATTCCTATTTACAATCTACTTTGAGAGATAAGTATTAGACATTTGGTTTAACACCATATTTTTTTCTGATTTTGAAGGTTTTCTTCCACTAGCTGATTTCATAGGCCAGTATGCTGCTGCTATTAAAATTGGTGTGACTTTAGCAATGAACAACAAAGGCAACAGAAATTGTGCCATACAAGTCATAAAATATAGAATTGAATTTTAAAATAGGGAACCATGCCAAACCCTTGTAAATGCAGATTTATGCACCACTTAAAATAAATACCTATCAATGAACTAATCGTTTTACTTCCTTTTGGGACTAGCATTTATGTTGGAATTATTCTCATGATGGTTATGGCGAACACCTGCTGACTTTATACTCTGAACAACCATCACCTGTTTAAGCTTTGAAGCTGCCTCAGTGCCAGCTCCTCAAAGACAAGGGAGCCAACCATTTACCAACACTTAGTAATGTGGCACAGTGGATGTTAAAACTGGCACTTGAAATGACTGAGAGAATTTAACTTAGAAGATAAACTTCTGAAAAGATGCATGTGGAATTTTCTGTGAGGCTTATTATACAAAGAGAGAGAGAGACAGAGAAAGAAAGAGAGGGAGAATCAGCAATATTAAATACAACTGTAAGTATAACTTGGAATCTAAGGAAAATGAAGGGACAATAAAATTTGCTATTGTTTTGCATTTCTCTGGTGTAAAATTCCAAATGTGAAAATTAACACTGTTAGTTTACCAAAAAAATGTGCTAACATCAAATATGTGACTGCTCCCCTATTCCATGGGCAAGGACACATGCAATTGATTTGAACTACTCATTGTTATGCTTTTAATCTTAAACCCTGAAAATGTATTTATTTCTTGAGCTTTGGGTTTACCACTATCTGAGTCATCACCATGTTCAAGTTTCAAGTTCTTTCCAATTTAATTAAAATGAAAACAGTGAGGAAATTTCTGTAACTTCATGAAATTACTGATTCAACACCTGGCATCTTGTCCTATGTAACAGAAACTAAAAATGAAGTTAATCCAGAGGGACAGAATGACTCAGGAAGAGTACTTTTCACTTTTATGTCAGTAGTTAAAATCCAGCACAAAGATGTAGTGACTAAATCTGCTAACATCTGAGTGTTCTATAGAGGCATGTAAGAAATGAGGAAAGGGAATTTCTAATGGTTTGACAATTTTTCTTGACTGGTAAATTTCCATGACAGTCACTGAAAGAACCGTTGGTAATGCTGAAAATATAGAGGGGGGACTGGTGAGGTATCAGAATGGCTTTCCCCTAGTTTTCTTTCCTCCAGATGCATAGGACTCTATTTCTATATTTTATCTTTTTAAATACCTAATCTGTGAACTGTCACAAATATTTTTTGGCATAATTAAAATTATTTTGTACTTTTAAAGAGAAAATATTTTAGAATCTCTTTCAGATACAGTTCAAATAATGAGATTTAAAAATATTCTAATGGATAATAATCATGCTTACATTGTTCATAGGCTATAATACTTAGGTAACAATGAAGTAAGATGTGTATCTTCTATTTGGAAGTCAGAGCAGGTGTGCATTCTGTATATCTGAAATAACTTTATAAAACAAGACCTCTCTCATCTGAGATTAAATGTATAATTCAGAGCTGTTCTCTTTCATTTATATTCAGAAATGAAAGATAAATCCACAAAACCATTATTTTTCCTTATTAAATGGAACGGAATAAAGTGGAGAAAGAGTTTTTCTTCATCACATTTTACTTGAATTTTCTGGCTTTATATTTTTTTCAATTTCTTTTCCACCAAATCTCATTATAGTTAATGCAAATGGGAGAACATGACACAGTCCTGTGATGATTGCTGTTTCAACCTCTGATATAGTTATAAATATGTACATACCTATTAACAAGCATATATCCATATGCATACACGTGTTTATACAAAATAATGAATATAAAGCAGTTTTGGGGACCATATTTCTTTCCCAGGCCCTTACTTATTCAGTATCTCTTGTGAGGGCAGGTAGGTCTTAGTAGTCTGCCTTCTAATAAGCACTTCTAAAGAATGTAAGAGAAGATAAAGCCAAGCTCACCCCAATTATCAAACAAGAAAATTAAGTGTCAGATAGTTTAAGTAAGATGATAGATAGATAGATAGATAGATTGATAGGTAGATAGATGATAGATAAATGCAGAGATATTTCTTCTGATTCCTGCCTATGCATATTTTTTACCATACAGGATTATGTGATTGTGTCTGCTAAAGTTCTTCTTGTTGACACTTGCTCTAGAAGGCATAAGCAAAATCAAGTATTGGAAGTATCCTTATGCACCTCAAGGAACAGAAGCAAAGTGAAACATGTAGGTCTTGGCCAGGATAGGATCCAGAGCAGCCCTGAGACCTCAACTACAAAAGTTTACAGAAATTATCTCTAAGATACCAACCTATCTCTAAGATTTTAGATCCCATGCATCCCAATCTCTGTACCTCTGTTCAAGTTTCAGATTCTGGAAAAGAAAATTTGATTTGCTAAAATTGGATCAGATTATATTTATTAGGTTGAAAACCATTGCCAGGGGAACAGATCCTAGAGCATAGATAATGGCCAGTGGAGCAACTTACATGTATTAGAAATCTTTTCCAGCAAAGGGGGAAAATTTTTGAGTGGTGACACCCAGTGCTAATGTGTGGGACATAATTTTGGATCTCAAAGGACAATTTAAGGAGGATATCCCACAGCAGGTAGCCAATAAAGAACAATCCAATTATAAGATTGTTAGAAATATTTAGGGAATAAATGTAATATAGCTGAATAGGCAACCAAATCCAAAATTTGAGCAAAAGGATAGAAGTGAGGTCAAGGGGTGCCTGGGTGGCTCAGTGGGTTTAGCCACTGCCTTTGGCTCAGGTCATGATCTCAGGGTCCTGGAATCGAGCCCTGCATCAGGCTCTCTGCTCAGAGGGGAGCCTGCTTCCCCCTCTCTCTTTGTCTGCCTCTCTGACTGCTTGTGATCTCTCTGTCAAATAAATAAAATCTTAAAAAAAATGAGGTCAAATATGACACAAATTCTAGGTTCAGGATCCAATTAGAACTAAAATGGAAGGGTAGTGAGACATGACAGGCATAGAGGACATGGGATAACTACCATAGTGAAGTGAAAGTATCTTAGGTTTGATTTATTGTATATAATTGCCTTAATGCCTGGATGGATCCTACTGGCTTAAAAGTGTTTGCAGAACAAGACTTTCTAACAATTTGGATTATGAGGCAAAGAAAGCTATTAGCCTCAATGGTGACTAGAGTTTTGATCCTAGGGAATACACATCTTGCATATTAAAAAAAAATCTCTTTCATGATCTGATTTCCTGCTTGCTAAAGCTTTTGATTTTGATTTCCCTTAGCTATTTTATGACAGTACTTAATCTTTTAGACCACAAAATAAGAGCTAATCTTTTCTCCAAAACTTTCTCTCTCCTTCCCCATATTCCATAGTTCATAATTAATGAATAGCATCACACTATTTGTCATCTTAGTTCAAATCCAAACCTAATGGTAGGTTATATTACAAATTACATATTATATAATCACACACGCACACGCACATATGTGTGTGTGTAATATGAATTGGATTATATATAATATGAAATGTATATAACATATATATATATATATAATATGAAATTACATATATAAGGCACATTGATTTGATCAGAAATAGTTCTACATGAAAATTTACCTCACCAACATCCTACACACATAGTCTGGAGATTTTCACTCTAGTTTATCACCATAATTCAGACAGAGATATCTCTTCTGACTTTTACCTATGCAGCCTTGCTCATAGACTTTATCTTGATTACTAAACCTTACAGAAATTGTCAAGCTCTCAGCATGGCTAGCATGTCACTTAATCTGTTTCCTGGCTTACTTCTCCTTTGACTATTATGTGTGCCTTTGAGCTTTCATTTTATACCCACCACTCCAAAAACTCTTCCTTGGATGTTACTGCAAAATGAGTCCAGGTGTGCTTTCCTTCTCTTTGATCATGCACAACAGTGTATTCTCACAGAGTATTTGCAAATTAAGCCAACTTAAAAACATTTTTGCCTGAGGATAGATATTAATTCTTCTCCAAAGATCCAAGTCCTATTAAATACATACAACTGTGGCAGGCAACATGACAATTGTTTTTAAACTTATTTCTAGGTCTTTGGATGAGAAACACCAAGAGACATAAAATTATAGAATGGGAATGTTTTTTATATATTATTTACCATTTATTTTGCAAGTGAAAAACCAGACCCAGAGCAGTCATTTGATTTTCCCAGAGACCCACATCTAGCTGCTATGAGGACTGGAATGCCTTTCCTCAAGCTGCCAGCATATTGCTTTTGTTCCTGCTTTTTACTATACTACAACTCACACCCATCTGTGCTAACTTGATAGGTGCTTAATTTAATTATTAATTTTTATATTGTCACTTACTTTTCATATGTATTAGATTCATGAGTTCATATAGCAACTGACTGATCTTCCTCTTAACATGAAAGTTAGTTGCACAAAAAGCTTATTCTGAAAATTATTTTCTTAGGGCGTATGTTGAAATGTAAAGTATAAAAAATAATAATACTTTTATAACATTGGGTATATATAATATGCCCAATTTCCTTTCTAATTTAGTATCACTGTACACTTGCTTAATAATTTGAAGAATGATATTCTTGCCACACCATGGTTAACATTAATTACTGTTACTTTTTTTAATCTTTGCTAATTTAATGAAGAAACAATGAGATATTGTTTTAGTAAACTAATATAATTTTTTAATAATATCAATAAATACTCTAAGGTTGTCATGAATTGCATATGCATATATATTAATTTAAATTAACTAAAGTGAAGAATTCAGTTCTTTAGTAGCACTAGTCACAACTAAAGAAGTCAAATAACTAAGAAGTAGGTGCTGACTAGAGTATCAGTACTGATATGAAACATTTGCATCACCCGAGAAAGTTCTATTGGGCAATGTCACTCTAAGGTATTAATAGTCCCATTTAGGTACACCTGGGTGGCTCAGTTGGTTGGACGACTGCCTTCGGCTCCGGTCATGATCCTGGAGTCCCGGGATCGAGTCCCGCATCGGGTTCCCAGCTCCATGGGGAGTCTGCTTCTCTCTCTGACCTTCTCCTCGTTCATGCTCTCTCTCCCTGTCTCTCTCTCAAGGAAATAAATAAAATCTTTAAAAAAAAAATAGTGCCATTTTACAGAGGAAGGAACTGGGACTTAGTTTTAATCACTATTTAGCTTTGAATGAGTTTTTTTTGTTTTGTTTTTTTACTACTAGACTGTTAGTGAAGATAAACAGATAAACATAGACCTTTTCTTCAGCCATTTGTACCTTCTGTGTTTTAAATTGTTTATTCAAATGGAATAAATGTCTACTGATTAAATACTCTTTTAGAAGTTCTATCATTTAATAATTCTTCTATTTTGTTTTTAGGCTACTTCTACATTATTATAAAACAAATATTGTGTCATAATCAAATACACTATTTCATAAAATTGGATAAAATTATACTAACATTATTCCCACTCTTTTCTATTACCCACCAAGGAAGATTCTGCTTTGACCCATTCATTTCTTCTCTTCTTTGTCACACTAACTTTTCATTTCCAGGAAAAAAAAAATGGTAGAGAAGTAATATGGGAGATAATGAAAAGATATCAGAGATATTTTTTCAAAGTTCACCATAAAATGTATATAGGAACAGCAGAAGAGCAGCAATATTTAAAGATAGGTAAAATTTGAAGGATCACTGTAGCTTATATTTATCTTCATAATGTCCTTTAAGAAATGTATGTTGATTAATTGAGTTACATTGAACATAGATTTTGAGTGCTGAATTGTACCTGAAAACAGTTTGAGACTAGGTCTTGTGGAAAACGGTGTTTTAAGTGCTAAGTGTGTTGATATATTATCACAATGGAAATCTTTTGAAAATACAAATATTTACACATATTCCACACTTAACTGAAAGAGGAAAGAAGCACTATGTAAAATACTTCATTTTGTTAGCTTTAGTACTTTTATTAACAGTAGCGTTTATTCCTAAGAAATCTATGTATCTTAGGGATATAAGACCTCAGAGTCATTATTTTTTTTTCTTTTTACAAAATCCCAAATATTGTCAGTGATTAATTATATATGTGTGTGTATAATTAATATATATTCATTTTATATATGTATAATTGTATGTTGTACAATTATATTTTAGGAGGATGGGTTATATATATATATATAATAACTAGTGGGAGAATCTGTATTGTGTGAATGGAGGTCTCTGTATCTCTGTTCTTGGATTCCCCATGAAAAGATTTATGTAAGGATTTGCACTCCAATAAAGGCAGCCAAAAGGAAAGTAACAAGCACAGAGCAGTTTATTTAAGCAACAGTACACTCTCAAGGGGGCTGTCAACTGTCCTGAGGCTAAAGGGGTCCTTTCCTTTTAAGTAAGTAGGGTTTTTCCTCAAGGACAGGTTGGTCTCTAGTGGAAACTGCTTCCAATCCTTGAGGGACTCCTCCCACAAGTTGGGTGGGGAGTTATTGGCCCTAAAATGTTTATACCAGAGCTGTCACAGCAGCCTTTCTCCATAGGGTAGAGGACTAAAACCACAATGCTAATCTATGGCAGTAAAACTAGCTAAAGGTCCAGCTGAGGACACGTTCTCTCTGGACTGGGCAAGCATTTTCCCTAAGGAGAGTCCCTGGAGCCAGTGACATCTTGTCAGAAGAGGATGTTGGGCAGTTTTTTGACCACAAGGGTGTACCTTGGGGTGTTCTTTCCACTGCTCATGTCCAGCTACTACCTAATATATATATAGAAAGAGAGAGGGAAGGAAAGAGGGAGGTGGGGAATTAAAGTGGTGATAGTGACGATAAGGTGTTGTCAAAAGGTAGCAGAATAGGACTCTGATTCAGAATCTGTTTCTCTTCCTCACCATCTCTCTCCAAATATATACTTCAGTGTCTGTAAAGATGTTCTTTTTCTAAGCAAATGGACCTTTTCACATTATAATTGTGATAGCAAACACAAACAGGTTTCTTAAAGAAGACTATTTTAATAAAAATGAAGTGTCATTTTAAAATACAAATTCCCAGTGACTATTTTCACAGGATAGATTATATACTTTTGGTTTCTTTCCCACATTTTAATTGGTTGTGCTTAGAGCTATAGAATAGCTTTGGCCAGAAAATTAACCAGGGAGTAACTTCTAAATGTCATCATCTATATTAAAATGACACTCATCACCTTGTTTGAAACATCAAAATGTTCTTGGGGTCTTGTTTCTTTTAATTACTCCTTACTTCTTAACAAATGGAAATGGAGTTTGTCTTTTTGATTATCCTGTAAAGTTCTTTGTTCTTCCTGTCATGGTACTTTTCCAGTCCAGATTTTGTATTTAAATGCATTGCAACAGAATTTATAGGAATTTGAAAAGTTAGAAGCCGCTTAGGGTAAAGTTGCGGGTAATGTTGTTGATAATACAGTCCTCAAGCAAGGCCAGGAGCACATTTGTATTTTTGCACCACGTAAAAATCTAGAGTTTGTTTGAACAGAAGAGTAGATGCACAAAAATTTTATTATCCCACTTTCAGACGATATATTGAAATCCCTTTTTGACTCTCACAGTTGATGCATAGTTGGGGCAGGTATGCTTCCACGCTGAAATCCTCCAGAGAGTAACAATAACAACTGCCTCGAGGTGTTTTTGGTTCCATTTCACCACGTCACCATCTGGGTAGACATATGAGGATCAGTTCGGCAGATTTTGGGAATGATGATTATGGAGGTTACTCTTTTTAGCAGATGATTATTTGTTTTGCTGCTCCCACATAAATGTAAAACAGAAAATATGCTCTACGTAGAGACAAACATGGAGCATGCATATCTCCACTTCCTCTTCCAGCAGATAATACCACTGTACGCTGAACTTGACAATTTGAGCTTGACACAGCATGAAGGGCAGATTTAAACCAAGCGTGCAATAGTGTGATGTATAGTTCTCCTTGACCCCCCCCCAATAAATTACCTTCTTTCAAGATAAATATAAATATAAGAGCAAGCTGTAATGCTACTCGTTAATTGAATTCTCCTTCAGTGTGTCCTTGAAACGTCTAACAAAGCAGTACAATGTTTTAGAAGGGATCAATGCATAAAGTATCAGAATACTGCAACATTCTAATAGATTTTCAAAATTAGACAATCATTGTTTTTTAAAACATTTTTCAATTCATGTTTTTATCAACCTTTCCTTTGTGTAAACATAATTTTATGTAAGGCGCAGATGTCTCTAGCCTTCAAAATTCTAATACAGAGTGTGGAGTTTATTATATAATTTACACCCTTCTTTGTAGATAATTAATAAATGCTCAATCATTACAGATTTCTCATGAATTTAAGTAGAATTTTCTTTTTTTTAATTTTTTTTATATTTATTTGACAGAGAGAGAGATGACAAGTTGGCAGAGAGGCAGGCATGAGAGAGAGAGAGAAGCAGGCTCCCTGCTGAGCAAAGAGCCCAATGTGGGGCTCAAGCTGAAGGCAGAGGCTTAACCCACTGAGCCACCCCGACACCCCAGAATTTTCAAAGTAGATGTATATGGTAACAACTTTGACCTTATCTTTTTGTATAGATTTTATTAAGTACAAAGTCATGCTTCTCAAATTTAATTAGACCATAGAAGAAATACTGTAATATTTAAAGAAAACAGAAATATATAAAATTGAAATTATATATTTATAAAAGTTCTGTATATGACAGTCTCTGCAAGTTTCTTTTATTTTATCATTCTCTCAAAGCAGTGGTTCTTAACTAGGGGCATTTTGCCTCCCACAGAACATTTAGCAATGTCTGGAGAAATATTTAGTTGTCAAATTTTAGTTGTCACAATTAGGTTGGCTACTATCTGTGGGTAGATGCCGGGATGCTGCTAAACATCTTAGATTGCACAAAAGAATCCCATCCTCAGCAAAGATTTATGCAGTCTAAAATGTCAAAGTGTCAAGGTTGTAAACCCCCTACTCCAAAACATATGTAAAGATGTACATAATACAAAAATTTGACAAATAAATGCGATAAATTATGCAGAGATAAATATTTTGGAAACTCAAACTCTTAGGATGGGCAATCTGCTGTGACTGGTTTACACATCACACTCGCACATACACACTTTACATGCATACATTATACACATATATGCATATGTATTTATGTGTGTATATATATATACATAGTCAAACACATATGCCAACTGATGCTCAAATTATGTTTGACTATGAATAAGGCTTTGGAACAATTACTCTTTTCCTCTTACTAAATTACCATGTAAGTCTAGATTACTTATGTATCAAGTGATCAAAACCATAGTTCTGAGTTGGTATAGACTTTCCTCCTCCTGGTTATCATGGTAAATATAGAAACAGAGTTCATATTTAGAAAAAAAAATTTTCTTTTTTTGCCTATCAGATCTCTGGTTTGTTGGTCTTCAACCTCTACTACAGATTCATCTTCTAAATTTGATGTTTTTCATCTTCAAATGAAAGGTTATCTTCCATCATTTACTAAAGTATAATTGTTGTTCTTGAAAGCTCAATATATGTTTAATCTGTTATCTACACTATGACTAAGAGACTGAACTGTCATAATTTTGGAGAATGAAGAGAATTGTAGTACCTATCTTCCTCTGCACTCCAACTCCTGCCTCTATATGGAAAAGACCCAAAATTCTGTAGCTCAGCATCTGGAGGAAGCGAATATTATACTCTGAACACTAACTAGTCTGCCAGTCAAACAAATTTCCTAATTTTCTGTTTTTATCTTGAGGACCCTTCAAAAATTCCTCACTGCTATTAGCACCTATAGACATCTGGAGAGAAATTTAAGGTGATTCTTCTTCCATTTATATAATGTAAAGCAAGTTACCACTTATTTTCCAAAACTCTTACTGCTGAACAACTCCTGCAATATGAAAAGTAAAAAAAAAGGGGGGGGATTTATAGAATATGGCAGTTAAAGAAACTGACACTTATGTTGCAAAATATATATGTTTTGTTAATCATGTCTAAATGGTGAACCATATCCACTATGTAATTTATTGTCAAGGTAATCTATTTAAACAACTGTGAAGCCAATCTCCATGCAGCATCAAGTTATATTATTTCACTATCACATGAAGTAAACTTACCTTCACATGTTTGTTCTGTTCTTAGTTCCTTGTCATTAGTTTGAGAACACCTTTCTATTTATTTACATGATATTTAGACAAAAGCTCACTATTACAGTAACTAAGACACTAGATTTCAATCTACATAAATATTTTAAAATTTGAATTATCTCTGAAAAAAATAAAATATTTGCCTTGTAAAATAACCAAATGAGTATAAATGCAGAGATGGAAAGATCATTATAATTTTATCTTTATAGAAACCGAGTGTCATAAATCTTAACATTGTGGGAGAACAATTGTGAAATAGCAAAGGAAGACACCAAAATTCTGTGGCAATACTCAATTATAATGTGGTTAACTTTCCACCTATAAAGTATTTTCTTTAAATTGTCATGAAATGGAAAGAAAAACTGAAAAAATTATAACGAATTCTTAAAACAGCATTTTGACACAGGAAATATTTAGAAAAGCACTAAATTGGAGGCAGTTTTCAGAAGGCTATTCGCAGGGTTGTAATTGATTGAAGTGGTCTCAAAACTGGGTATTTCAGGCAAAAGTATGATTGATGGTAGAGAGGTGAAGAAAACCTTTTTATTTGTGGAAGAGGCTACTAGGATATTAAGTTCAGACAAATGACAAGAATTGATGTTGCTCTGAAAGCTGTTACCATAGACAAAATAAACAATGTTTTAATATTGAAAGATTATTTTTAGATTATGAAATAAATTTTAAAAGATGAGTTTTAGGAAAGTTACACAGTAGTTCTTTTGGGTTTCTGGACTTGATTCCAGTGTGTGCATATAGGAAGATTCTCCATGCCAATAAGAAATTCTCAGATACCAGTTGGGTGTCTAGAAAATCAGCTTTATTTTGAAATGAGCTACCTAGACATAGCATCAGATAAAGAGCTCAATACTCTAAGACTTCCATCCATTTCAGATGCCAATTGCAAGTGTAGGTTATTATCTATGCTTCTAACAGACTGGTGATAAATTAGGGGTTCCCACAAACCCTTCCTTGGGTTTAATTTGCTAGAATAGTTCACAGAAACTCAGGAAGCCCATTTACTCACTAGGTTACTGATTTTTTTTTTTTTTTCGTTACGTTTATGGAAATTTTATTAAAATTGGGCCAGTACTAAGATATTAATAACAAAAAATCTCAACAATTTTAAAATTTAGGAAGTTTACAAGCTGCCTGTTTACAAACAATAAAATTAAATTTATTCAATAAAATTAAAAATAAAAAGATGAAAATAAATTTTGTAATTTAGGGAATTATGAAATAAATTACTAAATATCTTACCCATCAAAGATAGAATCTAAATTAAAATAACTATTTGGAAAGCAATTAAAAGAACATTCCAAGCAAAATATCAATGCAGCACAAGTAAATGTATTTTAAAATATTTTAATTGCCTGCTGAGTGAAATAAGTCAAACAGAGAGAGTCAATTATCATATGGTTTCCCTTACTTGTGAAGCATAAGGAATAACACAGAAGACATTGGGAGATGGAGAGGAGAGGTAAGTTGGGGGAAATCAGAGAGGGAGACAAACCAAGAGAGACTTGGACTCTGAGAAACAAACTGAGGGTTTTGGAGGGGAGGCAGGTCGGGGGTTGGGTGAGCCTGGTGGTGGGTATTATAGAGGGCACATATTGCGTGGAGCACTGGGTGTGGTGCATAAACAATGAATTTTGGAACACTGAAAAAAAATAAAATTTAAAAAATATTTTAATTGCCTTAAATACTGAAAAATTAAAGATGGAAAGTGAAGGACCCATTATTATAAGAAATAAATATGAACAAAAAAAACCAATCAGACATTGAAGAGAAAAAAATAAAAGGTGAAAATCTAGAGATTTTTAATGTGGAAATAATAAATCAAAAATCTAGTTCTTTTAAAATATCAGTAGAATAGGTAAATTCCTCAGGATTAAGATTTTTTTTTTTAAGTGGAAGTGAGTATGTAAAATTGGGACTAAAGCAGAAAACTCAATAGAAGATACAAAATAGGAAAAAATCCCAATAGTAAATTAAATGTAAATCTATGGCAATAAGTCTTAAAATGCCTTTCAATATAAATATGTAGCTAAATATTAACTACAAAAGCTGAACCAATAAAAAGGATATGAAATAGCCAATATCTATAAAGACATAAACATTAAAACATTAGACATACTTGTTGGCAAGATGATTTGAAATTCAATTTAAATTAATCCAGATGAAAGAAAATGAACCCCTCACAATTTAGTTTATGAATTTAGCCTAACATGTTTCTGATAAAGATAATAAAAACCTAAAAGCCATAGAAACATTTCATTAGTGAATATGGAAATAAACATTTACTCAAATCCAACTGAATATAAAAAAAAACAAATAGAAAATATTCCAGAAATGTAATGATGATCTTTCATTATAATTCAAACCATGAGCGTCTGTGAACTCTAAGAAACAAACTGAAAGTTTTGGAGGGGAGTTTTGGGTGAGTCTGGTGGTGAGTATTATGGAGGGCACTCATTGCATGGAGCACTGTGTGATGCATAAACAATGAATCTTGGAACACTGAAACAATAAAATTTAATTAAAAAAATTAAAGCAGTAAACAATACAAGTATGTCAACATCAGCTTTAAAAAATTTTAAGTGAAACAAAAATTAATTAAAGATGAGTTAACAAAGTATAAGAACAGATATATTAAATGGCAAAATAGTGAAGCTATTCCCATTAAAAATCAAGAGAAGGAATGTGTTGTTTTCTATTACCATTTTGACTTAACACACTTTTGCAAATTAAAGAAAGAAAAGAAAAATATATGTAAAAATACTGGAAAAAGGAACAGATATATTTTTTGTTGATTATATAGATTATTTCTGAAAAGAATCCAGACACTCTTAAGAAAGGAAAATTAATTAGAAGTAAGAGAATTTCTAAAATGGTTAAATATAAATATATATATATATTTTTTTTTTAAAGATTTTTTCTTTATTTATCTGACAGAGATCACAAGTAGGCAGAGAGGCAGGCAGAGAGAGAGGAGGAAGCAGGCTCCCCGCAGAGCAGAGAGCCCGATGCAGGGCTCGATCCCAGGACCCTGGGATCATGACCCCAGCCAAAGGCAGAGGCCTAACCCACCGAGCCACCCAGGTGCCCCTAAATATATATATTTTTAAAAAACACCACTCCTTTTTCAGTAACACTTAACAATGGAATTGGAAAGATTATATCATATACAATGTGATACTATCTAGGAAATTAAGATAAATTTAATCAGAAAAGTAAAGGACTTCAATCATGGCCATAAAATATTATTGAATAATATAAAATCAGATCTGAACAACATGATATTTTTGTACTGTAACACTCTCAAAATTAATATATGTATTTAATACATTTTTAATGAGTTTTCCAGAGTGAGGAAGATAAAATAATATTTAAGTTCATATGGATACATAAGTGGACAATAACCAATAAAATTTGGAATAATAACAAAAAAATATGGAGAAGGAAGATTTACCAACCAGATAATAAAACACTTAAAGTTTCTAATTAAATAATATATTAGCTTAGAAGTAAAAATATATCAATGAATATTGAAATCTATGTTTTAGTGTATATGAAAATGTAGTATATAACATTAAAGTCCTTTCCTTTCATTTAAAGAAGGGTAGTTTATTTAAAAAAAAAAATGCTGGTGAAAATAGTCATCTGGGAAGAAAATAAAGCCAGAACCCTACTTTCACTATGCATAAAAATACATTTCAGGTAGATTAAATATTTAAAAGTAATCGTTTCGCTTATTACCACAATATATGCTTAACTTGATTGATAATATCATAAAAAATAAATTTTTAAAAACTAGAATATAATTTTGGATACCACATGTATAAATCTCAAGGATCAGATGTATCCATTTTAGTAAAGGGAAATCAAAGACACTACTATGGAGAAGAAAGACATAGCTGACTCTATAAAAATGAAAATTGCTTGGTAAAATTTATCAGAAAGTAAAACAAAAGTAAATATGTTACATATATGAAAAAATTATAAAATCTATAACACAGAATTTCTAAAAAAATAGTGTAAAAATCTTTTTAATTGAAAAAAGAATATAAAAAGGGAATCTAAAAGAAAAAAACATTTTGATGAATAAATAAATAAAATAAATATATAATAAATATATAAATAAGTAAAACAATGAATAAAACTATGCTGAATTATCTTTAGAGTTAGGAAAATACAATTAAAGTAATTATGAAATATAAGTTCTCACCCATCACATTGACAAAAATCAAAAATTGCTAATTCCCAATATTCTTAGGGATATGGTAAAAGAATGTACCCATATATTGTTGTCCCCAAATGTAAGCCTATTTTTTTCACCTCTTGCAAAGCCATAAAGTATTACCTTTTAAATTAAAATGTATAAAAATTTCATTTGACATTTTTAGGTTTGTGAATGTATATACCTAAAATAAAAGCATCAATACTATTTATTAGTTTTTTAATCATCTGAATGATTGCAAATTAAAGAGTAATTGAGATATATCTGTGCCTAGGAATATATGTAGCAACAATGAAAATGACAACTAAGTAATTTATTGTTTTGATGCTATCATATGCTGTTTATTTTGTATTATGTGGCAAAAAGCACATAGCATGAAATATACCCTATTAATAAAGTTTTAAAGTACAGTATTGTTAACTACATGTGTATGGTTATAAAACAGATCTCTAAAACTTTTTCCTCCTGCATGACTCAAACTCAGTACTCATTGCACAGCAACTACTCTTTCCCCACTCCCCACAAGCCCTAGGAATCACCATTCTACTTTCTGCTTGTGTGATTTCTGACTACTTTGGATTTCTCATATAAGTGGAGTCATTCTGTATTTGTCCTTCTGTATTAAGTTTATTTCACTTAGTAAAATGTCCTCAAGATTCGTCCATGTTATTTCATATGACAGGATTTCTGCCTTTTTTAAAGCTAAATAATATTCTATTTTATGTATATATAACATTTTCTTTGTCCCCTTATATGTTGGTAGACATTTACATTGTTTCTACCTCTTGGCTATTGTGAATGAGAACAATGCTTCAATAAACATGGGAGTACAAATATATCTTCAAGATCTATTTTTAGTTCTTTTAGATAAATACCCAGAAGTTTGATTTCTGGGTGGCATGGTAGTTCTTTTTGAAATTTGGTGGGGGGAGTCTCCATACCATTTTCCATTAGAGGCTATACTATTCACATGCTATTAACAGTGCAAAGCATTTCAATTTCTCCACATCCTCATCAATACTTACTAGCTCTTGTCTTTGGTAATAGCCATCCCCACAGGTGTGTGGTTATAGTTCATTGTGATTTTGATTTGCATTGTGCTTATAACTAGTGATTTTGACCATCATTTCATAGACCTGATGTCCATTTGCCAGTCATGTATCTTCTTTTGAGATTTGTCTATTCAAGTCATTTGCTCATTTTAAAATTTGGTTATTTGTTATTGCTGCTGTTGTTGTTGTTTTGTTATTGAGTTGTTGAAGTTCCTTACATATTTTCTGTATTATCCCTTTATTATTTATATGATTTGAAACATTATTTTTCATTTCACAGTTTGCCTTTTCTATTGTTTCCCTTTCTCCAGAAAGCCCTTTTAATTGATAGAGTCCCATATTTGTATTTTTGCCTTTGTTGCTTGTATGTTTGGTGTCATATGAAAAAAATTGCCAAAATTAATGTTGTGAAGCCTTTCTTTTATTTTTTTTCCCTAGAATTTTCATAGTTTCAGGTCTTATGGTTAAGGTTTATTTTTGTGGATTTTGTATTTATTTTAGTGTGTGGTTTAAGATAAGGATCCATTGTAATTATTTTGTATTTGAATATCTAATTTTACCAACACATTTTTTGAAAGAAAATATTTTTTTGCTATTGTGTGGTTTTGGCACTCTTGTCAAAGATCATTTGACTATATACAGGTGGATTCATTTCTTCGATTTCTGTTCTGTTCTATTGGTCTATGTGTCTGTCTTTATGTCAGTACCATACTGCTCTGATTACTATATTTTTAAAAATATTTTATTTTATTTTATTTTATTTGCTAGAGAGAAAGATGGAGTGAGAGCACAAGCAGGGGGAATGGCAGGCAGTGGGAGAAGAAGGCTCCCCACTGAGCAAGGAATCCAATGTGGGAATCGGTCCCAAGACCCTTGGATCATGACCTGAGCTGGAGTCAGATGCTCAACCAACTGAGATCCCCAGACATCCTTTGATTACTGTATTTTTATAATATCTTTTCAAGTCAAGAATG
This sequence comes from Mustela lutreola, assembly GCF_030435805.1. NCBI lineage: Eukaryota > Metazoa > Chordata > Mammalia > Carnivora > Mustelidae > Mustela > Mustela lutreola. Next base: position 110,784,448 of record NC_081295.1, read on the forward strand.
TGAGGTCTCTAGCTTTGTTCTTTATCATTGTTTTGGCATTTGGGGATCCTTTATTAATTAGTCCATATAAAAATTGGGATTTTTTTCTATTTCTGCAAAAAAAGAGAAAATCCCCATATTGAATCAAATCTGAAGATTGCTTTGGGCAGTATAGATATTTTAACAATATAAAGTTTTCCAATCCATGAACATAGTATGTCTTCCACTTATTTGTGTCAACTTTAATTCCTTCCTGCAAGGTTTTATAGTTTTCAGGGTGCAAGTCTTTCATCACCTTGGTTAAGTTTATTCCCAAGTATGTTATTCTTCTTGATGCTATTGTAAATGGAATCGTTTTGTTATCATGTGCATGGAATATCCTTTTAATTCCTTTTACTTTCAGCCTATCTAAAGTGAGCCTCTTGTAGACAGTATATAGTTGAATCTTGTTTATATATTCATTCATCCATTCTATGGATTTTGATTAGAGAGCTTAATCCATTTACCTTTAAGGTAATTACTAACAGGTAAAGACTTACTATTGCCATTTCATTCATTTTTTTCCAGTTTGCAGGATTTTTTTTGTCCTTTTCCCTTTTTTCCTGCTTTTTTTTTTTGGTGTGTGTTTTATTGATTTTTTTGTTTTTGTAGTGACATGCTTTGGTTCCTTTCTGAATTTATTTATCTTCTATAGTTATTTAACAGGAGGCCACACAGTCTGGCTTTGCACTCGGTTAGGTGTTCCTGGGTCCTTGAAGAATTTGCTCACCTTATTCTTCCTCCACAGCAAAGGTGTCTATCTCTATCCTGGGCTGCCCAGTCTTTGAGGAGCTGTGTAAGAAGGTAATGGGAAACTGTCTTTCCTACATTCTTGTATATGTCTTTTTATGTTTCTGTGCATCATTCTGCCACTGTAATCCTTTACCTAGGATCCAAGATCTTGTGAAGATATTTTTGTGCATGGATAGTTCTTCAAATTTATGTTTCTGCAAGGGGACATGCATTAAAATATCCTATTCTGCCATCTCTCTGATGTCACTTGCCTCTCTTTTTGCATTAGGGAAGTACATATAATATAAATACAATAAACACATAAGCCATCATAATATTAGCCAATCAAAACATAATTGGTTCAGTTTTCATCCTGCTTATTAATGTTTCTAATCACAAATATATGTTATAGAACAGGAAAAAAATCCTAAAGTATTTTGTCTGATAAGTTAGTTTTGTTCCTCCTCTGTGGAATGCTGGGATGGTGGATTCTTCTTTTTCCAGGTTATAATGAATCAATTAGAAATGAATTATTGAATTGGAAAGTGATAAAATAGCTGAAAAATATTAGCCGATTTTTTAAAAAAATCGCATTAAAAATAATTTGGACTAATTTATCAGTTTAACATGACCAATACCTGATGAAAATGCTCCAACTTTATATAAAATATCTTTATACACAGTGAAAAATATAAAAACTCACAGTTAATAAAGTTAAGATAATAATGTAGAATTTTATAACTTTGATAGAATATTTGTTAACTACAATGATTTGTATTGAGAAATATAATAAGTGGCCTATCCATGCATGCACATTATTAATTTATTGCCTCTCAAAATTTATTTTTCAGAAATCTAGTGTATAATGATATATTCACTCTTTAATCATTTCTCTTTTACAGTAAGTACAATATTAAGCTTTATCCTCAAAGTGTACTGGAAGAATATAGTAGAATGAAGGGTGTTTCTATTTTTCCTTCCCTCCTTCCTTCTTCCTTCTTTCCTTCCTTCCTTCCTTCTTCCTTTTTTCCTTCCTTCCTCCTGCTGTAGAGAGGTGCAGGTGTGTGGAGACATCTAGTGGTAACCTGTTGCAGCTGCATGCCCAAAGCACACCCGTCCCTCAACATTCTTAAGACTGTGAAACCTTGATTAGTGATCATTTTCTCATGCCCCGCCCCCTCTCCATGCAAAGCAGACACTGCAAACTCCAGTCTTCATAGGTGTAGCTGTGCCCCAGTTTATTCTAGACAAATGCCTACTACCCTTGTCTTGATTGTACTGTAGAGGGTTATTTTCTACTTGACTGCCTATAGTAGACCAGTTCAATCTCATGCAACCTAGCAAGTATCTTTGCCATCCAGTGGCTCCAACCACACCTTCTCCAATGAACTCCACACCCCAGTTTTGGTAAGAGAAGACTTTCCTTTCCTTTTTTCTTTTCTTTCTTTTTTTTTTTTTTTTTTCCTCCCTCAGGTATGCCCCCTCAATCCTATTGTGGTTTTTAAAGTTTTCTTTATATCTTAATAGCTAATATCCTCTCATAACGTAATCATTCTTTATACTTCTTTTAAACTGTTTTGTAGTTTGTTTCCTGATTAGATTCAGACTTATACAGCATGTTCTCTTTCTTAAAAGAAGAGGCTTAGCTATTTAAAGGCAAATAAAAATGTAGTTTTTTTCACCAAATAGACTTGGGTTCCAAACCAGATTAGATTTGAAATTAGGCCATATCCCCTACTTTCTTGATATCACTCTTGGAGAGTTTATGTGAAAGCAGAATATTGTTTCTTCATTCCACCACTAAATTTTATAGTTTTATTTAAAGTTCCAGAAGAGTGGGACAGAAAATGAGGCTAGGTAAGTATTAAAATGCCACAGTGTCTTCTGAAATTGTAATCTGTGCAAGTAAACTATTGTAAAATAAGCAGAAAACAAAGACAATATATAGTATAAGAAGGACATTTGTCCCAAGGATACAAAAGGCCAAATTGAGAAAAAAAAAATCTGGCTCAGGAATTGTTTAAGCTCTAATACTCTTCCTAATTCATCTTGTCTAGAAAATGGAGTAGGAAAAATGTTTGGAAGAGCCATACATTGCATTTCTGATTTTTTTTTAAAGATTTTATTTATTTATTTGACAGAGAGAGATCACAAGTAGGCAGAGAGGCAGACAGAGAGAGGAGGAAGCAGGCTCCCCACTGAGCAGAGAGCCTGATGCGGGACTTGATACCAGGACCCTGAGATCATGACCTGAGCTGAAGGCAGCGGCTTAACCCACTGAGCCACCCAGGCGCCCCGCATTTCTGATTTTTGACTTCACTATCTCTGGTGAAGGAAGAAACTCACTTAAAAGATACAGGGAAATCTAGATTAGACTTACGAGTCTTTGAAAAGATCTGTCATAGATGACCTAAAATACATGGAATTCTGTGGTATAAGAGGGTTTTAGGTGCTGAGTTTTAGTGTGGCTTGATCCATATTTTGATCTGCTCATTTGGACAAAATCTTGATCTTCAGAGATAAAAGAAATATAGACCTTCTGTTCTACCTGTAGTGCCATGCTCTGGGGATGGACAACCAATCCTCACCATCTTCCCACCCATTAATTCAGACATCTGGGCTCCCTGTTTTAACAGATAATTTTTCTTAGAGTTATATGTTTAATCCTGTGTATACAATCTATCTGAGCCCCCAACTTCATTTACTAATTTTACATAAAATCATCTCCTTTCCGATTTTTCTAGGCTCTCTAGATTTGTGAGTTTATATACTACATATGTTTTCATTAACACTATAAGAGCTCATTGCCAAAAATAGTATTCCCAATACATTCTTTTTTTTAAAGATTTTATTTATTTATTTGAGAGAGAGAGAGAGAGAATGAGAGAGAGCATGAGAGAGGTCAGCTGGAGAAGCAGACTCCCTGCTGAGCAGGGAGCCCAATGTGGGACTTGATCCTGGGACTCCAGGATCATGACCTGAAGGCAGTTGCTTAACCAACTGAGCCTTTCAATACACTCTTAAACTGAAAGTGACATCTTTAGAAATTCTAGACAGAAGATGCAAATGAGTGTACAGGTCCTCTAAAACTTGAGAGTTTTCTCACCTTTCATTTCTATTGTACTGGAAAATTTTAATTTTAACATATTAAATCCTTCTGAGTGTCAATTAAGCCATTGAGGAAGAATAAAAGTGCCACCTGTCCAGCATAACTCCTCTCAAGAGTTGGCCAACTATTCAGCCCATTGCCTATTTTTGTAAACCAAGTTTTATTGGAATGCAGTCATGTGCGTTCACGTGCATTTCCATGTTGTCTCTTTGTGCACACATTGAAGTCATTAAATTTTAGATCTGGAGAGGACTATAAAGATCTTCCAGGTTTATCCCATCATCTTATCGATGAAGAAGCTGAGGTTTAGGGGAGTTACGTGACTTGTCCAGAATTGTTCATGTAACCAATTAAAGAACAAGAGCCAGAAACAACCCACCACTCTTATCAACTTATTACATGTGCTCCTTTTATTTTCTAGCACACTCAGAGGTAGGCAAAGACTTTAATAGCTTGGGCCACTGGTCTGGCTTGATAGTGACATGTGTCACTCCAGCTGAAGTAGAGAAAATCCTCCCATCTGTCTCTTCCCTGTTATTGTGACCAGGGAGGCCATATGTTCAACATAATGCACTAGGAGTTTCCAGTATCCTGGGTACCCAAATATCTCCAGGTGGTAGGATTCCATCTGGCTGCCTTGGGGCACATATTATGAATTTGAAATAAATTTACTTTGTATTAAGCCTCTAAAATTTGGAGAGTTTTCCTACATCAAATCTTATCTAGTATTACCAACACATTGCCTCTCAGACTATGAATTCCAGATCGGTAAATGTTTTCAAATATAAAATTAATTCTAAAGTTTTAAATTAAAATGCCTTGCTAAAATGGAATTCACTAAAATATATTATTCTATATAAGGTCTACTCTCTTCAACATTATTATGTATTTTTAATATAGATCATATTATTATAGCTTTACAGTAGATATCTTCTGAAGGTTGGAGAGAATTTACATAGGATAGAATAAAAATGCCTTATAAATAAAACACTCTAGAAAGCTAGAAATTAAAGGACTATTTGTAATTTAAATTATCTTCTTTATAAGTGACATCTTATGTAAAAGTGGAAATCCATTGATGCTATCATGCACTACAATGCTTGTGAACCATTCACACACTCTATAACAAAATCACATAGTATGGAGTCTCATATTTTAACCTGTTTTGAACCATATGTATTCCTTCCTTCATATATAACTTTTATGTTATTTTGGTTTACCTGTCTGAATATTTTCAGTTTAAAATATATACTGTGATAGTTATTTATGTATTGCTTAAATCTAAAAATTATATAATGGACATATTTATCACTTTTAAAATAAATAAATTTTGGAGCTGCCTGGGTGGCTTAGTCAGTTAAGTGTCTGCCTTCAGTTCAGGTCATGATCCCAGGGTCCTGGGCTCTAGCATGAGGCTTCCTGCTAGCAGGGAGCCTGCTTCTGCCCTTCCCCTCAGCTGATGCTCACTCTCTATCTGTGTCTTAAATAAATAAATAAATAAAACCTTAAAAAGATAAAATAAATTAATGTCTTTACTATAAATAGAGATCTTTTTCTTTTCACAGACATCAAGACTGGTAGACAGTCTGAATTACACAAATACTGAAATAACTTTAGTTTTAATAAATACCACTTTCATTACTTCATTAGTGTAATTGTTTTAATTTACTATTAAAATTAAAGTCTATATTATTTACTGATTTGTATTCCTTTTGTTGTTATTTTCATTTGTTCTCAAGTGAAACTAATTTTCATTTGCTCTCAAGCTCAGTTGATCTCTTGGTTCTTATCAGTATATTCATTGCTTTACATGTATGCTCTGTTTTACTTAGCTATATTTAATGTTCTATTAATTTGGCTCAAGTATCTATAGGATTTTTAATTCTTTGAATCATTTTATGAAATTATCTTAGATTATTATTTGTATTTCTCAGACATTGGGGCATACAGATTATAATTAGATAAATATGAATATTAATCAACAGACTTATGTTAGATTACAAAATATAATTAGAAGCCCTTATTTATCCTTATTTAAACTGATTATTTTACATATAACTAGGATGACCATACATCCAAATTTTGCTTGGGATAGGATCAGTTTACAAATTAATATGGTGGCATTATGATTACTAGCATTTCCCTTTAGCAGTCAAATGTTAATACTTCAACAATAAATTATAAGATTATGCTATGAATAATCATTTTGGCAATATTTTTCTTTTAACACTACATATAGTAGAATATATGATAAGGCTATTTTCCCATATAATTGAAGTATATTTTGAGTTACAACAAGACAAGTTGTGTAATTATTTTGCCTGTTTGTGAATAAATATTTAAGAGACAAATTTTGGTTACTTAAAGTCTTAGCAATAAAGTTATTGGTAAAGATGCTCATAATCCTTCCCTACTTTTAATCATTGGACCCAGCATTGTGAATAGCCAGTTTGGATACAAATGCTAACATACACTGAATATGGTTACTGGAGCAGTAACTTCCTTCTTTCAAGAATTGTGTCTCTTGGCTCTGAGTAGGACTTGAAATCCATGGCAGTTTGCACACACCATCAAGTTCATTAATTACTTATGTTTTGTCATGCTGGTATTCAAATAATAATAAGTAGTGAATTGGACAATCCTAGAGGAACAGGGAGAAAACAAACAGGTTAACATAAAATTGAATAATCCACTTCTGGATAATCAGGTTACTATGCAGAGATTTCATTTTGAACTGGTACTCTCTCCTAATTTCCTCTTCAGTGAAAATTTTGTCAAGCCCTTTTATTCTCTGACCTTTTCAAATCCATTTTATATTAAATACTTCTCTCCTTGAGACTTAGTTTAAATGAGTTGCCTGACAGATCATTTAGCACCGCTTTGACTGCTTTGCCAAACCTTTCAAGTAGAGAGGTTACCTCACGCTGATTCAGTTATTTTATTATCAACTCAGTCTCCAACAATTCCCATTCTGAGAATAGGAAGGGATTGTTCTAGTATGATTCCTTTCCTATTCAAAGAATCTTGCTGGGTTCACACTGAAAGGAATTAGACAAACCACCATTTCTGCATTTTTATGGGAAACAAAGGAATAACTACTGTTAATATAGTTGTTTCTAAGCCACAATGAACTGTGAGCACAAAAGTGTAGACATCATGTATCCTAATCCAATATAACTAATTCACAGTAGCAGAGTGCTACAGAGTATAACAGTATTACTTACTCTGTGGGTGCCCAGATCCACTCTGTAGATTCATGTGGATGACAGCCTGAGTGTCTGGGCGCATCCGTCTTCTGAAGCTCCTTCCCTCTAGCCTGCTTCATGTGAAAAGAACATGTCGCATGTACCATTTCATATCCACATTTTCAATAGGTGAGATATACACATTTCGAATAACCTCTGTATTAGTCATAACACATCAGTCCCACAGCTTAGAAACTCCATGGCTCAATAAAAAAGGAGGCTTTATTCCATTTCTGTGTGTGTTGTCAGAAACAATAAATATGTAAGAATTTTTTGATATTTTGCTTCATAGGAAGATTTCTATTATAATATTTTAGTAATTTAAGGAGATTGAGCTTTATAATTTTATCAATTTATGAGGATTTTGATATGCTTCTGCTATAGTAAAAATGATTCATTGAGGCAAAATTAACCTAAAAATAACCATTTTGAAGTGAAAAGTCAGTGACATTCAGTGCATTCACAATGTTTGCAACCACCACTTTTCTCTAGTTCCAAGATACCTCCCCACTCTAAAGAAAAACCTCTCACTGATATAGCATTTTCTACCAACTCTCTCCTTCCAGTTCCTAGCAATTCCCAATCTGCATTCTCTTTGTATGCAATTGTCTATTCCGGGACTTATATTAATAGAATCATGCAATATGTGAACTTTTGTGTTTATTTTCTTTCACATAGGATAATGTTTTAGAGATTCATCTATGTTGTAGCCTGTAATAATACTTTGTTCCTTTTATAATTGGATAATATTTCATTGTGTGTATATATACATCACTTTGTTTCTACATTTATCATTTGAAGGACATTTGAGCCATCCCTACCTTTTGGCTATTGTGAATTGTATTACTATGAACATGCATACACATATACTTGTTGGAGTACATGTTTTAAATTATTTTGAGTATAAATTGAGGAGAGGAATTGCTGGGTCATATGGTAATTCTATGTTTAACTTTTGGAGAACTCCCAAACTGTTTGTTTCAGCAGCTGCTGAAACATTTTGCATTTCCACCAGACATATACTAGGATGCTAATTTCTCCACATCCTCATTAGCACTCAGTATTTTCTATTTTTTTAATAAACATCCTAGTGAGTGTGCAGTAGTACATAACTGGGTTTTTATTTGCATTTCTGTTTCTAGTTTTCTAAGTTTTTTTAAGATTTATTTATTTTCAGCATAACAGTATTCATTATTTTTTTTCACCACACCCAGTGCTCCATGCAATCCGTGCCCTCCATAATACCCACCACCTGGTACCCTAACCTCCCACCCCCCCGCCACTTCAGACCCCTCAGATTGTTTTTCAGAGTCCATAGTCTCTCATGATTCACCTCCCCTTCCAATTTACCCCAACTCCCTTCTCCTCTCTAACACACCTTGTCCCCCATGGTATTTGTTATGCTCCACAAATAAGTGAAACCATATGCTAATTGACTCTCTTTGCTTGACTTATTTCTCTCAGCATAATCTCTTCCAGTCCTGTCCATGTTGATACAAAAGTTGGGTATTCATCCTTTCTGATGGAGGCATAATACTCCATAGTGTATATGGACCACATCTTCCTTATCCATTCATCTGTTGAAGGACATCTTGGTTCTTTCCACAGTTTGGTGACCATGGCCATTGCTGCTATAAACATTAGGGTACAGATGGCCCTTCTTTTCATGACATCTGTATCTTTGGGGTAAATACCCAGGAGTGCAATTGCAGGATCATAGGGAAGTTCTATTTTTAATTTCTTGAGGAATCTCCACACTGTTCTCCAAAGAGGTTGCACCAACTTGCATTCCCACCAACAGTGTAAGAGGGTTCCCCTCTCTCCACATCCCCTCAAACACATGTTGTTTCCTGTCTTGTTAATTTTGGCCATTCTAACTGGTGTAAGGTGATATCTCAATGTGGTTTTAATTTGAATCTCCCTGAGGGCTAGTGATGATGAACATTTTTTCATGTGTCTGATAGCCATTTGTATGTCTTCATTGGAGAAGTCTCTGTTCATATCTTCTGCCCATTTTTTTGATATGATTATCTGTTTTCTGTGTGTTGAGTTTGAGGAATTCTTTATAGATCCTGTTTATCAATCTTTTGTTTATACTGTCATTTGCAAATATCTTCTCCCATTCTGTGGGTTGCCTCTTTGTTTTCTTGACTGTTTCCTTTGCTGTGCAGAAGCTTTTGATTTTGATGAAGTCCCAAAAGTTCATCTTCGCTTTTGTTTCCTTTGCCTTTGGAGACATATCTTGAAAGAAGCTGCCATGGCTGATATCGAAGAGATTACTGCCTATGTTCTCCTCTAGGATTCTGATGGATTCCTGTCTCACATTGAGGTCTTTTATCCATTTTGAGTTTATCTTTGTGTACAGTGTAAGAGAATGGTCAAGTTTCATTCTTCTACATATAGCTGTCCAGTTTTCCCAGCACCATTTATTGAAGAGACTGTCTTTTTTCCACTGTATAGTTTTTTCCTGTTTTGCCAAAGATTAATTGACCATAGAGTTTTGTCATGAAAGTGTGTTGGGATATGTCAAATGGTTTCCTGCTTCAATTGAGAGAATGACTTTTTTTGTCCCCTTTTTTTATTATATAGCACATTACATTGATTTTATTATGTTGAAAATCCCTTGACATTTTGTTAGATGCATAGTTACTGGTATTTCTGTTGAGGATTTTAATGTCTGTGTTTGTAAGGGATAATGATCTCTGGATTTCTTTTCTTTTCCCTATTTGGCATTGGTATTAGTATAATGCTGGCCTATATATTATATTATTATAATATATTATATTATATTAATATAATAATATATTATATTATTTCCTATATATTAGGAAATGTTCCTGCCTTTTTTTTTCCCCAAGAGTTTGAGATGAAATGGTGTTAATTATTCTTAAAAATGTTGGTAAAATTCATCAGTGAAGTCTTCTAGTCCTAAACTTTAAAAAAAAAATGAATTCAATATCTTCACTTGTTAGGAATCCTTTAGATTTTCTATTTATTTTGGATTAGTTTTGGTAATTGTATATTTCTAGGAATTTGTCTATTTCATGTAATTTATTTTATTTGTTGACTTGCAATTGATCATAGTATTCTTAACTGACTGAGCCACCCAGGCATCTGATCATAGTATTCTTATAAGCTTTTATATTTCTGTAGAGTTGATTGTAATGTCCCCATTTTTATTTTTATTTTAGTTATTTATGTATTTTTTCCCTATTAGTCTAGTTAGAGATTTGTCAGTTTTGCTAAGTTTTTATAGAAGCAATTTTTTTTCATTGAATTTTTCTACCAACTTCTGGTTTTCAATTTCTGCTCTAATTCTTATTATTTAATTTCTTCTACTTTGGATTCAATTTTTCTTTTCATTCTAGTTTTCTAAGATACTTACATTATTGATTTTATTCTTCTTTTTTAATATAGGTATTCAATGCTATAAATTTCACTCTAAATATTGCTTTTACTGAATCCCCCAAAAGTTGATGGCATATTTTCATTTATTTGTCAATGTCTTAAATTCTTGTTCATTTTCCCAAACATAAAGTTGTTGATAATATTTATCTCTCAGTACTTTATTATTTTTTTTAAAGATTTTTTTGTTTATTTGAAAGAGAGAGCTGGAGTGTGAACAGAGGTGGGGGGAGGGGCAGAGGGAGAGAGAGAAACAGACTCCAACACAGAGGCATTGAGCAGGGAGCTTGACACAGGCTTTATCACAGGACCCTGAGATCATGACCTGAGAGTCAAAGGCAGCTGCTTAACTGACTGAACCGCCCAGGTGACCTCTCTCAGCACTTTAAATAAATATGTAAACATACTGCCCTCTGTTCCCCATGGTTTCTGATGAAAAATCAGTTATTAATCTTTTTGAGGATCACTTGTGCGTGACAAGGAACTTATTTTTTGTTCTTTTCAAGATTCTATGTGTCTTTTAACAGTTTAATTATATTTTGATACACAGCTCTTTGTGATCATTCTGCTTGTTTGCTGAGGTAATATGTAAAATTCACGTTTTTTATTAAATTTAGATTGTTTCTGGTCATAATTTTACTCTTTCTGTCCTTTTCTCCAGCTTCTCTCCTTCTGAGATTCCCTTACTGAGTATTTCATTCTACTTGATGAATTGTTTTGTTCACAGTTCTTCATCCTTTTATCTTCTTTTGTTTCAAACTGGAAAATTTTTATCATCCTATTTCAAATTTAGTTATTTTTTTCTTCTGCCTGTTTAACTGCTGCGGAATGCCTCCAAGATTTTTTGAGTTTTAGTTATTTTACTTTTCAGCTATAGGATTTTTTATTTGCTTCCTTTTTTATAACTTCTATTTCTTTGACTATATTCTCATCTTACTCATCTGTCATTTTACTGTTTCCCTTAATTTTTCATTCACAGATTCTTTTAGGTTTTGGTTTGTTTCATTTAATAGTTGATTTAAAGCATTTATGCAGAAAATTCAATGCCTGGTCTTCCTGAGGGATGGTTTTTGTCATTTTATTTTTTTACCTTTAAATACCTTAAAATCAGGTTTTCCTGTTTTGTTTTGTTTTGTTTTTTTGTATACTTTGTGATTTTATTTTTAAAATGAAATATTTAGACATTATACTGTGGTAAATCTGACTCTCAAATTCTCCTCACTCCTCAGAGTTTGTTCTTGTTGATAAGCATAGGCTGCAGCTTTCTATTTAATAACTTTTCCAAATTATTTTTGCAAAGGACTATATTACTTGGTGTATGTGGTCAGTGAATTCTCTGTTCATTTAGCTTGTGTTCAGCTATTGTTTTAATAAAGATTTCTTTGGATGCCTGGAACAAAACAACAGCAAAATATATTCTCTGTCTTTGACAATTGGCTTCCTTTAACACTTGGCCTCATGGTTTAACTTTCTGTTTTAGACTTCATTTCCCACTTGCCCCATACCTAGAATCAGCCAATTGTACCATTCTGGAGTTCTTTCTGGTCTTCCTCATAGTGTATCCTGTCCTGGGCATGTGCATGGCTTCCCAGTTTCCCTAGTAGATATAGGTGTTTCTAAATGCCCTTCTTTTTCAAAGAAATTGTCTCCTCAGATTTTCTTTTCAGACTTTAAGTCTATTATGTACTTCAACTATAATCTTTTACCTCAGACGGTTTCAACTTTTTCATTTGACTAATAGTGTTTTCAAGCAATGCCTAGTGCTTGTCCACACTGAGTGAGTTCTATTTTAGATAAAACAGAGATAAGCACCTTGCTTAAGTCCTTCAGGTAGTCCCTAGATGGGTTTGAAGAAGGCAGCATAATAATTTGAGAATAATATCTGCTATACTTCCTCTGAAGCCAGGGACCACCAGAAACATGGTCTTCTCTCTTCAGCACTGCTATTGATCTGGAAAGGGGGTACGACAAGGGCAAGTAAAAAAACACCACAAAGCTACCCTACGATCTCTAAATTGCCTGTTTCTTGATTCAGCATTCGTTTGGCTATAAATCTTTTACTGTTTTCTGATAAAGTTGATCCTGACTTTTTCTACTCGTGCTTCTGTGTGGATGTGGAGAAATGAGTATTTGGAACTGTGCATTTTACCATTTTGTTCTCCTCATAATTTTAAAGTATCCTTGTTTTCCCCCAGGCGTCTACAGTAATTTTTTAATCATTTGAATTACAATGGCTCTTTGAACTGCTCCAAGATCCTGACCACAATCTAGTGTGTTTCATAGCTATATATGCACCCAGAGAGTACACTGAAAGTCCTTTAGGAAAATTAATTGTTTCTAACTTAACATTTCCATTCATTTTACCTAACACATTGTTGGGCTACAAAGAATATTCGATGGTGAATTAATTTTCATGCCCTTACATATATTAGCGAGTAGTTAGCATAACTTTCTAACACTAGTTAAACATGAGTTTCCCCAGATAAACTGAAAAAAAAATTATAAACGTGTATCAGTGTTAAACCCTAATTGCCACACTGTTTACTGTAGTCTATTGACTCAACAAAGTAGAATCAAAATAACTGATGAATTCTGTACTCTACTATACCAAAACTATACTTAATATTTATTTTCAAACTTATGATAAATTGCTATTGACTGCAAACAGTATGAATCTTTTAATTCTAAAATAATAGTTATATACACACATATTAAAATCACTCAGCGTATCCTTTATGGATTCTCTATTTTTTAATCATAAAATCTGTAGATTCCTTGCACACCCCCATAATTTGCTTCATTGCTTGCAACAAAAATAGGTATCATTAGCTCTGTTATATTGCCCTAATTGTTACTGTTTGCAAAGTGTATGGCTTTGGACTTAACAGTTCTTGGCTCAAAGTGTTATCTCCTTCTCATATTTATGCCTACATCTTCTTTAATCTTCAGCAATAATGTCAAAGTTACGGAGTCTTTGTACACTGAATTAGCTGCCCCTCACTTGAGCCTCCATAACATCATGAACTAAGCTTACACTTTTTTAATTTTATCTTATCCTATTTTCTTATTGTTTAATTATTAAAAGGATGAACTCTGGTTCATCCCTAGTTTGGAATTCTGACTTTGCCACTCAGCTAGTGTTGTAACATTAGAAAATTATTTTGTCTTGTTTTATTTCTCTCAGCCATAACATGGTGGGTATACTAGCACCTATCCTATATATAAGCTTAAGAAATTAAGTGAGTTAACATATATTAAAGACTATGTGGATGTTAGCTATAAGATAATTATACTATATATGTAATATAGTAACAATATCATCCTCATCCTCTTTATATTAGGAATCCTTGAAGACATTACCATATTTTTCATCTGTGTAGATTTGGAACCAAGACAAAAGTCATATGTGAAATAGTTTTTCAAAAAATATTTTGAAAATACTAAATAAATGGAATTTATAGCCTAAAATCAGGCCCTTTATTTGTAGTTTTGAATCAGTTGCTGACACAATCACCAAGCCTTCCCTTTTGAAATTGTTGGCATCATGGAAAATGGCACAAATCTCTCCTTGTGCCTAAGCAGTTTATTTAATTAGTCCCATGTCTTGAAATACCAACCTTCTTTTCTCTCAAACCTATTCTCTTACTCTTGTCTTGACTTGGGAGCATATATCTTCTCAGACCAAAGATTTCATTCCTGTATGGACCCTTGCACAGTATGCTGTTTTAGTCTCCAGTCTCAGTCTAAGACATATGTCTTCCATTCATCTACAGCCCACCTGTTCCAAAGTCTTCCCAAACCAATGAAGCCAGTGACTTCCTTTGCATCTACTTGGCTCCCTTGTTCTAGTATATTTATTGTATGGAGTTTATTTGTGTATAAGCTTCAATAGTGTGTGAAGTTCTTGAGAACAGGAAATAGATGGTAGATAGTTATTGAAATAAGTATCATTCACATATATATATGTTTTCCAAGAATTTACCATTTGCTTGACCTAAAGTAGAGCAAAAATAGATTTACTGAATAAAGTGTTAAGAAATGCACTAAAGTCCTTCTTGATAATTAGTAATTTCTCTTTATTCAACAACATATTATAGAACTTACAGTTTCATGCTGCAAAGATAGTATCCATCTATTCTCTTTATTTCCCAGTTTGCATAGAAAGTAATAAATAGCTACTTATCGTGGTGGATTATATTATTTTGAACTATTATTGTTTTGGGTTTCTGCTTTGGTGTATGATTTTCATAAAGTTAACACTGAAATTTTAATAAATCTGATATAGTTAGTCTTTTTGAAAAAAAAATAGTATCAGTTTAAATACCATTTTATTCTTCTACCAATGGAACATTGCCTTCAAGATAGTTTTTTAGAGATAGTTTTTTTTTAAAGATTTTATTTATTTATCAGAGAGAGAGAGGGAGAGAGCGAGCACAGGCAGACAGAATGGCAGGCAGAGACAGAGGGAGAAGCAGGCTCCCTGCGGAGCAAGGAGCCCGATGTGGGACTCGATCCCAGGACGCTGGGATCGTGACCTCAGCCGAAGGCAGCTGCTTAACCAACTGAGCCACCCAGGCATCCCTAGAGATACCTACTCTTACAGGATATATCTCTCATGAGAATTACAAGTACAATTCAAAAACATTATAGGGCATATTTATAAAATTTATGGCTGCATTTTTAAATACTATATTGTAATTTCAACACCTTTATGTTATATTGAACTAATAAAAAGAGGACAGGCAGTACAATTTTGAGAGTTTCTATTATATTTTATATTCTTTGAACATAAAAAAAATTAACCACTAGGATCCTGGTATGCTATTCTTAAATGATCCAGTAGATATATTTATAATGTATAAATTTAAGCTTAAAATAACTTGGAAACATATTTAAAATGTTAATTATAACTAATTATAAGAAAGTTATTTCATCATAAAAATGGTTTCTTTGTTTCTTACCTTCTCACTTTTTTTGTTTGTTTTTAGACATTATTTATCCAGTTCTAGAAAGTAACTTCAATCTATTTTCCTCTGATAATTTTCTCAATTATTTTTTTTAAATACAGGTATGGGTTCTACTTAACAGTTAATTGTTTTGAAACAATTTTTAAGGCTAAGGTTTGACTGTTAGAATTACAAGTTCTTAACAAAAGAAAATAACATATTCTTCACATTATAAAACTGCAAAGATCATTTTTTACTGATCAAGACCTAAATCACTATTATCTTTTAATAATATTTGTTCACAAGGCATTGACAAATTTAAAGGAATCTATGCATTTGGTTCTCAAAATTGGTTAGGTTTTATTGATAATTTGTCTATTTTTTTTTAAAACAGTGAGTACTTATCATTTTAGAAAAACAAATTTAAGGAAGAAAATATCAATAATTCCACTTATTTACAGTGGTTTGGTTGGAGAAACAGAAAATAGTGAAGGAAAGTAACTTAAGATGCCTCATTCATCATTTTAACTATTCAGAAAATTTTGTGCAACTCCTTAAAAAAATATGTGGAGGAGGTATAAACTTTTTTAAAAATTTTTATTTAGAGGCGCCTGGGTGGCTCAGTGGCTTAAGCCACTGCCTTCGGGTCAGGTCATGATCTCAGAGTCCTGGGATCGAGTCCCGCATCGGGCTCTCTGCTTAGCAGAGAGCCTGCTTCCCCCTCTCTCTCTGCCTGCCTCTCCATCTACTTGTGATTTCTCTCTGTCAAATAAATAAATAAATAAATCTTTAAAAAAGTTTATTTATTTATTTTTTTAAATTTCTTTTCAGTGTTCCAGAATTCATGTTTATGCACCACACCCAGTGCTCCATGCAATACGTGCCCTCCATAATACTCACCACCAGGCTCAACCAACCTTCCACCCACCCCCCTTCAAAACCCTCAGTTTGTTTCTCAGAGTCCACAGTCTCTCATGGTTCATCTCCCTCTCCAATTTTCCCCAACTCTCTTCTCCTCTCCATCTCCCCATGTCCTCCATGTTATTTGTTATGTTCCACAAATAAGTGAAACCATATAATAACTGACCATTTCTGCTTGACTTATTTCACTCAGCATAACCTCTTCCAGTCCCATCCATGTTGATACAAAAGTTGGGTATTTATCCTTTCTAATTGAGGCATAATGCTCCATACTATACATGGACCATATTTTCTTTATCCATTTGTCTGTTGAAGGGCATCTTGGTTCTTTCTACAATTTGGTGACTGTGGCCATTACTGCTATGAACATTGGGGTACAGATGGCCCTTCTTTTCACTACATCTGTATCTTTGGGGTAAATACCCAGTAATGCAATTGCAGGGGCATAGGGAAGCTCTATTTTTAATTTCTTAAGGAATCTCCACACTGTTCTCCAAAGTGGCTGCACCAACTTTTATTCCCACCAACAGTGCAAGAGGGTTCCGCTTTCTCCACATCCTCTCCGACACATGTTGTTTAATATCTTGTTAATTTTGGCCATTCTAACAGGTGTAAGGTGGTATCTCAATGTGATTTTGCTTTGAATCTCCCTCATGACTAGGAATGATGCACATTTTTTCATGTGTCTGTTAGCCATTTGTATGTCTTCTTTGGAGAAGTGTTTGTCCATGTTATCTGCCCATTTTTGACATGATTATCTGTTCTGTGTGTGTTGAGTTTGAGGAGTTCTTTATAGATCTTGGCTATCAGCCCCTCCCCCCCTTTTTTTTAGATATCAGCCCTTTGTCTGTAGTGTCATTTGCTAATATCTTCTCCCATTCTGTGTGTTGCCTCTTTGTTTTGTTGACTGTTTCCTTTGCTGTGCAGAAGCTTTTGATCTTAATAAAGTCCCAAAAGTTCATTTTCACTTTTGTTTCTTTTGCCTTTGGAGACATATATTGAAAGAAGTTGCTGTGGCTGATATCAAAGAGATTACTGTCTATGTTCTCCTCTAGGATTCTGATGGATTCCTGCCTCACGTTGAGGTCTTTTATCCATTTCGAGTGTTTCTTTGTGTATGGTGTAAGAGAATGGTCGAGTTTCATTATTCTACACATAGCTGTCCAATTTTCCCAGCATCATTTATTGAAGAGACTGTCTTTTTCCACTGTATATTTTTTCCTGCTTTGTCAAAGATTAGTTGGAAAGTAAAAATTTTACTTCTATTCCTGCCTCTAATATCTGGAAGGACACTCTCTAAAAAGAACAAAAAAATCATAGATAATTTATCTTTAATATACAACCATAAACAAACAAAATAAAACAAAAGAACTATGAGGAATTTTCCAAAATAGTGAAATTTAAACCAAAATTATGAAGGATATTGAGAACATGTACATATCTCCTTAAGTATTGGGAAGGTTGGAAATTTCTCTGATAGTTTAAAACTCATGAAAGGTCCACTGGCTAATCCTTTAAAGAAACTTATCCTGCACCTGGGATGAACTAAAAGACAATAGAAAATGTTCTCATTTGCACTGGGACCCATATCACAAGATAGAGAAGTAGGATCTAAAGGAAAAATAATGCAGATATGCCACCTTCATCATCTGTGATATACCTCTAACCTGAAGGAAATTGCCAAAGGTGAGCTGTGGTCTATAATGGACATAAATAGAAATATTCAGATGACCACCAAAGAAAGCTCTGCAAAGGTATAGAGGCTGAAAACAGTGAGAGATTACAGGAAGACAGAGAACATTATAGTATTGTTAGCAAGATTGAGAGAACCAGAATTGAAAATAAGGGCTGCTTCATATGAGGTCTCCAACTCCCTCCATCTTTTCAAAACAAAACAAAAACAAGATAGAATAGTCACTCAAAGTTGAATAAAAACTACCTATGAATTGTCAGGGTATCTTTGAAGTAGGAAGAAATGTTAGTGTCTACATTCTTTAATCTCTCAAATGAGAATTAAACATCTATACATAAAATTCAAGAATTGGAAAAGTATATATATTTTAAATTTTATTTCATTTTTTAAAAGATTTCACTTATTTATTTGAGAGAGAAAGCACAAGCAGGAGAGGGAGAAGCAGACTCCACACTGAACAGGGAGCCTTATGTGGGGTTCAATCCCATGACATGTCTCCATCATTATAATATCATACAGAGAATTTTTACTGTCCTTAAAATCTTGACAGCATGGTACTGGCACAAAAACAGACACATAGATCAATGGAACAGAATAGAGAGCCCAAAAATAGACCCTCAACTCTATGGTCAACTCATCTTCAACAAAGCAGGAAAGAATGTCCAATGGAAAAAAGACAGCCTCTTCAATGAATGGTGCTGGGAAAATTGGATAGCCACATACAGAAAAATGAAATTGGACCATTTCCTTACACCACACACGAAAATAGACTCAAAATGGATGAAGGACCTCAATGTGCAAAAGGAATCCATCAAAATCCTCGAGAAGAACACAGGCAGCAACCTCTTCGACCTCTGCCGCAGCAACATCTTCCTTGGAACAACGCAAAAGGCAAGGGAAGCAAGGGAAAAAATGAACTATTGGGAATTCATCAAGATCAAAAGCTTTTGCACAGCAAAGGAAACAGTTAACAAAATCAAAAGACAACTTACAGAATGGGAGAAGATATTTGCAAACGACATATCAGATAAAGGACTAGTGTCCAGAATCTATAAAGAACTTAGCAAACTCAACACCCAGAGAACAAATAATCCAATCAAGAAATGGACAGAGGACATGAGCAGACATTTCTGCAAAGAAGACATCCAGATGGCCAACAGACACATGAAAAAGTGCTCCATATCACTGGGCATCAGGGAAATACAAATCAAAACCACAATGAGATATCACCTCACACCAGTCAGAATGGCTAAAATCAACAAGTCAGGAAATGACAGATGCTGGCGAGGATGCTGAGAAAGGGGAACCCTCCTCCATTGTTGGTGGGAATGTAAGCTGGTGCAGCCACTCTGGAAAGCAGCATGGAGGTTCCTCAAAATGTTGAAAATAGAACTGCCCTATGACCCAGCAATTGCACTATTGGGTATTTACCCTAAAGATACAAACGTAGTGATCCAAAGGGGCACGTGCACCCGAATGTTTATAGCAGCAATGTCCACAATATCCAAACTATGGAAAGAACCTAGATGTCCATCAACAGATGAATGGATCAAGAAGACGTGGTATATATACACGATGGAATACTATGCAGTCATCAAAAGAAATGAAATCTTGCCATTTGCGACAACATGGATGGAACTAGAGCGTATCATGCTTAGCAAAATAAGTCAAGCAGAGAAAGACAACTATCATATGATCTCCCTGATATGAGGAAGTGGTGATGCAACATGGGGGCTTAAGTGGGTAGGAGAAGAATCAATGAAACAAGATGGGATTGGGAGGGTGACAAACCATAAGTGACTCTTAATCTCACAAAACAAACTGAGGGTTGCTGGGGGGAGGGTTTGGGAGAAGGGGGTGGGATTATGGACATTGGGGAGGGTATGTGCTTGGGTGAGTGCTGTGAAGTGTGTAAACCTGGTGATTCACAGACCTGTACCCCTGGGGATAAAAAATATGTTTATAAAAAATAAAAAATTAAAAAAAAATCTTCTATGTTCCACCTATTCATCTCTCCCTTGGGTATCCCTGGCAAACATTAATCTGTTCAATTGTCTCCATAGTTTCGCTTTTTCCAGAATTTCATGTGGTTAGAATCCTATAGTATGTAGCCTTCTTAGATTAGCTTCTTTTACTTTGTAATATGCAATTACATTTCCCCCATATCTTTTCATGGCTTGTTAGCTCATTTTGTTTTAGGGCTAAGTAATGTTTGGTTTACCACAGTTTATATATCTATTCACATCTTAGTTGTTTCTAAGTTTGGACAATTATGAATTAAACTGCTTTATGCATCAGAGACAGGTTTTTTGTGTGGACACAGTTTTCAGTTCCTTTGTAAATACTAAGAAGAATGATACTAGATCATATGGCAAAATTATATTTACTTTAAAAAAAAAAAAAAACTCTAAATTGTCTTTTTTTTTTTTTTTTTTTTTTTTAAAGATTTATTTATTTATTTGACAGAGAGAGAGATCACAAGTAGGCAGAGAGGCAGGCAGAGAGAGGAAGGGAAGCAGGCTCCTTGCTGAGCAGAGAGCCCGATGTGGGACTCGATCCCAGGACCCTGAGATCATGACCTGAGCCGAAGGCAGCGGCTTAACCCACTGAGCCACCCAGGCGCCCCTCTAAATTGTCTTTCAAACTTGCTGCACTACTTTGCTTTCCAACCAGCAATTTATAGGAGTGTTTGTTTCTCCACAAAAATAGTTTTTAAAGCTTAATTTCACATTTATTAATATTGTTGTGTGAATGTGTGTATGTTTGTGTGTGTGTGTGTGTGTGTGTGTGTGTGTGTGTGACTGTGTGTGTGTGATTTTGAGAGTATATAAAGATAATTTATAAAAATTATCTGGATTCTAGCAGTTATAATTTCATTTGTTCTCTTTCAGGTCTTTTTACCTCTCTCAAAGTCAAGTAAAAAAAAAAAATTAAGTAAGAGTGGCCTCATTGTTTAAAAATACTTTTTATTTATCTATTTGTTTTTATGAAAAAATAAATTCTTGAGATTACATTTAGTAGATAATGATTATTAATAGAGGCAACATTTGGAGTGATTTTTTTTTTTAATGTTTCGTACTTTATAACTAATTCTTTCTCACAGGCTCCTAATTTGTTAAAAAAAAACAATGAAGTTTGTCTCTGGATTTCACCTTGATGGAGCTACTATATTCTTTCACCATACTGTCTTCATTTTTGACAATTTCCATATTCCTTTTCTTCCAACATTTCAACCTTTCCTCATGCTGCCCATAGATGTGCCCCAGTTTCTTAGAATAGCTTCTGTTCATATTTCCTTAGCTCCTTTCACCCCATCATATCACCAACGTGTTCTCCTCTCTGGCACAATAATGAAAAACAAAGGACATAGGAGGATATAGACTGGGAATACTGAAGGACACACGCAGAAGGGATTAGGAACACAGGGGAAAAAAACTTATTTCTGGAGGAGGGACAGAAACCCCTGTTAAGGCCACCCTCCTGAGCCAACAGTCCCTCTTTGCCTTCTCTCTCTTCCCTTTTTTTTCTTTGCCCCACAATGTAAAAGGACCTTTGTTCTATCTCCAATAGGGTAATTAAAAGCCAGTAAAGCTGGTTGTTTTTGTTTCTGCTGACATTTATTCTTATAAGTCTAATAGTCTATTTCTAAATATTTCTCAAGGTATTTCCTCCAGACACTTTCTAATCTAAGAGGATTTTAGGAGCAGATTGATTATATGTCTAATCAATTATTATATATAATCATTCTCATATCTCTGACTTCTAGAATTTCCTATAGTTTATATACACACTAGCTATGGTGAATAGTAATGCTCTCTATTTTTCCACCAAAAGCTCCAGAAGAAATTTCAATAAATAAAGTCCCCAAAGACAAATTACGTAGTTAAATTTCCATTTATCATTGTTGTTATAAATTTGAAATCCAAATTTTCATTTCAACCTCTTATACCTCATGATTATTTCCTATCCATATAGAAAAGAAAAAGTAAACTTTTTTTTTTTCTAAAAGAAAAACAGAGTGAAGGAAATAAAAGGAGTAAGAATGTGTCACTAGAAATTTATAAAGACAGCACTGTTGAGAAGATGAATAGTTAACTCGGGAGTGAGGCAGTCTATTAATAAGACTCTACTGAATACTTACTCTTTGCCCAGAGCTAAGATAAAAGCAATGAACAATGTTTTACTTTTATTTTAAATTCAAGGGGGAATGAAACACAGGTATAAGTAAGAGAGATGAGGGCCTTTTTCAACAGCAGGTTAGAAAAGTCCAAAGGTAGAGCCAAGCCAAGTCCAAATGTGTAAGTTATCAAAAGACAAGTCAATCATGAATGGACAAACTCAGTGATGAATAGTCTGGTAGTTAGTATTTGGAGCCTGAAATCTATCTTGGATTATTATCAATCTCAATAATCCACAGATAGGGAAATGTTTGAAAGGTAAACTTACTGTAGGTGGAGATGGGCTCTAGAAATATAAACAATATAATCAGTAATGTTGTTATGATTCAAAAAGATTCAGCAATTGATAAATTGCCATTGTAATGAAGAATTCATGAACATAAATGAAGTAAATTTACAAGCATGTAGTGATGGTCTATTAAGTTTAAAACTTTGTAGGAAGCATTAAGGGAGATAAGTTGAGGGGGAAAGTTGTGATTCTCTAATATGCTTAGTGAAAACTAATAATTTGAGATTATAAAAGCAATTGTAAGACAGAATTACAGCAACAAATTTACATCCAAAAACATAAGAACAATAAAAAGAATTAATAACACAGGTAGCTCTAGTACCTTTAGGCATT
Source organism: Mustela lutreola (assembly GCF_030435805.1). Taxonomy (NCBI): domain Eukaryota; kingdom Metazoa; phylum Chordata; class Mammalia; order Carnivora; family Mustelidae; genus Mustela; species Mustela lutreola. The sequence continues at coordinate 110,807,317 of NC_081295.1, forward strand.
GCTACTTTTCTTTAGAAATTATGTTTCAAATATATTTAAAGTATTCTTTTAATGTTTTCACTACTTCCTTTATTATAAAAATCTCATTTGTTTGTGATTTATGGTCAACCAGAGTGTGTGCTCTTTGGTCTGATTTCTACTGTACAAAGAGCAAGGAGCTTGAATGGAGTAGACTAGTCTTTGCCATATTGAATCAGTTTCTATCTTGAACTTTTTTGGAAACAAGGACAGTGTAGGTGGGAATAAATAATGTGCTCTTTCCAGCATCTGCCTTGCTCTCCTGCTTTACTCTTCTGACCTCACCGTGTGTGAATGTGCAGGGGCTGGCGGCAAGTATGGGAGAAGCTCCTCCTCCTCATTCTTCATGTTCTCACCCACATCCAAGGTATGGGCCTTTCCAGGCCTCAAAGATATGGGTTACTTGTGTTTTTGGCTCAAGCTTCCATTTCTGGCTTGTTACCTGTCTTGGTGCTAAAATTCTGCAAATATATTTGTATTTAGAATATAGACATTCTTTTTTTTTTTTTTTTAATTTTATTTATTTGAGAAAAAGAAAGAGAACGAGAGAGCACAAGCAAGAGAGAGTCGCAAAGGAGAGGGAGAAGCAGTCTCCCCACTGAGCAGGGAGCTCACTTCAGGGCTCTATCCCAGGACCCTGGGATCATGACCTGAGCTGCCAAAGGCAGATGCTTAAAACCACATGGGCACACCTAGAATATGTGTATTCTGAAATAATTTATACACTTTGTATATTTTAGGATTCATGGATGACATTTAGGCAAGTATACTGTATCACAGATCCAGAAAACACTTTTACAGATAGTTTGAAATGTCCTACATTAGAAAATGTTTTGAGAATTTATATCATTATTTTTCCTAAATGTCAGTGATTGAATTTACACAGAAATCTCTTTTTAATAGCTACTGTTTACTGATAGGCTTGGTATATCAGATGTTTAATTGTTTCTTTCCTCTCTTAAACTGCATAACATTGGTACTCTTTTTCTATTTATAAACTTTGAAGAAACTGAGGTTCATTATGGTTATTAAATAAGATTATAAAAGCATTTAAAGCGGCAGGACTCATATCCAAATCTCTTCAATCTAAAGCCTAAAATTTGGGCCCATGGGTGGCTCAGTGGGTTAAAGCCTCTGCCTTCGGCTCCGGTCATGATCTCAGGGTCCTAGGATCGAGCCCCCCGCACCTGGCTCTCTGTGCTCAGCGGGGAGCCTGCTTCCTCCTCTCTCTCTGCCTGCCTCTCTGCCTACTTGTGATCTCTGTATGTCAAATAAAATTAAATAAATAAATAAATAAATAAATAAAACCTAAAATTATTCTCCATACCACTGAAAGAAACAAAATGAAACAAAATAAAATTGTATTTAGATACGTAGTCTGTAGTGTCAGAATTCACAATCATATAATTCTATATTAATGCATGAAAAAATTTAGAGCATATAGAAAATGAGAATGTGAATCTATTTACTTGTTTTAAGGATATCTGTGTTTAAGAAACTGAACCAACCAAAATATATTTAATATTTCCTATTTAAGAGATGATGTTTTGGGGCACCTGGGTGGCTCAGTGGGTTAAGCCGCTGCCTTCGGCTCAGGTCATGATCTCAGGGTCCTCGGATCAAGTCCCACATCGGGCTCTCTGCTCAGCAGGGGGCCTGCTTCCCTTCCTCTCTCGCTCTGCCTGCCTCTCTGCCTATTTGTGATCTCTCTCTGTCAAATAAATAAATAAAAATTTAAAAAAGAGAGAGATGATGTTTTGTGATTTTGAATAAGAGGATCATCTATGAATCAAACATAAATCCTTCAAGATATAAAAGCTAGTTTCCATGTGCATTTCACCCTTCCATACTACCCTATGGGGTGGTAGCTGCCACTTTAGAATAAATAGTTATACTCCTTGGAGAAGACATTTGTCTGAATCATTCAAATGGCTGTTGCTTATGTGACTTGGTTTGCTGAATGGAATTTGTTCTTTTTTTTTTTTTTCCCCAGAAAGGAAAGAGTTGAGTAGTAATTAGAGCCCATGTTTAACCTACATTTGACCTAAAATTCTATTTCCAAGGAAACTAGACTCTGGCTCCAAAACCATAAAAATTCAGCAGCAGAAAGCATAAAATATACCCAATTTTAATCAATGTAAATTACACTGATTGAAGAGATGTGGATATGAAACCAGCAGTCATATAATTTTTCAGAAAGGTACTCTTTGAATAAATTCTTACAGCCAAAATTTAATGAATGAGATTCCAATGCACTTTTCAAATGAAAAAGTTGAATGATCTATTAATTTTATAAGTTTTATGTTTTATTTAATTGAATAACAGACCTGTTATTTTCATTTCATCTGTCCTTGGAAACTTCTGGGGATATTGCTATCTTTGCCTATTTTAAATCCTGTGAATAAATTATTATATCAAGGAAAAGAAACAGTATTAAATCTTAATTTACAAGATAATAGTTTTTTAGGTATATATGACCATGGTAAAAAGAGAAATCATAAACATAACAAAATTTAACCTTTGACAATGTTATTGCTTGCTAATGTTAAACCTTAATAATTGTTTTCTTAATCATTATGTTATCAGTCTATCATTCTTCATTTCTAATGACTACTAATTTAGGTTTTTACTCAGAGTTTTATCACCGTCCTTAATCTTCCCTGAATTAATAAGAAAAAAGTTTAAATGTTGTAATTCTGGTTTGGTATAAAATATTGAAAATAATGATGCCTCTATTAGGCTCAGTTATGATGCACTATTCTAATAATAGAATATCCTAAAGAGCGGGAAAAGTCTCTTCTGCCTCATGAATGTCCCCAAATGAAAAGCTGCTTCTCATATTTTACTTTGGAACAATCACTAAAGTTTTTTTCTGTTTTCATCAGAACTATATCAGGATCCTGTTAATCTCTTGATTCTGCTTTCTCCAGTGTGTGTTTCGTTCATCCTAACTATATAGGCTCTTCAGCATTCAGGGATAGAATTGTTGCTAATGTCTAGTCCCTGTCATCTCAAAGAAAACAGTCTATAGCCTCTTTCTCACATGCCAATCTAATTAAAGTTACTGAATAAAATGAGAGTGACATATGTAGCAGAACACAGAGGTGTTCACAGAGCCGTTTTCAGGTGGATAACAATGGTGATTAAGGTGCTAGATTATTTATTTACTCGTTAGAGAGCAGTCAGTCTCAGCTCAATGTAAAGCAAAGACAGAATTTTTGTTTAAATTATTCTTATGGAAGTTAAGTACCATTCAATAATGAGGTATAGAAGGAACAGCTTAAACAATCCAGCTGCAAATTAAATGATTTAATTATCTTGTACAATGTCTTTGACAAGACCAAATGCTAATATGATCTAAACAAGAAGGTGCTTGTCAAAAATCTCTCATTATGTGTGGATGCCCTTGTGTTTTCCCACTCTCTGGGAGTACAACATATGCCCTTTGCATATGATTTATTTTTTAAACAACAACAACAAATTCTTCTGATTTTATTTGGTTTATAAAAAGGTGCCAATGCAGGAGGGGCTCTTTTTATATGTTATCTGCCCACTTAAAGGAGACACACACATATTCTTCCTGAATATGTTTCTTTTTTCTTTGCCATTTAACCTAAACCTCACTATGGTAGACCAAATAAGCTGCATAATTAAAAATGCACAAGTGTCTAACACTGCAGTAATTCTAAATTTCACATTAAATAGGCTTTTCTAAAAAATATTAGGGAGAGGATAAGACACATTCATGCTATATGAATCCATATCTACATATCAGGTACTTTGTGGATGTCCGATAATATTTATGGGTAACAATGAATAAGGCAGTTTAGGCATCTATAGAGAGGAGGAAGCAAGAAAGAATGCTGGATGTAGCCATAGTATTACATTACTGGGTCATCAATCTCCTTTTACAATATGTTAGTAAATTTTCATAGTTCTGCTTCCAACTTCCTTTGGAATATAACAAAATACTGGTATTTAAACATTATACTTTTATTGTCAAAGTGTTACCTCTATTCTTTGCAACTTTTTCTGACTTAATTCTTGCTGACAGTATTTGAATATGAATTTGAAGTAGAAGTATTTTTAAGATTTTATCTATTTATTTGAGAGAGAGAGAGAGAGAGTACTCAAGAACAGGGGGAGGGACAGAGAGAGAGGGAGAAGCAGACCCCCCACTGAGCAGGGAACCCAATCCCAGGACCCGAGAATCATGACCTGAAGTTGGGAAGGCAGCTGTTTAACCTCCTGAGCCACCCAGGTGCTCCTTGGGGTAGAAACTTTTTTTTTTTAATTGTATTTAAATTCAATAGTGAACATATAGTACACCATTAGTTTCTGGTGTAATGTTCAATGGTTCATTAGTTGTGTATAACACCCAGTGCTCATCACATCATGGGCCCTCCTTAAGTAGAAACTTTTTATAACAAAAGAATACACTACATTCTGACAAACTGAATTTAGACAAAATTTATGGAAAGACACTCCCATAAAAGCAGTATTTAAATTGCCCTAATTGTGTACATTAGTTCATTAAAATTGTTACTGTTCCATCTATTCTTGTGGTGATATGTCATTGGTATGGTTGTCATTGAAAAGCTAAAAAAGCAGAGGAAATTACAGACTAAATGACTTATCCAAAAAGGGAGGGATGTATATTCATCTTGAATAATCTGTTTTTTTTTTCTCTTGTGTTAGTATGTGTTGGTGATAAACTCATGTATTGTGTCAGTATTTCTCATCTTCTTCATCAATCAATAATCATGCAACAGCTGCTTCTCCTCTGAATACAGATACTCCATTGTGCTTTCTTAGGATACGAAGTAACAGGAGATCAAGAGTCTACTTTCTGAGCTAAGGAAATTAGCTATATAAGCTGGAAAAAGTAATATCGTTACCAGATGACACATAATAGACATGAGAGAAATAAAGAACAGGGGCTTTATCACCTGAATAAATGCTCAGGAAAATTGGAAGCAGAAGGTAACAAACCATAAACTTAAGACAGATGTTTCTTACAAGCTTTTAGGTCGGTTTAAGGAAATACTAACCAAAAAAAAAAAAAAAAAAAAAAAAAAAAAGTGCCGAAAGGGTGAAGTGGGCAAAATTCAATAGTTTTCTTCTTGTGTCACTTGTTTCATTTTTCTTTGGTGTTCGTCAAAATTCACAGGCAATCCAGGTATAGCCAAGATGCCTTGACAAGATTTCTGAAAGACTTTGGTAATCAAGTTCAAGAGTTTTTCAAGACTGGAAATCATGCTGCAGAAATGCTAGTAGAGCAACTGCTCCTTATTTAGCTGCCTGTCTCTAGCACCTAACTGGGGTCTCCCTGGGCGGCCTGTTCCTTAGCAATTCTGGATAATGCCTTTGGTCTTTCTTTCCCAAGGGTAACAGTGTGGCTCTGGTGTTTTTAAGATAGAAACAGAAAAAAATATGGAGATTGTATTTACTGTCTGCCCCTGGGACTTCAAGGTTACAGGTATCTTTCAGTGGAGTCTCTGTCTGTTGCCCTGTGAGCTACTTATAACGATCAAGCATGAAAATATCTTGACTGGTACCTGCCTGGAGCTTCACTTAATGCATAGCATCAGTGTTCAGATGCCTGGACCACATGAAAATGTGTACTTTGGTTGAAAGCTTTCTGAACATTTCTTTTTTTTTCTCTTTTCCTTTTCTTCCAAATTAGTTGATTGAAAAAAAAAATAGTTTGGAATAAGAATGCAAAATGACAGAATTGTAAGAGGGAGGAGAAAGGAAAAAAAAAACAACTCAGGAAAAGCCACATTTACATACATTAGAGGATGTTCCAGGGTTGGCTAGTACTATAGGAAACCTTTTTGCTAAAACTGGAAGAATGCATACTACACACACACACACACACGCACACACACATGCGCACACACACGCACACACGCACACCCTTTACAAAGGCAAACAATTGTAAATACCAATAGCTGTAATTGAATGGGAGTAAGAGTAAGTAGATTAACCTTTAAAGAAAATTGCTTTACATTCATTATAACTTCGCTAATGTAAATTCTTCAAGTTTAACTATAAGTCAATTAATTGTCTATCATAAAAAGCAAACCATGTTTGTTTATCTTTTTGAATAAATCTATTAAAATTTTATTGTCAAAAATTTGGGAAAAATATAACCAAAATGTCGATAACTCAATCATTTTATGGTAACTAATTTATGTTATTTGTCTTTTATACATAAACACAAATAAATGATGACTATGCTGTAGTGTGTGTAAAATTCCATGCATATAATAATTGAGCTGTTTTAGAGTTTCAAATTCCAGCTTATTGGCCATCAAGAGCTCATTACATTTACATATTCAAAATATTTCTTCCTTTATATGCCATATATATATAAAGGCTTCTAGTTCTGTTTATGATTTTTTTGAGATCTATGCATTTAAATATTTTTGTGTTACTTAGTTTATCAATATATTCCTTAGTCTTTTCTTCTTTTACATTTCAGTTATATTATTGATTATTTTTTCTGCCATATCACTTTGTTTCTCCCTTAGGTATACAGAACCTTTAAAAATATATATTTTCATATTGTACCATACATAGTTAATCATTTCTCACATTGCTCTTACTGTATCACTTTCAATTACATATTTGGAGATGGTCTTAATTACTCATTTGATTTTTTAGAATCAAGTCTTCTTCTTTCTACCTCCAAAACATGCTGGATATTATCTCTTTAGTTATCAAATCCTTTCTTATATCATATACCTCTCTTTTAATCTCAGTCTCCTTTATTTTCATGATTTTTAGTTTGTTATTATTTTTCAAGTTTCTTGAGAATGCTAAACAACTCTACCATTATCTTCTTCAGCCTTGAGTAGACTGTTTTTAGAAGTATTATCCTCTTGAGAAACCCTCAGGTATTATTCTTATCCTCTTGTTTCACAGTAATTGTGTAGATACCAAGATAATTTTTTTTGCTTATACTGCTATTAATGAAGATACTATTCAATGTATTCCAAGATAGAAGCCTACAAATTATTTGTAAGTCACTGTTCACCTGGAAGATAATTCAGATATTTCAGACATTCAAATCTCAGACAAGGTGAAGTACATATTTCTTAGCCAGAAGAAAAACCTTAAGAAAAATTTCCTTAATCCAACTTGATAAACCGTATTACGAGTGGCCATTCCTCTAATATTTTGGTATAAGTGGAAGATGAGAAAAGTGGAAGATGAGTTTCAACTTGATGGTTCTTACAGCCCATTTAAGATTTTCTCTTAGTACTTGGGATGTATACTAACTGGTAAGATCATGGCCACATCTTGTTCTTAGGCACCCAGGAAATGTGAGAAAACAGGAAGGGAATTTCGACAATAGAAATTACAATACAGGTGAATGCTGCAAAGCAACAGATTCCTATTACAAAAGATAAGGGTTTGTAATCAAATTTTCAATTAAAAAAAAACAATTTCATGTCTTAGAAGTCTTTTTTTCTATCATTATCACTGGTGAAGAAAAAAGATAAAATAAAGAATATTAAAGAGAATATCTGTAATCATCCTCTAGTCTCATAATAGATAAGAAAAGAAAAGAAAATTCATATGAGTATATTAAGCATTGGTGTGGGAAATTCCAAACTTGATACGATTTTATCTGGGGATTTTACTCTAGTTTCCATCATCTCAATTTCCTTGTTAATGGAATAAGAACATAACTAAAAATACAACAATATTAATTTATATCCTTTAAAGTGCTTAGTAGATACTGCAATAGTACTATGTAAATTTGGAAAAATGATGTTCTTTAATGTGCATGTCAATTAAAAATACTTATTTTTCCTGGTAGACTAATGTCTTAAAAGTTTTCAAAACTTAAACTTCTAGATTTCAAATATGCAAATCTCTGTAAGCAACAGGGTATCTATGAATACAAAATAAAAGTTGCTATTGACTAGAAAGTACCCCTTGACTCAAAGACTGACTCACACCAAACCTAGATTTTGAAGTTTAGTTCCTTAAAATTGATTGATTGTGAGGTGATATCTCATTGTGGTTTTGATTTGTATTTCCCTGATGCTGAGTGATATGGTGCACTTTTTCATGTGTCTGTTGGCCATCTGGATGTCTTCTTTGCAGAAATGTCTGTTCATGTCCTCTGCCCATTTCTTGATTGGATTATTTGTTCTTTGGGTGTTGAGTTTGCTAAGTTCTTTATAGCTTTTGGAAACTAGTCCTTTATCTGATATGTTGTTTGCAAATATCTTCTCCCATTCTGTCAGTTGTCTTTTGATTTTGTTCACTGTTTCCTTTGCTGTGCAAAAGCTTTTGATCTTGATGAAATCCCAATAGTTCATTTTTGCCTTTGCTTCCCTTGCCTTTGGTGATGTTCCTAGGAAGATGTTGCTGCGGCTGAGGTCAAAGAGGTTGCTGCCTGTGTTCTCCTCAAGGATTTTGATGGATTCCTTTCGCACATTGAGGTCCTTCATCCATTTGGAGTCTATTTTCGTGTGTGGTGTAAGGAAATGGTCCAATTTCATTTTTCTGCATGTGGCTGTCCAATTTTCCCAGCACCATTCATTGAAGAGGCTGTCTTTTTTCCATTGGACATTCTTTCCTGCTTTGTCGAAGATTAGTTGACCATAGAGTTGAGGGTCTATTTCTGGGCTCTCTATTCTGTTCCATTGATCTATGTGTCTGTTTTTGTGCCAGTACCATGCTGTCTTGATGATGACAGCTTTGTAATAGAGCTTGAAGTCCGGAATTGTGATGTCACCAACTTTGGCTTTCTTTTTCAATATTCCTTTGGCTATTCGAGGTCTTTTCTGGTCCCATATAAATTTTAGAATTATTTGTTCCATTTCTTTGAAAAAGATGGGTGGTACTTTGATAGGGATTGCATTAAATGTGTAGATTGCTTTAGGTAGCATAGACATTTTCACAATATTTATTCTTCCAATCCATGAGCATGGAACATTTTTCCATTTCTTTGTGTCTTCCTCGATTTCTTTCATGAGTACTTTATAGTTTTCTAAGTATAGATTCTGTGCCTCTTTGGTTAGGTTTATTCCTAGGTATCTTATGGTTTGGGGTGCAATTGTAAATGGAATTGACTCCTTAATTTCTCTTTCTTCTGTCTTGTTGTTGGTGTAGGGAAATGCAACTGATTTCTGTGCATTGATTTTATATCCTGACACTTTACTGAATTCCTGTATAAGTTCTAGCAGTTTTGGAGTGGAGTCTTTTGCGTTTTCCACATATAGTATCATATCATCTGCAAAGAGTGATAATATCACCTCACACCAGTCAGAATGGCTAAAATCAACAAGTCAGGAAATGACAGATGCTGGCAAGGATGCGGAGAAAGGGGAACCCTCCTACACTGTTGGTGGGAATGTAAGCTGGTGTAGCCACTCTGGAAAACAGCATAGAGGTTCCTCAAAATGTTGAAAATAGAACTGCCCTATGACCCAGCAATTGCACTATTGGGTATTTACCCTAAAGATACAAACGTAGTGATCCAAAGGGGCATATGCACCCGAATGTTTATAGCAGCAATGTCCACAATAGCCAAACTATGGAAAGAACCTAGATGCCCATCAACAGATGAATGGATAAAGAAATGTGGTATATATACACAATGGAATACTATGCAGCCATCAAAAGAAATGAAATCTTGCCATTTGCGACAACATGGATGGTACTAGAGCGTATCATGCTTAGCGAAATAAGTCAAACAGAGAAATACAACTATCATATGATCTCCCTGATATGAGGAAGTGGTGATGCAACATGGTGGCTTAAGTGGGTAGGAGAAGAATCAATGAAACAAGATGGGATTGGGAGGGAGACAAACCATAAGTGACTCTTAATCTTACAAAACAAACTGAGGGTTGCTGGGGGGAGGGGGGTTGGGAGAAGGGGAGGTGGGGTTATGGACAATGGAGAGGGTATGTGCTTTGGTGAGTGCTGTGAAGTGTGTAAACTTGGTGATTCACAGACCTGTACCCCTGGGGATAAAAGTACATGTTTATAAAAAAAATAAAAAATTAAAAAAAATTGATTGATTGGACCAAGTTATACAGTATTAATTCATATCTTAACTGAAATATCTCTCCAACACTTTTCCCCACTTTTACCACATTATTTTACCAAAAAGTTCATAGACATTAAATTTTATAATTATCCAAGGCATTTTAAAAAGATGAAAGTTATCATTTGATATATAACTTGTTGCAGGTTTATTCAAATTTTTTTTGTTGTTGTTCACTGAAGCTATGATCAAGAACTTAAGGACCAAAGCATAACTCAGTTTTACATGAGCCTCTGGCTTTATGGGGAGCTCTTCAATTTAATAAGCTGTGATTCTGATCTAATGCATAGTTTTGAGTATTAGTATATGCTGATTTGAATCATCTTGAAACTTACAATGTCAGAAAGCCATATTATAAATTATACTTGTATCCTATATTGCCTTATTAATGAACACATTTCAGCCCACATACATACATGGCTAAGGCAAAGTGTGTCTATCACCAAGTCAAAAGCAAACTAAATTGGGGCACCTAAGTGGCTCAGTCAGTTGGGTTTTGAACTCTTGATTTTGGGTCAGGTCATGATATCAGGTTGTGGAATCAAGCCCTGCATAGGGCTCTGTGCTCTATGAAGTCTGTTAGGAATTCTCACACTCCCTCTCCCTCTGCTTTCCCCCACCCCTCTTTTAAATAAATAAATAAATAAATAATCTCTAAAACAAACAAAACGGAAAACCATAAACAAACAAAATTAAAACAATGAGATACCACTACACAACACCACCATAATGACAACACCAAATGCTGGTGAGGATATGGAATGACAGGAAATCTTACTACTGTTGTTAATGAAAAATGGCACAGCCACTTTGGAAGACAGCTTGGTAGTTTCTCACAAAACTAAGCCTACGCTAACCATAGAATCCCGAAATTTTGCCTTTTTATATCTTTCTAAAGGAGTTGAAAACTCATGCCCATACAATGGCTTATATACCTCTGTTTGTAGCAGCATTTTTCCTAAGTGCAAAAACATGGAAGCAACCAAATTGTCCTTTGGTAGGAGGATGGATAAATAAACTGTGGTATATCTAGGCCATGAAATATTATCTAGCACTAAAAAGAAATGAGTTATCAAGCCTTAAAATACATGGAAGAAACTTAAGTGCATACTAGTGGATGAAAGAAGCCAACCTGTGAAGGCTGCTTGCAGTATGATTCCAACTATAAGACACTCTGCAAAAGACAGAATTACGTAGAGAATAAAAACATCAGTGGTTGCCAAGAGTTGGGCGTGGAAGCAGGGTGATACAAGTGGAACACAAACGATTTTAAGGACAATAAAAATACTCTGTATGATTCTATATGGTTGATATAAGTTACAATACATTTGTCCAAACTCATAGAATGTACAACATCAAGAGTGAGCCCTAATGTAAAGTATGGACTATAGGGAACTTTAACACCTCAATTATATCAATTATATAAGATAGAACATCGATAAAGATTGATTGTTGGCTTTAAACAACAAAGTAGTACAAACAGATTTAAAAGATATATGCAGGACATTTCATCCAAAAGCAACAAAATACACATTCTTCTGAGCTATATGTGGAAAATTCTCCTGGACAAATCACATGTTAGACAACAAAGTAAGTTTCAATAAATTCAAGAAAATTTAAATCATATCAACCATCTTTTCTGACCATAATAATATGAAACTAGAAATCAATTACAAGAAGAAAACTAGAGAAAATTATAAATTATTAAAATTATAAGTAAATTATAATCTCCATTATAAGTAACGGAGATTAAACAACATGTTGCTGAATAATTACTGTGTTATAAAAAAATCAAAGAAGAAAATACCTGGAGTTAAATTAAACAGAAATGCAACATACCCAACTCTATGGAATGCAGTGAAAGCAATTCTAAGGAAGAAGATTATAGCAATGTATATTCTGTGAGTTTGGACAGATGTTTCCTGAGGTCTACCTTAAGGAACAACAGAAATCTCAAACAATTTAACTATACACATTAAGCAACTAGAAAAAGAAGAACAAAGTCCATAGTTAGTAGAAAGAAGGACATAATAAAGCTCAGATCAGAAATAAATGATATGGAGACTAAAAAGACAATAGAAAAGATCAGTACAAGTAAGAGCCAGTTCTCTGAAAAGCAAGAAAATTAGGAAATCTTTAGCTAAATTCACCAAGAAAAAAAGAAAAGAGGGCCCAGACAGATAAAAATAGAAATTTCATTTCTATTTACAATTGATAACCTAGAAATACAAAGAAACATCAGAGACTACTATGAATAAGAATATGTCAACAAATTGGGCAGCCTGTTGGACAACAAATTTGATAACCAAAGCTACATGTAGTAATCAAAACTGTAAATGGTCATAAACAGACACATTGGTCAATGGAACAGAATGGAGACCTCAGAAATAAACCCTCACGTTTATGGTCAATTAGGAAACAAGAATATATGTTAATAAAAGAAGTTTTTTTAATAAATGGTGTTGACAAAACCATTATTTTACATTATACATAAAAATAAAATAAAAAAAGACAAATTTAAGACCTAAAACTATAAAACCCATTCAAAAAACAAAAACAAAAATGAAACAACAAACAACCAAAACAAAATGAAAAAACAGGTGCTAAGTAAATTGTCACTTGTGTGAGAAATGTTTTTTTGGATCCAATTCCAAAGACAAAGAAAACAAAAGCTATGTTAACAAGTGAGACTACATCAAACTCAAAATGAAAAAGCAATCGCCTGAATCAGAGAAAATATTTGCCAAGCATATATTGGATAAGAGGTTAATTTCCAAAATATATAAAGAACTTACAAAACTCAATAACAACAGTAACAAAACCAGATAAAAATGGGCAGATGCTATGTATAAAAGTTTTTCCAAGGAAGACACACAGATGACCAATAGACACATGAAAAGATTTTCAATGTCGGGGCGCCTGGGTGGCTCAGTGGGATAGGCCGCTGCCTTTGGTTCAGGTCATGATCTCAGGGTCCTGGGATCGAGCCCCACATCGGGCTTTCTGCTCAGCAGGGAGCCTGCTTCCCTTCCTCTCTCTCTGCCCGCCTCTCTTCCTACTTGTGATCTCTCACTGTCAAATAAATAAATAAAATATTAAAAAAAAAAAAAGAAAAGATTTTCAATGTCACTCATTATCAGGGAAATGCAAATCCAACCACAGTGAAATATCACCTCCCACCAGTCAGAATGGCTAGTATTAAAAAGATAAGAAATGACAAGTGTTGGTGAGGATGTGGAGAAAAGGAAAACCTCATGCCCTGTTGGTGGGAATGTAAATTGATGTAACCACTACAAGAAACACTATGGAGATTCCTTAACAATTTTAAAGAATTATCCTATGATCCAGCAATTCCACTACCAGGTATCTATCCAAAGAAAATGAAAACACTAATTTGAAAATACATATGCAACTCAGGTTCATTTCAGCATTAGTTACAATAGCCAGGATATCAAGAATGGAAACATTCTATCTGTTTATCAATGAATAAATAGATAAAGATAAAGAAAATGCACACACACACACACACACACACACACACGTGCATGTGCACACACATTAGAATGTAAATCAGCCCTTAAAAAGAGAAAATCCTATAATTTGTGATAACATGGATGGGTCCTGAGGGTACCAGGCTAAGTGAAATAAATCAGAGGAAGACATATACTGCATGACTCCATTTATATGTGTAATTTAAAAACAAACAAACAAAAAAAAACAAAACCTATAATCACAGATACAGAGTAGAGACCAGTGATTTCCACAGGGAACAGTTTGGGTTGGGATGAAACAGGTGAAGGGGATCACAAACTTCCAATTAAGTCATGGGCATATAATCCACAACACAGAGAACAGAGTTAATATTGTATTAATTTCATATGATGACAGATGGTAACTAGACTTATTGTAGAGATCATTTCAAAACACAGAAACATTAAAATTAATATGTTTTACCTATAATAAAATATTGTATATCAATTATACTTCAATAAAAAAGAATAGAAACAATAAAAATGAATTATTCTAAGCACACACAATCCTAATTTGTGCTTGTTGTTCTATGTCTTAAAGCTTTCTCATAACAGAATTTTCACGGACAAGGGAGATTATGCATTGTTGAGCCCTCATTAGGCTTCATAAAATCCGAGATAAAACTTGTGGAAAGTTTTTAAACTCATTTTAAAAATTAAGAATATGTCATTTCTCCCATGCTTATAAATGCTCAACCTTCTTAAAAAATTCACATGTCTTTCTGCTAGACTTGTGCAATTCTAGCTGAGGCCCTCCTGCGTGGAGCATGTCAAAATCATTTCAGGTAATAAATGCATCTAGCTTGATAAACAGTGTTTTGTTTTTTCAGTGAATATTATGCATATTATGCATGCCTAAGCCTGTATTTTTAAAGAAATGCCTAAGACATATTATAGCCCCCCAAGCCCCCCAAAACCAAAACTAAACAAATACAAATGAACTTTCCTTTATCAAAATGTTTTTAAAAGTGTGTCTGTATTCACATATTCTTTGTGTTGAAGGCTTAAAATCCTTTACACATATAGCTAGATACCCGAAGATAATAGCATATAGAAAGAACATTGGTCTTTCAAGTATTGTGTTTCTCATCTGACTAGTTAGCAATTTGTACAATTACATATAAATGGATGCAATGCTGATATCACTGTTTATTTTATTATAGCAGTAAAATAGGTACAGTGCTATCTGCCCTGCTTGTTTATAATATTACTCATAAACAATTTTGTGTATACTCTATTTCAATTTCCCAGCTTGATTAGCTAACAATCTGCACTAAAACATTCAAGGTAAATGGAAAGCTAATTGCATAGAGAATTTTAAGCTCATTTGCACACAACAGGATTTATTAGTGCTAATGAAGGTAAAAAACAGTATGACTTCTCTTGTATCCTCACTAATTCCCCCTGCTAATTCAAAACATCCACAGAGAACTTAAATGGGACAGAACATAGAAATAACATTTAAGAAAAGTATTTGGAGAGAGGAAAATGTTTCTTGGGTCTCTGTATAGGTTATGAATTGCCTTTATTCTGGATTATTGCCTGAGTTTTAGAATGCTGCATCAAATGATGTAGAAAAAGATAATGGTTCTTTATGTTAAGGACTGATTTCCATTCATTGCAGTCTCTTCTGTTAGGTTTCTCTTCCTTACTCCTATTGACTGAATGATACCAATTACAGGATATCAAAAAAGGAATCCAGGTGATAAGAAGCTCAAACTATATAACACAGGGTAGTAGAATAAAAATCTGCTATCCTAGAGTGGAAAATAGAAAAGTTGAAACTGAAATTTTCTTAAATAGAGTAAACTGGGCCCAAACTGAAAATTTAAAATTCTGAATGCTTCTCAAAAAAAAAAAAAAAATGAATGTAAAATATGTAATATTTTTACCAGAGTACTATTGATTTACAAAATGTTAATGCTATCTGTGACAGCTATTTATGGAGTTAGAAGTTAATAAATTCAAAGTACATTTAAAATGATAAAAATTTTCTGGCAGATATTCCATAAAAGGAGATCTGAAACTTTTGTCAATAATCTAATTAAAAGTTAAAGAAGAAAATAAACTAAAATGTCCATGTTCATTCTTAGACTGGAATGAAATTATTAATTTTATTGCTTTTAAAATGAAACATTTCGATCAGGGTATTCAGGCATATGACTTTATTTACCCTGCCTGTTTGGATAAGAAGAACCATATCATTTTACTCCTCACCACTGCCCTTATAAACCTTCCCTCTGCATTCATTTTTCTCTGTCCCTGGATGAAATCCCAGTCATTCATCATCTTGAAGAAGTAAATAAATTGTCCCCTTTTTTTCTGGATATAGTAAAGAATACCCACCTAGTGTAGTGTCAACCTCTAGACTTTTCTCCAGTTTAGTACTTCTCTGCTCTGTTGTAGTCCACTTTAGTTTTGCACACCTGCGGGTGGAATGAGTGCTAAAGGCCCTTCTTCTCTCTTTCTCCTTCAATCTCTTCCTCCATCAAAAACTGCCATATCGACTCCTGCAGTGATTTCTTCTGGGTGTGGAGGTCCTAGTGTTTGTTTCCAGCGTTGCAGGAGGAGGGGATATTTCTCTGGGGGCCTTTTGTCCTCTTCCTCTTTTACAGTTTGTTTGAAGCAAATCATGCTTACTCTGACCTCTCGTAATTTCTCCTTCTGCTGCCTGGTTCCTGAAATTCCTCTCTAGTGAACTCACCTGTCCCTTCTACTGTCCTCTTGGGCAGAATTCCATTCAGGGTGGCCTGGTGCACAGCCTGTTCTGGGAACACACTGTGCCTATGTTGGGTATGAATGTAACCCGGCATCGTCTTTTACTCTGAAAATGGCCATCTTTGCCATGTCAGAATGGCTTGTTAACTACTGGCTCTGGATTTCCAACTTTCCAGGATGTGTCAGAAACTAGTCCCTCACACTTTAGGGAATATACATCAGGTTCTCCAGGTGGTCTTAGAAACTGAACCTAAAAATATCTTACTCCAAAGAAAGTACTACTCTTGGCTCTTCAGCTGCTGAATTAATACTTTACCTTATTTTATATAGGCTCAAGGCCATTCATAGGCCTATACTGACAAATTAATTTCACAATCTTCTGTCAAGAACAGCCTATATATTCTAGCATATCACATTAGCATATAGGTACCCTGTTCCTAATCTGTTTTTCTTAGAAACTCAACTCTAAGTACATAAGAACGTTTACATTGTTGTATTCATCTTCTTTCACACGTAGTCACAAAGTAGACCAGATTTTTTGGCCACTAGATTCTTTATGCATTTGTCAGCTTCATGCAAAGGCAATAGCAACAGAATCACCATCTCCAACCAGTGATTTATAATTCTAAATCTTTAAAAGATTTTGCCATTTATCTGAAAATTTCTTTTTTTTTTTTTTTTTAAAGATTTTATTTATTTATTTGACAGACAGAGATCACAAGTAGACAGAGAGGCAGGCAGAGAGAGAGAGGGAAGCAGGCTCCCCGCCAAGCAGAGAGCCCGACGCGGGACTCGATCCCAGGACCCTGAGATCATGACCTGAGCCGAAGGCAGCGGCCCAACCCACTGAGCCACCCAGGCACCCTATCTGAAAATTTCTTATAAGGTTGTGTTTTTCTATAATTTTTGAGGAGGGTCTTAAAGTGCAGAAAATCCAGCAACACTTCATTTATTTTAACTTAATCACACATAAAATATGCCTATTTAAAATACAGAACACCAAGTGTTCAGATGATAGCATATGGCACAGTTGTTCTCTCTGGACAGTTGCTAAAAGTCTAGTGTTAGAATGGAGGTTAGATTTTGAAGGTATTGTATGGTATTATATGCATGTACATAGAACGCACAATTCCTTTTTTGACAATCACCCCTTTACAATCTCCTGTGACTTTCTAAAGTAAATCTCCAAGAAGTGAGGAGCTTAATGGGAAATGCAACATTAATTTACAAAGTACTGTACATGTTAAATTTCACACTACTACATCCATAGCCATATTTGGCTTAAGTTCAAGTCTGACTGGGCCCGGATCTAAAACTTTGGAGTACCGATGAGGCATACTTGCAGGGCTGGACAAGAGGGAGAGACAAACTGATAGACACATACAGAGAAGAAGGAAGGAGTTGCTTTAGCAATATTAGATGGGTTATTCTATCATAAAAAATACCCACACCATCTCAGTGACTTAATATGTGCATCAACATGTGGGTTCTACTCAATGTCAACAATCAGAAACCCAAGGCAGGAAAAACAGAATACAGCAAATTGTATACTGTCCCCTCAGTTTCCCCAGGAAGCAACACACACTATTCAGACTCAATTTTATTAGCTAAGGGAAATTATATATCTACACTTAACTTCAAAGGGGATAAATAATACTAGTTAATACTAGTCTACCTGTGCCTAGAGGGAGAAGAGAATCAGTATACTTGGAAACCTCCTTAATAACCGACATAAATCCATTAACCCAACCAGCTGTAAGGATCAAGGGAAGTAGACTAATGGGGGTATTTTTTTAAAAGACTAGCAATACCAACTGCATTCATTTTCAGAGTATGGTATAAAAAGCCCCTGGTAGTCTCCAAAATATTTTTTATAAGAATACTAGTATGTTATTTGACTTTGTCACTTCCATTCTTTCATGAATTTATAATAGAAATTTCCAGAAGTTACATGACATGTCACGTGACAATACATTAACTCCAGCTTCTCACTGTTGAACCATAAATTAAGGACATTTACAAAAATATACAAAATATCACTCTTCTCAATAAATTTTTTGTCTTCAAAATATAGTTACTTTATGAAAACACATTGTTTATTTTAACATATAATGGTTTTATTATTACTATTTTAAATAAATTAATAAATAACTGACCTAGGAGTCAGAGCCCCGCATAGGGTTGGCTGGACCTTTGTTGTTGTTGTGTTGCAGTTAAGCTTCTTCCTCTGCTCAATTTTCTTTCCTTTCATCCTCTGTAGGTGTTTTCAAGAACACTTCTCAAAATTCCTGCATGCAGATCTCTGTTTCAGAGTCTGTTTCCTAGTCACTCCTTTTAAGATAGTTGGTGCTAGCAATGATCCAAAGAAACTGACTCTAAAATTGGGTTGTAGGACTCTATAGCTCACTGGCTAATGGACAGTGAGGGTCCTAACCCTGGTAGGAAGCAAAAACTGTTACCATCTGTTAAGAAGTAATAGTGCATTTGTTAATAGTTACACTACTGGTGAATCAGTAAAGGATACCAACAGTGTACTGAGGGGTGATGTGTGCCAAACATTTGGAGAGGGTAGAGTAAATAATAATGAGAATTAGATAATTAAGTGGCTTTTTCTGGAAACAATTAATTATTTGGAGGAAGACATTAAAATACTAGGAGTGATTAATCACCAACTAACTGTAAAGGATGTAAACAAGAGGACCTTGGGGGTATACAAAGAGAGCCCATACTTTCCAGACTTACAGGTAAAAGACAGAACAAGATGATGATCAACCAAGAGTGCAATCATAAGAATAGCAGAGCCTGGAAAGATGTTAAAATTTAAGGTCAGAGGCTTCTACCCCAATGACTGGACACTGTGGGGAGAAAGTGGGATCCTGAGGTATTATAAACTTAAAAACCCTGAACCCTCCCATTCTCCTGAGCTTTCTTATAGTAACTCAATCACAGCTGTTGTACTAAATGTAATATCTCTACTGGGGCAAATTAACATTATCTCAAGAACATGCCATGTGGCCACTGGTCTGAGAGAAATATTCTTTTATATACCTACAGAAAAGGAGGATTAGAAGCATTTTATACAAAAATGGAATCAATTGCATGAACACTTATAGTTTTGCTAATTTAACTCTCCTACCCTCTGTCATAATGTAGTCCCTAGGAACCTACGCCATCTGAACATTTCACAAAATATCATATTGACCCTTATTACAGATAGTAATAGGAATGACTGAACAAGAATTTGCACAAGACATAAAAGAACAAATTGACAAATTAGAGTTCATCAAAATTATAAATGTCTACTCTTTTAATGTTGATGGTAAGAAAATGAAAAGGCAAGCCAATAACTGTGAGAGAATATTTGCGAATCATATATCCAATAAGGGACTTGTATCTAGGGTAAAGAATTCCCAAAATCAATAATAAGAAAAACTCTCATTTTTTAAAAAATGGACAAAAATTTGAACACTAAATCAAAGAAGATGTAGAGTATGGGACTAAAGAAATGAAAAAAAATTCAATATCATTAATACCACAATGAGATATCACTACTCATTAATTACTACCCAAAGGCTTATGAATAAAGAGAGAGAGTCACAGAGCACTAGCTTGTTTATACTGTCTCAGCCAAGAGCAGAAGAGTTATGACTCAAACCTAGACCTGTCTGACTTCAAAAAATTGACTCCTCCTCCTACACCATATAACACTCTAGAGAGGACTTGTTCAATAATCCTTTCATGTTTTACAGGGAGTTGTTCTGAAATTAGAAACACTGGCTTTGCATACATCCATACACACAAAATCAATAAATTACGCTCTCATCAACTTTTTAACAAGTCATCGACTCTTTGACAATTTTTCCCTAATGGGTCTTTAATTATTTTTCAGCATTTATTGGAGCCATGTGTTACATTTAAAATTATATGAAGCAGTATCTCATAGTGGTTAAGAGTTTAAAGAATCAGTTTTCCAAAAAAGTTGGAATTAATTGATGTAAGAAAAATCCAAGGACCTGAGATTTCTCTTGTCTATTCTGGAAGACCCCACCACAATCACATATTCACTTCGTTTAATAAATCATATCATCATACTGGAACATTCAGGAAACAGATTAAGTTATGTCCCATCAGTCTTATAAAACTAGTAAAGTTTTATATTTCAGTTTCAATCTAACCCTTTATATTATATATATATATATATATTTTTTTTTTTTAATTTATTTTCTATTTATTTTCAGCATAACAGTATTCATTATTTTTTCACCACACCCAGTGCTCCATGCAATCCGTGCCCTCTATAATACCCACCACCTGGTACCCCGACCTCCCACCCCCCTGGCACTTCAAACCCCTCAGATTGTTTTTTAGAGTCCATAGTCTCTCATGGTTCAACTCCCCTTCCAATTTCCCCCAACTCCCTTCTCCTAACTCCCCATGCCCTCCATGCTATTTGTTATGCTCCACAAATAAGTAAAACCATATGATAATTAATTCTCTCTGCTTGACTTATTTCACTCAGCATAATCTCTTCCAGTCCCGTCCATGCTGATACAAAAGTTGGGTATTCATCCTTTCTGATGGAGGCATAATACTCCATAGTGTATATGGACCACATCTTCCTTATCCATTCATCTGTTGAAGGACATCTTGATTCTTTCCACAGTTTGGTGACCGTGGCCATTGCTGCTATAAACATTGGGGTACAGATGGCCCTTCTTTTCATGACATCTGTATCTTTGGGGTAAATAGCCAGTAGTGCAATTGCAGGATCATAGGGAAGTTCTATTTTTAATTTCTTGAGGAATCTCCACACTGTTCTCCAAAGAGGCTGCACAACTTGCATTCCCACCAACAGTGTAAGAGGGTTCCCCTTTCTCCACATCCCCTCCAACACATGTTGTTTCCTGTCTTGTTAATTTTGGCCATTCTAACTGGTGTAAGGTGATATCTCAATGTGGTTTTAATTTGAATCTCCCTGATGGCTACTGATGATGAACATTTTTTCATGTGTCTGATAGCCATTTGCATGTCTTCATTCGAGAAGTCTCTGTTCATATCTTCTGCCCATTTTTGATATGATTGTCTGTTTTGTGTGTGTTGAGTTTGAGGAGTTCATTATAGATCCTGGATATCAACCTTTTGTCTGTACTGTCATTTGCAAATATCTTCTCCCATTCTGTGGGTTGCCTCTTAGTTTTTTTGACTGTTTCCTTTGCTGTGCAGAAGTTTTTGATTTTGATGAAGTCCCAAAAGTTCGTTTTTGCTTTTGTTTCCTTTGCCTTTGGAGACATATCTTGAAAGAAGTTGCTGTGGCTGATATCAAAGAGATTACTGCCTACGTTCTCCTCTAGGATTCTGATGGATTCCACAAGGATGGTACAACATTCGCAAATCAATCAATGTGATAGAACAAATTAATATGAGAAGAGAGAAGAACCACATTGTCCTCTCAATCAATGCAGAAAAAGCATTTGACAAAATCCAGCATCTGTTCCTGATTAAAACGCTTCAAAGTATAGGGATAGAAGGAACATTACTGAACTTCATAAAATCTATCTATGAAAGACCCACAGCAAATATCATCCTCCGTGGGAAAAAGCATGCAGCCTTCCCGCTGAGATCAGGAACACGACAAGGATGCCCACTCTCACCACTCTTGTTCAACATAGTATTAGAAGTCCTAGCAACAGCAATCAGACAACAAAGAGAAATAAAAGGTATCCAAATTGGCAATGAAGAAGTCAAACTCTCTCTCTTTGCAGATGACATGATTCTTTATATGGAAAACCCAAAAGACTCCACCCCCAAACTCCTAGAACTCATACAGCAATTCAGCAATGTGGCAGGGTACAAAGTCAATGTGCAGAAATTAGTGGCTTTCTTATACACTAACAATGAAAATACAGAAAGGGAAATTAGAGAATCGATTCCATTAACTATAGCACCAAGAACCATAAGATACCTGGGAATAAACCTAACCAAAGAGGTAAAGGATCTGTACTCGAGGAACTACAGAACACTCATGAAAGAAATTGAAGAAGACACAAAAAGATGGAAGACCATTCCATGCTCTTGGATCAGAAGAATAAACATTGTTAAAATGTCTATACTGCCTAGAGCAATCTATACTTTTAATGCCATTCCGATCAAAATTCCACTGGTATTCTTCAAAGAGCTGGAGCAAATAATCCAAAAATTTGTATGGAATCAGAAGAGACCCCAAATCATTAAGGAAATGTTGAAAAACAAAAATAAAACTGGGGGCATCACGTTACCTGATTTCAAGCTTTATTACAAAGCTGTAGTCACCAAGACAGCATGGTACTGGCATAAAAACAGACAGATAGACCAGTGGAACAGAGTAGAGAGCCCAGATATGGACCCTCAACTCTATGGGCAAATAATCTTTGACAAAGCAGGAAAAAATATACAGTGGAAAAAAGACAGCCTCTTCAATAAATGGTGTTGGGAAAACTGGATAGCTATATGAAGAAGAATGAAACTTGACCATTCTCTTACACCGTACACAAAGATAAACTCAAAATGGATATATTTTATATTTTAACTCTACTTCATGGCCTTTTTAGTACCAATCCTGCAGACTTTCCTAGGAGTAGGACATACAATTACTTTTATGTAAACAAAAAAGTAGCTCAAATAATCTCCTTCTGGATTAAATGGCCTTAGAGAAATCCAGTACATGGACTTAGAGCTATAGGAGTACAAATCTAGACACCAGCTACCTGGGAGACATTTGAGAAGATTTCTCAATCTCTGTCAATCTTTTTTGCTTACTTCTTAAATGAGAATATCAATAGCTATATTTTAGGATATTTTGAATTAACCTAATTCAAGATACTGGTTTGCAAAACTCATTTTTTTAAATTTTTTAAATTTTTATTTTATTTATTTATTTATTTGACAGAGATCACAAGTAGGCAGAGAGGCAGGTAGAGAAAGAGGAGGAAGTAGGTTCCCTGATGAGCAGAGAGCCCGACGTGGGGCTCAATCCCAGGACCCTGAGATCATGACCTGAGCAGAAGGCAGAGGCTTTAACCCACTGCGCCACTTAGGCGCCCTGTGCAAAACTCGTTTTTTAAACAGTGGAAATATTTACATTTTATACGCATCAAAGGAAAACACTTCTATTTTAAAAGACTACTTTTTAAGGTTTGCAAATCCTTTAAAAGAAGATAGAAAAGGAATATCATTCTGAGTCAGCTAGGCATTTAGAAAGATTTAGGATATGCAAATGTGGACTTTTTGCTGAATTTAGGAACTAGAGCTAGACTGAGGTGAACTGTTCTGCAAAGTGATCCCAGCACCTTTAGTGGGGGAAAGGAGCAGTAAGAGAGAAGTAGAGAATAAAAATAGAGCTAAAGACCTGGACTTATTCCAGAAAAGTTGAGAAAGTCATTATGAATGATTACCCCAGTGGTGGTGTAGCCAAAGACTTCGAAGAACAGAGATGTGTAATATGTGGGGGAGAAAAAAAGATTAAAAATATTTATATAGCCATTTGTTATGAAGATTAGTAAGTATAAGCTTTTCCTGGTGTTCGTATTTATTTATTTATTTATTTATTTATTTATTTATTTATTTATTTGTTCGCCATGATAAAGGTACTCTTTATTCCCTAACCATCAGTTTGTACTCTATAATTAAGAATCTGTTTCTTGGTTTCTCTCTCTCTTTTTCTTTGCTCTAAGTTTTATTTCTTAATTCCACATATGAATGAGATTATACAGTGTTTGTATTTCTCTGACTTATTTATTTCATTTAGTGGTATAATTTCTAGCTCTATTCATGTTGTAACAAATGGAAACGTTTCATTTGTTTACAGTTGAACAATATCCATTGTGTATATATCCATTCATCTATCCATGAACTCTTGGGTTGCCCCCATAGCTTGGCGATTGTAAATAATGATGCAATAAACACAGGGTGCATGTATCCCTTTGAATCAGTGTTTTTGCATTCTGGGGCTAAATAGCCAGTAGTACAATTGCTAGGTTGTAGGGTGGATCAAGTTTTTAATTTTTTTTTTGCCAAAACAACAGTCCATGAGGGTTCTTTTTTTTTTTTTTTTTTTAAAGATTTTATTTATTTATTTGACAGAGAGAGATCACAAGTAGGCAGAGAGGCAGGCAGAGAGAGAGAGAGAGGAGGAAGCAGGCTCCCCACTGAGCAGAGAGCCCGATGCGGGACTCGATCCCAGGACCCTGAGATCATGACCTGAGCCGAAGGCAGCGGCTTAACCCACTGAGCCACCCAGGCGCCCCATGAGGGTTCTTTTTTCTCTGCATCTTTGCCAACTCTTGCAGTTTCTGGTGTATTTGAGTCTAACCATTCTGACAGGTGTGAGGTGATACCTTATTGTGGTTTTGAGTTCCACTAACCTGATGATGAATAATGGTGAACATCTCTTCATGCGTCTGTTGGTTATCTGGATGTCTTCTTTAGACAGATGTCTGTTCACGCCTTCTGTCCATTTTTTAATTGGATTATTTGTTTTATGGGTGTTGATTTGTATCAGTTCTTTGTATGCTTTAAATACTGACCCTTTATTGGATATGTGATTTACAAAAATCTTCTCCCATTCTGTAGATTTGCTTTTTAGTTTTGTTGATTGTTTTCTTTGCTATACAGAAGCTTTTTATTTTGATCTAGTCCCAGTAGTTTATTCGTACTTTTATTTTCATTGCATCAGGAGATATATCTAGAAAGATGTTATGGCTGATATCAGAGAAATTACTGCCTATGCTCTCTTCCAGGATTATTTTGGTTTCAGGTCTCAGATTTAAGTCCTTAATCCATTTTGAGTTTGTTTTGTTTATGGTGTAAGAAAATGATTCAGTTTCATTCTTTTACATGTACCTGACCAGTTTCCCCAATACCATTTGCTGAAAAGACTATTGTTTTCCCCATTCTATATTCATTTCTCATTTGCTGAAGATTGATCATAGAGTTGCAGGTTTATTTCTGAGTTTTGTGTTCTGTACCATTGATCTATGTGTCCATTTCTGTGCCAGAACCATACTGTTTTGATTACTATAGCTTTGTGATATAATTTGAAGTCTGGAATTTTGACACCTCCAGTTTTGCTTTTCTTTTTCAAGACTGCTTTGGCTATTCAGGGTCT
The DNA here is from genome assembly GCF_030435805.1 of Mustela lutreola. Lineage (NCBI taxonomy): Eukaryota > Metazoa > Chordata > Mammalia > Carnivora > Mustelidae > Mustela > Mustela lutreola. The sequence goes on from NC_081295.1 coordinate 110,832,800, forward strand.
TTTGTGGTTCTATACAGGTTTTAGGATTATTTGTTCTAGTTCTGTGAAAAACCCTATAGTATTTTGACAAGGATTGCATTTAATGTGTAGACTGCTTTGGGTAATATAGACATTTTAACAATAATTGCTATTCCAATCCATGCACATGGAATGTCTTTCCCTTTCTGTTATCTTCAATTTTTTTCATCCATATTTTATAGATTTCAGAGTAAAGTTCTTTCACCTCTTTGTCTAAGTTTATTCCTTGGTATTTTCCTGTTTTGGGTACAATTGTAAATGGGATTATTTCCTTAATTTCTCCTCCTGCTGTTTCATTATGATGTATAAAAATGCAACAGATTTCTGCATACATTAATTTTTTATCCTGCAACCTTACTGAATTCATTTATCAGTTCTAGTAGTTTTTCAGTGAAGTCTTTGGATTTTCTATATATACTATCATGTCATCTGCAAATAGAGAAAGTATTACTACTTCCTTATCAATTTGATTACCTTTCATTTCTTTATGTTATCTAATTTCTGTGGCTAGGACTTCCAGTATTATGTTGAATAAAAATGGTGAGTAGATATCCTTGTCTTATTCCTAATATCCTTGTCTATTTCTTTAGGGAAAAAAGTTCTCAGTTTTTCACCATTGAGTATGATGTTAGCTGTGGGGTTTTTGTTTTGTTTTGTTTTGTTTTAATGTATGGCCTTAATTATGTTGAGGTATATTCCACTAGACTAGTGATCCTATATTTTCAAGTATAATTAACATTTAAAGGGTACAAGTATGGGTGATTTGGGGACTCAGTTATGGGACTGGTAGAGGAGATGTTGTCACCATTTGGGTCAAATGTGAGCTAAAGGTAAAGGAAAAGCAGTAAGTCATAACAAACAATAAAAAACAGGTAGAAAATTAGAGCTAATGAGGAAAATGAGAATGAAAGTTCTTTAGGTATTTTTTTTATGTCTTGGGGAAGGAATGTGAAAGCTACCATATGCTTACCATATCTAATATTTGTGATTTATAATATATATATATAATATATTAATGGAATGTATATTTATAATATTCATAACTTTTTATTTACACTTCTTACCTTCATGGTTCCTTTTCTAGTAAAGAGTTTAAGACAGAAAAGAAAATCTAGACCATTATAAATAAGTCATCTTACTTAATTCTGAGGTGTGTGGGGAAGCACAATACACCTGATAAGGATATTAAAATAAAGGATATCCTGGACCTCTTAACAAGATCTAGTGTTTTCTTTCTTCAGGCCACTTTTCCATCTCCCAGCTACATTTTGAATCCCAGTGAGAGCGTGATCTCCAAAGTCTTGTAAAATATATTGATTCCTATTCTCTTTCATGACAGATAAAACCTTCCGTAGCCATCACAGTGTGGTCCCTTCACATGTAACTCAGTTTTGCTGAAAGCAAGCAGTCTTTGTTTCTTTCTACTTCCAGTCCAACAGAGATTTTGTGTCTTAGTCTTTAAAACAATGCTTTTTATTTCCTTTAGTTTCTGATGGGCTGCAGTTGTTTTAATTTTTTCTCAGATGATTTATATATTTTCAATACAAGTGCTTAGAGGCTAAGATAAATAGGGGTATTTTTATAGTAAAATTTGAAAAATAGTTCAAGGCTTGAAAAAGCAAAGCTTATTAGCTGCTCAAAATTAAAATGAATGCTTTCTCTGCCATGCTATTTTTTGCAAGAGACAAAAGAAGACATGTGAAGAGAATGTTTCTGATTTTTTTTCTTCCTTTCCACAGCACATCAATGTCTAAGATACATATTAAATCATTTGCTATAAGATATATGGATATTTCAGAAGAGAATAATCCTGAAAATTATAATCCTCAAACTTAGGTACATGAATCCTGGGACACCTAGGCTTTAATTCAAGTGTTATAGATAAATGTGTCAATGTGCCGACATGATTAATACACATAGAATTTCTTATGGAATTTCTTCTCCATGAAGGAAGGTCAGATTTCCAAGAATCCACTAATATGTAACCCATGTTTCTGTGGTCATTATCATTATGTTAAAAACAAATCTCCAAGTGTTGCATACTTCTGTACTTTGAACAATTTAATTTGATATCTTAAGCCTCTAGCATGGCATCTTCCTATCTATGGTGGGTGGAGAAGACATCATCCCATGCCAGATACTATTAAAAAAATCAGACAAAACACATTTTTCCTAAAATTTGTTTTTGAATACATTTTAAGATAATAAAGTGTTATTGATATTTTCAGTCTTTTCGGTCTTGTTGCTGTATGTTAATATCCCATAAAACTTAAGTAATCCTCCAAAAGTTCCTGATATTGGTGATGCTCATGAAGATTAATTACTGTTTATGGATGTTACATGCATGTTTACTTAAGTATATGTAAATTATATCTGACATAAAAATCACAGTTAAAAACTTTCGGGTAAAGTATTTTTATTTGGAACAAGCTAAAGAAAAAGACTATCTCTCTTGGCCGAACTATGAATAGCTGAGGTCGTCTGACAAAATGAATACTGAATAGCACTGAGTGATGGAGAAGTGTTCTGGAAAGGACTGAGGTCAAATATGAGTTGCTGATGCACCTTATTGCTCTCAGTAATAGATACGACTTCTAATGTTGGTTCATAACCTGTATGAAAATGATTAAAATAAGCATTCAGGCTCAGCACCAGTTTTGATGAGGTAGCAGGGGCAATGAATAGAAGGGGGAAAGGACAGTATCATTATTGGGCCCTGGTGAACATGGATATGAAAGAGGCAAGTAGGAATTTAAAAAAAAAAAAATCAGTAAAAGTAACTGAATGGAAGCCAGAGATGTAGGAGAAAAACAGAAGAAAATATTTTAAGGAAGTGAAAGAATGGGAGATTTTAAAAAAGACCATAGAGATCACATAATCAAGAGGTTGATTTCTATGAAGTGATGAGGGCAGAAGGGAGAACATAGTGGGTTAAGGTATAAATGGGGGTGATGAAGTGGATACAAAGATGATTAATAATTTTGAAGTCCCATCTTAATTTGCCAAAGAAGTCACCAATGGGAAAAATGTGATTTAAGAAAAAATTCTTTTAAATATAGAATATTGAATACTGAATTAAAAATATACACTGAATAGACTTTATTGAATGCATGTGTGTGGGACAAAAATCCAATAGGACAAATGCTGATAATAAAGGAAATAGCTAGATTGATGGAGTAAGGTATTTGAGACTTGGATAGGATGAAAATCAAAACCGATGTTCAGAGATTACTGCACATAGAAGAAGCATACCACTGCCACTTAAAAGTGAAGAAAATTGGGAAGTGAAAAAATGAGTGGGTGCTCATTTTGTATAAAAATTGGGAGGGCAATATATAAATATATTGGTTTTATTGTGTTAATGAGGTAGAAAATAGATTTGGCCTGACAATGAGACAGCAGCTTTGTAGATAGAGAGTTTGAAATTCAAAGTTTGGAAGAATCTGTTAAGACAATGAGGGAGAGGGTGCCTGGGTGGCTCAGTGGGTTAAAGCCTCTGCCTTCAGCTCAGGTTGTGATCCCAGGGTCCTGGGATAGAGCCCAGCATCGGGCTCTCCACTTCTCGGGAGCCTGCTTCCTCGTTTCCTCCTCTCTCTCTGCCTTCCTCTTTCTCTGCCTACTTGTGATCTCTGTCTGTCAAAAAAAAAAAAAAAAAAAAAAAAAGAATTAGCTTAAAAAAAAAAAGATAATGAGGGAGAAATCTGGCTAAGAGATTTTTCGGAGGATTCATGGATAGTATTAGGGTTGCATCTGTAACAAGAGAACAGGAATTTATATTGGCTTTGATATGTAATGCTTAGACATTTTCTCCAGGCACACTCAGAGCCTAATGTGAAGGAGTGGCTAAATCATGTAGTTACATCAATTCAAAGCAGTTACTATGGAATAATAATGAGACAAAAGTATTTAGGATGATAGGGAAAAGGGATTGCACGTTTCATGGTAGAGTGACAGTATAATTTATCAACTAGGACATATTTAAGAGTAAAAAATCACAACTAGGACATACTTAAGAGGAAAAGAAGACAACAAAACAGGATGCCTGGAAAACAGGAGTAAACTGAATCTGTCTCCAGTCAAACCAGGATAAATGGTCATCATGCTTATAGTGGTTAAAACAAGTTTTTTAAAAGACTATATAGGTTAAGAGTTTCTAGCAAATGGTATAAATATAGTTGAGGTTGGAGTATAAGTTAAGAGAATAAAATTTCTGGAAGTATAGAGTACTACAACTTAAAAACATGGGTTATAAAAATTTAGATCTCAGAAGTTTAATGGATACTGTGACTCTGGTTAATGAAACAATTTAGTGATGCAGGACTACAGACGGTGAGAAGTTCACTGGGGTTCAGAAAGTCATAGTGGTCTAAAGTTAAGGTATGTATATTTATTTTCCCACATACCCTAAATTGTCCAGGAAGATAGTGGAATTAATGGTGGAAAGAAATTGTATAAGCCAGAGGCCAGAGTCATCAAAGAATGTGAAGGAGTGAGCTTGTGGGAGGTCAATCAGTAACAAGAATGAGGTCTGGGTGACATGAGATTCAATAAAGATAGTTTTATAAGAGGGCACAAAAGGGTTGGTAATAGCTATTAAGAAAATGAGTACATTTGTCATTACTTCATGTCATTAAATATTTGAATCACCCTTGATCCATGCTCATCTCCAAACTTTGTAATTTTACTTCCAATGCCTACAGGGAGAAAATTCACTGTTTGTGCTAACCAGATTGTCGAGTTCTACATATCAGTTATAATACTAATTTTAAATTAATAACTTGGATTTCTTATTCATGTTTGATTTTGATTAATAAGATTTCATCCATAAAGGCCAATCCACTCTTCCTTCCATCTATTCCAATCTAGTAAAAACAAGATTCGTTGCCTATAAGAATCAGACCTTAAGCTAGGGACAATATACTTAATTGGAAAAAACTTGAGGCTTTTTTAAGATTCCTTGTTATGAGATCCAATTTTCTTTTTTTTTTTCCTTTTCTTTTCTTTTTTCAGTATTCCAAGATTCATTGTCCATGCACCACACCCAGTGCTCCATGCAATAGATCCAATTTTCTATACATTAATTTTAAATGTCAATAGAAGTTAAAAATTGGAGGGAAAATGTATTCACATATTCTTTGCTAACATCATAAATACTTGTTATCTTCCTTCTTTGCCTCTGATTTTCATACACAAAAATTTAATTGCGCAAATATCTAAGTTTTATATTTTATTCCCTTTATCATTTTTATCATTGCTGAAAGGAGTAGTTACTAGTATTTGCAAAATGTCTTAGTATATCCCCAATAAGTCTTTAACAAGGTAAAATTTGACTTAATGCATTATCTGCATTTTTCCATTTTATATATATATATATATAATTATTTTTTTTACCACAAGAAAATCATAGCTTATAGTGCATAGTAGCCTTTTTTGAAAACTTAGAGAATTTTGCTGGCACCAAAATATCATCACTGAACAACCAGCAAATAGAGTGAATTATTGTTTATTCAATAGCATATTGTGTGTGTATGTGTGTGTGTGTATATATATATATATAGTATATTCAATATATACAATAATGAATATATTGTGTATTCATTAGCATAACCAAGATTTTAAATTGAGCTGATTTTATAAGATTGTTAGAAGTGCAGTCTGTTACAGCAAACAAAAAGTAACAAAAAAATTATTACATTTAGTGAATATGTTGTTTAAATAATTGTTACAGCAATTTTTGCATTAATAATGTTTTAATTATATAAAATATGTTGATATTTAATATGGTAACTGAGTAAATTTACCCCTGTTCCTTCCCTTTTCTCCTGAGGTTGACTTATTCATGAGAGTTTTGGCTTTATTCTTTCTCCTATTTTCACTCTGAGGTCTCTCAGTAGAGTTGAACATTAATTTAACTTTTTCAATTTGCTTTAGGTAATACTATCAAACTTCCAAATTTCATCACACTTACATGGTCAATCTAAACTCATTTCATAAACCTTGGCAATCTGTAAGCTTCTTCAAATGTAATCAACCACCTGGTTAACAATTTATAAGGATGGTATTGTGTAATCTTTTTAAAGATAAAAGTAAGCTAACTTTAGATTGTACATTCACCAAATTTTGCTAAATATTTCTTCAATCACATGATACAAGTCTGTTAAATTTTTATGCATATGAGGAGAGAATGTTACAGGAAGCTTAATCTTCAAGTAATGGGAAGTGGAAAGGGTTTTTTTTTTTTTTTTTTTTAGTATATAATGTATTATTTTTTCCAGGGATACAGGTCTGTGAATCATCAGGCTTACACATTTCCCAGCATACACCATAGTACATACCCTCCCCAATGTCCATAACCCAACCACTCTATCACTAGCCCCCGACTCCCCAGCAACCCTCAGTTTGTTTCGTGAGATTGAGTCTCTTACAGTTGTCTCCCTCCCAATCCCATCTTGTTTCATTTGTTCCTTTCCTACCCCTCAGAACTCCACTGCCTCTCAAATTCCTCATATCAGAGAGATCATATGATAATTGGGTTTCTCTGATTGATTGATTTCGCTCTGCATAATACTTTCTAGTTCCATCCACATTGTTACAAATGGCAAGATTTTTGTTTCTTTTGATGGCTCCATAGTAGTACACACACATATATATACTTGTGTGTGTATATATATAACACGCACACACACAACACTTCTTATTTAACCATTCATCTGTTGATGGACATCTAGGTCCTTTCTGTAGTTTGGCTATTGTGGACATTGCTGCTATAAACATTCAGTTTCATGTGCCTTTTCAGATCACTACATTCGTGTCTTTAGGGTAAATACCCAGTAGTGTGTTTTCTAGCTCATAGGGTAGCTCTATTTTCAACTTTTTGAGGACACTCCATACTGTTTTCTGGAGTGGCTGCACCAGATTGAATTCCCACCAACAGTGTAGGAAGGTTCTCCTTTCTCCACATCCTCACCAAAACCTGCCATTTCCTGATTTGTTAATTTTAGCTGTTCTGACTGGTGTGAGGTGGTATCTCATTGTGGTTTTTATTTGTATTTCCCTGATGCCAAATGATATTGAGCACTTTTTCATATGTCTGTTGGCCATCTGGATGTCTTCTTTGCAGAAATATTTGTTCATGTCTTCTGCCCATTTATTGATTGGATTATTTGTTCTTTAGGTGTTGAGTTTGATAAGTTCTTTATAGATTTTGGATACTAGTCCTTTATCTGATATGTCATTTGCAAACATCTTCTTCCATTCTGTCAGTTGTCTTTTGGTTTTATTGACTATTTTCTTTGCTGTGCAAAAGTTTTTGATCTTGATGAAGTCCTAATAGTTCATTTTTTCCCTTGCTTCCCTTGCCTTTGGCGATGTTTCTAGGAAGAACTTGCTGCGGCTGGGGTCAAAGAGGTTGTTGCCTGTGTTCTCCTCTATGATTTTGAGGGATCCTCTCTCACATTGAGGTCTTTCATCCATTTGCAGTCTATTTTAGTGTGTGGTGTAAGAAAATGGTCCAGTTTCATTTTTCTGCATATGGATGTCCAATTTTCCCAGCACCATTTGTTGAAGGGACTTTCTTTTTTCCTTTGGACATTCTTTCCTGCTTTAGTGAATATAATTGACCATAGAGTTGAGGGTCTATTTCTGGACTCTTTATTCTGTTCCATTGATCTATGTGTCTGTTTTTGTGCCAGTAGCATAATGTCTTGATGATGACAGTTTGATGATGACAGTAGAATTTGAAGTCTGGAAATGTGATACCACCAACTTTGGTTTTCTTTTTCAACATTCCTCTGGCTATTTGGGGTCTTTTCTGGTTTCATATAAATTTTAGGATAATTTATTCCATTTCTTTGAAAATAATTGATGGTAATTTGATAGGGGTTGCATTAAATGAGTAGATTGCTTTAGGTAGCACATACATCTTTACAATATTTGTCTTCCAATTCATGAGCATGGAACATTTTTCGATTTCTTTGTGTCTTCCTTTATTTCTTTAATGAGTACTTTATAGTTTTCTGAGCACAGATTCTTTGCCTCTTTGGTTAGGTTTATTCCTAGGTATCTTATGGTTTTGGGTGCAATTGTAAATGGGATTGACTCCTTAATTTCTCTTTCTTCTGTCTTGTTGTTGGTGTAGAGAAATGCAACTAATTTCTGTGCATTGATTTTATATCCTGACACTTTACTGAATTCCTGTACAAGTTCTAGCAGTTTTGGAGTGGAGTCTTTGGGTTTTCCACATAAAGAATTATATCATTTGTGAGGAGTGAGGGTTTGACTTCTTCTTTGCTGATTTGGATGCCTTTACTTTCTTTTTGTTGTCTGATTGCTGAGGCTAGGACTTCTACTGCTATGTTGTATAGCAGTGGTGATTGTGGACAGTCCTGCCAAGTTCCTGACCTTAGTGAAAAAGCTCTCAGTTTTTCCCTATTGAGAATGATAATCACTGTGGGTTTTTCATAGATGGCTTTGATGATATCGAGGTATGTACCCTCTACACCTACACTGTGTAGAGTTTTGATTAAGAAAGGATGTTGTATTTTGTCAAATGCTTTTTCTTTATCAAAAGTATGATATGGTTGTTGTTCTTTTATTAATGGAGCCCAAGAATAAATCCCACTTGTTTGTGGTGAATAATCCTTGCAATGTACTGGATCCTATTGGCTAGTACTTTGGTGAGAATTTTTGCATCCATGTTCATCAAGGATATTGGTTATAATTCTCTTTTTTGATGGGGTCTTTGTCTGGTTTTGGGATCAAGGTAATGCTGGCCTCATAAAATGAGTTTGAAAGTTTTCCTTCCATTTCTATTTTTTTTTGGAACATTTTCAGGAGAATAGGAACTAATTCTTCTTTAAAGGTTTGGTAGAATTCCCTGGGAAGCCTTCTGACCCTGGGCTTTTGTTTGTTGGGAGATTTTTGATGACTGCTTCAATCTCCTTACTGGTTAGGGGTCTGTTCAGGTTTTCTATTTCTTCCTGGTTCAGTTGTGATAGTTTATGTCTCTAGGAATGCAACTATTTCTTCCAGATTGTCAAATTTGCTGGCGTAGAGTTGCTCATAATATGTTCTTATAATTGTTTGGTGTTGGTTGTGATGTCTTCTCTTTCATTCATGATTTTATTTATTTGGGTCCTTTCTCTTTTCATTTTGATAAGTCTGGCCAGGGGTTTATCAATCTTATTAATTCTTTCAAAGAACCACCTCCTAGTTTTGTTGATTTTTTCTACTGTTCTTTTGGTTTCTATTTCATTGATTTCTGCTCTTATCTTTATTATTTCTCTTCTCCTGCTGGGTTTAGGCATTCTTTGCTGTTCTTTCTCCAGTTACTTTAGGTATAGGGTTAGGTTGTATACTTGAGACCTTTCATTTTTCTTGAGATAGGCTTGCATTGCAATATACTTTCCTCTCGGGACCAACTTTGCTGTTCCCCAAAGATATGGAACAGTTGTGTTTTCTTTTTTATTTGTTTCCATGATTTTTAAAAAATTCTTCTTTAATTTCCTGGTTGATTCATTCATTCTTTAGTGATGCCTTTTAGCCTCCATGTATTTGAGTTCTTTCCAAATTTCCTCTTGTGATTGAGTTCTTGTTTCAGAGCACTGTGGTCTGAAACTATGCAGGGAATAATACCAATCTTTTGGTACCACCTGAGACCTGATTTGTGCCCAGGATATGATCTATTCTGGAGAATATTCCATATGCACTAGAGAAGAATGTGTATTCTGTTGCTTTGGAATGGAATGTTCTGTATATATCTGTGATGTCAATGTGGTCCAGTGTGTTACTTAAAGCCTTTATTTCCTTATTGATTTTTGGCTTAGATGATCTTTCCATTTCAGTGAGTAGGGTGTTAAAGTCCCCTACTGTTATTGCATTACTGTCAATGTGTTATTTGATTTTGTTATTAATAGGTTTATATAGTTGGCTGCTCCCATGTTGGGGTATAGATATTTAAACTTGTTAGATATTCTTGTTGGACAGACCCTTTAAGTATGATATAGTGTCCTTCCTTGTCTCTTATTATCATCTTTGGCTTAAAATCTAATTTCTCTGATATAAGGATTGCCACCCCAGAGTACTGTGGATGTCCATTTGCATGGTAAATTGTTCTCCATTCCCTCACTTTAAATCTGGAGGTGTCTTTGCATCTAAGATGAGTTTCTTGTAGACAGCATATTGATGGGTCTTGTTTTTTTTAATCCATTCTGATACCCTGTGTCTTTTGATTGGTACATTTAGCCCATTTATAGTCAGGGTATTAAAAGATATGAATGTGTGCCATTGTATTGCCTTTAAGGTGACTGTTACTGTATATTGTTTCTGTTCCTTTCTGGTCTGTTACTTTTAGGCCCTCACTTTGCTTAGAGGACCCCTTTCTATATTTCCTATAGGGCTGGTTTGGTTTTTGCAAATTCTTTAAATTTTTGTTTGTTCTGGGACCTTTAATCTCTCCTTGTATTTTCAATGACAGCCTACCTGGATATTATGCTGCATATTTTTCTCATTTAGGGCTCTGAATATATCATGCCAGTCCATTCTGGCTTAGCAGGTCTCTGTGGATAGGTTTGCTGCCAATCTAATATTTCTACCATTGTATGTTATACACCTCTTATCCTGAGCTGCTTTCAGGATTTTCTACCACTAAGACTTGTATGTTTTACTATTAGATGATGGGGTATGGACCTAATTTTATTGATTTTGAAGGGAGTTCTCGATGCCTCCTGAATTTGGATGTTTGTTCCCTTTGCCATATTAGGGAAATTCTGTACTATAATTTGCTCCAATATACCCTCTGCCCCTCTCTCTTTCTTCTTCTTCTTCTGGGATCCCAATTATTCTAATATTGTTTAGTCTTGTGGTGTCACTTATTTCTCGATTTCTCCCCTTGTGGTCCAGTAGTTGTTTGTCTCTCTTCTGCTCAGCTTCTTTATGCTCTATCATTTGGTCTTCTATATCACTAATTCTCTCTTCTGCCTCATTTATTTTAGCAGTAGGACCCTCCATTTTTACTTTTTATTTCACCTCATTAATAGCTTTTTTGATTTCAGCTTGCTTAGATTTCTATTCTTTTATTTCTCTGGAAAGGGATTTTATTTTCCCAGAAAGGGATTTTCTAATATCTTCCACACTTTTTCCAAGCCCAGCTAGCACCTTGATAATCATCATTCTGAACTTTAGTTGACATACTATTAATGTGTGTATTGATCAGGTCCCTAGCCATTGGGACTGCCTCTTGTTCTATTTTTTTTTTTATGGGGGGGTGAGTTTTTCTGCCTGGTAATTTTATCCAGACAAGAATAGATGAGTGAGAGAATAAAATACTAAAGGGGTGGCAAAGATCCCAGATGCTAACCTAATCAGAAGAGACCCAAATCTGGGGGAAGAAGGAAGGGAAAAAATTTTAAAAAGAAATATATATATATATATATATATATATATATATATATATATCAGACTAGTGGATAGAACAGAGCCATCCACTTGAATTTGGGGGTATTCTTAGAAGAAACTACCTCCCAGAATTTTTTTTTTTAAGGAAAAAAACTTATATAATAAGTGTAAACATGATGAAGGGATGGAATGTGAAAATTTTAGATGAGAATGAAGGTGAAAATTTTAAAAGATTCTAAAAAGCAACTGATAAAGATAAGAAGTTAGTTGGAAAAAGAAAAAAAAAAAAGAGGAGAGAATGTGATCAGGCTGGAGACTAGAACAAACCCATGCACTAGATTTAGGGTACATTCTGATCTATTAGAAGAAATTTTAATCCCAAATTCTTAAAGAAAAATAAAAAGAACCTATATGTATGCAAAAAATAAGGTGAAATAAGGTTAAATACAATGAAGGGATAAAATACTACTTAACAATGAAAATTTTTCAAGATTTTTAAAAAAGATTTTGATAAGACAAAATAGCTAAAAAATGCTAAAATAAGAAAGGAAAAGTTAAAAAAATAGAATAAGAAAAAATATAACTCTGAAAGACTGAAGGATCATGGGAAAAAAGCCATGAATTTTATGTATTCCTTTCCTCTAGCTCTGGAGTTCCACAGTTCTCATTGATTGGTGAACTTGGTCTTGGCTGGATGTTCTTGCTGATCTTCTGGGGGAGGAGCCTTTGCAGTGATTCTCAAATGTCTTTACCCAACGTGGAATTGCACCACCCTTGCCAGGGGCCAGGCTAAGTAATCTGCTTGGGCTCACTCTCGGTAGCTTTTGTTCCCTGAATGCTTTCCTTACAGCTTTGGAGGACGGGAATGAGGATGGTGGCCTCCCAATCTCTAGCCTATAGGAGCTGAGAGCTCAGGGCCCCATTCCTCAGTACACCCTCAGAGAAAAGCAGTCACTGCTTCCCGTCTCCCTGGTCTCCAGCTGCACTCCATGTTCACTTGGCCTGTGACTGAGTGTTTCTATCCTGGTGCACAGCCCCATTTGGAGTCTCTAAACCCAGCAGATTCTTCAGTGCACTCCCATGCTGTTCCTCCCAAAGGAGGAAGGAAGGGGTCTTTTTGGATCTGCTACTTTGGGGGTCCCTTCTAGAAGAGCATGGCCCAACTGTGACTTGGATCACGTTTTAAGGTAACCCTGAGTTTACAGCCCACTCCTTGTCTCTGTCTCTGTAGCTGGATTCCCTGTTCTAATGCCTGGGAGCTCTGCCACACTTAGACAATTCCAGTCTCTCTGTGACCATGTGGGTCCTGAGACCACACTGTCCCCACGAGGGCTCCACCCCCTCCTTAGCTTCTGAAGGGATATCCCTCAGTGGAGCAGACTTTAAAAAGTTCCAATTTTGTGCTCTGTTGCTCTCTCACTTCCTGGAGCCTGCCCCTCACCCCAGGGCTATCTTCCCATTGCTTCAGATTCACTTCTCCACACATCCTACCTTCTGTAAAGTGGTCATTTTTGTTGTTATAATTGTTGCTCTGATTCTCTTCTATCTCTTATTGAGTTTGTAGGTGGTCAGAATGGTTTGATAACTATCTAGCTGAACTCCTGTGGTCTGATAATATTTCAATATCCTATTCCTCTGCCATCTTGCTTCCTCCAGATGTAGTCAGAAGTGGAAAGTTTTATATGAAAAAGTTCAGAGCTTCCTTAATCACAAAAAAGTGCAGAACCCAAAACATACTTCTGGAATCATAGGATTGATCCAGTCTATTCCTTTATGTTAATGAGAAATTGCAGGTGTCTGTTTGCTGATCCTTTAAATTACTATGATTATTTAAAAGAGAACATAACCTTCCTTGTTAAAAAAAAAAAATTGTCAATTTTTGACAGTACAGAAATGTGAAAGAGAGATGAGAAAGTAGATTTTTGTAAAAATGATAATTCCTAAAAGGAAACAGTCCAAAGGAAAAAGAAAACTTTGACATACATTCTACAATGTAATTTAGATATGTCTTATATTTTATTCACTGTTTTTCCAGCTTCATACCCAACAAGGCTTTTAGTCTTAATTTTCTCCTCTTTCCTTTAACCTTTCTGTTTCCTTCAAACTCTGGACACCTCTGTGTTGGATTTAAAAGACATGCTATGCATGAGTAAGCAAATGACAGGAAAATGTGCATTTTATTACCTGTTTTATAAATTGTGCTAAATTAGTGGTTCTCAAAGCATAACACTTGGACCCTCATCTAGGAAATGCAAATTCTAGGTACCACCCCAGATGTAATGAATCTGAAAGTCTGGGTCCAGAGCCCAGAAGTTATACTTTAACCAACCTTCCATGTGATTCTGATGTTTGCCAAAATTGAAAAAGAACTGTGTGATAGACTATAACTAGTTATTTGAATTTTAGCATATAGATTTCTTTCCTATTAGAATTTATAAGAAATTGTTAACAGTTTGTTATCATTGGAAATAGAAATGTTGTATGAGGGACGCCTGAATGGTTCAGTTGGTTGGGCCACTCCCTTCGGCTCGGGTCATGATCTCAGGGTCCTGGGATCCAGTCCCGTGTCAGGCTCCTTGCTCAGTGGGGAGTCTGCTTCTCTCTCTCTGCCCCTGCCTGCCACTCTGCCTGCTTGTGTTCTCTCTCTCTCCGACAAATAAATAAATAAATAAAATCTTAAAAAGAAAGTAAGAAAGAAAGAAAGAAAGAAAGAAAGAAAGAAAGAAAGAAATGTTGTATGAAAGAATCTTTCCCTTTCTCTACCATGAGAATTTCCCAACAAAGTTCAATTTCTATTTTTCTTTCCTCAGGACTAATCTAGATATGAGAATAAGGGCCAATTTTATTATTTACATGTTTATAATTCCTTAGGAATATAAAAAACAAGTAAAGATAATATTTTTAATGACATGAATTGAATTCAGCTCTTCTCAGAGCATGTATTCCTTTCAGGAATCCCACTTGTTACATTTTGTAAGTGCTTGCTTTGTTGCAGAAACTGGGTTGAAACCTTGGGTAAGGAAAATTAAAGTTAAATAAGACATAATTATTTTGCCACGACACCCTAAAATCTACTTGAGAAGAGAAATGTAGAAACGACTATAGCTGTTCAGAATTGGAGGGCTAGGCTCTAGTCTTATTAGGCTCTTTTATCCATAAAATCTACATTAAAAATTAATTTTATTTTATTCATCTTTTTTCCCAAAAGAATTTGAGTTGAGCTCTGTTATACATGAATATTTATGATATAAAATGTCAGAACAACAGAAAGGAAGATAAACAAAAATGTCAACCATGTAGGCTCATTTATTTTTCATTCTTTCAAGAAACATTCTTTAAGCACCTACTTTGTGCCAGGCATTATGTCACACACTGAGGATTCATAAGATGGAGTATTTACCCTTAAGGAAATGCCTTTCTATCTAGTAGGAGTGACAGACAGCTAAGTCAATTTAAACTAGTAAATTCTTAAAATTCCAAGATTGAAATCTTGACAGATTACAAGGAAGATGAGGTTTAAGTGACAAAAAAGAGGAAACTGTCCATTTTTCTGGGAACATATTTTAAGTTTATCTGATTAATTTTATTCTCTTGATTTCAAAATGATAAATCTCAGTAGAATAAGGTGGAAGAAGTTTTGCTTTCATAATTCATAAGCAACCTCTGTAGAATAGTTTTGTGTATTTCCTTTGTTCAATTTTCCTATCAATTTTCTTTTCATAGGTGAGTTTATTCTTCATTTAAATGTTGTGTGAATTTTTTTTGCTAATGCATGAGAATTCTATTATGATCTTTTCACAATATCTTTTAAAATGGTTAAACAATATTCCATTAAAACCTTTAGTGTCATGAACTACCTCAAAATTTAAGATTTTTAATTTCATCATAGCCTATACTACCTTTAGACATTTTATATAGTTGATTTGTAGGTATTCACATGTGTATTTATATTTATTCTCTAGACATGAACTTCTGAAACTGAAAAACATAATTTTGGGGGGTTCTTGATACATATGGTTGCATTGCCTTCAAAACTGTACTTTCAAAGAATTTTTTTGTTCAAAATCATTTCAAATAAGGAAAAAGTGATAATATTTATCTTGCAAGTATAAAATGAAACCAGTGCACTAGTTATGCAAGTATGAAAATATTTTCTTGACTTTAATAGTAGACTATATTCTGATACAGAGATTTATAAAAGAAAATATGTGTAAAAAAACATGAACTATGTCCTTGATAGCCATTTAACATTGACTTAAGATTCAGTTCATGTACCCATTTCAGTATGATACTGTTCATAAAAACACAGGATCTGAAGTCAGGATGCTAGGAATAAGTCCCAACTCCACAATCAATAAGCTCTATTATTTTAGCAGAGTATCAGTTTTCTAATTTTTAGTGAGGTTGAAATATAATTTTTTTCAAAAGCTGTCTGAGAGAATTGAATGAAACAATGCAGTAATTTTGAGCATACAAAGAAATCAATAAAAATCAATAAAGAGTAACTATTATTGGTATTGGTGGCTCTTGGTAAATACAGATGTTGGGTAAATTTATTTAGTATTCTGTATTTCAATTTGTGTAAAATTTTGTACTACCCCCATAGCAGGCAGCTTCTGAAATGGCTCATAATGGTCAGGTATTTGTGTAATTCTATGCCCTTGAGCATAGGCTAGACCTAATGATTTGTTCAAAGCTAGTAGCTAGTAGAAGATGGCAACATTAGAAGGCTATTTCATACAAGATTAGGTCACATAAGTCTGTGACCTATGTCTTTACCACACTCTCATTCTTCTGGTTTGCTCACTTAATGAAGTCAGTTTTCATATTGTGAGCTATCCTAGAGAGAGGTCCACAAGGAGTGAAACTGAGGGAAGCCTCTGAGGAATTGAGGTTCTCTGTCCAATAACCAGTGAGGAACTGTATCCTGCCAACTACCTTATGAGTGACCTCGTAAGCTGATTCTCCCCAGAGTTGTGAGATTACCTGCAGCCCCAACTGACACCTTACCTGCAGCTCGGCGAAGGTCTCTGGTCTAAGTCGTGCTTTGACTCCTGACCCACAGAGATGGTGAGACACTAAATAATGTTGTTTTAAACCAGTAAATTATGGGGTATTTGTTACACAGCAATATATAACTAATACAATCCCTTTCAGCTCTAGCATTTTATGAAATTAATGATTAAAAACCACCTTTTCAACTTATATTTTCTTAATTTAGGTATTTATGTATTTTGTAAGAAATTCTTCATTGAAAGAAAGAAATTTTCCTAAGAGTTTATCATACAAGTATTACATACATTTATTAAAATCTTTGGGAGTTAGTTACTTTTCATATTAGCCTTTGGGAGGCAAATCATTTATAAGTATAACAAGTACTTCCAGTTACTTCATTAAAAAAAATTATCTCTTTTATTCACTCATTGATCTTTATTAAATAGCATTCCAGTACCTATATTTAAGTTATTCTTGGATTAAAACTCTAGTTTACTCTTCTGAAAGAATGTTGTAAAATTATGAAAGAAATTTAAAATAAATTTATACTCATGTTAATTATAAAAAGAGAGTAAAAGGAAGCAAAGGGAAGGAGGTGAAATTTAACATGTGACTGGAATTTATATATTATTTGAGTAAAAATTTTAAAATTTCTTTCCAGTCATTTTTTTTCAAAATATATTCTTCCTACTTAATATAGAAAATTATTAAATACATTTTATTATTAATTTTAACAATTTGCTCTCTCTAAGTCTTAAGTTATATAATAAACAGCAATAGAAATATAATCAGTTAGTGGTTTAAAATATACATGTAAATGTTTATTTAATGGATTTCTTCAATTTTTAGTAAGTAAATAAACATAGCTTTCAAATAATAGAAAATGGCCGATTCTACAGTTTTGTTCCAAGAAAAGATCCTTCCAAATTCACAATTTTGGATGTATTTCAATATTATACTAAGTGGAACATATTAATAAACCATTTGGCAAAGAGGAACAAAGAATTCTGTGCTTTAGAATGCCAAATACTGCTCCTTTTTGGCTATCCTAACTTAAGGGAAGAAGTTTCTATGGGAATTGTTTAATAATTTAGTGAGTGATAGAAGTATTTTGGAAAGAACATTCAGAAACAGAGCATTTAATGGCCAGTAAGGAATATGGGAATGAGAACAGCTTGCAGAATGGATACCATAAATAAGAAATAAGAAAGATTTCTGGACTTTTTCTTAAAACTAAATAAATGGAAATTCATGTTGTGTCAGAATTAAGTTGATTTATTTTCAATGGGAAAATTTAAGAGTCAAAAATGAATGAGCTCAGCTTTCCATAGCTAATTCTTCATGATAGATAAGAACAAAAGTTACTTCTTCCATCCTATTAGGTGACTACTCCTATTGTGGTTGATTTAAAGACACATAAACTGCTAAACAACACTGTAGGCAGAACTGTTTATTCCAATTGCTAAATCTATGAAGTATAAACATAGGAAGCTGTTAAGAACTTGGCTATACAATAAGCCAAATTAGATCTTTTCAAGCCAATAAACTTACTTTGTGCCCAGAATTATGCAAATGTGTTTGCTACATTGATCTAATTAATCAGATGCTGATATTTGCCAATTTAGGAAGTCATCTTATATATATCCTATACATATGAATATCAGCTTGTACTAGAAGAGAGAACAAGTCATCCCAAAATATTTAGAGCATGGGAAACATCCCTGTTCAGTTAGAATGAGATAATCTCACTGCCCAAATCTTTAGCAAGTATCTAAGGAAAGGTGTAAATCCTGTAACCTGCTCTAGCAGATCAGCACTTACACTGAATTATATGATAATGGGATCATATGGGTTTCTCTGAAAGCCAAACTACCTTTTGTTACATTGTTTATATGAAATAATGTATTTTTGTTCCAAATAACTGACTCTGAATAAATAAATAAATAAATAAATAAATAAATAAATAAATAAATGGGTTTTGGAGCAGAATCTGTTTTTTAGTTGGGACCTGCCTGCAAGTGCCAAGTATGTCCTTTGCTTTTAGCTTTGTGAGCACAGCCATTGACAGACAATCACTGGGATTGTTTCCCGTGGGATCTGGACTGTCCATGCATTCTCCTATCTTAATGTGGTTGAAGAACCGAGATGCTGGACAGAGTCTGGGTCAATAAAGACTTAAAATTATAAGGTAATCTGTAGGTTGAAAGCTACGGGATCTTTAATATTCTAAAAAAGAAATGAATTCTGAATCACTAATCTCTCTGCAAGTTAAATATGAGTATTTTTTCTTTTGAATAATATCAAGTAAAAAACCCTGTGGTTCAATTTGTCTTTTTCATTTTGAACAAATCAAAAAGGAGTTTTGGGTGAGTCAATGACAGCTATGTTCTCTGGAATAAAATGCTTGCTTTCAGTGAGCTTTGGTGTTAGGCATCTCTGACCTGTTGGAGCTAGCAAATTGAATGAGTCCTCCAAATAAAATTATATACAGAAAAAATATATAAATATATGAAACAAATATGTCAAAGTATATATTTCTGGGGATAACAGGTTTGGTTTCTCTGGTTAAATTGGCTGGCAAGGAGCTAAACCTGCGGTTAAGCCTCTGGTTTTCTCTTTCTTCTACATGTTATTTATTTATTTAATGTCACCTTACTCACTCAATGTACTTCATTAGTCTGCATATAACACCCAGTGCTCCATGAAATCTGTGCTCTCCTTAGTATCCATCCCCTGGCCAACCCATCCCCCAACTACCTTCCCCTCTGATACCCTGTTTGTTTCCCAGAGTCCATAGCATCTCATGGTTCATCTCCCAATCTGATTTCCCCCTCTTTCATTTTTCCCTTCCTTTCCTAATGTCCTCCATGCTATTCCTTATGTTCCACAAATAAGTGAAACCATATGATAATTGACTTTCTCTTCTTGAGTTATTTCACTTTGCCTAATCTCTAATCCCATTCATGTTGCTGAAAATTTTGGGTATTCATCCTTTCTGATGGCTGAATATTATTCCATTGTGTATATGGACCACATCTTTTTTTTTTATTCTATATTTATTTTTATTTTTATTTTTTCCCTATTGTGTGTTTTTTGTGTGTTATGTTGCTTACCATAAAATATATCATTAGTTTTTGATGCAGTGTTCCAAGATTCATTGTTTATATTCAACACCCACTGCTCTATGCAGTGCATGCCCTCCTTAATAACCACCACCAGGCTCATCCATACCCCCACCCCCTCCCCTATAAAACTGTTAGTTTGTTTCTCAGAGTCCACAGTCTTTCATGTTCTTTATCCATTCGCCTGTTGAAAGGCATCTTGGTTCTTTCCACAGTTTGCCTATTGTGGACATTGTTGCTATGAACATTGGGGTGATTATGGCCCTTCTCTTCACTACATCTGTATCTTTGGGGAAAATGCCAAGTAGTTCAATTGCTGGGTCATAGGGTAATTCTATTTTTAATTTTTTGAGGAACCTTCACACTATTTTCCAAAATGGCTGCACAAACTTGCATTCCTACCAACAGTGTAAGAATATTTGCCTTTCTCTACAACTTCTCAAACACTTCTTGTTTCTTGCCTTGTCAATTTTTGCCATTCTAACTGGTGTAAGGTGGTCTCCCAGTGCAGTTCTGATTTGAATTTACTTGATGGCTAATTACAAGGAACATTCTTTCATATGTCTGTTAGCTTTTGCATGTCTTCTTTAGAGAGAACTCTGCTCAGGTCTTCTGTCCATTTTTTGACTTGATTATTTGTTTTTTGGGGTGTTGAGTTTGACAACTTCTTTGTAGATCTTGGCTATCAGTCCTTTGTCTGTAGTGTCATTTGCAAATATCTTCTCCCATTCAGTGGGTTTCCTCTTTGTTTTGACTGATTCCTTTACTGTGCAGAAGTTTTTCACCTTGATGAAATCACAAAAGTATGTTTTTGCTTTTGTTTCCCTTGCCTTTGGAGACGTGTCTTGAAAGAAATTGCTGTGGCCAATGTCAAATCTCTAATCCCATTCATGTTGCTGAAAATTTTGGGTATTCATCCTTTCTGATGGCTGAATATTATTCCATTGTGTATATGGACCACATCTTTTTTTTTATTCTATATTTATTTTTATTTTTATTTTTTCCCTATTGTGTGTTTTTTGTGTGTTATGTTACTTACCATAAAATATATCATTAGTTTTTGATGCAGTGTTCCAAGATTCATTGTTTATATTCAACACCTATGCAGTGCATGCCCTCCTTAATAACCACCACCAGGCTCATCCATACCCCCACCCCCTCCCCTATAAAACTGTTAGTTTGTTTCTCAGAGTCCACAGTCTTTCATGCTCTTTATCCATTCGCCTGTTGAAAGGCATCTTGATTCTTTCCACAGTTTGCCTATTGTGGACATTGTTCTGTTCTAGGATTTTGATGGATTCCTATCTCGCATTGTGGTCTTTCATCCATTTAGAGTTTATCTTTGTGATTGGTGTAAGAGAATGGTCAAGTTTCATTTTATGTATATAGCTGTCCAGTTTTCCCAACACCATTTATTGAAAAGACTGTCTTTCTTCCATTGGATATCTTTTTCCTGCTTTGTCTAACATTAGTTGACCACAGAGTTGTAAGTTAAAATCTGGGCTCTCTATTTTGTTCCACTGATCTATGTGTCTGTCTTTGTGCCAGTACCATGCTTCTTGGAGATCACACCTCTGTTATATAGATTGAAATCAGCCAATGGGATGCCGCCAATTTTGTTTTTCTTTTTCAACATTTCCTTGGTAATTAAGGTTTTTTTTCTGGCTCCATAAAAATTATAAGATTATTTGTTCCATCAACTTTGAAAAATGCCTTTGGTATTTTAATTGGGATGGCATTAAAACTATAGATTGCTCTGGGCAGCATAGACATTTTATTTTATTTTATTTTATTTTTTAAAAAGATTTATTTATTTATTTATTTATTTTACAGAGAGCGAGAGAGATCACAAATAGGAAGAGAGGCAGAGAGAGAGGGGGAAAGCAGGCTCCCCACTGAGCAGAGAGCCCGATGTGGGGTTCAATCCCAGGACCCTGGGATCATGACCTGAACAGAAGGAAGAGGCTTTAACTCACTGAGCCACCCAGGTTCCCAGAAGCATAGACATTTTAACAATGTTTATTCTTCCAATCCATGAGCATGAATGTTTTTCCATCTTTTTGTGTCTTCTTCAATTTTTTTCATGAGTCTTCTGTAGTTCCTAGAGTATAGATTCTTAACCTCTTTGGTTAGGTTTATTCAAAGGTATCTTATGGATTTTGGTACTATTGTAAATGGGATCAATTCTCTAATTTCTCTTTCTACAGTTGTATTGCTGGTATATAAGGAAGCAACTGATTTCTGTGCACTGATATTGTAACCTGCCATGTTACTGAATTGTTCTATGAATGCTACTAATTTGGAGATGGAGTCTTTTGGGTTTTCCTCATAGAGTATCAAGTCATCTGTGAAGAGAGAGTTTAACTTCTTCTTTGCCAATTTGAATACCTTTTATTTATTTATTTATTTTTGTTGTCTGATTGCTTTTGCTAGGACTTCTAATACTATGTTGAACAATAGTGGGAATAGTGGCATCCTTGTCATTTTCCTTATCTTAAGGGAAAAGCCCTTAGCCTTTCCCCATTGAGAATGATATTCACTGTGGACTTTTTATAGATGGATTTTATGGAATTGAGGGATGTTTCCTCTATCCCTACACTGAAGAGCTTTAACCAGGAAAGGATGCTGTATTTTGTCAAAGGCTTTTTTGGATCAATTGAGAGGACCATGTGGTTCTTGTCTCTTCTCTTATCTATGTGTTCTATCACTATGATTGATTTGCTAAATTTGAACCACGCTTACAAACCAGGGATAAATCTTACCTGGTCATGATAATCCTTTCAATATAATCCTTCGATATACTGTTGTATCCTGTGAGTTAAGATCTTGTTAAGAATTTTGGCATCCATATTCATCAGGGATATTGGTCTGATAATTGTATTTATTTCCTTAGTATTAGTCATGATCTTTTCCCTTTCATTCATAATTTTATTAATTTGTGTTCTTTTTCTTTTCTTTTGGGTAAGTCTGGCCAGTGTTTTTCTGACCTTATTAATTCTTGCAAAGAACCAGCTTCTAGTTTTATTAATGTGTTCTACTATAATTCATTGATATTGGCTCTAATTTTAATTATTTCCCTTCTTAATCTATTCCCATTTTAATCTATTTCCCTGTGCATGGGTTAGGTTTAATTTGTTGTTGATTCTCTAGATCTTTAAGGTATAAAAATAGTTTGTGTATTTGAGATTTTTCTGTTTTTTGTTTGTTTTTTTTCTTTTCTTTTCTTTTTTTAGTGAAGCTTGGATGGCTAGGTATTTCCCCCTTAGGACTGCCTATGCCATATCCCATAGATTTTGGTTCCATGTGTCTTTGCTCTCATTGGTTTCCATGCATTGCTTAAGTTCTTGATTTCCTGGTTGACCCAAACATTTTTGAGAAGTATGGTCTTAACTTCCAAGTGTTTGCATTTCTTCCAAACTTTTTCTTGTGATTGAGTTCTACTTTCAAAGCACTGTGGTCTGAGAATATGCAGGGAATAATCTCAGTCTTTTGGTATTGGTTGAGACCTGATTTGTGGCCCAGTATGTGGTCTATTCAGGAGAAAGTTCCATGTGCACTTGGGAAGAATTAGTATTCTGTTGTTTCAGGGTAGAATGTCTTGTATTTCTCTACAAGGTCCATCTGGTCAGTGTGCCATTCAAAGCTCTTGTTTTTTTTGTTGATTTTCTGCTTAGAAGATCTGTCTGTTGCTGAAAGTGTACTGTTGAGGACTTCTACTATTAGCATATTATTATCAGTATGTCTTTACTTTGGTTAACAGTTGACTTATGTATTATGTAGTTGGCTGCTCCCATGCTGGGGACACAGATATTTACAATTGTTAGATCTTGTTAGATCTACAATTGTTAGATCTAGATTCTAGACCTTGTGTCCTTCTGTATCTCTAACTATAGTCTTTAGCTTAAAATCTATTTGTCTCATATGAGAATTGCTACCTCAGCTTTCTTTTGAGTTCTGTTGGTATGAAATACATTTTTCCATCTCTTCACTTTCAGTCTGAATGTATCTTTAGGTTCAAAATGAGTCTCTTGTGGACAGCATATGGATGGGTCCTGTCTTTTTATCCAATCTGTAACCCTGTGCCATTTTATGGGAGCATTTACATCATTCACATTGAGAATGACAATTGAAAGGTAAGATTTTATTGTGATTATGTTGCCTGTGAAGTCCTTATTTCTATAAATTGTCTCTGTGTATTTCTGTTTTATATCACTCTTGGGGTCTTTCTCCTTCTATAGAACAACCCTTAGTATTTCTTGCAGGGTCAGCTTTTGGTCACATGTTATTTCAGTCTCTGCTGGTCCTGGAAGTTCCTTATCTCTCCATCCATTCTGAATGATAGCCTTGCCAGACAAAGAATTCTTGGCTGCATATTATTCTCATTTAGTACCCTGAATATGTCCTCCCAGTCCTTTCTGGCTTGCTAGGTCTTTGTGGACAAGTCTGACATCATTCTGATGTTCCTCCTTCTGTATGTAAGGAATCTCTTTCCCCAACTGCCCTTAAATTGGTTTCCTTGGTTCTAAGACTTGTGCACTTTATTATTACATGCTGGGGCATTGATCTGATCCCCTTGATCTTGGGAGGAGTCCTCTCTGCCTCTAGGACATGAATGTTTGTTTACTTCTCCAGATTAGGGATGTTCTCAGCTATGATTTTCTCAAATATGTCTTCTAGTCCTCTCTCTCTCTCCACCCCCTCAAAGATCCCAATAATTCTGACACTGGAATGTTTCATGGTATCATTTATTTCTCTAATTCTGGTTTCATGGATTTTAAGCTATTTGTTCCATGCCTCTTCCTGATCCTTCTTTTCTATCAGTTTTTCTTCAAGATCACTAATTTGTTCTTCTGCCTCATTTATCCTAGCTATTAGAGTATCTAGATTAGATTGTGTCTCACTGATAGCATTTTTAACTTCTGTCAGATCCACTCTCATTTCTGCCCTTAGAGGATCTATGTTACTATTAATAGCTTTCTCCAGTCTGACTATTGTCTTCACAACTGCTACCCTGAAGTCTATTTCTGACATGTTGCTTAGATCCCTATTCATTATTTCTTTGGGAGAGGCCATTGTCTCTAGGTCTTTTCTTTGTTGGGAATTCTTCCTCCTAGTCATTCTGTTGGGTTATGGTTGAGGATATGTACAGCCAAAAATAACCATAATCCAGGCAAGGTTCACCCTCCTGACTGATGATCCACTGCCCCCTAGAGATCCAGATGTGTATAATCTTACAGGCTGATTTCATGGGTATTCAGAGTGGCTTGGCAGATTTCTAGCTAAATTCAGAGATCAGTTGAAAAGAAGTCTCCCACTCCTCAGCCACCTTGGGCCCTCCTGCTCTGTTACATGTTTTTAAATACTTACACTGAAGCTTTTCACCAAAAAAATAAAAATATAAATATAAAATAAATAAAACAGGATAATTTATTTTATTGTGGGCTACTAATAAAGAGCTATTTATGCCATTTATCTTCTTGAGTACTATAAGTGAGAAAATTACATGAAGCATTGATGGACTATGGGGTAAAATCCTTTCCTAAGTAGGTCACTTCAAACACAGTCATTTTTTCCTATTAGAAATCAATACACATTTCTGGACTGCTGTCTATTTTCTTACTTAGTAATATATCAAAACCATAGTTTCCATTCTTTATTCATCATTTTCTTGTCCTAAAATCAATATTTATCAGGACTGCAACATACAAAGGTGTATCAAAGTGTTCTTCATCCCTCTAAACCAGATCTATTCCCAAAATGAAAGCTCAAAGAGAGCTCCCCTAAAACAAATAAGAATACTGGCTACAAAGAGTCAAGGAAAATGTTATTATTGTAAATCTTCTGCTGTAATGAGATGAAAGAGACTGTACCTTGAGAAAAGCTAGTGTTGTTTTCTGTGTCAGAACATTTCTTAAAGACGACTTTGGGATCTACTTTATAAACTTGTACTTTTTTTCCTCCAAAAAGAGTCACAGTAAAGAGGAAGTAAAAATTGGATTCTTGGGGCACCTGGGTGGCTCAGTTGGTTAAGTGTCTGCCTTTAGCTCAAGTCATGATCTCAGGATCCTGGGATGGAGTCCCACATTGGGATCCCTGCACAGTGGGGAGCCTGCTTCTCTTTCTGCCCCTTACCCTGCTTGTCCTCTCTCTATATTTCTCTTTCTCTCAAATAAATAAATAAAATCTTTAAAAAAGAAGTAGATTCTCCTTTGCTTACAAATTCCAGTAATGACTAACCAAACACAGGTAACTCACTCATCTTCATAATAGGGCCCAATATTCGATTTAAGGATAAAGTTTAGAAAGATCACTCTATGATGTTACTTTTCAAATATTGCCCAGATATTGTTACTCGCTAAAAAGTGGCATCAGTTTTTCAGTTACATTCTTTGATTTAATAAAATAGCTAATGAATTTTAAGAATATACATACAAATACATGTGTATGTTTTAACATCACAAAAATAGAAGTTTTATTTGAAATAATTTTCTATGATACTTCCAATTTGTTTAAATGAATATACTTCCATGCAAAAAATGGATCATCTCTTCCCTAAGGTAATATATAGTGAAAAATCTACTCTTATCCACACATTACTCTTTGTATCTCCCTTAAATACTACTCTTGACCTCCAATTCAGGTCTAGAGAGCCAGACATTGAGATATATGTCAGTGATAAGAACATCACCTTTCTGGGGAAAAACAGGATGAGGGTGGTTGTAATGCTAGGTGCATGCTCACTGAAAAGAAACAATGCTTAAGAAAAGAGTCACTTTCCTGGTAATAAAAGCAAGGAAATTGTTTCCAGCAGTTAGTATAATAGGAAAAAAGTTCATGAAGTCTAAAGGATATGACACAGTGACGGGAACCACATCTGCAATGTTATAAGGAGCGATGAACACACTGGGGATGTTTTGCTGGGGATGAGCAAAAGAAGAGAGGCCATGTGGCACATTTTAAGAGATTCCACACTGCACACTGATGCTGAGGCACCCTGCTCCAGACTGCAACAAAGGCTAAAGCAGCTTCCCATGCTCCTGACCAATGATCGGATCACACTCATGGCTGAAGGAGTGCTACAGTGGAGCAGCCCTGAGTCATGTGCAAAAACAGTAGTGAAGATTATTCCTGGATCATGGAGATTATACCAAGATACTTGCTAATTGCAGTTAACAAGGGATTTCCACTACTACAACTCAGGAGTAAGAAAGCTATTAATGAAGATAGGAGATAGAAGTACAGAAACACTGTGAATCTTCCATCATATTTTTGTTCCAAAATGTGATGGACAAAGGCAAAGAATTGTCACTGGACTCTTAATTTTCACCCAGCCTACATGAAGAAAATCTGATGATAACATTTCTAATTTATACTTACTCCTCTTCAGTAATTCAACCAAATCCTTTATTCCTGTAACGCAGATAGACTTTTTCATGTACTATCTTCAGAAACATTTTAGCCCACTGTGGGAAAAGTTACTACCTAAGGTCTTCCCACAAATTCGAACTCATCAGCTAGGAAGAGTCAGTGCATAAACCACACCTCCAGCCCCTGTTCCTTCAGTCCTTCTTGGACCTTCCTTGTGTAAGAACCTTTTCCGGATCTCTTCTCTGACTGATGATTCTCATTATACATCCTCCTTGGCCCTTACCAGGTAGAGGTAACTGGCATTCATGACAATAAATTGTCCTTGGCAAGATACCAATGGGTGTACTGGCCACCCCAGAATCTCTGTTAGGAAAGGATGATTTACCCCTGCCTCTGATGTCCTGGCTTTTCAGACCCTGGAACTCTACTCTTCTCTACTCTAATCCATATGATCTTCATGCTACTGCAAACATACAGTCACGTAGTCATATTTTAAACCAGGGGTCAACAAAGTATAACCCATGTGCCAAATCCAGCATGCACTTTGTTTTTGTGGAGCCCTTGTGATGATAGATTTTATATTTTTAAATAGTTATATTTAATATGGTTATGTAAGTTCCAACATTATATCTTCACTTTTGCTCATTGGCCCACAAAGTTTAAAATATTTACCTACCCCTTTAAGCAAAGTTGTCCCCATTCTAGACCTTACTGTTTCCAAAAACTACAATCCCTCCATAGTCTCAATTTCAAAGAAGTCATGCTTTGGTCCCCATTTGTAATACTTCCTGTTTACTCACTCTATAATCTTGCCTCCCCAAATCATTACATTTCACCAGGACCACCAACCCAATGATATTACTACCACCATTTCAAAATGTCTCACTTCTCTACTACAATGTACTCACTTAATGAGTATTTGTTGGCTTAACAATTTGAATAAATATATTCACCCAATTCAAAGTTTCAAATTCCTTCATGAGTCTCATTGTCTGCAGTCAACTTCATTGAGCCATTCTCTAGTATGAACTTTCTCATTCCTCCTTCTCTCACCCCAAAGTAACATGCCTACCCTTATTTGCCCTTTCTGGGTACAGGCAATCTGTGCCTAAAATATAATAGCTTAAAAATAAGGCTATGCTACAAATAGCAGTTATAAAATTTAAATAAATGTTATAAACCAGGAACTTAGAATAGGGTCTTATTTGGTCCTCGCAACAACTCTGCAAGGTAAGTATTATTCATATTTTAGAGATGAAGACAGTTAGCCTGCAAGAGTTTAATGGCTCAAATTCACATGGTTTGTAAGTACTGGAGTTCCAGCCAAGGCCTTTGAGATCCAAATCCTATGTTGCTTCCATGGTGCCCTGTGGTGTACATATCAAACATTGACTGAAGGAGTAGAGTTAGAGAGGTCATATAAGCCATATTAGCCTTAGAAGGCAGTTTATATACCATTAGATAAAAGGGTTAAAGGGATCTTGCTCTGTTCCTTGAATCACAGCAACTAAAAAACCTATGGAATAGTAAATAATCCAGACTCACTTACCTGGCTTTTCTGTGCCACAGACTCAAAGTTCTTATAAAGGCAGACAACTTCTTTTTTTTTTTTTTTTCTTTTTTTTTTTTCCTCCCATGGATTACTATATATCAAGAAGTTCAATTGTATTCCATAACTTCATCATTTTCTAGCTGGAAAAGCATGATGTCTTGATGAGAAGATCTTCCCACTAAACCATCGAGAAGCTGCTTCTTACTTTTTTTACAAAAATAAAGAGAAGGTTGAACCTATAGGTAAAGAAGTCACTTACTATAATAATTCAACTAAGGTAAAAATTATTTTTCATTAATAGCTTACTAAATTTTCTCACCTTTTCCTCATCAAGAACCATTAATATAGTTCTTCCTTCTTCTAGCCCTAAGGTTTTCTAATAGGACTAATGAGTTCCAATGAAGAAATTCATATCTGAAATAAAGTTGGCACTTCTGGTTGTAGTTAAAATACTGAGTATGGCCTATATAATGTATTATTCATATTATTGCTTTTTTTCAAGGCTCTTTCTCTTTTAAAAAACAAACAAACAAAGTTAGCCTATACTTTTCAGTGTCTCCTCTGCATTGTCTGCTATACCTCAACCCTCTTTAAGAGTTTGTAACTTTTCTACAAATGTCTGCTACATCCTGTGCTGCTGACATTCTCTTGCTTTCTTGATCTTTGCCAAGTCCAGTTGGGCATTTAGGTTCAGTGACCCACTTTCTCCACTGAGTTTCATCTGACATGTGTTTTCTTTATAGCTCTAAGTTGGATAGTCCAGTAATACATTCTAATTTTAAAATAAGAACCATTTCTTTCTGTGTACTTCCCCAACTCTATTCACTCTAAATTTTCCTTGTAAAATTAGAGCAACAAACTCTCTACAAACATAAAAGATGCCCTCTTCAGGCAGAAGACTGAGGAATTTTCTCAAAGGATCCCTTTTTTACAATAACATGCATTGTATGCTTACTGTGCTGTAAGACTCTCAAACAGTTCCATGAAATAAATACTATTGTTTCCATTTGTACAAATGAAGTAAGCAATTAAATAACAAAAAGATTTGAATATGTTGCTCAAGCTCACATAGCTTATATGTATCAGATCAGAGATTCAAATTCAGCCAATCTAACTTCAGTGATTGTTCAACCACTAAATGATATACTGTTTTAGGAATGCTAATCAGTGTTTAGGCTTCTTTGTGAAGGTTGGTGTCAATTTTCCTTGGCATAAGCAGAGGGTCTTCCTAAAAACTGGCCTCATTAAAATATGATGTACTTTTCTCCCCACTAAGTGAACATGTATGTGCATCTAGAGACAAACTTTCAAATTCCCTGAAGAAAATTTTTGTTGCTATCCAAAGAATTCTTCCCAACCTTCACATTAATTTTTCCATCTAGACTTATTGTCTTACCTTCTGACTTTAAAATATGCAAAAAATACAAATGTGTACTTCTAAACTAATATCTCTCCTTGTTACATTTCACTACCACAATGTCTGGTATATAATAAGCATTTACTAAATATTGCTTTCATATAAAAGCAGTTTTGTGGAGAGGTTTTCATGAGGGAAGGGACAAAGATCACTATTTTTCTGAAGCTACTGTGGAGACTAGTTCCAAATTGAACCTAATGGGTGCAATGAAAGTATTTATAAATTTGCATATTTATGACATTTGTAAATTTATATATTTAAATATTTTAGTATTAATAAAATCAGTTTGTAAGTAACTGTACTCTAAGTCTTTTGTGTTGCATACTATATGTCTTTGTGTCAAAAATTGAAGTCTCTTCCTCTTTGCACAGAAAGTATTTTGTTGGTAATATTGAGCTGTGTGATGTTTTCAACCCCTTTGAAAGCAAGTTTATTTTCCACAGCAAAAAAAAAAAAAAAAGAAAGAAAGAAAGAAAAAGAAATATAGTTCAACAACTCGGGCTTTATACATATTGCTACAAATAAGATATATAGTTTTTGCAAGTTAAAAATTATATAATTTTGAAATCATATTTTGACTAAAATTTGAATCCTATGACTTGGAGGGAAAGAGATCTCTACCCAAATGCAACAATCTCCTACAAACAACAAAAATCTATCACAACTTCCTTTCTTTTGTTCAGGTCTTCCAAAACACCTCATCTCTCTTGGCTGGGCAGCATCTGCATCCCTCAGTCCTAAATTATTGATGAAAAAAAAGTGCTACAAAGTGGATGTTCCTGTGCATTAGAATGACTTTAGGGTACACACACACTCACACACACACAAAGGAACCTTGGGTTGGGAGAATTGTTTTTATTTTGTGGAAAACATACCTAATTGTAATGTTGTTTACTTTGCCAAGTGCCATGTCTAATCATTCTCAAAGAAATCTTTCAGTTGCTGTTGGAAAGCAGGTTTGCTTATATAGTTGCTCTTTTATTGCTGCTAGCAACAAGCCCAATTTACCTTCTCAACACAGAACTGCAGTGCCTATACTTGAAATTTCTTATGAAAGAGACAGCCTGTTCCCTTGTGTATTTGTGAGTGGTGTGTGTGTGTGTGTGTGTGTATGTGTTTTCTTGACCTACTTTAACTCCTAGGGAAATCAACAACCACTTAAAACATCCAACCAATTTCTTCCCTCCAACTTCCCTAAGAAAAAAAATTCAGCTGCAGCTGCTTTACTTTAGCAAAGTTCTATTATACTTAAAGTTCACGTTGAATGAGCAAATGCATTTCTAGAAAGAATTAATTCGTTTTCTGGAATTTTTGTACAATATAGCACACTAAAATATTGTTCTTTGCTGTATGCATGCATATCTATAAAGGGAAATATTTCTTCAGCTTAGATGTTTATGTTCTCACACTGAGTAACTTTTTTTTTTTTTTAAACCGCACATAGACTGGAGCTACAATGACAATGTGCTATGTCTAAGTAATGGTGGGTGTCTAGATTATGTAGTATCTTCTAACAATTTTCAAAACCATAAAAATTACCAAAAACATTTCCCCCCAGATTCCAGATTTCTCTAATTTAGCAAATCAAGACTTAGATAGATAGATATATTTTAGAAGGTGATTCTGATCTTCAGGCACTCGTGAGGAAATAACAAAACTAAGGTACTGGATTTAAGTAGAAAGTGAATTGAAATCCAAACAAGGGACAACCCACTTCCCAGGCTTCTTTAAAATGCCTGAGCTTCAGTGAGTAGACATCTATTAAAGCACAGATCATGTATTGTCATGTTTTTTACTATTGTATATCTTGGGCCCGAGTGTCAAGTAAAAAAAAAAACATTTTTTTTTTTTTTTTTTTAAGAAATAAAGGAGAAAGAAAAGGAGAAAGGAAGAAGGGGAAGGAGAATGGGAAGCAGAGGGAGGGAAAAATGTGTTAACTATTTTTGTCGTTGTTCTTTCTAGATGATTTATTGGTAGATAATACAGGGCGGCAACTACAAATCAAGTGTTAGAATCTCCACTACAGACAACACACTGTGTTCCAGGAAGCAGGCTTTGAGTCAGTTAAGTGTGTAACTCTTTCATTGGAAAGTAACAGCAGTGAAAGAAAAAGGAAGAAGAAGGAATGACTAGCTCTGACAAAGTCTCTCTTCGCCCAACAGGAAGCTCCAGAATAAAGGTTGTCTGTTAGAGGAGTGCCATTTTGGTGCAAATAGCTAGGCTCTTGGATCACCACCTTGCTCAATCAATGGTTGACAACCATTCCAAGGAGAGTGTTACCTCAGCTTGAAATCTGAGACTAACCAGGGAGAAGCTAAAGACTAGAGGCTGTTGGATAATCACCCTCCTAAAAGCTAGCATGTCCTTTCTTGAAGGAAAATCTGGAAATACATTTCTATATCATCTGCATAAGGTAAGAACTAATTTCTTTCACTCCAGAAAGCAACCTAAGAAAAAAGTCAACTTCTTCGTATCAAATTGCCAGCACCAAACAAGGGAAAAAAATTATTTCTGTGGAAAGGAGGACTGCAGCTGAGGTATCTGAGGTATCTAGCCATTCATCAGCCTCTGCACTATATTTTTTTCTTTCTCTACTGTTCTTATTAGGGGATTTCACAACAAATGCATTTGTGAAAATTTAGCACTAGAGATACAATATTGATCAAAATGTTAACCAAAAAAAGATAAAAATCTATTTCTCATAAAGAAAAAGAAAGTAAGGAATTTGAATGGGTATCATGTGACAAGCCAAAAAATGATTTAATATCTTTGTTTTTTCTTTTGCCTCCTTTTCTGTGGGTTTCCATGGGAATCTTTGTAGAGCAACTGACTACAGCTGAATCTATATGTGCGCTAACTGAATCAGTTTCAATTAAAGCATTGCTGCATCTGCTCCTTGAGGCTCATGAAAAATAATCAACTTGAATTTATCGAACAATTAATATGTACCCAAGATTATGCAAAACATCTTTGAAAATTAAAAAGCCAAGGAAATTCTTGTCTGTGTTCCCTCATGAATGACTAGCCAAACTCATGTTCATTAAGGTGAAAAACATGAATACCTTAGTTTATTTTTTCCATGCCTCTATTCACATACTCTCTACCACCACCCCAACTGGAATGGCTTTCTCCAGTTTCAGGAAACTGCTAGGTTTGGAGTAGGTGAAAATGGAAGTTAAAAGAATAATATTGTAGATAGACAGGCAGGAAATAATTTTGTATTTCAATCAACCAATGAATATAAATTGAATATCTATAATTTATGAGTCACTGTGATAAAAATCCCAGGACATAGGAAATAACAGTAGAGACAATGACCCTCTCTTCAATTAACTTATCTGTGATAATAATAATTATTAGTATTTCAAAGAATTATAAGGACAAAGAATTAAGTGAATAAGAAGTATTATAAAGATTAAATAAGGTAGAGTAAAGAAGCTGGTAGATTTTATTTATGATGTCCAAGAAAAGCATTTTGAGGAGCCATAATTAGAACTGAGTTCTGATAGGTGATGAAATAATCAAGTGAAAATATGGTGGGAGAATAGTCAAGAGAGAAGAAAAAATAAAAGTTTCTCAAATGGAAGTAAGTTTAATCTGTTGTAGAAACATGCCATCTATTAGAATGATAGTAGGGGACTTTAACACTCCCCTCACTGAAATGGACAGGTCATCCAAGCAAAAGATCAGCAAGGATATAAAGGCCTTAAATGACACACTGGACCAGATGGACATCACAGATATATTCAGAATATTTCATCCCAAAGCAACAGAATACACATTCTTCTCTAGTGCACATGGAACATTCTCCAGAATAGATCACATCCTCGGTCCTAAATCAGGACTCAACCGGTATCAAAAGATTGGGATCATTCCCTGCATATTTTCAGACCACAATGCTCTAAAGCTAGAACTCAACCACAAAAGGAAGTTTGGAAAGAACCCAAATACATGGAGACTAAACAGTATCCTTCTAAAGAATGAATGGGTCAACCGGGAAATTAAAGAAGAATTGAAAAAAATCATGGAAACAAATGATAATGAAAACACAACGGTTCAAAATCTGTGGGACACAACAAAGGCAGTCCTGAGAGGAAAATATATAGCGGTACAAGCCTTTCTCAAGAAACAAGAAAGGTCTCAGGTACACAACCTAACCCTACACCTAAAGGAGCTGGAGAAAGAACAAGAAAGAAACCCTAAGCCCAGCAGGAGAAGAGATATCATAAAGATCAGAGCAGAAATCAATGAAATAGAAACCAAAAAAACAATAGAACAAATCAACGAAACTAGGAGCTGGTTCTTTGAAAGAATTAATAAAATTGATAAACCCCTGGCCCGACTTATCAAAAAGAAAAGAGAAAGGACCCAAATAAATAAAATCATGAATGAAAGAGGAGAGATCACAACTAACACCAAAGAAATACAAACTATTATAAGAACATACTATGAGCAACTCTACGGCAATAAATTTGACAATCTGGAAGAAATGGATGCATTCCTAGAAACATATAAACTACCACAACTGAACCAGGAAGAAATAGAAAGCCTGAACAGACCCATAACCAGTAAGGAGATTGAAACAGTCATTAAAAATCTCCAAACAAACAAAAGCCCAGGGCCAGACGGCTTCCCGGGGGAATTCTACCAAACATTTAAAGAAGAACTAATTCCTATTCTCCTGAAACTGTTCCAAAAAATAGAAATGGAAGGAAAACTTCCAAACTCATTTTATGAGGCCAGCATCACCTTGATCCCAAAACCAGACAAGGATCCCACCAAAAAAGAGAGCTATAGACCAATATCCTTGATGAACACAGATGCGAAAATACTCAACAAAATACTAGCCAATAGGATTCAACAGTACATTAAAAAGATTATTCACCACGACCAAGTGGGATTTATTCCAGGGCTGCAAGGTTGGTTCAACATCCGCAAATCAGTCAATGTGATACAACACATCAATAAAAGTAAGAACAAGAACCATATGATACTCTCAATAGATGCTGAAAAAGCATTTGACAAAGTACAACATCCCTTCCTGATCAAAACTCTTCAAAGTGTAGGGATAGAGGGCACATACCTCAATATCATCAAAGCCATCTATGAAAAACCCACCGCAAATATCATTCTCAATGGAGAAAAACTGAAAGCTTTTCCGCTAAGGTCAGGAACACGGCAGGGATGTCCATTATCACCACTGCTATTCAACATCGTACTAGAGGTCCTAGCCTCAGCAATCAGACAACAAAAGGAAATTAAAGGCATCCAAATCGGCAAAGAAGAAGTCAAATTATCACTCTTCGCAGATGATATGATACTATCTGTGGAAAACCCAAAAGACTCCACTCCAAAACTGCTAGAACTTATAGAGGAATACAGTAAAGTTTATGGATTTAAAATCAATGCACAGAAATCAGTTGCATTTCTCTACACCAACAGCAAGACAGAAGAAAGAAAAATTAAGGAGTCAATCCCATTTACAATTGCATCCAAAACCATAAGATACCTAGGAATAAACCTAACCAAAGAGGCACAGAATCTATACTCAGAAAACTATAAAGTACTCATGAAAGAAATTGGGGAAGACACAAAGAAATGGAAAAATGTTCCATGCTCCTGGATTGGAAGAATAAATATTGTGAAAATGTCTATGCTACCTAAAGCAATCTACACATTTAATGCAATTCCTATCAAAGTACCATCCATCTTTTTCAAAGAAATGGAACAAATAATTCTAAAATTTATATGGAACCAGAAAAGACCTCGAATAGCCAAAGGGATATTGAAAAAGAAAGCCAACGTTGGTGGCATCACAATTCCGGACTTCAGGCTCTATTACAAAGCTGTCATCATCAAGACAGCATGGTACTGGCACAAAAACAGACACATAGATCAATGGAACAGAATAGAGAGCCCAGAAATAGACCCTCAAATCTATGGTCAACTAATCTTCGACAAAGCAGGAAAGAATGTCCAATGGAAAAAAGACAGCCTTTTCAATAAATGGTGCTGGGAAAATTGGACAGCCACATGCAGAAAAATGAAATTGGACCATTTCCTTACACCACACACAAAAATAAACTCAAAATGGATGAAGGACCTCAATGTACGAAAGGAATCCATCAAAATCCTTGAGGAGAACACGGGCAGCAACCTCTTCGACCTCTGCCGCAGCAACATCTTCCTAGGAACAACGCAAAAGGCAAGGGAAGCAAGGGCAAAAATGAACTATTGGGATTTCATCAAGATCAAAAGCTTTTGCACAGCAAAGGAAACAGTTAACAAAATCAAAAGACAACTGACAGAATGGGAGAAGATATTTGCAAACGACATATCAGATAAAGGACTAGTGTCCAGAATCTATAAAGAACTTAGCAAACTCAACACCCAAAGAACAAATAATCCAATCAAGAAATGGGCAGAAGACATGAACAGACATTTCTGCAAAGAAGACATCCAGATGGCCAACAGACACATGAAAAAGTGCTCCATATCACTCGGCATCAGGGAAATACAAATCAAAACCACAATGAGATATCACCTCACACCAGTCAGAATGGCTAAAATCAACAAGTCAGGAAATGACAGATGCTGGCGAGGATGCGGAGAAAGGGGAACCCTCCTACACTGTTGGTGGGAATGCAAGCTGGTGCAGCCACTCTGGAAAACAGCATGGAGGTTCCTCAAAATGTTGAAAATAGAACTGCCCTATGACCCAGCAATTGCACTATTGGGTATTTACCCTAAAGATACAAATGTAGTGATCCAAAGGGACACATGCACCCGAATGTTTATAGCAGCAATGTCCACAATAGCCAAACTATGGAAAGAATCTAGATGTCCATCAACAGATGAATGGATCAAGAAGATGTGGTATATATACACAATGGAATACTATGCAGCCATCAAAAGAAATGAAATCTTGCCATTTGCAACAACATGGATGGAACTAGAGCGTATCATGCTTAGCGAAATAAGTCAAGCAGAGAAAGACAACTATCATATGATCTCCCTGATATGAGGAAGTGGTGATGCAACATGGAGGCTTAAGTGGGTAGAAGAATAAATGAAACAAGATGGGATTGGGAGGGAGACAAACCATAAGTGACTCTTAATCTCACAACAAACTGAGGGTTGCCGGGGGGAGGGGGTTTGGGAGAAGGGGGTGGGATTATGGACATTGGGGAGGGTATGTGATTTGGTGAGTGCTGTGAAGTGTGTAAACCTGGTGATTCACAGACCTGTACCCCTGGGGATAAAAATATATGTTTATAAAAAATAAAAAATTAAAAAAAAAAAAATAAATAAAAAAAAAAAAAAAAAAAAAGAAATATAATTGCAGACATAAAAAATTTAAAAGTTTCTAGGAGTCACATTTAAAAAGCAAAAAATAAAGTGATTAAATTACATGAATATTTAATTTTGCTTTATTTTACCCAATATATCCAAATAATAGCTTTTGTATGTGTTACTGATGAAAAAATTAATGAGATATTTTACATTAATTTGTATACTGTCTTTGGAATGTGGGATCTATTTTATATTTACAGAACAAATTAGATTAGAAATGGCAAAAATTAGAATATTTTAAGTGATCATTGGTTACTTATGACTAATAGCTACCATATTGGACCATGCAGTTCTACAGACTGAAAAAGACCAGTGTCTCTGAAAGGTGTCCAAAGAAAGGAATAGATCAAGGATATTTTGAAGGGAGATATAATAAATATATTAAATAGGGCCTTTTAAGCACTGGCATTAAATTTAGACCATATTCCAATTACTGTGGAAGGTCACTGGAAGATTTTAAGCAGGAGACGGACATGATATGGCCCCTGTTTATTTTAGTCCGTTCATGCTGCCATACCAAAATATCACTAATAGGTAGCTTATACACAACAGAAATTTATTTCTTACACTTCTGGAAGCTGGAAGTCCAATATCATAGCTGTATGGATGGGTTAAGACTCTCTTTTAGGTTGCACACTTCTAGTTGTACCCTCATATGGCACAGGAGGAACTAGGGAGCTCTGTGGAATATCTTTTATAAAAGTGTTAATCCCTTGGGGTTTAACAAGGGATTAACCAACTGTGTGGTTCAGTTGGTTAAGCAGCTGCCTTCAGCTCAGGTCATTTATCTCAGGCTCCTGGAATTGAGTCCCACATCAGGATCCCTGCTCAGTGAGGAGTCTGCTTCTTCCTCTGCCTGTCCCCCTTCCTCTGCTTGTGCTCTTTCTCTCTCTCTCTCTCAAATCAATCAATAAATAAACAACAAAATATTTAAAAAATATATATCAAATATAAAAGTGTTAATCCCATTTATGACGGCTACAGGTTCCTGACCTAATCACCACCCAAAGGCCCCACTTATTGATATCACCACCTTTGAGGATTAGGATTTTAACATAAAAATGTTGGAAGGGCACAAACATTCAGGCCATGCCATTGCTTTAAAGAAAATCATTCTGAGCTGTAGAGGGACAAGAGTAGATGGCAAGAAAACCAAGTAAGGGACTGTTTATAGAATTCTTTAGGAAACAGGTGGTGGTATGGACAGGGTCATGGTAGTGGACCTAAGTGGAGATACTACAGGTATATATTTTGGAAGCAAAAGTCCACTAGGCTGAATTCCATCAGAGAGATCAGATATGGGGAAAATATGAAGAAAGGAATTAAGAATTATTTATTTTTGTTTGTTTTATTTTGTTTTATGCTGTGCTGGGGCTAGTAAGTAAGTGGTGGTAATATATATTGAAATAGAAGGCCTCCAATTTTCCAAGGATTAAAAGTAAAGATTCATTTGGATATGCAAAGTTTGAAACGACAAATGTGATTTAAAATGATGAGCAGACAATATTCTTAGTGTGGAATTCTGGTTCTGCAGGCATCAATGTACAGATATTACTTCAAGAGACAGATGAGAAGACCTGGAGAAGGGAAAGTAAGGTGGAGAGATATCAGCTAAGACAGAATGTTGGGAATTGGTTAGGAGGATAAAAGCAGTGTTCACATACAGGTGGGGCAGAAAGCCCAGTTGGAATGCTACACAAAGAGATAGAAGGCAAAGGAATGGAGATAAGTACAAATAACTTTTTCAAGATGTCTACAAGGAGGAGCAGAGAAATGGGGAAGGGACTGGAGGAAAGTTGTGAGATCAAAGGAGAAGCTCCTTTCCTCCTTCTCTCCTTCTTTCCTTCCTTCCTTCCTTCCATCTTTTCTTTTCTTTTTTTGGTTAATTTTTGAAGGTTGAAAGCATTAAGTTACACTTTTATAAAAGTGGATAATCTATTATCCAAGAACTGATGTTTCAAGACAAAAGATGTTAATTATAAGAAGTAAATCTGGGAAGAATCTGAGACTAAGTCAGCTTAATCAATTTACCCAAGATCCCATACCAATATGCAAAACCAATATGCAAACCCAGATATTTCTTATACCAAGGTCCTAGCCCTCAAATGCATGTTATACTGCCTCTCAGGAGGAAAGCAGAATTTAAAAAGAAGGAGGAGGAGGAGGAAGAGAAGAGAAAAAGAAAAAGATAAAAGGAGAATCTCCTTTAGTTGCAAGTACTTTAGTGCCAAGTAAGAGGTTCTTGATTAGTGTAGCTATCCTGTCATCTCAAACTAAGAAGAACCCAAACTAAGAAGAACAGAAAAGGTACTAGCAACTAAATGAGACCACCTCAACCCGTACAAGGCTGGGCATCATTAATATGGGACCGGGTCAAAGATAAATTGGGATTCATAAGGTCCTGCAAATGCAAGAATATGGTGATCTGCGTCTATCAGGAAATTGTCTTTCGCACAACACTCAATACATCACATCCCTTCTCTCATTTTTTTTTTTAAATCTAAATTCTATTTTTCATTCCTCAGTTAACTAATGATGATTTTAATCTATTCCTTGGCAGCACTGGCTCCCACTTGCCTCAGGATTTTTTTTTTTTTTCCTAAAAATATGCTTGACCTCCTGATGGATTTTTTTTCAGAAACCCCTTATATATATGAAAGGAAGTTGATAGCTTTAAGGAAAGTGTTGACAAAAACAACAGAGAAAAAAACAAATTCAGAAGAATTAGTTTAGACAATTCAACTGTGATATAATGGAAGGAGATATAATTTGAAATTTATAGATATCATTGGGGTATAGTTCCTCTATAATACTAATAATGATTACCCACCTTCTCTTTAGTACCTGAGTAATGACTGTAGCCTGTTGACCAAGGTGAGAAGTTAGTCTCTCCAGGATTTTCCAAAGGACCTTCAGGTTCTGTGTCAGGCCAGTTATTAACACATCTCTCAGGATGGCCAGAATAGCACAAGGCAGAATCTTGAATTCTAACCAATTAACCTTTCCCAAATCTGTTAAACTTTTATTTTTAAGAATCTAAGCAATAGATAGTTTTGTCTCATCTCATAGACAAGTAGACCAAGGAAGGTCTCTACAACTTAAGTGATTTGACCACCTCAAGCTTCTAAGTGACAGAACTGGGATTTAGCCCAGTTGTTTTTTATAACGATGCATACAGTTTTAGCAGCAACACAGAACTGCCTGCTGAGAATCTACTTAAGTAGATCTGGTGATCAGTTGTGTAGCTTCACCATGGTAACCATTACCATTTGTCTGTGTTATGTTAAGTTCTGTTGCAGGACATTTACTACTATTTTTCAGTAGTCTGAGGAATGGAAGATTGCAGTCATTATGACAAGGTAGAAATGATTTTAATTAGGAGCAATAAAAGAGAGGAAACAGGAGTATTAAGCCTCAACAAATCAGTGACATATGATAGAGGTTTATAAATATGGATAATGCAAAAAAAAATTGCACCCAATAAGAAGGGCTGCTATTTATCATTATTTCCCCTGAGTTTAATCATTGCTAATTGCTTTCTTTGTTGTTTACATTAATTTTAGTACTGCAATTTTGTAGTTTCTTGCCAGTCTTTCCTTTGTGCTTTTTTTTAAATTTATTTTTTGAATCCTCTTTAATCTTGCTACATCCAAATTTATGATATAATCAAGGAGGTCCATGCAGCATTTAAGGAATCAGAAGATGTTCTAAAACCTTTGGATGAGTTCATTGATCAATCATGTTAAAAATAAATTTGAGCAAAGTTAATGCAAATTTTTTGTGCCCCAAAGAATTTTTTTGAGTATCTAATTTTTTAAATCATTTTAAAGGTTCATTAGGACATAGTAGGTCTTCGTTCTTATTAATTGGAAGAATATATATTTTAATTTATTTGCTTATTTTTCTTTTCTAAAAAACTTCATTTATTTATTTCAGAGAAAGAGAGAGAGAGCACAAGCAGGGCTTAGCAGCAGGCAGAGGGAAAGGGAGAAGCAGACTCCCTGCTCAGCAAGGAACCTGATGGAGGGCTTGGTTCAGGACCTGAGATCATGACCTGAGCCAAAGGCAGATGCTTAACTGACTGAACCACACGGAAGATTATACATTTTTAAATATACCACCTTTATGGTCACAGATTGTTGTCCAAGTTGTTACGTTCTAGTTAAACGTCAAGCACCTGTTGGAATCAACCAATTTAACAACAGTGTCCACATTGGCAGCTCTGAATAGATCTGTACAGAGAGACCACAAATCACATCCTGAAAATTATGAGTCTTCAGAAACTAAAACCATTTGTTTGTTTGATTATTAATTCATTCACTCATTCACCCAACAAGTGTTTACCTTAAACCTGCTATGAACTTGTCAGAGAGTTAAGTGCTGCAGAAGCAATAATTAGCAGATCTTTCAAGGAATGTAGCAAAGGAGATAGACAGATACTCTAATATCTGGAACTAGGAAAATCCATGTGCTAGAAATATACATATAATACAGTAACAGTAATAATAATATAAAATCATGTGCTTAGTTTTGCTCAACAAACTTTTCTTCCGTGAAATGAAAATGTTCCTTTGGAGAATAAAAAAACAAAATTCTGTTTTATTTAATATAGAAAATTTCCTTAGTATCCATATAGATTATCACAAGTAATTTAGAATATACTACTTTCTTAGAGTGGGGAAAAATGAAAAATACCTTTTTAACAGTGATACACATGGATTAATATAGGTCTATTGCAGAGAAAACAAGCCCACTAGTTAATAAACTGTTCACATTTGGAAAAATTCATAGGAACTGATAAAAATATAATCACCTATTATCATATTTACATTTTATTACGTCAGTTAATGAGCTGCACTGTGCTGCTAGAACCTATGCTATGTATAATGCCATGGATTCCTTAAGACTACAATGTCTGAATGTGTGCAGACTATTGTAGATTAGGTTAAAGTTAGCACTTTTATTTTCTGGAGATAGTCATATGGTCAAAGGTTAATTACAGAGAACTTAGAAGAACGTATTTGTTTAAATTAAAAAAAGAATAAGATCATTTCCATATTTTCCAGTCTGTATGAGCAGGAGATACAGTAAAAAAAAAAAAAAAAAAAAAAAATTATTGAGCCCGTGTGGATGCTGACAAAGAATGGATATTAGCTGTAAACAATCAATACTGGTAAGCCACTGGGCATTGGTCAAATGTCAGATACACTGGATCAAACTGTTTTCTATCTATATATTTCAAAAATTATTACATAAATGCTGACCAATGTAATAAAAACACTGTACCTTATCTGTTGGGAAAACATCCAAGATCAATTATTGAATACTTTCTTTTTTCACAAACTGAAGAATAAAGAATACTTGTGTTCAAAATAATGCCTAAGTATTTAAGGCAGGGTCATGTTTACTAGGCCTTAGGGCTAAAAGTTAAGTAAAACACAGGGCGCTGGATTGAAATTTAGGGTCTCTAGACAAACAAAAAAAAGTAAGGAAAACAAATGGTGCAGGCATAGGCAGATAATTCAGATGCAGCGATGGTTGGTCACTTTATAAAATGAAATCTTGCCATTTGCGACAACATGGATGGAACTAGAGCGTATCATGCTTAGCGAAATAAGTCAAGCAGAGAAAGACAACTATCATACGATCTCTCTGATATGAGGAAGTGGTGATGCAACATGGGGGCTTAAGTGGGTACGAGAAGAATCAATGAAACAAGATGGGATTGGGAGGGAGACAAACCATAAATGACTCTTAATCTCACAAAACAAACTGAGGGTTGCTGGGGGGAGGGGGTTTGGGAGAAGGGGGTGGGATTATGGACCTTGGGGAGGGTATGTGCTTTGGTAAGTGCTGTGAAGTGTGTAAACCTGGTGATTCACAGACCTGTACCCCTGGGGATAAAAATATATGTTTATAAAAAATAAAAAATTATTATAAAAAATATATAACATAAAACTTATAGTTCTTTTCATATTGTATTTACTATCTGAGACAATATTTTATATTTTTAAATTGCCGCAAAGAATCTGAAACAGATTTTATTTCATATATTTTTAGTGGTTCTATAATACTTCCTGAATTTATGTTCCTGCCACCTGTTCTACATCACACATTCTGAGAACTAATACCATCATTGTGTTGGATCTTTTGTTGGGACAGCAGTAGAAGGGGTACTTCCCAAAACTGCTCATGTAGGGAAAAGATAACAGTTTCCAAGTTTAAAGATCCTCATATTGTTAACATTTGGGAAGGTAAAAATCTGTGTCTCATTATCACACATTTGAGATCTAATAGAGAAGGAGTAGGTGAGCACAGGCAGGAGGGGCATTGCTTAGGAGATTTATGTTTTGTTAGCTTTATCTTCAAGCAGAGACTTAAAAATTCATTTTTATTATTTCTCCTCTCCTTTAGAGGATTATATTGGACGACTCTGCCTCACTTACCATCAGGTTCCAGAGAACCCCAGCCAACTGTGTGGTTAAGCAGGAAAAAACCATGGCTGTTGTATTTCTGTAAGCATTTTCATATTTGAGCATTTGTACTTTGTACCATTCTCCTAACCCAGCTGTCTTTCTGAGTCACTGTCCCTTCCCCATTTTCTTAGATGCTCATAGCACATTTAAAACAAAGAAGAACAAATACTTGCAATTATTCTGTAAAAAACTAGTGAGTTCCCAATAGATAAGCAAATTACATTAAATAGTAAATATCACATTAAATAAATGCTAGTCGTAAGTTGTTAAAAAATCCATATGAAGCCAATAATAAGATAGGTGTAATATTCATTTAATCATGTAATTATTTAATCAAAGAGAAGTAATAGAGTTCTCTTTGGTTGTTGTGCACATACCATACAGTGGACAGAATTTACAATGCACATTTACAGCATTTAATAGGCATGGGAAGACCCAATAAAAGCAAAATTATCTTGACCTGCTGGGGCATCTGAAACATCTCCCATCAGATTTATTTCTCTAGAGTAAGACACAGTTTATGGAAATTGAGTGTTAAAATCTCTTATCTATGAAAGTTATACATCCAAACAGCTGCTGATTTATATTAGTTTTACCCCA
This sequence comes from Mustela lutreola, assembly GCF_030435805.1. Classification (NCBI taxonomy): domain Eukaryota; kingdom Metazoa; phylum Chordata; class Mammalia; order Carnivora; family Mustelidae; genus Mustela; species Mustela lutreola. Next base: position 110,877,095 of record NC_081295.1, read on the forward strand.
GTAGACCCTATCTCTTAGATGTGAAAAGAGTCTCAAGGGAACAGGGTCAGTGACAGATAAAGTTTGATATTAGGCAAATGTTGAGATAGGGGACATTGCCCAGAGTAAAACAATGCACATGCTGCAGGGGAGGGCCTTGATATGAAAGGGTGAGCATAAAACACTTCACAAAAACACTTCAGTGAAAAGGAAGAAAAGAGAGCACCCACTGGGGTCCCCACACGTCACCCATTATTCTCAACCACTGCAATTATCAGAGATTATAATCCTCATATTATAGATTAGGACCTCAAAGTACAGGGAAATCAATAATGCAAATAAGTAACAAAGGCAAAAATAGAGGTAGTGACAGCAAGTTTTCTCTGGCAAAATCTGCATGTTTAGGATAATATAAGAATTCTTCTGATTATGAATGAAAGAAAGAAAGAGAAAGAAAGAGGAGGGAGAGAGAATAACAAAAGAAAGAGAGAAAAGAAGAAGGAAGACCTCTTAAGAAAAAATGATGAAATAAGTAACTAATTATTGCTTATACACATGTAGAAAATGCTTCTAAAATCATTCATAATCATGATGATGATGATCACAATCACAGTGAAAGGTTATCAAAACCAAACTGTGAGGGAGTAAATTTGGGTCATGTAAACTGGCCTTAGGATATTACCAAAGAGTTCTTGAAGTTAGGGAATGTATTATCTGCCATCCACTGAGCCTTCTCATGAAAAACAATCAAATAAGAAAAACAACTAATCTGCCTCAGTGAGCTTAAACTCCCGTAAATATTTATTTTTATCCCTGATTAAGTTCATTGACTTTACAAACTGTCAGTATGTTTATGAAGCCAAACTCTTTAATGTGACTTTTAATTTTCTGTCATATCAAGGCTCTGGAGCTTGCTTCTTCATTGGTAGTCGTTGTAAGTGATCGACAGGTGTGGAAACACTAGACTAACTCCCACAGAATAATTTGTTTGTATAAAAAAAAAAAAAACAAAATAAACACCTGTTTATACAGCATGGTTAAGAATTGGGAGGGCTTGGTTAACTGCATATTCTAGTTAGCAGAGGAGTTGTATGACCAGGGAGAATTAACAGATGGTTGTAAAAATGTAATTTCTGGGGGCACCTGGGTGGCTCAGTGGATTAAGCCGCTGCCTTCGGCTCTGGTCATGATCTCAGGGTCCTGGGATCAAGCCCCGCATCAGGCTCTCTGCTCAGCAGGGAGCCTGCTTCCCCCCCCCTCTCTCTCTGCCTATTTGTGATCTCTCTCTCTCTGTCAAATAAATAAATAAAATCTTTTTTAAAATGTAGTTTCTGTATTAAACCTATTAGTCCTGGGCTTACCACTTCTTTTCATTCATTTTAATATATTCATGGAGATATTTTTGATGCTGCAAAATTAAGCATCTAGTCTACAGAAATTGTTTATAGAGTAGATAAGATGGAGGACATAGCTTATATCTGGTTGCATTTCTGAGAGTATGAACTTTTTAAGATTTTTGTATCAATTAAGCTGCCATGATTGTTGATTTCTTACCCCTGAAACCAATCAGTTGCTATTATATACATCGGCCAAAGCTGTATTTTTTTCAGAAGAGTTGAGGCAGTAACATTCAGGGTATGTCTACAGGGTTCAGTCTCACTTTTAATAATATCATATTTTCTTCCCAAATACCAAATCTAACCATATTTATAATGAAGCTGTGGACAAATTCCTTCTGTCACTTTCTTTATTTCAGCAACAATTACAAGGAATTGCATGTCAAATACAATCAGCATTCTGTGAAGCGTTCATTTCATTATTTGACTGTATAATACACACATCTGTAGAGTGAATCATGTTCATTTACCTAGGATCATTTTCATTCCTGGGCACTTCACAGACCAGCCATCTCTAAACGCCTGGGGTCCTTGGATACTCAACTATAAACTGTTCATTAAACATCTCAATCATTTCACACCTAGTAACATATACCATATGCCAGATATCCGGTGAAGAAATTGCCTAGCACTCTAAAATGCCAATGTCATCAGCTCTGGCTAGCTAGCTTAAGTTGCCCACCCTCCTTTGGGGAAGAGAGAGAATGTGGCTGTGAAAATAATCAGTTCCTATTCTTCTGAATGAAGGGAGAAACCGCAGTGTAGTTATTGTGATAGATGAGAGCTGGAATCCCTTCAACAGCTACAACCTTCCACAGCACTGTGCAAATATCATTAGGAAACTGGAAACTTGTCACAATTCTATATTTCTTTATTGATAGTTGGGCTCATTTTCTCATAGTGGAATTACAGATAAGGAGATAGCCATTTCCTGATCACAACACTCTGAAGGTGCATAGAGAAATATTAAAGCAGATGAGGTGTGTTATCTTGTGAGGGCATGGGCTCCTCACATTTTCATTTGCTGCATCAAAGAGTGGGGACTCAAGCATCTTCCCTAATGTGTTACATAAATATCTTACTCAGAACAGATTTCCTCTAAATCAGTGGTTCTTATCCCTTTTTGGATTCATTACACAATTTTCTATAAAATTGCATAAGCTCTTTCATGAGACAAATGTACATACAAAGACATATTAATAATATTACTTCCATTTCAAAGGGTTCCAGAAACAATCAAGTAATTTCTTTTTTTTTAATATTTTATTTATTTATTTGAGAAGGAGAGAGAGTGAGAGAGAGAGGATGAGAGAGGAGAGGTCAGAGGGAGAAGCAGACTCCCTGCTGAGCAGGGAGCCCGATGTGGGACTCGATCCCAGGACTCCAGGATCATGACCTGAGCCGAAGGAAGTTGCTTAACCAACTGACCACCCAGGTACCCCAAACATGTAATTTCTAGGTGTCTATGAACTCAAGATTTACCAAAGAGCACAGGTGTTGACATGAGTGAGAAATTAAACCCACAATCACTCAATGCGGGAGTTATATGTTAAAAAGACCCTAAGATAATTAAATCTCAAATAAGTTCCTTTTCTCCAATGCAAGGGCCTTTCTGAGGTGTGTTTCTGGAGCCGGGAGAAGAAACAGCCCTCACTGGAGTTGTCTGGGGGAGTCAGATGCCTCATGTGCCCTTGAGACAGCTTGTTCCCCCACATGCAGAAGAGGCCAGCTTATGTAATCACTTAAACATTTGCTTCATTTCCGTACTAAATGTACTCATACATGTTGAAAGACTTTAAAGTACTCGACTGAAATCTGCTGAAGAATATTCAGCAGAATATTCAGTTTTATTCAGTACTTGCCCAGAATTTTCTCTAGCTCATGATTCAAATTTATTGATTTATTTTATTTGTAGGCAAAGTATTTTATACAGCAAGAAGATTGTTTAAAATTTTAAGGTGATACTAAGAATGTGTCCTAGGTCACTGTATTTGAGCAATGAAGATTGTAAAGGACAATTTGGTCTATAAAAACATATTCTGTGCAGTGCATTTCTTTATGCTGTATCTCCTAATTTCTACACAGGAAGGGAAAGAAGCTTCTTTCATGCTCCCATCTCCTCCGCCCTCCTCAATGCAAATAGCACACATATCGCACACTGTTGGGATTGCTTAGATTCAGGGAGATAATCGCCATTCTCAAAAAGGAAGCCCTGGCATTTCTCTGAACTGAGCCAACCAAGGAGAGGAAAAGGATGTTTTGAAAGATAGTGTCTTTTTTTTTCCTCAGGAAGATCAGCGCCACCCCTGGGAGCAGTCTAGCATAAACTGTGAATGTTGTACCTACTTTCTCATTTGGTTATTACCTGACCCTCAGTCCCTCTCTCTCAAAGTCTTAAGACGACCTTACTGCCTCTCCCTCATCCAGGTGTGTGTCTGTTATTAAAATGGATCTTTCTTTTTGTCTTCTCCACATCTTTGAGGAACCAGTTTTACATCACAGTAATGCTGCTCAGTCCTTGTGTTTATAACAGGACTCACCCTTTGCAAACTCTCTGACCATAAGTAGATGATCTGTCCAGTCAGAGTACACCATCGGGTTACACTGTCTTCTTAGACATAGTTTTCATTTCAGAGGGCATGTGATCTAGACCATGCCAACCAGAGTTTCTCCCATAATTTTGTCACTCTTAGGAGAAATATTTCCATTCAACGGGATCTGGATATATTTGGATCACATAAAAGGGCGTTAAAAAAACCTTGGCAGTGAAGACAAATATTTGAATAAATCAAAAGTAATATAAAATATCAAAATTATATATTGAACAAAATATAAAAACTGTAAAGACAGGGCCAGACCCAAATACCCATTAAGTACTTCCAGAGTGAAGAAGAAAATAGGAACCTTACTGTTAAGAATTATATACTCTTCATGCAGCGAGGACAGATTAGCAGTCTCATTGTTCATGGCAGAAACACTGAAATGGGTTGCTAAGAGACAGAAACTAACATACAGAGAAGTTGAAAACTATGTTGTACACCTGAAACTAATGTAACATTGTGTGTCAAGTATACTCTAATTAAAAATAAATAAATAAACAAATAACCTCTGGAAAATATCAGAATAAAATTTAGATTTAAGAAGGCGACTCAGCAGGTATGGGTACTGGTTACCAGTCCAGGGAAGAAGCAGGGAACAGTCCAACAAAGGCAGCTAAGATTTTAAGGGTAGTATTTTGCTGAGAAATTTTAACCCTGGCAACTTTTCAATGTCTACAACAATTCAAGTATCTCTGAGTTTAGGACGTTGTCTGCCAAATCAGTGCTGTATCCAAAATGGACCACTGCAATAATCTTCTCAGCTGCAGCGATGGAAGAAAATGGACAGGGGACATCTTGTAAGAGGAAAGAGAGATCTAGGTTCCTTTAACTGTCGAAGAACAATGGCCTCTGGTTCCTGTCCAGCAGGAGTGATATGTGACCCAGCTCCTCTGTATGTTATTTACTCTTCTGTCCTTTTCCAAATGAAAGTATTTATTCACTGTGTTTACCCTATTCTATCCACTTCATTTTGGACTTAATACTTGGGGATTTTTAGATTTATCACAAAGAATCATACTACAAATTTATGTAGGGTAATATCCAGATTGAACAAGAGCACCTTGATTACCCAAAGATCCTGACCTTGGAACTGGGGGCAGAAACTGAATAAAACTTTAGACTGTCAACCTTTGAGGAAAAGGTGAACACATGTTCAGTATTATGTGGAAGTACTTGCCTTATGTCAGAACTGTCATTTTTAAAAAGTGCATATATAAAACGAGAAGTATGAGAAGTATGTAGACTGCTCTAAGGTAATACTAATGGGCCTTTACTTTTCTATCTCTGTACCTTTCCAACAAGAATGAATTTCCTACATTATATAGTAATTCCATTCCATCCAGGTGTTTTTGTGAGGCCAATCTTACCTTTCCTCATGCTTTCATTAGTCTACTCTTTCCCCAGAACCAAGCCTGAATAATCAAATATTCCATCCCCTTGCTACATTTCTCCCAACCCCCTAATCCTCCAGTTTAAGTTGTATTTTGGTCCCGACTAGCACACCCATATCATATTATCTGCCATCTTTGTTGGCTTCCTCATGAAGCAAATGATTAATGTAATATACTCAGCTCTTAAAAAAGAACTAATGAGATATATTCCTTGTACTTATCATAGTCTTACAAAATAAATCTCCACTTTCACAATGATCATAACTGACAATTCTCTACCTAAAAAAAGAAAAAAATAAGAAGTAAATTTATAAGAAAAAAAAAAAAAAGAATAACCATACAAAGAAATAGAGGAAAATAGCTTCAATGGCTTCTTATACTTGGCATAAGCAGCTCTTAACTATTTAGTTCCAGGAACTATGATATAGGAACTACTATAATCTTCATTATCTTAGCAATAGCATTAAAGAAGCATGGAGTGTTTATGTTTTGTTCAAACTATATAGCAATTAAATGGCAGAGTTGGAATTTGTATCTAGATAGCCTAGATATGAATCCAGGCACCTAATTCTTTTATAAATCCACTTTCTCGTGATTACATGAGTAAGGCATTGTGGAGTGCATGAGTGAATTGACTCAAGCCCGTTTTGGGTCAGACTAACAATGAGCCTGGTTACAGAGGAAGGACAGCTTTAGTGGAAAGGGCTCATGCCGTTTTGTAAGTCATGCTACAAAGAAGGGCACGCAGTTTGCACCTAGAAGATGAATGAGTATGCACTGGCATGTTTATACAAGTTCTAACTCTGTATCAGGAAGAGTGGAATTACCTTTATTTTCTGTTTCACTTGTTCTTCTGTCTTCACATCCTGTTTCCCAAATATGCACATAAACACCGCCCTCAGCACATTTAAGCAAATGGTGTTTCTGACCCTCCTCTTGCATTTGCTGTTTAAGTGTGTTCAACTATGTGCTACATAGACCCCCCCTCTTTTTGTTACTTGCAAAATAAAAGCTATTCACCATAAGTGCTTTATTTGCACTGTGCTTCTAGCTAAATCCTGCACAGCAAAACAAATTAAGCAGATGGCAGACTTAAATGTTAAAGATAGAGAAAAAGTATGAAGAAATTTTGAAATAAATTAGAATATAGGCTAGAATATATTGAAATGTGATGAATCAGAGGTTAAAGTCACAGAGAATTTTAAACAAGTCAGCTTCCTTGAAGATATGTGAATGATTCAGGACAGTAAGTCAAAGTGCCCTTCCATAAGTGTGTCTCTATAATGCTTAATTCCCAAATCAGTCAAACACCTTATTATGTGGCTTTGTTGTTCCATGAGGCCATGAACATAACCACTGTCATCTTTCTTCTCAGAGTAAAATGTTCACAGTCTCAGTCAGCATGGGAAAGGTACAAAGGGCAGAGGTTTATTTCGTTTAATATGAATGACAGCCATAGAGAACCCAGATTAAAAAGCAAATAGATTCTCATCTGCTGCCTATCACTAGTTTCCCCAACTTTTACTACCAGGGAACATGCACTCACAGTAAAATTTTGAGCTCTGTTAAAGTGCAAATTTTCCTGGGAGCATTTAATCATATGAGTCATTTTCAACTATGAGTACATGAAATTAGCAGATCATTTCTTAACAACTGGTTTAGGTAGGAGAAAAAGAGGAGTAAGCAGGAGGTTTCCAGGGACCTGCATTAAGGAAGAGGCTTGAAATCAAAAGTTCCTAAGATGTGAGGGCTCTAGAGCCATAACGTTTTCATAAGATGTTTTTCTAGGGATAGCCTTAATTTTTACCTATTTAAATATGTTTTGTTTAAAGAGATGTCACAGTGTTTTGATTCCATTTAAAAAGGAATGATGAAAAAAGGAGAAAGGAAAGAAACTAACATGGACCAAGTGCTTGTCATGCACTAGGTGTTTTATTATCTCCAACCAGCACACTACTCTGAGGTATTTTTATGAATCCTACCTCACAGATGAGGAAAGTGAGTCTCAGAAATGTTACTGTATTTGATAAAGGTCACATAACTTATCAACAGTATAGGAAAAATTCTGGCTCCAATGTGCCTGCAAAGAGCAGGGGTCCTCTCCGTGCTGCATGGCAATGGCCATCAGTCAAATCACCTATTTGTGTGATAACATTTTAAAATCATTAAGCAGGAAATTATATATAATGTCATTCCTTAAGTAAAGACATGAAATGTATCAATGCCAGGAAGATGTAACTAATATCTTCATGATCAGGAAGGGATAATGAGAGAAAGAGGAAAGATTGCTCAAAGGAGAGAAAGAGGACATCGCCAAGGGGACACAGAAGGCAACTTGAACTAACATAATTTTACCCGGGTCCCCTTAGGATCCACTTGAGTGCTCATGTAATTTCCACAGACCCAGGACTCGCTTACTTCTGACACAGCATATTAATCTAAAGATATAAAGTGAAGGGCTTGAATAAAAACTCTCAAAACTCTCTCAATTTAATGGTAAACAAAACAGAACATTCCAGTGAAGCACTTTTAGGACAATATCTGCTAAGAGTATTTTATTTTTACAATGTTGAAATTCAGGCATGTCATACTCAGTCTTTCCTCTTGGAAGTTAAAATTTCTTGACCCCAAATGAGCCAAGCAAGTAACGATATACAATTATCCTGGTCTCCTTTTATGGCTCCGACTCTGGGTAGAGCAGAAAACATTGTCTCTGAAGTATAAATTACAAAGAAAATCTGCGTGGGACTGCTCAAATGAAATGAAAAGCTACCTTTTAAGTGTTTATAGCACAGGAAAAAAAAGGTTTTAATAATTTGGGTTAACTGCAAAAATGCCCCCTAGAAGACTGGATTAAAAGAAAAGCACAATAAGAACCCAGAGGGAAAAGCCATATGAATAGCTATCCAGAAGGGACCATTTCCTTGGGGAGTTTGTAAGGAACACATTTTAAATAAACTTATGACAAAAATATAATTCCTTATTGTATGTGAGAATGTTTGAATAGCCAAAGACATTAATACAGAGAAACTATATTTTGTCTCTAATGGTACACATGATCATATGTATTATTGAGGCATTTGAACTCATAGCCTTATTAAACTCAATACTTTGTTATAGAGTATATCTTCTCAGCAGTTATGATCCATTTCTTTGTAAAATATAATTATATTTCCAAAGTTAGTATTTTCTAAAATATCAAACTTTTATTAAAAATTAAATTACCTTTTCAAAAGAAACAGTAATTTTCCCTCAGGTGTTTTTCATGAACATATTTAATGATTTCAGAACCAACTGAGAGGAGAATCCTTCTGTGGACAGGGCTTCCCCACCTTTGTAAGTCTCTTCAAACTCTGCTTACTTCTTCTGTCCACCTGCTGTCTTGGCAGACAGGCACAAATGTAGTCAGAATTACCCTTAGAAGTGTGCAGTCAAGACCACCTATTCCAAAGACAACGGACTCTGCCAGTTTACTGTATTTAGAATAAACAGAAGCAGCAATTCTAAGCAGAAAGGAGAGGAGCTTTCTAAGCATACTGGAGAATGAGTGATCGTTATGTTCTGCCCTATAACCACAAACACTAGAGTAACTGGATCATTTGTGAAAGGAGGAGTATGTGGACTGGCTTTTTGAACTCTGGAGAAGACAACTAGATGCATCATGTTATTAAAAATATGAAGAAAGCTTCATCCTACCAGTAACAAGCACAGTACCAGGCTTTATATATTCTAGTTGCACAACAATCTTTGTCTTCCTCTGTTGATCTTTTTTACCAGTAGAACTTAAAGGAAAAAATGAAGGTAATTCTTTAAAAACAATTCTGAGGAACAAGGAAAAAAGAGTTGGTAAGTAGACATGACATGAGAGTTCAAAGAAAATTATTCAGTATAGTATATATTTTTAAAGTAAATAATTTTAGCCATTTAGAATCTTGATCATCTTCTTGAACATGATAAAAACTTTAACATATTAAAACTCACTGAATCCCCCCCTACTATTACCTTTTTTTTCCCTTTTTTTTTAAATTTAGTTCCAGATTTTCATATGTAGGAAATGTTTATCTGGATGGTCTATGTTTAATTACATGCATATATATTACAAATATATTCATTATTCGCCCACTGCAAGATTTTGTTTTATTTTGTTATTTCTTTAACTTACTGTATTTCTCTGGTTAACATTTCTTTTTGCCGTAATATAATCCCTTAGAAATTATTTTACTGATAATATGTAAAATATAAAATCTCTTTGTCTTTATCTAAAATTGTTTTTGTTTCTCCTCTTTGAGGAAGCTTTAGTTGATGAAGCTATATAGGTGACCAGGTACTCTGCCTCAGTGCTGTCTTAAAGAGTGTATTGTTAAAAAGTTTTCTGTGGGGGCTACTGGGTGGCTCAGGGGGTTAAAGCTTCTACCTTCGGCTTGTTCATGATTCTGGGGTCCTGGGATCGAGTGCCGCATCGGGTTCTCTGCTCAGCGAGGACACTGCTTCCTCCTCTCTGTCTCTCTCTGCCTGCTTCTCTGCCTACTTGTGATCTCTAGTTGTCAAATAAGTAAATAAAACATATTTTTTAAAAAAGAAGTTTTCTGTGGATTTAATTTTCATATTTTGAAGGTAATCATTCACTTTTATCTACATTTTTTAAAGATTTTATTTTTTTTAAATTCAAGTTTCCCTTTTATATGTTTTCTTGCCTACAGTGTCACAATACACTTGCATGCAGAATGAATTATTTAAAATACAATGTAGTTATCTCATAATATTGCTTAAAATCTGCCAGCACCTCTCTGCTTCCCTCACTATCTACAGGATAAAATCCAAGGTTCTTAAGAAAACATGCTAGATCATGCCAAGCTCTGTAGCCCTATTTCTCACCATTCTAGGCCTCATACTTTATTCCCCAGACACATAAAACTACTTTTAATTCACTGAACACTGTATGTTATGTTTAGTTTCTAAGACTTCATTATGGTTCTCTCTGCTTAAATGTCCCCACTCTCATTCTTATTTTTATTTTTAACTATAGTTATTTCCCTCTTAACAGTTATGACTTAGTTGAAGTCTTAAATCTTCAAAGAACCCTCCCCTAACACCTCAGGGTGAGGCAGGTGTGATTTTTCTGTGCTCCAGTAACAGTGCAGTTACATACCTAAATCTCCCAGGGAACCTTATATGTTTCCAGTTCCCATCACATCATGTGTTGTCCTACACTTAGAAGATGCTCAGTATATATTTGCTGATTACTGATATAATTAAGGGGAGGAAAGAAGATAATATAGGATGAATGATACTCTAAATTCATGAACGTACAAATATACTACTCTTAACATTAAAATTTCAACGGCCATGTTCACTTGTTAATTAGTTAATTAGTTTACTTAACTCTAGAATACTTGCAAGAATCTGAGTATTTGAGATGGTCAGTAATCCAGGATTAGATAAGGGAAAGTAGTATTGTCCCAGCCTCAGGACTCAGAGAAAGATGTGTGAATGTACACAGAGAAATTTCTTTATTTCTAGGGAGGAAGAGAACCTGCAGTTAATTTCAGCAAAGAATTTGAAATATCTGCTACCACTGAAATTTTTAAAATGTACAGTATTCTTTAGCTCGAAATGAAATATTAAAAAATATCACTAAAGTATTTTTAATCATTTCTCATTTATGAACTTTAGGCAAATTGTTTTAACTAGATTAAACTGGAAACTATAATTTTCGTGAAAGTATGTATGTAAGAATGACAAGAAAAGGTAAATAATACTAAATTGATAAATATAATTAGTATTGCAAATTTCAAATTAAATTGCCAAGTTGAAAGTTTATGAATTTTTGGGGGTATGGTATATATAGACACCAATATTCAGTGTTTTAAAGATCCGATAGAGGGGACACCTGGATGGTTCAGTTGGTTAAGCATCTGCTTTCCACTCAGGTCATGATCTTGGAGACAGGATCAGACAATAAAACAAATCAGGAGACAAGATCAGACAATCAGACAATGAGACAAAATCATTGAGGATAACCTACAGATGTAGGTAAATATGTCATAACAATAGTGTAAAATGGTTTGATAAAGAAAGTATAAGGGTTAAGAGAACAATCCTTTGTCAAGCATTTATTGTCAATCTAATGAGCCAAGTAACATAATGGACACAAAGAACAAATACCTAATATAATCTAACGGCCATAAGGAAAGAAATGCTTGAGAAATTATGTTAAAAACTGTGGCTAGAATCAAGTAGGAAATCATCAGACTGAGGTCAAAAGAGTATTTAGGGAGAAGGAAAAGCATGAGCAGGCTTAGGTGAGAAGGCAACCTACAGTCAAGAAACACTTCTCAATGGCTAGAGCTCAAATCCTGGGTGAGAAAGGGAATGACACACGGGGAAGGAAAGGAAGAATGTAGCTACAGAGGAAACGAATAATAGGAAATAATCTACTTTCTGAGCACAATTAAAGAACGTAGAGGTTGAGAAACATCTTATTTGTGGCTTGTTTTAGGAATTCTGTCATCTCTTCCCTCAATTCATTGCAAATATAGATGGTAATCCCTCCTTTTGCTTGCCAAAACAAGGATAAACAAGGTTGCTGATTTTTAAAAACTTTGCTAAAATAGTACAAGGACATTAAATATTGGATATAATTTACCCCATTGTTTATGGGCTAGTGCTGTGTCTCCGGGACATATTGGTAAAACTGTTTTCCTTCTGAGCTCAAAGCTAGCAAAAGGTGGTTAGGGAATTCTCTCTCTCTTGTTTTCTTTCTCCTGTTTTCAGGGATTCACTCATCCTTCCCTGATTTTTTAAGGATGTCCAAGGTTATTTAACGTCATAATCTCTGATACAGATGTACCCTGTCCTCAATGAAAATCAATTATGCATAATATTAAAGTCATGTTTATATCATCAATAGGTATTTTTTATTGCAAATAAAACAAAACACTCAAACCATGTTTGGTAAAAAATATATATATATATACATATTTCATTTGCACTAAAGCTCATGTAACTAACTATGGGAAGAACAAGGATTTCTGGAGCAACTGGATCTAGAGAGTGGAACACTGCCAAAATTATCATTCCACCTCAATCTCCTTTGCCAACACATGCAAACCACTCTCATTACTCCTTTTTCCACCTTGTTGGGTTCAGTTTTTCTTACTGAGAGCTGGTCCCCTCTATCTAATAGGCATGTAAGCAGCAGATCCCACAATTCCCATTTCAAATTTTAACCACCAGAAAGGAATGGAAGCAGATTTCCACATCCCCATTTGAAAACACCTCTCCAGATTTTGTTGTTGTTGTTGTTTGTTTTGTTTTGTTTTGTTTTTAATTTATTTGCAGCGTAACAGTATTCATTGTTTTTGCACCACACCCAGTGCTCCATGCAATCCCTGTCCTCTCCAATACTAACCACTTGGTTATCCCAACCTCCCACCCTCTGCCCCTTCAAAACCCTCAGATTGTTTTTCAGAGTCCACAGTCTCTCATGGTTCACCTCCCTTTCCAATTTCCCTCAACTCCCTTCTCCTCTCTATCTCCCCCTATTCTCCATGCTATTTGTTATGCTCCACAAATAAGCAAAACCATATGATAATTGTCTTTCTCTGCTTGAATTATTTCACTCAGCATAATCTCTTCCAGTCCCGTCCATGTTGATACAAAAGTTGGATATTCATCCTTTCTGATGGAGGCATAATACTCCATAGTGTATATGGACCACATCTTCCTTATCCATTCGTCCGTTGAAGGGCATCTTGGTCCTTTCCACAATTTGGCAACCGTGGCCATTGCTGCTATAAACATTGGGGTACAGATGGCCCTTCTTTTTACGACATCTCTATCTTTGGGGTAAATACCCAGTAGTGCAATGGCAGGGTCATAGGGAAGCTCTATTTTTAATTTCTTGAGGAATCTCCGCACTGTTCTCCAAAGTGGCTGAACCAGCATTCATTCCCACCAACAGTGTAAGAGAGTTCCCCTTTTACCACATCCCCTCCAACACATGTTGCTTCCTTTCTTGCTAATTTTGGCCATTCTAACTGGTGTAAGATGGTATCTCAATGTGGTTTTAATTTGAATCTCCCTGATGGCTACTGATGATGAACATTTTTTCATGTGTCTGATAGCCATTTGTATGTCTTCATTGGAGAAGTGTCTGTTCATATCTTCTGCCCATTTTTTGATATGATTATCTGTTTTGTGTGTGTTGAGTTTGAGAAGTTCTTTATAGATCCTGGATATCAACCTTTTATCTGTACTGCCATTTGCAAATATCTTCTCCCATTCCATGGGTTGCCTCTTTGTTTTGTTGACTATTACCTTTGCTGTGCAGAAGCTTTTGATTTTGATGAAGTCCCAAAAGTTCATCTTCACTTTTGTTTCCTTTGCCTTTGGAGACATATCTTGAAAGAAGTTGCTGTGGTTGATATCGAAGAGGTTACTGCCTACGTTCTCATCTAGGATTCTAATGGATACCTCTCCAGTTTTTAAGTGGCCATTATGTCCTCATTTAGCAATCATGGGATTAGAAATAGGCAAGTCTTTATTTTCTTCAGACCTTTATTCCCACTCAACTTAAAACTGTTAAGTTTTTGAGCCTTGATTTTTCTCTGCATAGAATATATAATGGGTGTCATAGTATCATGGTACAAGAGGAGGGGGCACCTGCTAGTGACTAAGAGCATGGTCTCTGGAGGCAGAGTGTCTGAGCCCAAATCCTGGCTCTGCCATGTATGAGCTGTATCACTTGGGAAAATTATTGAATCTCTCTGGTCTCAGCTTCCTCATCTTCAAAACAGAGATAATAGTGCCTGGGTGGCTCAGTAAGTTAAGCATCTAACTTTGGCTCAGGTCATGATCCCAGGATCCTGGGATCAAACCCCATATCATTGGGCTCCCTGTTTAGCAGGAAGTCTGCTTCCTCTCACCTTCCGCCTGCCACTCCCTCTGCTTGTGCTCTTTCTCTCTCTCTCTCTTTCCTTCTCTCTCTCTCTCTTTATTTCTCTCTCTCTCTAATAAATAAATAAAATCTTTAAAAAAATAAAACAGATAATAATAGTACATGTCATGTAAGGTTATTTTGATTCTTTTTTTTTTTTTAAAGATTTTATTTATTTATTTGACAGAGAGAAATCACAAGTAGATGGAGAGGCAGGCAGAGAGAGAGCGAGGGAAGCAGGCTCTCTGCTGAGCAGAGAGCCCGATGCGGGACTTGATCCCAGGACTCTGAGATCATGACCTGAGCTGAAGGCAGCGGCTTAACCCACTAAGCCACCCAGGCGCCCTATTTTGATTCTTAAATAAGCTAAAATATGTAATGCACTTAGAACGCTGCCAATATATAGAAAGAATTTAAAAGAAATAAACATTATTTTCAGTTACCAAATCTTTATAAGTATCAAAACAAAATCAATATCTTTTTTTTGTGTGCAAGTCACAGGTTCCAAATGTAACACTTCAAAGATGATTATAATTCTTCCTTAGTCTTATTCCATTTGATTATTCTTTTGAAGCATAAATTTAACGTGTTTAGTAGAAAATTTTTATTCCAAAATATAATTGGAATAGTTTCAGGGCCTGATACAAAAAGAGCTTCTCTCATATTCTTCCTTCACCTCCCATTCCCCAACCAAGCATAAAAATTGTCAGAGGCAGGAAAATTACTTCCTCACAGGAAACCACTTAGTAATGATTTAAATCAGTGGTTTACAAATCAACTTCCTTGAATTCTGGTTATCTTAAGTATCCTTATACTATGGCGATTCTGATTCCTAAAGCGACAAAAAAAAGAAAAAAAAATTAAAGAGTAGTCATCTGTATCACTAAATATTAAGAATCTATGCATTATACATGACCCTGACCTAAACACTTTGCCACCAGAAACAACGCATAAGAAGGTACTGTGGAAACCCCCAGATGGTCTCTTTTCTCTGGGACTTTATCTGATTTAAAATACTCATTGATCTGATGACTTTTGGCATGACCAAGGTCAATACTATGGCTTCCTGAGTCTCACACAGAGTGATTTGTAAGAGTTAAATTCCTGCCCCAGATGAGGAAATAAAACCTTTCCAATGTCTTTCCTTCTTCTCAATGGTGTTAACTGCTTTTATTGAAGTTATAAACTATTTATTAATATTTAAATGTATCTCCCCCAGATGATTGAAATTTCTTAGATTTTAGGAATATTTTAAGGATATTTAACAGGAAATATTTTGCCATCTATCTTTAAGAAATAGATACATAATGAAGTTTCCATGATTTTGTTTATCCCAAAGCCCAAGGTTTAGCTTTGCCAATTTTTTGATTTCTCATCCTGAATTATTTATGAATATGCTAGGTTCATGGCATATTGCAATACTTTTTTGCAATCAGAGCCCATCCAGGAAAGACAAGCAATTTTAGATTTTTCATAAATATATTTAACAAACACAGATAATTGGTTACATTCGTGATGAAATAGCTGTGAAATCAAACAGAGTGTGGAGAAGCAATTTAAAGATTTACAACAGGAGAAAGCCGCTATCCACCCCAGGTCTAGAGAAGCAAGAAAAAAAATAATGATGCAATCAGAGTACCTTTGGTTGACCAATCTCTTCCAGAAATGAGAAGGCAGGGGAGCCTGGGAAATATGGTCGCCATGATCCAGAGCAGAGTTGGGGTAGCACAGAGGATAGAGCCAGAAACCAATTGGCAATCATCTGTTACATCGGGAACATACAAATGGAAGAAAGCTCTCTAGCTCTAGTCTGTGTGGTTCTTAGATTGTTAACATTGATAAAACCTGAGAGCTTTTAAAAAGGAAAATTCTGATGCCAAGTGATATGGAGCACTTTTTCATGTGTCTGTTGGCCATCTGGATGTCTTCTTTGCAGAAATGTCTGTTCATGTCTTCTGCCCATTTCTTGATTGGATTATTTGTTCTTTGGGTGTTGAGTTTGCTAAGTTCTTTATAGATTCTGGACACTAGTCCTTTATCTGATATGTCGTTTGCAAATATCTTCTCCCATTCTGTCAGTTGTCTTTTGATTTTGTTAACTGTTTCCTTTGCTGTGCAAAAGCTTTTGATCTTGATGAAATCCCAGTAGTTCATTTTTTCCCTTGCTTCCCTTGCCTTTTGCGTTGTTCCTAGGAAGATGTTGCTGCGGCAGAGGTCGAAGAGGTTGCTGCCCGTGTTCTCCTCAAGGATTTTGATGGATTCCTTTCGTACATTGAGGTCCTTCATCCATTTTGAGTCTATTTTTGTGTGTGGTGTAAGGAAATGGTCCAATTTCATTTTTCTGCATGTGGCTGTCCAATTTTCCCAGCACCATTTATTGAAAAGGCTGTCTTTTTTCCATTGGACATTCTTTCCTGCTTTGTCGAAGATTAGTTGACCATAGAGTTGAGGGTCTATTTCTGGGCTCTCTATTCTGTTCCATTGATCTATGTGTCTGTTTTTGTGCCAGTACCATGCTGTCTTGATGATGACAGCTTTGTAATAGAGCTTGAAGTCCGGAATTGTGATGCCACCAACGTTGGCTTTCTTTTTCAATATCCCTTTGGCTATTCGAGGTCTTTTCTGGTTCCATATAAATTTTAGAATTATTTGTTCCATTTCTTTGAAAAAGATGGATGGTACTTTGATAGGAATTGCATTAAATGTGTAGATTGCTTTAGGTAGCATAGACATTTTCACAATATTTATTCTTCCAATCCAGGAGCATGGAACATTTTTCCATTTCTTTGTGTCTTCCTCAATTTCTTTCATGAGTACTTTATAGTTTTCTGAGTATAGATTCTGTGTCTCTTTGGCATCAGGGAAATACAAATCAAAACCACAATGAGATATCACCTCACACCAGTCAGAATGGCTAAAATCAACAAGTCAGGAAATGACAGATGCTGGCGAGGATGCGGAGAAAGGGGAACCCTCCTACACTGTTGGTGGGAATGCAAGCTGGTGCAGCCACTCTGGAAAACAGCATGGAGGTTCCTCAAAATGTTGAAAATAGAACTGCCCTATGACCCAGCAATTGCACTATTGGGTATTTACCCTAAAGATACAAATGTAGTGATCCAAAGGGACACATGCACCCGAATGTTTATAGCAGCAATGTCCACAATAGCCAAACTATGGAAAGAACCTAGATGTCCATCAACAGATGAATGGATCAAGAAGATGTGGTATATATACACAATGGAATACTATGCAGCCATCAAAAGAAATGAAATCTTGCCATTTGCAACAACATGGATGGAACTAGAGCGTATCATGCTTAGCGAAATAAGTCAAGCAGAGAAAGACAACTATCATATGATCTCCCTGATATGAGGAAGTGGTGATGCAACATGGAGGCTTAAGTGGGTAGAAGAATAAATGAAACAAGATGGGATTGGGAGGGAGACAAACCATAAGTGACTCTTAATCTCACAAAACAAACTGAGGGTTGCCGGGGGGAGGGGGTTGGGGAGAAGGGGGTGGGATTATGGACATTGGGGAGGGTATGTGATTTGGTGAGTGCTGTGAAGTGTGTAAACCTGGTGATTCACAGACCTGGGGATAAAAATATATGTATATAAAAAATATATGTTTATAAAAAAAAATAAATAAAAATAAAAAAAAAAATAAAAAAATAAAAAAATAAAAATAAATATTTTTTTGAAAGAACTTTTTAAAAAAAATAAATAAATAAAAAAATAAAAAGGAAAATTCTGATGCCAAAGAAACATATAGACTCAGAATATCCGAATTTAGGTCCAGGCATCTGCATTTTAACATTTATATCAATAAGTTATTAAATAAGTTTATGGTCAAATAAACTTCATCTTCTTCCTCTCCCTTTTCCCTGACACTGTAGTCCGGGATGATAATGCCCAGATAGGTCAGCAGTTTTGAGTATCACACCAGTCTATTAAATCTTCTGGCAGGTTTACTAACTAGAAGGAAACACACTATTTTTACTTCCATATCTCATCCAGAAAACAGTGGTGATACCTCAGGAGTATAAGTGGCCACTACCTGAGTTGTTTATATTTTCTGAGATGGCAGATGAGGGTCAGGCTGAGCCATGGTAGGCAGCTCTGATTGGATGTGGTGCTAATGATTCTGGGCCGTGACATATACAAAGAAATATGCCTCAGGAATCTGGGCCTCTCTCTGTTCTGATGGTAGCAAAAAATAAACTGCTTAGCAAATTTTCTTTCCCTTATCCACAAGATACAATTCTCCCCTGTCACTTTAGAGAGCCAATTTTCTCTTGTCTTCTGTCTGCTATGAATAGATTTGAGGAATACAATGTTGTTAGCTGAAATATTCTATTCAGTTTGACACAGTAAATTTGCTCCATTATTTTCGATCTTAACTTGCATTTGCTTACTCTTCCCAATCAGTTGCTTAACTTCTAACAGTCTGAGGAAGCTTTCTGCCTAGTACTTATGTTGCTCATTGAATTGTTTCATTAACTCCAAAGCTTTGCACATCTTTCTTTGTTAGTTTTACCCATAATTTTTTGAATAATGGTTTCAGCATTCCAGTGTACTTTTTAAATTTCCCTTGCTTGTGTTGTCTTTAATGCAAACACAAACAATATAGCTTAGTACCTAGTAACTTCCTCTTTTGGTTGCTCAAAATTTGTGTAATTATAAAAATTGAAAATATGTCCAGTAGAAAATATTTAATAACTTTGTTATCAATAATCTCATTTGGATTAAACTCTTATACCTTGTTTAGAAAACTGCATGAGGAGAGACAGAGGAACCTATATCTTAGCATTCCTATTTTACAAATACAAAATTATTACAGTAAAATAAACAATAGTATATGTGTTTTACATAAATTAACATTTTTTATAACTTTACTGATGGTCGGGGCGCCTGGGTGGCTCAGTGGCTTAACCTCTTGCCTTGGGCTCAGGTCATGATCTTAGGGTCCTGAGATAGAGATCCCCTTCAGGCTCTCTGTTTGGCAGGGAGCCTGCTTCCCTGTCTCTCTCTGCCTGCCTCTCTGCCTACTTAGGATCTCTTTCTCTTTCTCTCTCTGTCAAATAAATAAATAAAATCTTAAAAACAAAACAAAACAAAACAAAACAAAAAACCTTACTGATAATCAAATATACTGTGCACAAACAAATCCCCAAGTAACAACTGACATGTAAATAATATTTTTTTACAAGAAAAAGGAAAGAAGTATTTTTACATACATTCTCAAAATCAAATATATGAACTGGATTAGAAGATGTGTAGTCTCATTATAGAAATTTTCAGTGAATGCCCCCCCTCCCCGTGTTCAGTTCTGGTTGTCAAGGAAAAAGAGCCTTATACAAGGGAACACATTGAGGTAGGAGGCACCAACCAGGAGATCATCCTGGGAAGGAAATTTGTGATTGTCAGGCTGAAGTGCTGAGAGGAGAAACAGAATCATTATGCAGAGAATAGAAGTTCCATGTAGCAAAATGTCATAAGGGCTGCTAAATATCCAACTACAAGAGCAAGGGGAAGAAAGTACTAGAAAGTGTAATTAGACCTGAGGCCATTGGATTCACAGTCACAATCAATCATGCTCAATGACCAGTAAGAAGAAAAATTCAAAGTTAGAGCATTAAATATTATGTGCTGTGACTCTTTTTATGCAGATCTTGATGATAGTACAAAGATGAAAGAAAAGAAGGAATAAAACACTCGTTTCCTATGGAGACTAAGAAGGGAAACATAGCAAAGGTTGTGGGGATATTAGGGACAAACAAGAAGAAGGAATTATCTGTGGAATTGAAAGGATTTAAATTTCTCCTTTAAAACGTGCTGTATTTTGGTACAGAAAGCCTTGATCTGATTAGAATAATAACAGTTTTAGAAATTGGTTCTGGAAATCTCTTATGTTAAAGCTATCTGCTTCAAAGATAGTTTCTAAATATTCAGCTCACTAGGGACAATCTCCCCAGCTAGGAAGTATAGTGATATTTGGAAATCTGCTAACCCCAAGTCATTTGTTACAAAGATTTCTGTCAGAGAAATAAATTTTAGTCTGTACCTTTCATAGACTACTATCCTCATAGCACAGCATAGAAAGAGCTCAGTGTATTTTGTACAGGTGAATTAAAGGGTGTGGAAAATTGTTTAATTTCTGGGATTCTCTATACACCTAAGGGTCACCATTGACCTTTGATTTTGAGGGCAGGATTCCCTGTCAGTTATCTCTGATTCTCCCCTACCTAGCACAGGATCTGGGACCTAGTTGTAGCTAGCTTTCAAAACATGCCAATTCCATGAGGAATTCTAATTGGAAAAATACAGCCATGTGATTTTCACATTTCTCACTCGTTCTGCCTCTTTCTTTTTGTATATTTGATATATACAAATGGGGTCAAGGAAATATAGCCAATAAAAAAAGTAAAAGGAAACCAAAGGAGACATACATTACTTTTTTATTAAGTAGGGTTTTTTTTTTCTCAGATAGTTAATCAGTGGGGAGAAAGAGATTGCAAATGTAGAATTTTTCCAGGAACAAAACCCAAATGGCACAATAATCATATGATAAAAAAATGTTTTCATCCTACCCCTTTCAGTCTTCTACTTCTTTTTTCAAGAAGCAATGATTGATACAAATCTCTTGAATATAATGATCACAACCATAAAGTCCTATTTCATTATTTGGGGAACTACATAATATTCAAGTGTAAAATTATTATAATTTATTAAATCCTCTATTACTGGTTCAGTGAATATCCCTACAAATAGACTTTACATGTAAGTTTATTTGTAAATACATTCTTAAAAATGGAATTTTATAGGTATTGCCAAATCATCTTCCAAGGTAGTTGTGCCAGTTAATAATTGTTTTTAATTTTTTTAAATTTTTTAAATTTTTATAAACATATATTTTTATCCCCAGAGGTACAGGTCTGTGAATCACCAGGTTTACACACTTCACAGCACTCACCAAAGCACATACCCTCCCCAATGTCCATAACCCACCCCCCTTCTCCCAACCCTCCTCCCCCCAGCAACCATCAGTTTGTTTTGTGAGATTAAGAGTCACTTATGGTTTGTCTCCCTCCCAATCCCATCTTGTTTCATTTATTCTTCTCCTACCCACTTAAGCCCCCATGTTGCATCACCACTTCCTCATATCAGGGAGATCATATGATAGTTGTCTTTCTCTGCTTGACTTATTTCACTAAGCACGATACACTCTAGTTCCATCCATGTTGTCGCAAATGGCAAGATTTCATTTCTTTTGATGGTTGCATAGTATTCCATTGTGTAGATATACCATATCTTCTTGATCCATTCATCTGTTGATGGACATCTAGGTTCTTTCCATAATTTGGCTATTGTGGACATTGCTGCTATAAACATTCGGGTGCACATGCCCCTTTGGATCACTATGTTTGTATCTTTAGGGTAAATAACCCAGTAGTGCAATTGCTGGGTCATAGGGCAGTTCTATTTTCAACACTTTGAGGAACCTCCATGCTGTTTTCCAGAGTGGTTGCACCAGCTTGCATTCCCACCAACAGTGTAGGAGGGTTCCCCTTTCTCCGCATCCTCGCCAGCAGCTGTCATTTCCTGACTTGTTGATTTTAGCCATTCTGACTGGTGTGAGGTGATATCTCATTGTGGTTTTGATTTGTATTTCCCTGATGCCGAGTGATATGGAGCACTTTTTCATGTGTCTGTTGGCCATCTGGATGTCTCAGATAAAGGACTAGTGTCCAAAATCTATAAAGAACTTAGCAAATCAACACCCAAAGAACAAATAATCCAATCAAGAAATGGGCAGAGGACATGAACAGACATTTCTGCAAAGAAGACAGCCAATTAATAATTCTGATAAAGAATGTATGGTTATACTGTGATATATCAAGTCATGAATCGTTGACTATTAACATAGCAGAAAATGTTACCTAAGTGTTGGTTATAGTTTATGTCTACGTAATTGTCGTAAGAGGTGGATGAGTATTTTGTTTCATATTTTAAAATGATTTCTTTCCTATTAATAGTCTGTCATACCCTTTGTTTTATTTTATCTTATTTTTTTTGGTATTGACCTTTTCTTTCTACATATTTAATATAAAATTTTTATATTTATATCTATAAATATATATTTTATATATATTTTATATATTTTTATGTCTTTGATATATGACTTATAAATACCTGTATCTGATTTGCCTTTGGACTTATTTACAGCATTTTTCCACGCCTTATGTTTCATGTTTATTCATTAAAACATATTATGCTAATATTATGAATTGTCGGACTTCTGCATGTTGTGACTTGCCAAAACAAAAGGTATATAAAATATAAATAAATCCATCAATCCAGAAGTTCTATACAATTTCACAAATTACATGAGTAAATAGGAAAAGTGTTACATATGTATCATTTTTAAAATAAATTAGTATTCACAACAGTTAAGGATTATAGATAAATATGGGGCACCTGGCTGGCTCAGTCAGTAGATCATGCAACTCTTGATCTTGAGGTGCCGAGCCACATATTGGGTGTAGAATACATTAAAAAAGATAAATGCATTTAATTTATTTTTCTAGGTTAGAATTTCTCAAAATTTAATATATGGAACTCTATTTGGTCAGAGTAGTAGTAGTAGTAAAAAAAAAGTGGTCTGTGCTTAAATAAATTTTAAGTACATTGAATTACACAGAGAGAACAGATTTTTTATTTTAACATTTTTCAAAGCTTTTAATAAGATGATGTGAAGAATTTCATATGCATTTATCTTAGATTTAGATCCCATCCTTGCCTTCTCCTGGAAGCATAGTCTGAGTCAAGGATTTTATTATGAGTGGTTTATTTGGAAGGTAATTCCAGTAGACTCCAGTTGGAGAGTAGATAAATGACACACAAAACACAGGCAACCACTACAGATTGTATTATGAGTGGGCTCTCACTGTGAGTGATTGGGGCTCAATCTCACTGGAGAACTTTGAGATTGGGCTGAATATAACACCGAGATGTCCTACTTGGAGCAGAGGAACCTGAGGCATTTATCCTAACAACTATCCACCACTACTTGAGAACTGTTCTCAGTTATGTTAACTGCCTGGCACTTCCTTACTAGGCAACTTCTGGGTGTCCAGGAATAGTTAGTGCCAAAGGGATTAGGACAGCTTCTGCCATTTTTTAAGTAGATTTACCCAAGTGTTTGTGGAGGGAAAAGAAAAGCTCCAAGCCTGTCTAACTCTGTCCACTCCATCCTCCTTTCTTCTAAGGCAGGATGGGTTGCTTTCTGCTTGGTCAATTTGCAATGTTCAGTATGTGTCACAATTGTGAAATCCCATGCTTGCAAAAATTGTGTTTGTGTTTAGAGTTTTGTTGAAATTCTTCATTCCCACTTTAGATTCAGATCCAGGAACAGCTCAATATTTATCTCTTCCTTTTTAGACACTCCTAGTTAAGCAAATGCTTTAGGTCCTTACGCTGAGTTTCTAACCTACTGATGATAAGTTACCAAGATTTATATTTAGTGTCAGAGGCATATATGATGGTTAGTTTTATGTGTCAGCTTGGCTAGGCTATAGTACCATTAGTTATTTAATCTAAAACTGTTCTATGTGGCACAGTAAAGGTATCTTGTGGATGTGAATAACTAAATTTTCCTGGAAAAAAAAAAAAAGAAATTCTGCCTCAAGACTGAAACATCAACTCCTGTTTGCCTACTGACTGTCCTGCAAGTTTGCTGAAATCCCATGTTATCAGAACCCTGCATTTCAGTGTCAGGCCCTGGTCCATTTAACAATAAGATGGTATTTTCCCTCATTCTATTAGATCCTTATTAGTACACCTTCTTCAGAAATCTCGTAGAAAAGGAAACAGTTGGCAGGTAGTCTTCAGGTAGTCTTTGAATCTCAGCCTAGATACCATCTAATATTACTCAAGTAATGTCTCAGTACATACACGTGTTTTGAGGTAATTTAAGAAATGTAGTCCTGACCACATGATGATTTCTGTAACCCTACTTCAGCAATGAAGACCAATTTGACGATTATTACTACCTTAGTTCTCTAGAACACATACATTCCTATTTTCTCATTTGAAGGTATGACCATAGTTAATAGTTATCTATCTCAGGTATACTACTAATAAGGAACCATCAGATGGATTACTTCCATGTAATGATGGTTTTGGTTGTATTATATGCCTGACTTGTGCCTGATACACTATTGCAATAAATACAAGGTTTATCACACAATGAAGTTACATGTTACTTTATTTTGTTATAATTAGGATATTTTCTTAAATTTGTATTGTATATTTTACTTTTACATAATTTCAATATTTTATATATATAATTTGTCAAATAATAAGAAAGTCTTCAGACCACAAGTTTCCATTTATAGTTCTAAAAATCCATCATAAGGTCTATATTGACCATATCAGAGGATTTTTCAATTTATTTAAAAAAATATGGCATTAATTTCTGTCTCATTGACTATATTCATGTGTTTGTGGGGAGAGGAAAGAGGAGGTGGGAAAAAAACACCTATTCTTACCTGGAATCAGCTTATTCTAATCTCAGGTTAAATAAGTGTGTTATTGTTTGTTTCTTTTTGTAAATAAAAGTGCAAATGGAATTTTCAACCTCTAAAATGAGAATAAATGAAATAATGTAAAAAGTTGAGAAATAGAAAGCCCTCAGACTGATTAGCAAGAAAATGTACTTAAATCTGAGAAAATATATTTTTAATATATTTTATTTTTAAAATTTTTATTAATATATAATGTATTATTTGTACATTATAAAAATGTACACTGACTGAGAAAATATTAAAAACAGAATGTAGGAAACAGGGTAAAAGAGGTCATGAGATCTACTTAACTATACATAGAATTTAATAATGACTTCCGTTTAGTTATTTCCCTAGAGAATTTGTAAAATGATAAAATTATCAACATTGTGGAATCCTGACAGCATTGTCAAATATTATTTGATACTATTAACAAAGTTAAGAAATAGTAGTAGATAAACCAAGAATATCACTAATTGTAGTAAAGTGTGTCTATCTATAACATGCAAAGAGAAAATCTAAAAGGATTCTCCCAAAAATTGGTTCATTCATGGTGCACATTTGACCTTTAACACATGAAATAACTGCACTGTTTGATAGAGGTAACATTAAATTTAACTTAGTCTGTAGGGCCAACTACAATGATCTTGTTTTTTTCAAAACCAAACAGCCCTGTTCTTAGGAAAGGTGTCTCTGGGTTATTTATTGAATCATGAATATTTAAAAAACAATATGGTTACAATCTTGTGAAATTTAAATAAGCCTCTCACTAATATATCTTAGCTATATGCAAAAGTCAGAATAGAATAGATTATGATGTAGTGACACCCAACCACAATTTCCCACTAATTTAACACAAGGAAGAATGATTTCTCACTTGTCAAAGTCTTTTGTGGGTCTGAGAGTGTACCCTGGTGATTTACCCTCCATGTAGCTTCTCACAATTCTGGATTGGCAGAGGCTTTGCCATTCTGCTGCTGCACTCTCTGCAGCACGTGGTATCTTTGGTCAATGCAAGCAAGAAAGGTAGCACTGTATGGTCTCAAGCCATCCATAAAATGCATTGTTCTGCAGGTGATATATGTTATTTTTGCTCAAAACACAGTATGAGAAATAGTCACATGTCTCGATCTAATTACAAAAGAGCATGGGAATGTAATCCCTTCGTTCACCTAGAAGAAAAGGACAATGAGATGTGCACAAATATTAGATATCTCTACTCCATCCTACAAAACTTTAAAGATCCATGCAGAACCTACAATACATAGCGTGTCCTGTAATTCTTCCATGTTGTATAACATACAAAACTTGCATTACTAAATATTGTTGCATTTTTTATTAAAATATAACTTAGTAATAATTTACTGGATCTGAAAGGCATGATAGAGAACAATTTTGGGAATGATATTGCACAGAGTTAAGAATAGTAAAAATACAATAAGAGCACACACATTATTAATATAAACTGAGGGTTGCTGGGGGGAGGGGGTTTGGGAGAAGGGGGTGGGATTATGGACATTGGGGAGGGTATGTGCTTTGGTGAGTGCTGTGAAGTGTGTAAACCTGGTGATTCACAGACCTGTACCCCTGGGGATAAAAATATATGTTTATAAAAAATTAAAAATTAAAAAAAAAACTCTCCCTATGTTTTTTAATGTTTAATCAGAAAAATTAACATTACTTAAGTTATCTATAAATGGCAAGAATGTCAAGAAACAAAATAAAACTCTAACTTTTGCCACACGTACTCTCACTTACTGAACAGGTTAACATTTCTGCTCAGTGTTAGCCCATGGTAATTCTACAAAGACTATTTTTTTTTTCCCCCAGGGTGGTTTCCTCCAGAAAGAAGACCTGGCAGTTGCTGCAGCTGTTCTTGCTGAATGAGGTTGTTATTATACTCATGGTAACAGATGTTACACCTGGAGGTTCATCTTTTACTCTCAGAAAGTTTCATTCCAGAACAGGAAGTTTTATGAGACATCAGTAATTTCACAAAACAAATGTTCAATCTCAAATTTAAGCTGTTTCGTTAAAAAATAATAAACGTGCTTTCATTTCACAAAGTGAATATGATTAACTGAAGTTGGTCATCCTTCCAAAAATGTTCAGAGATCGCTATTAGAAAATGAATGAGCATTTTGATACACTAGTTTTAAATCTGGAATTACTTGCATGTAGGCTCTCTCTTTAAATTAAGTATAACTTGATCTTAAGTTCTAATGGTAACTAGAATGAAAATTAACCTCATTTTTATGTTTGATTGTTTTATTCCTGAGTGTGACAGAGGTGCTCAGCTTTTCTCACTTTATCATTATCAACGGATAAATCTTTCTCTACCAAAAACTTCCAGAGAAAAGAATAGAAATATATTGACTAAAATTAACCCTATTACACCATATTCTATTATCTATCTAAATCTTTTAAACTTTTTGAGAACAAAATGAAAATAATCCAAAGCCTGAGGACTACTCCACATACAGTTTAACTTCATCAGACTTCATTCAGCAGATGTTCATTGTACACCCACCATATATTTGCTCCATGCTTGGTTCTCGGTAGAGAGTGGTGGTGCAGATCAACTTCACTTGAAAGCCTCTGAGGAGGAGGTGACAGGTGAAGAAGCTTGGCTTTCTGATGCATCAGTTAGTCAGTTGGCGGTTGCAGCAGTGTCTGGGAAGGAAGCATGGTCTGGGGCAAGGCAAGGGCAGCTGTCTAGAAGCCCAGTGAATAAGTCCATCAATCTTGTAGAGGGGATTTGATCAGGGCAGAGACCATACAAACCCTCCCCCAGGGGGTGTAAGCATGATTTTAGAACCTATATTATACACAAGATTACAGGTAGTTCCAATTTTAATTTCTAGTGCCTTTTAATGAAGAGACTGGTAAAATTTCTAAAAGATTAGTCAGATCTCTTTTGATTCAAATCACCTTTCTCGTATGCGTTCCATTGTCAGCTAAGTATGAGTAATATCCTCACATATTAACTCTGAAAAAATATAAATTCAACTATAGCCTTAGCACATTTTCTTCAATTGCTCAATAGAAAATGAATGTGCTGCTATATTTATTGCATCTTATTGGGGTACAGGAAAATTTATGTACATAATAGAGTATTCATAAAAATTTTGAGATGACGAGTAAGTAATATTATGATGTTCCATTTAGAAGCATGTTAATAAAAATGATTTAAATATGGTGTCATAAAAATGGTATTACACATAGTTATCTGAAGCAGACACTTGATATTCATTTGAGGAGAATCGTGTAGATTTGCCTACATCAGTTACTATGTGTAATTTTAAATGACCGTTTAACCTTCCTGTGGATTCAGCTACTTTGGTCCAAGATGTGGGATTAAGGGTTGTTCAAATATGATCTAAATGGAGATTTTAAAACTGCTTGTAACTGCATTTAATTCTGCAATGGTCTTTTAAAAAAAGTCACCCTTCAGGGGGCTTGACCTCCAGGATATGTTTTCCATGCTCAGAGGAACAGGAGATAATCGAGGTTTTAATACAGCTATTCAGAAACTAACAGAGCATTTTAGACCCCAGAAAAAATGTTCCCTCTGAGAGACATATGTTCAGGGAGATAGCCAAAGAGCCTGGTTAGCCTGTTGATTCCTTGGTTAGCAATCTGAGTACCTAGTCTCATAACATGACTTAAGGGCATAAAAATCACACTTCTATACAGTCAGATGAATAGTGGATTCATTTTCTAAGAACATTTCATATGAAGACTTGGATTTAGGATTTTACTCCTTTGGGAGTGTATGGTTTCTTTGGTCATGAAGTTAGTATACCAGCAAGATATACATGTTCTTTAGTATGTCAAGCAAATCAAAATAGCAAAAAAGCCAGGGGTGCCTGAGTGGCTCAGTCAGTTAAGCCTCTACCTCTTGATTTCAGCTCAGGTTATGATCTCAGGGTCTTGAGATCAAGCCCCACATTGGGTTCACACAGGTCATGGAGCCTGCCTAAGATTCTCTCTCCCTCTCCCTAGGGCTGCCCATCCTCACCCACCCGATTCTCTTGAGCGCTCTTTCTCCCTCTTAAAATTAAAAAAAAAAAAAAAAGCCAGAAGGCCCAGAATTCTATCAGCAATTTTTCAGATGTTTCAGCACATTTTATCAAACATACCTCTGGTATGATGATTCCTGGAGCCTGGAAAAGCAAAGCTATTCTTGTATCTGCAGTGACATAGAAAGATATTCACGTTATGTACTAAATATTTAATGTAAATAAAACAGTTAAATGCTTTTGAATGGGAGTTACTATGACAAAGTCAGACTTGAAATCTGAAATTAGAACATCCTTTCAGAGTATAAAATATTCATGGCTCTAAGTAGTGGCAGAGAAGGAGGTATTTTGTATATTTTCTTTTCTCTCCAGAAAAGGCTTCAAATAAACTAGCTCATAGTCTGTAGAGCCCACCAAATTGACCCACATGATCTGTGTCTCTAGATAAGGGGAAACCTGTATGAACAAAACAAACATAAATCTCGTAACAAAATCTAAAACAAACAGATTACTCCTGTCAGAGGAAGTTATTGAGGGGCTTAACTGTTTTGCTATCTACTCTGTTGGAAAATATTTTCAATTAAGTTCTACAAAACCTTAAGACTAAATCATTTTTATTTACCTGCATGCCTTTGCCTGGCTTCTTCCTTCAGTTTATTGGCTAATTGTATCTAAAGGGAAGAAGTGCTGTCACCCAGCATCAGTGTGGAGAGAGTAAGTATCCCCAAAGATTTAGGGAAGGGAAGAAAGCATGTTACATTAGCAGTATGAGCGGAGCCCCCACCAGTGTTTCCGTACATCCAGTGTGCTAATGTTTCTGGTCTTAATCTGATTCATTTTGGAGAATGCTCCCAGAGAGCAAGACATTGGCTATACTCATCTCCTTCTAATGAGCATTATCAGGAGATGGAGTCCATAACGACACCTCATTCCCTAGAAAGATGGTTGTATCTAGAAGAAGGATTTTAGGGTTCAGAGGAAGCAGAATTTTTTAGTTAATTGGAATAAGTTGAGCATTGTTGGCCTTCAGGTTGTTATTGATCAGGCAGATAGGTTTCATTGACTATTGGTGGTGGTGGTGTTGAGTTGCTGTGTTGTTGGGGTTTTTTATTCCCCTGCATTTTAAGCTTAATTAGGTGCTGACAGTTGAAAGTTGGACAGTTTCTTGTAATATCTACAAAAAATTAGCTTTCTGAATTAGATAGAACAACACTGAATCAACATTACCATGTTATATAATCAGCTGTGCTACTCCCTTCAAAAAGGATATTTCTTCAGTATTTCTTATTCCTCCAACTTTTATTCATATTCACAACATAGATTCACCAACCAAGAATCAGTTATTATTTTTATGGAAATTACTCAGTTTTGTTTGTTACAATCTGCTGCTTCACTCCTTTGTTAACTGCCTGCATCCTATATGTATTTCAGTCAACTCCAGGTCTATACTAAGGAAACCTGGCTCAAATACTCCTGATGTCAACCTTGAAATAAACAGAAATAAAAATATCTTTACAGACAAAGACTAATGTAGATTTTATAGCTCAACCTTGAATTAAAATCAGGATGTTTTTGAGTTCAAGAGAAGATGGGATTTATTAGCAGTTTAAGCAAGTCTGTGAAACTAATGGTAGAAAATGACTTATTTACTATGGATATTCCCCCCTAGGACTGCTCTTTTGGAGATTTAAGAAAACATAAGCATAATGAGGATTACATCTTATAATTCTATTTAGATTTCCATATGTTCCCATATGTTTGGCAGGTGGGCAAGCGAGGTTGATTCTATTTTGTTTTATTTTTCCCATTATATGGAAATAGGAATCATTATTCAAATTTTTCTTAGATAACAATTTTAGAAAATGCACTAAAATTCTGAATCTTACTGAATAATTTTTCCCAGAACAGTGTTTTCTTGTAAAGATTTTATTTGTTTTATTTCTGAGGGGAGGGGGAGAGAATCTGAAGCAGAATCCACACAGTGCAGAGGCTGATGTGGGGCTCAATCCCACAACTGTAAGATCATAATCTGATCTGAAACCAAGATTGAGCCACACGGGCTCCCCAAAACAGCTTTGATATAATGTAGAGGATATAGGATTATGTCTTTCCTAAAATAGCAATTTCGTATACGGATAAATTTATTTTTTCATCTACAAATTATTGATTGGTGACTTTACTGCATTTGCAATGTTATATGAAAGTGAGTAAAAGGGTAATTAATTGGACAACATAGGCTAAAGTGCTTTGTTTTATTTTGCATTTACTAATTCTGCCTCCAATAGTTATTTGATCCATTATATGATCTAGCAACAGAGAACTAGAAAGTATATAGATAATAATACAAAATGGAATCTTAATAAAATGGAGTACAGAGAATATTTTTATTTACTTAAAATGAAATATTACCCAAATGAAAATACATTGTTTTCTTCTCTGTTAAAAGCATTATATGTATATCTATATGTATTTAAACTTGTGTTTTTAAAGATCGTTTATTAAATGAGAATTTTTGAAATTTTAAATGAGAAATATTCTAATTTATTTGCAGTTTTTGGTAAATGTTTCAATTCAGCATGGATCAGTTTTTATATTATTTGCAGCAAATAACAATACAGATTACTTCAGCAATGTAAAATATCAGTTTACTTTTTGCTTTAAGAAAGCGTGAACTTTGATGTCACTGTTTTATATAATGTACTTAGGATGAAATTAAGAACATCCTTTTAGGGATGCTTGAGTGGCTCAGGGGCTTAGTCATTAGACGTCTGCCTTTGGCTAAGATCATAGTCCCCGGATCCTGGGATCGAGTCCCGCATCAGGCTCCCTGCTTAGCAGAAAGCCTGCTTCTCCCTCTCCCACTCCTGTTATGTTTCCTGTCTTGCTGTGCCTCCCTCTGTCAAATAAATAAATAAATAAAATATTTTTTTCTTAAAAGAATATCCTATTATAGGAACACCAGGTGGCTCAGTTGGTTAAACATCTACCTTCAGGTCTGGTCATAGCTTCAGGGTTCTGGGGTTGAGCCCTGTGTCAGACTCCCTGCTTAATGAGGAGTCTGCTTCTCCTTCTCCCTCTGCCCCTCTCCCTACTTGCTCTCTTTCTCTTTCTCAAATAAATAAATAAATAAAATCTCTTTTAAAAAGAACATTGTAAGGGCACCTGGGTGGCTCAATGGGTTAAGCCTCTGCCTTCAGCTCAGGGTCCTGGGATCAAGCTCCACATGGAGCTCCCTGCTCAGTGGGGAGCCTGCTATCCCCCTCTCTCTGCCTGCCTCTCTGCCTACTTGTGATCCCTCTCTCTGCCAAATAAATAAATAAATTTTTTAAAAAAGAACATTTTATTATAAAGTTGATAACTGCAAATTAACAAATAACAAAGCACTGTTTATTTAGTGGCCATGCATCATTCTAAGATTCAATATAATTAGGTAGGTATTAAGGTCTAGTTTATATTTTAACACTGACAAAAAAAAAAATGGCCTTTGAAAAAGAAGCTAAACAATCATATTACAAAAGTGAAAAAGTGTTTCCACACAAAACAAATCTATTCACTAAATATAACAATATAATACAAACACCAAGATTAGTGATACTTGGAAGACATTAATAAATGTTGGAATACGGCAATAAAATCAAACATTTTTGACACAACATTTTTGTAATTTTCAGTTGCTACTCTTATTCAAAGTGAAGCAAAACAAAAACTCCTCAAGTTTTAGAAAGAGTTACACTACAAATCAAGCAATAAATCTCCTACCCCTTGGAAGGACCGAGCAACTACTATTATAGAAGATGACACAGAAGTCATGTCTACTTTGGTCCTTTGCACACTGATTTTATTCCCAGCATGGAGTACAAAGCAAACAACAGTTGGAAGGGGGATCCTCAGAGAGAAGGCTAATAACCAGACTTTAAAATGTGAGGTTCTATCCTTTATTTGAATTGTCTAAGAGATTCCTAAAAGAAGACTCATTTTCAAGCTCAAGCTTGAATGTGCATTGGAAATAAATTATTTATTACTTCCTATCAAGCAATTTAAAACTAGCCTTAAATTCTTTAAAGATAGGGCCACCTGCATGGCTCAGTCAGTTAAGCAGCCAACTCTTGTTTTAGGCTCAGGTGGTGATCTCAGTCAGGTCCTGGGATGGAGCCCTGCATCTGGCTCCACATCCAGCAGGGAGCTGGCTTCATGTTCTCTCTCCCCCCCCTCCCTCTATCCCTCCCCACCTCAAATGAATAAATAAATCTTTTAAAAAATTCTTTAAAGTTTATGGCAGCAATGGTCACGGTCACCAAACTGTAGAAAGAACCAAGATGCCCTTCAATGGACGAATGGATAAGGAAGATGTGGTCCATATACACTATGGAGTATTATGCCTTCATCAGAAAGGACGAATACCCAGCTTTTGTAGCAACATGGATGGGACTGGAAGAGATTATGCTGAGTGAAATAAGTCAAGCAGAGAGAGTCAATTATCATATGGCTTCACTTATTTGTGGAGCATAACAAATAGCATGGAGGACATGGGGAGATAGAGAGGAGAAGGGAGTTGAGGGAAATTGGATGGGGAGGTGAACCATGAGAGACTATGGACTCTGAAAAACAACCTGAGGGTCTTGAAGGGGCGGGGGGGGGGAGGTTGGGGGAACCAGGTGGTGGGTATTAGAGAGGGTACGGATTGCATGGAGCACTGGGTGTGGTGCAAAAACAATGAATACTGTTACACTGAAAATAAATAAATACACACACACACATACACTTTCTGATTTAAAAAAAATAAATAAATGATAAAAAAAATCTTTAAAGATATTATTGGCAACATTCGGAAGGGAGAAAAAATACCAGTTTTATAAAAAAAAAAAAAGCAAAAAAGAAATTATTTTATTTTATTTTATTTGAGTTTTAATTTTAATTCTAGCGAAGAGAACAGTGTTATATTAGTTTTACACATACAATATAGTGATTCAGCACTTCCATACAACAGCTGGTGCTTATCGCAAGTGCTCTCCTTAATCCCCATCACCTATTTGACCCATCCCCTTATCCACTTCTCTGGCAACCAGTTTGTTCTCTTCAATTAAGAGTTTGTTTCTTGGTTTTTTTCTCTCTCTCTTTTTCTCTTGCTTATTTACTTTGTTTCTTAAAATCCACATATGAGTGAAACCATGCAGATTTGTCTTTCTCAGATTCATTTCACTTAGCATTATACTCTCGAGATAATCATCTGTGTTGTTATAGGTAGCAAGATTTCATTCTTTTTTTGCTGAATAATATTATTAAATATTTAATAATATAAATATTTAATACTATTTAGTAATATTTTTTAAGTTTTGAGGAACCTCTATACTCTATACTCCCTATACAGTATATTGTTTACACAGTAGCTGCACTAAATTCCATTCCCACCAACAGTGCAGGAAGACCCCTTTTGTCTACAGCGCTACCAATACCTGTTGTATCTTTTTTTTTTTAACCCTTCTAACAGGTGTGAGATGATATCTCATTGTGGTTTTGATTTACATTTTCCTGGTGGTGAGTGGCATTGAACATCTTTTCATGTGTCTATTAGCCATCTGGACATTTTTTTTGGAGAAATGGGTGTTCATACTTTCTGCCCAGTTTTAATTGCATTATTTCTTTTGGGGTAGGTTGAGTTTTACAAGTTCTCTATATATTTTGGATACTGACCTTTTATTAGATATCTCATTTGCAAATATGTTATCCCATTCTGTAGGTTGCCTTTAGTTTTGCTGATTACTTCCTCCACAATAAAAAGGAGAAGATTTTTATTTTGATGTAGTCTTGATAGTTTATTTTTGCTTTTGTTTCCCTTGTTTCAGGGGACCTATCTAGAAAAATGTTCATAAGGCCAATGTCAAAGGAGTTACTTTGTTCTCTTCTAGGATTTTTTTTTTTTTTTTTTGGTTTCAGGTCTGACACTTAGGTATTAATCCATTTGCATTTATTTTTGTGTACATGGTATAAGAAAGTGGTCCAGTTTCATCATTTTGCAAGTAGCTGTCTAGTTTTCCTAGCACCATTTGTTGAAGAGACTTTTTCCCACTGCATATTTTCCTGCTTTGTCAAATGCTAGTTGACCATATAATTGTGGGTTTATTTTTGGTTTGTTCCATTGACTTACATGTCTATCTTGTTCCAGTACCATACTGTCTTGATGACTGCAGCTTTGTAATAGAGCTTGAAGTCTGGAATTGTGATGCTTCCCACTGTGCTTTCCTTTTTCAATATTGCTTTTGTGGTTCCATACAGATTTGGGGATTGTTTGTTCTAGCTCTGTGAAAAGTATATTGGAACAGATTGTACTGAATATATAGATTGCTTTGGATACTATAGACATTTTAACAAAATTTGTTCTTTCAACCCACAAGCATGTAATGTCTTTATTTCTTTGTGTTGTCTTCAATTTCTTTCATCAGTGTTTTGTAGTTTTCAGAATATTGGTCTTTCATCTCTTTGGTGATGTTTATTCTTAGGTATCTTATTATTTTGGGTGTAATTGTAAGTGGGATTTGATTCCATAATTTATCTTCCTGCTGCTTCATTATTGGTATAAAGAATTGCAAGAGATTTCCATACATTGATTTTGTATCATGTGACTTTACTGAACATATTTAGAACTGTCTAGCAGTTTTTTGGTCTAGTCTTTTGGGTTTTCTTTATATAGTATCATGTCATCTACAAATAGTGAAAGTTTGACTTCTTCCTTGCCAATATGAATGCCTTTTCTTCCTTTTTATTGTTGGATTTCTATGGTTAAGAATTTCAGTACTATGTTGTGTGAAAGTGATAAGAGTAGACATCCTTGTTCCTTACTTTAAGGAAAAAACTGTTTTTCCCCACTAAGGATGATGTTAGCTGTTGGTTTTCATATATGGTACTTACTATGTTGAAGTTTGTTCTGTCTAAAGACCCTACTTTGTTGTGGGTTTTTATCCTGAATGGATGTACTTTGTCAGTTTGTTTGTTTTTTAACCTATTGAATGGTATGATCATATGATTCTCATCCTTTCTCTTATTGATTTGATGTATTCCATTGTTTAATTTGAATATATTGAATCATCTTTGTAAGGAATAAAGGCACTTGATCATGGTGAATAATTTTTTTTAAGGTATTGCTGGATTTGGTTTACTAGTATTTTGTTCAGAATTTTTAAATCTATTTTCATCAGAGTTATTAGCCTAGAGCTTTCTTTTCCTATGGTGTCTTTATCCAGTTTGGGTATCAGGATAATTCTGGCCTCATAGAATGAATTTGGAAGTTTTCTTTCTTTTTCTAGTTTTTGGAATAGTTTGTGAAGAATAGGTATTAACTCTTCTTTAAATATTTGGTACAAATTGCCTGTGAATCATGTAGTCCTGGACCTATGTTTTTTTGGGAGGTTTTGTTGTTGTTGTTGTTGTTGTTGTTATTACTAAGTCAATTCATTTGCTGGTAATCAATCTGTTCAAATTTTCTATTTCTTCCTGTTTCAGTCATCATAGGTTATATGTTTCTAAGACCTTTTCTAGATCTAGGACCCATTTCTTCTAGGTTGTTGTTCAATTTGTTGGCATATAGATTTTTATAATATAGTTATAAAATTGTTTACATTTCTGTGGTGTTAGTTGTTATTTCTCCTTTCTTGTTTGTAATATTATTGATTTGAGTCCTGGTCTTTTTTTTTTTTTTTTTTTTTTTTTTTGATAAGTCCTGCTATAGTTTTACCAATTTTATTTTATTATTTTTCAAAGAACTAGCTCCTGGTTTTATTGATATATTCTGTTGGATTTTTTTTTTTTTTTTTTTTTAGTGTTTATAAAATTTATGTCTGCTCAAATATTTATTATTTCCTCTCTTCTTTTGGCTTTAGGCTTTTCTTGTAGTTCTTTTTCTAGCTCCTTTAGGTATAAGATTAGGCTGTTTATTTGAGGTGGGTTTTTTGTTTTTGTTTTTGTTTTGCTTTTTGGGGTAGGCCTGTATTGCTATGTATTTCCTTCTTAGGACTGCTTTTCCTGCATCTCAAAGATTCTGAACCAACATGTTTTCATTTTCATTTGTTTCCATGTGTTTCTTTATTTCTTCTTTTATTCCCTGGTGGACCTATTCACTCTTTAGTAGCATGCTATTTTACTTCCATGCATTTTTGGTCTTTTCAGATATTTGTTTCTAGTTTAATAGTATTGTAGTCAGAAAGTTACATGATATGATTTCAGTCTTTTTATATTTGTGGTGCCCCATTTCATGACCTAGTATGTGATCTAATCTGGAGAATGTTCCTTGTGCACTTGAAAAGAATGTGTATTCTGCCATCTTAAGAGGGAGTGTTCTGAATATATCTGATAAATCCATCTGGTCTAGGGTGTCATTCAAAGCCATTGTTCCCTTGTTGATTTTCTTTTAAGATGATCTGTCCATTGATGTAAGTGAGATGTTAAAGCCCCTACTATTACTTTATTATCATCAATTAGTTATTTATGTTGTTAATAACTATTTTATATATTGAGACACTCCTTTGTTGGAAGCACAGATATTTATAATTGTTATGTGTTCCTGTTGGGCTGTCCCCTTTACTATTTTTTTTCTCTTTACTATTATATAGTGACTTTCTCTGTCTCTTGTTACAGTCTTTATTTTAAAATCCACTTTGCCTGATATAAGTATTGCTACTCTGATTTCTTTTGACATTCATTTGCATAATACATGTTTCTCTATCCCCTCACTTTCAATCTGCAAGTATCTTTAGGTTTAAAATGAGTCTCTTGTAGGGAACAAATAGATGGGTCTTTTTTTATATACATTCACTCTATGTATTTTGATTGGAGTACTTAATTCATTTACATTCAAAGTAATTATTGATAGTTATGTATTTATTGCCATTTTATTACTAATTTTGTGGTTGTTTCTGAAGATTTTCTCTGATCCCTTCTTGTCTTTCTCTCTTTCATGGTTTCCTGGTTTTCTTTAGTGATATATTTGAACTTCTTTCTCTTTATTTTCTGCATATTAATTACTGGTTTTTGATTTGTGGTTACCATTATGTTTTTATATAACTTCTACATATAGCAGTCTGTAGTAAGCTGATGGTCATTTAAGTTTGAAACCATTCTTTACACCTCTCCTCCAGGTATTTTACATATATATCGTCATAGTTTACATCTTTTTATTTTGTTAGGTCCTTGACTAATTTTTTACAACAATATTCATTCTTACTCTTGTGTTTCCTACATTTATACTGTCACTTTTGGTCTTTCCTTTGTAGTCACAGAATCCCTTTTAGAATTTTTTGCATGGCTGGTGTAGAGGACCTGAACTCCTTCAGTTTTTCTTTGGGAAACTCTGTCTCTCCTTCTATTCTGAATGATTGCCTTGCTGGATAGAATAAACTTGGCTGCAGATTTTTCCCATTCAGCATTTTGAATATATGACACCACTCCTCTCTGGCTTAGCAAATTCCTGCCAAGAAGTTCCCTATTAGCTTTTTGGGATTTCACTTACATGTAAGTCTCTTTTTCATCTTGCTGCTTTTAATATTTTTTTCTTTATCACTATATTTTGCCATTTTAATTACAATATGTCTTGGTGCAGGTTTGCTTTTGTTGATTTTGTTGGAAATTCTGTGTGCATCCCAGATCTGAATATCTGTTTACTTCTCTAGATTTGGGAAGTTTTCAGCTATTATTTCCTCAAATATATTATTTGCCCCCATCTCTCTTTTCTCCTTCATTAACTCCTAAAATATGAATGTTATTACCTTTGATGGAGTCACTGAGTTCTAAGTCTATTCTTCTTTTATTTTGTTTTTAAGAATTTATTTATTTATTTAATATAGAGAGAGAGATATCACAAGTAGGCAGAGTCAGGAAAAGGAGATGCGGGGGTGAGGAAGCAGGCTCCCTGCTGAGCAGAGAGCCCAATGTGGGGCTTGATCCCAGGACCCTGAGATCATGACCTGAGCTGGAGGCAGAGGCTTAACCCACTGAGCCACCCAGGTGCCCCACTGAGTCTATTCTTGTTTTGCCTAATTCCTTTTTCTCTTTTTTGTTCAGCTTGATTACTTTACTTCACTTTCTAGGTCATTAATTCATTCCTCTGCTTCTTCCAGTCTGCTCTTCATTCCATCAAGCTTGTCTCTTATTTGATTTATTGACCCTTTTATCTCTGTTATGTTATTCCTTACCTGTGGGTTAATGATCTCACTGTAGCATTCTATTCTTTTCTCAAGTCCAGCAAGTATCTTTTTAATCATTACTTTAAATTCTCTATCATGCATACTATTTATATGCATTTTATTTAGATCTCTGGCATGGCCTCATCTCATTCTTTCATTTAGGACAAATTCCTCTGTCTTTTCATTTTCTCTAAGTCTCTGTGCCTACTTGTGTTAGAAAAGTCAGCTGTGTTAGAAAAGTCAGCTATATCTCCTACTTTAAAGGATAATGCCCTTATGAAGAAGAGGTTCTTTTGTGCCCTTTAGTGTAGTGTCCCTTATTCACCAGTGCCTGCTACATCAGGGAGTGTCTGTAATGAGTGCCACATGTGCTCCACTATTGTGCCTTGGATGCTTTATCCTTCAAACCAGTCATCTGCAGAGACTATCTTTGCCTGTTGTAGGAAGGATTTCATCCCTGGCCTAAATATGGCAAATTTCAACTAGGTCTGCTCTGGTCTGCTTGTGACATGAGGACCTGTGCCTCTGCTGCCAGAACCGATGCACTGTAAAACCTCTGGGTTATGTAGAGAGTATTAGCACTGTGCTGCTTCCTGGAGGTGGTTCTGTGCTTACGGTGAGGAGTGGGTAAGGGAAAAGACACTCTCTAATTCATTTTTCCTGGAGGGGTCTTTTCATGGATGCTGCCTCTCTGGGATGCCTTCTGAGATGACAGAATGACCTCACCACTGTGTGCCCTGGGCACTCTGATTCCGATTTTCACACTGTATGTCTATGGGCTGTTTGCCCTGCCTTCTCTCCAAGAGCAGCCCTAATGCTTATGGACTAACCCTGAGCCAAGCCCACTGACCTTTAAAACTCTGGGCTTTAAGCCTCACTGGTTGCAAAAACTTATGAAATCCAGCCCCTCTTATTTCCAAGCCAATTGCTATGGGAATTTGTTTTCTCCATGTGGTCTCCTGTGTGCTATTTTGTCTTTTGTCTTTCTCTATAACTGTGGCTCCCTCCCCTCATCTGTAGCCATGACCCATTTCTTTCCCAAACTGTATCTCCACACTTCCTACTTTCTTCAATATAGTCTCTTCTCTACCTTTAGTTTTGGAGTTTTTTCTACCAGTCATCAGATTGATTTCTGAGATTATTAGGATATTTTGATAGTTGTCTAGTTGTGTTCATGGGATAGGGTGAACCTAGGATCCTCCTACTCTGCTGCCATCTTCCTCTAAACCCCCCTGCCAAAAAACAAAACAAAACAAAACAAAAAAACAAACAAAAAGATAATTTTTAAATAACATTGCTAAAGGAACTGGGTTTGTATAAAGAAACACATTTTAAGACTGATACATATGCTGATACATTTGGGATAAAGTATACTGATGTCTGCAACTTATCTATGATGCATTAAGAAAAAAACAAGATGTACTAATGGATCAATAAAAGGATAGAGAGCTATAAACCAAATATAATAAAAAATTATAGAATCTAGTTGATCTGTTCATGCATATTCACTGTGAAATTCTTTCAACTTTTATGTATTTGAAAATTTTTATGATAAAATGAAGAGAAAAAATTTACTATTTACTGATTACATGACAAAATTATTGAAAACTTACTAACGCAAGAAAGGAAGATGAAAATAATACCCTTTTCATGCCAAAGCCACAAATAAATTCTGTATATAAACACAAATTTTCCTGAAACTAGTAAACTCACATTCATTGGAATACTTTCCATTGTGCCATACTTGAATAACTCACAAACTACAGATCATTTTAAATACAGGATTTGCAGAAGGAGGACAAGGAAACTAATGTTAGCTGCATAAAAAGAGAAATATTACTGGAATTTGTTGCAGTATTTTCTAAACAGCATGAAAAATAAGATAACTAAACCATTGGTCTCAAGCTGACTTTTTTGCGATTCTACATGAAAATGTTGTATCTGGGAAAATAAAAAATACTTTAAATCATGTCACAATAAAGATAAACAGAAGAATTGCTTCATTGACCAACTTTATACAGGAAGAAATACTACTAATAATGTATGGCATACACAAAAATTTTGCCCTTTCTCTCACATAATTGAGGACTGGTATATATGAATATTGTCACAGAATGGCATTTGTGTTATTGACGTTCTTGGTTTAAAGAACATAACAGGTAAACAGTCATCTTTTGCTATAGTTCTTAGATCAGACCTAGATCCAGTCTTACTGCTAAATCTTCCTAATTATCATCTCTGTACCCAAGATACCATATATGTTTTTCATGGGAATCATAAGAATCATTACCCATAAGAACCAAGTCTCATAGAATTACCTTGAAAATTGGTTTTGTGTTTTCAAAATTAGTCCTTTGCTAATTATCTGTTCCTGCACGCTCATTTGTATCAGCATAAGATTCCAATTCCTTAAAAATATCCACAAAATCTTGGCCAGGTGTTGCTCCATTTTTATTCCATAGATTAAAATTCAGAATTTCTACTTTTCAGCAACAGTAAGTGAAAAATAACACCTATAGTTAAATTGAGAATCCTTGACTGCTTTTAACATCAAATTTCTTGTTCATTATCTAAGTTTAGTGGAGGAATTCTTGAAGTCATCCTGCAGGGACCCAGATACTTTTGGCCCTATCAGAAGCTTTTACTGTTTTTAACCATGAGATACCATTGAATGTTCTTGTGAATGGTTCTTGAAGATACACTTTAGGGAACAGAATATTACTCATTTTTCACAGAGAGCACACATTTCCAAAGATTCCATTGTAAGGCCTGAATAAAGTATGGTACAAGTGCGTTGTTTAAAGACATGTTAAATTTAGTGCTGCTTTAAGTAGTAGATAGTTCTAAATAGTTTTAATGATTTTTAAAGTGTTTGTACCAATGTAATAAAGCTACTAAAAAACAATTTTGAACTAAGGTTTAAGGTATTACAGGCCAAAGGGGGGGAAAAAAATAGACATCATAAAGTAGATTGCTTTAATGTCCAGCCTCACCACCTATGACAGTTTTTATACCCTTATATTTTTCCCAATCACTAATAAACTTAAAAGCCCAATGACTTAAGGTTTGCTCATTATAAGTCAAATAAGCCTGTATATGATTGGAAATTCAAGACATTTAGCTGGAAATGTTTAAGACCTTTATAGAAATATTAAATGAATATCATTATCTGGTGTTTTTACCTGCCAGGATTCCAGGTTGGATAATACAATATTTCAGACATATTTTAAAATTGTTGTTCACTGAGTCCCAGTCTTTTATTTAATTAATCAATATAATATGCTTTGAACACAAAAATGTTCTGGTGAAACAAATTTGACATTATGACCTTCAGTTTAATATTCAAATATACAAGTTCTCAGGTAGAAATAGTAGTGGGTTCGCTTTTGTTTTTAACTAAACTAGGAGAAGCCTACAGTTAAGATAAGCCACCTCTCCTACCGGATGCATGTGATATAATTGGCAATAGTCTTGTCTGTTATCAACTTCCCACAGATTTACTTTTCATTTACAAAAATGTACTCAATGCCTCTGGGCATATCTATAAAACAGCAAACAAAGACAAATAAATGTTTATTTTTAAAGAAATTTGCATCAAATTTTAGCTTTTTGTACATTAGACTAAAAAAAAATCATCTTAATTTAAGCTGTTAAAAGAAGGAGAAGAAAGAGTTTCCTTTTATAACAAAGGATGGAGTACAAAACTTCAACTCTGTGCCTGGAAATTATGTGTTTTTTAATATAATAATTAATATTACTCTATGTATTAAAGCCAAATAATTAATATTACCATATATATTTAAGTCCAACTAATTTCTAACATATATATGCATATATACATATACATTTATGCATGTGTATGCATTTATAGAATGAATATATAAAGAATATAGTTGAACAAAAATAAATACCTGATATAAGAAGTTGTTTGTAATAAACATAGTAAAAGCCTTAGATCCTAATCACAAATTATCTGACAATATTTTTATTTGACCCAATGAACCCAATGAGCAGCTGTGGGAGCGGGAAGGGAATTGACGACATCTGGACTTAGTTATCATTGATAAGAAGGAAACACTGAAGAAGATGAAGTGTAATGGACTCTAGAGAAAGTACCAATGGCCTCTTGGAATAAATAATAAGGAAAGAGTACTAAAATGTGAGTGAAAAGTGATTTTGGAGAGAAAGAAAAAGAAGGAGAAATAAAAAGTACATTGACAGAATTTATGTACAAATTCTGTTCAAAACGACTGGAAACCTCAAGGAATATCATCCTGGGAAACAATACTGAAGAGGTGGAGAGATATGTCCAGAAAACTGTGTGGATGGTCAGGAACCTCTCCGGCAAGTGGACAGCACAGGCATAATTACTGATTTCCATGCTTCTTGAATGCTCAGAGCCTAGTACAGCATGAAACCACGGGTGCCCAGTAAATATGTTTGAGGAAAAACTAAGAGGAGGACAATAATTCTCACCATGAATCATGATTGACCTGTTCCTCATATGTCCTGGCTTTCATATGTCCTAATTTTCTACTTGGATATTGCCTTCATTGGATCATTTTGCAATTCAAAGTCACTCCACTAGAGGGAAAAATGGAAAAAGGTAATCCAGCGAAAATTAAATCAGTCATTAGGGCCAATTGTAAGCACTTATTCAAACATGTAATTATAGTGAGGGTTTTTGGACCAAGTAAATATCAGAATGTACAATATCATACTAATTCTAATTTATCTGATTCATGCAATTCCTGTTTCTCATCGCCGTACAATGAGAAGATTTGTGCTCATTTTAATCACAAAAATAAGAGGTATAACACTAGAGTGAAAAAAACTAAAGCACTTGCAGTAAGGGAAAAAAAGGCACTTCATTTTATTCCTACTATTCAATTATCAAATCATTTTTTTAAGTTAAAATTCCAATTTTTTTTCTATATATAGTGTAATCCTGTTGACTTGCTTCTAACAAGGGCCAATGGGAATACATGTTTTAATATATAAGTTAATGGGAATTGTTTCATTAAAAGAGAATGTATTTACAGGAAAACTGGGCCTTTGTCATCACATTTTGGGAGATACTAAGAAGTATGTGTTCTCTGCTTTTGCAGATATTACTATCTTATGAAGCTAGAGCTTACATATATGATAAAAAAGAACTGTGAGACTATAAAAAATTAAGCAGACTAGGTGTATGTACTGAAAGTAATAAAAGGGTTAAAAAGAGAAACATTTGTTTGGGTGGATGTAAGAAATATTTAATGCATAGTAAAAGTGTTTTATACATTAATAGTCAATATCCTGGTAATTAATGGGACACCAAAATGTCTAAAAATTGACTGACGTTTTTGTACAGCCTCACACAGATTAATGTATAGGTGAATGTTAACTTGCCAAGTTTTCAATAGGGAACTTTGAGTTCAATAGGGTCTTTTAAAGGCCAGAATTACTTGTATCATCTATCCAGAATATGTTTTATTTTAGATAAATTATATGGAACATTAAATTTGCTGTTAATTTTTAATTTGCCCTTAAAAGTTTCCATGGTAAATAGAGATAAAGGAGGAAGAAAAGGAAGAATGAAAGGTAGATGAAGGAAGGAAGGAAGGAAAGAGAAGCAAAAGAAAGGAAGAAAAAGAAGGAAAAAATAGTCTCAAGTTATAATTG
Organism: Mustela lutreola; assembly: GCF_030435805.1. Lineage (NCBI taxonomy): Eukaryota > Metazoa > Chordata > Mammalia > Carnivora > Mustelidae > Mustela > Mustela lutreola. Next base: position 110,921,828 of record NC_081295.1, read on the forward strand.
GAAACCATTTGGTCTATCTCTACCTTGAACAAGAGAGTATGCCTCAGTGCCTGGATTATACATGCTCCCAGATTTCTTCTTTAGAATGTGACAATTTTTCTGACAACTTTTATTTCCCTGGTTCCCATTTTAGTGTTCTACCCACTGTTTTAGTTTTTGTTTGTTTGTTTGTTTGTTTCTGCTATAACAACTTATCACAAATTCTGTGGTGTAAATATATGTACTATTTTACAGTTCTATAAATTGGCAATCTGAAATATGTTTTACTGGGCTAAAATCAAGGTACTTGTAAGTCTACATTAATTTTGGACATTCTAGGGGAGAATATATTTCTTTGACTTTTCCAGTTTCTAGAGACTGCTACATTGTTTGGCTCATGGCCCCATTCTTCCATCTTAAAGATCAGCAAAAGCAGGTTAAATTTATCTCATACTGCATCACTCTCCCTCTCCCATTGTTTTAAAGATTTTATTTATTTATTTATTTATTTATTTATGAGAGAGAGACAGAAATAGCAAGAGAGACCATGAGCATGTAGAAAAGGAGGAAGAGAAACAGACTCCCCCCTGAGCAGGGATCCCAATGTGAGAATTAATCCCAGGATCCCAGGATCATGACTTGAGACAAATGCAGACACTCACCTATTGAGCCACCCAGGAGCACTCTCCCTTTCCATTTTCAAGGATGATTGTGATTTCACTGATCCAGTCAGATAATCCAGGACAATATCCTTATCATAAAGTCAGATGATTAGCAACCTTAATTCTGTCTGCATCTTAATGCCTTTTTGTCATATAATGTAATATATTCATTTATACCAGGGATTAGTACCTTGGTATTTTGTTTGGGAGGGAGATATTATTCCACTTACAACATTTACCTTCTGTGATATGTTCTATTTTGTTATACTGCTCACCAAGTTTCAGCCTAGAACTCTTCCTATTGGCATTAGAGATATTTTGTTTCTCAAACTGTGTGACTTAATCAGTTAAATCTTTATATATCTCTGTTTTTCTCTATATCAGAATCCACAGAAAGAATTCCTCAAATATCTAATACATAATGCTAATCATAATAATCAATCTCTCATGAGAAATAATCACATTTATCACATGTTTTTATAATATACAAACCATGTTGCATAATACTAATTTCTACCATCAAAAAATTTAAATGGTTTTCAAAGCTAGCTGCCTAGGAAAATTACCGAAGTATATTTGGAAATCAAGATGCTTTGGTCCTGTTCAAGACTTAGTGAATCAAGGGGCACCTGGGTTGCTCAGTGGGATTAAAGCCTCTTCCTTCAGCTCAGGTCATGATCCCAGGGTCCTGCGATTGAGGTCCGCATCGGACTCTCTGCTCAGTGGGGAGCCTGAGCTTTTTCCTCTCTCTCTGCCTGCCTCTCTGCCTACTTGTGATCTGTCTGTCAAATAAATAAATAAAAATATAAAAAAAAACTTATTGAATCAAAATATCTATAGATGGAACCTGGATAATTTTTTAAATGTTCAAAATGTAATTCTATTATGCAGCAAGGTCTAGATTGCTATATTAATTATGGAGATATATCTTCAAATTAGATTTTTCTCTCTTCCTCACACTTGATTGATATTTTACCAAAGATTTGTGTGTAGAGACTTCCCACTATTATAATATGTGGATTCTACATATTTCCAAATATGCTATCTCACATTTAGACTTAATAAATGAATCTTGTTTTTTATAAATAGCACCAACACTCCTAACTCAAATATCCAAAAATAAAAACATAATTAATAAAAAGCAAATAGACAAAACAGTCTTAAAATTCCACAAATAATCATACAATTTGGTGTAGGATAAGGTTGATATATATCGACAGTAAAATGTAGGATCACGAGTGTTTTCATTATGTGTTTTCTGAATAGCTTTTCATTACCATGTGGCAGGTTTTGAATGTAGCTTTTGGGAAAACCTCTTAAGTGGTCATTGTAGAAAGAACTTAATGTTCTCATGACCCAAATTAAACCCTTTGTTGGACTGAATTGAGGAATACTTTTTCTTTAGGCTGCATTTCTAAAGCATGCGTGGTATTACATCTAACCTATATTTTACAGGAGTGTTGAGTTTCAAAGCTGAATTATTTCAAATATACTTTTATTTGCAATTACAAAATAAATGGTTTTAGAGTACATTTTATTTTTAAAAGGTCAGTCAGACAATAATATTTCAGTTCAGAGAAGATTTTGAGTTACTAAGGATTATCTTTCTTAACTAATTTTAATAACCATAATTATTATATGATACAATAGGGAAAACACACCAACAGTGATTATATTTTCTATGCATTCACATGTTAAGTAACCTATAATAAAGTGCCTACATTTTCTTCTTTGTCAAGCTAAAGTATTGTAGATTTTTACTGTGCTAACAGACCAAAATACTATTGATGAGTTACAAGATCTTTCTGAGGGCATAATTATATCTGACAATGTCTAAGTAGAATGAGGAAGAAACCACAATTTATATTGATTTTTTATGAAAGGGCAATCATGGTATTTTTTCATATGAAATGTTATGATTTTCTAGTGGCTATTACAAAGAAAATTAAGAGAATGGAGAAAGCTCACAGGATAGAATAGTAAACAAAGCGGAGATGTACAAATAGTGTAAGTCTTGATCGTAAAATGTCACAAAATCTAGAAGGATTTTTCAGAAATGTGGGGCAATTTGAGGGTTTCCTTTTAAAAACAAGTAATAACAATCTGGATTGACCCATTAACATGTGTTGGACAAAGAGAGCACTTTTGTGTTTCAGAGGTTATTCTTACCAATAGGTCCATACTGCTTTCAGAAATGTGAAAGACAAAAACTTACATTTATAGACAAACAGATTAAGTAGGAATACTTTATATTACTATGGAAGTACTGCAAGTTTCTATAAACAGATACTTCGCAGGTCTAGTTAAGTGTTTATATATAAATCAATATCTACTTGAATGAGAGTCTGAGCCTGAGGGGAAGAAGAGTCTAAACCTGAAATATGTGAAATCTCCACTTACTGAAAATGATTTGAAAATGGAGAAACTATTTAAAGTATTATAATACAATTCAATGGGAAATATTTAATTCATGTCCACTGGCAAAATTCTGATACCTCTGGATGTAGACTCTGATTATTTTATGAATATTACTGATAATGTTAATGTTGTGCTTTAAAAAAAATAAACAAGTGGAAGAGAGAGCTTAAAAAAATACTGTCATTAGACTTGGTAATTTCCTCATCTCAAGAAATATGCTCGGTTCAACTTGCAGACCTGTATAGATATCATGTAGGTCATTGTAATTTGGAGAGTAACAATAATTGAGAATTATACTTGACCTTAAAATATACAAAGCAGTTTTGTAATTCTATATATTAGTAAAAGATTATTTTAATTTGATCACTATATATAATCTAGAATCACTTCCGTAGTATTAAAAGTTAGTATTTAAAATTAATATTAAAATAATATTTATTTTATTTTAGAAATAAAATTAATTTTGTTTATTTTAGAAATAATTGTGTTATAACAATTGATTTTGAGAAATTAAATAATACAGGAAAAATATTCATCTTTATCTAAGAGATAGAGATAGATAGATAGATAAATATATCTTATAATAGATATGAATAAATTCAGCTCAAACTGATACCCAAGTTGAAACTTAACCACAACCTGATCAATATTCTAAACCTTCTAAAAAAGATTCTGTTCAATACTTGGATTCAAATCCTGACTCTTGCACAGAACTGCAGTGCAGTAGGCTGGCTTGTAAGATGTTCTCTACTGGTCTCCATCTCTGGTAGTCATGGCCTACGTAAAACCTTACTCTGGAACATGGGCTGGACCTAGTGACTTGCATCTAACCAATACAATACAGAAAAGGGGATGAGATGTCATCTCCATGATTAGGTTACAAAGGACTATCATTTCAGTTTGGCCTTCAGACCTTGTTTATTGCCTTCTCAACTTGCATGCTTTCATGAAACAAGTTGCCATGTGGAAGAGGCCCATGTGGAAAATAACTGAAGCTGAATTTTAGCCAACTGCAGCCTGCAAAGGGACTATGTTACCATCAGCAACTGAATGAATGTAAAAGCAGGTATTTCTCCATTTGATCCTTTATTTTTTTTATTATTATTATTTTTTTTTAGATTTTATTTATTTATTTGACAGAGAGAAATCACAAGTAGATGGAGAGGCAGGCAGAGAGAGAGAGGGAAGCAGGCTCTCTGCTGAGCAGAGAGCCCAATGCGGGACTCGATCCCAGGACTCTGAGATCATGACCTGAGCCGAAGGCAGCGGCTTAACCCACTGAGCCACCCAGGCGCCCCCCATTTGATCCTTTAAATGACATTGTAGCCCTCAGGCCAAACCTCCAGTGCAGCTTTTTGAGAGACCCTGAAACAGAGGACCTAACCAAGGTGTGGCCAGACTCCTGACCCACAGAAATTGTTCATTAATAAATTGGTGTTATGTTAAACCACTAAGTTTTGGAGTAATTTGTTACATAGCAATAGATAACAGATGTATGGAATGTGGTCATTAACAAATTTCTTAATTTCTGATGATAAGAGTAACCATCCCATCCATGAAAAGCACTTCAGTATTTAGTGGGTATCTTATGAATGGTAGCAAGTCTTAAGGAATATAGCAGGGCCCAATAAATAATCCATATCTTCTCTGACTGAATTCTGAAACAATTTAGAAATAGGTCAGGAAACGGCAGATGTAGGGGGAAAGAAAGTCTTAATATAGATAAAGCTGATTATGAAACATTATAATTTAAATCTATATAAGTAGACTTAAAAAATATTGACTCAGATTTAAACAGAATTTTGCAACCAGTAATAATAGCACCAGACCTAATAAACCCTCTTCACATGAGAGGTTTACTTCTGTAAAAGTGATATCCTCGAGAAACATAACAGTATTTGTGTTGCTTACATATAGAATTCCCAGGAAAAAAAGAGAAGAGAGGACAGAGTTGATCTGCGTGTGTTCAATCTTTCCTTCTAAACCCATCAATCCGCTTAAGTCACTCCAATAAGCAATAAGTCACAACAATAGAATAAACGAGAAGACAGAAAACAAGGAAAGGCCTCAAGGGTATGCCAATAAACATCCTTTCACGGAAACATCAAGAACAGCTAGTAGAAGTGTTAGGGTAGATATGTAGTAGTAGTAGTAGTAGTAGTAGTAGTGGTAGTAATGGTGGTAGTGGCAGTAGTGGCATTATTAGTATCTACTTGATGGTGTTGGTAAAACCTGTTAATGGAAATTGGCATTTCAGTGTATTTGTAGAGAAACATGTACTAAAAATGAACAGCATTTCATGTTTTCCCTTGGTAAACTTCACACATACTAAGAAATCTTACAATCTTAATTTGGATTACTGTGTAGATGCATCTATGAACAAAGTATAGTCAGTAGCCATCAATGCCATAAACACTTATTATAAACTATTTATTAAGATGGTAAATTAATGTTGTGTTTTTTATGCATGTCTTCTAGCTATCGTTGAGTTTGTCATTTCAGACTGCACTAAGGGAGTCCAATTTCTAAGATTAACAGATGCTTATTATAGAGGCAGATCACGCTGTATACATGGTGATAATACCAATATGCTGCCATCCTGTGGATACTTGTCTAGGTAGCCAACTGAATATCCCTCCACTATGCTCTCTTCAAATTGCAATAAGTGTTAGTAATCCATATAAGTCACCTGGATTAGTTTGAGAGTATTTATCAGTAGTACTATAGCCTTTAACTTATATATTTGCTTTGTTCCACTTAAGCCATTCAACTTTACTGAACTTAGACTTAAACATAAGCCCTGGTGACAGAAAAACAGAAATTTCTGGGACATTAATATGAAATCAAGTAGCCCAGATCATAGAATATCAAGACAATCTAAATACTAGAAAATTACTGGAAGATTTTACCTAGATAATAGTGATTACCTGGTATAAGTCAGAGAGTAATATTGTTATGTTTCATAGAAGTCAGTCTCACATTGACAGATTTTTATGTATGGTCATTGACCTTAAAGATTAATTATAAACACCTTGAGGAAAGATCTATGAATTCTTATGCTTTTATAGATTCTGAAATGGAGTTTCATTATTAATTGTGATGATGCTGATAAAAAGAAAATTCTCAGACTGTAGGTTTAAAAGAGACAGAAATTTCCAAATTCACAAATAAAAATATGGCACTGAAATAAAATGCAATAATGTACAAGAAAAACTAGCATTTGATTATGCCATTTATTATATTTTTCCTGAAAAAAATTAAAAACAAAATCTCCAGTAAATGGAAGCATTTTCAATGTAAGTACTGTGTTGTTCCTTCCTGGTGTCTCTCATGCCTACAGAATTATGTGGGTTAAAATCTTTAGTGATAAGAGATATGCTTTCTTAATTTGAGCTGAGCATAATAATTTTTTTCATTTTTCTTTCCAGACATCTTTTGCCAAGCTAGTTTTTCACATATAACTCTAAAATACAAGAAAAATATTTAATAAGGAAATTATTTACTTTTAAAATCTTCCATTTTAAAAGTGATATTAACTTCCAAAAATGAAAATGATAAGGTTACTATAGCTCAAGTATAAATAGAGAATTCAGATGCAGGATAAAAAGTATGAAAAACTTGAAAGCGTTGAGCAGGAAACTGCAAAAATGAATAACTTTTGGAAAATAAGGTCAATGGGAAAAAGTTCAAAAACCTGACAGTTTTAACCAACCTGAGACAAAGAAAGCACAATTTTCCTCTACAACTTATTTCTCCAACTACTTTGCTAATTCTCATTCTTAAAGAATTCACTGAAGAAAAAATTCACACTGAGAGAACAAGAAGAGAATGTTCACAATGAAGAATAAAGGAGTTCAATTTGCCTGAACAAGAAAAATCAATCAATTTGGTGGGAGAGATAAAGTAAGGGAAAATGAATCTGAACTATTAGGGAAGACCAGCTCTCTTAAGAAAGTTGGCATATGATATTCAGGTATGAGGTTAAACATTACCATTTCTAAAGGATTCTTAAGGACAGAAAGGTCACTGACAAAACAGCCCAACAAGTTTCAATAACCAATAAAGCTTGGAGTGTCAACTCTGCTCATACAGACTGATACTAAGAGGAGCTAAGGGAAGGGATTTTCAGTTGCTTTCCAGTCTAAATGGATAACTGAAGTTGAAGGACGAAGGCAGTCTTAGGAACAGTCACATGCATTAAGATCTGAACCTATAACTTAGAACCTAAGATAAGATGGGAGAGATGAGTGCTATTCAAAGGGGATGAAGGCCCACACTTAAAGAATACCACATGCCCTACCTTTCAGTAAAGGACTCCTAAATTTGTCTACACTGGGTTCCCAGTGACTGGTGGACTTGGCAAGGCTGCACACAGAGGTAGTTCATTAGAATCCTAAGGGAAGGCAGAGTCTGACACAGATTTTCATTAGAAAATTCATCTCAAACACCTTCATCAGTTCTCTGAAATAGCTGTATCTTAGTACTGTAGTGAAACACTAGACTAAGTTTTTAAATCCTCTTTCTATAGTCTAATAATGGGCACTAGTGCTCAGAATTATAATAACAACACTGAGGAAACAATAACATCTTCATATTTGCCTTTTGTTACGTATACTATTTTTCTATTTTATATTTCTTTTCACTGTAACAGAATTCATTGTTTTTGCACCACACCCAGTTCTCCATGCAATATGTGCCCTCCTTAATACCCACCACCTAGCTCCTCCAACCTCCCACCCCCCGCCCCTTCAAAACCCTCAGATTATTTTTCAGAGTCCACAGTCTCTCATGGTTCACCTCCCCTTCCAATCTCCATCTCCCTATGTCCTCCATGTTATTTGTTATGCTCCACAAATAAGTGAAACCATATGATAATTGACTCTCTCTGCTTGACTTATTTCATTCAGCATAATCTCTTCCAGTCCTGGCCATGTTGATACAAAAGTTGGGTATTCATCCTTTCTGATGGAGGCATAATACTGCACAGAGTATATGGACCACATCTTCCTTATCTATTCGTCCACTGAAGGGCATCTTGGTTCTTTCCACAGTTTGGCAACCGTGGCCATTGCTGCTATAAACATTGGGGTACAGATGGCTCTTCTTTTCACTACATCTGTATCTTTGGGGTAAATACCCAGTAGTACAATTGCAGGGTCATAGGGAAGCTCTATTTTTAATTTCTTAAGGAATCTCCACACTTTTTTCCAAAGTGGCTGCACCAACTTGCATTCCCACCAACAGTGTAAGAGGGTCTTCTCCACATCCTCTCCAACACTATTTTTAAAGCAAGATATGGGAATCCTAAAGATACATCCAAAAGTCGTTACAAATTAATTATAGTTGACCAGAAACTATTTAACCACATTACTTTAAATTTGTGGAGAGTTTACAGTAAAAGTTAATCATGTTACCCTTTCTCTGCATTCTCTCCAACATCTGTCATTTCTTGACTTGTTAATTTTAGCCAATCTGATTGGTGTGAGGTGGTAACTCGTGGTTTTTATTTGTATACTGTTGGTGGGAATGCAAGCTGGTGCAACCACCAGCATGGAGGTTCCTCAAAAAGTTGAAAACGGAGCTACCCTATGACCCAGCAATTGCACTACTAAGTATTTACCCTAAAGATACAAATGCAGTGATCCGAAGGGGCACATGCACCCAAATGTTTATAGCAGCAATGTCCAGAGTAGCCAAACTATGGAAAGAATCTAGATGCCCATCAACAGTGGAATGGATAAAGAAGATGTGAGATACACACACACACACACACACACACACACACACACAATGGAATACTATGAAGCTATCAAAAGAAACGAAATCTTGCCATTTGCAACAACATGGATGGAACTAGAAGGTGTTATGCTGAGCGAAATAAGTCAGTCAGAGAAAGACAATTTTCATATTACCTCCCTGATATGAGGAATTTGAGAGGCAGGGAAGGGAAGGTGGGGTAGGGAAGGAAAAAATGAAACAAGATAGGATCAGGAGGGATACAAACCATAAGAGACTCCTAATCTTACAAAACAAACTGAGGGTTGCTGCGGGTGGTGTGGTGTGGAGAGGGTGGCTGGGTTATGGACATCGGGGAGGGTATGTGATATGGTGAGTGCTGTGAAGTGTGTAAGTCTGATAATTCACAAACTTGTACCCCTGGGGCAAATAACATATTATATGTTAATAAAAATAATCAGTTAAAAAAAAAAGGTAAACATGTTACTTAGTAGTTAGGAGAGACCTGCAGAATCTTACAGATAGACTTTTAGACTTTAAAGTGGAATTTTTGTTTAAAGTGAAAAAGAAAACAGATTATATCAAATTTTTCAGCCTGTCTTTGCAGTGTAATATGGATTATAATTCATTATAGTTTAAATAATGTAATTTACAGTAAATAGAACAAAAAGCATTGTTTTCCTCTTTATCAACTTCAAAAGGCATTTCCTTGTCATATCTTCTATTTATAGATAGAGGTGATAGATCCTCTAGCTATTGTTTTTTTTTTCATATAAAATAAATTTAAATTATTTTTCAAATGTAAATTCTCAAATGTACAATGTATTCATTTAAATGGATGCACATACCTGAGATGAAAAATATCTGGAATGAAACATTCATTAAAATTCAATGGACTAACTTGATTTAAGAACTAAAGAACAGACTGCACTTCATCCTGTTATAATGTTTACAAAGTGTTTCTTTAAAGCTCAATAGCATCTGTTGAGTGATTATGAGGCATTTCATATCTTTCCTAAGAATTATACCAAGAAAAAAAGGAATATATTTTATTTTTGTGGAAGTGTTTTGGCAGTATATATCGATAGATAAGTACATAGAAGGTACATTATAAGCTTCAGCAAAGATGAATTTGTCCGTGTTCTTGGTTTCACACAACTAAAACTGATGTAGGTTACTGGGACCAGGAAGGAAAATAATTGGAAAGCTACCAGAAGGCAGACAGAATCATCCAGAATACTGGAGAACTCTGCTTGTACTAAGACTTCTACAGTACAATTGTGGCTACAACCGTAATAAATTCTAACCTACTCCCTGATTCTTTGTGTCATTGAACCAGTTAAAGATCCAGGTGGTAGAACTGAATTGTCTCAGTTTGACTAACTGTCCAGCACTAAGTACCAAGGGTTAGACAAAACCAGTAGATATATTTCAAGCCTGCAGTGGAAGCTAGAATCTTGCCTGTCATGAGACTTACAGAATAGCTTACTTTCAACTTAGGAAAGGGTCTCAGATGCCATATTGTCCCCTAGAAGAAATATGGCTGCTGAAGTATATAAGGTTGAAACTATTAATGAATGTGAATTACAAATATATGTATACACACAAATATATATATATATATATATATATATATATATATATATATACACTAAACATTTATAAAGAAATGATTGTTAGGGTACCTGGGTGGCTCAGTGGTTAAGCCTCTGCTTTGGCTCGGGTCATGATCCTGGAGTCCTAGGATCGAGCCCTGCATCAGGCTCTCTGCTCAGCGGGGAGCCATCCCCACCTCTCTCTCTGCCTGCCTCTCTGCCTACTTTTGATCTCTGTCTGTGTCAAACAAACAAATACAATCTTAAAAAAAAAAAAAAGAAAAGAAAGAAAAAAATGAATGTTATTCTTCAACTGTATCTCCTAATAAGGCTGTCTTTACAAAAATTTTCTTTGCAACTTATACATAGCTTTATAACAAAGTGTACCAAAACACATGTGTATCTATAACTTTATGTATTTTATATTTCACTGGCTGTAGGTCGAGTAGATACTTCAGTTCCTGGATCATTTATTAAACAGATTTTAATGATCCTTTTGGGCTAATTATTGTTTCTGTGTTTTATTTTAATAGTTATATGACAGCAAAGGTGGAAGAGTATACAACAAATTGTTTTTGAATAGATTCTGTTCCATGATGTTATTGACAGTATTAAATAATTAAAATATTTAAACTTTGAAAACTATCAGAAATTATCTAAAATGAGGTAAATTTTCTTTGGAGGCTAATTTATTGTGAAGAGTCCCCTCAGGATGATGTTCTTCTTACAGAAGACCTTTTTTCTCAGTGAGAAATTATATATAGTGGTATAATAAAGAAACAATATTAGTCTTAAAACAACATGCATAATAAAAGAATTGTCTGAATTTGACATTGGCATTGTATTGCTAGTATAGACAATGTTATATTGTATTAACAAACTGACCCCTATAGTTTCTCTGGCTTACCAGAACAAACATTTGTCTGTACTTGGGCTAGAGGCTAACCTGGTGATTGGTGTGGTTTTGCAGGAAAAGTCTGCATTTTCTATAGTTTCTTGAGATCTCAGACTGATAGAAGCATCATCATCTACGGCTGTATTTCTTGCACTATATAACCTCTTCAGTTCTCACAAAATAAGTACAATAAGACTGAAGAATTGTACATAAGTTTGGTACTGCTTCAGCCTAGAAATGACATGAGCCATTCTTAAGTATCCTTGGTCAACACAATCAGGTGGCTCTGTAAGTAGGGATGGGAAATAAAGAGGAGTAGATGGCGCATTTGGTGAATATTTTTGTCTCTGCCACAGGCAATTTTATGTTGCCTTTATCATGTGATGTTATTTATTTTTTTTTTACTTTTAAAGCCAACAAATTTGATTTTCCCTGAACTGGATGCCTTTTTGGCATATATAATTTTAGATATATAGATATAGACATATCTATAGATGATATCTATATAGGTGATATCTATATCTATGTCTATATCTATATTTATATCTATATCTATATATCACAGACCAAGAATAAAATAGACAATAAGAAAGGAGCTTAATAAATTCAGAATATATATACACAAAAAATCAAAAGCAATATTTTTAAACTGAAGACCTTTGCTTGATGGTTCTTTTTCCCTCCCCCTCATTTTCACACAGTCTGTTCTTTTTTCTAATTATATAGAGTATAAACCAAAACTTGAACATACAGAAAAAGCACATTTTTTATGCAAAGCATAAATGCCTGTTGAAAGTGACCAAGGTACTTTAAAACATGGGAAAAGATACTCAAATAAATAAATAAATAAATTAGATGCAAATGAATTGACTTCAGTTTAAAAAACACTCCCAAACTTACATGCATATACACCTATATATGGTGCATATGGAGCATTGTGTATGAGAGGGTAGGGGAGAAAGAGAGAGACTGATTTTCTACGTTCCTGAAAATGTTTCAAGCTTCTAAATTCTTTAAAAAATACAAAATTTCCAAAAGAAACACATTTTAAAATGCAAGAAGCTAGTATTTTTAAAACAAATACCACACATTGTGGTGTAATGTACACACACACACACACATAAATATAAATATGCATATACACCATAGTTCTTTCAAATTATTTATGATCTAATATAATAATAAATAAAACTTATAAGATATGTGTGGAAAAGAATTGACTTTGTCTCCTAAGAGAACAAACAAATGTGTAAAAGTGAGAAATTCTGGTTTCTTTGATTCCATTTGACTTATATGCAGATTACTTCTGGGTGATTTGTTTCTGTTAAAGAAATTGGGGCTCTATCAAGGAAGGAATTGTTGGCTAGACTTAAGCAGAAACTTCATGGAGGTTCATATGAAGACAGATACATATTAGGAAGATTTATTTGACATCCTCTATAAGACTAACAATGATCTTGCAATGAGTTATTGATGCAACCTAGGCAAAAGCAGTGAGGGCTTGATCAACTTTATAGCATTGCCAATGGAAAGAAGGTAATGGTTAGGAGAAAAAGTCGTCAATAGAATAAACAACAGGACAACTGAGGTGTGGGAGAATCAGGATGCTTCATTTTTCAGGACTATGTAGCTGGAAATGTTGAGCACAAAGGGCGATAATAAGATAATGAAGTTCTTGGGGGTGGGGAAATATGGATAGGAGGAGGAAAAACTCTAAGGGAGATAATGCAATAGAGTTCAGATTTAAGTCAGTCTGTCTGGTAGTGGCAATTCATATTATAAAAGATGTTTTCAGAGAATAGAACTTAATGAGGAGACAGAAGACACTATAATGAAATCATAGGAAATGCCACAGTATGTGGAATATAAGAAAAAGCAGTCTTTAAAGAAGCAATTAACTTGGGGAACTGACATAGGTTCTATGACCCTCACTTTCCTGATCTGTGGTAATAATTTCTAATCTGAAAGATTGTCATTAGGACTAAATGTAATAAAAAATGTAGAGATCCTAGCAGAATCATTAGCACACAATGTCTTATGGTTATTGTTTTCATAAGAAGAAAAAAATTATTTGTAGCAGAAGCCGGAATAAAAGAATGTTTCAAGAAATTGCACGGGATTGTATGAATAAATGTGTGATTTAAATAAAAAGTATATTTAAATGTATAAATATGGAAGAATTAATTACCTTGTGAAGAACATTTAATAAAACAGGTAGAAAAAGATGCCAGACAGCCAGGGAATAAAAAGAAAGTGATTTCTGAGACAGTGAAGGCCATAAATATAAATTACCCTCTAAAATACATAGACTGTGAAGGAAGGAAGGGTTTAGATTGTGGTGAAAGCATATAGTAGTTTTGAAGGAAGGTAGTTTTTTTTGTTTATTTGTTTGTTTATGCTATTCACTATGCATGAAAGGAACATGTTTCCCTTTAATGTAGTTTATTATTGTGCCACTACCATACTGTTTTGATCACTCAAGCTCTCAAATATAACTTGAAATCTGGAATTATGTTATCTCCAGTTCTGTTTTTTTTTTTTTTTTTCAGGATTGCTTTGGTATTTGAGGTCTTTTTGGTTCTACAAATTTTAGGATTATTTGTTCTAGTTCTGTGAAAAATGCTGTTGGTATGTGATAGGGATTGCATTAAATATGTAAATCATTTGGCGTGAGTATAGACATTTTAACAATGTTTGTTCTTCAGATTCATGAGTATGGAATGTCTTTTTCTTTTTGTCATCTCTAATTTCTTTCATCATTGTTTTATGGTTTCAGAGTTCAGGTCCTTCCCCTCTTTGATTAAGTTTATTCCTAGGTATCTTATTATTTTTTGTGCAATTGTAAGTGGATTTTTTCTTAATTTCTCTTTCTTATGCTTCATTATTAGTGTACAGAAATGTAATGGGTTTCTGTATATTGAAATGTATCCCGTAAACTTACTGAATTCATTTATGAGTTCTAGTAGTTTTTTGGTGGTCTTTAGGATCTTCTATACATCATATCATGTCATCTGCACATAGTGAAAGTTTAATTCTTCAATACCAATTTGGATGCATTTTATTCCTTTTTCTTGTCTGGTTGCTATGATTAGGCTTTCAGTGCCATGTTGAATAAAATTGGTGATAGTGGATATACTTCTTCCTGATCTTAGTGAAGGACTTAGTTTTCCCCCATTGAGTATACTATTCACTTCGGGTTTTTCATATAAGGACTTTAATATATTAATATGCTGAGGTATGTTTCTTCTAAACATGTTTTGCTTAGGGCTTTTATCATGAATGGCTGTTGTACTTTGTCAAATGCTTTTCCTGCATCCATTGAAGTTATATGTATGGGTTTTTTGTATCTTTTCTTGATGTGATGAATCACATTGACCCACTAGTGAATATTGAACCATACTTGCATCCTAGGGATAAGTATCACTCGATAATGGTGAATGACTTTTTTAATGTATTGTTGGATTTGATTTGCTAGTATTTTGTTGGGAATTTTTGCATCCATATTCATCAGGGATATTGGCCTGTGGTTCTCTCTCTCTCTCTCTCTCTCTTTTAACTTATTTTTAAGTATTTTATTTATTTATTTGAGACAGAGAATGATTGTGGGGAGGGGCAGACAGACAAGCACACTCTCCACTGAGCATGGAGCCCAACTCAGGGCTCTTTTTGTTTTGTTATTTGTTATTTATGTGTTTATTTGTCTGTTTGTTTTTTCCAACTCAGGGCTCTATGCAGGGCTCTGCACATGGTTCCATCTCAGGACCTTAAAATCATGACTGAGTTGAAGTCAGACACTCAACTGACTGAGCCATCCAAGTGCCCTGGTGGTGTGCCCTTTTTGTGGTGTCTTTGTTTGGCTTGATATCAGAGTAATTCTGACCTCATAGAATGTATTTGGAACTTCTTCTTTCTTTTCTATTTTTTTTAATTGTTTGAGAAGTTTAAAAGTTAACTCTTTAAATATTTGGTAGAATTCTCTTGTGAAGCCATCCGGTCCTGGACTTTTCTTTGTTGGGAGCTTTTTGACTACTAATTCAATTTCATTGTTGATAATCAGTCTACTCAACTTTTCTACTTCTTTCTGCTTCAGTTTTGATAGGTTTTATGTTTCTAGGAAGTCATTCATTTATTCTAGGTTTCCCAATTTGTTGGCATAAGATTTTTCATAATATCTTACAATCATTTATATTTCTGTAATGTCCATTGTTATTTCTTCCCTTTCATTTGTGAAAAGTCCTCTCTCTTTCTTTTTCTCTTTCTCTCTCTCTCTCTCTCTTTTTTTTTTTTTTTTAAATGACTCTGGCTACAGATTTATCAATTTGGTGGATCTTGCCAAAGAACCAGTGCCTGGTTTCTTTTATCTGTATTTTTGTTTCTTCAATTCTGTGTCATTTATTTTTGCTCTAATCTTTATTTTTTCCTTCCTTCTACTGGTTTGGAGTTTTGTTTGTTGGAGCTTTGTTTTTGTTTGATTTTTTTGTTGTTGTTCATTTTCTAACTCCTTAAGGTGTAAGGTTAGTTTGTATGTTTAAGATTTTTCTTGCTTCTTGATGTAGGCCTGTATTGCTATAAACTTCCATCTTAAAACAACTTTTACTGCATCCCAAAGATTTTGAACCATTTCATTTTCATTTTCATTTCTCTCCATGTATTTTTTTATTTCTTTTTTGATTTCTTGGTTGACCCATTCATTGTTTAGTGCCATGTTATTCACCTCTATATATTTTTGCTCTTTCCAGATTTTTTCTTGTGGTTCATTTCTAGTTTCATAGTGTTGTCATCAGAAAAGATGTATGGTATGACTTCAATCTTTTTTTAGTTTGTTAAGAGCTGTTTTTTGGCCCAATATATGATCTATTCTGGAGAAAGTACCATGTGCACTTGAAAAAAAAGTGTGTATTCTGTTTTAGGATGAATTTTTGTACTATATCTGCTAAGTACATACGTTGCAGTATGTCATTCAAAGCCACTATTTCCTTGTGAATTTTCTGTGTGTATGGTCTGGCTATTGATATAAATGGAGTGTGAAAGTCTCCTATTATTATTTTATTACTATCAATTAGTTCCTTTATGATTGTTATTAATTGTTTTATATATCTGGATGCTCCCATGTTGGCTGCATAAATATTTACAATAGATCAATTGAACTGGATAGACATCCCTGAAATAAATTCACAATTACAGGGTTAGTTAATCTTTGACAAAGGGGAAAAGAATATGCCATGGGAAAAAAATCTTTTCAACAAATGATGTTGGGAAAACTGGACAGAACACATAAAAGAATGAAAATGGACCATTTTGTTATACCATGCACAAAAATAAACTCAAAATGAATTAGAGACCTGAAACCATAAAAATCCTAGAAGAGAGCACAGGCATTAAATGTCGCTGACATTGCTTGTAACAACATTAACAACATTTTTCTAGATATGTCTCCTGAGGTAAAGGAAATAAAAACAAAAAAAAAGCTATTGGGACTACATCAAAATGCAAAGCTTCTGCACATCAAAGAAAACAATCTACTGAATGGGAGAAGAGATTTCCAAATGATATTTATGACAAAGGCTTAGTGCCCAGAATATATTAAGAACTTATAAAACACAACACTCAGAAAACAAATAATCCAATAAAAATGGGCAGAAGACATGAACAGACATTTCTCCAAACAAGACTTATGGATGGACAATAGACATGTGGAAAGAAGCTCAACATCACTCAACATCAGGGAAATACAAATCAAAACAACAATGATATATCACCTCACACTTGTCAGAATGGCTAAAATAAAAACTCAACAAGAAATATCAGCAAAGATATGGAGAAAAAGGAACACTTGTGCACAATTGTTGGGAAAACAAACTGGTGCAGACACTGTGAAGGATAATATGAAGTTTCCTCAAAAAAAAAAAAAAAAAGAAAGAAAGAAAGAAAAAATAGAACTACCCTATGATCTAGTAACTGCACTAATTGGATATTTGCCCAAAGAATACAAATTCAAAAAGATATATGTACCCTTATGTTTTTGCAGAATTATTTACAATAGCCAAACTAAGGAAGCAGCCCAAGTATCCATCAACAGAAGAGTGGATAAAGAAGTGAGATATATAGAGAGAGAATGGAATAGAATAGAATATTATTCAGCCACAAAAAGAATGAATCTTTCCATTTGCAACAAGAGGGTTGGAGCTAGAGCTAAGTGAAACAAGCCAGTCAGAGAAAGACAAATACCATATGACTTCAATCATATGTGGAGTTTAAGAAAGAAAACAAATGAACAAAGGGGAAAAAAGAGAGAGAGGTCAAAAAGCAGACTCAACTATAGAGAACAAATAGGTGGTTATCAGAGGGGAAATGGGTGTGGGAGATAGGTGAAATAGGTGAAGGGTATTAAGAGTCTACTTATCTTAATGACCACTGAGTATGGAATTGTTGAATCACATCCTATACATCTGAAACTAATATAACACTGTACATTAACTACACTAGAATTAAAATTTTAAAAAATGAAAAACAAATAAATAGTTGAGAAAGGATTTTCAATGTAATTAGGAAAAGTTAAAACTTGAGGAAGTAGGTCCTAGACACAGGAGTGAGCACTTGGCAAAAAGACACTTAACCTTGGCAAAACCTGAGGTGTACTTCTTGGAAGCAGCATGGACATTGGCATCAGACAGACCTGAGTTAGAATCCATACTCAGTCATTAGCTCAATATGTGAGATCTTCAGCAAGCTTCTAGAAATCTCTTGGCCAAATGTTCTCATCCATAAGATGGGAGCATGGCATTAACATCTACGGCTCTTTTCAGCACTGTGATAACAGTAGACTTTCAGCAAATCATTCCCTTCCTTTTCTAATCCTCCAGAGAAGCTGAGAAATGACCTATATCTATTGATAAAGATTAGTTTGGGTACATAAGGTAAGTGAAGAGGGCTCTGAACAGCTTTCATGGAGATTGTGGTGGCAAGGCAAAAAAAAAAAAAAAAAAAAAGAGATGAATAAAAGTAATAAGTGGCCAGATTTTATGAGAGTTCAGTTGAGATTAGAAAATTTGTAAATTCACTGAGAATTCACATTTTCATTGCTTATAAAAACCAAGCCTGGATATGGTCTTTTTAATGTCATCTTTACTACATTAAATAGATACTCAGTTTCCTGAAGAGTTAATAATGTATGAAACCCAGGAGTAGCCTAGACCCAGGAATATGCCTGCTCAAAGAGTGCATAACCAACAGTATATTGCTTTCTGTGAGCTGTTGCAGATAGGCCTTCCAGTAACCCTTAGGGATCCAAGTTCTATTTCAGATCATGAGTTTTAAATCATTCATCATTTCTCAAAAGAGCATGTGGCATCTCCCTGACCAGTGAGTCACATACACACTTACAGCTGGTTGACAGCACTTCATGTCTGAGTGTGAGAAATAAAAGCTATTTGGAAAGAAAATATGACTTTTCTCTCTCTAATGCTAAAAAATCCTAGATTTCCAGGGAAAAAAATACTATTTAGGCATCTATAATTGAATGTGAGAGGAATGTTCCCCATGTTTAATGAGGAGATGCAGCACAGCCCATGAAGACAAAGTTTGTTCTCTTAGGCCCCAATTGTTTCATTAATATTAACCAAGGTTTGCAAACCTCCTCAGGCAAGCATGTGTTGTAACTTGGAGAAGAGAAGCACATAATAACTCAGAGTCTACAAACTTATCTTCAGAAGTTAGAGGAATAATGGGGTCAGAGAAGTAGTGTTTGGCAGGTAAGGGAGAGGTTTTCTGCCACTGGGAAAATGTTGTTACTCTTCAGAGGAAAAATGTGGCTATGTTTACAATTGTGTAGCACTGACACAGAGTTAAATTTGTGTCATGCATTTTCGTTCTAGGGATTTGTTTTTTTAAAGGTAAGCAATGCAAGATATGGCATTTAAAATTAAGTGAAATAAAATTTTTATTTTAATTTTATATAATGTGTTCTATTTAAATGTTCATAATTTTAAAACAAAAAACAAAAGTAATGTTTAGATATATGCAGTTAACAGGATGACACTGGACGAATAATATAAATATCTAGCACTTATTCTGCTAATCGTTTAATATGTTATGTTATTTAATCCTTATGACAACCTATGGGATGGATTAGTTTCTGTATTTTAAAGATGAAGGGATTGAGGGTTAGTAAGGCAAATTAACTTCCTCACAATAAAAGTCACTGGAGCCTAGAGCCAAAGTCAAAGTCATGATCTCAACATATATTATGTAGGAGATATATATGTAATAATTATATCAAACACTTTTGATATTTGTGTCAAATACATGAAACAAATGTATACCAACATTTACAGTATTACATGACATACTATCCATTTGCTAATCCCCAAATTTCATTTTCTCTACAATGATCATGTTTTAAAGTTGGTGGAGATAAAATGAACACACTATCAAAAGGAACATCTTGTATTTTTGGCAAGATAGGTATGGCAACTATTTTAAAGAACAGAATTAAAAGTATTTGGAAAGTACAATTTTAATGTTCTGGAAATGTTCCATTTAACCTGAAGGAAGGTAAAATGTAAGCTTGCATTGACTTAAAATAGCTTTATTTTTGAGGAATTCAATTTATCTCTATGTTTGTCTCCTGTCTAAACAAGGCTTAATCTCCCTTCAGAATTGTACTGCTTTCAATAAACTAGCAGATAGTTCAGCTATGAAATTCTTCTATGATCAATCACAGTTATTTCTTACCAGATTTGTACTGATTTTATTCATTTTGCCATAATGTGTGTGTGTGTTTGGGGGAGGGGGAGTCAATAATACCATTAATGATGATAAGATGATGAGTCAAAGATGACTAGACTTGATTCACATTCACCAAAATCATGGGAATTTGATCTACTACCAAACATACTACTGTTTTATGGTGATACTCTTATCTAACTAAAGAATCAGGATATTTATGTCAACTTCCCAGTGCTTGTGCTTTGTATCTCTTGAAGACTACATGGGGGTGTGCCTGGGTGGCTCAGTCAGTTAAGTGTCTGCCTTCCGCTCAGGTCATGATCCTGGGGCCCTGGGATTAAGCTCACATCAGGGTACCTGATCAGTAGGGAGTTTGCTTCTCCCTTACCTTTTTCCCCTCCCCCACTCATGCTCTCTCTTGCTCATTCTCTCAAATAAATAAAATCTTCATTAAAAAAAAGACTACATGGGGGAAATTAAACTATTAATAACTTTATTAAACATTTATTAAATATTTTGTCAATTCCTAATATTTATATGTGGCTTGAAATGTTTAAAATTGGTACAAATTAATAGAGCAGTTCATGTTGGTTTGCAACCTTGGGAGCTTCCCAAATGAAATCTGAAAGTGGCCTCCGTACAGGGAGGGCAAAGAGACTGAAAAAAGAGTCAGATCACTCCAGTTTGGTAGGGTGCATATTTAATAAGTGACTCTTAATCTCACAAAACAAACTGAGGGTTGCTGGGGGGAGGGGGTTTGGGAGAAGGGGGTGGTATTATGGACATTGGGGAGGGTATGTACTTTGGTGAGTGCTGTGAAGTGTGTAAACCTGGTGATTCACAGACCTGTACCCCTGGGGATAAAAATATATGTTTATAAAAAATTAAAATAATTTTTAAAAAAATGAAGAGAATGTAGACATGAAGCTTCTCTTGCGTGGCTACCAGAAGAGGGGATATCTGCACCAATCAGCCAGGATCTTAAAAATTTATATAGAGACCCTAACTGGGCTCATTTATATATACTACTCCACTGATTTCAACAGCACATTGCCCTCTCAAGGCTTCGTCCTTAAGAATAACTCCCACTATGGGAACAGCGAGCAGAACATAACAGTCCAAGGACAGGGACGGAGTGAGAACCCTTGATTTATCCGGTCTAGCTCTCAGGTCAACCAGCAGTCATGACCTCTGAATGACCTTCTCCAACAGTTCAATAGAGAATCACTTATTTAACAACTATGTATTGAACTTCTATGTACTAAGAACTTATATTTCTCATATTTATTGTCTCACTTCAGAATATTGAATTTAGTTTCCCTTCACATTGCTTTACATTCTCATCATGTAGTCCTAGGCACAGGGTATTTACAAACACATAAATGTTATCTGATAGATGCCTTAAACTCAACCTCAATCTCATTAGCTCCACACTTATAAGTTGTTATTTAAGGTGGTCCCTTTTTTTCCTGAACATGTTTGATTTCACCTATTACAAAGTTTTGAAAAATTTTAACTGAATCTTAAGAGAACTTCCTTTTCATTTCAACTCCAGATTCTGGGTATATCTTTGTAAAACCAATGTGCTTTGATTACATGGGTTGCTGTTTGTGAATGATTGTGCCTGTTTTTCTTTCTTTTTTTTTTTTTTTTTTAAGATTTTTATTTTATTCATTTGACAGACAGAGATCACAGTAGGCAGAAAGGCAGACAGAGAAAGAGGAAGGGAGGCAGGCTCACTGCCAAGCAGAGAGCCCAACACGGGGCTTGATCCCAGGACCCCAGGATCACGAACCGAGCCAGAGGCAGAGGCCTTACCCCACTGAACCACTCAGGCGCCCATGTTTTTCTTTCTACAATTAAAAGAGTTTAAGAATTACCCCCAAAATGAATGAAGCAAGTGTATCAAGATTTGAGTGCAAAACAGGAATTTTTGAAGATAATCTATGTTTTATGTTGGTATGTAGCATATAGTTTAGGCATGGTTATCTTTGAAAAAAAAATCTATTTACAGACTTATGTTCCAGAAACATGATCATTAGAAATGTTTTATTAAAAAAATTAATTATGAAATCTGTTGCTTTGCATTTGGTCATCTTTTGTATTTAAAATATAATTTTCTTTAAAAGTGTTGCACTTTTTACAAGTAGATGCCCTGCTAATTAATACCATTTTTTTTTTTTACATAGTAGTTGTTACTTATGGATATTATAAGGCAAATAATTTTTCTGGAAAATGTTCAACTAAAAGTTCAATTATGTTAAGGAGATGTATGAGCCAGTTGGTTGGAATTGTGTAGAGATAAACTGCACTCTGAAAAAGGTGATTTAAATTCTTCACTTTCCTGGCTCTATGCAAGGTTTTAGAGGTACAGCATAATTCAGTATAAATGTGGAGATTAAATCTCCTGGTGGGGTCAAAAAATAAACAAGTTTTAAAGTAAATTAATTTAAAATCTATCAGCACAATGAAAAAATAATATAATGAGTAGAGAATGACTTAGCAGATCTGAGAATAGCAGGGCTTAGAATAGTTGAGTTAAAAAAATGATGAGCATACAGGTTTGCTATGTTGAGGAACAGAAAGCTAGGCAGTTTTGCTGGTAAACAAGTTGTTTTAATTCTCTGTGTTACAGAATAAAGTATCATAAACCTAATGTACTAAAATATCTTATAACTTAGAGTTCCTACAAATTGGGAAAAATACTTATCTGAGTCATTTGTGAGTCTGCAATAATTGTTTTGTCTGTGGCTGAGTTCTCATGTGAGAGCTCAACTGGGGAAGAGCCCATGACCAATCTCACTCAGATTGTTGTCAGAATTCATTTTCTTGCAGCCATAAGATTTACTTCAGCTTCCTTCTTCAAAACCACCAAGGATAAAAAGACTTCAGAGTGAGTCCACTAGCACAATGGATCCTTATTTAACATAACATTTTGTCATTTTCTATTGGTTAGAAGGAAGTCACCAATCCTGTAAACACTCAAAGATAGGTGAAGAGGGGGAGATTATGGAGGACAGACGCCCAGTTGTCTGTGTGACACATAGAGGATACAAAATATGATGGCTTTGAAGAAATGGTTGGAAGATAAATATATTGAGCTATGTCAGCAGTAGCAAAATATTTTATTTTTATTTTAAGAAGACTATGCAAGGTTTTTGGTAGGATTAGCCCTAACATTAGCACAATCTGATTAACCTTTTAAAAGATAACTCTAGGACATATAAAACTGGTGATTGAATAGTTCACTATATCTTACCCTCATATATTATGAGAGAAACCAAGTTGTAATTCAATTATTGGAGTATTTATATGAGGACAAACATAAAGAAATCTAATGAGTATTGATTGCTTGATAGGAGTCAGGTCCTATGTGTACTCTTCTATTTAGTCCTCACAGTTGCCTTACAAACTAAATACTATTATATCCTATTGTATGTAAGGTAATTGAAGCAAAAAAAAAAAAAAATGCTTTACCTAGTATTATAGGGTTAGTAACTGGCCATGCCGAGATTTAAATGTAAATTCGTATTTCTCTCTCAAACCCTGCTATTCCCAAGGAATCAAATTTGTTTGTTTTTTCTTTTTTTTAAATAAACATTGTATATAGTTAAGATGTGCAACATGGTGATTTGATATACATACACATAATGAAGTGATTACTACAGTCAAGCTAATCAACATATCTTCTTCTCACATAGTTACCACTTTTTGTGTGTGATGAGAGTACATGAAATCTACTTTCTAGCAAATTTCCAGTATTCAAATGAAATTATTCACAATAGCTAACATACTATAACTTACATCTCTAGGCTGATTTATTCTACATAACTGCAACTTTGTGCCATTTGACCAATATTTTCCCATTTCCTACACCTGTCTACTCTGGTAATCACCATTCTTTTTGCTTCTTGTAGGGTTTTTTTTTTTTTTCCTTTTCTTTGTTTTGTTTTGTTTTGTGTCTGGCTTACTTCACTAAAGATAATTTTCCCCAGGCTTATCCATGTTGTTGCAAATAACAATTTTTTTTTTTTTTTTTTTTTTTTTGGTCTTGTGCCTTTCTGGAACTTTATTTTGTTCATCACTTGAGGCAAACCTCATAAATAAAACCTTCCAGATCATAGGAGAAAAGGGAATACTACACAACTCATTTAATAAAATTAGCTTAAAGTTCATAACAAAACATGACAAAAGCAGTACAAGAAGTTAAGAGTGAGAGGACTTCCCCAAGGCCACACATTTAGAAACAACTGAAGCCAAGATTCAACTCCAAATTTTCTTTTTCCTTTTTTTTTTTTAATTTAAATTCAAATTACTTAACATAATATGTGTAGTATTGGTTTCAGGAGTAGAATTTAGTGATTTATCACTTACCTAAAACAACCAGTATTCATCACAGCAAGTACCTTCCTCAATGTCCATCACCCATCTAGTCTAACCCGTTACCCATTTCCCCTCCAATAACACTCAGTTTGTTCTCTGTAGTTAAGAGCCATTTGTGGCTTGCCTCCCTCTTTGTTTTAATCTTACTGCATTTTCCTTCCCTTCCCCCATGTTCATCTGTTTGATTTCTTAAATTCCACATATGAGTGAAATCATATATTTGTCTTACACTCTAGTTCCATCCATATCGTTGCAAATGGCAAAATTTAATTATCTTTAATAGCTGAGCCATATTCTGTTGTGTATATATGTATGTGTGTGTGTGTGTGTATTCTTTTTTAGATTCCACATATGAGTGAGATAATGTAGAAGTCGATCATATATACGCCACATCTTCTTTAGTTATTTATCTGTCAATGGACATTTGGGATCTTCCCATATTTTGGCTATTGTTGATAATGTTGCTATAAACATTGGGGTGCATTTGCCCTTTTGAATCACCATTTTTGTATCCTTTGGATAAATACCCAGTAGTGCAATTGCTAGATATGTTAGTTCTATTTTTAACTTTTTGAGGGTTCTCCATACTGTTTTCCAGAGTGGCTGTGCCAGTTTGCATTCCCACCAATAATGTGAGAGGGTTTCACTCTCTCTACATCCCTACCAACATCTGTTATTTCCTGAGTTGTTAACTTTAGCTATTCTGACAGTTGTGGTGTATCTCATTGTGGTTTTGCTTTGTATTTCTCTGATGATTAGTGATGTTGAGCATTTTTTCACCTTTTTTCATGTGTCTTTTGGTCATTTGTAAGGATTATCTTTTAAAGGCTGAAAATATTCAGGCTTTAAGTATATATATATATATATATATATATATATATATGACATTTTATTCTTTCATTCATATCTTGGCTATTATGAATAATGCTGCAATGAATATGGAAGTATAAATAATTCTTTGAGGTCTGATGTTACTTCTTTTGGAAATATACTGAAAAGAAAGATTTGGGAAATCATACAATACTTCTATTTCTAGTCTTTTGATCAGTCTCTATACTGTTTTTCATAATGGCTGTACCAATTTACAACAGTGTACCAATAGTATACAAGGGTTTCCTTGTCTCCATATCCTTGCCAACACTTAATTTTTTAAAAAAATAATAATGGAATATGATTTAATATAAATTAGCTTTCAATGCTTTCACAATCAATGTTTCTACCTCCACAAAAACTAAAAACTAGAGAAAGCTTTTGAAAAATACTGGGCAGTCTTAAGTGCATAATTATATAATTGTATCCAGGCTTTATTCAAAATGTATTGGAATTTTCTAAAAAGTTGATCATTTGTAAACTTCTATGATGCTGTGCCTATTTCAGTCACAGCATCTTCCTAATTGAAGATATACAATAGATGTTGAATGGTAGGAACTTACTGAAATTATACTTTTAATAATTTTAGCAAATTTAGGTACTTGTTAGGTCACCTATCACAATGTACTATTTTTAACAATAAAACATGTATGGGAATATTATTTATTTCCATTTTATCACACTAAATTTAATATAAATCATTAAAATATAATTAGGAACTTTTTCTGATACTCTTTAAAAGCAATGACATTATTGTCATATTATACTAAATATTATTTTTTAAACTTATGAAAAATATATGTTGTTTTCATTAACATATATAATGTTAATGGAAAAAAATGAGTCTATATATATTTAAGAGAATGGCCAGAGTACATATGTATATCTATATTTTAGAGAATGGCCAGTGTAATTATCTTCCACAGACACAAATTATTGATATATAATCAGTGTAGTGGAAATGATAATTACTAACATTCATTGAAGTTTTATTATGTGAGATATTGTGTTAAACATGTTTCATATATTTTATTATTAAATTCTCATAACCACCACAGGAATAAGTTATTATAATGGCTAAATTGTTTAAATAAGTCAGCCTAAAGCCCATAGATACTAAGGGAATGAATTAAAACATCATTCCTGGGTTTCTTAAGTATTATGTATGTAGCACCTATGTAGTTTAAGATGGATCATGAATAGTATAAAAAGATGATTATTGGCTGTGTGTGTGGCTCAGTCAGTTGGGCATCTGTGTTCTGCTCAGGTCATTATCCTGACGTTCTGGGATTGAGGCCTGTATTAGGCTTCTTGCTCAGTGGGGAGCCTGCTTCTCCCTCTCCTTCTCCCCCTGCTTGTGCTCTCTCTCTCTGTGTGTCAAATAAAATCTTTTTAAAAAGAGATGATTATTTCTATAACCTTCTTTGACTTAGGGCTCTATCCTGTTTGAGAAAAGTATTCTTAGGTGATCTGAGCAGTCAATATCCAAAAAAGCAAATATAGCCTGCCATGTATACTCCTCTATTTCTTCCCACAGCTGCCCTTAGCCAACACCACTAATTAACCAAAACTTGTTCACACCTAGGCCAGAAGGGAGTTTTAAACTCCTTTTGCATACAATGATAATGGAGTTTCAATCGCAAAACTAAATCAGTGTTGGCAAATGCAATAGAACCTATTGTCCCTTCTTGAATCAAATTGCAACTAAGTATCATTGTCCCCTATCAGCACAAAGCCATGGAATTTAGAAGAACTATTAAACCTTACAGAAATATACTAAAACCTCTATAGGAAAGATACTTCTCAGTGGCGGATGATGGTTTTATCTTTCCCAAATCTATCATTCTAATATTCTTTCATAGATATGGAAATTACTGGATATAAAAATTACAACTGATGAAAGGGAACTTCATTTGTTTTCAGTTACCGTGTAGATTTGAAGTGACTGAAGCACTTTTGACAAAGGATTAAAAACAACCTGTAGCAATATAATCCATATTTTCACCCTTGGAGAAATTTCAATCATCCAATTATTAAATAACCTAGTTACAGCTTCTCCATGTGCCTGTATATTATCAAACACAATACACAGG
Source organism: Mustela lutreola (assembly GCF_030435805.1). Classification (NCBI taxonomy): domain Eukaryota; kingdom Metazoa; phylum Chordata; class Mammalia; order Carnivora; family Mustelidae; genus Mustela; species Mustela lutreola. The sequence continues at coordinate 110,949,186 of NC_081295.1, forward strand.
AGTTACTTTTATATGTGTCCATCTTTTCACTCTCTTCATCTTTTAAATATTTTTAATGTAAAAGCTACAAAAATTGTCTAACATGTTTGCACAAATTTACATTTTAGAACTTGTATGTCTCCTTTTATTTGTATTCTTAAGAAGTGAATGTCATATCTTCAAATTAAAAAAATCAAGTGCCAAATAATTTTATTCAAGTTAATTTGATTTATTTTTGATTCACCAAATATTTATTAAACTTTTATTGCACTCCAAATTTCAGACACTAGACAGCTTGAAATGATAGAATTCAAGTTACTCTTTAAATTATATTCATTAATTTTTCTACCATTAACGTGAACCCAACAACTAAATGCTGCTGTTTTCTTGTCTTCAATTAAGCATGTCAGGAAGGCGTAGGATTTCTGTCTAATACTAACCTACACCAATCTAAAAGTACACAAAATATGTATAGATGAGAGCTTTGACAATGCTTTTCATCTATCCAATACAAGTGATGTTAAATACCAATAAGTTTTAATCAACATAATAATTTATTTAATTTGGACTGCTATTTTCTATGTGAAGGAATAATCTTTATTTCCAATATTTAATTTTAACATTTAAACTCATGAAATCTCCCTAGTCAAAGAACTTGCTACAAAGGATTGACATTGCTTAGTGCCATATGCCCTCATGTGCTTGGCTTATGAAATGCATAGCTTGAAGTCATCCAATCAAATACAGATCATGAGGTCACATTCTAATACAAAACCTAAAAATCTAAAAAAAAAATCACAATCCAATTATTTTTGCAATAATATAGACATACCAAAATATGAGGGAGAATGTTTTGTGTTATATATATTTACATAAATATACATACTTATGTGTATATATGTATACATATACAATATACACACTATGTAGTATATATGCATATAAGTTTTATATATTAATGTGTATTACATATTATAGTATATATAAAAATATAGTTATGCACAACCTCACATACATAATAGCTATCTTCCTGAAAATATATGTTTACACAATTCTAAATGATGAAATCGATAGTGATGATGATGATGAAGATGATGGAAAGAAGAGTTATATTTTTGAGCATGTACTATGTGCTGGTCACTTAATGAATCACTTCTCATTCATTATCTCCATAAGTCTTCACAACAATGAGAAATGCAATGTTATTATTCCCATTTTACAGAGGAAAAAATAAACTTCAGAGCAGTTAAGTTACTTAAGATCCCTGAGATAAAATCCTGCTAACTCCAGAAGTTTAAAATTACTTTATATTTAAGCTGGCTTTTCATCATTAGCTGTAGCACATCTTATGAAAGAGAAAATTATCATTATCAGAGAATGCTTCTTTGTGACAAAAGTCTTCTTGTAATAGAAATATAAACAATGTGCATTGTGTAGGCTGGAGCTTGTGTTGATGATAATGTGTCTGTTTTTCTTGTTTTGTTTTGTTTTGTTTTTCAATCTAGAGCTTGTAACAAGAAAGAATTCTTTTTAAGAGTCTATACTCAGCTGGATTCAAGTCTCGCTTTTGTAACTTTTTAACTGTGAGGTCTTACGTCAGTGACATATTCTGATTCTCCACATCCTGACATGTGAATTACAACAACTTGTAAAACCTGGTTTATAGAATGCCCTACTTATTAAGTGGAAAATTCTTAGCATAGGACCAGACATATTGTAAATATTAAAATGTGAGCTATTTTTGTTGTTGCTATTGTTGCATTGTTTGTTTTGTTTTTAGTAATTTTCCCATCAGTAAACAGGATGGACCTTTATTCATATTCAGGTTTTCTTGTTTTGTTTTGATTTGTTTTTCCTACATCTTAAGACTTTGTTGATGCTAATCAATTGCTAGAGGCTGGAATTAGAATAATGAAATGAAGAAACAAATCAATATTACTTTATATCAACAGAAAAAAGTTCCAATTACCTGCCATCATTGGCACACACAAGACAACAATGATATAAGAGAAAGATTTATATCTGAATCAGTTTTGTTTTCTACTCCATGAATTCTTAACTGTGACATCTAATGATTGGGGAAAAAAAAGTGTTAGGAGAAGAGTTATTAGCTACATATACTATTTGGAAAATGTGGATAATCAGCCATTCCCATTTCAAAAATTAATGTAAAATATAGAAAACTCAATCAAAGATTAATCATACCAGTTATTCTAAATTAAAACTAATTATACTTTCCAAGAGGCATCTATCTTTTCAGCAGTTAAAGTGCTAAACTATAGTTTTTAATAATAATGGTAATCTTGATTTGTTTTAATGAGCAAAACAGAATTTAAAAATCCCCTCTCCCAAATTTAAGTGAAATCCTCAAATAGACTTATTACTAATGTCTTAGATTGGCAAAATAATTTCTATTCCTCTATGACAGTAATGAGCCACATTCTATTATAACCATGTTACATCTCTTTAGAATCCTTGGCTATTTGTCTATACATTCTGTATTTCTTCAGCTCCATTTTTGTTGTTGTTGTTAACTATGTTTCTTTTAATTTTTTGGATAAGTAAAATTATATATTTAAAGTGTACAGCATGATGATTTGATATATGTACACATTGTGGAATGGTTCCTATAACCATGTCAATCAACATATTCATTGCCTCACATAGTTATTTTCCTGTTTTGTTTTGTTTTTGGTAAGAGTGCTTATAATCTTTCTTAGCAAATTTCAAATACACAAAAAGTAATATTAAGTATAGACACCATGTTGTATTAGATCTCCAGAAATTATTCCTCTTATAACTGAAGGCTTGCTGCCTTTGATCAACCTCTTCCCAGGTCACCTACTTCCCAGCCTTTGGCAACCACAATTCTACAGTTTTTATGAGTTCCATTTTTTTTTTTTAAGTTTCCACATATAAGTGATACCAAACAGTATTTGTCTTTCTCTAACTAGTTTATTTCACTTAGCATAATGCCCTGCAAGTCCATCCATATTTTTGCAAATGGCCAGATTTCCTTCTTTTTTGAGGCTGAATAATATTTCATTATCTATATCTACAACATTTTCTTAATCTATTTATTCACCCATGGACACTTAGATTGTATCCATACCTTGGATATGATGAATTATCCTACAGTGAACATGGGAGTATAGATATCTCTTTAAGATAATGATTTTGTTTTCTCTTTGAATATGTAGCCATAAGTGGTATTGCTGGATCATACAGGAGTTCTGTTTTTAACTTTTTTTTTTTTAAAGATTTTATTTATCCGATAGACAGAGATCACAAGCAGGCAGAGAGGCAGGCAGAGAGAGGAGGAAGCAGGCTCCCCACTGAGCAGAGAGCCCGATGTGGGGCTCGATCCCAGGACCCCAGGATCATGACCTGAGCTGAAGGCAGAGGCTTTAACCCCCTGAGGCACCCAGCGCCCTTGTTTTTAACTTCTTTAGGAAACTTCATACTGTTTCCCATAATGGCTGTAGCAATATATATTCCTATCAATACTGTTCATGGATTTCCTTTTCTCTACATCCTCACCAACACTAGTTAGCTCTTGTCTTTTTGATAATAGACATCCTGACAGGTGTGAGGTGATACCCTGTAGTTTTGATTTTTGAATCCCTGATGATTAATGAAGTTGAGCATCTTTTCATATACCTACTGGTTACCTGTATGGCGTCTTTGGGGAAATGTCTATTTAGGTCTTTAACTACTTTTTTTTTTCTGCTCCTTGACTATTTTTAATTGGGTTATTTGTTTGTTTGTTTGTTTATTGTTACAGAGTTGTATGAGCTCCTTATATTTTTAATAGAAACCCCTTATCAGATATATGGTTTACAGAATTTTCCTTCCACTTCATTCTCTCATTTATGCTGTACTCGTGCAATGCTAAATCACAAACCTTCTTTGTTAAAGGTAGATACTTCTCACAATTTAATCATGTTGTTTCTCTTAGCTGAAACAATTTTTGATCCCTACTTCATTTTATCTGTTGTACTCTTTTTATCCTTCAAAACACAGATGGATTATTCTTCTTTCTGATGTCTTTCCACACTCATGTAAAAGAGCTTACCATGCATTTCTTTGCAAAGCCACTGAGCTATTACTACACACATCTCAGTGCAGTGTATTTTTTTATTTGTTGATATTGAGACATAAGCCACATCTTTTTTTATTTGTGTTCCCTAGAAACCTATATGGTATAGTTATATAGTAAAAATCCTCATTTCTGCTATTGACCAGATCTCCCAGCTCTTTCCCTTTCAGTCACATGTTAAGTTTGCATTTCTTGGCCATCTTTTGTTTAGGTGGGGACACATTACTAGTTAAGGTCCAAGAATTGTGAACAAAATTACCTATATTGTGTCTTGGGAAGATCATACCTGAAGAAAAATTCTTCAGAGCACCATCATCATTTCCACACCTAGCAATGCTCTAAATGGTGGCTGATCCTTCAGCTTGGATTGAAAATGAGGAAAACATGGATCAGAAACAGCAGCTCACTTGAGGATGGATATGCAGCATGGATGAATAACTGGTATTTTAAGCTACTAAAAGTTTGGAGTTACTTTTTATGAAGAATCATCCAGCCTATCCCAACTAATAATAAGGTAGATTTTCAATACATTTTAACTAACTGTATAAATAAACCAACAGACATCTTATATATCTACAAATGTTATATTAAAATATCTGAAAAATATGTAAAATGATAATGTGGTAGGTTGAACTGTTTTACAGTTTATGTGGCTACAGTCCGTGCAAGAATCAATATGCTTTAGGAGACATCCTTTTAAGTTGTGAGGCCCAAATAAGAATCACAAAAAGACTATGAAATTTAAGTTTATTTAATTATATAGAAAATAAATCAGTGTACTGTATACTAATTGTAATATATATCATTTGATTACTATAAAAGGGATTTCATTTAAAGTAGTAATATTAGAAATATTTGTGGACCGATGACAAGCACCCTGATTTACCAACCTATCAACTATTTTTGTGAGGTGAACATCAAGTGAGTGTTGTGATATAAATTAAGGCCTATAAAATCTATTTTGGCTTTCATAGGAAAATCATACAGTTCTTTTCACCATTGTCTTATACCTGTGTTATGCTTCACAGTTTATAAAAAATTTCACCATCATCAGTATATTATTTTTGCATTTAGTCTAGAAAATGAGTATTAGTATTTTCCTTATCTCTATTTTGCAGTGAGTAAATAGAGGTGAGAGAAATTAACTATTTTGCCTAAGGTCCCATACACAAGCTCCAGGGAATAATGTAGGTCTTAGAGTATATGCTTGTTACTTTATAAAGATGGATTTCCAAATATTTAGTTCTAAGGTACAGCTTATTAAAATTAATGTTCAGGCCTGGAAACAAAACTTGAACAAAGTGAAAAACAGCCTTTTGAGTCTTTCTGATACATGAATTTTTATGCTATATATAAAATTTTGTTGTTTTTGGAAAAAATCTAAATCATAGTAAAACAAACTGAAATTTGAAAAAAAAAATTAATGTTCACACTAACTATAATGCTAAAAAAACCTAACAAACTGATTTACTTTCAATTTAAGAAATTTGTTTATCAAAGTAAACCATTAAGAGAGAAAAAAGGACCAAAGGGTGAAAAAATTACTATTTGCCGTACATAAGTTCAACAAAAGATAAAGAGAGCTTCTATAAATAATATGTGGAAAGGACACCGAAGCTAATAACAAATGGACAGAAAGCCTGAATAGACACCTCATAAGAAAGGAGATGCAAATGACCAGTAAACATACAAAAAAGCGTTTTATTAGACTTCATTAATCATCAGAGAAATGAAACTTAGAACAATATATCCCTGTTCCACTATACTCTGCAAGATGGTTTAAATATATAATAATAATAATAACAATAAAATAGTAATATAAGAAACAGCACAGAGGATCAGAGGAGAAGGGAAGGAAAATTGAATGGGAAGAAATCAGAGAGGGAGACAAACCATGAGGGACTCTTAATATAGGAAACAAATAGGGTTGTTGGAGGGCAGATAAGTTGGGGATGAAGTAACTGGGTGATGGACATTAAGGAGGACACTAGGTATTATATGCAACTGATGGATAACTGAACTCAATACATCCAAAACCAATAATGTACTATATGTTGGCGAATTGAATTTATAATAAATAAATAATAGTAATATAAGAATAATAATAATGTAGTAACAAGTGTTAGCCAGGATATGGAGAAACCAGAACTTTCATTTACTGATAGTAGGTTGGCCAACTGCTTAAAACTCTTTGGAAAGTGTTTAATTGTAAATACTAAAATTAAATATATGAATATCCTATAATCCCGAAATTCCACTCTGAGGGAGAAACCTAACAGAAATACATATATGTTCATAATAGAACTATTTATAATAGCCAAAAATTAGAAATTCCCAAAATGTCTATTGACAGTAAATTGGAAAGAAATTATATGATAAGCAAATAAGAGAATATTAACAACGGCAACAATCTACAACGACATGCAACAATATTGATGTCTCAACATAATATAGAGTAAAAGAAACGTGGAAGAGTATATATTATATGATGTCATTTATGTGAACTTCAAGGACAAGCAAAAATAATCTATTATGTCTAAAGTCAGGAGTGTGGTTGATTTGGTGGGAGGCAAATAGTGACTAGGATGAGCCTCAGAGCAATGGATCTTATGACGGTCATATTATGTTTAGTAAGCTTGATGCCTGTTAAACAGTTGTGTAAAGTCTGTATGGCAAAAAACCATGTTCTTGATATGTGAAAATACAGAGGCCGTGTTCACAATTCTAAAATGTAAAATCTATTTGGACAATATCATTTACTGAATAGCCAATTGATACTTAATTGTCTGCTAAGCAAATGTATGACACCAATTATAAAAATTATATTATAATTATTACAGTTCATTTGTTCTCTCAGAGAATTATAAGAGGCCTTAAAATAAAAGAAGCCTAAAGCTGACAAGTGCAACTTTATGGTGGGGTGGGGGGGGATGTGGAGACAGGATATTGCATTCTTAAAAATTACTTAAGAATATTATTCATTTGAAGATGTTTGATAATTCTTGTGCTCTTAATAATGAGTTAATGAGGGCACCTGGGTGGCTCAGTGAGTTAAGCCGCTGCCTTCGGCTCAGGTCATGATCTCAGGGTCCTGGGATCGAGTCCTGCATCGGGCTCTCTGCTCAGCGGGGAGCCTGCTTCCTCCTCTCTCTCTCTCTGCCTGCCTCTCTGCCTACTTATGATCTCCCTTTGTCAAATAAATAAATAAAATCTTTAAAAAAAATAATGAGTTAATGAAAAAAATATTCCTCATGTTACTCATTTGAAAGCAATTATTATTTAGTGCCTATATGTGGTAGTATTAAATATGTATTTGGCTAGCACATATTAGTTAGCCTGGTAGTTTTATATTCTGAGACACAGCAACAAGGTAATATTACATAACCATAGTTTCATCCAATATCATGATAGCAGTAAAGTGATAGATGTATTTAATTTAATATTTAACATATTTACTATTGCATAGAAAGAATATGTGAAGTATAATTTTACTTCAACAAATGTTTACAGGATGTTATAGAAGCCAGTCACAGTGGGCTTTTTGTTGTTGTTTTTGTGGGTTTTTGTCTGCTTTTTTGTTTGATTTTTATAACACTAAGTAAGAAATACATAGTTTGTGTTTGTATAGAACTTTCACTCTGGTGAAGAAGACAAGTAAACACTGCCACTGTGATATACTCTAACAAGATCTAACATATGGGAAGAGATGGGCACTTAATCAAGACTTGTGAGAAGGGGAAAATGTTTTTGAAAGAAGTGAACTGTAGGTAGAAACTTGAAAGCTGTAGGCGCAGGCCCAGGTACACCAGAAACAGGATGCAGAGAAGTGAAAGTTTGCCTTACATAAAAAGGACGGTCTCACAGGCTGGAGAGAGCATGTTAAGTTGAAGAAAAGTAATGTTTGGTATGTCAAGGAGTTAAGAGTCTGAGGTGGGAAACAGCAAGGTATGAGGCTTCAGAGAAAAGGGAGGCCAAAACAAAAGGACTTTGGACTTCCTCCAAGTAGCAAAAAAATCCTTAAAGTTTTTTGGAACAATAGAATACTACCATCAGATATGTATCACAGTGAAATCATATTGGCTTCAATGTGGGAAAACAAACTGGAGACCAAGAAAGAAAGAAGGGAAATAGAGCATTTAGAATTTGCTGTGGTACCTATGACTCAAGAGGTCAGGGACCTGAATTAGGATCCAGACTATGATGATGACAATGTAAATGAATTGGAAAGAAGTTTAAGAAATAAAATCTACAGAAAGAAGTATGAAATAAATATAAATACTAGGCTCTAAGGGTAGAAACAAAAATTAAAATAAGGTTTCTTTCTCCAGAACTGGGGAGGTGTTAATGATTTTCACCAGCATTGGGAACATAGGAGGGTGTGTCCCTTGGCAGTGGTGCTGTTGGTGTTGAAATCTTGGTTTTTGTGGTGGGTGAATTCAGTGATACACTAGTTTAGCACTCCATATGGTCAAGCATTTGTACTGAATCATTTTCATAGATGCACAGATGTGAAATGATGTGTAATTAAAAAGGACTTTCTATCTTTATTAGTATATCTTGAAGAATTTTAGAGATTATTTAATTCATTACCAGAACTAACATTTTCAAAATCACTTTTGTATGCCTCTCCAATTTCATTTACTTGATGGTGGATCTGGAGATTTTTACTAAACACTCTCCTGTATCCAGTCTGTAAAGTTTTTCTCATTTCTCTTTTCTTTAGTTCTTTATCTAGACAAACTCCTTATTCTATTTCCTGCTGCAGGTTTTTTTTTTTTTTCTCTTTGTATTTTACATGATTTCTCCACAACAAGGAAAGCATAGGATTGACATTACTCTCTAGAACATTTTCACCAGTCTCATCCCTCCCCAGGAGAGATCCGTGACTACAGAATGCAGTCTGGACCAGAAGCCATAGCAACAAACATCTAGATGAGACTACTTAGTTAAAAACGATTTTATTGTTTTTATGTAAATATGTGAAACTTGGTAAGAAGAAATGAATCTAAATGAGTTCTACCGTCTGGAAATCCTGGTGATATCCTTGTGACATCCAAGTAGGGCTTGTAATGTAGTTCACTGAACTTTACTAATATCAGTTTCCTGGTTCTGATAATTCATTATAGTTATGTAAGTTGTCATTAGGGAAAGCTTCCTTCCTTCCTTCTTGTTTGTCAATAATAATTTCAAAATGAAGTTAGGAAAAAGAAATAAAATGAAAGCTCAATTATAGTGATAGACCCATATCAACTTTGTGTTTGCATGAAATGGATTAGAGGAGGGGAGGCAGGACGTATAATACTTATAAATACTTTATAAACATAAATATATATATTCATTGTCTTAATTGCATTAGTTGTTTCAAAGGTTTATAACATGCCAAAATGTATCAAATTTTGTATTTTAGTATGTATCATTTATTGTATGTTAAATACACATAAGATATTTTAAAAATTGCATTTAAGGTCAATAATAGGAGATTTTATATATATATAAAATCTCTTAATAAAATCTCTTAGTTAAAAACTATTTTATTGTTTTATATATATATATATATATATATAGATAGATAGATATAGATATAGATAAATAGATAGATAGATAGATAGACAGATAGTTTGGAAGCATGACCTGAGGGAGCTTACCCTAGCAGCTACGGAACAAAAAGTTTCTTTAAATGATTCCTGTGAGAAAGACAGAGAAAGAGAGGATGGAAGGGGAAAGGGAAGAAAGTAGTTATCTACAAACTGCAGAGGTAACTCAGGTGAAGAAGAAATTGAGAGAAAAATGTCAGAAGATCATGCACAGCAAAGACAACAGCCTAAGAAAAAGATCGAGGCATAAAGGAGTTTGTCTTGTTAAAGCATTATTGAAATTGAAAGACTATTGAGTGGCTAGAGAACAGTAAAATGAGAGATAAAATGGAAAACCGTGACACTGAAGAAGTAGGCACCAGCAATATCTTAGTAAAGTTGGAGTTTGTTCCAAAGGTAAATTAAAATCTAGATAACCTTGTTCTTATGGTCTCTGAAATTTCTAAGTGTATTTTCTAAGTGTATTTTCTTTCAATCAGATAAAAGACACCATAGTGTCAAATTTATAAAAATGCTATATTTGTTGTATATCAGGTTATGGGCAAATTACTAAAGGAAAAAAGCATAATTCTCGTCTAATTTTCTTCCCTCTCTTCCTGATGGCTCCTCACTCTCTCACTGTGGCTTCTTTTTGAAATTAATGTTATCGGCAAAGCCACAGCTATTCTGGGTTGTTTCATTTAGAGTGGGTGGGCCCTGGAAGAACACTTGAAGAGAGCTAAACAAGCAGACGCTGAAGAGAGCTAGGAGGAAGAACTTAGAGGTATTCTTTCTGCAAATATGCAAAATGTTTCAGAAAATAGTTCAGGCTTTCTGTTCCCAGACTAATGTCGTCAGCCCATGCTGTTCTTTTCCAGCAAGCCAAGCAGAGGTAATCTCCAATTTGATATATTTTATCCCTGTAGTGGATACCTTTTTTTGTCTGTAACCTACTCCCTCTCCTTCATGGTAATAGCATTCTGAATTTCTTTTGGTGAACCACCCCACCTCTATTCTTAACCATGTAAATTGGCTGGACTTGGAGCTCCCTCAGTACCAGGAGCAATTTTATATAGTTTAAGACAATCTGCAACAAAGTTTCCCTGGACCATCAGAATTGGTTCAGAAATGGGCTTGTCATACAATTGTAGCCAATGATACAATATGTGCACAAAAAAGTCAGAATGGTCAATAATAATTTAGAGGAGCTCTTCCTTTTCTTTTATTGTCAGGTAGACATCGAGGATGTTGAAAAGTAGATTTAGGCAAGGATGGCGAGGTAGTGGTAGCAGAAAAGTAGGAGACATGTAAAACTTGCTGATAGGAACCTGAATTTATAATTTAGTGTGTATTAAAGGGAAATGAGATTTTTAAAGGAATATTACAGGAACAAAACTTCCTTGCAATTTTATATTTTTTCCCATGACAAGGAAAGAAACATTAAGGTTCATTGAAGATCAATGACAGAAATATTTAACAATCTACAGTGTTTCACATTTCAGTTATTTTATGTTCCCATCTATATCTCTATATGAAGGAAACTGTCTGCAATGACTAAGGAGCTGTGTGCTTTATATACCTACTCCATGGGCCAATTACAAACTCTTAGACCAGAAATTAAGGAGCCAGATCACTTAAGGTCAGGGTTGCAATCCCGTGAAAGGCAAAAAGTGTAAGGTAAATACAAGGTAATCAGCAGGAAGAAAAAAGGAAGCATACAAGTAACTTTATGACTAGCAATGTCATCTGAGATGACAATTAGTAAATATTAAAGCTCAGAAAATTATATGTGTATATATGTATATATGCATGAATGCATATACATTTTATTTTTTTTCCCAAAGTTAGAATACTCCATATGTTTGAGACAGAAAGGGAACCCATTGGTAATGCTGAAGCTAATGCTATCTTGAGAAATCATGCTAGACAAGAGACTGAAGTCATACTGGCTTCATGAGTATCTAGCGTTTACCAGAAATGTTTTCCTCTGAGTTCGAAGACTGGCCTAGGAAAAAAGTAGAATAAGAGTCAATGCAGGATATATGTTATTAATAAAGGTGATATATTCTGAGATATTTCAAAAAACATTCATCATTAGGTAAATTCAAGACACAGTAAGTGCTATGGGGACAATAATACAGCATAAAAGGGATGGCCTCTATGATGCTACTTAGATTATTTTATCAGGATACCATGTTTGAGAAGCTGATATTTGAACTGAGACCTGAACGATAAAGTATCAAGCCAAGTGAAAATGTGTGAAGAGCATTTCAGGCAGAGAAAATAATAAATATAAAGTTTTTAGGTGAGAAATTAACTTGGCTTATTGAATTGCATAAAAACGGTTGGTATACATGGGGTATTTTTAATGTGTGAGAGTAACACAAGATTAATTTAAAGATGTAGGCAAAATTGGATCATGGAAGGCTTTCTAGGTCACTGTGTGTGCTCTTTCGTGTTTATAAATCTCTATATATGCTTGTTATTGCTTTAGATTTTTTTTTTTTTGTCTAAAAAAATCTCTTGAGATTTTCCGCTGTATGGAAATACCTAAAAAGATGAGTAAATTAGTGCCTAGGAGTCTTTTGAAGCAAACTGGGACAAAATGTTAGAAGTGAAGATAATTAATATTATCAGATATATGATGACAGTAAAACTAACAGGATTTGCCAGTGGATTTGATGTGCCGAAAATCAGGGATGACTTCCATGTTTTGGATTAACAACTTGGTAGGTAATGTTGTCATTACCTAAAATGGGGTAAATTAACTATTAAACAGTATGCTCTGAATATGTTCAGTTTGGGATCCTCAGAGGAAGGTTAAATGAGAATTATGCAAGTAAATCTGAAGCTTAAGAGATATGCTAGCACTAGACATGGGACTCCATCTAAAGAGAAAAATTCAGTGGGAAAAAAAAAAAAAAGAGAGAGAGAGAGACAGCCAAAAATTGAACCGTGCAAACTTCTGCTATTTAGGTCAGTCAAAAGAAGAGGGATCAGCAAAGATGACTAAGAATTAATAGCACAAGAATGATGAAAACAATAAAAAGAAAGTTCTTAAAGATAGAAGATTTTCATAAAGGTGAAAATTGTTCCTGAAAAAGAGTGACTACTATAAGAACAATTTATTAGAGCCAGGCAACACATGCCAATGGTACATGAAGGCTTGTATGTATTTAAAGTATTTGGACAGCAGTTGTAAAATTTCCATTCCTAGAAACTACATTGGGAAGTTTTCCTGGTATAACCTAGTTGGAATGATGTTTGTAATTTTGCAAAGAGCTTAAAATGTATAAATACTGCTAAACCCTATCTTATGGCCCCACCAAAAAAATCTGAAATGTGACAAATTCTCTATACAAACATCATCATTTTAATATTATTTGTAATAATGAAAAGCTGTAAATAATTACGGTGTCAACCATTATACGAGTGGGGGGATGGGTGAAATAGGTGAAGGATTAAGAGTGCACTTATCTTGATGAGCACTCAGTAATATATGGAATTGTTGAATCACTATATTGTACATCTGAAACTAATATGACACTATTAACTATTCTGGAATTAAAATTTTAGAAAACTGCACACAGGGCCTCAAAAATTACTATGATTTCAATGGGAAAATGACTTTCGAATATCTGAATTACAAATCAACTCAGGAAATTCAAATGCACCTCTTCCTTTTACCTATACCTTCATTTCAAGAAATATATCTGAAAGAAATAATTGTACAGTATGTAAAGGCATCTATACAAGGGTTATCTTTCAGAACTTCTTATAGTAGACTATTTAGAAATCAGTGTTCATCAAAAAGGAGTTAGCCGGATACAATGGAGAGGCATCTGGGTGGCTCAGTTGGTTAAGTGGCTGCCTTCAGCTCAGGTCATGATCCCAGGTTCCTGGGATTAAGCCCCACATTGGGCTCCCAGCTTGTTGAGGAGCCTTCTTCTCCCTCTTCCTCTGTCTGCTGCTCCTCCTACTTGTGCTCTCTATCTCTGTGTCAAATAAATAAATAAAAACTTTTTTAAAAAGGGGAGGATACAATGGAATGTGACACACCCCTTAAACAAAAGGAAAATCTGTATGTACAGATAAAACAGTTGTCCTTAGTATATTGTAGAGCTAAATAATGGTAGATCACCTTTTTTCTCATTGAGAAACATTATCTGATAAACATTTTTTAGCTCATCAATAACCTTAGAAAATATTTTAATGATAAATAATTAATTTTTTCTGTTGATCAATGCACGGCAATTTATTTAACATTCTCCAGTTATGAGGCAGTTAAAGGAAAATAAACACACAAAAAAGTCTCGATGTATGTAATCTTCATTAACTTTAGTGTAGAGTTGCATGATTAAAAGAAATGCATTATATAATTTTACATTACTAAAAGAAGCCTTTAGATTATTATGCACAGGAAAAAGAAAACACATACTTACCACTGTGAATATGAAAGGTTTGCAACATTATCCTTCAATGTAAGATAAGAAGACTTCTTAATTATGCAGAAGGTTCTAAAATCTGAAATAGTTTCTTTAGATATATGGGTGTCTTGGATAGTAACTTCTTATCATGTATTAGCAGAATATTATGATATTGATCAAATAAAGGAAAGCAGAATTAATATAAATAAACTTTCAGTTATGAGCTAAATAAGTTCTAGGGTTGTAATGTACACCATGTTGACAACAGAAAGATATAGATACAGATATATATACAGATATAGATATAGATATAATTTATTATTCACCAAATGTAGCATTCAAAAAGTGATGCTTGAAGTATCTAAATTTGGGGGGGAATAAGTAGTCATACACCAAGTATGGAATAATTATATAATAACTGTAATTATATTTAATTATGTAATTTGACATTAATGCAAATCCTTTTAATTCATGGTTATATAACATCAGAGACTTTATAATTTTAATTTATTAGCATAAAATATAATTTAAAAGTATATTTTATCACCACCAGATAGAAGTCAAAATCTAAAAACTGATGTTTTTTCTTAAACTGAGAGTACTAAAAACACAACTTCTTCCTGTCTAATTAAATTATAAGTGATGTAATGCTTTAGTTGGCAAATAAAAAGTTTATTACCTCCGAGAAACATTATTTATCTTATTTGTAAATATTATTTAGAAATAGGACCTTAAGATGGGGATAAAATTAAAATTTGATTAACATCTCAAGAATTCAGGTTAGACAGGAGTTTGGAGGGTAGGAAAAGAATAAATGAAACAAGTTGGGATCGGGAGGGAGACAAACCATAAGAGACTCTTTTTTTTTTTTTTTTTTTTTTTTTTTTTATAAAACCATAAGAGACTCTTAATGTCACAAAACAAACTGAGCAGGGGCCAGGGGAGGTAGGGAGGGAGAGGGTGGTGGGGTTATGGACATTGGGGAGGGTATGTGCTATGGTGAGTGCTGTGAAGTGTGTAAACCTGGCAATTCATAGACCTGTACCCCTGGGGCTAATAATAATACATTATATGCTTATAAAAATTTTAAAAATTTTTTAAAAAAAGAATTCAGGTTAGATTTTCTTATCACTTTTTCTGCCAATTTCTTAATCCATTATGGGCTTTAAGTATTAGTAAGATTCAAGATGCAAATGAATGAATTTGAATATTGAGGAGACATCTAACAGTCTCAAATGCATGAAAACATTTATAAACTTGTGATTAAAATTACTGAAGGAAAATATTCTAAACCCTTTTGGTTTTAAATATGCATCTGGACAAATGTTCTCTGATTCTGTCTCATAGTTTGCACTTCATTACCCATCAATGTTTAATTTATTTCTTGAAGTAGAACTTAGAATCAGAAGTGGCAGCAGTAGTAAATAATGAAAATGCTATAACCATATTTTCTGCCCTAAAATCAACTAGAATATATGTATTGGATTACCTATATGTCCCTCAAGAGTTTCTATTCCTGAATTACATTCCACGATGAATGTTGTAGGCTATTAATTTCTATAAATTTAGCTTAATGTAGAGCACCAGTGACTAGAAAGTAATCTTCAGAATTTGAAACTTGACTTAGCCAATGTCTCAACATGCATATGCTTTGCTTTGCTTGCAGCTGCTCAAGACTTTTAGAAACTTAACTAAGCTCCAAAATTATTAACAGAGATTCTAATACTCATGCTGGTCTTGCCCCCTTGCAATCCGTAACCTGAAACTAAAACAGAAGTATTTTTTAGGTACCCTTTAAATCTCCTTCATATATGAAGATGTCCAGGAGTCCAAGATATGTCTCCATGTTGTGGCTACAGACAGAAAGCCATTTATTAGTCCCATCATGGTCTCAACTCAAAACATACCAGAAAGTGCCATTTTAGAAAAAATAGGATAAATAGCTTAAAGCTCAAGAAATAGAATGGAAACTGTTGCAAGCCACAGGATCTCCCAGGACTATTTCATTTATCAGTCAAATAATTTAAGCCAAAGCACAAATGGTCATTCTTTTGTTGGATTTTTTTTCTCTTTGCAAATAAGAATGTTTTATTTCAGTGCAAGGTTGTTGTAGAAATAAATGGGTTTTGGTAAAGTACTTTGAAGTTTGTAGTTTATCACATAAAGCCATACATAGTAGGCAATGCCAAAAATTATTAAAATTAAAATTGGTTAAAATTCAGAATCACTAAAATACAAGTTTTGCTGAAAAATGGTCAAATTCCTATACATTTTCAGAGTTAGAGGAAACCACCTGATATATGTGTGTGTATGAATATCTTTTATAGACACTTAGGTGGGTAGAATTGTCATATGATTGGAGTGAGATAAACAGTACACTAATTTAGTAAGATTTTAAAACAGGTAATTTCACTTTTCAGAATTTGAAGCCTTTAAAAGTATATGTTTTATGTGAAAGAAGTCTGAAGATATTAAT
This sequence comes from Mustela lutreola, assembly GCF_030435805.1. Taxonomy (NCBI): domain Eukaryota; kingdom Metazoa; phylum Chordata; class Mammalia; order Carnivora; family Mustelidae; genus Mustela; species Mustela lutreola. Next base: position 110,965,740 of record NC_081295.1, read on the forward strand.
TATTACTAACACTGTTAGTGTATCTAGCCTTTTGGTTTTCCTTACCACGGTCTCTGTTATAGCAGAAGGTAGTTGGTAGTCTTTAGAATTCAATATGTTCAAGGCATGTGATTATGTGGCATTTAGCCTCTCTGAAACTTGGTTTCCTAAAGTGGAAAAAAGAAAATAGCAATAACTACTCTGCTTGATTGTCATGGCAATTAACATAATAGTGTTTTACCACTCTAATATTCACGTGTTATTTCTATGAAAATAGAAAATTAATGAAATTCTTAAATTAAGTCTTTTTGGGGCACCTGGGTGGTTCAGCTGGTTGTGTCTGACTCTTGTTTTCAGCTCGGGTCATGATCTCAGGGTCCAGAGATAGAGCTTGGCATTGGGCTCTGTGCTCTGCACAATCCGGCTGCGTAAGACCCACTTTCCCTGTCCTCCTATTCCTGCCTTCCATGCTCTCTCTCTTTCTCTTTCTCTTTCTCTCTCTCTCAAATAAGTAAATAAATATTCCTTTAAATTAAAAATTTTTAACTAAATATATTGGTTCACAGTCCATACTGTACTCCCCTTTCAAAGAAAGTTAAAGTGTAATATATTCTTCCTCTATTAGAAGACTATCTTTCAACATTCTCCAGGGTCCCTAGACCTTGCTTTACAGAACTGAGGATTGCCATTTAAAAGATGCATTTTAATATAATAATCTTCATTACATTATAAAAATTGTGCTGTATCTTGTCATTTGTAAAAAATGTGGAACATTTTAATTTCAACCTTTGTCATTATGAAGCAAATTTCTCCTAATTTGCACTGTAAAAAGGAACCAAGAACTAGCTAATGCCCCCAAATTTACAATGGTATTTGTATACTCCTAGCTAGAGTCTGATCCTAAATGTTAAAAACTAATGTACTATACATCAGTAAATTAAGGGGTATGAATAGGTACTGTGGAATATAATTTGCTTTGTCTTTACTCTATTTTTGTCTCCTGGACTTAAGAAATTCAATCCTAGTTGATGTTTCCAAACCCATGAGAGCTTAAGAATAAACTCAAGAAAATAAATGTGTATCAAAGAGATTGGAGTGCAGGGAGAGAGGGGTGTTTAAATGTGACAGGATCTCCATTCCATCTGTGTGTATAGGTACCAGAAGGTACTAAGACCAGAAGAAATATTTTCCATCATCTCCAGATGTAGAGAATGATTACCCAGCAGGGCTTTTCATGTTCTTGAAAAGTCTAGTGCATCCAAATTGCCCCCTCCATAAAACAGCCACACTGTTTGAGTACTCTGTGAAAACCAGAGGGACATGATCTTTCTTTCTAAAGCATCCTTTTCTAGCAGCAGCTTTTCATATCCAAGGGAAAGAAAGCTGTATTTTCAATTTGGGAACAAATGACAACACATGCTAGAAGCATCAGATAGAAGATGCTAGCTCTCATAAATTGATAATATGTAAATTACCCTCTAGGCTTTGTATATTTGATGAAAATATATCAAGGAAAAATTATATAATGAGCATTTACAGCATCATTTATCCTTTATAAAATTCACAATGGAAATGTAACCTTATGGGTGCCCAAATATCAGAAAACGGTAAAAAATTTTATTTCAAAAATGCTGCTTTGATATAGCAACTATAATCTGTCATTGCAATGAGATATTGAGATTAGTCAAATTATTCATAGTGAAATAATAATTTACTGAAAATTAATATGCAAGAGAAGTGTTCAATTCTTGTGTATAAACAAAGATATTTTTGATCTTTAGGAATTGCTATTCATATTCAAAATACCATGTGGCTATATCATCTAAGTCATATTAGATTACTATTTTTAACTATTCTGTAGATACTTCTCTATCTACCACGAGGTCAAATTATATTGGCAGAAGACTAGGGAAACCATAAGCAATGCAATTGGGACATGTCTGTACTGAAAAATTATTCGTAATACATTATATGCCTTCCGAGTTCATGAGTAGAAAGACTGGACATGAGAACTAGATCTTATATTCAGGAGTATGAATTCAAACTCATAAACCTAAAATTGTGCTGTGAATATATTTAGTTTCACAAAACCTTCAGATGACAACATTTTTTTTTAAGGATGATACAGTTTTTTACTTAATTTTTTTTAAACCCTAGTTAGTTAACATACAGTGTAATATTAGTTTTAGGTATACAATAGAGTGATTCTATACTTCCATACAATACTTGGTGCTCATGACAGCAAATGCATTCCTTAATCCCACCACCTATTTTACCCATGCCCCCTCCCCTCCCCTCTGGTAGCCATCAGTTTGCTCTCTATGGTTAAGAATCTATTTAAGAAACAAACAAACAGGAGTGCCTGGGTAGCTCAATCAATTAATGGCTACCTTTGGCTTTGGTCATGATCCCAGTCCTGGGATCTGGAATCGAGATCGGGTCCCACACTGGGCTCCTTGCTCCATGGGAGCCTTTCTTCTTCTTCTCCCCCTGCCTCCTCCCCTCATGCACTCTCTCTCTCTGTGTCAAATAAATAAAATCTAAAAAAAAAAAAAAAAAAAAAAAAAAAAAAAAAAAAAAAAAAAAAAGAAGCAAACAAAGAGAAAAAAAGAGAGGGAATCTTAATTCTTCCAAAATGTAAAATTCTACCATTCTTTCATTGATAGGATACAAGACAGCAGAAATTAGAGAACGATTTTATCACCATATAAAAGTCATCATTTGTTCCCAAACATGAAAATCATCCCCTACCAGAACTTCAGAGGGATGATGCATGCTTAGGAAGGATAGTTACCCTGCTCTTAAAATATATGATAAGGAGCTGTATTGCCCAGCACAACTTTGCTAGCTACTGCCATATTGATTTGTACAATACTTAAATAAAACAAACATAAGAATGGCCATATGTATTGTAACTCATTTCTCAAATGTGAAACTCCAAAGACCAAACCAGGATCAGAGGCAGCATCATCATTGAGTGGTAGCTTCAAAATGAGCTCCATGGCTTAGGAGGGTTCCAGCACACTTCTGTGTTTCACTGTGTTGATGCTTGCCACGTCTATGCTGCGCTGCTGACAGTGACCCTTCATGTAATTATGCATGTCATAGTTAGAGGCTTCCCCACTGATCTTTCATCGATAAGCCCATCTTTTTTTTTTGGGGCGGGGGGTCCTGGTATAGCTGAGAGAATCTGAGTCACACACTTGAAGTTTCCGTAGGCTAATGTGTAAAAGTACACTTTATACTTTTGCTCCTTTTGAGGTATTATCAAAAAGTTGCCCAGTCTTACCCTTGATTTTTTTTTCTAGAGTCCACTTTTCCAATAGTGAATCTCTTAATTTCAGCATCTTTTGCAGTCTGAATATATTGAGCTTTCTCCAAACCATTCATTCAATAAGTTTCCTTTTTGTTTAACAATTCTCCCTCAATTTAGTTCCTATCTTGCATTTTACTCTAAGCATCAAAAAGAAACTAAGAGGCCCCTTCAACACTTGGAAATTTCTCAGTTAATGTTCATTTCCATCATTGATAAATTCTATCTACATAGTAGCAGGACCAAATATGCCGATTCTACCACTGTACAATGCAAATCTCCTTTCTTCAGTTTCCAAAAAGGTTCCCATTTCCTTTTGAGCCTTTGCCAGCAATACCTTTAATATAATTTACTATAAGTCTATTAATGACAATTTAGAGATTCTCTAAGGCTATCAATCCTTTCTCTACCATTCTCTTTATTCCCTTCTGAGTTCTCCCTAGCAATCAGGGCTTTTTCTATCATGCTCTCTCACTTTTTGCTACCCTTTCCCCATTGCCCAGTTACAAAGTCCCTTCCACATTTTTAGGTATTGATTACAACAGTGCCTCAGTTTCAGGCACTAAAATACGTACAGTTTTCCACTGCTGTCATACTAAACAGTAAATCTGTGGCCTAATTTTACAGTTCTGAAGGTCAGACTTCTAAGTCTCTCCAGGCTAAAATGAAGTGTGGGCATGGCTGTCTTTTCTGCAGCCTCTGGCTAGGAACAGTTTGCTTGTCTTCTCTGGCTTCAAAAGGCCACTGATTTCTTGAGCTGGCTTGTGGCACCTTTCTGTTATCTTCAAAGGCAGCAATATCAGGTCAAGTTGTTCTCACGCTACTCTCTCTCTCTGGTTCTCTCTTCTAGTTCTCCTTTCTATTTTTAAGGATACATGGCATCATATTAAGTTCACCCAGATGATCCAGAAGAACTTCCCTATGTCAAGGTAAAGTGGCTAGCAGCTTTAATTCCAACTGCAACCTGAATCTCATTTTGCCTTGTAACAAATATATTATCAGGTTCCTTCTACTGGGATGTAGACATCTGTGTAGAGTGCCTTCATTCTGTGAGCCACATATAGTACAGACCACAAGGAACTACAGAATTCACGGATACTTCCTCAGGCACACTATAGATTGTGTCTGACCCAGGGCTCTGTGGGGCAATTGATAGGCAGCTGGGACATGGGGACTATCGCCAGATCTTTTGTAACCCTTAATAGTGCTTCTATCTTGACCCTTCAGTAAGTTTGAGCATGACAGTTTGTTTGGAGAACAGTCAATCATTTCTTTGGCTCCATGATAGGTAGAGAATGTTTGGCTCATTCTGGTCAATTCAGACAATTTTAGAATGCACCAGAAAAAGATAGGAATCAGATAACTCAGTCATGCTTTACAATTTTCTTCTGTATAAATGGTTTCAGATCTATAAATAGTCTCTAAAACATGAAATATTAAAATAAATACTTAGCAATCGTCTAATTGCCTTGTACTAGTGACTATAAATAAAACAGGCCCAACTTAATTGAGCGTTCCACTTGCTTTATCCCCAATAAGACCAAACATGCAGACAACAGTGACATACATACTTAGCAAAGTCCTACATGCGAATATTATCAACACATTCTGTAACTAACAATATAATCCACACAATCATTTAATATTGACTTATTTTATTTAAATGTGCACACTAATATATTTTCCCCCTTCCAGTACTTCTGGAAATATCTGAAAAGCAAAAGAAATACCATTACTACATAGCTATAGTAAGAAGTTGAATGGCCAAGAAACATATCATTTTCATATAATATTAGAGACGCAGAATAAAGAGACACTGAGAATCTCTAAATGATAGTAGAATGCAAAACCTCTCTGTATTTATGGAAAACCTACAGGAATATTGTATGGTTCAGGTTTTAGTTTCTCCTACACAATACCACAAAATCAAACTCAAATTTATTTCTCTTTTCAACCCCTACACAAGCATCTTGAGCATTGCATGTTTCTCACTCTATTCCCCAATAGACAGTAAGAAGCAAGTCATGGAGTTGGGCATAAAACCTTTCTTTTCTTTTTCCTTTCCTTTCTTTCCCCTTTCTTTTCTTTTTTTTTCTTTTCTTTCGTTGTTTTTTAAAGATGTGTCTCTTTCTTTCTTTCCTTCCTTCCTTCCTTTCTTTCTTCTTTCTTTCTTTCTTTCATTCAAGATTTCACTTCTATGACAAAGAAAGAGAGAGAGCCAAGAAGGAGGGAGTGCCAGAAGGAGAGGGAGAAGCAGACTCCCCCACTGAACAGGGAGCCTGATGTTGGGCTCAATCCCAGGACCCCGGGATCATGACCTAAGCCGAAGACTTAGCCGAAGACTTACTGAACCACCCAGGCACACCTAAAGATTTATTTCGTTATTGAGAGAGAGAGGGAGAGTGCAAACAGGGGAAGGGACAGAATGAGAGATAGAGAAATATGAAGAAGACTCCCCACTGAGTGGAGAGTCTGATGTGGTGTTCAGTCCTTCAGCCCTGAAGTCATGATCTGAGTCGAAATCAAGTCAGAAGCTGAAAGGACAGCCACTCAGGTGCCCACGGCATAAAACCTTTCTAAGAGCTAGTGATGATATGTAGACGATAGTGACCAGTCCTTACAAGTGCTTGCCTTGAAACATAGTGCAGCCCTCACAATCCTTAATGATATAAACTATGGCAAGTTTTTACTTGTAACCCAAATGACCCTTAATTCAGTTAATGGATAAATAGATGTTCTGTGGATATTATACCTTCTGCTATTATTTGGTTGAATTAAGCAGAGAATGATTAAAGTCTCCTATTTTTTATAGTTTTCTAAAATTTCTCCCACAGATTTTCCCCCACCTGAAATGAAATAACACTTAAATCTTTTAAACTGGGAAGCAGACAAGTAGAATGATAGAAAGAATCAAATGCTATTTGTATTTTGTTAATGTCAATTGTAACTAGTCCTTTGAACAGATTTAAGTAAGGTTCTTAAGCATAATTATTAAATTAATAATAGCAATTTTAGTTTTTGACAGTCTAATTTCTCAGCATAAAGTAAATTAATCTATTTTTATAGATAGATACTACTTTTATTCCTGGATAATCAGTTGGTTAAGGAAAAGTGAGAGAATATACATATATGTATGTATCTAGATACATATATATATATAGCTGACTTATAATTGGGGCTCATGGAGTCTATTTATAAGGGATAGTGATGTTCATTTAGAACAAAAAATAAGGTTCATGCTGTTACTAAGTAATCCATGAGGGTAGATATACTTAATAGTATACTGACCTCAGGATATATAAATTTTGAACTCATCTGCTATTTTCTAATATATTTGTAAATAGTGAAAAATATATAGAGATATTTTTAAAGTCAATATTAACTTCAGCTGGAAAAGAAACAAATGGATGATGCAATATCAAATATTTCAGAAAAAATAAATTAGTTGAACTCAGGATTTTGGCTGTCTTCTTCAGTGCCAAATGTAAAGATTCAAGTTCTTTTAGATCTGCTTTACAAATGGTCTAAAAATTAGTTTAAAACTTTCAAGCATAAAGAGAGTCAAAGCGAGAAGCCGATGGGCCTATACTTCTTTAGAGAAGAACTGTCTGTTTCTCCTTATGATCAGCAGAAACACAAGAAAGGAGGAATGGGATAGAATACTCAAGATTTCACACACATTGCTACACATTGCCGTGTATTCATTAGATAGCCAAATATATTCATATTAGAACACTCATTCTTATTCAGTGTGTTCATACCGTCATGTTTGAGTGCTTAATTTTTTTTTATATTCAATTAAAGTTGGGTATTTTACACTTACATTATTTGGCATAGATATTAATCTAAATTTTGCTTTGCCTACATTTTATGATATTCTTATAGAATTTGGGGATATTGGAAATCTTAGTTTAATCTTCTTACATTTGTGACATATAGTCTTGCAGTCTATATTGTAATAAACATAAAAGAGCTCAACAAAAAAAGATAGCTTGAAGTTGTACTCGCCACATATAAATGGTTAGTTTTACTTTATTATAATCCTAACAAAAATTATGAAACATTGTTTTATAAAGATGACCACTACTCCCCCCAAATGCTAAGCACTTTAGTGCAGTAGAAACATCTAATTGTCATCAAGATTGATGAAAAACTTTGGGTAATGCTACCTATATTGACAGAACTTGGTGTTAAGGAAAATAAATAAAAGAAATGGGAGAGTGACCAAGAATACAATTTTTTTTTAAATTTTTATTTATTTATTTGACAGAGAGAGATCACAAGTAGGCAGAGAGGCAGGCAGAGAGAGAGAGGAGGAAGCAGGCTCCCTGCTGAGCAGGGAGCCCGATGCCGGACTTGATCCCAGGACCCTGAGATCATGACCTGAGACAAAGGCAGCGGCTTAACCCACTGAGCCACCCAGGCGCCCCCAAGAATACAATTTTTAAGGTTTATAAATTCTTTGTCTTTCAAATACTGCAAACTTAGACTCACTATACTCCATTGAAGTGTTAAAAATAGAACTAACCAATAAAGACTTGCTTCTTCACTCCCTGTCACACCTGTTGCAGAAATGTACCTCACGATCATCTTCTAATTCCCAGTGCATTACCAGTACATTATTTCCCAGATCACATTTCTGCCATATTTTCCTTGTTCAGACTGGCAGTTTACATGATTTTCTCAATCTCATCCTGGTGTGCTACCCCACTGACAAAATACATATGTTCCTAAGACATTTGTAAAACACATTTATGTCAAAAATTGAACTTTTCTTACTGAATTATATTATAATCAAATGTTCTTATGAGGGAACTAATTTTATTTCAAGCTAAAATATTTGCTTTGTATCACTATTTCATGTCAGGAGACTTTGAAAACTATTAATAGGCATTTGTCTTTCTTCATTTCAAAATCAAGCATCTTTCATAAGGCTTTGATGATCTCTTTTAGATATGTAACCACTCCCATGTAATATCCCTTATTCTCCTTTGTAGTGATCTGGGTCTTATTAACTATACACGAATGATGCGTTTCTATTGAATTATCCATAAATTTTCTCATTCTACTTTTTAAATATCTCTCAAGTCTATTATTTTCTCTTTTTCTCCACTAACATTGCTTTTCCTGATTCCCTTTTAGGACTAGAACAATAGTCTGATAACTGGTTTCTGGCCTCTGGTCTCTCCAAGTTCCCAATTTAATATGACTACTAAAATGAAATTTTGAAGCATGAAAAGTACATTGATGTGATGCCATATTCAAAGCTTCCTACAAAGCCCATAACATTGTGTTTCATATTGTGTTCCATGAATATCAGTTGAAATCCAAAATAGGGCTGGGGGATAAAAACAAAAGTTACTTGGACAAATAAGCTTAGGAAATTGTGGTTGTTAACTGTTTTTATTACCATAGGCTTCTCAGAGTATTTTGAAGTTATACACATTTTAGATATATAAGAATATAGAACAGCATTCAGTATTTCCTGAACCTATTTGTTCATCAAATCTGAGGCAGAGAAGGAAAGAGTATAAATGCTTGTGAACACGATTTGATAGATGTTGGCCTATGGAATAATTTCAGACTCATGTATGGCAGTATAAGAGTGCTTTTAATCCTCCCTGCTTCTGACACCCGTTCGTATCAACTCTGCTCTTCCCTGTGATTCCTGTCACCATAAAACACAGGGATCAGTATGGAGACAAACCATAAGAGAATCTCAGGAAACAAACTGAGGGTTGCTGGAGTGGAGGGGTGGGAGGGATAGGGTGGCTGGGTGATGGACATTGGGGAGGGTATGTGCTATGGTGAGGGTGAGTGCTGTAAAATGTGTAAGCCTAATGATTCACAGACCTGTACCGCTGGGGCAAATAATAAATAATATCTTAATATAAATAAATAAATAAAACTTGAGACCAAAAACAAAACAAAACAAAACAAAACAAAACACGGCACCTCCACTGGTGATTAGAACCGCTAGCATATTTGTCTAATGAGCTCCCTTTTAGGAATACACTCACCGCAGTCTCAAAAATCTCAAGTATCTTTTTGTTTAACTCAATATTTTCCCTACCAATCTTTTCTTTGGAATCATTTGAGAAGTCTCTAGATCTCTAGGGTGTTCATTTTCTTACATGTTTTGTCATTAAATCAGGATTAGTGTTATTGATGTTTATATGTCTGCACATTATTACTACTCTGATTCAGAGTAAGCGTTCTGAAAGTATGTATTACTAATTATTTTTTTAAAAAATAGCATAGAGGTACCTGGGTGGCTCAGTTGGTTGAGCATCTAACTCAGCTCAGGTCACAATCTTGGGGTTGTGTGATCGAGTCCCTGCTTGGGCTCTACATACAGCACAGTGTCGGCTTGACATTCTGTCCCTCCCCCTGCTCTCTTTCTCTCTCAAATAAAATAAAGTTTTAAAAATCTTCTTAAAAAGTTGGTTTAAAATTTTATTTTAAGTTCTTGTAAAAATGAGCATTTTTATAATTTTAATAAATGTTTATTATTTAGCCTTCACATAAGAAAGGTGAAAAAAAAACACATTCTCATAAAATTGTTACCATGAACATAAGATTATCTAAAACAGGAAAATGAAAAAGAAAACCTCATTTGGGGGAATTGTTTAAATAGAAATTTTATCTTCTTATGTTTGGGAAAAGATTGTAAAGAAAAACCTGAGAGGGGCAAATTAATAATTATTGAAATATTACAAATCATTTGGGCTTTGGAAAAATAGACTACACAGAAATTCAACAAGTTTATTGTGGTATTCAACTTTAGCATAATGAGACGAAAATCACTATAGGGAAGAATACATATGAAATAAATGATTTATTTTGCCGAAAGCAAAGTATAACTTTAAGGGTAAAGCTATTAACGGAATTTGCCTGGAAAATAATTGTCAAAGCAATAAAAAGAAAATTGACTCTATATGTAAACAACGTGTCTGAAGATCACCCATCAATACTTGGAGAAGTGCTCTTAAAAATCTAGTTAAATAAATCAATAGCAGAAACCAATCAGGAACATTCAAGTAAGAATAAAACTCAGGCATAACAAACTGAAATAAAATTAAGACACTAATACACAGATTATCAGATTCTTTAAAAACAGCTTTGTAAATGGGGCGCTTTGGTGACTTAGTGGATAAGTATCTGGCTCTTGATTTGGCTCAGGTCATGATCTCAGGGTTGTGAGTTCAAGCCCCATGTCCAGCTCATGTGCTGGGCATAGAGCCTACTTAAGGTCTCTTTCTTCCTCTCCCTCTGCCCCCCTCTCTCTCTGGGGGAAAAACACACACACACACACACACACACACACACACACACACACACACAACAAAAAAAAAAGGCCCTTAGAGGGTTTACAACCCAATTCAACTATGGAAAAAGTTTATTGCTTATACCAAAAGCATAATTTTCTTCTTCCTTAGTAACAAAATCATGACTTTATTGTGGTAGCATTGTGTCCAGTTAAAGAGCTTTATATTTCCAGGGTTTTTTTTTTTATTTTTTTTTATTTTTTATAAACATATATTTTTATCCCCAGGGGTACAGGTCTGTGAATCACCAGGTTTACACACTTCATAGCACTCACCAAATCACATACCCTCCCCAATGTCCATAATCCCACCCCCTTCTCCCAAACCCCCTCCCCCCGGCAACCCTCAGTTTGTTTTGTGAGATTAAGAGTCACTTATGGTTTGTCTCCCTCCCAATCCCATCTTGTTTCATTTATTCTTCTTCTACCCACTTAAGCCTCCATGTTGCATCACCACTTCCTCATATCAGGGAGATCATATGATAGTTGTCTTTCTCTGCTTGACTTATTTCGCTAAGCATGATACGCTCTAGTTCCATCCATGTTGTTGCAAATGGCAAGATTTCATTTCTTTTGATGGCTGCATAGTATTCCATTGTGTATATATACCACATCTTCTTGATCCATTCATCTGTTGATGGACATCTAGGTTCTTTCCATAGTTTGGCTATTGTGGACATTGCTGCTATAAACATTCGGGTGCATGTGTCCCTTTGGATCACTACATTTGTATCTTTAGGGTAAATACCCAATAGTGCAATTGCTGGGTCATAGGGCAGTTCTATTTTCAACATTTTGAGGAACCTCCATGCTGTTTTCCAGAGTGGCTGCACCAGCTTGCATTCCCACCAACAGTGTAGGAGGGTTCCCCTTTCTCCGCATCCTCGCCAGCATCTGTCATTTCCTGACTTGTTGATTTTAGCCATTCTGACTGGTGTGAGGTGATATCGCATTGTGGTTTTGATTTGTATTTCCCTGATGCCGAGTGATATGGAGCACTTTTTCATGTGTCTGTTCGCCATCTGGATGTCTTCTTTGCAGAAATGTCTGTTCATGTCTTCTGCCCATTTCTTGATTGGATTATTTGTTCTTTGGGTGTTGAGTTTGCTAAGTTCTTTATAGATTCTGGACACTAGTCCTTTATCTGATATGTCGTTTGCAAATATCTTCTCCCATTCTGTCAGTTGTCTTTTGATTTTATTAACTGTTTCCTTTGCTGTGCAAAAGCTTTTGATCTTGATGAAATCCCAGTAGTTCATTTTTTCCCTTGCTTCCCTTGCCTTTTGCGTTGTTCCTAGGAAGATGTTGCTGCGGCAGAGGTCGAAGAGGTTGCTGCCCGTGTTCTCCTCAAGGATTTTGATGGATTCCTTTCGTACATTGAGATCCTTCATCCATTTTGAGTCTATTTTTGTGTGTGGTGTAAGGAAATGGTCCAATTTCATTTTTCTGCATGTGGCTGTCCAATTTTCCCAGCACCATTTATTGAAAAGGCTGTCTTTTTTCCATTGGACATTCTTTCCTGCTTTGTCGAAGATTAGTTGACCATAGATTTGAGGGTCTATTTCTGGGCTCTCTATTCTGTTCCATTGATCTATGTGTCTGTTTTTGTGCCAGTACCATGCTGTCTTGATGATGACAGCTTTGCAGGGTTTTTTTTTTAAGATTTTTTATCTACTTATTTGACAGAGAGAGACACAGGGAGAGAGGGAACACAAGTAGAGGGAGTCAGAGGGAGAAGCAGGTTCCTGCCGCTGAGCAGGGAGCCTGATGTGGGCCTCGATCCCAGGACCCTGGAATCATGATCAGAGCCAAAGGCAGACACCCAATGACTGAACCACCCAGGTGCCCCCAGTTTTTTAGCAAGATCAATTTGTGGCCAGTGTGATGTAAGTAGAAGTTTTAGATGAGGCTTTTGGGAACGTGAATTCAATGGGAAGACCTTCCCATTGAATTTACCCTTTATGGAGATGTGGTGGCTAGAGCTGAAGTCACTACCAATGACAATGAGATCCTCAAGGATGAAAGTCACCTGCAAAGAATGAATGGTGTTGAGGATCCTCTGTAGTGTTATAGCATCATGAAGTCACCATGACTACCCTAGAATATGCACATTTGGATTTTTTTTACTTGATCTCGCTAAACTCATTTTTCTTATTTCTATGCTGGTAACCACATACAATAGCAAATTGGTAGACAGTGCTACTTCTTGAATAACTATCATTTAACAGGTACTGTTTAGTGCTTACCCTGAGGGCATGTGCCTAAATATCTGCTGTAGATATGTGAAATGGGAGCCTAGAGGGATGGAAATAATCAATCTCTGCTTTTTCTGAAAATCCTGTTTGCCTCCTGGATGATTAACATTCAAGATAGCTGTGCTTTTAAAGAAGAACCCATCCACTACCCATGAGTAGCATATGAGGCGTACACAAAGTTTCTCCTCTAGGGTAGTAAATGTAATCCTATGATTCATTAATTAGGGAGCTCCAAAATGTAGAATAAGATTTGTCATCACCACATTTGTCTAAATCATTTAATTTGAGACATTTTCTATGCACCTGTAGGCTGATCAAAGTGACCTAAGAATGTTCTTAGGGAGGCATGATTGCGTTTGACTGTAACTAAGGTAACACATATTGAATAATTATATTTAGCTGTGTTCAAAGAGCCTGAAGAATATATGAAGAGAAGGGAGATAGACTTAAAAAAGGAAGGAACTAAAAGACAAAATGTGGTAATGTCTCTTGCATTAGTCAGAAGAGAAAGTGCCTTATTTAAATAAATAAATTTGTATTCTCTGTGAGCTTCATTAGCATGAATCCAACTCTGACAGTTAGGCCATAATGAATTCACCAAAATAGCGCCACCCTGTTGGGATGTGTTTGATTGGCCAGCTGCTCTTCTTCAAGTGATTTCTCTCTCAGTCACTGACATGCAGTGTCCTCAAACACACCACCCCTAGAGGAATGTGGCTTTGTCCAATACCCTCCATTTAATGGTTATATTCAGACTATAACCTAGTTATTTCAAAACTCATACAAGAAATATAATACAGAGAAAGAAGAAGGAATTCTTATTTTTTTTACTTCTATAAAATCTCTGCTCTGATTGCTCTTTTTCTTTTATCTGGTTTGCATTTTCTCTATCACTTATAAAATGCAACCACTTCCCATTTCCCTAAGTTTCAATCTTCTCATTCTTCAATTTTCACCCAGTGGATAATGTCTTTCAGCATACAAACATGTTCCATATATGCTTACATGTACATATACATACATATATACAAATACACACATATTTCCCCCAAAAGCCAAACTTCATTTCACTATTCCCTTTTGTAGTAAAATTCATCCAGAGATGCTACAATTGTTTTCTTCAGACCTTCTCTCATTCTGTTTAATCTACTCCAATTGAACTTTTACATTAATAGCTTCATGAAACTAAGTAAATGTCACCAATATCCTTCTTCTTACTAAATCCAAAAGTCAATGCTCTGTCTTCATTTTACTTGATCTATCAGTAGAATTCCAAACATCGATCACTCCCTCTTCATCAATATTCTTTAGTCTCTCATTTTCCAGAACCCCATACACACCAGACATCACTTATAACTCGCTGGTTTTTCCTTCTTGGTTTCTTCTGCTGATTTCTCCTCTTTTCAGCCCTTTGCATTGGTGTGTTCAGGGCTGAATCTTGGTCTTCTCTGTTCTTCATCAATACACATTCTCTTGGTATTGTTAAGGCTTAAAATATCACCTATATGACCCAATATTGTATCTCCAATTTAGACCATCCACTTAAATCTCCCTTGGAAGTCTAATGTCTATCTCAAATATTACCCATAAAAAGTGAAATAATAATCTTTCCCTGACAGCTTGCACCACTAGAATTTTTTCTCCCTCAGTTGATAATCAATTCACTCAGTTGCTCAGGAAAAACAGACAAAACAGAACAATACAAAACAAAACAAACACTGGATCCATCATTGACTCCATCTTTTCTCTTCGGCCCCATAACAAACTTATCAAGAAATTTTATGGTCTCTAATATTAAAAAAAAAAAAAAAAAAGAAGAAGAAGTTGACTACTTTTTTTTTTTTTTTAAAGTTGACTACTTCTGACCTGCCTCTACTCTTCCTACCCTAGTAGAATTCAATATGAGCTTTCACTGGAATTGTTGCAACAGTGTGTCCTGACTGCTGTCTCAAATTCCACACTAACTTCCTGCATTTTTCTGGATGCACAAGTCAGCATGACTTTTTAAAATGTAAATTGACTTACATGGCTCCCCTTTGCTCTTAGAATAAAAGTCCAACAAAACTTTGCTTGATTTGCCTCCTTGTTACATCTCTGATCTTATCTCCAACTACTCTTTTCCTTGCACTAAGACAGTGGGCTTCTTGCTGTACTTTGAAGTACCAGAAAGCACATCCTTCTTATGGAGATTTATACTTACTTACTTGCCCTTTCTTACACCATATATCTGCATCTCTGTCTTTAAGTATTTACTCAAACTTCAGCTTTTCAAGGAAACCTAATCTCACTGCTCTATGTAAATTGCAATGGCCAGCTCCTCAATGCTCTCAAATCACAACACTTCCTTCTTTTCAACAGAGCACTTAACACTTTCTAACAAAACATAAAATTACCTATGTTTTATCTTTTTTATTGTTTTACTTTAAGTGTCTTCTCTCACTGGCCTGTAAGATCAGTAGAAAGAATCTTTGTCATTCTGTCCTTGACAGTACAGTGCCTAGAAGTGATTGTGGTGTAGAGGAGCTGTTTAGTAAATATCTGCTAAATAAATGAATGATGTTGCCCACACCTCTGTGTTTTTTTTTTTTCTTTCTTAGTAAATGTTTTATTTATTTGTTTATTTGAGAGAAAGAGAGAGAGTGAGAGAGCGTGGTGGGAGGGGAGGGACAGAGAGAGAGGGAGAAACAGACTCCCCATTGAGCAGGGAGCCCTATATAGAGCTTAATTCCCTGAGATCATGACCTGAGCCAGAGATAGAACCTTAAATGACTGAACCACCCAGGCACAGCTGGATGGTGAGAATTCCGGAAAAGAAGAAGACAATCAGTGAATAAGACATGGACAAAGGTAGTGGCTTAAGCAGAGATGATAACCAATATAATTAACAATACAAATAGCATGGACTTTGATCATGAGAATATCTGTCAAGCATGCAGGTGCATTCCTGTTGAATGTGAACCCTGAGTGTAGAACGTTCTTAGAGAATCAAGAAAGGTCAAGAGTTTCAGGAAGGAAGATGAAAGAAAAAATAAGCAAAAATTATTGTCAAATCATTTTAAGAATAACTTGAAGTTTACAACCAATAAGGTCTGGAAGGGAGAAATACCAAATTTTCTGGCTTATTAGTCCTTTAAGAATATTTTGTGACTCACAGGCTGGCTAAGTCTGTTTAGGCTGCTATGACAAAATACCACAGACTGAGTAGTTTACAAATAATAAGAATCTATTTCTCACAGTACTAGTTGCTGGAAATCCAAGGTCAGGTTGCCAGCATGGTCAAGGGAGGGCCCTCTTCCAGGTCAGGGATTTCTCACTGTGTTCCCACATGTTGGAAAGGGCAAGGAATCTCTCTGGAGTCTTTTATAAGACACTAATCCTTTCATGATGGTTTCACCCTCATGACTTAAACATCTCCAAAAGGCCCCACTTACTAATACCATCACATTGGGCATTATAATTTTAACATATGAATTTTGGAAAAACAAATGATTGTTTATTTAGACCATAGCACAGCCCATTCCATTTTCCGCCATTCTGAGCCACCAAGATGGTGATCAACTTCTTTAAAGATGACTGTTAACTTGAGGCTATCCTCTAACGGGAAACAGTGGACATACTTTGGTGGAAGGATTTGTTTTCATCACTCAAGATTAGAAAATTTATTTTTATTTCAGTAGAAATGAATTTACTTGTGCAGCTTCATTAAATTCTGCACATTTATTTATTTTTCTGGTAATATAACTCCAGTGAGATGGAGGCCTTTTAGATCTGCCTCCTGTCTCTCATTTCTATTCCCTTGCACTATAAAGTAGTAGCAACTTGAGTACTCGGAGCCCCTCAACAGCTGATGCTCCCATATTCTCTTTGCCACTTGGCTACCGGCTACTGGCAGCTCACACTGGTAAACATGGTCCCCACTGTTTCTAGGCTCAGAGGAGCAAATGCACATAGCACAGCAAATGTACAGTAGTTAAGAACACAAGTTCCAGTGCCAGGTTGCTAGGATTTAAATCTTTACTCTGAAACTTACTGGGTATATGACTTTGGGCAAGATACTTAAATCATCATGCCTCAAGTTTCCTTATCTATAAAATCAGGATAATAATAGTATCTTAGTCATATGATTGCTGTGAATATTAAATATGTTTCTCTATGTAAAGTATTGAGATTATTCCATGGTATTTAGCAGGTACCCAGCAAATGCAATCTGTGATTTATTATTAAGCTTCTATTAATTTATTCATGTTAAACTATTTCATTGAAACCTGAGTCTACTTTTCAAGTCTTCTTGCTTATTCTAGAAACAAATCCTTTTTAAAAATCACAAATATACTAGAATGAAGATGAGACCAGCATTCAAAAAAAAACCATATGACATAATTTCTTACTATTCAATGCACTGTTCTTTTAACTAGCAGCCTCCACATTTTCAATGATTCTTATGATTCTGAAGAATTTTGGTAGCAAACACACACACACACACACACCCCTGAAACCTTACCCCCAGTATATTACCTTTAAAATTGTAAAACTGCTCAAAATGAAAATTGTTAAACAGCTCAAAACACAATACTATATTTTTCTATACACTTTTTTGAGATTTTCATGTATTTTGTTTTTTTTAACATCTTAAATTTATTTTTTCAGTGTTCCAAGATTCATTGTTTATGAATATTGTTTATTTATATTATTGTTTACTCATTGTTCATGAGCACCTAGTGCTCCATGCCCTTCTGAATACCCACCACCAGGATCGCCCATCTTCTTACCCCCAGACATATTTTTAAAATAAACCTGCTTTCAATGATTGGCATTAATAATATTCAACTGCAACTGTTGTATTTAAGAAATACTTAAAAATGAGTTTTAAGAATGCGTCAGTTACATGGAAATATGCCAAGGTAACTAAAACTGATTTTTCATGACACTAAGGCAATTGTTGACTACTAGACCTACAATAGAATAAAAAAGAAGAAGAAGAAGTAGAAGTAGAAGAAGAAGAAGAAGAAGAAGAAGAAGAAGAAAAGGAAGGAAGGAAGGAAGGAAGGAAGGAAGGAAGGAAGGAAGGAAGAAAGAAAGAGAAAGGGGCAACTAATTTTGACACTCTCTGGGACATTCATCATCATTTCAATGAGGGAAGAAAGACAAGGTGGTCACCCCAGAAGTTCATTATCTTCTTCTAGTCATTACACTTAAGATCCTGGTGGCTGCCAATACAAAGCCAGTTTTGTCAGTCTAAAGATATGGACAATAACTCTTAAAGTCTTGAGTTTAAAAGGCATTCCTAGGTGCTAGGATAAAAAGGAAAGCAATGGCATTTTCATGGTCGAAATATTGGTAGATTTTTTCCTCCTTGAAAATTTAAGTAAAGTTTAGTATCAGGCTGTGAATATGTTTACCCCCAAATGTATTATGAATCAAAGCTTTTTTTTATGCTGGTTAGCAAAACCAAGAGGACAGAGAAATGCTCTAATCTAATATATTAGGTACGATTCTTTTAGTAAGTTAAAATAGATACAGTTAAAGCAGTGGATCAATATTAATTAACCTTGCCCCACCTCACACACATTTCTTTGGCAGAGGCTTTAGGAAAAAGAGACCAATGAGGTGCCAGTTCTGCTTTGATCCACTGCCTTTGAGGAGAAAAAATAGTGGAAGTTGATCCTACTTGGATTGGCTGGAACTGGGGGGTTATTTTTAAATGACTGATCCCTGGTCACAAACCAAGACTATGGAAATTAGACTCTCCCTGTAAGAGGAAACTAAGATCCATTTATAAGCCTCCTGCAATCCCTGTCTTTTTTGTTTTGTTTTGTTTAAGATTTTGCTTATTGGTGGGCCTGGGTGGCTCAGTGGGTTGAGCCTTTGCCTTCTGCCCAGGTCATGATCTCAGGGTCCTGGGATCCAGCCCTGCACTGGGCTCTCTGCTTGGTGGGGAGCCTGCTTTTCCCTCTCTCTCTACCTGCCTCTCTGCCTACCTGTGATCTCTGCCTGCCAAATAAATAAATAAAATCTTTTTTTTTTAATTTACTTATTTATTTGAGAAAGAGAAGGATGAGCATGTGCTTGGAATGGGCAGAGGGGAAAACAGAGGGAGAAAAAAGACAGGGCTCAATACAGGGCTTGATCCCAGAACCTGAGATCATGACCTGAGCCAAAATCAAGAGTCTTTCACTTAGCCTGTTATGCCCCAATAATGGGTCCGTGGTTAAAGGAGCGAGACTGATACAAAGCGAAGGTCAAGCAAAGCTTTATTTCACGCCAAGCATCAAGAATCAGACCGAACGTTCGGGGACGCACCTCTTACAAGAGAGGGCGACCCTTCCCTGTTTCACAGACTAGCTTTTAAGGGCAAAGGCCATGCGGTTGGGCCTGCCCACGCACAGGTGACCAATGAGATTGTAACACACACAGGAAACTCCACAGTGATGCTAGGTGACCAATTGAATTACAATTTACCCTAGTAGACATTTGAACCGGCCTGTTACACCTTGATTAGGATTGGCACCAAGAAGGCTCCCAAAGGGTGGGGCCCATACTCCTTGGTAACCAGGAAGACGGTAAGCAACCCCCTCAACTGATCGAGGTCTCCACCTGACCTGACCCACCCTTGTATCTGAGCTTTGTTACCTGAAGCTGGTTTCCAGGACTTGTCTCCAAGTAAATTCCCTGGGGAAGGGGAGCAGGGACAGTTTACCTTTAATGAAAGCCTCTTGCTAAATAGGTTCTTACAAACCAATTGGACCACCCAGGCCTCCCCTCTCCCCGCTTTTAGAAAGATAGGAACCTCCATAGACAAGGCAACCTCTGGAAGGAGCCTTTAACACCTCTTCCACTAGAGGGCACAATCCTCTAGAGACTTAGGAAGACAGAGCAAACCCCTCCCCTTCTAGAACCAGTGACAAAAGAAGGGGAAGGAGCAATATAATTCATACCCCATATATCATTTCATGTTTTGTTTGTGAGCCCAATAAATACCTTCTACCATTTAAATACTTGTTCAGGGGTGCCTGGGTGGTTCAGTCATTACACATCTGCCTTCTGTTCAGGTCATGATCCCAGGGTCCTGGAATGGAGTCGGCATTGGGCTCCTTGCTTAGTGGGGAGTCGGCTTCTCCCTCTGCCTGCTGCTCCCCCTACTTATGCTCTCTCACTCTCTCTCTCTTTCCCTCTGTCAAATAAATAAATAAATAAAATATTTAAAAATCAATCAATCACTCTTTACCACGAGATGCTAAGTCCTTTATTTGAGAGAATTTGTCTTATATTCCCCAGAATGTCGTTTACACAGACAGGGTCAGTGATTAATAGTGTTGAATGCAGTTAAATATGATAATAACAAAGGGGAAAGGACCAGTGTGAAGGAAAATAGGGTGTTTTTTCTTTATATACTATCAATGGCTATTAATTATTAATTAATATTAAAGTTAGTTTCTGTCTTTTCCAGAAATTACTTTAACTTACTCTTCACTCTGATGCTTCCAGTTTATTCACAGCCAACCAAAATTGCATTTCCTTCTACCTGTCAGAGCTCTCCACTTAAGATGTCAAAAGCTGATGTAAGGTTTTATGCCTGGGGCAACAAAAATATTTCATCATTCTTGGTTATCCTGAGCTAGAGCTTTATCTCTCTTTTTGTTTTGTTCCCCCCCTTCCCCTTAGGATTCTATTTTGTTTATCTGCCCAGATATCTTTCACAGTTAGAGCAATAAAGTGAATCTATCCATATTCACTTTTCCTATGATTTGCAACATGAACTAAACTAAAAAAACATGTAGTGGTCACTTAGTAAATATTGTCACTGTCTTACCCCTTTCCCTCACAATGACATTGATACCTTTACCATATAAAGCTTCTTTTTTCCTATTAACTCTTCTTTTTGAAAAAAAAAGCACAAAGAACTTGTTTTTCCCCAAGCCAGTTGAGAGTATGCTGAGAACTTGATATCCTCTCTGTTCTAAACTTCATAGTATATGAATCCTAAAAAGGACATCCTCTAACACAACCACAATATGTCCATCAAAATGAGGAATTTATCACTGATTTGTTCATACTATATGTTAAGGGCTCAATTGTATCCACCCAAAATTCATATGTTGAAGTCCCAACCTTTGGTATTTTAGAATATGACCGTGTTTGGAGACAGGACCTTTAAAGAGGAGATGAATAAAATGAAGCTAGTAGGATATATCCCAGTCTATCTGAGTAGTATCCTTAAAAGAGGTAATTTGGACACATAAAGAGACACTAGAGACATGCGTACACTGAGGTACAACCATGTGAAGAGACAGCAAGGGAGCAACTATCTACAAACTGAAGAGAGAGCTTATGAAGAAAACAACCTGATAACACCTTTATCTTGGACTTTCAGCCTCCAGAACTATGAGGAAATAAATCTCTGTTGTTTAAGCCACTTAGTCTGTGGTGTTTTGTTATGGTAGTCCTAGTTAACTAATACTATCTAACACACAAATCCCATTCAAGTTTTCACAATTATCTAACAAAAAAAAAAGGTATACTGAAATATCCAAACAATTTTCAGCTGCATTTTGTCGTCATGTCTCTTTTTTTCCTTAATCTAGAATAGTTTCTCATTCTTCCATTGACTTTCATAGTTTTAATGGACATCCATACATATCTGCTGAGCTATTTATTTATTTATTTATTTATTTGTAAAACCCTCTTTTATTTGAGAGGGAGAGAGCATGAGAAAGAGAAAGCATGGGAAAGAGGAGGGTCAGAGGGAGAAGCAGACTCCCTGCCAAGTAGGAGCCTAATGCAGTACTTGATTCTGGAACTCCAAGTTCATGACATGAGCCAAAGGCAGTCACTTAGCCAATTGAGCCACCCAGGCAAGCCTGCAGACCAATTTTATATAAAGACATCCAGTTTGTCTTATATTTCCTCATGATTAGATCATGCATTCTGTGTTTTACTTCATTGAATGATGTTTTGGACTTTTTCTCAATGCTGGTGATGTTAATTTGATACCTTGATTGGGGTCATGTTGCCTGTGATTTTTTTTATTTAAAAACAGTCTTTTTTCCTTCTAAAATTAATTAAGTTTGTTGTTATTGATTTTACTTGTTTGGGGAGATAGTGTAAGATTTTTTAAGTGTACTGGTTCTCATTATAATTTCACCCACAATTTTTACAATCCATAGATGAATCTAGGTTGTGTCAATTACTATGATATTTACCACAGGGTGAATTTTTAATTCTCTCTTCATATATTACACAGCTTTCTACTGTAAGAAAAGATTTGTCTTCATTATATATATTCATTTATTTATAGAATTTATATCTTTAAGTTTTTATTTGAATTTCAGTTAGTTAACACACAGGGCCATATTTCAGATATACAATGTAGTGATTCCACACTTCCATACGACACCCAGTGCTCATCACAAGTGCACTCCTTAATTCCTATCACTTATTTCACCCTTCCCCCCAACCACTTTCCCTCTAGGAACCACCAGTTTGTTTTCTATAGTGAAGAGCCTGTTTCTTGGTTTGTCTCTCTGTTTCTTCCCTTTGCTCATTTGTTTTGTTTCTTAAATTCCTTATGTGAGTGAAATCATATGGTTGTTGTCCTTCTCTGATTGACCTATTTCACTTAGCGTAACACTCCAGCTCCACTCATGTTGTTGCAAATGGCAAGATTTGATTCTTTTTTTAAGGCTATGTAATATGCCAATGTGTGTATATACCACATCTTTATCCATTCATCAGTTGATGGTCGCTTGGGCTGTTTCTGTAATTGGGCTATTGTAGATAATACTGCTGTAAACATCAGGGTGCCTATATCCAATGAGATTACAAAGAGGTGTACTACTGGGTGAGCTTTGTTTTCTGAGTATTGAAAACAGTTGTGTCCGCCTCGTTGAACAAGGAAGTATTAGAAAACATTTAAAACCACTGGTGCACTTGTCCTACTCCAAAACAAATCACAAACTCATGTGTAAGGCCTAGTCGTGAGCCTATTCTAAAAGCTCTCCATGTGTCTTTCTTTTCCATTCACCACTGATTTAAAATGACTTTTTATTCTCTCCTGAAGATTTACTTGTCATTACAAGAACATGACCTAATCCTACTGTGAGAAGCAAATACTAAGACGGAACCTATGGTCTCCTCCTCCCACCTTATGTCCCGCCCATATACTCTCCTCTCCTTGAGTGTGAGAGGAACACGCTTCTAACCAATAGAATGCAACAGAGGTGAAAGGATTTTGCATATGTAACCCAGTTTCCAAACCAGGTGATTTGGGACTAAGTAAAAAGGAGATCATTTCAGGTGGGCCTGATTTGATTAGTTGAAAACATTTAAAAGAAGATGGGGCTGGGGGGCGGGAGGGAAGAAAGTATTGTCCCTGATGAGATCCTTCCGCTCTTTCCTCCTCACTCCCCCCTCTCCCTCCCTCTCTCCTTTTTTCTCCCCTTTTCTCCCGCTTCTCTCCAGCTCCCTGCTGGAGAAGGCCAATGAAGAGGTTCATAAAGCAAGAAATGGAGCACATTCTAGGAGATGAGGGTGGCTCCCTCCTGACAGGGGAGAAGAAAACTGTAACCTTAGCCTCACACCTGCAGGAGGTGATTTTTTTCCACAACCAGAGGGACCGTAAGGATGATCTTTCCTTAGTTGATCCTCTACACAAGAATGCATCTGACCAGCACTTGGAATGTAACCTCGTGAAATCCTGAACCAAGAACCCAGGTATGTTCTATCCAGATTCCTGACCCACATAAATGTGAAACAGTAAATATATGTTGTTTTTAACTGTTATTGGTATGATTATTTTTTATGCAGCAATGCAAAACTAATAGAGTTGCCAACATCTTTCTGGTTGCCAGGCAGCGTTTTCATTTGTTTCAACTTATGGATTTTATTTGGATCTAAAGATGGGGGTGGAACTAGAGTATTGAACACAGTAGGTGACTAGTAAATAATTTAGCTCATTGTATTAACTGGCAAAAAAAAAAAAAGTCTGTACTGTGTTGAACATGTATACTCTATTTCAGTCTCCCAAAGAATATTTATACTTTCAAGGAGTGCCTTTGATTTACTTGCCCTCTTTCTCTATTCTGAAATTATAGTCAGCCATTTGGCATTCATTTCCCATTCATTTCTGTCATTTCCCATTGTGACATTGGTGCATAAATGTTATGAAAATAAATCAGTACAGGTACAGGTAGAATATAACACTAAGAGTTTTTTTTTTTAAGATTTTATTTATTTATTTATTTGACAGAGAGAGATCACAAGCAGGCAGAGAGGCAGGCAGAGAGAGAAGGAAGCGGGCTCCCCGCTGAGCAGAGAGCCCGATGCGGGACTCGATCCCAGGACCCTGAGATCATGACCCAAGCCAAAGGCAGCAGCTTAACCCACTGAGCCACCCAGGTGCCCCACTAAGAGATCTTTTAATTGATTATTATTATCTTTATGAAAATATGAATTAAATTAAGCCTGAATTTATCCTACCTGTTCATTCCTTTGCAAACCCCAAATGCACACCTTTCAATAAAAAAATCCATGAAAGCTTTTTTTTTCCTTTCAATCAACTTGGTTAGATCTCTTACAAGTCTGTTTAAAACAAAAACAAAAACAAAATACTTCTTTTACATATTCCTTGGATAGAAACAATAATTTTCTTCTTGAGGGAAACTTGACCTTGGGGGAAGAGTCAGGAGTTGGGGAATATAGTAAGCCAGAGCTGGAAATTATAGCAATCTTTGAAGATTCCTGAAAGTACTACATGGCCTTTGGTAAATACTGACCATGACCGTATGCAAGAGGCTGATTTGGTCTGAGATTTTGTCACTTCATTTATCCTATATAACACCATACTTTAGCCAAACTTGTTTCCTTGTATTTCATGTTCTCTAAGCCTAGTTTTCTAAACTACTAAAACGGCCTCTTTGCCTTCACACTCATCTCTACTATTCTATTATAGGAATAAATTCAAATTTCTACCTTAAGGAAGACTAGTACTCCCTTGAACTTTAAACATGTAATACAGCTAAATATCTTCTTGGGAAAAGGAAAGAGAGAAAAAGAGTGTGACCAGTACATTTACTTAAGACAGAATGAGGTTTTCAGAATAAAGTCCTAAAAGGAATTTTCTTAACTCTGTTTCAAGAAATATCCAAGTAAATGTTCATTATCCATGTTTTAAAATGATTTTGGGTCAAATGATTTGGAGAAATACCTACTTGAAGAAAATTAAGGAATAAAAAATTCTTAACGTTAGAGCTCCTTAGAACTTCTGTTGTAAATCTCCGAGAAATAGGATCATATGATCCCAGGATTCCCATATTTTTTTCAATTATTGAACATTTCTTAATGCAGGAAGACAATGGGGTAAACTTAAACACATTCTTAAAGTGTGCCTTCCAGACCAACAACTTCAGCATCACCATTTCCTGGCTATTTGTTAGAAATGCAAATTATTAAAAAAAAAAAAAAAAGAAAGAAAGAAATGCAAATTCTTAGATCCCATACAGACTTACTAAATCAGAAATTCTGATTGGCGTTGAGGGCAGTAGTCTGTATTTTTACATGCCTAGAAGCCACTTGATGCTCATGCACTCTGAAATTTGAGATCTGTTACTTTATTCCACATACACTCACTCTACATATCCCATCCCTTTTCAGAGCAGATATTTGCTGTGCAGATATTTTTAAAGAATAAAAGGATTCACATTGGTAACTATGTAACCACTGACACTGGGAACACAATTTCTCCCTGTGGAGTTTTTAAATGCTTAGGGAAAGTAATTGAATAGACATGAACAATGTTTAACGGCTCTGAAAAACTTCACTGAAGACATTGACTCTAAAATCAAATGTGTTTAATCGATAGGAAAAATATAGATATTTTCCTTCTTTCTGGTCTGTCACTCTGATAATTTACAGCCTAAGAGATTTCTTTTCAAATGAACATCTAAGAAATAAATGTGTTAAACATTAACATCTGTTCTGAAATAATTTGTTAAGAGTTGCCATACATAGATGAGGTGAAACTTTCTTAAAGACTCATTTAAGCCACTTAAAGTCTCATGTGTTAGTAATGAATGTTAGGTATTTAACTTCTAAAATCCCAGGGAAGATGGTAGTATATCACAGCTTTTTAGTTTTTAATAAAAATAGTTATAGAATACCAAAAGGTGGTAAAATTGGAAGGGAGGGGATTCATGTCTATTTGTACTGCAAGGCAAGAAACAAGAACAAAGTTTGGGCTAGTAGATGGTAGCTCATTGAGACTGTTTGCAGTCACTTAAATTTTTAGATCAACAAAATGGATTCCATTGGACCTATCAGATTTAGGCCAGAGCTAAAAAACCAAGAGCAGTTCTCCATTTCACTAGATTATCTAGTTAACCATTGACTCTCAGGTGCTTGCTATTTCATCTCTAGCAATCTTAATCCATTCTAGGAAGATCTGCTATAAAATATACCAGTATTATGATAGTCCTTTGCCAAAGATGGTTCACCACATATTTCAGTCAGATTATAGCAGATAAAATAATAGGTTTGTGCAGTCAAGTAGCGTATAACTAAAGGAAACTTTACCTTAAAACAAAAAAAAAAATGCAGACAGTATCAAAATGGGCAGCTCTTTTTAATTACTCTCATCTTAATATGTAAAGTATGCATAATGTGAGCTAAATTCTTACCAATTATTTACTTATTTATTGCCATTTTATTTTTTTCAACAAACATGACTCATTTACATTTTCCAGTTCCTGGTTAGCTATGTACAGAAATAATGTTAGGCATTTATTGTTTGATTATCTCCATAGCAAGACTCATACACACTGTCAGGTGACAGATGTGATAAAGCACTGTTAAACTCTCATAAGTGTCCAACATCACTGTTTTTACTGAAGGGACAAATGTTCAGTGAGCTATCCAAAACACCCTGCATGTATTCCCCAATGGAGATATAAGATTCTGAGGGTATTAATTAGCTCCAGTAAACTGGGGAAAATTCACTTGTTAGTTCATGTGTGATTAAAGTACTTTCTTCGTCCATCTCTTTTGATAGCAAGATTGAAGGAATTAAACTTTGACTTCCATTGTAATTCACCTCTAATAACTAAACACAATCACTATTTGATGTCTATTAATTCTAAATTGTTAGTCAATACTTTCATCCAATACATAACCCAGCATATACTCTATTAGTAGAAGTTTACAAAAAACAGGATTAACCTTCCCCCTTCACTCTAACTCTTCTAATTTTCTTCTACAAACAAATGAAGATAGAGCTTCATCCTTGAATGAGGTCTTCCTGAAAATTGAAATCAATTGTATGTGTGCTTAATCTAGTCTCTGACACATAGTTGAATCTCCAGTTATAATTTTTGTAACTGTAATTCTTATTTAGCTGATAGATTAAGTAGCAGCATCATTTAAGTTATTGTACATATATATGTACAAAATGTATTTCAGGGTTGTCATGGGTTTTTTTAATTTATTTTATCAGCATATAGGAATAAACCAGAAATCAATTATTAAAGATAATATGAATAATCTGGCAGAGAAAAGATGGTTTAATGTTTAAATTGATAAGTCATCTTGACAAACGATTTCTTTCTAAAGCAAAGGCAACATGAGATTTCAGGTCTTCCCTGTCTCCTCACTCTCCCTGAGAGATTTCATCTCTTCTGTAGCTTCACCACCCAGCTATGCCCTAACGGGACCCGAGTCTTTAATTGTAATCCAAATATCCTTCCTAAGATCCAGGCTCACATATCTTTATGTTTATTGTTCTCTAGTATGAAGATGAAAGGTGGTCTTCAAATGCTGTTCATAGCCAATTCAAGAATATTTCATTGGTTAGATTATTCTGTCATAGCAACAAACCCCAGAAACTCAATAATTTTTCCTCTTGCTCATGCTGCATGTTCATTTCATATTAGTTGGAGGGCTCTGCTGTCTAGATGTCTTTTTGTTCTTGTTACTCCACAGATGCCTCAAATTGAACTTAACCAAATCAGCCCCAATCCTTCAATTAAAACAAACAAAACAGCACCTACTCCTTATTCAGTGTTAAATAATTGAATAAATGATACTATCACCTAAGGAACTAGACTCAAACTTGAAAATCATCCTTTATTCCTCCATTTACTAAAACTATCAGATTTGACTTGAGAACAGACGTTGTGCCCTTGGCTCCTTTCCTGCTTCTCTCCCATACCCAGGCTTTACTGCTAAGCTTCCTTTCTCTTTGCCTTTGTCTCGGTGGCTCTTTCGACATTCTGCCTCCTGACTTGGAGGCATATCCTGACCTGAGATAATCACTATTTCCAAAGCTTAAGTAGTTCACTGGCTTTTGCTTAAGATGTACCAGTTTTGAAACTTATGTAATATAATGTGTGTGTGTGTGTGTGTGTGTGTGTAAAATATACTTTTTCCCCCTCTTCTCATGGCTGAAAGCATTTTACCCTCTGCTGTCTTATGGAATGTCTTAGTTCTCATTTCAGAGCCCTTTGCCTAGGGGATTGGATTAGGTAAAGATGGTGGATGATACAGATTTAATGTTTTTTTTAAAAAACTGATAGACTGAAAGCAGAATTTGTAGAAGTTATCTTTTAGGACTTTGAGCAATGAAAGCTTGAGTAGAGAGAAGCAGGAATGAACCATTCTAGGAAGATTGAGATTCCTCAGGATAGTGGTCTCTGGGATGTTCTCTGTGCATGATGGAGAGAAAGCCCCCACCCATAAGCAGTGCCTCCTATTGGAGTTTGCTGTGGAAATTAGTAGACTGTATACTACACTTTGCAAACTAAGGAACAGATTGAAAGGCCATCTGGGCAAGTTTGTGGGGAGTGGAGGGTCACTTGCAACTAAAGGAGGCCTTAGTGCTATATGCCAAATATGTCTGGTTCTCTTCCTGTGCACATGGTGAGGTTTTATTTTGTTGACCTTTAGAGTTTTTGGGTGTCCTTATGACTTGCTGTGGTTAGTGTTCAATAGAAAGAAAGTAGCATTTCACTTTCTGGTAGAAACTTTAAGAGTCAATGAGGGACACATGATGCCCCACCCCCTACCCCCGCTATGTTACCTGGAAACATTTTGTTATCCTGGGTCCTAGAGTGTTCACAATGCCCTACAGAGCCCTCCAACTAATATGAAATGAACATGCAGCATGAGCAAGAGGAAAAATTATTGAGTTTCTGGGGTTTGTTGCTATGACAGAATAATCTAACCA
The DNA here is from genome assembly GCF_030435805.1 of Mustela lutreola. Classification (NCBI taxonomy): domain Eukaryota; kingdom Metazoa; phylum Chordata; class Mammalia; order Carnivora; family Mustelidae; genus Mustela; species Mustela lutreola. Next base: position 110,994,824 of record NC_081295.1, read on the forward strand.
ATGGAATATTCTTGAACTGGCTATGGACAGCATTTGAAGACCACCTTTCATCTTCATACTAGAGAACAAAAGACTCCAAGGAAAAAAATGGTGTCACTTTGGATTAAGAGACTGTTTTTTTTCTTGGATTTTTGGTAACCTATGGGACCCTATGGGAAAGAGGGAGTCCTAGTGGTTCCTGAATTTGAAATTTTTATATCAGGAGAGGCCTTGATACTGATTTAGTATGAAATATATCTTAGGTCTGTGCACCAAGACTGACACCAATTACATATATGTGTCCAGAGATTTCTGTAGCCTAGTGTACTAGACCTGTTCCATCAACTGCAACATTTAATCCTGAGTTCTAAAACCAAAACTTGAGGTAATACTGTGTCCTGCTCTGCAAGAAAGCTATAAAACTTTGATTTTGCAAGTAAATATAACAATATCACTAATTTATTGAATACTTAAAATATGCCAAACAATATGTTAAATGGGTTACATGGATGATCACATTTATTTCAAGAATTCTATGAGGATATTATTACCCTCATTTACCATTTTAGGCACTTGGAAGTTAGAAAGGTTAAAAACTAGCCCTAAGCCACACAGCTGGTAGGTGGCTAGGGAGAAGAGCCAGAATGACAGTGCATATCTGCTTGTTGCCAATGTCATTGCTCTGCAAAACCCTCATTAATCACCTCTCACCTGGATTATTGGAACAATTGTCTAGCTTCTGTCTCTGCTTCTTGTCTGGCTTTCTTCTTTAACTTTCTCTCATTCTAGGTAGAGTTATAAATAAGTAATACAAATCTGACCTTGAGAGGTTTTTTTTTTTTCTTTTTAATAAATTATACTGGCTTCCAATCTTTCTTATACAAAATCTAAACTGTTCATTGTGCCATATGAGTTCCTCAAGGACAAGGTTCCAGATGCCTTCTCAGCATAATATTCAACTACTTCTGTCTTTCTACCCTATGATACTCTGATACTAGATCACATTTCCCTGCCGATGCTACGGACAATCACCATACTTTGTGCATGTAGTTTCTTCTATGTGCAGTGCCCTGTAGGAGAAGACCACTGCATTTTGACCTAAATCCAATTATCACTTCTTAAGACAATGTGGTATAACTTGCTTCATGGAGACTTTTGCAATATACCAATCTGGAATCAGACATTACCATTCTCTCCTATTACTTCATACAGCTTATTATCACTGTAGAGAAAATATACTTTTAGTACCTGAACCCTGGAATCAGAGTCAGAGGTTCTAATATCAACTCTTCTACTCTCCAGTTATGTAGGGTTTAAAAGTTATTTAGCCTCTCAAGACCTCAGTTTCTTAGTTGATAAAAATATAAGCACAGAACATCCTTTGAAGACTTTTATCATATTTTTTTTTATAATTGTAGGATTTTAATACAATGCCTGGCTATAGTCAGAATTCAATATAATATCTGTTGATTTTCTTATTTACTTACTTTACTTACCACATTATAAAATATAAATAAAGTTTGTTAACTCATTCATTTTCAAAAATTACTTTGTTTTTCTTCTTTAGGCCCATTGTCTGATGTAGTAGCCCCTGAGTAAATGTTTGTTAATTGAATGGATAATTTTAAAAAATTGGAAGAATGCCATTTAAAATGTTTAAACTCAAAGGGATTAACATGAATTTAGGAGTCGACCAGCTGAGAGAAAATGGTATCAAAAATACAGTTCTGCATTTTAGACCATTCCATCTTATTCCATTTCAGAGACTATATGAAAAAATGAAGGAAAAAAATGCTAAGATAATGAAAAGCCTCCTTATTTTTCCCAAAACATTCAGTGAATTAAGAGCTGCTCTGAGACCAAAGAGGAAAAGCTGGAATCTTATGGGCTGGAGAGATTTGGAACATTGTGAGAGTGATGAGCCAAGGAGTCAATGAGGGAGAAATACCAGGCGTGCTGAGAATTGGTCAGGGCCAGGTTGCATCTGGTTGGTATAAACATTGAGAAGGCCAGGTCTACTCAGCTAGCCTTCTTTCTCCAACACAGATAAGAGCATATATAAGGTGGTCCACATGGTAAGTCCCATGAAAGAGCTCATCAGAGGCAACAAAAAGATTAAATAGAACATAGAATTTTACTACAATCTTTTGCAGTGAACCCATTGGAACTAACACATATTAAATTTTTCATAAATATTTGTTGAAAAAACTTTTAGTGATATGAATGAACAAGTTACTTATTTCTGTATCATATTTCATAGATAGATCTTGAAAGAACTACCATTATTACTTTCAAAGAATAATATTCATGCTGGGGAGAAAGGATTTTGTGGTTGAGTTATCAAATTCATACATTTCACTTGTTAAAGCATACTCAGAAAAACATTAATAGGAATAACTAAATGACTCCACAAATAATGTCAAACAGCCTTCACTTGCTTGATTACACTTAGAGGGGATTAAATTTAGAGGGTAGTGAGTGGTTCATGGTAAAATGAATCCTCACTTAATGGGGTGCCTGTGGCTCAGTGGGGTAAAGCCTCTCTGCCTTTGGCTCAGGTCATGATCCGAGGGTCCTGGGATTGAGCCCTGCATGGGGCTCTCTGCTCTGCAGGGAGCCTGCTTCCTCCTCTCTCTCTGCTGCCTCTCTGCCTACGTGTGATCTCTCTGTCAAATAAATAAAATCTTTAAAAAAAATGAATCATCACTTGAATTATTCTTTAGATTCACAATAACCACAAAAGAGATAAGGAATTCAAGTCAGTTTAGAAAATTAATCTATATAAACATTTTCATATGACTAAAACTGATGGACTCTATAATAAATTAATAGAGACATAATTATTTCCCGAATTCACTTTTCTTTGTATATGCCTTTAATCACATAATGGAAAAGGGACATGATAAAAGAGAAGGTGATAAAGAGGGATTAAGAGAGGGAAGCCTTGCAAACAAAACTTTGAATTTGGAGCATGTATACTGAGAGAGAGCAGGGAAAAATAAACTGTTTCTTTTAGACTATTGGTTTTGACTCTTCCAAAGCCATTAGTGCCTCTAGTAATTACCTCTAGTGGTACCATGGGATGGTATGACAGAAACAGATCATAGGAAAAAGCAACAGGGTACATGGATGGCTAGGCTTGGGAGTATTAAACACTTAAAAGCATTTAACTCTTCCTCTACTTAAACTTTCAGAGACAAAAAAAAAAAAAATTCCCATGTGACTCCAGAAACTTTGGACCCATTTAAAAAAAAAAAAAATTACAGAGCTCATTGGTTTCACTAACAGGTCTGTAAATGTATATTAAATATACAGTACAGAGGGTTTTTTGGTGCCCATAAAATACCTCTCTTTTCATATCCCTGCAAATCCTACAAAAGTGAGATCTAATTTTTTTTTCTAATAAGGACAATTCCCTGAGGTGGGCCTGTTGCCCCTACACAGCTCTACTATGACTGTGCCTCTCCATCAGACCAACACACGAGTACAACCACTTTCCTAAGTACCATTATACCTACTTGCCCCAGAAAAGATAGGCACCAAAAACACTGCTGGAGATTTCTGCATTTTTTTCATTTTTTAACCAAAATTTCTCCCAGAGGAATCAAAAATAAGGAATCCGATGACACCACCTAAGTCACACATTTATTTATGTCAAAGGAAAGAGAACTGGATAAGTTTCATATATTAGTTCTGGGAGGATCTCCTGTATGAATCTTCTCTGCCTGCACATCTTGTTGCCTCTCGCCATTCATTACTATTCTCCTTTCCATAGTGCCTCTTGCTCTGCTCATTTGGTGTATTTTCACCAACCCAACTGAGAAACCACTCTCCCATCAATGCAGAATATGTATGATTCTTGATGGGTTTTTGTTTGTTTGTTTTTTGATTCTTGATTGTTTGTTCTCCAGTGCTTATTGACTCAGGCAGATGTAAACACTTTTCCCAGGAAAAGGATTTGGCTGGGCTCTGGCATAAAAACTGTTTTAAAATTTCTGAAGGCAAAGAAAAAGTTGGCCTGAGAGCATACGTGAAAGAGACCCCTCTATTGTGAGATGTCAGGGTAATGTTTAAATATTATTTCTATTAAGCTATATAGAGAATAGTACCATTTTTATTTGCTGAATATTGTGTGTTGACATAAAATGTATATTTTCATATCCCTTATTTTCAACAATATTCCATATATGTCTTTATATTAAAATTTGGCTTTTCCTTTCTTCAAAACAAACCTAATAACATTTTAGAAAAAGTAAATAGTTATGGAAGCATTATTAAATGTTCTAATTCATAAGAAAAAATATTTCTTGCATATATTGAGGATGAATTAAAATATTTCTTTCATATATTGAGGATAAATTGACCTTGAATTATATTGCCTCAAGTGAATTATTATAGTAGATATAATTATATTTATATTTGTATTTGATAATATAGATTATATTTGTTTTCACTAAAAGATATTAAAACCTGTTTTAAAATTCATGTCATCTGTTCATAATGAAAGAATATGGTGGTAAGGATGATCTTTCATTGTAACTAGTTTGGCCAGCTGGCCTGTGATACACTTCTCACATTTCAAATTCAACCTGGCCTGTGCCCATATGCTAGACCAGTCAGAATTACCCAAAGGAATGACTTACTGCTCCTTTGCCTTAAATATCAGACAGATAAACACAATCATGGATGCACATAGTTATCCAGTAATCCTATTGTTTTTCTTACTGAAAAGGAACAATTCATACTTAATTACACATGGGAAAAAAGGTAGAAAATCCAATTCGATACCATACCTTTACTTTGGGTTTCCATAGTTTTTGTTCTGACAACAAAGCCTTATTTTTGATATTAGTCCCATATCCCCTATTAGAAACTCCATCCATTTCTGTGAACCTACCCTTGATCATCCAGATTCCTATCCAGGTTGCACTGTCTGTTCATGGAAGGGCAGTCTTACTTTTCATTCTCCCACCATAATCTTTAAGCTCTGTATAACATGGCATATTTCAAGCTATGGAAAAGTTATATACGTATTGAAGAGTGTGTTATTATATTATCTTGCAAGTGATCAATAAGGGATAAACTAATGGAAGATACAGAATTCATGCAAAATTCACACGGTTTTGAAATATAGGTAAACAAAGAAGTCAAGTGGAAATAGAAGAAAACTTGTATGGGACATATGCACTCAGTTTATGTGGAACATTTTCTGTCTAGCTATTGTCTCACATGTCAAATTTTGCAAGCTGTCCAATCCCATTTTCCGTTTTCTCACCCTATCAATTGAAAGTATCAGTGTTACCATTAAATATTAGTGCTTTGGACTGTTTTTTAGTGTTTTATAAGGAAGAAAATGTATGATTAGCATCTCATTACCAATAATACTAGTGATTACAAGTGGATCACAGAGAGATTTGCGTTTGCTTCCAGACCAACACATAAGACAAATATTGCAATAAAACAAGCCAAATGAATTTTTTTTGTTTCTTAGTGCATATCAAAATTATGTTTATCTTACTTCAGTCTCTTAAGTGTACAATAGCATTAAGTCTTTTATAAAAAATCATGTCTTGGAGTGCCTGGGTGGCTCAGTCATTAAGTGTCTGTCTTCAGCTGAGGTCATGATCCCACAGTCTTGGGATTGAGCCCCACATCGGGCTCCCTGCTCAGAGGGAAGCCTGCTTTCCCTCTCCCACTCCCCCTGCTTTTATGCCCTCTGTCGCTGGGTCTCTGTCAAATAAATAATCTAAAAAATAAATAAATATAGCATGTCTTAAAAACATGTACATAACTTAATTAAAAAAACAATACTAATCATTTGAGCTTTCAGTGAGCTGAGTCATAATCTTTTTGCAGGTGTTAAGTTTCACCTCTATATTGCTGGCCACTTGACTGATGATGGTGGTTGCTGAAGTTTAGGGTGACTGACAATTTCTTTTTTTTTTTAAGATGTTATTTATTTGACAGAGATTACAAGTAGGCAGCAAGTGAAGGGGAAGCAAGCTCCCTGCTGAGCAGAAAGCCTGATGGCGGGGCTCAATACCAGGACCCTGGGATCATGACCTGAGCCAAAGGCAGAGGCTTTAACCCACTGAGCCACCCAGGAGCCCCTGACTGACAATTTCTTAAAAAAAGACAATGAAGTTTGCTACACTGATGGACCCTTCCTCTCACAAATAATTTCTCTGTAACATGTGATGCTGTTTGATAGTATTTTATCCATCATAGAACTTCTTTCAATACCGGAGTCAATCTCCTCAAATTCTACCACTGGCTATCAACTAAGTTTATGAAATATTCTAAATCCTTTGTTGTCAATTCACTAATCTTAAAAGATCTCCACCAGGAGTAGATTCCATCTCAAACAACCACCTTTGCTCTTCCACAAGAAGCAACTCCTTATTAATTAAAGTTTTATCATGAAATTGTGGCAATTCAGTCCAATCTTCAGGCTTTCACTTCTAATTCTCTATTTCCACATCTGATGTTATTTCCTCCACTGAAGTCTTGAACGCCTCAACCTCATTCATTACGTATGGCTCAATTAGCTTTCCCCAAATTTCTATTAGTGTTGACACTTAGACTTCTAATGAATCACAAATATTCTTAATGGCTTCTGGATTGGTGACTACTTTCCAGAAGGTTTTCAATATTTGATCTAGATCCATCAGAAAAATCACTATTTATGGCAACCATAGCCTTATAAAATGTATACATTAAATTGTAAGACTTGAAAATTGAAATTACTCCTTGATTTATGGGCTACAGAATGGATGCTGTATTAACAGGTATGAAATCCCATTGTATAACTCCATCAGAGATCTTGGAGGCCAGGTGTATTATCACTGACTAGTCCTTTTCTGAAAAAAAATAAAATTAAAAAATAAAACAAACAAACACAAAAGCCTTTTTTCTCCTTTTTTTTTTTTTTTTTTTTTTTTTTCCTGAGCAGGAGATCTCAATAATAGGCTTAAAATATTCAGTAAATATTTCAGAAAGTATTCATGTTGTAAATAGGTATACTGTTATCCAGCCCTTGTTCCATTTATAGGGTACAGGCAGAGCAGATTTAGCATGATTCTTAGGGATCTTATGATTTTTAGAATGTCAAATGAGCATTGACTACAACTTAAAGTCGCCAACTACATTAGCCCCCAACAAGAAAGTTAGCCTGTCCTTTGAAGCTTTCAAGCCAAGCATTGACTTTTCCTCCCTAACTATGAAAATCCTCAATGATATCTTCTTCCAATAGAAGACATTAAAAAATTGTTGTTTAGAGTAGTTTCCTTCATGAATTATCTTAGCTAGGTGATGGATAAAGACCGCAGCTTCTACATCAGCACTTGCTCTTTCATCTTGGACTTTGATGTTCTATAGATGGCTTCTTTACTTAAACCTTATTAACACCTGCTAGGCTTGAAGTTTTCTTCGGCAAGTTCTTCTGCAGGTTCTTCATCACCTCTCTGGGCTTTCGTGGAATTGAAGAGAGTTAGGGCTTTGCTCTGAATTAGACTTTTGCTTAAAGGAATGTTGTAACTGGTTTGATTTTTCAGTGCTGATCTCTAAAACTTTCTCTACATCAGCAATAGGGCTGATCACGTTACCATTTGTGTGTGAACATTGGAGTAGCACTTTAAATTTCCTTTAAGAACTTTTCCTTTACATTAACAACTTGGCTAATCTGGGGACACAAGACTAGCTTTCGGCCCTGCTTGCCTTTAGACCTACCTTCCTCACTAAACCTAGTCACTTCTAGATTTAAAATAAGAGAGGTGTGACTCTTCCTTTCGCTTGAGCACTTAAAGACCACTGTAGTGTTATTAATTGGTCTAATTTTAATACTGAGTCTCCGGGAATAAAAGGGCCTTGAGGAGAGGGAGATGGCAGAAGTTTTGGTGAATGAAGCTATTAGAACACATAAAACATATATTGATTATGTTTGCTGTCTTATAAGCATGTAGTTTTTGACATCCAAAAGCAATTACAATAGTATTAAAAATCACTGATCACAAATCACTATAGGAATATAACCATAATGAAAAAGTTTGAAATGTGAAAATTACCAAAACATGACAGACATGAATGAAGTGAGCACATGCTGTTGGAAAAATGATGGATAGACTTTCCTGACACAGGGTTGCCATAAATTTCAATTTATAAAAAGATAAACATTTTCTTTATTCATCTATTGATGGGTACTTAGGTTACTTCATGTCTTGGCTACTATAAATAATGCTGCAATAAACATAGGGATGCATATGTCTTTCAAATAAATGGTTTTTTTTATTTATTTACTTTGGGTAAATACTCAGTAGTGGAATTATTGGATCATATGGTAATTCTATTTTTAATTTTTTAAGAAACTCTCATATTATTTTCCACAGTGGATGTACCAATTACATTCCCAAAACAGTGCCCAAGAGTTCTCTTTCTTTTTTCTCTACCTCCTCACAAACACTTGTTTTTTGTCTGATACTAGTCACTCTGAAAAGTGTAAGGTGATAGAACATTGTGGTTTTGATTTGCATTTCACTGGTGATTGTGATGCTTAGCATCTTTTCATGAGTTTTTTTGGTCCTCTGTAGGCCTCCCTTAGAAAAATGTCTATTTAGGTCCTCTGTCCATGTTTTAATCATACGTGTGTGTGTGTGTGTGTGTGTGTGCATGTGTGTGTGTTGTATATTTTTGTTCTGTATATATATTTGCAAAAACGTTATTTGCAAATATCTTCTCCCATTTAGTAGGTAGTCCTTTGGTTTTGTTGATGGTTTCCTTAACTGTCTAAAAGCTTTTTATTTTGGTATAGTCCCAATAGTTTATTCTTCCATTTTTCCCCTTGCAGAAGGATATTATATATAGGAAAACATTGCTTCAGCTGTCAAGTTACTGCTTGCGTTCTCTTCTAGGATTTTTTAGTTACAGGTTATACATTTAGGCCTTCAATCCATCTTGAGCTTATTTTTATGTATGCTGCTATAAAGTGCTTCAGTTTCATTTTTCCCCTGTACCTGTCCAGTTTTCCCACCACCATTTATTGAAAGGACTTCCATTTCCCAATAGTATATTCTTGCTTCCTTTTTCCTAGATAAATTGGCCATATAAACATGGGTTTATCTCTGGATTTTCTATTTTGTCCCATTGAGCTTTGTATCTTTTTCTGTGCCAATACCATACTGTTTTGATTACTTCCAGCTTTGAATATTGGAATTGTAATATCTCCAGTTTTGTCCTCTTTCCCAAGATGATTTTGGCTATTCAGGGTCTTTATGGCTCCATACAAGTTTTGATAGTTTTTTTTTGTTGTTCTAATTCTGTGAAAAATGTTGTTGGTATTTGATACGAATTGCATTGAATGTCCAGATTGTTTGGGGAAATATGGACATTTTAACAATATTTGTTCTTCTAATTCATAAGCATAGAACATTTTTCCATTTGTTTATGTCATCTTCAATTTCTTTCCTCAATGTTTTGTAGCTTTCAGAATAAATGCCTTTTATCTTTTTATTCTTTGGGATATAAGTATATATTAATTTCTCTTTCTACTACTTTGTTATTGTGTTAGAAATGCTACCAACTTCTGGACATTAAGTTTGTATCCTGCAACTTTACTGAATTCTTTTTTAGTTTTTGATGAAGTCTTTAGGGTTTTCTATAAATAGTATCATATCACCTGCAAATAGTGAGTTTAACTTTTTTCCTACCAATATGTATGCTTTTTATTGTCTGGTTTTTGTGACTAGGAATTCTAGTAGTATGTTGAATTAAAGTAGTGGAAGTCGACATATTTGTCTTGATCCTGATTTTAGTGGAAAAGTTTTCAGTTTATACTCTCAGTGTTGGGTTAGCTGTGGGTTTTCATATATGGCCTTTATTATGTTGAAGCATGTCAAGGACAAATAGAATCAAGATTGGTTCTTAGGTAATAGAATACCAAAACCTAGTGGCTGGAAATAATATACATTTATTATCTCACATGTCCTGTTGATAATGAGCCAAGACTTAATTTAATTGGGGTCTCTGTTAAACCCACATTGTTTAGAGCTTTTATAATGAAAGGTTTCATTTTGTCAAATGTTTTTTCTGTATCTATTGAATAGATTACATTGTTTTTATGCTTCATTTTTTTGATATGATACATCTCACTGATTTGTGAATATTGAGCCATCCTTGCATCCCTGAAATGAATCTTATTTGAAGTTGGTAAATGATCCCTTTAATGTATTGTTGAATGCAGCTTGCTATTGTTCTGTTGGAGATTTTTGCATTTATGTGCATCAGGAATATTGGCCCCTAATTTCCTTTTTTTGTGGTGTTTTTGTCTGGTTTTTGTATCAGAGTAATGCTGGCCTTGTAGAATATCTTTGGAAGCTCTCCTAGTTTTTGGAGTAGTTTCAGAAGAATAAGTGTTAACTATTCCTTAAATGTTTGGTGGAATTCACCTGTGAACCCATCTGGTCTTGGACTTCTAGTTTTTGGTAATATTTTGATTACCAATGCTTGTATGTCTCTTTAAAGTAAAGATAGTGCTAGACATGAAAATCAATTGAATGAAAGTATTCAGATTTTCTTTCTTTTCTTCTGGTAGTGCTTCATTAATTGCTAATTCCTACACATATATCCTATGTTGTGGCTATTGAGTCAGTCAACTTTACAGATTCTGGAGAAAAATATTAATGATATAGATCTAGTTTTAAAAAACGCTAAATCTTGGGGCGCCTGGGTGGCTCAGTGGGTTAAAGCCTCTGCTTTCGGCTCAGGTCATGATCCTAGGGTCCTGGGATCGAGCCCCGCATCGGGCTCTCTGCTCGGTGGGGAGCCTGCTTCCTCCTCTCTCTCTGCCTGCCTCTCTGCCTACTTGTGATCTCTCTCTGTCGAATGAATAAAATCTTTAAAAAAAAAAAAAAAAAAAAAAAAAAAAACGCTAAATCTAGAAAGGCAAACAAGTATGTTAATTACATACAACTTATTAGGTGCCTTGTAAAGGCAATTATGAAGTATCAAAGGAGCACAGGAACCAAAATAACTAACTCAGAAAATCTACATGGTAGCCTTCAACCTAAAAGATATCACTTAATTTGAACTTTGATAATGGTAAAGAAGATAGGGCCTGTACTATGGTAAGAACTGCATCCAGAAAATAGGATCTATAGAAGCCATTTTTAGAGTGGAAATTAACAAAAATTGATGACTGGGATGAATGTGAAAGAAAAACAACTCAATTTGAGTTATTCTCAAGAATGCCACATTAGAAATGTTGCTATGTAATGAGGAATGTCTTTAAAACTTTCATGTCCTATTCTTTTTTTGCTTTTACCAGTAACTGATCTTTGATCTAGTTTATCATAGATATCCATGAGCATGAACTTGACTTAGATTTGTTGCTGAAGAAGTGCAACATCAATTGCTATTTAGGTTATATATGCTGGGTTATCTTGTTAGAAGAATTTCCAAATTTATTTCCATCTATAACCAATCTAATAATGTAAATAATTCATTTAGGCAACATCTGATGTGTTTTTATAGAAATCCAGTAGCAAACTAAATATTCTTATCATCTGGTTAGTGCATAGCACAGTGTGGACATTTGATAACTACTTTTGCATAACTGGATGAAGAAAGGATCTGACAGGGAAAGGGAGTATCATTTCAAATGCTTTAGTGGAGGGACCAATCCTGCTAAGAAAGCCAGTTTGTCTACAGCAAAACAAGTTCTGGGAAAGTGTAGGAAATGAGATTAATGAATTCATCAGATCTTGAAGACTTTGTGAACAATTTGAAACATGTTCAGAAAAGGGTATAATGCTTTTGTAGGATTTTGCACTGAATGGTGTATGGATGTGTCACATAATCTGATTTTGTTTTTTAAAAGGTTGTTCTACCTATTGAGCAGGGATTATATCATAAGTGTGAAAGAATGTAAGAATTAGAAGGCCTTTAATTATCCTGGCTTCGTAGGAGGTCGTTATGGTAGAGGTCATAAGCAGTGGTTGCATTTTAAAGGTAAACCAAATAAGAATTGTGGATGAAATGGTTGTGACATGTCAAGGACAAATGGAATCAAGATCGGCTCTTAGGTAACAAATTACCATAAACTTAGTCGCTGAAAACAACACACATTTATTATCTTACATATCCTGTGTTTCAGGAGCCAAGACATAGTCTAATTGGGACCTCTGCTTAGAGTTTCCCAAGGGTGCAATTAAGGTGTTAGACTGTGTCCTCATTCAGGGGCTCTGCTGGGAAAGAATGTGTCACTACACTCACTAGTTGTCAGTAGAATTCATTTCCCTGTGGTTGTAGGATCAAGGACTTCAGTTTATTCTTGCCTGTTGACTTGAGTTGTCACTTGGTTCCTAGAGTGAACCCTCACCTTCTTGACATGGGGGACTCAAAAACATGGAGTTAGCTTTTTTCAAAGCTAATGGAGAGTTTGTTGTTTTGTTTTGTTTTGTTTTTTAAGATTTTATTTTATTTATTTGACAGACAAGATCACAAGTAGGCACAGAGGCAGGCAGAGAAAGAGAGAGAGAGGAAGCAGGCTCCCTGCTGAGCAGAGAGCCCGATATGGGGCTCGATCCCAGGACCCCGGGATCATGACCTGAGCCGAAGGCAGAGGCTTTAACCCACTGAGCCACCCAGGCGCCCCTAATGGAGAGTTTCTAAAGTAAGTCTGCTACCAAGATTGCATGCCATAAAGAAGTAACATGTTGTCACCTTTGCCATATTCTACTGCTTAGAACCCAGTTATATGTCTCTCCCTCTTTCTAGGGATAAAGATTATACAAGGGCATGAACACTAAAAGTCAGGGATCATGGGGGTTCATGCCTTAATGTGTCCACCACAGATGGAAAGTGGCTTGATCTATAATGATCGTATCACGCAGCAAAACTAACTGAACCTTATACTTCAGAGCTTTTTCTTAAGTGAGTCAATAAAGGTCCTTATTATCTAAAACCACTTTTGATAAGAAGTTGCACTTCCAGGCAAAAATATTCTGTCTGACATAGGGACGAGAAATGTTAAGAACTACTCAGTTGAGTTCCTCTATTTTCTCTTTGATTTAGAGGGACATGATAGATTTGGGGGTTGCTGTTTATTTTTACCATGAGAGAAGGTTGAATACAGCAACTGTAGCAAGTAGGAAAGCAGGCTGATTAGTTCACACGTAAGGAATTTCAGGTAGTTGTTCAGAACCAGATGAGATTAGAAAGTCTAAATACTAAAAAAAAAAAGTCTAAAAAAAGTCTAAATACTAAATCTCCACAATCTGCAATGAGAATTTTTCCTCATGGTGCTTAGACTAGATCTAAGAGTGGAGAAAGCAGATGGTTAATTGGCCAAATGAGAACTGGTAAAGAAAGGAGGTTTCAGATCTGAGGATACTAGCAAGAGAATGGGTGAATTTATGAGTAACATGATCTAACTAGATGGAATAGCAAGCAAAGATTTTCCTGGTAAACTGGAAATAAATAAGGTAGTCAGGATAGGATCTCTAAATGTAGTCAGGAAACAGATGTAAAAGGGATATAGGAGTGAGTAACTTGATGAATAAATAGATTCTAATAGATTAGAAAGTGGTTTATAAGACTCCAGAAGTAAAAACTATTGTCACAAATACCCATTCCAGAGTGTGAAAGAAGTGGGGTTAACTGTGGAATGAGAAAAATAGTCTAAGAAATTGAGGCAAAGAAATGGTAAGTCACGATATTTAAGACTTACCCATGCAGACCCCAGAATAATGGCAAGGCTTTAAGGCACAGGATAAAACTGTTAACCAGGGTCAGAGACTTCAAGGAGAGTGGTTATGGTAGTGGGGTATTAACAGGTGGTGGGTAGATAGCAGAGAATGAGAAAGGAACAAGGTGGTAAAGCCAAGTATGATGAGCATCAAAATAGAATATGACTATTTCCGTTGGCTTTGGGTCATAATGGTTTAGAAACAGCAACAAGAACTAGATACTGTTAAAGTACTCTCCATATCCTGCAATCTCCATATCCATGCAATCATGATCTTTGGGAAATTTAAAAAACTTTAGAGAAACTAGAAGATGAAATCATCTTCTTAGGAAAGAATCAGGTGTTAGTAAAAGCTAATAGAGAAAAGAACAGCCTGTATCATGGTAAGGTGTGAGATTAGTGTGGAGTGCAAAGGTCATGGGTAGACTTCGGATGGGTCTGTTTAGGGGAATGCGAAGACATATGGGAATGACATTAGTGAAGAGAACACATTAGCTACCATTACTGAATTTATCGGATTTGTTGCTTGTAGCAAAACAAGACTTCCAACAGATGTCCAGACATTTGAAGTCCCACACTACTACTATATCTTGCTTCTGTGACAGTTTCATGATCTGTATTAGGGAAGCATCTGCTGGGCTGAATGAGCTGTCATCTACTTCCACAGCAACATCAATTATAGTTTTCTTTACTTTTATCCTTTCCCAAATGTTCTCTGGTATGATCCACCCTCAGATCCATGGATTCCCATTCAATTACACACCTCCTTAGCATGCAGGGATACTCCTCCACCACTTCTGTTCTATCTCTTTGTATTAACAAAACAACCCAGTTCTGGGTCCCTTCCTCAAAAAAATTTCCATGATACATGCGGAGTGATATTAACTGACTTATGCCAAAGTATTTCTTTCATTGTCTATGTTATCTGTTCTCAGTATATTTATATCCACATCTAAGGCCCCTAGTGTGTTTATTTAGATTCGATTACTATATATAACATCCTAGAATTTAGCTCTTCCATTGCTTTCTTTCCTGCCTTTTATTTTCTGTAATATTCCACTTTTCAAATCCTTTTTTGAGTTGTGATCATTTAAATTTTTAAAATGACTTTTGTGTAGATTGATTTAACTCCTGACAAGTTTAATTTTCCTAGTTCTCAGGAGATTGAGAACCCCTGCAATCACCAAGTATGTTGGGTCCTAGGTACCCAACAGATATTCCTGTTCTGGATGCAGCCCCAGAACACCTGAGCTTGCCCTGTGCATGACTGTCAAACCATTACAATCTAGACTCAAGTTGTTCCCATCATATTTGTCTCTTGCTCAGGAATTGTTATCTAAATAGAAAGATACAGACCAGAATCTCAGGAGAATTGAAGCAACTTGATAATCAAGCTTTGATTATTACATGTAGGAATCCCTGATCCTTGGAGCTGTTCGGCACCTGCTCTTCCACAGGCTTTGCTTTTCTGCCATTGTCATTTGACTACCATACAGCTTTATAATAACACTCCTTTGTATTTAAATAGACCAAGGTCCATTCCTTACTATTGCATTTATTCCAAATACACTTAAAGATGCCATAGACTCATTAGTGCGTGCAGAAAACTGTTCTAAGTTTATGGACATCACGTTTATTTAATTCTAGCATAGTTAATGTATAATGTTAGTTTCAGGTATACAATATAGTGATTCTGTAGTTCTATATATATATATATACTATTCTTTATGTTACTCAGTGCTCATCAAGGTGAGTACACTGTTAATCCCCTTCACTTATTTCGCCCATCCCTCCATTCAGCTACCCTCTGGTAACAATCCATTTTGTTCTCTACTGTTAAGAATCTATTTTTTAGGGGCACCTGGGTGGCTCAGTGGGTTAAACCTCTGCCTTCGGCTCAGGTCCTGATCTCAGGGTCCTAGAATTGAACCCCATGTCGGGTTCTCTGCTCAGCAGGGAGCCTGCTTCCCACCCCCCTCTCTGCCTGCCTCTCTGCCTACTTGTGATCTCTGTCTGACAAATAAATAAATAAAATCTTAAAAAGAAATTAAAAAGAATCTATTTTTCTAATTTAAAAAATCTGTTTCTTTTTTCATTTCTTTCTTCCTCCTTTGTTCATTTGTTTTGTTTGTTAAATTCCATATATGAGTAGTATTTCTTTCTCCAGTATTTGTGTTATTTATCTTTCTCTGACTGGCTTATTTCACTTAGCATTATATTCTGTAGATCCAGCCATGTTGTTTCAAATGGGAAGATTTTGTTTTTTTCTGGCGGAGTAATATTCCACTGTGTGTACCACAGCTTCTTTATCCATTCATCTGTTGATGGGCTTTTGGGTGGCTTCCATAGTATAGCTATTGTAAATAATGCTGCTTTAAATATTGGGGTAAATCTATCCCTTTGAATTAGTGTTTTCATATTCTTTGGGTATATACCCAAAAGTGTCACTACTGGATCACAGAATAATTTTATTTTCAAGTTTTTGAGGAACCTCCATACTGCAAAGTCATCACATTTAAACATAGCCAGATACTTCTTAAAATTTTGTACCACGAAGTGAAGTTGAATTTGGACCAAAACATGTATGGACCAAAACATGAATCACTGAACGTCAATTATCTCCTCCGGAAAAGCTGAAGTTGAATTTGGACCAAAACAGGTATGGACCAAAACATGAATCACTGAACATCAATTATCTCCTCTGGAAAAGCCAAAAAACATGTAAAATAATTCTGAAAGTGGATTATAACCTAAAAGCCTCCCTTAGGTATTTTCTATGTATGGATTTTAATTATAAAGACTTATTTCTCAATTCTTAAATGTATCAAAGAAATTATTTCATTGCTAGTTATATCATATGTTTATCATTTATGAACAGAATTTGTATGTGCTGTACTTCTATGGCAATTCCTTTTTGTGCAATTTACTAAGAAAAAAAATGAAGGGAGATAGGATTAATCCATCTCTTATATGTACTTCAGTTTGCTCTATAAAATAAAGTGAAGGTGGTTGGAGAAGGCAATTATAAGATTTAGTTTTCTCTCTAAGAAGCTCAAAGTACTTATCTGTCGTTACTCAATTGATTTTCGTAGGATCCCCTTGAGAGTTGTGGGAAACAGCTATTTTATAACCAGAGAAATTAATGCAGAAAGGCCACATGCTGTGTTAACTATAAAAGCAGGATTAGGAATCACAACCTCTGAGTTTATGAAATGTTGTTAGGCCATTAAATTATTCTGGGTACATCCCAGTGCTTATATAGTTTCCTCCTCCTAACTGTGCTTCCAACACAGCAATGAACTAAATGGCTAAACATTTTATGAACCTTCTGGTTTAAGGTGAAAGAAATCATTTAGTATCAATTAACTCCATTCATGGATCAACCCCTGTCTTTACAATTCTCTATGAAAGCATGTGAATCACTGTTAAAATGCCATGTGCATAATGATTAGGCAAACCATTTTAGAAGTTACAGTCACTCTTTTTAGTCTTTTATTAAATGTCTTAGCATGATTTTCTATGTATATCTATCGTGTCTTTCAGCGTTGTCTGCTTTTGATTTACCGTCCAGTTCAGCCAAACTGTTTTACTCCCTATGAGGTGATCATCATTGTTCTTTCCCACTTCCTTTCCTCACATTTTATTATATGTGTTCAAGTCACGCTGTTTCTCCCCACATAATGCCATGTCCTTCCCCTGACTTGACTTAAATCCTACATATCCTACCTTCTCCATAGAGTTGTCCCTGGAATTTCAAATTAAGCTATCCTTCTCACTTTTGAATTCAGCTGTATGTCTATCTCTGTTGTTAGGGATGTTAGTGCTGTTTATTTCACTGCTTCCGCTTCTCTTGAATATCTATTTAATTCTTATTTTGTTACATCTTATACTTATGCCTCTTCTTTCCAAAGAGATTAAAGTCTTCCAAGGACAGGAACAATGACATACCTTATTCTAGTTCAGATAACACCTAGCATAGTATTTTGCACTTACAAGGTGTTTAACAAATGTACAGTGCAGTAAGCTTAAGCAAATGAGGCTACTCTGGAAAGCAGAGGAAATTTTTAAATATTTAATTTGTACATATTAATCATATAAGATGGGAGAATTAACTCCAATATGTGTGCAATGGAGAATGGTTCACAAAAACATGATATTTGCTTATAATTTCCTTACACTGAATAATAAACCATTAGATAGCAGTTTAGTTTACATATAGTCAGCTAAATAGCACAAATATGAGAAACCCCTTTAGGTTAATATTAATCTTGATTTTCTCGTAGCCTAAAGTAAGATAACATTTTTGTTTATTGGGCATTTTATTCTGCTGTCTATTCAGGTACTCAATGGCTTCTGCATAAATATCTCAGGGCTACCCCCAAACCAACTTCAAAGCATTATTCTCTGCTTGCTTTTTTGATCACCTCCATCTAAAACTGTTAAACCCTATTGCCCCTTTATTGTGTAGTTGATAACTCATCAAGTTCATGGTTTTTAACCTTTGCATGTAAGTACCTACTCCAGAGTACCCCAGACCACTTCCTTTCTCTGATATTCTTTTGTATCTCGCTCTATTCCTTTACACAAAAACCTACTCATTCAATGAAACACCAATCTCTTGAGTTCTTATTAGCAGCAGGGTACAGAACTAGCTGTTGCCAGCGAACCTACTGCTATGTCAAAATATTTAAGAATTAATAAAATGTTAATCATTTGATCAAGCTATTTCTCTCTAGGATTCTATCCTGATGAAACAATCAGAATTAGGCAGTAACATTCATGTACAGAGAGGTTTATTATAGCATTATTTAAAATGTCAAAATATTTTAAATCAAAACAAGGAAAATATTATATTTTCATAAATAAGAAATAATGTATAAACACTAAAGAATATTGATCAGGGATGTTTTATGGCACAAATGGGCACCACATATTGTGATATGGCATGATTTATTAAATAATCTTATTCAAGCATATTTATGATTACATGCAATATGTCTCACATCATTTAAGGCATTGGTTATGTTGCCATAAACAAATAAACCCCTGCCCATATGAAGCTTATATTCCTGTGGTGAAAATAAACAATAAAAAGACAAACAAATAACTATATAGTATCAGCTAATGACAGAAGGAGGGATCTGATTTGGATATTTTTAAGGGTGGTCAAGGAAGATTAGTCAAATGAATAGTTAGGAAAGAACATTTCAGACAAAGCAAATATTTAAAGACTTGATGTCGAAATGTGCTTGGCATTGGATGTAGTTGGTATTTAAGATAAAAAATGAATGAATGAATTCAATTCTTTTAGCTGTGATCTTCAGAACTACATAAGGTTTATTGATCAGCTCTATAGAGGTATGCACCATGCATTTCAGGTAGCTCTTAGATTTATAATAATTGAATGCCTATCATTTGTCAGGTACTCTACTCTAAATTATTTAAAATTTTTCTCAAAAAAGATCAGAATTTCAAATCTATAAAATCTAAAATTTTGATATTCTATCTCCACCTTTTACTGAGAGCCAAAGTGCCAATAATTTTTACTAGAGCTGTATAAATCAGGATTCAAATATAGCCATATATTGTTTTATCTAATACTTTCTACCACATTCTACTGACTTTCACGACCAATGAATGAGTGAGCATTTTCATGTTTTCCTAAAACAGAAAGAGAGGTATCCCAGGTGTGGATTCCTAAGAGAAAAGTGGAGCTTTGTACATGAGCTTTTGCTACACAAACACAAAAATAGTAAATTTTAATATAATTAACTAATCTCTGCTAAGCTTAACAAAGGGCTATCATATTTAATATGACTTTTAATGCAAATATCTATGATATATTCCCTAGAAAATTTAAACAGTAATTGGTTACTGCTTACATTCACTTTGATTTTTTCTATTTGAAAAATGAAGAATTTTCTAACTTTAGGAAAGTGTCAGTTCTCAGTTTTAACTATATTTAAAACAATATTACTCAGCCATCAGAAAGGATGAATAACTAACATTTGCATCAATGTGGATGGAACTGGAGGGTATTATGCTCAGTGGTTAAGCCGCTGCCTTCGGCTCAGGTCATGATCTCAGGGTCCTGGGATCGAGTCCCGCATCGGGCTCTCTGCTCAGCGGGGAGCCTGCTTCCTCCTCTCTCTCTCTCTGTCTGCCTCTCTGCCTACTTGTGATTTCTCTCTGTCAAATAAATAAATAAAATCTTTAAAAAAAAAAAAAAAAAAAAAAAAAGAAATAAGTCAGAGAAAGATAATTATCATGTGGCTTCCCTCTTATGTGGAATATAAGAAATAACACAGAGGATCATAGGGGAAGGAAGGAAAAGTAAATGGGAAGTCATCAGACAAGGAGAAAAACCATGAGAGACTCTTGCCTACAGGAGATAAACAGGGTTGTGGAAAGGCAGGTGGGTAGGAGGATGGGGTATTTGGGTGATGGGCATTAAGGAGGGCACATGATGTGATGAGCACTAGATGTTAGATGGAACTAATGAATCATCGAACACTTCACCAAAAACTAAATATATCTTGGCTAATTGAATTTATTTATTTATTTATTTTTTAAAGAAAGCACATGATGTTAAGAGCACTGGATGTTATATGCAACTGATAAATTATTGAACACTACATGTGAAACTAATGTTTACTACAAGTTGGCTAATTGAATTTAAATGAGTGAATGAAAGGAAAGAAGGAAAGAAAAGGAAGGAAAGGAAAGGAAGAAAGGAAGGAAAATAAAACAATATTTAACAGGTTTACAGTTAAACCTCCCACCAGAGATTACAATTACTCTTCAGTTCTAACACTCTACTTGGAATTTACAGTGTTCTCTCCTGATAATCTTGGAGACCTGCATTCTTTCCTTTGCTAGTAAAAAATTACCTCTTTTTTTCCAGCATTTATAGAAATCCTTCATTTTTACTGGTTCATAAGAAACTGCAGAAATCTGAATTCTGTTCCTTGAGATTCTCATTCTGTCTGGCAGATGTTACTCTGAAAATTAGCCATCTATATAATTTCTGTATACCCAAGTCCCTCTCAACTTCCACCTCTTCCTTAAATAATGTGTTTTACATAGAAATAATTTGTTTTACTAACAAAATTTCACATTATTACTTTGTGATTAAGAGTAGGGACTTTAATGTCAGGCATATGCTGAAATACCAGCTTCTGCTATCATTACATGTGTTACTTAATTGCCTAAGCTTTAGATTCTTAACTGAAAAATGGAACAATCATATTTCACACCACATAAGGTTGTGTAAGGTTGCAATTTTTTACAATAAAGTGCTTATAATATCTGCTACATAGTTAACAGAGAAGCATTGTAATTGTTATTATGATAAATCATTAGCAGATAGCTAGCTCCAGTTTGATTATTTGTAAAAGTACTGTCCTCCTTTTCCTTCAAAACATATAAATAAATATTTCGATGAAATGAAATACATACAGGGTTCATTAGAAATACGGTAACTGGACTTGTGGTTGCGATCACCTTATACTGTATACAGATGTCAACTTTAATGTTGGTACACCTGAATCTTATGTTATAGAAATTTTACCTCATTAATTTAAAAAATGGAGATATAGAGAATAGTTATATCTGCAAATTTTTCTGTTCTGCTGTATATGTGACCAAACATACATAAGTTTTTCCTTTTATTAAATTATTTTAACACAATAAAATAGAATACAAAACATTTGTAAAACTGTTAATACATCAATTATAATCAGAAGGCCCCTATTTAGTGAAGAGAATTTAGATTTGAAATCAATCTTAGGTTTTATCTATTGTGTGTCTTTTGTTAAGTAAGGTATCAAACATCTCTGAACCTCTGTCACTTGCTCTCTAAAATGAGAGAAACACATAAACATGTCATGCATATTTAGAATGATTACTTAAAATATTGTATTTACTCAAAAGTTATATGCTAGACATCACACATGTTCCACCCTCCCACACACCTTTATAAAATAGAAGGACTTTATAAAGAAAACAGAAGAATTTTTTTTAATTTAAAGTGAACAGATTTTTATTTTTTAAATTTCTTTTCAGCGTTACAGTATTCATTGTTTTTAATACCACACCCAGTGCTCCATGCAATCCGTGCCCT
Organism: Mustela lutreola; assembly: GCF_030435805.1. Lineage (NCBI taxonomy): Eukaryota > Metazoa > Chordata > Mammalia > Carnivora > Mustelidae > Mustela > Mustela lutreola. Next base: position 111,016,663 of record NC_081295.1, read on the forward strand.
CCCTAATACCCACCACCTGGTTCCCCCAACCTCCCACCCCCACCCTCAAAACAGAAGAATTTAACAAATTATACAATTAAAGTCAGGAAGACCTATAATAAGGGAAGAAAAGCATAAATCCAAAATATACATTGCAGATATCATCAGAATGAATTTAACACTCAAGTAGACCACTTTGCTTAAATATAATTTATGAGAACTGTATGATATGGAAAACAAACTAATTATATATTATGTTGTCAAGGCTGAGGGGAAATATGTTTATCCATTACTGATAAGAGTATAGATTCATATAACCTCAGTGGAGAATAATTGGGCAATCCATTAAATTTTATTCACATACACTTTGACTCAACAAATTCCCATATATATTCCACAGATGTGTGAAATGATGAAAATGCACATAAAAAGAACAACCTAAATAGAAATTTGTTATATTATGTTGGGGCCATACAATGAAATACTATGTTGCTACTAAATGAAGAATGAAATTGCTCTCCATGCACTAATATAGAGTGCTTTCTATTGTTTAATGAAAAGTTCAAACAACAGAGTGAAAATATAGTATGCTCCCACTTAAAGAAAATCATGTGTGCAACACACAGACTTTCACTCTGAAGATAAATAAAAATGGTTAGTCAACCATAGTTGCATTTAGGTAAAGAAACTGGATACTTGGAAAATAATCTGGATAAAGAGAATTTTTTCTGCTTTTTATTTTTTTTTCTTTTTAAAAACTTTTGTATTTTACTTTTTTTAACCTTAGAATTCAATTTTTTCCAGTTTTATTGAAATATATTGACCTATAGCACTGTATAAGTTTAAGGGGGCACAGAGCATAATGTTTTTTGTTTGTTTGTTTGTTTTGTTTTGTTTTTAAGATTTTATTTATTTATTTGACAGGCAGAGATCACAAGTAGACAGAGAGGCAGGCGGAGAGAGAGAGAGAGAGAGAGAGAGAGAAGCAGGCTCTCCACTGAGAAAGGAGCCCAATGCGGGACTCGATCCCACGGCCCTGGGATCATGACCTGAGCCAAAGGCAGCCGCTCAATCAACTGAGCCACCCAGGCATCCCAAGCATAATGTTTTGACTTACATATAATGAAGTTATTGCTGCAATAATTTGTTAGTATCCATCATCTCCTATAGATATAGTATAAAGAAAAAATTTTAAAAAGGAAAAAAATATTTTTTTCTTCTAATGAGAACAGAATTCACTGTTTAACAACTTCCACATATATACTGATGTTAACTATGGTTATCACCATGTTCATTATATCCATAGTACTTATTTATATTTATAACTGAAAACTTGTATCTTTCGAGAAACTTTCCTCAATCTCCCTTCCTCCACCCCTACCTCTGATCTGAGTTTTGTTTTAGATTCCACATATGAGTGATATTTCCTAGTATTTATCTTTCTCTAATTCACTTACCAGAATGCCCTCAAGGTCTAACCATGCTATGACAAATGGCAGAATTTCCTTGTATTTTATGGCTGAATAACATCCCATTGTTTATTTTATGGCTGAGTAATATTCCATTGTGTGTATATTTCACAACTTCTCTATCCATTTATCATTCAGCGTACCTGGAGATGGTTTCCACATTTTAGCTGTTGTACACAATGCTGCTATGAACATGGGGTACATACATTTTTTTTGAATTATTATTTTTTGTCTCTTTTGGAGACATTTTCAGAGATGAAATTGCTGGATCATCTGTGTAATTCTATTTTTAATTTCTGAGAATTATCCACACTGCTTTTCACAGTGATGTATGAGTTTTCAATTCCAGCTACAGTGCACAAGATCTTTTTTTCTTCATATCTTAACCAGCACTTCTTTATCTGTCTTTTGCTTGACATTCAACAGGCATGAAGTAGCATCTCTTTGGTATATTATGATACCTCATGGTTTAATTTGCATTTCACTAATGACTAATGATGTTGAGCATTTTTCCTGTATCTATTGGCCATTTATATATCTTTGGAAAAGTGTTCAGATATTTTGCTCATTTTTAAATTGGGTTACTTGTGGGTTTTTGGCTACTGATTTGAAAGAATTCTATTTATATGTTTTAGGTATTAAGTCCTTATTGAATGTATGGTTTGCAGAAATTTTCTTCCACTCAGTCAGTTGCCTTTTAATTTTGTTGATGATTTCCTTTGCTGTGCAGGAACTTTCTAGTTTGCTATACTTGCACTTGCTTATTTTTTATTTAGTTGCTTGTGCTTTAGATGTTTTATCCAGAAACCATTGCCAAGCCCTTTGTCAAGGAGCTTTTTCTCTATGTTTTCTTGTAGGCATTTTATGGTTTCAAGTCTTACATGTAAGTCTTTAAGCTGTAATGAGTTAATTTTTGTGAGTAGTGTAGGATAGGAGTCAAGTTTCATTTTTCATACGTAAATATCTAATTTTCCAGCTCCATTTATTGAAGAGAATATCTTTTCTCCATTGAGTATTCTTGCCTCTCTTGTCAAATACTTGTAGACTATATATGCTTGGGTTCATATCTAGAGTCTCAATTCTGGTCCACTAACCTATTTGTCCGTTTTTATTCTAGTACCACAGTGTTTTGATTACAATAGCTTTATAGTACACCTTGAAATCAGGCAGTGTGATGTATCCCCCTTTGCTCTTCTTTCTAATTATTGCTTTGGCTTTTCCAGATCTTTTGTAGTCCCATATACATTTTAAGATTTTTCCAAGTTATGTTTAAAAAATGCCATTGTAATCCTGATAGAGTTTACAGTAATCTCAAGACATCATTTGGAAGTATGGATATTTTAATAATATTCTTGTAATCTGCACGCAGGATACCTTTCCATTTATTTGGGACTTTTAAAATTTCATCAGTGTCTTACAGTTTTCAAAGTATAGATCTTTCATTTCTTTGGTTAAATGTATTCTTAAATTTTTTTTTTATCCTATTGCAAATGGGAACATTTTCTTTATTTCTTTGTAGGATAATTCATTGTTAGTATCTATGAGACACTTGGGTAGCCTCAGTGGGTTAGGCATCTGCCTTTAGCTCAGGTCATGATCCTGGGTCCTAGGATCAAGTCTTACGTTAACTCCTTGTTCAGGGGGAACCTGCTTCTCCCTCTGCTTGCCAATCCCCCTGCTTGTGTGTTTTCTCTCTCTCTGACTAATAAATAAATAAAATCTAAAAAAAAAAAAAATTGTTAGTGTCTAGAAATGCAAGTGGTTTTTGTATGTTACCAACTTGTTGACCAGATCCAAAAGCTTTTTGGTGGATTTTTTATGCATAAGATCTTATATTCAAATAGAGACAATTTTAATTCTTTCTTTTCAATTTGGATGTCTTTTGTTTCTTTTTCTTTCTTGATTGCTCTGACAAGGATTCCCAGTATGATGTTGAATGACGGTGGTGTGAGTGGGCATCCATGTTTTATTTTTTTAAAATTTTTTATTTTTTATAAACATGTAATATATTTTTAACCCCCAGGGTACAGGTATGTGAATCTCCAGGTTTACACACTTCACAGCACTCACCATAGCACATACCCTCCCCATCCACGTCTTATTCTTAAACTTGGAGAAAAAGATTTCAGTCTTTCGCCATTGAGTGGGATGTGGTGGGCTTGATTAGCAGCTATGGGATTATCATATATGGTCTTTATTATACTGAAGTCTGTCCCTTCTTTTTCTAATTTGTTAAGCGTTGTTGTCATAAACAGATACTGAATTTTGTCCATTTTTTATTACATCTAAAATAATCATAACTTTTTTTTTCATTCTATTATGTTGATGTATCACATTGATTTGCAGATGTTGAGCTATACTTGCTTCCCAGGCATAAATCCCACTTGATCATAGCGAATGATCCTGTTGATATGCTGCAGAATTTAGTTTGTTAGCATTATATTAAGAATATTTACATCTATATTTATCGGATATGGTAATGTCCTTTTCTAGCTTTGGTATGGACAATACTAGCATTGTAAGTCTTTTCTCTTCTTTTTTTTTTTTTTTTTTTTTTTTTTTTTTTTTTTTTTTGGAAACTGTTTGAGAAATATTGGTGCTAATTCTTCTTTTGCTAAGACTAGTTTTGCAGCCCAACATATGGTCTATTCTAGAAAATATTCCATGCGCAATTGAAAATAATGTGTATCCTACTGTTGTTAATAGAATGTTGTATATATACCTGTTAACTCCCTTTCTTTGATACTATTACTCAAATCTACTCTTCCACTTATTGATTGTATCTGGATGGCCCATCCATTGTTGAAAATGGGATGTTAAAGCCCCCAGCTATTATTGTATTGCTGTTTATTTCTCTTTATTTGCTCGATTTTTGCTTTGTGTATTTCATATGAATGTTCACAATTATCATATCTTCTGGATGGATTCTTTTATCATGATATAATTATCTTTTTGTCTCTTTTTATGATTTTTAGTTGGAAGTCTCTACTATCTAATGTATGTGTAGTTACTCCTGCTTACCTCTGCTTTTCTGGGGTTACCATGTGCTTGAAATATCTTTTATTTTTTTTAAGATTTTATTTATTTATTTGACAGACAGGGATCACAAGTAGGCAGAGACACAGGCAGAGAGGAGGAAGCAGGCCCCCCACCGAGCAGAGAGCCAGATGCGGGGCTCGATCCCAGGACCCTGAGATCATGACCTGAGCCGAAGGCAGAGGATTAACCCACTGAGCCACCCAGGCACCCCTTGAAATATCTTTTTCTATCCTTCATTTTTAGTCTATGTGTGTGTTTAAGGCTAAAGTGAATCTCTTCTAGGCAGCATGTCATTAGATCTTGCTTTTTTGTTGCTGTTTTCTCATACATTCAGCCACTTACATCTTTTTAGAAATTTAATCTGTTTATGTTAATTAATAATTGATAAGTAAGGATTTACCTTTTAATTTTTTCTGGTTGTTTTACAGATCCATTATTTATAATCATGCTGCCTTTTTGCATGTTGACTTTTAGTATCAGTGTGCTTTGACTTCTGTGGTATCAGTATGCTTAAATAGTATGTTATTTTGTGTAATCCCTACAGGTTTTTCACATGTGATTAACATGAGACTTACACAAAATGTTAAAATTCTAAAACCCTATTTATACTAATAGCAATTTTAATACTAATACTAATAGCAATTTTAGATTATTAATTTTAATACTAATACTAGTAGCAATTTTAATAGGATTCCTGAGCTACATATTTTTGAACATTTTATTTGAGAGAGAGCGAGTGTAAGAGAGAGAGAGAGAGAGAGAGATCATGAGTGGTGAGAAGGAGTAGAGGGAGAAGCAAACTCCCTGCTGAGCAGAGAGCCCAATGTGGGACTCCATCCCAGGACCCTGGAATCATGAGCTGAGCTGAAGGCAGATTCTTAATCAACTGAGCCAGCCAAGTGTCCCTAAACTACATTTCTAATTTTCCTTCCCCCTCCTTCCTCCTACAACTGAAGTTGTATTGATGTTACAACTTTCATACTTTTATATTTTGTAACTAATAACAGATTATTGTGGTTATGCTTATTTTTACTATATTTAACTTTTAAACTGGAGTTGTAAGTGAATTACACATCACTATGTACATATTACAGAATCTTTGTCTATATATTTATAATTACCAGAGAGTTTTATGTTACCTTTTCATGTTTCTATGATATTGGTTTACATTCTTTTATTTCCACTCAAAGACCTCCCTTTAGCATTTCTTGTAGGGCAGATCTAGTGGTGATGAAATTCCTCAGGTTTATTTTGTTTGGAAAAGTATTCCTTCTTCATTTATGAAGAACAGCTTTGCCAGGTGTAGTATTCTTGATTCATACTTCTTTTCGTTCAATATTTAGATATGTCCTAATATTCCTTCCTAACCTGAAAAGTTTCCTTTAAGTTTCCAGACTCTACAGGTTTACTTTGGTAAACACTGTTTTTCACAAGTAGTCTTGGGAGTGGGGGTGCCCTTGTATGTAACTCCTTGTATGTAACTCTAACATTTTTGTTAATGTTTTTAATAATTTTGTATTTGTCTTTGACTTCTGAAAATTTGCTTATAATGTGTTTTGTTGTAGCCCTTTTCAGTTTTCACCTATTTGGGGTTCTTCAGGCCTCTTAGATCTGGATGTTTCTGTCTCTAGTTTTGGGATATTTTCAGCTATTATAACTTTAAATATACTTTCTATCCCTTTCTCTTTCTCCTTTTCTTCTGGAATCCCCATAATGTAAATATTGTTTCTTTCCATTGCCCTATACATCTTCTAGGTTTTCTTCACTCAGTCTTTGTTGTTGTTGTTCTCCTGACTGAATAATTTCAAGGGTGCTACCTTCTCGGTTGCTAATTCTTTATTCTGCATGTTTGAGTCTGCTTTTGAAGTTCTCTGTTGAATTCATTTTTACAAAGATTCTATTTATTTATTTGAGATAAGAGACAGTGAAAAAGAGAGAGAGAGCGAGCATGCACAGAGTGTAAGGGCATGAGCAAAGGGAAGGAGCAGAGGAGGTAGGAGAACAGAAGGCTCAATCCCAAGACCTTGGGATCATGACCTGGGGTGAAGGCAGATGCTTAACTGACTGAAGCACCCTGGTGCCCCATGATGGTTTTCTGTTTAATTCTTTAGTTCAGTTGTATTTGTTAGCTCTAGGATTTGAGTTGTGTATTTGTTTCTTTGTTGAACTTTTCATTTTGTACATACATTGATTTTGTTTAGTTGTATATGTGTTCTTTACTTCACTAAACTTCAAGTATATTATTCTGAATTTGTTGTCTGACAGTTTGAATTTATATTTCTTTAGGGGAAGTTATTAAAGCTTTATTAGTTTCATTTAATGGTGTTATATTTACTTGATTCTTCAGAATCCTTGTTGCCTTATGTTGATATCCGTGTATTTGAGTAAGCCTTCTCTTCTAGACTCTACATTTACTTGGTAGACACTGTTTTTCACCAGTCTGCTCAATTTGGGTTTCTGGATGTATCTGCTGGCAACATCCTTAGGCAGGCAGAGCCTGCTATTAGGGTCTATGTTAAGTAAGGCAACCGTTTGAGCTCTGAGGTTGAGGATAGGGGGTGTGCCACTGTCTGATAACAGCTGGATAAGACTGCTGGTTTGGTTCCATGCCCGAGTGAAACTGTATGATGAACTTCATGGTTGTTTGGATTCTCTGTTTTTTAGACAATCAGAAATGGGTACTGTACTAAGTAGTAGGTGATTATAAATTAGCTTCTCTGATCTGATGGGCAGCAGGACAGGACCAAGGGCCTGCATGCCTCATTGCTGAGCAAACAGAATCAGGCAAAAGCATATACTGAATACGTTATTCAGCTGAGGCTACCAGTTTTTCTCTGCATACAGAAAAAGACACAGGCCATGCTTTCTATTCAAGTGTTACTGCAAATAGGGCTATTTGAGAAGGTACTCAGCTTCCTATACACTCTTTTAAATTTCCCTGATCAAATGGGCTATAGACAGTATTCAGCAATAAGTGGGGTTATGAATTATTTTCTCTCCCTGGGCTCAGTGGAAGAAACCTCTTCAAGGCCAGTAAGACTCTGTGGTTTTAACTCAAATCAACCCATGCTGTAACTTTTTTTGCCCTAACAAAGCCACTGGTTTTGATCTGGTAATAATCAGCTTTATGCACCCACTTCTCTTTTTTTTTTTTTTTTTAAAGACTTTTTCTTTATTTATCTGACAGAGATCACAAGCAGGCAGAGAGGCAGGCAGAGAGAGAGGAGGAAGCAGGCTCCCTGCAGAGCAGAGAGCCTGATGCGGGGCTCGATCCCAGGACCCTGGGATCATGACCCAAGCCGAAGGCAGAGGCCCAACCCACTGAGCCACCCAGGCGCCCCTATGCACCCACTTTTCATTTCAAGACTGTGCAGCAGCTTCGAGGTGTTCTTGTTAGCCCTCCCTGTCAGATAGGGCTGCGAACCCTGCTCTGCAATAAGTAGAACCATGACTCAGCTCTCTTCCTGGGCATCTACCGGGATGACCCATTTTAGGAAATGCCCAAATTTTCCTAAACAGCCTTTTTAGTTGGAAGAGGTCATGAGCTGCCTTACTACACAGTGGGTGGAGCTATAATTCAGCTCTTTGGCTTGGGTGCGGGCAGAATAGGCTCCAGGACCGGCAAAACTCCTCAAGGACTCAAATCAAGCACACTTGTACCTTGCTGAGTTCCCTGGTCAGAGAGCACCACTGAATTGGTTCTGCAGATGTACAGAGCTGCTGGTTTTGACTATTTTGGGCTCTGCACATAGAAACCTGGTCTGCCAAGATCCAGTGGTCTTGGTTGTGTTTCCCTCCCTTTTCTGTCACAATCAGATTCCCAGTGGTTGAGCCCCAAAAGTTCCCCCACAGCCCCCATGGGCAAGACCAGGATAGGGACTCCCACAAAACAGTCCATAACACTGTAGTTTGGGAATGGATGTCATTCTAGTCTCTCTTTCCCCACTGGAACAACTATAGACTCAGAGGACACCTCTTCATGATGTGCTGTGCCAGCGTGAGTGAGGGGCAAGAGAGTCACTCCACGGGTCTTCCTTTTTACTTTCCTAATGCAGTCTCTCTTGGTCTCTGAGGTGCAAGGGCCTACTTCAGCCTCATCCCTGTGTTTAAGGATTCTCTAAATAGTGCTTTTCCATAGATAATTGTAGTTGCTCTTTTTGTGAAGGGGAGGTAAAGTCAAGAGTGACCTATATTTTTATTTTTGATAACGAATTTTTTATTTTTTATTTTTTTAAGATTTTATTTATTTATTTGACAAAGATCACAAGTAGGCAGAGAGAGAGGGGGGAGCAGGCTCCCCACTGAGCAGAGAGCCCAAAGTGGGGCTCGATCCCAGGACACTGGGATCATAACCTGAGCCAAAGGCAGAGGCTTTAACCCCCTGAGCCACCCAGGCACCCCAATACCAAATTTTTTCAACCATGTAGTTTATTTTGGTAAGCAGGAACTTGAACCTGCATTCTCTTAGACTTTCCCTCCATTAGCATAGTAAGAGCTCTAGGATTCATCTAAAAATAATTATGGTATATTCTTTGTACCAAACATTGTTCTAGACCCTTGGTTTATAAGCATGTGCAACACAGATGCACCACCACTAACAGAAAGTTATTATTCAGCTGAGAAAACAAATCATAATCAAATATGTAAATATTTTAAACTTTGTTTCATATAACATTTTTCAATATTATTTAACAGTGTAACTTATTTTTAATGTATATCACTTTTAAGAGCACTTAAATTGCACTTTAAGAAATATTATGCTGTAATAATCTTTAATTGAAATATCTTCCCCAAAGAAAAAACAGAACAATAAAAGAAACAGAAGAAAATAGGATAGATACATACTTAATACCCATTCCCTGAAAAATGAAGAAACTTTAACTTCAGATGATTTACTCAACCCAAGACCCAGTTCTTCATTGATACTAAATAGAATTAAGACTGAATGAGAGTATTATGCACAACATTACTCTGAGTAAATGTCCAATAAATATGATCTATTGTTATTTTTATTAGCATGTCCTTGAGTAAAAGATACAGACAAATCTAAATGCATGATTTAAAACATGGTGTTTGAGTCCAAGATGTATATACCTCAGGAAAGACTGTTACACAGACATACCAGTTAATGTTTAAAGGTAATAGTAGACATTGTGATTGGATTAATCAACCCCTATTTACAATTCAACATAACCCAGTTTTGGGAATTGCTGGGTAGAGCTTCCAGAGAGCCTTCTTAGAGAGAAGGCTGGCAGAAATGCCTCTATTACCCTCCACTATTTCTTTTCTTTCCAGCATAAATAAATAAGCACAAGAGCAATTTTTAAACTTCAAGGAAAACCATATCAATAAATGGCACACAGAAATAGTGAAGAGACCCTCATTCCTGATGGCATCATTTAGCCAGTACACCAGCTCTGGTCTGCTTATCGTCAGACATCTGATTAAGAGAGAAAAATAAAAATAAATCCATATGTGTTAGTTGGTTTTCTGTTATTTGCAATAAAATGCATTCCTGACAAGAGGGAAAATGGAGACTCCAAAAAAAAATTTTTTTTTATACAGGCACATTTTACAGGAAAAGCAAGGCTAATATAAAAAATGAAAATAAACATAGCCATAACCTAATCAATCATGATAAAAACCAGAATCTTAACATAAAGTATAAGTTAACATACTACTCCCTATGTAATATATAAACCTCAGCTTATGTATTTTTATTGAATTGATTTTATTGAGTAAGATTGATTATTGAATTATTGATTTTACTGAATTTTCCATAGCAGCATGATAGTTCTAAAACATTGAGGGGCAGGACACAATATATTATAACTCCCAATTTTTAATGGGTTGGTACATTTAATTTATCCACATTCAATCTTAGAGATACCTTAGCTACTTGGAATTTGGTTCAAAAATATGCCATTCACTTTTGCCAAGTTTTTAATATCGATCCCATGATCAGATTCCTAGGCATTATATCCTAGCTACTGGAAGAATGTCAAGTGATTCCTCAAAGAGTATTATTCTGCTCCCTGAGACTGCAAGGTATTGGGACACAAATCAACAGAGATTTATTGATTTAGAAAACAAAAATTTATTGAATAGCTATTATATAAAGCACTTTGTAGAGTGCTGGAAAAGAGAATACAGAGATGATTAATTTATAACTGTGTGTATATAATCTAGACTTCAGTCCATTACAGGATCCAGACGTTTTCAGAAATTATATACAAATATGATGAAGGGAGGTTAGGGTACTGAATGAAGTAGAGACTCAACAATCCAAGCACCGTTATTTTTTTTTTTTTAATTATTCTAGCTTTGAGAGAGACAGTACAGTGCTATAAATGTTCAACCAGGATCAATGGTGCTGCTTCTCAATACCAGAGTCGCTGGCATCAAGAGAATACTTCCAAATACACCTCCACCCCATACCACCCCTCCACATTAACTAGGAAGACTTTTTGGGAGGAAGGGAAGTGAAGATTGGACTTGAGGCCTCAGAAGTATCTTCTAGCTCTTATGTCAGCTTTCTCTAAATTACAACAGAGCCATTATTGACTGCACCAAGTAGATGTCCTCAGCAGAATAATTTTCTCTATTTTTCCCACCTGAAAAAGTCCTTTAAAACACAGGAGTACTTTTGTCTTGCCTCTGTATACTTTCCTTCTAGTCTTTCCTGTATTAATTCATACCTATCCTCAAAGTTTTTGTAGAATTCTTCAAAACCAGTGGCTAAAATGAAACATGTCCTTCCCGCAGTTCTCTGTGTGGAAGGCAACTCTCTCATTCTCCATACATTTAAGGTTCTAGACATGAAACACATATTTCTGTCCCTATTTTAAACCTTTAATTTTTAATCTGCAAGTGTTGCTTTCCACTACCACATTTGGTGTTCATGCTTAATTACTTTACCTACCTTTACTGCTTCTTAGCAGGACCATGGCATGGGTCTTCTAGTCCTCACCTCTACTGTCATGGCAGTCTGAGAGCTTTGATGGAAGGAAGATAAATGGTGTTTCAGAATCTACGGAAAGGACCACCCAACATCTTAGACAACAATTGCTTGAATGTTTTTGCTCCCACAGTTTTAACCTTTACTTAACAATTCCAGAGAGTACAAATCCCACTAAAACTTTAAACCTGAACATATTATTTTTGGATTTGATCCTAAATACCTATATGCATTCATGCTATCTTGCTTATAAATGGGTTCTTCAGTGTAATCAATCTCTATATTCTTGAATACTATCTCTTCTTGGTGTTTATTGATCTTTCAACTTCACTGGTATTCCAATATATTAGTTACACACTCAACTAAAGACACATTATTGAAAGAACTTTCTAGTTCTAACCAACAGTCGCACCATTTTTAGTAACTAATCTTTTTTCTAAACTTAGCTCATTATAACATAATTTCTGAATTCTTTCTAAACGTGGCTGTTCAGACCTACTGGTGAAAAATGTGTGTTGCCTAGTACTAAAGTATCTTAATATATATCAGTAGTCTTTCTGAATCTCTAAGTATTTTCTCATTCCCCATAATATTCCAAGATTAATTCTAAAAATTTCCTAATATTCCTAATCTGTGCTTAGCCCAGCCTTTTCTCTATCAGAAGACCTTGCCTTCTACTCCTGAAAGTTGAAGTAATCAGTATTGACCTCTCCTATTTAATCAAATGCAAATTTATTACCTGCATGCACCATTTCCTTACCTCCAGTCTCAAGGAAGGAAAAAAAAAAATCTGTCTGCTTATGTGACACCAATCCAAGGGTTGTTTAGTCAGAGCTTCTTAAAATTTAACATGCTTATGAAGTACCTAAAGATCCTGTTGAATGCAGATTCTGATTCAGTAGGTCTGGAATATAACCTATAGTTCTAAAAATTACCTAGCAATGTTCATGCTCCTGGGCCACGAATTGCTATATTAACATTTTCGACTATTATACCCTCTCTTCTCCTCTGGGACCTTGGTCTATCAATTATATCTTCCCTGTCTTCTACAGTTTCAAGTTATTTTTCTACACTAGATGTTTAAACTATGCAAATATGTTTTTATTTGGTTAAAGCATATTTTCCTGGGGTTGTTGCCACCCTTTTAGTATTTTACTTGCCCCTTCATTTACTCTTATCTGGACAAAATGACAAGACGTAAAAATTCAACACACAAAAAAGAACAAGAGGCAGTACCGAAGGCTAGGGACCTAATCAATACAGACATCGGTAATATGTCAGATCTAGAGTTCAGAATGACAATTCTCAAGGTTCTAGCCGGGCTCGAAAAAGGCATGGAAGATATTAGAGAAACCCTCTCGAGAGATATAAAAGCCCTTTCTGGAGAAATAAAAGAACTAAAATCTAACCAAGGTGAAATCAAAAAAGCTATTAATGAGGTGAAATCAAAAATGGAGGCTCTAACTGCTAGGATAAATGAGGTAGAAGAAAGAATTAGTGATATAGAAGACCAAATGACAGAGAATAAAGAAGCTGAGCAAAAGAGGGACAAACAGCTACTGGACCACGAGGGGAGAATTCGAGAGATAAGTGACACCATAAGACGAAACAACATTAGAATAATTGGGATTCCAGAAGAAGAAGAAAGTGAGAGGGGAGCAGAAGGTATACTGGAGAGAATTATTGGGGAGAATTTCCCCAATATGGCAAAGGGAATGAGCATCAAAATTCAGGAGGTTCAGAGAACGCCCCTCAAAATCAATAAGAATAGGCCCACACCCCGTCACCTAATAGTAAAATTTACAAGTCTCAGTGACAAAGAGAAAATCCTGAAAGCAGCCCGGGAAAAGAAGTCTGTAACATACAATGGTAAAAATATTAGATTGGCAGCTGACTTATCCACAGAGACCTGGCAGGCCAGAAAGACCTGGCATGATATTTTCAGAGCACTAAACGAGAAAAACATGCAGCCAAGAATACTATATCCAGCTAGGCTATCATTGAAAATAGAAGGAGAGATTAAAAGCTTCCAGGACAAACAACAACTGAAAGAATTTGCAAACACCAAACCAGCTCTACAGGAAATCTTGAAAGGGGTCCTCTAAGCAAAGAGAGAGCCTACAAGTGGTAGATCAGAAAGGAACAGAGACCATATACAGTAACAGTCACCTTACAGGCAATACAATGGCACTAAATTCATATCTCTCAATAGTTACCCTGAATATGAATGGGCTAAATGCCCCTGTCAAAAGACACAGGGTATCAGAATGGATAAAAAAACAAAACCCATCTATATGTTGCCTCCAAGAAACACATTTTAAGCCCGAAGACACCTCCAGATTTAAAGTGAGGGGGTGGAAAAGAATTTACCATGCTAATGGACATCAGAAGAAAGCAGGAGTGGCAATCCTTATATCAGATCAATTAGATTTTAAGCCAAAGACTATAATAAGAGATGAGGAAGGACACTATATCATACTCAAAGGGTCTGTCCAACAAGAAGATTTAACAATTTTAAATATCTATGCCCCCAATGTGGGAGCAGCCAACTATATAAACCAATTAATAACAAAATCAAAGAAACACATCAACAATAATACAATAATAGTAGGGGACTTTAACACTCCCCTCACTGAAATGGACAGGTCATCCAAGCAAAAGATCAGCAAGGAAATAAAGGCCTTAAACGACACACTGGACCAGATGGACATCACAGATATATTCAGAATATTTCATCCCAAAGCAACAGAATACACATTCTTCTCTAGTGCACATGGAACATTCTCCAGAATAGATCACATCCTCGGTCCTAAATCAGGACTCAACCGGTATCAAAAGATTGGGATCATTCCCTGCATATTTTCAGACCACAATGCTCTAAAGCTAGAACTCAACCACAAAAGGAAGTTTGGAAAGAACCCAAATACATGGAGACTATACAGTATCCTTCTAAAGAATGAATGGGTCAACCGGGAAATTAAAGAAGAATTGAAAAAAATCATGGAAACAAATGATAATGAAAATACAACGGTTCAAAATCTGTGGGACACAGAAAATATGTTTTTAAATGAAAGCCAAAGAAAACAATCCAACCTCTCAACCCTTAGGATGTTCTATTTATCATGCAGGTCCTTGCCTTTTTTTAGTTAAATTCAATTAACCAACATTGAATAGTGTATCATTAGCTTCAGATGTACTTTTAATATTCATCAGTTGTGTATAACATTTAGTGCTCATCACATCACATGCCCTCCTTCATGCCCATCACCCAATTGCCCCATCCACCAACCTCCCTTCCAGAAACCCTCAGTTTGTTTCCTAGTTAAGCATGTCTCGTGTTTTTTCTCCCTCTCTGATGACTTCTCATTCAGTTTTCCCTCCCTTCCCCTATGATCCTCTGCACTGTTTCTTTAATTCCACATATGAGTGAAGCCATATGATAGTTGTCTTTCTCTGATTGATATTTTGCTCAACACAATACCCTTCAGTTCTGTAGATATAAAGGTTAAGTATCCATCCTTCTGATGCCTAAGTAATATTCCATTTTGTATGTGTGTGTGTGTGTGTGAGAGAGAGAGAGAGAGAAAGGACTTGTGTGATAAATAGAACATCATAAGGGTTGAGAGGTTGGATTGTTTTCTTTGGCTTTCATTTAAAAACACATTTGCATAGTTTAAGCATCTAGTGTAGAGAAATAATTTGAAACTGTAGAAGACAGGGAAGATGTAATTGATAGACCAAAGTCTCAGAGGAGAAGAGAGGGTATAATAGTCAAAAATGTTAATATAGTAATTCGTGGCCCAGGAACATGAACATTGCTAGATATTTTTTAGAACTATAGGCTATATTCCAGACCTACTGAATCAGAATCTGCATTCAACAGGATCTTCAGGTACTTCATAAGCATGTTAAATTTTAAGAAGCACTGACTAAGCAACCTTGCGATTGGTGTCACATAAGCATACTCTATAACAGTATAGATCTATTTTCAACTTTTTGAGGAACCTCCATACTATTTTCCAGAGTGGCTGCACCAGCTTACATTCCTACTAACAGTGTAAGAGGGTTCCCCTTTATCCAAATCCTCACCAACATTTGTTGTTTCCTGTCTTGTTAATTTTTGCCATTCTGACTGGTATGAGGCGGTATCTCATTGTGATTTTGATTTGTATTTCCCTAATCCCAAGTGACGTGCAGTATTTTTTTCATGTGTTTCTTGGCCATTTATCTTCTTCGGAGAAATATCTGTTCATCTCTCCTGCCCTATTCTTTACTGGATTATTTGTTCTTTGGGTGTTGAGTTTGATAAGTTCTTTATAGATCTTGAATACCAGCCCTTTATCTAATATGCCATTTGAAAATATCTTCTCCCATTCTGTAGGTTGCCTTTAAGTTTCATTGACTGCTTCCTTTGCTGTCCAGAAGCTTTTTATTTGGTGCTACATGGGAAATTCTAGTCTACATTACTGACACTACCTCTTAATGCCCCACGTATCTTTCAAAATCTGCAATGTGATGTCTGTATACTTTTCATGAAAAATACTCTGCCAAAGATGACAAATGATGTGCCTAACCCATGAGT
The DNA here is from genome assembly GCF_030435805.1 of Mustela lutreola. NCBI lineage: Eukaryota > Metazoa > Chordata > Mammalia > Carnivora > Mustelidae > Mustela > Mustela lutreola. Next base: position 111,032,690 of record NC_081295.1, read on the forward strand.
ATATTTTCTGTCCTTTACTTGATAGATACAATATTTAACACAGTGGTCTCTCTTCATGTATATACTATTTAATCATTTCTTCCTGATTTTTCTACTTCTGCCAATCTTAGTGTGACCTCATAGTCCCCTCTCTCTCTGGTTGTACCTTCCCTGTCTTGTCCCACATCATTAGCTTCTTAAATATTTGTATTTTCTCAAGCACATCCAAATACCTACTATCTCTTCACCCTAAATATTATCCATAGATTAGCTCATTTGAACCTACAGCTTTAGTTACCCTGCATACAGTATTTACTTTCAATTTAAACATTCCTCATAGACTTTGATTTATTGAACTTGTTCAACTTAGTGTTCACAAGACCCACCAAACCAATGATGTTCCAAACTTAGCTTACAATTTTCTCCCTTAAGCCTGTTTGTTTGTTTGTTTTTCCCCCTTATCCTTTATGATCTATGTCACCATCTATCCCAATCAAGGCTGACTTATCCAAAATGACAATAGGCACAATGCCTAGGGCCCATAGTATTTTAAAGATCTGAAGAAAGCAATGAATTTTTAGGTTGAAGAAAGTGGTTTTTGTTGTTGTTATTGTTGTTTTTAAGAGTTTGTTTATTTATTTGTAGGAGCAAGAGAAATAGTGAGAGAGAGAGAGAGAGCAAGCGAGCGAGCAGGAGCCGGGGGTACAGGGAAAAGCAGGCTCCCTGCTCAGCAGGGAGCCCAATGCGGGACTTGATCCCAGGACCCCAGGATCACGACCGGAGCTGAAGGCAAACGTTTAACTGACTGAGGCACCCAGGTGCCCCAAAAGTGTTTTAAAAGGTAATATTAACATATTATCTAGGCCAACATCGTCCTAAAGCAAATTTTTTAACCTCCACCCACTCAGGGAAGCGGCCCATGCAAACAAAAGTGTCTGGAACCCAGAAAAGTGATAATGTAACTCCAGACCTAGTCTCCCAAGCAGTCTGTTCTGGACACCATTTTGTGTCCTGGACACAGAATGTGTTCTGGCCACATTCAGTCACTGAGTGCTTATAATTATATCATTTTGGAGACATTGTCTTAATTCTGCTTATTTGGTGGGCTGCTGGCAATTCTGCTTCTTGTCTTGTCCTCATGACACTGCACTGCCTAGTGATTTCTCTAAAATGAAATGTTGATTATCATTCTGTTTAAAAATCCTGTAGTGCTTTGAATATCCCACAGGGAAGGGATTGAACACTCTCTCCTTCATGACCTATGCTTTGCAGATCTTCATAGTTTCATTTCTTCTTATTTATCCAGTGCTCTCTCTAAGCTAAATTACTCACAGTTCTTTTTGCCTGATATTCTCTTTATGTCTGTAGGTCATTGCTTCTGACTAGGAAAAGCACTTCTCCCTAGTTAGCAGAATAAGTTCTTATTCACCTTAAAAGCCTCCCCATATCCACAAAAACTTGTAAATATATGTAATTGATTACATAATAACCACCCCCCCATAAGTACACAGTCCAGAAACAAAAAACTCACTACATGCATTTGTATCTTTTTCTTTTTACCTTTTGTGTCTTGCTTTAGACTGTCAGCTCCTTGAAGATAGGAATTTTGTCTTATAAATCCATATGTCCTTGTATCTGGAATAGATGGGCATTCAACAAATATATGTTGATTGATTGAATAAATGAATGAGCTACCAAATGTATACTTTAGATATCCATTTTATTAAATGTATAAATAGTAGCAACCATACTTAAAAGGGACATACTTTCAGCCCAAATCTCATATCCATTTCTGATTATCTAGTTATAATCTGTCTCTCTACCTCTGACTAATCAAAAGCAACATATAAGTAATCTGATAGAAAGGTAGAACTCTTATTTATGAGATATATTTATGGCCTATTCCAATGCATGCAACATATGGTTTTACTCAATATTAACACAAAAATATAAACTCATAGAAAATATTCATTTACTTAAGATATTGAATGGCTAATAGATCTCAAGAATTTCTTCAGCTTTGTCCTACTTTGGTAACCTATATTTTTTTAAATACCCAAAGGCTCAGAGAGATTCAATTCAACATTAAAAAAATCTTCACATAGGTTCTCTGAAATCTGAAATGTTTTAAAATGAAGTGAAATAGGTAATAGAGAAAGCACTGTGAAAATCTTTTTACTACTTCTCCATGACCATAATGGGAAATTCTCGGCTAACTAGGGTGTTTTTTAATCTGTCTTATATCTATTGTAACATAAAAAAGAAAGCATACCTTTAACATGTTTCATATATGTTCATCAGTTTTCTTCACTATAATTTGAGGTTACTTATTCATGAATTCAAAAAGGTATTTACTTAAAAGTCATTATGTACCTGACACTTTACTAGTTGTAGGATAGTTTGCAATTCATCAAACAAAATTCAATATTGATATGCATTACAGATTGAATGTTCTTTTTCTCTTCAAATTTATATGCCAAATGGAGTACCTGGGTGGCTCAGTGGGTTAAGCTTCTGCCTTCAGCACAGATCCTGACCTCAGGGTCCTGGGATAGAGCCCCAAATCGGGCTGTCTGCTCAGGGGGGAGCCTGACTCCCCCTCTTTCTGCCTGCCTCTCTGCCTACTTGTGATCTCTCTCTGTCAAATAAATAAAATCTTAAAAAAAAGTTATAGGCTGAAGTCCAACCCCCAATGGGACAGTTTTTAGAGATGACCTAATTAAGGGTAAATGAGGTCATAAGGATGTGGCCCTGATCCAATAGGATTAGTGTCCTTCTAAGAAAAGACATAACAGAGCAAGTTCTCTATTTCTGTTATGTGAAGACACAGTGAGAAAGTGGCCATCTACAAGCCAAGAAGAGAGTCCTTACTAGAAAGTAATCCTGCTAGACGTTGATCTGGGACTCCTAGCCTCCCAAACTGTGAGAAAATAAATTTCCATTGTTTAAACCACCTGATATCTGCTACTTTGTAACAGCAGTCTGAAAAAACTAACAAAGTGAAATAAAGAATATGAAAGCAGAGTCTATGAGATAATTTTCAACAAAAGTACCAAGACAATCCAGTGGGAAAAAGTCTTCAACAAAGTAGTGCTGCAAAAACTGGATATCCACGTGCAAACAGTGAAGTCAGACCCTTAGGTCACATCATTTATAAAAATTAACTCAAAGTGAATCAAAGAAGTATAAAAGATAAACTTTAAAACTCTTAGAATAAAACATAAATTTTATAATTCATTGTTACCTTGAATTAGGCAATAATTTCTTAGATATAGCATCAAAAGCAAAAGCACCAAAAAAAAAAAAAAAAAGGTGAATTGGATTATGTAAAATTATGTGTCCTTCAAAAGGCACTATAAAAGAAAAAAAAAAAAAGACCCTATCAAGAAGTGGACAATCGGGACACCTGGGTGGCTCAGTTGGTTAAGCAGCTGCCTTCGGCTCAGGTCATGATCCCAGTATCCTCGGATCGAGTCCCACATCGGGCTCCTTGCTCCGCAGGGAGCCTGCTTCTCCCTCTGACTCTGCCTTCCACTCTGTCTGCCTGTGCTGGCTCTTGCTCTCTCTCTGACAAATAAATAAAATCTTAAAAAAAAAAAAAAAGAAGTGGACAATCACAGAATGAGAAAAAAAATGTTTGCAAATCATATATCTAATAAAGTTCTAATATCCAGAATATATTAAGAGCTATTACCACTCACCAATATAAAGATAATCTAATTTAAAAAAGGGATAAAGGATTTGAATAAACATTTTTCAAAGAAAATATCTAATTGGCAAATAAGCTAATGAAAATATTATAGATATCATTAGTTTTTAAGGAAATACAAATTAAAACTGAAATGAGATACCGCTTCATACCCATTAGCACAGCTATCAACAAAAATCAGGTCAAATATGTGAGTGAGAATGGGGAATCAATGGAACCCTAATACATTGCTTGCAGGAAGATAAAATGATTAAGCCATTCTGGAAAGCAGTTTGAGTTTCTTCAAAAGTTAAACATAGAATTACTACATGATCTAGCAATTCCATTATTTACACAAGAAAGTTGAAAACCTATTTCCACACAAAAACTTGTACACAAATGTTAATAGCATTATTTATAATAGTAAAAAAGTTAAATTTTATATGAGTGGGTAACAAAATGTTTAAATGGGTAAATGTGTTTTCATATGTTAGAGTATTATTTGGTCATAAAAGGGAATGATGTATTAACACATACTACAACATAAATAAATCTTTAACACATTATGCTATGAAAGAAGCCAGACACAAAAGACAATGTGTTGTAGGATTGTATTTATGTACAATATCCAGAATAAGCAGTAGAGACAGAAAGTAGATTACTGGTTGTCAAGTGCAGAAGGAAGAGAAGAATGAGGAGTGCTTCCTAATGGATGTGGAAATTCTTTTTGGGTGAGCAATATACTAAAATGAATATACTAAACTGAATATACTAAAAGTCACTGAAAAAAAGTCACTGACTTGTACATTTTAAAATGCTGAAGTTCATGGTGTGTGTATAATAGCTTAATTTTTATTCCAAAAATATAATAAAGAAAAGATGCTATGTGATCAAAAATGAGTCACTGACCAGATTTCAGAGGTCCATAAAAATTCCCACAAGATGTCTAAGCTAAAATTAGAAAACACGAGGCTTTTGAAGGGGTGGGGGGTGGGAGGTTGGGGGAGCCAGGTTGTGGGTATTATGGAGGGCACATATTGCATGGAGCACTGAGTGCGGTGCATAAACAATGAATTCTGTTACACTGAAAAGAAATTAAAAATAAAAAAGAAAAGAAAAAGAAAACACATGGAAAACAGTGTGGAGATTCCTCAAGAAATTAAAAATAGAGCTTCCCTGTGACCCTGCAATTGCACTACTGGGTATTTACCCCAAAGATACAGATGTAGTGAAAAGAAGGGCCATCTGTATCCCAATGTTTATAGCAGCAATGGCCACGGTCGCCAAACTGTGGAAAGAACCAAGATGCCCTTCAATGGACGAATGGATAAGGAAGATGTGGTCCATATACACTATGGAGTATTATGCCTCCATCAGAAAGGAGGAATACCCAACTTTTGTAGCAACATGGATGGGACTGGAAGAGATTATGCTGAGTGAAATAAGTCAAGCAGAGAGTCAATTATCATATGGTTTCACTTATTTGTGGAGCATAACAGATATCATGGAGGACAAGGGGAGATGGAGAGGAGAAGAGAGTTGAGGGAAATTGGAAGGGGAGGTGAGCCATGAGAGACTATGGACTCTGAAAAACAATCTGAGGGGTTTGAAGGGGCAGGGGGCGGGACGTTGGGGTACCAGGTGGTGGGTATTATAGAGGGCACGGATTGCATGGAGCACTGGGTGTGATGCAAAAATAATGAATACTGTTACACTGAAAAGAAATAAAAAATTTAAAAAATAAAAAATAAAAAACGAAAACACATAGGAGGGGCACCTGAGTGGCTCAGCAGGTTAAGCCTCTGCCTTAGGCTCAGGTCATGATCTCAGGGTCTTGGGATAGAACCCTGCGTCCAGCTCTCTGCTCGGCAGGGAGCCTGCATCCTTCTCTCTCTCTGCCTGCCTCTCTGCCTCCTTGTGATCTCTGTCTGACTTGTGATCTCTGTCTGTGAAATAAATAAAATATAAAAAAAAAAAAAAAAGAAAAAGAAAACACACGAGACCTAGCAGAGTGTGTTGGGGTGGGGGACTGACACAAATGGGAGAAGAGGAAAAGAGAGGGAGAAAGAAAGGTAGAAGGTGGCAAGGAGGGAAAAGGAAAAAGGTAGAGAAGAGGTATTAGAATTGGCATAACCTAGTGTGTGGGAACAACTGGTGAAAGAAATCAGGAAAGGTTAAGTATGCACATAATTATGCAAGGACTTTGTAAACCAAATTATTCTAGGCTTTTACAGGAGCCAGTAAATGGTATTAAGCCACCTGGTAACTTCCTTGGATTTGGAAAAGAGTAATCCTAGTGATAAGAGTACAGTCTCAGAATGGCACTGCCAAAGTTTAGGTGAGAGAGCAGAGGAGTTTGTACTAGGGAAATAGTGCTAGTACTAGAGAAAATACTTCCAAAAGTATTCAGAAGACAGGGTCTAATGAAAACTAATTACTAGAGAAAATTTCATGTTTATGTCAGGTAAGAAAACTATGTATTCTATTTCCAGACTTCAGAATTAATCATTTTCCCAAAAAGATTCCTGTAATGGGCTCTAAATTTAACTTTTAATTATGAAAAATAATTTTATACACATTGCTTCTTTCCCACCTCCTACAATCCAACAAGTCTTTAACTGATCTTCAGTTTTAAATGCTCACTAACAAAGGAAGAATAAGTTATTTTTTTAAACCAAAATAAAGGAATACACATATACACAGAAGTGTATAATAACATACTGGTAAATGTTAGAGAAATTTTATTCAAAACAGTAATGCAGGGGCACCTGGGTGGCTCAGTGGGTTGGACCTCTGCCTTCGGCTCAGGTCATGATCTCCGGGTCCTGGGATAGATCCTGGGCCTGCATCAGTCTCTCTGCTCAGTGGGGAGTCTGCTTCCCTTCTCTGTTAGCCTGCCTCTCTGCCTGCTTGTGATCTTTCACTCTGTGTCAAATAAAGAAATTAAATCTTTAAAAAAAAAAAAAAAACAACAGTAATGCAAGTCAATGCAATGCATAAATAATTTAATCCTATTGATAATTAAAAAAATGCTTTTTCTAATGCAAAAATTTTTAATTATGTAAGATTGATTTCAAGGAGGACATTTAGTATCAATTGGCCACAAATATTTTTAATTAATTTTGAAAGATTCCGCTATGGGCCAGATTGTTTCCTCCCCACATTCATATGTTGAAGTCCTAACTTTCAGTACTTCAGAATGTGACTGTATTTAAAGGTAGGTCATTAAAGAGGTAATTTAGTTTAAATGAGGTCAATAGTGTGGGCCTTATTCTAATATGAGAGGTATCCTTATAAGAAGAGGAAATTAAGACACAGATACACATAGAGGAAAAACTATGTGAAAACAAGAAGAAATGGCTATCTATAGGCCAATGAGAGAAGGCACAGAAGAAAAAATTTCTGCCAACTCCTTGACCCTGAACATCTAGTCTCCATGACTGTGAGAAAATTTTTGTTGCTTAAGCCATGCAACCTCTGATAGTTTGTAATAGCAGTCCTAGAATACAAACAAAATGTATTTTACTCCTTTTTGTTTTTTCAAATAATTTCAGATACACTCACATAACTTTAAAATCAAATAATTCCCACATAACATTTATTTGGATCCCTCGATTGTAACTATTTTAATATATTTACTTTATCTCTAACCTGCATAACTGTACATGTTTTTTCATTTTCCTAAGTCATTTGAGAGTAAATTGTACACATGGTGCCCTTTTACTGCTAGATACTTCACTATGTATTTGCTAAACTAATACCGTACTTAACAGAAATCAATAAATAATAGTTTACAAAAATTATTCTACAGGTCTTAGTCACATTTGCCTAAATAATACCTTTTATTTATTTTTTAAATTTTTAAAAAATTTAATTTACTTATTCGACAGAGATCACAAGTAGGCAGAGAGGCAGGCCGAGAGAGAGGAGGAAGCAGGTTCCCTGCTGAGCAGAGAGCACAATGCTGGGGCTCGATCCCAGGACCCTGAGATCATGACCTGAGCCGAAGGCAGAGGCTTAACCCACTGAGCCACCCAGGTGCCCCAATCTAAATAATACCTTTTAGAGCAAAAAATATTTCTAAAAATTCTATAAAACAAAAATTGTAGGTATGTCCATTATTGGTGATGTTAACTTTTATCATTTGATTAAGATGATATATAAAAGATTTTTACCTTGTAAAGTTACTAGCTTTGAATTTTTACTAAGTATTTTGTGGGAGAGTTACTTTAAGAATACATTGATATCCTATAGTTCATCAAACGTTGGCCACTAGCTTTATACATTGGTGATTCTTACTAATCAATTATTACTGTGGTACTTGTCAAATGGTGATTTTAATTTCATCATTCTTCATTCAGGGTTTGGAAACCTACTTTAGAGCTTATAGCTCTTCATGAATGCATATAAGACTAGTGGATTCTTATTTTGTAGGACAAATCCATTACTGTCATTATGTTGATGCTCATATTGTCCCAGATTCAAATAATAGGGACTATTTTAGGCTGCTACTGTTTACTTTTTTTATTAATATACAATATACTATTTGCTTCAGGGGCACATCTGTGATTCATCAGGCTTACACAATTCACAGCACGCAGTATAGCACATACCTTCCCCAATGTCCATAACCCAACAACTCTATCCCTCCCCCCCACCCCAGCAACCTTCATATCCTTCATTCTCTGCATACTTTTTTTTAAAAAAAGATTTTATTTATTTATTTATTTATTTATTTATTTGACAGAGAGAGAGAGAGAGAGAGAGAAATATCACAAGTAGACAGAGAGGCAGGAGGCAGGGGGGTTGGGGAGAACAGGGTCCCTGACGAGCAGAAAGTCCAATGTGGGGCTCAATCCCAGGACCCTGAGATCCTGACCTGAACCGAAGGCAGAGGTTTAACCCACTGAGCCACCCAGGTGCCCCTGCACACTTTTGTAGTTTCAGACCTAGTGAGATATATTAGGCTCATCTTGTACATTTCCTGCCCTAGGCCTGGATATAATCATTTCTCCAGAAACCTACTTCTTTATAGGGGATAAAATTAAAGTCCTGCACCTGAATGATCTTCCTCTTCAGAGTGTGGACCCAGAAGATTACACAGGAAGGGATGGTCCTATCTCTAAGGATACAGAGATATGACACCAAATCCAGGCTAAATAATGAAGATTCTAGTCAAATACACCAGTGCTGCTAGGTTTGAGTCACAAACTATGTCACTTATCAAAGACTATGTTGATACCTTGGGGGGTAGGGGCGTGGAATTTTCCAGTTGCAGAGAAATATTAAATTGGTGTGGAAGAAACCTGTTATAAGAATTTATACCCTCTTTGAAAAGATGAGAAATTCTCCTTAGATTAGGCAACTCCAAAGTAGGATGTGAGTTTGATACTTAATCTTCCAGGAGATAAAAAAGAGTGGTTTTAGTATTATTTACTATTTTAATCTTATTAATATTATTTAGTATTTTAATTTTTAATCTTCCTCTCATTCACCATTCAAGGAGAGACTTAGTGGAATATTTCACAAGGATCATATTCTTTTTCTTACAAGGATCACAAAATGGGGAAATTTTATAATTTTAACACATGACCCCTCAATTGTGCTTCTATGTTTGATAAGGTATAGGTAGACTGTAAAAGATCCTCATCTGCATGCACATTGAAATAACATGCTCTAAATAATAGAAAGGAAAACAGTGGTATTATGAACGTCATAGCTTTGAACTCAGGCAGATAATCAATCATAAAAGAAATGATGATCCACCACAAATAAGTGAAACCATATGATAATTGACTCTCTCTGCTTGACTTATTTCACTCAGCATAATATCCTCCAGTCCCAAACATGCTGATAGAAAAGTTGCGTATTCATCCTTTCTGATGGAGGCATAATACTCCATAGTGTATATGGACCACATCTTCCTTATCCATTTGTCCGTTAAAGGGCATCTTGGTTTCACTTATTTGTGGAGCATAACAAATAACACGGAGGACATGGGGAGTTAGAGAGGAGAAGGGAGTTGGGGGAAATAGGAAGGGGAGGTGAACCATGAGAGACTATGGGCTCTGAAAAATAATATGAGAGGTTTGAAGTGGCAGTGGGTGGGAGGTTGGGGGAACCAGGTGGTGGGTATTATAGAGGGCACGGATTGCGTGGAGCACTGGGTGTGGTGCAAAAATAATGAATACTGTTATGCTGAAAAACAAAAAAAAGATGATCCTATAATTCAAGCCTCACTGTCTGACTGTGGACAATAAATGGCAATGTCTTGCCCAGTCATCTGCTGCATTATAAGATGCTGTTTGATGACATCCAAGGCTGATTGAGATAAAAAAGAAAAAAAGGTTACCAGGATCAAAACTTCAAATGATACAATGTGCCAGGAAGATGTACAGTCACAGTGGATAAAGCAGGGCAGATCCAGCCAATATAATATGGGCCGTGGATGAGGGCATGAGGCCCTGAGACCAATAAAGCAAAGCTGATAAGCTGTTTAGATTAGTCAGAATTCCAAAAAGAAACTGATGAAACATTTATATTCAGATAATTTGAGGTCAGTTTGAAAAGTGTGGACAGAGTGTTAGGAATCTATAAAGAATGTTCTTGCACCCACAGCAAAGAACAGAGAACTGTTACCATTCCTAGACCTGAAGAGAGGTAAGGAAAAACAAGTTTTCAGAACCTGGAAGCAGAGAATCTTGTGAAGAAGCCAGGGCTAACCTAAAGGAATGCAGTCCATTGATTTTGCAAGGAGGTAGCCAGGAGTCTATAACCTGACTTCAAACTCCTTTATTCCTGTAATCTTCTGGAGCTCTCCATTAGTACAAATCAAGTGGAAGCTTGAGGGCATGAAGATCTTTTGAGATAGTCTAAACAAAGTTAACAGCCCAGGCAGACAGCAGGGTACACAAGGGTAGAGAGCAAATTTGAAAGGGAAAATGAATGATAAGCAGCAGAGCAGGTTTTAAACCAATTAACTAACCAGGGAGCATCTATCATTAGGTGATGGAGTCTCCAAAAGTCTAGGCTCCAGAATATTGCTTCAACAGATCAAGGGTTCATCTATATAATAATGATGCTTTCCTAGATAGTAAAAATAAAAAGAACATGTCCTTTTTTTTCTTTCCTCAAACCAAAATGTATCCTAAAAAGTACATGATTCCATAGCCTTCTTCACAAATAGATAGAGATGCCTTCTATGGTTTTATCTGTCATTTCAGCAAGACTCTTCCATAATATGAAGGGCAGAGATATATGTTCATAGTCATATATATTTATACTGAAGACGGTTGCATTTATTATATGCATGTTAGCTATTTTTATGCTTATAAATAAGGCAATGAGAATAAATCTGTATAAGTGCTTTGAGATAACTCATTAATATTCATAAGGATATACATTTATGTAATCCAATGTCTAGGTATATGAAACAATTATGGGTTTTTTTTATATGCCTGAAATTGCTCTTGATGATACATTCTTATAGGCGGAAGGAAAAACATCTCTGTATCTCTAATAAACAAAGCCACAGTTCCTGCTGAGAATATTACCAGGCTTTTGAGATTAATTTTACCTTATTTATTAAGAACGTATATGCTACATATTTCAAACAGAATGGAAGGAAACTTATAATAAGATTAAACTTAATGCAAAATATGGCTATTTGAGATATACAACAGAATAAAAATCATGTAAAGTTAGCAGAGAAAGTACATACTATTAGGTACCTGAGTTATGTTTATTGTACTCACAATTGAATTCTAAACTTGTAAAATATATACTTAAAATTTTAAGATAGAAATGTGTAACTTATCATATATTCCAAAATACATAAACAGAAACTAGCTGAAAGAAGAAAAAAAAATGCTTTCATCGAATTTTACTAAAGCAGGGACCCCCAGGTGGCTCAGTCAGTAAAGTGTCATTCTTTGGCTCAGATCCTGATCTTATGGTCCTGGGATTGAGCCTTATATTGGGCGTCTGGCTCAGCAGAAAATCTGCTTCTCTCTTTCTTCTCTCTCTGTGCTCTCTCTTGCTCTCTCTCAAATAAATAAATAAAATATTAAAATAATTTTACTAAAGCAGAAAATTTACCATATATCTTATTTGTATTGAATGGTTAACACTATAGATAAAGTCTTATTTTCTAAAATACATAAAAATATTATCCAAATAGGTAGCTATGCAAAGGGTTTTTGTAAGGAATGAATTAAGGCATGTAAAGATCTTTGATCTGTGCCTGCTACATACCAAATATTTTATAATTCTTTGAATATAATTACAAGTATGAAAACTAAGGGGGTAATTTTAATACCTTAATGAAACATTAATGATTTGAGAAAATATGTCTAGTTATTTGATTTCTGGTGATCTATGTTAATACTGGAACTTACAGACGTAAGAATAACAGATATTTAATACATCTGTTGAACTCTCTTTCTCTTTGAAATTTCACACGTCTTGAGCCAACCCTTGGCAGTTTCTAGATTTTAGTCAATTAGTACTGAAATTTTTAAATAGAATTCTAATGTAAAATTTCTGTTGTTGGTTAAAGTGAGACCCATATGTTTTAAATACTAAGTGTGAGAAGCAAAAAGTTATATCTCTGTTTGGAAATTGAGAGTTGTCCTTGAGTCTCATTTATATGGAATACTAATATGGCAGTAGGACTGCCTAAAAATATAATTCATATTCTTTTCAAAAATTTGATTTTAATGTAATGAGATTATTTTTATACCATAATACATAGACAAACTGGCTCCCAACCAACTAGAATACCAAAAACCTCCAAATTAAGAAAGACTTGATCAGAGCATATCATTGAATAAAATGACTTGTGAATTAGTTATTGTGAATTTGAACATTTATAACCTTCTTGCAGAATATGCAAGGTATTTTCTCTTTGTCCCTCTAGAAACACTCTCAACTCTCCTTAGAAGGCTTGCCTGTTGAATGTGTATCAAGATGTTCCTTTGCCCTTTGACTTTCAGTTGGATTTAGTCAACTGGGATAAAGCAGAGGAAGAAGAATAAATTCTAGATATTTATTCCCTGCTCCCTCCTTCATGATTTGGACGGACTGCTTGCTTCATTCATCTGAAAATCAACTCTACTGTTAAGCTGCCCTCTGCACATGCCTTCTTTCACTACATGGTCCAGTACTGCTGTCTTCTTTTGATATGATCTCATCACACGTGGTCAAATGACTATCAAAAAGAGCGTGGGCTGGAGTACAAATAGAAGATGACATTAGAAGATCTTGTTTTGGCACTTAGTCATTATAATGACAAGGGTAATTAGAAGGTAGCAGGGATAGCTTACCTGCTCCCATGATCCTAAAAAGCTTAGATAAAGAGAAGGAGAAACTAAAAGCTGTATGTACCCTACTCAAAGTGTGAACAATCTGACAGCCCTGACAGCTCTAAAAGAGTTCCCATGTCCTGTAATCGCAATGCAGAGATCTATGCCGAATGAATGAAAATGTTGCATAGTTGCAGTGCTAAACAAATATTAAAACTACCTGAATTTTTGCTATATTAAGGGCACTGGAGGAAAGTATTGAGATCAGAAATATGACTGGAACATTTAGGAGAGTGATACAAAGCTGATAAATTTGAACTAAACACCATTGAGTTTTGCTTGCCACAAGAAGTGGACCTTAATCTTTACTTTCCCAACTATTAAAATCTTTGTTTCATTATAAAACAATAATAATTTCACCTGGGGAAGCTGCCTCACAAGTGATTTGTCCCAACGCCACATCACTTTTATTAGCCCTAACTTCTTAATGAGAATTAGATCCGAGCTCAACTATTTAAAAAGTAATATTTCCAGGCAGAAATGGATTATAAAATTTTAAGTTATACACACACACACGTGTATATATGTAATTAATATGATATAAATATATATAAATACATTACTATCAATACAATGTAATTCAATGCAATACTAATTGAATAGATATATAGATATATATAGTCTGAGAATCTTGAATGGAAATATTATTTGGCCAAGAAGAATGGACTATAAATCTGATCATGTTGAATTTATAGATATGGGTGCATTCATTTATGATCAAAAAGTGAATGTGTTCAGTTGAGCTTATAGGATGGAATTAAAAGTCCATCTAGTAATAAAATTCAAACCTCAGTCAAAGATAGCTTATAGATATGTCACTGAAATGTTTGAATTTCTTATGTATAGTAGAGGAAGGAGTCTGAAAACTCCAAGGTGGAAATACTGAAATGGCTATATATTGCACATCTTTCTTGACTAACCCCCAATCATATTCCCAAAGAGAGTCTTAAAGGCATCCTTTTACCAGGGAATTAAGAAAGGTATTGATAAAGGAAACACCAGCATCCTTAAAATGCTCAGTAGTGTCTGTCTTCTTTAGACCAGTGGTAATGGTGGCAGGTGTTATGATGGAGTTAAATTCTCTGATATCAATGAGATGATGGGATCCAGGAATGTTAGATGCTAGAGTGATGATGCTGTCCAGGGACAAATACCACAGTAAGCCACAGGAATGGAGTAGTAGTCAGAATGTATGGACCTCTAATATGTGGTGATGACTTTGGAATTGTGGAGTATCTAGATTTTTTTTTTTTTAAGTACTCTACAGGAGGAGTTAAGATGGTAGGGTAGTAGGAAAACCTCATACTTATCTCATCGCTTGAACATAGCCAGATAACTATCAAATCATTCTGAATACCCAGGAAATTGATCTGAGGACTGAGAGAAACTGCAAAACCAGAGGGAGAAAAGAAGCCACATTGTGGAAGCTAGGAGGTACAAAGACATAATTTGGGGGAAAGAATAATTACAGGTTCTACAGAGGGGAGAGAGCCCTGATCATGCAAAGAGGAGAGAGTGAAAAAGAAATAAGGCAGCACACATGGGATTGCACAAGAAAACACTTCCCCAAAACAACTGACTGGGGAAATGAGAGGTGCTAATTATCACATGGTTTTACAAGCAGTGGAGCTGAAAGTCTGAAGTTTTAGAAGTCCACAACATTGCCAGGTTTGAGCCTGGCAGGTATAGTGGTGTTCCTGTGGAGAAGGAAGGCAGAGGCCCAGGGTTGGAGAGCATATTCGGAGGATCTCCAACCATACTGGGAGAGATGGTTCTCCTTCATAGAATGCTTTTGGGAGAGGTGGCGCTGCCTCTCTAGGATAAAAGAGCATCGGGCATTACGAAGCTGCCCCATTCATTAGCATGCTAGCAGAAAGACCTACGGATGGGATGGTAGCAAAACTGGATGCTGGCTTTTTGCTATGATTTACCATAAAACCCAAGTCCCTGTGCAGCTGTGCAACTGCTTTTCTGGAACACACTGGTAACAGAAACATTGTGGTGACACCCTCCTCCAGAGGAAAACCCAAATCTATGTGACCTTAGGTCCCTAAAATTGGGAACTTTGAAACCCTACCATGTAACTGAAATAAAACACAGTATCATTGCACAGCGTGCAGGCAGACAACTCAGACATAAACGGGGAGCAGTCAGGGAACTAACAGATGCCTGGAACAAAAGAGGGGAAATTGTTCAATCTTCTGCGAGGCTGCCTGAACAGTAGTAGATGAAAACCCTCCATCTCTAGGGAAGAGAGCTAGCCAATGTCATTTTTCATATCTCCAATCAGCACACACAGACTTCGGGGAGCAGTAGTTAAAAACTATGGAAAATAGTTCCATAGTTTTATGGAAAAATAAACTAAAGAGAAGAGAGAAAGAAAAGTATTAGATCATAAATGTAGACTTAGGTAACTCAGTGACTCATAAAGCATAATATTCATATCATAGGCGTCCCAGAGGAAGAGAAGAGGGGAAAAGGGGCAAAAGATTTATATGAACAAATTAGAGTTGAAAACTTCCCTAATCTGGAGAAAGAAACAGACATCTAAATCCAGGAGGCATAGATAACAGCCATCAAAATCAACAATAGCTGGATAACATCAAGACACATCACAGTAAAATTATTTTTTAAAGATTTTATTTATTTGACAGACAGAGATCACAAGTAGGCAGAAAGGCAGGCAGAGAGAGAGGAAGAAGCAGGCTCCCCACTGAGCAGAGAGCCCCATGCAGGGCTCAATCCCAGGACACTGAGACCATGACATAAGCTGAAGGAAGAGGATTTAACCCACTGAACCACTCAGGCACTCCACATCACAGTAAAATTTATAAACACAGAGATAAGAAAAGAATCCTGAAAGCAGCAAGGGAAAAGAAATCCCTAACTTATAAAAGAGGACAAATCTGGTTAACAGGAGATCTCTCCACAGAAACATGGCAGGCCAGAAGATGATGGCATGATATATTCAAAGTGCTGAATGGGAAAAATATGCAGCCAAGAATACTTTATCCATCAAAACTGTCATTCAGAATAGAAGGGGAAGTGAAGAGTTTTCCAGACAAACATAAACTAAAGAGTTCATGACCACTAAATCAGCACTGCAAGTAATATTAAAGGGGACTCTTTGAGTGGGAAAGAAAGACAAAAATCAACAAAGACTAGGAGGAACAGAGAAAATCTCCAGAAACAGTGACTTTATTGGGAATACAATGGCACAAAATTCATATATCTCAGTAATCACTCTGAGTGTAAATGGACTAAAACCTCCAAAGTGGTATCAGAATGGATTTTTGTTTTAAGGTTTATTCATTTATTTATTTGTTTGTTTGTTTGTTTGTTTGACAGAGAGAGATCACAAGTAGGCAGAGAGGCAGTCAGAGAGAGAGGAAGAGGAAGCAGGGTCCCTGCCAAGCAGAGAGCCTGATGCGGGACTCCATCCCAGGACCCTGAGATCATGACCTGAGCCAAAGGCAGAGGCCTAACCCACTGAGCCACCCAGGTACCCCTGGATTTTTTTTTAAAAGATTTGTATTTATTTATTTGATAGACAGAGAGAGATCACAAGTAGGCAGAGAGGCAGGCAGAGAGAGAGGGGGAAGCAGGCTCCCCACTGAGCAGAGAGCCCGATGTGGGGCTTGATCCCAGGACCCTGAGATCATGACCCAAGCCAAAGGCAGAGGCTTAAACCACTGAGTCACCCAGGTACCCCTGGATTTCTTTTTTTTTTTTAAAGATCCATCTCTATGCTGCTTACAAGAGACTGATTTTACATGTAGGCTACCTACTGATTGAAAGTGAGGGGATGGAAAACCATCTGTCATGTTAAAGGATGTTAAAATTAGGGTAGGGGCGCCTGGGTGGCTCAGTGGGTTAAGCTGCTGCCTTCGGCTCAGGTCATGATCTCAGGGTCTTGGGGTCGAGTCCCACATCAGGCTCTCTGCTCAGCAGGGAGCCTGCTTCCCTTCCTCTCTCTCTGCCTGCCTCTCTGCCTACTTGTGATCTCTCTCTCTCTGTCAAATAAATAAATAAATAAATCTTTAAAAAAAAAAAAAAAGAAAGAAAGTTAGGGTAGCCATACTTATCAGACAAACTAGATTTTAAACCAAAAACTGTAATAAGAGACAAAGAAAGCCACTAAATCAGAGTAAAGGATCTATCCAACAAAAAGCTCTAACAAGTGTAAATATTTATGTCCCTAACTTGAAAGCACCCAAATATATAAATCAATTAATAACAAACATAAAGAATCTCATGGATAATAATACAACAATAGTAGGGGACTTTAGTACCTCACTTACAGCAATGTAGAGATCATCAAAACAGAAAATCAAGAAGGAAACAATGGGTTTGAATGACACTCTGGGCCAGATGGATTTAACAGATGCATTCAGAACAGAATAGGAAACACAGAAAGAGACCCATGACTATATGGCCAACTAATCTTTGACAAAGAAGGAAAGAATATCCAATGAAAAAAAGACTCTTTCATCAAATGATGTTGGGGAACCTGGAAAGTAGCATGTAAATGAACGAAACTGGACTACTTTCTTACATCATACACAAAAATAAATTCAAAATTAATGAAACACCTGAATATGAAGCAGGAAACCATCAAAATCCTAGAGGAGAACATAGGCAGTAACCTCTTTGACCTTGGCCATAGCAACATCTTACTAAATATGTCTCCTTTGGCAAGGGAAACAAAAGGAAAATGAACTATTGAGACTTAAGGAAGATAAAACTTTCTGCATAGCAAAGGAAACAACAAAAGTAAAAGGCAGTCTACAGAATAGAAGAAGATATTGGCAGATGACATATCTAAGGGTTAGTATCCAAAATCTATGAAAAAAAAAAAAAACAACAAGAACAACAACTTTCCAAATTCAACACCCCAAATCCTAATAATTCAGGTAAAAAATGGGCAGAAGACAAGAATAGGCATTTTTCCAAAGAAGACCTCCAGATGCCCATGAGACACATGAAAATACGCTCAACACCATTCATGATCAGGGAATACAAATCAAAACCACAATAAGATACTACCTCACACTGGTCAGAATAGCTAGAATTAACTCAGAGAAACAGTAGATGTTGGCAAGGATATGGAGAAAGAGGAACTCTCTTATACTGTTGGTAAGAATGCAAACTGGTGCAGCCACTCTGGAAAACAGTTTGGAGGTTCTTCAAAAAACTAAAAACAGAATTACCCTACAACCCAGCAATTGAACTAGTAGATATTTACCCAAAGGATACAAAAATACTGATTTGAAGGGGCATGTGCACCCCAATGTTTATAGTAACGTTATCAGCAGTAGTCAAATTAGAAAGAGCCCAAATGTCCAACTGATGAATGGAAAAAAGGATATGGTATATGTATACAATGGAATATTACTCAGCCGTAAAAAGAATGAAATCTTGCCATTCATAATGATGTGGATGGAGCTAGAGTGTATTAGAGAAAGCAAAATACAATATGATTTCACTCATATGTGGAATTTAGGAAACAAAACAGATGAACATAGGGGAAGGAGAAAAAGAGAGGGAAGCAAACCTCTATAAGACCCTCTTTTTTGTTGTTGTTTACAATTTTATTTATTTATTCTAGAGAGAAAGAGAGAGCCAGAGAAAGAGCAGTGGTAGGAGCAGAGGGAGAGGGACAAGCCCCAATGTGGGGCTCCATCTCATGGAGCTGAGCTGAAAATGAGTTGGATACTCAACAGACTGAGTCAACCAGGTGCCCCAACTGTAAGACTCTTAACTATAGTGAACAAATGAGGGTTTCTGGAAGGGAACTGGGTAGGTGATTGTCTAAATGGCTGTTAAGGAGGGGACTTGTGTCGACCACTGAGTGTTATATGTGAATGATGAATCACTAAATTCTACTCCTGAAACCAATTTTAAAAATGTTTAAAAAAAAAAGTACCCTACTGAGATGCTCAATTTTTTAAACCCTTAAGCTGAGATAGGGCTAGAGACAGAGATAGATTAAAATGAATGGAAATAGAAATACACAGACATATTTTTTTCTAGGCTTTATGAGTAGGGACTTTACTTATCACAAAGCCACTTGCCTAGATATAAGCCTGCTTATAGTCCTAAAGCCCTCTTTAACTAAGTATTTGGTAAAAGTAAGGATTTGGAAGAAAAATGATGTGCAATGGAAATGAAATCAATTATCAGAAAGGTGTTAATATACCTACTTTATATTTGAGCGAACTGTATCAGAAAATATGGCCTGCACCTGAAATTACATTGTATTTCCCTATCCTTCTATATCCTGTATTTAATTTGCAAATCCAGCTGTAGGCTGAGTAGCTAGAGAATAATACACTTCCTAATACAGACATGAGGCCTACTTTTAGTATCTGCTCCAGCTTGATGACAGTAGAACACATTCAATTTATTCTGGGTAATACAGAACCCAAAAGGAATCCAAAGTCAGCTGAACTATATTTTCTTGTTTCCCCAGTGTCATCAATATCACCAATGAAAATAAAAACACTTATTCTTCTATTAGAATAAGAGGTGGAAACACAAGTGCCAATTTTTCAGGGTTGCAGAAAGTACAATGACCTTTATTATAGGATTAAATAAGAACAATGGGAAAGGATTACAATCATTATCCCCATAGTTATGTCTTCTTTTATACTTAAGATGCAATTATGTATTTTTCTTTCTCCTTGACCATATTTTAAAGTTTGTCTCTTTTATTTTTAATCTTTTTTTTTTTTTCATTTCTGATACTGATATTGGCCATATGGTATTATATTTAAGAGCTTGAAAACTACTTGTTTGGACTACCACATGTTCAACTTTTGTAAATGTTCCATGTTTGTTTGGAAAGAATGTGTATTCTGTTTTCAGTTATGTGACTAAGCTTGTAAATAATCTAGACAGTTATTATTTTTATTCAGATTTTCTGTATCTCTAGTTACATTCTGTTACTGAATATGGTTCCAACAGTTAACTTAAATTCTTACATTGAGATTAGGAATGTATCAATTTTTCCTTGTTCTACCACTTTTGCTGCATGTGATTTAGAATGATATTCTAAGAGCATAAAGGATTTTAATGTCATAGCTTCATGAGTTTTTGTTTTATTTTGTTTTAAATTATTATTACATTTTATCCATTTGGGTGTTTTTTGCATGGTTAAATATATTTTAAAAATCTGTTCAAGTGAGTCTAGGGTATTTTTTTAATCTTAGTAATTGCTTTATTTTGTTATGATAGTATATTACTTGAATAAATTTTTAAATATAAAAACATTCTTGTATTCCTAGAATAAACCCCACTGAAGCTTCATGAAATTTTTTAAGCTAGGTTTTGTTGCTAATATTTACTTTAGAATATCTATAGTTATGCTTGATATTTACTATCAAATGGCCTATAATTCCTCTATCTCATAGTAGCCTTTTTAAGTTAGAATTATAAAATGAGATGAAAAGACCTCTTCTATTTTCTAAAATAGTCCTTTTTTAGAAATACTTAGTTTTACTGATTTCTAGGACTTGGTTCAAAAAATATGTGGATTTAGTGGCTTTCTGGTTGACAGATATTTGAGAAACAGCTTCATTATTAAAGTGTATAAACCTATTCACATTTCCTTTTTCTTCTTGATTCTCACTAGGTAAATTCCAGCAAATTGGACAATAGTTTCTGTCTAAGTTCTTGTTTAGTGGCACAAACCCTTTTATTTATCATTGTGTTTTAAGGTCCTTTATATTTCTTTGTAGCTATGTCTACATTTTTGTTCATTTTTCTAGCTTTGTCTTTTATCATTTTGGGGTTTTTTTTTTGTTTTGTTTTTGTTTTTGGTTTTGGGTTTTTTTTTAACCTAAGGTTTGTTTATTTTTGTTAGAATTTTTAGGGAACAATTTTTGACTCGTAGTCCTCTCAACTCTTTGATTTCTACTCCTTAGTTTTGACTCCTAATTATTTCCTTCTTTCTACTTTGTTTATCCTGTAGCTCTTTTCCTAGACCATGATCTTATTTTTATTAGTATTTTTTCTAATATAACTATGTATGACTCTAACATGTGTAAGTCCTGTTGTAACTATCATCTGTGTGTGTGCATGTATATATATTTCTAAATTTCTATTTTCATTGTATTGCATCAAAAGATTGAAATGTTCATGACATAAATTCTCTAAAAGTTCTTGAGGTTTTGTATGGAAACTGTCCAATTCATGGGCAAATTCTGTAACTTTTTCCTCTATGTTTATCAAAGTTATGTATTATCCATTCTGTCCATTAAGTCAAACACATTAATTTTAGAGCAAATGTTCTCTGCCCTTGTTCTTCCATTTCAATGTCTAAAAACCTGTGCTAAAAAATCCATTTGTGATCAAAATTTATCAAATAGTCCCTGTAATTCTATTTATGAGATTATATTATTTTATATATTTTAATTAATCATTCTCATGTTTTATGTATACCAAAGAGAAACGAAAATTCACAAGTTGCCTCATAAACATAAAAGAAGACCTCACTATAGGGACAGTTATCCCATCCCTTTTTCATTGTTCATGTTTAATTCTGTGCATCTGTACATGTGTTTTTGTTCTTTACTGAATCATCATGTACGGGCTACTTTTATCCCTAATACTGCCTTTTACCTTAATTATAATTATGTTTCATAGCTGTATTGTTCTACATTGCTTTTGGGTATAGTTAACTCATTTTCTTTCAATTTCAGTATTTCTTTGTACTTGTACTTTAGTTAAGATCCTTATAAATGTGTTGATTTTGTTTCTAGATGAAACATGACAAACATATTCTATTAGTGATTTATTGCCTTTGTATACATATTATATACTGTCATATTCATATTTGTTCCTATAATCTTTGGAATTTCTGCTTCCCAACTTTTTACTCTGCTTTTGTGTTTTCTATTTTATCTGCCTTCTTTGTAGATACTTAAGACTTTTAAAATTCAATTATTTCCCAACGATTACTCTGAAAACTGTGTATTCTTTGTAGCAATCTTTTAGTAGCAATCGTAAATTTTAAATATACAATTGTTACAACAGAGAATAAAGTGAAATAATATCTCCACTTTTCACTTAAATAATACAAGAATCTTTGAACTAATTCTATTAACTATACTGTACTTAGTGAATGTTACATTCTGTTGTGGTCCTTGTGTGCTATATCCTCAAATGAGTAATTTTATTGTTTTAATTTTTTATATTTATATAGAATGTGTTTTTTTATTTGCTTTTACTTTTTTGTTTATATTTACTCTTTTTGTCTTAGTTTATTTCCTTCTTCTTGAATGACATGCATTAGTACTATTTATTTATTTGGTTTTTTGTTTGTTTTTAAATATTTATTTATTTTAGAAAGAGAGCACATGCAATGGGGGAAGGGCAGAGGGACAAAGAGAGAGAGAATCTCAAGCAGACTCCGTGATGAGCATGGAGTCTGAGGCAGGGCCCTGAGATCATGACTTGAGTCAAAATCAATAGGCAGTTGCTTAACTGACTGAGCCACTGGGTTAGTAATTTAGTAGAACACTCATCAGGGATCTGTGAATAGTAAACTCTTTCAGTTTTTTCTAAGATAAAGAAGAAAAGTCTTTTTTTTTTTTTTTTTGGATGATAATTAAATTGAGTATCATATTCAGTGTTGACAATTCTTTTAGCACCATGAAGACTGTAATCCTTGAGTTCTAGATATATTGTTGCTTACACTATAAATACAAGTATTACTTCTTTGGAGGTGATCTCTCATTCTTTTTTTTAAGAACTTCACTTTGATTTTGGAGCTCTATGGTTGCATCATATCTCTACTTAAGGATTTCCTGGCTGAACACCTTCTTTCCCTCCTTCTTTCCCTCATTTTTACTTGGTTTGATACTTCTTATTTCTAGATATGATGACTAATGTCTTTTGAAAATCCCAGAAATTTCTGAGGTGCCTGGGTGGCTCTATAAAGCATCTGACTCTTAGTTTAGGCCCGAATCATTATCTCAGGGTCCTGAAATGAAGCCCAGAGTCAGACTCTGAGCTCAGTGGGAAGGCTGCTTGAGATTCTCTCATGCCTTCTCCTTCTGCTCCTCCTCCACATGCATGCACACATGTACTAGACTCTCTCTGTAAAATAAATAAATCTTTAAAATAAATAAATACATAAATAAATAAATAAATAAATAAACAAAAAAAATCCTGGAAATTTCTAAGTATTTGTTCTTTTCTATTATTGCTAATCTTACCTTCTGGAATTCTTGTTAGACATATGATGGATATTTCATTCTACTTTCAGTTATTATTAACACATCATTCATAATTTCTATCTCTGTCTTCTTTTAGTGTTTTCTCACTCTTTCAACATACTGTTTAATTTGTGGCTTTACTTGCCTTAGAAAATTTTAATTTGTGGAATTTCTATTTCATACTATTGAATTTTAGGATAATTTCATTTTTCCTCCTGGATGATTTAATTCTTTTTTTTTTAATGTCTAAACATCTTCAACAAATGTATTCAATAATCTCTAAGAGTTTTGTTATATAAAGTTCTTAGAGTCAGATAATATCATGGCTGGCTGTCATTCATGATAACTTATTTTCTAGTGTATTTTGTAATTTTTAAATATAAAGATCATTTTAGTAATACTTGGTCTGTGGTAAACCTTTTGTAGCTTGGAGATCTATATTACACATACATACATATCAGGTCTTCTTTATTTTATTTTATTTTATTTTATTTTATTTATTTCCTATCAGGTCTTCTTTATCCATTCACCTGCTGATGGATACTTATGCTGGGTCCATATATTCACTATAATAAATAATACTGTAATGAACATGAGGGTGGATATATATTTTTTCAGGTTAGTGTTTTTATTTTCTTTGAATAAATTCCCAGAAATTGATTAATGGATCATATAATAGTTCTATTTTGAATTTTTTAAGGAAACCATACTGTTTTCCATAGTGATAGCACCAATTACATTCCTTCCAGCTATACATATTAGTTCCTTTTTCTCTGCATTTTCACCACAACTTAGTAATTCTTACTTTTTGGATATTGGCCATTCTGACTGGTGTGACATAATATCTCACGGTGGTTTCAACTTGCATTTCCCTGATGATTAGTGACGTTGAGCATCTTTTCTTGTGTCTCTTGGGCCTCTGTAGGTCTTCCTTGGAAAAATGTCTATTCATGTTCTCTGCTCAATTGTTTTTTTCCTCTATCCAATTTTAATTGGATTATTATTCTGTTGTTTGTGTGTGTTGGACTATAGAAGTTATTTATACATTTAGGGTATTAACCCCTTAATAGATATATGGCTTAAAAGATTTTCTGTCATTCAATAGGTTGCCTTTCATTTTGTTGATGACTTCCTTTGCTGTGCAGAAACTTTCAGTTTGACATAGTCCCACTTGTTTATTTTTGCTTTTGATGTCAGATTCAAAAATCTTGCCAAGATTGATGTCAAGGAGCTGACCACCTATGTTTTCTTCTATGAGTTTTATGGATTAGATTTCACATTCATGACTTTAATCCATTTTGCTTTAATTTTTATGTATTTGTAAGATAGTAGCCCAGTTTTTCCAGCACCACTTAATTAAGAGTCTGTCCTATCTCCATTTTACATATTTTGGCCCCTTTATCATAAATAAATTAACCATAAATGAGTGGAAGTATTTCTGGGTTATCTATTTTATTCTATTAACCTATATATCTGTTTTTATGTTAATACCATACTGTTTTGAATACTTTGTAATATAGTTTGAAATCAGGGAGGTTGAAACCTCCACTTTTGTTTTCTTTCTCAAAGTTGGTTTCACTATCCTGAGTCTTCTGTGACAAATTTTAGAATTGTTTACTTCTGTGAAAAATGACATTGAAATTTTAATGGGGATTGCCTTGAATCTGTAGACTGGGCAATTAAATACTATCAATTCTTCCAATCCAGGAGCATGGAATATCTTTCCATTTATTTGTGTTGTCTTCAATTCCCTTCATTAATGTCTCATAGCTTTCAGCATATAGATCTTTCACCTTCTTGGTTAAATGTGTTGTTTGATATTTTATTTCTTTTGATGCAATTATAAATGGATTTTTTTCTTTCTGATACATTGTCATTACTTCATAGAAACAACCAATTTTTGTATGTTGATTTTGTATCCTGCAACTCTATTAAATTTATTACTTCTAACAGGTTTCTTTTGGTGGACTGTTTGTTTTCTATATAAAATAGGTCTTCTGCAAATACTAACAGTTAATTTTTCCTTTCTAGTTGTGAGGTCTTTTTTTTTTTTCTTATCTAATTGCTATGGCAAGGATCTCCAGTACTTTATTGAATAAAAGTGGTAAGAGTTGACAGCCTTGTCTTCTTCCTGATCTTACTGGAAAAACTCTCAGATTTTCACCATTGAGTATGTCAGCTTTGTGCCTTTCCTATATGACCTATTAGGTTGAAGTACACTCCCTCTATAACAATTTTGTTGAAAGTTTTTATCATAAGTGAATGTTCAATATTATCAAATGCTTTTGCTGCATCTACTGAGATAATAAAAAATTTTATCCATTATTTTGTTAATGTCTTCTATCACTTTGATTTATTTGTGGATGTTGAACCAGACTCAATTCCCTAATTCTTTTAATAGCTGTTGAATTTCATTTGCTAATATTTTTTGAGGATTCTTACATTTATATTTTCAGAGATATTGCCCTGTAATTTTCTTTTCTAATGGGTCTTTGGTTTTGATAACAGGGTAGTGATAGGCTTGTAAAATGAGTTTGGAATTGTTTCTCCCTCATCTATTTTTAGAAGGTTTTGTAAAAGATTGGTGTTAATTCTTTTTTGAATATTTGATAGAATTAACCAGTGAAGCTGTCTTGTTCTATATTTTGTTTGCTGGGAGGTATTTGATTACTGATCAATCTCCTTACTAGAAACAAACTAATTCATATTTTCTATTTATCCATTATTCACTCTTGAAATATTATATATTTCTAGGAATTTATCTATTTCTAAGTTTTCTAATCTGTTGGCATATAATTTTTCATGGTAGTCTATTATCATATCTATATTACTATGGTATTATTTGTAAATGTTCTCTTTCCTCTTGATTCTAATTCAGTACTCTTTTTTTTTAATATAATTTTTTATTTTTTATAAACATATATTTTTATCCCCAGGGGTACAGGTCTGTGAATCACCAGGTTTACACACTTCACAGCACTCACCAAAACACATACCCTCCCCAATGTCCATAATCCCACCCCCTTCTACCAAACTCCCTCCCCCCAGCAACCCTCAGTTTGTTTTGTGAGATTAAGAGTCACTTATGGTTTGTCTCCCTCCCAATCCCATCTTCTTTCATTGATTCTTCTCGTACCCACTTAAGCCCCCATGTTGCATCACCACTTCCTCATATCAGGGAGATCATATGATAGTTGTCTTTCTCTGCTTGACTTATTTCGCTAAGCATGATACGCTCTAGTTCCATCCATGTTGTCGCAAATGGCAAGATTTCATTTCTTTTGATGGCTGCATAGCATTCCATTGTGTATATATACCACTTCTTCTTGATCCATTCATCTGTTGATAGACATCTAGGTTCTTTCCATAGTTTGGCTATTGTGGACATTGCTGCTATAAACATTCGAGTACACGTGCCCCTTTGGATCACTAGGTTTTTATCTTTAGGGTAAATACCCAATAGTGCAATTGCTGGGTCATAGGGCAGTTCTATTTTCAACATTTTGAGGAATCTCCATGCTGTTTTACAGAGAGGTTTCACCAGCTTGCATTCCCACCAACAGTGTAGGAGGGTTCCCCTTTCTCCGCATCCTCGCCAGCATCTGTCATTTCCTGACTTGTTGATTTTAGCCATTCTGACTGGTGTGAGGTGATAACGCATTGTGGTTTTGATTTGTATTTCCCTGATGCCGAGTGATATGGTGCACTTTTTCATGTGTCTGTTGGCCATCTGGATGTCTTCTTTGCAGAAATGTCTGTTCATGTCCTCTGCCCATTTCTTGATTGGATTATTTGTTCTTTGGGTGTTGAGTTTGCTAAGTTCTTTATAGATTCTGGACAGTAGTCCTTTATCTGATATGTCGTTTGCAAATATCTTCTCCCATTCTGTCAGTTGTCTTTTGATTTTGTTAACTGTTTCCTTTGCTGTGCAAAAGCTTTTGATCTTGATGAAATCCCAATAGTTCATTTTTTCCCTTGCTTCCCTTGCCTTTTGCATTGTTCCTAGGAAGATGTTGCTGCGGCTGAGGTCGAAGAGGTTGCTGCCTGTGTTCTCCTCAAGGATATTGATGGATTCCTTTCGCACATTGAGGTCCTTCATCCATTTTGAGTCTATTTTCGTGTGTGGTGTAAGGAAATGGTCCAATTTCATTTTTCTGCATGTGGCTGTCCAATTTTCCCAGCACCATTCATTGAAGAGGCTGTCTTTTTTCCATTGGACATTCTTTCCTGCTTTGTCGAAGATTAGTTGACCATAGAGTTGAGAGTCTATTTCTGGGCTCTCTATTCTGTTCCATTGATCTATGTGTCTGTTTTTGTGCCAGTACCATGCTGTCTTGATGATGACAGCTTTGTAATAGAGCTTGAAGTCCGGGATTGTGATGCCACCAACGTTGGCTTTCTTTTTCAATATCCCTTTGGCTATTCGAGGTCTTTTCTGGTTCCATATAAATTTTAGAATTATTTGTTCCATTTCTTTGAAAAAGATGGATGGTACTTTGATAGGAATTGCATTAAATGTATAGATTGCTTTAGGTAGCATAGACATTTTCACAATATTTATTCTTCCAATCCAGGAGCATGGAACATTTTTCCATTTCTTTGTATCTTCCTCAATTTCTTTCATGAGTACTTTATAGTTTTCTGAGTATAGATTCTGTGTCTCTTTGGTTAGGTTTATTCCTAGGTATCTTATGGTTTTGGGTGCAATTGTAAATGGGATTGATTCCTTAATTTCCCTTTCTTCTGTCTTGCTGTTGGTGTAGAGAAATGCAACTGATTTCTGTGCATTGATTTTATATCCTGACACTTTACTGAATTCCTGTATAAGTTCTAGCAGTTTGGGAGTGATTTTTACTATTGAAGTATAGTCGACATACAATGTTATATTAGTATAAAGTGAACAACATATTTATTTGACAATTCTATACATTATTGAATGCTCGCCACAATTACTGCAGTTGTCATCTGTCCCCATACAACATTATTAAAGTTTTGACTATATTCCCTGTACTGTACTTTTCTTTCCTATAACTTGGATATTTTATAACTAGAAGTTTGTTCATTTTATTCGCTTTTACCCATTTTCAAACATCTCCCCACTCCCTCCATTCTGGCAACCATTATTCATTTCTCTGTATTTATGTCTGTTTCTAGTTTTTGTTCATTCATTTTTAAGTTCATTTGTATGTTTTTTACATTCCACATATAGCTGAAGTAATATGGTATTTGCCTGTGTCTGACTTACTTCACTTACCATAATACCCGCTAGGTCTCTCCATGTTATCATAAATAGATAATTACTTTTTATGGCTAAGGAATATTCCAGTGTGTGTGTGCAGGTGTGTGTACAAACAGTAATACAATATACCACATATTCTTTATCCATTCATCTATTGATGGACACTTAGCTTGCTTTCATATTTTGGCTAATAATACTTCAATAAACATGTACATGCATATGTCCTCTCAAATTAGTGTTTTGATTTGCATTCCTTTGGCTAAGTACCTAGTAGTGGGACTATTGGGCTATATGGCAGTTCCATTTTTAGTTTTTTGAGAAACCTCCATAATCTTTTGCCCTGTGGATACACCAATTTGTATTCTCACCAACAGTTCACAAATGTTCTTTTTCCTCCATATCCTTAGCAACACTTAATTGTTTCTTGTGTTTTAAATTTTAGCCATTCTCACTGGCTAAAGGAGATTTATTACCTTTGTTTGGACTTGCATTTCTCTGATGATAATTGATATTAAGCATCTTTGTATGTGCCTGTTGTACATCTTTATGTTTTCCTTGGAAAAATGTCTATTCACATCTTCTGCCCCCTTTTTAATTGGATTATTCATCTTTATGGTGTTGAGTTTTATTAGATCTTTCTCTATGTATTGGAGACTAACCTTTAATCAAATTTGTAATTTGCAAATATCTTCTCCTATTGCATATATTGCCTTTTAGTTTTGTTGATTGTATCTTTCACTGTATAGAAGCTTTTTATTTTGATGTGGTCCCAATGTTTTATTTTTGCTTTTGTTTCCCTTCCTAAGCAGGCATATCTAGAAAAAAGTTGCTACAGCCAACGTCAAAGAAGTTATTGCTTGTGTTCTCTTCTATGATTTTAATGTTTTCAGGTCTCATATTTAGATCTTTAATCCATTTTGAATTTGTTTTTGTGTATCATGTAAGAAAGTGGTCCAGTTTCTTTCTTTTACATGTAGGTGCCCATTTGTCCCAACACCATTTGTTAAAGAGACTGTCTTTTTTGCCCATTTTATATTAATTCCTCATTTTTTGAAGATTAATTGGCCATATAATTGGGTTTATTTCTGGGTTTTCTATTATGTCTCATTGATCTGTGTGTCTATTTTGGTGCCAGTACCATACCGTTGTGATTACTATAGCTTTAAAATCTAACTTGAAATCCAGAATTGTGATGTTTGCACCTTTGCTTTTCTTTTTCAAGATTGCTATGGCTATTTGATGTCTTTTATGGTCCCATATATATTTTAGGATTGTTTATATTCTAGTTCTGTAAAAAGTGTTGTTGATATTTTGATAGGGATTGGATTAAATGTGCAGATTGCTTTGGGTAGCATAGACATTTTAATAATATTTGTTCTTCCAATCCACGAACATGGAATATCCTTCCATTTCTTTGTGTCATCTTCAATTTCTTTCTTCAGTGTTTATTTTTTTTTTAAATCTTAAAAAGATTTATCTTATTTGAGAAAGAGAGAGAGAGTATGAGCAGGAGAAGGAGCAGAGACAGGGGGCAGAATCTCAAGCAGACTCACCACATTTCATGGTTAAATCCCACAACCCTGAGATCATGATGTGAGCCAAAATCAAGAGTCAAATGTTCAACCAACTGAGCCAATGAGGCACCCCCTTTTCATCAGTGTTTTATATTTGTCAGAGTACAAATCATTTACCTCTTTGCTTAGGTTTAATCCCTGATATTTTATTATTTTTGGTGTAGTTGTAAATGGGATTGCTTTCTTAACTTCTCTCTCTGCTGCTTCATTATTGATGAATAGAAATGCAACAGATTTCTGCACATTGATTTGTATTCTCTGACTTCACTGAATTTGTAATCACTTCTAGCAGTTTTTGGGTAGAGCCTTTAGGGTATTCTATGCATAATATAATGTCATCTGCCAATAGTGAAAGATTGACTTCTTCCTTACCAGGTTTTTTGTTTATTTGTTTGTTCGTTTTAATAACTGTGGCTAAGACTACCAGTACTATGTTCAATAAAAATGGTGAGAGTGGACAACCTTGTCTTGTTCCTTACCTTAATGGAAAAGCTCCAAGATTTACTCATTAAGGATGTTGTTAACTGTGAGATTTTCTTTTATGACCTTTATAATGTTAAGGTATGTTTCCTCTAAGCCTAGTTTTTTGAGGTTTTTGTTTGTTTGTTTGTTTTTGTTTGTTTTTTTTAATCACGAATGGATGGTGTACTTAGTCAAATGCTCTTTCTGTGTCTATTGAAATTATCCATATAATTTATGAAAATGAAATATATAATAATTATGAAAATTTCTGATAGAAACCATATAAGGTTTCTATCCTTTTTCTTACTAATGTGAAGCATTACATTGATTTGCAAATATTGAACTACCTCTGCAAACCAGGAATAAATCCCTCTTTATCATGATGAATTATTTTTTAATGTATTGTTTGATTCAGTTTGCTAGTACTTTTTTGAGGATTTTTGCATCTATGTTCATCATGGATATTGACCTGTGGTTATTTTTATTGTGGTGTTTTTATCTGGTTTGGTTATAAGGGTAATTCTGGCCTCATAGAAGAGATCTGAAAGTTTTCTTTCCTTTTCTATTTCTTGTAATAGTTTGAGAAGTATAGGTATTAACTCTTCTTTAAATGTTTGCTATAATTTGCTTGCAAAGCTTTTGTTTGGAGTTTCCTGATTACGAAGTCATTTTTTAAATTTTTTTATTTTTCCTTTTGCTGACAATCTG
Organism: Mustela lutreola; assembly: GCF_030435805.1. Lineage (NCBI taxonomy): Eukaryota > Metazoa > Chordata > Mammalia > Carnivora > Mustelidae > Mustela > Mustela lutreola. The sequence continues at coordinate 111,063,922 of NC_081295.1, forward strand.
TGTGATCAAATGTTCTATTTCTTCCTGTTTCAGTTTTGGTAGGTTATATGTTTCTAGGAATTTTTCCACTTCTAAGTTGTCCAATCTTTTCATATATAGTTTTTCATAATATTTGCCTGTAATTATATGTATTTCTGTGGTGTTGATTGTTATTTCTCCTCTCTCATTTGGTTTATTAAATTTTTTCTCTCTTTTTTTAATTAGTCTGTCTGAGTTTATGATTTTTATTGATTTTTTTAAGGAACCAGTTCCTGTTTCATTGATCTGTCCTATTATTTTAGTTTCTACATCATTTATTTCTGTTCTAATCTTTATTTTCTTCCATCTGCTGGTTTTAGGTTTCCCAGCTCCATTTGGTATAAAGTTAGGTTGTTTATATGAGATTTTTCTTTCTTCTTGAAGTAGGCCTGTATTGCTATAAACTTCCATCTTTGAACCACTGTCACAGAACCACAAATATTTTTGACATGTGTTTTTATTTTTATTTGTTTCCATGTATTTTTTTAAAATTTCTTGTCTTAATTACTGGTGACTCATTCATTGTTTAGTAGCATGTCATTTAACCTTGCATTTGTGGTCTTCCAGATTTTTCTTGTGGTTGACTTCTAGCATTATGATCAGAAAAGATGCATGGTGTGATTTTTAACTTTTTGAATTTGTTGAGGCTTGTTTTGTGGCCTAATATGTGATTGATTCTGGAGAATGTTCCCTTTGCACTTGAAAATAACATGTATTCTGCTGTTTTAGGATGGAATGCTCTGAATATATCTGTTAGATCCATTTGGTCCAGTGTATCATTCAAAGCCATTGTTTCCTTTTTGATTTTCCATTTATATGATCTCTCCATTGATTTAAGTAAAGTATTAAAGTCCTTTACTATGATTGTATTGCTATCAACTTGTTTCTTTACGTTTGTTACTAACTGTTTTATATATTTGGGTGCTCCCATATTGGATGCATAAATATTTATGGTTGTTAGATTTTCTTGCTGGATTGTCCCCTTTCTTATTATATAGTGTCCTTCTTGGTTTCTTGTTACAAGATTAATTTTAAAATCCATTTTCTGTAATATAAATATTGTTACTCAGGCTTCCTTTCACATTTGCATGATATTTGTTTCTCTGTCCCCTCATTATCATTCTGCAGGTGTCTTTGGTCTAAAATCAGTCTCTCGTAAGCAGGATATAGATGACTCTTGTTTTTGGTCTGTTCATTTGTTTTGTTTTTAATCCATTCTGTCATCATATGTCTTTTAGTTGGAATGTTTCATCCATTTACATTTATAACAGTTATTGAGAGATATTTATTAGTTGTCATTTATTGTCATTTTATTATTTGCTTTGGGATTGTTTGTGAAGATTTTCTCTGATCCCTTCTTATCTCTCTCTCCTACATGCTTTGATATATTTTTTTTATATATCTTTGATATATCTTTAATGATATATTTGGATTTCTTTCTCTTTATTTACATATTTATTAGTGGGGTTTTTTTTAAAGATTTTATTTAGTTTGAGAGAGATTGGAGGAGAGGCGAGAGAAGGAGGGAGAGGGAGAGAATTTCAAGAAGGCTCTGTGCTCAGTGTGTAGACTGATGTGGAGTTCTATCTCAGAACCCTGAGATCATGACCTGAGCCAAAACCATGAGTTAGACGCTTAACTGACTGAGTCACCCAGGCACCCCTTATTAGTGGATTTTGATTTGTGGTTACCATTAGGTTTTATATTACCTCTTCTGCATATAGCAGTCTATGTTAAGCTCATGGTGTTTAAGTTTGAGAGACCATTCTTCACTCCTCTTCTTCCTACATTTTGTATATATATAGTCATATTTTACATCCTGGGTTTTGTTTTTTGTTTGTTGTTTGTTTGTTTGTTTTTAGAGTCTTGATTGATATTTTGCCAAAATATTTATTTTCACTGCTTTTGTGTTTCCTATGCTCATATTATCACTTTTGATCTTTCCTTCCAATCAAAGAGTCCCTTTTAATATTTCTTGGAGACCTGGTTTAGTGGTCATGGACTTCTTTGCTTTTTGTTTGACTAAGAAATATTTTATATCTCCTTCTATTCTGAATAATAGCCCTATTAGACAGAACATTGTAGGCTACAGATTTTTCCGATGCAGGATTTTGAATATATCATGCCATTCTCTTTTGGCGTCGAAACTTTCTGCTGAAAAGTCCCCTGAAAATTTTATAGGGGTTCCCTTGTATGTCACTATCTTCTTTTGTCTTCCTGCTTTTACATTTTTTTCTTTATCATTATGTTTTGCCATTTTTAATTATGTCTTGGTGTGGATCTGCTTTTGTTGATTTTATGGGGGGTTCTTTGTGCCTCCTGGATATGGATATCTATTTCCTTCCCAAGATTAGAGTAGTTTTTAGCCACTGTATGTTCAAATTAATTTTCTTCCCTCTTTTTACTCTCTTCCTTGAAGTAAGGTGGAGTGTTTAAGTTCCCTACTATTATTGCATTACTGTCTGTTTTTTTCTTTTGAGTCTGTTAAAGGATGCTCCCATCTTAGGTACACCGATATTTACACTAGTTATGCCCTCTTGTTGGATCATTCCTTTTGTCCTTATAAATGATCCTTCTTTGTTATATTCTTTGTTCTAATGCCTATTTTTTTCTGATATAGATGTTGTACCACAGCTTTACTTTCTCTTCCATTTGTATGATAAAAGAATTTCAGCCCTTCAGTTTCAATGCACATATGTATTTAAGTCTGAAAGTAGTCTCTTGTAGGAGAATATACATGGATGTTGCTTTTTAATCCATTCATTCACCCTATATCGTCGCCCTCGGCCTGCAAGAACGACAATCAGTCTGGTATGGTGTTAATGCTTCATCCATTTATTTCGTCAACTTCCTTAGCTTATATGCGGCAGGGTGACCAATAAGGGGCCAAGCAATGGGGAGAGCCAATGAGAGGCCTGTTACTATGCTGATTAAATTTGAAACAGCCAATGACTATGTCCTCCTTTACGCAGGCTTCACCAGAACATTCGTTGTTTACTTGCAGCGTATTTTGCTGGCAGTGAGCAAAGCGCCATCTTGTAATGGCGGGGACTTTCCCAGCTGGAGGCGGTCCCCCACATCTCCCCCTTTTTTATTTTATGGCAGAGATTGTGCCTGTCTTAGGTCGTCAGTAGCAGAAAACATCCTTACCCGTCATCAGACACAAGATATTGATGATCTCTGTCCTGTCTTAGGTTGGTATGTTTCTCTTCTGATCTTACCCGTCTTTGACTACCGATCTAGCATGCTTAGCCATATCTGGGGAGATGTCCCAGCCTCTATTGACATAAGGGCTTGTACTATAGCTCGGCTCTGCTCTCGCTGCTGTGTTCTCCATTGGCGAACCTTTCTGAATAGAAGCAGAATGCCAATAAGAAGGAGGACAAGAAGACCAATTGTGTCAGCCCATTGTTTCGTGAACTGGAACATATTGCTGAATGTTTGAAATAGCTCTGGGAGGGAAGCTGGTTGCACATGCATACTATTTACTCGAGTTATCTCAGCCTGAAAGATTCGTGTGAAATTTTGAAAATCGTCAGACCAAGCACCCTGCAAATACTGGGAGAGCTGTTGGGAGGAATTCCTGGCCTTATTAAATTGAATTTTACAGGGGTAACACGCATGACAACCACATATATCCCTATCCGTACAAGTGTTATACGGTGGTGGGGCACTAGGGGTTGCTGTGGGCAAAGACTGTAAGGGCTCAGGTTTCTGCCCCATCTTTCACTTTAACTCCTCCCCTGACATTTCCTCTTCCTCTTCGCTAGAACTGTTTCTTTCTGAAGCACGAGATGACCATTCCTCTTTAACTTCCTCAATGGCCTCAGCTCCCTCCTGAATAGCTGACTCACATCTTGGCTTATGTCCCCCAAGGCATCCTCTGACCAGAGTCCATATAGCTAATGTTCCTGGCGGCAATGGTTTGCTTTTATCTCTTTTCTTAAGATCCTCTCCTAAATGGTCCCATTGCGGAATATTTAACAAACCCTCATCCAAAAACCAAAGGTGCAATGGTTTCCACTGTAATTAGAAATGCTCTGGCGGTTTTTGATTTCAGAGGTGCACCGTTGGCTTTGAGAAGGTCCTTTAAAGAACCCTCCAATCTAGATTTTGATAATTCAGAACCCATCTGGCCGCTTAGGTTAATTTCACAAGCGATAAGAAAATCCCGGCTCTATGGCCGCCCCACTTCTTGTTGCGGTTTTGTACAAGATTCCCACCACTTTGATCGTGGTCCCTTCCCCGCTTACCTGCGGTTTTTCTCCTTGCAAGGTTTACTACTCGTTAACAATTCCTGGGTTTCGGCACCATTTGCTGCCTTCAGCCTGCAAGAACGACAATCAGCCTGGTATGGTGTAAATGCTTCATCCGCTTCTTTCGTCAACTTCCTTAGCTTATATGCGGTAGGGTGACCAATAAGGGGCCAAGCAATGGGGAGAGCCAATGAGAGGCCTGTTACTATGCTGATTAAATTTGAAACAGCCAGAGACTATGTCCTCCTTTAGGCGGGCTTCACCAGAACGTTCGTTGTTTACTTGCAGCGTATTTTGCTGGCAGTGAGCCAAGCGCCATCTTGTAATGGGGGGGACTTTCCTGGCCAGAGGCGGTCCCCGACACTATATATTTTGGTTGGTGTATTTAGTTTAGCTATACTTAGTTAGTTGGGGCACCTGGGTGGGACAGTCAGTTAAGCTTCTGCCTTCAGCTTAGGTCATCATAATCCTGGAGGCCCAGGATTGATCTCTCCATCAGGCTTCCTGCTTACTGGGGAGTCTGTTTCTCCCTATCACTCTGCCTCTCCCCCTGTTCATGCTCTCTCTCTCACTTACTTACTCTCTCTTCTCAAATAAATAAATAAAACCTTCAAGAAAATAATTAGTGATAGGTATAATACTTATTGCCATTTTCTTTCTTGTTCTATGGTTATTTTTGTAGTTCTCTGCTCCTTTCTTTTTTCTCATGCTCTCTTTCCTTGTGGTTTGATGGCTTTTTTCGTATTATGTTTGCATTCCTTTCACTTCATTTCTGTGTATCTGTTACTGATGGTTGGTGTGTGGTTAACATTAGGCTCATGTATAACATCTTATGCATATAGAAGTCTATATTAAGTTGGTAGTTGCTTAAGTTTTCACCCATTCTAATAGCACTACATTTTTACACCCTCCCCCAAATTTTATGTATGTGATGGAATGCTTCATATCCTTTTATTTTGTGAATCCTTTTATTTGTATAGACATAATTTATTTTTACTACTTTTGTGCTTTAAGCTCTGTACTGGTTTTATAAGTGATTAATCTACGGATTTTATTATGTTTTCATTTACCTGTGAAATTATCTTCCTTTCATTATTTTCTTACTCCTGATTATGGCCCTTTCTTTCTACTCAAAAAAAAAAAAAAAAAATTCCCCTCAAACTTTCTTGTAAGGCTAGTTTAATTATGATGAACTTTGTCTGGGAAATTCTTTATCTCTCTATAATGAGTGACAACCTTGCTGGGTAAGGTGTTCTTGGTCCAGGCTTTTTTTCCTTTCAGTACTTTAAATATACCATGTCGCTCTCTTCTGGCCTGTACAATTTCTGCTGAAAAAAAAATCAGCTGATAGCCTTATGGTGTGTCCCTTGATTGTAACCATTTTCTTTTCTCTTGCTGCTAAAATACTCTCTTTATTCTGACTTTTGACATTTTATCATTATGCATCTTGGTTTAGACCTCTTTGGGTTAGTTCAGCGTGGGACTCATTGTGGTTTTCAAAGCCAAATGTTGTGGAGATTTAGCTTCCCAGTACAGGTTCCCTATGCCTTTGGTGACTGAGATGTTGTCTGTTCCTCTCTCTCTCTATGCATCTAGTGTTCTTCTGGTTTGTGGTTAGTCTTGTCAGGGGTTTGGTTTCCAACCATGTTTTTGTCCCTTCTACACTTTTGGATGTGGTCCCCTTTTCATGAGTCACTGTGGAAAGTGTTCTGTTAGTCTTCAGGTCATTTTCTGAGTTACTGCCCTGATGTGTCTCTTATCTCATTGTTTCCATGGGATAATGATCTTCTATTCCACCATCTTCCCAGAACTCTAAGAAACTAGATCTTAATTGTTCCCAACAGAAAAAATAAGTGATATTTATGGGACCAAATGTAGGTGGCAGCAAATGTTATAATGGTAACCATATTGTGATATATAAATGTATCAAATCAACAATTGTACATCTTAAATTTATGCAGTGTTTTATATCAATTTTATCTCAATAAAAATAAATTTAAAATTTAAACTATAGGGTGCCTTAAATAAAATTTAAGATGCTAGAAATATTTATAATGTTTTTTAATTCTCTATTTTTTAAAAATAAATGTACTAGTTTTCCCTTTCCTTTTTTCCCTGGATTTGTAATATACTGATAACCTCTATATAGAAATATAGTTTAAAGGGGTGCCTGGGTGGCTCAGTGGGTTAAAGCCTCTGCCTTCGGCTCAGGTTGTGATCCCAGTGTCCTGGGATCGAGCCCTGCATCGGGCTCTCTGCCCAGTAGGGAACCTGCTTCCTTTCCTCTCTCTCTGCCTGCCTCTCTGCCTACTTGTGATCTCTGTCTGTCAAATAAATAAATAAAATCTTTAAAAAAAAATAAAACTATAATAACTTAGTTAATAACATTTATTTTTGTATTTGACCTTAAGAGCTTTTAAAGAAATATTTCATAATACTTAATTGATGAGCTAAAAATTCCTGTTGTGTTAAAATTGTCTTTTAGTAGTTATGCTATGGATTTTATGCTGGAAGTCAAATCAGAGAAACTGAAAAGTACACATGTTTGAAAGCAATGTAGCACACATTTAGTTTTGATAGTATGAACAAAAACTAACCTTTTCTAAGGTAAAGAAGAGGAAAATGTGTGTTTTAGAATTATTTAAAGTGCTCAAGTTTTCTATTATTTTAACCTATGGCCTATAATTTTAGAACTAAAATGTTAATATGCTAAGAACAAAGGTTCTCTCAGTACAGTTAACTAGGTCACATTGTACCTACTAAAGCATATATTTTATGGTTGACATTTTAACAACATCATAATATCTATCAGGAGATTTGACTATAGTACCTAGACTCCAAGAGAGGAAGAAAATTAATTTCCACTGGCATTGTATTCAACCCAGGTAAGCTTATATGACAGAAAACAGGGAGTAGTTGAAGAAAACTTAGAAATTGGGGGCATTAGGTATATGTGTCCTAGTTTTGTTAAGCACTTTATCATTTTTTTTCTATATTGAGGTTATCAGTATATTACAAATCCAGGGAAAAAAGGAAAGGGAAAACTAGTACATTTATTTTTTAAAAATAGAAAATTTAAAAACATTATAAATATTTCTAGCATATTAAATTTTTAATGAGTTACTACATCATAAATGTTTCCTAAATTTTTTTTAAGATTTTATTTATTTATTTGACAGAGAGAGATCACAAGTAGACAGAGATGCAGGCAGAGAGAAAGAGGGAAGCAGGCTCCCTGCTGAGCAGAGAGCCCAATGTGGGACTTGATCCTAGGACCCTGAGATCATGACCTGAGCCGAAGGCAGCGGCTTAACTCACTGAGCCACCCAGGCGCCCACCTAAATATTTTTCTTATTTGTTATTTGCATGAGAGTTTCATGTCCTAATATGTGAATTTCTACATACAGACACATCAGTTTTCTTTGTTCTATTTAGATTAAAATACATTAATTTGAAACAGCATAACTTTTTAAGAGATATTTATATTAACGGAGAGTGCTCTTTTAATTACTTGCCATTTATTTAAATCATCCCTCTATGTGTTTCTGTGTCTTAAATTGTGCTTCCATTTGTCATTGGGAAAACATATATTAAGAACCAACAATATCTCACACACCATATTAGATAATAGGGACACAAACACAAATATGATCACTTATGTCATCAAGACTTTTACAAACTGATGAAGAGAAATTTTTTAGAGTGGTTATATTTACCACACCATATTACGTTTTTTAGGTTTTCTCAAATATTACCTTAGGAGTAACAATGTAATAAATATTCAAAGTTCCTGTAAATAGTGGCAGTTTCCTTAACTGTCATATCATAAATTGGGTATTGTATAATTAAACATTACTAGCTTATGCAGAAAATCTATATAATATAAACATGAAAGCAGTGGGTCTGGAATGTGACTCCCCCAAAATGAGTAACACATAATAAGTTAGACCACTTGTAGTTAGATGCAGCACAAAGGGAAATGTGCTATGATCTGACTTGAAAGTAATAGTAAGTAAAAATTGAGGACAACTAAAAAGATGGCTACTATTTTAGTGAGGAACTATGGTGTTGTGTTGAATATTCTAAAACAGTGTCAAATTTTTATTTTTACTGGAGAATTTCAAACATTTTTTATTTAGAAGTGTGATAAATTGACTATTGATAGATGGATTTAGATATTGTTATTTCATAAAATTATTTTTTTTCACAAATAACAAGTATAAATGTACTTCTTTTTTTTTTTCTTTAAAGATTTTATTTATTTATTTGACAGACAGAAGTCACAAGCAGGCAGAGGCAGGCAGAGAAAGGAGGAAGCAGACTCCCTGCTGAGCAGAGAGCCCGATGTGGGGCTCCATCCCAGGACTCTGGGATCATGACCGGAGCCGAAGGCAGAGGCTTTAACCCACTGAGCCACCCAGGTGTCCCAATATACTTCTGTTTTGTAACCCTGGAGATTCTGTATTTCAATAATTTGTTAATCACATATGGTTTTAAAAATGAAATGTTAAACATTGTATCTTTGTGAATGAAGAAGTGATGATTTCTGATGTCAAGGAAAATTATGATAAACCTTAATATTCACAGTAGTTCTTAGGATTTCTAATAGTTTATATAGTGCATTTAAAAAACATAAATATATATTAGGTAAAGTTATATAATCTTAAATTCCCCATTGTAAATAAAAATCAGTATTTGAAGAACTAATTACAATTTTTTTTAATTTTAGAGGAATAAAGCTTTGGAATAAATATGCATATGGTTATATGTGTAAAACAGAAAAGAAAACAGAATTATAAAAAATTTTAAAGGTGTTTGTATATGTTTGTATATACAAATAAAATATACACTTAGTTTATAAATTAAAATTAAAGCAGAGGAAACAAAAATAGTTTATCATTTAGAAGCTATCTTGATTAAGTCTTTCACTTCATTGGTGAGAATCACACTGAATTCTCACCATTTAAGTAAAAGGTTGTAGGTTGATTTTTCAGTTGTTTAGAACATTGTTAATTGCACAAGGTTATGGATCTAATTGTATGAAGCAATTAGCTTTGCATGAAAAAAAATCAACATCAACAACAACAAAGCTGTTCTACCAACACAAATCGCTCCATTAAGTGCGGTCAGCCATCCCAGGAAAGCAAGGCAATGGTCCCAATGGGATGGGTGCAACATATTTTCTCTCCTGGAAGAACAATTAAATACACATTTCCAGCTGTTGGCAGTTCAGCAGTGGCATCTTAATTTAAGAAGACATCTTTGAAAGAGCAGTAGCTAAGGGGGAATAATCTGTGATGAAACAGCAGGCATGAAAGCCAAATTGAACATGATAAAAATGTATAGAGTCATAACTATCCACTACTTAGAAACCTCAAGCCATGTGAAAATTTTGGACTTCCCATCAATCCCAGAGCCTTGTTGAATCTCAGCCGTGTTTTGGAATTCAGAAAGCACTGGATCAGTTCAGTCCTGCTGTCTATAGAAAACAAACCAAGGAAGCACACCAAGAAATGCCACTGTATTTATTTGTAACTGTAGGTTTACTAATAGTTTTAGTATCAGGACATTTCATTAGTTGTCCAATTCCCCTCTATGACTATTTTTATTCCATCCAGCTCTACTCTTTGTTTTAACCTAAAAGGTTGGCCCCTTTGAACTATATTACTCAAGTTGCTTTGCAACTGTCTTCCTATTGAGTATGGCAAATGGGTAACACAGGAGATCAGAGGGCAGAGGAGAATCAGGTTTTAGTATTTTTGCTTTTCTTTCTGTGCTCTGAGCCACAAAATACATGTAAATAACAGATAAGTTGCCACACTCTGGAGGCTCTGCCTTGCTTGTCCAGGTGGACCTCAGAGATCTGACCAAAGAAGATGAATAAAGTTGCTCAATTTCCTTTCTTCCATAATGCATTGATCTAATGTCATTTTCATTCTTCTCCTGCTCTTGCCTCATGTTCTTTTTTCTTTCTGGCATACTTACATAATTATGAATTTTAAAGTATATTTCATTAAAATTTTCATTCAAGAAATTTACATATAGAAAATTGCAAAAATTTTAAGTATCAGTCAGATGAATTTTCACAAAATAAACACATTCATGTAAGCATTTTACAGAATAGGAACTAGAACATCCCCTAGAATCACAGAGGCCTCCTTGTATCCCCACATCACTACTCCTAAAGATAAAGAATATCCTGGTTTTTTTTTTTTTTTTTTTTTTTTAAAGATTTTATTTATTTGATAGAGATCACAAGTAGGCCGAGAGGCCGGCACAGAGAGACGGGGGTGGGATGGTGGGGAGAAGCAGGCTCCCTGCTGAGCAGAGAGCCCCATGTGGGACTCGATCCCAGGACCCTGAGATCATGACCCGAGCCGAAGGCAGCAGCTTAAACCACTGAGCGACCCAGGCGCCCAAGAATATCCTGGTTTTAATGTCAGATATTGGTTTATTCTTTTTGAATTTATATAACAGGATCATATAACATATATCATTTTGCATCTGGCTTCTTGCACTCAATCTTGTATTTCTGACATTCATCACCTTCCCTCATTCTATTTCATTGTCTTCCTCTCTCTTGTAAAAAGAAAGAGAAATCATTTAAAAATCTAGACTTTTTTTTTTTTTCCATTCTCTTTTTGCTGAATAGTCATAGCATAGAATTCTTTTCTTGTTGGGTTTTATTAAAGTAACTTCCAAAATTTTCAGCCAGTTACTTGCAGACACAGATACCCATTTTTCTTGCACTTTAAGCCCTTTCTCCAAGCTGTGAGTATTATCTGATGATTTCATTATTATGGACTTTCCACACAGTGTTCAAACCCAAGTTCAAAGTTTTCCTTCCTGGCACAAGTTTTGTAGCTTCATGCTTCACTCAACTCCAGTAAAAAACATGGCAATCTTTTTTAGCTTAACTATAGTTAACATAACATATTATACTAGTTTTAGCTATGCAACATAATGATTTGACATTAATAAACATTATGAAATGATGACCGCAATAAGTTTAGTCACTGCCTGTCTCCATATAAAGTTATTACAGTATTATTGACTCTATTCCCTAGGTTGTACTTCACATCCATGTGACATTTATTTTCCAACTAGAAGTTTACACATATTAATCCTTTTCAACTATTCTACCTATTTTTAACCCCACCTTCCTCTAGCAACCACCAGTTTTATGTACTTATGACTTTGTTTCTATTTTCTTTGTTCATTTTTTTCTTTGTTTCATTTTTTTTAGCTTCTACATGTAACTAAAATCATGGTATTTGTCTCTTTGCTTTATTTTTTTCACTTAGTGTAATACCCTATACATCTACCAATGTTTTGACAAATGGCTAGGTTTCATTCTTTTTTATGGCTGGGTAATGTGTGTGTGTGTGTGTGTGTGTGTGTGTGTGTGTGTGTACACACACCAATTATATGGGAGATGCCAGGAATGGCCCCCAATTCCTGTACCGATGGATGAAAGATTACTTCAAACTTTGCTGTGAAAGAGAGAAGAAGGCAAGGAGGTCAATGCTCAGAGATGAAGACCCTTTGCTTTTCTTTGCTCTTGCTTTTATTGTTCCTTCAGGATAATCACAAATCTTTAACACTGTTTCTCAAGCATTGGTGTGTGACAAAGGGAACTGGAACTAGGAGGATCTGTTTATGGGAAAGATACCAAAAGCTAGTCTACCTGTTCTAGGAGTTCTGCTAAACATAGCCTAAGGGACAGTGGGTACATCTCTTTAGATCACAGGGCTGCTTTTTGGGCTAAGAAAGCTTCTTGGAAGGCAACTCCCCACAGCATTCCTACAGCAGAATATAACACGTGCCTTGGCATTCGAAAGGCCTATGCCCTACTCCAAAGCCTTCCCTTACCCTCAGTGGCCTCAGTGTTACATTTTAGCAAGCCAGGTATTGTGGATGATTTCATGATCATCGTTAACCCCAACAGGGATGCAAATATTGTATAGAATACAGTATCGCTCTGTGTGTGTGTTATCTTCTTGATGTATTCATGTAACAATGAACATTTAGGTTGCTTCCATATCTTGACTGTTGTAAAATATTCTATAATAAACTTAGGGATGTGTATACCTTTTCAAATTAATGTTTATATTTTCTTTAGATAGATAAGATGTTTTCTTTAGATAGTTATTCCAGAGGTGGAATTACTGGATCATATGGTATTTCTATTTTAATTCTTTGAAGAACTTCCGTACTATTTTCCATAATGGCTAAAAATGTATATTCTCACCAACAGTACGTGGGGGTTTCCTGTTTTCCACATCTTTGCTAATATGTTATTTCTTCTCTTTTTGGTGCTAACCATTCTGACAGATGTGACATGAAATCTCTTGTGGTTTTTATTTGTACTTCCTTGATTATTAGTGATACTAACTTTCTATTTGTCTATTAGTCATGTATAAGTCTTTCTTTAGGAAAATAGCTATGGGTCTCTAAGTACGTTTTTAAATATTATTGGGTTTTTGGTGTTGAGTTGTATGAATTATTTATATATTTTGAATATTAACCCTGTATCAGATACATCATGTACAAATATCTTCTCATATATAGTAAGGTGCCTTTTCATTGTGTTGATGGTTTCCTTCACTGTGAAAAAGTTTTTTAGTTTGATGTAGTCCCATTTGCCTATGTATTTTTTGTTGTCCTTGCCTTAAGAAACAGATAAAAAACTATTATTGCTATGACAAACATCAGAAAGTTTACTGCCTATGTTTTCTCTTAGGAGTTTTATGGCTTCAGGTGTTACATTTAGATCTTTTATTCATTTTCATATATGGTTTAAGAAAGTGGTCCAGTTTAAGTCTTTTGAATGTGGCTTTCCAATTTTCCTAACACCACTTATTGAGGCAACTGTCTTTTTCCTACTGTATATTTTTACCTCATTTGTTACAGATTTACCATATAAGTGTAGATTGTTTCTGGGCACTTTATTCCATTCCATTGATTTGTGTCTTTTTCTGTGTGAATACCATACTATTTTGATGACTATAGCTTTGTAGTATAGTTAGAAATCAGGGAACCTGTTACCTCTAGCTTTGTTCATCTTTCTCTGGATTGCTTTGGCAACTTGGGATATTTTGTAGATTTTTTGTTGTTGTTTGTTGTTTGTTTCTTTTTTGTTTTGTTTTGTTTTTAGGATTATTTGTTTTTTAGGATTATTTGTTCTAGTTCTGTGAACAATAACATCGGTATTTGATAGGGATTGCATTGAATCTGTAGTTTCCTTAGTATGGACTTCTACCAATATTAATTCTTCCATTCCTTAAGCACGGTATATCCTTCCATTTATTTGTGTCATCTTAAATTTCTTTCATTAATGTCTTACAGTTTTCAGAAAATGGGTTTTTCACCTCCTTAATTAAATTTATTCCTACGTATTTTATTCTTTTGGTTGCAATTGTAAATTATTTTAATTTCTCTTTCTGATAGTTTGTTAACAGTATTTCTATATACTATTTTCTGTATATATAGCAACAGTTTTCTGTATATTGATTTTGTATCCTGTAACTATACTGAATCTAGTATAATATCTTGTGCAGAGAGTGACAGTTTTACTTCTCCCTTAAAATGTGGATGCATTTCTTTCTTTTTCTTGTCAAATTGCTGCAGCTTGGACTTCCAGTACTATGTTGAATTGTTGAATAAAAAGAGAGCTAATGGTCAACCTTGTCCTTTTTTTTTTTTTTTTTAAATCTTAAAGTAAAAGCTTTCAGGTTTTCACCAGTGGGTAAATGTAAACTGTGTGTTTATCATATGTGTATTATAATGTTGAGCTCTTTCTTCCACACTCAATTTTTGGGAAGTTAGTTTTTTTTCATAAATGAATATTGAATTTTGTCAAATGCTTTTTCTACATGTGCTGAGATCATATAATTGATATCTTTCATTTGGTTCATGCAGTGTGTCATGCTAATTGATGTGCAGATACTGAATTATCTTTTAAATCCCTGGAGTAATTTCCACTTTATCATGGTGTATAGATGTTTGTGTTTGTTGTTGTTGTTTGTTTGTTTTTTATGTATTGTTGAATTTGTTTTGCTAATATTTTATTGAGGATTTTGTATATATTTTCATCAGGGATATTGCCTGTAATTCTTTTGTTATTGTTTTGTGTCTTTGCCTGGTTTTGGTATTAGGTAATGCCGGCCTTGTAGAATTAATTTGGAAGTGTTTATCCTGTTCAGTTTTTTGGAATAGTTTTTCAAGGAAAGGAGGAATTAATTCTCCTTTACATGTTTGTTAGATTTCACCTGTGAAGCCACATGACCCTGGACTATTCTTTACTTGCAGTTTTTTCATTACTGATTTAATTTTATTGAGACATGTTTTTTGGCCTAATGTGTTATGTCTTGGAGAATGTTCCATGAACATTGATAAGCATGCATATTCCTTTCTGGATGGAATGCTTCTGAATATATCTATTGACTTCATCTGGTCTAATGTGTCATTTAAGGCCCCAGTTTTCTTTATTTTCTGTCTGGGTGAAATATTCATTGGTGGAAGTAAGGTGTTAAAGTCCCCTCATATTGTATTCCTGTCAATTTCTCCTTTTATGTGTGTTAATATTCAGTATAATAGTTTAGATCCCCCTATATTGGGTGTAGAGATATTTACAATTGTTATATCCTCTTATTGGGTTGATCATTTTATCATTATTGTTTCTTCCTCTCTTGTTATGAACTTTGTTTTTAAAGTTTATTTGTCTAAATATTGCTGCTCCAGTTTTCCTTCATTTCCAGTTGCATAGACTATCTTTTTCCATGTTTATTTTCAGTCTGTATTTGTCTTTGGTCTTAAGTGAGTCATTTATAGGCAACTTACTGGTGGATCTTCTTCTTTTTTTTTTTTTTTTCCTTGATCTTT
This sequence comes from Mustela lutreola, assembly GCF_030435805.1. Lineage (NCBI taxonomy): Eukaryota > Metazoa > Chordata > Mammalia > Carnivora > Mustelidae > Mustela > Mustela lutreola. The sequence goes on from NC_081295.1 coordinate 111,079,080, forward strand.
CCAGCTACCTTATATCTTTTATTGGATAATTTAGTCCATTTGCACTTAAAATAATGATAGACATGTACTTATTGCCACTTAATTGTTTTTTGGTTGTTTTGTAGTTCTTCTCTTGCTCTCTTCCTTTGTGAATTGATTAGTTTCTTGGTGTTATGTTTGGTTCTTGCCCTTTATGTTTTGCATATCTATTACAGGTTTTTGGTTTGTGGTTACCATGAGGTTTACATACAAAACTCTACGTTTGTAACAGTCTATTTTAAGTTGATGATTATTTAAATTGAAACATATTCTGAAAGTGCTAGATTTTTACTTTCCCTCCCCATATATTATGGTTTTGATGTTATATTTTACATCTTTTTAATTTTGTGTAATCCTTAATAATCCTTGCAGAAATAGTTTTACTACTTTTGTCTTTTAAACTCCATACTAGTTTTATGAGTACTTTATCTACTACCTTTACTATATGTTTGCTTTTGCCAGGGAGACCTTTTTCTTTCATAATTTTCTTCTAACTATAACCTCTTTTTCATCCACTTATGTCTCTTTAACATTTTTTGTAAGGTAGGTTTTGTGGTGATGAACTCCTTTGTCTGGGATATTATCTGTATTTCAATTCTGGGAAATAAACTTGCTAGTAAAATAGTCTTGGTTGTATTGTTTTGTTTTGTTCTGTTTTTCCAACTCTTTGAACATATCATGCCATTCTCTTCTGGCATGGAGTTTCTGTTGGAAAATCATCTTCTAACATTAGGGGTTTATGTCATTTGTATCTAGGTGCTCTTCTCTTACTGCTTTTGGATATCTATCTTTAATTTTGACTTTTTAATTATTTTGTGTCTTGGTGTAGACCTCATTGGGTGCATCTTGGTTGTGACTGTGCTTCCTGGACACACATGTCTGTTTCCTTCTATAGGTTAAGGAATTTTTTAGCCTTTATTTCTTTAGATAAGTGTTTTTGCCCCTTTCTCTTTTTTCCCTCCTTCTAGGAAACCCTTAATGCAAATATTAGTATATTTGATATCATCAAGTGGTATCTTAAAATATCCTCATGTTTTATTTTTTTTATTTTTGCTGTTCATTTGAAAATTTTTCTTACCCTGATTTCCAAATTGTTGATTTATTCTTGTGTGTAATTTAATATGTCATCAATTCCCCCAGGGTATTATTCATTTCAGTTATTGTATTCATCAGTTCTGACTCATTCTCTTTGTTTGTTTGATTCTTCAATGTCTTAAATTCTTTTTTCATCAGTTCTTCTTTGAACATTTTTCTGAACATTACTTTAAATTCTTTGCTGGATTGTTTATCTCAATTTCATTCAATTGTTTTTGTTTTGTTTTATTTTTCGTGAAGTTTTATGTTGTTTTTCATTTGGAACATACTCCTCTGTCTCTTCATTTTGTCTGACTCTCTCTGTTTTTATGTAATGGGAAGCTGAGCTATGTCTCCTGATCTTTATGTAGAGTTTCCTGTGCGACCCAGAAACTCAAACTCTCTGATTAGGTGCTGGCTAGACCCAGGTGCTCAAGTGATATCCCGTGTGTGGGCTGCATGTACCCTTCTTTTGTAGCTAAACCACAACTACTGTGGATGTGCTGGTAGAAGGGATGGCCTTCAGTGCAGCTGGCTGTAAGGTCAAGCCACAGCTATTGGGAAAATGCTGGGAGGATGGGTCTGGCCCTCATGGGCAGGATCCACTTTGGTGTAGTGTTAGCCCAAGTTGGGGCCAACCCCTTGGGGTGGCAGAGTGGGAGGCACTTTAAGGTGTACTGGTACTGAGAGGGCTTCCCACTGGATGCAGAGATACAGCTTTGGGGTGTATCTTTCTCAGCTGGGGCTGCCTACCAGGAACAGGAACTGCTTTGGAGGCTTACCTGCCTGGGCAGGTGGGTTAGGCATGACAGGTCCACCGGGGAATAGTGGGGAGGGTGAACAATGCTAAAAAGGTAGATGGAAAGTATCAGAAAGAGTGCCTGGTAGTGCCAAGTCAGCTAGGTAGGAAAGTGAAAAATTGATGTCTAGGAGCATGTCTATTCCTGGAGAAATTTCCTATAGATCCTTGTTTGTCCAGCACATGCCATGAAATTAGTAAGTCTCCTTTATGTATGGTACAGAACCTTTTCAAACTGCTGCCTCTTTGCTGGATCTTGGAGTGAGTGATTTTGGGTGCAGGTACTTTAAAAGTTGAGTCTTGGTTTCCTATTGCCTTCCAGCTCTCCAGGATTTAAGTCCCACTGATTTTAAAAGCCAAACATTATGGGAGCTTTTATTCTTTATTCAGTCAGGGATGTCTTATGTAAGTAAGGCTTGAACCTCTCATTTATCAAGGAATATGCTTGAGTTTGTGATATCCCTCCCACTAGTGAGGTTTTTGTGCCAAGAATGTTTGCTCTGAATAAACCTTATCTTTGCCCTTCCTAAATGCTTTAACATGTTTATAAATACATACATACATTTATTTACTTATTATTAATTTATCTATATTTAAAACATTTTTAGTTGTGAATGAGCTGTTCTATTAGACTTTGTTCTCAGAAAAAGTCTGAGAAATACAAAAATACAACTATATGTAGTTGTATTTTTGGTGAATCTGTGGGAGGAGGTAAGCTCAGGTGATTGTGATCTCTCAAAATTACAGTGATGTTTTAAAACCTTTTTGCATCCCAAAGAAGTTGAACTACCTTTTATATTACTTGTTACATTCTCATTCCAGAGTCTCAATGTCATCATATGCCCAAGTCTTTCTACCATTTCAGTCATAGTGAACATCTTTACTCCCTTTAAGGAAACAATGCAACCTTCTGTAAAAATCAATGGATTTTGTTCAGTGAGTGTATCAGTCACTCTCTGTTGATTCCTGTCTGGGTAACAAAGACAAAAAAATTTTTGTGGTTATCAACATAAACAAAAACAAAAGAAAGAAAGAAAGAAAGAAAGAAAGAAAGAAAGAAAGAAAGAAAGAAAGCGAGCACTAGAATACAACTTTGGCTTCCTTATTGAACTATCCACTCTTGAGCTTTACATTACCTAGAGGCTCTGATACTATCACAGTATTAGCCATAACCTCATCTCTCTCCACTATTACTACTCACGTAAGGTTAAGGCCCATTAATCTCTACCAGCTTAAATATACAGTTGTGCTTTCCTGATTAAAGCTAGTGATTTATAGTAAGATAAGCAGACATGGTATTACAGCAAATTTTTCACACTGAATTCTCTATTCTTAAGTTTTTATTTTAAACCTGGGGAAGTTTAAGAATATAGTTCCTTATAAGAAAGTGAGATCATCCATTATCAGATCAGTAATACATATAGAGTATTATGATGGTCAAAAACATTAATTAAAAAGTCTATTATAAGGTAATTCAAAACACTATCATACTAGCAATTGGATTTTCCTTTATTTTTCCAGTATTCCCTCTTTTTTCTCTATTCCCATATAACCCCTCTATCTGTTCTTACATTATCCCTACCATAGTCCTAAAGTTGCATTCCTTTCAGGTTCCATTTTCTTTAGAAGTTACATGCATGAAAAGAATGATCAATTTTCTAATTTAAATGTTGAATAAAGAAACTTAAAATCTTCGAAGAGATATAAAACAAACAAACAAAAAATCTTTGCAAACTTGAGCTGCTTCCCATGTCTTACAATTGTTGATTTATCATAACAGTTTGTTTCTTTACTCCTTTTAAACATGAATAAAGAGAAGAAATGTGTGACGACCTAAAGTAACATCCTGCTATATCTGTAAACATAAGGAATTTGAACTGGTTTAAAAATGTGACTTAATTAACAATCACAATGTCTTACAATATAAGTTTTCAAAATGTAAATTTTTTAAGATCAATTTTTCCCCAATACTTTCTCTATGCCAATTTGGAGGGCTAATTTTGAAATAATAGATAGTAAATTAGATGAATCACTTAAAGCTGATATGAGGAAGATAAGTATACTTGGGTGAGCTACTAAAAATCATCAACAATGAAAAGGAGATACAAACAACACATTCTTTCTCAGTAGTAGTATCAATCACATATTTATTCTGCTTCCATATAGACAAAATAAGTAACAGAAATAAAAAACAGCACCATACAGGCTAAGTAAAAAGTTTATGTGATGTATTAGGTAATTCATGAAGGACTGCATGGACAAAATATGAGTTGTAAAGAGCATTTTTCAATTGAGTAGTGGGAGGAATAAGGACTGACATATAGAGTATAAAAGTGTAGAGACAATAATGAAATCAACAACAACAACAGAACAGTCAACTACATGGTTATATTTGAAAATGTGTTTGTTTACCTCAATGCTTCATCCCTAAATATATGTAAAGATAAATGAGCAATTTCCTAATGATAACATGAAAATAGATCTGATACATTTTGTAAGACATTTGCCTCAAACACATTTATTATGATTTTTCAAGATAAAATAACTTTGTATATCATGAAAACATTCTTATGTGACTTATAAATCCACCTGATAAATGTTAGAAAATACCTTAACATATTCCATTTTCTCTCAAGTAGTATTCTTTGATTCTCTTAAAATCTATTTCCAAAATATACATTTTAGAACATCAAAAGGTTATGCAAATACAGGTAGAAAATTAATCTTGAAAACTCAAGGAGAAACTGTGGCCTTCTATTTGAATTTGAGATTTCTAATAGAAACACAGTAGAGTAAATTCAAAGAACATTTTTTTTTTTGTCTACTTCAGTAAGCTAGTTGGAAGACCTTCAGACAGTGAAATAAAGGAATACACACAGGATAGTTTCCATATTCACATACATAAAATTAGGATATGACAACAGAGAATATACAGAATTTTAAATTGTATGAAATTTTATTAGCCAATATAATATTTCAGTTGGCCAGAAACCTTCATTTGAATTCCATTATTATCTTCAAAAGCATTCTCATTATGGAACAGTGATATAAATATGTACATTTCCCAAAATACTTTGGGAAAAAAAATGGCAAAAGTCTATCTCTTTTAAGATAAAGTTACTAAACACTAAGAAACAACTCTTTTCAAATTCCAGTAAAACAGGGATAAACTACAGGGCTGTTGAAGGGCAGAGGGTCCATACACACTAGGGAGTATTATGCCTCCATCAGAAAGGATAAATATCCAACTTTTGTAGCAACATGCGTGGGACTGGAAAAGATTATGCTGAGTGAAATAAGTCAAGCAGAGAGAGTCAATTATCATATGGTTTCACTTACTTGTGGAGCATAACAAATATCATGGAGGACATGGGGAATTGGAGAGGAGAAGGGAGTTGGGGGAAATTGGAAGGGGAGGTGAACCATGAGAGACTATGGACTCTGAAAAACAATCTGAGGGGAATGAAGTGGTGGGGGGGTGGGAGGTTGGGGTACCAGGTGGTGGGTATTATAGAGGGCACAGATTGCATGGAGCACTGGGTGTGGTGCAAAAATAATGAATACTGTTATGCTGAAAATAAATAAATTTAATTTAAAAAAATACCAAAAAAAAAAAAAAAAAACCAAACAAAACTACAGGGCAAGTTAGCCATTGACAAGACTACAAAATCAGTTGCGTATGTGACCAGAAAAGGAAGCAGCATCTTAGGCAGGCAGTAGGAACATTAGCCATATTATTGTCATTTAGAAAATGGAAGTTAGAGTAGCTATCCCTTCAGACACCAAATATCAAATGTCTAAGGACATGCCCAAAATAAAATGCACATGTATGTATCAGTCAGAGGCAGATATTACTTCACACTGATAACTAGTGAATTTCAGTGTAGATTTATGACAGGCTTTAAGATATCTTAAGACATTGCTTGGATTCTGTCAGTGATCAACAAAGATAGTGACCACATGTTAACTCAATTTTCAAGCTAGTGCCTATAATTTTTTCTAAGGACAAGGGACAAATAAACAATTCTCTTAAGAAATGAATGTTTTTATTATAATTAAGTAATCCTTTAAATTTTATAATTCTCTTAATTCTGTTATGTTCAATTCCTTTATTTTATACTTCTACAAGAATAATTTCTCCAACCTTAATAAGTATAGCAATAGCTATACTTATTATATATACTGTATATAGCTAAACTTATTATATATACTGTATATAGCTATACAAAAAATATTTGCATGCTTTGTCAGTCCAGTGAAAAATCTACAGTGAGCTCCATTATATTATGATTAAAAGTTCACTCTACATAAACATATTCTGTGGCTACACAATGTTTCCAAATGCTATATTCTGTGTCCCCATATTTTTACTCCAACTAAAATAAATATATTTTTTAAAAACACTACTAATGTAATATCACTATCAACCATATAAAAATAAAGTCTTATAAGGAAATGACATAAACAAATGTATGACAACAAACTAGATAACAGATGAAATGGATAAATTCCTTGCAAGACCCAGATATACCAAAACTAAGTCAAGTAGAAATAGAAAACCTGAATAGACCTATAACAAGTAAAGAAATTGTATTCATAGTTTTAAAAACTTACAACGAAGAAAAGTTCAGGTAGATGGCTTTACTTATGAATTATACCAAAAATTTAAGGAATTGGTGTCAATTTTTCATAGAGAGTCCCCCCCCAAAAGAACACATTTTTACTCATTCTATAAGGGCAGTATTATAATAATACTAAGGTCACACAAAACATCATAAGAAAACTAAAGGCTGATCTTTCTTTAGAATATAGACACAAAAATCATCAATAGTACTACAGTAGCAAACTGAAAATAACAACATATAAAAAAGGATTGCACAACATAACCAAGTGAGGTTTATCCCAGAAGTGTAAAGTTGGCTTAACATACCAAAATCATATAATGTAATAAGCCATATTAAGTAGAATAAAAGCCAAAAGCCACATGATCATCTGAATATATATATAAAAATAAGTAGACAAAACCTAACACCATTCCACTAAAAATAAAATTTTCTCAATGTGAAAAAGGACACCTATTAAAAACCCCCAATTAATATTATACTTACACGTAAAAGATTGAATACTTTCTCCTCTAGATCAGGAAAAAAGACAAAGATAACTATTTTACCAATGTATTCACATCACACTGGAGTTTCTAAACATAGTAATTAGACAATAAAATGAAAGAAAATAAGAAAATCATCCAGACTGGAGGGAAGAAAATATTATCTCTATTCACAGGTGATATGAGTTTGTACATACACACATACACACATACACACACTCTCTCTCTCTCAGGAATCCTCCAAAACCTCTTGGAATTAAAAAGGTAACTTAGATTATAGAGCCAAGATCAATATATGAAATCAATTATTTTCTATATAGTATGAATGAGTCATTCTGAAAATGAAATTTAATAGGAATTCTGCTTACAATAGTATTGTAATGAATAAAACATTTAAAAATCAATTTAACAAAATAGAGATTTGTTTTGAGAACTACAAAATATTGAGAGAAATTAAATGACAAATAAAATGTACCCCATGAATCAAAAGATTTAATATTGTCAGTGATGGCAGTGTTTCTGACATTGATATGAAAATTAAAATTCCTATAAAAATCTCAGTTTTCTTTCATAAACTAACAAGATGATTCCATAATTCATATGGAAACACAAAGGACCCCAAAGGGTCAAAACTATCTTGAAAAGGAAAAATAGAGTTGGAGGACATACACTTCTTGATATTGAAATTTATTATGAAATTATAATAATATATACAATGTAATATATTTATAAACCAATGGAATATAGTTGACATTCCAGACATAAATACTTACATTTATGGTCAGTTTTTAACACTAAGCACTTTTTAAACTTTTTTTTAACTTTTTTAAATTTTTTTAACACTAAGCACTAAGTGAAATTGAAAGTGAAATTTTAAGTACTAAGAAAATTGAATGGAAACTAGGCTTTTTAAAAAATGGACAACAGGATATGCACATGGAAAAGCATGAAACTGAAACCATTTCTTACACCATACATAAAAATTAACACAAAATGGACCATAGATCTAAATGTAGGTGCTAAAACTATAGAACTCTTAGAAGAAAACTGAAATCTACCTATTGGATTGGTAAAGCCTTTTTATAATATAACACCCAAAGCACAAGATGAATTGAACATGAAAATTAAAAGATATTGTGCTTTGAAGTAATCTTTAAGATACTTCCAAGTGAAAAGACAACTCATATAATGGCAAAAATCTTTTCAAATCATGTCTCATGAGGAACTAGCATCTGTAATATATAAAGAGCTCTTACAACTCAATAATTTTTAAAAAATCCTTGTTTCCTTGTTTTTTATTAGAAGTACAAAATAAGTGAAAAAAGAAAGGGAGTAAAATGTTTAAATTTGGATTTTAAGAGACACTTTGTTGGTGCTGTCAGTTACGCAACTGCCTCCTGGTTTTGACTCAGGTCATGATCTCAAGGGCATAGGATCAGACCCAGCATGAGGCTACATGCTCAGTAGAGAGTGTGCTGGAGATTCTTTCTCCCTCTCTCTCTGCCTTTCCTGTTCATGCTCTCTATAATCTTTCTCTCTCAAATGAATAAATCTTTACAAATAAATAAATTTGGATTTTAAACTTATTACAGCCAATGGCAAGATACATGGTATATCTTGAAAAAGGGGGTGACATATGTAGGACGGAGGGAAAGCCTATTAATGCTCAGAAGGTAAAGAAGTAAGACTAAGGTAGTCATCTATGTGGGTGGTCAAGACACAGGGATATGAGTAGAGAGGAAGGCAGTGAACCAGAAACCAAGTTGTTCAATGAATAAGTGGGAGTGACTGGGATGTTACATGGTGGAAGAAACAATCAGAATTTTAGGAGAATTCCAGGAAGGATCAGATAGTAGCCACTCTATACATAAGTGAAATCATATTTGTCTTTCTCTGACTGACATATTTCACTTAATATTATACTCTATAGAACATCCATGGGGTTGCAAAGGCAAGATTTCATTCTGTTTTGTGGTTGAATAATAGTTCATTGTATATAAATACCATATTTTCTTTATCCACTCATCTATAGATAGATACTTGGGTTACTTCAATAATTTGGCTATGGTAAATAATGCAGCAATACATACAAGGTTCATACACTTTTTTTCAAATTAGTGTTTTCATATTCTGTGAGTAAATAGACAGGGAAATTATTGGATCTATGGTAGTTCTACTATTTATTTTTTTATGAAACTCCATATTTTTTCCCCACAGGGTTGCACCAGTTTACATTCCCACCAGTAATATACAATAGTTCCTTTTTTCTCCATATTTTTGCCAACACTTGTTGTATCTTGTATTGTTGACTAGCCATTCTAACAGATGTGTGGTGATATCTCATTGTGTTTTTGACTTGTTTTTCCTGATGATTAGTGATGTTGAACTCTTTTCATGTGTCTGTTGGCCATCTGAATACCTTCATTGGAGAAATACCTCTTTATGTCTTCTGCCCATTTTTAAGTTGAATTATTTGGGAGTGTTGTTTTTTGTTTTTGGTTTTGGTATTGACATATAAGTTCTTATATATTTTTAATACTAACACTTTTTTATATATACCATTTGCAAATCTTCTCTCATCTAGTAGGTTGTCTTTTACTTTATTGGTTGTTTCCTTTGCTATGCAGAAGCTTTGGGGTTTTTTTTTGTTTTGTTTTGTTTTGTTTTTAAGATTTTATTTATTTATTTGACAGAGAGAAATCACAAGTAGGCAGAGAGAGAGAGAGGAGGAAGCAGGCTCCCTGCTGAGCAGAGAGCCCAATGCGGGACTCGATCCCAGGACCCTGAGATCATGACCTGAGCCGAAGGCAGCGGCTTAACCCACTGAGCCACCCAGGCGCCCACTTTGGGTTTTTTTAAATGTTGTCCCAAACGTTTATTTTTGCTTTTGTTTCTCTTGCCTCAGAAGAAATAACCACAAAAAATATTGTTATGACCAAAATCAGAGAAATTACTATCTGTGCTCTCTTCTTAGATTTTTTTTTGTTGTTGTTGTTTCAAGTCTCACATTTAGGTACCTAACCATTTTGAGTTTATTTTGTGGGGTGTAAGGAAGGGGTCCATGAGGAGAGAAGATAGCAGAGAGTAGGGGACCCTATTTCAAGCAGTCCCCTGAATTGAGCTGGTATCTACTGAACAATTTTGGACAACCAAGAAATCAGCATGAGATGTAAAGAGCTATATCCGGATCTCTCCAAAAAGAATATCTCTGGTAGTTGGTCTCAAGGTATGAAGCAAGGAGCCATGATTCTACAGGCTGATATCAGAAGATAAACTGAAGATGGAGGGAGAGTCTGGGATCCTGTGCCATTGGAGCACGGAGGTCTCCCATACTGAAAACCAACACAGACTTGCAAACTAGTAGCAGTGGGCAAAGGACGTTAGGGCAGTCTCTCAGAATAGAACCTGGAGCTGCAGGGTCATATGTGTGAGCCAGGGGTGCTTGCACTTTTAGAAGCACAAAGGGATGTGCCCATACCTGGAAACAACAGCTGGGAGTGCTGCTGTGGGGCACACAACCCAGGATGCTGCAGTTTTTAACAGTACAGACAGAAACAGAGACAGTGTAACCTAGAGAGCTCATTGAGAGAAGACTGTGATCTTTCTATTCTGAGACAGAGGTCTGGATACAGTCACTTCTGTTCTGACTCTGGGAAGAGATGTGGAAAGCTGCCAGAGAACAAAAGCTCCCCCCAAAACAGTTTTCACTGAGCCCACACTGCCCCCCAAGGAGGCAGGGCAACTCTGCCCAAACAGGGTTGCCTGAATAACAGCACAGCAGGACCCTCCCCCAGAAGACAGGTTGCAAGAACAAAAAGTTGACAACTCTAATATTCCTATAAAACAGGTGCCTCTTGCTTGGGTTGTGGTCAGTAATTTGGACTCTGTACTTTCCCTTAACCATCCCTCAACAGAATGACTAAGAGGAGAAACCCCCAACAAAGCAAGGATTTAGAGACTGGTTTCTGCCACAGAACTAATGGATATGGTTATAACTAAGATGTCAGAAATTGACTTCAGAGTAACAATTATCAAGGCAATATCTAAGCTTGAGAAAAATAGTAATGACAATATAGAATCCCTAAGAACAGAAATGAAATCTAATCATGCCAAACTTAAAAATGCTATGAATGAAATGCAGTCTAAATGGATAATTTGACAGCTAAGGTAAATGAAGCAGAAGAATGAATTAGTGAGATAGAGGATAAAATGATAGAAAATAAGGAAATTGAGATGGCATGGTAAAAATGAATTAAAACCCAAGGAATCAAACTGAGAGAGATCAGTGACTCAATGAAATGTTCCAATATCAGAATTATTGGAATCCCTGAGGGGGTGGAGAGAGAGAGAGATGTCTAGAAGATATACTCAAGCAAACTGTAGCTAAGAACTTCCCTAATCTGGGGAAGGAAACAAGCATTCATGTCCAAGAGGCAGAGATGACTGCTCCCAAGATCAATGAGAAAAGAGCAATGTCACAACATATAACAGTAAAATTTACAAATCTTATATCCAAGGAAACAATCTTGAAAGCAGTGAGGGGGAAGAGATTCCTTACCTATATAGAGAGGAACATCAAAATAACATCAGACCTGTCCACAGATACCTGGAAAACCAAAAAGGGCTGGCAAGACATATTCAGGGTACTAAATGAGAAGAACATGCATGCAAGGATACTTTATCTAGCAAGGCTGTCATTTGGAATGGATGGAGACATAAGGAGCTTCCAGGACTGGCAGTAACTGAAAGAATATGTGACTACCAAGCTGCTCCTGCAAGAAATATTAAGGGGAGTTCTATATAAGAATTATAGTTAGAGATACAGTATTAATATTAATACAGAATTAATTAATTAGTTAGCTAATTAATTAATTAGTATTAATACAGAATTAAGTTAGAGATACAGAAGGACACTGCATCATGCTAAATGGGTCCATCCAACAAGATGATCTAACAACTGTAAATATCTATGCCTCCAACATGGGAGCAGCCAACTACATAAGCCAACTGTTAACCAAAATAGAGAGACATATTGATAATAATACACTTATAGTAGAAGATCTCAATTCTCCACTCTCAGCAATAGACAGATCATCTAAGCAGAAAATCAACAAAGAAACAAGAACTTTAAATGATGCACTGGTCCAGATGGACCTCATAGATACATACAGAACATTCCACTTTAAAACAACAGAATAATCATTCTCCTCAAGTGCAGATAGAACTTTCTCCAGAATAGACCACATACCACATCATAATAATGTCTCAACCAATACCAAAAGATTGACATTATTCCCTGTATTTTCTCAAAGCATAATGTTCTGAAACTGGAACTCAATCACAAGAAAAAGTTTGGAAGAAACTGAAATATTTGGAAGCTGAAGTCCATCCTGCTCAAGAATGCTTGGGTCAGCCAGGAAATCAAAGAAGAAATTGAACAATTCATGGAAACCAATGATAATGAAAACACATTGGTCCAAAACCTATCAGATATTGCAAAAGTGGCCCTAAAGGAGAAATATATAACCATCCAAGCCTCACTCAAAAAAAAGAAAAAAAAAAAAGAAAGAAAGAAAGAAAAAAGAAAAATCCCAAATACACAAATTAACTTTTATGCCTGAAAGAACTGGAGAAAGAACAACAAATAGAACCTAAGCCATGAATAAGAAGAGAAATAATTAATATGAGAGCAGAGATCAATGAATGAGAAACCAGAAATATGATAGAACACATCAACAAAGCTAGAAGCTTGTTCTTTGAAACAATTAATAAGATTGATAAACCACTGGCCAGATTTATCCAAAAGAAAAGAAAAAAAACCCAAATTAATAAAATTATTAATGAAAGAGGAGATATCATGACTAACACCAAGGAAATTGAAACAATTATTATAAATTATTAACAATAACTATATGCCAACAAATTAAGCAACATTGAAGAAATGGTTGACCTCCTGGAAACCTATAAACTACTAAGACTGAAACAGGAAGAAATTGACAGCCTGAATAGATGAATACCCAATAAGGAGGTTGAAGCAGTGATCAAAAACCTCCCAGAAAACAAGAGTCCGGGACCTGATGGATTCTCTGGGGGAATTCCACCAAATATTCAAAGAAGAAATAGTACCTATAATCCTAAAGCTATTTCAAAAACTAGAAACAGAAGCAAAACTTCCAAACTCATTCTATGAGGCCAGAATTATTATGGTCCCCAAAGCAGGCAAAGACCACATCAAAAAGGAAAATTTCAGACCAATATCCCTGATGAATATGGATACCAAAATTCTCAACAAGATCATAGCTAATAGGATTCAAAAATACGTTAAGAGGATTATCCATCACAACTAGATGGATTTATTCCTGGAATGTAAGGGAATTGAACCTTCAACATTTACAGATCAACCAGTGTGATAGAACACATAAATAAGAGAAGAGAGAAGAACCATTTCATCCTCTCAATTGATGCAGAAAAAGCATTTGACAAAATATAGCATCCTTACACCCAATTAAAACTCTTTAGAAGGTAGGGACAGAGGGAACAATCCTCAATTTTATAAAAAACATCTATGAAAAGTCCACACCGAATATCATTCTCAATGGGGAAAAGCTGAGAGCCCTTCCCTTAAGATCAGGAACATGACAAGGATGCTCACTCTCACCACCATTGTTCAACCTAGTACTGGTAGTTCTAGCAACAGCAATCAGACAACACAAAGAAATAAAATGTATTCAACTGGGAAAGAATAAACAAACTCTCTCTCTCTTCATAGATGACATGAAACTTTATGTGGAAAACCCAAAAGATTCCATCCTCAAACTACTAGAACTCATAGAACAATTCAGTAATGTGGCAGGATACAAAATCAGAAGTCTGTTGCTTTTCTATACACTAACAATTTAACTGTAGAAAGAGAAGTTAAGGAATCTATTCCACGTAGAATAGAACCAAAAACTTAAGTGTAATAAACCTAACAAAAGAAATAAAGGACCTATACTCTAGAAACTACAGAACACTTGTGAAAGAATTTGAAGAAGACCCCAAAAGATGAAAATACTTTCCATGTACATGGATCAGAAGAATAAACTTTGTTAAAATGTCTGTGCTGCCCAGAACAATCTATACTTTCAGCACCATCCTAATCCAAATACCAATGGCATTTCTCAAAATGCTAGAACAAACAATGCTAAAATTCTTATGTAACCAGAAAAGACCCCGAATCACCAAGGAAATGTTCAAACAGAAGAACAAAGCTGGGGGCATCTCATTGCCTGACTTCAAGCTATACTACAAAGCTGTGATCACCAAGACAACATGGTATTAACACAAAAACAGACACATAGATGATGGGACAGAATAGAGAGCCCAGATATGGACCCTCAACTCTATGGTCAACAAATCTTTGATGAATCAGGAAAAAAAAATCCAATGGAAAAAAGACAGTGTTTTCAATAAATGGTTTTGGGAAAATTGGAAAGTAATATACAGAAAAATGAACCATTTTCTTACACCATACACAAAGATAAACTCTAAGTGAATGAAAGACATTAGTGTGAGACAGTAATCCATCAAAGTCCTAGTGGAGAACATAGGCAGAAGCTTTTTAAACGTCAGCCACAGCAACTTCTTTTAAGACATGTCTCCAAAGGCAAGGGAAACAAAAGCAAAAATGAACTTTTGAGACTTCATCAAGATAAAAATCTTCTGTACAACAAAGGAAACAGTAAACAAAACAAAGAGGTAACCCATGGAATAGGAGAGCATATTTACACCAATGACACTATAGATAAAGGGCTGATATCCAAGATCTATATAGAACTCTCAAACTCAACACCCCCAAAAAACTAATAATCAAGTCAAAAATGGCAAGATACATGAATAGAAACTTCTCCAAAGAAAGGCATACAAATGGACAATAGACACATGAAGAAATGCTCAACTTTATTAGCCATCAGGGAAATTCAAATCAAAACCACACTGAGATACTATCTTACACCAGTGAGAATGTCAAAAATCGACAAGCAAGAAACAGTAAGCGTTGGGGAAGTTGTGGAGGAAGGAGAACCCTTATAGTGTTGATGGGAATGCAAGTTGGTACAACCACTTTGGAAAACAGTATGGACTTTCCTGAAAAAAGTTAAAAATAGAGCTACCCTATGATGCAGCAATTGCACTACTGGGTATTTAGCCCAAAGATACAGATATAGTGAAAAGAAAGGCCACATGCATCCCAGTGTTCACAACAGCAATGTCCACAATTGCCAACAACTCCTGCCACAACTGTGGAAGGAGCCAAGATGCCCTTCAATAGATGAATGGATAAAGAAGATATGATCCATATATACAATGGACTATTACTAAGCCATCAGAAAGGATGTATACCCAACATTTGCATCAACATGGACGGAACTGGCAGAGATTATGCTAAGTGAAATAAGTCAAACAGAGAAAGTCAATTTATCATACAGTGTCACTTATTTGTGGAACATAAGGAATAGCATGGAGAATATTAGGAGAAGGAAGTGAAAAATTAAGGGGAAGAAATCAGAAGAAGAGGAGGTGAACCATGAGAGACTATGGACTCTGGGAATCAAAATGCAGGTTTTAGAGGGGATGAGAGGGAAGTAGGGGTGATACCTGGTGGTGGGTATTGAGGGCACATATTGCATGGAGCACTGGGTGTTATACACAAACAATGAATCATGGAACACTACATGAAAACTAATGATGTACTGTAGGGTGACTAACATAACATAATAAAAAATTATTTTAAAAAGGAAGTCCATTTTCATTTTTTTGCATGTACCTGTACAGAAGCCCTAGCACCATTTGCTGAAGAGACTATTTTTTCTGTTGCATATTCTTGCCTCTTGAGCATATAATCACAGGTTTTTCCCTGGATTCTCTATTCTTTTATTGATCTATGTATCTATTTTTGTGCCAGTATCACACTTTTTTTTTTAAATTTATTTATTTGACAGACATAGATCAGAGAGCGAGGAGGAAGCAGGCTCCCCACTGAGCACAGAGCCTGATGCGGGACTCGATCCCAGGACCCTGGGATCATGACCCGAGCCAAAGGCAGAGGCTTAACCCACTGAGCCACCCAGGCGCCCCTGTATCATACTGTTTTGATCACTATAGCTTTGTAGGATATCTTGAAATCTAGGATTGTGACACCTCCTGTTTTGTTCTTTTTCAGTATTACTTTCTATTTGGGGTCTTCTGTGGTTCCACACAAATTTTAGTATTTCTTCTAATTCTGTGAAAAGTGTTGTTTGTATTTTGATAGGGATTGCTAAATCTGTAGATTACCCTTGTAATATGGACATTTTAACAACATTAATTCTTCTAATCCTGAAACATGAAACACCTTTTCTTTTGTGCTGTCTTCAATTTCTTTCATTAATAGTTTATAGTTTTCAGAGTACCAAGTCCTTAAATGTCCTGTAACATTCCCTTAATTGTCATTTTCTCTACTTCCTACATGCCCAGTTAACTATCAGATTTACATGTACCAACATGCCATTGTTCTGTAATTAGTATCTTTGCACAATAATGATCAATATGGCAATGTGAGTAATGTAATTATTCCTCATTTTATTGATGTAGCATTTGCTTTGCTTCATGGAAACAGGCATAAGAAATCAGTATTTCTGCCTAGTCAATGGGTATCTAGGCAATTGCCCAATACATTTTTATTTTCTTGGGTGACATTTAATTGCTGAGAAATTACAGTGTCAGTTTATATCTAATGGTTCCACATATATAAAAGATTGTTTACACTGCTAAATAAATTCTGCTATTAAATTTTTGCATACAATGTTTTATTAAAATAATCCTTTTGTTGATAGTACAATACAATTATCCATTCCTGTTTGGTTTGGAAATGCATTTTATTGCTTAGAAGTTTTTTTAAGTTATCTCTAATAGATTACTGATAGGAAATGTAGATAATTATTAAACCATTAAACTATTGAAAGCTCCAAATCTATTTCTACAAGGAGTTTCTTTTTTCATCTCAGATATATTCCAGAATAAGCATAGTTTTCTCTGATTTTACTTTATTATTTTCTTAAGGGGATAAAAGTAGCTTACAAGTTTGTATTCTTACACTTAACCTATTAATTCCATTTATTGACTATGTATTTTTTATTAGAGTATTTGTTTTGTGCTTCAGATTTCTTTTCTTTAAAATTCCCTTTATCTTCATGATTGTTGTATATGCATAGAGAAAATGCTTACCTACAAATTGGAATACATTTATCAAGTTTCTATATAGATATTGCTTTTCAATTTAAATCTCAAAGAATTCTAAGGAAAATGTGAAAATATTTATGTAAAATATAGGTTAGAATTATCTGGCCTCAACCAGTACAAAAAGACTGCTTTTTTGCCTGATTTGTGACACAGCATGTGAGAGATTCTGGGGAATGATCCATGTGCGCTCAAAAAGAACGTATAGTCTGTTGCTTTAGGATGAAGTGCTCTGAATGTACCTGTCAACTCCATCTGCTCCAGTTTCATTCAAAGCCATTATTCCTTGTTGATTTTCTGTTTTGATGATCTATCCATTGCTTGGAGTAGGATGTTAAAGTCCCCTACTATTATTGTATTGTTATCCATGAGTTTCTTCATGCTTGTTATCAATTGATTTATATATTCAGTAGCCCCCAAATTAGGGGCATAAATATTTATATTTGTTATAACTTGTTGGATAGGCTCCTTTATTATTATATAGTGCTCTTCTTCATCTCTTGTTGCAGTCTTTGGTTTAAAGTCTAGTTTGTCTGATATAAGTGTGCTACTCTGGCTTCCTTTTGATGTCCATTAGCATGATAGATTGTTCTCAATACCCCTTACTTTCAATCTGGAAGTGTCTTTAGGTGTAAAAGACCTGTAGGCAGCATATAAATGGGTCTTTTTTTTTTTTTAATCCATTCTGGTATTGTATGTCTTTTGATTAGAGCATTTAGTCCATTTACATTCAGAGTAATTATTGATATTTATTTAGTACCATTGTATTCCCTGTAAAGCCATTGTTTCTAGAGATTTTCTCTGTTTTTTTCTAGCCTTTGTTGCTTTTGGTCTTTAATATTCTTGCAGGGTTGATTTAGTGGTCGAAAACTTTTTTACTTTCTGTTTATCTGAGAAACTTTTCACATTTTCTTCTATTCTGAATGGCAGCCTTTCTGGATAAAGTACTCTTGGCTGCATATCTTTCTCATTCAACACTTTGAATATATATCATGCCACCCTTTTCTGGCCAGCCACATTTCTGTGGAGAGATCTCCTGTTAGCCTGATTTGTCTTCCCTTAAAGTTTAGGGATTTGTTTTCCCTTGCTGCTTTCAGGATTCACAAATAGTACTGTGATATGTCTTGATGTTGCCCAGCTTTTGTTGATTTTGATGGGAATTCTTTGTGCCTCCTGGATTTAGATGTCTGTTTCTTTCCCCAGATTAGGGAAGTTTTCAGCTCTCATTTGTTCAAATAAAATTGCTACCACATTTCCCCTGTTTTCTTCCTCTGGGACTCCTATGATATGAATATTATTGTGCTTTATGAGTCTCTGAGTTCCTTAAGTCTACATTAATGATATAATACCTTTCCTTCCCTCTTCTCTTCAGCTGCATTATTTTCCATAATTTTTATCTTCCATATCATGTATTTGTTCCTCTGCTTCCTCCATAGTTGTTTTAAATTCTGGTTCAGGAATATTACTTATATCCATTTTGATTAGTTCCCTGACTGTGACCTCTTCTTGTTTTTTCTTTTGAGATGAAATCCTCCATCTTAGAATTTTATCTAGGACTTTGTCTTTTGTATGTTAGGAAAGCTGTGCCTCGTCTTATTTCCACTGGAGCTGAAGGTTTACAGCACTCTATGGTCAGTAGACCTGGTGCATGTGAGAAGTTTGTGCTGGTCTTCTGGGGGTGGTGGCCACTGCTGCTGCCAAGAGGTACCACTCTCAGTCACCCTTGTGAGAAAGGCACCTACAGAATACAGTGGGGCAGAGCTTGGTGTAAGCAGTTCAAGCCTCCACTGTGTGTACTCTGCTGTTCCTTGAATTCTGTCTGTGCTAATGGGAGGGTTTAAAAATGGCCTGGGTCAGCTCTTTTCCCTAGAGAGGGGAGTTTGCTTCAGCCACTATTCAGGAAGCCCTCAGAGAAGACCAAACAATCTTTCCTTCTTCTCCCAGGCTTCTTTATATCCCAGCATTCATCTGTCTGTATCTGAGTCATCTTCCTGCCCAGTGGTACAATGCTTTCTGTGTTTTATCTCAAATATGTGACTGAGTTTCAAAACTCCAAATTTTAGGGATGCAGTTTCATGTGGACCAGCACTGTCTTCTGGGGAGGGTCTTGCTGGGCTGTGGCTAGTACCAGTTAGTCCCAGAAAAGCACTCACATGACAGTGCAAGGGCTTGGATTTTATGGTAAAGCATCTCAAAAAGCTGTTATCCAGGTTAATTTACCTCAGCAGCCATCTCTGCCTGTATGCTAATGAATGGGACAGCTCAATGGCATCTGCTGACTCTTCTGTTACAAGAGAGGCAGTGCCACCTCTCCCAAATGCACTCTAAGAAGGGGGAACTGTCTCTCTCAGTGTGACTCAGGGGATTGTCAGAGCATGCAGTGTTCTACTGCACCCCTGCCCTACTCCAGGAACACATTTATACCTGCCACACTTCTACCTGTTGATGGCAAGGACTTCTAAAACTTTAGTCTTTGAGCTCCAACTACTTGTAAAAACTTATGGTAATCAGACCCTCTCATTTTCTCCATCAGTGGTTTTGAGGAAGTGTTTTTTCTTGTATAGTCCCCCACATGCTGCTTTATCTCTCTCTTTCTCCATGATCAGTGCTCCCTCCCTTCCATAACAGCTGTAATTCTTTTTTCCCCCAAATTACACCACTGCACCTCCTATTTCCCTGGATGTGGCCTCCTTTCTCCCTCTAGCTTTGCAGTTAGTTCTTTCAAGCCCTCATGTCAATTTCCTGGGTGTTCAGAATGATTTGATAATGATCTAGTTGTGTTTCAAGGACAAGGCAAGTATAAGATCCTCCAACTACTCCACCATCTTAACTCATCCTCCACAGATTCTTAAATACAGAAAAAAAAAAAAAAAACTAGTGGTTTCAGGGAAGGAGGTATATGGGAACCAGTGAAATAGATAAATGAGATTAACTATACACTTATAATGAGCACTGTGTGATATATAAAATTATTGAATCTTTATATTGTTCCCCTGAAACTAATATAACACTTTATGTTAATTTACAAAAAACATTGCTCCAAACAGTAAAAACAATATAGTAAAGGTGAAGAAATTCATTTCAGACTCATCCCAGTGGGACTAATTAACAAGGGTGACTTGCATTGCAAAATAATCTGTCAATACATAATAAATAAGATATTTATGATAGAAATAAGCAAGTTTAAACTAACCTGATATTTATTTATTTATTTATTTATTTATTTGTTTATTTTTAGAGATTTATTTATTTATTTGACAGAGACCACAAGTGGGCAGAGAGGCAGGCAGAGAGAGAGGAGGAAGCAAGCTCCTCACCGAGCAGAGAGCCCAATGCAGGGCTCAATACCAGGATCCTGGGACCATTACCAGAGCCAAAGGCAGAGGCCTTAACCCACTGAGCCACCCAGATGCCCCTAAACTAACCTGATTTTTTTTTAATTTATTTACCTTGTGTAATAAATTAAACAAACTTTATTATAAATATGTAAATCACTAAATTATCAATTTCTCTTTTTACCAAATGATCAATTTAAGTATATTTTTATTTTCTTATAAAAGCATAATTATGTATATGCTTTAGTTGTTACTTTCATAAATATAGCCAATTTATTTCCAGGAACTAATTAGACAGAAAATGATACAGGACTTTGGGAATAAAGTGGATAGCCATTTTATTAAAAAGCCTGCATTTTCTGATTTTTCTTCCCATAATTTCACTAAAACAAAATATATACTAAGAAAACAATAACTTTATATGTCGGACTCCGGTAGGTTTTGCGGGCTGACAGGCATGAGGAGAGCGTCCGGGCCAGCCGGTAGCTCCCCTTGGGGCTGAGCGGGATGGCGAGTGTCGCGAGTCCAGGTGCATTAACGAACCACACCAGACTCGGGGGATCTGTTGAAGCAGGATCTCACTTTATTGAGCGGGGTTGCAGCTTATATTGGGTAGGGGATGGGAAATGAGGTCAGCGGGGAGAGAGCCTATGGGGTTTGGTTACGTAGTCAGTAACTGAGTAGGGTGTGTTGGGCGGGAGGAGGAAATATCAGAGATATGCGGAACCGAAACCGCCACGTTGGCGCCAATACTGCCACAGTGGCGCCTTTTCTAGCCGGAAGAGAAGGCAGGCCAGCGCCATCTTTGCTGTGCCCAACATTTATAGCCATTCCATTCCCACAATTATGAATCTTAAAATAGTGAAGAATTTTAGAATGTATAATATACATGGGATCATAGTGTCAGTGAATTGAAATAGAATTTAAAAATTTATAACCCCATTTATCAAAGAAGAGAAATTTCAAAATGTATTTGTTGAAAAACTATATCATAATGTTACAGGTTTACTGGATAGTAAGAGGAGAAGATATAAAGCAAGTAGGTCAGTAATTAGAATATTATTTAAAGGGTTGGAGAAACTCATATTTGCATCCAGGAAAAAAATAACAAATAAAGCTCACAAACCATAGTTAAAGAATATTACACTATACAGAGCTAAATGCATAGTGAAGTGATAAACTTGGGCATTTACACATTTACCTGTTGTTTTCTCCCCACATCAAATTACTGGTCCAAGGTGCCTGAAATTAGAAGAGCTGCCATCAGAAGATATGTCAACAGTGACTGCAGGAAGATAAATTTAACCCCTAAAGGTCAGGCAAAATGAAGAACAAATTAGCATTGCAGTCATAATATAGAAAATTATATGGAGGGAGAAACCCTGAAATATAAGCTATGATAGAATAAACTAAATTTACCTGGGATTTAAAAACAAGCCGCCACCACCACCAATAACAAGTGATTTGGAACCAGAGAGACTGAATTTCATCAACCCCATCACCCCATATCTCTCCGCAGGAGAAAATGGAGCAGTGCTCTGTGAAGAGGTAATACCTGCTTTTCGTCCATTCATGTTGTCACTAATAGCTCCCCACCAAGCTATTAGTGATTTCATTTTGTATGGCTGAGTAATATTCCATAGAGTATGTGTATTCACTTTCTTTATCCATTCATCTATTTCTTAAAAGATTATATTTATCCAACAGAGAATGCAAAGGTTTCTACAAGCAGGCAGAGCAGCAGGCAGGGGAGAGGGAGAAGCAGGCTCCCCACTGAGTAAAGAGTCTGACTCCCCGCTTAAACCTAAAACCCTTTGATCATGACCTGAGTTGAAAGCATACATTTAACTGACTGAACCACCCAGGCATCCCTATCCATTCATCTACTGATAGACACCTCAATTGTTTCTATGTCTTGGGTATTGTAACTACTACAATGAACGTAGTTACATCTCTTCATTTTGGTGTTTTTGTTTACTTCAGATAAACCAAGTACAATTGCTGGATTTTATGGTGTTTCTGTTTTTCATTTCCTGGAGAACCTCTATAATGTTTGGTAGTGGCTGTGCCAGATTATATTCCCAATCTTTTCTTCACATCCTAGCCAATCCTTGTTATTTTTTTTTTTATAATAGCCAGTATGACAGATGTGAGGTGATATCTCATTGCAATTTTGATTTCCCTGATGATTAGTGACATTGAACATCTTTTCATGTGCCTGTTGGCCATTTGTATGTTTTCTCTGAAAGAAAAAATCTATTCAAGTCCTTTGCCCAATTTTAAAAAGATTATTTGGCTTTTGATATCAAGCTACTTGTGTTTTTTAGGTATTAATTCCTTACTGTATGTATGAAATACAAATACAAATCTCTTCTCCCATTCAGTAGATAGACTTCATTTTCTTGATTGTTTCCTTCTCTGTGCCCAGATTTTTTATTTTTGTTTTGTTTTATTTATATTTTGTTTTTGTTTGTTATGTTGTTTCTGTTGCCTAAAGAGGCCAATCCAAGAACATAGTGCTAAGACCAATGTCAAAACTCACTGCCTATGGTTTCCTTTAGTAGTTTTATGATTTCAGGTCCTACAATTCAAGTCTTTACTTCATTTGAAATTATTTTTGTATATGATATAGAAGTAGAACAGTATAATTCTTTCACATGTGGCTGTCTAGTTTTCCCAAAACCATTTATTGTAGAAAGTACTTTTCCACATCACATATTCTTTCGTCTTTGTCAAGGACTATTGACCATATTTGTGTAGACTTTTTCTAGATTCTCTATTCTATTTCATTGATTTATATGCCAGTACCATATGAATTTGATCACTACAGCTTTATAGTACAGTTTGAAATCAGAGAGCATAATATTGCCACCTTTATTCTTCCTTCTCTATTCTTCTCTCTTTATTCTTCTTTTCTCAAGACTCTTCAGCTATTTGGGGGTCTTCTGTGCTTCCACACAAATTTTAAGATTATTTGTTTTAGTTTAAGATTATTTGTTTAGTTTTGGTATTTTGATAGGGATTACATGGAATTTGTAGATTGCTTTGGGTAGTATAGACATTTTAACAATATTTGTTTTTCCAATGCATGAGCTTGGTATATTTTTCCACTTATTTGTGTCTTCTTCAGTTACTTTTACCAGTGGCTATAGTTTTCAGAATACAGGGCTTTCACCTCATTGGTTAAATGTATTCCTAGGTATTTTTATGCAATTTGTAAATTGGATTATTTTAATTTGTCTTTCTGATAGCTCATTATTAGTGTAAAGAAACAACCAATTTCTGTATGCTAATTTTGTATCTGGTTATTTTAATAATTTATTAATTCTAATAGATTTTAGTGGATTCTATATATAATATATTTTATAGAGTATAGAATAGAGATTTGAAAGAATAGAATATAGAGTCTAGAAAACATTTATATGTATGTATGTATATAGTATATATATAATCATGTCATCTGCAAATAGTGACAGTTTTATTTCTTTCCAATTTGGATGACTTTTATTTTTTTCTTAATTGCTATCAATAGAATTTCCAATGCAATGTTGAATGAAAGTGATAAGAATATATATCTCTATTTTGTGCCTGATCTTACAGGAAAAATTTTCAGCTTTTCACCATTAAGTAAACTATTAGCTACGGGTTTGTCATATATAGCCTTTTTATGTTGAGGCACATTGCTTCCAGACCCACTTAGTTGAGAGTTTGTATTAAAAATGGGTATTAAAAAATATTTTAAAAAATTAATGTTGAATTTTGTCAAAGGATTTTCTGCATCTATTGCATCTATTAAGAAAATCATGATTTATATCTTCCATTTTGTTAATGTGGTTTATCATGTTGACTGACTTTCTGTTGAACTATCCTTGAATCCCTAGAACAAATCCCATTTCCTCATGGTATATGATTCTTTTAATGTATTGTTGAATTTGGTTTGCCAATATTTTATTGAAGAGTTTTGAATCTATGTTTATCAGGATTAGCAGCCTGTAAATTTCCTTTTTTATGGTGTCTTTTTTTTGGTTTCAGTATCAGAGTTTTGCTGTCTTGGTAAAAATGGGTTTAGAAGCCTTCCTTTCCCTTGAATTTTTTAAAGTAATTTGAGAAGGAAAGGTAATAACTTTTCCCTAAATGTTTAATATAATTCATGTATGAACTCCTCTGGTCCTGTATTTTGTTTTGGGAGAGTTTTTAAGTTACTATTTCTACTTTATTACTTATAATGGTCTATTGAGATTTTTCTATTTCTTCATGATTCAGGCAAAAAAGATTGTGTGTTTATATGAATTTATCTTCTTTTTTTCTTGTCCATTTTGTTGATGTGTAATTCTTTGTAGTGATTTCTTAAGATTCTTTGTATTTCTGTGATGTCAACTAGAACTTCTCTTTCATTTTGCCTTGTATTTATTTGGGCATTCTCATGGGCATACTCTCTTGATGAGTCTGGCTAGGGGTTTATTGATTTTGTTTACCTTTTCAAAAAAAAAAACAGCTTTGTTTACATTGATTTGTTCCATTGTGCTTTAAATCTTTATTTCACTTATTTCTTCTCTGGTCTTTATTTGTTCTTTTCCTCTACTGCCTTTGAACTTTGTTTACTCATTTTTATTTGCTATTTATTGTTTATTATTTTAAATTTATTTAAGGTATAATGTTAGATCATTTATTTGGGATCTGTTTGTTTCTTGTGGTAGGCCTGTATTGTTAAGTACTTCCCTCTTAGAACTGCTTTTTCTGTATCACATAGATTTTGACCCATTGTGTTTCCATTTTTTTTTTCATTGTATTTTATTTTGTTTCTTTTCAGTGTTTCAAAATTCATTGTTTATGCACCAGACCCAGTGATCCATGCAATACATGCCCTCTATACTACACACCACTAGGCTAACCCAACCCCCACCTAACCTCCCCTCCAAAACCCTCAGTTTATTTCTCAGGGTCCACAGTCTCTCATAGTTTATCCCTCCTCTGATTTCTCCCAACTCACTTCTCCTCTCCATCTCCCAATGTCCTCTGTGCTATTTCTTATGCTCCAGAAGTAAGTGAAACCATATGATAATTGAGTCTCTCTGCTTAATTTATTTCACTCAGCATAATCTCTTATAGTCCTGTCCATGTTGATACAAAAGTTGGGTATCCATCCTTTCTAATGTAGACATAATGCTCCATTTTATGTATAGACCATACCTTCTTTATCCATTCATCTGTTAAAGGGCATCTTGGTCCTTTCCACAGTTTGGCGACCGTGGCCATTGCTGCTATAAACATTGGGGTACAGATGGCCCTTCTTTTCACTACATCTGTATCTTTGGGGTAAATACCCAGTAGTTCAATTGCAGGGTAATAGGGTAGTTCTGTATTTAATTCTTAAGGAATCTCCTCACTGTTTTCCAAAGTGGCTGCGCCAACTTGCATTCCCACCAACAGTGTAAGAGGGTTCCCCTTTCTTCACGTCCTCTCCAACACATGTTGTTTACTGTCATGTTAATTTTGGCCATTCTAACTGGTGTAAGATGGTATCCCAATGTGGTTTTGATTTGAATCTCCCTGATGTCTAATGATGATGAACATTTTTTCATGTGTCTGTTAGCCATTTGTATGTCTTCTCCAGAGAAGTGTCTGTTCATGTTTTCTGCTATTTTTTTTTTTCCGACATGATTATCTGTTTTGTGTGTGCAGAGTTTGAGGAGTCCTTTATAGATTAGCCCTTTTTCTGTAGTGTCATTTGCAAATATCTTCTCCCATTCTGTGGGCTGCCTACTTGTTTTATTGATTGTTTCTTTGGCTGCACAGAAGCTTTTGATCTTGATGAAGTCTCCAAAGTTCATTTTCACTTTTGTTTCATTTGCCTTTGGAGATCTATCTTGAAAGAAGTTGCTGTGGCTGATATCGAAGAGGTTACTGCCTCTGTTCTCCTCTAGAATTTTGATAGATTCCTGCCTCACATTGAGGTCTTTTGTCCATTTTGAGTTTATCTTTGTGTATGGTGTAAGAGAATGGTTGAGTTTCATTCTTCACATAGATGCCCAATTTTCCTAGCACTATTTATTGAAGAGACTGTCTTTTTCCACTGGGTATTTTTTTTTCCTGTTTTGTCAAAGATAATTTGACCATAGAGTTAGGGTCCATATCTTGGCTCTCTCCTCTGTTCCACTGGTCTATGTGTCTGTTTTTGTGCCAGTACCATGCTGTCTTGATGATCACAGCTTTGTAGTGAAGCTTGAAATAAGGCAACATGATGCTCCCAGTTTTGTTTTTCTTCTTCAAATTTCCTTAACAATTTGGGGTCTCTTCTGGTTCCATACAAATTTTAAGATTGTTTGCTCTAGCTCTTTGAAAAAATGCTAGTGGAATTTTGATCGATGGCATTGAAAGTATAGATGGCCCTGGGCAGTATAGACATTTTAACAATGTTTATTCTTCTGATCCATGAGCATGGAATGCTCCGCTCTGTAGTTCTGTAGTTCCTCGAGTACAGATCCTTTACCTCTTTGGTAGGTTTATTCCCAGGCATCTTATGGTTCTTTATGCTATAGTAAATGGAATGGATTCTCTAATTTCCCCATCTATATTTTCATTGTTAGTGTATAAGAAAGCAACTGATTTCTGTACATTGATTTTGTGTCCTGCCACATTACTGAATTGCTGTATGAGTTTTAGTAGTTTGAGGGTGGAGTCTTTTAGGTTTTCCATATAAAGTATTATGTCATCTGTGACATAAGAGAGTTTGACTTCTTCATTGCTAATCTAAATAAATTTTATTTCTTTTTGTTGTTTGATTGCTGTTGCTAGGACTTCTAATACTATGTTGAACAACAGTGGCAAGAGTGGGCATCCTTGTCATGTTCCTGATCTCAAAGGGAAGGCTGTCAGCTTTTCCCAATAGAGAATGATATTCACTGTGGGTTTTTCATAGATAGATTTTATGAATTGAGGAATGTTCCCTCCATCCCTATACTTTGAATTGTTTTAATCAGGAACAGATGTTGTTATCTTACCAAATGAGAACCATGTGGTTCATCTCTCTTCTCTTATTGATTTGTTCTATCACATTGATTGATTTGTGAGTGTTGAGTCAGCCTTGCATCCCATGGATAAATCCCACCTAGTCATGGTGAATAATCTTTTTAATGTACTGTTGGATCTTGTTGAGAATCTTGGCATCCATATTCATTGGGGATATTGGTCTGAAATTCTTTTTGTTGGTGTCTTTGTCTGATTTGGGGATCAGAGCAATACTGGCTCCATAAAAAGAGTCCAGAAGTTTTTCTTCTGCTTCTATTTTTTGAGAAAGCTTCAGGAGAATAGGTATTATTTCTTCTTTGAATGTTTGGTAGATTTCTCCAGGGAATCCATCAGGTCCTGGGCTCTTGTGTTTTGATCACTGTTTCAATCTCATTACTAGATATTAGTTTATTCAGGTTGTCAATTTTTTAAAAAGATATCATTTATTTACTTGACAGAGATCATAAGTAGGCAGAGAGGCAGGCAGAGAGGGAGGAAGGGAAGCAGTCTCCCTACCAAGCAGAGAGCCCAACATGGGGCTTGATCCCAGTATCCCGGAACCACCTGAGCCGAAGGCAGAGGCTTTAACTCACTGAGCCACACAGGGGCTCCCAGTTTGTCAATTTCTTCCTGATTCAGTTTTGGAAGTTTATAGGTTTCCAGAAATGCATCCACATCTTCTAGGTTGCTTAACTTATTGGCATGTAACTGTTGATAATAATTTCTGATGATTGTTTTTATTTCCTTAGTGTTAGTGTGATCTCTCCTTTTTCATTCATAATGTTATTAATTTGGGTCCTCTCTCTTTTCTTTTGGATTAGTTTGGCCAATGGTTTATCAATCTTATTGATTCTTTCAAAAAATCAGCTTCTAGTTTCGTTGATATGTTGTACTGTATCTCTTGTTTCTATCTCATTGATCTCTGCTCTAACTTGATCATTTCCCTTCTTGTGTGTGAGGTTGGCTTAATTTGTTGTTGATTCTCCAGTTCTTTATGGCATAAAGAGAGCTGGCATATTCTGGATTTTTCTGTTTTTTTTTTTGTTTGTTTGTTTGTTTGTTTTTGTTTGTTTGTTTGTTTGTTTTTATGGAGGCTTGGATAGCTATGTATTTCCCCCTTAGGACTGCCTTTGCTGTATCCCATAGGGTTTGGACCAAAGTGTGTTTATTCTCATTGGTTTTCATGAATTTTTTAATTTCTTCTTTGATTTCCTGGCTGATCCAAACATTCTTAAACAGGTTGATCTTTGGCTCTTTTATTTGTCTGAAGGTATGATTTGGTTTGCTTTATTTCTTTTTTTGACCCATTTGTTTTTTAGTAATACGTTTAGTTTCCATATTTGTGAGGGTTTTTTTAAAATATTTTTATTTTTGATTAGTTTTCTGGTTTCATACAACTGTGATTGGAAAAGGTACACGTTATGATTTCAATTTTCTTGAATTTATTGAGACATTTTTTATTCCCTAGCATGTGATCCATCCTCGAAGATGTTTTATGTACAGTTGAAAAGGATGTGTATTCTGTTGCTTTTTGATAGAATATTCTGTATATATTTGTCCACCTAGTCTAATATGTCATATAAGGCCAATGTTTCCTTATTGATTTGTTGGGCGACCCCTTTATCACTATATAATGTCCTTTTCTTTTACAGTCTTTGTTCTAAAGACTAATTTGTGTGATATAAATATTGCTACTCCACCTTTCTTTTTGTTCCCATATGCATGCAATATTTACTTTCAATCTGTGTGCGTCTGGATCTGAAACATCTCTTGTAGGCTGCATATAGATGAATCTTTTTTTTTTTTTTTCTAATTTTAATCCATCCAACCTCCTTACGTCTTTTGGTTGGAGCATTTAGTTCATTTGGATTTAAAGTAATTTTTAAAAGATTGTAATTATTTATTTGAGAGACAGAGAGAGAGGATGTGTGCATGAACAGTGAGAGATGGAGAAGCAGACTCCCCACTGAGCAAGAAGCCTGATGTGGGGCTTGAGCCCAGGACCGAGATCATGACCTGAGCTGAAGACAGCCACATAAGCAACTGAGCCATCCAAGAACCCCAAATTAATTATTAATAGTATGAACCTATTGCTATTTTATTCATTATTTTCTGGTTGTTTTGTAGATCTCTATTCTTTTCTTCTTCTCGGTTTCTTTCCTTGTAGTTTGATGATTTCCTTTAGTTTTATGTTTGGATTGTTTCATTTATTTTTTTGTCTATCTATTATATGTTTTTGCTATTTGGTTCCTATGTAGTTTATATGCATTGATGTCTATATATACCAGTCTATTGTAGTATATACCGGTAATATTGTAGTTGATATTACTATTTTTGTCTTTTAATCTCATTCTAAATTTTTAAATGACTAATCTGCTGCCTTCCAATATATTTTCATTTAATGCTGATATTTTTTTCTTTTATATATTTTTTAAAGATTTTATGTATTTATTTGTCAGAGAGATAGAGAAAGTACAGGCTGGGAGAGTGGCAGGCAGAGGCAGAGGGAGAAGCAGGCTTCCTGTGGAGAAAGGAGCCCGATGTGAGACTCGATCCCAGGATGCTGGGATCATGACCTAAGCTGAAGGCAGCCACTTTACCGACTAAGCCACCCAGGCATCCCCATATTTTTTCTTACTTCTAGTTATGGTATTTCTTCTCCACTTAAAGAAGACTCTGACATTTCTTGTAAGCCTTCTTCATTGGTAATAAACTCTTAGTTTTTACTTACCTGAGAAACTATCTCACTTTTAATTCTAAATTAAACCTGGCTGGCTAGAGTATTCTTGGTTGTAAGGTTTTGCTTTTTAGCATTTTAAATATATATATATATATATATATATATATATATATATATATATATATTTTTTTTTTTTTTTTTTCCCTATGCTCTTCTGTCATGAAAAGTTTCTGCTGAAAAATCAGCTGAGGATCTTATGGGGTTTCCCTAGTATGTGACTCTGTTTCTCTTACTAATTTAAGATTTTCTCTTTGTCTTTAACTCTTGCCATTTAAATTATATAATATGTCTTTGAGTGGCTCTCATTGAGTACTACATGTTTGGGTCTGTCTGTGCCTCTGAGACCTGAATGTCATTTCCTTCCCCAGATTAATAAAATTTTCAGATTTTTTTTTTTCCAAATAGGTTTTCTGTCCCTTTATATCTCTCTTCTCATTCTGGGATCCCTATAATGCAAATTTTTGTATGCTTGGTGTTGTCCCAGAGGTTCCTTAACCTATCCTCATTTTTAAAATCCTTTTTTTTTTGCCATTTATCTTGGGTGCTTTCCAGTATCCTTTCATACTGATTACTCATCTGCATTGTCTAAGGTGCTGCTAATTTCCTCTTGTGCATTTTCATTTCAGTTACTATATTCTTTAGCCCTGATTGGTTCTTTTTTTGTATTTTCTATGTCTTTATCCTTTCTGAGTTCATCCATCCTTCTTTCAAGACCAATGAGTATCTATGATCATTACTTTGTACTCTTAATCAGGTAGGTTGCTTATCTCTGTTTCATTTAGTTTTTTTTTTTTTCTTTCTTTCTTTCTGAGATTTTGTCTTATTCTTTTGTTTAAAACACTTTTTTTTCTGTTGGGGCACCTGGGTGACTCAATGGCTTAAAGCCTCTGCCTTTGGCTCAGGTTATGATCCTGGGATCCTGGGATCAAGCCCTGCATCAGGCTCCCTGCTCAGTGGGGAGCCTGCTTCCCCCTCTCTCTCTGCCTGCTTCTCTGCCTACTTGTGATTTCTCTCTCTCTCTCTCTCTCTCTGTCAAATAAGTGTTTAAAAAAAATAAAATAAAACACTTTTTTCTGTCTCCTCATTTTGTTTGACTTTCTGCATTTGTTTCTATGAATTAGGTGAAACAGCTAATTCTCCCACTGTTGAAGGAGTGGCTTAGTATAGGAAAATCACCATGTTTATGGGGCGGGCTTGTTGTCTTTGGCTGTCTGGAGCTGAAGTCAGTTTGGACAAGGTTGTCCCAGGGCCTCTGCACAGGGGGCATCCATATGGGGTAGGAGGAGCTGGAGTGAGCATGAGCCAGGGTTTCCCATGGTGCTTTGTGCTGGAGTTACCCTGGTGTGATGGCTGGAGCTGGAGTAGACATGGGGGTCTACTGGGGTACTCTGCATTGATACCACCTTGCAGGACAGTCAGAGCTCAGGCAGGCATTGTCCAGGCCCCATTGGGGACATTGTCCTGGCAGAACTGCTAAAAAATGGGATGGGATCAGGCTATATATTCCCAGGCACTCTATGCCTAGGAAAATAGGCATACCTATACCTATGCCCTGGCTGGATGAGCTGGATCTGGAGCAAGAGCCAGTTCATGCCAGGGCTCCTGGACACTCTACATTGTAGCTACCCTGATGGAATGGCTGGAGCTGTAGTGGGTGCCAAAAACCTAGAGATAGCTGTAACTTCATGGTTTACAGATCACACTGTGCTGGGACTACTTTGGTAGGACAGCTAGAAGTGGGGCAATCATGGAGAATAAGCTGCCTTGGGAGATGTCTGGAGCTGGTAGAGGCTAGGGACCTAAACTTGCTGAATTGATCCTCATAAGCTACTTAGGAAACCTGGACTCTGCTACTATCTGTACAATCAAGGCAGAGAGGGAATATAAACCTTTGCTTGCCAATGCCCATGACTCTAGAGAGGTTGCAGCAGCTCTCCCATAATTTGGAAGATGCTCTGGGATTGGTAAATAAATTTCCTTTACTTATAATCTAGTTTTGCCTTTTAAACTGCTAGCAGTTTGGTTTTCTTGCTGTGCCCCAGGGCTGTACAACCCTCATTGATAACCCTCCCTGCTGTGGGTCCTAGCATCAGAGGGTAAAGTTTAATCTTTGCCATTATATCTCCATCTCTCCTACAGTTTGGCTCTTCTATTTTTTTGTGTTGAATCTATTTAATTAGCCCTTATTTCTTCTTCATAAAGAAGTGATCTATATGCAACTATAAATTCCGTGTGCCCATAGGAGGAGGTGAGTTAGATTCTTCTTATATCACTGTCTTGGACCACCTCCTCTGTCAAAACAGAAGATTTCCTGTTAGCATAAGAAAATCTATATGTAATTTTGAGGTCTTGCCATAAATTTACCACAAAAGTTATATTTTGCATAAACTTTGTATTTATGTTTTTAATTTTGTAGACATTTAAAGTGTCCAGAAATATGGGTCACAAGAGAACTTAAGAATTAAAATCTATTGTCCTAGAAAGACCATATGCGTGTCTGTGTGGTCTGCATACCACTGAGGAAAAGTACTATTGAAACTTCCTTAATAACCTACAATTTTTAACAGTTATTCTTTTTCTAATTTGAGATTTCCAATAAATGTAAGAATAGACAGTCACTGTATAGATCCTAAACATGCATCTGTAAACAGGAATTATGTGTGGCTTAAAATAATTGAACATTAAAACCTGGATAACAGTATCTAATAGGACAAGTAATGTGACAGATTATCTTTGTACTCTTGCTCTCATCACTGAAGTCTCCACCATTGAATACTTCTTTTCACCTTCTCTTTAAATTTCCAAGGAAGACGGAAGAAAGAAAAAAAAAAGAAAAAGAAAGAAAGAAAAGTTTACTGGAGAAGAACACTGATCCTTCATAAAAACTTAAACATCGACTTAATGTTTGAAATTTTGCAGCCTGCAATTTCCAATCAGATTGTTCATTACAGACTTGAAATAGCTTATTGCTTTTACTTACAGCAAAACACTTATTGACTACTTAACTGGATCCAAACATTCTGATAGACATTCAAACAACTGGGATGAAGACAAAATATCTAATGTTACAGAATCTGATAGTCTAGTTGGAAGGAGTAGATTTTAACAAATAAATCATCATTTATTTAGAGAGTAATAAGTAGTGAAGAAAATGTTTAAATCAGTTAAATGGAGAGAAGTATATTAGAAGCTAATTTCAATTGGCTGGTGGATAGTCTTTTTTTTGAAGAGATGTCTTCTAAAGCAAAGCCTGGAGAAACTAGTCATATGAAGCAACATGGCACTGCAGCCCATGAGAGGATCAGGGGCAAAGACCCAAATGCAAGAATGAAGTCAATGTGTTCTTGCAATGGAAATAAGCCAGAATGTTTGCAGTATGGTGAGCTGACAGCACGGGTACCAAATAGAAAAGATCCAAGATGAGAACATGGTTTCTATTTACTCAAAATCATCTTTAAATGCCTCCTAGGTGAAGTAGATCCTGTATAAGAATTATTTTATCAGAGTATACCTTATAATCTAGATCTCTGTGAGTGTTGTAATAGCTTAAATTTTGGGCCAACTAAGAAATTTTTAGAGTTGTTGCCTCCATTCTTATTTTCATAAAAAAAAACTTCATGTTTTGTCAAGATTTTCAGTACTCTAGAAGCTCCATGAGGCCTAAAATATGACACCAAAGTGCATGATGAAATTATTAAGGTAAATAATGTTTATGATCCTGATTATTTTTATCTTGATAAGGTCCTAATATTTCATTTTTGTTTTTGTTTCCCTTGTCTCCAGTAATATTGAGAGTAAGAAGTGGCAATGGCTGAGGTCAAAGAGGTTGCTGCCTGTGTTCTCTAGGATTTTGATAGTTTCCTGCCTCATAGGTCTTTCATTCATCATTCATTTTCAATTTATTTTTGCGTATGGTGTAATAAAATGGTCCAACTTCTTTCTGCATGTTTCTGTCCAGTGTTTCCAACACCATTTGTTGAAGAAACTATTATTTCCCCATTGAATATTCTTTCCTGCTATGTCAAGATTAGTTGACCATATAGTTGAGGGTCCATTTCTGGGTTTTCTATTCTTTTCCATACAATCCTTATCATTTTTGAAAACAGCTTTCAAGTTTGTATTAGTCTGTCTCACTTAGGATATGTAGAGTATTTTGTTTTCAGTGTAAACAGTTTATACAAATTTAATAGGCAAAAATAGCCACATTAAAATTATAGTGAATATTCACATATATTTCCCACTTGTATCATAAATTGATAACATTTTTATCCACTGAGGAGATATATTAAAATCCATAAATTTAAGTAGAAATATATGTATCAAACTATAAATTACAGAAGCCTGTATATGCCTTTAAATTTTTTAATACATTGAATAGTTGTAATGATTGTAAACTATTATAAATCCTATATTTAATGTTTTAAATTTAATTTTGTTTATGCAAATGAAATAATATAAATTAACAAATACTATAAAAGCAGAATTCACATTAAGAGCTATATTCTTAATATAGGCACAGTCTTTGACATTGTGGGATTTCTAGTAGATTCTTTTTTTCTTTTTTTTAAAGATTTTATTTTTATTTATTTGACAGACAAAGTTCACAAGTAGGCAGAGAAGCAGGCAGTGAGAGAGGAGGAAGCAGGCTCCCTGCTGAGCAGACAGCCAGATGTGGGGCTTGATCCCAGGACCCTGGGATCATGACCTGAGCCAAAGGCAGAAGCTTCAACCCACTGAGCTCCCCAAGCACCCCTTTCTAGTAGATTCTTACTAAATTATTCAGTTGAGAAAAAAATTAAGAAAAAGAATAATCACAAGTACAATGTCCACATGATATTGAGGCAAATCCTGGTGTCTTGTTGTTGGTTTTTAGTGTTTTACATTTCTGGGAGAAAAGAATAAGAAGTAGTTTAAAATTATTGGAAATCCTGCCTAGTGACCTAGCATCCTGGGGATTTACTGGAATTATTTTCCAGAGCTAGATAAACCCTATAAAGAAATTCAAAATGCAAACCTAGATCCAAGAGTTCACCACAAAACTACTAAATATGGCCTATTAGAACACACAGCCAGGGCACCTGGGTGGCTCAGTCAGTTAAACGGCTGCCTTTGGCTCAGATCATGAACCCAGATTCCTGGGATCCAGCCCAGCATTGGGCTCTCTGTTCAGTGGGAAGTCTGCTTCTCCCTCTCCCTCGGCCCCTCCCCTGTGCGTGCTCTCCCTCGCTCTCTCTCTCTCTCTCAATCTCTTTCTTTCTCTCTCTCTCTCAAATAAATAAATAAAATAAAATAAAAACTATAAAACAAACAACAACACACAGCCTACAGAATCAAGTGTGCTTAGATAGGCCACTCTAACCATAGCATTTATATATAAGTGAACAAATTTAATTTTCAAATTATTTTTTAAATTTTCAAGTGGATAATAGATGGAATTTACAAATACATATATTTAGTATGAATAGACACATTAACTGAAAAGAATTATTAGGAAACAGCATTTTATAAGCAGCTGAGTGCAAATGCTAGTCATTAGATGATTTCAATTAATCACACAGAATTCTTTGTTGCAGTTCTAGAGGGACCATTAAAAATGCTAATTGGGAAGCATCAGTATGAAATGAAAAAATAGATGAGGAGAACAAAACATCCCAGAAATATATTTTAGAACATGCATTAATGATTGCACTAATTTAATTTAGAACAAAAGCTATGGGGAACTTATACATATAGGAAAGAGTAATTTGTTGCACAAACAGGTTAGGCAAACACTGAGTATAAGTGAGTATTCTTCTATGAGATGCCATATCTTCCAGAAAAGGTAAAAATTATATTTATTTAATAACTTCTATAGCAATCCCATCTTATTTTCATAAAATGTTTTTTCAAAATATTTTATATACTACTGTTCTTTCAAAATGAATAGAAAAACACTTTTATTTATTTTTTTTTAAATTTTTTATTTTTTATAAACATATATTTTTTATATACATATATTTTTATCCCCAGGTCTGTGAATCACCAGGTTTACACACTTCACAGCACTCACCAAATCACATACCCTCCCCAATGTCCATAATCCCACCCCCTTCTCCCCAACCCCCTCCCCCCGGCAACCCTCAGTTTGTTTTGTGAGATTAAGAGTCATTTATGGTTTGTCTCCCTCCCAATCCCATCTTGTTTCATTTATTCTTCTACCCACTTAAGCCTCCATGTTGCATCACCACTTCCTCATATCAGGGAGATCATATGATAGTTGTCTTTCTCTGCTTGACTTATTTCGCTAAGCATGATACGCTCTAGTTCCATCCACGTTGTTGCAAATGGCAAGATTTCATTTCTTTTGATGGCTGCATAGTATTCCATTGTGTATATATACCACATCTTCTTGATCCATTCATCTGTTGATGGACATCTAGGTTCTTTCCATAGTTTGGCTATTGTGGACATTGCTGCTATAAACATTCAGGTGCATGTGTCCCTTTGGATCACTACATTTGTATCTTTAGGGTAAATACCCAATAGTGCAATTGCTGGGTCATAGGGCAGTTCTATTTTCAACATTTTGAGGAACCTCCATGCTGTTTTCCAGAGTGGCTGCACCAGCTTGCATTCCCACCAACAGTGTAGGAGGGTTCCCCTTTCTCCGCATCCTCGCCAGCATCTGTCATTTCCTGACTTGTTGATTTTAGCCATTCTGACTGGTGTGAGGTGATATCTCATTGTGGTTTTGATTTGTATTTCCCTGATGCCGAGTGATATGGAGCACTTTTTCATGTGTCTGTTCACCATCTGGATGTCTTCTTTTATTTTTAACTATACACAAGTGGATTGAAATGGAACTCAAGAAAAATATAAAGGTTTGCTTGGATTTTTTTTTATAGGTATATAATTTCATAAAGCCACTCCACCTTTGAATATAACTTATATCCTGGTCTAAAATGCATATCAAATTGCCAAGGGTATTTTATCTTAACATCATTAAAGTATGAAAAATGAATATTATAATAGAAGAACCAGTCTATTTTTTAGTATAATTCTGTGGAATAATACTATTATGTTAAGATGAAAATTCTGTAGGTTCTAGGATTTTATGCATAAGGTCCAAGAATAAGGTAATATAATAAAACACAGTCTTTTAGCATCTTTTTATGATTAAGTTCAAAGTCTTGGGTACTAAAGGGTTTAAAATTATTTTAAGTTCATTATAATAAAAGCTCACCCATGGATAATTTTCTCAAACACCTTAGGGAAGAAGTAAGAAAACAGGGGGTTTTATCCAATCTTGAAAATTATTCTTTTTGAATAAAAATATGTAACAACTAATGCTTAACATCTGCACATATAATTTCTCTTCCAAAAAATTTATTATTTTGTGCATAACCATTATGAAAAAAGCAGGGTCTTTTTACCTTTAAAAAAATTTTTATAGAATCACTAGGCATGGCTTTTAGTGACTTTTTTATTTCCAGAAGTCCTAGTGGAATATTTTTCTTTCCCATTTATTACTATAATTAATAATATTTGAAGTCTTTATAAAGTATTTCTTCAGGGAAATATAAAATGTGTTAGTATTTTTCAAATCTACTCCTTGAAGCAGAAATATTTCCTTAATAATTTAAAAAATTAATCATATACAACTTACCCTTTATTCAAGGTCAGTAGGATGATTTGGTGTTAAAAAAACAGGATTAGAATCAAGATTTTCCCGTGAAGTGTCTCTTCATAATGTGTACAACTGCATTACTTTTTCCTCTCATTGAACCCTATAAAGGAGTGTAGGAAATCTTGTGAAACAAAGAACTGGCATTATAATATTGTGATCTTGAAAGCATTATTTTATCCTCTTGGTAAAGGAAAATAAAATCAAACTCTTGTCACATCTTATAGGGTCATTACAAATACAGAAGTAAAATGAACTGAAAACCCTAAGTATATTTATTAAAAATGTTGTAGTATCTATCCCTACTGTCAATGAGCAGTCAGGCTTTGAATTGGAAACAGAATCTAGCAAGAAGGACTGGAGGCAGACACAAAGAACCACTTTCCTTTCCTATGTCCTATTTCCACTAAATCAGGCATTTCTGGTAACACCAAGAGAACAAGGACAATCACTGCAGAGATCATTCTTTGTTACCTCTGTTACCTTTATTACTGGCATGAACACTGGAGCTGAATTTGTGGGAAGGCAAAGGAAATATTGGTTCTTAAACTTAATCATGCCCAGATAAAAAGCAACTAGAGGCTAGATCTAACCTTTAGGTTGATAAATCTAGGCTGAGAAGCATGAGCAATTGTTCATAATTGCCAACCATAATTCACAAATGATATATTCAAATAATTCTATGTCTATTTTGCCTTTAGCAAATTATAAATGGCCCCATAGAAATTTTTTCATTGAAATTTCTCAAGTTACTTGATTATGCAACCTAAATTGACAAAAAAAAAAATTCAGGCAAGTATGTTTAATTTATTATAGCAGCATTTAAGAATTTAAAGTGCTAGTGAAAGCTGAAACAGTTTTAATTAAAATGACTTTATATTAACTTACATGGAAACAACGTATAAGTAATAGAATAAGTTAAAAATACAGAATTCTATTGCATCAAAGCTGCTGCTCCTATCACAAGTTCTGGCAAATGTATAGTTCTCAGAAGTAAATTTTACGATTGAAAATCAAGAGGAGGGTTTCTTCAGTCAGTTAAGAGACCAACTCCTGATTTGGGCTCAGGTCTTGATCTCAGGGTTGTGAGATCAGCCTCCTTTTGGGCTCTGAGCTGAGTGTGGAGCCTGCTTGAAATTCTCTCTTTTCTCCTTCTAGCTGTCCCCACAACCTACTATTTCACTCTCTCTCAATAAATAAATAAATAAATAAATACCTCAAGGGAATAATTATATTTTTATATTCACCATAATCAACAGGAGTTTAAACAAATAAATGTAATAAGAGAATGGCTTGTGAAATTTTAAGTGCAATGAAACAGTGAAATACATTGCCCCAAACAAGACAACGAAAAGTAAATTAGAGTGCTCCTCTGGTAATCACAAAGTTTCAAAGTACCATTATTTTCAAAGTGTTCTTGTCAGCTAAATAATATGCTTGTCTTGTCATTGTTGAATGAAAAGTCCATGTTCCCCCTTTCTCTCTTATCCAATTATTATGTTTTCAGAGATTAGAATCATGTGGATTTCATATTATAATATCAGAATGAAATAGCATTTGCATTTCTAAATTTGCCCTCTCAAAGTTTGAGCAGCTGATCACCATTTAACAAAGCATGCATCGTCCCTGATTATTTCACTATAAATCTAATGCCAGGCAAACAGATGTATGGGGCTGCTTTGTCACATAATCAGACTTTTTTTTTTTTTTTACAGAAAAGTGTACATACATTTTATAACAGATGTCCTACATAAATAGTTTGGTTTGTACATAGGACTTGCCTTAACAGCAGCATTTGCATTTTTTTCTATATACTTAAATCAACAAAAGTAATAACTGAAAACAAGTTTTACTCATGCATGGAAGTAGAGAAAGAGCTATTGACCTTATAGAATTGCAGTGTCTAGACAATGTCATATCTTTGAAAATGAATTTACTATATTACAAATTATACTTAATATTTAAAGCATGTTATCTGATATGCTGATTCAGTAGGCAAAAATATGTTGCTTGAAATTTCTTCCTATAGCTCTTAAAATAATTGAGACAATGTACACACACACACATACAAACACACATACATACATAGAATTGAGTATACTTTATAATCCCAAAGAACTAGGAACAATTTATTTACCTTCTATGGGTTTATTACCTTCTATGGGTTTTTTTGCATGTGTGTGTGTGGTTAGCATTTTTTAGCAACAAAATATATAAACATTGCCCATATATGGCTATTCCTCAATCAAGAATAAATGAGTGATTTTGACTTATACATCTTCTATAACTTCTATAACAAGTCAAACAGAGAAGTCATTACAACTTTGTGCTAATGATTCTAACACATTTTTGAAGTTTCAGAACAAAAAAAAAATCTGAACCCATGTCCTCCAAGAAATTTAACATTAAAGTTTAGGACTTTATATTGTACAGGTTATTTACATCTCCACATTTTAATATGTTTAATTCAGATGTTCAGCGTTAGTGGGCCTTTTTAAGTCTTTATTCTTGTATCTATTTTATTTCAATATTCTTTGACATGATTTATTTTTTACTTGTCTTTTTGCTTGGTTTAGTTTTTTTTTTTTTAATTAGTTTTAAATAAAATGGAGAAAAATATACTCATACTCTGATTATCCATGCTGGGCAATTTTCCTCCCTTTTTAGCCCCTCAAAAGACCTTCAAACATATCTGAAAGCCTGACACCTAAATGCAAAGCACATAATTTTCTGCCCAATTTCAGGTTTAAATTATTTCCTGTAAATATAATCAACCTCCTCTAAGGTTAATTCAGAACAGCTAAAGAATTTTTTTTTTCATATTCAGAGCTACCATTTTAGTATTAAAAATAAAAAATATTACCAATTTACACAATTACTTTATACCAATCTATACCTAACTACACTTTCACTTATAACCCCTATGACTTGAGTAGATAACTATATCCAGGGAAATAGAGGTAAATCCATGCATTCCATCCAACTTAAGGTGTCCTTAAACTGCTTTCCAGTGACTAAACAAACTTGGAAATGTGGAAATTCAAACACTTGGGTGCTAAAGACCACCCTGCTCAAGAATGTTTGAGTCAACCAGGAAATCAGAGAATAAATTAAACAATTCATTAAAACCAATGAGAATGAAGACACAAGGAACCAAAACTACGAGATACAGCAAAGATGGTCTTAAGGGGGAAATATATAATCATTCAAGCCTCACTCAAAAAAATAGAAAAATCCGAAATACACAAACTGTCTTTACACCTCAAAGAACTGCAGAATCCACAACAAATTAAACTTAACCCATGCACAAGAAGGGAAATAATTAAGATTAGAGCAGAGATCAATGAATTAGAAACCAGAAATACAGTAGAACACATCAACAAAACTAGAATCTGGTTCTTTGAAAGAATTAATATTGATAAACCACTGGCCAGAATTATCCAAAAGAAAAGATAAAGGACCCAAATTAATAAAATGAGGGTGCCTGGGTGGCTCAATTGTTAAATATCTGCCTTTGGCTCAGGTCATGATCCCAGAGTCCTGGGATTGAGTCCCGTGTCAGGCTCCCTGCTGCCTTTCTCTTTCTGCCTTTCTCTCTGTCAAATAAGTAAATAAAATCTTTAAAAAATAAAAATAAAAATGAAATTATGAAAGGGGAAATACCACAACTAACACCAAAGAAATAGAAACAATAATTATAAATTATTATCAGTAACTATATGCCAATAAATTAAGCGACCTGGAAGAAATGGATGCCTTTCTGGAAACCCATAAATTACCAAGACTGAAACAGGAAGAAATTGACAGCCTGAATAGACCAAACACCAGTAACAAGATTGAAGAAGTGATCAAAAACGTACCAAAAAACAAGATTCCAGCACTTTATGGAGTCCCTCGGGAATTCTACCAAACATTCAAAGAAATAATACCTATAATCCTAAAGCTATTTCAAAAAATAGAAACAGAAGAGAAGTTTCCATTCTTAATCTATGAGGTCAGCATTACCATGATCCCCAAACCAGGCAAAGACTATCAAAAAGGAGAATTTCAGACCAATATCCCTGATGAATATGGATGCCAAAATTCTCAAAAAAGATCCTAGCTAATAGGATCCAACAGTAGGTTAAGAGAATTATCCACCATGACCAGTTGGGATTTACCCCCGGGATGCAAAAGAGGTTTAACATTCATAAATTAATCAATGTGATAGAATACATTAATAAGAGAAGCGAGAAGAACCATTTTGTCCTCTCAACTGATGCAGAAAAAGCATTTGACAAAATACAGCATCCTT
Source organism: Mustela lutreola (assembly GCF_030435805.1). Classification (NCBI taxonomy): domain Eukaryota; kingdom Metazoa; phylum Chordata; class Mammalia; order Carnivora; family Mustelidae; genus Mustela; species Mustela lutreola. Next base: position 111,121,372 of record NC_081295.1, read on the forward strand.
TCCTGATTAAACTTTTTAGAGTATAGGGATAGAGGGAAGATGCCTCAATTTCATAGAAACCATCTGTGAGAAGCCCATAGCAAACATTTCTGATTTAGTTTGGAACATCATAATTTCTAGATATTTCTTCATTCCTTCTAGGTTGTCTAATTTGTTGGCATGTAATTATAATTCTCTATTTCTGTGGTGTCATTTGTTATTTTTTCTGTTTTTATTTATTTATTTTGACCCTGAGATCATGACCTGAGCCAAAGGCAGAGGCTTTAACCCACTGAGCCACCCAGGTGCCCTACATCTTTTTATCCTTAACTTTGTTACTTATATTTATGGCCTTTTCTTTTCCATTTAAAAAAGTCCTTTTAAGACTTCTTATAAGGCTAGTTTAGTGGTGATACATTCTTTTAAATTTAGCTTTCTCTGGGAAACTATCCCTCCTTCAATGTTGAATGATAACCTTGCTAGGTAGAATATAACTGGTTGTAGATTTTTTTGTTTTTTTTGGGGGGGGCGGTTTTGTTTGTTTGTTTTGTTTCGTTTTTCCTTTCAGCTCTTTGACTATATCATGCCAATCTCCTCTAGCCTGCAAAGTTTCTTCTGAAAATCAACTGAATGCCTTATGGGATTTCCTCTATATATTTATATATTTTATATATAAATATATTTATATATTTTGCTTCTTGCTGTTTTTAAAGTTTTGTATTTTTTTTTCTCCAAGTTTTTATTTAAATTCCACTTTGTTAGTATATGGCATAATATTACTTTCAGTTGTAGAATTTTGTGATTCAATATTTACATACAACACCCAATGCTCATCACAACAAATACACTCCTTAATCCCCATATCTATTTAACCCATTCCCTCTACCCACCCCCCTTCTGGAGGTAACTATCAGTTTGTTCTCTATAGTTAAGAGTCTGTTTCTTGGTTTGCCTCCCTCTCTCTTATATTTTAATCTTTTCATTGAAGTTCTTACTTAGTTCTTCACTCTTCTTTCCAGGCCAGTGAGCATTTTTAGGATCATCCCTTTAAAATCTTTATCAAGGATATTGCTTATCTCTATTTCATTTTGTTCTTTTTCTAGATTTCTGTGTTGTCTTCAATCTTGTTCTTTCATTTGGAACATATCTTTTTGTCTCCTCATTTTCTTCCTGTGATTGTTTCTATGAATTATGAGGAATAGCTACTTCTCCTAAACTTCAATAAATAATCTTATGTATGGTTGTTCCCTGTGTAGTCTATATGGGTCTGGTGACCTAGCCAACTGAAGCTGTGGCTGGGGTCCTGGGATACTCTGTGCTGGGGCGCTACTGGTGGGATAGCCAGAACTGAAGTACTCACGGCCTGGGGTAGTCCTGGGATTCTTCACACAGAGTACCCTAGCAAAATAGCTAAAGTTGAAATGGGTCCAATCCAGAGGGTGCCAGGGCTCTTTGCACCGAGGGTACACTGGCAGAAGAGCTAAAGATGAAGTAGGCACGGGCTGGGGCAGTCCCTGGGCTCTCTGCATAGCAAGCATCATAGCAAGCATCTCTGCATAGCAAGCATCATAGCAAGCATCTCTGCATAGCAGCTGAAGCTGAAGCAGGCTTTCAAGCAAGGGTGTCCTTGGGCTCTCTATACAGAAGGTGCTCTGGGAGGACCTCTAAAGTTGAAGTGGAGGCAAGCTGATATGTCCTACAGTGCTTAGCACAGACGGTGCCATGGTGGTGTGGCTGGAGTCTAAGGCTGGGTGAATGACAGGGTGTCAAGGGTTGTTCCATACATGGGTTCTCAGGCAGGGCAGCTGAAAGTAAAGCAGACATGGGTTGGGGTTCTTGGGGTTCTCTGTGCAGGGGACACCGTAGTGAGGTGGTTGGAGCTGAAGCAAGAATGAAACACAATGTCCCAAAGTGATCTCAGGTGGTAGTGCCCTAGAAAGCCAACTAGAGCTAAAGTGGTATAGGCCTAAATTGTCCCCGGGTGCTTTCAGTCTGTCTTCTTGTTGAGATTTTTGGAGCTGCTAACAGTGTCCCAATTGCAAATGCTGGGACCACCTTGATGGAAAGGCTGGGGCAGGTTTGGGCTAGAGCCTTGGCGTTCACTGAGACAGTAAGGCAACTAGGGTACCCTGACCCTGCTCTCATTTGTGCTGTCAAGGTAGAAGGAGAATGTACCATGGCACTTACCAGACCCTCAAGCATGGAAAGAATTCTAGCAGCCTCCTCACCATTTGTCAGGATTATACAACTGTTTCTTTTTTTATGTTTCAATGGCTTTTTAAAACCATGTTTTGTTGTTTTGTTTTTCTGCTCCCCAAGGCAGATGCATCTGCTCATGTTTCCTTAGTACAATTAGTTAGTACTAATTAGTTAGTACTATTGTTAGTTCCTTAGTACTATTCCACTACAGTTCACAGCCTCAGGAGTGGGGATTCCCTTCATTATCATGTCTCTATTTTTCTTGCTTTTCTGTATGCGGTCCATCTTTTGTTGTGTAAAATCTTTTCAGTCAGTCCTCAGTTCTTTTTCTGGAGGAATTGCTCTAAAAATAAGTGTAGATTTGGTGTGTCTGTGAAGATGAGTTCAGGGTCTTCCTATATCACTACCTTGGACTGGAACACTGCATCACACATTTTTTAGTTTTTACATGAGGAAGAATTCTCTAATTCCTGTCATTTAAGAAATACAGGGTTTTTTTGTGGGGTGTGGGGGTGCCTGGGTGGCTCAGTTAAATGGCTGCCTTTGGCTCAGGTCATGATCCCAGGGTACTGGGATTAAGTCCACATTGGGCTCCTTTTACAGCGGGGAGCCTGCTTCTCTCTCTGCCTCTGCCTGGCCTCTCTGCCTTCTTGTGATCTCTCTCTCTCTCTGACAAATAAATAAATAAATAAATAAATAAATAAATAAAAAGAAAGAAATACAGGATTTTTTTTTAACATCAGATTTTCTTTTGTAAAATTTTGTTATTTCCATATCTCAAGTAGGGAATAAGTTTTAATTTGGATATTCTACTTTTCTTTGCCTTCATTTAACTTTCATTTTGTTGCCTTCTACCCTGTTAATCTCATGTTATTCTCTTAATTTTTAAAACTTTTTTGCTTATAGTTTTTGAAGTGAAATACACAGCAAAATGGACCCATTATAAGGCCTCAATTCTATGTGTATTGATGCCTAAATAAACCAGTGTAACCACTACTCATCTAAGATATTAAATAGTAACATTACTCTTGAAAGTTTCCTATTCTAGTCAATCATCACCCAACAAAGGCAACTAGCTACTGTTCTGAATTCTATGTCTATGGATTAATTTTGCTTGTTCCAAAGCTTCATATGAATGGAATCATACAATATTTATGGTGTCTGACTTTTTTCTCCCAATATACTGTATTTGAAGTCTATCCATATTGTGGAATACATCACTAGTTCATTCCTTTATATTGTTTTATAGAAGTCCATTGTATGAATATACTTTAGTTTGCTTATCTATTCTCCTTTTCATAGATATGAGTTGTTTCCAATTTGGGCTAGTGACAATAAAATTTTTGTAAATATTTCCATAGAAGTAATTTTGAGGATATTCATATTTCTCTCTCTTGAAATTCCTTTTGAGTAAATAACAAAGATTGAAATTGGGTTAATGATACCTAACAGTAGATAAAAGATGGCATATTATCACTTTATTAGAAACTACAACTTGCTCCAAAGTGGTTGTACCATTTTATCTTTCCATAAACAATGTATGAAAGCACTAGGTGCTGCATATCTTTACCCATATTTGGTATGGTTTATCTTCATTTTAGCCATTCTAATGAATCTGTAGTTTTCTCTCACTGGAGTTTTAATTTTAATTTCCTTGATGACTAACAGTGTCAAGCATATTTTCACATGCTTATGGTCCATTTCAATATTTTTCTCTTGAGAACTGTCTAATTGTTGTGCCTATTATAGATATGTAAGATTGTAAGATTTATTTATAAAATTAATAATAATTTAAGATATAAGTTATTTGTCAGATACATATACTGAAAACATATGCAGCCTTTTAATTTTTTTAACAATGTCTTTCAAAATCTAAAGATATGTAACATGAGTATTGAAATTTACTTTATTTTTATTCTTTACTCTCTTAATGTGATAAATTTGTTTTCAAATGTTAAATAGATTATGCATTCTTGGGGTAAACCCCACTTGATCAATATATAGTTTGTGATAACTTTATTGAAATGTTAATTTGGCTACTTCACAGTCTAAATTTTTAGTCAAACAATAATCTAGGTGTTGCTATGAATGTATTTTATAAGTAAAATTCTGATAATCAGTTGACATTAAAAGTGAGGGGGATTTTGTTGAATACAATTTTCCCTTGCTGGTACTGACTGAACCCATTAGGAGACCTTAAAATCCGAGTTGACATTTCCTATGAAGAGAAAAGAAATTCTGTAGATGCTACTTTAGCCTATGCCCAGGATATTGCATCCTGCTCATTATCTTCTCTGCCTTCCTGACTGCTGCTGAATTTTTTATTTACTTAGCTGGCTCCAACAAATCATGTAAACTAATTACTTTTAATACCAATATCTATTATCTTTCTATCCAGCAATCTATCATTTATCATCTATCTAATATCCTATTGGTTCTTTTCCTCTGGTTGAACTCTGGTTGATACAAATGTGTACTTTATATGTTACTAAACTGAATATGCTATTATCTTGTATAGGATTTTTGCATTTATTTTCATGAGTTACTAGTCTTTAATTTTCTTGTGTTAACTTTGTCAAAGTTTAGTATACAGTTTATGCTGCCACCTTATAATTCTAAAAGAGGTTTTGAAAAATTGCTTTATTTCTCACTTGAACATTCTATAGTATTCTTGAGTAAAAAAAAAAAAAAAAATTGTTCCAGAATTTTCTATGTAAAAAAAAAGGTTATGACAAATTTAAGTGCTTTTTAAGATACAGATAGAGCTTTTCAGATTTTCTATTATCCCTTGTATAACTTATGATAAGTTAAATGTTGCAATAAATTTGTCCATTTTATCAAAGTTGTCACATGTATTAACATACACTTTCTCACATCTTTATTATTACTGTAATGCCTGTAGAAACTGAAGTGATGTGTCTTTTTTTTTCCCTTGATCAAACTCAGTAGGTGTTTGTCAAATTATTTTTTAAGATTTTATTTATTTATTTATTTACACACTTAGAGTGTGAGCACAAGTACGGGGGAGTGGCAGAGAGAGAGGGAGAGTTAGGCTGCCCCCTGAGCAGGGAACCAGATATGTGTCTCAATCCCGGATGCTGGGATCATGACCTGAACTGAAAGCAGATGCTTAACTGACTAAGCCACAAAGAGATCCCTGTCAAATTTTAATATTTTAATTTAATTTAATTTTAAAAATTTATTTATTTGTCAGAGAGGGAGTGCACAGCAAGGGGAGTGGCAGGCAGAGAGAGAAGCAAGCTCCCTACTGAGCAGGACCCCAAAGTTGGACTCCATTCCAGGGCCCTAGGATCATGTTCTGAGCCAAAGGCAGGCACTTAACTGACTGAGCCAACCACATGTCTATTAATAATTTTTTTAAAGTATCAAGATTGGGCTTTTATTTTTTTATCATTTTTATTTTTTTTTAAAGATTTTATTTATTTATTTGACAGAGAGAAACCACAAGTAGTTGGAGAGGCAGGCAGAGAGAGAGAGGGAAGCAGGCTCCCTGCTGAGCAGAGAGCCCGATGCAGGACTCGATCCCAGGACCCTGAGATCATGACCTGAGCCGAAGGCAGCGGCTTAACCCACTGAGCCACCCAGGCGCCCAAGTTTGGGCTTTTAAATTTTCTTTATTGTTTTTCTTTTTGTTTTTTTTTTTTCTTATTTATAATCCTTTAGTTTATTTTTTTTCCTTTTTTAAAATTTTTTTGGATCAATGACTGTAAGACTTAACTAATATAAATATTTAAAACTATAAATTATATAGTAAGTGCTACTTTATTACTTCCCATAAATTCTGGTATATCATTTTCAATATAATTCAATTCAAAATATTTTGCAATTTCCACTCTGATTTCTTCTTTAATGTATCAATTATGTAAAAGTATATTTGAAAAGAGTATCCACAATTGTTGGATGGAGTGGTCTATAAATCTTAAGTAAAGTTGGGCGCCTGGGTGGCTCAGTGGGTTAAGCCGCTGCCTTCAGCTCAGGTCATGATCTCAGGGTCCTGGGATCGAGTCCCGCATCGGGCTCTCTGCTCAGCAGGGAGCCTGCTTCCCTCTCTCTCTCTGCCTGCCTCTCTGTCTACTTGTGATCTCTCTCTGTCAAATAAATAAATAAAATCTTTAAAAAAAAAAAAAAAAAAAAAAAAAAAAAAATCTTAAGTAAAGTTGTTTGAGAATACCATCCAAATGTGTTTTATTTTTACTGACTTATCTCTTTTATTTTTGTTTTCTTCATTTCTCAGGGAGAGATTTGAAGATTTCCTACTACAAGTGTACATTTCTAAATGTCTTACTTTATTTCTACCTATGTTTGCATTTTTAGTTAGTAAATTCTGTTATAAGTTTTGTAGAGCTTTATAATTTTATATCTTCATGATAAAATGCCTCCTTTGTCATCATAAAGATCCCTTTTTATATCTGATAGTACTCCTTGTCTTAAAGGCTTTAAGGCTTTACTCCTTGTCTTTAAGGTTTTTTTTTTAATCAACTTTAATTGATCTTAATAGAGTTATTCAGCTTTCTTATGTTTACTTATGTTTGTATAGGATATCTTGTTTATATTCTTTTGTTTTCAACCAATATCTGCCTTTATATTTAATGTCAACTTCTTATATAGAACATAGTTAGGTGTTGCTTTTCTAGACTATCTGATAAAACACCTTCTAATTAAAGACTTTAGTTCATTTACTTTAATTTATTGATGTGATTGGTATAAAGAAGGTATTTTATGATACATTTACTTTCCTCAATTTTCCTTTTAATTATATTTCTTTATATTCTTTTTTCAGCTTAGCTCTTCAAACACAGGTCTGTATTCTCCCTTTTAATACTGGGCATTAAATAACCTGATATTTTTGTTAGGCTTATAAATATCATTCAAAAAATTAAACTATTACAGAGAATCTTTTTAATTACTATTTCCCTTCAATTACTTTATATCTGAAGATACAAGAACAAAGGGAAAAAAGAAAATATAAAACATAGATGATAAAAGGACATTTCATATACAGTTTAATATGAATAGCATCCAAGAGAAGACAAATACTATTGCCAATTTATAATAATTAAAAAATAGTTAGATTAATCAGATATTCATGTTGCCCTTATTCAGAATAAAATAACATTTCCCCATGTGTTCCAGTTGGTTATTTGTGTGCTGTCTCTGCTGCTGTTATCCTTTCTTCATTTTATAGTTGGTCAAGACTGGTGCTAAGTATGCATTTTCCCATAGGCAAATGCTGGATAGTTTCATTCTTAGCTTTTATAGAACTCCATGGCCTATGAGTAGTTGTTCTCCAGAAATTATTAGGACACACTGATTTAATTGATCTTTATGTGCCCCTTTTTTATTTTTGTATTTAAGACCTCTTCTGTGTTTTTTCTTTGTGATCAACCCAAGGAAGCAAATTGAAAGTGAGCATGATGATATCAAAGAATACATTTTCAAGAATAATTAAAAATAGTTATTATACAAACAAACAATATATGTCAGAGATTTTTTTAACTCATTAATTTAGGAAACAAGGTGATAAACTGATTCAGAGGACATTTGAAAAACTGAGAACTGTTGTGCACTGAACAAAAAATGTTGGATTTTCAGGCTATGTACAATCCTGGGTAACACCCTAAAGGGCCATAAACCATATCCTTTGATTATAGTTTCAACCCCACAGGAATTGTTTGCTTCTGTAAGGTAACATGTAACATTAAAAAATGTGGACTCTGATAATAATAAAGAACATGTCAAAAAAAAGATTCATTACACTAAATATTTCAATAATTCTTGGATATGATCATTAACAATGCTCCAATATAATATTGAAAACATGTATAATCACATTTCTATCTTATTTCTAAGTTTTTCATATTTTTTCTTAGTAGCCATGATGCCACAGTCTATGTTATGAAGACTAAATAATATGTGAAATGTTTTTGTATCATAAGGCTCAAAATTGCAAAATGCTGTTTTTGTAGGTTATTACTATAAATACACAATATGCCAAAAGCAAGCTGGACATAAAAGAGTCAAGTTAGAGTTAATCTGTCAATATATTTTTTTCTGAGATCCTAAAACAGAGGGATTGATATCCTTGATAACAGGATGGTAACTGGGACATCATATGCACAAAACATTACAGGAACCATAAATCTTTTTACTACTCTTTAGAGAGATGGTGCAAAGTAAAATTGTTTTATCTTCATTGTGACCCATCCTGAAAATGATGCTCAGGAAAAACTGAATTTCCTACTTTATTAGTTCAAAAAATAATATGTTGAGCCTTAACAACAGACCCTGTGTGTCCTATTGTGGGGACAAAGGGAAATAAGATGCCCCCTCTCTCTGTAATCTTTGGTAAAACGTCTATAGAGATCCTCTGCTCAGTATTTAGTTGGATTTTTTTTTTTTTTTTTTTTACTATTGAGTTATATGGGTTTTTCACATATTTTGGATGTCAACTTTTTATCAGATATATCAATTGCAAGTATTTTCTCCTATTCAATATTTTTTCTTTTTATTTTATTGTTTTATTTGTTTTTTTTTAAGAGATGTTATTTATTTATTTGACAGAGATCACAAGTAGGCAGAGAGGCAGACTGAGAGTGGGGAGGATGCAGGCTCCCTGCTGAGCAGAGAGCCTGATGTGGGGCTCGATCCCAGGACCCTGAGATCATGACCTGAGCTGAAGGCAGAGGCTTAACCCACTGAGCCACCCAGGTGCCCCTATTGTTTTATTTGTTGTTCAGATTTTTTTCTTTGTTAATTTTTTTGAAGTTCCACTGGTTTATTTTTGCTCTTGTTGCCTTTGATTTTGGTGTCAAATCCAAAAAATCACTGCGAAGACCAATGTCAAGGAGTTTATCACCAATGTTTTCTTCTAGGAGTTTTAGAGTTCAGGTTTTACATTCAAGCCATGAATCCATTTGAGGTTAACTTTTGTATATGGTGTTCAATAATGATCCAGTTTTATTCTTTTGCATGTGACTGTTCAGCTTTCCCAACATTATTTATTGAAGAGACTGTCTTATTCCCAGTATATATTCTTGCCTACTTTGTTATACAATTAATCAATAAGATATGCATAGTTGGTTTTTTTTGGGGGGGGGGGGGCGGATAAGGCTATTTTATTCCACTGAACTGTGTGTCTGCTTTCCTACAAGTACTCCTTAAGAAACTGTACCTTTGACGTATAGTTTGAAATCAGGAAGCATGATACCTTTAGCTTTGTTCTTCTTTCCCAAGATTTTTTTTTTATTATTCCAGGTCTTTTATGCTCCCATATACATTTTAAGATTGTTCTACTTCTGTGAAAAATGCCATTGGAATTTTGAAAGGGAGTGCATTAAATATGTAGACTTTTTGGGGGTAGTATGGATATTTTGACAATGTTCTTAAAATTTATGAGAATAGACAATCTTTTTACTTGTTTGAGTGTTTTTCAATTTCTTTCATCAGTGTTTTTCAAGGTACAGGTCTTTAACATCATTGGTTAATTTTTCCTAGGTTTTGGGTGTCTCAGCCTACTAAGCATCTGCCTTCAGCTCAGGTCATGATCCCAAAATCCTGGGATTGAGCCCCACATTGGACACCCTACTCAGTGTGGAGTCTGCTTCTCCCTCTCCCTCCCCTGCCATCATGTACTCTCTCTCTCTCTCCCTCTCTTTCTCTCTAGCTTTGCACTCTCTCAAATAAATAAATTTGAAAATTTTTTCCTAGGTTTCTTTTATTCATTTTGATGGAATTGAAATGGGATTATTTTCTTAATTTCTCTTCTTGCTACTTTGTTATTAGTGCATAAAATATAACAGATTTTTTAAAGATTTTATTTATTGACAGAGAACACAAGTAGGGGGAGCAGTAAGCAGAGGAAGAGGGAGAAGTAGGCTCCCTGCTGAGCAGGAAGCCCAATGTGGGGCTCGATCCCAGGATCCTGGGATCATGACCTGAGCCAAAGGCAACTGCCTAACTGACTGAGCCACCCAGGTGTCCCTATAACAGACTTTTATATGTTGATTTATATTCTCCAATATTATGAATTTGTTCATTTATTCTAAATTTATGGTGGAGACTTTAGTGTTTTCTGTATTTAATAACATGTTATCTGTGAATACTGACAATTTTACTAATTTCTTTCCAAATAAGGTGACCTTTATTTATTTTTCTTTTCTTTTTTTTTAAGATTTTATTTATTTATTTGACAGACTGAGATCACAAGCAGGCAGAGAGGCAGGCAGAGACAGAGAGAGAGAGAAGCAGGAGAAGCAGGCTCCCTGCTAAGCAGAAAGCCCAATGCAGGGCTCAATCCCAGAACCCTGAGATCATGACCTGAGCTGAAGGCAGAGGCTTAACCCACTGAGCCACCCAGGAGTCCCCTTTATTTATTTTTCTTGTCTTATTGCTCTGGCTAATACAGCCAATGTATTGTTGAATAAAAGTGAAAAGAGTTGGCTGCCTTGTCTTGTTTCTGCTGAGTATTATATTAGCTTTGTGCTTGTTATATATGCTCTTTCTTATGTTGAGGTACTTTCCTGCTATACTAACTTTTTGTGAGTTTATAACATAAATGAATGTTAAATTTAATTCAATGCTTTACTGTATCTACTTTGATAATAGTGATTTTTATTCTTCATTTTATTAATGTAATACACACTGTGTATTACATTAACTTATTCACAGATGTTTAACCACACTTACATCCCTGAAATAGATCCAACTTGATCATGTCATATGATCCTTTTAATATAATGTTAAATTCAGCTTGCTAATGTTTTGCTGAGAATTTTGTATCTATCTTAACCAGGGATATCAGCCTGTAATTTTCTTTTTTTTTGCATTCTTGTCTAGCTTTGGTATCAGTGTATGCTGACCATACAAGAGGAATTAGGAAGTGATCCTTCCTCTTCTATTTTTTGAAAGAGATTGAAAAAGATTGGCGGCATTAGTTCTTCTTTAACTGTTCATTAGAATTCATTAGTGAAGTTGTGGGGTGGTGGATTTTTATTGTGGAGAGGTTTATGATTACTGATTCAATAATTTTACTGGTAATTTATCTATTTGAATTTTCTATTTCTTCATGATTCAGTCTTGGTTGTATGTGTCTAGGATTTATTCATTCATTCTAGGTTTTGCAATTTTTGGTGTATACTTTATCACAGTATTTTCTTTTGATTTTTGCATTTATGTTGTATCAGTTGGAGCATCACCTCTTTCTTTTCTAATTTTGAGTCCTATTTTTTTCTAACTGAGTATAGTTAAAGGTATCATTTTTAAAATCTTTTCAAAAAATTAGTTTTTAGATTTTTTTATCTTTGCTAGTATCTTTTAGTCTCTATTTCACTTATTTCCACTATTATTATTATATTTCCTTCCTTCCACTAAGTTTGAGTTTCACATTTTTTTTTTTTTTTTTTGTAGTTCCTTCAAACTACTTTCATCTGTCTGGTAATTATTTTTAATTGGATATTGGACATTGTGTATTATACATTGTACAGACCTTGACTTTGAAATGTATTGATTTATATTTTAATAGGGCACTAAATTTCTCTTTGGTCAGCTTTAAGGTTTTCATGTTATTTTTTTATTTTTTAAAGAATTTATTTATTTTAATTAACATATAACATATCATTTCATGTGTACAGGTTTGCAATTGATCAGTCTTACATAATATCCAGTGCTAATTACAATATATAACCTCCCCAAAGTCCCTCACCCAACCACCCCACCCCTCCCCCTTCCTCCGCTCCAGCAACCCTCAGTATGTTTTCTATGATTAAGAGTCTCTTATGGTTTGTCTCCCTCTCTGGTTTCATCTTGTTTCATTTTTTTTTTCCTTTCTTCTCCTATGATCCTCTGCCTTGTTTCTTAAATTCCCTGTATCAGTGAGATCATGTGATACTTGTGATGTTATATTTTAAAATATTTTATTTCTTTATTTGGCAGAAAAAGAGCACAAGCAGGGGGGATAGCAAGCAAGGGAGAGGGAGGAAAAGACCCAACCGAACAGGGTTCCCAGTGTGGGGTTTGATCCCAGGACCCTGGAATTATGACCTGAACTGAAAGCAGGCACTTAACTGACTGAGCCACCCAAGCACCCCATAATGTTATTATTTTTTAAAGATAGTTCTGTAGAAATACCAAAACGTTAATCAATCTCTTTTACTTGGCAGGATGTTAACACTAAATTCTGTTTTCATTATAATAGACAGTGGCAAAGTATCTCTTCTCAGTATTTGACTCCTCCAGAGAGCATTTTTCACAGGCTACCTTGGAATTTCTCCCCTTTTGTTCTTAGGGGGGAAAGGGTGAAAGAAGAAGGAGAGAGAGAAGCTTAAACAGGTTCCCTACCCAGCACAGAGCCTTTCACAGGGCTTGATCTCACAAACCTGAGATCATAACTTGAGCTAAAACCAAGAGGTGGACGCTTATGTGAAGCTCAGTGATCTGCAAAGAATTTGATTCGCAGCTTATATGCAGATATTGGAACTATCCAAGCTTTATATCTCTCCTTTCACTTCCTCCTCCTCTCTTAAAGTGTAGATACTCTGACAACCTTATGCTCCATCTCTGACCTTGGTCTAAAAATAATTTTGATTTATATTTGTGTTCTATTATTCTCCAGTCATTCCAATAGGCTGAAGAATGTCCTCTGATAAAAGCCAATTAAAATAAGACGTCATATAGTGCTCATTCCTTCTTTCAAGAATTGCATCTGTTCAAGTTTCTACCTACTTTTGTATACTCATCAGTGCTTTCAAACAAAAATTTGTACATTCTCCAGTGTTTATAGTTGTTATATAATACAAGCAGCTCTGATATTACTATAACTGGAAACTTTATTGATTTATTCATTTTACCTTTCTGTTTGCTTTGATTTATTTTAAATTTATTTTATTTCATTTTTTTTCAGTGTTCCAAAATTCATTGTTTATACACCACACACAGTGTTCCATGCAATATGTGCCCTCCTAAATACCCACCACCTGGCATACCCAACCCCCCCAGCCTCTCTCCCCTCCAAAACCCTCATTTGTTTCTTAAGAGTCCACAGTCTCTCATGGTTTGTCTCCCCCTCTGATTTCCCCCATCTCTTCATCTCCAAATGTCCTCCATGTTATTCCCTATGCTCCACAAGTAGGTGAAACCATGTGATAATTGACTCTCTCTGCTTGACTTATTTCACTTAACATAATCTCCTCCAATCCTCCATGTTGATACAAAAGTTGGGTATTCATCCTTTCTGATAGAGGCATTATATCCCATTGTATATATGGACCATATCTTCTTTATCCATTCATCCATTGAAGGGCTTCTTGGCTCTTTCCACAGTTTGGCAACTGTGGCCATTGCTGCTTTGAACATTGGGGTACAGATGGCCCCTTTTTTTACTACATATGTATCTTTGGGGTAAATACCCAGTATTAAAATTGCAGGGTCATAGTGTAGCTCTATTTTTAATTCCTTAAGGAATTTCCACAGTTTTTCAAAGTGGCTGCACCAACTTGCATTCCCATCAACAATGTAAAAGTGATTCCCTTTCTCCACAACCTCTACAACACTTTTTGCTTACTGTCTTGTTGATTTTGGCCATTCTGACTGGTATATGGTGGTATCTCAATGTGGTTTTGATTTGAATCTCCCTGATGGCTAATGATGATGAACATTTTTCATGTGTCTATTATCCATGGTTTATTTTAAATTAAATACATGTAACAATGGGGAAAGTAAGGGAATGGGTAGAGTAACAAAAAAAATTGCAGAACAAAATACTTAATATGTTTTTGGCTGAGGCATGGAGGATATGATGACCCTTCAGTCACAATTTCTTTAGGACAGTCTATTTTACTTTAAAGAATTTACATATGTATTAAATAAAACCCTCGTTTATTTTGAAATTGCATAACTTTGTGCCTGGATAAATGCAGTGTAGAATTAAGTCCAGGATGATAAAGTATCCCAGTGATGCATTGTAGAAATAACTCTGGTATTCATCGATAACACAATAAAACAATTGTGCAATCATTATGGATAAAAAAAAAAACTCATCCTAATATTAAAGAGTTATGGTAGTTAACCTTTCATTATTATTTGCTAAAGAATTATAGAATCTTACCCAAGTACTTTTGAATTGCTTGATAAGATATAAAGGTTATATATAATAGTGAATATTATCTCCATTTAAAAATATTTCTACTAAAGTGGACTGACTTTTTTCCCTATGTAAGAAAATAAGTAGGGCTTCTGAAAATTTAAAACAAACTATCCAACTACTTCATGTCTAATAGCCTAAACATATGACTTTCTATTATAGCAGTACAGTATGCAGCACAGGATAGTGATTAAAATTATGAACTTCGGAGCCAAAATCTATTGGCTTGAATCCTGATTCCACCACTTCCATAGAAGTGTGAGACTAAGCATATAAATTATCCTCCTTGTGTGTTGGTTTCCCATATATAAACTGGTGAGTACAATAATATCTACATCATAAGGTTGATGTGATACATAAATAATCATTTAGAATAATCAGTGGTACACAAAAAGTACTATACAAATATTGCAATCATAATTTTGTGAGATATTCCAAATGGTAACTAATTTCACTTCTCTTTTCCAAAGACTTAGAATGTCATGAGACATGTTATGGCCACTTACAGTCTCCAAGCTCTATTTGATAGTAAATTAGTAGTAAATATTTTCATAGCTCCTCAAAAAGTTTATCTTTGCTGAAGAAAATAATGGTTTATACATTTATTCTTTCAGTCAATATTTGTTGATTACTTATTCATAGAGAGCAAAAAAAAACAAAACAAAACAAAACTGGACCCCAAATATCTACCTCATGGATTTTGTATTATAATAGGAATCCAGAAAATAAATAAGATAGGCAAGTCATACAGCAATGTGTGCTAAAAAGTAAAAAAGAAGGGAAAGGTCAGAGGGAGTATTAGGAATGATAGTAATTACAATTTTAAAACAACAAAATTGATTAATCCATTTTACTAGAGATTTTATGTCATTTACATCCATTCTACTTTGTTATACATGGATTCATAAAGTAAGTTATTTTGTGAGTACCAGCACACTCCTTAAATCAATTCTGGGTGGTAATTAGTTACAAAGTCTGCAAATTGTTAGGTATATGATTTCTCTAGTTACTTAATTTCTCGAGGTTCAGTTTCTCCGTCTTCTAAATTAGGAACAAACCTACCATATACAGCTGTAACAACCAAATCAAAAAGAGAAAAATTGTTTGGAGACCTCTAGCAACATGGATAGCAATGCGTTTTGGAGAACCCCAACATTTACTCTTGAGAATGGCCTCCTTATTTATTTACCAAGCCCCTTATTTTTCATGAACTCTTTGACAGGAAATATTCTAAGTGCTCTAAAAATACTAACACGTTCAATCTTTATAATCTCTCAATTAAGCATTTGTTATTCATCCTCATTTTAGGGATGAGGAAACTAAGACACAGTAAAGTTAACTATCTTGTCCAAAGTGACAAGACTAGTAAGTGGGACAGAAACTATTCCATAGTAAATTTTCCTGAACTTTCTATTATTCTGAACAATTGGAGAGGGAAAAAAAAAAAAAAACAAAAACCTCCCTAGTTTTGGCAGACCAATTAGGAAAAGGCAACATGCCCTTCCTGCTGACAGTCCTGTGCGTGGGATGGAATCTATTGAATGGAGCTTAAATAGGATTTCAGTCCTCATCAATTTCTTCTTGATTTATGTATTCTGCCGGTCCTTAAGAAAATTTTACACAGTCCTGAGCCACCAGCGCACATCACCTGTATGTAATGATTTTTTTCTTGTGAGAGACCTGAATAGTATTATACTTGATCCCAAACAAAGTATACCAACTGTCAATACATCCCTATCATTTGTCACTTCTTACTTGGAACAAAAGATAAATTTGGACTTGAGGAAGAATGAATAATATTTGTGAGTTCTAAGCTTAAAGTTCCTTGTGTACAAGCATTTTTTGGCTTACCCTTTTAAATGTATCCCCCCTATTTAGTAAGAGGCATCCTCTTGTATTTAAGATCAAATAAAGTCAAGAGGGAGAGAAATTATATGTCTTTGTCTAAACAATGTCTACCAGGAATAGGCTTGGGGGAGAGTTGAACACCACGTAATCTCTTTTCCTATTCTGTTGAGGAGAATTTTTAATTTTTTTAAAGAGCTTATTTCTCCCCCTTCTAAACCAGAGGTCCTGGACCCTGTTTTTTCTTTCTTTTTTTTCTTTCTTTCTTTTTTTTTTAAATTACTGTACTTGTAGGATACTTTTCTTTGCTATGGTAAACACCAGAATATTTAAATGGAAATGCTGAAGATGTGGCCTAAGTGTGATTTTTTTTTTTATGTTTCTGTATAATCCAGTAATTCCACTACTGGATATTTACCCAAACAAA
This sequence comes from Mustela lutreola, assembly GCF_030435805.1. Classification (NCBI taxonomy): domain Eukaryota; kingdom Metazoa; phylum Chordata; class Mammalia; order Carnivora; family Mustelidae; genus Mustela; species Mustela lutreola. The sequence goes on from NC_081295.1 coordinate 111,137,979, forward strand.
TAAAAACACTAATTCAAAAAGATATATGCACCCCTATGTTTATTGCAGCATTATTTACAATAGTAAAGATATGGAAGCAACTTGGGTATCCATCCACAGATGAATGCATAAAGAAGATGTGGAATGTATATACAATGAAATATTACTCAGCCATAAAAAATAATAAGATCTTTCCATTTGTGACAAATGTCCTGAAATCCTAGCTCATAGTTATTAAAAGGATCAAAGTATCATCTGGTGCATTTAGCGGAGATACCTCTAATTTCTTTGAACAGAGAGTTCTTAGTGCAATGCTTGTCACATAGGATGCCTGCAATGAACAGCAGTAGTTATTAACAGTTCTGCATAAATCATTCTCAAATGTATTTATTTTCTATTAAATAGTGATGACCATAAAACATTTGTAACTCCTTTAGAGATGCCTGGATGACACATTCCACTGAGTGGTCAATTCTTGGCTTAGTCTCAGGCTGTAATCTCAGAATTTTAAGATCAAGCCCCATCCAGGTCTGCAGTCAGTGTGGAGTCTGCTTTGGATTGTCACTCCTTCTCCCCCTCCCACTCATGCTCTCTTTGCCTCTCACTCTCTCTCAAATGAATAAATAAATTTTTAAAAAATTTAAAAATTTTAAATTTAAAAAAAATTTTAAAAATTGTGTAACTCCTTTATGTCTTCTTTGAAAAACTAAGAAAATTTTCAAGAAACCAGTTAGGTCTATTCTTTATGTCCATTGTAAGATGTCCTGTTTCTTGACATGATTTATTTGCTTATTTACATGATTGTTGGTTTTGAAATCAGAACTATACAGGCTGAAATATGAGTATATACATAATACAAATATCATGCTGTCAAATATTTATTAAATTTAAAACTATGTAGGAACAATGGTTATATAGGGATGAAATTTATTAAGTGGTTACATATGGGTATATTTTTGTGAAGGGGCAGTTTAATAGCCACAGGAAGAGATTTCGCTGTTTTCTACTTCTTCAAAAATTTTACGAACAAAAGCTTCATTATCCAACTCATAACAATTAATATTATATCTGGTAGTTTGGAAGATAGAATTAATAGAATGTCAAAAAAGAATTAAATCAGAACATATCACACCTGATTTCACATTTCATATGATGGCCTAACATTATAAAAAAGTTTTTATGAATATTGTCGCCACTGTAACATTTTATTACTGGAATTCAATTTAAAAACATGGAGGCACATGGATGGCATCTGACTCTTGATTTTGGCACAAGTCATGAGATAGAGCTCTGTGGCAAAGAATCCACTTGAAATTCTCTCTCTCCATCTCCCTTTGCCCCTTTCCTCTCTCTCTCTCTCTCAAATAAATCTTAAAAAAATAAAAATAGAATATTGAAAACATGGGTTTTCCTCTAAATCAGAGTAATGATGAAAATAAACCTCAGCATACTAAAAATTATAAAAAGTAAATAATTTATATGTGTATTAGGATTCTCCAGGGAAACAAAACCAAAATGTCTGTGTGCGTATATATATGTGTGTATATATATACACACATACATATATATATGTGTGTGCATGTGTGTATGTGTATATATATATATAGTTGTGTGTGTATATGTGTATACATGTATACATGTGGATATATGTATACATATATGTGTATATATCTATGTGGCAAAATCTGCTGTTTTGAGGCAATAGGATGGGAACCCAGGAGAGTCAATGGTGTAGCTCTAGTCTGAGTCTGAATGAGAATCAGGAGGGAAAATGATATACCTCCATTCAGAAGATCAGAAGGCTAAAGGCCCAGGAAGAGCTGGTCCTTGAACCCAAAAGCAAGAAAAAGTCATTGTCTCAGATCAAAGAAAAGTCGGGTAAAAAGAATTCTCTCTTATTTAGGAAGTGGTCAGTCTTCTTTTTTTTTTCCTTTTATTTTTAATTAAGTATAGCTCACATACAATGTTATATTAGTTTCAGGCATACAACACAGTGAAAAATATGTTAAGCAACACTTACCAAGATAAGTATACTCACCGTGCAAAATTACTACAATATTATTGACTATTTTCCTATGTTGTACTTTTCATCCCTGTGACTTATTTATTTTATAACTGGAAGTTCATGCCTGCCAGTCCCCTTCACCTATTTCACCCATCTCACTACCCCTTTCCCTCTGGCAACCACCAGTTTGTTTTCGGTATTTATTAGTCTGTGTTTTTGGTTTCTTTGTTCATTCTTTTGTTTTTCAGATTATACATAAAGGTGAAATCATACAGAATTTCCTACTTCTGACTGATATTTCACTTATCGTATACCCACTAAGTTAAACCATTTTGTCATAAAAGGTAAGATTTAATGCTTTTTATGGCTGAGTAATATTCTATTGTGTTTTACACCCCAACTTCTTTATCCCTTCACCTATCAATGGACACATAGGTTGCTACCATATATGTGTTATTATAAATAGTGATACAATGAACATGTGCATTTTTCTTTTCAAGTTTTCTTTGGGTAAATACCCAGTAGCGGAATTATTGGGATACATGGCATTTCCATTTTTAGTTTTTAAAGGAATTTATGTATTGTTTTCAATAGTGGCTGCACCAATTTATATTTGTACCAACAGTACACAAGTAATCTATTTTCTCCACATCCACATCCTCACCAACAATTTTTACTTTATTTTTTTGTACTATCACTTTGACTGTTATAAGGTGATATCTCACTGTGGTTGTGATTTGCATTTTGTTGATAATTAGTGGTATTGGATATCTTTTCATATATCTTTTGGCCACATATATGCCTCCTTTGGGGGAAAAAATATCTATTAGGCCCTCTACTCATATTTTGATCAGATTGTATAGGCTTTTGTTTGTTTTATTTTTTGATGTTGAGTTTTAGGAATTTATATATTTGGGGTTGCCTAAAATATTATTTGTAAATATCTTCTCCCATTCAATAAGTTGTCTTTTCATTTTGTTGATGATTTCCGTCACTGTGCAAAAGTTTTTTAAATTGATGTAGTCCCAGTTGGTTACTTTTTTTATTTTGTTTCCATTGCATGAGAAGATATATCCTGAAATACTGTGCTAATTCTGATGTCTGAGAGTTTACTGCCTATATTCTTTTAGGAGTTTTATGGTTTCAGGTTTCACATATAGGTTTAATGAATTTTTGTTAATTTTTGTACGTGGTGTAAGAAAGCAGTTCAGTTTTTCCAATACCATTTATTGAAGACATTGTGTTTTCCCCATTATATATTCTTGTCTCCTTTGTCATGGTTAATTACCATATAAGTATGGGTTTATTTCTGGGCTTTTTCTTCTGTTCTATTGATCTATGTCTATTTTTGTGCCAGTACCATACTATTTTTATTACAACAGACCTGTAGTATATCTTGAAAACTAGGATTTTAATACCTCCAGCTTTGTTTTTCTCTATCAGATTGCTTAGATATTCAGGATATTTTTTCATTTCATAGAGATTTTAGGATATTTTTTTTCTTGTTCTCTTGATGTTTGGATAGAGATTGTGTTGAATGTATAGATTACTTAGGGTAATATGGACACTTTCGACAATATTCATCAAATCCATGAGCATGCTATATCTTTCCATTTGTTTATATCATCTTCAGTTTCTTTCATCAGTGTCATATATTTCAGGGTACTGTACTTTTACTTCCTTGGTGAATCTTATTTGTAGTTGTTTTATCACTTTGGGTGCAAGTGTAAATGGAATTATTTTCTTAATTTTTCCTCCAGTTAATTCATTATTACTGTATAGAAATGCAATGGATTTCTGTATATCAAATTTTTATCCTGCAACTTTACTGAATTCATTATCAGTTCTAGTAGTTTTTTGATGGAGTTTTTAGGATTTTCTATGTATAGCATCATGTTTTCTGCAATAAGTGACAGTTTTATTTCTCCCTTACCTTTTTGGATACATTTTATTACTTCCTCTTGTCTGATGGCTGTACCTAGGACTTACAGTATTATGTTAAAAAATAGTGTGTAAAGGGACATTCATGTCTTGTCCTAACCTCAGGGTAAATGTTCTCTGATTTTTCCCATTGAGTATAATGATAGCTGTGGGTTTTCATAAATGGCCTTTATTATGTTGAGGTATATTCTCTCTAATCTTTGTTGAGGGTTTTTATCACGAATTGATATTGTATTTTGCCAAATGCTTTATCTGCATTTATTTGAATGGTCATATGGCTTTTATCACTTTTATTGATGAAATGTATCATATTGATTTTTTGGCAAATACTGAACCACACTTGCATCCTAGGAATAAAGCCCAATTGATTGTGGGAATTTTTTTTAATGTATTATTAGGTTTAATTTGCTAATACTTCATTGGGGATTTTTGCATCTATGTTAACAGAGACATTGACCTGTAGTTCTCATCTCTTGTGGTGTCATTATCTGATTTGGTATCAGGATGCTGCTAACTTCATAGAAGGAATTGGGAAATCTTCCTTCCTCTTCTATTTTTGGAATAGTTTGAGAAGGATAGGTATTAACACTTTTTAAAATACAGCTTCACTGTCCACCCTGGACTTTTGTTTGTTGGGAATTGATTACTAGTTCAATTTCATTGCTAGTAATCAATCTGTTTAAATTTTCTATTTGTTCCTGATTCAATTTGGAGAGGTGATATATTTCTAAGAATTGATTCATTTCTTTTATATTGTCTTAATTTGTTAGCATATCATTTTCCATATATTTCCTTAAAATCTTTTAATATATTTTTTTAAGATTTTGTTTATTTATTTGACAGGCAGAGATCACAAGTAAGTAGAGAGACAGGCACAGAGGAAAGAAAGCAGGCTCCCTGCTGAGCAGAAAGCCAGATGTGGGGCTCAATCCCAGGACCCTGATACCATGACCTGAGCTGAAGGCAGAAGCTTTAAACCACTGAGCCACTGAGATGCCCCAGTATTCCCTTAAAATCTTTTGTATTTCTGTGGTTTCCTTGGCTGTTTTTCCTCCCATTTCCAATTTTTTTTTTTTAAGTCCCTTCTCTCTCTTTCTCTCTTTTAATGAATCTCACTAGAAGTTTATCAATTTTGTTGATTTTTTCAAAGAACCAGCTCCTGGTTTGATTTTTTTTTTAAGTTTCTATTTTGTTTATTTCTGCTTTAATTTTTATTATTTCCTTCATTCTACTAGTTTTGGGTTTTGTTATTATTCCTAGTTCCATTCTACTTAAGAGCATGTTGTTTATTTGAGATTTTTATTCTTTAGGTAGGTCTATATTGCTATACACTTCCCTCTTAAGATACATTTTGCTGAATCCCCAAATTTTGGTCCACTTTGTTTTCATTTTCATTTGTCTTCATGAGAGGTTTTTTGTTTTGTTTTGTTTTTGTTGTTGTTGTTTTGTCTTTGATCTCTTGGTTGACTCATTCATTGTTTAATAGCATGTTATTTACCCTTCCATGTCATTGTGTGCTTAGAGATTTTTTTTCCTGTGGTTAATTTCTAGTTTTATAGTACTGTGGTTAGAAAAGATGTATGGTATTACTTCAGTCTTTTTGTTTAATTTGTTGGGACTTGTGACCTAATATGTGATCTATCCTAGAGAAAGCTTCATGCCACTTGAAAAGAATATGTATTCTGCTGTTTTAGGATGGAATGTTCTGTTAGATCCATCTGGTCTTATGTATCATTCAAAGCCACTATTTCCTTGTTTCCTTGTTTTAAAGTTTTTTTGTCAAATATAAGTATTGTTATTCCAGTATTCTTTTCAATTCTATTTTTATAATAAATGTTTCTCTATCTCTTCAATCTGTATGTGCCTTAGGTATGAAATGAGTCTCTTGTAGGCAGCATTTAGATGGGTTTTTATTTATTTATATGCTTACTTACTTATTTATTTACCATCTGTCTCTGTGTATCTTGATTGGAGCATGTAGTCTATTTACATCAAAGTAATAATCATATGGTTTCCCTCACATGTGGAATTTAAGAAACAAAACAGAGGATCATAGGGGAAGGGATGGAAAAATAATTTAAGATAAAATCAAAGAGGAAGACACACTATAGGAGACTCTTAATCATAGGAAATAAATTGAGGGTTGCTTGAGGGGAGGGAAGTGTGGAGATGGGGTAACTGGCAATGGACATTAAGGAGCGCACGTGATATAATGAGCACTTGGTATTATATAAGACTGATGAATTCTACCTCTGAAACTAATAATACATTATATGTTAATTGAATTTAAATTTAAAAAATCAACTGAATTTAACTCTACCTCTGAAACTAGTAATACATTACATGTTAATTAATTGAACTCTACCTCTGAAACTAATAATATGTTATATGTTAATTAATTGAATTTATATTAAAAAATCAAACAAAAAATTAAAAACAGTTTAAAAAACAACTAACAATTCAATCGTTCATTAAGCACTTTAGGAACCCAGGATTGCTATGTAAATAGATATATTTTCAAAGCTACCAATAAAACCATTCTGAATAGTCAAATGCATAAATCATTACAGTAATTATACTTCTAAATATTACAATTAATTGAAATTGAATTTTTCTGCCCATATATTTATAATGTCCTTTCAGCAACACTTTGAGATTTCAATAGGGTAAACACCCATGAAATATATTTTAGAAAGAACTATGTTTTAGAAAATAGTCACCAACGGTTATTAGTTGCTAAGGAAAGAGAAATCAATAAGTGGAAGAATGTTCTATCATTCAACAGTATTATTATGAGTGCAGAAGTTGTGTGGTTTTATAGGGGAGAATGAAATGAGTTTATTTTTAAATTTTTTTTAGATGTTATCTTTTTTATTTATTTGTCACAGAGAGACCACATGCACATAAGTAGGGAGTGTGACAGGCAAAGAGGGAGAAGCATGCTCCCTGCTAGCCAAAAGCCTGATGCAGCACTCAATCCCAGGACCCCATGACGTGAGCCAAAGATAGACACTTAACCAACAGAGGCACCCAGGTGTTGCTAAAATGAGTACCTTTAAAAAAATTTTTTTTAAATAAATTGAATTATCTATACAAAAAAATTACTGAGGATAAAGGTAATAATTGATATGTGTATAATTATTGCCATTTTGTTACTTGTTTTATGGTTGTTTTTGTAGTTCTCATCTGTTCCTTTCTCTTCTTGCTCTCTTTTCTCATGATTACTTAGCTTTCTTTAGTGAAATACTTGGATTCTCACTATTTATTTTTTATGTATCTATTATTGTTTTTGATATCTTGTTACCATTCAGTTTGTACATAACATCTTCTGCATTCAGCCACCTATATTAAGCTAACGTTTGCTTAATTTTGAACTAATTCTTATTCCCCTCCCTCCGGATTTCAGACATTTGGTATCATATTTTACAGCCTTTTTTAAAAATTTATTTTCAGTGTTCCAGAACTCATTGTTTATGCACCACACCCAGTGCTCCATGCAATACGTGACCTCCATAATACCCACCACCAGTCTCACGCAACTTCTCACCCCTTTCCTCTCCAAAACCCCCAGTTTGTTTCTTAAGAGTCTACAGTCCTCCATGGTTTGTCTCCACCTCCAATTTCCCCCAACTTATTTCTCCTCTCCATCTCCCCATGTCCTCCATGTTACTCCTTATGCTCCACAAATAAGAGAAACCATATGATAATTGGCTCTTTCTGCTTGACTTGTTTCACTCAGCAAAATCTCTTCCAGTTCTGTCCATGTTGATACAAAAGTTGGGTATGCATCCTTTCTGATGGAGGCATAATACGCCACAGGCAAAGAGGGAGAAGCATGCTCCCTGCTAGCCAAAAGCCTGATGCAGCACTCAATCCCAGGACCATGTCTTCTTTATCCATTCATCCACTGAAGGGCATCTTGGTTCTTTCCATAGTTTGGCAACTGTAGTCATTGCTGCTATAAACATTGGGGTGCAGATGGCCCTTCTTTTCACTACATCTGTATCTTTGGGGTAAATACCCAGTATTGCAATTGCAGGGTCATAAGGTAGCTCTATTTTTAATTTCTTAAGGAATCTCCACACTGTTTTCCAAAGTGGCTACACCAATTTGCATTCCCACCAACACTGTAAGATTCTCCACATCCTCTCCAACACATGTTGTTTACTGTTGTTGATTTTGGCCATTCTAACTGGTGTAAGGTGGTATCTCAATATGGTTTTGATTTAAATCTCCCTGATGGCTAGTGATGATGCACATTTTTTCATGTGTCTCTTAGCCATTCGTATGTCTTCTTCAGAGAAGTGTCTGTTCATGTCTTCTGCCCATTTTTTTTTAAGATTTTATTTATTTGACACAGAGAGAGAGAGAGATCACAATTAGGCATAGAGGCAGGCAGAGGAGGAAGCAGGCTCTCTGCTCAGCAGAGAGCCCGATGCGGGGCTTGATCCCAGGACCCTGAGATCATGACCTGAGCCAAAGGCAGAGGCTTAACCCACTAAGCCACCCAGGCGCACCTTTTCTGCCCATTTTTGGACATGATTATCTGTTTTGTGTGTGTTGAGTTCGAGGACTTCTTTATAGATCTTGGATATCAGCCCTTTTTACTGTCATTTGCAAGTATCTTCTCCGATTCTGTGGGTTGTTTCTTTGTTTTGTTGACTGTTGGCTGCGCAGAAGATTTTGATCTTGATGAAGTCCCCAAAGTTCATTTTCACTTTTGTTTCATTTGCCTTTGGAGACATATCTTGAAAGAAGTTGCTGTGGCCAATGTCGAAGAGGTACTGCCTATGTTCTCCTCTAGGATCTTGATAGATTCCTGCCTCACATTTAGGTTTTCTATCCATTTTGAGTTTATCTTTGTGTATGGTGTAAGAGAATAGTTGAGGTTTATTCTTCTATGCATAGCTGTCCAATTTCCCCCAACACCATTTATTGAAGAGACTGTCTTTTTTCCACTGGAGTTTTTTTTTTTTTTTTTTCCTGCTTTGTCAAAGATTATTTGACCATAGAGTTGAGGGTCCACATCTGTGCTCTCTCCTCTGTTCCACTGGTCTATGTGTCTGTTTTTGTGCCAGTACCATGCTGTCTTGGCGATTACAGCTTTGTAGTCAAGCTTGAAATCAGGAAACGTGATGCCGCAGTTTTGTTTTTCTTTTTTCAAATTTCCTTAGCAATTTGGGGTCTTTCTGGTTCTATACAAATTTTAGGATTGCTTGCTCCAGCTCTTTGAAAAATGCTGGTGGAATTTTGATCAGAATGGCATTGAAAGTATAGATTGCTTTTACAGCCTTTTATCTTATATTTTTCTTGACTGATTTTTTTACAGATATATCTCTTTTTTAATTTGTTTTTGTGCTTTCCCCCTCTTACTTGTGGTTTCATTTTCTTTTTTTAAGATTTGTTTATTTATTTTAAGTGGGAGGGACAGAAGGAGAGTGAGAGAGAGAATCTTAAGCAGGCTTCATACCTAGCAGTCAGCCCAACACGGGGCTCCTTCTCACATCCTTGATATCATGACCTGAGCTGAAATCAAGAGTCAGACATTTAACTGACTGAGCCACCCAGGTGCCCAGTTGTTTTTTGTTTGTTTGTTTGTTTTCTTTTTTCCCCACTCAGAGCTCCCCTTAACATTTATTGTGGCACTGGTTTTGTGGTAATGAATTCTTTTAACTTTTTAATTTTGTTTGAGAAAACTCTTCATTTCTCCTCCTATTCTGAATGATAACCTTGCTCTATAGAGTATTCTTGGCTTCAGATTTTTTCCCTTTCAGCACTTTGAATATGCCATGGCACTCCCTTCTAGCCTGCTAGTATCTGTTGAAAAACTAGCTGATAGCCTTATGGGGTATCTTTTGTGTATAACTGTGTTATTTTCTCCTGCAATCTTTAAAAATTATCACTACTTCTTACTATTTTATTTACTGTGTATGTTGATGTGGATTTCCTTGGGTTGAATTTGTTAGGGGATCCCTGTGCCTCCTGAATATGGATCTCTGTTTCCCTCCCCAGAGTTAGGAATTTTTCAACTAGTATTTCTTCGAATACATTTTCTGCCCCCTTTCTTTTTTCCTGTGGGATCCCTATAAATGTAAATATTATGTTCGATGGTATTACTGAGTTCTCTAAGCCTATTCTCATTATGTGGTATTTGTTTGTCTCACCTGGTCAGCTTGCTTTCCACTGTTCTATCCTCTAGATCACTGATATATTACTTTGCTTCCTGTATTCTACTATTTATTCCATTTATTGTATTTTTAATATCCTTTATTGAGTTTTCACTGATTTCCTCGACACTTTTCTGAAGTCCAGTAGTATCTCTTTGATCATTACTTTAAATTCTCTATCAGGCATATTACTTATTTCTTTTTTGCTTAAGTCTTCTGCTGTGATTTTTTATCTTGTTCCTTCCTTTGGGACATTTTTTCCTCTGTCTCCTCAATTTGTCTTCCACTCTTTATCTCTTTCTTTGTGTAAGGAAATTCAGCTATAATTTCTGCTCTTAATGTAGTGGCTTTATCAAAAAGAAGTGCTATAGTGCTGCAGTCCTGGGCCAGATGCCCTGAAGTGTGGTGGCTACCAGGCACAGTGATGCTGGCTGCAGGAGCAACATCTGTGTGTGTAGCAGCTAGGCATGGTACCTGATGTCTGTGCATGCAGTGGCTGTATAGGACATGTGACATGTTAACAAAATTTACACTGAGCCCAGGGCAATGAGGTTATGTGGCTTGGAATGGGTATTTCCTCAGGAGAACTTATGGGTGGGGCACATTTATCTGTGCAGCAGTGGCTCTCATAGTTGGCAATGTGTTTATGCTAGAGGGTGGAGAGGAAATTGGCACCTGTCAGGTCCTTTTTTTTCTATGAAAAATCACCCAACATGCTCTGAAATTCCTATAAACAGATCTCTTTTCCATTTGTCCCAGATACTAAGTAAACTATTGCTTATGTGTTGCCTCTCAGAAGGCTATTGTCTCTACACATGTAGGAACCCAGCTATCACTGGCTCTACTGGCCCACACAGTGCTTAGTCAGCTGACTTTCAAAACTCCAGGCTCCACATCCTGCTGGTTATACAACCTCATAGATCTCATCCCCTCTGGCTTTCAAACCTAGAGATTATGGGAATTTGTCTTCCTTGTGTGGGTTCCCTGGTGCTAGGGGCTGTCTTTCCCCTCACCACACCTGCAGTTCCCTCCCTCCTGTGGGCAACTCCAGACCACAATTTCTCCCCTTCCTAAACTCACAAATGTAGCTTCTTTTTTGTTTTGTTGTGGAGTTTGTTCTCCCAGTTGTCAGATCACTTTTCAGGTTATTTACTTGATGTAAATGATATCTAGTTGTAAACATTGGAAGGAGTAAGCTTAGGGTCTTACTCTGCCATCTTTCTAAGCTCCCTTTATTGATTTTGTTTCCTATTGCTTATAATCTCTATTTCATTTAATTTTCCTCTGGTGTTCACTCCTTTCTTCTTTCTACTAATCTTAAAATTTGTTTGGTCTTTTTAAAGTCCCTTTAGATTGTTTCAGAGTTTTCTTGTCTCTTGATGTAGGTCTGTATCTCCATAAACACCCTTCTTAGAACTATTTGCTGCATCACAAAGATTTTGAACCATTCCATTTCCATTTTCACTGGTACCATAGGTTTTGGTTTTTTGTTTTGTTTTGTTTTTGCTCTTGCTCTGATTTCTTAATGTCCCATTAATTGTTTTATACCAAGTTGTTGAGTCTCCATATGTTTTTTCTCCATTTTTTTGATATTAATTTTTAGTTTTATACCATTGTGTTCAGAAAAGGTGCTTGATATGATTTCAACCTTTGTAAATTTATTGAGACTTTTTTTGTATCCTAATATGTGATCTAGCCTGGAGAATGTTTCATGTGTACTTGAGAAGATTATATATTTGTTCCTTTTGTGTGTATTATTCTGGATATATCTGTTAAGTCGATCTGGTCAATGTGTAATTCAAAGCCATTGTTTCCTTATTGATTTTCTATCTGGATGATCTATCCACTTGATGTAAATGCCATGTTAAATTTTCCTATTAATATATCACTGTGAATTTATCTTTTTGTCTGTTAATTCTTGCTTTATATATTTATATGCTTCTATATTAAGTGCATATATATTTACAATTTTTATGTCCTCTTGCTGTGTTGGTCCTTTTATCACTAGGCAGTACTCTTTGTCTCTACAATTTCTGTTTTAATATCTTTTTCTGATAGGAGTATTATTACCCCAGCTTTTTTCCACTTGCATTTGCATGGAATATATTTTTCTATCTCTTCACACTTAGTATGTATCTTTAGTACTGAAGTGAGTCTTCTGTAAGGATCACAGAATCCCTACACAGTTGTTTTTTTTATTTAGTCACCCAATTTTTTTTTAATTAGAGTGTTTAGACCATTTACATTTAAAGCAATTATTGATAGGTATGTACTTATTGCCAGTTTCCTAATTGTTTTCTGGTTATTTTTGTGGTTGTCCTCTATTTCTTTCTTCTCTCGTTCTTTCCTTCTGATTGATGACTTTTTAACATTATAATTGAACTCCTTTCATTTTGTGTCTTTATTATAGTTGCTTGGTTTCTGGTAACCTTGATTCCATCCATATCTTATGTGCATCATAGTGTATATTAAGTTTATGATCACTTATGTAAAACACATTCTAAAAGCACATTTTTACTCTTTTCACTCCACATTTTATGTATATGATGTCACATTTTACATCTTTTTATTTTGTGTATCCTTAAATAATTTTCATAGACATTAACTTTACTACTTTTTTTCTCTTAAACTTCATACTAGCTTTAAATTTGATTGACCTACTACCTGTACTGTATGTTTGCTTTTACTAGCAAATTTTTCCTTTAATAATTTTCTTCTAATTATAGTCTTTAGTTTTTGAATTAAAGTTTCTTCAACATTTCTTGTAAGGGATGTTTAGTGCATCTAGGAAACTGTTTATCTCTTCTTCAATTCTGAATAATAAACTGGCTATAGTGAATATTATTTATTATATGTTTTTTGTCCATTTAACACTTAAAATACATAATGTCAGTCCCTTTTATCTGCAAAGTTTCTGTTGAAAAATCAGCTGATAACCTTATGTGGTTTCCCTCATAAGTAACTGTTTTTACCTTGCTGCTTTTAATCATTTTTCTTTGATTTTTTTCATTTTAATTATGTTTCTTGATGTAGATCACCTTGGGTTCATTTTGTTGGGGTTCTCTGAGTATCCTGAACCTAGATGTCTATTTTCTTTCCCAGTTTAGGAGAGTTTTTAATGAATATTTTTTCAAATAAGAATTTTTGAATTCAAATAAGAATTCTAATTTAAATCTCATTACAGTTAATATTGTAGATTTCCCTTAACCTAATTTTTTTTAAACTTTTCATCTTGGTTGCTTTCCACTACCATGTCTTACAGCTTGCTGATCCATTCTACATCCTCTAACCTGCTGTTGATTTTCTCTAGTCTGTTTTTTATTTCATTCTTCAGCTATAATGGGGTGTATTTTATATTTTCTATCTCTCTGTTGAAGTTCTTAGTTCATCCACTCTTTTCTCAAGTCCTATAAGTATCTTTATGACAATTACTTTGAAGTAATTATCAGGTAGGTTGTTTCTCTCCATTTCAGTTAGCATTTTCTGGAGGTTTAATTACTGCTTTTTAAAGAAAAAAAATATATATAATTTTAAATATTCTATAATTATATAAATTCTATATAAGATTATATAAATTCTATATAAAAATATATAATTTATATAAATTATAAAAAATTCTATAGAAATTCCTCTGTCTTGTCTTTTACCTAAGTGTCTTTATCAGTTTCTATATATTAGGTAGGTGAGCTGTGTCTCATTGTATAGAAAGTAGTGTCCTTATAAAGTATGTATTCTGTGGTGCCCAGTAGTACAGACTCCCCCATCTCACCAATGGCCCCCAACTATAATGGATAGAAAAAACACACTAAAAGGATAATGAATTTTTGCTCTACACTTACTAGTTTATTGTTCATGAGGATATTACTTGGACAAGTTACTTAATATTTATAATCTTCTATTTTCCCTTGGACAAAAAGTGGAATAAAACAACCTACTTTACGAAGTTAGTATTGAGATTATTAAAAATATATACATAACTTCCTCTGAAGTTAAGTATCACTGATTTTCAAAGCCAGTTGTTATAGGGGCTTATCCATATGGCAGGCTCTCAGGGCTAGGGGGTGACTGGAACATAATTTGTTCCCTCTTGCTCTTCCATTCCTGTGCTGTCCCTCCATTTGTGTGTCATTGTGCAGGACTTTGGTGCCTGAGTACATTTCTGCCTTTCCTCACCCCCCCCCTTTTTTTTTTCTTTTTGAGAGAAAGGGAGAAAGCAAGCATAAGCAGGAGGAATGGCAGGCAGGAAAGCAAAGTGTTTCTCCAGAGCAAGAAGTCTGATGTGGGGCTTGATTCCAGGATCAAGGATCATGACCTAAACAGAAGGCAGCCACTTAACTGACTGAGCTACCCAGGTACCCCCTTTCCTACCCTTCTTGATGTTGGTTTCTCTTTATACTATTAGCTGCGGAAGATTAATCTTTAGGTTGTTTTTAGAAGGAGTTGAAATACTTGTAGTCATTACCTCTGTCTGAGAGAAGGTGAGCTCAAGATTCTCTTATTTGGCCAGCTTTCTCTCACTCCCCAGTTTTTGTTTTTTTTGTTTTTTGTTTGTTTGTTTCTTCTATTGAAGCTTTCTCTTCTTTACTCACTCTACCAATTTAAATGTTAATCTCATCGAGAAACACCTTCACTTCAGAATAAGTTTGACCAAATATCTGGGACTGTAATGCCCCAGCCAAGTTCACACATAAAATTAACAATTACAGGGGTGCCTGGGTGTCTCAGTGGGTTAAGCTGCTGCCTTCAGCTCAGGTCATGGTCTCAGGGTCCTGGGATCAAGTCCCACATCGGGCTCTCTGCTCGGCGGGGTCCTGCTTCCCTTCCTCTCTCTCTGCCTGCCTCTCTGCCTACTTGTGATCTCTCTCTGTCAAATAAATAAATAAATAATATCTTTAAAAAAATTAACCATTACAATATGTTTACATAACATGCTAAAAAATATTGAAAATCTGAGACAATTGTTTATATTTATAGACAAGAATGTAATGGTTAATAGTGTGATTATAAACTGAGTTGACTTTTTGACTCTGGGTCTACTTCCTCTCCTGTCAATCCTTCTTGGTATTGAGAATACCACTAATTCTGTAATGATTTTGTTTGGTCAGCATCCATATGATGTACTAATCCTTCAGTTACCTCTATGTTTATGGAAATGATGCCCATATTTTCTGGTCTGAATAGCTTCATTTGTAGGGAGATAACTAAATTTGATAACCCCCCTAAATCCTGTGTTCTTTATAATCTCTAAAGGAAGATGTATATGTCACCTTCTATTACTATGAGAGGTATTATGTATAGAAAAACCACACTAAATGCCAAAGGCAAGGGAAGCAAGGGCAAAAATGAACTATTGGGATTTCATCAAGATCAAAAGCTTTTGCACAGCAAAGGAAACAGTTAACAAAATCAAAAGACAACTGACAGAATGGGAGAAGATATTTGCAAACGACATATCAGATAAAGGACTAGTGTCCAGAATCTATAAAGAACTTAGCAAACTCAACACCCAAAGAACAAATAATCCAATCAAGAAATGGGCAGAGGACATGAACAGACATTTCTGCAAAGAAGACATCCAGATGGCCAACAGACATATGAAAAAGTGCTCCATATCACTGGGCATCAGGGAAATACAAATCAAAACCACAATGAGGTATCACCTCACACCAGTCAGAATGGCTAAAATCAACAAGTCAGGAAATGACAGATGCTGGCGAGGATGCGGAGAAAGGGGAACCCTCCTACACTGTTGGTGGGAATGCAAGCTGGTGCAGCCACTCTGGAAAACAGCATGGAGGTTCCTCAAAATGTTGAAAATACAACTGCCCTATGACCCAGCAATTGCACTATTGGGTATTTACCCTAAAGATACAAACGTAGTGATCCAAAGGGGCACGTGCACCCGAATGTTTATAGCAGCAATGTCCACAATAGCCAAACTATGGAAAGAACCTAGATGTCCATCAACAGATGAATGGATCAAGACGATGTGGTATATATACACAATGGAATACTATGCAGCCATCAAAAGAAATGAAATCTTGCCATTTGCGACAACATGGATGGAACTAGAGCGTATCATGCTTAGCGAAATAAGTCAAGCAGAGAAAGACAACTATCATATGATCTCCCTGATATGAGGAAGTGGTGATGCAACATGGGGGCTTAAGTGGGTACGAGAAGAATAAATGAAACAAGATGGGATTGGGAGGGAGACAAACCATAAGTGACTCTTAATCTCACAAAACAAACTGAGGGTTGCTGGGGGGAGGGGGTTTGGGAGAAGGGGGTGGGATTATGGACATTGGGGAGGGTATGTGCTTTGGTGAGTGCTGTGAAGTGTGTAAACCTGGTGGTTCACAGACCTGTACCCCTGGGGATAAAATAAATGTTTATAAAAAATAAAAAAATTTAAAAAAAATTTTAAAAAAAGATCATGAAATTTTGCTCTACACTTACTAGCTTATTATTCATGAGTGTATTACTTGGACAGATTACTTAATATTTAAAATCTTCTATCTTTCCTTGTACAAAAAGTGGAATAAAACTACCTACCTTACAAAGTTAGCATGGAGACTAGTTAAAATAATATATATAACATTCCTAGCACAGGGCCTGGCATGTAGTCAGAGTATTGACTGTGTAAATATATTTTAATAGAAGATTCTAAGAGGGCTATCTTTTTAACTATAGGTTCTTATCTATAGATTTTTTTTCATTTTAACATATATCTGAAAATATCAAACCCACAATAATATTAAATTACAATTTTTGTGACTCTTCAAATAATTGTATCATAATGAAGCCAAATGAGTAAAAAAAAATGTTTTACTTTGTTTTTGTATTTTTAGATGCATGTAAGCTCTCACATAATCTTCTCATTCAATACCATCAATTGTTGTCAAACTCAGAAGATAGTGACTAAGATTTCAGGTTATAATAATATCACAGGGAATAGTACAGGCTTTGTACGTGTTTCAATTCTCTTGGTTTCTTGAACAAACAGATACTAAATTTGCCACTAGACTCAAAAACAAGTCATCAGTTATTGGCCCTATTCCAGCATATAATGAAACAAATTCCAGACCTCTCTCAGAGTAATTTTTATTTGCAATCCAAAGACATAAGGCTGCTGTAGTTAGATGTTAATAAAAGATCTCAATGCAGTCAAGCAAAGTACAGTAGGAGCAAGTCTTTAATAAGGCAAATGGGCCAGTGATCTGTCATCTGGCAACTGAAAGGAGAAATAACACAGAATAGAATTATAAAGCATGGTTATACTTAAAGATTACAGATAATATTTTTTCTGAGAATTTTAGGAAAACTAGTTAGAAAAATAAGTCATATAAAAATGAAAAAATTGAATTCAAGAATATAGTGAAAACTCTGTTATCTCAATCCAATTAATTCATATTTTTTCTTTAATGAACTTGCAACTTCCATCATTTATTATTTCCATTAAAAGAGGAGTCTGAGTGATAA
Organism: Mustela lutreola; assembly: GCF_030435805.1. Classification (NCBI taxonomy): domain Eukaryota; kingdom Metazoa; phylum Chordata; class Mammalia; order Carnivora; family Mustelidae; genus Mustela; species Mustela lutreola. Next base: position 111,155,553 of record NC_081295.1, read on the forward strand.
GCCCAACATATAATTTAGAATTTATGCCTCTAAATTGAATCCTTATATTACATGGTTACTCAAGCCAGATGTATGTTGAAGTAAGAAATAGCATGTAGAAGATAATAGGCATCATTATTTGAACTAATTCTCCTAGGGTAATTGTATTGGTGACCACATGGTTGAGGTAATGTTTATGGTTGGCAGTGGCCAATTAAATTAACTAAATGCAATTCTTTTCTAATTTGGACAATTTCATTGAGGAATAAAGTTAATTTTTTTCTGGATTAAACTGTTGTACCAGTAAAATATGGATAAAATATCTACTTTTATCAAATTAAAAAATACTAATAAGAAAACCCAAATCTAGGTGCATTACTTTTGAGAATGTTTATATGTTCTATTTTCATAATCAGTTATGTAGGAATGCATAGCCCAAATTTTATATCTACAAAGGCAGACTTTTTTTTTAACTTTAAAGGTAAATAAGAAAATTTTCTTGAACTCATACTAATGGGCACAAGATTGTATCACTGTCATTTTTGACAATGCTTAAATATTTATAAATGACTAAAACTTGTATTTATCCATTGCAAAAGTATAAACCATTGTGGAAGTGGCTCACATCTTAGGGGCTCTACATGAGGATATTAAACCTACTATCAACTAAAAGAAATAAAATAAACAGTTAATTATGGAAAGCATGAACAATAAGAAATTTTATGTCAAAGATTAAATGGTAGGTATTTCATAAATAGAAAACAAACATTTATGCAAAAATAAATAGAATCACAATTCAATTTCTATTTAAGATCTAGAACTCAACATATATTGGTAAACATTAACATATAAAAAATAAAATGTGTAAATAAGAATATTTTCTACAGAAGTTACATCATAGAATATGGCAGAGTAGGTTATTCTAGGAACCAACCCCCCCACTGGAACAATTATGAAGTGACAAAGACTGACAGATTTAATTTTGGGGAATGCTAGAATATTTTCCAAAACTTTAATCAACCAAATGACTACTTAATAAAGAAAAGGCCTGCTCATTTTTAGTAAGAGAGTGTTGCAGTGTTCTTGCTCAACAGCTCAACTGTCTCCCATTCACCAGCATGGTGGTACATGAGATGGTAGCCAGGGTTCCTTCCTGGTGTCAATTGCTTGTTCTAGAGGGCTAACATGGACATTGTTAAAATACTGTAATTGTTCATTTTGATATGTCTGTATTTCCTTCAGGAACTAGCACAGAGGCTGGCTTTTATTTTGCCTCCTCCCACTCTTCTCAGATTGGAGTGGCTTTTTAAGGAGCCACATATGTTGAAATATTTAAAGATATATACTATCCATGTCCATATGAGGTAGGAGACAGCAAACAATAAAAGTGGTAGAAAGTGCCAAAAGCCCCAGAAAAAGAAGGTAGGGGAAGAAGTCACTTGAGGAAATAAGACCTCACAGGGCTGACACAGATATTGAGGTAAGAGAGAGTACAAAGTACACACATGTTCAAAAAAGACATGCAAGGACCCTGTGCTTGCACCTTTGGTGGAGTGTGGGATCCAAGAAAGGATGAGGAAAGACAGAGCTACAGACTAATCATTAAGGAGTGCCCAGCTCATAAACAATTTGTAAAGACCAGGTAAGTTGTATCTTTCTCTTTCTTGGCTCAAGACATCTAAGGAAATTCCTGTCAGGTCACTGGCTGCTGCAGAGGTAATAAATAACAGACTTTAGTGGCCATACATGACAGGGAATATAGGCTTTGTAAAAAGCTTTAAAAAATGGACAGAAAACTAAAGGAAAATAGAAAAACAATTTATGAACAAAAAGAGATTACCAATAAAAATAGAAATTATAGAAAGGAACCAACTAGATACTCTGGAGCTGAAAAGTACAGTAACTGAGATTTTTTTTTAAAGCGTAAATTTAAGCACAAGTATATAATCAAACTTGAAGGTCAGACCACTGAGCAGAAAAAAAAAAAAAATGAAAGAAAGAAAAGAAAAGAAAAAAAGAAAAGAAAAGAAAAGAAAAGAAAAGAAAAGAAAAGAAAAGAAAAGAAAAAAGAAACAACCAAAAGACATGCGGGAAACATTTAAGTGTATCAGCATATGTATTATGGGAGCCCCAGAAGAAGTAAGTGGCATACAGATATATTTCACTTTATATAATTTTGTTATATGAGTATCTCAGTTAAAAAGAATATTTTGCACAGATGCTATTTTCCAGAATAACTAGCCAATGGAATCTAATTTGGGGGAAAATGCAAATCAAAATTGAGGAATTTTCTATAAAATAATTGATATGTAATCTTCAAAATTGCCAAGGTTGTGAAAGTCAAGGAAATATGAAGGAATTCTTCCAAACTTAAGAGACTAAAGAGACATGACAAATAATAAAGAGACATTTCCAATTATTGTATCATTCTGAATTGGAATCTTTGTTATAAATGACATTATTTAAATAATTGGGTATTTTCTAATACAGTCTGTGGATTAGATGAGTTTCCTTGATTTTGATTGTGGTACTTCGGTTATGTAGCTGTGTTCTTTTAAACACATATGAAATTTTCCAGGGATAATGGCAGAAAATGTCAGTGTGTAAAATACAGAGAGAAACAGTGTTCTAAAATGGTTAAAAAAAAATTAAGTCTAGATGAAGTGAATAATAGGTGTCATTAGTTGACACCAATAAGTTGGAGGTGCTGTCGTCCCCCTACAACATAATGCATGTATTCCTGTGTTGCATCAGTCTAAATCTTGATTTTGCCAATATGCTTGCTTTTGCAACTTAGTTCAGTTTCTTGGTTATAACAACTATCTTGATTTTAAAAATTCAAATTTATATATTAACTCCAGGATTTGTCTCTTAGCACCAACTTATCTAATTCCTTGCAGTCATAATCACTTCAAATTTAACATTACTCAATCAATGAATGAATAGACTAGTATTTACTGAATTTCTATATGGCAGGTGTAATGCCAGGTACTAGGAATATATTACTGAACTAGATACTACATACCTAGTGAGCTGAACTTTCATGAAGCTAACTGCTTTGTTACTTTACTTTCAAGGATTTCCATACTAATATCCATACCCCATAATTTCATCCAGAAATCTAGGAGTTATCTTACTTTTTAAACTTTATCATTCTATACATGCATTTTATCAAAAAAATTTTCTAGAGGTGTATTTTAATGTGCTTTGATCCTGCCTTTTTCCAATTCCTGTGATTTCTGCCATAATTTGCCACTAATTAGAATTCTCCTTCTAGACTTTCTCAACAACATATAAATTCTGTGACCTATAATTTTGCCTAGCTTACATGCTCTTTTTTTTTACACTTAATCCAGACTGATTAATTTTAACTAAAGCTTTAGTCATTTTCATTTACTAAAATGATCTATTATGTCTGTGTTGCATAAGAAAAATGTTATATAATTAGTTGAAACAATTCTCTATGCTAATCTCCTTTATATATTCCTCCAGATGTTATATTCTCCAGATGTCACTTTTTAAATATGCCTTTTCTAGCAACCCTTTCTAAATTTTCATACCTCACACACATTCACTATCTCTTGTATCACTTTATGCTCATTGTAGATTTAATCATCTAACAAAATATGTTTTACTTATTTCTCTTGACTAGTGACAGCCTTCCTCTTCTCATGGTATAAGATGATGAAGACAGAAATTTTTGTCTGTTTGGGTCATTGTTGAAACTTCAGTTCTTAGAACAATGTCTGATATATGAGAGTTAATAATTGTTAACTGAATGAATTTCATGAAAACTTTATAAAGCATTTAAAGAAAGATTGTTTTGCATGAAGGAGGAGAAATGCCATAAATATTCTCTCTCCTACCCAAAGCCAATCATGACTCTTGGACTTAAGGTTCCTTAGAGGAAACACTTGTCTAAGAGTTTATTAAGTTAAGACCCAAGTCCCTTGTCTACATTTCAAAGTATCGCCACCGCCGCTATCTTTGTAGTTCATAACCCAGTGACTAAGAATGTAGGATGTCTTATGGTTCCTGCACAAGCCAGGATACTCTACGCCCCATGCTCAGTCTATACTCCATTTGCAAATGTATTTGTATTTATTAATTTTTCCAAGTTTTAGGCCTGATATCATCCCAGAATTATTTGTACTTCATAGTATGCTGTAATATCTATTTCTATGATGTCACTCAAATTTCTTTCTATTCTGGTATCATAGCACTTAAATATTATATTGAAATATTTTTGCTTTGATTAGAGTCATAGTATTATATTCAAAATGAGGACTTAAATAATTAACATCTAATAGATGTTAAATAAACATTTTTCAACATCTTAAACAATTGGCTTTTATAATATACAAAATACTATATTGGTTATAAATGAAGCATTAATATAGATTGTAGTTTTTCAAAAGTTCAAAGGTTTGGTTTAGAAGTAATATTAAGCATCATTTTTTTCTCCATCCAAATACTTTACCAACACAGCATGCATGTATATCCTTAGAAACATTGAACAAAAATATCCTACACAATTTATTACATGAATTACAGAATTAGTATGACTCTTCTTCACAATAACACTTTTATTTCAATAAGTGAAAGGGTGCCCATTCTATAATGCCTTAAGTGTAGGTGTAAGAACATTAGTAATATAGATATTTCTAAGTAAACTATCTGCAAGCACTATAAAGCATATTTTGATATAAGGATCTATTATTTAAAATTAGCAATATCATCCACTCTCAAACTGGGGAAGATTAAGGAAAAACTGAAAAAAATTGAGCTAAGCCACTTTATATAAAGTATCTTAGTCAATACTCTTAAAAAGTTAATGTTTTTGTATATTTTCTAAACATAGAAAAAGAAAGTAAAATTCAAAAATTGTAGTATTTTATACTTTTCCCAAGACTATGCAACTCATAAAGGTCAGAGCTGTGATTCTCATCCAGATTTATCACATTCCAAAGCTGTTAGCATTTCCAATCTTTAAAAGGATTCCTTTAATAATAATAATAACTGGTGCCTTAAGATAATGAACATATATTTCCCATGCGTTATTTTATTCACATAAACATCCATGAGGTAGGGACTGTCTTATATCAGAATCATCTTCATTTACAGGATGAGGAAATCAAGATAAAGAGATTAAATAATTTGCCCTATATAAATGGAAATTGACATCATTCACTTAGACCCCTAAAACATGTGTCCTTATAAATATATACATAAACAGTATACTTCAGTCTTTTTTTGAGGGAAAAAAAAAAAACTTGTAGGCCCAGAAATAAATGTTGAACAGGTTGATTCAGGTAATGACTAAAACCAAATTTAAATAAAAGGTATCTCAAGAAAAAAAAAAAAAGGAATCTCAAGGTATTTTATAATTACAAAAACAACAAAATAACCAGTATTCTCATGTTAGAAGCAAAATTTCAGCAATATTCAAATAAGAAATTAAGGAAATATTTTAATAGCACTTATTTTCTAATATTTTCTAATTATAATTTATAAATGTATTCTTCTTATTGAATATAAACATCAGGAGGACAGGGGCAATCCTGTTTGGTTCCCTGATACTTCCAACCATAGAGAATGCTGATGCCTGACACATAGTCAAACTCAAGTATTTTCTGATTCTATAATTGTGGGAATAGACATTATAGTATAGTTGAGATTGAGTTAAAATGTCTTTCTACTTGCACAACATATTGCATGGAGCACTGGGTATTATACATAAACAACAAATCTTGGAACACTACATCAAAAACTAATGATGTCTTATATGGTGACTAACATAACACGATTAAAAAAAAAAAAGAGTAACCTAAAAGGTAAAATTATAACCAGGGAAAAAGTGTTTCATATAATAAATATAAGAAATTTCAAAGTCACTTATGATCTGAAAGTAAAGGCACTATTAGCTTTTTTTAAATAATTTTTTAAAAATTTTTTATAAACATATAATGTATTATTAGCCCAAGGGGTACATTTCTATGAATCGCCAGGTTTACACACTTCACAGCACTTACCCTCCCCAATGCCCATAACCCCACCACCCTCTCCTTACCCCCCTCCCCCCAGCAACCCTCAGTTTGTTTTGTGAGATTAAGAGTCTCCTATGGTTTATCTCCCTCCCAATCCCATCTTGTTTCATTTTTTCTTTTCCTAACCCCCAAACCCCCCATGTTGCATCTTTACTTTCTAATATCAGGGAGATCTTATGATAGTTGTCTTTTTCTGATTGACTTATTCTGCTAAGCATAATACCCTCTAGTTCCATCCACATTGTTGCAAATGGCAAGATTTCATTTCTTTTGATGGCTGCATAGTATTCCATTGTGTGTGTGTAACGCACACACACTACTTCTTTATCCATTCATCTGTTGAAGCACATCTAGGTTCTTTCCCTAGTTTGGCTATTGTGGACATTGCTGCTATAAACATTCGGGTACATGTGCCGCTTCAGATCACTATGTTTATATCTTTAGGGTAAATACCCAGTAGTGCAATTGCTGGGTCGTAAGGTAGCTCTATTTTCAACTATTTGAGGAAACTCCATGCTGTTTTCCAGAGTGGTTGCACCAGCTTGCATTCCCACCAACAGTGTAGGAGGGTTCCCCTTTCTCTGCATCCTCCCCAGCATCCGTCATTTCCTGACTTGTTAATTTTAGCCATTTGACTGGCGTGAGGTGATATCTCATTGTGGTTTTGATTTGTATTTCCCTGATGCCAAGTGATGTAGAGCACTTTTTCATGTGTCTGTTGGCCATCTGGATGTCTTCTTTGCAGAAATGTCTGTTCCTGTCCTCTGACCATTTCTTGATTGGATTATTTGTTCTTTGGGTGTTGAGTTTGATAAGCTCTTTATAGATTTTGAATACTAGCCCTTTATCTGATATGTCATTTGCAAATATATTCTCCCATTCTGTAAGTTGTCTTTTGGTTTTGTTAACTGATTCCTTTGCTGTGCAAAAGCTTTTGATCTTGATGAAGTCCCAATAGTTAATTTTTGCCCTTGCTTCCCTTGCCTTTGGTGACATTCCTAGGAAGAAGTTGCTGCGGCTGAGGTCAAAGAGATTGCTGCCTGTGTTTTCCTCAAGGATTTTGATGGATTCCTTTCTCACATTGAGGTCCTTCATCCATTTGGAGTCTATTGTTGTGAGTGGTGTAAGTAAATGGTCCAGTTTCATTTTTCTGCATATGGCTGTCCAATTTTCCCAACACCATTTGTTGAAGAGGCTTTTTCCATTGGACATTCTTTCCTGCTTTGTCGAAGATTAGTTGACCATACAGTTGAGGGTCTATTTCTGGGCTGTCTGTTCTGTTCCATTGATCTGTGTGTCTGTTTTTGTGTCAGTACCATATGGTTTTGATGATGACAGCTGTTTAATAGAACTTGAAGTCTGGAATTGTGATGCCACCAACTTTGGCTTTCTTTTTCACTATTCCTCTGACTATTTGAGGTTTTTTCTGGTTCCATATAAATTTTAGGATTATTTGCTTCATTTCTTTGAAAAAAGCGATGGTATTTTGATAGGGATTGCATTAAATATGTAGATTGCTTTAGGTAGCATAGACATTTTCACAATATTTGTTCTTCCAATCCAGGAGCATGGAACATTTTTCTATTTCTTTGTGTCTTCCTCAATTTTTTTCATGAATACTTTATAGTTTCTGAGTAAAGATTCTTTGCCTCTTTGGCAAGGTTTATTCCTAGGTATCTTATGGATTTGGGTGCAATTGTAAATGGGATTGACTCCTTAATTTCTGTTTCTTCTGTCTTGTTGTTGCTGTATAGAAATGCAACTGATTTCTGTGCATTGATTTTATATCCTGACACTTTACCAAATTCCTGTACAAGTTCTAGCAGATTTGGAGTGGAGTCTTTTGGGTTTTCCACATATAGTATCATATCATCTGCAAAGAGTGAGAGTTTGACTTCTTCTTTGATGGTTCAGAGACATTTTATTTCTTTTTATTTTCTGATTTCTGAGGCTAGGAATTCTGGTACTATGTTGAATAACAGTGGTGATAGTGGACAGCTTTGCTGGGTTCTTGACCTTAGCAGAAAAGCTCTCAGTTTTTCCCCATTAAGAATAATATTGGCTGCGAGTTTTGCACCAATGATTTTGATGATATTGAGGTATGTACCCTGTATCCCTATACTTTGAAGAGTTTTTATCAAGAAAGGATGTGTACTTTGACAAATGCTTTTTCAACATCTGCTGAGAGTATCATATGGTTCTTGTTCTTCCTTTCATTAATGTATTATATCACGTTGATTTTCAGATGTTGAACCAACCTTGCAGCCCTGGAATAAATCCATGGTCATGGTGGATAATCCTTTTAATGTACTGTTGGATCCTCTTGGCTAGTATTTTGGTGAGAATTTTCACGTTTGTGTTCATCACGGATATTGGTCTGTAATTCTCTTTTTTGATGGGGTCTTTGGTTTGGGGATCAAGGTAATGTTGGCCTCATAAAATGAGTTTGGCACTTTTCCTTCCATTTCTATGTTTTGAAATAGTTTCAGGAGAATAGGTATTATTTCTTATTTTAATGTTGATAGAATTTCCCTGGAAAGCCATTTGGCTCTGGGCTCTTGTTTGTTTGGAGATTTTTAATAACTGCTTCAATCTCCTTACTGGTTATGGGTCTGTTCAGGTTTTCTATTTCTTCCTGGTTCAGTTGTGGTAGTTTATATGTCTCTAGGAATACATCCATTTCTTCTAGATTGTCAAATTTGCTGGCATAGAGTTGCTCATAATATGCTCTTATAATTGTTTGTGTTTCTTTGGTGTTGATTGTGATCTCTCCTCTTTCATTCATGATTTTATTTATTTGGGTCCTTTCCCTTTTCTTTTTGATAAGTCTGGCCAGGGGTTTATCAATCTTATTAACTCTTTCAAAGAACAAGCTCCTAATTTTGTTGATTTGTTCTATTGCTTTTGGTTTTCTATTTCATTGATTTCTGCTCTGATCTTTATTATTTCTCTTCTCTTGCTAGGTTTAGGCTTTTTTTGTTGTTCTTTCTCCAGCTCCTTTAGGTGTAGGGTTATGTTGTGTATTTGAGACCTTTTTTGTTTCTTGAGAAAGGCTTGTATCGCTATGTATTTTCCTCTCAGGACTGTCTTTGCTGTGTCCCACAGATAGTGAACTGTTGTGTTTTCATTATCATTTGTTTCCATGATTTTTTTAATTATTATTTAATTTCCTGGTTGACCCATTCATTCTCTAGAAGGATGCTCTTTAATCTCCATGTATTTGGGTTCTTTCCAAATTTCCTCTTGTGATTGAGTTCTAGCTTCAGAGAGCATTGTGGTCTGAAAGTATACAGGGAATGATCCTAATCATTTGGTACTGGGTGAGACCTGATTTGTGACCTAAGATGTGATCTATTCTGAAGAATGTTGCATGTGCACTAGAGAAGAATGTGTATTCTGTTGCTTTGGGATGGAATGCTCTGAATATATCTGTGATGTCCATCTGGTCCAGTGTGTCATTTAAGGTCTTTATTTCCTTGTTTATCTTTTGTTTGATCTGTCCATTTCAGTGAGGGGAGTGTTAAAGTCCCCTACTATTATTGTATTATTGTTGATGTGTTTCTTTGATTTTGTTATTAATTGGTTTATATAGTTGGCTGCTCCCATTTTAGGAGCATAGATATTTAAAATTGTTAGATCTTCTTGTTGGACAGACCCTTTGAGTGTGATATAGTGTCCTTCCTCATCTCTTATTATAGTCTTTGGCTTAAAATCTAATTGATCTGATATAAGGATTGCCACCCCAGCTTTCTTTTGTCCAGCAGCATGGTAATTTTTTTCCACCCACTCACTTTAAATCTAGAGTTGTCTTTGGGTCTAAAATGAGTTTCTTGTAGACAGCATATTGATTTTTTTTTAATCCATTCTATACACTGTGTCTTTTGATTGGGGCATTTAGCCCATTTACATTCAGGGTAACTATTGAGATATATGAATTTAGCGCCATTGTGTTGCCTGTCAGGTGACTATTACTATATATTGTCTCTGTTCCTTTCTGGTCTACTACACTTAGGCTCTCTCTTTGCTTAGAGGACCCCTTTCAATATTTCCTGTAGAGCTGGTTTGGTGTTTACAAATTCTTTTAGTTTTTACTTGTCCTGGAAGCTTTTTATCTCTCCTTCTATTTTCAATGATAGCCTAGCTGGATATAGTATTCTTGGCTGCATGTTTTTCTCATTTAGTGCTCTGAATATATCATGCCAGTTCTTTCTGGCCTGCCAGGTCTCTGTGGATAAGTCTGCTATCAATCTAATATTTTTACCATTGTATGTTACAGACTTCTTTTCCTGGGCCTCTTTCAGAATTTTCTCATTGTCACTAAGACTTGTAAATTTTACTATTAGATGATGGAATATGGACCTATTCTAATTGATTTTGAGGGAGGTTCTCTAAGCCTCCTGAATTTTGATGCTTGTTCCCTTTGCCATATTAGGAAAATTCTCTACAATAATTCTCTCCAATATACCTTCTGCTCCCCTCTTTCTTTCTTCTTCTTCTGGACTCCTAATTATTCTAATGTTGTTTCATCTTACGGTATCACTTATCTCTCAAATTCTCTCCTTGTGGTCCAGTAGTTGTTTGTCTCTCTTTTTTTTTTTTTTTATACTTTTTTTATTTTTTATAAACATATATTTTTATCCCCAGGGGTACAGGTCTGTGAATCACCAGGTTGTCTCTCTTTTGCTCAGCTTCTTTATTCTCTGTCATTTGGTCTTCTATATCACTAATTCTCTCTTCTGCCTCATTTATTTTAGCAGTAAGAGCCTCCATTTTTTATGGTACCTCGTTAATAGCTTTTTTAATGTCAACTTGGTTAGATTTTAGTTCTTTTATTTCTCCATGCCTTTTTCAAACCTGGCTAGCACCTTGAAAATCATCATTCTGAAACATGGATCTGACATATTACCAATGTATGTATTGATTAGGTCCCTAGCCTTCAGTACTACCTCTTGTTCTTTTTTTTTTTTTTTTTTTTTTTTTTGTGGTGAGTTTTTCTGCCTTGTCATTTTATCCAGGTAAGGATATATGAAGGAGCAAGTAAAATACTCAAAGGGTGGCAAATACCCCAGAAAAATGTGCTTTAACCAAATCAGAAGAACGCCAAATTGTGGGGGGGGGGGGGAGAAAGGGGATAAAAAGAAGTTCAGAAAACAATATTAAAAAAAATAAAACAAATAAAAATATAAAAAAGGAATATATATATATGTATATATATATATATATATATATATATATATATATATATATATATATTAGACTGGTGATTAGAACAGGGTCACCCACTTAATTGTGGGAGTATTTTGATCTCTTAGAAGAAAGCACCTCCCAAAATTTTAAAGAATGAAAAACATATATATAAGGGTAAATGCAATGAAGGGATGGAATATGATTATAAAGATGAAAAGTTTTTTACTTAAAAAACTTTTCTAAAAGAATAGTTGATAAATAAGTTGGTTGGGAGAATAAAGAAAAAGAAAATGGAGAGAATTTTCTCCAGCTGGAGACTAGAACAAATCCCTGTGATAGATTTAGGGTATATTTTTATCTATTAGAAGAAGTTGTACCCCAAATTTTTTAGAAGAAAAAACCCTATGTGTATACAAAAAAATAAAGTTAGATACAATGAAGGATAAAATATGACTATAATAATGATGGTTCAAAAATATATATTTTTTAATGAAAGGTATGTTAAGATAAACTAGTTTAAAAAAAAGTTAAAAGAGGAAAGGATAAAATTTAAAAAAATTTTAGCAGAAGAAAAAAAAAATTTTTAAATTTAACTTTGCAGGACTAAAGAATCATGGGGAGAAAATCATGAATTCCATGCTTTGTTTTCCCCTTCTCTGGAATTCCCCTGTTCTCCTTGGAAAGTGAACTTGGTCTTGGCTGGATTTCTTACTGATCTTCTCGGCTAGGGGCCTGTTGTAGTGATTCTCAAGTGTCTTTGCCCAAGGCAGAAGACCTTGTCAGGGGCCAGGCTAAGTAATTTGCTTGGGTTAGCTTTTGGGAGCTATTATTCCCTGAACGCACTTTCTGTAGATTTCTGGAGAACGGGAATGAAAATGGTGGCCTCCTGATCTCTGGCCAGTGGAGCCAAGAGTTCAGGGCCCCAGTCCTCAGTGCGCCCTCAAAGAAAAGTGCTCAATCACTCCCGTCTCCCTGGCCTCTGGCAGCACTCCGAGCTCACCCAGCCTGTGACCAGGCTTCTCTGTCTCTGGCATACAGCCCCATCTGGAGTCTCTGAACCCTGAAAATCCCTGAGCTCTTCCAGAGGCATCTCCCCTTTTTTGTGGGGTCCTTCCCTACTCACAGCACAGTGGCCTGTGCCATGGATCACGATACGGTTACCCTGAGCTGAGATTTCACTCCTCAGCTCCATCTCTGTAGCCAGCTTCCCTGCTCTAATACCTGTGTGCTCTGTGACACTCAGAAAATCCCAATCTTTCTGTGTCCCTGTAGGACCTGAGGCCACACTGTCTTCACATGGGCTTCACCCCAGCTTAGCCTCTGGAGTGATGTCCCTCAGTAGAGCAGACTTTTAAAAGTTCTGATTTTGTGCTCCATTGCTCCATCACTTGCCGGGAGCCAGCCCCGCCCCCCACGGTCTATCTGCCCGTCACTTTGGATTCACTTCTCCACATGTCCTTCTGTTGGGTCTGTTATCAAAGGAATGAGACTGAGACAAGGTTACACAAAGCCTTATTCTATGCCAAGCATTAGAAGTCAGACTGACCGGCCAGGGCCGCCTCCAAAGAGAGCGACGCCCCTTGGTCTTACAGGCTAGTTTTTATAGGGCACAATCACAGACATCTACATATGTGGCTTTGGCTGATTGGATGTCTCCTACCTGTGTGTTTTAGTAACGGTTACCTGGAACCGATACTATTAACTGTTGAGACGTTTATTAAACAACAAAATGGCCTTGTTTTAGGTATGTGTTTTAGTAATAGTTACCTGGAACTGGCCTTGTTTTAGGTGTGTGTTTTAGTAACAGTTACCTGGAACCGAGAACAGTAACTGCTGAGGCTTTTATTTAACAACAAAATGTCTACCTAGGCAACATGGAGTCACTATGGCTAAGTAGGCCCAGGCAGGCCCTAGGGGGTTAACATGTTCTAATGTGGAATTGAGCCCAACACTACCTTTCAGAAAGTGTTCAATTTTCTGTTCCTATAATTGGTGCTCTTCTTCTCTTCAATCTCCTGTTGGATTTGTAGGTGGTCAGAATGGTTTGATAAGTTATCTAGCTGATCCCCTGCTACCTGATATCACCTCAACCTGCTACTTCTCTGCCATCTTGACTCCTCCTCCCCAGTTTTTACCCTGTACTGTAAGCCTGAGAAATTGTGAAAATTATATTCGATAAAGTAACAAGGTTTAAAGGTTGAGCTTACCTTACAATAGCTAGTATTTATATGGATCTGAACATCCACTATTATACAAATATGGGCAATATAGATCAAATATAGAACATTATTTATCAGATAAATAATATCTGATATCTGTTAAATAAAATTTATCTGTAAATAAAATAATACCTGTTAAATAAAATTATCAATAAAAATAAAGATATGTCAGCCTAGCAAATTATATAGGATAAATATATAGGAAATGTATTAAATATCTCTGAATATATAGGATAAAAAATAACTATTAATGAACAAGTATATTAAACAAATAGGCTAACCTAGAGGAAATGGATATGCTCCTAGAAACATAGAATCTTCCCAGACTGAATTAAAAAGAAATAGAAAATCTGAACAGACCCATTACTAGAAAGATTACATTAGTAATCAAAAACCTCCCAAAAAACAAAAGTTCAAGACTAGATGATTTCACTGGTAGAAATACCAAACATTCAAAGAATATCAATATTATTTAAACTCTTCCAAAAAATAGATGAGAGAACACCTCCAAACTCACCTTGCAAGTCTGACATTACCCTAATACCTAAACCAAACAGTATACAAAAAAAAGAGAGAGAGAGAGAGAGAAAGAAAAGAAAAGAAATTACAGGCCAATATCCATGAGAAACATAAATCCAAAAAAATCATCCATAAAATAATAGCAAACTAAATTCAATATATTAAAAATATCATACATTATCAAGTAAACTCCATTCCAGTATAACAAGGATGATTCAACATCTATATATCAATCAATGGAATCTACCACATTAATAAAATAAAGAATGAAAATGATATGATCATCTCAATAGATGCAGAAAAAGCATAGACAAAATTTAACATCCATTTATAATGTTTTTAAAAACCTCCACAGTTGGTATAAAATAAGTACCTCAACATAAAAAGGCTACGTATGATGAACCCACAGCTAATGTCAGACTCAACAGTACAAAACTGAAAGCTTTTAATCTAAGATTAAGAACAAGACAATACTTACTCTCACTACTTTTATTCAATATAATATTGGAAGTCCTTGCTGGATAATTAGGCAAGAAAAAGAAAGAAAAGTCATAAAAAATCAGAAAAGAAGATGTAAAGCTGTCACTATTTGCATATGATATATTATGTATGAAAACCTCTTTAAAAATTTAACTTGCAGGATACAATATCAATATACAAAAAAATGCATATACAATATATGCATTTCTATATACCAGCAATGAATTAACAGAGAAATTAAGAAAACAATTACATTGATGATTTTATCAAAAATAAAATAATAAATTTAACTAAAGAAGTGAAAAGCCTGTTCACTGAAAAATAAGATACTAATGAAAGAAATCAAAGAAGACACAAATATTCCATATTAGATTGGAAGAATATTGTTAAAATATCCATATGACCCAAAGTAATCTACTGATACAATGTAATCTCTGCCCAAATTCTAATGACATTTTTCATAGAAACAGAACAAATCATTCCAAATTTTGGTGGAACTATAGCAGATCTCAAAAAGCCAAATGATTCTGAGAAGGGAGAACAAAGCTAGAGACAGTATGCTCCCTCATTTCAAAATATCTTATAAGAAACATTAATCAAAACAGTATGGTATTGGCCTAAAAATAAATAAATAGGATAATGGAACACAAAAGAGAACCCAGAAATAAACCCATGCATATTTGTTCAACTAATTTATGATGAAGAAACAAAGAATATATGATGCATAAAAGACATAAGTAAATGATGTTGAGAAAACTGGACCACACACTTATATAATACACAAAAATTAATTAAAAATGGATTAAAAACTTGGACATACCTGGAATCCTAAAACTTCTAGAAAAAACAGAGTTGGTAATCTCCTTGACATTGAGCTTAGCAATGTCAATACTATTTTTTTTTTTGAGTTTGATACTAAAAGGCAACAAAAGTAAGAAAAAACAAGTGAGATTATATCACACTAAAAAGCACTTTAAAGTATTTTATTTATTTATTTATTTATTTATTTATATGGGGGGAGCAGAGTAAGAGATTCTCAAGTAGAGCCCACATGAGTGTGGAACCCAATGTAGGACTCTGTCCCATGACCCTGAGATCATGACTTGAGCCAAAAATCAAGGGTTAGATGCTTAACTGACTGAGCCTCCCATACACCCCAAAAACTTCTTTACAAAAACAAAAACAAAAACACCTTACAGCAAAGGAAGCCATCATCAAAATGAAAAGGAAAGATACTGAATGACAGAAAACATTTGTAAATCATATATCTGGTAAGGGCTTAATAACAAAACAAAACAAAAGAAAAAAAACAAAATAATTTGATTATAAAATGGGCAGAAGATCTGAAGAGACATTTTTCAAAGAAGACAAGATCGCCAACAAGTAAAAGATGTGCAATATCTCTAGTCATCACAGAAATGCAAATAAAAACCATATGAGATATTATCCACACCTGTTAGTTTGGTTATTACAAGAAATAAGTGCAAAGAGACAAGAAATAAGTGCAAAGACGTGGAGAAAAAGACACTTTCTGCACTGTTTGTTGGAATGCAGATAGCTTCAGCCATAATGGGAAAAAATATGGAGTTCCTCAGAGTATTGAAAATATTACCACCATATGATTCAGCAATTCCACTTTTGGATGTTTAAATAAAAAAAACAAAAACATTGGGATGCCTGGGTGGCTCAGTTGGTTAAGCAGCTGCCTTTGCTGGGGTCATGATCCCGGCGTCCTGGGATCGAGTCCCTCATCGGGCTCCTTGCTCAGCAGGGAGCCTGCTTCTCCCTCTGCCTGCCATTCTGTCTGCCTGTGCTCGCTCTCTCCCCCTCTCTCTCTCTGATAAATAAATAAAATCTTAAAAAAAAAAAAGAAAACAAAAACATTAATTCAAAAGATATATGCACCCACCCTATGTTCATCTAACCATTGTTTATAGTAGCCAAGGCACGAAAAGAACCTAAGTGTCTACTGATGCTCAAATGATAAAAAAAAATTAGGGGGTGTGTGAGTAGAATATTGTTCAGTCATGTAAAAGAAAGTAATTGCCATTTGTCATGATATGAATAAAGCTTGAGGGTATTATGCTAAATGAAATATGTTAGAGAAAAGAAATATCATATGATCTCACTTGTATGTGGAACCTTAAAAAGAAAATTGAGTTCCTAGATACAGAGAACAGATTGATGATTCCCACAGATGGAGGTAGAGGGAGACAAAATGTGTGAAAGCGGTTAAAACTCTAGTTATGAAATGAATAAATCATGGTGATGCAACATACAACATGGTGACTATAGTTAATACTACTGTATTATATATTTGAAAGGTGTGAGAGTTGCTGAGAGTAAATCTAAAAATTTCTTATCACAGAAAAAAAATGCTTTTTATATATGTGGTAATGGTTGTTAACTGGAGTTACTGTGGTCATTTTACAGTATATATAAATATTGAGACATCATGTTATATATTAATCATACCTCAATTTTTAAAAATCCCCTAACCCAAAGTTTATATATATATATATATATATATATACACATACACACACACACACACATATTCATTTCTGAATGAGTTATTAGGACATCCAATACATTCCCAATAAAAAATTATAATTAGAAAAATAACACTATTTTTGGAGAGGTAGATAATAGGAATTATAACCTAAAAAAGTATACTTTTCTTCATGGAGCAATAAAAATAGAACTTCGAACAGAGAGAACAATGGATTGATGCCAACCAGATGTGACAATGCATAGTAATTTCAATGAAGGAAAAGTTTTATTATCTAAGTTAGCAATATTTAATTCATCCATTCTCCAAGTATTTATAGAATCCTATGTATAACAGACCATATTGTAGTTACACAACAATTGTGACAGTACTTCTCCCCTCGTATCTACTTTTGATGGCTATATATTACTATGAATAGAAATGAATTTATCTTCCTAAAATGTAGGTTGATAATCTGTTTCCACCATATAAAAAAATGCAATTAATAGCTATATATTTTCATAAATTCCACTCTGGAAAAATAATAGTCTGCATAGTCATTCATATAAGTATTCCACTAAGTTGAAAGCACTAAACATTTAGATATACAGTATGATCTAAATACAAGCAATCTAGCCCCCCCCAAAAAAGTATATGACTCTTCCACTCAGACTAAGTTCTTATTAGTCTCCATGTTGATATGAAGCATTTTTCCAACTGTAAAAGGTAAGGAACATTCATGTTCTACACCATTTGGCTCTTTCTAATTCATCAGGAACAAAATGGTGCCATTACATAATATTGCTTTTATTTATATTTATACTCTCAAATGGATCTTTCAAATATAATTGAAAATGTGCTCAAAACCTAAAGGCTTAATTTTTGTAAAAAACTGGATATAGTTAGAAATTTTAGCTGAATTAATTTGATAATAAGACTGAGGTCCATTGCTCCAATATTGATTAGTTGTGTTAATTTAGGCAATTTATTAAGCCTCTCTAAGCTCAATTTAGCCATTTTATTTTTTTTTTAAGATTTTATTTATTTATTTGTCAGAGAGAGAGAGAGAGCAAGAGTGAGCACAGGCAGAGTGGCAGACAGAGTCAGAGGGAGAAGCAGGCTCCCTGCGGAGCAAGGAACCCGATGTGGGACTCGATCCCAGGACGCTGGGATCATGACCTGAGCCGAAGGCAGCTGCTTAACCAACTGAGCCACCCAGGCGTCCCTCAATTTAGCCATTTTAAACAAGGGAAATATTTCCTAACTCATGGGACTGTGGTAAGATTCAGTATGATGATCCATGTACAATCCTTAGACTGAAGCATAATAATTAGCCTCAACAAATGCCAACTATTATTTTAAGTGTCTTCTTAAAGACATATCTTTCTAATAGTAGAGGTAAAACCCCAATAATTGGCATGGTAATTATGTATCATAATTACAAAACATATTTGCTTTCAAAAAATTCATCTATTGAAAGCAAAACAAAGACTCCAGGTATTTAAAACCAAGAACACATGGAGGATTGAGGAAAATTTTTAAAAATTATTTTAAGGGCCGGTGTTACCAAGGTGGTGAAGTAAGAGACCTATCTCCCATTTCCCCACAAAGATCAAAAGTTAGCAAACCATAAATCAAAATAGCTCTAGGAGACATTAGAAGTTTACTTTAAAATCTTTAACACTGTGGAATAAAAGATGGAAGGGAGAATGGGGTTTCCCAGCCTTTTAGGACACCATATAAAAGACTCACTTTTTTTGTTTTGTTTTGTTTTGTTTTCCTATTCAGAGATCAGTAAAGTTGAGATGCAGAGAGAGAGTGAAACAAGGAAAAAGAACATGGGGTTTCCAGTATCAGCAATGCAGTAGAATTAACTGCAGTCCCCAATGACTTATTATGAAGAGAACCCCAAAGTTTTCAACACAGAAAGGCACCAATGGCTACCACAGCTGCCTCAGAGCCCCATACAGTTTTCATGGATTTTCACCCCACAGGTATTCACATTCCAGACATCAGCCACCTGCATCCCTCCTCCCCACCCTCAACCCCTGTCAGTGATCTACAGCTATAGCCAGCCAAGGCCTCTGTAGCTGTATAAGTGCAAAACTCCAGCCAACACCCTCATAGAGGGTGCTGTGCCCCCTATCACTGTGGATGCATGCTTGGAGCTATTGCTTCCAGCTGTTTACTTGTATGCCACTGACCTCGTTCTCATCATCAGTTACATCCACTGGGTGCATGCTAGTGACAAGATGTTGTAGCCATGGAATTGTATGCTGATAGCCAAAGTCCCCACAGCTGCATGTCACCTTGCATTTGACCCTATATTTAGTCTGCACCTCTGAGCACACATACAAGAAGCACCCCCAGCTACTCACCTGCCCAACCTGGCCCAAACCCCACCAGTAGCTTTCATCTCTGTGTGCCCATGGTCAGATCCTGCAGTCACAGTAGTAGATGCCAACAACAAAAACACGCATAGCTCATTGTAAACCCACCCTGATCCTCTCTCTTATCCTAGGAGTATTCCACTGGGCTTACCTGAAGCTAGCCCCTTTAGCTGTGTGCATGCATACCTTTGTGGTCCTTCCTCTGGCTCAGTCATCTGTCCTTTGTCTGTACTGCTGAGCTATCTTACAACTAGCCCCTCTCAGCTATGCATGTGCACCCCATTGACCTTACACCCATCATTGGCTTCCATTTATGTGTGAACATGGGGTAAGATGTGCAGCCACAAGAATGCATACAGCATCCTGGGCTCCTGCATCTGACAGTGCATTCTACATTGACTCTAACTCTTGTTGCTGGCCCCAGCCCACAGCACTATGTGTACATCTGCAACCAGCCCCTGCCACTATAGAGAAATCTTCAGCTGACCCCTGCAGTTTACTGTGTGCACCCATTCCAGCACTACAACTGCCTGCTCTGCTCTCTAGCAACTAGACCTAAAAGTGCCAGCCACTGAAGATCCCTCACAGTGCTCATCAAATGCCATGCAGTTGTGATGTGGATTTCAGTGGTTGGAACTAATGAGATATTAAGTTCCTCTGGAATCAGAGCTAACACACACACCAGCACTTGTTATCCCACACCACTAGGCCTGGTTTCAAAGTGTTCTCCAATGTGCCCCTGTTAGAGGTGAAGGTATTTCCCACCAAACTCCATCAATAATGTCTGGAAGAGCTGACCCCTTCATATGTGTAGAAATTTATTCAAGGCTACAGCGATCACAAAGAATCAAAAACATGACACCATCAAAACAATACACTATACTTCCAGTAAATGACCCCAAAGAAATGGAGATACAAGAATTATCTGACAAAGAATTCAAAGTAATTATCCTAAAGATACTCAGGAAGCTATAAGAGAACAGAGATAAAGAGTTTGATGAAATCAGGAATATAAAAGAAGAAGAGAAGAAGAAGAAGGAAGAAAGAGAAGGAGAAGAAGAGAAGGAGGAGGAGGATGAAGGAGGAAGAGGAAGCAGTGGCAAAGGGGCGGGGGAGGAGGAGGAGGAGTGGTGGGAGGGGGAGGAGAAGGAGAAGAGGAAAAATAAGTTGTTCAACAGAGAGATAGTAAACATAAAAGAAACCAAACAAAGTTTGGAGCTGAAGAATACAGTGACTGAACTGAAGAATGCAATAGAAACTGTCAACATTGAAATGAAACAAAACAAAAACCTTCAATATCAGACTGGACCAGATAGAAGTATATACCAGTGGACTCAAACACAAATCATTTGAAATTACCCAGCAGTAGAGCAAAAAGAAAAATGAAACAAATGAAGAAAGTGTATGGCACAGCATTAAAAGAAGCAATCTATGTATGTTTGAAGTCCTAGAAAGAGAAGAGAGAAAGAAAGCAGAAAGCCTTTTTAAAGAAATAATGGGTGAGGACTTCTCAAACTTCTGGAGAAATTTGGATATCCAAGTTCATGAAGCTAATGTGTCACCCCATAATCTCAATCTAAAATGATCTTCTCCGTAAACATCATAATAATAATAATCAAAGCCCAAGAGAGAATTTTAAGAGCAACAAGAGAAAAAACTATTTCACTCAAGGGAACCACCACAAGACTATCAGCAGATTTCTCAGCACTAGTTTTGCTGGCCAAGAGAGAATGGGATGATATATTCAAAGTGTTAAATGAGGGGTCCTTAGGTGACTCAGTCAGTTAAGTGTCTAACTCTTGATTTTGGCTCAGGTCATGATCTCAGGGTCATGAGACTGAACCCTCTGTGCTGGGCATGGAGACTACTTAAGATTCACTCTCTCCCTCTGCCTCTGCCCCTGCTCACTCTCAAAAAAAAAAAAAAAAAAAAAAAAACGAAGTACTGAAAGAAAAAATATTGCCAACCAAGGAAACTTTAGCAAAGATGTCCTTCAGATGAAGGCAAGATAAAGACTTTTAAAACAGAAGCTGACAGAGTTCATCACTAGATATGCTTTACAAGAAATGCTGAAAGAAGTCCTTCAAGCTGAGACAGTAAGACACTAAAGAGTAACATGAAAACATATGAAAATATACACAAATAGGTAAAGATAATTATGTATGTAGTCAGATGTTGAATACTCTCATACTGTAACTGTGGTGTGTTACTACTTACATATGGTATAAAGTTTAAAAGCAAGGATATTTTAATAGATTTAGCTACAAGAACTTGTTAATAGATACACAATATAAAAATATTTAAATTGTGATATAAAAAAGGTTTTGTGTGCAAAGTTAAGTAGATATGCACTTAATATAGACTATTAAATCAAGAGATTTCAAGTAAACTTTAGGTTAACTTCAAAACAAAAACCTATAACAAATACAAACATGATAAAAAACAAAATACAACTACAGAAAATCATTAGTTTATAAAGGAAGATTGTAACAAAGGAACTTCAAAATGGCCAAAAATTAACAACACGGCACTAGTAAGTCCTTACTTGCCAATAATTACTTTAAATGTAAATTGTTTAATTCTCTTATCAAAAGAGATAAACATAAAAAGGGGGGCACTTTACGCCATCTAAGAGACTCATTTCACATTTAATGACATACACAGGCTCCAAGTAAAAAAATAGCAAAGTATATTCCATGCAAATTAATATCAAAAGAGAGCAGGGGATACTATATAACAGACAAGATAGACTGTAGTCTAAAGTTTGTAATGAGATAAGGAAGGTCATTAAATAATGACAAATGGATCAATTCATCAGGAAGATATAACAATTATATATGTACTTTATACTGGAATACCTAAATATATTAATCAAATACCAGTCTGAAGGGAGTAATAGATAACAAAATGTAATAGTAGGATACATCAATATCCCACTTTCAACAATGGATAGAATTGACAGAAAATCAAAAAGGAAATATTGAACTTGAACTATAATTCAGACCAAATGGACCTAACAGAAATATACAACACATTCCATCCAATAGCAGTAGAATATATGTTCAAATCTTCAAAGATTGAATCATATAGCAGAAATTTTTCTGATCACAATAATACAAAAGCAAATATCAAAAACAGGAAAGCTGGAAAAATCACAAATATATAATACTAAACAACACATTTCTGAACAACCAAAGGGTCAAGGATGCTATCAAAAGAGATTTTTTTTTTAATCTAGAAAGAAAATTAATGTACACCCCACTGAAATTCACCAAGGAGGACTCAGAGGGAAGTATATAAAGGCCTCCATCAACTAAGAAACATCTCAAATAACAACCAGATTTTATAACTCAAAGAACTAGAATAACAAGACCAAACAGCCCAAAGTTAGCAGAACAGGACACTTAAAGAGATGCTTCTCTAAAAAAGACATACAAATGGCCAACAAGCACACAAAAAATATTCAACTTTGCTAATCACTTCACAACTGTTAGACTAGCCATTATCAAAAAGACAAGAGATAACAAATGTTAACATGGAGAAAAAGGAATTCTGGTGTACTGTTGGCAGGAACATAAACTGCTATAGTCACTCTGAAATACAGTATAGAGATTCTTTCAAAAAATTAAAAATACAACCACCATAAAATAAAACAATCTTACTTTTACTTATATATGTGAGTGAGATTAAATCATATCTTGAAGTGATCTGTGTATTTCCATACTCATTGCCGCATTATTCACAAATGCCAAGATATGGAAAAACACATACACAATGGAATATTTTTCAATGATAAAAAAGGAAGGAAATCCTGCTATTTATAATAGCCATGAATGGAACTTGAGGGCATTATTAAGTGAAATAAAAAAACTTGAGAATATTCATTAAAAAAAAAAAAACTTGAGGGCATTCATTAAGTGAAATAAGTCAATACTTATTATAAGTGATCAATACTGTATGAGCTCATTTATACATGGAATCTAAAAACATTGACTCAGAAACAGAGTAGAATGGCAATTGTGAAGGACAGAGAGGTGAGTAAAATGCTGAGCTGTTGGTCAAAGGGTAGAAACTTTCAGTTAAAAAAATGAATAGATTCTGGGAGCCAAATATTAAAGCATGGAAACTACAGTCAACAATACTGTATATATACTTGACTGTTGTTATAAGAGCAGAGTTTTAATGTTCTCAGAATAGCAAATAAATAATAATTATGTGAAGTGAAGGATATTTTCATTAACCTTATTGTGGTAAACACTTCATAACATATATGTGTATCAAATTAGCACATTGTATACCTTAAATTACATAATGTTATATTTCAATTATATCTCAATAGAAAAAAGAAATAGAAAAATTAATTTAGATTAACTGGATTTTTGTCTTATTTTACCCTTTCCTTCAGAAATCTATTAGTCCAGCAATCATCTACTGTTTATTTGACATCTATTTACTTTTTTCTTCTAGAAGAATGTTTTCCCTGTATATAACTGACAATGCCATTCTCTTCTCTCTATATAGGGATATCCTTCAACAATTAAAATTTAGAAGTTAAATCATATGCCCAATGAATATTTGGAAAAATTTAACTTCCAATAATATATGGTTTATTCAGCAAAAGACCGAAGCATGAATAGTAAAATGGAAATTTCTACTTGAACAATATGGTGGGGTGCCTGGGGGCTCAGTGGTTTAAGCCTCTGCCTTTGGTTTAGGTCATGATCTCAGGGTCCTGGGATTGAGCCCCACATGGGACTCTCTACTCAGCAAGGAGCCTGCTTCCCCCTCTCTCTGTCTGCCTGCCTCTCTGACTACTTGCGATTTCTGTCTATCAAATAAATAATAAAATCTTTAAAAAAAAAAAAACCAAAAACATGGCAATGACACTATTAAATTGCACATATATATTCTGTAATCTTATGGACACTAGATGATGTAATGTTAATGTAGAATAACTCTAACAGGTTAAAAAGGGAAGAGTGAGCAAAATGAACTTTGAAAGCTTTTTTTTTTCTTTTCAGCATAACAGTATTCATTGTTTTTGCACTACACCCAGTGCTCCATGCAATCTGTGCCCTCTCTAATACCCACGACCTGGTTCCCCCAACCTCCCACCCCCCACCCCCTTCAAAACCCTCAGATTGTTTTTCAGGTCCATAGTTCCTCATGGTTCACCTCCCCTTCCAATTTCCCTCAACTCCCTTCTCCTCTCCATCTCCCTATGTCCTCCATGCTATTTGTTATGCTCTACAAATAAGTGAAACCATATGATAATTGACTCTCTCTGCTTGACTTATTTCACTCAGCATAATCTCTTCCAGTCCTGTCCATGATGATATAAAAGTTGGGTATTCATCCTTTCTGATGGAGGCATAATACTCCATAGTGTATATGGACCACATCTTCCTTATCCATTCATCCTTTGAAGGGCATCTTGGTTCTTTCCACAGTTTGGTGACCGTGGACATTGCTGCTATAAACATTGGGGTACAGATGGCCCTTCTTTTCACTACATCTGTATCTTTGGGGTAAATACCCAGTAGTGCAATTGAAGGGTCATAGGGAAACTCTATTTTTAATTTCTTGAGGAATCTCCACATTGTTCTCCAAACAGGCTGCACCAACTTGCATTCCCACCAACAGTGTAAGAAGGTTCCCCTTTCTCCACATCCTCTCCAACACACGTTGTTTCCTGTCTTGCTAATTTTGGCCATTCTAACTGGTATAAGGTGGTGTCTCAATGTGGTTTTAATTTGAATCTCCCTGATAGTTAGTAATGATGAACATTTTTTCACATGTCTGATAGCCATTTGTATGTCTTCACTGGAGAAGTGCCTGTTCATATCTTCTGCCCATTTTTTAATATGATTGTCTGTTTTGTGTGTATTGAGTTTGAGGTGTTCTTTATATATCCTGGATATCAACCTTTTGTCTATACTGTCATTTGCAAATATCTTCTCCCATTCCATGGGGTTGCCTCTTTGTTTTGTTTACTGTTTCCTTTGCTGTGCAGAAGCTTTTGATCTTGATGAAGTCCCAAAAGTTCATCTTCACTTTTGTTTCCTTTGCCTTTGGAGACATATCTTGAAAGAAGTTGCTGTGGCTGATATCGAAGAGGTTACTGCCTATGTTCTCCTCTATGATTCTGATGGATTTCTCTCTCATGTTGAGGTCTTTTATCCATTTTGAGTTTATCTTTCTGTATGGTTTAAGAGAATGGTCGAGTTTCATTTTTCTACATATAGCTGTCCAGTTTTCCCAGCACCATATATTGAAGAGGCTGGGTTTTTTTCCACTGTGTATTTTTTCCTGCTTTGTCGAAGATTATTTGACCATAGAGTTGAGGATCCATATCTGGACTCTCTACTCTTGTCCACTGGTCTATGTGTCTGTTTTTATGCCAGTACCATGCTGTCTTGGTGATCACAGCTTTGTAGTAAAGCTTGAAATCAGGTAACATGATTCCCCCAGTTTTATTTTTGTTTTTCAACATTTCCTTAGTGATTCGGGGTCTCTTCTGATTCCATACAAATTTTTGGATTATTTGCTCCAGCTCTTTGAAGAATACCAGTGGAATTTTGATCGGAATGGCATTAAAAGTATAGATTGCTCTAGGCAGTATAGACATTTTAACAGTGTTTATTCTTCTGATCCAAGAGCATGGAATGGTCTTCCATCTTTTTGTGTCTTCTTCAATTTCTTTCATGAGTGTTCTGTAGTTCATCAAGTACAGACCCTTCACCTCTTTGGTTAGGTTTATTCCCAGGTATCTTATGGTTCTTGGTGCTATAGTAAATGGAATTGATTCTCTAATTTCCCTTTCTGTATTTCCATTGTTAGTGTATAAGAAAGCCACTGATTTCTGTACGTTGACTTTGTATCCTGCCACGTTGCTGAATTGCTGTATGAGTTCTAGTAGTTTGGGGGTGGAGTCTTTTGGGTTTTCCATATAAAGAATCATGTCATCTGCGAAGAGAGAGAGTTTGACTTCTTCATTGCCAATTTGGATACTTTTTATTTCTCTTTGTTGTCTGATTGCTGTTGCTAGGACTTCTAATACTATGTTGAACAAGAGTGGTGAGAGTGGGCATCCTTGTCATGTTCCTGATCTCAAAAGGAAGGCTGTAAGCTTTTTCCCATTGAGGATGATATTTGCTTTGGGTCTTTCATAGATTGATTTTATGAAGTTCAGGAATGTTCCCTCTATCCCTATACTTTGAAGAGTTTTAATCAGGAACGGATTCTAGATTTTGTCAAATGCTTTTTCTGCATCAATTGAGAGGACCATGTGGTTCTTCTCTTATTAATTTGTTCTATCACATTGATTCATTTGCAAATATTGAACCATCCTTGTTGCCCAGGGATGAATCCCACCTGGTCATGGTGCATAATCTTTTTAATGTGCAGTTGGATCCTGTTTGCTAGGATCTTGTTGAGAATCTTAGAATCCATATTCATCAGTGATATTGGTCTGAAATTCTCCTTTTTGTTAGGATCTTTGCCTGGTTTGGGGATCAGGGTAATGCTAGCTTCATCAAAAAAGTCTGGAGGGGCGCCTGGGTGGCTCAGTGGGTTAAGCCGCTGCCTTCGGCTCAGGTCATGATCTCAGGGTCCTGGGATTGAGTCCTGCATCGGGCTCTCTGCTCAGCAGGGAGCCTGCTTCCTCCTCTCTCTCTCTCTGCCTGCCTCTCTCTCTTCCTACTTGTGATCTCTCTCTGTCAAATAAATAAATAAAATCTTTTTTAAAAAAAGAATTAAAAAAAAAAGTCTGGAAATTTTCCTTCTGCTTCAATTTCTTGAAACAGCTTCGGGAAAATAGGTGTTATTTCTTCTTTGAAAGATTGGTAGAATTCCGCAGGGAATCCATCAGGTTCTGGGCTCTTACTTTTTGATCACTAATTCAATCTCGTTTCTAGGTATTGGTCTATTCAGGTTGTTCATTTCTTCTTGGTTCCATTTTGGGAGTTTATAGTTTTCCAGGAATGCATCCATTTCATCTAGGTTGCTAAGCTTATTGGCATATAACTGTTGATAATAACTTCTGATGATTGTTTCTACTTCCTTGGTGTTCGTTGTGATCTCTCCCTTTTCATTCATAATTTTATGAATTGGGGCTTTCTCTCTTTTCTTTCAGATTAGTGTGGCCAATGGTTTATTGATCTTATTGATTCTTTCAAAAAACCAGCTTCTAGTTTCATTGATGTGTTCTACTGTGTTTCTGGTTTCTACCTCATTGATCTCAGTTCCAATCTTGATGATTTCCCTTCTTATGTGTGGAGTTGGTTTGATTTGTTGTTGATTCTCCAGTTCTTTAAGGTATAGAGACAGCTGCTGTGTTCTGGATTTTTCAATTTTTTGAGGGAGGCTTGGATGGCTATGTATTTTCCCCTTAGGACCGCCTTTGCTGTATCCCATAGTTTTGGACTCGAGTGTCTTCATTATCATTGGTTTCCATGAATTGTTTTAGTTCTTCTTTGATCTCCTGGTTGACCCAAGCATTCTTAAGCAAGGTGGCCTTTAGCTTCCAGGTGTTTAAATTCCTTCAGAACTTTTCCTTGTGATTGAGCTCCAGTTTCAAAGCATTGTGATCTGAGAATGTGCAGGGAATAATCTCAGTCTTTTGGTATCAGTTGAGTCCTGATTTGTGACCCAGTATGTGGTCTATTCTTGAGAAGGTTCCATGTGCACTTGAGAAGAATGTGTATTCTGTTGTTTTAGGGTGGAATGTTCTATATATATCTAGGAGGTCCATCTGGTCCAATGTGTCATTCAATGCTCTTGTTTCTTTATTGATTTTCTGCTTCGACGATCTATTTCTCAAAGAGGTGTGTTAAGATCTCCTACTATTAATGTATTCAGATCAATATGACCCTTTATCTTGATTAACAGTTTTCATATGTAATTGGCTGCTCCCATATTGGGGGCATAGATATTTACACTCGTTAGATCATCTTGGTGGATAGTCCCTTTAAGAATTATGTAGTGTCCTTCTGTATCTCTGACTACGGTCTTTAGTTTAAAATCTAATTTATCTGATATGAGAATCGTTACCCCGGCCTTCTTTTGAGGCACATTGGCATGAAAGATTCTTCTCCATCTTTTCACTTTCAGTCTGGGTGTATCATTAGGTTCAAAATGGGTCTCTTATAGACGACATATGGATGGTTCCTGTCATTTTATCCAATCTGCAACCCTGTGTCATTTTATGGGCACATTTAGGCCATTCACATTGAGAGTGATTATTGACAGATACTTTTTTATTGACATTGTGTTACCTTTGAAGTCTTTCTTTCTGTAGATTGTCTCTATATTTCTGTTCAATGCTATTCTTAGGATTTTTCCTCTTTTATAGAACCCCCCTTAATATTTCCTGCAGTGTCGGCTTGGTGGTTGCATAGTCTTTTAAGCTTTGCTGGTCTTGGAAACTCTTTATCTCTCCATCCATTTTGAATGTCAGTCTTGCTGGATAAAGTATTCTTGGCTGCATGTTCTTCTTATTTAGTACCCTGAATATATCTTGCCAGCCCTTTCTGACTTGCCTGGTCTCTGTGGACAGGTCTGACGTTATTCTGATGGGCTTTCCTCTGTAAGTAAGGAGCCTCTTTGCCCTAGCAGTTTTCAAGAGATAATACCTACAATTATGATTCCTCAATTTGACTATCAGGTGTCGTGATGTTTTTTTGGAACCTATAATCTTGGGTGGAGACTGTTCAGCCTCTAGTACATGAAGGCTGGTTCCATTCATAAAACTGGGAAAATTTTCATGAAGAATTTGTTCCACTATATCTTCTAGACTTCTTTCTTTCTCCTCCCCTTCAGGAATTCCAATAATTCTGACGTTGGAACATTTCATGGCACCATTTATTTCCCTGATTCTGTTTTTGTGGCTTCTAAGCTGTTTGTTCCA
Source organism: Mustela lutreola (assembly GCF_030435805.1). NCBI lineage: Eukaryota > Metazoa > Chordata > Mammalia > Carnivora > Mustelidae > Mustela > Mustela lutreola. Next base: position 111,184,772 of record NC_081295.1, read on the forward strand.
GGCTTCTTCCTGATCCTTTCTCTCTATCTGTTTGTCCTCCAGATTACTAATTCTATCTTCTAAGTTACCTTAGCTTTTAGAGAACTTGATTAGATTGAAACTCATTGAGAGCATTGTGAACCTCATCCCTGGTAGATTTCAGCTCTGCCCTAACATTGTGGTCACTTTCAATTCTGCCCTAATCAGTTCTGTTTGGTCATCCATGGCTTTCTCCAGCCTAGCTATTGCCTGGATAATTGTTAGCCTGAATTCTCTTTATGACATATTGTCTATGTTGATAGCCGTTAGCTCTGTTGCAGAAAGCCCATCCTCTGTATTTTTCTTCTGTTGGGCATTCCTCCTCCTAGTCATTTTGGTGAGAGATGACTGAACAGATGTAGCTGGATGTATTGACCATGGTGCAGTCAAGGTGCACCCTGGAACGCTTCTGAGCAATCAGGGTTCTCCACCCAAATGAGAGAAAAACGAAAAGAAAACGAAAAAGAGAGAGAGAGAGGAAAAAAAGGGAAGATAAAAGAGAAGGTTCAGCCCAAATGGGCCCCAAGATAAGATTGATGAAGTATACAAACAAAAACAAACAAAAAAACTGATAAAAGTATATGACAAGAGAAAAAAATACATATATATGCAAATAAAGGTAGAACCTCATCAAAAAGAACCCCAAGTATAAGATTAATATACTATCAGGACAAACACAAAAACACAGAAACACTGGTGGAAGAAAAATATGGGAGAGTGGTTATAAATTCTCAGTGTGGGTGAGGAAGGTTGTTTTGATTCTTCCTGGATATATCTTGATATCTTTGTTAAAGGACCCAACTTTCCTAAGATAAAGGGAGATCAAAAATTCACTTACCTATAGGGGTAGCATTGATTGGGGAAAGGGGATTACCTTGAAGTTTAACTCTACATGAATATTAGAAGGTAAAAATAAAAAAGGAATAATCTAGACTAAACTAAACTAAAATTTAGAAAAAAAAATTAAAAAATAGAAATGCAAAATAAAAACAGATGTATGTATCAAAAATTTATTATGGAATTTGATGTACTGGACATCTCACTGTGATAGTAAATAGGTTAAAAAATTTCATATATATATATATATATATATATATATATATATATATATAAAATAAGCTAAGCTCCTAAAATAAAATAAAAAATCAAGAACAATCTGGTTTAATTGACTCAGTTCAAACAACTTTAAAAACTTTAAAAAATAATTAGAGCTTGAATTCCCCCACTAAAACATATCATGTAATTTTAGAATAAAATATGCAAGAACTGTCAACACTATTATGTAAAATGCCACTTATAATTCTCATAATATTCCTACTCTACTATTATGCATGCCTTTATTTTAAGAGGGAAAACTGAAATCTATCATTGACACTGGTCATCAACTCCAAACTATTCTTTTACAGTTGTTGCAACAGAGGTTACAAAAATAATATGAATGAAGAAACTAAATGTTTTTCTACTGCTGGACTGTGGAAGAAAAAATTTTGCTGTTTGTATTTTTATCTCATCCTTTTTGACTTCTGCTTTTATTTGTTTCATGTTATGCAACTTTTAGTAATATAGTGCATTGATATAACACATAAAAATACATACATTTAAAGAGGTTCACTAAAATAAATAACTGATAGAAATGCATGCTTTAAAAATTTAGGAGGGCCCTGGACTAAATAATTATCCATTTATTTCCAGAAGTTTTATTAAAAAAAAAAAAGGTGAAGGTTATGTTTTGTTCCATCTTTACCTCAATTTTATTGCCACTTTCTGCTAGCTCCTAGCTAATGCTAATATTCTATAACACAGAAGAAAGAGCAATCTCTTTAGTAGAGAAACCAAGCTTTACTTTATTGAACTATAGTCTACAGTTCAAACTGATTTGTCAAACTTTCAACATCCCAACCTATATTTTTAATACACTTTTTGTTTAGAGACTTCATCCATTTTAGATTAGTGACTAACCTGCATAGCTATGTTTTAGTTCATTGACTTACTCTTTGTGGAAAGCAAAGGTGTTTTGAACAAGAGGAGATTTTGGAGAATCAATGCCTTCATCTTTGTTTTTCAAATTTATAAGCAGATATTCAGCAGGTACATTTAGGGAGAGGGAGGGACAGTGACAGAGAGGCACCTCTATTTCCTAACACTTTTAACCAAGCTAAGCCACTCTTATTTAGTATTGGGAACCTCAAATAAGATTTTAATTTTAAAAATCATGTCACAGAAAAAAAACACATCATAGTTATCCTAGTTTTATAAAATAGAGCTTTACTCAGATAGGCAACTCTATTTTGGCTCTATATTTATTATTTTTCTCTTTCTTTCTATTTCATATAAGAAATATATTTTCTAAATTTATAACAAATATTATTATTTCACTTTAACAATTTTTATTATACATTCTAAAAAGTATATTTCCTGAGTTCAAAAAATATGTTATTAATATGTATAAATATAGCACACATTTTGGATGGTTTATGTGGATCCAATATAGTCAAATGTTTTACTAGTCTACAGTTAACCCTTCTTATATCTGTAGCTGATAACCTCAGAAGTAGTAAAATGCACATGATATATTTCTTCATGCAGAAAAATAATTTTAGTATATAATTACTTAACAAAATTGGAGATGTGCACATCAACCTTGAAATTTTGGGGTGCCATAAATAAGCTATTTTCAAAATTCCCTAGAAAATGTCCATTTATTTTTTTCTTATAACATGATGTGTTTAAAACATAAGGCCAAAAAGTAGGGTAATTTCTAGAAACAAAAACTTCTTTTTCAGTGTGATATATATCACAAAAATATTAAAATAAAATTATTGTAATTATCATAGAAATTTGTATCTTTCTTCAGAAACCATGTTTTTAATATTTATATGTATTTTCTCTGCCCCTTCTTGCTGTTACTGAAACTTAGCTACCTTTTCTAAAAGGGGAAAACTACAAAACCTTGTAAGACAGATCTTATTATCCCCATTTTATAGATTAGCAAACTCAGGAAACATGAATGAAAGGAAGTTCCCTAAGAATATCACAACCAAAATCTCTAAGAACTGATATTCAAATCCAGATTATCCAGTTCAATAACAGAAATAATTTTCTATGATAGCAAGCTGACTCATATATTGCTAGTTCCAAGAAAATGTTTATTCTTAAATATTTAGTAGTATTTTCCTACCATATACCTACAACTAAATGGTGCTTTCAGACAGATACAAATATTCAGGAAAGGGGCGCCTAGGTGGCTCAGTTGGTTAAGCGACTGCCTTCTGCTCAGGTCATGATCCCTGAGTCCTGGGATAGAGTCCTACATCAGGCACCCAGCTCCATGGGGAGTCCGCTTCACCCTCTGACGTTCTCCACTCTCATGTTCTCTCTCACTCTCTCTCAAATAAATAAAATCTTTTTAAAAAGTAAAGTAAAATATCCAGTAAAAATATCATACTATATTTGAAAAATATTAGTGAGGGATATGTGTAACTCATTTGAGTCACTAGAAAATATGATAATATTTTATACAGTAAAGGTGTCAGATTTCTGAGACTACACTGGAAATTAATAGTCTACATTTCTCTATTCATCGTCTTAAAAAATTTATTCTATGAAATATATATACCTACACAGAGTATATAGAAAATAAATATATAATTAAAAGAATATCAAGTAAAGAAGACCCAAGCATCTATCACAGAAATTAAGAATTAGAATTCTGTCAATACCTTTGAGAAACTTCTTATCTTCCATCCTATGAAATAGTTGTTTCTTTCCACAAAGTTGATTGTTTTTCTTGTTTCTTATTTCTTTGAATTTCTTTTGCACTTACCAACTTTGTATGTATTCCTAAATAATGCTTTTATCTATATATGACTTGGTATTTACATAAATAGAATATTACTATATATTTTTCCTAATTCCTTTATTCATCCAACATGATTTTTCTGAGAATAAAACCTATTGGTGTGTATTGCTGTACTTCACATTATATTCTTTTATATTTTAATTTATTTAATGTTCCCTCCTAGTAGACATTTAAGTTGCTTTCATTATTTTTGTAATTTAAAACAATGAATTATGAATATTTCTTAATATCTTCTGTTGTATTTTTGGGACAGGGTCTCAATTATATATCTTGTAATAGAATTGCTAGGTTATTGGTATGCACATCTCCAATTTTATTAGGTTATGTCAAACTCTGTCTAAATTGTGCCAGTTTATCCTTACATTAGTAGTGATTGAGCATTCGTGTGGTTTCAATATTCAATTAAAATTGGTAATGTCCATATACACTATGGAGTATTATGCCTCCATCAGAAAGGATAAATATCCAACTTTTGTAGCAACATGCGTGGGACTGGAAAAGATTATGCTGAGTGAAATAAGTCAAGCAGAGAGAGTCAATTATCATATGGTTTCACTTACTTGTGGAGCATAACAAATATCATGGAGGACATGGGGAATTGGAGAGGAGAAGGGAGTTGGGGGAAATTGGAAGGGGAGGTGAACCATGAGAGACTATGGACTCTGAAAAACAATCTGAGGGGAATGAAGTGGTGGGGGGGTGGGAGGTTGGGGTACCAGGTGGTGGGTATTATAGAGGGCACAGATTGCAATGGAGCACTGGGTGTGGTGCAAAAATAATGAATACTGTTATGCTGAAAATAAATAAATTTAATTAAAAAATTGGTAATGTCAGACTTTTTATCTTTTACTAATCTTGTAGGTTAATATATTATTATGAATTTAATTTACATTTTCCTGACTATTAGAGGTGCTCAACAACTTTTCATATATTCACTAGCCATTAGCATTTTGTCTACTATGAAATACATACAAATTCATCATTTTCTATTGGCTTCTTTATTCAATTCTTAATGATTGATTTTTAAAGGAATTCTTCCAATATTTTAGGTAATAAACTGTTACCAGATATAGGAGTTGAAAATATCTTCTCACAGTTGTCTTATAGTATTCCTTGACAGAAATTCTTATTTCTTAAGAACTTTTTTTCTTGCATTAAAGACTGTCCAGCTTAAATACTTGGTATAATAGTGTATGATATATGTCTTCATATACCACCAAATGCTCCAGCTTTCTCTAAAAGTTTTTCACTTCTCTCTGAAGTTACATATTAATAAATGTATAAAGTAGATGCCATAGTAACATTCACATGGGTCATTCTTAATAAATGAATTTCCTACCCTCTTTCCACTAACCTCTTTTTCTCAAAACTACTATAACCTTTCTCCTTTCCTTCTTGCTTGATATCTTTATATCCATAAAGATATGGAATAGTTTATTCTCAAATCCTTAGCTATCACATGTTTTCCTTAAGTCTCTGAAAGTTTGCTTCAGCTCTCAGCACTCTACTAGGCTTGTAAAGGTCACTAATTAACTACTACTATTTGGAAAAATGTATTAGCTTTTTCTTAGAACCCCAACTTTTCAGGCATCTATTAAGACTGTATGGCATTTGATTCTATGGAAAAATCAGCCTAAAGTCTTCATAGTGGGAAGTCTTTCTTCACTGTTCCTTCCTGTTGTACCTCTATATCTCTAAAACTGTCCTGTATATATCTATGGGTTTTTTTCTTTAACTACATCTTAGATGTAGTTATTTTGCCTTTATCCCTTTTGTCATTGACCTTTTCCCCCCATTCAAAATTTTAATTTCTTTGGAAATTTTCTCTACTTATATGACTTAATCTGTCAACTTGTAGAATTAGAGCATATGGAGAAGCTCTTGGGATATACTAAGACATAAACAAGTATTTCATAAATAAATGAATAAATATTGGATATCTCTACCTCCAGGCTTGACTGCACTCTTTCACTAAAAACATTTTTATCTCCCCAGTTGAATTTCTAAACAGATTTTATACAGAAATATCAAACTAGTCAATTAATAAACTCAGTATCGTCATCCCCAACCTCCTCTTTCTCATATCTTAGCTGTTGAAAGCACAATTACCATTATCATATTTGGTCACATGAAATCAGAACTCAAAATTTGACAGATACCATGGTACTCAAGAGAGCCATATATTAGACTACTTTATATTAGAACTAAAATAAATTCATTTAATTCTCCAGAGTGCAGTACTTAATTTGCTGTACTTCAAAAAAAGGCAGCCAGCTTGAAAAATTCTTAACATTCTTTATCGAGGATTAAACACTGGCTTATATAATTCAGGCATATAAATAATTACCACAAAATATTTACATGAAATTACAATTTAACCATTACATTATGTTAACACAATACACTCTCTTGCACATTTTTTAGTAAAGATCAAAACAAGATATTATTTTCAACCTTGAGATATTGTAACACTTAACTAGTTTATATTTTAATAATATTAAAAATTTAAAAATAACCAATAAAATATTTCCTTAGGAACCATTTTATGAGTTTTGTTATAAATTCTCTTCTATTATAGATGTATTTTTCTAACACTCCAGAATCTAGAAGAGTATACTAAGGTAAAAGGTTAGTAAATATGAGTGTTTATTGAATTGTTTCCTTCAAAAAAGTATTCACACTTTCTTTTTTTCTCCTTTACCTGCTATCTAGGAAACAATATATACAAGCAAATTGCATAAATATATAAAATTAATCTATACATTTAATTAAGGTATTCTTCAATACAAACTTTTTTTTTCAGAAATTAGTTTCCCAATAAAAGTATTTTTGAAGAACTTGTTATTCATCAGCATGTGCAACAACTTATTTAAGGAGAACCTTAATTAGAATTTTTTTAAATTTGGCCTAGACACCTTCTCAAACATCTTTTATATGATTGATTTTCAACTATCAATTCAGCACTCAGGCCATTGGATTATCCTTCAGATCACACATGTTCATAAATGAAAAGAAAATTGTTATAGGGAACTTTGCTCATCATTTCCACATCATATGATAACATCTAAAATTTCTTATTTCTAGTCTCATCCTTGGATTTCTCAATTTTGAGCACACAAAACATCTGCTCAATAAAGCTGTATGATTTAAATTGAATCCACTTATGTTGCCTTCTCTCTTTGCTATTTGTCTATTTAATAATATTTCTGGCAAAACATTAACAAAATGAAGGACAAAAGCCACAAAATCATCTCATAGATGCAGAAAAAGAATTTGACAAAACTAAACTCCCTTCATGATAAATACTTTAAAAAGTGCATTTAGAAGAATATACCTAATATAATAAAGGTCATACATGAAAACCCACAGCAAACACCATACTCAACAGTGGAAAAACTGAAAATTTCAGCATGTCCAGGTTTTTTTTTTTTTTTCAACATAATACTAGAGGCCTTAGCCCCAGCAATCAGAACAAAAAAAAAAAAAAAAAAAAAAAAAAAATTTAGCTGGGAGAAGAGCTAAGATAGCGAGCAGAAGGAGGACCATATGTTTGCTTTGCACCTTGATCACAGCTAGATAAATATCAAATCATTCTAAATACCCAAGAAATCAATCAATCTCGGGACTAACAGAACTGCATAATTAGAAGGAGGAAGGAGGCCACATCATGGAAGGTAAAGGGTGCAAGAGATGTAGTTTAGGGAGAAATGGATTGTGGGTACTGTGGAGGGGAGGGAGCCCTAGCCACAGAGAGAGGAAAGAAGAGAGGAGAGTACAGGGGATTCCATAAGGAAAACACTTCCTCAAAGCCATTGAAGCCACTTAAGAGTGAAATACTGAATTCTTTCCCACTAAGATAAAAATCAGGTCTAGAATAAAAATTATCATTTCCTGTAATTAGCTTAGTACTGATGGTCCTAACCTGTGCAATAAGGTGAGAAGTGTGAGTAATAGAGACTGAAAAGAAGAAAAACCCATTTGACACGCACAAGACACGCACACAGAATACTGCAACACATTTCTGTAAAAGGCTAAAGATCTAAGTAAACAGAGAGATATACCATGTTTATGACTGAAAATTTTTATTACTCTTAAGATAGTAACTATTGTTTTTAAGATTTTAAAAATTTATTTTAGAGAGCACATGGGGGGAGCAGCAGAGAGAGTGTGAAAGAATCTCAAGCAGACGCCCCACTGGGTGCAGAGCCCAATGTAGGGCTCAATTTCCTGACACTGAGAGCATGATCTGACCTAAAATTAAGAGTCAACGCTTAACTAGCTAAACCACAAGGCATATCGTTCTAAGTTATCTATCCAAAACAATCACAATCAAACCTTTCAGGTATTTTGGTAGAAACTTAGAAATATATTAGAAATTCAAGGAGTCCAGAATGGTCAAACCAAATTTGAAAAGGAATTAAAACTCACTATAAAGATAGACTTAACAAAACAGTGTGGTACAAGTTTTAGAATAGTGCACATATATGTTCAAACAAATTTCTACAAAAGTGGCCATGAAATTCAATGTGAAAAGATAGTCTTTTCAACAAATGATTGAAAATAACTAGATAAACAGAGTAAAAAAGAAACTTTGGCCTTTATAACATGCACAAATATTAATTGTGATGATATCATAAGCCTAAAAATGAAAAATATGAATATAAACATTTTGAAGACAACATAAGGGAAGGTCTTTATGACCTTGGGTTTTAGCAAGTATTTCTCGGATAGGACACTAAAATCATTACCCAGAAAAGAACACTTTGATATATTTGATTTTATCAAAATAAAGAACTCAGCCTCTTGAAAAACACCGTTGAGAAAAAACAAAATAAGTTATATGCTGGAAGAGATTATTTGCAAATTCATAATCTACTAAAGGACTCATAACCAGAATACATATAAAACTCAAAACTCAAAAAGGAAAAATTTCAATAAGAATGTTTAAATTATTTGAGCAATCTAAAAATAAAACTTTAAAAACTCAATTGCATTAGTCACCACAAAAAGTAATATAACTACACATATTTTTAGCAAACAAAAACTGTAGGATTGGGGCACCTGGGTGGCTCAGTGGGTTAAAGCTTTTGCCTTTGGCTCAGGTCATGATCCCAGGATCCTGGGATTGAGCCCCACATTAGGCTCTCTGCTCAGCAGGGAGCCTGCTTCCTCCTCTCTCTCTACCTGCTCTCTGCCTACCTGTGATCTTTGTCTGTCAAATAAATGAATTAAAAAAACTTAAAAAAAAAAAACTATAGGATTTGTATATAGAAAACCTCAAATTATGATGAGAGACAACAAAAAGACCTAATTGAAAGATATATCATTCTCATGAGTTGGAACACTAAAATCTGAACAATTTAATTCTTCCCAAATTAATTTATATATTCAAAACAATCTCACCTATAATCACAGGAGTCTTTTTTCTTGTAGATAATGCAAATCTGATTCTAACATTTACATAGAAATGCAAAGAGGTCAAAATTAACATATTTTGATGAAGAACAAATTTGGAAGACTTAATCAGAAAAAAACAAGATTTATCACCAAAAAATTTAAAGGATGGGCAATACCAAATGTTCAAAAGGAAATATAGTAATAATACTACCAAAATTGTAGGTAGTGAAAAGATACAACTATGGTGGGAAAATATCTGGCTTTTTTTTTTTAATAGAGCTAAATGTGTACTTACTCTGTGGATCAGAAATTTTCATTCTAGATGATTGTCTAAGAGACATAAAACATATACCTACAAAATATGATCAAGAATATTATGCTGAGTGAATAACCCTTACATCCATTTTATCTGGTTCCTCACATTCAAATTTTACAAAATAGTACAATGAATCTATAATTTTAAAGAAGAGAAAAGTAATTGTTTCTTGATGCTAATGGCAGACATTGACTTGGGAGTAACATGAGAGAAAATTTTTGGTGATAGTAATGTTCTAAATCTTCATAGAGGTTTGGGTTACTAGATGAATTTGCCAAAACGTACCACATAGCATGCAATATTTGTGAATGTTACTTTATGTAAATTTTATCTTAAAAGAAAAATGAAAACTGCAGATATCATACTCAATGATATATATACATCCTAAAATAATTATGGTAAAGTTTACTGATGTTTGCAACATATTTTGATATTTATCAAAACAGTAACATGGATTGACACATGGGTAAAGGGATTCATAGTGAACAACAACAACAAAAAAGTGACAAATCAATTCTAGTAAAATGTAACAGTAGATTACAACAGTGGTTATATGGGGAATCACTGTAAAAATTTTTCAACTCTATGTATTTGAAAAATCCTTAATAGCAAGTTGGAAAATTATGTTTAAAGATAGAAAATGATGCTTGTAAAATATATGTATGATAACAAATCTGAACAGACTAATTACTATTAACAACATTAAATTAGTAATCAAAACACTCCTAACAAACAAAAATCCAGGGCCAGATAGATTGAAAGGTGAATTCTACCAAACATTTAAACAAACACTTAAAGAATACCTGTTCTCCTCAAACTACTCCAAAAAAAAGAGAGAGAGAGAGAACAGAAAGCTTCCAAATTCTTTCTCCACAGCCAGCATGAAGCTGATACTAAAACCAAAGACACTGCAAAAAAGAGTAATCCTTGATGAATATAAAAATCCTCAACCAAATATTAACAAATTAATTCAGTAAGACATTAAAAGACTCACTCACTACAATCAAGTGGAATTTATTCTAGGGATTCAAGGATGGTTCTATAGGATGGTTCTATTTCCACAAATTAATCAATGTAATACATTACAGTAAGACAGGATAAAAACCATGTGATCATTTCAAAACATGCAGAAAATCATTTAACAAAATTCAACATCCACTCATGATGAAAACTTTCAACAAAGTGGGTTTAGAGGAAACATAATAAAGGCCATATATTATAAACCCATAGTTGGCATTATATTAATAAAGAAAAACTAAAAGTTTTTTCTCCTAAATCAGGAAAAAGACACGATGTCCACTCTTCCTGCTTTATTCAACATAGTACTGGAACTTCTAGCCATAGTAATCAGACAAGAAAAATAAATAGAGGGCGTTGAAATTGGCAAGAAAGAAGTAAAACTTTCACTATTCACAGGCGACATGATAATATATATAGAAAACACTAATGACTTTGCCAAAAAGCTGTTAAATGAATTTAGTAAAGTTGCAGGATACAAAATCAATACACAGATATCGGTTGTATTTCTATACATTAATGATAAAGTAGCAAAAAGATAAATTAAGAAAACAATCCTATATGTAATTACACCAAAAGAATAAAATGCCTAGGAATAAATTTAACCAAAGAGATGAGAAATCTGTACCCTGAAAACTATACATATTGATGAAAGAATTTGAAGATGATGGGCGCCTGGGTGGGTCAGTGGGTTAAAGCCTCTGCCTTCGGCTCAGGTCGTGATCCCAGGGTCTGGGATCGAGCTCCACATTGGGCTCTCTGCTCACCAGGGAACCTGTTTCCTCCTCTCTCTCTCTCTCCTTATCTCTCTGCCTACTTGTGATCTCTGTCTGTCAAATAAATAAATAAAATCTTTAAAAAAAAAGAAAAGAAGAATTTGAAGATGACATAAACAATTGGTAAGATATTCCATGCTCATGGAATATCATTAAAATGTTCATACTACTTAAAGCTATCTATGGATTCAATGCAATCTCTATCAAAACAACAACATTTTTGAAGAATTAAAACAAATAATCCTAGAATTTAGGATTAAATTTAGAATTAAATCCACAAAAGACCCAAAGACCCAAAGTTATCTTGAGAAGGAAGAACAAAGCTGCACATATCACAACACCAGATTTCAAGATTTATGACAAATCAGTAATAATCAAAATTGTATGGTTCTAGTGCAAAAATAGGCATATAGATCAGTATAACAGGATAGAAATAAACCCACACTTATAGAGTCAATCTATGACAAAGAAAGAATATCCAATGGAAGAAAAGTCCTTTCAATAAATGGTGCTGGAAAAACTGGTCAGCTACATGCAAAAGAATAAAACTGAACTAAAGACCTAAATGTGAGGTCTGAAAATATAAAAACTTAAAGAAAACATAAGTAATAATCTCTTAGACATCAGTCATAGAGACTTTTTTTTTTTTTTTAAATACATCGCTCAGGGCAACAGAAATATAAGCCAAAGTAAACCACTGGAATTATACCAAAATAAAAAGGTTTTTGCATAGTGAAGAAAACCATCAACAAAATGAAAAAAAAAAAAACCTACTAAATAGGAGGAGATATTTTCAAATAGCATATCTGATAAGAGGTTAATATCTAAAATATGTGAATAACTCATACAACTCAACACCCGAAAGACAAACTTCTGGTCAAAAAAATAAAAATAGGGGCGCCTGGGTGGCTCAGTGGGTTAAGCCGCTGCCTTCGGCTCAGGTCATGATCTCAGGGTCCTGGGATCGAGTCCCGCATCGAGCTCTCTGCTCAGCGGGGAGCCTGCTTCCCTCTATCTCTCTCTCTGCCTGCCTCTCCATCTACTTGTGATTTCTCTCTGTCAAATAAATAAATAAAGTCTTTAAAAAAAAAAAATAAAAAAATAAAAATAAAAATGGGCGAAGGACATAAATGCACACATTTCTAAAGAGGACACGTAGACAGCAAACAGATACATGAAAAGAAACTAAATATTACCAACCATGATGAAAAAGAAAATCAATTTCACAGTGAAATATCACTTTACATGAGTCAGAATGGACAGTATGAAGAAAAAAAAAAGAAATAATAAGTATTGGCAAAGAAACCCTCATGCACGTTAGTGGGAATGTAAATTGATGTAGTCACTCTGGAAAACATTATGAAGGTTTCTCAAAAACTAAATCTAGAATATAAATAGAAATATAAATCTAGAATATAAATCTGTGATATAATTCCACTTCTGGGTATTTACCTGGAGAAAATGAAAAGAGTAATTTGAAAATATATATACACCCCTACATTTATTGCAGCATTATTTACAATGGCCAGAATATGTAAACAACATAAGTGTCTATCCATAGATAAATGGATTAAAAAATATGTGGTGTATATACACAGAATGAAATATTACTCAGCCATAAAAAAGAATGAAATCTTGCCATTTATGACACCATAGATGGACATAGAAGGTATTATACTAAGTGAAATAAGTTAGAAAAAGACAAATATAATATGATTTCACTTAAAAAAGGAATCTAAGAAACAAAAGAAACAAGCAGAATCAGGCACATAACTATAGAGAAAAACGTGTTTACCATACAGGAGGGAAATGAAGGGATAGGAAGAGGGAGTGAAGGGGAGTCAGAGTTACTAGCTTTCAGTTTTGGAATAAGGAAGTCATGGAGATAAAATACACAGCATAAGGAATATAGTTAATGGTATCATAATAGCAATTTATGGTGACAGATTGTAGCTATGTTTGTGGTTAGAATACCATAACATATAGAGTTACTGAATCACTATGTTGTATACCTGAAACTAATGTAACATTGTTTGTCAACTATACTTCAGTGAAAAAGAATATTTTATAGCAGCTTCAGAAAGAACACTACAGTCTATTAACATGTGAGTGGATAAATAATTTGTGTTTTTTTTTTTTCAAAAAGGATAGACCAATGTGATAAGCCACAACTTAGATGAATCTCAAAAACATTACCCTGTGCAAAAGAAGTTAGATTCAAAAAGCACACCGCATTGTTCTACTTATAAAAAACTCTAGGCAAAACAAAATTTAGTTTACAATGACACAAAAGAGATCAGATTTGCTCAGGCTGGAGATGCACTGAACCACAAAAGAACTGGAAAGAATTTGGGGGAATAATGCAAATATTTTGTATCTTTATTGTAGTAAAGATGTCCATCCCTCAAAACTCATTGAAATACACACTTAAAATGGGTAGATTTATAATATGAAAGTTACACCTCAGTAAATTTGATTTCAGAGAAAAATCTACATATTTGTGCCAATGTTCTGTATAACTTTTCAAGTGGTAATGTAATTGTTTCTATCTTTTAACCCTTTGCTGAAGACTAAAATTACTCCAATGTGTTGGTATTTTCTCATGAAGTCTGAAGCCAGTAATTTCTTAGAGCTCAAGCCATGTTCTCAATAACTGATTTAACCAAGTACCTTTCTCTTTTCTCCTTTGTAATAAGAAGTGCTAAGTTTTCAGTCCAGCTAATGGGGTACTTCAATGTCTCCCCAAACCCTGCATCACTCAGATGCTTTCTCTCAGAAGCATGTGACATAGAGTTCACTGGAACTAAAAGATAGAATATTTTGGCTTATGAGGCACTAAGATGTTTAAATAATGAAGCTGTGTGGAGGACAGGGACACAGTTGGCACTCAGGAATGTCTAGAAGTATAATTTCCAGAGCTCATTCATCACTTTGTTTGTTTGTTTGTTTGTTTGGGTTTTTTTGGTGAGTTGGAGTATTTGTGTTTTTAGTTTTTTTTTTTCTCTTTTTTCCCCTGAATTTAGACACTGCAGACTGATTATTTCAACTGTTTAAGACACAAGGCTGTTGAATTTTCCATAACAAAATCTTGTGACTTCACCAACTGTTGACAGTATCAATGTTCTCTTTGTAACAGCACTCCAACTAGTCTGAAGGGTTAACTTGCTTCAAGTTAATTCATTCCTTACTTGCTGGACTAAGTCCCTACACCCATAGCAGACAGAGACTACTGGCCTTGAGGGGAAGGATCAGACCTTTCCCAGGCCACAGAGGCTAGTGCATCTGTTTGAAGATGCCTTGGCTGTCTGATTACACCAGCAATTTTTTTTTTTTTTTAGCAAAATACTTTTCTTTTTTCAGGTCACACTAATGATTTTATTAATCTCCCACTGTGTATTATAAATCTTGTTCTCCTTCGCAGAAAGAACAAAGTACTCCTGCATATCACAAAATACAAACTGGACCCCCTTCACACAGTCCCCAAGCACTGAGTTCACATTTGTAGCTGTCACTATCAAATCTCATGAAATCAAGAGACATTGCATGCCTCTGCACTCCCTTTGCTGAATAACTTCCATAAAACCTTCTTAAAACTCCTGGACCAGGCAGAAACTTCTGAGTTGGCTTTTCAAAAGGAGACCAGCTCCTTGCCAGTTGTGGTCTCTGAAATAAAGCTCAAATTTCTTTCCAGTCAAAACTCATCTCGTGAGTTTTGGCCTTCCTAGAAATAAGCAGCTGAAATTGAGTTTGATAACATCTTTAGTCCTAATTGCTGAAATCCCAAGGAAGGATCTCTTTGGCCTAGTTTACTTCACGTAAAAACTATGGTCTCATTTACTCTGTCAGGGTAGCATGAGGTCTTGACATATTTGGTATCCCCAGTGACAGCTTTAAGGATACCAGGGTTGAAAAATTAAAAAGCATTTATGCTTTAAGAGGGGTATCTGCTTGGCTCAGTTAAGTAACAAACTCTTGATTTCAGCTTAGGTCACAATCTCAAGGTCCTGAGATGGAGCCCCACCTCTGACTCCATGCTCAGTGGGGAGTCTGCTTCTCTCTTTCTCTCTCTCTCTCACTTTCCCTCTGCCCCTCCACTTTGCTGTAAAAAATACTGGGGGAACTATTTTATATAAGCTCATGGTAATAGGTATATTGCCATATATTAAATATCCATTTATTTATCCAAGTGTTTATTAAGACAGAAAGATTAATTTATCCAAGTATTAAGATAGAAAGTCTCTTTGTTCATTTTTTTGCCAAAATCATATGGAAAACACTTGTGAACCTATGCTGGGGAAATGACAAGCATAATAAAATATTTAAATTCATTTTAAATATTAACATAAAATTAATATTTATAAGTAAAACCATATTTTAGGGGCAACTGGGTGGCTCAGTGGGTTAAAGCCTTGGCCTTTGGTTCGCGTCATGACCCCAGGGTCCTGGGATTGAGACCCACCTCGGGCTCTCTGCTCAGCAGGGAGCCTGCTTCTTCCTCTCTCTCTCTCTGCCTGCTTATAATCTCTGTCAAATGAATAAATAAAATCTTTAAAAAAATATATATTAATCATATTAGCAATGGAAGAATGAGCAACTTAAAATAATATAAAACTAACAATCTGGGAAAGGAAAAATCTTAGAGTAAGTAGAAGTAACTAAAGGAAATGTTCCAGTATGAACTTTGGATTGGGAAAAATTAAGATCTAGTTTCAACTCAACAATTGGTTACTTATTCTTCCACAGTTTTAATCTCTGGCAATGTTTCATATTCCAAATACTAAGGAACTTGGAGTGGATGACCTTCAGAATTCCTATTACCGAGATGCTATTATTATTAGCCTCTTCTCGTAATAATAGAAAATGGAATGTACTTGGGATTATTTCTGAAGACACCTACTAATGTGCTGAAACATGTTAAGAACAGAATATTTTTACTAGGTATTCTCTGATAAACAGAAAGAGGCAAGATCAAATTTCCATAAGAAAATATTATTTAAAGCCCATATTATCACAACTTACTTTTCCTTAACTTTTCCATATTTCCCACATCACTTTTTGCTCTGAGTCATAGAGTTGGTCTATCACTTTCATAGAGTACTATTCTATAAGACGAAAACAATCAGAAAATCCCTCATCAATAAACCTTTATTATTTTTATTATTTCAGCAATATTTTTTCATTGCTTAAGTTAAATGACTGGTATTGTATCATAACTTGACTTACTGCTCCATTACTCTTTCAGTAGGTAGTAAATATGAGAAAAGTACTTTTACTGTAACTATAACAGCAATTTTAGATGTTGAAAGTTTTTGTTAAAAATTTGGTAATGCTTGGGGCGCCTGGGTGGCTCAGTGGGTTAAGCCGCTGCCTTCGGCTCAGGTCATGATCTCAGGGTCCTGGGATCGAGTCCCGCATCGGGCTCTCTGCTCGGCAGGGAGCCTGCTTCCCTCTCTCTCTCTCTCTGCCTGCCTCTCCATCTACTTGTGATTTCTTTCTGTCAAATAAATAAATAAAATCTTTAAAAAAAAATTTGGTAATGCTTTATTTTAAGCTACGTCCCTTTGGGGGAAAAAAATCCATTAGAGATATATTTCTGTAAGTTTTGGTTTTTATTTGTTCCTTGAAGTATCTCTATGAAAACATAATCCAAAGAAATTAAAACAAGTGTATTTTTTTTTTTTTAGCAGCAATGTGTTTCTTGTATATTGCATATTCATACCCTTTCTGGAATGTGAGAAGATACAGTAAATATATGCTAACTATATACAAATCATATATTTTGGTATTTATGGAGAAGTTACTTGTTTTCTAAATATATATGTAAATTCAAAATATTTTCTGGTTCTTATTTAAGAAATGGAAACCCCATAGTTTTAAATAAATGCTATGTGAGTCTTTATTTTCATCGTTCCTTTTAATCTTGATCTTACACCAGTTAAAATAAGGCTTTCAGTTGTATTTTTAAAACACATTAAAGTATAATGTTTCTATGACTTTAAAATTTTCATCAATTACATGAATACAATTCTGATTTCATATATTTAATTCTACATTAAATTTGCGTTAAGCATAGAGAAGATTATCAACTTTAATATCCATTAACTTATTCTCCATTACCTAGAATCAGTTTTTGTCATTCAATCAATCTTTGCCCAACTATGTCAAACAGAATTCCTCTGAGTTAAGCATTTTTACAAAAAATAATGTATTCCAATATTTCAATATTGAAAATACTATTTGGTGATCCTTAAATCATTATTGCTTCCCCAAAATGATTCCAGCGTAACATATTATTTTGAAAAAGACTTCAGTGAAAAATTAATTGGTTAGCAACTTTTGGTCAGGAGCAACTACCCAGTAAAAAACTTATAATCAGGGGGAACCTGGGTAGCTCAGTCAGTTGAGCATCTGAATTTGGTTCATGTCCTGATCTCAGAGACCTGGGATTGAATCAGGTTCCCTGCTCAGCGGGGAGGCTGTTTGTCCCTCTCCCCTTATCCTTATCTGCATTCATGCTCTCTCTCAAATAAAATATTTTTTTTAAGAAACTTGAATTTCACTTAGCATAATGCCATAAGAGACTCTTAATCTCAGGAAACAAACTGAGGGTTGCTGCGGGGTAGCGGGGAAGGAATAGGGTGACTGGGTGATGGACACTGGGGATAGTATGTGCTATAGTGAGTGCTGTGAATTATGTAAGCCCAATGATTCACAGACCTGTACCCCTGAAGCAAATAATACAGAATATGTTAATAAAAAAGAAGAAAGAAAGAAAAAGAAAGAAAGAAAGAAAAAAGAAAGAAGAAAAGAAGAAAGGAAGAAAAAAGAAAGAAAGAAAGAAAGACAGACTTGTAATCAGGAAAACACAACAACCTTTAAATGAATTACAAAAAGCAGAAAGCAGTGTTTCTATCCTGTTACACTGCTATTTGAGGGGCATATTCTTCCTACTGCCCTAAATCAAATAGTTTGGGCTTAGCTAACAGGACTCATTCATTCCCTTATAGTTGGAAGGAAACCTTTTAAACTGCAGGACAAATTTCTTTGGAAGCATCTTCCACTGTTTATGGATGGTACTTTAGCATTTAATTTTAAGTGTTCTGATTACTCAGAAATTACTACCACCAAGAATAAACAAAGCACATAAAAATTCATGTAAAGAATTATATGTTTAGATCAGCATTCTATGAGACAGGGCTTCACCCTAGTAATTAAACATCAGTGCTGTAATCAGTGAAAATCCAGACCTCTTTGATCTTCCAATAAGCAAAAATTTGCATAGTAATTTACATAACTAAACTGTGAAAATCTTTCTTTGAAGTTGGTAACCATGTACCTGGAAAAAAGTTGGTTTCCTTATTTATTATACCCAGTTTAACCAGTTAGCAGATTTGTCTATAAATATAGTTTTTTAAAAGAAGTATAGTGAACTAAAGTTAATTTAATTCTCTCTTACATAAAGGAAAACTAGAAGAATGTAGTCCAAGGAAAACTCTTCTGAGTAATTATCTTTCTGCTCTATAGCCAAAGGCCTGACTTCAGTTCTAAAGATCACTATGTAATCTAAGACAAATTCTAAAGATTCAGTCATCAAATGAAAAATTTGCAGGCCAGAAAAAAGAAAAGAAGTTACTAGTGGAAATCCTACAAGTTGCGCTGTCTCCCTAAAGCACCTTTCCTAGGAATTTCCATAATACTTCTTTTATCTCGCTTAAAATTACCTATTTTAGGCTAAATTCTTCTTTTGTAGGACTTGGTTGAAACCAGCAAAACACTTCCTATTCGTGATGCTGTAATGACCTACAAAATCCACTAGTGCCACAGAATTGATGGTCATATAGCTGAAGCTTGTTGTCTTTGCAAGGATATAAAAATGATAATTTTTATGCATTAATAATACTTCACAACTTAACTCATTATCTTCTGATATTTTGTAATATAGACTAAACCCTAGTCTTTATTTCCTTCATAAGTAAATTGTCTAGCATTTCTGTCTGGTCATTTAATAAGATGTTATTGTTACCATCGGAAAACAAGTATCTGTGGCATGACTATCTTGGCTGGCAGGTCATGAGCCATTTTGTTCTGTAACTTCAAGATCTACTTCAAGTCACAAAAATTGTTGTCTTTTATGAATTATATGGTTTATATTGTGTTTCATGTGTTTATACATGATCTTGGTGAACTGAGATTATTAGTTTGGAACTTTCTTGGAACACTGAAATTCAGCTCAACTTCTGCACAGCAAATTCAGTTCAAATAAAGAGGTTTCCATTGTCTACCTGTTTTTATCACCTACAGTAATTTTATTGACTTCCTAAAATGAGTGAGGACTCGTAACTGAGTGAGACTCTAACTGTAGTTCTTCTATTTACCTAACATAACACCACCATTCTTAAAATAAGAGAATTTCTGAAATTGTCAACTTTATTATGCTTAATTTTGTTCTATTTGACCTCAATTTGTCAGAAATACCTAGAAATTTGTCCTTTAGAGTCTTTATCATTTATTCATTTACAGTGAAATTATAAGAATTCTATTTTTATATTTTTAAATAATCTTTTCAGGTAGGTTTTCAAAATGACATGGTTAAACACCTGTGCTTAAGTTTTTATCTTGTTGGAAAAACTAAATCTGTAATCAGTAATTCTTAATTTTAATTCTCTTAATTTTATTATTCTGGCATGTTTATTAACATAATCTCAGAATATGAAAAAGATGTACTACTTTATTTTTTTCATTATTTTCTTATGATATATGTGGTCTGTTTCTGAACCTAATATAGATCAGCTGATCTATTTTTCTATCCTTATTCCAAAATCATACCTAAATTGGCTATTACAGTTTTATAGCAAGTTTTAACAAGTAGTATATAATTCAAGTTTGTTTTTATTTTTTCAAAATAGTTTTACTATTCTAGACCCTTTTTGTTGTCATAGAAATTTTAGAATTATCTTGTCAATTTCAGTTAAAAATATTTTTGGCACTTTTTAAAATTTTAAATCCTATAGAGTCAACATAGAGTGTTATATAAATTTTTGGTATATAATATAGTGATTTATAAATTCTAAATATCATTAAGTGATCCTGATAAAAGTACTCTTAATTTCCTTCATCTATTTCACCCATCTCCCCCATGCCTCTCCCCTGTGGAAACTAACAGTTTGTTCTCTAGCATTGAGTCTCTTTTTTTTTTTTTTTTCTTAAATTCTACACTTGAGTGAAATAATATGGTACTTATCTTGCTCTGAGTGATTTATTTCCCTTAGCATTATACTCTGTAGATCCATCCATGTTGTTTCACATGATAAGATTTTATTCTTTTGATGACTGAGTAATATTCCATTTTGTATATATTATATATAAGTTATATATAATATATATTATATAGCTGCTTATGTAGCTGCTTCTTTATTCATTCATCAGTTAATGGACTCCTATAATTTAGCTATTGTAAATAATACTGCAATAAACATAAGGGGGCATATATCTTTATGAATTAGTGTTTTCATGTTCTTTAGATAAATATCCAATAGTGGAATTACTAAATCATATGGTAATTCTATTTTTAACTTTTTGAGGAAACTCCATACTCCTTTCCACAGTGGCTGTACCCGTATACATTCCCACTAATGATGCAGGAGGGTTCCTTCTTCTCCAAATCCTCACCAACACTTGTTGTTTCTTGTGTCTCTGAGTTGGGAATTATGGTACATGTGAATTGATGTCTTATTGTCATTTTGATTTGCATTTTCTTAATGATGAGTGATGTTGAGCATCTTTTCATATTGCTATTGTCCACCTGTATGTCTTCTTCAGAAAAATGTCTGCTGATGTCTTTTACTATTTTTAAATTGGATTATTTGGGGGTTTTATGTTGAATTGTATAGATTCTTTATATATTTTGGATACTGATCCTTCACTGGATATATCATTGCAAATTTATTCTCTCATTCAGTATGTTGTCTTTTAGTTTTGACTACTGTATCATTTTCTGTGCAGAAGCTTTTAATTTTGATCCCATTCCAATAATTTAATTTTTGCTTTTTTTTTCCCAAGTCTTAGGAGATATATGTAGAAAAATGTTGCTATTCGCAATGTTTGAGAAATTACTGCCTGTGCTCTCTTCTAGATCTTTATGGTTTCAAGTCTCCCATTTAGGTCTTTAATCCATTTTGAGTTTGTATTTGTGTATGGTTTAAGGAAGTGGTCCTGCTTCATTCTTTTGCATGTAGCTTTCTAGTTTTCCCAACATCATTTGTTGAAGAGATGATCTTTTTCCCTTTGGTTATTCTTTCCTGCTTTGTTAAAGATTAATTAACCATATAATTGTGGGTTTATGTCTGGGTTTTCTATTATGTTCCATTGATCTATGTGTCCATTTTTGTTTCAGTACCATACTGTTTTGATTACTAAAGTTTTATAGTATATCTTGGTATATAGAATTATGATATCTCCAGTTTTGTTTTTCTTTTTCAAGATTACTTTTGTTATTAGGAGTCTTCTATGGGTTCCATACACATTTCCAGGTTACTTGTTCTAGTTCTATGAAAATGTTTGGTGTTTCATACCAAGTGCAATAAATCTATAGATGATTTGGGTAATAGACATTTTAACAATGTTTGCTCTTCCAACCCATAAGCATGGCATATCTTTCAGTATGTTTGTGTCATCTTCAATTTCTTTCAACAATTTTTTATACTTTTCACAGTACACATTTTTCACCTTGTCAGTTGTTTATTCCTAATTATTTTATTATTTTTGATGCAATTGTATATGGGATTGTTTTCTTAATTTCTCTTTTTTCTGCTTAACAGTCAGTGTATAGAAATGTGATGGATTTTTGTACCTTGATTTGTATACTGTGACATTACTAAACTCATTTATCAGTCATTTTAGGATGGAGTCTTCTGGGATTTCAATATACATAACTTGTCATCTGCAAATAATGAAAGTTTAACTCTTTTGTTGTGAATTTGGAGGTGATTCATTTATTTTTCTTGCCTGATTGCAGTGGTTAACACTTACTCATAAATATGAATGGTGTGACTAGACATCCTTTTCTTCATCCTGATCTAGAAAAAGCTCTCTGTTTTTCCTCATTGAATGTTAGCTGTGGGTTTTTCACACATGGTCTTTATTATGATTAGCTATGTTTCCTCTAACCCTACTTTGCTGAGGATTGTCTCCTTTATTTATTTGACTAGATGTACTTTGTCAAATTTTTTTATCTGTATCCATTGAAATGATTATATGGTTTTTGTCCTTTCTTTTATTGATGTGATATATCATGAATGAATTCAAATATTTTACATCCCTTACAACCCAGGAATAAATCCCACTTGATCATGGTTAATGATTTTTTTTAATGTTGTTGGATTTGGTTTGCTAGTATTTATTTAAGGATTTTTGCATCTATATTCATCAGAGATATTGGCCTCTAATTTTCTTTTCTTTTGTTTTTAGTGTGTTTATCTATTTGTAGTATCAGGGTGATGTTGGCCTCATGGAAGGAACTTTGACTCTTTCCTTCTATTTTTTTTTCTTTTTGTAATTGTTTAAGAATAGGTATTAACTCTTCTTTAAATGTTATGTTTTCATTTTCATTTGTCTCCATGTTTTTTAATTTCTTCTTTATTTGTTGATTCATTTATTGTTTAGTAGAATGCTATTGAATGTCTATGTCTTTGTGGTCTTGCCAGATTTTTTCTTGTGATTGATCTTTGATTTCATAACACTGTGATCAGAAAAGATGTATGCTATAACTTTCATTTTCCTTGAAATTATTGAGACTTGTTTTCTGACCTAACATGTTATTATTCTGCAGAACATTCCATGTACACGTGAAAGTGTGTATTGCAGCTAAAGACCATCCTGCTCAACTGTGATTGGGTCAACCAGAAAATCAAAGAAGAACTTAAACAATTCATGGAAACCATGGGAATGAAAACACCTAAGTCCAAAACCTATGGGATACGGCAAAGGCAATCCTAAGGTGAAAATGCATAGCCACCCACGCCTCAGTCAATAAAAATAGAAGAATCCTAGGGGTGCCTGGGTGGCTCAGTTGGCTAAGTGGCTGCCTTTGACTCAGGTCATGATTCCAGGGTCCTGAGATTGAGCCCCGCATCGAACTCCCAGCTCAGCAGATAGCCTGCTTCTCTCTCTCCCTCTGCCTGCCGCTCTCCTTACTTGTGCTATTTTTCTATCAAATAAATAAATAAAATATTTTTTTAAAAAAATACAAGAATCCTGAATACTTAAACTATCTTTACACCTTAAAGAACCAGAGAATCAACAACAAATTAAGCCTAACCCATACATGAGAAGGGAAATCATTAAGATTAGAGCAGAGACTAATAAATTAGAAACCAAAAATACAATATAACACATCAACAAAACTAGAAGCTGGCTCCTTGAAAGAACGAATAATCTGATAAAACACTGGCCAGACTTACCCAAAAGAAAAAGAGAAAGGGCCCAAATTAATAAAATTATAAATGAAAGGGGAGAGATCAATGAAAAGAGAGAGACTAAAACCAAGGAAATAGAAACAATGATCAGAAATTATTATCAACAGCCAAATGCCAATAAGTTAAGCAACCTAGAAGAAATAGATGCATTCCTGGAAACCTATAAACTTCCAAGGCTGAAACAGGAAGAAAATGACAACCTGAATAAACCAATAAACAATGAGATTGAACCAGTGATCAAAAATCACTGGTGGGTCTCCAGGGCCTGATGGATTCCCTGGGGAATTCTACGAAACATTTAAAGAAGAAATAATACCTGTTCTTTTGAAGATGTTTCAAAAATAGAACCAGAAGGAAAACTTCCAGACTCTTTCTATGGGGTCAAAATTGCCTTAATCCCCAAATCTGGGAGAGACCCCATCAAAAAGGAGAATTTCAAACCAATACCCCTGACTATGAACTCTGAGAAACAAACTAAGGGTTTTGGAGGGGAGAGTGGGAGAGTGGTGGGGCATGGGTGAGCCCAGTGTACCCCTAATAATGGGTATTGAGGAGGGCACATATTGCATGGAGCACTGGCTATTATATGCAAACAATGAGTCATGGAACACTACATCGAAAACTAATGTACTGTATAGTGACTAATATAACATAATAAAAAATATGTATTCCATTGTTTTAGGATGAAATGTTCTAAATATATCTATTAGATCCATCTGGTCCAATGTGTCATTCAAAGCCTCCTACCATTATAATTTTCTGTTTTTATGATCTATCCCTTGATGTAAGTGGGAAGTTCCAATCCCCTACTATTATCATATTACTATTGATTACTTCCTTTATGTTTATTATATATTTGGGTGTTCCATAATGGGGGCATAAATATTTACAATTGTTATATCTTGTTGGATTGTCTCCTTTATGATTATATAGTGTCCTTCTTCATCTCTTATTACTTTTTTTGTTTTAAAATTGATTTTGTCTGATGTAAGTACTGCTTTCCCAGCTTTCTTTTCACTTTCATTTGCATAAAAAATATTCTTCCATCTCTTCACTTTCAACCTGCATGTTTCTTTAGGTCTAAAACAAGGCCCTTGTAGACAACATATAGTTGGGTCTTGCTTTTTTTATCCATTCCATCACCTGATATCTTGATTGGTGTGTTTAGTCTATTTTCATGCAAAATAGTTATTGATAGGTATGTCCTTTTACCACTTTGTTACTTTTTTATGGGTTTTTTTTTGTAATAGTTTGTTCCTTTCCTCTCTTGTTCTCTTTTCTCACAGTTTACTGGCTTTCTTAGTAATATTCTTGGATTCCTTGCTCTTTACTTTTGTGTATCTATCACTGGTTTTTGATTTATGGTTAGCATTAGGTTTGTATGTTATATCTCTTTATATAATAGTCCATATTAAGTTGATGGTCACTTAAGTTTGAACCCATTCTTTATTCCTCTCCCCACTATGTTTATGTTTTTGATATCATACTTTTTTTTTTTTTTAATGAATCCCTTGACTGGTTTCTTTAGATATACTTAATTGTACTGCTTTTGTGCTTCCTTCTTTTCTACTCTTTCTTATCATCTTTTGTCTCCATTCAGAGTCCCTTTTAACATTTTTTGTAGAGCTTGTTTAGTGGTCATGAGTACTTTTAGCTTGTATTTGTCTAACAAAATATTTTTCCTTCTATTTTGAATGATAGCTTTATTGGATAAGATATTCATAATTTTTTTTTCTTTCATCACTTTGACTATATCATGCCATTCTCTTCTGACCTGCAAAGTTTCTGTTGAAAAATCAGCCAATAACCTTATGGGGTTTCCATTTTATATAAGTGTTTTCTCTTGCTGCTTTTAAAATTCTATCTTTAGAGTGCCTGGGTTGCACAGTCAGTTAAGCATCTGACTCTTGGTTTTAGCTCAGGTCATGATTTCCAGATCCTTGATCAAGCCCTCCATGGGGCTCCACAAGTAGCACAGAGTCTGCTTAAGACTCTCTCTTCCTTTCCCTCTGTCCCTTTCCCCCTCAAATAAATAAATCCTTAAAAACATAAAATAAATTATTTCTTTATTGTTACTTTTGTCACTTAATTACTATTTATTTTGGTGTGAGGCTCCTTGGATTGATTTTGTTGGCAGCTCTCTTGGCCTCCTGGATCTAGATTTCTGTTTACTTTTCTAGACTTGAGACACTTTTAGATATTATTTCTTCAAATAAATTTTCTGTTCCGTTCTCTCTCATCTCCTTCTGTTCCCTGAAATCTTTTGTTTGGAAAGCCTGCAGTCAGACCAGATATCTTTCCCCAACCCACTGCTGGGGCCATAGTCAGACTGGTATGTCTGGCTATCATTCCCTCTCCTCTGGGCAAGAGTCACTTTGGAGTGACGGTGGCCCCTGTGCTGTTTGCACACTCCCTGGCTTGTGACACCACTTTGCATGGGCTCCAACACAGGGCATATTGGAGGGGGAAGGGCTGTAGGAGAACATAGGAACAGAGGCATGGTGTTAGAAAGAATTGTATGGGTCTGCTTTGGGAGGGAACATGGAGTAGAGGCCTGGCTGGAGGGGGTGGATCTTCAGGAAAATGCAGGGGTAGGGTGTGCTGTCTAAAATTAGGTAAGGAATATGGGACGCCTGGGTGGCTCAGTGGGTTAAGCCTCTGCCTTCAGCTTGGGTCATGATCCCGGGGCCCTGGGATCAAGCCCCACGTTGGGCTCTCTGCTCAGCAGGGAGCCTGCTTCCCTTCCTCTCTCTGCCTACCTCTCTGCCTACTTGTGATCTCTGTCCGTCAAATAAATAAAATCTTAAAACACACACACACACACACACACACACACACGCACACACATTTAAAATTAGGTAAGGAATATTGGCACCATGCTGGATCCTGCAGATGTCCCTGAATCTAGGCTGGGGGGCAAAGGGTGGGAAATAGTGCCCACCAGCTCCTTTGTTCTTGGAGTGTCTCCCAAGGATCCCCACCCGTATAGCACAAGCTCTGAGATTAGTAAACAACTCTCCTTCCAGTGTACACTATGGTTTTTTCAAACTCGTATTTCTATGCTGCATCTCAGTGAAGCTGCTTGTTGTGTTGTCTCTTTAAAGGCAAGAACTCCACCCTCCCAGCTCTTCCAGAGCTGAGCCCACCATTTTTTTTTTTAATTCCAGTTGTTAAGTCCCACTGATTTTGGGGTCCATCTGGTTTCCAAACCCAAATGTTACAGGGATTCAACTTTTCTGTGTGGATTTCCTACACCTGGGATGCCTGGGATGAGGGACTGTTCTCCTTCATTCCTTCATAGTCCTTCCCTCCACTGCATAGTCGAGAGGCCTGTTTAGCTTCAGACTACATCTCCATCTTTCTTATCCTCCATGATGTGGCCTCTTCTCCACATTTAGTTGTGGAGAGCCTGTTCTGCCAGCCTTTGGGTAATTTTCTCAGTTATTTACATAGATGTGGGTGTTATCTAGTTGTATCCATGGGATAAGGTGAGTTTAGAGTCCTCCTACTCTGCCATCTTCCCTGAAATTCTCTTGCTGGTATTTTAAATTTGATAATTATGTTAAATCTATATCATTTTAGAGATAATACTGTAAACATTATTGACTATCCCAAACTATGAACATGGTGTTTCTCCCTATTTATTTGGGTCTTTAATTTAATTTCTATTAAAAAATATTTTCATATATTTTAATGTAGACATCTTGTATTTCTATGGTTAAATTTATTCCCACATGCTTTATATGTAATTATTAAAATACTGTATTTCAATTGTATTCTCCATTTTTATTACTAATATAAGAATATAACTTTGATATTTATACTGAATATATATTTTAAATCATTATGTTCATTTATAAATCACATTTAAAAAATCTTTATGTATCCTTATAGATATAAATCATGCTTCTGTTAATAAAAATGGTGTTACAGGTTACCTTTTCAAAATTTATTCATTTTATTTTATTATGTGTCTTTTTCTTGCTTTATTGCACTATTGCACTGACTAGGACCTGAAGTATGATATTTAATAGAAAATATAAAAGCAGACATCATTGCTTTAGTCCCAGTCTTGTGGGAAAGCAATCAATAGATCAGAATTAAGTATACTGTTAGCTGTGGGATTTTAGTATCATTTATCAAATTATAAAAATTATTTTCTTTTTTTTAGAATACCTTTATCAATAATGGGTGCTAAATTTTGTCAAATATTTGCTTCTTTGTCTATTGAGGTGGCAATATAGATTTCCTCTTCATCATTTTAGTGAAATAAATTATATTGTTTGATTTTAGGATGTTAGACTAGCCACTCATCCTTGTGATTAATCACACATGATCATGGAGATATATATATATATATATGAATAACTTTATATATATCTATGTATCTATAGATATATATTATATATAATATATAACATATATAATTTCATATATATCATATGTATGAAATTGATTTTCTTATTGCATAGATTATAGATATAATGAAAGTTATTAGTCTGCCATTATCATTTTATTTTTTAAGATTTTATTTATCTATGACAGACAGTGGGGTAGGGTGTGCTGTCTAAAATTAGGTAAGGAATATGGAAGGCCTGGGTGGCTAAAAAAAAAAAAAAAAAAGAAGAAGAAGAAGAGGAAACCCATATCAAGTATTGTTTTAAGAGGCCAGCATTACCTTGATACCAAAACCAGACAAGAACATCACAAGAAAAAGAAAAAAAAAAAAATACTGGCCAACATTCCTAATAAACATAGATGCAAAATACTAAAAAAAAGTTAGCAAACTATAATATCCAAAACAATCTAAAAATTTAATGCAAAGGAATAATTTAAAAAATGAAAATAGGTTAAGAGAGTGTAGTGACATCATCAAGCATAGTTACATTCACATTATAGGACTCCAGAAGGAGGAGATAGAGAAAAGGGGGCAAAAAACTCATTTGAAGAAATAATAGATAAAAACCTCTTTAACCTAGGAGGGAAAAAAATCCAGAAATTCAGATCCAGGAGGCAAAAAGTTCTCCCTACAAAATGAACACAAGGATCATGATCCCAGGATCTGGAATCAAGCATGTCAGGCTCCTTCCTCAGCAGGGAACCTGTTTCTCCCTCTCCCTCTGCCTGCCATTCCACCTGCTAGTTCTCTCTCTCTGTCAAATAACTAAAATAAATAAATAAAAATAAATCTTAAAAAAGTCAACAAATTCTAAAAGTTAAAATCACATCATAGTATTTTTCAAACCACAAGATTTCTAGTTATGAAACTAGAAATCAACCACAAGAAAATATCTGACATGACCACAAATACATAAAAGTTCAATAACATACTACTAAACAATGAATAGGCCAACCAGGAAATCAAACAAGATATTAAAAAAAAAAAATGGAGACAAATGAAAATGAAAACAAAACAGTCCAAAATTGTATGGATGCAGGAAAAGCTGTTTTAAAAGAAAAAATATACCAATACAAGCCTACCTCAAGAAGAAAGAAAATCTCAAATAAACTACTTAACCTTCCTATTAAAGGAGCTAGAAACTAATGATATAGAGAGGCTCCTCAGTGGCTCAGTGGGTTAAAGCCTCTGCCTTCGGCTCAGGTCATGATCCCGGGGTCCTGGGATCTCGCACCCTATAAGGCTCTCTGCTCAGCAGGGAGCCTGCTTCCTCCTCTCTGCTTGCCTCTCTGCCTACTTGTGATCTCTCTTTCTGATTCTGTCAATTAAATAAATAAAAATCTTTTCAAAAATGATATAGAAACTAAAAAGAATCAATTAACAGATCAATGACATCAGAATCTGGTTCTTTGAAAAGAAAAAAAAAAATTGATAAACAGCCAAACTCATAAAAAGACAGAGAGAACTCAAGTAAATAAAATTAAAAACAGAGAGGAGAGAGGACAACTGACATCGCAGAAGTATAAGAAATTATTATGAAAAGGTATATGCCAACAAACAGGACAACCTAGAAGAAATATATAAATCTCTAGAAATATATAACTTCCCAAAATTGAATCAAGAAGAAATAGAAAATTTGAACAAACCAGGTAGTAGCAATGAAACTGAATCAATAATCAAAAAACTCCCAACAAATAAAAGTCCAGGACCAAATAGTTTCACATGTGAAGACTACCAAACATTTAATGAAAAGTTAACACCTATTCTTCTCAAACTATTCTAAAAAAAATAGAAGAGGAAGGAAATTCTTCCAAATTCATTCTATGAGACCAGCAATACCTTCATCTCAAACCAGATAAAGACACTACAAAAAAGAGAAGGAGGAGAATTATAGGCTAATATCTGATTATGATAGATGCAAACCTCCCCAATGAAATATAAGCAAACAAAACATAAAAAATCAAGTGGTGTTTATTCCTGGGTCAAATGGTATTTATTCCTGGGATACAAGTGTGGTTCAATATTTGCAACTCAATCAATGTGATAAATCACATAAACTAGGGAAAGAATAAAAATCATCTGATAATTTCAATAGAAGTAGAAAAAGCATTTGACAAAGTATAACATCTATTCATAATAAAAATTCTTAGCAAATTATCTTTACATGAATTATACTTAACATAATAAAGGCCATATAGGAAAAGCCCACAACTAACATCATACTCAATGATGAGAAACTGAGTCTTTCTTCTAAGATCAGGATGAAGACAAGGATTTCGCTCACAACACTTTTATTCAACACAGTATTGTAAGTCCTAACCACAGCAACCAGATGAAAAAAAATGAAATAAAAGGTATGCAAGTTGGTATGGGAGAAGTAAAACTTTCATTATTTGCAAATGACATGATAATGTATACAGAAAACCCTAAAGATGCCACCAAAAAACTACTAGAACTGATAAATAATTTCATGAAGTCATAGGATACAAAATCAATATATAGAAATTTGTTGCATTTCCATTCCTGAGTAATGAAACCTCTGAAAGAAGAATTAAGGAAAAAAAATCTTACTTATAATGCACAAAAAAAATGAAATTATAATACCTAGGAAGATGAAAGATTTTTCCAAAATCTTAAAACATCAATGAAAGAAATTGACAACACCACAAAGAAATGAAAAGATATTCATGACTAGGAGGGCAAATATTGCTAAAATCTCCATAGTTATTCAAAGAAATCTACATATTTAATGGACTCCCTATCAAAATACAAATAGCATTTTATATAGAATTAGAACAAATACTAAAATTTATATTGAACCACAAAAGACCCTGAATAACCAATCTTGTAAACAAATAAAAAAAAAAAAAAAAGGAAGAAGAAGGAGGAGGAGGAGGTAGAAGAGGAGGAGGAGACGGAGGAGGAGGAAGGGGAGGAGGAGTAGGAAAAGGAAGAAGATGAGGAGGGGGGAGGAAACTGGAGGTATCATAGATTTCAATAATCCCAGATTTCAAGCTACACAACCACGCTGTAGTAATGAAAACAGTATGGTACTGACACAAAACCAGACACATAGGTCAATGGAACAGAATGAAGAGACCAAAAATAAACCCAAGATTATATGGCCAAGTAATCCATGATAAAAGAGGCAAGAATATACAAGGAGGAAAAGACAGTCTCTTCAACAAATGGTATTGGGAAAACTAGCAATCACTTTCAGAAGAATGCAACCAGACCACATTATTATAACATACACAAAAATAAACTCAAAATGTATTAAGGATCTAAAGGGAAACGTGAAACCATAGAATTCCTAGAACACATAGGCAGTATTTTCTGACATCAGCCATAAAAATATTTTTTCTAAATATGTCTCCTTTGGCAAGGAAAACAAAACCAAAATTAAACTATTTGGACTGCAACAAAATAAAAAGCCTTTGTATTGTGAAGAAAACCATTAACAAAACAAAACAACAACAACAAAAAAACACAACCTAACAAATGGGAGAAGACAGTTGCAAATGATGTAACTGACAAGGGGTTAATATGGAAAATATATAAAGAACTTATGCAACTCACCACCCAAAAAAAACAAATATTCCAATTAAAAAATGGACATGAGACACGAATAGACAATTTTCCAAAGACATACAGATGACCAAGACACATGAAATGATCCTAAACATTACTCTTCATCAGCAAATGCAAACTGAACCCCCAATGAGCTGTCATCTTACACCTGTCAGAATTGCTAAAATCAAAAAGACAGTAAGTAACAAGTGTTGGCAAGGATATGGAGAAAAGAACATTTGTGCACTGTTGATGGTTATATAAGCTTGTACAGCCATTGTGGAAAACAGTATGTAGGTTCCCAAAAAAATTAAAAATAGAATTACCATATGACTCCTCAATTCCACTATTGGCTATTTACACAAAGAAAAATATGCTAATTTAAAGAGATATATGCACCCTAAAGAGATATATGCACACTTTATTGAACCAGTTACAAAGAGCCAAATTATGGAAGTGTTTATTAACAGATGAGTAGATGAAGTGAGATCCACTCATCTGTCAATAGACACTTAGGTTACTTCCATAATTTGTTTCCATAAATATATATAATTTATATGTATTATACAATATTTACTCAGCCATAAAAAAGAATTAAATCTTGACATTTGTAATAGCATGGATGGACTTAAGGGATAAAATGCTGAATGAAACAAATCTGACAGAGAAAAATAAATACCACAATTTTACCCTTCTGCAGAATTTAAGAAATAAAACAAATGGACATAGAAAAAAAGACAAGGGAAATAAAAGACTTTTTTTGGTTGGGCTTTTTGTTAAAAAAAAAAAAACAAAAACAGAGTCTTAGTTATAGAGAACAAAATTGTGGTTAATGGAGGGGAGGTTTTAGGAGATGGGTGAAATAGCTGAAGGGGATTAAAAGTATACTTATGATGAGCACTAAGTAATGTACAGAACTGCTGAATCATTTTATTGTATACCTGAAACTAATGTAACAGTGTATGTCAATTATACTTCAATAAGTTGATTAGCAAGTAAAATTGAATAATATATTAAAAAGATAATACACCATCATCAAGTGAATATTATTCCAGAGATTCAGGGATGGGTCAACTTCCCCAAATCAATCAATGTGACACATTACATTTAATAGAATGAAGGAAAATAATTATATGATCATGTCAATAGATACAGATAACTCATGGACAAAATTCAACATCCATTTATGATAAAATTTCTAAGCAAAGTGGACATAAAGGGAACATACCTCAACATAATAATAGCTATATATGACAATGTCACAGCTAACATTATACTCCCAAGATTAAAAAAAGACAAGGATGTGCACTTCTGCCACTTTATT
Organism: Mustela lutreola; assembly: GCF_030435805.1. NCBI lineage: Eukaryota > Metazoa > Chordata > Mammalia > Carnivora > Mustelidae > Mustela > Mustela lutreola. The sequence continues at coordinate 111,217,921 of NC_081295.1, forward strand.
CAACATAGTATTGGAAGTCCTAGCCAGAGCATTTAGGCAAGAAAAAAAGAAAGAAATTAAAGGCATCCTAATTGGAAAGAAAGAAGTAAAAGTGTCACTCTTTCCCAAACACATAATATTATATATCCAAAACCCACAAGATTTGACTTAAACATTTTAGAATAAATAAATTCCTTTAAATTCAGAGATGTGTGGGTGATGCAATCAGTTAAACATAGGACTCCCGATTTCAGCTCAGGTCATGAACTCAGGGTGGTGGATTTGACCCCTAGAATGGGCTCTATCCCAGGGTGTGGAGCCTACTTAAGAGACTCTCTGCCTCTGCTCCTCCCTCTATCAAATAAACAAATATTTTTAAAAAGTAAAATAAAATTACAAGACATAAAATCAATATTTACAAATGCATCAAAATTAATAAAATATCTTGAAATAAATTTAAGCAGATGAAAGATGTGTATTCTAGAAAACACAAGACATTAGTAAAAGAAATGGAGGAAGACAAAAATAAATAAAATAATTCCATGCTTATGATTGAAAGAATTAAAGAATAGTTAAAATGCCCATATAACCCAAAATAATCTATGGATTCAAGGCAATACCTATAAATACCATTAACATATTTCATAGAGGTAGAACAAACCACCTGAGAATTTTTATGGAACCACAAAACACTCCAAATAGCCAGACAATGTTGACAATGAAGACAAAGCAGGAGGATCATGCTCCCTGGTTTCAAACAATATTACAAAGCTACAATAACCAAAAGAGTATGGCATTGACATAAAAAATGACACATAGATCAAAAGAACAAAAAAGATCCCAGAAATAAACCCATTCAGACATGATTTATTGACAAAAAAGTTACCAAGATGATACACTGTTTTACACTATATATAAAAACTAACTCAAAATGGATGAATGTAAACATAAGACCTGAAACCATAAATCTCCAAGAAGAAAACAGGGGATAAGATCCTTGACATCACTCTTAGTGCCAAATGCCAAATGCTTGTGGATGATTTTCTGACACCAAAAGCAAAGAGAGCAAAGGCATAAAGAAGTGAAACTACAGCAAACTAAAAGGCTTCTGCATAGCAAAGAAAGCAATCTAATTAAAAGGCAATCTAATGAGGGGTGCCTGGGTTGCTCAGTGGGTTAAGCCGCTGCCTTCGGCTCAGGTCATGATCCCAGCATCCTGAGATCAAGCCCCGCATCGGACTCTCTGCTCAGCAGGGAGCCTGCTTCCCTTCCTCTCTCTGCCTGCCTCTCTGCCTACTTGTGGTCTCTGTCTGTGAAATAAATAAATAAACTCTTAAAAAAAAAAAAAGCAATCTAATGAATGGGAGAAAATATTTGCAAATCAGATATCTTATGAGGGTTAATATTCAAAAAATATAAAGAACTTATACATCTCAACAGAAAATAAATAATTCATGGGACACCTTGGTGGCTCAGTTGGTTAAGCAGCTGCCTTCAGCTCAGGTCATGATCCCAGCATCCTGGGATCGAGTCCCACATCAGGCTCCTTGCTCGGCAGGGAGCCTGCTTCTCTCTCTGCCTCTGCCTGCCATTCTGTCTGCCTGTGCTCGCTTGCTCTCTCTCTCTCTCTCTCTCTCTCTGACAAATAAATAAATAAAATCTTTAAAAAAAAAAAAAGAAAATAAATAATTCAATTACAAAAAAAAATAATCCAATTAAATGTTGCAGATTCAGAACATCTGAATAGACATTTTCCCAAAGAAAACATGCAGATGGCTAACAGACATGTGAAAAGATTTTTAAAATTTCTAATCATCAGGGAAATGCAAATCAAAACCACAACAGGATATCACATCACACCCACTAAAATGGCTTTTAAAAAGACAATAAGTAACAAGTGTTGGTAAAATTGTGGAGAATAGAGAATACTTATGTACTTTTGGTGGGAATATAAATTGATGCATCTACTATGAAAAACAGACTGGTTTCCAAAAATTTTTAAAATGGAGCTATTAGGGGTGCCTGGGTGGCTCAGTGGGTTAAGGCCTTTGCTTTCAGCTCAGGTCATGGTCCCAGGGTCCTGAGATCAAGCCCCGCATTGGGCTCTTTGCTCAGCAGGGAGCCTGCTCCCTCCTCTCTCTCTCTGCCTGCCTCTCTGCCTACTTGTGATCTCTGTCTGTCAGATAAATAAATAAAATCTTTAAAAAAAAATGGAACTATCAGTTGGAGAAAGGTAATTATCACATGGTTTCACTCATTTTTACTTAAATTTGGAATTTAAGAAACAAAACAGAGGATCATAGGGGAAGGGAGTGAAAAATAAAAGAAGATGAAATCAGGGAGACAAACCATAGCAAACTCTTAACTATAGGAAACAAACTGAGGATTGATGGAGGGGAATGGGGTAACTGGGTGTCGGGCATAAGGAAGGCACTGAGTGTTATATGCAATTGATGAATAATGTTGGGTTGGCAGAAAGGGCTACTTAAGATGGCAAAAGTTCCCGCCACCAGACCTGAATAAGATGGCAAAAGTTCCCGCCACCAGACCTGAATTCGGACAGGAGAACAAAGGCCCAAGCAGGAATCTGAGACCCCCACCCCGGGCTCCTGTGGACCAATGGGACCCCGATGAGCAGGCGAGATATCCAAATAAGGGAAACTTGCCAAAAGACCCCTGAGCTCCCCTTGAGACCCCTTAAAAGCCCCCTCCTCCCTTGGGCTCGACTGCCACCACTCTGTATCCAGAGTCGCGAAACCTCGCCCGAGGGTACCCACCTCCTCCCAGTGCAACTTTTCTGGATCCCCTTCTCCTGAGCCCTAAAACTTCACTGGAGAGTGTTTTTAATAAATCTTGCCTTGCACCCACTTTGCCTGATGTTGTGTTTATCTCGTCAGAAAAAACTTTACAAAAAACTGAACTCTACACCTGAAACTAATGATACATTATATATTAATTAATTGAATTTAAATAAGATTAAAACATAAATTAAAAAATAAAAAATTAAATTATCATGTGATCCAGCAATTCCACTTCTCTGTTTACCTGAAGAAAATGAAAACACTAACTCAAAAAGATACATGCACTCACATGTTAACTATAACATTACTTATAATAACCAAGATATGGAAACTATCTAAATGTCCACTGATGGATGAATAGGAAAAAAAAAAATTGGGGGCTCTTGGGTGGCTCAGTTGTTAAGCCTCTGCCTTCAGCTCAGGTCATGATCCCAGGGTCCTGGGATTGAGCTCCACTTCTCCCTCTCCTACTCTCCCTGCTTGTGTTCCCTCTCTTCTTGTGTCTCATTCTGTCAAATAAATAAATAAAATCTTAAAAAAAAAAAGTGTGTGTGTCTGTGTGTGTGTGTAAAACACACATAATGGAATATGATTTAGCTTAAAAAAAGAAGGAAATCTTGCCATTTGTGACATGGTTGGACCTTAAGAGCATTATGTTTAGTGAAGTAAGCCAGAGACAGATAAATACTATGTGATTTCACAAAACCCAGCTCATAGATACAGAGGACAAATTGGTGGTTGCCAGAGACAGGAGATGGAAGTAAAATGGGTGAAGGAGTTCAAAAGATAAAAACTTCCAGCTATAGGGGTGCCTGGGTGGCTCAGTGGGTTAAAGCCTCTGCTTTGGGCTTGGGTCATGATCCTAGGGTCCTAGGATCGAGCCCCGCATCGGGCTCTCTGCTCGGTGGGGAGCCTGCTTCCTCCTCTCTCTCTGCCTGCCTCTCTGCCTACTTGTGATCTCTCTCTGTCGAATAAATAAAATCTTAAAAAAAAAAAAAAACTTCCAGCTATAAAATAAATATGTCATGGGGTTATTAAATATAGCATGGTAACTATAGTAAATAATACTGTATTGTATATTTGAAAATTGCTGAGAGTAAATCTTAAAAGTTCCCACCACAAGAAAAAAAAATGTACCTATGTATAGTGACGGATATTAACCAAACTTATTTTAGTGATCCTATTGGAATATATGCAAATGTTAAATTATTATGTAGAACATCCCCAATTATGTTATATGTGAATTGTACCTCAATTAAAAAATTAACAATGTCTTGTATCCAATCAAAATAAAATAGGCATATAAAATATCAAGAAGATATAATTGATAACTATAGGAAAAACCATGGGAAACTGTGGACTCTGAAAAACAAACTGAGGGTTTTGGAGGGGAGGAGAGTGGGGGTTGGGTGAGCCTGGTGGCGGATATTAAGGGGGGCACATATTGCATGGAGCACTGGGTGTGTTGCATATAAACATGAATTTTGGAACACACACCAAAAAATTAAATCGGATTAAATTAAGAATAAATAAATAAAATTAACAGATAAGGACTACAAGACCACTATTAAAAATATTATAAATATGTTCATGGGTAAGTCAACATTAAAAATAACTTAAAATGATGAGAAATAGAAAATGTTTTTAAAGACCCAAATAAAACTTCTGTGCCTAAAAATACAATATCTAAAATTAAATATACCAACTTGGATTTACAGAACAGACGTCATAGAAGAAAAGACGAGACCTTGAAGACATAGCAAATGATTTACAAGGAGAAAAGGACAGACAAAATTGATAGAAGTGAAGTGACAAATGAAGCAATATTAAGTAGTGTAATAGACATGTAACAGAAATCTGAAAATGAGGAGTGAAAGAAAGAAAAATATTTACAAAAATAGTGGCCAATGTTTTTCCAAACTCAATAAAGATTATAAACTCACAGATCCAAGAAATTCTCATGTATTTAAGCAGAAGAGAAAGATAAATGCAGAACAAAAAAAAAAAAAAAGAGGGGTGCATATTATTGAAATTGTTGCATATAGTTGAAAGAGTATATTGTTAAAAGATTCTTAGAGTGTACATCAAATGTGTCAATTTATTTAAAGACAGACACTGGTAAGGAAAAATACCTATTATAAACAAGAACAAATAAAAAAATAAAAACTTCACTTCTATTTGGAACCTTAAAAAACAACAGAAATGAAAAACAGAAAAAGCAGAAACAGATCTATAAATACAGAAAACAAACTGGTGGTTGCCAGAGTAGAGGGAAATGTGTGATGGGCAAAATGAGTGATTAAGAGTAAGAGATACAGACTTCAAGTTACAGAATAAGTCAGGTGGATGAAAAGTACAGCATAGAGAATATAGTCAATGGTATTATAATAGTGTTGTATGATGACAGATGGTAGCCACACTTGTGGTGAGTTGTTAAATCACTACATTGTACACCTGAAAATAATGTAATATTCTGTGTCAGCTATATTTTAATGAAAAAAACAAATTAAAAGAAAACGAATTAATCAATAGAGATAAAATCTTAAACAAATTAAATTCATAGAAAAGAAGACGAGGCAAAGAGAAAAGGGGAAACAAAGTGAAAGTAAATAGTAAAATATCGATTGAAATTGATCATAGTAGTAATATTAATGTAAGTGGACTAAAAATACAACTTACATACTTTAATTAAAAATTATTGTACTGCTAAAATATGCTAGCCATCATCTGAGCTTTTGGGGAGTCATAGTCTTTCTGTTGGTGGGCCTTGCCTTGGTGTTGATGGATGCTGACTGATCAGGGTAGGGTAATGTTTGCTCAATTTGGCATGGCTGTGGAAACTTCTTAAATAAGACAACAATAAATTTTGCTCCATTAACTAATTCTTCCTTTCAAGAATGACTCTCTGTAGCATGCAATGACATCTGATGGCATTTTACCCATAGAACTTCTTTAAATATTGAAGGCAAATCTCTTAAAGCCTGCCACTGCTTTATGAACTAAGTTTATGCAACTCTAAATGCTTTGTTTCATTTCAACAATCTTTACAGCATCTTCACCAGGAATAGAGCCCATCTCAAGAAACCACTTTGCCCATCCATAAAAAGCAACTCCTTGGGGCACCTGGGTGACTCAAACAGTTCAATTCATGCCGTGATCTCAGGGTTGAAGATCAAGCCTAGGGTTGGACTCTGCTCTCAGCTTGGAGTTTGCTTGGGATTTTCTTCTTCTTCCTCTGCCCCTCCCCCAGCTCACACATGCACTCTCTCTCTAAAATAAATCAATCTTTAAAAAGCAGCTCCTCTTTCATTCAACTTTTATCATGACATTGCAACAACTCAGTCACATTTTTCAGTCTCCATGTCTAATTCTAGGCCTTTTCTATTTCCACTATATCCACAGTCCAAGTCTTGATTCCTCACAGTCATCCATAAGAGTGGGAATCAATGTTCTCCAAACCCTTGTTAATATTGATATTTGGACCTCTTGCCATGAATCACACATGTTTTTAATGGCATTAGAATGGTGAATCCACTCCAGAAGTTTTCTAATATACTCTGCCCAGATATGTCAGAGGAATCATTCATGGCAGCTATAGTCTTACAAAATGTGTTTCTTAAATACTGACTTAAGGGACGCTTGGGTGGCTCAGTTGGTTAAGCATCTGCCTTCAGCTCAGGTCACGATCCCAGAATCCTCAGATCAAGTCCTGCATTGGGCTCCTTACACAGCGGGGAGCCTACTTCTCCCTCTGCCTGTTCTGCCTGCAGCTCTCTACTTCTGCTCTCTCTCTCTGACAAATAAAAAAATAAAAAATCTTAAATACTAACTTAAAAGTTGAAATTATTTCTTGATCCATGGGCTACAGAATGAATGTAGTGCTAGCAGGCATGGAAACAAAAATAATCTCGTGCATATTTTTATCAGAGTTCTTGGGCGACCAGGTGCATTTTCAATGAACAATAGTATTTTGGAATAAATATTGTTTTCTGAGCAGTAGATCTCAACAGTGGGCTTAAAATATTCAGTAAACCATGCTGTAAATAGATGTGCTATAATCCAGACATTATGGTTCCATTTATAGAGCACAGGCAGAGTAGATTTAGCATAACTCTTAAAGGCCCTACAATTTTCAGAATGGTAAATGAATACTGTCTTCAACTTAAAATCACCAGCTGCATTAGCCTCTAACAAGAAAATCAACTTATCTGTTGAAGCTTTGAAGTCAGGCAGTGAATTTCTCTCTCTAGATATGAAAGTCCTAGATGGTCCCTCCATATGTATTTTATATGTATTTTATTTATTTATCTGAGAGAGAGAGAGCATGAGCAGAGGGGAGGGGCAGAGGGAGAGGGAAAAACAGACTCCCCACTGAGGAGGGAGCCTGATGCAGGACTTGATCCCAGGACCCTCGGATCATGACCTGAGCCAAAGGCAGAAGCTTAACTGACTGAGCCACCTAGGTACCCTGATGGCCTCTCCTTCCAATGAAAACTATTTCATCTACGTGGAAAATCTTGTTTTAGCCACTTTCATTAGTTATCTTAGCTAGATCTGGTTAACTTGCTGCAGCTTTTACTCATCATTGCTGCTTCACCTTGTACTTTTATGTTATGGAGATGGTTTCTTTCCTTAAACCTCATGAACCAACTTCAAGTATTTCTTCTTTGTCTACCGCACCTCTTTCAACTTTCACAGAATTGAAGAAAGTTAGGGCCTTGCTCTGGCTTATGGCTGCTTGGATCCTCTATCCAGACTTCTAAAATTTTCTTCATATCAGCAATAAGACTATTTCGTTTTCTTGTCATGTGTTCACTGAAATAGCACTTTTAGTTGACTTTAATAACTTTTCCTTTGCAAAAGCTAACTGGTCCAAGAGGCCTGGCTTTTGGCCTATCTTGGCTTTTGGCATGCCTTTTTCACTAGGCTTAATTATTTCTAGCTTTTGACTTTAAGTGAGAGATGTGAGACTCTTCTTTTCATTGAACACTTAGAAGCCATTGTAGAGTCATTAACTTGCCTAATTTCAATACAGATATATATCATGGAATAGGGAGGCCCGTGGAAATGGAGAGAAATGGGTGAAAGACTGGTCAGTGGATCATTTGGACTACATACAATATTTATCAATGAGGTTAACTGTCTTATATGTCCATAGTTTGTGTTACAATAGTAACATTCAGGATCACTGATCATAGGACAGCATAGCAAATATAGTAATAATGAAAAAGTTTGAAATATTGTACTATTTACTAAAATGAGACACACAAAGTAAGCAACTGTTGTTGGCAGAATGATGCTGATAAACTTGCTTGACACACAGTTGCCACAAACTTCTATTTGGAAAAAAAAATACAATATCTGCAAAATGCAATAAATTAAAATGAGATAAATCTGCATTGTGTTCTCTGATTGCAATAAGATTAAAGTGAAAATTAATGTCAGAAATATATATGGAAGATATATAGGGAAAACAAATATTTGGAATTTAAATACCCTGCTCAATAAGTTCAATAAGTGCAATAAGTGCTCAATAATACCCTCCAAAAATATCAAGAGAAAATTAGAAAAGAATTTAAACTGAATTAACATAAAAATAGAATAAATCAAAAGGTGTGTGAATAAATAAAATCATGTTTAGAGGGAAATTTATAGCAATCAGTACTTGTATTAAAAAATAAGAAAGAGGGGCACCTGGGTGGCTCAGTGGGTTAAGCCGCTGCCTTCGGCTCAGGTCATGATCTCAGGGTCCTGGGATCGAGTCCCGCATCGGGCTCTCTGCTGAGCAGGGAGCCTGCTTCCTTCTCTCACTCTCTATCTGCCTGCCTCTCTGCCTACTTTTGATCTCTGTCTGTCAAATAAATAAAATCTTTAAAAAAAAAAATAAGAAAGAGCTAAAAATCAATGACCTCAGCATCTACCTTGAGAAACAAGAAAAAGAAGAGCAATTATACAAAAAGTGAACAGATGGAAGGAAATAATAAAAACAGGAGCAGAAATTAGTGGAAAAGAGAAAATCAATGGAGAAAAATCAATAAAACCAAAACCTATTTGTTTGAAAAGATTAGTAAAGTTGATAAGCTTCTAAATAGCCTTATCAAACATACAAAACAGTTTTCCCAGTTGTGTGACCTGAATGTAGTTAATTGACTGAAGGTCATATATGTTATTTGATTTTACGTAAATTGAGAAGGTAACTTAACAAGCCTATCTTCTATCCAGTATATCAGACTTAGTGAAAATAGTGTAAGACCGGTTTGAGTAGACATAAAATCATGCAACAACGAAATAGTTGCAGATATTGGTGGTTTTGAGCATTCAAAACAATAGGTGTTGTGTGGAAATAGTAGCTTTCTCTGAATATATTCAAGTTGGCTGAGCTGCAGAAGTATTAGACCTGCTGCATGACTACAGAGAACATGAATAATACAAGTGCATGAAAGATAAAAAGAACAAATATGGGTCCCTAAAGAACAGAATTCTGTATTTTCTGAATTCTTACTGCACACTATTTGACATTCTTTTGTGGTGTTATCACACTTCTGTTACAACAACTTGTATAAATACCATCACCTTAAAGGGAGAATAATTATTTAATTTATATTTCCCACAGCATCCATATCGGACACAGAATTACAGTTTGTGGCTAAAGATTTTTTAAACAATGGATCAGTATTGCTATTAAAAGGGGAAAAAAAAGGGGACAAAGGAAGAGAAAGAAGGGGTAAAGGAGGAAGGGAAGGAATCAAAAAGTAGGATAATTTGACAGTTACTTAGCAATCCTCAACAGAAAAGTTCAGGCAAAGCTGGATGACTTTTGGTTTATCACTAAGGTCACAGAAGGAGTGAATGGAATGTTATAAGGCTATGTTTCACAAATTGTATGGTGGAAACCATTGCTACTTAAAATCTGACCCCTGCATTGTTGACAGTCAACACCTGTGTGTTTTTGAAACCTGATGAGATGAAGTACACAAAAGGAGAGTAAGTATGTAGGAATATTTATAGTAACTGGGTAGGTTAATTTTTATGTCTTTTAGATCTAATTATAAAAAATGGGAACTTGTATTTTGTATGTCTTTATTTTTATTGTACTGTCGGAGGCAGGCCCCTGGCCAGGGCAGCCTCCACCATTAAAAGATGGCGCCTGGCTAGTTGCCAGGTTAGGATTGCCTCTTGAGACTAAGCGGAACGCCCAAAGAGGAAGTAAACAGCATTGGTTGCTAGCGAAGTTGTTCGTTTAGGTGCACAGCCTGATTCGCTCCCTCCTGTACCCTGCTCGCTGATTGGTCATGTAAGCGTATATAAGTGTGTAGACTTGCAGAAATAAAGAGGGAGAAGATGCATCCGAACCAGGGCATCTTATCGTCCTTGCGGGGCGAGGGCGATATTGTACTTTACAAAAGTATCAGCCCACACAAAATAGGTTTGTTGTTGTTGTTTTTTTTTTTTCTGTTGTAAAACAAAAACGTCTCCCCAAAATATTTTGTCCTGTGAGTATTCCATGACAAAATGAGTTCAGGGGCATCTGGGTGGTTCAGTGGTTTAAAGCCTCTGCCTTCAGCTCAGGTCATGATCTCAGCATCCTGGAATAGAGCCTCTCATTGGGCTCTCTGCTCAGCAGGGAGCCTGCTTCCTCTCTCTCTCTCTCTCTCTCTCTCTGCCTGCCTCTCTGCCTACTTGTGATCTCTGTCAAATGAATAAATAAAATCTTTTTTAAAAAATGAGTTCAAAAAAGGTTTTATTGTGTTTTTCTTATATTTTTACAGAGCACTTTGAAATGTTAAAGCCTGCATAATCTGGATCTGCCTCTTTAGTTTTGATAACCCAGGATTTTTAAAGCCTTTTTGAACTCAGAATTATTTTCATAGTAGTACTATTGAGATCCTGGGGGAAAAGTACTCAGAACACACATTTAGAATTATGATATCATATCTATGAAGTTTCCAAATTTGTGACATTTTAAAGATCATGTCAAAATGTTAACTCTTTCCAAATTTTTAACCATATTGAAAAGCTTTTCAATTATTTATGAGAAATCAGTTGATGTGTAATTAACTGGAAATTTTTTGGTCAACTTTTCTATGCCCAGAAATCAACTGATTCTCCTTTCAATTAATAAAGTTATATATATACATATATAGTTAAATTGTATGCCATATGTTTTGAATGGCAATAGGTTTAAATAATAATTATCTTAAAAATTACAAATAGAAAATACAGTTGATCCCTGAAGAACACCAGGGTTAGAAATGCTTAACACTTATTCAGTTTTGACTCCCCAAAAACTTAACTACTAATAGCCTACTGTGGACTGGAATCCTTACCAATAATATAAATAATCATTTAACATATGTTTTATTTGTTATTTGTATTAAATACTAATTATAACAATAAAGTAACCTAGAGAAAAAGAATGGCATTAGGAAAATCATAAGGAAGAGAAAATAGATTTATAGTATTATACTCTATTTATTTAAAAAAAAATCTATGCATCAGTGGACCTGCATAGTTCAAACCCATGTTGTTCAAGGGTCAACTGTAGCTTATTGCTTCTTAAGTATATTTTTAACTAGATAATAAATTCAGAACACAAACTTCGTAATAATAAGCTATATTTTATCATTTATAATTTTTAAATATATTTTATTTCCATCTAAGTATATTTTATATTTATATTTTAAAATAATTCTAAATTGTCAACACTCAGCTTTCATATGAAATCATTTTTCTAATTGCTTTTGATAAACTATTTTAATATCTTAATATCTCTCTCCGAGGATAGCACTTCTATTTATTTGGTGACTTCTTTTCTATATGTTTTAGAGAGTTTATCAATGTCCATTTTTCAATGTTCATTTTTTCCAACATCAACTATGTATACAATTAAAAAAGAAAGTCAAAGGTATAACATAGTCTTCCATAACTTCTAAAGTATCCAAAATGTAAAATTATTAGAGACATTCTCTACCCTCACAATTTTCTTTTCTTTCATGAGATAAACTTTGAGAGCTATAAAGACTGCTGGAAAATTGCCAAGTATAATTAATTAGTAATGGTAGATGTTACATAGTTGAAAAAAAAAACTTTAATTTGACCCACTAATCAAAGTTAGTTTCTTTCTCTCACTTTTTATATTACACATAAAATTATTATCCTTTGTAGAAAGATTTTATTTCCTTTTCATATTTACTTGAGCTAGTAAAGGAATTAGAAAACAGAAAATCTTAGCATAAAATATATTATGGTTATAAAATATTCTGTGGCCACTTATGAATTTTAAGATTGATTCATTAAAATTGGCTTGGCTACCTGTATATAATATTTCAAGTTCAGAAACAATGATTTATGCCAAATGGATCAAACAATCCTAGTCAAATTTTGAGATTTGCTCAAGGAAGGGAAATATTTCAGAAACTTGGGATTTAAAATAATTTTAACATTGTTAAATCAGTCTTTATTTTTTAGGAAGAAAAAACAAAAATAAGAATTTTTCTTGTTACCGTCTGTGAGACACCCTTGAAAGGAGATAGTGACAAATAGGTATATATCTATGTAATATCTGCATTCAAGAACAAGAGAAAAGAGACGGGATTGTTTTCAAATCAAGTGTTAGAAGTGTTAGATTTATTTTATATATACACTAAATTAATATACACTAAAGAATAGATTCTATGATTTGACTAAATATTGCCAAAGCTCTAGTAAGTTCTTGAGAATTGGAAGTCTTTTTCACATTGTAATAGAAAATATAACCTCTAGGTAAATTTATACCTACAGTTCCACCTAGTAACAAATGACTCAGATGTGAATCTTATGTCCGTAACTTACTAAAAATAACATTTTCTTACTAAACTTAAAGTGAAAAAAATCAAGATAAAGACTTTGCAACTACTGCCAGTTCTTAAGGAACTATTTATTTCAATCCTCCTTTGGCCACTGGATTTGATAGAAGAGAAGGTTACACAGTTACTCTGAATTACTAATTGAGTATAATGTATCATTATTGCTTTATAATTGAAGAAAAGATTTTTTTTTCCCTTTTCTGGGATCCAAAATACCAAAAGGAGCATTTTCCCCCACCTCCACAATAAAAACATAGTTTGGCCTATGAGAAATACAAGATGTGGATACATTTTTTTTTTCTTTTTCAAATCTCAGAAAATAAATCACATTTTGTATAATTATGTCACTGGCCCACAAATCTTCACTAATATGGTATGTTTAGAAACTCTAGGCCATAGTGGTTTCATGTGCAGAATTTGGACTCAAAGAGATACTGGGGTTAATGTAGAGCATGAAATCATCCATAATCCCTGGCCTGCTAAAATGTAGCACAGAGGCCACTGTGGAATGGGAGGGTTTCAGAGAAGGGTGTAGGCCTTTGGAATGCCTGAGGCCTGTGTGACCACTCTACTGTAGGAATACCTCCCACAGTTGCCTTTGGGAAGTTTTCTCAGCTCAAAGAGCCCACCGTGTGATTTAAGAGATGTATGCATTGTCCCTTAGTGTCTGTTTAGCTTAACTGGTAGAACAGAGTGATTAGCATATCTTTCCCATAAACACACTCTCCCAGTTCTTTCTAGTAAGACCCTTTGTCACGCATCACTGTGCTTGAGAAACAGTGATAGGGAGTTGCTATTATCCTGAAGAACCAATAAAAAGCAGGAGCAAAGAAGAGCAAAGGGTCTTGTCTCTTAGCTTAACCCCTTTGCTTTCTCCTCTCACAGCAAAGTTTGGAGTAATTTTTCATCCCTGGGTCCACGGTCCATTCCTGGCCAAGAGACTTAATCAAATTCTGGTTCTATGAGCCATTGTAAAAAGCATAAAAGTTATAATAATTCATGATCATACCAGTTATAGGTATTGGACATTTCTTACTGACAGTCTAAATATGAAGATCAAATTAGATAATGTATACAAAATACTGTACAAATCGTAGTGTATGATATGAAACTAATTTTACTCTAGTTCTTTTAATATTGTTAATATTCACCAATATTGTGCTAAGGCCTAATATGTGCTTATTTAAACACTTTATTATGCTACATAGAAAAATTTATTTCTGTATTAAGTATGTCATATATGTATAAAAAAATATTTTTTGTAAAGATTTTACTAATCTATTTGAGAGAGAGAGAAAGCATGAGGAGAGGAAAGGAGAGGCAGAGGGAGAAGCAGACTGCCCTCTGAGCAGGGAGCCCAACATAGGACTAGATCCCAGAACCCCAGGATCATAAGCTGAGCTGAAGGCAGATGCTTAAGTGAGTGAGGAGTGAGGGCCTGTTGCATTTTGATGTGAATTGTTTTTCATTTGTACTTCCCATACTTGTATAATGCTGAATTTGAAAGAGTTGATGCAATATTAGCTATTGTTTCAATAAAATATTACTTTATATAGGGGCGCCTGGGTGACTCAGTGGTTTAAAGCCTCTGCCTTTGGCCCACATCATGATCCCAGACTCCTGGGACTGAGCCTCCCATTGGGCCCCCTGCTCAGCAGGAATCCTGCTTCCCTCTCTCTCTCTTTCTGCCTGCCTCTCTGCCTGCTTGTGATCTCTCTCTCTCTCTCTGTCCATCAAATAAATAAATAAAATCTTTAAAAAAATATTACTTTAATGATTTTTAAAAGGTATACATGTGATGATCATCAAGTTAATTAATATTCCTATCACCTTGCATAGTTACCTGTGTGTCTGTGTGTGTGTGTGTGTAGTGAGAAACAAGCTTTATTTTTAGCAAGTTTCTGGTATATAATATTATTAACTATAATCACCATTCTGCTCCAATAGATCCCCAGAATCTATTCATCTTATAACTGAAAAATTGTACCGTTTCACCTTCATCTCCTCACTTCCCCTTATTACCAGCTCTAGGCAACTTCTATTCTCCTGATTCTATGAGGTTTCTTTTTTTTTTTTTTTTTTTTTAAGATTCTATCTATAAATGAGAATTTAAAAATGAGTATTTGTCTTTCTATGTCTGGCATGTTTCATTTAATATAGTATCTTCTAGGTTCAATGGAAATGGCAGGATCTGCTTCCATGTTACCATTGAGTAATACTCCATCATACATGACATTGTCTCATCCATTCATCAGAGATTGTTTCCATATCTTAGCTATTGTGAATAATGCTATAATGAATATGGGACTACAGATATATTTTTTGAGACACTGATTTCATTTCCTTTGGATATGTACCCAGACGTGGGATTGTTGGAACACATGAAAGTTTTATTTTTAATTTTTTTTTATTAATCTCCATTCATTTTCCATAATGGCTATACCAATTTAGATTCCCACCAATAGTGTACAAAGGTTTTCTTTTACAACAGAGAAGCTTTTTAGTTTGATGCAATCCCATGATTATTTTTGCTTTTCTTGCTTATACTTTTGGTGTCAAATCCAATCATTGCCCAGACTAAGGTTAAGGAGCTTTTCCCCTAGGTTTTCTTCAAGAAGTTTCACTGTTTCAGGTCTTACATTTAAGTCCTTATTCCATTTTGAGTTTGGTATAAACCATTTTCTGAATGATATAAGATAAGGTATTTAATTTCAGTCTTTGCATGTGGATATTCAATTTTTCTAACACCATTTTTTGAAAAGACCACTATTTCTTTATTGTTTATTATTAGCATCCTTGTCAAAGAGTAGCTAAATATGCATGGGTTAATTCTGTTCTCTAGGCCTTTGTGTGTCTGCTTTTATGCCACTACTATACTGTTTTAATTACTATAGCTTTGTAATACAGTTTGAAATCATGAAGTATGTTGCTTCCAGCTTTGTTCTTTCTCAAGTTTGCTTTAGTTATCAGAGACTTTTTTGTGTGTGTGTGGTTCCATATTAATTTAAGGATTGTTTTTTCTATTTATGTGAAAAATGCCATTGCAATTTTCATAGGGATTGCATTGAATGTGTTGATTGCTTTGAGTAGTGTGAATATTTTATCAATAATCGCTCTTCTAAACCATGAACACAGTGTATTTTTCCATTTGTATCTTTTCAATTTCTTTTATCAATATTTTATAATTTTCAGTGTACAGAACTTCACCTTCTTGGCTAAATTCTTCAGTATTTTATTCTTCTTAATGTTATAAAAGGGATTATTTTCTTAATTTCTTTTTGAATTGTTCATTGTCTATAGAAATGCAACTGATATTATATATTAATTTTTATATCCTGAAACTTAAACAAGTTTATTAGAGTTTTAACCATTCTTTGATTTTTTTTTTTAAGATCTTATTTATTGACACAGAGAGAAAGCACAAGCAGGGGAAGCAGCAGGCAGAGAGAGAAGCAGGCCTTTTACTGAGCATGGAACCTGATGTGGGGCTTGATCCCAGGACCATGGGATCAAGACCTGAGCTGAAGGCAGATGGTTAAACAACTGAGCCCCTCAAGTGACCCTTTTGATGGTTTTTGATAGTGTTTTCTATATGTAAGATCATATCAGATGCAAAAGGAGACAAATTTAGCTTCTTCCTTTCTGAATTATTTCTTTTCTCGCCAAATTTCTCTGGCTAGGTATTCCAATATTGTACTGAATAGAAATGGAGATAGCAGATACCCTTGTCTTATTCTGGATCTTACAGGAAAAGCTTTCAGCTTCTTACATTGATTAGCTGTTGGCTCATTATATTTGGACTTTACTATGATGAGGTCCATACTTTCTATACTAATTTGTTTAGTTTTTATCATGAATGCATGTTGACTTTTCTCAAGAATTTTTTTTCACATCTATTGAGATGATAATATGGTTTTTATCCTTTATACTGTTAATATGGTATATCGTGTTTATTGATTTGCATATATTTAACCATCCTTGCATCCCAGGGATAAATCCCACTTCATTATTTCTTATAATGTGCTGTTGAATTTGATGTAATAATATTTTGTTGATGATTTTTGCATGATATTAGCCTGGAATGCTATTTTTGTGAAATAACCTTGTCTAGCTTTGGTATGAGGCTAATGCTGGCCTCATAAAATTAATTTGCAAGTATTTATACCTCTTCAATTTTTTGGAAGAGTTTGAAAAGGGTAGACAAATTTTAAGTGATTAGTAAAACTCACTCATGAAAGTTTCTTGTTCTGGGTTTTTCTTTGTTGGGAGGTTTTTGATTACTCCTTCAATCTTCTTGCCCCTTATTGGTCTGTTAAGATTTTCTATTTATTTATGATTCAGTCTTGGAAGCTTGTAGGTTTCTGGGAATATATCAGTTTCATTTAGGTTTTGTAATTTGTTGGTTTATAATTATTTATAGCAGTCTCTTACACTCCTTTGTATTTCTGCAGTATCAGTTGTAATATCTCCTTTCTCATTTATAATCCAGTCCTTTCATTACTTGGCAGTCTTGCTAAAGATTTGTTAATATATTTATATTTTCAAGAAACCAGTTCTTAGTTTGTTTATCTTTTATATTGACTTTCTAGTCTCAATTTCATGTATTTATGCTTTAATCTTTATTATTTCCTTCCTTCTGCTAAATTTGGGCTTAGTATTTTGTCCTTTTTCTAGATCCTTGGAATAAGTTTGTTCTTTTGTTAATATAGGCATTTATCACTATAAATTTCCCTTATAAATCTGCTCTTTCTGCATCCCATATGATCTGACATTTATATTTTCATTTTTGTCTATCTTAAAACTTTTTCATTTCTTTCTTGACCCATTGTTGTTTAGGAGTGTGATGTTTAATTTACTCATTTGTGGATTTTTAAATTTTCCTATTATTTATTTATAGATTTATACATAGTGGACAGAAAAAATACTTGACATGATTTCAAACTTAATTTGTTAAGACTTGTTCTGTACCTCAACATATAGACGATCTTGCGGGATATTTTTTTATACTTGAGAATAATGTGTATTCTGCTGTGTTGGATGGACTGTTTTGTATACGTTTGATAAGTCCATTCGATCTATAATGTTATTGAAGTCCAATGTTTCTGTATTGATTATCTGTTGGGAAGATCCATTCATTTATGAAGTTGGATATTGAAGTTACGTATTATTGTGTTGCTGTCTATTTCTCTTTTCAGTTCTAATAATATAGATAGAATATTATTGTACACTTTTTTTCATTCATTAAGCCACTGTAAGGATTTTAATAGTATGCATGTAACCAGGTTTGCAGATATGTATGGCTCCCCTTAGGTCCCTAAAAGAGCTCCAAACAGGTCACTGGGGGAAACCTGGGTAGGCAGTAATGGCCCGAGACTACAGTTCAGAGGAGCTGGAACCAAATCATAGGGCTTTATTATCTGCACTCAGACCAAAGCCAGCAGTCCTATCTCCAGGTTCAGATGAGTGTGTCTTCTTGTGAATTTCTGAGCAAGCAGGATCACTTGTAGATTGTAGCTGGGGTGGGATGGAACTGAGTTACAAGGGCATTTCAGAATCTTCAATTGGATTAGACCAAACTAGGGGGTTTACCTTAGAGCTGGGACAGCTGTGTCTCCTGCCTGGTTTTGGACTGGCAGAGCTAGAAGTTAAGAGGGGCGAGAGCTGGGTCACAGGTGGCCCTATGGTCCACAGTGAAGAACCAGGTCTTGGTCTGTTACCCAGGGTATGGATGGACTCCTGCTGAATCCCTTGGCTAATGGTGCCAGTGGCAGAACCAAGGCCAAATGGGGTTGTAGCCTAGTCCACAGAGTGACAGAATTCTGTCTGTATCTAGGTCTACAGTCAGAGAGTTTGTCCCCTGGGCACAGATCTGCTTCCTCAAAATAGACTGTCTTGGTCTTGGCTTCCCCAGAATTTCACAATCTCCTACCTTGATCTTAAACTTCCCACAAAGACATTTTTTTTTCCCCCTGTGGATGGCTGCCAAATTATTGTTGCTGAGGGAAAATACAAGTAGGAAATATCAGTGCCATTTTGTCACTGTCTCAGATGTTTTGTAAGTATCTGTCTTCAATCTTATAATAGAAACTAGAAAAAATTACAGTATAATCCAAGCCAATACATAATAAGTTCCAAAATGTCTGTAGTTACAATTAATGAGGCTTTAAGTAAGTAGCATCTTCATGGACAAAATGGAACTTTCATTCTCTGAATGAAGTATTTAGTTCATATAATGAAATTCCTTTATTTCTTCTCTTCTTTTCTCTAACTAAAACTGTCAGCAACAGATATAAATTTTAGCTATAAAGTAAGATATTTTTTACAAAAAGGTAAGTAAATATTTCAACTTTGTGGCTTTAGCAGCCATGCAAAATTTCAAAAAAAATCTGTGTTCACTAGACATGAACAGATTTAAGTAAGTATATGCTTTCCTGAATAGCCCTGCCAGGGAATCTGGGCCTTCTACTAAAATGGGATTGCCATTTGAAGCAGGTGGATTCTGCTATTGTTTTAGACTCCTCCTTTCCTTCTCTAACATCTTTCAGTAATAAGACTTTAGGTAAGAACAACATAACCTCTTTATTCAAGTGTCTCAATTCCTCTTTGAAAGTCTTTGACCAAGTAAGACAAACCATCTTGAGATATGCTCATTTCTTAGAAAACAACTTCTTTAATCTGTGTATTTTTAATGAACTTAAAATATCTGTTAAAACAACTAGGCACATGGGGCACCTGGGTGGCTCAGTGGGTTAAAGCCTCTGCCTTTGGCTCGGGTCATGATCCCAGGGTCCTGGGATCGAGCCCCGCATCGGGCGTCTGCTTGGCAGGGAGCCTGCTTCCCCCTCTCTCTCTGCCTGCCTCTCTGCCTGCTTATGACCTCTCTCTCTCTCTCTCTCTCTCTCTCTGTCAAATAAATAAAAATATCTTAAAAAAAAAAAAAAAACTAGGCACAGAGGGAGGGTTATAACAAAAGTTAGAGAGACCACATAGAGAACAACAGGAGAGACAGAGATAGAGTAACAATGGAGACCACATTCCCAATGCTGCAAATTTCAGTAGGGAGAGCTATCACTGAAGAACCAGTGCAGGTTTATCTGCCCTGAGGTACAGAAAAAAAAGCAACAGTTTAAAGGGAAACTAACTGATAAGTGAACTAACCCTAAAGAGTCCACCAAACAGTGGGGTTAATACCTGGAATTCTCTCCAGGGTCAAAAATACTCACCTTAGCTCTACCTGTCCCACCAAGCTGCCCAAATGTGGTACATACCAGGAAACTCCCAGTCTGCACCCACTACAAACCCAGCCATCTTGCCAAGGCAGCACAGGCAAAAAGCACCCAACTGCACCCACTTCGTTTCCAGCTGACTTGTCAGGTACCCCCTGCAACAGATAGCCCCAAGGAACAGCACCCCAGAATCCACTCCATCTTCTGCCACCCTGTCATGGTACCACCTGTGTGGAATGCCCCCAAAATCCCAAACCCATGCCAGTAAGCCTCAGCTGGCTACCGAAAGCCACAAGGCATACACAGTCTACATAGTGTATGTTACTATAAAAGGCCACCCATTCAAGACTGGAAGAGTGTTCATGTAACCACATAGAAATTTAGACAAAACAAGGAGACAAGAATATGTTCCAAATAAAAGAACAAAATGAAACATAAAAAGGAACTAGTAACATGGAGATAGGCAACCTA
Organism: Mustela lutreola; assembly: GCF_030435805.1. Classification (NCBI taxonomy): domain Eukaryota; kingdom Metazoa; phylum Chordata; class Mammalia; order Carnivora; family Mustelidae; genus Mustela; species Mustela lutreola. The sequence goes on from NC_081295.1 coordinate 111,238,243, forward strand.
CCTGATAAAGAGCTCAAAGTAATGCTGATAAAGATGCTCACTGGACTTGAGAGTGGAATGGATGAACTCAGTGAGGACTTCAACAAAGAGACAGAGAACATACAAAAAGAGCCAATCAGATTTGAAGAATACTACAGTGGAGAAAAAAAAATGCACTACCAGAAATCAACAGCAGATAAGAGGATTTAGAAGAAAATATTGCCAATCTGTAAGACAGAGTAATGGAAATCACCTAGCTGAAGAGCAGAAAGAAATTTTTAAAAATATGAAAACAGGTGAAGGAACCACTGGGACATCAAGCATACTGACATTTGCTTTACGGAGTTCCCAGAAGAAAAAGAGAAAGGGGCAGAAAACTTACTTGAGGAAATAACAACTGAAAACTTCCCTAACTAAGGAAGGAAGCAGATATCTGGGTCCATGAATCACAGAGAGGTTTGAACAAGATAAAGCCAAGGTCTACACAGAGATAATAATTAAAAAATCAAAATTAAAGGTAAAGGGAAACTCTTAAACATAGCAAGAGTAAAGCAACTCAGTGCAAACAAGGGAAACACTCTAAGATCATTAGCTGAATTGTCAGCAAATTTTGCAGTCCAGAAAGGAGTAAAATGATATATTCAAAGTACTGGAAACAAAAATCTTGTGACCAAGAATACTCTATCCCGCAAGGTTATCATGTAGAATTGAAAGAGAGATAATTTCCAGACAAAATTAAAGGAGTTTATCACCACAAAACTGGCCATACAGAAAATGCAAAAGATTCCTTAAGATGGAAAGAGGAGAGGCATACTCAGAAATAAGAAAATTATTAAAGACAAACGTTTCACGGATAAAAGCAAACGTATAGTAAAGGTAATTAGTCAATCACTTATAAAGATAATACGAAGGTTAAAAGATAAAAGTAAAAACAATAACACTAAAAATTAGAGAACTCACACAAAAAAGATAAAAAATGATATCACATACATAAAACATGGGGGCGGGGGGTAAAAATGTAGTGCCTTTTAGAATATTTCTGACCTTAGTGACCAGCAACTTAATATAGACTGCTATATGCTTAAGATGGTTTTTGTCTTTTGTTTTTTGGTTTGTTTGTTTGTTTTTTAAGAGAGAGAGAATGTGTGTGTATGCATGAGCAGTAGAGTAGGAACAGAGGGAGAAAGAAAGAATTTTAAGCAAGCTTCATGCCCAGCATGGAGCCTCCTGCTGATCCAAAAATCAAGGGTCATACACTTAACCAACTGAGACACCTGAGGACCCCAGTGCTTAGGATGTTTTATGTGAACCTCATGGTAACCACAAACCAAAGAGCTTTAATAGATATCAAGCAATCAATCAATAGGAATACAAGCATAATACTAAAGAAAATTGTCAAATCACATGGGAAAGAACAAGAAAAGAAGGAAGAAATGACGACAAAAAACAAAACAAAAAAAAAGCAGGAAACAAAAAAATGGCTCTAAGTGTGTACCTATCAATAATTACTTTAAATGTAAATGATCTAAGTGTTCCAATCAAAAGACATAGGATAACCAAATGTATAAAAAAGAGCCATCTATGGGTCAGTTAGAAAGTGAAGTGATTAAATGTGTGTGTGTGTGTGTGTGTATTCCAAGCAAATAGAAATCGAAAATAAAGATTGCCATAGAATATACAACATAGAAAAGATAATCTCTTTAACAACAAACAGTGTTGGGAAAATTGGGCAGTTACATGCATGAGAATAAAACTGTACCACTTTCTTACACCATATACAAAAATAAGCTTAAATTGGATTAAAGGCCTAAATTTAAAATCTGAGGCCATAAAATTCCTAGAAGAAACCATAGGCAATAATCTCTTGGACATTAACTTTAGCAATATTTTTCTGATATGTTTACTTGGGCAAGGGCAACAAAACAAAAAGAAACAATTGGAACCATATCAGACTGAAAAATTTTTACACAGTGAAGAAAAACATCAATAAAACAAAAAGGTAACCAACTAAGTGGGAGAAGATATTTGCAAATGATAGCAGATAAAGAATTAATATCCAAAGTATATAAAGAACTCATACAACTCAACATCAAAACAAACAAACAAATAAACAAAAACAAATAATCAAATTTTAAAAATGGGCAGAGGACCTGAACAGATATTTTTCCAAAGAAGATATCTGCCAACAGATACCAAAAAGATGTTCAACATCACTTATCAGCAAGGACATGTAAATTGACACCACAGTGAAATACCACCTCATATCAGTCATAATGGCTCATATTAAAAAAGACAAGAAATAACAAGAATTTTTTAAAAAGAACAAGAGGGGTGCCTGGGTGGCTCAACGGATTGAGCCTCTGCCTTCGGCTCAGGTCATGATCTCAGGGTCCTGGGATCGAGCTCCGCATTGGGCTCTCTGCTCATCAGGGAGCCTGCTTCTCCCTTTCTCTCTCTGCCTGACTCTCTGCCTGCTTGTGATCTCTCTGTCAAATAAATAAATAAAATCTTTAAAAAAAAACTTTAAAAAGAATAAGAATTGGCAATGATGTAGAGAGAAGGAAAACCTCATATACTATTGGTAAAATGTAAATTGGTGCAGAGAATATATGGAAATATAATATGAAAGCTCCTCAAAAAACTAAAAATAAAAATACCATACTAATCAGTGATTTTATTGCTGGGTTTTTATCCAAATTTTTTTAAAAAACTAATTCTAAACTATGTATGCAACTATGTTGCAATGATTATTGCAACATTATTGACAATTGCCAAGAAACATTGGTGACTTAAGTATCTATCACTAGATGAATGGATAAATAAGTCAGGATATATATACACAATAAATTTTACTCAGCCACAAAAAAGAATGAACTTTTGCATTTGTGACAACATGGATGGATCTACAGATTAGTACACTTATTGAAATAAGTCAGAGAAAGAAACATTATGTGGCTTAACTTATTTTTGGATTTAAAAAAAAAAAACACCAAACAAGAAACAGACTAATAAATACAGAAACCAAAACTGCTAGTGGCCAGAGAAGGAGCGGTGGGTAAGGATCAGTCATTGGGATGGATGAAACAGGTGAAGGGGGTATGAAGAGGTAAAAACTTTCAGTTATAAGTAAATCATGGTAATGAAAATACAGCATAGGGAATATAGTAAATATTATATTAATAACAGCATAGAGTGACAGAGAGTAACTAGCCTGAACATAATGAGCACACTTAATGTAGTAATTATCAAATTGCTATCTAGTACTCCTGAAATTAACATTGTTTATCAACTATACACCGATAAAATTAAATATACCAACAATATTTTTAAAATTTTTAAAAAGCTAAAAATTAAACCCGAAATAGAACTCTGTACAGACAGAACACATCTTAAACATCTATGTTTATTTTTAGAACAAAATTGCTCATTTTTTCTCAAGAGAAATGTAGTAATGTAGATAACTAGCAAGATAAGTTGTGGGTTTTGTATAGTATTTGTCAGTTGCCCCTTTAATGGTCACTGTAGATTAATTTAGTCACATGACTACAGACCACAACATTACCTTCAGATGTTTTATGCTGTACTGAGATCAGCCTCAGATAAAATTGTAACATTGGTAGTTTATCTTTAGCCCCTGTGCATGTAACTGCTTCTTTTTTCCCCTTCAGTTATCCCTCAAGATATCTCTATTGTGTTCCCTCATAGTCTTACTCATAATTTTCAGTAACTAGCAAAAATTAAACCAAGAAAATAATTTCTGCCAAATTATAGTTGATAGAGCTTATTTTCTAACCCTTTCAGAATGTATTTATTTATTACTTTGTAATGTGTAAGTAAAATACTTAAGACTAAGGTTTATTTCCTTCAAATCAATATATTAGTAACAACATTTTCATTATCACGTTCTGAGATTTGAGGTAATAATTTTGGGCCAAGAATATTCTCAGTAGGCACAAAACCAAGCCCCCTAATTCATCCATTCATAAGTCAAGGCCTAACCACAATTACTCTCAGGTTCTCCAAACGGGATATTTATAGTTTAAAAAAAAATCCTATTCAGAGGATAGGATATCCACTAAATGGTAAGCATCAAGGAAATAGTTATCTTTGTGAACAAATTATTTTCCCTTATGATTTATATTTAGTAATATATACTTTATACAACTGGGCTAAGAGGAGATGAGGGTGACTTAGAGACTGAGCTAATTAAGTTCACGAATGAATGCTAGAAAAGTGATGCCAGAAAACTGACATTTGTTAGTGAAATCCAAGAGGCATATTGCTTTCAGAACTTTCTGGAAGTTGTTAGCAAAGATTTAGCATAGAACCACTGGTAAAACTAAAAGCAGTACTCCTACTCTGAAGTAGCTAGGATACCAATCAGGAAATTTGGCCTGAAAGAACATAACTGAAATTAGCTGAAGGATAGGGTATTGGCTTGGTCACAAGAACTAGGGTGAGAGCCAAATAGTAAGAACTTTGGTCAGAATCAATATGTTCTAAATCTCCACTCCTGTCCATGATGTAATTCTAGGGAACCAGATTTACATTTAAGTCTTAAATAATAATAAATGGGATAAATACATGAAACAAAACTTGTCAGATATTGGACAAGTAGCACACAAAAATTACCTTTGAAAGATGCTGCAGTGCTTGATGTCTCATGATTCACTAGTCTCTTCACTAGTTTGTGTCGTTTTTTTATACTTGTGTTTTATTTTTAAAGCCTCTTGCTAGGTTTAGTAATCTCTTTTGTGGTATCTTAAGTACTCTTAATGCCATCCATTATATTTTGTATCTAATTTTAGTGTACTGAGCATCTCTAGAGGTTTGATTTGAATCTTATATCTTTCATATCCATTTGTCATGCTTAAGATTTTTGTGTTCCTCTTGACATAAGGATATTAACACAAATTTAACATCCTGTGTACTAATTCTATCAACTGTGTTAGTCTGGGTCTGTTTTTTGTTATTTATCTTTCTCTTCATCGTGTGTTATATTTCCCTCCTTTCTTGAAAGTCTACAAATTTTTTTTTAAAGATTTTATTTATTTATTTAACAGACAGAGATCACAAGTAGGCAGAGAGGCAGGCAGAGAGAGAGAGGAGGAAGCAGGCTCTCCGCAGAGCAGACAACCCGATGCAGGGCTCGATCCCAGGACCCTGGGATCATGACCTGAGCCAAAGGCAGAGGCTTTAACCCACTGAGCCACCCAGGCGCCCTGAAAGTCTACAAATTTTTCTTGCATGTCAGACATTGAAAATATTATACTTCTGAGTGATGGAGTATTTAATTTTGGAAAAAGTAAGTTGGAGTATTAATAATAACTAATTTCAAGATAATATAAAATTATAATACTCAATAGAGTATTTGTTTAGAAATAGATATATAGAAAAATGGAACAAAATCAAGAGCCCTGGAATAGATTTATAAGGTTTGTACAATGATTTTCAAAGGTAGTGAAGACAAATTTTAATAAATGATGTTCAACAAAGACAGTATTATAAGCAAGAGAGGAAAATTGGAAGTCAAATGTTTAAAAAGAACCTCAAATCTTAATTTACATATTATGTAATAAGTAACTTATTATATATCACAGACTTGATATAGGTGCTAAATATATTAAACTTCTAAGAGAAAATATAAAACATGTGATTTTAGGCAAACATTTCTGATACAATAACACACATATAAAGTATTAATTAAGCCCTAAATATAATCACATATACCCATCTACAAAGGAGGCAGAGAGAGATTTCACAGAGACAGAAGAGGATGGAGCAATAAGAACATGGAGGCAGTCATCTAAGTTTTGGAACTTTAAGCCAAAGCATGAGAAGCTGAAAGAAACAAGGGAAAGGGGGCACCTGGGTGATTCAGTAGGTTAAGCCTCTGCCTTTGGCTCAGGTCGTAATTTCAGGGTCCTGGGATTGAGCCCCATGTCGGGCTGTCTGCTCAGCAGAGAACCTGCTTCCCCCTCCTCTGCCTGCCTCTCTGCCTACTTGTGATCTCTCTCTCCATATCAAATAAATAAATAAAAATCTTAAAAAAAAAAAAAAAGAAACAGGGAATAGAATCCACATTAACCTCAACAGAGAGAGAACATGCCTTGATATAGACTCAGACACTTATTTGGGGGAAAAAAAAGAAAAGAAGCTGATTTTGGAATTCTGGTACCCAGAACTGAGAGAGTAATTTTCTGTTATTTAAAGCCATCACGTTTGTAATAATTTGTTACAGCAGCCAAAAGAAACTCAAGAGTTTCCCACAAAGTTACCCACTTTCAAAGATTTAAGTACATTTTCTATTCAGATATGATTTTGTTTGTTTCTGTTACTTTTATTGTCGATTCTTTTTTATTTCAATTTTTAATTTAAATTCTTGTTAATTAACATATATGGTAAAATTGGTTTCATATATAGAGTTTAGTGATTCAGTGCACATACATACATACAATACTCAGTGCATCACAAGTACCCTCCTTAAAATCCATCACCCATTTAGCCCATCCCATACAACTTTTCTAGTCTTCTCTTCTAAAATTAAACTATGAAATTCAGTTGCCAATGTGACATTTTCCCTTGGAAAAGTTCAGTATTTCCAAAGCTAAACATCTTCTCCCAAAACCTTACCTATTCCCCTGCCCCCCCACAGCTTTTCTACTTAGTTGATACCAAAATCCATTGATTCTGTTACTTAGACCAAGATTTTTACCAGCATCCTAAAATCTTATCTCCTATTCACAACCAACACCCAATGTGTAGGGGAATCTAGCGATCCCTACCTTCAAATTATATCCAGAATGTGACCACATATCACTATATCTACCACTACTACTAATTTTGGTTCAAGTCACCATTGTTTCTCACTAAGATTAATAAAATATCCCACAGCTTTTCCTGCTTCTAGCCTTATTCTTCTTTAGTCACCCAGAAAAAAATTGGTTATCTTTCAAAAACATGAATAAGATCAAATCATTCATCTGTTTAAAATGTTTCTCAGTTTCCCTAAAAGGAAAGGCAATGTCTTCGCCGTGGCTTACCTGGCAGGTCCTACTCGATCTGGCTCTCCGTTCACTTTTCTAACCTCCTCACCACTGTTCTTCCATTCTTCCTTTATTAAATCCCAAACACACTGGCCTCCTGGCTGACCTCTAATACCCTGCCTGAGAGCCTTTGCTCTCACTATTTCATTTACTTGGAATGCTCTTCACATTCATAGCGTTCCAAGTCTGTGCTCAAATTTTAAATTCACAATACAGTCATTCTAGACCACTCTGTTTAATAAAATAAACACCACCACAGCTGCCATATTCAGTTCTCCTTACCTTATTCTTTTTTTGTCCCTTAACACTTAGAACCTTTTTATAAACTTGTTAATACACTTATTTGATACATTTTTTTGCTCATTGTCTCACTGATACTGGAAAGCAAGCTCCTTGAGTATAGAATTTTTTGGTCTCTTTCTCAATGAATCACAAGTGAACAGAACAATGGATGCATCAGAATAGGCACTCAAATACTTTTTGAATGAGTAACTTAATAAATGAGTTAACATTAAAGTTAGACCTAGTTCTCTGTAATTTATTCTTCTTTAAATAAACTATTATGACAAATACAGGATCTGACAGTATTTCTTGACTGTAAATTTGTAAGAAATTAATTTTGCTATAGGTCTACTCAATTTATATATAAAAAGCACTATCTTATTACTCAACACAATTATTCTGTTGTTTGAAAATTTGGATCCAAATTCTCTTCAAACTATTCGAAGATATTATAAAATTTTCATTTTTTCAAGTCAAAGGACTAAAGCAGGAACTTGCTAAACAATAGTGTGAAGATGTGAAACAACCAATAAACTCCCAGAAAGCTTCTATTCATTGAAAGAAGTACCGTAACATATTAGAGACTCTGCTGACTTTACATTCTTACCCCACACAAAAACTCAAATCGGATTAAGAACCTAAATGTGAGACCTGAAACCATAAAAATTCTAAAGAACACATGTAGTAATTTCTCTGATATTGGCCATTGTATCATTTTTCTAGATATGTCTTATGGGGCAAGGAAAACAAAAGCAAAAATAAACCATCAGGACCACATCAAAATAAAAAATTTCTGTACCGAAAAGCAAGTAATCAACAAAATTAAAAGATGATCTACTGAATGGGAGATGTTTGCAAAAAACATCCATTAAAGGGTTAGTATCAAAAATATACAAGGAAGTTACACAATACAACACACCAAAAAACAAATTATCCAATTAAAAAATGGGTAGAAGACATCAACAGACATTTCTTTAATGACATATAGATAATCAACAGGACATGAAAAGATTCTCAACATCACTATTCATCAGGGAAATGCAAAACTATAACTAGATATCGCCTCATACCTGTCAGAGTGGCTAAAATCAAAAACACAAGAAACAAGTGTTGGTATGGATGTGGAGAAAAGGAACCCTCCTGCACTAATGATGGAACTGCAAACTGGTGCAACCATTATGGAAAACAATATGGAGGTTCCTCAAAAAATTAAAAATAGAATTACCATATGATGCAGTAATTGCACTACTATTTACACAAAGAATACAAAAACACTAATTCAAAAAGATATATGCACATGCATATGTTTAAGAATCATTATTTATAATAGCCAATTTATGGAAGTAGCCCAAGTATCCATCAATAAATGGATGGCTAAAGAAGATGTGATAATATATACATATGGAATATTTCTTGGCAATAAAAAATAATGAAATCTTGCCATTTCCAACAACATAGATGGATCTAGAGACTATAATGCTAAGGGAAATAAATTAGTCAGAGAGAGACAAATACCATATGATTTTACTCACATGTGGAAGTCATGAAACAAAACAAATGAGCAAAGAAAAGAGACAAACCAAAAACTGACTTTTAACTTAGAGAACAAACTAATGATTACAGGGTCGGGGGGCGGGGGTAATGAATGAAATAGGTGAAAGGGATTAAGAGTACACTTAGCATCATGAGTACTGTGTGATGTATAAAATTACTGAATCATTATATTGTACACCTGAAACTAATATAACAATATATGTTAACAACACTGGAGTTAAAATAAAAATTTTATTTTTTTTCTTTTTTTTTTAATTTTTTATTTTTTATAAACATATATTTTTATCCCCAGGGGTACAGGTCTGTGAATCACCAGGTTTACACACTTCACAGCACTCACCAAAGCACATACCCTCCCCAATGTCCATAATCCCACCCCCTTCTCCAAAACCCACTCCCCCCAGCAACCCTCAGTTTATTTTGTAAGATTAAGAGTCACTTCTGTTTTGTCTCCCTCCCAATCCCATCTTGTTTCATTGATTCTTCTCCTACCCACTTAAGCCCCCATGTTGCATCACCACTTCCTCATATCAGGGAGATCATATGATAGTTGTCTTTCTCTGCTTGACTTATTTCGCTAAGCATGATACGCTCTAGTTCCATCCATGTTGTCGCAAATGGCAAGATTTCATTTCTTTTGATGGCTGCATAGTATTCCATTGTGTATATATACCACATCTTCTTGATCCATTCATCTGTTGATGGACATCTAGGTTCTTCCCATAGTTTGGCTATTGTGGACATTGCTGCTATAAAAATTCGGGTGCACGTGCCCCTTTGGATTACTACTTTGTATCTTTAGGGTAAATACCCAGTAGTGCAATTGCTGGGTCATAGGGCAGTTCTATTTTCAACATTTTGAGGAACCTCCATGCTGTTTTCCAGAGTGGCTGCACCAGCTTGCATTCCCACCAACAGTGTAGGAGGGTTCCCCTTTCTCCGCATCCTCGCCAGCATCTGTCATTTCCTGACTTGTTGATTTTAGCCATTCTGACTGGTTTGAGGTGATATCTCATTGTGGTTTTGATTTGTATTTCCCTGATGCCGAGTGATATGGAGCACTTTTTCATGTGTCTGTTGGCCATCTGGATGTCTTCTTTGCAGAAATGTCTGTTCATGTCCTCTGCCCATTTCTTGACTAGATTATTTGTTCTTTGGGTGTTGAGTTTCCTAAGTTCTTTATAGATTCTGTCCTTTATCTAATATGTCATTTGCAAATATCTTCTCCCATTCTGTCAGTTGTCTTTTGATTTTGTTAACTGTTTCCTTTGCTGTACAAAAGCTTTTGATCTTGATGAAATCACAATAGTTCATTTTTGCCCTTGCTTCCCTTGCCTTTGGTGTTGTTCCTAGGAAGATGTTGCTGCGGCTGAGGTCGAAGAGGTTGCTGCCTGTGTTCTCTTCAAGGATTTTGATGGATTCCTTTCTCACATTGAGGTCCTTCATCCATTTTGAGTCTATTTTTGTGTGTGGTGTAAGGAAATGGTCCAATTTCATTTTTCTGCATGTGGCTGTCCAATTTTCCCAGCACCATTTATTGAAGAGGCTGTCTTTTTTCCATTGGACATCCTTTCCTGCTTTGTCGAAGATTAGTTGACTGTAGAGTTGAGAGTCTATTTCTGGGCTCTCTATTCTGTTCTATTGATCTATGTGTCTGTTTTTGTGCCAGTACCATGCTGTCTTGATGATGACAGCTTTGTAATAGAGCTTGAAGTCCGGAATTGTGATGCCACCAATGTTGGCTTTCTTTTTCAATATCCTTTTGGCTATTTGAGGTCTTTTCTGGTTCCATATAAATTTTAGCATTATTTGTTCCATTTCTTTGAAAAAGATGGATGGTACTTTGATAGGAATTGCATTAAATGTGTAGATTGCTTTAGGTAGCATAGACATTTTCACAATATTTATTCTTCCAATCCAGGAGCATGGAACATTTTTCCATTTCTTTGTGTCTTCCTCAATTTCTTTCATGAGTACTTTATAGTTTTCTGAGTATAGATCCTGTGCTCTTTGGTTAGGTTTATTCCTAGGTATCTTATGGTTTTGGGTGTAATTGTAAATGGGATTGACTCCTTAATATCTCTTTCTTCTGTCTTGCTGTTGGTGTAGAGAAATGCAACTGATTTCTGTGCATTGAATTTATATCCTGACACTTTACTGAATTCCTGTATAAGTTCTAGCAGTTTTGGAGTGGAGTCTTTTGGATTTTCCACATATAATATCATATCATCGGCGAAGAGTGATAATTTGACTTCTTCTTTGCCGATTTGGATGCCTTTAATTTCCTTTTGTTGTCTGATTGCTGAAGCTAGGACCTTTAGTACAATGTTGAATAGCAGTGGTGATAATGGACATCCCTGCCGTGTTCCTGACCTTAGCGGAAAAGCTTTCAGTTTTTCTCCATTGAGAATGATATTTGCGGTGGGTTTTTCATAGATGGCTTTGATGATATTGAGGTATGTGCCCTCTATCCCTACACTTTGAAGAGTTTTGATCAGGAAGGGATGCTCTACTTTGTCAAATGCTTTTTCAGCATCTATTGAGAGTATCATATGGTTCTTGTTCTTTCTTTTATTGATGTGTTGTATCACATTGACTGATTTGCGGATGTTGAACCAACCTTGCAGCCCTGGAATAAATCCCACTTGGTCGTGGTGAATAATCCTTTTAATGTACTGTTGAATCCTATTGGCTAGTATTTTGTTGAGTATTTTCGCATCTCTGTTCATCAAGGATATTGGTCTATAGCTCTCTTTTTTGGTGGGATCCTTGTCTAGTTTTGGGATCAAGGTGATGCTGGCCTCATAAAATGAGTTTGGAAGTTTTCCTTCCATTTCTATTTTTTGGAACAGTTTCAGGAGAATAGGAATTAGTTCTTCTTTAAATGTTTGGTAGAATTCCCCCGGGAAGTCATTTGGCCCTGGGCTTTTGTTTGTTTGGAGATTTTTAATGACTGTTTCAATCTCCTTACTGGTTATGGGTCTGTTCAGGCTTTCTACTTCTTCCTGGTTCAGTTGTGGTAGTTTATATGTTTCTAGGAATGCATCCATTTTTTCCAGATTGTCAAATTTGTTGGCGAAGAGTTGCTCATAGTATGTTCTTATAATAGTTTGTATTTCTTTGGTGTTAGTTGTGATCTCTCCCCTTTCATTCATGATTTTATTTATTTGAGTCCTTTCTCTTTTCTTTTTGGTAAGTCTGGCCAAGGGTTTATCGATTTTATTAATTCTTTCAAAGAACCAGCTCCTAGTTTCGTTGATTTGCTCTATTGTGTTTTTGGTTTCTATTTCATTGATTTCTGCTCTGATCTTTATGATTTCTCTTCTCCTGCTGGGCTTAGGGTTTCTTTCTTGTTCTTTCTCCAGCTCCTTTAGGTGTAGGGTTAGGTTGTGTACCTGAGACCTTTCTTGTTTCTTGAGAAAGGCTTGTACCGCTATATATTTTCCTCTCATGACTGCCTTTGTTGTGTCCCACAGATTTTGAACCGTTGTATTTTCATTATCATTTGTTTCCATGATTTTTTTTCAATTCTTCTTTAATTTCCCATTCATTCTTTAGAAGGATGCTGTTTAGTCTCCATGCATTTGGGTTCTTTCCAAACTTCCTTTTGTGGTTGAGTTCTAGCTTTAGAGCATTGTGGTCTGAAAATATGCAGGGAATAATCCCAATCTTTTGATACCGATTGAGTCCTGATTTTCGACCAAGGATGTGATCTATTCTGGAGAATGTTCCATGTGCACTAGAGAAGAATGTGTATTCTGTTGCTTTGGGATGAAATGTTCTGAATATATCTGTGATGTCCATCTGGTCCAGTGTGTCGTTTAAGGTCTTTATTTCCTTGCTGATCTTTTGCTTGGATGATCTGTCCATTTCAGTGAGGGGAGTGTTAAAGTCCCCTACTATTATTGTATTATTGTTGATGTGTTTCTTTGATTTTGTTATTAATTGGTTTATATAGTTGGCTGCTCCCACGTTGGGGGCATAGATATTTAAAATTGTTAAATCTTCTTGTTGGACAGACCCTTTGAGTATGATATAGTGTCCTTCCTCATCTCTTATTATAGTCTTTGGCTTAAAATCTAATTGATCTGATATAAGGATTGCCACTCCTGCTTTCCTCTGATGTCCATTAGCATGGTAAATTCTTTTCTACACCCTCACTTTAAATCTGGAGGTGTCTTCAGGTTTAAAATGAGTTTCTTGGAGGCAACATATAGATGGGTTTTGTTTTTTTATCCATTCTGATACCCTGTGTCTTTAGACAGGGGCATTTAGCCCATTCACATTCAGGGTAACTATTGAGAGATATGAATTTAGTGCCATTGTATTGCCTGTAAGGTGACTGTTACTGTATATGGTCTCTGTTCCTTTATGATCTACTACTTGTAGGCTCTTTCTTTGCTTAGAGGACCCCTTTCAATATTCCTGTAGAGCTGGTTTGGTGTTTGCAAATTCTTTCAGTTTTTGTTTGTCCTGGAAGCTTTTAATCTCTCCTTCTATTTTCAATGATAGCCTAGCAGGATATAGTATTCTTGGCTGCATGTTTTTCTTGTTTAGCGCTCTGAAAATATCATGCCAGCTCTTTCTGGCCTACCAGGTCTCTGTGGATAAGTCAGCTGCCAATCTAATATTTTCCCATTGTATGTTACAGACTTCTTTTCCCCAGCTGCTTTCAGGATTTTCTCTTTGTCACTGAGACTTGTAAATTTACTATTAGGTGACGGGGTGTGGGCCTATTCTTATTGATTTTGAGGGGCGTTCTCTGAACCTCCTGAATTTTGATGCTCGTTCCCTTTGCCATATTGGGGAAATTCTCCCCAATAATTCTCTCCAGTATACCTTTTGCTCCCCTCTCTCTTTCTTCTTCTTCTGGAATCCCAATTATTCTAATATTGTTTCATCTTATGGTGTCATTTATCTCTCAAATTCTCCCCTCGTAGTTCAGTAGCTGTTTGTCCCTCTTTTGCTCAGCTTCTTTATTCTCTGTCATTTGGTCTTCTATATCACTAATTCTTTATTCTGCCTCATTTATTCTAGCAGTGAGAGCCTCCATTTTTGATTGCACCTCATTAATAGCTTTTTTGATTTCAACTTGGTTAGATTTTAGTTCTTTTATTTCTCCAGTAAGGGCTTTTATATCTCTTGAGAGGGTTTCTCTAATATCTTCCATGCCTTTTTGAGCCCGGCTAGAACCTTGAGAATTGTCATTCTGAACTCTAGATCTGACATATTACCAATGTCTGTATTGATTAGGTCCCTAGCCTTCGGTACTGCCTCTTGTTATTTTTTTTCTGTTGAATTTTTTCCATCTTGTCATTTTGTCCAGATTAGAGTATATGAAGGAGCAAGTAAAATACTAAAATTGTGGCAACAACCCCAGGAAAATATGCTCTAACCAAATTAGAAGAGATCCCAAATCATGAGGGGGGTGAAAGGGGATAAAAAGAGGTTCAAAAAGGAAGAAAGAAAAAAAAAGAAAAAAGAAAAAAAAAGAAAAGAAAAGAATTAAAAAAAAACAAATAAGAAAAATATAAAAAAGAAAATATATATATATTGGATAATCTAGTTTAAAAACGTTAAAAAAGAAAAAGGTAAAAGTTAAAAAAAAATTTACCAGAAGGCGAGAAAAAAAAAAAAAATGAAAAAGAAAAAAATCAAATTAATTGCAAGACTAAAAAAAAAAAAAACACAGGGAAAATCCATGAGTTCCGTGCTTTGCTTTCTCCTCCTCTGGAATTCTGCTGCTCTCCTTGGTATTGAAACCGCACTCCTTGGTAGGTGAACTTGGTCTCAGCTGGATTTCCTGTGGATCTTCTGGGGGAGGGGCCTGTTGTAGTGATTCTCAAGTGTCTTTGCCCCAGGCGGAATTGCACCACCCTTATCAGGGACCGGGGTGAGTAATCTGCTCAGATTTGCTTTCAGGGGCTTTTGTTCCCTGAGCGCTTTCCATAGATTTCCGGAGGTCGGGAATACAATGGCGGCCTCCTGGTCTCCGGCCCAGAGGAGCCGATAGCCCAGGGCCTCTCTCCTCAGTGCGCCCTCAGAGAACAGCGCCCAGTTACTCCCGTCTGCCTGACCTCTGGCCGCGCTCCGAGCTCACCGAGCCTGCAACTGTTTCAAGGTAAGACCGAGCTGTGAGCTTACTGTCGGCTCTGTCTCTGTAGCCGGCCTTCCCGTTCCAATACCCACACTCAGACACCCCCGATCCTTCTGTGACCCTGCGGGACCTGAGGCCACGCTGACCCCGCGTGGGCTTCGCCCTGGTTTAGCCTCTGGAGCGATGTCCCTCAGCGGAACAGACTTTTAAAAGTCCTGATTTTGTGCTCCATTGCTCCGCCGCTTGCCGGGAGCCAGCCCCTCCCCCCGGGGTCTATCTTCCCGTTGTTTTGGATTCACTTCTCCGCCAGTCCTACCTTTCAGAAAGTGGTTGTTTTTCTGTTTCCAGAATTGCTGTCGTTCTTCTCTTCAATCTGCCAATGGATTTTCAGGTGTTTGCAATCTTTAGATAAGCTATCTAGCTGATCTCTGGCTAGCTGAAGTAGTCTCAGCCTGCTAATTCTCTGCCATCTTCAAAAATTTTAAATTTTTAAAAATTAAAATAATCTGTTGACCTTTTACACAATTATATGACCACTTAATCAATACAAATACACTACTGAAATTTAAATTCCCCCAGGGAGAACTATTGGAATTAAATAATAAGTGTATTTTCATGACAGTACGAAATTGTTTTCAGTTTTCTGATAAGTACATTTGGAACAAAGAAAGCAGAACACAGTGACCACAGTGAATGCAGAAAGTGAGCACAGTACAGTTCACTTTAAAATTCTACAGTAACTCAGTATAAAATTATTAGAAATCTATAAATATTGTCCAGCTTGCGATCAAACAGACGTAATTAAAAGTTGTGGGATAGAATGACATGCTACTTTCCATGGTCTTTTCATATTTTAAGTTTTTATATACAATTCTTTTTTTTTTAATATTTATTTATTTATTTATTTGACAGACAGAGATCACAAGCAGGCAGAGAGACAGGCAGAGAGAGAGGGGGAAGCAGGCTCCCTGCTGAGCAAAGAGCCCACTGCGGGCCTCGATCCCAGGACCCTGGGACCATGACCCAAGCCAAAGGCAGAGGCTTTAACCCACTGAGCCACTCAGGCGCCCAGTTTTTATATACAATTCTTAAAAAATGTTTTTTAAATGTTTAAAAAGGACTATGGAGGCATTATAATCCTTTATAATTCAGGTTACTAACACCGGAAATTCTAGGATACATTTTCTTAAGGTTTTGGACTAAGAATATAAACGGTATTTGTACTTCTTTCTGTATTGCATAGCACCTACATGGAGCCAAACACATAATTGATATTTAATGAATATTTATGAAATAATGAATGAGTAATGACAGTTACTTTGACATATACCTGAGTTTTTTAACCTTAGTAATACTCACATGAGTTCTTGAAACATGAGATTTTTTTTCAAATAGCTGCTTTTTAAGTGCCTATTCCTTTAGGGCAGTTCTACTTTAACTACTATTCACCGCAGCACACTGATTAATCCCATTAACACTCCATCTATCCTTTTGCCCAAATTCTATTTCTCTTTTATCAAACATAAAGGCAATTACAGTAAATTTCTCTATCCATTTATATCAATGATTTTACACATTGTTCCTAAATAAGGTACCATCTCAATATTTAAGATTTCAATAAATTTTAAGACAAAGAGACTTACCATAACTGGAAAGTAGAAGTGAAATCTCTTGGTATGTAATTATATAGTCTTCAATTCAAGGTCTTTTTCCTAAGGATGAGAGTAAAAAAAAAAAAAGGTAAACATTACTTAATGTACTGGATTGAAGCATATTCACCAAAACTTCACTTTCTTCCTGGAATCTCAGAATGAAATCTTATTTGGAAATAAAGCCATCGCATATGTAGTTAATTCACTTAACATGAGGTTATGTTAGAGTAAAGTAGGCCCTTATCAACGTGACTGCTGTCTGCTGTCATTATAAGAAGGCAAAAAGAGACACAAAAATGGGCGCACAAGGAAGACAGTTATGTGAAGACAGAGGGAGTTGGGGATGATGTATCCACACATAAAAGAAGAGCAAGAATTACCTGAAAATACCAGAAGCTAGGATGAGACAAGAAAGCCTAGTGCCAATACCTTTGTTTTGGATTTTCAGACTCCAAAACCCAAGAGGATAAATTTATTTTTTTTTTAAACAACCCAGTCTGTGGTACTCTGTTATGGCACCCTCAGGAGACTAATACATTTAGTTTTTGCTTAATTTATGTGTAATATGAAATTTTAAAATTTTTATAGTCACCTCATCCCCTCCTATAACCCTCAAGCTACTACACTATACACTAGGAAACTTGTCTTCTGTTTCAAGAAACATGGCATATATGCGGGACATGACTGACTATATTTCAGTGATTAGTCACTTCAAGTCTGAGACACTGAGGAAATTCATTATATTAGAAAACATTTATCTATAAATATTTACATAGAAATTCTTTCATATACATGTATTTACATATAAAACAATTCAAACAGATTATCAAAAACAAAAATACTTGAAAATTAAGTTTTTCCTCTTGAGGACCTTTGAGTCACAGGGATAGAGAGAGACTCTCGGAAGGTAATCCAATGACAATAAGTGGCTTGAAAATTGAAAACTCCAATTCTAGATCTAGGGTTGTAATGCAATAATTCATACAACAGATAGGTTCTCAAATTAAGAAATGAACATATATCAGTGCGCTATTTTCATATTTTTCAAAATTTATTTCATCCCTCCACCTCAAATGACATAGTACCCCCACATGTTAGTCACTTTCCTCCCCTCAAAACCTGTATTTTCAGCCTAGAAAAATAGCTTAAAAAAGAATGAGTAAAATATGTTGCCAGACATTATTTTTGCCATGAAAACATCTTCTTTATATATTCATTCCATAAAAAATAGAGAGAAAATGAATTGTACTCTAATAAGATAAACTGGTTGTATGGTTTTTTTAGAAACATTGAAGAAAAGAGTTTGTATTCTGCTCTAAACAGACCAGAAATGATTTTTCCATCACTCAATCCAGAAGATCCAACCCTGCTGAAGAATTTATAGGCCATAGAGAGGAAACTGGATGATTATAGCTATACTACCATTTGCATTGTATTATCGATTATAACTACTAATTTCTTACAAAGTTACCTCAAGTTATGCAGGAAAACATGTTTTTGTTGTCCTTCTTTATCCAATAACTAGGTATTTTTGAATTGCCCTGTTACTTGTACACTAAAAAAGCACTTATGCATCCTCGTGTTTATTTTTTCCTATCAGTACACATTTCTGCTACTTCTTTGAAGTCTGAACAAAAGTAGTGGTAGAATATGCTAAAAAGTATGATGAGAGAGTGAATTAGTGGAGACTAGAACTAAAATCCCTGGTGGGCTTACAGAAGAAAGACATCCAGGTTCTTATCCTATAATCATCTTTCTTTGTTATATTTTACTCAAGGATAGTATTCATCTAATATTCCAAAAATTCTTTTAAAAAACTTTCAACACTATAATCCAGTATTTCTAGGCACAATCTTATATCCTGAAATTAATCCACTCTTAAGCAATTTTAAAGCAAGTTGAATATCGAGTTGTATTTGACTATGTCTTTTGTTGTCCATATTTGGCAAAAATGGCCGTAGACATGTAATGAGGAACTCATGATCACATAATTCATGCTTTTCTGGGTTACTTCTGATTATGGCCTATTCTCTTTCATATCTTTTAAAATAATCTTGAAATTAAACTAATGCTGTGTACAATACCCTCCTTTAGAATACCTTCTACAGCAAGAAAAAAAAAAGGTAAAACTGAATTAAGATTTTTTTTAGGTAAAAATATGAAACTAAATATAAGTGAAATAATAGATGAGAAAGTGCTTTGTATACTATAATGTGCTATTTTAAAAGCTGGTTGTAATAATGATTGCAAACACAACACATATTAAACCTATAGTTTAAAAAATGGTCTTTATGATATATTGGTTTATCAGTAATTTTTAATATCTGATATTCATAACCATTAATTAATGAGTTTAGGACATATAACTATAAAATTAATAAAAACTTTCTGTTAAATATGTACTTTTCTAAGCTTTATGTTAGTTGATGTGAAACATTTCATTGAATATTCTCTCTTTGTAAATCCTGCTAGAAATTCTGAAGCAATTCTTTCTATGGAAATGTTTGTTTTAAATTTGAACCACTGCCTCTCCTATACAACAGAACTTAAGTCTTTATGTTGTAAGAAAATTTTAGAGAAGAAATTTGGAAAATGTTGAATACAGTATTCTGAATTTTCAGATTCTATTATTATTAAACATAGATTTGCTTTATGGGTGCCTTTCTTTTATGCTGGAAACATAGAATAAATATCATAAGTTGAAGCTTTTACCTAGTGAAAAATTACTTCTCATAATACAATTGTCTCTATATGATATATGTGTACCTCAGTCTCGGTATTGTAAAATTCAATGATTTAATGGCAATAAATGTACATATGGCAAGTATGCAGCTAGCCATTTCCAGTTGTTCATAACATTAAGACACAAAGGGATAGTATATTACTGAAGAAATATACAACCATGTTGTAGTTGGAGGTCCCAAACATAATATTTACTTACCTATGTGATTTTTTAAAGATGTTGTAAATATGCATTAAGTGACTGTAATCAGTCAGTACTTGAGTAGCCATGAGAAGCTTGCTTATTCCATTTTTAAGTAAGGCATTACCAATGGTTATTTTAGGAGATAAAGTTTATTTGTTAAAATTTTAGCCATTGAAGGAGATTTTCGCCTTAAAAGGATAACACAGAGTTTTGTAAAATGTGCAATAAAATCTCTCTCAATTTAACAGTTCTCTTTTTGCCTCAAACAGCCCATGAATGAATTCTTTTAGAATACTCATCATGTTTAGATAGGATCAAATTCAGTTTATTCTTTGGCAATGATAAACATAAAGCAAGCAATTAACATAAAATGAAAAATTCCAGGAGATGGGTTTTATAATTTTGTGAAAAAAATCTATTTATGTAAACTTGTATTTCTAAAGAACATGTTTTAAGTGTATATATATATATATGTTTACTTCAAAACCACGCAATTTAGGACTTAATTAGTACATGATTAGATGCATTTTGCATTGCAGGTTTATTTGGTAGAAAACTCAGTGGTATAAACTTTTTAGATTTCACAGACTAAGAGATTTGACTGTTTTGTAAGAAGTTGGGATTCCTCCAAGGAAAAAGTAGTGTCTAGAACAAGCCCATTTTTATACATTAGGCTCTAGCCATTAATCTCCTACAAAGCTGAGTTTAGCAGTTCTCATTAGATTTGCTCCCTATCACATAGACATGATAATTTGCAAAGGTTAAATTGAATCACAAGCCCTAGACCACAGTTTCATCAAATCTGCTCCTTTACTGTCATAACAGCATCTTTTCCAACTAATTAGGTCACTTTTTTGCTTCCCATTTTTAATTTGCAGATAATATCCAGCCTTTCCTCTGCAAGTTATACATCTTTCCCATTATCAATGCCTTCTCTCCCTATTCATAGTTATATTACCTCCACTGGCTGACCCAGACTCCTCCATAGACTTCTGACCTGATGTCAACTCTGTGTTTGACATGGGGTTACTACATACTTCTATACTTGCTCTTCCTCTACATTTTAAATATCTGTGCTTATACATTTGAGCTCTAAATTTGATTTCCACTGAGCCAATAAAATTTCCCTTCAAATCTGCTCTACCTCCAGAAATTCTTATCTGTGCAAATGCAGTAACATCTACACATCGTACAAGCCAGGAACTGATGTTTATTCTTGTGGCATCTCTCTCTCTCTCACTCTTCTCTATATTCAACCAGGCTCTGTTTATCTTATCTATTATTTCTTTAAAAAAATGCTCTTTTCTTGATCCCCATTAAGGATAACTTTAAGTCCTATAAAAGTTTCTCTGGAGATCGGTCAAGATGGCGGAAAAGTAGCAGGCTGAGACTACTTCAGCTAGCAGGAGATCAGCTAGATAGATTATCTAAAGATTGCAAACACTTGCAAATCCATCAGCAGATCAAAGAGAAGAAGAACAGCAACTCTAGAAACAGAAAAACAACCACTTTCTGAAAGGTAGGACTGGCAGAGAAGTGAATCCAAAGCAACGGGAAGATAGACCCCGGGGGGAGGGGCCGGCTCCCGGCAAGTGGCGGAGCAATGGAGCACAAAATCAGGACTTTTAAAAGTCTGTTCCGCTGAGGGACATTGCTCCAGAGGCTAAACAGGGGCGAAGCCCACATCGGGTCAGCGTGGCCTCATATTCCACAGGGTCACAGAAGGATCGGGGTTGTCTGAGTGTCGCAGAGCTTGTGGGTATTGGAACGGGGAAGCTGGCTACAGAGACAGAGCTGAGGAGTGAGCTCCCAGCTCGGGGTTACTTTGAACCAGTCACAGGCTCCGTGAGCTCGGAGTGTAGCCGGAGGCCAGGGAGACGGGAATAATTGGAAAGAACCTAGATGTCCATCAACAGATGAATGGATCAAGAAGATGTGGTATACATACACAATGGAATACTATGCAGCCATCAAAAGAAATGAAATCTTGCCATTTGCGACAACATGGATGGAACTAGAGCGTATCATGCTTAGCGAAATAAGCGGAGAAAGACAACTATCATATGATCTCCCTGATATGAAGAAGTGGTGATGCAACATGGGGGCTTAAGGGGTAGGAGAAGAATAAATAGAACAAGATGGGATTGGGAGGGAGACACACCATAAGTGACTCTAAATCTCACAAAAGAAACTGAGGGTTTGTGGGGGGAGGGGGGTTGGGAGAAGGGGGGTGGGGTTATGGACACTGGGGAGGGTATGTGCTTTGATCAGTGCTGTGAAGTGTGTAAACCTGGCGATTCACAGACATGTACCCCTGGGGATAAAAATATATTATATGTTTATAAAAAATTAAAAATAAAAAATTAAAAAAATAAATAAATCTTTTTAAAAAAAAGTTTCTCTGAATTACTCATAGTAGTCTGTAAGTTATATTTTGTCTTCCAGACGAGTCCATACTATATCTAGATTTTGAAAAGTAAAATATTTGTGGTACTTTTGCATTTTTATAAATCTTAAAGAGTTCCATGTTACTAGTAGAATTTCTTTAAAAGGAGGATAATACCATTTGTGATCATATATAGATTTGCCTTTACTGGCACTTACACTTTGCCTTAAATTATTCTTCCATCCATGGCAGAATTTTAAAGACTTTAATGTCTCATTTAAAATGCTATTCCTTCCAATCTTCAAATATTGTTCCTTCCAGTTTAGGGTAAATGCAACTGTTCTTAAAAGACATTCTTGTTCCTTGTAGAGTAGGTGAAAGATAATTCTAAAAGTTGCCATACTGTACTTATTTCTACATAAAATTAAGTGTATAAAATTTTAATTTCTTGTTTACTTAGTCATCTCTTATTTACTACACAGGCTCATTGAGGGACGGGATAATTCTTGTCATCATTAAACTTCAGTACATGGCAATGAACTGCTGGCACCAAAAGAAGAAAACAGTTGCTAAAAGTTTGATGATTGAATGAATTAAAAAATATTCAAATTTAAGATACAGATAGCTACTCTGCTTAAGATACAGTGCCTACTTTTTCTTCCAACTTTGCATTAAAATACTCAAGACGGATTGATTCAGTGTGGGGTATAATTTAAATGCCACTTAGATGACCACTTACACAAAGGATGAAAAAACAAGTAAATATATATATACTAAGTATTGAAGAACATATACATTGGGTATGGAAATATAGTTATATAGCTATGCACACATGCATAATAAAATTAATCAATTTAGATAAGATACATTGCAAATGAAATTGCATTTAAAAAACTAAAACCAAAAACAAAACACCTGGGGTCAGTGCACAAAAGGTTGTGCACATTAAAAAACAAAACAAAACGGAATTTACTACAATCCTAGAAAATTACCTTGTCTGAGAGGACACATGTTGGAGGGTCGGTCAAGTGTTCACATTAAAGACACCATGTTCTCTCTTAATTTTGGTTGTTGTGGTTTTCAGTTATATAATTTCTATTTGGTTTTTATAATACTCTCTAATTATCTGCTGAAAATCTCAATGTTGTTTGTATTTCATTTGTGCATATTAAGCACAATTAGTTTAATGTCTTTTTGTAAAAACTTCATTATCTGGATCCCCTGTGGTTCTTTTCAATTATCTATTGTTTGTTATGGTTTAGAATCACATTGTCTTATTTCTTGATGTGTCTGGTTAGTTTTGATTGAGTGGTGGATATTGTATATAAAAGTTACAGAAATAATTTCAGGCCCAGAATACTGTTATTTTATTTCAGAGAATTGGCTTTGCATTTGCCAGGTCCCTGAGGGAGAACTACTATCCAATTCAAGGATTGAGAGAATATAAAGCTAAACTATAATCTATGTTAGATTATTTCTAGTTCTGGTTCACCCTTATTCCTAGGATACAACCTCTGTCTCCACTCACAGAAAGTATATTCATTAACATATCACTTGGCAGTTCCTTCACTTTAACATCTAACTCCTAGCAATATGGGGTTGTCAGAATTGCTTCCAAAATTTTCAGATTATCAGTCCAGTCTCTTTCAAAATGGTCAAATGTCTCCAGGATAACAGCAGAACCAAAAGACGTGCTCATGTCCCTGGGTCTCTAGACTCTCTTGGATCTTGACCCAGTATTTCCTCACTATCTTGGTCTTCTCCCATGCCTTCATGAAGTTATGGCCATAGCAATACCTAGTTTATGTCTAGGTTTGATCTATATGTATTCCACTCTTCCATTTATCCTTACCAAAGCATTAGTATAAATAGCACAGTTCACCATTACTAGAATAGAAATTCTTAAATTAATCTTAAATAAAAATTTCTCTATGGATATTTTTTAAGAATTGAGTTGTCTTTACATTCCTATAGAACATCTCCACATTTGCTTTTACCAGATGCTTGCATATATTTCTCAGCTTGTTGCTTTCTGGCCTACACAAGTAGTGTAAATTCGCAATCCAAAGAATTTGAGACTTAGGCTATAATTATAATTTAGGTTATAATTTCATAGGTAAAATATTTTTTCTGATCTAGAGTTAAACAGAAATATAGAAAAGTCTTGCTGTGCTACCAGTGGTAAATTCCTAGTGTTTTAAGGTTTTATTTCCCTCCCATCACCTTCTATACAATCAAACAAAGTTTTGTTTTGTCTCTCAAAGAAGACTTGAAAACCAAACCCCTTAGTTATCAAACTGGAAATCCTCCAGAATGGCCTTAGGGTCAGTTTAGGCATTCAATCACTATTATTTTGGTTTATATGGGGTGTTGTTGTTGCTGTTTTGGGGTTTTTGTTTTTTGTTTTGTTTTGTTTTGTTTTTTTGACAGACAGAGATCACAAGTAGGTAGAGAGGCAGGCAGAGAGAGAAATGGGGAAGCAGGCTCCCTGGCAAGCAGAGAGCTCAATGCGGGGCTCGATCCCAAGACCCGAGATCATGACCCAAGCTGAAGGCAGAGGCTTTAACCCACTGAGCCACCCAGGCGTCCCACTGTTGTTGTTTTTAAGACTCAGAGTTTTGCTTAGCTTCTGGGACACTCAAAAGGTCAATTAAAATATTTATGATGAATTTTATCTGGGGGTCTATTTATATTTTATAACAACAGCCTTTTCAGATTAATTTATCTGATTCATTGTTAGAACAGGCAGCCTATTAAAATGTTTGTGTATAATATAATTTTATTATAAAACAGCAATTAACTATTAATATGAAGAGCCACAAAGAGTCACAAATTTCAAAGAAATCAAAATGACACTGGAATATCAGAACATTACTTAACATACTTTCAACAAGAAATCATAGTGAAAAAGTTAATATTGGTCAATGGATGCATTGGCTGAACAACTAGATTTACAGGATCAAACTTGAATCCTGTTAGGATTGCTTGACCCCAACTCTCTTAAGATTCACCACTGCAGGGGCTAAGTTGGTTAAGCCTCTGCCCTCAGCCCATGTCATGATCTCAGGGTCCTGGGATCAAGCCCCACAGGGGGCTCTCTGCTCAGTGGGGAGCCTGCTTCCCCTTCTCCTTCTGCCTGCCTCTTTGCCTACCTGTAATCTCTCTGTCAAATAAAAAATTTTTAGAAAAATGATCCACCATTACAAAATCTCAGAGATTATCAATTCAGGAACTTCATATTCACTCCTTACTCAGTGGAAATTTCTGAGAGGAGTCCACTCTTCTGCTCCCTAATCACACAGTGATGCTGCCACTTATACTACCCAGTTATCATAGGTACCTTCATCCCCCCATTGATTTAGAGAGAAAACTCCTAGGGTTTTACTAATTCACCAATTAAGTAAGCCTATCAGACAAGGGGTTGTCTTCTTTTGGTATTAGATGATATTAGAAGTAAAGTCTGAGAGTGTCCTGGATACAGTTTACTTAAGTTGTGGTGTTTTAATGTATTCCTCTTGGACAAAGAAGAAGGGCCAATTACATTTTATTATGCAGAAATACATTTTTCTCCACAGAGATAACCAATCAATGGGAGCAGGACAAATTTCCTTTTCAGTCACTAAAGATGTTTTATGCAAATGCTGCAAGGTCATGGATATTTGTTGAGTGGGTGTACAACTAGACAGTGTGGTTGAAAACTGAAAAGAAGGACCCTGCCCATGCCAGGCCAAACATTAATGTGCATGCAAAAGAATTCACATCTTCTCTGTTGGTAAACATCAATCTGATACAGAATTATTCTAGTTTAGGATGAATAAATCATTAGCAACAACCAAGAAAGGGAGAGAATATTTTGTAATGTAAGAGAAAGGGAGAATTTCTCTAAAGATTGACAGACAAATTATACATTCTTATGCTTTCTTTTTTTCTAGGAAACTAAACATTTAGAAAGCATCTACTTTGTACAGCTTTAATACAAATACAAGATGTAGCTACTGTGACACACGAGATTAAAGATTAGATTAAAAAACAATGGACTTCTTCTACCCACTTAAGCCTCCATGTTGCATCACCACAAGATGGGATTGGGAGGGAGACAAACCATAAGTGACTCTTAATCTCACAAAACAAACTGAGGGTTGCCGGGGGGAGGGGGTTGGGGAGAAGGGGGTGGGATTATGGACATTGGGGAGGGTATGTGATTTGGTGAGTGCTGTGAAGTGTGTAAACCTGGTGATTCACAGACCTGGGGATAAAAATATATGTATATAAAATATACATATAAAAAATATACATATAAAAAATATATGTTTATAAAAAATAAAAAAAAAAAAAAAAAAAAAAAAAAAAAAACAATGGACTGAGTGACTCAGGGTATAGAAGTAAAAATGAGTTCCAATAAAGACAGAAAACAAATGAAAAGTATCTAAAATATCAAAATTACGTTCCCAGTAAGAGTCCTTATAAAGGAGAATCAACACTGGAGAGAAATGAGTGACAAAATGAAAAAGCTTCCTAAGAATCCAGGGAAAATGAAATAGAGATGAAAGTTAAATAGATGATAAAAGAGGAGGGCAGGGAATGGAGACCCAAACCATGATTTACAGTGCTGCTGAGGAAGGAAGACAAACAAACAGAAGTAATAAGTGTAAGTATAATCCTAAAAAAAAAAAAAAAAAAAATCCTGTGAAAGAAAATCACTCTGCAGATCATTGTCTTCTGAATATTATAGGAAAGAAACAAATTTAACCCATGACTAGGTTTTCATAGAACTAGAGAGGCTTTAAAAATAAGCCATTGTTTTTTTTTTAAATAGAGAAAATATCTCTTTATCAGAGATAATATACTTAATTCATTGATAAGGAAAATTAAAATAAAAACATTAGCATATATATGTCTTACTATTTTCTAAGCATTTTGCATATCTCAATTCTTATTAAGATTACATATAAAGTTGACCCTTGAACAACATAGGTTTGAACTGCACAGGTCCATTTAAACAAATTTTTTTTTTTTTAATCCAGTATATAATGTTAGTTTCAGGTGTACAATATAGTGATTCAACAATTCTCTCCATTACTCAGTGCTCATCCTGTTAAGTGTACTCTTAAGCCCCCTCTCCTATTTCACCCATCCGCCTACCCACCTTTCTTCTGGTAACCCTCAGTTTGTTCTTATTATTAAGAGTGTTCTTTGGTTTATCTTTTTTGTTGCTGTTCATTTGTTTCTTATATTTCACATATGAGTGAAATTATATGGTATTTGTCTTCCACTGACCGACTTACTTCACTCAGCATTCTATCCTTTAGATCCATCCATCCATGTTGCTGTATATGCAAAGATTCCATTCTCTTTTATGGCTAATAGTCCAGTGTGTGTGTGTGTGTGTGTGTGTCTGTGTGTGTGTGTAATCATTACCTATCTATTCATACATCAATCAATATTTAGGCTACTTCTATAATTTGGCTATTGTAAATAATGGTGCAATAAACACAGGACAGTATATATCTTTTTGTATTAGCATCTTGTATTGTTTGTGTAAATATCCAGTAATGAAATTACTAGATAACATGGTAATTCTATTTTTAATTTTCTGAGGAACCCCAAACTGTTTTCCACAGAAGCTGCACCAGTTTCCATTGTCACCAACAGTGCACAAGGGTTCCTTTATCTCCAAATCCTCATCACACTTGTTTTTTTTTTTTTAATTTTAGCTATTCTCACAGGTATGAAGTGATATCTCTTTGTGATTTTAATTTCCACTTCCTTAAATGGTGAGTGATATTGAGCTTCTTTTCATGTATCTGTTGTACATCTCTGTTTTCTTTAGAGTAATTTCTGTTCATGTATTTTGCCCATTTTTAAATTGGATTATTTGTTTTGGGTAGTTTTTTATACATTTTAGATGCTAATCCTTAATCAGATATGTCATTTGCAAATATCTTCTCCTCGTAAGCTGCCTTTAGTTTTATTGATTCTTGCCCTCACTGCACAGAAGCTTTTTATTTTGATGTAGTCCCAATCATTTATTTTTGCTTTTATTGCCCTTGCCTCAGAACACATATCTAGAAAGACGTTGCTATGGTCAGTGTCGAAGAAATTACTGTCTGTTTTTCTTGTAGGATTTTTGTGGTTTCAGATCTTACATTTAGGTCCTTAATCCATTTTGAGTTTATTATAGTATAAGAAAGTGGTCTAATATGCTTCTTCAACATATAGCTGTCCAGTTTTCCCAACACCATTTGTTAAAAGGACTGTCTTCTTCCCGTTGCATATTCATGCCTCCTTTGTCTGAGATTAATTGACCATATAATTGTGAGTTTATTTCTGGGTTTTCTATTCTGTACCATTCATCTATATGTCTATTTTTGTGCCAGTACCATACTGTTTTCATTACTACAGTTTCAGAGTGTATCTTGAAATCTGGGATTGTGATACTAGCAGTTTTGTTCTTTTTCAAGATTGCATTGGTTATTCAGCACCTTTTGTGGTTCCATACAAATTTTAGGATTATTTGCTCTAATTCTGTGAAAAGTGCTGTTGGTATTTTGGTAGGGATTGCATTTAAGCTGTAGACTGCTGTGGAGAGTATATTTATAATATACTCTATATTATATAATTATATTATATAATATACTCTATATTATAAATTATAAATTTATAATTTATAATATTTGTTTTTCTCATCTATGAGCCTGGGGTATCTTTCCATTTGTGTCATCTTCAATTTCTCTCAATATCTTATAGTTCTCAGAGTACAGATTTTTCACCTCTTTGGTTAGGTTTATTCCTAGGCATCTTATTATTTTTCATGCACATATAAATGGAATTGTTTAATTTCTCCTTACACTCCCTCATTATTAATGTATAGAAATGTAACCAATTTCCATATTTGATTTTGTGTCCTGTAACCTTATTGAATTCATTTATCAGTTCTAGTAGCTTCTTAGTGGAGTCTTTAGGGTTTTCTATATATACTATCATGTCATTTGCAAATACTTCCTTACCAGTTTGGATGCCTTTTATTTTTTTCTTGTCAGATTGCCGTGGCTAAAACTGCCAGTACTATGTTGAATAAAAACGATGAATGCTGGAACACTGAAAAGAAATAAAATAAAATGGAAAAATGTGGTGAAAGTGGATATTCCAGTCTTGTTTTTGATCCTAGGGGAAAAGCTCCATTTCTCCCTTTTGAGAATGATCTAGTTGTGGGTTTTTCATTTATGGCCTTTACTGCCTTGAGATATGTATCTTGTAAAGCTACTTTATTGAGGGTTTTTATCATGAGTGAATGTGTCCTTTGTCAAATCTTTTTCTACATCTATTGAAATGATTACATTATTTTTCTTTCTCTTGTTGATCTGATATGTCACACTGATTTGTCAGAATTTAACCACCTGTGTATTCCAGGAATAAATCCCACTTGATCATGGTGAATATTTTTTAAGGTAATCTCAGATTTAACTTGCTAATATTTTGTTGAGGATTTTTGCATCTATGTTCAGAATAAAGTTCTCTTTTTTGTAGTCTTTTTCTGGTTTTGGAATCAGTATAACACTGGCCTGATGGAATGAATTTGGAAGCTTTCCTTTTTCTTTTTTTTTTTTTTAATAGTTTGAGAAGAATAAGTTTAAATGTTGGTTTTCAAAAATTAAAATACTGAAAAATATTTGAAGATTTGTAACAATTTGAAAAAACCAACAGATATACGAATAGAACAGAAATACTGAGAAAATTAAGAAAAAGGAAGGTATGTTATGAATATATATTGTGTGTAAATACTAGTCTATTTTATCATTTATTATCATGACATATACACAAATCCACTATAAAAGTTAAAATATATCCAAACTTAAGCAAACACAAACCATACATGGCACCATTTACAGTCAAGAGAAATGTAAAGAAAGATGCAATATTAAGGGGCACCTCGGTGGCTCAATAGATTAAACCTCTGCTTTCAGCTCAGGTAATGATCTCAGGGTCCTGGGATCAAGCCTTGCATCTGGCTCTCTGCTCAGTAGGGAGCCTACTTCCTGCCCCCCTTCCCCGCCTGCCTCTCTGCCCACTTGTGATCTCTGTCAAATTAAAAAAAAAAAAAAAAAAAAGATGCAATATTAAATAACCGCATACAATTAACTATAGTGTATACTGTATTACCATAATTTCATAGCTATCTCTTGTCACTTTTGCAGTGAGCTCAAGTGTTACAAGTTTTTGCCTAAAATACCGTGTGATGCTAATTATTTCCTTGTGAGCAGTTCATCTTCTCAGTAAATTGTGTATCACAGTAAAAAGCTCTTTCTCATGGCTCTTGTGTATTTTTTCATCATGTTTAGTGCAATTGCTTAAAACTTGAAAAACATCATGGGACCCATACAAAGTGTCACTAGTGATTCCCAGGAAGCAGAGAAAAGTCACGTCGTTACACGAAAAGGCTGAATTGCTTGATGTGTACCATAGGTTGAGGTCTGTTGCTGTAGTTGCCCACCATTTCAAGAAAAATAAATCCAGCATAAGGACCATTGTATAAAACAAAAAGAAAATTTATGAAGCCATCATTGTTGCTATGACAGCAGGCCTGAAAACCTTGCACTATCTCACATTAAAAATCTAGCTTTTATGTAAGCACAGGATTGCTATAAGAAAGGCAGACCTTTAGATTCTCCTTTGATTCAAAAAGAAGCAAGAAGGTAAAAGATCTAAGCTGGAGAACTGAATGCCAGCAAAGGATGGTTTGATAATTTTGGAAAGTGGACTGGCTTAAAAAAAAAAAAATAGGAAAACATAAGAAATAACTTCTCCCACCAAAAAGCAGCAGATGTTATTTCCCAGACACCATTAAGAAAATCACTGAGAAGAAAGGATATCTCTGACTAAAATATTTTTTAATGCAGATAAAAGTACCCTATTGGAGGGGCGAGGAATGCCACAAAAAACATTTATTAGTAGGGAAATGCAGCAAGCACCAAGATTTAAGGCAGGAAGGAATAGGCTAACTCTACTGTTTTGTGCAAGTGAGATCAAGTTTATGCTCATCTACTAAGCTGCTAACCTCCCAGGCTTGAAGGAAAAGATAAACAGTGGCCAATTTTCCATTGTACAATAAGAAAGCCTGAACCAGTTTATCTGAACTGGTTCCATCAACGTTTTGTCCCTGAGGTCCATAAACACTTCACCATTAAGCAACGGCATTTTGAAGTTCTTTTGATATTGGACTGTACCCCTGGCCACCCAGAACCTTACGAGTTCAGTATCAAAGGTATCAAAGTGGCCTACCTGTCCCCAACCACAATATCTCTAATTTAGTCTATAAGCCAGGGATCAAAAAGGTGTTTAATGCTCATTACACACAGTATTCTATGGAAAGGATTATCAATGTTACGAAAGAGAACGGTGATGGAGAAAAACATTTTGAAAGTCAGGAAGGATTGAAGATGCCATCATTGTTATAGAAAAAAGCCACGAAAGCCATCAAACCTAAAACAAATTCCTGATGGAGAAAATGATGTCCAGGATGTCATTAGTATGGTATAGAAACATTTTAGAGAAATTCAAATCAAAAAAGCCAAATCGAAGTTAACAAGTTTTCAGAAAATGACAGAATGTGCCTTCCTTTCCTGCCTCCCCTACCTGCTCTACCACTTCAGCCTCTGCTACTTCTGCTGCCCGACACAGCAAGACCAATTCCTCCCCTTCCTCCTCGACCTACTCAACGTGAAGAGGACACAGATGAAGACCTTATGATAATTCCTTTCCACTTAATGAAGAGTAATTTCCTAAGTATTCACCATGTAGAATCATGTGCAAGACTTGTGGCAAAGTGTAGGCTATTCTTATTTAGGGATAAAGTGAGTGATATTTAATGTAAAAATAATAATTTATTCATCTTCTTACTGTTTTATAACTTTGCTTTCAAAGAATTACCTTACCATACAGTTTGTCTCTCATATAACTAGAGAATCTGCCTATCAGACTATCAAGGCAAGTGATTTCTTTAGTATAATAATGTTTCCAATACTGGATAATAAATATGACTAATACTGCATATAAAAATTTTATAATAATTCATGCATTAGGCTAGGCTACCATTGATACAAGGAGATCAATTAGACTAGGCTTTAATAAAGCAACCATATTGCTATTTCTTCATTATCAATGCACAAGTCTCAGAATGCCTGTAAATATGCATTTCTTTTTCATATTACCTTTTCACTTTTGAGGTCTATTTTTAATTATTCATATAACATCTACAGTGTTTTGTACTTATAACACAATATTGATGTAGGTACTGACTGACAATTTATCCTATAAACAGATGATGTAAGTTTGTTGTATTAATAAATACAATGCAGCATTATAAATTCATTTTTTCCTCATTTTTTTAAAGATTTTATTTATTTATTTGACAGAGAGAAAGAGAGACAGATCACAAGTAGGTAGAGAGGTAGATAGAGAGAAGCGGAGAAAGCAGGTTCCCTGTTGAGCAGCGAGCCCGAAGCAGGGCTCAATTCCAGGACCCTGAGACCATGACCTGAGCTGGAGGCAGAGGCTTAATCCACTGAGCTATGCAGGCGCCCCTCTCCTTGTGATTATCTTAAAACATTTTCTTTCCTCTAGATTGTCTTATAGTAAGAAAACAGTAGATAAGACATGTAATATAGTAAATATGTGTCAATTGACTATGTTACCGGTAAGACTTACAGTCAATAGTAAGATATTAATAGTTCAGTTTTGGGGGAGTCAAAAGTTGTATATGAATTTTCCACTGCCCAGGGTGTTTGTACCCCTATCTTCAGCATTGTTCAAGGGTCAACTGCAATTTTATTTCTCACAAGAACCCTAAAATATAGGCATTATCATTCCCCTTATTGTATAGAAATGGGTAACTGAAGGCCCATTTGCACACAGCCAAGAAGCCAAAATTGAAACTAAGCAAAATACTTCCAAAAACTGCACTTAACCACTACAGCATATCATCTGAATGTTTTAAATATCTTGAGAGATATTGAAAACAAATTATAATTACAAGATATTAAAACAAATGTTTGTTAATAAATATACATAAAGAGGATTTTAATTTCTAATAAGCAGACTCAGATTGAGATTATATAAAACTGCATATTTCAATTTTAGTCAGGACTCTTTTCTTCTAGTAGCAGAAACCTAACATATAAAATTTATTGGCATATTAATAAAGTATTCATCTTCACATTGTTTTATGACTTTGCTTTCAAAAAATTATCTCACCATACGGAAGGTCTCTCATGTAATTGGAGAATCTGCATATCAGCCTATCATCACAGGTAAGTGATTTTTTTAATGTGACAGTGTTACATTTTTTTGAATGACAATTGGGAAGTACAGAGATGCAACTGGTTTGAGATGGAATGGAATCCAGTGTCTCAAAAGCAGCTTTGGGACACAAGGGCTCTTCGTCTTTCCCTTCCTTTGCCACTTCTGACTTCATTCACTGGAGAGCTCTCTCCATGTGGTGACCAAGATGTAAACAAGCCAAAACTAGAGACCTAAAAGGTAGTAGTAATGAGTGATTCACAGAGAAAGAAAGGACTCTCATTGGCCCAATTACAGCTACAAATCCTTCTCTGAACCAGTTGCTGTGTGGGAGTCACAGAGCCAGCCCTGTGGCAGAGAAGGTAGAGTAGGTAAGCCTCTGTGAGCAAAGCAGGAAGCTTTCTCACAAAGGGAAGGAAAGAACAGCAAACCAGAACAGTAACAGATGTCCACTACAACTGCTCATTAGAGTGCCAAAGTGATATAAAAAATTTTAAAGAAAAATGATGAGCAAAACTCATTAAAAGATAAAGCTAATTGGAATATTAACATTAGGAAAGGATTCAAATAAAAAGCACAGATGTGACAAACATTTACACTGATGAAGGTTAAATTTAAAATGAAAACGTAACATGTATAGGCCTCTGTTAAATAATATAGCAAGAAAATATAGATTGGAAGACCAGCATGGGAAAAAATGACAAATTGAGAGAAATGCATTTGGAATGGAAAAACTAAAAACACAGTAATCATTCTGTGACAGGTCAGGTAGAAATAAAGACCAAGTGGGCTATATAACATAAGCAGTAAGGAGACATGTTAATATTTATTTTGAGCTTTCTTACCCAACATAGAAACTATGTCATTAATTTTCCCGAAGACATTTTCAGAAATAGGTCATAAGCTGAACACATAAAAGCAATCTCCAACTGTCTAAAACATAAATCTTACAGACTAGAATTAGACATTCATGACAAGTATATTTGAATAGTTTCAAACATTTGAAAATTCAAAAATCCTCCTAAATGAATTATTGGGCAAAATAAAATTAAGTTTACCCCTAACTCCGAATTTCCAGGCTTTGATGATTTGAAAAGAAGTAATGTAAGTATATTAAGTCAATGAGGCCATTATTTTTAAATTAAGTGAAAGCATCGTTTATTTATTTACATTTCAAATTAATGACCAACTCAACAGATAAAAATGTTCAAGTATTTTGAATCAACTTAATCAATTAATCAACTTAATTGTATATTTTTAAAGCCCTAACACCTTTTATTCCATATCATGACTTCTAATATGTAAAATAACCTAAGTCTTCAAATTTAACTCTTTCAAAAGAATTGATGTTTATTAGAAGGTATCATTTGTGACGAAAAGGTCAATAAAGCTTGGTTAAGAAGGATGCATTAAGAAGGTAGTCTAATTGAATTTTGTGGTAACAATTAATACAAAGTTGGAAAAAATTTTATCTTACCTTTCCTCTAACTTTCACACATTTATCTTTACTTTTAGATATGATGGCATTTTTCTTCCAGATTGCTCTAAATTCCTAAACACAATTCATTTCCCAAATGAATTTGACAAACCCTGTAACTACTAGAGGGCAGTAAAGCCTTCTACATGCCCACGAGATTACCAAAACAATTAGTCCCTTGCAAAACCACATGGGGAAAGTGTATGATGCAACTTTCAGCTTTATTCATGCTTAGTAGTAAAATCTATCTGAGGAATCAATTTGGTTCTAATATTTACGCTTTAAACAAAACCCGATCACTTGATCCATCCAATCAATAAATAATTAGCAAGCCAACCAATTGTAATTAGGTTACAAATTGTTTAAAGTGGTGTATTCCCTTTTAAGTAGCAGATATTAACATTCTCCCCATACAATTCTCTACTCAAATTATTTTAGGACTTTCTTTAAAATGGTCATTGGAAAGTAAACAATTGCCTCATTTAAGATGTCATGACAAATATTTACTATAAAATCGTGTATCTAGCAAACTTTTCAACATTTAATTACTCATAGGAGAGAAATACCAAAAACAGAATTTTCATGCTTTGAGGAATATATGTAAAAATGATTTAGTTGCCTAGCAACACCCAAAAAAATGAAGAGGAGAAACTTTGTATACTGTTTAGCCATTTTTTTTTTTTTAATGTTATTCCTGTCATGCAGAGTATTAGATCAGCGTGCCTTGTGAACAGGATTTTAACAGTCAGGAGATGTGACTGTGTTTAAGATTCCTTTTTCCAGTCACTAGTTCATTGTCAGCGGCAGCTACAGAGTAGCTTTATGTGCATTCAGAGACCGCCAGGAAATTAGTTCTGCATGACTAAGTCAGCACTGTAGCTAAGAGAACGAGGAGCACTCATTTCCTTAAGCAATTGTTTATTCCTTGTTGTGATAACAATATTAAATATTACAATTCCTGTGTAAAAAAATAATCATGCCATTAGAATTCATGTAAAAACCAAGTCAAGCCTAAAAAAGTGACCCACACCATAGACTTAAGGTTTAAATGTAATTTGCTGGGCTTTTCTTGGCTTTTTTGTTGCATTCCAAAGTGCTTGATAGCTCATTTAGTGTCTTCAAGCCTTCTTCTAAACTACATGAGGCAGTGAAGTAAAATGTCAGTGAAATGAATTCAGGGAAAATGCACATTTAGAACTAGCAGTAGCTAAAATTAAACTGATCTTCAAAATTAAGACAAATGTTTTTGTTTCTATGGTTTTAAGGGGGATGGGGGGGGAGAAGCATGGCATTAAGATTATCCTCTCTGTACTAATTAGCCAGGAGGCTATACCCCAAAGTAAGTTTACTTCTCCCTTTGTGCTTCATTCCTGGCCCCTTCCTATCCACAGTCACCCTGCACATACCCTTACCCCAAATCATTCATGTTGTTCTTCCTGTAACAAGACATTATAAAACATTCTTATGCTCAGTCCTGTAGATTAGATACTGTTTCCAAACTAAACACTGACTTGTTTACCTAAAGAATGCTTTTGCATATTCTTTAAGATTGAGAGGATTCTCCTCTCCATTACCACACACTATACATGCAAATACAAGCCTGAAAATAGTTTGAGTTTTTAAAATACGTTTCCTAATCCTATATCAAAATATGACATATGTATTCCCAAAATATTATATACTCTTGCGTGTACGCACACATGACTTTGAGTTTGGACAACATACCCTTGCCTGAACCTAAAGGTGTATCTCATTTAGAATTTAAGACCTAAGAGTTTTCTGGGGGAATTTATAGGTATTGTAAGATAAGATTCCTATTTTAGGTTCCTCAGTGTACATCCATGTACACTCCCCTCCTTGGCTGCTGTGAGACCACCTTGCCCTTGCTGTGATCTCCTTGGCAGAAGCTCAGCAGGAGCTACAGGTGCTGCAGAAAGAGCTGGGAGAAAGTGAGCACTTCCTGGCACTTCCTGCTGCATTTGTGTACTTTGGCATGGCTGCTCCACCCCGTATGGCCCTGCATAGCTTTGACTTGGTGGCGGAGTTTTTTAAAAATGACATAGGGTGTGCACATTGCCAGCAGAAGATTGAAAGATGGTCCAGCTTGCTTTTTTGGGAAACACATTTATTGTTGTCTTTAAAAAAAAAAAAAAGTAAAACTCCCTTTTAAGAATTTCCACAAAAATTTTAGCTGTTACTTTTTAGACCTAAGAAACTGATCTGACTATAATCTAGAAAACAGCTAAGAAATCAATAACTTTTATTAAGCACTTATTCTACTGTTGGAACTTTGCAATCGTGAAAATATAGAAGTCAATGACACAGTTCTTATCCTGAACCTTGTTCTTTTAACAAGATAGATACCACTTTACCCATCTGTCATAATCCTTAGTAGAAAAATATAAAAATATGTCAAGAAAAACCAACTTGTGAGATTTTGTAATAGCATGAAGAATAGAACAGAACTTCTGCATAACCATATTTTTCAAACTAATCAAATTCTATCTTTTTTTTTAGTCAGATTCTATCTTATGATGGAATGACAGGCTTCTTAACTCGGGAGAATCAAGAGATGTAATATATTGTTTCTGTCTAGTCACAAATACTAGCGAAAAATAGAGAATATGGTTTACTATGAACTGTTTACTCTAATGTTAGAAATGGAGTAATCTCAGAAATAAATGTTAAGTAATGTGTGAGCCCAAGGAAGACAGAAAATTCCTATTAAGATTAAGATCAGTTGCTTAATTTAAACTTGATAAATGGCAAAGTAGCAGGGAGCTATTGCATAGCAGTCACAATATGAGTTGCAGCCAACACCCAACTAAGGAACGAGGAGAGATTAGTAAGCCACAGTCAAAATCAGACAAGGAGATAAGGTCATAAAATAAAGAACTAAAAATCGAAGCCAATAGAATTTTGCAATTTGTGCCACTTTCTATAGAGCTGAATCCTAATTTTTAGTTCATGATCTGAGAGCATCTAAAAGATACTCTCCTGACTATATCAGAAATGAAGTTAAATTTTGAAGAACTAAAGGGGCATCACAATTCACTTGGTGAAAAAGAATAAGCTTGTTCAAAATATTAGGGCCAGTCTACAAAAGAATGCAATTTAAAACAATACCAGGTAAGTCAAATTCTCAAGCTTGTGATACTAGTGCTGGAATGGGTAAAAAGGAATGATACAATCAAGATTATCCCACATTTTACCTAGAATGTACGCTTATAAATATAAAGCTAGAAAGTGAAGATAGGAATGGAATACTTCTGATATTCTTTAACTCCTAACATGTGCAGTGATGATCTACAAATATCATCACGTATGTCCTTAGTAGGTATACAAGCTATATCCTGCACAAGGACACTTGTCTGAGAGGGTGATTGTGGACTGAAATCCACCTTTCGTTCTGTCTTGAAGGTGTGGGACCTGACATGGGGCTCTATTGGCCTTTTTTTTAGACATATTTTATCCAATTCTCTGGTCAGTCAGTGGAGGCGCAAGACTTTGTTCACTCATAAATCTGTTCACTTGTGTTTTCTCTGTCCTTCCTGCCATTATGTAATAAAGAGATCAGCATTTTGTACTGAGATACATTTTTACATATGTTGTCTTTTATTATGAGGAGACATTGACACATAACTTGTCCTTTCATAACTATTCAATTTATTCTTTTTAACACTTTTTTTAAATTTTTAAAGTAAAATCTGTTTAGTTCCAGCATAATTTATAAAGATTGTATCTAACAATAAAAAGTTGGTTCTACTTTATATGCATAGAAAAGTAAAAACTTTGATTTTTATCTTATTTAAAAATTAATATTTTGATCTTGTTAAAAAAAAAAGCTAGTCAAATTATAAGAATGAAGATTTCCATGTTAGCTACAAAGTTTTATTTTCTGGGTAAGACTTACATAATTCTTGGAAAAGGGAAAGAAAAATATCAATTAATGCATGCAGTATAATGGAGTGTTATTTCATATCACCAGCCAGTTGATGTACTAAATAGAGGCATTATGCTAAGAACTGTTCACAATTTCAACTTTAAAATGGCTCTAAGCTCATTAGAAACTGACAATCTGTTGTCATAAGTAATCTCTACAAGGCAACTGTGTGACAAGACTTTCAAACATATTTACTTCCAAAAACATAATCCAAATTATAAGATTTTAGAGCTCTGCCTGAGAATGTAAAGATTCTAGTGATAAAAAGATAGGAATTTTATTGGGAGAAAGGTAAAACAAATGGTGCAAGGAGTCTGCAGCAAGTGGAGACTGATGATTGAGTTGGATTTTTAAAGAAGAGAAAATAAAAAGATGAAAAGATAAGGAGAAAGGCATCTTCACCTACACAAGTAGACCAAAAAAAAAAAAAAAAAAAGTCCCGTTTTCTCACTTGAGTGCTATTTTAACTTAATTGTGTTTCATCTCTACTTATTCCTCTCCAGCAACATCTGTTACAGGAAGGCTCAGCAGATAATAAGGACTTAAAATTCTACCCTGATCCTTTGTGATGCTTTGGTTGAGTCTCACACATAAAGGTGAGCCATACTTGGGAACTCATTCATGGACCTCTTGCCTTTCTAGGAGCAAGAACAGTTACTAGGGCAAGCCCTTGTTAGATGTTACTTCCTGATTTCTGCCACTGTCATTCTAGCCTGCTGATTACTTCTTTTAGAAGATGGGATCTGGAGGTTCACAAAAGATTGTTCACGAAAGCAATGAAAACTCAGCGACCAAACTCACATGTGGTAAGATCTCCAGGAAAGTTACTGTCTGTAGGAGGTTTGTGTTTTGGCCCAGAACTATTCCTGTGGCCATTTGAGTTTGTTACAATACTGTATAATGCAACAACTACTACACAGGAACATCATGTGTATTTCATTTACAATAAGGTGAACACATAATAATCTAGGAGAATATACACAAACACAGCAAGTAGAAAATGAGCCTGATACTGAGGTTATGAAAAAAGGAAAGACTCCTTGATCTCTAACTGCAAAAAAGAAAATCAATATACTCATGTTACCATGCTTATTCATAAAAGGAAAAACTAAATGGACAATTATCTTTTCAGGTATGTTGGAGGTATTTGGAAATGTATGAGTCTGGTCAAACAGAAATCAGTGAATTCAATTATAGAATTTGTGTAACTATAGGATTACACTTTTGCTGGATTAGAGCTATGTAATGCTATATAATGGGATGTTTTGTGGATAGATATTTACTTGTTTGATTTATATTTATAAAGATCTACTGTTAGATCTTTATAAATTGGAGTTTTGGTTGTATAGATCTGTAACAGGGGAAGCCAAAAAAATGGTATTAAAAAAAGGAAGTAAAACCTGCAATAGACCTTCAAGTGTACAAGATTCTTCAAGTTTTTAGTAACCATCTCCATCTTGACCCACCATAGCTCATATACTTTGTTCACATATCTTAGAACTTGAGACACTAACAAAATCCTATATTACCAGTTACTTTGATGTCCTTTAGGTTTCTAAATGTTCAAAATCAAAACTTCCCCCCCCCCAGCAGAATCTTGATATTCCATCAGGAAATTCTTGTGAGTTTTCATCCATTATCTGAATGAACTGTGGAAATAATTCCTTGTTTTGTCTTTGGTAGGTGCACTAATGGGCATGTGATAGGCTCATAACCCTTGAAGGTAATGGTGTGAAACTACTCCACAGCTGACTAGAGAAATACAGACCCCATTTCAGTTCCAATCTCTTGATGGTTGCAAATCATACACTTTTTCCTATCAGAGTGAAACAGTCCTACAAAAAATATTCCTTAGCTTTCACTTTAAAGAAGAATTTTGAAGTATCATATTTTAAAAATAACTTTCTGGCCAAATAACTACTTTGTATACAAAATAGTTCATATCTAAATATCGAGTGATCATGAACAAACCAGAATTTTTATTCCAATCATAAAACTTCCAAATAATTATAATAGCAATGGCTTAACACACACACACACACACACACACACACACTCTCTCTCTCTCTCTCTCTCTCTCACTAAGCACTACACAGTGTGTTTTACATATTTTTCAATGCCCTCTCAAACAAGCCATCAGAGTTGGTGTCCCAATTGGGTCCCCATTTTAGATACATATAAAATTATTATCTCGCTAAGTATCTTGTTCCAGATTCAGTCAGAGTATATGCTCCATCTTGTGGAAACACTACTGTTTGAATTGCATAGTGACTTCATATCATAATTTTACCTTCACTGTAGTTTTATTAAGTTTGAAGCAAGTCTGATTGTTAGCATAGACTAATTCTTATAAAGCAATAAATTGCCATTCTTTAATTACAAAGTTCTTTGATTTATCAGCATTTGAATCATTTCCTTTGAGAGAGGTTAATTGAAGAAAACTTATACAGCAGATTCCACAGTGTATGTTCTCTGCCTATCCAGGAAAAATCTGACTTATTTCTCACCCTAGCAATTACAATTTAATGTTTTATTTTCACGTTATTGTATCCAATAACTGCTATATTTCTTGTTTTCAATAAGCCACATTTTATATTTAATTATCTATTTTTTAGGGCTTTACAGGGAATTATTATATCTGTGATCTAACTACTTTTTTACTCTCTCATGAGATGGATTGAAGAAACATGTATCCATCAAAAAACTGCTGACTAACAAAAGAACACAACAGGAAGTATATCTCTATGAGCCAGAAAGATTTCAAATGAGTGGAGAGAGTATAGTACATCTCTATTTTCTTAGAGCCACTCTCATTTATCCTCATAACGCTAACCTTTACAGAGTTAAAAATATGAAGGCATTGAAAAATGATCGGAATAAATGATAAAAAAAAATGATTCTTTAAAGCCCTGTGGTGAAACAAAATTTTATACAATGGCCTAAGAAACAGAAAAATATATTTAAAGTGGGAGGGGACAGTGAATACATCTACAGAGTAGATAAAGACTCTGGAAAGTGGATAAATTATTAGCAGGAGCTTTCATAGCACATCCCCAACTCTACATCAAAATAAAAAAAAAAAAATGTGGAAAAAAAGTCATGAGAGGTTTTTGAGGTAACTAAGGAATTTTTGTTTGAAGCCTATATTTTTCAGCTATTATTTCCCGCTTTTTCCTGATTCAAATATTTGAATCAGGAATATTTAGGGAGTCAACTATATAATTAATAAACTGTTTCTACCTATAACAGACCTGTTAAAGGGGTCTATTTTGAGGGAGACAAATAGGGGTTTGAATCTTGGTAACACTATTTTAAATTACTTAAGCCTTTTGAACCAAGTTTCCTTATCTTAAAATGGAGGCAATGATATTTACCTCATGAATGTTGTCATAGATTGAATAATTAAATAGAAAATGCCAAGAAAATTAAAGCACAAAGGAACAATGAAGAGCAAAGCCAGCATCCCTCACCATCTTGCTCCCTGGCCAGTCTATCCTTTTTTTCAATATTTTACTCCCTTGTGAACATCTCCTATGATAAGACATGAACTCTGATTCACACTGCCCTCCCAGGAGGACTTCCTGGGCAGAGAATATCTGTGAACCTACACAGACTGAATAAAAGAAAGGAGGGGTAAATATTGGAGAGAATAAGTAGGTCTGATAGACAGGTCATTTGTAGCTATTAGGCATCCAGGGGGATCTCCTGAAAAGCCAAGGAATGAGAGCAGAAGTGCAGGTAGAGCAGGAAGGATGGTCACAAGTAGTCTGAGATTTTGGAAATAAAGTCAGGAATGAATATATTATTTTTACTGTTAAATACGTAGCATCACTGCCATTAGAGAA
The DNA here is from genome assembly GCF_030435805.1 of Mustela lutreola. NCBI lineage: Eukaryota > Metazoa > Chordata > Mammalia > Carnivora > Mustelidae > Mustela > Mustela lutreola. The sequence goes on from NC_081295.1 coordinate 111,280,725, forward strand.
ACATATATAATACTACTCCCTCCAAAAATAGATACTGTTTGCTGTGGGGACTCATTAGCAAAGAATGTCATAGTGAACAAACATCTATCATTGCTCCCAATCCAAAAAATGTAATATGTACGTAAATGAACTACTTCTACACTGAGCACAAGGTCATCCATATCTACAGTTACCAGACACTAGAGCATAAAGACAAGAAAAGGCAAAACTGGGAGAAGAGAAAAAAAAAAAAAAAAAACAGGAAAATGCACTTTAAGTGATAATTTTAAAAGGAAGAGAAGTTAAAACATAGGAATTCTGCTTTAAAACTAAAATTATTATTTAGGAGGCTTGAGTGACCCATGATTTCTATATTAATATAAAGATGTATTTTCATCTCAGTAACACAACTTAGGCACTCTTTAGCCTGCTTTAGCCTCTGCAAAGTTGTATGAAGTAAAAACCAGACATTTCACTCAAATTTATACTGTCTGCCTTCACCTGAGTAATCTGTTTTACTTCCTACCAAAGTTTGGTCTTCTAATCCACATTGAAAACCACCTAAAATGTCACTTCATACGTTTTGAATTAAGCAACAGGGGTCAAAGCTTAGATCAATTTCCCTAGAAGAGTCTGAGACAGAAATTCTTACACCTGTGATGTCTAGAGGGCTTATTCTCAGGAACAGATAGTGAGGGTGTGAATGGAGCTGCAACAGGAAAGGGGTGAAGTGAGGGAAGGGTGTAGGTTCAGGGGAAGTCTAGCCTCAGCCTGATCCCAGTGGAGCTCTAGAACATAAATTGCATCACAGATTCTGTTTCCCATGAGGCAAGGGCCTCTGTAGCCCAGCATCAACCAGTCAGTCAGTCATTTCCCAGACTCGCAGGGAGTGAGGCCTGCTCCAAAAGCCAAAGGGAGTACTCTTTGGGTACAGGGAAGGCTGCAGAATGTTAAACTCTTAGGAAAACCTGCAGCTGCATGAAAAAAAAAAAAAAATCCCCAGGACTCTGGGTGAAAATCAGATTAGTGTCAGCTAGAGCCATTATCAAAAGAATCTAAAAAAAAAAAAAAAAAAAAAAAAATCAAAAGAGATTCCTATAGACACTTTAAAATTAAAATGAAATAATTTTTGTGTGGCTTAGAAAGGGGGAAGACACGGGGAGAAGAGAAAGAAGAAATTTTCCAGTATCTTTAAAGTCATTTTTCAAGGTTTTAACCTTGACTTCTCAATCATATGACTTGACAGTGTTTGGGCCAAACAAAGATAAGGGGTCTGGTCTTCAGACTTTCTGATTTTTCTGGCCCTTTTCTATGTGGATTATTTTTCAAGTGTCTGAAGATATAGACATTATATCTTATAATAATAGATATTATTCTTGAATCTCCTAATGATCTTGGGAAATAAGTAGTGCAAATTATTTTATAAGTACACAAACCAAGACTGGAGGAAATTAAGCTAAATGAAATAAGTCAAACACATAAAGTCAATTATCATATGGTTTCACTTATTTGTGGAACATAAGGAATAACATGGAGAACATTAGGAGAAGGAAAAAATAAAGAGGGAAGAGGAACCAGAGTGGGAGATGAACCATGAGAGGCTGTTGACTCCGGGAAACAAACTGAGGGTTTTGTTGGGGAGGGGGAGACAGTTAGGGGATGGGTGACCCTGGTGATGGGTATTAAGGAGGGCACAGACTGCAGAGCACTGGGGGTTTTCCATGAACAATGAATCATAGAGTACTATGTTAAAAACTAATGATGTATGGTATGGTGACTAACAACACAATTTAAAACAAACAAACAAACAAACTAGAAAAGCCATAGTCTAATGCTATTCACACCATCCCTAAGTGGAAATTCCAAAACCTGAACCCAGATTCTTCACATGTAATTAAAAAATATTCTTCCCACATTGCTACAACCTCCACTTCAAAGATGTTTTAACGTTCAATATCATGTATTTTTAAAAAAATATTCTGTTGGCCAAACATCTCAAAAAATGATCCACTCAAATAATGCTTTGAGATAACTCCAGTGAAACAAAGAGACAAAGTACCTAGAATCAAATGAACAACATTCAAAACTACGTTTATTATTTACTATTTACATTACCATTAATTAATGCTCAACTTTAGTTTTTTTCCACTGGAAAATCACAGGTAGAAATAACATCTATGCCCCTGAGGTTGGTTGAGCTACATTTGTAAGAGATAAAATATTTGCATATTGTAAAATACTATAAGGTATTATTATCATCAACTTTATACAGAAAAGATCAGAGCATCTTGTCAGACACAGTTGTTTTCAGATGACCATTACACTAAGGCTTTAGATTTAGCATTATTCAGAAGACTTTAAGATTCAAGGACCAGACCTAGGTTTATGATCAGACAGTATCTTGTCCATCCTAATGACAGCAAAAGAGGACTCTTCTTTCATCACCTGGGGCTTAAGGCTACTTTGATACCAGTTAACACACTGAGACCCAAAGTATGTGCAGAACTTTCTTAATGAATTTCCCTGCCCAACCCCCCCTTTTATTTTTTTAGGTAAATGCATGATTTGCTGCCTAAATAGCATAGTTTGGTGGTACCATTTAACTCCATTTTTCTGAAGAAAATGTTCACATTCTGCAGCTTCACTTTCCCTGTGACCTCAGTTAAAACTGAAAATAGAACTTATAACCATAGTTGCTGGTCATAAAATATGGATACCTATCAGAGTTTTTCTTCAAAGTAAAAAGAATGAATGTTGAGGTTTTAAAAATGCATGAAATGCCATATTTACAATGCATGCTTAGTATAAATTATTTTCCCCCATGACAGTGAGTTAGAGATTTCAAAAACTAGATTAGATAGTACAATACTTCCCCCCCTTAATCTCTCCATCAGTGGCTCTGGAGATTAATGAATAGTTATTCCAGCATTCTGAGCTGTTTCTAATCATTATCACAAGCCATCATTGGCTCTAAAAATTCTTAAGTGTGTTAATACATTTAAAATACAGAAATATATTTTGACAAGTTGTCACTTTCTTAAAGCATTTGAATTCAAACAGTATTCTATTTCAAAGTTATCTAAAGCAACCATATCTCATATTATTTTAATCAAAATAAAATGTATGTTTGGCTTAAATAAAGTAACAAAAATAGTGAAATATATGAAAACTATATAGTTGGTAGTAGAGGAAATATTTTACCCCCACATATAGAAATAGGTACTTGAAATACACATAATCTCTACTGTTTCCCTGTTTGTCTGAATTGGACCCAGCGGGGGGTGGCTGTGTAATAAAGTGAATGACTGAAGATGGCTTAAGCCTCTACCATCTTAAATTTTATGAATAGTAATTCAAACTGCAGCGTAACACATAACTCAGCTTTAATGAAAGAGGAAGGCAGAAACAGGCCGAGATGCACAAAAAGAGAGAGAGAAGGAGGGAAAGAAGGAGAGAGACAAACACAGAGACAGTCAGCACAGAGACCCAGACTCCTGCGCCCACATGCACAGAGAGCGAGCGAGAGAGACACACTCTCACACAGAGACAGACGTGCAGAGAGACAGACTTTGAACCAGATCAAATCGTCATTTTGTCACAACATTTTAGTACTTGAATTCCTGCTGGAATAATTCTAAATATTGCAGCAAGGACACTAATTCTGTGGAAGATAATTCTATAATGACTTTTAAATATTTAAAGTTGATGCCACTCTCTGATGTTTTCAAAGAAAGGACTCTTCTAAATAAAGCATTTTAACATTGATAGCATCTTCAAAATAAACAAATTCATATATTTAAGTCAGAGTTGGTAAAACCAGTGCTTCTTAACTCTCAGAATTTACCCTCTTTCTGCCCTCCTCATCCATACTTGAGGCGAGGATTTAAGAATACAATTATATTAGTTTTTTAAATCCTAAGGACAACACAAAGCTATCCTAGTGATCTTAGAATCTCCTTTTCTGCTACTAGTTTTTCAGACCTCCATGTTTATCCTAGCTTGAGGGGAGAGTGATACTGTCCATACAGCCTAAACCAAGTCCTTTGTTCTTTTGTTCTAGTTTAAAATCAGCAAGTACAAAACAATAAGAATTCTATAAGAGATCGGGCTTATATTGGCATAGTAGCATATTTTTTTCAAGTATCATGTCAAACCAGAAGAGAAAAATTGTGCATTAGGTCAAAAAGAGAATTTTCATATCTATCTATTTGCAGCACAGGCTCTTAACTCCCTGTAGTCACAGAATTGGGTAATTATTCTTTTTGTTTTTCTAACATATGATGATCACATAATCAGGTGTATTTTGGCCTTGATAAAGTCCAAATTGACACTTTTTAAGGACAGTATACTAGAGCAACTATTTAATGATGTAGTTGTTTCCATCATCAAGACATCCTTTAAACCTAGAAATTCCCTAGTGGATATTGCTAATTGGTTTGTAGATCTCAAATGAATATCATTATATATTTTGATTATTTCCATAAATCAGTAGAAAGACAAATTTCAAATGAAGAGACAACTATTAATTCCTCCAGTTGGCGGGAATAACAATAAAAACATTAATTCTTCTAAATTAAAAGCTAAATGAGTATGAATTTAGTAGCATCATAGGTAGAATACCTAGACAGGATAAGACAAGCTGTTTGGTACTCAATTATTTTTTCTGTGACCAAGAAATTATTATTAACATTCTCCCATCATATTAGTCTTCTCATATCTATTAGTGGATATTGTATATTCATGGAGGTAGCATTCCTCCTCCCTTTCCTTAGGTAATAATACTATTCATACAAATGGCACATGAAAGTTTAAGAACATACTTTAACTACAGTGTGTTCAACATAGAGGTATCACTCCACTTGGTTCAGATTTGTATTTGGGGAACTGCACTTTCATATCAATTATAAATCCATGCTGTATCTTCCTGCACATGATTAATTCAAATCCCACACTCAGAAACTGTATCTCAATTGGCTTTTGAGCAGCACATTTTACAATATAAATTTTGGAGATTTCTGTTACATATGTGATATTTTTCATGTTTTTTTAAACATAGATTATAAATATCTTGAACCATGGTTTGGTTTTCAATTCCACCAAGGAGAATAACTCTTAATCCCCCTTTTTAAAATTAATTCCCCATACTTAAGGCTCCATTCTGTTATATAGAAGCTATAAAATAATCCTCTATCCACAGTCATTTGATTTAGGGATTGTGCTTGTGCCACGTTTTGTTATTGAAACATCAAAGGAGTTCTCTCTCGGTTTGTAGCTCTTGATCATTGAAGTTCAGTGTAAATCACGGTTGGTATAGGGATTGGTTATTTGCCCTTTATAAAAATCATCATTTATTACCTTCTAACCTATACTCTTCAACTTCTCTGCATGGGCAAACATTTAATCTTATGTCTGCATGTAGTTTTTTCAAAACATAGATTATTGTTTTTTAGGTTTGTATTTTCAGTTTTTATAAAGACTAGTGTGTTACATAGCTAATTTTTTCTCAGCTTTTTCACTAAGCACTGTGTTTTTAAGATCTGCCTGTGTTGACATGTGGACTTCAAAATCAGTTGCTTCTAACTGCAGAGAAACATGACATGCATCAGGCACATTTTACTTCTTTACTCCCTTGTAATGGACATCCAAAGCGCTTCCAACTGCTCACTTCTACAAATAACTTGCTGCAAGTAACATACACATACATAATCCCCAAAGGATCTGTATAAAAATTACTCTGAGGCGTATTCAGGAAGGCAATTGATGAATAAACAGTAGCACACTTTTCTGCAGAATGGCTGCACCCATCTACAGTTCCACCAGAGACCTGACCATTCCCAACACCCATACAATCACAATTCTTTCCACTCTGGCTTAGGCTAAGAATGGTATAATGAAAGCACAAGGTTTGTTTGTTTGTTTCTTCTTCTCCCTAAGTTTTCATTTAAATTCCAGTTAGTTAATATATGCTGTACTATGAGATTAGTTGTACAATGTAGTGATTCAACACTTCCGTACAACACCCAGTGCTCATCACTACAGTGCACTCCTTAAATCCCCATCACTTATTTAACCCATCCCCCACCCAAGTTCATTTAAATTTGCATTTATATGAAATTACAATAACACTGAAATCTCTTCATAGACTAGTGAGATTTGGGGTTTAATTTTCTGTTCATTCTTTTTGCATAGTCATCTGTTCATTTTCTATTTTGGATGCTTTCTTCACTTTAGTAAAGGAATGACTAGCATATTCAAGATATATAACATCATGTTAGTTATAAACAATGTCTTCTCCCATTCAAGCATCTATAATCTCTTTCACTACATAAAATCCTCAATTTTTAAATAATCTCAATAGACTTTTCCTTTATGATGTGTGCTTTTGAAGACTGTTTAGTATTTCCTCCTACATTGGTCAGAAGGATACTGCACATATAGATATTTAAGTCATCTAGCGTCCTCTTTTCTTTAAGCAATTTTGTTTATTACATACAGTTCATGCAATTGCTCAGAGTTAATAGGTATAAAAGTGGGGAGGCAACATTGAAAAAGTATAAGAAATATTGAGTCATATAAGTTCTTTATATATTTTGGATGCTAACCCTTTCTAGATACACACACACACACACACACACACGCAAACACATACAATGAAATATTCAGTCATTAAAAAGAAAAAAAATCTTGTCATTTGTAACAACATAGATGGATCTAGAGTATAATGCTAAGTGAAATAAATCAGAGAAAGACAAATACCATTTGATTTCTAAAACTCATATGTGGCATTTAAGACATGAAACAAATGAACAAAATTTTTCTAAAAAAGAGAAACAAACCAAGAAACAGACTCTTAACTATAGAGAACAAACTGATGGTACCAGAGGGGAGGTGGGTGGGGGCATAGGTGAAGGAGGTTAGAGGGTACACATCATGATGAGTACTAAGTAATGTACAGAATTGTTGAATCACTGTATTATACACCTGAAACTGATTTAACAGTGTATGTTAACTATACTGGAATTGAAATAAAAGAAACAAGTATAAGAGAAAGTTATAATAACTGATAATATATAAATTTTATATAATTTTATAAATTTTATAAAAACAAGTTGGTGAGAGAATTATTTTTAACCATTGCATTTCCTAAAACAAGTTTATCTTCAGATTTTTGCAGATGTATTCTAAAACAATTATAAGGATAAAGACACTTTGTGGGCGCCTGGGTGGCTCAGTGGGTTAAGCCACTGCCTTCGGCTCAGGTCATGATCTCAGGGTCCTGGGATTGAGTCCCGATCGGGCTCTCTGCTCAGCAGGGAGCCTGCTTCCTCCTCTCTCTTTCTCTGCCTGCCTCTCTGCCTACTTGTGATCTCTCTCTGTCAAAAAAAATCTTAAAAAAAAAAAGACACTTTGCAAGACTATGCATGAATTCAAACAGATTTCAACCAGTATTGTGGTGACAATATTATATAGAAAGATAACTCATCATTAGAACAAAATATATACTTCTTGATATGAACAAGGAACTCAAAATAGTATGCTTCCCTCCTCCACTAAGCTTTTCCTCTATTCCTTTTCCCTGAAAAATATATTTAATATGGATAAGAAATTAATGTTATACATAATTCTTTTATGATAATTTTTTTAAGCATTGCTCCTAATCTCCTAATAGTGAAATAAAAGAGATTTTTAAAAAACCTTAAGTATCAGGCTGCCTGGGTGGCTCAGTGGGTTAAAGCCTCTGCCTTCGGCTGTGTTGTGATCCCAGCGTCCTCGGATTGAGCCCCATGTCGGGCTCTCTGCTCGGTAGGGAGCCTGCTTCCCCTTCTCTGCCTGCCTATCTGCCTGCTTGTGATCTCTGTCTGTTAAATAAATAAATAAAATCTTTAAAAAAAAAAATCTTAAGTATCACAGCCAAGTCATTTATTTAAGCCTCGACATAATAAGTGAATGTCAATTTATCTTTGGAAAGTAATAAGCTACATATTTCATCAGATCAAACATTAAACATTGGCACATAATTAATGACACTTAAAATTCTATAGGAGCAATAAGGCAATGATAAAATCCTAAATTGGCTCAATATACAAAAAATAATTAAAGGAATAGTATTGAATATAAGAAACATCATAATTATTAAATATACTGAAATAATTTTAATAACATTTTATTAGGAACTAACTTGCTTTTATAGCCTCAAATTTTCAGTTTATTTTATTTTTATTTGTGCATGTAGGAAGAGAACATTGAGGATAACCATGACTGTTGAAAGTTGAAAAATAGTTTTAATAATTTTAGAAGAAACTATTCCAAAGGTAGATTAAGTTTAAAAATTAAATTAAAATTCATAATTGTAAAAAGTATAAGGGCAAGTTATAATAATTGGGCATATAGTTTTATTTGTTTTGTCTTTAGTTTGGGAGGAAGGTTAAGGCAGCGTTATAGCCACAGGAAAGATAAGAGCTCTACTTGAGGAATGAAGTATTTCTTTAGAATAGTTACATTATTTCTTTTCATCTTTAATTTCAAGCTAAACAGGTTAATCTCCAGTCACAGTCTTACTCTTATACCAGATATTTTTAAATGCTTTGTGTGATTTTCTACTTCTTTTTCTATATTGGAAAGTTAGTTTTTATTAACCAAAGAAAAAGCTAAGTAAGCAAAATGATAATTTCTAAGTTTTGCATTTTTATTTTCCAGGTTTCTGTAAGCCCAGTATTCCATAGCAGTGTGTGTGTGTGTGGTGCTTTTTGTTTGTTTTTGTAACCTTTGAATCATTCTTCCGGTTATGTTTGAAATGAATGTAAAGGTGCACTTTATACTATCTCTGGCTAATTGCCAGTCCCAGACACAGCTACCACTGTGGAAGGAAAAGCTGTCATTTGAAGCTCAATGTGAATAAACATGGCTCCCACTGGTTACCGGGGTTAGTTGATTAAAGACACATGTGAGAAGTTACCTCCTTCTGCCATCACAGCTGCATGCATGTTTTGTTTTCTCTGACTATTTCATCAAAGATTGTGGCCTTTATGGTAAAGGCAGACTTGTTTGTTGGTCAAGAGACAAACAGTAGTTGCAATTCTCTGACAGAATTTTTAAGTGAACTTAAGGAAAACATGCCTGCACCAGCAATCAGATAAAATCAATTGAACCAAATAACCTACTACAGTAATTTCGCATTGCTCCTTTAACAAATTACCACAAAGTTGGCGGAATTGGACAGGACAAGTTTATTACCTTATCTTTTGGGAAGTCAGAAATCTGACAGATGTCTCACTGACCTAAAAATCAAGGCATCAAGACTGCATCAGAGCTGTATTCTTTTATAAAGGCTTTTGATAGATATGTTCCCTTACCTTTTCTAGCTTCTAGATGCTGCTGGCATTCCTTGGTTTGTGGGAGCCTTCCTCCATCTTCAGAGCCAGCAAAGGTAAATAGAGTCCTTCTCACAAACAAACACTCCCGGCTCCTCCAGAGTCACATCCCCTCTGACTTGACTGTCTCCTTCTTCTACTCTTAAGAACTCTTCTGCTTCATCGGGCCCACGTGAAAATTCAAGCTAATCTTCCCATCTCAATTTCAGCTGATGAGTATCCTTAATTTCACTGTAACCTTAATTCCATCTTGACATGTAACAACATATTCACAGTATCTGGGGACTAGGACATGGATATCTTTGGGTGTCATTATTCTGCTTCTCATGTCTGCTATATATTTGAAGCTGATATTTCACAAAGTTTATAGCACCTGCTGCAAAATATTGTTGTACTCATCAATATTCATTAATTCAGTAAATTTTATTTCAGACTATTAAGTGGTTAGTACTTGATATGCAGCAGAAAGCAAAATAAACATGCTCTTTTCCCACCCTCTTGAATCTATTGCCTACAACAATTCTCTGCCAAAACAAAACAAAACAAAAAGAAATTGTATGAATGATTAATTATGGGCTGATTATTCTCTCTGCTATAGATCTCTGTATATAACTTCAAAGAATTCCTGATATTAAATCTGTAATTGGTAAACAGTATTCAAATAGCAAAACTCTCTTAATAAACTGTGTTTCTTCATTCAAATGAGAATACAGACTACAAATAAAGGATTTTCTCTATATTTCAATCAAAAAGATCTAAAGACACCCTATAGATTTTAAATGGATATTAATTTTATTAGAAAAGTTGTATTTCCTTGAGCTTTGTGAAATCTGTTTTGGATTCTTAAGCTTTAGCACTTCTTTCAGTAAATTGGAAATAAACTATAAAACTTAGTACTTGGAAAAAACCTGTAATCTTGTTCTGAAATTTAAATTTCCTCATTACAATACAAATAAATGACAAATTCTTTCAGTGGAGCCTCTAAATTAAGAATTTGTTTTAATATGCATAGGCCATTGGACTAGGTAAGGAGGGGAAGAAGATAAATATAACAAAAATAATTTAAATTACTTCAAAATAAAAGAGTGTATCACCAAGTAGCTATTGCTATATATACAGTCACAAAATCTCAATGGCATACAAAAATAAGTATTTATTTCTCATACATCTTAATCCATCTTAATCCATTTTAAGTTATAATTCCAGATGTATTGGCTCCTCACAGCCTATCCATCTCTGGTCTACTTAATATGTTTTCCTGCAGAGTCATAGGATGAAGGAGCAGTACTACTTAAAGGATGCTTTTTTCATAGGAATTACAGGAAAAAACAAGCTATAAGCCCACTGTGTAGGCACATTCCAAATTTTGCTTACATCATAACTGCTACAATCCATTGGTCACAGCAAGTCACATGACCAAACCCAGAGTCAAGGGGCACATTTAACCTACCATGGAGCCAAAAGGACACATGGCCAAATCCAACATATGTTGAGATAAGAGCACATTCCACTCAAAGGGGGAGTAGGAGGAGAGTAAATATTGTCCAAACAGTAACTTAAACTATTACAGCTTTTGAAACAAATACTCAGAAACAACATTCTTACATACTTTATTAGGCACAGGAAAATGAATGGATATATTTATCACTGGAAATATAGAAGTTCTGTGATACAATTATTTAATATAAGTTGGGGATATTGATCATGAAGAAGTCCTTGTTTTAATTTGTTTTGTTGCATAACAAAATATCATAAGCAGGAATTACTGGATCATATGGTAATTCTATTTTTAATTCTTTGAGAACCTCCATATTGTCTTCCACAGTGCCTGCACCAATTTGAATTCCCACCAGCAGGGCACAAGTGTTCCTCCACATCGTCACCATTGCTTGTTATTTCTTGGCTTTTTTTTTTTTATTACTTTACCAAAGAAAACAAAAACACTAATTTGAAAAGATATATGTACCCTTATATTTACTGCAGCATAGTTTACAATAATTAAGATACAGAAACAACCCAAATATCCATTCATAGATGAGTGGATAAAGATGTGATATACAGGGATGCCTGGGTGGCTCAGTCAATAAAGCATGTGACTCTGGATCTCAAGGTTATAAGTCCGAGTCCCACAATGGGCATAGAGATCACTTATAAATAAAAATCTTAAAAAAAGAAGATGTGATATACAAACATGGATATATAATGGAATGTTACTCAGCCATTAAAAAGAATGAGATCTTGCCATTTGCAACAACATGGATGGGCCTAAATAGATGCCAAGTTCAATAAATCAGTCAGAGCAAGACAAACACTATATGATTTCATCCATACATTGAATTTAAGGAACTAACAAGTGGACAAAAAAGAAGAGTTAAAAAAAAAAAAAAAGACAAATACAGAGAATTGATGCTTGCCAGAGTGGGGGTAATTTAGGGGATGGGTGAAATAGATAAGGGGTATTAAGTGTAGACTGTCTTGATGATCACTTAGTAATGTATAGAATTGTTGAATCATTATACTGTATGTCTAAAACTTATATAGCACTGTGTGTTAATTATATTTCAATTTTAAAAGAATGAAAAATATATATATCAGAAGCTGGATGGCTTACACAACAGATATTTATTTTCTCACAGTTCTGGAAGCTGGAAGTATCAGAACAGGAGTAAGCATAGTCAGGTTCTGTTGAGGGCTTTCCACCTTGCTTTCAGATGGCTGTTTTCTTGCTGTGTCCTCACATGAAGGAGCACAAATCTGATCTCCTTCTCTTCTTACAAAGACAAAAATTCCCTTATGAGGGCCCCATGTTCATGACCTCGCTTAAACCTAATTATTCTTAAAGGTCCCATTCCAAATACGATCACATTCAGGTTAGGGATTCAATATATGAGTCTGGTGGAAAGGATACATTCAGTCCATAGCAACCCCTAAAGAGAGGACTCAGAAAAACAAGTATCTCCTCCTTTCCAAAAGTTCACATTAAGCCATTTCACTTTTTAAAAAGATTTACATTAGTTTTTGTTAGCCAAAAGGAATCTGAAGAGGATACTTTTATGGAAAAAAAGTTATAGTGCTAATACAGGTCTTTTACAAAAGCAAAATGTCCTAATGGAGAAAACTGTACCTAAAAAAACTATATATGCATTTTTCCTTTGACCCAGATTGTAGTGGAGGCCACTTGTAAGTATTTATCCATGGAAATATACCTCCACCTTTGTTGTGAAAAGTCACAATACAAAATTATTTATTGTGGCATTATTTGTAATTTCAAATATTTCAAATATTGAAATTTTGGGGGGCCTGGGTGGCTCAGTCGTTAAGCGTCCACCCTCAGCTCAGGTCATGATCCCATGGTTCTGGGATCGAGCCCCACATTGGGCGCCCTGTTCAGCAGGAAGCCTGCTTATCCCTCTCCCACTCTCACCCTTTGTCTCTCGCTGTCTCTCGCTGTCTCTCTCTGTCTAATAAATAAATTCTTTAAAAAATTTAAAAAAACAATCTCAATGCTAATACTTAGCTAATTGACTAAATATACTGTGATATTCATGCAACCAGGTACTATGTAGATGTTTTAAAAAAGAAAAAGTAATAATCCATTGGGGTGTGTGTGTGTGTGTATACCACATCTTTATCCATTCATAAAAAAAGAATGAAATCTTGCCATTTTCAATGATCTGGGTGGAACTAGAAAGAATTATGCTAAGCTAAATAAGTCAGTCAGAGAAAGAAATATACCACATGATTTCACTCATATGTGAAATTTAAGAAACAAAACAGGGGCACCTGGGTGGCTCAGTGGGTTAAAGCCTCTGCCTTCAGCTCAGGTCATGATCCCAGGGTCCTGGAATCGAGCCCTGCATCTGGCTCTCTGCTCAACAGGGAGCCTGCTTCCCCCTTCTCTCTGCCTGTCTCTCTGCCTACTTGTGATCTCTGTCTGTCAAATAAATAAATAAAATCTTTAAAATAAAAAAAAGCCAAAATTTGAAAAAAAAAAAAAAAGAAAAGAAACAAAACAGAGAAACTTAGGGGAAAGAAGAAAAAAAAGAAGGGCAAACCAGAAAACACTCTTAACTATAGAGAACAAACCAGATGTTACAGCAGAGGAGGTGGGTGGGAAAGGGTTAAATAGGTGAGAGGTTAAATAGGAAAGGGTTAAATAGGTGAGGGGGGGTGGTCAAGGAGGGCACTTAATGTGTAACAACACCGGTTGTTATATGCAAGTGATGAATCACTAAATTCTACACCTAAGACTAATATTATGCTGTATTTTAACTAATTGAGATTTAAACAAAAACTTGAAGGGGTAAAAGAAAAGAATGAGAAAAAGCTCTATGAACTGATGTAGAATGATATCCAGGATCATTATATATTTTAAAGAGTCAAATTGGAAAGTGGTTATAAATATGTTCCATTTTGTGCAACGAAGAAAGAGAAATGAGGTTATATGTGAATATTTGCTTAATTTAAAAAAAGAAATACTGGAAGGATAAATTAGAAATTAGTGTAACTGGTTAGAGTGTAGGCAGTTTGTGAGAATGAAATGGAAAGGACAGGGAAAAGAATGAAACAACTTTGAACTTGCCTCATTATATAGTGACTTTTTAACAATGTCAAAATTTTACATATTAAAAGAAAAAAAATCAACAAAGATGGAGGTAAACATTTAAAATTCAATAGAAACAGAGCCAAATTAACCTAACTGCATATGAATTGACAACATACATAGAAGTAATTTTGTATACAAGTACAGATTTTCTTCAATTTTTAGTGGAGTTACATCCTGATAAATCCATCATAAATTGAACATACATTTAATATACTTAGCCTACTGCACATCATAGCTAAGCATAGTCTACCTTAAATGTGCACAGAACACTTATATTAGCCTACATTTGAAAAAAATAATCTAATACAAAACCTATTTGGTAATAAAGTGTTGAGTAGTTTATGTAATTACTGGATGCTATAATGGAAATGAAAAAATAAAAGTGTTGTATGGGCACAGAATGATTCTAATTGTAGTGGTTGCTTACAATTGTGGTTACATGACTGACTGAGAACTGTGGCTCACTGCCAATGATCAGTATAATGAAAAATACCTCACTATATGTAACTAGCCTGGGAAAAGATCAAAATTCAAATTTCAACATTAAGTTTCTATTGAATACATGCTTATGTGGCAGCACTAGTTTAAAATTTATAAATTTGAACCACAATAAGTCAGAGACCATCTGTAATGTATACAAATAATATTGGCCACAGTTCTCTTACTGCACAGCTTTAAGAAAACTAGTGTAAAGACAAAATGAACTACAGAAATTTCTGAACCATACTTGGGTGAATGGGCAGTTGTGTTTTAATTCTAAAACCACTTTGTAACAACACAAGAATGAATGAATAAATATATTAATAATGTTTAGGACAAATGTTCTCAATGTGAAAGAAGAACAATATAAATAAAAAATGTAGGAAGGAGAGAAAGAACCTAGTAAATGACTTTGGACATGGAAATATCAACATGAATAATCACTTTGCCAGCTCTGATCACTGAAAGGGTCTAGCAGCAATTATATCTCAATAGCAATACACATATTCAGTGTCCATATTTGGTTTACTAAATGCTTTTCACCAAAATAAAGTGGGAGAGGGGACAAGAATTACTGGAGAAATGGCAGATTCCAAGACTGTGTTTGTTGTGAAAAGGGCAGGTCCAGTAAGCCTGGACTCTCTTGTAGCTATATTGAGAGTAAGGAACTACTCAACACCTGAAGATGATGTATCACAAGGTAGAAGCTGGCTTGGAAGTATTTCTATTTAAAACACTTTGAGCATCAAAAATAATAATGACAGTAATGGAGTATCACACACCAAATATCTGCATGTGTGCACGTGTGTGTGTGTGTGTTAACAAAGTCATTTGAGATACTCAAAAAATACAATGGAGAGAATAAGGAGAAGCTGTTCGTTACAGAAAAATGATGAACAATAAAAATAGAAAGAATGACAGATTAAAAACTTCTATAAAAACATTAAAATAATAAATGATATAGAAAGGAATCATCAGTTGATACTAAGACCATTAGGTAAATGATTGTTGGGAAATAGGATATTCACATCATCTCAAAGATTTCATATTAATATATTACTTATTAATTAAAAAGAGAAAAGAATACCTTAGAAATGAAAAACCTGTCAAACATCTCAATCAACCCTTGAAATTAAAACTTCCAATAATAGAACATACTGACATTGTGTGTCTCCTGCTTTGATATACTGAGAAGAACACATTCCCTATTTAATGTTATTTCCAATGAATATTTAATTTGAATATCATAAGGTACTCTTCAGACAAATTCATACTGAGGGACATTCTATAAAACAAGTGGTTTGATTTTGTTTTTAATGCCAACATCATGAAAGGTACAAAAGGAAGGGAGTGACTCTTCTAGATAAAAAAAGAGATTGTACAACTAAACTCAAATTACTCAAACAACTAAACTGCTTTGCATTTCATTGGATTCTGGGTATATTTTTTAAAGCTGTAAAGATTATTATTAGAAAAATACAAGTTTTTAAAAAATGAAATTACATTAGATTTCTGTATCAATATAAATACTTTATTCTGATAAAGTAGTGATGTTACATGTATATTTCCCATCACGGCCAAATATCACGTATTACATATAATACAATGTTTATGAATTATTAAAGTCTTGGTAATGTCTGAATGTGATCAATAAATAACGTTTTTTAGGACCTATTATATACCAAGTCAATAATTACCACAAGGGAATTCAGGAGCATGTGAAAACCTCTATACTTGCTAGCTAAGAAATTAGCTAGTCAGGGAAACAATAGACAATAATATTGATAATATTTTAAAAAGTCAAAGTCCATGGTATAAACTAGTGTTTCTTCAAAAATTGTCTGTACCTATAAATCACCAAAAATCTTATTAAAAGGCAGTCCCTAATTAAGTAGTTCTAAAACTTGACCTGAGATCCTATATCTCTAATAAATTCTGTTCTTTGGATCACAATTTAAGTAGTAACTATATACTCTAAAAGTTTTAGAAGACAAAGTATTTTGAATTAGGGAAAATAAGAGTCTTCTTGGAGGAAATAAATCTTGGTATTTTAACTTTTTCAAAAAATGAAGGGCAAAAGTAAAGATAAAAAGGTATTTTTAATAGCATTATTCATGTATTCACTCCTTACCTTTGGTATTTTCTCAGCATCTAGCATGTAAAAGGCACTGTGCACAGTCGTGAGGATCATTTTGGCATATCTCACAGTGTCTTATGTGGAGGAGGAACTCATGAATATATTGATTAAGCTCAATGTAATTTATGGCAAGAAAAGACCTTGAAATAAGAATTGGAGAGAGAAATTACAGTGATGAAATTGTGGGCTGGTAAAATAAGTAGTTCTGATTTAAGAAGCATAACTGTACCTATGTGGATAGGGTGAAAAAAGATTATGAATAATCTTAAAAGATTAGTAGAAGAGAGTACATTTGATTTGGTTAAAATTTTCTGAATTAGAGAATGACATTCTAAAAATCATGTTTTAGGACAATTAGTTTGACAATAAAAGTAATACATTTTTCTTCCAAGATTTTAATCAAATTCTAGTTAGTTAACATATAGTGTAATATTGGCTTAAGGAGTAGAATGTGACTTATCACTTACATATAACACCCAGTGCCCATATAAATGCCCTCCATAATGCCGATCACCCACCCACCTCCCTCCACCAACCTTCAGTTTGTTCTCTACAGTAAAGAGTCTCTTATGGTTTGCTGCCCTCTTTGTCTTTATCTTATTTTATTTTTCCTTCCCTCTGTCTATGTTCATATGTTTTGTTTTTTAAGTTCCACATGAGTGGAATCATATGGTATTTTTCTCTGACTGACGTATTTCGCTTAGCATAACACACTCTAGTTCCATCCACGTCATGGCAAATGGCAAAATTTCTTTCTTTTTGATGGTTGAATAATATTCCTGTGTGTGTGTGTGTGTGTGTGTGTGTGTGTGTGTGTGTGTGTATCTCCGCTGGAATATACATATATAAAATCACATTTTCTCTGTCCATTCATCAGTTGATGGATATCATTAGGGCTTTTTCCATGATTTGGTTATTGATATAGTACTGCTATAAACATTGGGATGTATATGACTCTTTTAGTCAGTATTTTTGTATCCTCTGGATACTAGTAGTGAAACTGCTGGGTCATAAGATAGTTCTAATTTTAACTTTTTGAGGAACCTCTATGGTGTTTTCCAGAGTGGCTGTACCAGTTTGCATTCCCATCCACAGTGTAAGAGGATTCCCCTTTCTCCACATCCTTGTCAACATCTGTTTTTTCCTGAGTTGTTAATTTTAGCCATTCTGACAGGTGTGAGGTGGTATCTAATTGTGGTTTTGATTTGTATTTCCCTGATGATGAGTGATGTTGAGCATTTTTTTATATGTTAGTCAATTTTATATCTTCTCTGGAGAAATATCTGTTCATGACTTCTGCCCATTTCTTAAATGGATTATTTATTTTTTGGGTGCTGAGTTTGATAAGTTCTTTATAGACTTTGGATACTACCCTTTATCCTATATGTCATTTGCACATATCTTCTCCTATTCTGTAGGTTGTCTTTTGGTTTTGTCAACTGTTTCCTTCACTGTGCAAAAGCTTTCTATCTTTATCTAAAAATAGTTCATTTTTATTTTGTTTCCCTTGCCTTTGGAGATGTGTCTAGCAAGTAGTTGTGTGGCCTTTCCTCTCCTCTAGGATTTTAATGGATTCCTGTCTCACGTTTAGGTCTTTCATTCATTTTATATTTATTTTTGAGTATGGTGTTAAGAAAGTGGTCCAGTTTCATTCTTTTGCATGTGGCTTTCCAGTTTTCACAACACCATTTGGATTTTTTTTAAGATTTTATTTATTCATTTATTTATTTATTTGAAAGAGATCAGCTGAGGTCAAGTTGGGGGAAAGGGCATCAGGGAAGAGCAGGGAGAGAGGGAGAGAGAGAAGCAGACTCCCCTCTGAACAGGGAGATGGACACATGGGGCTCAATTCCAAGACCCTGACATCAATACCCTAGCCAAAGGCAGACACTTGACTGGCTGAGCCGCCCAGGCTCCACCTACTACCACTGGCTAAGGAGACTGTCTTTTCTCCATTGGATATTTTTTCCTGCTTTGTCAAAGATTAGTTGACTGTATAGTTCTATGTCCCTTTCTGGGTTTTCTATTCTGTTCCATAGATCTATGTGTTTGTTTTTGTGCCAGCACCATACTGGTTGATAGTTGCAGCTTTTTAGCCCAGCTTGAAGTCTGGAATTGTGATGCCTACCATTTTGATTTTCTTTTTCCACATTGTTTGGCTATTCAAGGTTTTCTGTGATTCCATACAAATTTTAGAATTGTTTCTTCCAGCTCTGTGAAAAAGACTAGTGTTATTTTGATAGGGATTGCATTAAATCTATAGATTGCTTTGGGAGTATAGGTATTTTAACAATATTGTTCTTCAAATCTAGAAGCATGGAATGTTTTTCCATATCTTTGTTTCTTTTTTAATTTCTTTCATAAAGTTCTACAGTTTTCTGAGTACAGGTCTTTTACCTCCTTCTTTAGGTTTGTTCCTAGGTATCTTGTGATTTTGGGTGCAGTTGTAAATAGGACTGACCCCTTGATTTCTCTTTTTTCTGCTTCATTATTGTTGTATAGAAATGCAACAGATTTATGTACATTGGTATTATGTCCTGCAACTTTGCTGTATTCAGGTTCTAGCAATTTTTTGGTGGAATCTTTGTGTTTGTACATAGAGTATCATGTCCTCTGTGAAGAGTGAATGTTTGTTTACTTCCTTGCTGATTTGGATGTCTTTCATTTCTTTTGTCTGATTGCTGAGCAACAATGGTGAAAGTAGAAACCCCAGTATGTTCCTGACATTAGGGAAAAAGGTCTCCGTTTTTCCCCATTGAGAATGATAGTAACTGTGGGTCTTTCATGTACGACCTTTAAGATGTTGAGATATGTTCCTTCTCTCTACTTTTTTGAGGCTTTTTATCAAGAAAGGATGGTATATTTTGTCAAATACTTTTTTTGGATCTCTTGATCCTGTATCACTTTGATTGATTTGTGGATATTGAACCACCCCTGAAGCCCAGTAGTAAATCCCACTTGATCATGATGAATAACTCTTTTTTAAAATTTTTATTTATTTATTTGAGAGAGAGAAAGAGAGCAAGCCCAAGTAGGGGGAGTGAAGAGGGAGAAGCAGTCTCCCCACTGAGCAGGGAACACCAATGCAGGACTTGATCCCAGGTCCCTGGGATCATGACCTGAGCCAAAGGCAGACACTTAAACAACTGAGTCACCCAGGCGTTCCTGAATAATTCTTTTAATGTGCTTAGGATTCAATTTGTTAGTATCATGTTGAGAATTTTGGCACCCATTTTCAGCAGGAATAGTTGTCTGTGATTCTCATTTTTTATTAGGATCTTTGTCTGGTTTTGGAATCAAGGTAATGCTGACCTCATATAATGAATTTGGAAATTTTCCTTACATTTCAATGTTTTGGAACAGTTTCAGGAGAATTGGTATTAACTCATTAAATGTTTGTTCAAACTCCCCTGGAAAGCCATCCAGCTATGGACTCTTATTTGTTAGGAGATTTTGATTACTGATTCTATTTCTTTGCTGGTTACATGTCTAGTCAAATTTTCTATTTCTTACAGATTCAGTTTTGTTAATTTATATGTTTCCAGGAATTTATCCAGTTCTTCCAGATTGCCCAGTTTGTTGGCATGTAATTGCTCATAATATTCTTTATAATTGTTTGTATTTCTGCAATGTTGGTTGTGATCGCTCCTCTTTCATTTGTGATACTATTTATTTGGGTCCTTTCTCTTTTCTTTTTGATAAGACTAGCAAGGGGGTTATCAATTTTGTTAATTCTTTCAAAGAACCAGCTCCTAGTTTCATTATTCTAGGAGCTGTTCTACTATTTTTTATTTTATATATCATTAATTTCTGCTCTAATCTTAATAATTTTCCTTCTTTTGTTGTTTTTAGGCTTTACTTACTATTTTTTTTCCAGATCCTTTAGGCAAAATATAGGTTGTGTATTTGAGACTTTTCTTGCTTCTTATAGAAGGTCTGTATTGCTATATACTTCTCTCTTATGACTCCCTTTGCTATGATTGTGTTTTCATTTTCATTAGCTTCCACGTATTTTTTTCATTTCTTTTTTAATTTCCTGGTTACCCATTCATTTTTTTTTAGTAAGATGTTCTTTATTCCTCATGTATTTGTGGATGTTCCAATTTTTTTCTTGTGATTAACTTCAATTTCAAAGTATTGTAGTCTGAGAATATGCATGGTATTATCTCAGTCTTTTTGTGCTAGTTGAGGCCTGATTTTTGGCCCAGTATGTGATATTCTAGAGAATGATCCATGTGTACTCAAAAAGAATTTCTGGGTGCCTGGGTGGCTCGTTTGGTTAAGCGACTGCCTTTGGCTCAGGTCATGAACCTGGGGTCCCTGGATGGAGTCCTGCATCAGGCTCCCTGCTCAATGGGGAGTCTATTTCTCCCTCTGACCACTGCCCAAGTAAATAAATAAAAATCCTTATATATATATATATATATATATATATATATATATATTCTGATGTATTCTAGCTGCTTTAGGTTGAAATGCTCTAAATATATCTGTTAAGTTCATCTGGTCCACTGAGTCTTTCAAAGTCATTATTTCCTTGATCTTCTGCTTAGATGAGTCCATTGTTATGAGTGGGATGTTAATTAAAGTCCCCTACTGTTATTGTATTATTATCAATGAGTTTCTTTAAATTTGTTATTAATTGATTTCTATATTTAGCTGCTCCCAATTTGGGGACATAAATATTTACAAATGTGTTTTATTTAAGATTTTATTTATTTATTTGACAGAGAGAGCAAGAGAGAGCACACATGAACAAAGTGAACAACAGAAGGAGAAGGAAAAGCAGGTTGTCCACTGAGCAGGGATCCTAATGCAGTGCTCAATTGCAGGACCCTGGGACCATGACCTGATCAGAAGGCAGACAATCAACAGGCTGAGCCACCCAGGCATACAAACATTTAGAATTATTAGATTTTCTTGTTGGATAGACCCCTTTATTATGATGTAGTGCCCTTCTTTAACTCTTATTACAGTCTTTGGTTTAAAACCTAGTTGTCTGAGGAACACCTGGGGGCTCATTTGGTTAAGTGTCCAACTCCTGATTTTGACCTAGGTCATGATCTCGGCGTTGTGAGATTGAGCCCCTCAATGGGCTCCATGCGGACTTGGAAGCCTGCTTAAGATTCTCTCTCTCCTTCCTTCACCTCTTACCCCTCCTCCATCTTTCTCTCTTCCTCTCTAAAAAAATTAAAGATTTAGTTTTTCTGATATAAGTATAGCTACCCCAGCTTTCTTTTGATGTTTATTAACATGATAGATGGTTCTCCACCCTCTTAATTTCAATCTGGAGGTGTCTTCGGGTCTAAAATGAGTCTCTTGTAAGTAACATATCTATAGAGTTTTTTTTTAATCTATTCTGATATCATATCTTTTGACTGGATCATTTTGCCCATTTACATTCAGAGTAATTATTGATAGATATAAATTTAATGTCATTATATTATCTGTAAAATCGCTGTTCCTATTGATATTCTTTGTTCCTTTGTTGCTTTTGGTCTCCTTCTACGTTCAAAGTGTCCCCTTTAATATTTCTCGCAGAGCTTATGAACTCCTTCAGTTTTTGCTTCTGTTGGAAACTCTTAACTCACCTCCTATTCTGAGTGAGAGTCTTGCCGGGTAAAGTATTCTTGGCTGCACATTTTTCTCACTCAGCATGTGGAATATATCATGCCACTTTCTTCTGGCCTGGCAGGTTTTTGTGGACAGATCTGCTGCTAACTTTATGTGTTTACCCTTTTAAGTTAAAGACCTTTTGTCTGTAGATGCTTTCAGAATTCTCTATCTCTGTATTTGTAAGTTTCACTATGATATGTCTTGGTTTTGACCTTTTTTTCATTATTTTGTTGGGAGTTCTCTGTACCTCTTAAACTTGAATGCCTGTTTTCTTCCCGAAATGAGAGAGGTTCTCAACTATAATTTATTCAAAAAAACCTTTACCCCATCTTCCTGTTCTTCTTCTTTGGGGACTCCTACGTTATGGATATTATTGTGCTTTATGGAACCACTGAGTTCCCTAAGTCTATATTCATGATCTGATACTTTTCTTTTCCTCTTGTTTTCAGCTTCATTATTTCCATAATTTTAGTTTCTATATCATGTATTCATTCTTCTGCTTCTTCCATCCTTATTGTGACTACATCCAATCCATTTTGCATCTCAGTTATAGCATTTTTTATTGGGGCCTGAAGAGTTTTGGGGCCTTTTATCTCTGTAGCAGGGGTTTCTCTGGCCTCTTCTGTTTTATTTCAAGCCCAGCCAGTCTTCTTATGATTGTTTTTCTAAATTCTTGTTCAGATATATTGCTTATATCTGTTTTGAGCAAATGCCTGGCTATGATTTCTTCTTGATCTTTCTTTTGGAGAGAATTCCTCCATCTTGCCATTTTGTCTAGGTTTCCATCTTTTACATCTTATGAAAGTTTGTTTTATTTCCTGTTCCAGAGGGTAATGATATATTAAGAAGGCATCATACACTGTCCAGGGCCTGGCACTTTGAAGAATTGTTTCTGGTGTATGCTGTGTGCACTCTGCTGTTGTGTTTTGGCAACGCTTTCCCACAGGTTAGCCCTTTGCAGAGTTCCTCCTTGCTTACAATAGGGAGCATTTGGACCTTTAACTAGGTGTGCTTTGTTAAAATAAGCCTGATTAAGGAAAACAAACAAACAAACAAACAAAACCGTGATCTAAGAAGAGAGGAGAAGGAACAAAAAAACTCAAATGAGCAAACAAAAAACTGTAAGTCTAATTTCAAAAAAAGAGAAAAGAAAAAAGAAAAAAAAAAAAAGGAAGGCTGATCCAAAAGATGAGAAAAGGAAATTGAAAAACAACCAAACCAACAAACAAAACACTGTAAACATGATTCCGAAGAAAAAAGCCGGGGTAAAGGGTCTTCTTTCCCCTAGAACTGAAGCTCATGCTTCGGAACACTCTGATCAGTAGACTAGGTACATGCAGGGAGCCCGTATTGGTCCTGTGTTGGAGAGGCCCACTGCATTGGTTCAATCATACCTCAGTAGAGATGCCCCTGCAGGGCACAGCAGTATGGGTTTTGGTATAAGTAGCTCCAGCCTCCACTGTTGATGTTGTGTTGCTCATTGAAGTCTGACTGTCCTGGGGGCAGGGTAGGAGGTTGGAAATTGGCATCACCATACCCTCTTGTCCCTTGGGAGAGGAATTCACACCAATCACTGTTTAGGAAGCTTTCACAGAAAAGAAAAAATCTCCCCTCCTGTGTCTCAGGTTTCCTTCAATCCCTGCCCTCAACCTGTCTATGCCCAGTACATCAGCACACTGCTGCCCTGTGTCATAGTTCTCAGACATGTGTTTAGGATTCAAAACTTCAAATCCTAAAGGAGCCAGCAAGGCACAGATCTTCTCCCCTCCCCCAGAGGAGAACCTCACAGTACTGTGCCTGGTCTGTTTTCTCTCTTTGCTGACTCCAAAGCAGTCACATGACTATGCAGGTGCTTGGAGTCTATGATGAAATACAGCAAACCTGTGACCAGGTTGTCTGTCCTCTACATGTGCCTCTGTCCCCTGCTATTGAATGACCTCTCAATGACACCCACCAGTCCCTTGTCCTTGGAAAGGCAATATACTCACTTCCAAATGTACTCCAGGAAGGAGAATGTTCTCTCCCAGTGTAGCCCAGGAGATCTCCACACCACACTGTCCACCATCTGCTCCCAGGTCTCTACCCACCCTCTCCCCTGGAGCACCATTGCCCACCCTACTTGACTTAAGTTAGCACAGATTTCTAACACCTCAGAATTTGGGCTCCACTGTTTGAAAAAAACTTGCCATGGTCAGTTCCTCCCAATTCCTCAGTCAATGTGTTTGGGGGAGTGGGTTATTTATTTTTTTTTTTTTGGCTTTTTGTTGTTGTTGTTTTTTCAGGTTTTTTTGCATGAACCCAAATGCACTACTCTCTCCTTTTTTCACCCTCTCTCCCTGTCTTCTCTCAGCCAACAAAAAGTAGTCTTGATTGGAGAAAGGTAAAGGGGAGTCCAATTGGAAACTGTTGCATAATCCAAAGCAGTCATTCCTTCTTCTAATTTATCAATCTTTTCCTTGTTTCAGTAATTTTCTTTGACATTTTCTCTTTTGTCTATATCAAAGGTTGGGGGGCAGGGAGTTATTCTAACTCCAGGGCAGTAGGGCATTTGTAAAGGTGAGACCCTCATTATCTTTTCATTTTCCATGCCAAAATTCTTATATGTACAAGCAAGTTTTATTTAATTTTTAAAAAGAATTCTTTCTAAGTTGACTTAAAAAAAACTTAATGTCAAAGCTAAACCACCATGTTAATCATTTTAATCAGTTTCTTTCTTGAATCATTGATAAACTTTAATTAGCTACACAATTATTGATGTTAGCTTGTTAGGAACAAATATTTAAAGGCCTCTGTGCTACACCTAAGCCTGTTAGTAAATATTCACATGTATCTTGTGAATAATTTCTCTCTGCCCATGCCTTTCATTTTCATTTTCTTCCTGCTATCTTTTGATAAGTAAAATTTATAAATTTTTAAGAATAATGACCCGCTTTTCCACCTAAACCTAGTAAACTTGAAAATTGTCTAGGAAGTTCTGGAAAATAAATGAAAAATGTGAAATTTTAATTGCCACATAAAAACACATTATAAAGTTGAATGGTTTAAACATACTGATTCTTCCAAGAGACTCAATAACATATAAATATTTAGAAATGGAAATGTTGCATTTTAGGTATCTGGGATCCATGCATAGTCCTAGAAATAAGTAGCAAAGGATATTGGTTATCTGTTAGTATATAACAAGTTACCATAAATTTGGTGGCTTTAAAAAAGGGAAATAAATTTCACAGTTTCTGAGTGAGAAGTCTGGGCAATTGTTATTGGGTTCTGTGTTCAGGATCTCACAAAGGCAAACTAAAACTGCAGCCCAGGCTACTATCTTAATTAATGTTCATGGCCATCTTTCAAGCTCACTGGTTGTTGCAGAATTCAAAGGCTTGCAGGTATTGGACTGAAGTTGTTCAGTTACTGTCTCTGATAAATGACCCTCTCCACAAGATGACATAGTTGCTAACTCTATGACAACAGGATAACATGTTTCCTCTTTAGTCTCTCTAACTTTTTCCATTTCTGACTATTTTAAAGGCTTCACCTCAGTCAGACTCGTCTAAGATAATCTTTGATTACTTTAATTGATTAGGAATACTAATTACATCTGAAAAATAACTTTATCTTGCCTATGACCCAATGCAATTACTGGGGTGTTTCTCATCTTATTTATTAATGTCACGCACAATCAAGGGTTGGGATTGTATAGGATTTGTACATGAGGAAACTGTGGGGAGGTGGGGAAATCAAATAATTAAAGAGTTAGAAGAAAATATTTGTAAACATTTAGTCCATCCTATTGTGGAGTAAAACATTCTCTGAACATAAAAAAAAGTGGGGGGATCATTAAATAAAGAAGATAATAAGGGCACCTGGGTGTTGTAGTCAGTCAGCTCAGATTTTGATCTCAGTGTCATGAGATGAAGCCCTGCCTAGGGATCCACAATCAACCTGGAGTCTGCTTGAGATTCTCTCTCCCTTTTCCTCTTTCCTGCCCACTTGTGCTCTCTCCCTCTCTCGAAACTAAGTAAATAAATCTTTTTTAAAAAGGAGATAATAGATTTGTTAACAAAATTATTCTTAATTATGTAAATTAATTAAAATATGGCAAAATTTGAAAAACTTAAAAAATATTTTTATATTTATACTCTAAATAGTTCATAAACAAATATCTCTTACAAATAAACAAGAAAAAATAATTTAAATAGGAAAATAGAGTAATTACATGAACAAGAATCTTAAAACATAAAACATCATACTAGCTCATATTCATATTGATTTAACTCTTCTATGTTCTGTGCTAAGTACATGCTTTCTGTTAATCTTCCCAGTGAATTTGTGATGATATAATATTATTATACCAGCTATAAGTTGAATTGGGTCCCCTCCAAAAAGATATGTTGGAGTTCGAACACCCAATACTTCAGAACATAAAATTATTTGGAGATATGATCTTTATAGACTCAATCAAGTTAAAATTAATTCATTATGGAGGACCCCAATTCAATATGACCAGTGGACTTATAAAAAGAGAAAATCTGACACAAAGATAGACATACATAAAAGAGAGAAAATGTGAATAGATACAGAGAAAACAGCCATCTATAAGTCAAAGTAAGAACCATCAAGTCTAAATGAGGCCTCAAACAGATCCATTCCTTGTAGCCTCTCAAAAGAAACAAATTCTACTGACATCTTGACTTCAAATCTTTAGTTGTCAGAACTGTAAGAAGATATATTTCTGTAAACTAACCATTTGTGGTACTTTGTTACAACACCCTTAGCAAATAAATGCAACACCTTTTATGTATAAAGAAAAATGAGGAGACACAGAAATATGTCCCAAATGAAAGAATAAAACAATATCATAGCAAAGACATAAGTTAAATGGAGATAAGCAATATGTCTGATGGAGAATTTAAAGTAATGATTATAAGATGCTCACTGGATTTGAGAAAAAAATGGAGGGCATCAGTGATATCCTTAACAATGAGATTTAGAAGAATGAATCAGAGATGAAGAGCATAATACATGAAAATAAATAAAGTACATGGGATAAATAGTGGTCCAGATGAAGGAGAAGAAAAAATATCTGTGACCTGGAGGACAGAGTAATGGAAAGTAATCAAGCTGAGCATGTGAGAGAGAAAAAAATTATGCAAAATGAGAATAGACTTGGAAAAATCAGCAATACCATCAAAACTAATAGCATTCACATTGAAAGGATCCCAGGAGGAAAAGAAAGAGAAAAGGGGGCAGAAAATTATTTGGAGAAATATTAGATGAAAACTTCCTGAATCTGGGAAAGGAAATAGAAATCTAGATCAAAGATGCACAGAGTTCCCCAACAAAATCAGGCAGAGAAGATCCACACCAAGACATAATAATAAAGATGCAAATAATAATAATAATAATAAAGATGCAAAAAGTAGTAATGACAGAATTTTAAAAGCAGCAAGGAAAAAAAAGAAGTTACATGCAAGGGAAACTCATAAGGCTGTGAATAGAGTTTCCCACAGAAATTTTGCAGGCCAGTGAAAGTGTCAGAATACATTCAAAGTGTTGAAACTGGGATGCCTGGGTGACTCAGTCAGTTAAGCATCTGCCTTTGTTCAGGTTATGAGCTCAGGGTTTTGGCATGGAGTCCAGCATCAGGCTCCTAACTCAGTAGGAACCCTGCTTCTCCCTCTGCCTACTGCTTCCCCAGCTTGTGCTCCTGGTTGTTCTCTCTCTGACAAATAAATAAATAAAACCTTTATTTTAAAAAGTCCTGAAAGGAAAGAATTTGAAGCCAAGAATACTCTATTCAGCAAAGCTAGCATACAAAATAGGAGAGATAAAGAGTTTCCCAGATGAACAAAAGTTAAAGGAAGTCATGGCCATTAAACTAAACCTACAGAAATATTACAGGGGACCTTTTCAGTGGCAAGGAAATTCTTTAAGCAGGATTAGTGAAAGAAGGGGCACAGAAACAGTAGAAATAAGTATATCTGTAAAATCAGTCAAGGAACCCACAAAATAAAAGGCTGGAAGTAAAAGAATGTAAATACCTTAAATGTGGAAAGGGGAGGAGTAAAGAATGGGTTTAAACTTAAGCCACCATCAACTTAATATAGATGGCTATATACTGAGGATGTTGTATATAAACCTAGTAATAGCTACAAATCAATAACCAATAATAGATATGCAAATATAAAGAAAAAGAAGTTCAAGTATGTCACTTTAGAAAGCAAACTATTCATAAGAGAGAGGAGCAAGAGACAAAAAGATCAGAGAAAAACTACAGAGGCAACCATAAAATAAGGAACAAAATGCAATAACTATATACCTAAAGAATTGCTGTGCATGTAAATGAACTAAGCACCCATCCAAAGACATAGGGTGATGAAACGAATTTTAAAAAAATAAGTAAATAAGACCCGTCTATATGCTGCCTACAAGAAACTCACTTCAGACCTAAAGACACATGTAGACTGAAAGCAAAGGATGGAGAAGCATTTATAATGCAAATGGATGTAAAAAGAGAGCTGGGTTAGCAATACATTGGAAATAGACTTTAAAACAAACAATGTAACAAGAGACAAGGAAAGACACTATGTAATCATAAAAGGGAAAAGCCAAGAAGATGACATAACACCTATATTTGTACACTCACCATGGAGATACCCAAATACTTAAAGTAGTTAATAATAAACATAAAGGAAGTAATAAATAATAATATAATACTAGTAGGGGAATTTAACATCTCATATCAAGAGACAAATCATCCAAACAAAAAATCAGCAAGAAAATAATGA
Source organism: Mustela lutreola (assembly GCF_030435805.1). Classification (NCBI taxonomy): domain Eukaryota; kingdom Metazoa; phylum Chordata; class Mammalia; order Carnivora; family Mustelidae; genus Mustela; species Mustela lutreola. The sequence goes on from NC_081295.1 coordinate 111,309,699, forward strand.
TTTTGAATGACACATTGAACCGGGTGGATTTAACAAATACAGTCAGAATATTCCATCCTAAAACAGCAGATACACTTTCTTTTCAAGTGCACATGGAACATTGTCTATTAATAAATGACAATGTTAGGCCACAAAACAAGTGTCAACTTCAAAATATCAAAATCATTCCATGCATATTTTCTGACCACAGCACTATGAAACTAGAAATCAACCACAAGAAGAAATCTGGAAAGAGCACAAACTTACAGAGGTTAAATAACATATTACTAAACAATGAATGGGTTAACCAAAAAAATCAAAGAGAAAATTAAAAAATACATAGAGATCAATGAAAATGAAAGCAAACAGTCCAGTATCTGTGGAATTCTGCAAAAATGGTTCTAAGAGGAAAGTTTACAGCAATACAAGGCCTACTTCAAGAAGCAAGAAATATCTCATATAACAGCCTAACATTACAGTAAAGGAACTAAGAAAAAAAAGAACAAACAAAACCCAAAACCAGTAAAAGAAAAGAAATACAAAAGATTCAGACAGAAGTAAATGAAATAGAAACTAAAAAACTAAACAAAACAAACAACAACAACAAACTAGTAAAACAGATCAATGAAACCAGGAGCTGGTTCATTGGAAAAAATCAATAAAATTGATAAACCTTTTGCCAGACTAGTAAAAAAAAAAAAAAAAAAGCAGAATTGAAAGAGGAGAAGTAGCAACCAATAACAAAGAAATACAAAAGATTATAAGAGAATATTATGAAAAAAGTATATGCCAACAAATTAGACAACTTAAAAGAAATGGATAAATTACTAGAAACATATAAACTACCAAAACTGAACTAACAAAACTCACAACAAACAAAAGTCCAGGACTAGATGACTTCATAGGTAAATTCTAACAAACATTTAAAGAAGAATTAATACCTATTCTTCTCACATGGCTCCAAAAATAATAGAAGAGGAAGAAAAACCTCCATATTCATTATATGAGGCCTACTTTATTACTCTGATACCCATACCAGATAATGACACTACCAAAAAAAAAAAAAAAAAAAGAGAGAGAGAGAGAATTAGAGGGCAATATCTATGATGAAACATGGATGCAAAAATCCTCAACAAAATATTAGCAAAATAAATCCAACAACACATTAAAAACATCATTTACCATGATAAAATGAGATTTGTTTCTGGAATGCAAGGATGGTTCAATATTTCAAATCAATCAATGTGATATCTCATATCAATAAGAAAAAGCATAAGAGCCATATGATCATTTAAATAGGTGTGGAAAAAACTTTTGCTCAAATACAACATGCACTCGTGATAAAAACCCTCAAAAGAGTAGGTATACAAGGAACACACCTCAATATAATAAAAGCCTTTTATGAAAAACCCACAAATAACATCATACTCAATGGGGAGGAAATGAGAGTTTCCTATTAAGGTCAAGAACAAGACAAGGATATCCACTGACACCACTTTTATTCACCATAGCACTGGAAGTCCTAGTCACAGTAATCAGACATGAAAAAAGAATAAAAGGCATCCAAATAGGTAAAGAAGTAAAATTTCCACTATTTGCAAATGATACCACATATAAAAAATGATACCACATATAAAAAATCCTAAAGATTTCACCAGAAAAAAACTACCAGAACTGGTACATGAATTCAGTAAGATTGTAGGAGGCAAATCAATCTACAAAAATCTGCTCCATTTCTATACACTATTAATGACACAGAAGCAGAATAAATTAAGAAAGCAAGTCCATTTATAACTACATTAGAAATAAAATATCTATGAAAAAACGACCAAGCAAGTGAAAGACCCATACTCTGAAAACTATAAAACATTGATGAGAGAAATTGAGGACAACACAAAAAATGGAAAGATAGTCCATGCTTGTTAATTGGAAGAACAATTATTATTAAAATGTCTATACTACTCAGAAAAATCCACAGATTTAATGCAATTTCTATAAAAATACCAACAACAATTTTCACAGAACTAGAACAAATTAAGTAAAATTTGTATGGAAACATAAAATCTCCTGGATAATCAAAGCAATCTTGAGAAAGAAGAACAAAGCTGGAAGTATCACAATTCCATATTTTAAGATATACTACAAAGCTATAGAAATTAAAACAATATGGCATAGGCACAAAAATAGGGGACATTAAACAATACACTCTTAACCAATAGGTCAAAGATAAAATCAAAAGGAAATCAAAAAATCTCTTGAACAACCAAAATGAAAACACAGCATACCAACAATTATGGGTTACAGAAAGCAGTTTTAAGAGGGAAGTTTTTTTTTTTCTTTTTAAAGATTTTATCTATTTATTTGACAGACGGAGATCACAAGCAGGCAGAGAGGCAGGCAGAGAGAGAGGAGGAAGCAGGCTCCCCGCTGAGCAGAGAGCCCGATGCGGGACTCGATCCCAGGACCCTGAGATCATGATCTGAGCCGAAGGCAGCGGCTTAACCCACTGAGCCACCCAGGCGCCCCTTAAGAGGGAAGTTTATAGTGACAAATGTCCATATTAATTAAAAAAAAAAAGTCATATAGCCTAACTTTACACCTCAAGGAAGTATAAAAGGAACAATACATTAATCCCAAATGAAATGGAGACTAGAAAAACAATAAAACAATGAACAGAATTAAGAGCTATTTTTTTTTTGGAAAGGTAAATAAAATGGACAAAACTTTAGCTAGACTAAGAAAAAAAAAGAGAAGACTCAAACAAAATCACAAATTAAACAGGAGACATTACAACTGGTAACAAAGAAATGCAAAGTTTCTTATATAAATATAAGAAACTACTGTGAACAATTACATGCCAACAAGGTTATCTATTCATAATTATACATCAACTAGGTTATCTAATAAATTTGAAACATATAAAATCCTAGAAGTATACAACATACCAATACTAAATCATGAAGAAGAGAAAATATGAATGGACAATAAGGACTAAAGAGATTGAATCTATAAACAAAAATTTCCCAGTAAAGGGAAATCCAGACCAAGTGCCTTCACTGGTGAATTCTACCAAACATTTAAAGAATTAACACCAATTCTTCTCAAACTAGTCCAAGAAATTTAAGAGTATATACTACATCCATACTCATTTTATGATGCCAATATTACCTTGATATCAAAGCCAGACTTATGCACTATAGAAAAGAAAATTACAGGCCAATATCACTGATGAATATAAATTTATATTTTTTAGTGTCAACCTGATTTTATACATTTTCTTAAGAGTAGTCTGTGCCTCCTGGATCTGGATGTCTATTTCCTTCCCCATATTAGAGGAATTTTCAGCTTCTATTTCATCAAATAAATGTTCTGCCCCCTTATCTCTCTTCTTCTTCTGGGGCTCCTTTAACAACAAATGTCATGACTTTTGATAGAGTCCCTACATCTTTTCTTATGTTGCATAATTCTTTATCTTTTGTTCAGCTTTATTATTCTCCCTTCATTATTTTGTCTTCTAGGCCACTAATTTGTTCCTCTGTTTCTTCTAGCCTGCTATTCATTGCACCAAGTTTGTTTCCAATCTCATTTATTACCTAATATCCAATATCCATAAATCAATGAATATATGTAAACTGAGGCACTTATCTATTAGTATTATGTAGCTGAGTGGCATCTAAAACTTTTAATCTCCTATAAAGTGTTATAATTTATAAACCAAAGTGATTTAAACATGTATACAATCTGTATTGACATATATCAAATCATAATTTATTTGAGGCAAAAAAAAAATAAAGCACATTAGTCTGCTAGAGACATAAAGAGTTACAAAGAAAGAAATCATGTATAAATATAAAGAAGCAATGGGTGAACATAACATGTAATTTATTTTCAAGAAAAAAATGACATTAAAATACCTGACCTTTATTAATAAGGCGATAAAATTCTTTGAAATTGTCAAGCCATAAACACAGATTGGAAAAGGAAAGTAAAATGTGCTTAATTATCATGGTATTTGTTAAAATGACATAGTGAGTTCTATGATAAAAATTCAGATACCTATTATTAATATAGTAAAACCTGAAACAATTACCAGAGGACAGCTTCCAAGAGCTCAAAAAAAATAGAAAACCGCTCTTAGAGCAGAAGGCATAGTAGAGTCCTGGAACTACTGAATATTTTTATTTGTTTATATGGAACCTCAATGTTGGTTAGCACAGTTGTCTCTGACTTTATCTTTCATCAACAACACTTCTCACCTAAGCTTCCTTCTCCATTCCTGAGTTTTGTCTTCGAAAACTTTGCACATTCTTATGGCAAAAGTTGCTTAACCTTGTGCTCTTCAGGATTGATATACTGGCTGTGAATCATAATGCCTGGTATATAAATATGGAGTATTAGTCAAACCTTCTGTGTCTCAGTTTAGACATTTGTAACAAGGTTGGACAAACTTCTGTAAAGAATCAGAGAGTATTTTAGGTTTTATAGGTTATACTTTTCTTTCAGGGTACATTGCACTCCAAAGCAGCCATAAAAAATATATAAATGACTGGCACAGTTATGATCCAATAAAATTTTATTTACACAAGTGAGTAATAGGCCAGATTTAGCCCACAGACTATAGTTTGCCAAATCCTGATCTATGAAATGGGAATAATAATGCCAGTCCTAACTCTTTCACAGGGTTAATAAATACACAGGACTGGACTCCTTCATAAACCATAAATTGCTATATTCTTGCATGATGTTATTATTAGTGACCTTATAAATTTAGAATTCATTCTACGAGATACTTTTATGTTGAAACATCATATTATGATCCTTCAATACCATAGCAAATAACTTCACTCACATCCATGAGCAGCTTGATTATAAAATCTGCTCTATAATATTGAAATACAAAATCCTAGATTTTTAAATCTAATTTTAAGTGTAAAATATCAATGCTTCACCTATGAAGAATATATAGCATAAACACACCACTGTACTTAATTTGATTAATAAACATATGAAAATGGATTAAATTATAAAAAGCAATGAAATTAATGATACAAAATTAAGAATATATAATACAACACACTTTTTTACAGTGGTACCTTAGAGAAATACAATGTTCTGAAATGAATTTCTATCAAGAGTCCTAAGAGATGAGTCTATCCATTTAAATAGATTTTAATTCATTCTAAATTATAATTGAAATACAAAGCACATGAGATGACCACATTAAAGAGTCATTGTTGAGCAAGATGGAGCTTGATGGCAGTTTTGCTGTCTGCTTGGGAATGCCGAGCAGAGACAATGGCACTTTTGCTAGGAAATCTGGAAGAGCATATTTTATGGACATCTCTGAGGAGCAATTAAATTAACTGAATTCAATTAAAAATTGGCTTAACATCAAGAGGATATGAACTTAGCCAGGAGAATAGAGCGATGTATTAAAATTTTTTCTTAAACCATAGACTTTGAGGTAAGAGGTGGAACATCACTCTGACTCTTTCAGATGCTATGTCGAATAAGGTTGTGTTGTTGCAATAATTACAAATCACTTTAATAAGCAAAGACATTCAGGAATTATTTCCAAGTCACTACTTCAAAGGATTAACTAAGAAACTAAGTAAGGACCTAGCCAATGTATTTGGTTAGAAATCTTTTATACTCCACTGAATTCATTCTGATTACAATTTGTTTGACAGAAGCTAAATGTGCCTTAATCTACCGATGTGATACATAAACTTTTCTAAGTTAATCATTTTGGTCTAGTTTATTATCATGATTTATGTATTTTTTCTACTTTACTGTTTCTTGTGTTAGCTGTATCAAAGCATACACAGACACCCCACACACACACATACACATGCAAACACACATATGTAAGAAATCGGGATTTATGGAGACTATGCCAAGATGATTGTTATTCTGTTATAAACATGTAGGTGAGTAGATAACAAGAATTACATATGGCCTTCTGTTTTTTTGTGGGTTTTTCTGGTTTTTTTTTAAAGATTTTATTTATTTATCAGAGAGAGAGAGGGAGAGAGTGAGCACAGGCAGACAGAATGGCAGGCAGAGGCAGAGGGAGAAGCAGGCTCCCTGCCAAGCAAGGAGCCTGATGTGGGACTCGATCCCAGGACGCTGGGATCATGACCTGAGCCGAAGGCAGCTGCTTAACCAACTGAGCCACCCAGGCGTCCCTGCCTTCTGTTCTTAATGTGAAATTTACTATTAAGTAATTGGACACCAAGGATGATGAAATGGATGAATGTTTCTCTTCCTAGGTATTTTTATATTTACTTATTAAATATATGCTATTAATGTTTAAGTTTGATTTGTGGACCCAGTAGAAATGCTTGCTTTTAGTGTAGACAATAATAAACTATATTATTTAATATTATTTATAAAACATTATTAAAATAATATAAATGAAGAAATATAAATGAATAATTATTATAATTATTGGATATATTAAATATATAGAAAAATATTACATTATTGGTAATAGTGTAGCAATAAAAATATATTGCTCAATATTGTGTGCCATGGGCTATTTACTGTGCTAAGCATTTTAGTTTCATTTATACCTCACAATAACTTTACAAAACAAGTATTTTTACTATCTCCAACTTATACTGGAGGAACTGGGTATAATAATCAGTACTTAACACTCCTTACTATTAGTCCTACAACGACTCTATTAGGTGAACATTATCCTCCCCATTTTACTGATAAAGAAACATGTTCAGAAGTTAAGAAACTCAAATAAATGGTAGTACTACAAATTAAACCCAGTACTCTGATTTCAGAATTCACCTTCTTAGCCAATACAATATGCAAAATAAGATCAGTCATATCAATATCAATGTTGATCCTGATTTTGTTATATAAGATTGAAATGATCCTTATAGCTGGTACTAGAACATTGCTTGGGGAGGAAGTATCTTATTTTGGAAAACTACATTGGTGAGCTGCCTGGGGGTAAGATCTCAATACAGGGGTACAGAGATATGATTGAAAACAAGATAATTTTTCAGTCACGTTTCTGGAGAGGAGGAGAGAAAATATGCAAGAGGAAGATGGCTATATGATTAAAAGGAATTTTAATATAAGTTTCTAATGTGGAATGTCAAATTATGTGTTGTGGGATTTCTCGTGTAATTACTCCACAGATGGGAAATTGAATTTTAAGCATTTTTTTTTAATGTTAGTCACCATACAGTACAACATTAGTTTTTGATGTAGTGTTCCATGATTCATTATTTGTGTAATACCTAGTGCTCCATGCAATATGTTTCCTCCTTAATACCCATCACCGGGCTAAGCCAACCTCCCAGCCCCCCCCCTCTAAAACCCTTAGATTGTTTCCTGGAGTGCATAGTCTTTCATGGTTTGTCTCTCCCTCTGATTCCCCACCTTCAGTTTCCCCTTCCTTTCCCTAATGTCCTCCATGCTATTCCTTACATTCCACATATGAATGAAAGCATATGATAATTGTCTTTCTCAGCTTGACTTATTTCACTTAGCATAATCCCCTCCAGTTCCATCCATGTCGATGTAAGTCATGGGTACTCATCCTTTCTGATGGCTGAGTAATATTCCATTGCATATATGAACCACAACCTCTTTAAACATTCGTCTGTTGAAGGACATCTTGGCTCCTTCCACAGTTTGGCTATTGTGGACATTACTGCTATGATCATTGGGGTGCAAGTGGCCTTTCTCTTCATTACATCTGTATCTTTGGGGTGAATACCTAGTTGTGCAATTGCTGGGTCATAAGGCAGCACTATTCTTAACTTTTTGAGGAAATTATACACTGTTTTCCAAAGTGGCTGTACCAACTTGCATTCCTATAAACAGTGTAACAGCACTCCCTTTCTCCACATCCTCTCCAACATTTTTTGTTTCCTCTCTTGTAGATTTTTACCATTCTAACTGGTTAAAGGTGATATTTCATTGTTTTGCTTTGAATTTCCCTGATGGCTAATGACATTGAACATTTTTTTTCATGTGTCTGCTAGCCATTTGTATGTCTTCTTTGAATAAATGTCTGTTCATGTCTTCTGCCCATTTCTTAACATGATTATTCATTTTTTGGGTGTTAAGTGTGAGAATTTTTTTAAAGACCTCAGATACCAGTCCTTTGTCATTTGCAAATATCTTCTCCCATTCTATGGGTTGCCTTTTAGTTTTGTTGATTATTTTCCTTTGCTGTGCAGAAGCTTTTTATCTTGATAAAGTCCCAAAAGTTCATTTTTGCTTTTGTTTCCCTTGCCTTTGGATACATGTCGTGAAAGAAGTTGCTGTGGCCAGTGTCAAAGAGATTATTCCTTGTGTTCTCCTGTAGGATTTTGATGCATTCCTCTCTCACACTGAGGTCTTTCATCCACCTCGAGTTTATCTCTGTGTATGGTCTAAGAGAATGGTAGAGTTTCATTCTTCTGTAAATAGCTGTCCAATTTTCCCAGCACCATTTGTTGAAGAGACTGTTTTTTCCACTGGATTTTTTTTTCCTGCTTTGTTGAAGATTAGTTGGCCATAGAGTTGAGGGTCCATTTCTGGGCTCTCTGTTTTGTTCCATTGACCTATGTGTCTTTTTTTGTGCCAATACCATGCTGTCTTGGTGATCAAAGCTTTGTAATAAAATGTAAAATCAGGCAACATGATGCTACCAACTTTATCTTTTCAACATTTCCTTGGCAATTCAGGGTCTTTTCTGGTTCCATACAAATCTTAAGATTGTTTGTTCCAGCTCTTTGAAAAAATGCCAACAGTATTTTTATAGGGATGGCATTGAAATTATAAATTGCTCTGGGCAGCACAGACATTTTAACAGTGTTTATTCTTCTAATCCATGAACATGGAATGTTTTTCCATCTTTTTGCGTCTTCTTCAATTTCTTTCATAAGTATCCTGTAGTTCCTAGAGTACAGATCTTTTACCTCTTTGGTTATATTTATTTCCAAGTATCTTGTGGCTTTGGTGCTATTGTAAATGGAACTGGTTCCCTAATTTCTCTTTCTACAGTTACATTATTAGTTTATAAAAAAGCAACTGACTTCCGTGCATTTTTTTTTTTTTTTTTTTTTTACCATGCCACTTTACTGAATTGTTCTGAATTCTAATAATTTGGGGTTGGGTTCTTTTGGGTTTTCCACATAAAGTATCATGTCATCTGCAAAGGGGAGAGAGTGACTTCTTCTTTGCCAATTTTGATGCTTTTCATTTCTTTTTGTTGTCTGATTGCTGACCTTAGGACTTCTAGTATTATGTTGAACAGTAGTGATGAGAGTGGGCATCCTTGTTGTATTCCTAATCTTAAGGGAAACTGTCTCAGCTTTTCCCCATAGAGAATGATACTCACTGTGGGTTTTTCATTGATGGTTTTTATGAAATTGAGGAATATTCCCACTATTCCTGCCCTGAAGAGTTTTAATCAGGAAAGGATGGTATATTTTGTCAAATGCTTTTTCTGAATCAATTGAGTGGATCATAAGGTTCTTGTCTTTTCTTTTATTAATGTGTTCTATCCCATTGATTGATTTGCAAATGTTGAAGCACACTTGGAAGCCCAGGAATAAATCCCACCTGATTGTGATGGATAATACTTTTAAGGTAATGTTGGATCCTCTTGGTTAGGATCTTGTTGAGAATTTTGGTATCCATATTCATCAGGAATATTTTCTGAAATTCTTCTTTTTGATGGGGTCTTTGCTTGGTTTTGGGATCAGGTAATGCTGGCCTCATAGAACAAGTTTGGAAGTTTTCCTTCTGTTTGTATTTTTTAAAACAGCTTCAGGAGAATAGGTATTATTTAGAATTTAATACTAAATGTAAACTCTTTTTCAATGATTATTAACAATCTGCTGTCTACTGTAAACACATGGCAGAAATTTAATTTTCTAATTACTTGGGTTTTATTATGGAACCATTCCATTATACTGTCAAAGTCATATACTTTGACTGTTTTTCAGAAGGTTATAAGTAATTTGACATTAGCTAGAAATATTCATCTCAGGATAAAACTTTATATTCAAAGTCTCATCTAGCAAACTTTTTACTCACACAGATTAAAAAAATGAAAATTGTTAACATGTGTCTTGCATCCATTCTTATGTAAACCTTAAAAATAAAATAATCATTAAATAATCAAAATTGGAAAATAAGTTTAAGATTACAGCACCAGTTTACGGGGGGGAGAGGAAGTAGGGAGAGGGTGGTGGTGTTATGGACATTGAGGAAGGTATGTGCTATGGTGAGTGCTGTGAAGTGAGTAAAAACCTGGCAATTCACAGACCTGTACTCTTGGGGCTAATAATACATTATATGTTAATAAAAAAATTTAAAAAATTATAGTACCATTGTCTTACATGTAGTAAAATTTAAAGAGATATTTTGATAGTTTGCTATTTCTTCCATTGTCACTGAAATAAATTTGAGTAATATTTTTCTGAACTTTTTATTCATTTACCCAAGTTTGACTATATAAAATCATTCAGCATAATTAGGAATATATCTGAATGGTGGTATTATACATCACTAATAAATATATGCTATAGTCACATATGGGAACAAATTTATGTATATTTACTGCTTTAAAAAATTCATGGCCTGTCATACAAGAAATATTCTTTAAAAGAATTTAAATATTTTCAGAATTTACTAATACCCAGTCAGACTCCAAGGTTTACTGCCTAAATGTTACTATCTCTAGAAAACTGTTTACTCAAATATTTTTCTTTTGTTTTTCTTTTTTCAAATATTTTTCTATGGTGGAATGTTTTTCCTTTTCTTTCTTTTTTTTCTTTTCTTTTGCTTTCATGGAAGAAAAAAATATATAGCTAAATAAGCTTAAATAATAATATTTTAATAATTAAACCATATACACAAAGTGTATATAATATATATATATATATATATATATATTATATACACTAATATAATATGTATATTAGCTATTTTTAACTTCTCCCTGCGGTGTGTAAGGAATGTTTGATACAGCAAGTAGTGTCAAATCTAAATTAAATACAAGTAAATGACAATTACATTGTGCAATGTGAAGTCTTTCTTCATTCTCTCTGCTCAGTACTGTGTTCAATGATCCAGGTCAAACTTTTTCTTTGCCTTGAGGTCAGGAAACTTTTATATTTGTAATTATATCTTCAGTCATATAAATATGCTTGTAAACAGTGCCAAAAGTCACCAGCCATTGAGGTTCTTCTCATTTTCTCCATCATATTTGACACCTCTCATGTGATCCTTATTCATGACAATCAAATGAAGTAAGTAGTGTTGTCTTAATGACTAATTTTTTTTAATAATTTTTTATTTTTTATAAACATATATTTTTATCCCCAGGGGTACAGGTCTGTGAATCACCAGGTTTACACACTTCACAGCACTCACCAAAGCATATACCCTCCCCAATGACCATAATCCCACCGCCTTCTTCCAAACCCCCTCCCCCCAGCAACCCTCAGTTTGTTTTGTGAGATTAAGAGTCACTTATGGTTTGTCTCCCTCCCAATCCCATCTTGTTTCATTGATTCTTCTCCTACCCACTTAAGCCCCCATGTTGCATCACCACTTCCTCATATCAGGGAGATCATATGATAGTTGTCTTTCTCTGCTTGACTTATTTCGCTAAGCATGATACGCTCTAGTTCCATCCATGTTGTCACAAATGGCAAGATTTCATTAATTTTGATGGCTGCATAGCATTCCATTGTGTATATATACCACATCTTCTTGATCCATTCATCTGTTGATGGACATCTAGGTTCTTCCCATAGTTTGGCTATTGTGGACATTGCTGCTATAAACATTCGGGTGCACGTGCCCCTTTGGATCACTACGTTTGTATCTTTAGGGTAAATACCCAAAGGTGCAATTGCTGGGTCATAGGGCAGTTGTATTTTCAACATTTTGAGGAACCTCCATGCTGTTTTCCAGAGTGGCTGCACCAGCTTGCATTCCCACCAACAGTGTAGGAGGGTTCCCCTTTCTCCGCATCCTCGCCAGCATCTGTCATTTCCTGACTTGTTGATTTTAGCCATTCTGACTGGTGTGAGGTGATATCTCATTGTGGTTTTGATTTGTATTTCCCTGATGCCGAGTGATATGGAGCACTTTTTCATGTGTCTGTTCGCCATCTGGATGTCTTCTTTGCAGAAATGTCTGTTCATGTCCTCTGCCCATTTCTTGATTGGATTATTTGTTCTTTGGGTGTTGAGTTTGCTAAGTTCTTTATAGATTCTGGACACTAGTCCTTTATCTGATATGTCGTTTGCAAATATCTTCTCCCATTCTGTCAGTTGTCTTTTGATTTTGTTAACTGTTTCCTTTGCTGTGCAAAAGCTTTTGATCTTGATGAAATCCCAATAGTTCATTTTTGCCCTTGCTTCCCTTGCCTTTGGCATTGTTCCTAGGAAGATGTTGCTGCAGCTGAGGTCGAAGAGGTTGCTGCCTGTGTTCTCCTCAAAGATTTTGATGGATTCCTTTCGCACATTGAGGTCCTTAATCCATTTTGAGTCTATTTTTGTGTGTGGTGTAAGGAAATGGTCCAATTTCATTTTTCTGCATGTGGCTGTCCAATTTTCCCAGCACCATTTATTGAAGAGGATGTCTTTTTTCCATTGGACATCCTTTCCTGCTTTGTCGAAGATTAGTTGACTGTAGAGTTGAGGGTCTATTTCTGGGCTCTCTATTCTGTTCCATTGATCTATGTGTCTGTTTTTGTGCCAGTACCATGCTGTCTTGATGATGACAGCTTTGTAATAGAGCTTGAAGTCCGGAATTGTGATGCCACCAACGTTGGCTTTCTTTTTCAATATCCCTTTGGCTATTCGAGGTCTTTTCTGGTTCCATATAAATTTTAGAATTATTTGTTCCATTTCTTTGAAAAAGATGGATGGTACTTTGATAGGAATTGCATTAAAGGTGTAGATTGCTTTAGGTAGCATAGACATTTTCACAATATTTATTCTTCCAATCCAGGAGCATGGAACATTTTTCCATTTCTTTGTGTCTTCCTCAATTTCTTTCATGAGTACTTTATAGTTTTCTGAGTATAGATTCTGTGCCTCTTTGGTTAGGTTTATTCCTAGGTATCTTATGGTTTTGGGTGCAATTGTAAATGGGATTGACTCCTTAATTTCTCTTTCTTCTGTCTTGCTGTTGGTGTAGAGAAATGCAACTGATTTCTGTGCATTGATTTTATATCCTGACACTTTACTGAATTCCTGTATAAGTTCTAGCAGTTTTGGAGTGGAGTCTTTTGGGTTTTGCACATATAGTATCATATCATCTGCGAAGAGTGATAATTTGACTTCTTCTTTGCCAATTTGGATGCCTTTAATTTTCTTTTGTTGTCTGATTGCTGAGGCTAGGACCTCTAGTACTATGTTGAACAGCAGTGGTGATAATGGACATCCCTGCCATGTTCCTGACCTTAGCGGAAAAGCTTTCAGTTTTTCTCCATTGAGAATGATATTTGCGGTGGGTTTTTCATAGATGGCTTTGATGATATTGAGGTATGTGCCCTCTATCCCTACACTTTGTAGAGTTTTGATCAGGAAAGGATTCTGTACTATGTCAAATGCTTTTTCAGCATCTACTGAGAGTATCATATGGTTCTTGTTCTTTCTTTTATTGATGTGTTGTATCACATTGATTGATTTGCGGATGTTGAACCAAACTTGCAGCCCTGGAATAAATCCCACTTGGTCGTGGTGAATAATCCTTTTAATGTACTGTTGAATCCTATTGGCTAGTATTTTGTTGAGTATTTTCGCATCTCTGTTCATCAAGGATATTGGTCTATAGCTCTTTTTTTTGGTGGGATCCTTGTCTGGTTTTGGGATCAAGGTGATGCTGGCCTCATAAAATGAGTTTGGAAGTTTTCCTTCCATTTCTATTTTTTGGAACAGTTTCAGGAGAATAGGAATTAGTTCTTCTTTAAATGTTTGGTAGAATTCCCCCGGGAAGCCGTCTGGCCCTGGGCTATTGTTTGTTTGGAGATTTTTTAATGACTGTTTCAATCTCCTTACTGGTTATGGGTCTGTTCAGGCTTTCTATTTCTTCCTGGTTCAGTTGTGGTAGTTTATATGTTTCTAGGAATGCATCCATTTCTTCCAGATTGTCAAATTTATTGCCGTAGAGTTGCTCATAGTATGTTTTTATAATAGTTTGTATTTCTTTGGTGTTAGTTGTGATCTCTCCCCTTTCATTCATGATTTTATTTATTTGAGTCCTTTCTCTTTTCTTTTTGATAAGTCGGGCCAGGGGGTTCTCAATTTTATTAATTCTTTCAAAGAACCAGCTCCTAGTTTCGTTGATTTGTTCTATTGTTTTTTTGGTTTCTATTTCATTGATTTCTGCTCTGATCTTTATGATTTCTCTTCTCCTGCTGGGCTTAGGGTTTCTTTCTTGTTCTTTCTCCAGCTCCTTTAGGTGTAGGGTTAGGTTGTGTACCTGAGACCTTTCTTGTTTCTTGAGAAAGGCTTGTACTGCTATATATTTTCCTCTCAGGACTGCCTTTGTTGTGTCCCACAGTATTGAACCGTTGTATTTTCATTATCATTTGTTTCCATGATTTTTTTTCAATTCTTCTTTAATTTCCCGGTTGACCCATTCATTCTTTAGAAGGATGCTGTTTAGCCTCCATGCATTTGGGTTCTTTCCAAACTTCCTCTTGTGGTTGAGTTCTAGTTTCAGAGCATTGTGGTCTAAAAATATGCAGGGAATGATCCCAATCTTTTGATACCGATTGAGTCCTGATTTTGGACCGAGGATGTGATCTATTCTGGAGAATGTTCCATGTGCACTAGAGAAGAATGTGTATTCTGTTGCTTTGGGATGAAATGTTCTGAATATATCTGTGATGTCCATCTGGTCCAGTGTGTCGTTTAAGGCCTTTATTTCCTTGCTGATCTTTTGCTTGGATGATCTGTCCATTTCAGTGAGGGGAGTTTAAAGTCCCCTACTATTATTGTATTATTGTTGATGTGTTTCTTTGATTTTGTTATTAATTGGTATTAACCAATTTGGCTGCTCCCACGTTGGGGGCATAGATATTTAAAATTGTTAAATCTTCTTGTTGGACAGACCCTTTGAGTATGATATAGTGTCCTTCCTCATCTCTTATTATAGTCTTTGGCTTAAAATCTAATTGATCTGATATAAGGATTGCCACTCCTGCTTTCTTCTGATGTCCATTAGCATGGTAAATTATTTTCCACCCCCTCACTTTAAATCTGGAGGTGTCTTCAGGCTTAAAATGAGTTTCTTGGAGGCAACATATAGATGGATTTTGTTTTTTTATCCATTCTGATACCCTGTGTCTTTTGACAGGGGCATTTAGCCCATTAACATTCAGGGTAACTATTGAGAGATATGAATTTAGTGCCATTGTATTGCCTGTAAGGTGACTGTTACTGTATATGGTCTCTGTTCCTTTCTGATCTACCACTTGTAGGCTCTCTCTTTGCTTAGAGGACCCCTTTCAATATTCCTGTAGAGCTGGTTTGGTGTTTGCAAATTCTTTCAGTTTTTGTTTGTCCTGGAAGCTTTTAATCTCTCCTTCTATTTTCAATGATAGCCTAGCTGGATATAGTATTCTTGGCTGCATGTTTTTCTCATTTAGTTCTCTGAAAATATCATGCCAGCTCTTTCTGGCCTGCCAGGTCTCTGTGGATAAGTCAGCTGCCAATCTAATATTTTTACCATTGTATGTTACAGACTTCTTTTCCCGGGCTGCTTTCAGGATTTTCTCTTTGTCACTGAAACTTGTAAATTTTTACTATTAGGTGGCGGGGTGTGGGCCTATTCTTATTGATTTTGAGGGGCGTTCTCTGAACCTCCTGAATTTTGATGCTCGTTCCCTTTGCCATATTGGGGAAATTCTCCCCAATAATTCTCTCCAGTATACCTTCTGCTCCCCTCTCTCTTTCTTCTTCTTCTGGAATCCCAATTATTCTAATATTTTTTCGTCTTATGGTGTCACTTATCTTTGAATTCTTCCCTCGTGGTCCAGTAGCTGTTTGTCCCTCTTTTGCTCAGCTTCTTTATTCTCTGTCATTTGGTCTTCTATATCACTAATTCTTTCTTCTGCCTCATTGATCCTAGCAGTCAGAGCCTCCATTTTTTATTGCACCTCATTAATAGCTTTTTGATTTCAACTTGGTTAGATTTTAGTTCTTTTATTTCTCCAGAAAGGGCTTTATATATCTCGAGAGGGTTTCTCTAATATCTTCCATGTCTTTTTCGAGCCCGGCTAGAACCTTGAGAATTGTCATTCTGAACTCTAGATCTGACATATTACCAATGTCTGTATTGATTAGGTCCCTAGCCTTCGGTACTGCCTCTTGTTATTTTTTTTCTGTTGAATTTTTTATGTCTTGTCATTTTGTCCAGATTAGAGTATATGAAGGAGCAAGTAAAATACTAAAATTGTGGCAACAACCCCAGGAAAATATGCTCTAACCAAATTAGAAGAGATCCCAAATCGTGAGGGGGGCGAAAGGGGATAAAAAGAGGTTCAAAAAGGAAGAAAGAAAAAAAGAAAAAAAAGAAAAGAAAAGAATTAAAAAAAAACAAATAAGAAAAATATAAAAAAGAAAAAATATATATATTAGATAAACTAGTTAAAAAACGTTAAAAAAGAAAAAGGTAAAAGTTAAAAAAAAATTTAACCAGAAGGCGAGAGAAAAAACAAAAAATGAAAAAGAAAAAAATTAAATTAACTGCAAGACTAAAAAAAATCACAGGGAAAAAGCCATGAGTTCCGTGTTTTGCTTTCTCCTCCTCTGGTATTCTGCTGCTCTCCTTGGTATTGAAACCGCACTCCTTGGTAGGTGAACTTGGTCTCGGCTGGATTTCTTGTTGATCTTCTGGGGGAGGGGCCTGTTGTAGTGATTCTCAAGTGTCTTTGCCCCAGGCGGAATTGCACCACCCTTATCAGGGACCGGGGTTAGTAATCCTCTCGGGTTTGCTTTCAGGAGCTTTTGTTCCCTGAGCGCTTTCCATAGATTTCCGGAGGACGGGAATACAATGGCGGCCTCCTGGTCTCCGGCCCGGAGGAGCCGAGAGCCCAGGGCATCACTCCTCAGTGCGCCCTCAGAGAACAGCGCCCAGTTACTCCCGACTGCCTGACCTCCGGCCGCGCTCCGAGCTCACTTAGTCTGCGACCAGTTCAAGGTATCACCGAGCTGTGAGCTTATTGTCAGCTCTGTCTCTGTAGCCAGTTTTCCCGTTCTGATACCCGCAAGCTCTGCGACACTCAGACACCCCCGAACCTTCTGTAACCCTGCGGGACCTGAGGCCACGCTGACCCCACGTGGGCTTCGCCCCGGTTTAGCCTCTGGAGTGATATCCCTCAGCGGAACAGACTTTTAAAAGTCCTGATTTTGTGCGTGGTTGCTCCGCCGCTTGCCGGGAGCCGGCCCCTCCCCCCGGGGTCTATCTTCCCCTCGCTTTGGATTCACTTCTCCGCCGGTCCTACCTTTCAGAAAGTGGTTGTTTTTCTGTTTCCAGAATTGCTGTTCTCTTCTCTTCGATCTGCTGATGGATTTTCAGGTGTTTGCAATCTTTAGATAAGCTATCTAGCTGATCTCTGGCTAGCTGAAATAGTCTCAACCTGCTACTTCTCCGCCATCTTGACTCCTCCCCCCGACTATTTTTTTTTAAATACTGGAACTCAGATGTGAAGTGACTTATCCATGTTTACACAGTCATTAGGAGGCTGACTCAGAATTCAAACTTTAGTCTGTCTTAAAGTTTATCCTGCTCACTAAGACATTTTAGTTATCTTTGAACTGTAGGCCTTGACAATAGTCTTTGAATTATTTAAAATATTGTACACATGTTGCTGGAACAAAGGCACAACAAACATTCTTCTTAAATGGTTGCATTAATAAAATCCTATTAGTTCTTTGACTAGCCCTCTTTTACGTCAATGAATTTCATCCACAATTTTTCATTAATTACTTTCAAAGTATACCCATCAAAACAAAACAAAACAAAAATTAATCTCTCTAGGCCCAGACAAAATGGTTTACCAGGATAGCTCCACATTGTGTGAAAGTTCCCACTCTTAGCAGCTATAATGCAGGTCCCAGTGCAGAAAGATAAACAATGCCTAGATTTTATCATCAAGTATCAGACAATAATGCCATGTAGTTTTGTTGGTATACTCTAATATAACAATAAAAATATGTACTTTGGAGAATTAGATGAATAATTATCTCATTCAAAAATTAAGATAAAAATATCAAAATAGACATTGTTTTGGAAATGGTAAGACTAGACCATAAAATACCTAGCATTCCTTCTCAGCTCTGGCTAGATAACTGTGGAAAATTCACTATTGATGCCCACGTCTCAGTTTTCTTATCTATAAAATGAGAATCTTGAACTAAACCATTCTTTTCCAAACTTGTCTGATCATAAGAACCACTTGGGGTCATGGTTACATAAATAGCCTGGAATACCAATAGAATAAAAATCTTTGAGGAATGGGTTTAGGATTGTGTACCTAAATGAATATCCCTGTTGCCACTGATGATGGGACAAGTTTCAGAAACACAAAATTGAAATGTTTCTAGTGTTGGTTATAGTTACGAAGATCTATCATTCAATATTTCTGTGACAAGCTTTTATGTGGAAAAATTGAGAGTAGATAAACCAAATGATTGATCATTGCCAATATTTGTGCTTAATTTAGACTTTTTTCCAGTTTATAAATTATTCTCTTGAGGAAAATAAAATATAGCTTCATACATATTCTGTTGTTACTGGGGCACTAAATGAGAACAGCATGAAGAATGAAATCTTGAGTAAAATAAAGTTGCATGTGTGAAACATGAAATCCTTTCTATGTTTAATGTCTTCAGTTATTCTGAAGGTAACGTTTGTTCAATAAGGATGCTTCACTTTTAGCCTATGAGGAAACTGAATAAGCTGAGATGGACCTGCATTTTTATATCTTAATAATAGATTAAAGTGAATTTTTTACTAGTTCTCATTCAGTTTGATTCAAGGGAAGCACAGAGGGAAAAGATTAATAAAATCCATGCTGAATCTCCTTCTCTTTCCTATAAAGAAAATATCTTCTATTTCTTATAAGGAAAATATGAAGATGCATTTAAATAACTGATATCAAATTAGCAGTTTGTTTTTCCTTTTAACTCACTGAATAATTTCTTAATAATTAATGTTTTAAGGATTAAAATGTTACCTCAATATTGTGCCTACAATCTGGACAGTATCAACTTCAGAGCAATACTGAGTGGACTCTGAGATACAGAAAAATTATTTCAGATGTTAACACTGAAAGTCAAATAAGGTGGTTTAAGTGGCTTTTGAAAAAAAGAACAGTCTGAGAATTGTTTGCCAATTTTTCCCTTAGTAGAGCAACTAAAATCATAGAAAGAGAGTGTTGATATGGAAATGAAAAATTTGCATGAGATTTAACCTCCATAGTAAAATCAAAAGAGAACTTATTTTTAAAAATTCCTTCTCTATAAATTGGACCTGTCCAATTCTTCATGGTATTAAAAATATATAGTATTTATATAAATAAATATAATATATATATAAAAGTATATATATATATATAAGTATATATATATATATACACACACACACACACACAAGAGATTTAGTAAACAAATTGCCTTCCAAAAAACTGAAAATTTTTATACATCACTTTATCTTTAAGGCAAAATATTTTTTAAATATTAAAAAAAATATATCACCCCAGATGGATTAATTTAAGCCAAAATTCTGAGAAACAGTCAGTTGCATAACTAGGAACTCTGAGACTTAGATAAAATTTTGTAAGGATATTTTTTTTTCTGTCTCTCTCTCTCTTTTTAAGATTGTATTTATTTATTTGAGAGACAGAGTGAGCAAGAGAGAGAGCACAAGCAGGGACAGAGAGAGAAAGAAGTAGGCTCCCCTGTTGAGCAGCAAGCCCTATAGGACACAGCTGAATCCCAGGACCCTGGAATCATGACCTGAGCCAAAGGCAGATGCTTTGATGAACTGAGCCACCCAGGTTTCCCAAAATTTTGTAAGGATGTTAAAAAGAGAGAAAAATGTCCACATAAAGAAAGATAAAACAAAAAAGTTTATATATGTAATAATAACAGCAAGTCTGAAGAAAACTTTGTTTATGGCACAGTAGGTTTAAGTATAAAAAAGACAGAGGGAAAGTAACTTTATTCTACTCCTATTTCTATTTTCTTGTCTACCAGAAAATGAATGATCTTTCACTTTGAAAGTATGGTCTTGCAATGTTTAACAGAGATGATACTCCAGAAATTAAGAAAATAGTAAAAGAACCCTTAGATATTTTATATTGATTCAAATGTCCTCATCTAGAAAAATCACATCACAGTATATGTAAAGAAAGTATAAAAGTTCTTTTGAAAGCTTTTCAGTGATTTTTGAAAAATCTTGGCAAAGAAGTGAGTGCAGAAAAATAAGACAGTTTCAGACAGTAGACACTGACTTTACTTTAAAAGGGGGAAAGAACTTATTTCTAGAAATCATAGTTTGATGAATTAAATACTGATCCCTGGAAAAATTATTGAATAAATTACTTAATAGATTGTTTGTGAATATATAAAAAACAAAATGGTAAGAAGTAGGAATCAGTCTGGATATACTAAGCTATGCTGGGATGTTATAAGAGAAGAATGTTGTAGACATAATGCGAATGTTTCTTATTCCAAAATATTTAACATCATCTGGCATATTTCTGGAAAGGGAAGATTAGCATGGGTTGTTCTGCTAAACAGCAAACTGTAACAATTAAAAGAATATCAATTAGCCAACAAATTTTTATGGGATGCTGTCCCAAAGGCTAATACTGTGGCATAAGACAACATTCTGGCCCTCTAAATATGTATATTCTAATAGAAAAGATTCTAGTTGTATGTTACTGGACACTGTATGTAAATGGGCTTATTTAACACTGTCCACTAACTTGGAAAAACCCACAAGATATGGAGGTATCATTGATTATGAAATAATAATTAAAGTTTTGAATGATGTAATCCACTAAAATGTCCATAAACAGAGTGTGCACCTTGTATCATACATTCTTTATATTCCTTCCATTGACAGAGGTGATTGCATCATGAACTAGAGACATTATTGTTAAATGCCCCTTTTCTTCTTCCACAGGCACCTTGAATCTGAACAAGCTTAGTGAAAGCTTTGACTAATAGAATAATGTCAGATGTGATACTGTGCCAACTTCCAGACATAGGCCTTGATATACTGGCAGCTGTTTTTTTCTGAATACTGACTCATGGAAGGCGGCTGCAATGCCATGTGTAAGATCAAGTAAGCCTATGGAGAGGCCCATGTGAAGAGGGACAACAGCTCCTGCTGGGCTCCCAGCCAATAGCCAGCACGAAATGTCAGTCATGTGAGTAAGCCTTCTTGGAGGTGGATTTTTCAGATACAGTTGAACTGTCTATCCCAGACAATTGCAAGGCACAGAAACAAGGTTTCCCACTGGAAGAAGTATGCATATTTATGACAAAAGCAAAGGGCTGGTATTATTTTATCATGTTCTTAGAGTCCCTTGTGACTCTCTCTTTTTAAATATTTTATTTATTTATTTGGCAGAGAGAGAGAGAGAGACCATGAGCAAAGGGGAAGAGGTAGGGAAAAGGGAGAAGGGGGCTCCTTGCTGAGCTGAAGTCAGATGCTTAACCAACTGAGCCACCCAGTTGTCCCACCCCCTCACACACACACACACACAGGATAAAAAAAATCCAATTGTTTGTATGTCCATATATATATATATATATATATATATATATACACACATACACACACATACACAAATATATGAATAAATAAATAAAAACAAATAAATAACTCCATCAAGTATTATAATTGACTGTCACTTCTATATGAGCCAGCACTATACAGATTCACTAATAGATGCCTTTATTCAAATACAGTCATCCTTACTATATCAAACCATTGACAAATTCTATTGATTTTACCTCTAAATGTCTTTTGGATACTGTTTCTTCATCTCCATTAATGCCACCAATGTCACTAATATATTTTCCTCCTCGCTTGTTTCTTCACATCCATTCTTACCTTCCTCAAATCACTCCTCATACTGAAGTGAGAATGAACTGTCAAAAATGTAAATCTGAGTAATTTATTTCTCTGTTTGCCATCCTTTAATCAATATTGCTATTGAAATAAAGACCCACTGGTTTTTATCCTAATCTTTATCAACAAATTCAATTCCCACTGACCCCTTCATTCTTTTTCATTCTTTTTATTCCCCTCAACCTTTCTTTCCTTTTCTAGAATGTGTTCTGTTCCTTCCTACCTCCATACCTCTGTTTCCCTAGCCTGGAATGACTGGTAGTCTCTTACTGTCTTTCAGATCTCTGATCAAATGCCACTCCTCGCATAAATGTTCTCTGCTCTCTCGTCCCAGGTCTCATATTTCCCTTCTCCCACCATACACACTCCACACCTCTCATAGCATTATACCTTTATCCTCTGAAACATATGACTCATTTACAAGTTATAATTAGGTAATAGCTAACTTTTAATTAGCTATCTCTACCAATAGAAGCAATCATCACAGGGGCAGGGATTATTCCTGTTGCCTCTTAAACATCTTACAATGTGTCTTATGTGGAACATGTTCTTAGTAAATATGTGTTAAATACATCAACAATTAATTTATTTTTGGGAGTTGAAAGCTTTTTTGTCCTCATATGGAAAAGCATCAGATATTCATCCTTGTAACTACAGAGTTTGGCCAACTAGATACCTAGTGAATGTTTGTTCATTTGAACTAAACAAATAGATATTTTTTTGTTTCTATACTGGAAAGTTAAAATATGAAGTTCTTTTAACAATTATGACATCAAAGAGGTGTGACAAACTGAGACAAATCCAATGGAAAACAGTCATAAAGATTAGAGGCTCTGGAGACCAAGTCACATGAGAAAGGTCTGAAGGAAATAAAATGTTTGGTCCAGAAAAGAGACAACTCTAGTTGTGACAAATATATATTACATAGTTGCTAAAATTATACAGTTACATAAAATGACTCCAATGGGAAAAGCTAATGCCAGTATGTGGAATTTACCATGTTGCAAATTTCGACCAATTCCTTCACTAACTATTTATTAAACAGTTACAATGTGCTTTGCATTATGTTAGGCAAGAGTATATTGTGATGGGCCAATGAGGAGAACAAATAAAAAGCAATAAAAAATTAAAAATGAGCAAATATTATAAAACAGACAAATAATTATCTTGAAAGAGAATATAAGAGAAGAGACCACACATCAGGTGGTTTAATAAAAAAGAAAGCTTCTTTAAAGAGAGAATTTTTGTTAGTAAGAATGCAAACTAGTGTGGCCACTCTGGAAAGCAATATAGAGATTCCTCAAGAAGTTAAAAATAGTACTATAATCAACAATAACCAAATTATGGAAAGAGCCCAAATGTCCATTGTTTGATGAATGGATAAAGAAGGTGTTGTGTATATATACAATGGAATGTTACTCAACCATCAAAAAGAATGAAATCTTGCCATTTGCAACAATGTGGGTGGAACTAGAGTGTATTATGCTAAGTGAAATACAGTCAGAGGAAGACAAATACTATATGTTTTCACTCATTTGTGGAATTTAAGAAACAAAACAGATGAATATAGGAGAAGTGAAAAACAAGAGAGAGGGAACTCTTAAGAGAATCTTAACTATAGAGAACAAACTGAGGGTTGACGGAGGGGAGGTAGGCAGGAAATGGGCCAAATGTGTGATGGATATGAAGGAAGGTACTTGTGTTGATTACCGAGTATTATATGTAAGTGATGAATCACTAAATTCTACTACTGAAACCAATATTACACTTTATGTTAACAAACTAGAATTTAAATAAAAATTTGGAAAAGAAAAAGAATTTTCAAAAAGAAATCTGAAGGATGAGACAAGTATAGCCAATGAATGTCATCCCAACAGCAAGAGAAAGAAAGATCATTCCTTATATAGGAAAGCTATATATAGTGGGGGGGGGGAATGGTGTCTTTTAGGCACAGAAAAAGGTTAATACAACTTGAGCATCATAAGTAAGCAGTAGGGTGGCTCAGGATGAAAGGGAAACAAGCATCAGATGATGCAAGGCACTGTGGGCCATGATTAAGGGGTTGGATTTATTATATGTGCCACTAGTAATAGGGTTAAAAAAATGAAACAAAAAGATTTTCAACATTTTTTTGAAAGGACCTAATTTTTTTTCCCTTTGACCAAAATTGATTGGGAGTAAATTAAAAAAGAATATTTAACACCAAGTGGGAGGTTATTACATGAGGCTAGGGAAAAGCTACATGCTTTGGAGAGAAAGATGGCAGTGAAAAGGAAAGGAATGTTAGAATTGAAATGTATATGTTTGAAGTGGGTTAAAGGTTTAGTATCTTTCCTCCCCAAATTCATATGTTGACTCTCTACCTTTAGTATAATAGAATGTGATTGTCTTTGGAGATAAAATCTTTAAAAAGGTAATTGAATTAAAATGAGGTGTGGGCCCCCATTCAATCAGACTGGTGTCCTTATAAAAAAAAAGAGAGAGAGAGAGAGAGAGATTGGGATATGCAGAGACACCAGAGGTATAGCGACATAGTGGGACCACCATGAGAAGAAACAGCAAGAGCATGGCCATTTGCAAGCCATGAAGAGATCTCAGAGAAAATCCACTATGCTGTCACATTGACCTTGGATTGTAGTCTCCACAACTGTGAGAAAATAAATGGCTGTTGTTTAAGCCATCCAGGTTGTGATATTTTGTTATGGCAGTCCTAGCAAACTAATAAAACATGGAACAGGTAGCATTCATCAAGGGATTGAATGTGAGAGTGATAGAAAAAGAGGCAGAAAGCAAAATTCCCATGTTTATAGGATGAATAATTGGGTGGGATAGTGGTATTATTTCCTGTGATGGGAAGATGGAGGGAGAACACATCTTTTTGGAGTAATCAGTTTTGTTTTGATTACCTTAAATCTGAAATGACTGTGAGACTGAGAGATATGAGACTGTGAGATATCAATCAGATAACTGACTACCTAAAAAATATAGCGCTCAGAAGAGTTTTTCTAGCTAAAGAAATACATGTATGTGACTATGTGTTTGTATGTAACAGTGTATGTGCATATATTCTTTTTTTATTTTATTTATTTATATATTTATATTTTAATTCCAGGATACTAAACATAGATTATTATATTAATTTCAGGTGTACAATGTAGTGATTCAGTAATTCTCTACATTACTCAGTGTTCATCATGATAAGTGTACTCTTTAACCCCATCACCTATTTCACCTTCTCCTCACCTATCTCAGCTCTGGTAACCACCAATTTGTTCTCTAGAGTTGAGTCTGGTTTTTTTTTTGGTTTGTTTCTTTTTTTCTTTGTTCATTTGTTTTGTTTCTTAAATTTCACATGTAAATGAGATTATATGGTATTTATCTTTCTCTGACTGACTCATTTCACTTAGCCCACTCTCTAGATCCATTCATGTTGTTGCAAATGACAAGATTTCATCCTTTTTATGGCTGAGTAATATTCCATCTCCAGAGAAGACATATAGATGGCCAACAGACACATGAAAAGATGCTCAATATCACTCATCATTAGGGATATGCAAATCAAAACTATAATGAGATACATCACCTCACACCTGTCAGACTGGCTAAAATAAAAAACAAGAAACAATGGGTGTTGGCAAGGATATGGAGAAAAAGAAACCTTTATGCATTGTTGTTAACAAAGCTAACTGGTACATCTATTGTGGAAAACATGATGGAGGATCTTCAGAAAATGAAAACTAGAATTAGTGTATGATCCACTAATTCTACTACTGGGTATTTACCCAAAGAATATGAAAACACTAATTCCAAGAAGATATATTCACCCCTATGTTTATTTTATTGCATCATTATTTACAATAGCTGCTTTATGGAAGCAACCCAAGTGTCCATGGATAAGTGAATGGATAAAAAAGAAAAGGTGTATGTATACAATGGAATATTACTCAGCTGTATATACTTTCTTACAGTACCATTTGGTATTAAAGGATGTATTAGATCACTAAGGGAGAGATGGTAGAGAAATGAGGGAATTAGATTTAACAGTTATCCCTAAGGAACTGGCATTTTATGGTCAAAAACAAAAAGTGACTGCAAAGTCAGTGAGGTCTAGAAGGGTATGGTAAAACTGGAATCAAGATGGAAAGAAGTGGTATAGGAAGAAAAATAGTGTTAAAAGTCAGAGTAAATGAAAAAAGAAATTTACCTATGAACTTGGCAACATGAAGGCCTTTAGTCACCTTGGCCAGAACTTTTTCAGTCTAACAGTGAGGCTGGAAGCCAATTAGAAGGAATTGAGAAATGAGAAAGAAGTGAGGAAATGAAGTAGTTGTGATAGACTTCTTTTTAAAGATTAGTTATGAAGGGGAAATAAGAAATAAGGATTGTTAATTAAAAATTGTTACAGAATGGCCATATTGCTTTAAAATATCTGCATACTGATATAAATGATCCAGGAGAGAGGGAAAGATTTTTGGTTGTGTGAGAAACAATAGAAATCTAAGATACCTATGGAGGGCATAGCTTTTGAGATAAGAGCAATATCTCTGTAGAGACTATAAGAAAGGAGAAAACAGGCAAAGACATAGGTTTAATGATTTTATTATGTAAGATGAGGGAGTTCCCATATGATCACATCTGTTTTATAAGTGAAGAATAAAGAAAGTTATCAGAATTGAAGAGTCGAAGGGAAGATTTAAGATTTAATAATCAAGGAAAAGTTACAAAATATTCATTGGGTATAATAGGAGAGTGAGCTCATAAGTGAAAGTTACAAGTGACAGCCTTTGTGGTGAGGCCATATTAACCTGGTGATTATGAATACATTGAGACATCAGGTTGCCTAAGGGTCTGAATTTCTTCACCAGTGTTGTTCTTCATGGGTGTGGCTCAGAGTCAGTGGTTGAGTACAGTACAGTATGCGCAGTGATTCAGCCATGGAAATGTAACAGAAAGTTGAAAGTTATAAGTAAATTATTATAATAATTGGCTGAAATCCACAGAATATGCATTAGTTACCTATGGTTATATAAAACGTTATCCCCAAACTTAGCAATTGGAAACAATAAACATTTGATATCATATAGTGTCTGCAGATCAGGAAACTAGGAGCTGCTTAGCTGAGTGGTTCTCATTCAAAGGCTTTCATGAGGCTACTACCAAGATATTGTCCAGGACATCTCACAATCTCACTGGGGAAACTTTCACTTCCAAGTTCACGCACATAGCTATAGACAGGCTTGGAAGATAAGCTTCTAATCTAAGTCACTTGTGGTTCTCCATAGGGCTTTCTCACAACAGGGCAAGGGGCTTAACCTCAGATGAGTGCTATAAGGAAGAGTGAAAGAGCTCCCAAGATGGAAGACAGTCATTTTATATCCTAAACATGGAAGCGACATCCTATCACTGCTGCCTGCTCAGTAGAAGCTAGTATCTAAAGCTAGCTTACTCTCAAGTGGAGATGATTATACAAAGGCATGAATAACAAGAAGTAGGGATTATTGAGGGACATGTTAAGAGGCTGCCTATCACAGAGGATAAGGAGGAAAGAAAAGACAGGAGAAGAAAATAGTGGGAATGGATTAAAGATCTGAATTTTCTGGAAAACTTGACTCCATGTGGTCATTGACCAGGTGAGTTTACAAAAGTAGGAGACAATAGGTATAGAATTGGAAAATTAAATTTGAAATATTGGAGGTGGTGCAGTCATTGGTTATGACCTCTTTAGTTTAAGACCACAGGAAAATGTGGTTGAGTTGGTATGAAGGAAATACAGAAATTGATCTGAAAAGATAGACATATGCCATATAAGCCGTCTACATGGATGCTGAAAACATGAGAAGACTGGAAGCTGGATGGAGAGAAAAACTGAGTGGCTAAAAGATTGCATGAATAAAAAGCAAAATTTGTAAGTCAGTAAGAAGAGAGCAAAAAGGAAGAGGTGAGGCTACCAAAGGAAAATTATATAACCTCCAAGAAAAAGGGATATAAAAGTGAGATAAGAAGTAAATATTCAAAACCAGTAATAAACAACAAAGAAACCCCATCTACCCATAAACCCAGTTAATCAGAATATGGGAGAAACATGCATGTTCCACTTGACATGGTTGCAAGAGAATGCCATGTCCTCACAAAATAACAGGCTTTAGTCAGCAGAAGATATAGAGAGAACATTCTGCATAAAGGTGTGTTGGGATAAAAGAGAAAAGAGATCTAAAAGTCCAAGTGAGTGAATCTGGTGGGAAGAGAAATGGTACGAAGAATGAGTCAGGACTGGTAAGGTACAGAGCTGGAGAGATCCAAGAGTTCAGAAATAATAGGTGATCAATAGACCTCAATCTCTGGTGTTGATTCAGGTCAACAGATATGCAGGTCCTTACAACTTAAGTTCTTATCATCATTGTTCATAGGGTTGGGACTCAATCCAAGAGGGGAAAAAAAAAATTGATCACAGTGAGGGAAGGCTAAGAATGTAATGAGTTGTCTGCATTAGCAGGTGGCAGCCCGGAAGGAAGGGTAAAGCTGGTAAAGCTATGCAGGTCTTAAAAATTAAGACAGAGTATAGCATTTCCAATGTTTGAGTGAAAGAAACAGTTTTGATTCTTCCCAGCCTAGAATTTTGTTGCATTTTTCTCTCATTGCTTCCCTGCCTTGTGAGATGCCTTGTTTTATTTAGAAGATATGAAGAGGAACCATAGTCAAGCCCTTTCCTGTAAGAAACCAAAGTCCAGAGAGTACACAGTTTCTTGTCCATAACTAGATATATAACTAGTATCAGATTCAGGGTAAAAATGAAGAACCTTCATTTCTAGTTTATTTGAAATCCTAGGAATTAAAGGAAGAGGTATAAATATAGCAACTTTTATATAAATAAGTAGATAAAAACTACTGACAAGGGAACAATTGGGGAGTGAATTTATATTTAACCGCAAACATATTCTGAGCTTCTGAAGTCATATTTTCCAAGACACTTGTACAACACACAAAAGTGACATTATGTGTTACCTTACCCATGGCATTTCCTGAATCCCAAGTGAAGTCTTGGTAATTGATGGCTAAAACCTTTTACCAATTTAAGTGTTTTACATGTGTCATTGTAGAGGGAAAGAATGGTAAAAATGGAAATTTGATGCAACGGCCTCTGGTTAAAAACTGCTCTGGCAGGGCACCTGGGTGGCTCAGTGGGTTAAGCCTCTGCCTTCGGCTCAGGTCATGGTCTCAGGATCCTGGGATCGAGCCCCGCATCAGGCTCTCTGCTCGGTGGGGAGCCTGCTTCTCCCTCTCTCTCTCTCTCTGCCTCTCTGCCTCTTTGTGGTCTTTCTCTCTGTCAAATAAATGAATACAATTAAAAAAAAAAAAAACTCCTCTGGCTATGAGTGGATGGGGCAAGGTTGGACTAACTAGCCCAGGATAACCATCATTTCACATATCCCTTTGTTCTAGTCTACCCTTCTTCTTCCTTTTTTTTTTTTTAAGGACTTCTGTCACGTAGTTTCTATTCTGGGATGTCCGATTAGAAAATGGTCAATTTGTTTTTAGATAGGGAACTGAGAAGAATCAGCTTTTTTCCTGAGAAATTTCATTATTGCATAATAAGAAGAAAGAAGAAGGGGAAGAAGAGTAAGGGGAGGAGGAGAAAGAAGAATATGGAGAAGTTCTTTCAGTTCATAGTAAATATGCTAACTTTAGGCATAAGGTACGCACTCACCCATTTAATCATGTAGTATTTTGATCATTTATTTTATTTTATTTTTTTAAGATTTTATTTATTTGTTTGACAGACAGAGATCACAAGTAGGCATAGAGGCAGGCAAAGAGAGAGAGGGGGAAGCAGGCTCTCTGCCGAGCAGGGAGCCTGATGTGGGGCTCCGACCCCAGGACCCTGAGATCATGACCTGAGCTGAAGGAAGAGGCCTTAACCCACTGAGTCACCCAGGTGCCCCTATTTTGATCATTTATTAACACAAAATATTAATATATTAGTTGACCATAGTAAATAATAGTTAAGGTTCATATCTCTGAAGTTGTTACATTAATTTCCTTTCATTTTGGAATTAGTGGTTTTTCAAAGTCTGTGGGTGTGTACTGGAGACATTAAGTATTGAAAAATTAAAGCGTATTGAAAAGGAATAATCTACAAACTTATTTGTGCTTTTCTTTACATTTTTAAATTTTATTTATTTCTTTTTTATTTATCTTACAACCCTGAGCTCAAGACCTGAGCTGAGATCAAGAGTCGGACATTTAACCAACTAAGCCACCCAGCTGTCCGTTTGTACTTTTCAAAGCCTTACTGAAGAAAAGTTCTAAAATTTGAAAGTGGTAATATATTAATATTGCAGGACTATGAGAGAAAAGGGTGAGGGGGAAGAAAACACTTTCTAGAACTAAGTAAGCATATTCAAAACATATTCTTGTCATTTGAGTCCAAGAATTGTGCAGGTGATAATGAATTTAGCAATGATGCTGGAAGATGGGGCTCTTTTTTCCCCCCCAAAGACAGAAGGAGAAAACTGCAAAAAATAAAAAGCAACGAAAGAGTAAGATTATACTTGGAAATCTCATTCCTCTGAAGTAATCTTTAAAAATGTATAAATAGTAGGAGAGATACATTTAAAAGACTTCAACTTTACATGCTTGGGCCAATTTTAAATACAAGTTTATATTCTGATGTGTTAACACTGGTTTCTTAATAGCCCTTTTGAAAGTTGGCAAGGAAACTTAAGTGAAAATTAGTTTATACAATTAATCTGGAAGTTTGGGGGTGAGACTACTTTATTACTAAAGAAAATTAAAAAGGAACCTAGTGAAACCATGCTTCCAAATACATGTGTAATAACTGAAATATAAATGAACACATCATATATACATGTATGTGAATGCACTTAATATAAAATGTATGCATATATACACACATGTATACATAGTGTGTGTATGTGTAAATTATGGGTCTGTGTTTGTATACATACCAACGTATGTACACAGATACAGCCAGGCACATGTGAAAGGCAAATGAAGGCTCATAATTGTAATCTGAAATGGTGACTTTTTTTTTTTTTTTTTTAAAGATTTTATTTATTTATTTGACAGAGAGAGATCACAAGTAGGCAGAGAGGCAGGCAGAGAGAGAGAGAGGAGGAAGCAGGCTCCTGCTGAGCAGAGAGCCCGATGCGGGACTCGATCCCAGGACCCCGAGATCATGACCTGAGCCGAAGGCAGCGGCTTAACCCACTGAGCCACCCAGGCGCCCCTGAAATGGTGACTTTTAAAATGTATTAAAGCATAAAAACAGACCAATCTCAATAGGGAGGAAAGGACACAGAGAGGCTACAGTGTGTAAACTGCTGCTCTTTTTATTGTTGGGTCAGTATGTCAGCGGTGCTTTCACATGGAACATAGTGCAGACATGAATCAGGGTGGTTCTTCCTTGCTTTGCCTTTGGATTGTGCTGTTGTCAGGGTCCAGAGACCAGATTCTCCATATATGATTCTTTTCGTGATTCTTGATTATGACCCCCTGAGGAAGTCAGACCAGCCTGGGGTTACTGGAGATGGTGTCTTGCTTGGCGTATTTATCATCCACAAATCATCTGCTATAAATATACCTCAGCAGGATCATCATCAGGCTGGCTCAGTAGCCTGCAATTTATGAAGGTTATGGGAAACAGTGTGAAGGGTGAAGTGCTTTATTAAGGGTGGCTTTCTCCCTGACCCAACCCTGTGTTCTACTTGAATATAAATGAACCTGGGAATGAGTACTCCTTTCCATTTAGGATTAAGTCTTTTTAAATTGTCCCTTTCAGCTGTTATTCTTATGTTACTGTGTCATGACTTTAAGATTTTTCTAAGAAACATCAAAAGCACAGTGTTTGAAGATAATGTGAGAAATTACTAGATGCAAGATAGATATATATCTAAACCTCACATTGTTTCCTCTCCTTTTTCCCATTTTGGAGCATTTGTCATTAATCTCTATATTCGCTTGTGGCAAAATAACAGAACTGACCAAAATGTCTTGCAAATACCATAATTATAATCTCTACGGAAGTTGAAATAGAAGAAAGGTGATTCTCCTTTGTATTGCTGAATGTTGTTTGTTTTTAAAAGAAAATGTTTTTGCTTCAGACACAATGTTTTGGATTATGCCCTAGATATAAATCTTATTTTCCTATCACATTCCCCTAAATGAATAAAAAATATTGTAATGAACCAAAAATGACACAACACCAACGCCACACAGGCTGCTCTCTCAGACAGTGAATGTTCCTGGAACATGGTTAAAGCTTGTTGGTTGGGGAATGATTAACTGTTTCCCTTACAGAATGTTATTTTGAACACTTGTCCTAGAAGAGAAAGCCTTGAAGAGGGTCACTCCATTAATATGTATTAAGAAGTAAAGGGCCAATTTTAATATTTCAAACAACTTCAGTGAATAAAAGATCATTGGCACCTTTCTGTTTTCCCTGTGGTCCTCTTTTAAAATGATGTTCTTCACTCTCCATTTGCCCCAAGGGAGAGGAACAAGAGGAAGAAAAATGCCGAAAGAGTACAGAGAAAAAATGAGGGAAATCTGTTTTATTCCACTTCACCTGCTGCTTAAGCCACTCACCCTTAGAAAGACTGAGACACTTTATATATGAATTACCCCTTGCGGTCTGCCTCACCATATTACCACACTATTTTGCCACTTGTTTTGCAAACCACCAACTGCGTTTACAAGTAGAGACATAATCAGTAGGCGAATGACCTTTTGCAGCATTGTATCTGAAGCTCGCTCATCAAATGCTTGTCAGCCAACGGTCCAGGGGGCTAAATAAATAAAGATGGGGAAATTTATCTTTTTTTTTTTTTTTTGGCTGCTAAATTGAGACTCTGGTAGCCTTTCCTCCCCATTTCCCTCGTTTTCTTTTTCTTTTTCTTTTTTTTTTTTTTTTCTACCCCTGTCCACAAACCTGTTACTAGGGAAACTTGAAAAGGAATCAGATACATTAAGAAAACAAAAGTTTAGACCCCACAACCACGATCCCATTGCCATGCAGAAAGCAATGCAAGATGCCCAACCTCAGTCGCCGCACCGCGGTCCTGACAAAGCCTGTATCTAGCCAGAACAAATAAGATGTTAATTGCAGCCTCGCTGAGAAAAACTAGTATTGTTCCAGCCAGAGGGACACGCAGCGTTTCAGGAGCCGAGATATGCCCCCTCCGCTGAGGACCGGATCAATTCATCTGAATCCCGGTGCTGAAATGACAGCTCTTCAGCTGCGACAAGTTCAGGCTGAAAGAAAGAAAGACGATCAAGTCCAGTATTTACTTCCCACCGGGCAGAGTCTCCTTCCAGTCCTCCGCACCCCCCCCCCCCCCCAGTGAGTTTCTCTTACAGTCGGTCGCCGCCAGCCCCAGCGGTGGGAACTGAGGATGCAAAAACCTCCCAGACGCAGAAAATACTGCTTTCGGGACGTGCTTGGTTTTGAGTAGCCGTGACGTGCAGGCTCACCGCGGCCCTGGCTGGAGCACCGAGGAGCCCCCCCACCTCCCGCCCGCCTCTCTCCCGCCCTCCCGCCGGGCCTCCCTCCTTTCTCACCCCGCCGCTTTCCCTCCTCTTCTCTCACACACACCAGCCCGCGCCCTCGGGAGGCCTCACTCCGGGAAGGCACAGCCGGCGCGCTGCGCTCCTCGAGCCTCGGGCCGGCCGCCGGGCGCACGGCACGGGCGCCAGCACGGGGCGCGCGGCGCCCGGGGACGCGCGCGCGCACGAGCACGCGGGAGACCGGCGCGCGCCGCGCGCGCGCACCCCCGGGGACGCGCACCCCCTCCCTCGCGCGCGCCCCAGGGAGAGCGAGCGCCGCGCGCCGGCGCGCACACCCGAGACAGAGCTTTACTATCTCGCTCCCTCTCGCGCCCCTCCTCGCTGGGCATTCAAACAGCTTTCCGACATCACCAGCCAAGGATTTTTTCCCCCCTCTCCTTAGTCGCGGTCCGTCCATCAGTACCTGCGGGGGGGAAGAGGAGGAGGAGGAGGGAGGAAAGCGGAAAGAGGAAAAAGCATAAGCTTGAGCCTTCCGATCCGACCACGAATACCCCTGTAATAAACCCACCGCCCCAACAAATCTGCCTTAGCAGCCGCTGCTGTCGCCGGTCACTTCTCGTCTCAGCGCTTTCTTTGCTTCTTGGCTATTCGGTTTGTTGGGGGTGGATTTGATCAAACAGATCCTCGCCTTTAAGCCACTTGCATTTTTTTGTTTGTTTGTTTCCTCAGAGTCTCTCTACGGGGGGCTTCTCCCCCGCCCGCGCCCCCCCCCACCTCCGTTGGAGGTTGGATTCAGTTGGATACGGCGTCAGGCTCCGGGGTCCTGGGGGCTTTTTTCTCCTACCGCTCCCCTCTTTGGATCCCCCGCCCCCATCTTTTGCTTCTCTTAAGTGTGCATTTTAAAAAATAAATCCTGATTTTTGAAGCTGAGCCGGGGAAAATGGGCAACGGTGATTGGGACCGAAGGGGAGTCTCTCCGTCACTGTTGCTGGGACGCGTGCCGGTGCTGGTGTCTTAGAGCAAGAGCCTCCCTGAGCTTTCGGAGTGGAAGGTAAGGAAGGGGGTCCGGGGTCACCTTCCCTCTGCCAGGGGTCGCCGGCGAGGAGCTCTCCGTCTAGGGTGTGTGCGGAGGGAGGACACGGAGAGGAAAGGCTGTTGCTGGCAGATGGAGGGGCTGCGAGGAAACCCGACTGTCTGCATTTACTTAAACGCCGCAGTTGAAAAGTTAGAGAAGTCTGTTTTTCCAGAGATGTGCTGGGTCGGAAGGAATAGACAGGGAGACCTAGAAAATCTGAGGGTTGTGTGTGATCGGGGTGATTTTATGGGGAGAAATTTTTAGGTTAGAAGGAAGTTAAGAGAAGGGGAGGCAGTGGGTCTTCTATTGGGGGAAAAAAAAATAGTGGAGTGATGGCGCCGTCTATGTTCGACTAACCTAAAGTGTCACCCAGAAAAGCAGTTTTTGAGAATAGCTAAACTAAATGCCGGTTTGCTTCTCAGCAGGCGACAAATAAATAAATAAATAAATACAACATCCTTGAGACCTTGGTAGCCGTCCCTTAGACACCCCCCACCCCATTCTTTCTTTCTTAAAAGAGGGAAATACAATTGTTTGAACTGGCCCTGCAGTCGAGGGCGGGGGTGGGGGGAACGGCAGAGTTCAATGATTCATTTTTGATTCTTTAGCATAAAACAAGGCTCCGTATACCAAGGCTTAAGGATTAAAATAAAGAGCATTATGTTGAGGGGGCTCTCTTGAGCAAGCTTGAAAGTGAAATCAGAGCTATTTCCTCACTCTTTCTAATCCTTGATGAGCACAGCAATGCAGACATGCACTGTCAAATAAATGGAAGCAAAAGTACCGGATTTCATTAGGAAAAGAAATACGACCTCTTTTTGAGTTACCTCTTATAAAATGAAGCCCCCTTTCATGGATGGAATTCCTAATTTAGACACTTATTGTCACATTGGCTCTCAACGCCTACACTCTATCCTGAAGAACACTGCGCAGACCTGCATTGCCTGCAAAGTGCTACAGCAAAAAAAGAGGAAATTATTTCCAAAATTTCCTGCAACTTTACCAATTTTTTAACCTTTAAATGCTCATTGCTTTATTTTATCAAGAAGAAAATGCATTATTCATTGAGCTGTATGCTTGAAAGAGAGAACGCTGTTTTGATAGTCCCAGCAGTTCTGATGTTATTTTAAACTGCTGCTATATAGAGATTTAGAGTTGGGGCTGTTTTCTCCTATATCAAGACATAGAATTTGAATTATGATCTGGAAAATGCAGATCTATCTTCAGGGACTTCGGTCACTGGTATTTGTGTGCATGCGTTGGTGTGTGTTATGCAATGGGAAGGAAGAGGGTTTTATCCTTTGGTTCAGAGAGGACCCAGGCAAAGACATGAAAACTCTTAACTGTCTATATGTCTGTATGTCTGTCTCTGTTTACAGAACAGTGGAAGAGACTGCAGCCTAAAGACTTTTATAATTAACTTGGCATCACTTTTCTCAGCTCAAAAGCTAAACAAAAAAGCAGTGTCATTTATTCTAAGAAATAACTTCTTAAAGGTTAAAGCTGAAAAAATTCGAGTTATTTTTGGATAACAACTTACAGAGGTAAATATAACCAAGGATTACTTTATTATGCAAGGCCAGGTTAAAAAATATAAAGAAAAGGAGCTTTGGAGCTCTTGTTGGAAAGAGAGCAATTCAGTAATTGAAATCTGCTAGGAAAGAAAATGCTCATGTCTTTTATCTACCATGTGTAAATCTTAAATTACAGTAGATAACTCTAGATAAAATAGCCCTAATTAAAAAAAAAAAAAATTAAAAGGCTGAAGCCGGCTCAATTACTGTGGTTCTGGGATTTTTTCACTGACATCGCCTTTGGATACAGATACTAATACAGTGATCCACTTTATGTATCCCAAGAGGGCATGTCACATTGAAATGACTGCCTTAAATCCTGGTTCTCACTGGTGATGTTGAACAACAAGTCTTTCCCCTGTATCTACCCATCTATGCCCTTTCTCAGATGATGGTTTTAAAATTCTATTAATCCACATGAATGCCAGTGTTTTTGCACAGGAATTCCCATCAGTTCACATGGTGGTCCCTGCAAAGACAAGTATGGACATTTGGGAGATGATGTTTCATCCTCAACAAATTATCTTTCATGTTTTTTAAAATTGTGGTTATCCTTTATAGAAATTGCTTTCCATATTTAAGATAAAAGAAATAATGTGATGACAGCTGTTCCTAGATTATCAGATTAGATTTTGTGTGATGATGTTTACTGTAGGCCGAATGAGAGAAAATGTTGTATATGTTGCTTAAAAATATTTCAAAAATTAAAATTTAGGTTATGATATTTTAAAAATATATGTTTTCCTCTTCTTTCAATAGAATCATAATTCACTTGGAGGACATCCTGGTAGATAAATTAGAGCATTCCTGTTAATCATCTATTAAATATTATTTTTAAATTGAATGTGGGAAATTTGGCCATTGTGAATGACCACGTGAGGGCGCTGTTCACACAGCAACAGATAATTTCCTAGCGTTATAAAATAAAAAAAAAAAAATTACCTGCCCTTCTTTTAACAAGGATTTTTTACTGAAATCTTGAAAACAGCTGGCTGTAATATTGGAAGGAGTTTCTTTTTTAAATGTGCGTAGACTCCTACTTGCATTTTACTTTCATTGCCATTTTTACAGGCCAAATGACATAGGATGAAGGCTGTTCGTAACCTGCTGATTTATATATTTTCCACCTATCTCCTGGTTATGTTTGGATTTAATGCTGCCCAAGACTTCTGGTGTTCAACTTTGGTGAAGGGAGTCATTTATGGATCGTATTCTGTAAGTGAAATGTTTCCCAAAAACTTTACAAACTGCACTTGGACGCTGGAAAATCCAGATCCAACCAAATATAGCATTTACCTGAAATTTTCCAAAAAGGACCTTAGCTGCTCTAACTTTTCCCTCTTGGCTTATCAGTTTGATCATTTTTCCCATGAAAAAATAAAGGATCTTTTAAGAAAGAATCATTCTATAATGCAACTCTGCGATTCCAAGAATGCTTTCGTTTTTCTACAGTATGATAAAAATTTTATTCAAATACGTCGGGTGTTTCCAACCAATTTCCCAGGATTACAGAAAAAAGGGGAAGAAGATCAGAAATCTTTTTTTGAGTTTTTGGTATTGAACAAGGTGAGCCCGAGCCAGTTTGGTTGCCATGTATTATGCACTTGGCTGGAGAGCTGCTTAAAATCAGAAAATGGGAGAACGGAATCATGTGGGATCATGTATACAAAATGCACCTGTCCTCAGCATTTGGGAGAGTGGGGGATCGACGACCAGTCGCTGGTTTTGTTAAATAACGTGGTGTTACCCCTGAATGAGCAGACCGAGGGCTGCCTGACCCAGGAGCTACAAACTACCCAGGTCTGCAATCTTACCAGGGAGGCCAAGCGACCGCCCAAAGAAGGTAAGTGCCCAGCAGAGAGGGGGAGATGGGAGGGAGGGGTGTTGGGAAATGGCATTAAGATGTGCTACTTCAACACAAGGGCTTAATCTTTGGTCTTTAACTCTCTCATCTTGTGCTATTTCAACACAAGGGCTTAATCTTTGGTCTTTAACTCTGTCATCTTTGAAGTCTTTTGATTTGTGATCTTCACTAGTGAAGGTCTCTTAGGCTAGTTTTGGGTTCCAGGATTTTAGAATGGGGCGGCGAGGGTAGGAAAGCCCTCATCAAGATGCCCTGGTCGTGTGTCAAAAACGTGGAGCCAGTTTGCAGTGGAGGTTGCTGAGGTGGGGGCGGGGGTCTTTATTGGCTGCAGCCCCTCGGGGAGAATCTACCTCTTCACCATCACGCTCTCAGACACATTCCTTGAAAGGGATTTGTAGGATATCTACTTGATGCTACAGCCCTGTAAAAAGTACACTTCCCTTCCTCTCCCCTTTGCCCTCTCTGTCTCACTGTGTCAACCAAAACCCCTTTAGCTGTACTGCCCCACGTGGGGGAAGCAGGACTAAAAGATGACACAAACTCAGTAAAGTGCCTGTGTGGACTAAATGACTTTCAGACACCTGAAGACAAGCGTGTCCCCCTCCCCGACGGCCCTATAATTGAAAAAAAAAAAAAAAAGTGCTTCACACAATAAATCCCGTGTGCTTGCTCTTTCAAGCGCAAACTCTGGGGTCTCCTTGCTGTGAAGCCACTTGGAGGCAGGTAGAATTAAAGCACAGGCTGATCTTGTAAAACCTCATTGCCCTCTTGCGTGATTTTTGCTCTCCTTGGTCCCTTGTTGATATACACGAGGAGCGTGTCAGATATGAACTGGATGGAACAAATAGTGCAACGGAAATGCAGAGGAAAAAGAGAAAAGTACAGGAGTGATTTATAGCTTTCTCCCAGTCCCCAGTGGGGGAGCTACTAGAGTATTTCAGATTGTGGATTACGTTTAATAATGCAAGAAAGCTGACATATTTTTGAGAAAAATGACTTTCCTGTTTGGAAGGTTAACGGATGTGTTCCATTCCTTTGAGGACAGGGCTGATGCGTATTCCTTCTCCATCCCCCACCCTGCAACTAGAGAGTGTGTTGATTTTTTATGCAGGAAATGTTTTCTGATTGCCACAAAGATCCCTGTCTGTGGAAAGGGACAGCCAAGCTCCAGTCCCTCTTTCCTCCCCCTCCCCCAACAGAAGTTGTCTTTGTGGCCAATATAAAATTGACACGTTGTTGGAGAATTTTCTTTAAGAGTAGCCAAGGCTTTGTAAGGGGTGGGGGTGGGAGGGAGAGAGAAGGGCTTAACTAGCTAGATGCGGTTTCTCTGCTGAAAGCAATTTGGGGGATGGGGATTATGGAAGAGCAATAGTACACGGGGAGAAGATGTGTTAGAAGATAAATGCAGACTAATGGCAATGAGAGAGGGTTGAAAACCTTTAAGATTTCTACAGGTCAGTGTTTCACTAACAGCTGTGGCTGAAGAAAACAAAGTGGTTTTAAATTACAGGAGTTCTTTTCTCTAGTAAAAATCCCAGAGAAGCACTTGCAACTGCAGGGATGGTATTTAACACCATTTAAAACTAATTAGTGTCCCCTAGAATAAGAAGCTACAGTACACACAGAAAATGTGATGCTACAGGCTGGCTAATAAGACAATTAACACCAGAAACTAGTATTTGTCTGTTTGTTTTATTGCTGTTTTAATAAAATCTAGAATCTCTTTTATCGGTGGTTAGAATTCTGTCATGAAATTGCCCGTGAGGAGTGGGAAAGTGAATCTAGTTTTGGAATTTTTTTTTTATGAATGGTAGCAAGTCACGAAAACAAAGTTGTGTGCGCATTAAGCATGATTTTCAAAGATTTTGCAGTTCATGATCGTGAGATGTAGGTTGAAACAGTGCTAGGATTTACAGAAGTTGGACTCGATTGTCATTTGTTTTGTAAATGAGTAAGAATATGAGTGATTTTAGACATTCGATGTATAACATGTGGGACCATGTCTATGTCTTTTGGCTAATTAGCTGGCGAAATGAGAAAGGAATAGCTCCAAAATAAATAAGTGATTATGTTAAAATTGTTATCGTGTTAATAGAACTGAACTAGGAAAACTTTATATAATAGGAGAAGAATATATGCTGTATCAGTAAAATGGAACAGTCTGTATTCTCTTTATTCTAAATGTGTGTCCTTTAATTGTTTGGGTATTCTGAGTCAGAAAGGTAAGGATAAGTAATTCCTGATGACATAATTGTAGCTGATGCGTTTATAAGTAGTTCTTATATATTCAGCATTCCTTACCTCATTCAAAGAAGACCTTTTTGACTATGCCATGTTGTAGGAAAAGAACGTGAAAATTTTGCAGACTCTTAATTTAGTAAGATTTATGCAAAATATATTAAATCTTAAATGTTTTATATAAACGCTATGTAAAATCTTATGAAAGAATTATTTAATACCATTTCAAATAAACTACCACATAAGGATATTAACAAGGTTAGAGGTTAATAATTCGATACAGTTATGCTACTCATACTTAATTTTATTCCAAAATGTCTTTACTTTATATGGTAACGTGTAATCCCAGGTTTTAAAATAAGTCTTTAAAAATTCTACTTACATTTTACATTAATAAATGATTTCCATTTTTTATAGAAAAATAGACTATCCTATAAGTCATTAAGGGAATAAATACACAATTATTCTCCATAGTTTTTCTTTTTCTTTTTTTTTTTTTTGCCATAGTTTTTCTTCACTTCTTTTTTATTCACTGTAATAAGTACTGAAAACCTTGAGTGGAAATATTTTCCACATCCATTACATCACAGAAGTGGCACAAATTGGACAGAAGACTCTTTACATGCAATAGATGCAATTCTAGGTTGTTTTGTGCGGTGCTGGTGGTGATGGGAGTGGTGTACCAAATGCTGAATATTTTGAATGTGTCCATTGAAATCACAAAATCATATTTAGTTAGTATTTGAGGAAATTATAGGCTCCCAGGACTGAGCTGTTAATTTTGTTGATGTAGGATTTCTACTAAAATGTCTGTTAATAATACATTCATGTACTGAAGAATTTCATAGCCAGAAAACAGCAAGAAGAAAACTACCACTGTTTGTAGTGATGACACCAGCGATTACAAATGTGATCTTGAATATATTCTAAACGTAAATAATTGGACTGATGTTTTATTAAAGTATTAATTAGTTAAGTACTAATACATTTAAGTATCTTGTTTTTTAAGATCATTTTTGACATATTTGAGGATGATATATGATTGTAAAAACTTAGTTGCCATTCCCCAATTTTTATGTGAAAATTTGAAAACCAAGTAAACCGACAAAATGAAGCCTTTTAAAATAATGATGTCTTATTTCAGGCAATATAAAAAAAACTGTCTAAATTTAATGTATATAACTTTTTTTTTTTTTTCTTAAAGAAAGCTCAAATGATATTGCTGTTACCTGGTTTTCAGATGTAAGTCTGGGAGGTACTGGCTTGTATTCTTGAGGCCTTTACTAGATTTTATAGGACTTTTTTTTTTTTCCTACCATAGATGATTCTGGATTAGTTAAAATATATTATATATAGAAATACTAGTTGAAATATAAGACGTGCTATAAGATCTTACTTCTTACCACTTCACCTAAAATAAGCAACTAAAACAGTTTTGGCAGAAAATTCTCTACCAGGGTATCTAAGTCACATAATAAACCTTAATGGAACCTTTGTTTCCTGCTTACATCAATGGTGCTACTTATGTGGAGGGAAATTGGGATCGCTGTATAGATTCCAGGAAATCTGAACACACATACTCATTTGTCTTTTCACTTTGCCTGTACTAATCCTTGATATTCTGTCACCCAACAGGAAGACTCACTATGTGCCTGTGTAAAATCTAGCCCTGGGTTGTGTGTGCATCTAGAGCAATTTGTGTCTCAGTGTGTTTTCATTTCTTTCGACTCTTGCTTTTTTTTACCCTCAGAACGGTTCAGCACCTTTCACCTTCCTCTTTACAGTCCTTGAATCTTACTTCCTTTGTAAATGCCATGATCCCACACACTCTACTGGAATGTAGAAGGGCATATTGAGTCTGTTGTTCCTTGAAGATGCAGAGCCTGAGAGTTTCTCTGCCCCTTGGCTGCATCCCATAGTGCTCTGCACGAACTGTGCTTCTGTTCTAGCATTTATCATGCTGCGGTTTGCGGTGTATTTTCTGTTTATATTTCCGTCTCCCTCCATTAGACCTGGGAATTCTTCAAGCATAAAGAATGGGTCTTCAGTTGTCTATGACATTCTTAATAGAGCTTCAATAAATATTGAATGTCAAATGATCAAAACAAAAAAAGATCTCAATAGGAAAGATAGCAATACTTGGGCTACAATCAAAAGAATAAAACTACCTCATTTGGGGAAAGAGGCCACTTTTTACTTTCTGTCTTTTAGGGGAAGATGGCTACCATTTATTTATTTATTTATTCCTATTCCATTAATGTGTTATTTATGCCAGTTTCTGATCTCAACGTATTATTTAACATCACTTTTTAAACAAGAGGATGGAACCATTAGAAAATATTCTTAATTTATATATAATATATATATTACAAGACTTGTGGTTCATATAACTTTCTACATATGACTATCTACAAAAACAATGGTAAGAAAATGTGCCAGTTTCTGTTTAACTCTTTTCATTTCTCTTTATGTATCTCTTTTCTGACTCTAGCATTACTTCTACAGTAATGACATTTCCCAGTCCTCTCTAGCAGTTTGAAGACAAACATGCAAACTCTTTCCAAGAAAGAGGAAAGGAGGATTTGCATGTCAAGTTCAGTGCTTCTGTTATTCACTCCTATTTAATAATCTGTAACATGTAATAAGAGTAGAATATCATTAAAATTATAGTCCTGATCAAGTAAAATGCCATAATTTTCATTTTTGCCATTTTTGAATTTTGACAAACAATTTAGGATATCTTATCTATCTATCTGTTAATAAAACAAAATTCCATTATATGGCAACCTATTTTTTGTGGGTGATAAATTAAAATATTAACATGAAAATTTGTGTGTGGGGATGCCTGGGTGGCTCAGTCAGTTAAGACTGACTTAACTGAGTCAGTTAAGACTATCCCACCTTTGGGATAGCCTTTGGCTAGGTCATGATCCCGGGGTCCTGGAACTGAGTTCCTCATCAAGCTCCCTGCTCAGTGGGGAACCTGCTTCTCCCTCTCTCTTTGCCTCTCCACTTGTGCTCTCTCCCTCTCTGACAAATAAATAAATAATATCTTACAAAAAAGAAAATTTGTGTGTGTGCACATATGTTCCATGCTTGTACACATCTGTCAAGATATGTCAGTGGGTTTTATGATAGTTGTAGATATATGTACTGTAGGTTGGGTTTTTTTCTAAAATTGACAAGGAAATTAAATTTATTTCGAGTTCAGCTTCATGCTTTACCTTATGGACTTCATTTCCTAATAGAAGCAATTTTATTGTTAAACTGAAGGCTTTTTTTAAAATATAATATTCTTTAGAATAACTGGCATACATTACCTAAAGTCATGTGGCTGTTGGATCTCAAATCAATGTTCATTTAAAAAATAAACTTTTCTTATTTTTCAAAATATCTTTGCTGGGTTTTAAAATCTACTGTTTCGAGTTTGAATCTACTCTTCCACATCGTAATTGTTACTCCGTATTACTACTTTCCCCTTCTCAGATTGTTAGTGATGCTTATTTCTCAGGGTGTAGGAGAACAGGAAATGACATCATGTATTGAATTTGAAGAACCTAATAAAATTAATGGCTTGGAATATTTTAGTTCCTGTCAGCTCTGTGGAAATTTCCTCCCAAATCAATTAACTAATAAAAATCAGAGAGGTATGCAATTTTTCTAAGTATATCACTTCATTGAAATGCAAGGTATTTGGGTGTACACTTGAGTCCTCTGAATGACTCAGCCTCCTAGTAGCATCCATCTTCAGTAGTAGAGTGTTGAATTAAACGAGATTGAACATGTCAAACACTTGGTCCATTGCTCAAGTTATAGTAGGCCCTCAATTCAGTTTTTGAATGTCTTTTTTATTCCTTTGGCTATAAACGATAGAGGATTAATAATAAATAATGAAGCAGACTGTCATTTAATTATTTGAACTTGTTTAGGAATTTAAGGCAT
Source organism: Mustela lutreola (assembly GCF_030435805.1). NCBI lineage: Eukaryota > Metazoa > Chordata > Mammalia > Carnivora > Mustelidae > Mustela > Mustela lutreola. The sequence continues at coordinate 111,354,028 of NC_081295.1, forward strand.
TTAACAAAGGGTCATTAAGCATCTTGAATGTTTGTCTGTTTTGTATTAGATACAGAAAAGGTAACATCTCAGTACCTGCGTGTTGATGGAGGCATGACTAATATGTCAAATAGATCAAGCTAGTGGTGTGTGAGTCATCCTAGGTCTGGGAAGATGTCCTTTGGATATCATTGCTGATAGCCTGCAAATCCATTTAAATTAAACAGTTTCATGAGTTTTTTACTCTTTGCTGCATTATGCAAAATGAAGTTCATGTTTTGAAATGTATTTTGAAAAAGAATTATTGTGAAATATTAGCCCATATTAAAATATTTGGAAAAAAGGTAGGATCACTGAATTGTGGTCACATTCCAGTAAGCCACAGGGTTCCCCCAAATGCTGATATATTCAGATACTGAAAAGAAAACAAAATTTTTTAATACTCATTTAAAGATTCTGACCTTTTCTTGAAGGAAAACTACAAAATGTGATCCATAAGACTCCATGAAGTGCTAAATGCTCTATGTTCAATTATCTTTCAACTACCATTCAGAAATTTTGCTCACTTGCAAAGAATGACCTAGCTATCTGTTAAAGGTTAATAAATAACACATTTCTGCTATAGACAGAAAGTATAATAAGTAACAAGTTCATAATGAATACATTAGTAGGGAGCTGTTTCTTTCAAAATTAAGTAAATAGGAATCTTTTCTGAAATCTTCCATGTTTGCTGATATCCATTTTCACTATAACCACGCCCATCCCCATCACATAATCATTAACGTTTGGAACACCTAGAACATGAAGGTAAAATAGCTACTGTTCAGTTTCTACTATGTTAAATGAAATAATTTGCCTGCCAACCTAATCCTGGATATTATATTCTCTGAATATTTCTTCTGGATAATAAGTTTCTTTGGGAGTATTCTGTTGTTTAGGAAGACAGAATAACTATATGAATGGAAAAGACACTAGAATACTGATGGGACCAGACGATAATACAGTCGACCCTCAAACACCAGGGAAGCTATAGACACAGTTGAAAATCTGCATCTAATTTTCGACTCCCCCAAAATTTAACTTCTAATAGGCTGCTGTTGACGGGAAGCCCTACCAATGATATAAATAGTCAATTAACGTATTTTGTGCGTATACACACACAGACACATATGTTGTATTCTTTTAGCAAGCTAGAGAAAAGAAAATATTATTAAGACAATCATAAGAGAAAATACATTTATGATGCAGTACTGTATGTATATAAAGAAATCTGAGCGTAAGTGGACTCCTGCAAATTCAAGCCCATGTTGTTCAAGGGTCAACTGATTAAGAATACAACTTAGATACACTTCAACAGAGTAAAAAGCATTAAAACATTTGGGGAGTCAACCAGAGAAGGCTACCTTGATGAAATTACTTTTTAGCAATAAATATGTTTAGGTGATAGAAACGTCACAGAAATATTCTCTCTCCTGGATAATTCATGTTGGGTGGGTGTTACACGGTATTTCTTTCATGACATTTCTACTGGTATTCCTCACTTTTAAGGTAATTTTTAAAAATTTTGATAATTTAAAAAAATTAATTTCTATGCTTGTGTATCTAAACAATCTGATTTTCAGTAAATGTTTTAAAGAGAAGCCTCCTCTAATACCACTCCTGAGAAAAACAAGGATGTAAAGCATTATAATAAGCATCTTATAAATTTAAAGAATATATTAAAATCTAACATTGAGAAAATGCTTTTCCAGGCTCTGTTTTCCAGGCTCTGTTGCATATATTATTTCAAGAATAATTGTGTGAAACACATATTATTTGTTCCATTGAACATATAGAATACCCTAAAGACTATGGTTTTCCTTTCTCTAAAAATTTAATACAAATTGGTTCAAATGAAAAACTAGAGAAGTTCTCACCGTCTCTGGAGTGCTTGAATCTGAATCACAAATTCTCAGATATATGAGGGACTTTAGGTGTTAGGTTGTCCAAATCTTACCTGATTAATGGATTCCCAATCTGCAAATATATGATGGGAACATTATTTCAGCTGAATTTGTCTTCTTGGAATTTATATTTAATACCATTTCTCTAACATGAAAGAGGCACAGTCATTTAGGACTGTGTGACAGTTCTACTATTTGATTAAAAAAAAATATATATATATCTTGTATCTAGCCAGATAATAATTAGAGTATACTTCACTATACTACTTAATACAGAGTAGTCTTTACAAATTAAAGCTTTGATCCATTAGACTTTTGTTCTTGTGGTATATATTATTTAAATAATCTGATGTCAATCTCACAGAATAATTTTCAGTCTAAGCTCCTTAAATTTAAAGAGCGGTGTACTTCAAGTTCAGAGGCTGTGTGGATTTACTAAGACGGTTTAGTAACATCTATCTTGGATTTTCATTTCAGTTTCATTTTCTAGGGAAATCTGTGTTTTGGGGGGGAAAGCATGTCTTACATTTTTTAGTTATTCTATGTTACACTGAGAAACAGTTTGTTGAGGGTGCTAGAAGAGAGAGGTGCAGACTCCCTTCTTCTGTTGAAGGTCAGCGCTTCAGTGAGGCGGGCTTACCCTTGGACCTCTGGCAAACCCCTCTCCTCTCATCCCTTTTGCCTATGGGGAGTATGGCTCTCTGCTGTTTCTAACCCTGAGTGCTGTGCTCTCTCTCCTTGGTTTCGCCAAGCACTATCCATGCCTTAATATTTTCTCAAATTATCTTAATTGAGGACACCATTTTACCTTACTGGGACCCTGACTAGTATGGGGGTATATAATTTTGGTGGTGAAGTGGTTTCTGATTTCTTTAGAGCATGGTCGGAAAACAGCATTTTAAGTTTCGAGCCTCTCTTTTAAGGGGCTAAAGGTCTTACATAATTATTAGCCCTTTCGCAGATTAGCATATAAACCAGCTCAAGTAAAGGGGGAAATAATAAGAATTTAAAGAATTGAGTTAATGAAAATTAACATCAGTTGGCCATGTTTTTGGCTCAGTTGAAATAGTATTTTTTTTTACACTTAATCCTCTCTCAGAATCAACGTGTTTATAACTACTTGAATTTAGGCCCTACAAGTATTTTTGTATATATACTTGTTGGTTTGTGGATTACTTAGCTAATTCTTAAATTACATAATACATATACATTCATATTCATATACAACATTTTCAGCATTGATGTGACCCCAGAACATTTAAACTGGCCTGAATATTTAAAAAAAAAAATAATTGTGACTTGGTCATCAAAAACAAATGACTTCAAGGGCGCCTGTGTGGCTCAGTGGGTTAAAGCCTCTGCCTTCAGCTCAGGTCACGGTCCCAGGGTCCTGGGATAGAGGCCCCCCTCCTCCGCTCTGCTCTGCAGGGAGCCTGCTTCCTCCTCTCTTTCTGTCTGCTGCTCTGCCTACTTGTGATCTCTCTCTGTTTAATAAATAAATACAATCCTTAAATAAATAAATAAAAATAAAAACAAATGACTTCAAGACTTAAAACATACTGAGAGATTAAGATTTTGTTCTAATTTTATATCATTATGATGTAAGTAGAAGTGGAAATGATGGAAAATGTAAAATGAAAATAGAATTTCAGTTTCATTTTGCCTATTGATTTCACTATCCCCCTCAAAGCAAAATAAGAAGGCACACAGAAAGCATGTTTTTTCTTTGTTTCATTACAAAAACCGTATCGAGGCATCTAAGTTTGCCCTTGTAGTTTCATAATAAAAATTACAGTTTTTTTACTTTTTTCTCCATGTTAGTCTGTTTGTTGCCTTTCACATCAAGGAAGGATCCAAGAGAAAAAAAAAAGAAGTACTTTCCAAAAATTATGTGGAAACAAATTATGTTGAAACAGAGCTTTATGATTTTTCTAAATAAGTAATACATAACAAATATTTTTTATATACTGGATGCTTTTGGAAATATTTCTTCTTATGTAGCTAGTCAAAATAATTGTAATGTGGAAAAGAGGGCACCTTGGGAAGACAAAAATCTGTTTATGTAATCTTTCTACATAAATCTGGCAAACTTTCAAAGATCTGCTTCTGCACTGTAGACTGAGAAATTTGAGTTTACTTTGGCTTCTCAGAGAGGTCAGCTTTCTTTATAGATATGTCAGGCTGTGGTCAGCTCTCTTTGGCTGGCCTTGGTTTTTGAAACTTGTAGGGCAAACAGTGTGTATTTTTTAATACATGTGCCTGAGCACAACCGCTTAAAAAAAATTCAGTAGGTTTTACTTTCAAATATGATGAAGTAAATAGCTGTGAAGCATCATGGTTCCATTTGCACAGCAGAGAACATTTTAATCCCATTCTTTGTAATATATTACAATCTGCTCTCTTAAAAACCTATGGCTTGGGGTGCCTGGGTGGCTCAGTGGGTTAAGCCTCTGCCTTAGGACTCAGGTCATGATCTCAGGGTCCTGGGATCAAGCCGTGCATCACATCGGGCTCTCTGCTCAGCAGGGAGCCTGCTCCCCCCTCTCTCTCTGCCTGCCTCTCTGCCTACTTGTGATTTCTCTGTCAAATAAATAAAAATAAAATCTTTGAAAAAAAAGAAAAAAACTATGGCTTTTTTCTGTCTTAGTGATTTCTCTGGACTTTTCTGATGACCATATTTTGGTGTTCAATTGGTGATAAGGGCATAAATGAGTTCCAGGCATAATAAATATGATGTGTACTTGTGCCTGGCCTCTGGATCCAGAGACAACAGAAACCACAGAAATGGAGCAGAGGAGAGAGTTTGGAGGCAGAATAGAAGTTGATCCGCTAAGTTGTAAGAACTGATTAAGGTGAAAGAAATAAGTACATGTAGAATGTGAATTAATACAACATTTCCTTTTTCCTTAACAGTGGAATATTTTTTCTAAATAAAAGCCAATATTATTTTTAAAAGGATGTATTTATTTATTTGTAAAGATGATTTATTTATTTATTTGACAGAAAGAGACAGCAAAGAGAGGGAACACAATCGGTGGGGGCGGGGGGGGGGGAGAAGGAGAAGCAGGCTTCCCGTAGAGCACGGAGCTCAATGCAGGGCTCCATCCCAGGACCCTGGGATCATGACCTGAGCTGAAGGCAACTGCTTAATGACTGAGCCACCAGGCACCCCAAGATTTTTTAAAATGGAGCTGATTTGGTAGAGGTGGGAAGGAGGCCCAGAGCCTGGCCTCATCAGTCTCCTTTCTTCCTATGTTGGTCCCAGAGGCAACTCTGCTTGAAAAACCATTGCCGAACTCTAAATCTTAGAAGACTCCATGTGAAGCTACATAAAAGAAACTTTCTTCCTCTGAGGAACTAAAATATTTAGTGTTTTGATCACCAAGAATGTGTAAGAACTGTCATTTTGTTTTTATTGCATTTTGCTTAGAACAAAATTCTTTATTTGTTTGGAATCCATACGTCTGTGGCCCATTTATCCGTGCTTAATTTCTCTCCAACCCCTGCTCCTTCCCATTCAACACTCTAAAGTTTGCCTGGGTCTAACTCTCCAACCTCAGGAAAGCCTCAGTCCATTCCGTCCTGCTTTTCAGGCATCTCTAATGCCTTGTGGGGATGTTCATAAGCTGACTGTTATTTTTCTGCCATGTCTCATCCAGTTTGCTGGTCATTTGCTACCTTCTGCCAGCCAGTAGTGTTTCTGCCTATGCTTTACAGAGACCTCATGTGATGAACGCATTCCGTGTTTAGACCAAAGGTGAGATCCCCATCCTTTCTGTTCTTTCTGTCACACTCCTTGTATGAGACATGCTTATGACCCATTTTAGTGCCTGTCATATAAACATTTCTTACAGAGTTTCTCTGGGATCAGTTAGTCCTGATCCCTGATTTCTCTGGGATCAGTTTGTTCCACCCCATGAGGAACTCAGGATGAATGCCACTGTTCATTTTTTCCTTCTAGTCATCCAGGTTCCAAACATCTTCTACTGTAGGTTCCCAACCCTCCTACAGTTTTGCTCATTCCTGTTATGCCTCTTGCTCACATTCTAGCTTGCCCAGATAAAAATGAATATTATTTGAACTTTTTTGACTCTTTAACTTTAGTTGATAACTACAGAAGCCCCAATTTTAAATCTTTATAAATGTAATATATTTGGTGCTATGCATTCTGACACTCTTCCATGTTGTTTGGTTATCCCCAAATAGTTCAGTTGCAAACTGTCAAACATCTTGGAATGAATAAGGATAATAGGGTAGTGAAAATTATTTTGAGTTCCATTGATTGTTCACATATAAGGGATATCCATAACTGAAAACAGCTTCTTAAAACAACAGTGAAAAGTTTATTAGCATTGGTGTTCTATCGATATGAATGGATAATTGAGGTGTTCTTGAGGTTCTTCATAGTGCTAGACTTCTCCCATTCTGGGCACATGGAGGAATTGTGTTTCTAGTTGGGTGGACAAGAACATGAAAATCTCTTTCTCTCTTGCATGGAAACCTGTCCTTGAAGAGAAGGTGCACCTCTGTCATCCAGAGTCCTTGAATGTCTAAAATGAGAGGAGGCCTCTACCGTATGCTCTTACTGATCCTAATATTTGTGAAGCATGAGCAAGAAAGAACTTTTTCTGTTTTGAGACACTGGGAATTTGGGGTTTGTCTTTGTTACTACAGCCTAACCTAACTTGTATAACTGAAACAATATCTGGTTGTGGAGGGTAGGGGAGTAGTTGTGTTGACTGGTGTTGCTAAAAGTTGATTAGGCACATTGGTAACATATATTGTAATTCAAATGTAATGATATGACGGCCATGTCAGTCAATGATATTTTGGGAGGAGAAACTCACCCAAATATTCCATAATGTACTCTGGGCAGCTGTATTTGAATTTATTGCTGGCAACACTGTGGAACTCATTTTAGATAATATTTATCAATGTGTTACTATTTTATGTTTTAGCCCAATTAAAATTAATACTAAAATAACTAGAGTAATCTTATGTTTATATTACAAGAGACCATTCTTTTGTCATTTATTTAAAAAGTTGTTAGGTTTTTCTACATTTTCAGACCTACCCAGATCGGAGAGGGTATTGTGGTAGTCTTTTGCTGAGTCATAATTATCCCAGAGAATGTGAAGTAAAAAAAAATTCGTTTTAGCATAGCAGTTCTTGCTGAAAGGTAAAACTTATCTAGCTCTCTCTCCCTTACCCCTTCTCTCTCTTTTCCATCCCTTCCTGTTTTTCTGTTACTTCTTCTTCTTCTTCTTCTTTTTTTTTTTTTAGATACATAGGCTATGATTTAAATATGTTGATCTAGATTCCTCATTGCAATGATTTGTAAAGAATCCGTTATCAATATATGTGTAGGTGTTTTTGGTAAACAAATATTTCTATGGTAGTTCACGGGGAGCTTGTAATCACTTAGTAAGCATTGCTTCATTAATCTTAACAGTTTTCTTGCGAGTTTAATTATAGAGCAATAATTAACCTTCCCTTTGAGTAGGTGGGTTTTTGTCACATTGAGAAGTATTCTTAACCTCCTGTGAGAGACAAGAGGGGAAAAGTAGGTGGCTGTGAACTATAAACAAGGCTGTGTGAGTTCCTTAGTGGAGAGTGAAGAGTTCTTCCCAATGTTAGTATGCACTGGCAAGTTTTGCTCTACTGGGCTGTGCCTTCCATTATTTTTCAGGCTTTCCCCTTCTCAAGAAGCTTGGATTTTGGTATGCTCATTAATTATAAGAGACACACTTCAGGATTCAAAGAGGGTTATAGAAGCCATTGAGCAACTGAGAAATTAAAACAGAAGCAAAAACAAAAGCTTTCTTGTTGGTTTGTTTGTTGTTGTTTTCAATCTTGTGTTCTGAAGAAAATCCAGGGATGGAGGGAATGATCAATTCCCTTCCCACGTGTTCATGTTGGTAGGCAGCATGCACAGGTACATGTACTCAATGTGCATTTATGACATTAAATGATCACAAGTATTTTATATATATAATTATTTACTAAAAATAAATCTAACTAGAGTGACTTATAAGGAGATCATAGGAATGATAAAAATAAAAATACTTTTTGCAATGGAAGCTTTAAACTTGAAGTTAATCTTGAATTCAGTTGTAGTGTTTTTAGTAAGTAACATTCAGAGCAATATTCCATGGATCTCGGGTAGCAGAAACTAAAGTTTTACTTAGGATTTAAGAGCAAATCACTTGCCAAGCAGGTTTCTAAAAGTTAAAAACAAATGTCAATTTCAAAAGTAGGGGCTTCTGGGTGACTCTTGATCTCGGCTCAGGTTTTGAACAGAGGATCTTGAGTTCAAGCTCCACATTGGTGTGGAGACTACTTAATTAAAAGGAAAAACAAAGTAAACTATTTACTTTTACATTTCTGAAAAATTCACGAATACCATAACAAATTAATACCCTTTTACATTCTCTTTACTCATTGATTATTTTCTTCCTTTGGAACTTAGTTACCCACTAGGTCCTACTCATCCCAGAGCTGTATATTTAATTTCAGATTTTAAATATTTCCCCATAGAAAGTAATTGCATAGTGGTTGAATCAGACCTCCTGAGTTCAGATCCCATTTTCTCTGCTTTAGACTGTGTGGCCCGGAGAATTATTACACACTTTTCTCACCCTTGGCTCCCTTTGTCTGTGAAGAGGTGATTATTACAGTGAGGTGACTAAGACATTGAATAAAGTAATTAATGTAAAATACTTAGCATGATTTTTGGACTGTATAGAAGAGACTCAGTAATTGTTAACTTGCACTAATTAGACAATTCTGGAACTCTTTACTGCATTAGATTTCTTTAACACAATAAATAAAATTGTGATTCATGATAAAATAGTCAATTTGTTTCATTGACCCCAGAGAAATGAAAATGCCTCTGGATCATTCAGTCTATAGAAGTGTACTGTATTCTATCTTTAATTTTTTTACTCCCTCTGACTATCCATGTTCCTGAGAAAAAAATCCAAGCTAAGTAAGCTACCATGTCTATTCTCCTTTATACCTCATTTCAGAAATGAACCCCCTTGTTCATTGTTCACAACATCAACACTTTTCCTTTTAAAATGGACTGGTCAGTGATATTTACAGATTGTTTAACAAAGCGTAATTGCCTCAACTGACTTTTTCCTGAAGACCCAGATCCACATTAATCAAGAAGCAGTGTTGATTTTGTCCTCCTAAGCAACTCCATCCTCTGAATATTTTCCTGAAAATACATATGTCCCTTTGGTCTAGTCCTTTCTTCATAATATTGCGGTTTAAATAAATAAACCAATATGAATTTATTGGTTAAGTCAAGTGTAAGTCTATATCCTGATTTCTTTCTAAGGACTGATACACATATTAAAATGAAATAAACTATAGTTTATGTCTTGATCTTCAGTGAATCCCTTTTTCCTTCTGAGCAGAGTCAGATCTCCTGGGAAAATGTCTTGCCTGCTGTCTGCTTTTTAAAAATCTGTTTTAAGGCCCAATGTAAGAAAATATCAATACAATATACATCCATATTATATTTTCCAAAAGATCATACTTTTTTACTTTCAATTTTTTAAAAAGATTTATTTATTTAAGTGACAGAGCTTGTGAATGGGGGAGGGGCAGATGGGGGGAGAGAGAGAGCATCTCAAGCTGACTCTGGACTGAGCGTGGAGCATGACCGGCTCTATCCCACCACCCGAGATCATGATCTGAGCCAACATCAAGAGTCAGGTGCTAAACCAACTGTGCCACTCAGATTCTCCTTTGCTTTCAATTTTATCCAACTTTTACTTTTGTCATTACAAACAAGAAAACTAGCGATGTGACATTTGAATTTCAACTGGCTATAGTCTTTTGTATTAAAAGGGCACTTGGATTGGAAGATTGAACGACTGCCTTCTGGGTGAGATTTGCCACTGCTGTCTGGGTAACTTTAGACAAGCCATGTCACCTCTGAGGGAGCTTCACTTTACTCAGATGTAAAAATAAAAATGACTGTCTGAAATGCCTAGAGTTGCATGGAGAGTCCAACTGTACTATACATGCAGGCCCCTTAGAAAAGGAGAAGCAGTGGGGCACCTGAATGGCTTAGTCAGTTAAGCATCTGCCATCAGCTCAGATCATGATCCTGGAGTTGTGGCATGGAGCCCCAGAATCCCACATCCGGCTCCCTGCTCAGCCGGGGATCTGCTTCTCCCTCTGCCCCTCACCCCATTTGTGCTCTCTCTCTTTCAAATAAATAAATAAAATCCTAAAAAAAAAAGAAAAGAAAAGAAAGAAAGACAGAAAAGGGGAAGTGGCATCCAAAAATGTTCTTATTATTGTCAATATTAACTTGTAAATGTGATTAGGTTTATTAGTTTAGTTCATAGTATGCATATGAAATAATGGTCTTGTCCTCTGATGATCAGTATCACAAATTGTTGGATGGATTGTTAGACTTGATATTTTTAGGTAAGACTCTGATCATCCGTCATTGGGAAAACACTCTACTCCCTTGGTTTTCCTTTTTCTTTTCTGAGGAGGCAATAACAGTTTGAGCTTCACATTCAAGCATTTCAGTTTGATTCCCAGCCCTGCTTTCTACTAGCTTTGTAACCTTTGGCCATTTACTTCATGTTTGTGAACCACATTTTCTGTGTCTGTAAAAGAGACATCATCTCTCTGCCATTTTTTAAAAATGTAGTCCATACAAAAAAACAATAGTAAGACTAATAATGTGATGGAAGTGGTCAGTTCTCTTAATTCAGTTTACATGATTGAAAACCTTGAATTTTAGGCTGCCGAGAGTAAATTCAAGTATGACTTCAGTTGTGTTCAGCTCTAGCTTTCCTCACCAGCAGATGAAGATCAGAAATACAGTGAATCACTTCATTGTGAGATTCTACTCTTATGTTTGTCAGAAAACATTAGAAAACAAACACATCTTTTCTTGCCTTTTGTTTCTTTGGAAAGTCAAGTGTTAGCATTAGAGGAGAATGAGGCCAGATGAGTGCTGGCCAAAAAGAAACTACAAGTTGTAATCTTACAGAACTACTTATTTTCTTCTAGGACACAAAGGCTACATATAAATAAGCAAAGGTTTCTGTGCCATGTCAAGTAATGAAAAGTTAAATGTATAAATCTTTAAGGAATATAAATTAGGTAAATTTTGCATCATGTCAATTTTGAAACTGACTGAAATATAGAAACATGTTCATAGACCTCCATAATTTCATGGAGTGTTTTTGTATCTGTTCTAAAAAGACCACAGATTGGAATCCATACTTTACAGGTCACAGGTAGGAATGTTTCGGAGGACAAATGTGTTCTAGCAGCCAGCCAGTTTTGATGGGATTACTCATCGGATTTAGTAGATAAAATGCCTACAGGTTACTTTTTTAAAAAGATTTTATTTATTTATTTATCAGAGAGCCCGAGCAGGTTGCAGGGGAGAGGTAGAGGCAGAGGGAGAAGTAGGCTCTGTTTTGTGCTTTTCACCAAGCATAGCAAACTTAAGAGGTGACACTATATTCAGATTTTTTTTTCTTCCATAACTTATTTTATTGTAATTTTTTCTTTTTTTAATTAATTTTTTATTTTTTATAAACATATATTTTTATCCCCAGGGGTACAGGTCTGTGAATCACCAGGTTTACACACTTCACAGCACTCACGAATAAATGAAACAAGATGGGATTGGGAGGGAGACAAACCATATATTCAGATTTTTAAACAAACCTTGCTTAATTTAGGTTCTGTCTCCCTAAATATTTGACTTGTAACTTTCTACAACTGGCATTGAACAGTTTAACCCCTAATGTCGTAAACTTAGTTCTGTTAACCTTCCATTGGTGGGGAAAGGCTACTTTAGAAATCCATTAATAGAAGTTTACCACAGAGAGTGGAGATTAGCAAGGAGGTCACTTAAGCAAGGAAGGCTGAGGTGAGGCCCAGAATCACGTTGAGAAGGGAAGGAGCCGAATTTGACTCCCTTCTCTTAATCCTTATAATGTATTGCCACTCTGTAAAGATAAATATTTTTATCTTTAAAAATAAATACAGATAATATTTTTATACAGATAAAAATACTATCTGTAAAGATAATATTTTTCAGTAGTTCCAATGGTGCTTACCTCATGCAATCCTTTGTAACTACAAGATGTTTTAAAATAGCGTAAAGTTTTATCTTAAGCTCTCCAAAATACATTTCCTCACATGTATTTAGTAGCCTCACATCTCGATGCTCCTTCCAACTCTCAGTCTTTTCCAAACTGTAGACTGTGTGTAGATCCTCACCATTAAAGAAGCTTCTTCTTTAACCAAGTCCATTATTCAAGACCTCTTCAATCTAATCTCTCCCAGGGAATTGCCAAGTGATTAAAATGGGAGTGTTGATTTGACCTGCTCTGAGAGGTACAATGCTTATAAAACACTTTTTACTCATAAATATACATATTTTTGAATTTTTACATTTGCAATTGATGTAAATATTCATTTAGGTGTAAGTGTAGCTGTTTTTAATATTTTCTGCTATTAAAAATATGAATTTCTTAGGCTTCAAAAGTATAGATGGCGAAGACTTTGATTTAATTACCTTGAACTTCACTTAGCACCACATTAACACAATAAGGTGCTTAATCTTTCCTATAATTACCATCATAGGAGATCAAAATAAAATTAGAATTACAATGATCTTTTCTTGTTTAAATTAATGATTTTAAGTTGGTAAGATGCCATTTACATTAGATAAAAATAGTTTAGAGTTAGATTAAGCATCTCTAATACTAGAAAATACAGCATACTTATAAAAAGAAACAGAGGTGAAAAGTTCATTCTCTACTTAGGGAATATATTATTTAATCTTTGTCTTTAAATTAATTTTGTTAAGTTCTTTTTAAATTCTCAACTTTTATTTGCTTAGGCATTGAAAATGAGTGCTATCCACTTGGGAAAAAGAATAGATCCTGATCCATTCTGATTAAAATCATTCTTTGAATTTTCTTACTTGTGATACTCAAAATACTGAAAATCAAGCTGATGCCAACTTTTCTTTTTGAATGGTAGAGATTCAATGTTTTGGAAATGTAAGGGTTTCTTGGGAGGAAGTAATCAAAACAAAATTACTTTTCTTCATAAAAAGAACAGCCATTCCATTTATTCTAAGAAGGGAAATTCAGAGACTTTATGTAGGTCAATGTCAGTCATAAAACAAAAAAAGGAAAAGATAACTGAAAAATAATTATCTGAAAAGTGCAGGTATATTAGAGGATTTAGGATTTATTTCCATTTTTTCTTCATTTATTTTGTGTTTTCTCAATTTTCTTTCGCATTAAATGTGCTAGGAAAACATTCTTCAATAGGTAGAATTTTTGTCTGTGTTTCTTATTGATTTTTATACATATTACATTTTTATTACAACACAAGTATACCTCATATTCTGTCAGCTGCATAATTATTTTTATACTTTATATATATATATATGTATTTTTTTAATAAACATATAATGTATTTTTATCCCCAGGGGTACAGGTTTGTGAATCGCCAGGTTTACACACTTCACAGCACTCACCATAGCACATACCCTACCCCAATTCCTTATATCAGGAGATCATATGGAAGTGGAGATATAATTTTAAAAAGTATTATCTTTTAATTCCAGAATTCTTATGTGAACTTTGTAGGAGAACTTTAGGTACATGATTAAAATATTCTAGAATTTGCTTAATTTAACAGATTAAGAAGAATTTAAGAAAAACATTCCCAGGCAATTCACTCATCTTGAACATCTGGTTAACAGCTGGAGTAATGAAAGTTAACCCAGCAGTAACCATCTTTTACACTGATCCCCCATGCACACACAAACACCAGGATGGATTAACTACTATTAATTCTTGCTTTCTTTTGCTATAAGGATTTGCTTAAAAAAAGAAAAGAAGATTTGAGACTCCTTAATTGGACAGTATCAGCTGAAATGTATATGTAAAATGTACATAGCTGATTAATATGAGATTCCGATTTCATTAATAGAAATTGAAAAGAGAAAGCTAACTCTTGATAGTTGACACAGATAGTTATGATTAAATTTCTTTGCAATTTATATAAACACATTTTAGACAATAAACAGTATTATAGTAATAACCACTTTCATATTTCATACAACCCTAATGTTGACTTGATTACTAGATAAGGGCTGAGCACACACCTTTTAAGATGTTTAATATATTTGTTAGATCACAAAGTTTGTATGTATAATATATAATAAGTATCTATAGCATTTTTTTAAAGATTTTATTTATTTATTTGACAGGCAGAGATCACAAGTAGGCAGAGAGGCAGGCAGAGAGAGAGAGAGGTGGAAGCAGGCTCCCTGCTGAGCAGAGAGCCCGAGCGGGGCTCCATCCCCGGACCCTGGGATCATACCTGAGCTGAAAGCAGAGGCCCCAACCCATTGAGCCACCCAGGTGCCCCTATAGCATTTTTTAATACTGCAAGTTTTTACCTTCTCAAATGAACCTATTTGTATGTATTAATCTTTTTTTTTTTTTTTTTAGATTTTTAAAATCTATTTGAGAGAGAGAGTGGGAATGAAAGAGTGAGAGGGAGAGCAAGAGCAGGGTCAAGGGTCAGAGGGAGAGGGTGAAGAAGTCTCTCCACTGAGCAGGGAGCCCTAGAGACTAGAGAACTGGATCCCAGGACTCTGGGATCATGACCTGAGAGCAAGGCAGATGTTTAACGGAGGGAGCCACCCAGGCGCCCTATGTATTAATTATTCTGTTTCCACTTAGTATGTTTATAACTTTGGGGTGCTTTCATTAAAAATGTTAACTGAGCTTGTATGCTCAGATCCCAGTGGAAAAGTAAATTTTGAAATTTAACCTAAAAGATAATAATAATACTCCATTATCAGAAAACATCAGAGTTGGTGAATTATCCTTTTAAATTCCTCAAAATGATTCAAACTGATACCAGTCCCTTTAAAAATTTTACTCCTGTGTAAATCTCTAGCTGTATGTAAGGCTTAGTTAATAGAGTGAAAACAAAGATAAAGTTGAAATTTGTGTAAAATAAACTATAATGAACTTCTTTTAATTGGTGCCTGAGTGGCTCAGTCGGTGAAGTGTCTCCCTTCGGCTCAGGTCATAATCCCGGAGTCCCTTGGCTCAGGTCATGATCCCAGAGTCCTGTGGATGGAGTCCCATGTTGGGCTCCCTGCTCAGCGGGGAGTCTGTTTCTCCCTTTCCCTCTGTCCTTCTCTGCACCCATGCTCCCTTTCTTTTTCTCTCTCACACTCTCTCTCTCAAATAAATAAAATCTTTTAAAAAATAAATAAATAAAATGTTTCATCTCTAACTACATGCTTTGATAGCATAGCAAGATTAGCAAGATATATTATTTCATAGTTACTTTCATAGTAATTCTAGCTTTTAAGCTCTTGTCAAGGAATAGGATTGAGTTTTGCCAGGTGCTTCTTCTCTTTAGCAAAAAGTGAATTTAGTTCATCCCATACAATGGTTGTAGAGGCATATAAATAATTTATATGAGATAAGTTGAATAATTGACTGAAGAAAAATCACAGTTCCTGGTGTTGTCCTTTTTCTTTGTCTAAGATCCTTTTGTAAAAGTAAGATCATATGAAGATGAACGTTTATATAATAGTTCATAAGTATGTAACCACTAGCATACACATAGTGTCTCAGGGTTCTATAGTCTACTGAGTTCAATTATTTTATATACAAAAATGTTTGTTTTATAACTTTATTTTCTAAGAAGTATCTCTAGGTATGCCATAAGCTAGAAATGGCAAGCAGGTTGCATATGCTATGTATTTTTTTTTTAAGATTTTATTTATTTTTTTGGCAAAGAGAGATCACAAGTAGGCAGAGAGGGAGGCAGAGAGAGAGAGAGAAGCAAGCTCCCAGCTGAGCAAAGAGCCCATTGAGGGCTCGATCCCAGGACCCTGAGATCATGACCCGAGCCAAAGGCAGCGGCTTAACACTGAGCCACCCAGGCGCCCTGCATATGTTATGTCTTCACCTTGAAATTAGACTCCTATAATACAAATTAAGAATATATTCAACATATGTCAAAATGAGAAGAATATTTAAGAATTTTGCAATTAGGGGTACCTCGGTGGCTCAGTGGTCAAGCATCTGCCTTTGACTCAGGTCATTGTCCCAGTGTCCTAGGATCTAGCCCCACATCAGGCTCCCTGCTCAGAGGGGAGCCTGCTTCTCCCTCTCCAACTTCCCCTTCTTGTGTTCCCCCTCTCACTGTGTCTCTCTCTGTCAAATAAATAAATAAAATCTTAAAAAAAAAAAAAAAGGAAAAAAGATTTTTGCAATTACTGGGAAGAAGAAAACACTGTAAGTAGTTAAAAATAGAAGACCCATGTGGCCCATGGCCATTAGAATTAGACTGGGGTTTTAAGGATGGGCAAGAATATAATTTAGAAGAAGGAAATAGCTTTAAAAGCGGTTACACAGGAAATGTTTATGGACTATTTTGAAAAGTGTAGAAATTGGATTATAAGAGGTCTGAGCACACACAGACTTAGGTGGGACAGATCAGAGGGTACTTTATTTAGGCTAGGCACCTTGGATTATGATCTGAACGCAGTGGGAAGCTTTGGAAGGAATTTGATAATGGTGTGAAGCACCCGAGTAATCAGGAAGAAGGTAAAGGTTAAGTGTAAGCTAGTGGAGTTAGACTATCCGGGAAGGGATCTATGTACCAGACATCTTGAGGGGACTAGTGATGGCACTTATGCAGTAATCTAAAGATAGTATGACTCAAACAGTAGTAATAGGAACATAACGATGAACAACACTGGGATCACTTTGAGATATTTAAAATAGCACGGGGTGATAAATTTTCAAATGAAACACCAGAAGGGAAAAGTAAAAGGCCTGAGTTAGGATGATTATGGTTTGGGTTCAAGATAGGAATTTGCAAAGAGGACAGTTCAAGTTGAGTAAAGTGGGGTTCAGAAGTGATGAGTCGGAGGTTTCGGCAGATAATTAAATTGGCAATGTCCTGTGAAAAAGCAAATAGATGTTCATATTATAGCTATGGGGCTTGCCACATAAATAATTAAATAAGTGTAAGGGGCTTAGATGAGTTCTTTTCATATAATGCATGTTTAATAATTTTGGAGAAAAAATAGTAAATAATTACAGAAAATAGCCCAAGTTAATTTTCAGAAGAATAATTTGTTTCATATGATCAAAAATGAAAATTACCTGAGAGAGAGAATTGAGGTCCACAGGATAGAGCAAGATCATTGGGACCCCTCCAGAGTAGTCGGGGAATGAGAGGTAAAAACAGGATCCTGAGGATTTAGAATTTTTGGTAAGGACTTTAAAGCTGTCATCATAGGACATACATTTTAGAAGTTGTATTTTTTTCTCAAAGCATTGTAAAATCTAATGTTGAAAGTCATGGTAGTGCTATGTAAGGCAAAAGGAAAGCCAAGAATAGTCAGAATAGGAAGCTTTTATATATATTATAGATGTTTCATATAATGTTAAAATATAAAATCTCAGAGAAAGTATATACCACAATGTATCATATATAAGAATACCATTTTATTCTTGTTAAAAATCTATTATGTGTGGGGCTGAGTGGCTCAGTGTGTTGAGCGTCCAACATTTGTTTTTTGGCTCAGGTCATGATCTCAGGGTCGTGGAATTGAATCCCACATACATCTCTGCACTCCACAGGGAATTTCCTTGAGATTCTCCCTCTCCTTCTCCCTCTGAAGCTCTTCCTCTCTCTAAAATAAGTAAATAAATTTTTCACAAAATCTGTTATGTATCACAAAGGAATCATGAAAATAGTGCTTTTTGTCTTTCTTTCTTGACTATTTCACAAATTAACAATAAGACCACTAGTCTAGAACGAGTCACTTAAAGGAGAAAATGAAAAGACAAAAAAATTAACACCTGAGATTTTAAGAATTGATTTTATTTATATTGTGAAGTAAAGTTGCATTTCTTTTCAGATATGATATGATCTTGTTGGTCAGAGACAATATTCATTACATCTAGTTCATCAGCTTTTAACATGTTACACAAAATCTAAAATGGTTAAGAAAAAATTTAAACAACTTATAATTTCTTTAGCTTACCTCTGTTATTCTAATTCATTTTTCTAAAGTTTCGTAAATAAGAAAACCTTTTAGATTTTTAATAGAATTTTGATATTTTGATGGCTTTATTGTAAGTACGTTATAGTTTTTGAATATCTACGTAAAACTATAACTGCCATTTCCCTATCAGTTTTATTTGGAAAAGATGTTGGAAATAGTGCTTAATTTTGGAATCAATTTTTTTCTTTTTAGAATTTTAAAAACGTATGCTTTATAAAAAATTTGCATAATGAATTATGTAGAAACACAAATCACACTTCAGTATTTAAAAAAAAAAACAACTTTGTATTTATGAGTCATTTTAGGGATTTTTTTTAACTTGAAATTGATAGGATTAAATTATCATCCAAGCCCATACAACCAGTTTTTTGCCTTTTAAATTGCCTGTTTGTTGAGATTTACCATTAATATCCATATGTTCTTCCCATAGAAGGAAGTGCATTATAGGAATTCAGAGTTATGAAGGAAACATTTTGTCTTTAAAGAAGATAGGATTCAGAAATTCCTGCTTAAAATTTTTGCTTTCATTCTTTGGAAGTCATTAATGGCTTTGAATAGCAATAATTTTAAAATAGAAATTCTGCAGCTATCAATGAGCAAATTGCCTTGATTTTAACATGAATTAAAAATGAAGAGCTGAACAGAGTATCTGGCCTTCCACTATTTCTTCTTCATCTAGAAACTTCATTATTAAATACGTGAAAGACAAAGATAATTCAAATATTTTAGTATACTACAGATGTGATCTTTAGAGTTAACATTATCTATAAATTACAAGTAGCTTAACTAAAACATCTGCAGTGTGGCAGTTTCTGTGCAATTTAATTTTCACTAAAAGCATTAGAGTCAGTGAGAAAATCACCCAGTCAGCAGAATGAACATAGAAATTCCATTCGTGGAATAAAAGGGTAATTTTAAAATGGAGCAAAATAGTCTGAATGATATTTGTCATTTTGTTAATGATCATTGTTCTTATTTGTCACAATTTATTTTATTTCCCCTATGGTATACATTTATAAATTAGAATAAGCACATTTTTTAATATTTTATAATGTCATTACTACATAAAGCTGTGTCATTCTCAAAATCTATGTCTTTTTAGTAATATGAAAATGTTTGAGGTATGTTTGATAATAAGGATAAAATATCTTCTCCCATTGTTGTCATGCTGTTCTGGCCCACATGAGGAAACTGAGGGCAAGAGGTTTTCTGTATTGCTCAAGACACCCTGTAGCATAATGGTGTTGATCTTCCCAGAGGCAGTCTATGTCCAGGGCATGGGCCATTCACAAGCATTTGCCTGCCTCAAAATATTTGTTGAAAAATTACATAGGGAGAGGGCCTGTGAGTCAGTATTTTGGGGCTGGAGTGTGGTTGCTAGTGAATAAGTTGGAGCAGCTTCCATCAAAATTTATAGTCTTCTGTACACTCTTACTGTGTCTTTTTAAAAATTCCTTTCTGCTGGTTGCCTGAGATCATGTCTCTTGGTTTTTGTTGTTGATATGCCTAATCTGTGGATCAGATTGGATCTTTAAGTCAAGGGATTGCCCTTCTCCACCTTCACCAGATAGGTGTCCCCTCTGCCCTCTCAGCTGGCCAGGTTGCTTTAAGGAACTCTGATTCTTGCATGTTGGGAGAGAAGTGAAGTACCCCTCCATACCAACACTATACATTTCACAATACTTAGAAGTTGTCTGTAGTTGGTGTTGAAAATGGAGAGTTAGTATTTCCCTTTAGATGGGTTTCATTGTGTCCATTGGGTTTCAAGGATTGAGAGGGCTTAAAAAAGATGCCGATCCTCTGTAGTCTTTAACTGTGGTCTGAAATATTTTTCTTAAAAGCATTTTATTTAGGCTAATATTATAACATCTTAGTATAATTTATATACTTCCTAGGATAAAAACAAAGTAATATCTATTGCACACACCTGTGTTGAAGTTTAATGAAGCAGGCAAACATGTGCAAAGTGTTTCACCAAGTACCATATACTGATAATGTTTAGCTGCCATGAATAACGTTATCATCACATAGTTGGGGCTTTTGTGGGGAGGAGAGGGCTGATAGTAAATCTGTCTTTGTTTGGATTTCCCTTTAAATTTTGAATGATTCAAATTAAGAACTCCGTTAATACTTTATTCTGAATGTAATACTTGGTGAAATAATTCTAGTAATTTTATTTATTTATTTATTTATTATCTCTCTCAGAGAGAGAGACAGTGAGAGAGGGAACACGAGCAGGGTGAGGGGCAAAGAGAGAACCAGGCCTTCTGCTGAGCAGCGAGCCCAATGTGGGCTCCATCCCAGGATCCTGGGATCATGACCTGAGCCGAAGGCAGATGTTCAACCATTGAGACACCCAGGTGCCCCCAATAATTTATATTTAATCATCAAAGTGGAATTTGCTATCAGTATAGTCACATAGTGACCTTTGACATTATTATAAGCTGCAGTTATATGGATATAAATTTATATCACAAAAGCATCAATATATTAGTATCTAATTTCTGTATTCTTAAATTGAGCAATGCAGCACAATTTCTTAAAAGCTTACTTAACACCAACTGATAGAGGTATTCTTAGGTTCAGTCTAGTGTCATTTAATTATTTATGGATGTATCTCAGCCCAGCTGGAACATACTTATAGGTTTTAATTACGCCAACCTCAGATGAGATACTAACTTTCTGTGAGTCTTATGTTCTGCATTATTAAATATCTCACAGATAACTTCTAGAACCATAAACGAGCAGACCTGAATTTGTCTGGAGAAATGTTTTAATGTATCAGCATTGTGTTTAAGGCTTTTTAAAATTTAAATGTTTTCAGTCAGCGCATGGGGTAACAAGTTCTCTTCGTACTGTGCCACTCATTAATAGTTTATGTGCAGCTACTTCATACGTTTATGTGAGGTGTGTGACCACTGAAGGAATTTGGGGTTTTGACTCCTAGACCTTATATATCTTCGTCTCTTCCAGCTTTAAGTATTTGTGTGTCCATGAGACACACATGGACAGTGTTCCTCTTTAGTAGAGAGTTGAAGAACCACCTGCCCCATCCATTGTACTCTTTCATGGGTACCTGCAACTGTCATATTCCTTTTGAGGGGAGTGATTTTTCCTGTTTTGATCATGGTCTCAGAGAATAACATATTACTGTTTTTTTTAACATGCTTGATACTTTAACGTCTGTAAAGATATCTCAAGAAAAAAAATGTGTATTATTAATTCACTGTTAAGAAAGTAGCAAATGTTGATTTTATCTTCTCAATGTTGTCATTTGCTGTTTTCATTATATTGTATAGAATAAGGTATTTTCATTTTTATTAAACTAGTTTTTGAACACTTGTGAATGTCAAAACTGTAACTTATTTTGAACTTCAGAAGCATATTTGGATGACTACTCCTTAAAAAAGTAATGAATAAAAGATCTTGACATAAAAGTTATAGAATTTTGGTAGGCTAATGATCAAGATAATGAGGTGATTTAAAGGGAAGTGGCCTATACTCTTCAAAAAAAAGTCCCAACTTAATATTAATATTTTTACTATTTTATAAATATGAAGTCGACCAGCTACCATCAGTAGATCTGTTCGGAGTAATTAGAGTTGTGGTTCATAATCGATGACAGGACTTTATATACAGTTAGTCCTTTTTTTGTTGTTTTTCAGTTAGGGAGAAAAAGGAATATAACTGATACATGAGGACCAAACATGGTCTCATTAGCTGAGATCACTTTTCAGTCCTAGAATGACTAAGAATATACTCATTACTTAAAAGGGGGACTTTGATAAGATTGAACATGATCATCTGCTCATAGTACAATAATATTAAAAATTCATTATTACAAATTTAAGCAAAACACATCACACTACTTGGTGGTTTTCATGTCTACTAAAACTTGATTTGAATGTGAAAACATGAATTTATAGGTTGTTCTGTGCTTAAAGTCAGCAGTTCTGTGTCCTCTGCATTATTAAATATCTCACAGATGAGTTCTAGAACCATAAACGAGCAGACCTGAATTTGTCTGAAGAAATGTTTTAATGTATCAGCATTGTGTTTAAAGCATTAAACAGCATTGTGTTTGAAGCATTAAAACAAGGCAAGAGGCTCATAACATAAACTTTAGGAAATATGTCAATATAAATTTACATCATAGAACTTTAGAGAGTCAGACAAACAATTATTAGAATTAATATGTGTTCCAGATAAATATTTAAATCAATATGATAAAAATTATTTTCACAATGAAAAAATAGCAAAATTTTACAACTGTGGCTACAGAAAACCTTAATAAAGGTGTATTAAGAATATTTGAGGAGCATCTGGGTGGATCAGTCAGTTAAGTGTCAGCCTTTGGCTCAGGTCATGATCCCAGGGTCCTGGGATCAAGCCCTGTGTCAGACTCCCTGCTCAGAGGGGAGCCTGCTTTTTCCTCTCCCACTCCCCCTGCTTGTGCTTTCTCTCTCTCTGTCAAATAAATAAAACCCTTTAAAAAATTGAAAAAAATACAATATTTTGGTAAAGAATACATTTTTTAATGGAGAAATATATTTTCTTAGAGGACATATCTAAGAATTATAAAAAATGTTAATTTTTTTCAAAGTTATATTATCATTTCAGTGGATTCTTTTTTAGAGGGGGAGAGAGAGAGAGAGGAAGAGGGGGAGGGGCACAGAGAGAGAGAGATAGAATCTTAAGTAGGCTCTGTGCTTAGCATGGAGCTTGACATGGGGCTCCATCCCTCAACCTAGAGATCATGACCTGAGC
This sequence comes from Mustela lutreola, assembly GCF_030435805.1. Taxonomy (NCBI): domain Eukaryota; kingdom Metazoa; phylum Chordata; class Mammalia; order Carnivora; family Mustelidae; genus Mustela; species Mustela lutreola. Next base: position 111,376,840 of record NC_081295.1, read on the forward strand.
CAAAATCAGTGGTTGGATGCTTAACTGACTGAGCCACCCAGGCGCCCCATCATTTCATTTTTTTAATAGAAAGTCTTGAAAATTTTATTATGATAATTTTTTTTCAGTAAGAGCTCTGAGGGAAACTCAATTATTAAGTGATTATAAACCTATAAGAAAAAAATTATAATTACCCAAGAAATGACATATCAGTGAAATTTAATACAAAGCCTTAGGGACCCTAGTATAAATTGGAACTTAATATTTGATAAGGCAAGTATCACAAACAAATACAGATGGAGTTAGCTATTCAACACATGGAATTAGAGAGCTATTTGGAAAACTACAACCTTAATTTTAAATTCTCCTGCCAAAGGAAAGGGAAAATAAAAAGTCTGGATGGGTAAAATGGGTCATTGGGTTAAATGCGAATGTATAATTATAAAATCTGGAAGAAATTGACATTTAAATAACTTCAGGATATTTAACCTCAGGGGGAAAAACAGATGCAAATACAAAATAAATGCTTAATAAAACTGACTAGCAAAAAATAAAAAGTGAAAAAGCATATTAAAAATTTTATAATCAAACATAAAAGCCAATCTAGTAAGTGAAGTGTTTCTGGGTTCTGTCAGCCGCTGTAGCAAATTATCAAACCTGAGAAGGGAGTCTTAGGAACTCTGATTTTTAGCCAGTTAGTTATAAATGCAGATAACAACATGGGCTTGTGATTGGCATCTCAAATTTGTATATGGGGAACAGTCTTGTGGGACAGAACCCTTTAACCTGTGAGGTCTGATGCTGTCTCTGGGTAAATAGTGTCAGAATTCAGGCAAATTGTAGGACACTTAGCTGGTGTTCCAAGAATTGCTTGTTGGTGTGTGGAACCCTCCTCTCACTCCACCACCACTGCCCGCTCCACTGAAATTGGTACCAGAACCTATTAAAGAGGTCTAATAAAGGTTGCACTATAATCTGCCATATCTACCTCAGTAAGAATAGGCTCTTTTTTCCTTTTGGTAATTGTTTTCACTTTTGTGAATTTTAAGACTATAATTTTCTATACAGTTTGATAAAGGAATATATCGTTTATTATACTTTTGAAAATAAGATGTAATCTGTCTTTAAATTCATAATTGATTAACTCAAATACCAAGCAACATAGCACTTATTCTCTAGGACCAAAGTTTCCTGCAATTTTCTTTTTGAAGAAATTTGAAATTGTAAGAAAGCCTTATTTTTACTCAGTCTTTATCTCCATTGTCTGCCTAGCTATTGCTAAATTCCTTTATATATCTCAGGGCACACATGCAAGCTATTCCTTCTGCTAAGGTCTCTAGTTTCCCTTCTCCCCACCTCCAAAGTATAACTAACATATACTCATCCTTGAGTCCCAATCTAAATACCACTTTTTAAAAAGATTTTATTTATTTAACACAGAGAGAGACAGAGAGCACACACAAGCGGGAGGAGTGTCAGAGGGGGAAGGAGGAAGAGAAGCAGGCTTCCCACTGAGTAGGGAGCCTGATGTGGAGTTTGATCCCAGGACCCTGAGATTAGGACCTATGCTGAAGGCAGACACTTAACCAACTAAGCCACCCAGACACTTCCAAATATCACATTCTGAGGAAGGCTTTCCTTTATTCCCTGAACTTTGGCAAGGTCTCCTCTTGTAGGATTGCATATTACTTCGTTATGATCTGAGGGGGAAAATGTTAAGTCCATTAATTTTAAGAAAGAAATACCTGCCAAAGGGACTAGCACTATGAAAATACTTAATAAAATATAGCTGAATGAATGTATAAGGCCTGGTCATACTCTGAAGAGTTGTCATCTTCCTATCCTCTGTCAGTGAAGAATTCATCTGCCTGGTCTAAAGGGACATGGGGTTTCTAAGTTGAGCTTGTCTTGGAATGGGGTTACTGCCTGTGCATTAGAGACTGTGATGGTTAATAGTATGTGTCAACTTGGCCAGGGAGTGGTACCCAGTTTTTGTCAAACACCTAGCTCAATGTTGCTTTAAAGGTATTTTTTAGATATGATAAATATCTAAATCACTGATTACTATTGCCATAATGTGGCTGGCCCTCATCCAATCAGTTAAGGCTCCAAGAGAGAAGATTGAGAGGTCTCTTGAGGAAGAAGGAATTCTCACTCCTGATCGTCCTCAGAATGGAACTGCTACAGCAACTCTTCCTGGTCCACCCGCCACAGACATGCCCTGAAGATTTCATACTTGTCAACTCCATAGTCCCGTGAACTAATTCCTTAAACTGAACCTCTCAATCTCTCTTCCTCTCCTGTACACACACACACACACACACACACACACACACACACACACCCCTACTGGTTCTGCTTCTCTGGAGAGCCCTGACTAATACAGAGAGAGCCAATGGAGGGAAGCAAAGGAACTTTTGCTTGGATTTCTACTTACTATTAGCTATTTTAATTCCCATAGAAACCCTGGGAAGTGAGTTTAACTATTATTGCCATTTAGCAGAAGAAAAACTCAGTCCCAGAGAAGAGAAGATGTACTGCCGTATACAGCATAAAGCCATCCTGAGAACCTCACTGTGTCAGTCTTCAGGCACTGCTATTCATAGATTATCTTGCTGCCTGTTCTCCCTGAGAGGAAGGGACCGTGAATCCTTGAGTAGCCAGAGAGGGCAGTTGTCTTAAAGTAAGAGAGCTCTGGGAATAGAAGAGGGCAAAGAATAAACTCTTAAACGTTATTGGGAACCTAACATGATTGTCACTTGGGTTTTACTAGCAGTTTTTTCCTCTTACTTCCCTGGGTTTCAGAGATGACAAAACAAATTCCTTGAGGAAAAAAAAAAGTAGTATTTTTCTAGACCTTTATTTATTATTATTATTATTATTATTATCATCATCATCATTATTATTTACCTATTAGTGGATTGGAAAAGGTTTTGTTTCTTTTTTTTCCCTTGTTTTCAAAATTATTGTTTCATTCCCTTGAAGCAGGTCCCACACTCTGATATTTCGTGTAGGTTGGCCTACAACAAAGCTTTACACTACATGGAGGGTGTTTAGGAACTTTCTACTTATTAGGCATTAGTAACCATTAGGAGACCCAATTGCTTGAAGAGTGGCCAAAGTCAGAGTAGCCTTAGGAAGGAAATGTAAAATTACTGCACTTTTTTTTTTTAAATTTAATTTTTTAAAAATTTTTTATAAACATATATTTTTATCCCCAGGGGTAAATTACTGCACTTCTTATACTCTAAAATATATACATGTAAAAGGAAGAGTTTTCTGATATTAATGTGCCTTCTTTCATTTTTGTTTGGCATTCTGTCAAATATCTTAAATGAAAATATGCATCAGGTGCAGTATAACATGATTATAAAAGCAAATCATTTTAGAAGATGTGAGACATAGAAGATTTGGCAGAAAAGACTATTTTTTTTCCTCCTGAAATAGTTATAAATAAAACAGTTATAAAGAAAAAAAGTTACAATTTAAAAACTACCAATATACAAATAGGTACAAATAAATACTTGGGGTCACAGAAGGAATTCAAGTAAAAATCTTATTTTTGTATTTTTGAAAAGTTTATCATCTATTAGGGATGGAAAAGAAAATATGAAGGACTAGCATTTTAATGCATCTTGAGAGATGCAGCTCTTGGTTAATCATGCAAGGGGAAAAATGATTTCGAGTTTAGGTGATGTGTGAGGAAGAACTTGAAGGATACCTGTGATTTCAGTGTATTTCTTTAGGAGAGACCCTTCTAGGCAGTGGTATAGCCCGGTGCAAGGATGGAAGCACAAAGAGCAGAAGGGAGAAGAGAACTACATTCACTGGCACCAGACATGAAAATAGTAGCTCAGGAAGGACCTTCTCTGAAATACTAGAACCAATTAAGCAAAATAGGCAACATAGGTATTTTTAGTTTCAGAAAACAGGCATTTTTCCAAAACTGTATTGGTAAAGCAGAGGAACATTCTCAGGGTTCATAGGATTAGTGAGGTTTTGTCTGGGACAGAGAGTATGGATCAAGAGTAAGAGATAAAAAAATTTAGTTTGGATTTAGTCTGACTTTAAGCTGTGTCAGAAGATGTCCTCATTCTGGTTAATTTCGCAAATTTTGAAATTTAATGTAGACCAGTCCTAACTTGAATGCTGTTTAGTTGCAAGCAATTGATTGTCAGGTACTCACTTCCAAACCCATGGTTAGAAGATGCTACGGTAGCTAGGAATAAGATAATCCCCATCCTCCTTAGTCTGATACATTGACATTCCCTCTTCCCAGCTAACATCATAAACTGGTAGTCACTTCAAAACAGAAGAGAAAATAATGGATGTGAATAATTGGTAAATTATTGCTATGAAATTCGAGTTTAGGCTCAAGACCAGTAACCAAAATAAAATGTAAAGAAGGAAAGAGGTACACAAAAGATTTAAGGTGAGAGATATAAAAGATTAAGAGTAGAGAGGAAAAAGAAACATTTTAACAGGGCTTAGAATCCAAAATACAGTATTTGGGAGCACCTGGCTGGCTCAGGCAGTAGAGCATGCAGATCTTGTCTCAGGGTTGTGAGTTTAAGCCCACTGTTGGACCTAGAGCTTATGTTTTAAAAAATGCAGTAGAACTAAGAAATAAAGATAAAAGTTAAAAGTAAGAGAAAAATCAAAGTGAATTTAGAGGCTTAAACATGGATTTAAGGTGGAGGGCATAGAACAACTCACGGGAAAAGCTGAAAACCTAGCAGAAGTGAGATTAGAAACAGAAACAGCAGGAGCAAAGGGATGGAGACCAAAGATCTGCTGAGATATCGGTGCCGTGGTCTTCACTCCGGCTGGTGGTGACTTCTCCAATTCATCTTCCCCTATGGGTGCACCTGGAGTCCATCTTTGTGGAACAGCCCTTAGGGACCTACCCCCTTACCTTGTACCCATTTCCTCCTAGAAGGGGAGCATTAGGTGAGGTCTTCAGTCGCTTTGTAATTTGGAACCTTTCCTAATCACCCAAACCCAATTAGCAGTAATTGAAGAACCTGTTTTATGAAAGTCAGTGCTCCACTCTGATGACTTTCTTTTTTTCTAATTAGATTCATCCTAATTTAAAAATTTTATAGAATTATGCAAAGGCCCGTTCTCTTTGCCAACTCATCCTTTTGTTTTCCACTGACCAAAACATGTTTATTTTTCTTTCGCCCATTTTAGCGTTTGTATTAAAATACTTTGTACATATTTATTCAGAATGTTTTGACCTAAATAGTACCCTCCTTTAAAATTATTTTCCAACATTTTGTTGTTTGTTCCCTAAATGAAAGTGTGTCATTTTTACTGACAGTATTATCTCCCTACAATGCTAATGCTATAATGAAAGAGTAATAAAACTAACTCATAGCCAAAGAACTGCTGTTTAAGCACCTACCTACGTTGTGAATCTCTTTCAAGCTACATTATTATGCACTTGCTTTTGTTTTCTATTTCTGTAGTCTTCCATTCCCAACTAGATTGTAAAGTCCCCCAGGACAGGGACAGTATCTTACCGTTTTTATGTCCTCCATAGCTCTTGGTATAGTGCTGAGTACAACGTGCTTTTTAATGTATGTGCCTTGAATTAATGACACAGTGCTTAGGAGCATATAACTTGAGTCATGTGACATCTCTAGGTTACCAAGGACTTTAAGCTTACTAAACCTGCACTTAAATGCAAAGAGCTTCCTCAAAAGGACAAGTTTTTTCTGAATTCCAGTAGTTCCTAATTCAACGTGCCAAAGTGATGCTGTTCATTACTCAGGAGCCAAGCACTTCAGAATATTGTTTATTCTAATTGCATTTTGCTGTTTGATTCTAGAAATCTTAAATAAATCCTATTGAGTGCTTTTTTTTGTTTTGTTTTTTTTGGCCAGGAGTACACAGAAAGAGTAAGTACTCCATACATTAAATTTTGGCAAGAATGCTTACTTTATATTGGCAAGGCTTTGTTGTTTCTTTTATGTAGATATTTGTGTTTCTTTAAGAGCCTCACAACAAACCAAAACAGTATGTGTATTATGTGAAACTGAAAGTTTATTTTTTTATGCTGCATATAGATTTCTTAAATAATAAAAGATGTGCTGTCTTCAGTACATTTCTACTGGCTTTGGTTCAGTATAAATCTTTGATAACTCTCAGTTTTCTGAAGAATTACTTTTCTTTAAGTTATTTTCATCTTGTTCAGGGTCTAGCACAGAATCTTTTTCATGGGCCATCACTACTCTTTACCTTTTATGTCTTTTTCCTCACCAGAATGTTTCAAGGGAGCATTCAGAATTTATTGATATAAATGGGCTACATAAAAAGAAGCATCCAAAGTTTTTTTTCCTTTTACTTATTTACTACATAAAAATTAAAAGAAAATTTGATGGCATGAGGTATAATATTAAAAAACTAATATTGATAATCTATCCATTAATAAATCCATCATAGAAAAAGCCATCTTGTCTCTTTAGGGCATGTTAAATCAAAGGAAGGGCCAAAGTCTCCTTACTCCTGAATGATCTTTGCTTTTTATTTTATTCACCAATTTAAAATATATTCTCAGTTATTTTCATATAGATAGAATCCTTAGAAAACACACAGGGCAGTGTCCACAGTGTATTTTGTTTGCCTCCCAGTGTTTCAAAACTTAAGTTCATTTCACGTATAGCTCTGGATTATTATTTTTCCTGAAAAAAAAAATCAAAAGCTTCAGAAACACTAGACTAGCATTTCCACAAAGCTTTGTCTGGAGACTGGAACCTGTGCTCCCTTTAGAGGGGCCATACCCTCCTCCATTGCCTAACACGCCCACCACCCTCAGGAAGTAGAACCCAAAGGCACGGCTACTCTAGCCCCCGTGGCTCCCTGCTGTAGAACATGTAAAAGTTAGTATAGAGAATAAAAAACTGCGATTTAAGAAAAGAAAGTCTGAATTGGAGTGAGGATGTCATCAGAGGAAGGTTAAGTGGAGTAAAAGATAGGAGATTGGGAAATATACCCAGGGTCAGATCGTTAGTTTCAGGATTCTTGCCTGTTGGATCTAACACATTTTGACTCTATCTTTTTTATGAATTTCTCATTTCATTAATTTTATTATGATTTTTAATATGCAAGATTGTTAGTATCATGACAATTTTAACACTCCATTAATTCCAGGATTCAGTTAAAATCTAGAATTAGCAAATTAAAGTAGTAATGCTACTAATTCTAAGAACAAAATCAAAGGAACATTATAATAATAAAAAACAATTTTGAAAGGATATTATTTCAAGTTGTCCAGCGACTTACCTGACAGATGTTTTGGTATTAGGCACACAAAGGCAAATAATAGCTTTTCTTAACTTGGTTTCTTTTAAATTTATAACCGAGTTTAATTCCATGTTAGGAGTTTTACATTTTCCATGAAACTTCTTTAAATATTTATCCTGGGATTCTCTAACTTTCAGATTGCATGGGAGGCACTTGTATAAAATGAAATATTTGTTAAATAACTATGAAAATATTCAAGTCTACATGAAGAAATTCCTGAGATTGAAAGTAGAGTAGTTTGTGTAACATTTGTGTTGAAACAAACTCCAAAGTTCTAGTGGCTGAACATACAGAATTTCACTTTTTGCTTATGTAACAGTTTAGTGAAGGGGTTCCTCGTTTTGGGGTGTCTTTCCTTCAGAAGGTGATACTAGGATTCATGTTCCTTCCTTTAAGGCTCTGCATCCCTTTGGGAAAGGGTGCCTTTTGCATCCAACCAGAGCAAGGGGAAAGCTTGCAGAGAAAGCACACCTGCTTCTTATGGGCTAGAATTGCTACTTCTGCTCACATATGTATTGGCAAAAATTAGTCTGAAACCTAAGGCTGTACTGATCACAGTGGCTCTGATAAGCAAGGAGTCAACATTATTTTCAATAGAGAAACTAGTAAAAACAACTTGAGGATACATTAAAAAAAAAGACATCATCAAAACACTTAAGGAATGCTATAACAAAGAATGAAAAATATTCGTGATAGGTATTTTGTTGTCAGATAATTATAGGAAGAGGAAAAAAGAGTGCAACAAAAAGAAAAGAAAAATCTTTTTACGTACCTGCTAATATTGGTAAGTTTTCTTTGTATAAGTATCTATTCAGGTTGTTAGCCTGTTTTTTTAACTTGGTGATTGATTGATTGGTTGATATTGAGTTGTTTGAGTTCCTTATGTATTTCGGAGATTGAGTCCTTATCAGATATAGAATTTACAGATATTTTCTCCCATTTTGTTAGTTACCCTTTCACTCTGTTGATTGTTTCCATTGGTGTGCTTAACAGTTTGATGAAGTCTCACTTGTCTATTTGCTTTGGATGTCATATCTGAAAGAGTTATTGTCCAGACCAATGTCAAGAGCCTTTCCCCTGTTTTCTTCGATTGGTTTACAGTTTCAGATCTTACGTCTAAGTCTTTACTCCATTTTGAGTTTATATTTATGTATGATTTGAGTTAAGGGTCCAGTTTCATTCTTTTGCATGTATCTATCATTTTTCCCAACACTATTTATTGAAGTGTCTATCTTTTCCCCATTGTGGGTATCCATTGACTGCAGATGGGTATTTTTTCTGGACTTTTTATTATGGCCCGTTGGTCAGTATATCTGCCCTTAATGCCAGTACAATATTAGTTTGATTACTGTGACTTTGTAATATATTTTGAAATCTGGAAGTGTAATGCTTCCAGCTCTGTTCATGTTCAAGATTACTTTGACTATTCTGGGTCTTTTGTGGCTCCAGGTGAATTTTAAAGGTGTTTTTTCTGTTTCTGTAAAGGATGCCATTGAGATTTTGATAGGGATTATATTGAATCTGTAGAGCACCGTATGTAGTACAGACATTTTAAACAATATTCTTTCAATTCATGAACAAGAGCTATCTTTACATTTATATATGTCTCCTTTAATTTCCTTCATTAATGTTTTATAATTTTCAGTATATAAGTCATTCAACTCTTTGGCTAAGTTTATTTCTAAGTATTTTCTCCTTTTTATTTGTTATTGCAAATGGAATTTTTTTTTCTTAATTTCCATTTCAGATAGTTTGTTGGCGAGGATGTAGAAAAAAGGGAACCCTTGTACACTGTTGGTTGGAATGTAAATTGGTACAGCCACTATGGAAAACTACTTGGGAGCTCTTAAAATAAATAAATAAATAAATAAAACCACCATATTATCCAATAATCCCACTTCTGGAACTGTTGAAATTAGTATCTTGGAGAGATCCACACTCATGTTCATTGCAGCATTATTTACAAGAGCCATGATATGGAAACAACCTAAATGTCTGTTGGCAGATGAATGAAAAAGAAAATGTGGAAAATATACACAAAGAATATTATTAGGATTATCTTATATTCTTCTTAAAGAAAAAGGAAATCTTTCCATGTGACAACATGGGTGAACCTTAAGGGCATTATACTAAATGAAATAAGCTAGACACAGAAAGACAAATATTATGTGATCTTACTTCTGTGTGGGATCTGAAAAAGTGGAACTCATAAAAGCAGAGAGTATAATGGTGGTTACCAGATGCTGTGAGTTAGGGGAAATGATGGGAGTCGTTGGTTAAACAAATTTCAGTTGCGTAGGATGAATAATTTCCATAATTCTGAAGGGAAAACTGGGTCATTCCAGAAGCAAGTGAGTTCCCAAATTACACAGGTTGATTTGTACTTAGAACCAAGGATTGTCTGCATCCAGAACCTAAACTCTTCCAGTGACACCACTCTGATTACTCATCTCAGAACAAGTCACATTGCAAATCAGTTCATTATTGTGTGGACAAAATGGTGACAGTAAGTTAGAAGGAAGTATCTATGATATATTTTGTATGTAAAGTTCTAAAAACAAACGTGTTTCCAAAGAACTTTTTGGAGAACATATTTTAAGTTAAGTACAATCTATTGACACTTAAGTGAGAAAATTCCAATTTCTTGGAACATTTATATAGATGGAAAAACACATTTCATGACTGCTACATTTATAACCACAGAATCAAGGACTCTGTCAGAAAATAACTATGCATTTTTTCTTGCTTATTATTTTTTAATAAACTTTCATGTTGAGTTATTAGTTGCTCTATTAGTCTGGGTTCTCTAGAGAAACAGAAACAATATAATATAATATAATATAATATAATATATAAATTTTGTGTATATATGGAACCAATAGAATAGATATAATAAGGAATTGGCTCATGTAGTTCTGAAAGTTGAGAAGTCCCAGCATCTGCAGTCAGCAAGCAGGAGAGCAGATGGTTTAAGTTCCAGTTGGAGTCTGAGTCCAAGAGCAGGAGGGGGAAAATATCCTACTTTGGAGACAGTAAAGCAGAGAGAACAAATTCTGGTTTTTTCTATTTAGGCTTTCCATGGATCAGATGAATTCCTCTACTATTGGAGAGAACAATCTGTTTCACTTATTCTACTGATTCAAATGTGATTCTCATCCAAAAACACCTTCACAGACACACCCAGAAGAATGTTTAATTAAATATCTGGACATTATGTGGCCCAGTCTGGTTGACACATAAAATTAACCATCAAAATTTCTAGGAAAATTTGCATCAGTAGAACCTTTAACATATATCACAAATATAATTAACCAACTCATTTTCAAAGCAAATAAAGGATGGAGTGCTCTATTTCTTTAACCACTTTTACCTAAAAATGCTTTTCTTTTTCAAGATTTATTTTTTTCTTTGTTTTTTTCTTCTTAAATTACAAATCCAAGATCAGAAAGTTCATTATAGAAGTAAACTAGACTCAGATACCTTATGGCCAGGTATGTAATAGTAATGATAACAACCAAAGCAACAATAATCAGGGCATGATCAAACTAGACACAGGATTAGTGCACTTTAGAACTTACTTTAATGTTAATTTAATCAAGGAGAGAGTCTATAGCTATACATGTCAAATGAAGCTATTGACAAGTACCATATTCTTCCCCCCCAATAGGCTTTTGTCCCCTCAAGTTTTTATTTAAATTCCAGTTAGTTAACCTACAGTATGGTATTAGTTTCAGGTAATTTAGTGATTCATCACTTACATACAACACCCAGTGCTCATCACGAGTGCTCTCCTTAATCCTCGTTACCTATTTAACCCATCCTCCACCCACCTGCCCTCCCCCAACCCTTAGCCTGTTCTCTATATATAGGAGCCTGTTTTCTGATTAACCCCCACCCCCCACCCCATATATTCATCTGACAAGTAACATATTCTTAAACTGGTCCTAGGAATCTATGCCTTTACCTTGTCCGGTGTGATAGCTGGATTGACGAGTTGGTTCTAAGTGAGAAAATAGGCACTGATAATATAAAGAAGAGCTAGAGAAGGCAGGGAGATCAAATAGTAGGAAGTTACTGCGAGATTTTTTCAGTCAAGTGAGGGAAGTTCCTCTGTCAAGGCTGACACCAAGGATTTAAGGAAAAAATCACTGGGCTGTGTATTTGGGGAACCTAGTGGCATATGGGTATCTTTCTATTCAACACTTAACAAGTGAAGCTCTGTTCCCTGAACCCATTATGGGTCACTTATATCTTTACTGACCTTCGGCCACCTTTCACAAGAATCACTTGAAAGTGATATTTCAAACACTTTGATGATAAGGAAGTACCTAAAGTGTGCCATTAATGCAGTCTGTTTTACTTGAAGTAATTTTATCTTACTTTGTTTTTTCCCCCAACTCAGTAACATTCCTGAAGACAAAGCTATTACACAGATGCTGATAATAATCAGAGTGGCCCAAAGATTGAAATTAAACCTAAGAAAATAAATTCAGAACATTAAATTATGTTAATGTTGCTATTTACATTGATAACTTTCAGTTGTGCAATGTACTACAAAATTTAATTGGCAGGAAAAAAAGTTTAGAAACTCATGGCCTACCACGAACCAGATGAAGTTTCAGAAGCATTAATGAGTTATTAATAATGAACATTTATAATAAATAATACATAATTATAAATAATAACACAATATAGTATTAATAAATAATTATAACTTCTCAAGAAATTTATGTGACTATCTGGTCTTATATGGCTTATCTGGCAGTGCTACTTTTTAATCATAAATAGCAAAGGAAGAAGTCATGAGAAAATAGTTAGGTATTTAATTTATATTTGACTCTACAAATTAAAATTTTTTGGTATATACCAATCACCTTAAATGAAATAAATGACAGATGACACATAAGTAGTTGACTCAGTGGTTTCTAGAAACCAAATAATTAAATATTTTTAAATAACAATATCCAATGCTGATTAGATTAAGGCTTAAGATACACATTGCTAGAATATGTAAGTTGCTTTACCTGTCCACATTGTTAAATGAATTGGTTCACAGTTCTTTTTTATGTAATTTCTCTTACAAAAATAGCCTGAGATATTAATATTTTATGTTGGTAGTATTTAGAATCTACTGCTTTGGAAACTGAGTACCCAAACATTGGACAGTAATTAAATTATGATATATCATAAGGCAATATATGACAACTACAAAAAGAAGATGATATCAAAAACTTTTTTGTTTTTTTTTAAAATATATTTATTTATTTATTTGACAGATCACAAGTAGACAGAGAGGCAGGCAGAGAGAGACAGAGAGAGGGGAGGAAGCAGGCTCCCCGCTGAGCAGAGAGCCTGATGCAGGGCTTGATCCCAGGACCCTGAGATAATGACCCAAGCCAAAGGCAGAGGCTTTAATCCACTGAGCCACCAGGCTCCCCAAAAAACTTTTATTAACATGGTAGATTTGTTTACATCATAATTATTAAGTTTTAAAAAGCAGAATAACAAAGATATATGCATTAAAAACCATCATGGTGATTATTTTAGACCGTGGAATTATGAATTTTTTTTTCTTTTACATGTTTTCTATTTTTAAAGTTTTCCACAGTGACTTTGCATCATATCAAATACATATTTATATTAAGACTATTGGGTGAGTCACTGGACTCAAAAGACTAATTTTGTAGCCTGGAGGCTGGGGTTGTATTGATATGACAGGGCCTTTGGTTTCCACTCAGAGTGAGATTTGGCATCGATGGAGGGTTGTGAGCAGAGGAGTGATACTGTCTGGCTTACATTTCTAAATACTTGCTAACACTTCCTTGTTCTTGACCTTTAAGGTGATTTCTCCTGTCTGTGAAAATCTCTTATACAAGGCACAGCAAATGCAATGACCTATACGTATTATGTATTATGCAGGCACAACACTGCGTGAAGGGGGCCAGGTGTAAGTGTAAGGGAATGCCTACACTGTATGAGTAATGGGGGCCCCAAGAATGTGTCTAGAGGGGACATCTGCTTCCTAGGTCCGAGTGATTGCTGTCATTTGGAAATGTAGCAAGCATTACCTGATCTCACAGATTATGAAGAAAAGCTAAAAATCTAGACTTTCTTGTTAAAAATTTTGACTTTCAAATTAAAATCTAGACTTTCAAATTAAAAATTTTGCAAAATCTAGACTTTCAAATTAAAAATTTTGCAACATGTGGCAATCCTGACATGGAGTAAGTGCAGCCCTGCAATGTCGCTTTCAGACTTTGTCTTGTTCTCGTTCACAGTGCCTTAGAAATTTATAATGTTCCACTATTGTTTCTTCATAGCTCTCCTGTAGGCCCTCCAGTTTTCTCTGGCTTTATTCTACTTTGTTTATCTACCTATCTTATTTATTGATATGCTTTGTTCCTGAGCCCTTACCCAGTGCCTTTCCTGGCTATTTGCTTCTTAATTTTAATTCCACTGCATTGCTTGTTACAGTTCATATTAAATCAGTTTTAAAAAGGAAAAGAAAGCTCAACCAGTATTTTCAAAATCTTGTTAGTTCAGAGGCAAAAAAAGATAAAAAGAAGGTATATTTTTTTAGACCCTCAACAGCCTGATGCAGAATATGGACATTTCTTAAGATTTGATCTTACATTTCATAATGGGGTCATTGAAATCTGAATTGAGATCTTTGGCCTACATTTAATTAGGCCCTCTCTTTTAATATAACCTTTATTAAAAGGGACTTGATTTCCATTGGGAGAAAAATGAGAGCAATGCGATATAAACTGCAAGAATAAAAATGTGAATATAGGGGAATTTTCCAGAAAAAAATTGAGAATGTGTTTACAGTAGATAAAGACTAGTTATACATAAATAGATTATTTTTAGTAGTAGAGCTGATTCCATATACCATATAAATATATAGTTCAATTTAAGTTAATATTTATCATTAAAATCACCATAAAATTCTTTTTTAATAATCAGTATTTTTATTTTTATTTTTATTTTAAAGATTTTATTTATTTATTTGACAGAGATCACAAGGAGGCAGACAGGCAGGCAGAGGGAGAGGAAGGGAAGCAGGCTCACTGCTGAGCAGAGAGCCCGATGTGAGGCTCGATCCTAGGACCCTGGGATCATGACCTAAGCCAAAGGCAGAGGCCTTAACCCACTGAGCCACCCAGGTGCCCCAATAATCAGTATTTTTAAATAGAAGCCTATAGTCTTAAAAAATAGAGTATACTTTAAAATATAGAAATGTGGGACCAACGAATGTTTGGAATTGGCTCCCACAGTCATAGGATGCTGGGATGACATGTTGGACAAACATGGGATGAAATTACGTGAAGAAAGAGATCACGTGTCACTCTTTTACTCCACTTTGAACACAAATATTGGTACCACTTACATGCTTCACTGGAAGACTGAACAGAAAAAACTCAGATGAAAGAGCTTCACATACCTGAATGTTGAATGTCTCTAGTCTGAAAGTTGAATTTGTATTTCTGTGAATCCCATTAACTGGACAGTTCCCACAAAGACAGGCAGTGTTGAGTCAACTTATTCAGTGCTTTACTTCTGCATAAGTTAAGGAAAACCTCCAGTATTAAGAACCCAAATGAAAGGGAGCTCAGAGGAAATGAAGAATTTCAGAGACAAAAGAACATATCAAGAAAGCTACCAATTATTATTCTGAAAGAAATAAAAGAATATATTGCATCTCTGAAACAAAATGAGAAATATGAAAAATTTAAACAAGAAGAACTCTTAGGAATTAAAAACATGAGAAGCAAAATAAAATTTCAATATATGAACTTAAAATATAAAATTGAAGATGATAGAAAGTTGAAAAAGTACAGATATGGACAGTGAGGAAAAAAATTAAAAATATGTAGAATCAGTCTATAAGATGCAATGTTGGATAGCCACTTTAAAAATAGAAAAATATCATGGGCAAAAAAAAAAGCAATTTTTTTTTTTAAATTTTAGAAATGAAGAGTAAAGGACATGGTATCCAGATTTGGTCCCATTTCCCAGCATAGTAAATTGTGGGGTGGGGGGTGTATATGAATTACAGGTACATCATTATTAATTTCTAACCTTTATGAGTAAAAGAAAGATCTTAAAATTTTCCAGAAAAACAAAACAGAAAAACAGGTAACACATACACAGTAAGGATACTGGGGACTTATAATGTCATTTAATAGAAACATTACAGACTAAATATAAAATAAATTCCTTCAAATTTTCATGTGTAATGATTTTTCTTGGAGAATTCTATTCAGGGACTCCTGGGTAGCTCACTCAGCTAGTCAGGTCAGGTCATACCTTCAGTTCAGGTCATGATCTTGGCGTCCTGGGATCGAGTCCTGCATTGGGCTCCCTGCTCAGTGGGGAGCCTGCTTCTCCCTATCCCTCTGCATGCTGGACCCTGCTGCTTGTTCTCTCTCTGTCAAATAAATAAAATCTTTAAAAAAAAAATTTTTATACCTAGCCAAATAATATTCCAATATAAATGTTGACTGTTGACATGTTAAGTCCAAAACACTGCAAAAAGTTGCCTCCTGAGGCATCTGCATGGCTCAGTTGGTTGTGTCAGACTCTTGATTTTGGCTCAAGTAATTATCTCAGGGTTATGGGATCAAGCCCCACGTCAGGCTTTCTGCTGCCATGGAAACTTCTTGGGGATTCTCTCTCTGCTCTTCCCCATTTCTCTCTCAAAAAAATGTAAAAATATCACCACCCAGTATTCTTTCTTATGAAGCATCTAGGTGGCATAGAGTAGAATGTAATGTAAACCAAGAAAGGGGAAGATATGGGATCCACAAACAGAATTCAGGGAGTGGTAAAGAGACTTTGCGAACTAAAAATAATGAGAAGTGCTATATGGTAATCTGTATCACAAGCAGTCAGCTCTGAAGAAATTCCTAGAAAAGATTGCTCTAAGAGAAGAATACCTTAGATATTGGAACCTAAAACTACAGAATTCCAACTTAAAATTCTAAGACCTAGCTCAAATGTGATTTCCCTCTAATTTTACTCAATCCAGAAACAAATTAGTAACCCCTCATCCCTTCCATGTATTTACTAATTCGTCATAGTTGGTCATGTAACACTGGATGGTTTTAAGATGCTTCTTCTTTTTTTTTTTTTTTTTAAGATTTTATTTATTTATTTGACAGACAGAGATGACAAGTAGGCAGAGAGGCAGGCAGAGAGAGAGGAGGAAGCAGATTCCCTGCTGAGCAGAGAGCCCGATGCGGGGCTCGATCCCAAGACCCTGAGATCATGACCTGAGCTGAAGGCAGAGGCTTTAACCCACTGAGCCACCCAGGTGCCCCTTAAGATGCTTCTTTGTGTCCATTCCTAATCCACAGAATTCTAAGTCACTAGAAATAGAGGTTTCATTTTATTTATCCTGACAACATTAGGGCTTCTGGGAGAGATCATGGTATGGTAGGTCTTTAAAATTTGGCTACATGCTGGAGAGCATGTATTTGGAAAGTGTTTGGCTGTTATTTCAAATTCAGAAAATATTTCACTGTGGAATATTTAAACAGAGCTCATTTTATAGTCATTAACCTAACCACAATAGCTAAATCTTGAATATAAGGTAGATTCTATCTTATGGTGTTAACTCAAAATAAAAAATGTTAATTGTTTCCATGTACCAGTGTATATATAATATAGGTATGTGTATATGGATAAAACTTTCAAAAGAAAAATATGTGAGGGCGCCTGGGTGGCTCAGTGGGTTAAGCCGCTGCCTTCGGCTCAGGTCATGATCTTAGAGTCCTGGGATCGAATCCTGCATCGGGCTCTCTGCTCAGTGGAGAGCCTGCTTCCCTCTCTCTCTCTCTGCCTGCCTCTCCATCTACTTGTGATTTCTCTCTGTCAAATAAATAAATAAATAATCTTTTAAAAATAAATAAATAAAAATATGTGATGTAAAATTTAAGTATCTTTCTCCGTAACTACTTCTGCTAATAGAATCTTATTTTTCTCTGACTCTGAGTTGATATTTAGGCCTTTTCTCATTTATTTAGAACATTAGAAATTTTGCCAAATGCATATGAATACTTTCCTTTTACAATATTTTCCTAATGCACATTATTGTGTGTAAGTATATATGTGACTCCAGTCTACTAAAAGTCATTGATTGCATTTTATGTTTCAGAAAGCATATATTTTTTAAAAATCACTTCTTAATTTTTAGAGATAGTTTCTTAGATTGTTATATTTTCCTGAGAAGTAGAATCTTTTTAATGAGAGGATATATTATCTGCAGTTCTTCTCCCAGCTATAAATAATTCAAGAAAATTGGAACCGAATAAATAAACTTAGTGCATGCTAAGTACAATTTTGTTGGTTACTTGGAGAGAATAAGAATTCAGATGTAATTAAATATTACATTAGGAATAGATGACAATAAAATTTAAAGTTGTTATACAAGAATTGCTATGTTTGAGGGCGCCTGGGTGGCTCAGTGGGTTAAACCGCTGCCTTCAGCTCAGGTCATGATCTCAGGGTCCTGGGATTGAGTCCCTCATCAGGCTCTCTGTTCAGCAGGGAGCCTGCTTCCTCCTCTCTCTCTCTCTCTGCCTGCCTCTCTGCCTACTTGTGATCTCTCTCTGTCAAATAAATAAAAATAAAATCTTAAAAAAAAAAAAGAATTGCTATGTTAGAGGTGGAAATTTAACATTTCTGTACCCCTAATTTTAAGAATAAAAAAGTTTTTGAAAACATTTTTTGGCTAACTGGATTGTGGAAAACTGTGGGATTTCTCTTTCTGTAGGTCTTTAAATATAAGATACGTTTTCAGCCATGGATGTTTGTGAAAAGTTGTGCCCATGCAATGGAAGTGAGTTAGCTAACTAAGTCTTGTCAAAGAAAAAAATTATGCAGCCATACTGGTTTTATATTTTTGGTGAAATCCTGCACATTATTAACCAGCATTATTTACTGATTCATGAATAATCAACAAACACATATTGTATTGTGTAATTATTGTATACCACTCCCCATGAATCTTACCTTTTAGAGAAGATGTCGAGTATGTAACTTACACAAATCGATATAAAAGTACAAATTTTGATACATTCTGTGAGGGAGAAAGAGAGTCTTATGAGAATGCAGATGTACTTTAATTTGCCTGATTTTCATGTGTAGAATATCTGGAGTTCCCAAGCTCATTTTCCCACTGCACTAGCATTTATAAAATGCCTTTTTTGAGGTACATTGTTCACTAAGGTACACTTACCTTTTAGGGTAAGAACAATGTAACTTTTCACCCTTCCTGCCAAATACATGTAGAAAGAGAAATATATTGTTATCTCTATTTGTCCCTTGGGGAGATTGAGTCAAAGGCAGATTGAGTAACTTGTCAAAGAAAACTAAATTGTGAAAGCTGGAGCTCTTAACATCTGGACCAAGTTGTCAGGGTTAGTTTATGGATAGAGAAAGAACCCAAGAAATTCTACTCCAACCTCATCATTTTGTCGATGATAGAATTTAGATCAGTGAACCTGCCCACACTCAGAAAAGTACAGGAGTTTAACTAATACTCAGGGGACTCAGTTTTAAGCCTGGTGTTGTTTGTGACCTTATTTTCTGATCCATAAGGGTGACTTCATTTTTAATTTTTTAAATATTTTATTTATTTTTATTTTTTTTAAAGATTAAAAAAAAATTTAGGGGGAGAGAGAGAGAGAATCTCAAGCAGGCTCCCCACTGAGCACAGAACCTGTCACAGCGGTTCCCTCTCAGGGCCCTGAAACCATGACCTGAGCCAAAATCCAGTCAAATGCTTAATTGACTGAGCTACCCAGGTGCCCCTAAAGATTTTATTTTTAAGCAATCTCTACACCCAGTGGGGGGCTTGAACTTGCAAGCCTGAGATCAAAAGGTTCTACTGACTGAGCCAGCCAGGTGTTCCAATAAGGTTAGATTGGATTAAGTCTGTTTTTTAAAGTTTTAGCTTTTCTTTACATTTAAAAATTCCATACTCTAAGAGATGATTTTCTCTTCACTTACCTATGTTTAACTGGGTTAAATACTTGCTATTCACCCAAACATGTAAGATCTCAAAAGGCTAAATCCCTAAGATTATTTAGAGCCATGACTTTATCTTTCTCCTCATGCTAGGATTTCTACTAGAGAGAAAGAGAATACATACAATTCCACCTACTCCAATGTGCTCTTTCCAAAACGCCAAGATATTTCATACTCACTTAAGTTTATAGCTTATATTATCCATTCCACTGATTTTTATGCAGTCACATGCTTCACAGTGTGATTATAGCAATACATCTTTTGTTGCGATCTTGATTTTCTATGAAGAGCCTGTTCTAAATTTATATCCCAAATAATCCCAGTAAAGTAAACTATGCAGTGGATGTTTACATAGTTGGGATACACTAAACATAAGCACTCAATGTTTAAGTTTTTGAAAATAAAACCTTTCTTTTCCATGTATTGTTTTCATTCTTTAAAATTTTAGAAACATAATTGTTTTATTCATCTGAATTTTATTAACATACTATTGTTAATTGTGGGTTAGACATGAGTGCAAGGAAATATAGACTACTTCCTCTTAACAGAAATATATATTTTGTTATTATTAGGGCTAATGTTAACCGAGCTTCAACATTAGCAGGGAAACACCAGGAAAACAAGACAGATTTCGTGGGATCTGGAACCTTAACCAATTTTAAAGTCCTTTTTAAAAAGAAAGAATACTGAAATACCACATTTAAGTCAAGGAAACGAATTCATAAGAAAATGCAAATTGCATGCCACAATCATTATGAAACACAAAACAATACTTTAAAAATTTTAGTAAAGTGAAGACAATTTTTTCCCTCAAGTTTTGACTGCGTACTCTTTAATCACTTCTTCATAAGACATCAACTTTATATTTTTTCTCCTAAGGAAAATTGAAACTTAATTCAGTCTTCCATCTAGCATGTATTTTATTACTTATAGTTGAGATTAAGAAAACATACACCTTTGTACAAAAACACATTTGCCATTTGTGGTACTTCTATAGTTTTTTTTTTTTTTTCCTTTAAAAATTCATGTGTCCTGATAAATTCTATTTCATACAATTCTCAACGATAAGAGTGAGAGTATGGTATGTTTTTAAATAACTATATTGCCAATAGCTGAGAACTTCTGTTTTAACTAGGCATTGATGAGAACCAGATCTCTACTTGGAGTTTTATATGGGCCTGAAGATTGGGATAATTTCGCACAGAACTCAAGTCATAGTCTATACCTTTCCCAGTCTTTTTTTTCCCTACTACCACATGGTTCTACTGCTAGGCATGGTAGGAGATGTTCTTAATTGTGATAAAACCCTGTCACAAAGTTGGAAATTAACCAGTAGGGGGGTTCCAGGAATCCATCTTTACTTTGGGGAGAATAGCAATAATGGATTGATTACATATGGAAATGAGTATGACTACTTAAATAGATCCCACAAAACCCAAACTAAATGGATAGCTGGATCTCAAACTGCCTGTGGCCATTGTATCACACAGCAATACTCTTAAAACTGCTTGCAATTAAAATATCTAACGTCTGCAAATTTTACTAAAATAAATTACCATACAAACTTGTTGCTAAGTTCCCTCACAGGGCCTTACTAGATCCTTGCAGATGCGGGGCCCTGATGCTACAGATTCTGAGTTTGCTGCACTGAGTCTCTGGCTTCTGAAAGCTTAAAATCAAATTTACAATCCACCTTTATCACGTAGAAGGACCTGATTTGAATATAATTCTGAAATCTGATCTTTTCTTTGGCATTATTTACTTCTTCCATTAATGATTTTCCATTGTTATGCTTATTGCTTATTTTATTTTGTCGCAATGTATATTTTTTCCCAAAGAACTTTGTATTGAAGTCCCAGCAAAAAACAAACACCTTCCAAGTGTTTCCCTGAGGAAAGTTTAAGGAAGGGCATATTTACAGAAGTGTGGTCAGAGTTCATCTACGCAGAGGGATTAGCAGGAGTAGGAGGTTGTCAACTACAGGACACCTGACAGGGAAAACGGAGGAAGCTGTGAAGCCTGAAAAAGTTCAGGCCCAAGCAAGCCCCTAGCCTCTCCACCCCCAGCTTAGGTCTCCTGGAGGTGCCTCCCAGCTGACTGCTGTAAACAGGAAGCTAATAGAGAAGGGACTCTGCACGTTGCAGTTCATAGGGTACAAAGCAGAGCAGACAATGAATATAGTAGGGAAACAAACCAAGATTAACCAGTGTAGGTCTCGTATGCCCTTATAGTAAGATCTGGAATTACGTAGATTACTATTTGATTATCTGGATACATGTTTATATGCGTTTCTAACATTATGAGAAATCTCTACTGCTAATTAAAACTCCATGGAAAAGAAGGGAAAACTGCTAGAGGGTTTTTTTGGTTCGTTGGTTTTGTTGCTTGTTCCGTTGTTTGTTAATGGGGGTTAAAGAAGCAGAACCATCAAAAAAAAAAAAAATCTATAAGGTGCCTGAAATCATACAGTCATGTGGTACTTGGGCAATTATTGTTAAACATGTTTGTGAAAAGTATGTGTTCTCAAAGTGGGGTGAATTCTAATTTAAGCACAACATAAATCATTCTGCAAACAAAAGTTCAGAACAGTTTCCTCGCCTGTAGAGTGCACAAACCTCGTCTTCACCATGTATTCATCTGCCATTCCTGATCCTTACCATTACAATCCCTGTATCAGTGACTTCCTAGAATCACTCCTTCCACTTCTTGGCATAGTCCCCGTCCAGCATGTCCGAGGTGGCAGTTTAAGAGGGTGTGACAGTGAAGCCCTTCTCAGTTAGGGAGAGGCAGCCTCGCCTTTCCTCCCCTGAGTTTGTGAACCTGCAAACTGAAATGAAGAGAGCAATTAATGAGGTTATAAATCATAGCCTTAGTTGCTACTTAACCGACAAGAGCAATGGGTGGGACCTACCCAGCTCGGGTGGGTGTGGGAGAGGTCTGTACCTGAAACTGTGGGGACATAGTACCATGTGCCTCTGTTGGTTTGTATATTTTGAGGCATGAAAGCACAGCTTTACGGGCTACAAGTTTCTCTTCTCAAAATTGAAATTGTGAGAGGAATAACTCCTCTTTGAGTGACATGATACCAGGTTTGTAGCTGGCAGGATGAACGTTTCTGCCTATTGGTATGCTCTCCATAAACACGATCAAGTTCCTTTATATTTTAAATATACAGAAAAACTGAGAAAAGTTTGCATTCCTGAATAATTCTAACATCAGTTTTCATGGAGTTATGGATAGAGGGTAGATTCTTGATTTAGGAAAGCTTAGTTTAGATTCATTTTACCAGTTTTGTAAAGTTAAGGTTAACCTGGAAATCTGACTTTCTTCATTTATAATATGAGGTTGAATAACAGTTACCTGATATAAAGGATAAAAAATTTACAGGAGTTAAACTAATTCTGACTTGGTATCTAGCATATAGTTGACACCACATATAACAGTTTCCTTCTTTCATCTTTTCTCCTGCTTTATTATTTTATTTTTATTTTCTTGTTTACTTCATAGAGAACGCATAGTGGGTTACATTTTTCTCAAGGAAAGGAAGAAATTATTCAAATACATAAAAAAATACTAATAATCGTCTCATAAAATGAGTAGGATCTTTCTTCCAGACAACTAGTTACTTTACCCAACAATGCCACATGGTTTTACACATTTTAGGGAACTTCATAAATGTGTGCCAAAATTTTTTTCACTGATTTTGTTTCATGTGTTACTCCTGCAGACTTTAGGATAAAATAGATTAAAATACATACAGGTTTAGATATAATCACATGCCCATCTTAGTACTTGGGGCATCCATCCAGCATGTATTTGATTGGCTTGTAATGAAACTAAAGGTGTTTACAGAGTACATGGCTTTTTTTTCCTTGATTAACTGCCTGAATTGTGGTAGACATGGCTGTAGGTTTCGCATTATGTTTTCTTTCTTCTTTCTGAAAATAGCCACCGGCTTTGGAAGAGTGCTGAGTTACAGCTGCATGAAAATACCAGGGCCTTGCAACAAGGATGTGGCATTTGATCGATTGATAGATGAATGTGCAGTGTCTGAGTTTTATCCCTCTCAGGGAAATTTTAAAATTGATGTGACTTTGGCTAGCAGCAACGTACACACACTGTTGGAAGCTTCTTTATTACCAAGTATTTGAATTAGTGGACTCCCCAGATTGAAGACTTTAAATTTATTTAAATTTATAATTTATTATATACCCACCTAAGTGTAAATGATTTTAAGTGCGTTGATTCTTTAATTGCCACTCCCTTATCCAACAATTTTAGCTACTATGGCAGTCATTGGAAAGACATTAATTTAGTCTGATTTAATTCATATTTCTCATATTTAAAATAAATGTGTAGGTATACATTTCAGATCACAGATTATTTCAGTACAAAGCTAGTTACAGGTGTCAATGTTGACAACTCAATAATATTAGTAGGCATTTAAAGTGCCAACTTCTCTTTCTACTCTGCTTGACAGTACCATTCTAAGCCTTAATTAAAATAACCATGATTTATAAATATGTAAATAAATTTAGCTTCCATTTTAGAAAAATACACATCTGGATTGTTTATACATTTCAAATGCATTATCTTTTCCTAACAGATACTAATGAATTCAATAAAAGAAGCTAGGTCCTAATTCACAAACATCTTATTAGTGTCTAGAGGATTGACAAAAGAATGACCATATTTACACAATTATACAACTGTGTACATACATATTCATATACACAAAATCTATGATGAATTAATTTTAATATTTCAGACCATACTGTATGTATGAAAGAAGGAAGATTTAATATCTATTCCTAAAAATAATTTCAGATATATCCCTAAGATATTTAAAGCAGTGTAAACATTTTCTAACATTTTCAGTAACTGCAAAATCTCTTGAAATCAGTTTTTAGAGTCCATTAACTTTCATGTCATTTAAAATGCTGTTTACATATGGAATAACTACTTTGATTATTCTCTAGAAAGGCAATTTGGCGTTTAAAGCAATAAAATCTGCTTTCTTCCACATTTAAATTTACAGATGGAAAAAAAATACTAGTACAGCAAGCTAGGATACTGAAAAAAGTGTAAGTGGCTCAAAATATATGCTCCTGTCTTCTTTACCTTCTTCCTTCCTTCCTACTTACCTACCTTTAAGAAGTGAGGCAATACTTTTAAATACTACCTATGTTACACTGTTTCTGGACCTTGGTTTAAAAAAAAAAAAAAAAAAAAAAAGAAAGAAAAAGTAAAATATACCATGGGTTACTTAAACCTGTACTCTAGGTACCCAAAAGCCCATGAAATACTCATTCACCAGCAGTGGTCCTTAACTAATGCTAAAATTAAATCAGCAAGGGAAGCCTTAGGGATATTTTGAAGTGGTTGTTTGAGACTAATATTGTCTGCTGGAGGTCATTGAACATTTCATTGCTGTGTTGTGTTAGTACAATTTTGAAATTGATAGAATTTTGAAATTCGATATCACTGTTTAAAAGTCTACCTTTTGACTCTACTACTTTGAACTGTGGGAAAATGATTTTTCCTACTGCATAGGGGGTTGTAAAGAGAAATGAAAGTGGTAGCTATTAGTGTAGAGACAGTTGGCCCCTTAAAAATTTTAGTAATGAAATAATGTTTTTAAAAGAGCTCTTAAAATCACACACTTAAAAACATATACTAAAACAAAGTTATTGGGATTTCTGTGACTCTCAGCTCTATACAATCAATTTAAGGAAACATAGAAGCTGAAAACAGACAGCATGTTCAATTTTAACTGTGAGCTTAAGGAAGGAAATAATAGTGGGAAAATGCTTGAAGTCAAATTTTTCCTAATAGAAATCTCTACTCTGGTGACTTCAATGAATAATACAGTACGTTGACCATACTTTTCTCAATTTGTCCCTGTAATTCTAAATGCACTTTTTAGGCTTATGAAAATTGATTTCACAACAAAAAGAATGAAAAAAAATAACTTGTCAGGCTTGGGCTATGGCCATCTTTTGAAACATACCCAAGTGTATCATGATCTAGTGAAGTGAACATTGCCCTTCTGTATATTTTAGACATGGTCTTCCATATTTAAGATATTTCAAATTATTGAAAAGATATTGCTAGAAACTTCCGTGTTAAATAACAGAAACCAGTTAACTGGAACATGACATATTATTTTTCCCTGATATTCCCTAGTAAGAATTTTAGAATTGCCTAGAAGTAAGTAATGCATGATATCTTATATTCTCAGTGTTTCTTTTCTCTAATGTGAACTGCTCTTTGATTTTCATGCATATTTATTCCTATGAATTACCAAAACATTTTTTTTCATCCTGAACTTATGATATCAGCAGGACTGGATGTTCTATACTAATTGACAAATTAGATGGATATTAATCACCAGGAACACATGGCATCTACCCCCAAATTTGGAAAGTACTCAAAAGTATCATTTGCGAATTTTGGAATGTTAACAAAATGGACTCTTTTTTTGCACAAGGCATGATGCCAAGGACCTGGTGAATTGACATATTGAACCCTATTTATAAGAAAGTATAAAGGATATGAATATCATTTTTTGACTTGGGTGGTAAGACATATATATCCATTTGGAATCACCATCCACAAGAATGACAGAAACCCAATTTCAGTGAAGTTCTGATACAACATTTCTCCCTCAATTGCTTAGGATTCATCCAAATTCAGGGACAACCAGGGGAAGTGGGGAAGGGGAAAATGTGTGTGGGAAAACTACCATCTTGGTTTCAAGTTCTCTGTCTAGGCACATAGAAGTCTGCTAGAATGTTAATCATACCCTATGGCCCTCAATTATTTTTCCTGTAGGTAACCCAAGAGACAGTTTGTGTTCTCTTCAGAATGTCCTCTTAAGTTCTGATCCTCTCTCCTTTTTCATGGTTGGCAATAATTTAGAAGATTCCTCTAAATTTCTGGATTCCTCTCTACGTCTCTAAGAGTTTAAGCTTTTAGAAACCAAAGTCAGGAGTACTCTTTCCTTTCCTGCATTGGGCTATTTTATAACTCTTGTTATGAGACATTAGACACAGAATAGCCTATTGTCAGTGCTATCCAATAAAACTTGTTGTGATGATGGAAATATTCTCTATCTCTATTGTTCAGTGTGGTAGCTACTAGCCACATGTGGCTATCGAGCTCTTGAAATACAGTTAATGTGATGGAGAAACATAATTTTTAATTTTATTCAGCTTTAATTAATTTAAATTTAAATTGCCCCATGTGGCTAATGTCTACTATATTGGATAGGACAAGTAGCTGCTTAAAAGTAGAAAAATGACTAAGGGGAGAAATATGAAGCTTCTAAAAAGTGGCTGTAGTTGCAAAATATCACAAATTCCTAAAATCGTATCTGGGAAGTATTGAATGGCATGTTGAATTTGAATTTTACTCATTATAACTCAGATTGCCTGTAAGGGGAAAAAAACAAACTAAACTAAACTAAACTTTCAGGGAGAGAGTTTTTCTGAGTAAATTTTCAGTCTTTCATAAGAACTCTCACCTTTTCTTTCTAAGATGCCATCAGGCTATAAAAGAAGGCCCATGGATATGCTTTCTGGTGATGGGGAAGGGGCTGCTTGATTGCATACCATTCTTAGGGTCTCTTGGTCTGCTAAAGTCTCAGTTTGGGCAGTGTTGGGTCCATGGTCAAAGGAACGAGACTGATACAAAGCGAAAGTCAAGCAAAGCTTTATTTCACGCCAAGCACTGAGAATCAAAACGACCATTCGGGGCCGCCTCTTACAGAGAGGGAGACGACCGCTCCCATCCTCACAGACTAACTTTTATAGAGCAAAGGCCATGTAGTTGAGCCTGGCCACACACAGGTGGCCAACGTGATTGCAATACACAGAGAAAGGTGCATAGTCATGCTAAGTCACACACGGGTGGCCAATTGAATTACAATTCACCCCCTAGTAGCTATTTGAACTAGCCTATCACCTTGGTCAGAATTGGCGCCCAAAAGGCGCCCAGAGGTTGGGGCCCACACTCCTTGGTAGCTAGGGAGATAGTATGCGCACTTTACTGATTGGATGTCACCACCTGGCCTGACTCATCCCTGCATTCGATCTCTGTTACCTCCATCTGACTTGACCCACCCTTGTATCTGGGCTCTGTTATCAGGGACTGGTCGACCATATTTTACTGGTTTCTCGGACTTTCTTTTAAGTAAGTTCCGGTGGGGGGGGCAAGGTCAATTTAAATTTTACTGCATAAACAAAATCACTGTTTAGCCAGATGGAATCGCTCTGGCTAAATAGGCCCTTACAGTGAGGTGTGATGATTGGACAGTGGCTTCACCCCTGCTATTAACAGTCCATGATAAATAGGACTCCTGGTCGGTTTTGTTGTTAATTTTATATATTTATTTGACACAGAGAGAGAGAGAGAGATCACAAGTAGCCAGAGAGGCAGGCAGAGGTGGGGGTGGGGGGAAGCAGGCTCCCTGCTGAGCAGAGAGCCCCATGCGGGGCTTGATCCCGAAACCCTGAGACCATGATCTGAGCCGAAGGCAGAGGCTTAACCCACTGAGCCATCCAGGTGCCCCCTTGGTCTGATTTTAAGTGTTCTTGCTGTGGGTGTCCTGTCCGGGTTTGACCATAATGTTGACAGGATCAAATTGCTGGCTCTGATAAAGATTTCTGACAGTCCAGATAGTTTCTGCTTAATTTCTCAGTGGTTTGGATTCTACATAATCCAAAATAGCTGCCTATGCCACATTTGGTGGCAAAAAGGAGCCAAATGCTCTTGGATTCTCCATTTGCACATCTGGAATTTCTGTTGTAGATTTTCTCAGCCCCTTGCTGTATTTGGCTGAGCCCCAAAGTGGTATTTTTTTTCAGGTTCTGTTTGTTTATCTGAATCTTCCCTACCTCTCCTCTGAAGGCTTTCCATTCCTGCCTGGGCAGAACTTCTCTTAAATCCTGTTATCAATGGTTCACAGTAAGCTTTTATGATCCAAATTAGTCAAGCTTGAATCTCAATATTTAAAAGGGAACTTTCAGAATCTCTCATTTTCTCTTTAAGCAAAGCCTGTCTTTCATGATTATTGTGTCACTTTGGAATCAACTGCCTATTTTTTAAATTAAAAAGTTAATATTGATTTTTTTCCTACATTAAAAATACAAAGAATATATACAATAATGTTAATAATGCCATCTATGAATTTTAGATTTTAAATTTTCTATACTTTTATGTATTTTTGAAAATTGACATTTGCTACTTTTGTATCCTAACAAAACAACATCTAAAAGGGAAAATTATGAAACATCACAAAACTGCGCTTTAAAGTAGAAGTACAAATCACAACTGAATTAATGTATTAAACTCTTGGGTATGATATATTATTGTTCTGACAGAACAAAAACTCCCTATGAACTTCTTTTAAAGACATTTAAATTTATAACAAGAGTATAATATTTCACATATATGAAAAATTCTGATTATAAACACTTACATAATCTTTGTTCTAATGGTGATAAGTAATTAAGGAGCATTTTTTAATCTGACTCCAAATAGTTGAACATTAAATTGTTTTAGAGATTGTAGTGTGTATAGGTCCCTTAATCTAGAAAATTAGCCATTTTTTGTATATTATAGGAGATCAACATGAAGCAAATTTAGTCAAATTTTAGTTAACATTGCTTGTGCCTTTGCTTTAAGGAAGCCTGGAAAGCCCCAGGACCTTTTGATTAATCAAAGGGATCTTTCTCCTGTAAATTTGATTCTATTATGTAAATCTCTTGTAGTGCAGTTCTTTTTACTCTTAAAGAATTATCACCTGTTCTCTTTAGTCAGATTAGTTAGTGGGAAAAAAATGAAAAAACCTCTGGTGACCAGGATCATATGAAGTTACTCTCTGAAGAACTGAGTGAGGTTTGCATCAAACCTTGAGATCAAAATGTTCAACCATGATTTTTATGTTTAAACAAATACAGCTTTTAATATTTCTATCTCAAAATTAACACCATTCTTTTTTTGTGGGACATCATTCTTGAGTTTATATTGACAAAGATAAATTTCATAAAATCACTATTCCATTTTATTTAACCATTTGCTTCCTGGTTCATTTTAGAATGGACCTCTTAAAAAAAAGATTTTAGATATTTTTGGCAGTTAAAACTTTTGATATGGTCTGTTTTTGATCATCTTTTATTTGCTATCCTGATCTAAGTGGCAGCTGACTGACTTTTTCTTCTTAGAGCATATAAACTTCCATTCACTCACATTATTCTTTTAAAAACACATGAAATATGTTTCCATGCTGATTTGCTTTTTTCTGTCATTTATTTTTGTTTTAGGAGGTTAAGTCCTTCATAATAACATTCTTTGGTGCTGATTATACTGTTTATTTACATCTTTTTTTTTTTTAAAGATTTTATTTATTTATTTGACAGACAGAGACCACAAGTAGGCAGAGGCAGGTAGAGAGAAGAGGAAGCAGGCTCCCTGCTGAGCAGAGAGCCCAGATGCAGGGCTCAATGCAGGCAGGGCTCTATCCCAGGACCCTGGGACCATGACCTGAGCTGAAGGCAGAGGCTTTAACCCACTGAGCCACCCAGGCACCCCTATTTAAATCATTTTTTGACTTTATTTTTTGTAGAGCAGTTTTAGGTTTGCAACAAAATTTAGAGGGAGAAACGGATTTCTTATTAACCCACTGCCTCCACACACGCATAACCTCCCCCAGTGTCAACATCCCTAACAAGATTGATGTATTTGTTTTAACTGATGAACTTATATTGGTACATCATAAACACCCAAAGTCCATTCCCTCTTAGTGTTGTATATTCTATGTGTGTAGATAACTATTGTAGAGAATATATTCACTAGCTTGTGTTCTCTCTATTCATTCTTCCACCGCCAACCTTGGCAAACACTGATCTTTCTACTGTCTCCATAGTTTTTCCTTTTCTAGAATGTCATATAGTTGAAGTCATACAGTATGTAGCTTTGTTAGATTAGCTTCTTTCGCTTAATGCTTTTATGTTTTATCCATGTCTTTTCGTAGCATGATAGCTCATTTCTTTTCAGTGTTGGATAATATTACATTATCTGGATCTACTCACCCCCTGAAGGATATCTTAGTTGCTTCTAAGTTTTGGCAGTTATGACTAAAGCTGCTATAAACATCTGTGTAAAGGCTTTTGTGGGACTTAAGTTTTCAGCTTCTTTGGGTAAATACCAAGGAGTACAATTTTTGGATCATATGGTAAAAGTATGTTTCGTTTTGTAAGAAACTGCCAAGCAGTGTTCTAAAGTTGCTGAGCCATTTTACATCCCCACTGGCAGTGAATGAGAGTTCCTGTTGCTGTATGTCCTCATTAGTATTTGGAGTTGTGAGTGTTCCAGATTTTGGCCCTTCTAATAGGTCCATAGGGATTATTTTATTAATAATTTAAATCATCCTAATGGAATGACTTAGGGATTTGTTTCATCACTGTTTAGAAAGGATTCATCCTTCTTGTCTTGTCCTTGTCTTCTATTCAGTGAAAAATACCATGTAGCGTGGTTGTTCATTCTTCTAGTGCACAGTGCCATTGCTTGCCACCTGTCATTTAATCTTTAACATTTGGTAAGACAGATACCTTTCATCGTTTTCCATATTGCCCTGATTCCTAGACACATGACTGCTTCTTTCCTATTGAATATTTTCAAAGGCCAGAGAATTTGCAGGCAGAGGAACTTGGGATTGAATTCTGGCTCCACCAATTAATATTCAAATATACTGAAGATTAGTTATAATATAAACTTGAATTTCTTTTTCTTTGTCTGTAAAATTGGATTAGTAATGTAATACCAACTATTTAGGGTTGTCACAAAGATCAAATGGATATATAGGATCATAGATAAATATGGATATAGATATAGATATAGATAGACTGTATATAAGTTACTGAGTATAAAATATTGTTAACTATTATAAAATATTATGATGCTTGTCATTTGCATTGACTTTATAACAAATGGATTAATAATTATATTTTAATTTTTCTGAATTGTCTTTCAGTTTAGAACAGTTTTAAATTGAAGGCTTTTTATTTGATTGATAGTGAGCAAAACTGGGAAAGGTCAGCAAATCAAAGAAAAGCAAGTCTTAGAGAAAATTTAAGTGAGGCAGTAATCATTTAAGAATGTGAAAGATTGGGTGCCTGGGTGGCTCAGTGGGTTAAACCTCTGCCTTTGGCTCAGGTCACAAACTCAGGATCCTGGGATCAAACCCTGCATCAGGCTCTCTGCTTGGCAGGGAGTGTGCTTCCTCCTCTCTCTCTGCCTGCCTCTCTGCCTACTTGTGATCTCTCTCTGTCAAATAAATAAATAAAATCTTAAAAAAAAAAAAAAAGAATGTGAAAGATTGTAGCACAAAGAATAGAAACCAATGAGAAAAGACCAAAAAGAGCTTCAATTACACCACGAAGAATTGAAATAAGTTTTTCACAATAAATATAAAACTTTCATTCATAGATAAAATTGCCTATTAATTGCTCTATTTTGTTTATTTAATCATCTTATCTCATTTGCTTCATTTATTCTATTCATTTTTAAAATTTTCTTGTTTATTTTAACTAACATCATTGTCTTACCGCATGACAAACATAAAGCATCATCTTTACCTTTCTGAAGGTTAGTGATGGGCACAGGGGCATTAAAAAACTTGGGAATAAAGAGAAATGGGATGAAAATATGTTCGGGAGAGGATGCTAGGAAAACAATAAAAAAATAAAAATAAATAAAAATAAAAATAAAAAAATAAAATAAAAAATATAGAGGTATTTTGGGTTTGGGTAAGGTTCATTGAGGAGATAATGTAATTTGCCTTTGTGATGACCACGTAATACGAAGCAAGAAGGACACAGAGAACTGAGATAGGATCAAAGATGTTGCTTCAGACTTGTTGAGTCGGAATCTTTCATAGGTAGGTCTGGACACATATATTATTTGTGCAAAGCTTCCCAGGATATTCTGATGGCTGTCAAGTGCTCTTTTTACTTCAACAAAAAAGTCTCTAACTTTTCTGTCGTTTTTTTCTCCAGAAAAAAATTTACAAAATGAATACAAAAGTATATTTTGACAAAAAGAAGTATTTATTTGTAATAAAATATTTCCTTACCCACAATGTATTTTGGACTATAAATCCTGAAAAGTTGAGTCCCATAATATGAAGAAACATAAGTTTTTCCCTATTTAACAGTAACTGGGAAAACCTATTCTTTGAATGAAGAGTTTCCAATTTGCAGATACTTCAGGCTAATAAATCTTATCAGATTGGTATATCTACTTGTATAAGTTACTGCAATAGAGAGAAAAAAAAAATCCCAGTCATGTTAATGAGATAATTTTAAGGGTAAACCTAACCAATTTGTTCCTAGAAATTTTCAGAGATCAGTATTTCAAAAATTTTTATAAAGTCAAATAGATATTCTTGGTATGTAATGATTTATTTTGAATACTGGCATACGGGAATGAAACTATATAGTTTGGCTGATGAGAGTTTTAATATGTGGAATAATTTTAGAAGAAGCTGAACATTTATTGTCTGCAGTAGCTGGTGATATTGGTTCACATTTGCTTCTAATCAGAGAATCCCTTCTCTTACTATTCCATAAGTTCCTTTGAATGGGCATCTCTCATTTGGATACCCAAATCAGACCTGTTGGCATGGACACAATCACAGAAAGAATACAAAACCCCCTAACTGTGTGTTAGAGTGAAAAAAGAAGAAAGGTAAAGAAAATGATCGCACATCACTACCCAGAGCCATCAAGCAAGACAGCAGAGCTTCCTACCCTGTACCCGGCTTTGAGCTGTCTTCCCAGCTGTGGGGACATGGACAAGTGAGACACACCGGAGTTCCCCTCTGCCAAGGAAGGTAGAGTTAGTGTTTCCAGCAGAGGGCAGTCTTCCACACTTGCTTATGTGAGGTGCCTCTGGTTTTCAAAGCCATGGGCACTCTTGACCTGTTACTCCAATTTTTCCTTTATCAACTAATGGTGAAGATATCCACTGCCATTTTAAGGAAATCAGTAAAATGCACAAATTCACATATACACAAACAAACCAGGAGTTAAAGGAGATGGAGAGGTAAAAGAAAAAGTATACGAACAGGGTATGATCACCGTAATGCAGAGTCAGATGTTTGTATGAATAACACAAAAGCCCATAGAGGTGTGTGGATCAGAGAGCAGGGACAGAATGTGGTCCTGAATGTGGGCTTTAGTGTGGAGGCACAGCAGGAGTTCCAAGTTCAAAATATTCGTGCTCATAGCAAATTTTCAAGTAGGCATTTCATAGATATACCACCAAATTATTTATATTTCTTAAAGGCAAATGATACATTCTTTTTTTTCCTCAAGTAGGTCTTTTTTCAAAACAGAAAATTTCTGGTTTTTACTTACTGCAATTAGTATGAGAAGAGATTAAAAAGAAAATCTCTGCTGAGTTGGATTCAATTAATGTTTCCCAGTCATGGAGAAATATAAAAGAGATCTGCTATATTTTTTCTCTTCTAACTTCTGCCATTAAAACAAATATGTAACTATAATCAATGTTACTTTGTTTTGTTTTAAACCTGTTTGTTTTTTTTTCTCACCCACCAACATCTAAACAGTTCAGTTAGTATAAGAAAAACAAGTAGAAAACCTTTCTATAAACCAATTATTAGTTATGAAATTGAGCAACATTTGGATCTTTTCCTCCTTTGTAACTAAGATAAATAATTTTAACATTTTTTAGATTTAGTCCAGGAATTCTATAAATCAGATCACATGAAGGAAGTAGGTATCCTAATGGATAATTTTATTATGCTGAAGAAGCATGAAAAACATTTTGAAATAATTTGAATAAGCAGTGGAACTTCCCAGTATGATGCTGTCATTTATTTATTTATTTATTTATTTA
The DNA here is from genome assembly GCF_030435805.1 of Mustela lutreola. Classification (NCBI taxonomy): domain Eukaryota; kingdom Metazoa; phylum Chordata; class Mammalia; order Carnivora; family Mustelidae; genus Mustela; species Mustela lutreola. Next base: position 111,411,082 of record NC_081295.1, read on the forward strand.
TTTATTTATTATAAGATTTTATTTATTTATTTGACAGAGATCACAAGTAGGCAGAGCAGCAGGCAGAGAGAGAGGGGGAGCAGGCTCCCCGCTGAGCAGGGAGCCCAATATGGGCTGTGAGATCATGACCTGAGCCGAAGGCAGAGGCTTTAACCTACTGAGTCACCCAGGTGCCCCTATTTATTAATTTATTTTTTTATCAGCCAAAGAATGGCCCTGAAATAAATCTTACAGTGTTGAAAAGGGTACTATATTAAAACGAAGAAATCAGTTCTATTAGTTGGATATTTCACAGCCAATGACTACAGTAATAGTCATTGTAATTTCAGATTAATTCATTGGTCAGGATTGACAAATAAACCCAAATCTTTGCTAGTTCCTTCTGGCCTTTTTAGCCACAGCCATGAGTCTCCACTCAAGGTTTCTTCTCCACCTGGCCCAAATGAGATCCTACCGTCATACTCCAAAGAGGGCACCAGGCTGAACAAGCACAGCATATGAAACCTATTCACCTTTCTCATATTTTTGTGTATATATAATACTCGCTCTGTATCTACCTTTACATATATAAAATACTATGCAGATATCTTTGTATATAGTAAAATAATCAGAAGGAAAAACGCCTCTCTATGCAAGATGTTTGTTACTATGATTATAGCTCTGTAACCTCTCAAATTAACAGAGTATTTCCTTGAAACTTGTTTATTTTATTTAATGATCTCATTTTTACTGCATCTTGGTTCAGGGCCCTTGATGGACTGCTTGCAAAACACAGGTTCATTTTTCTCCTGTGCTTTGAAAGCCATTTAAATTGGCTGTTCATTATTGTTGTTCTGCCTCAAAAAAGGAAATCACAAGTTTCCCAGCTTAAGTGCCGCAGACAATGGCAACAGGACAATCCTCCTTTTTCACATTTGTTCATTGATCCAATCTCTCTATAAAGATAGAAATAGTGTTCATAAACACTTGAGGTCTTTGGTTTGTGTTAAATTTTTCCTGAACTACAGGAAGAAAAAGAGATGAGGGAAAATTGATTCTAGCTTGACAAGATTGATAAATAGTCTTAGAGTCTGTGAAATTTAATTTTAGATATAGTCTTTCAGTGAACTTGCTCAATTCATCAAATTATACTTAAACTTCTTAATGATCTGAGTAGAGGTAAAGTAGTCTGCAGTCCCTCTGCCCGACGGAATAGAGCAAGAGCAGCCTAGGATGGGATCTGACACTTAAAAAGCAAACCAATGCACTGCTTTTTGTCAAATGTTGCAACGTCTTAGTATGTTAATTTCATTAATAAGAACGCATATAAAGCTGAGATAATCCACAATCAACCAAGATAAAAGAACCTATCTATGGTAATAAATAAATATCTATGGTAATATTTTAGTCTTTTGGAACCACTCAGAGTGGTTTCTGTTTTCCTAATTGGACTCTGACTGATGCATTTGACTGAATTATAAAATAAGTAGGATTGACTTTTATTTTCTGGATACACGTATATGTAATTAGAACATGCATGCCATTTGTATCACTTCTGGCCATTACTTCACACAGTATTTAATTCACATAGATCTATGATTTTTGAAATATTTTAAACGTGGGCTTTTAGCAATATTATTGAAAATGTTTTGAAGTGGCTGTAAGGTTTTTAAAAATAACTTCAAGATGTGAATAAATGCAGGAAGCAGATGTACAATTCATTATCGTCAATGTATTTATTTATTTATAGATTTATTTATTTATTTTAGAGAGAGAGAGAAAGAGAGACCATGAGGGTGGGGAGGTGCAGAGGTGAAGGAGGGATAGTCTTAAGCAGATTCCATGCCGAGAGCTCAGAGCCCTATGCAGGGCTCGATTTCATGATCCTGAGATCCTGAGATCTAAGCAGAAACCGAGAGGTGGATGCTTACCTGACAGAGTCACCCTGGTGCCCTGTATTTTTACTTTTTTAATATTTTATTTTTTCAATGTTCCAAGATTCATTGTTTATGCACCATACCCAGTGCTCCATGCTACATGTCCCCTCCTTAATACCCTCCACCAGGGCCACCCATCCCCCCCACCCCGCTCCCCTCCAAAACCCTCAGTTTGTTTCTCAGACTCTACAGTCTCTCATGCTTCATCCTCCCCCTCCAATTTACCCCAATTTACTTTTCTTTTCCTTCTCCTATTGTCCTCTGTGTTATTCCTTATGCTCCACAAGTAAGTGAAACCATATGATACTTGACTCTCTCCATTTAACTTATTCCACTCAGCATAATCTCTTCCCGTCCCATCCATGCTGATACAAAAGTTGGTTATTCGTCCCTTCTGATGGAGGCATAATATTCCATTGTATATATGGACTATATCTTTTTTATCTATTCGTCTGTTGAAGGGCACCTTAGCTCTTTCCACAGTTTGGTGATTGTGGCCATTGCTCCTATGAACAGCCCCAGTGTATTTTTAAATGTATCAGAAATAATATGGATTGATGATTGGTTAGAAAGATTAGTAATGGATAGATACTTAGAAAACAAGTATAGTAAAAGATTAATAGTAGAATGTAAGATTCTTTGAACTTTGCTATAGGTTTAAAAATGTTCCAGATAAAATAATAGAAAAATGTAAAATTTTGTGGATTCCAAAACGTTTTTTTTGACATCAGAATCAATGATGCAGTGTTCTTAATATTTTTGCTCTTACTAATTTGGTAAAAATTAACAAGAAGCTTAAGTAAAATTTAAATAGTCTGTCCCATAAACTATCATTATTTATGGGTCATCCAAGGACTATAACTGAAATTTTAGGAGCATCATCTTATTGTCATAAGGTTCAGATTCAGACATGAAATGTAAAAAATTATCATTATTATTCACTTCACTAATTTTGTAAAATAAATTATGACTATAATTGGGAACCTTTCCTATTATAAAGATTTAACTGATATTTTTATAAATTCCTAAAATATTAAATACAAGAAGCCTATTCATTAAGATTAGTATATTGCTCTTGAAATACTCCATTTAAAGAAAGCCTTTCGGGGCACCTGGGTGGCTCAGTGGGTTAAAGCCTCTGGCTTCGGCTCAGGTTGTGATCCCAGGGTCCTGGGATGGAGCTCCTTGTCAAGCTCTCTGCTCGGTGGGGAGCCTGCTTCCTCCTCTCTCTCTGCCTGCCTCTCTGCCTACTTGTGATCTCTGTCAAATAAATAAATAAAATCTTTAAAAAAAAATAAAATAAAGGAAGCCTTTCCATGAAGCTTATAAGTGTTGTCAATATATAAGTCAGTCACTAATAACTGTTTGATCATTTATATTTTACCACTGAATAGTGTTTCACTATTTTAAGGGTAAGTTGTTATAAAATCCTGTTTGCATTTATTTTTTTAAATTGGTGTAAATTGACGTACTGTGTAATTTTAAGGTGCACAGTGTATTGATTTGATGCATTTATGTTGCAATATGGTTGCCTTTGTAGGGTTAGCTAATACCTCTGTGGTGTCACATGATTATTAATTCTTCTCATTGTGGGAATGCTTAAGATCTAGTCACTTAGTAAGTTTAATGTTTATAATACAGTTTTCTTGCTTATAATCCTTGTGTTGTGTATTAGATCTCCAGGACTTATCTATCACATTTTTATCCATTCATCCACTTATTTACACTTAGGTTGTTTCTACGTGTTGACTATTGTGAATAGTGCTGCAATGAACATGAAAGTGTTGATATCTCTTTGATACCCTGTTTTTATTTCCTTTGGATATACACCCAGAAGCGGGATTGCTGGATCATGTGGTAGTTCTGTTGTAATTTTTAAGAAACCTCCATACTCTTGCCTATATGTCTGTTTTTGTTTTTGTTTTAAGATTTTATTTATTTGACAGAGATCACAAGTAGGCAGAGACCCAGGGAGGGGTGGGGGTGGGGAGCAGGCTCCCTGCTGAGCAGAGAGCCCCACCCAGGGCTCAATCCCAGGACCCTGAGACCATGACCTGAGCCAAAGGCAGAGGCTTTACCCCACTGAGCCACCCACATGCCCCTGTATGTCTGCTTTTAATTTTTTTTTTTAAAGATTTTATTTATTTATTTGACAGAGAGAGATGACAAGCAGGCAGAGAGGCAGGCAGAGAGAGAGGAGGAAGCAGGCTCCCTGCTGAGCAGAGAGCCTGATTTGGGGCTCGATCCCAGGACCCTGGGATCATGACCTGAGCCGAAGACAGTGGCTTAACCCACTGAGCCACCCAGGCGTCCCTGTCTGCTTTTAATTTAAAGGTATCCCAAGTTGTTTCTTTCTTTCTTTTTTTTTTCTTTTTACAAAATATATGAAAAATACTCCCTGGAATATTGAGGTAAGCATAGTATTATTAAAACATCAAGGCTATTAAACTCATATGTATCTTTGTTGTTGTAGAAGTTTTGCTCTGTTTTTAGATTTGGGGCATTTAGAGAATAATGCCAACCTGATTATCATTCTCAAGTGAGCTTTCAAGAGTTCATTAAAAGTTAAGAAGAGAACAGCATGCTCTAGGAAGCAGCTATTTTTAACAGCTCCAAATTTGAATTCACCTACTTTGAAGCTTTTCACTGTTTTTAGAAAATATTTCTATCAATAATTTTTAGATTACAAGTCTATTGAGGTCATAATTTGTAGCCTTTTATTGCAATGATCTCACATTTTTGGATCCTGCAGAATTCATGAAGAACAAATTATTTCACTTCAAGAGCAGTCTAAATAGAGAAGCAGAGTGTACAGGTTTGCTCTGAATAAACAAGCAAAAAAAAAAAGCCCGAAATGTTCAGTTTAATTGGGAGTCTACAAGTATGTATACTTATGCATTGATTTGATAAATGGCTGCTAAGTATTTTTGCAATATGAAAACATCACATTATTAAAAATGAAAGTTTAGGGACATCTGGGTGGCTCAGTTGGTTAAACATCTGACTCTCGATCTCAGCTCAGGTTTTCATCTTCAGGTTGTGAGTTTAAGCCCTGCATTGGGGTTCCACACTGGGTATGGGATCTACTTTAAAGTAAAGTAAAGTGGGCACCTGGGTGGCTCAGTGGGTTAAGCCGCTGCCTTCGGCTCAGGTCATGATCTCAGGGTCCTGGGATCGAGTCCCACATCGGGCTCTCTGCTCCGCAGAGGGCCTGCTTCCCTTCCTCTCTCTCTGCCTGCTTCTCTGCCTACTTGTGATCTCTGTCTGTCAAATAAATAAATAAAATCTTTAAAAAAAAAAAAAAAAAAAAAAGTAAAGTAAAGTAAAACATAAAATTCCATTAAAAAATAAAATCCTATAACAAGCCATAATCTGGTTTTAAATTAAAGTGAAAAAAAGTCTTGAAAGATATCACATCTTTTTAGTAATTTAGCTATGTCATAAACAGTATATTTTTAAATGTATATACAACTCTAATCACATCAATACAAATTATAGAAACACTGCAAAAATATTTTTATGATTACAAATACATTTAAGAATACTTATGAGAAAAAATGATGCATTTTTGACATATTATCTGGAGCAAATCACAAATCTCTCAGCTATTGTTTGCCTTATCTAGTATGTTCTTGCCTCTCTTACTTGCCCCCCTACTCTTCATTCTTGGTACCAACTTAGTTATACTACTTCCCTGTGCCTGAAGATTGGCTTAGCTATGTTTTCCCCCCACCCCAATATAGCACTCTATACTACTTTCTACAATGTTTACTTGTGTATTTTCTCCACTAGAATTGATGCTCAAATCAGGGATGAATTTGTTTAATGGTCATTCATTGCTATTTATGGCCCCCCATGCTAATGAATTGGCATAATTGATTTATTCTCTGAAGCTTCCCTCTCTAAGTGTCATTCTAATATAAATTGGCATTTCAATGGTCTTGAAAGGGAGCAGACTAATTTCAAGAACTCCCTGTCTTTATTTTTTCATAATATATGTGTTTATTTGAGAAATCACAATGCAGCCAGTCTAGGTTAATTATTCTAGGTCTCTGTGTCAGCCAGATGGAAATGGGAAAGTTTCCATCAGAGAATATTTAATAAATGGGGTTATTTAGAGGAGTGGGCAAGATTACGTTTACCAGCCGAGCTTCGAAGCACTTGAGAACTAGTATTAAAGAAAAACAGAACTGGACAGTAGTTAAAATGGCAAAAACAGATGTTACTGAGGAACTATTGCAAGAGAGAAAGTGGGACCTCAGTATGGAACTGGGCTCAATTCCAAATACAACATGGAATTGGTAGCTAATATGCAAGGTGGGTGTCAGTGGATGGAAAATTACTGAGAGTGAGAAAGAGGGTATCTAGCTAGTCTGACTCAATGGATTTCTTGCTAAAGGTAGGCTAGGGTGATCAGATACCACCTGGGGCATAGTGAGGCTAAGGAATTTGACCAGATGTCAAGGTGATCAGATGTGGATGGATTTCCTGTAAACTGAGATTACAGAAAAAATGATAGAGAAGTCTAGAGGTTGAGAACTAGTTGAAGAGAGCGTTCCAGGAGGCTGACTACTGGATCATATGGTCGTGCCTTGATAAAGGAGAGAGCCTGCCTCCAGCAATAGAGAAAATGTTGCTATCTCTAAGCCAGAGGCAAAAGGAAAGGACGTTGTAGGAGCGAGAGCTTACAAAATGTAGTCATTGCTAAGATTGTGACCCAGTAAGGAGGGAGCTGGACATGGGGAGGATTGGGCAGTGAAGAATAAATACCCAATGGGTCAACCCCAATTGGGGACCATTAAGCAAGGGATCCCAATCTCTCAGGCCTAGAGCAAGACAGAGGAGGGTAAATGGAGGCTGCAGGGATCAATGGAGAATAATCAGCACATGTTCTAACTGGCAGATACCTACTTTTAGATACGTTACTCATTTTCTCTTAGCTTCTTTTCTCGTCAATGAAATGTGAACAATAAAACTTAATCCCTAAGTACAAGATTAAAGGAAAGAAAAGATATGAGCCATGGTATATTACATTAATATATCCATCCCTAGGATTTCCTTGTTCATGGTGTTCTGGGTGTGGACCAACAAAAACTACATCGCTCAGGTTCCTAAACTTTGAACTTTCTTCTGGTTTGAGAGTTAATACATACATTGAAAATATCAAGAATGAGCTAAAGAAGTAAAAGATATGGCAATGTAGTTAAAGCAAAAAAAAATTTACTTTGGTGAACATAAAATTTTGCTATACCTAGCCTACAAGGAAGAGAAATTTGTTGCGAATAATGGAGGTGACTGTATGTGTTCAGCATGTCTCATCTCTCTGTTTGTGTGGCCGCAGTGTGTTTGAACATAGGCTGCTAGTGAGGCTGGACCTGATCATATTTTGGCTCTGCTACTTACTGTCTTTTTGACCTCGGGCAAGTTACTTAATATCTCTGTGCATTAATTTCCACATCTATGTAATAGGGATAATAATATTATTTGTTATAGGCTAATATGAGATACATAAATTAAGTTCTGAGAACAAGTCCTGGGACGTAATAAGCACTTAGTACATGTTAATATCACAACAGGGATATGTAATTTTTAATGCATATATAACATTATATCCACCCATAATTTCAATTATAATTATGATTGTGTGGAACAAAGAATTTGCTGACAGTGACTATACCAGTGACTAAAAGCTCATCTGTTTGCTTTTGTATAGCCCATTTGACCTAATCATCTGTTAGATTTTACTATAATTGGTCTTAAAACAAAGCCAAAATAGAGTTTAAATCACATCTTCTTGAACTGATTGTGTTCCATAGATAATTTCCTTCCTAGTACCTTGTCTGCATTATATATCCATATAATTTAAGAAACTCCTGTAGTTAAATATTTTCTGTTAGAGTGAAGTAAAACTATTTGTAATGTCTATATGTATATGTGTATGTATTTGGAATGAAAATTATTTCAAATATACATAATTTATTATTACAAAAATCATACTCAGTGAAGAAACAAATGAGTCTGCTTTTACCCTTGTATCAATTGCTTCCAATTTGAGTGTTCAGTTAATATAACCAATCAAATGGGTTGAAGATTAAACTATAATTTCTTGTAAGTATGAGATAAATTGAGTAATTATACTTATAAATTACTGAGAAATCTTTGTTCTCATTCAAAACAAATTCATCGAGTTATTATAATCACATTAACTAGTACAGTAAGTGGAAGGATAAAATGGGGTGAATTATTTCTAGGAAGAACCCCAGCAATGTAAAACTGTAAGAGATTAGTTTGACCTTCCCTCTCCCAACCCCACCTTGCCCTGATTAGAGAGTGGGCCTGCCCAGGGCCTCAAGAGGGATGGCCAAAAGGATGGGGCAGGAAGGTAGGACAACCAGATTAAGTTAGTTCTCTCTGGAGATCTGAACAGGAAGGTTAGAGAGCCTCAGGGGCAAAGAATTTGTGCAAGCGGAAGTCTGTGTCGAGATGCAGTAAAGTCAAGGCACAGAAAGAAGCAGAGACAAGGAGCCAAGGTAACCTTGGAGATTGAGCAAGGGCCAAAGAGACAGACTATCCGGAGATGGTCTAGTAAGTTTGAGGCCAGTGGTACCTTGTATACTTGAGATCCATGAGATTTTTATGTAAATCTCCAGAGCTGAGTCATATTTTTCTTGTCCCCGAGGCACATTTGACTACCTGGCTCTCTCACTTTTTAAGCCCATGAAATAGAGTGAAACCCCCGAGCTGTCACTCTGTCTTTCTTTCTCTGAGAGAGAGAGTGAGAGGGAGAGAGAGAGAGAGAGAAACCCAAGGTAGACTATATTTTTCTCCTTCTGATTATACAAAATATTAAAACATTTTCTTGGACCCCAAAGCCATTTACCCCCATGCCCAGTGGCCAAGGCCACCCTAACCTGAGCTACTTCTGTGTATTCTGTCCCCTATTCACATATCTCTACCAAAGAAGATAATTTACTTCAGTGAGATTTCTGAAGGCCTCAGTTCATGGATGCGTACAGTTTGTAAAGTTAATAGAAGTTTAGATCATCCTACATTGTTAGGTCTTTAAAACACACAAACTAAAGATACTTCTAATTAAAAAGGTCTTGAATTTAAAAGATCCTAACCGATGACATCTGTGCCGAATATTTAAAAATATATATATTTTGAATTATTTCAAGAATGGCTGATTAAGAACAAGATAATGGCTTGTTGTTGATATATATCGGATTTGAAGCTTCATTTGATTTCATTTTTTAAACAGTTTTGTCTTACAGAAAATTAAGAGAATATTTCATACTTGCAAAATGTATCTTATGAACTTCTGAAACTGAGCTTTTTTTAGAGCTTGATTAATGTCAATGCCTATTATCAATCTGTACCTAATGTCATTTTCCTGCTTAATAGCATTGAAATCAGAAAAAAAAAATCCTTATACCTCACTCGTTGGCACATACACTGGGGTTTTGATGAAAGGAAATGCATTTCACATGCACTGTTTGAGTAAGGATTTGTTTAAAATGTAGGTTGTTCTACTTTAAAGCTCAATGCTCTGGACATTTTGAACCTTTTGCTTCATTAACTGCATTCATTCTAAAATACCTTTCAATTTAAAACAGGAGATAATTGTAATACCTTGAAGCAAATGAGATGTTATTGCAATAATTAAATCCAAAATGAGATGCAGATACTTTAGACCTGCCGCTGTTTCAGCTAGTTAATAGCAAATAACATTTCCATTGGTCACACTGATTTCTTTCTTTTCCAGTTGAGATGGAGTACTGCATACTAATCGTATTCTAATGTGTTTTACAAGAGGTAAAATGTGTATTAAGCTCTATCACACTATTTCAAATTAATTTAACTTGACAAAAATTATAATAATTATATGACATGATGCTTTCATCCCACACAAATATGCATCCTATTTAAGAAAATAATTTTACATAACAATAAGATTACTTGAATACTGAGTGCATGTTTTTCCATTAATGAATCTGTTGGTCAAATCAGAGAGCTTTTTCTTAGTTCTCTCAAGCTTCAGAGACTTTTAGTGCTTAAGATGTGCCTCAGCATTTCAGCTGGACGTGCAGGGCCGGTTGACGTGGTGGGATGTGGGATGGCTGTGTGGAGAGGAGAGAGCAGCTCTTCTCTTTGAATAGCGTGAGTTGGGGAGGGGAGAAGAATATCATTTCCAACAAGGACACAACTATATTAAAATATTAAACTGGGATGCTTTATTTGTGTCAAACTGCATACGCAAAGGGAAGTTTCTGTTTATAGAAATGACCTAAATTTACCCTTTCTCTTAAAAAACTACTTAAGGTAGATGGATTTTTCTTTCAGTGAAGATTAGTATGCTCTTTGGTTTCTGAGAAACTGAAAATCACTATGTTCTTCCTTCCCTTCATTTTAGTTCTTACTTATGGTGTTCCTTATTGCTTTTCCCTTTCTTTTATCTTAAGTGTTACTTTTAAATCATAATAATGGTAATAATAGTAATAACTGACATGTATTAACACCTACTGAACACTCACTGGGTGCTCGCTTAATGCTTTGAAAGATTGCTTAATCCTCACAATAAACATATAAAATAGATGATCTTATCTGTCTTTTATAAGCAAAAAAAATACACAAGTAGTATCTTTTAAAAGTATTTTGAATACCCCAACTCTTATCAGAAAAACCAGGGAAACCTCATTTCCTGGAAGTCCCTTTCTTCCCCTGATTCTGTTCGGATATTATGAATTGCTTCTGCCCCAAAGCTGGTGCAGTGGGTTTCCGTTTTCTTGCCTCGGGCTCTCCATGCTTATACCTGTACTGCCACATCTTTTATTTTGGGTGGTTCTTGGTATTTTGCTCTTGCCTTTATTACTAAATTTTGTATTGAGTTTGGCATTTTTCAATGACTAGTGCCATCTGTTATTTGGTTTTATCTGACCCCTTTCTTCGTTGCTGATTTGCTTTTGCTGAGTATTTAAAGAAGAACCAGATTCCATTTCCTACATCTACACTCTTTTTATAATATTTCTGCCTTAAGACAGAACCTTCTCTCCTCCTGCCAAAAGGAACTTGAGGGCATACATGGGCAACGGTCCCCATGCACCACCCTGGACCCTTCAGCACGCATCTCCACTGACCTTCCTTAAGGTGATTCTTTTGCAGAAACCACTCACGATTAAAGGGTCGCCCTGGCTCCTACCCTAGTTTCAGAGCCTGAGACTTGGAGATAACTATTTGTCCACTGTTTCTCCTGGTTTTCTTAGGATAGATTCAGCAGGGTGTTCTGTAGGGAAATTGAACTCTGAAGGTGTGCATGGGTAGTTTTGTATCCTTCTGAGGGCTTGCCTCCCACAATAATTCTTTTGGGGGGGCAGGGAGAGATTCCTTTTTTTTTTCCTTCTCCTCTTTTATTTCTTGAACTAAATACAAGATTTTGGTTGGGGGAGGGAAAACTATCCTAGTTCCCATTATTCCCTTTCACCCTTAAACTGCTATGAATTGAACCCCAGTAATTCTCCATATGTGTCTTTCTACTCTTTGTTTTTCTACCCAGATCAGTGTCTTCATCCTCATGCAATGAGGGCAAGTGATGCTATCTTTATCTTTCCAGATCCCAGATCCACAACTCAAGACCTTATTTCTTTCTCTTGCCAAGGATGTGACCTGCTTATCTCTCTCTCTCTCTTTTTCACCTTTTATGACACTTTCTTTATCTTGAACTCCTTTCCCCTTCAGAACACTGATAAGCTGTAATTTCTAATCCATCTTTTACAATGCAGTTTTCAAAAACAGCACATAAAGTAATGTCTAATTTGTATGAGTTTTTATGTTTAGCTCATAGAAAGTAAACAGAAATTACAAAGTTGGCAGATAATGACAGTTATGGAAATGCCAGTCCTCTGAAGGCTTAATTCAAAATGAAATGGGAGCTAAGTGTGCTTTCTCATCCTGAGACTAGCAATCCCTCATTCCTGAGATTGCCTCTTGACTTTCTGCATGGGTGTTCCCCTGCCAGCCTCTGGTTTTTATCTGGGGTCTCAGCCAACCCAGCAAAACAATGAGATTTTTAGCTCCAGGAAAACTGAGGTTGACTTGGCTGCTGCATCAGCTGTTAGCCCACCTGGTCCAGAGAGTGCTTGTTGGCCCGCTTTTCACTCTCTTTAGTTACTCTAATTCATTATTCACACTCATGGCTTCAGTTACCACAACTACTATCTACATAGTTACTCCTCACATGACCCAAAGAAGCAACTTGCTTGGCCCTAAGTAGGTAAGCCTAATATGGAAGTTTTTTGTGAGCTGAGCACCATGAAAATGCCTTACCTACCTAAGGTGAAGTTGTGTTGGAAGGAGTGGCTTTTGGGGGAACCTAATTTGTTGGGAAGCCATCGTTTTAATGTGACTATGTCTGAAAGGTTCTGTCTGTTCTTGGCTTGATATATGCTATGGAATTAAATACAACTTGGGGGTGAATATTCATAAAAAGTAAGAGCCAAAACTCAAAAAATAATGACCGAGACCAAAAATATCATGAATAAATTTATTGACTTCCAAAGTACACTAAAATTTTTATGAAACAGAAGTTGAGCAGAGGCTTAATTTATGTGGGAAACATCATTATTTTGCAACTTATCTGAGTTCAGCTGAGATAAAACCTTTTAATAAATAAAGAGGCAGCAATTTTTGGTGACTATGAATAAGAAGGCAAAGGGCAGAGCTATATTAGCAATTTTGGTCTTGATCTACACCACAGGCATTTCAATAGCTACTATTTCAAATTCATTTTAAACTCTTTTTTTTTTTTTAATTTTTGCATTTTAATAGCTTTGCTTCTAACACTAGAATGCAAATGTGAATTTTTGCCTGTGGCATATTTTATTCCTACCTTGTCAAAATCACTGGGAATCTACATTCTGATAATAGTACTCTCCTGCTCTTTTCAGAGCTCAGGGGAAGAAGGAATGTAGGGTAAAAGTGAGAGGTAAGGAAAGGACTCTTGGGAAAATGAGGCCAGAGATAGAGACAAAGAAATCGAAATACAAGAGGAAGGATTAGGAAGAAAGGAGACCCCAGAGAGAGGCAAGGAAAAACAAATTGAAAAGCATGAAAGAGAAGTTCAGTAAATTATGACTTTGGATAGTTAGACTAGCTGATTGGATTTTGCTTTCTCCCATTTACTTGGAAACATTCTCAACTTCTGTTAGTACTGTTTGGAATGCTCACTGTGTTACAGTTAAGGACACTCCTTTCTTCCATGGAAGGAGCTTGCCACCTTGAATTTTCAGAGTTAAAAATTTTGATGTTTTTTTAAATAAATCTTAATGAATATTGATGGTTTTGCTAATGGATGAAAGACTTTTTATATAACTTTATTGTGGAATTTTACAGATTTTGGTCAATTTATTACATGTACTTAAATACCTCTTTGACATTCAAACACTGACAGAAGATCTCTCTCTCTTACTTTGTTTTGGTTTAGCTTTTGGATTATTAAGGTTTCCTTATACTAAAATAGTTGAAGGTTATACTTTGAATCAGCAGATATTTTGTACTTCTCAGCCTTTCCTTTCAATTCAAACTCAGGTTTATGTCTAATTAGGGATGACGTATGGTATGAACAGCAAAAACAAAATGACACCTTGATGGCCCAGAAAGGTAAATGGATTAGGCACTTCCTCACAATTTTCGATTTTTGTGAGCATATCATTCAAAGAATGTTGTTCTGAATCAAATAGTCAGAGTGTCACCGTTTGTCTACCTGCTCCCACTGCAGACACTGTCAACCTCATATCTGAAAGATTCCAATTTCCTTTTCACTGATATCCTAGAGTTCAAGCTTTTCAATTCTTACGCATATTTTATATGATAACAAAATCATTCTAGAGCAGTTTTGTCTCGTAGGTCTTGACCTCTGTTCTGTTTCTCCCTTTCAGGTTCTCTGTCCATTGTTTTCTGAATCAAATAGAAGTTTTCAATTCTGCCGTAACATGTTCATTTGCTTTGCCAGCTTCACTTCTGCTGTCATTTCCCACTGTGATTCCTTCATGTCTGTGATTCTTGTTAACAGATTGCCCTTTTTTACCCCCATGTTATAACTGCCTATCTAGTATCTTTTCTTCAGGGTACTCCAAGGGTAACAAAAGGTAGCTCCTCTTTTAGTTACTCACATAGCTTTCTACCCCCCCACCTTTTTTTTTTTTTTCCTAATGTGAAAGAGATTTGGGAAAAGTAAAGTGCAGGCATGAAGTCCTTGAGACAAGAGAGAATGGCATCCAGTTCAGCAGAGAAAGAGTATCTCTCTATCTTTATCCAAGTTAAAATTTTATTTTTACTCCTAGAAAGTTGAAAGAAATATCTCTTTACTTGGAACATTTTATGTCTGCACTTTATATATATAAATAATAAATACTATGTAATCATTACATAGGCATTATTAATAGGTATTATAAAAATTGCATTATAATGATTACTTAATTTAATATTTATGATTAATTATATTTATTCTACATTTAAAATAGAAATAGTATATTTTATATAAAAGGATCATTATGGAACAATTTTTATTAATTAAAAGGGCGGTAAAAACTTGGTAGCTGATGTTTTAAAATAGTGGGTTTTTTTTTTTTTTGGCAAAATACAATCTAAACATTATATACCTTTGTTCTTATCTATAAAACATAAACAGTTGTTTGGGAATTTCCATGAGATATTTGTATGCCTTGGTGGGCTGAAGTTGTACTTCAGACTCTAATTGCTGATAAAATCTTTTGAATTAAAATATCTTTAATTATATATTATTCACGGTAGTGTGTGGGTAACCTAAGCAATATTTTTTTTTCATTTCAAAAGACAAGAACATGTAAGAGAAAACATATCCAAACAATTAAGAAGTTATTCAACTATGCTAAGAGGTTTTTTGTCAGAACATTATAGCACATACTCAATTTTTCAGACTCTTCAAGTCATGTGGTGCTATTGACAGTGTTTACAAAAGTTTCGTCACCAAATGTGGTAGTGGGATGGCTGATGCACAGGGTGTGTTAACCACACCGAGGTTCATTTGTTTATCTTACCTCATGAATAATATGGAAAAAAATGACAAATATTGGCAAGGTAGGAAAACACAGCTAGATTGAATGTTCTATGTACCACAATACGATTGGCATGCTGAAAAGTTGTTTTGAAAGTGTTTTAATGTGAAATGTACATGTCATCATGATCAAGAGGAAAATACTGAAAACTCTAGCTCAGCAGGAACACTGCTTCTCCTACTTCTCCCTTGTATTACCTTTCTCACTGTCTCTCTCTCTCTCTCTCTCTGTCAAATAAATAAATAAAATCTTAAAACAAAACAAAACAAACTAAAAAAAAACCCTCTGTGGAGCTACCAACTAGAGGTTTATAGAAACTACTACACTTCCTGGTAATCCATTCAAGTCTAAAATGGCAGGCTGTGAAGCTATCAGCTTTATAGTTTCCGATATGGCTTGTTTAGGAATAACAATGAGTCATATCAAAGAGATGAGGAAATATGAAAACATTGGTTTTTTTTGGAGTCCTAAATATCTCCTATTATGATGCAGTGAAGGTTTGAAAATATATAGACTTTGGAATTAGATTTGAATATCCTTTTTCCTGAAACTCCCAGCTTTGTAATTCTTGATAAGTAAATTTTCAGAGACTGAGTATTCATAATAAAGTTAATATGATCCATGTCTCATTTGAGGATATACGGAAAATCAAATTAACCAATGCATATAAAGTGTATTAAAAAGTGCAGAAAGTAGTAGTTAACTTTGTTGTCATTATAGTTTTGCATTAAATAATTCACTTTTTGTGGCACTTGTGTGGCTCAGTCAGTTAAGCATCTGACTCTTGACTTCAGTTCAGGTCATGGTCTAACGAGTCCTGGGATCAAGCCCCTTGTTGGGCTCTGCACCCAGTGGGGAGTCTGCTTGAAGATTCTCTCCCTCTGTCCCTCCCCACACTTGTGCATTTCTCTCTTTCTCTCTCAAATACATAAATAAATCTTAAAAAAATCAATTCCCTTTTATTTATTATAAAATATTAAAGACTTTGAGCTATTTATTTCATGAAAGACCACAAGCACTATGATGAAACTATAAGTCTGTTAAGAAAATAATTGGAAAGTATTTTAATATTAATACCGATTATACCACTGTACATTGAAATTGCATGAGAGACTTGAATGGATTACCAGGAAGTGTAGTAGTTTCTATAAACCTCTAGTTGGTAGCTCCACAGAGGTTTTTTTTTTTTTTTAGCTTGTTTTGATTTGTTTTAAGATTTTATTTATTTATTTGACAGAGAGAGAGAGAGAGACAGTGAGAGAGGGAATACAAGGGAGAAGTAGGAGAAGCAGTGTTCCTGCTGAGCAGGGAGCCCAATGCTGGGCTTGATCCCAGGACTCTGGGATCAGGACCTGAGCCAAAGGCAGATGCTTAACGACCCAGCCACCCAGGCTCTGCATCTCTGCAGAGTCTTTAGGACACATCTGCTATTTATTTTATCCTGCTTCTAGACCCCTTCTATGTAGGGACTTGTGAAGAAACAGGTTTCCTGATGTTTATCAAGCCCCAGTTGTCTGTGAAATCTTTTCACTTACTTTTCCTTGGTTATTTTTCACAATAATAACTTTCATTTGGCAAATTAGGGCCTTTAAAATAAATGGACAACTGAGGGATTGAAGAGGTTTGGAATTTTATGACTGGAGTTTCCCCCAGTCATCGGACTAATAAATGATGTACCTGTTCTGGAGCTCATTCTCATTGCATAGCTCATTTTTCCATTAATCTTGTATGCTATTTCAAAGATTATGATTTATCCATGCTTCTAAAATTGTAAAAGAAAGAGACGAAATGACTTAGTAGCTGTGGGGGCAGCTAGTGTACTTGGTTTCAAGCATTCCACTTGGTGTTTTACATATATCATGTTAAATCTCACCTGGACTCTCTCAGTATTTTTACTCCTTTTAGTATCCATTAGTATACTATTGGCTACAATTAGCAGAAAATACCTGAACTAAAAGTTGTATAGTAAAAATGCAAGTTATTTTACAAAATAGTATGTTCAAAAGTAAGAAGAGGAATGGTTATTGGGTTGATAACCCGAAGGATCAATGATTCCTCTTTTATGGAATGTTTTGTTGTGGGGGATGTTGACAGAATTTGGGATTTAAAACATTATGAGCTCCAACTAGGTGCCAAGCATTATCCCATCAGGATTGGTATTATCTAGATTAAATAAATAAACTAAGGTTCAGCTAGGTCAAAAGAGTTAAGGTTACACAAATCTGGGCATCTGAATCCAGGTTTTTCTGATTTTAAAATCTGTGTTTTTTCTGGTGGATGCACAACTATTCCTCCATTTGCTTTGGGAATCCCTGGAATTAATCTATTTATCTGTTTCCATTAATCTAGAGGGTAGATTTTGACTTGCTCATTTTGTGTATGTAGATATGTATACATATATCTATATATATACAGTATGTATATAGTATAGTATAATATACATACCGTATATGTATACTATATGCATATATACATGTGTACTATATACTATATACAGTATATAGATAGTATATAGTATAGTATACTATACTATACAGCATAATATATATACACATTGTATAGATATGTAGTATACATATATACACATAGATATCATTTTATATGAAGATATGTGTTATATGATATAGATATAATGTGGGGAAATAGATAGTATAGTCTATTTGAGTAGATTCTAAATCTCATTATCCTTTCTGATCCACTGCAACTTCTTAGTATGTCCATGCTCATTATGAAAGAACCATGAAAATAATAAAAATCTAAAGTTGTGGACCCAGTTATACTGGTCCTGTAATGCAAACTGTTTTTTTCATATTTATTTGTACATGGTAAAATCTGTATCACAGTTAGTTTTCCTTTCTTTTTTAAAGGTGTGGTGGAACCAACTCATACCAGCTCACAGAGCTAGCATTTTTTTCCAAATACTCATTCAAAGACATCACACTGATAGCTTGAAGTCACACATAGGAGTGTCTATACCACAGAAGTTGGCAAACACCACATATTAGAGCTTCCTCTTTTCTTCCTAACCCATCTCCCATCTTCTGCCCGGGAGAACCAGCTGTTACACTTTTTCAAACTCCTCACTGCTTTTAACTCTTAAACTAGGAAGTCTGCTGAAGTATTTGAAAGATTTGTGACAGTATGCATCTAAGCAAAATATTTTACCCTCCTGTTCCCTAGAGATAAGCTCTGACTTTTGCAAGTTATTTACTGCCTCTGAGCCTGTAAACTTAAGATTTAAATATTTTTCTTTATTGTAGGACTTATTAATTTTCTCATGTTCTTTATTTCCATGAAGAGACCTTGTGATAGAGCCAGCTTTCTTCATTTCTCACTTAGGTGCTTATCTTTCTCCATGGGATATTCAGCAGTCTTCAAGTTCTACCCAAGAATGTTCTCTTTTTCAAAAACTGCCACTATATTTTATAACATATTTATAAATAAATTGCTTCAGTTTGCCTTGAACAACCTTTCAATAAAGGACAATCTTAAAGGGAAATTTTTATTTCTGCCGTATCAACAGTTTTAAATGTTAAGTATGCTCAGCTCTTAAGAAGGTTCTTATAGCAACAGACTTTACATAATTCACAGCATTTTATAATAAATCCAAATTTAGAGCCCCTATAATACATGCTATTATCACCAATTCAAATCATACTCAATAAAAAGCCTTCACATTAAAAAATGATAAGAATTTAGAATGCTGCATCATAACAAATTCTGGTACAAGTATCTTAGATTTTCAAGATAATGAAAATAAACGTTATTTTATAGGAAGTCTGAATAGGTAAGAGAAATAATGAGTTTTAGTTAATGCAGATTGAAATGAGTGTTCCTACTGACCACTCACTTGGGTCTAAGAAAGCTCTTGGACTGAAAAAGGACTTGAAACATCCAGGTTTTTTTTTTGTTTTGGTTTTGTATTTTTCTAACTTTAGTTTTTATTTATTTGTTTATTTTTAAGTAGGCTCTGTGACCAGTGTAGATCCCAATGAAGGTCTTGAACTCACAGCCCTGAGACCAAGATCTGAGCTGAGATCAAGAGTCAGTTGCTTAACACTGAGCCACTCAGGTCCCTAGGTTTTGTCTATTTAAAGTAATTGTCACATTTCTATTGACAAGAGAGATCTTCATTCAAAGATGTTAAAAGTGACCTAAATTTTTTCTTATGATTTTATAAGTTGATAAAGCCAAAGTGTCTATCTGCCATGTTATGTAAACTTTATTTATATGTCTCAAAAAGAAATACGGAGCAATTCCATTGGACAGATGATTTGGTCAAGAAAACATGAAGTGAGGCATGGATGTGAGTGAGAATAATGGTAAGGGGTTATATATTTCATTGCATTTCATTCCAGAGACCCAGAAAAGGGACTAATTGAAGTATAAAAATTCATCTATGGGATGATGTGATGATCATAGTCTTATTCTGTGCATTGAAATAAATTAGAAGGGAAAGGAACTTCTTGCAACCACTTGAAACAGTGAATAGTGAAGTTTTGGAAACCTGTTTCAAGAGAGGATGAATGCAGAAGACAGGCTCAATAAAAATTGTAATACAATTCAGCCTGTCTTAAATGTTTAGCTTGTTTTAATGTTAAAACTCTTCAGCAAGTCTAAAATGATTAAGGAAATGTATTTAGAGATAGTTTAACGAACCATATATGTCAATGGTTCTCAGGTGTCCATGTGCTTCAGAATCACGGCGGCACTTGCTCAGACTGGAGATGTCTAAGCAGTATCAAAAATCTGAAGTGCAATTTTTGGTGATTGGGGCCCAGGAATCTAAATTTTAAGAAACATAGATGATGGAGCTATGTATGGGCCAATAGGAGAAATCTTGCTTTCTGCTGACGTTTGGAAAGGACAACCTCGTATAGTTTTCAAAAGAATGGTTGCCTCCTACTGATATGTGTTCTGCTGCCTCTGTCAGCCCCAGTTACAATGATCTACCATGGACTCATTAAACAAGTCCTGTGCTGTTAAGCCTTTTGTCTTTTCTCACGTTGTTTCCTCTTGCAGAAATTCTCTTCTCTCTGTACTTACTTATTGAGGTCCTTTTCATCTTTTTAAGACCCACTTCAAATTTTCCCTCTTCTGGGAAATTTTCCCCACTTCACTCAGTCAGAATCTATCACTCAAACCTGTGTTTTCATAAGACGTTGGACATACCGCATTTATCCCAGTGAATCTTGCATCTATATAGAGTTCTTCGCCTGTTATGGAAGTGCTTATCTATCAGGTAGAGCAGAGGTGGGCAAATTGTGGTCTGCGGGCAAATTCCAGCCCACGGCCCATTTTGTAAATAATGTCTTATGGGAACACAGCCATGTCCATTTGATTACACATTGCTAAGACTGCCTTTGTGCTATAACAGCAGAACTGAGTAGGGATGAATGGTTTTCAAAACCCAAGATATTTACCATCTTTAGAGTTTGCCAACCCCATGCTGTATTAATATACTAATTATGTATTAACACTTAATGGAATATTTTGTGGAGATTTGGTACCCTATAAATAATATAAAATAATTGGTGGAAGAATGAAGAAATAGTTGGGAAATATATGCCTATTATACTAATAAAGGAAATAGAAACTCTTCCCCCATTCTTGCCTTAGTTTTGAGGTCCTTGTTCTTGATTTGATTCAGTGCTCCAATAGAGCTTCCTGAGAGGAAGGGAAGTCTTCTCAGTCTGTGCTGCCTAGTTCAGGAGCTCGGCCGCATGACTGTTGAGCACTTGACATGTCACTTATGTGATCAGATAACTGAATTTTAATTTAATGTTAATTAATATAAAATTAATTAAGATATACTAGCTAGTGGATGCCTTATTAGACAATTTAGAGGAAGCAATAGACAGATTTATACAGTATTCCACCTAAAGACAAATGGCATGAAATGAGAGGGAGAGGAAGAGAAGAGAATTGTTTAATAAAATCCATAAGAGAGCTCTGATGCCTCTGTTTTGTTAATTGTTTCCATTTTTTCTCATGGTCTTTCTGTACTTGCATTGATTAATTGGCATTAATGGAAAGAATAAATGGTCGGGCACCTGGGTAGCTCAGCTGGTGGAGTGACCGACTTGGTTTTGACTCAGGTTATGATCTCAGGGTGGGGAGATCAAGCCCTGTGTTGGGCTCTGGTGCTGGCAAAGAGTCTGGTTGGTATTCTCCCCTGTCCTTCTGCCCCCTCCCTCTACTTGCTCTCTCACTCTCTATCTCTGAAATAAATCAATCTTAAAAAAATAAATAAATAAAGGTAAATGGTGCCAAGATACAAGTGAATGAAGAATGAATAATTTATCAGTTCTACATGCGGGCTTGTTTGCTTATGCTGAGGTTGAGCATGAAGTAGCTGTAAGGCACAGAGAAGGGAGGGAGAGGCTGGCCAAGGGCTTCGGAGGCATTATCACTGGCAGTGAGGCAATGGAGGGCTTTTTTGTTTCTCCGACTTATTTGTGCAGTTGTCATCAATCCACCTGTGTTTATTAACTTTAATTAAAATTTCTTGTGCATATGCACATATTTGATAAGAATCCCACAGCTGTGGAAAAGTGCAAATTCAAGGAATTGGTTCTGAATTGATGTGTTTAAACCCATACACCTGCTTTGGGGCAGAGGCACAAGACCTATCTAGCATACGATGAAATGGAGTAGGGTGGAAGGGAAGTTGTTTCTGATGTTGCCTTGCAAAATCTAGGAGCAGTAACACACCCACTGTTTTGTTTCACTGAGTTCTTAGAATTATCTTATCGAGCAGTGTAGACAAAGCCCAGTTTATCCAGATTTTTTTTTCTTTTAGTAGTCATATTAATGTTTTAAGTAGTTAATTTAATATGGTGCTCAAGCTCTCTGAGAGTTTCCCATCTCAGTATATCTTTATACCTATATCTCTATTTGTACCTATATAAATTTAGATATTGTATATATCATAAACAAATACAGAGATATCTGTATCATTTGATGTGTGTACACACACATATATATTTAAAATATATTTATGTATACTTTTAAAAGTACATACATTGCCTAAGCAGAGCAAAGGAAGGGAAGACCATATTTTACTTCATTATTAAAAAAAAAAAAATGTTAAGTCTATTTTAAGTGAATCTATGTACTGGAAGAGGTACAATCCCCAATATTAGGTGAACTCTCCTTTTCCAATGTGAAGATCTTTAAATTGGGGAGGGGAGAAAAGGACAACTGAATAAATGTAGAAATGTAGAGTAAGCATTTTTTTAACTTATGATATTTAATTTATTAATATAATCAAACGATCACATATTTTTCTTTATTCCCATTTATGAAACGACTTTCTTCATTCTTTTCATATGCATTTCTACAGCTGTGACTACAGCATTACCAGGGTTATTTATATAATGCAGATTTACAGTATTATCACTTCCAATCTAATGATTTGAAATATAGGCCTTTTAAAATCATGTGTGATCTTATTCCAAGCCACAAGTATTCATTTTCATAAAGTAAGAATTTACAAAATTGATCCTGAAGTTCGTAAGTGCCACAAAATATTACTGCTATTTAAAAGGTGAGGTTATACTGCTTGGAATAATGAATGAATTTGTGTCAATTTTTTCCCCCTTTTTAAACCAAATCTATCAGATTACCTCTGTATTCCACACCATCATTGCTTGAGTCATTTCAGGCTGATGTATGTTTCCAAATAACACTTTATTTTGAAAAATAAAGTGACTAGTGATTACCCCATAATATAAAGCAGTGTGTGAAGGCTCAAATGTCACTCAACTCTCTCTTTCCTAGGGGATAATTTTAGGGAGTGGCCCCCCATCTTGTCTATATTTAATTATTACTTATGGTGAGGTTCATTTAGAAATGAGGCCAAGGGGCGCCTGGGTGGCTCAGTGTGTTAAGCCACTGCCTTCGGCTCAGGTCATGATCTCAGGGTCCTGGGATCGAGTCCCATATCGGGCTCTCTGCTCCGCAGGGAGCCTGCTTCTCTCTCTCTCTCTCTCTCTCTGTCTTTCCATCTACTTGTGATCTCTCTCTGTCAAATAATTAAATAAAATCTTTAAAAAAAAAAAAAGAAATGAGGCCAAGAAAACAAACAAAAATGGCAAGGAAAAAATATAGACATTCCAAGGAGAAAAATGTGTGCAGCAAAATGTTTCTGAAGGCATGGTGTTTTCTAGAGGGTTACTCTGAGGTCTTTCGAGCTCTCATATGGCAGCATTCTTTTAGTGAATTTTTTTTTTTTAAGATTTTATTTATTTATTTGACAGAGAGAAATCACAAGTACACTGAGAGGCAGGCAGAGAGAGAGAGAAGGAAGCAGGCTCCCTGCTGAGCAGAGAGCCCGATGCGGGACTCGATCCCAGGACCCTGAGATCATGACCTGAGCCGAAGGCAGTGGCTTAACCCACTGAGCCACCCAGGCGCCCCTAGTGAATTTTTGCTGTAATCAAATAACAATGCTTGTAGATACCAAACATTCTGTCATATAACCAAATTATTTTGTTCTGATTTTATGCTCAGCTAGCAAACTTCTGATAATTTGGCTTCCCACATAGTTTGCTTATGAAAAGATAATATGAAGATTTGACTTGTGGAAAGATAACATGTTACATGGAGTCAGTCTTTGGATGGTTAGATTAGACCCCACGTTTGCCTCTATGACTTTGCCTTTTGCCTATTTTTCCCAGGTTGAGCAGCTCTCTGTTAACTGGTGTTTTCTAACTTCAGAGGTTAATACGTTCATTGAAGTTACAACCAAGCTCTTCCAATCTGGGAAACATTTGGCCCCTTCAGGATGACTTTTTATAGCTTCTGTCTTATCTGTTAGATGATGGGCTTGACAGTTTGTCTCAGAAAGTAGTCTTATTTTCTACTTAGATGAAGCCTCTGTAATCCCTGGAGAGAAATGATTGTAAATTGTGTTGTCTTTCACATAAAAAATTATATGTATATAATTATATATATGTGTGTGTGTGTGTGTGTGTATATATATATATATATATATAGGCAAGTGGAACTTACCTATAAGGAAGTGAAATGATGCTGGTCTTATAAGTTTACTCAGGAGCAAGGATAGGGATCATCTTTGATCAGTACTTATGAACTAGATATACCTCAGAACTAAGACATGTAATTGTAAGATTGCTAAGATAGACTACAACATGAACTCTTCAATACTAACACTCATTTTTTTTTCAAGAAACATATTGAATACTTACTGGGTACCAGATGAGGTGCTATGTGGTAAATATATTTAAAAAAATAAAAACCAAGTAGCTCACCATCTGTAACAGTGGTTCTCAACTGGAGGTTATTTGGGAATGTTTGGAGACATGTTCGGATGTCACATCTCAGGGGAAGTGGGGATGTTGCTAAACATTCCACAATGCACAGGACAGCCCTCTATATCAAAGAAATATCCAGTCCAATAGTTCCAAGGTTGAGAAAATTTGACCTAGATGTTAAAACAAATGTAAGTAATTTTTTTTGCATGGCATATTAGTGTCTCTAACAGAAGTACATGTGACATGTTAAGGGAGCAGCCTGGGCAGAAATGTTGTTTTTGTCCAATTGATATTTATTTTATATTTTGCTTATTACAAACTGCTCCAGGAAAAAGTGAAGTCTCCGCAAGTATTTTCAAGATTCATAGAGATGTCATGTTATCACGTTAGGAAGCTCAGCCTCCATACTTTGATTCCTTTTAGCTTTTATTGCACAGATTCCAAATCCTGACTAGAAACAGATTTTAACTGTAGCACAGAGAATATGAAATTAATTTAGAAGTTCAGTAGACTTCTACTGACTTTTGGGAATTGGCAAATATAGGTCAACTACGTGTCAGTTCTCTAAGCCTCAATAGTTTATTGTTGTAGGAAGTATCTAATTTAATAACATCTTGCTTATGGTGAAAATAAGCTTTTCTACCTTGTGGGTGCTACCAACATCTTTTAAAATAGTGATAAAGGGGCGCCTGGGTGGCTCAGTCACTTAAGTGGCTGCCTTCAACTCAGGTCATAATGTTGGGGTCCTGGGATCAAGCCCCACATGGGGTGGGCTCTCTGCTCAACGGGCAGTCTGCTTTTCCCTCTCTATCTGTGCTTTCTCTCTCTCTGTTGTTCTCTTTCAAATAAGTAAGTAAAATCTTAAATAAATAAATTAATTAATAATAAAATAAAATGCTTCATACCCAAAATAACCCACAAAGCTGTATTAGAAGTAAGCAAAAATAAATAACATTAAAATTTTAATCTGATACTTAATTTTAATTTATTTTTAATCTGCCAAAATAAGAGAATTGATTACTGACTTTGCACATACTTTTGTTTTTTAGATTTATAATCTTGGCATATCCAGCCTAATGCAAATAACAAATAAGCACAAATAAACATGAGTAAATTGTCTGTAAAAACTCGTATCTCTTGATAAGTTATTACGAAGAGCCTTTCTCATTCTTCTCTGTTTCTTTAACTTTTGCCATTAGGGGAAAAAAATCCCAGAATCATTACTTAATTTATCAAGAAAATGCTTAAGTAGTTTATCAGACATGAGGAATACAAACAAGAGCAAGACATGATCTGTGCACGTGCACTTTACAGAAATGCAATTATAATCAGTATAACAAAGGCACCAATACCGTTACCATACATACCAGAATTTCTAATGCTGTCTTAATGCTTAATGATCTGACCTATAGTCTCCACAAATATATTTATATTTGTCAGACCTCATGGCTGTGCTATTGGGAGCCAGAGAATTTAGAAACCAAAGAGATATTCACAGATTAGGAAGTGGTTGGAATATTCTAGGCAGAAGGGATGGGATGTTCAAGGCACTGTGGTATGAACATACATCACAAATTCTACCAAGAGTAAGGCTGTGCCCTGAGGCAAAAATGGAATTTTAATCTCGGTTTTGAAATATGCTGCAGGATATATTGAGAATTTTAGGGTGTATCTCATATGCAATTTAAGGTCTTAAGTTTTTAAAGAAATGGGAATTATGTGTTCAGATTTTTTGGTTTAGAAAGATAATTCAGACAGTAGTTCATTTGATGAATTAGATAGAAGAAAATAGAATGATGGTAGCCTATGTGCTGAAGATCCAAACTAAGCCAAAAGGTGATACTACCCAGAAGGGTGTATTTCTCAATAGTGTTCACATCACACATTGAATGGACTTGATGGCCAATTGCATGTCAGAAGTAAGAAAAAACAAGAACTCAGGAATGGTGCCCTGGTTCTAGCCGGAGTGACAAGGAGAATTTAGACTGCAGAACTCTTTTGAGAGTAAGGATGGTTTTTCGTTGCCTGTCTCACATTTAGGGAGCAGCCTGATCTGATCCTAGGAGAAAATACAGAGTGGGAGATGAGGATTTACGATTCATTAACAACTACCGATGGTGGTTCTGATGCTGAGGGGATGAGGCTGCAGGAGTACAGGGCACAGTGAAAAGGGGGATATTTGACAGAGTTAAGGAAAGGACTGAGGAAAGGAGCCAAGAGTCTGAAATTAATTAAATTAATTGAAGAAATACAGAGTCTGGGAAAGTGCTGTCATAGTAGTCAGAAAGGAAACAGAGGAAGGCTGGAGGATTAACAACAGTATTAAATTTTGCAGAAAGTCTAAGAAAGATAGACTGTGAAAGAGACCATCAGTTTGGCAACTAGGAAACTATTAATAATATTGACTATAAATTTTTCCACAAAATATTTGGAAAAGAGCCAGAGTGTGAGGTTAGGGTAAATGTTGGAGGGTTGCTGTTTAATTAGTCTCGGTGAAGATTATTTATCAAATACTGTATGCTATCAAACATTATCTTTTATTCCATGACTGGTTTTTTTAATCATCTTAAGAGAAATATTTCATCCAAAGGTATATACAGCCACATAAAAGAAAGAAGAGGGATACTGGAAAGGGAGTTTGTAGATTATTATCTACCTACTCAATTTAGAGAGAAGGAAATTAGAATAAAAAAGGTTAAGTGTCGTACCCAATACATGCACATAGTCAGCTGCAAAACGGAGTCTGGGATTGGTCTCCTGATTCATGGTCTGGTATATTATCCATTACTCGGTGAACAGAAAGATAGAGGTCATTTCTATGCGGAGAAAAACAAATGAGCTGTGTCATTGAAGAAATGTTCTGCATGGTTTCCTGCCATCTGTCTTAATGCTCAGTCTGGGCTCCCAGGAATTGAAACTGCTGAACTGCATTTAGATGGACCATGTGACAGGGCATGGAAAATATTTTATTTGGAGGGCTTGGTTATTCCCATATGTGGAATATGGAAGATACAAAATACTCAGGGCAAGATTAAGACCCTAGAGCTACGGAATTTTTGAGGACTGACTTTGATTTCCTGTTGTGTAAGATTCTGGACCTTTATGTCTTCTTGTTAGATCTGCTGTATCTATGCATGTTAAAATGCTATTGGAGTAAAATAATAAACATTGCCTTTAGACAGAAAAATGATAAAGCATACAGAGCACTAAGGTGGAAGTCAGGTTACTTTTATTTTACGCCAAGTGTGATACTTTGTGCCTGATTACTTCACAGTTTCTGAATCTCAGCTTCCTTATTGGACTAGGTCAAGGTTTGGAACTGAAGGTCTTTTGAAGTCACTTGAAAACTTGTTTGGTCAATCCCAGACAACTTTTGGAGTTTTGGTGTCCTTAACCAGAAATGCTTTCTCTAGGATACCTGAAATCCTCTCATAGTATGTCATGACCTCAGTAAGCATTTGGCTTTCTGAATCCTGATGTCTACTTCTTTTTCAGTTCAGCCATTCAATGATTCTACAATAAAAGGATTCAGAGTTGGCAGCTTTGTGGAGCCAAATCTTCAAAGTATTAAATTACTATGTTGAAACTGTCAAAACAAATGCCTTGAAACTATATCTGTGCGACAACAACAAAAAACAAATATAAACCTAGAACCGTTTTCCTGGCTTCTTATTTGTTGCCCATAACTTGCAAACTCCTGGGAAAAAAACTAACCTTTAGGTTAAAGAAATATATATATAATTAAATGTAATTAAGGTAATTCAAAGGTTATCAGAGGAATTGCACCAAGGTGTGATCAGTAGGATGTTCTTCGTTGATTGTGTTTAAACAGCCTTTCCAAATTACTTTCAGTCCTATTCTGTAAACTAGGGAGAAAAAACCAAAGTGATATACATGGGAAATCTGTGGTGGTACATTCTAATTTAACTCACTCTTTCCAAAAGTCCCTTTTAAGCTAAGGCACAATTTTCCTCATAAGGAATCACTGCAATTCTATATTTTCTTTCATGGGGACTTTCTCAATTTAATTTTAAAGGGCTCATAAGAGTTGTTTTATATATGGAACATTGGGCTTTAAATTCTAGAGAGGCATATGTTGAAAATCCAAATGTCACGTGAAAAACTAGAAAATTGGTGCTAAGAATTATTTGTGTGAATTTACTTAAGTGTATTACATCCAGCCTGTTGACAAGGGGTCTTTCTGGGCGATAAGATGGTTGTCATCTCAGTCAGACGACAAAAAAATAATTCTCCAGAGTCCAACTGAACACCTTCAGCAAGGAGGACTGTTGAGCTTTTAATAGTTTTTGAAAATGAAATAATCAGGCATTTATTTGTCAGAAGCTTAATACAAATATATTTCATTTGATTTTATCTGGGCATTTTTATTGAATCTTACTCAATTTGATTTTTCTGACTCTTCTGTGAGAATGGCTTTTTGCTTGTAAGTTTCACTGAAATTGACATTTTGATGGTTTAACACATTAATGAAATTCCTAGAAGATAGACTATGTTCTTTGAAAAATAAAATATTGACAGAGAACACTAAAGGGACATTTTAAAGTACATTTTTCTTTCCCTTGCAGCTTGATGACATATTTGCTGCTGTTTGGTAGTTCCCTAAGCCATACTTGCCGCTACAGGTCCAGATGATACTTGACTTTGTTGCACTACATCTAGATTAAGTTCTTGGCAATCTGTGAATACCACCAAACCTTCATCTCCCCGTCTAGCAATATGGAACCAAAAAAAGTACTTTCTGAAACTATGAAGCGATCTTTTCTACAGCCACTGAATCTTCCAGACCACACACGGAGTCTAATTAGCTACACAAAATTCTTTATTTTATTAAAAAAAATCCCACAAATATATACATATAAACTCTTTCAGGGCACAGTGTCAGGCACTCTCCTAAATTATATGTATATTTTATTTCATTTGTTCTAGATAGTGTCCTTAGGGTATAGGGTCTATTATTAGACCTCTTTTCAGATGAAGAAATGAGGCACAGAGTCACATAGCCAGCAAGAAGAGGCAGAACCAGGGTTCAACAAAATATCTGGCCCTCGGGATTGCTGAACCTAACGAATAAACAGTGCTATAGCTCCGACTTAAATGGCAGAATACTATTTAGGACTGTAGTTCTCAGCCAGACAGTATAATTATCAGAAATTCGTATTCAAGTCAGAATTTTGCAATGTACTATTTTTTTCCATTAAGAAGACATATATAAGCTCTTTCCCTTTTCATTAGTGAGTAACAAATTAAGCTATACCACTCCGACATAGGCAAGAAATTTAGAGAATGTAAGGATAGAATAATCCAAACTTAAACTAGTAAGTAAACTGAGAATTTTTTTTTTTTTTGCATTGTAATCAGGTGAAAACAAACAAAACAAAACAGCATTAACAGTATAATATTAGTCTGCCCACAGGAGTTCTTGTTCTTCTGCCTGGTTGCCCTTCTCTGAGCCATGCGCTTGGATGGCAGAGCTGCTGTGAAAACTCTTCTTGTTAGCTTTGATGCTAAATCTAGGAGTCAGTACCCAGGGAAGAACCTTTGAGTGAATAATCAGGAAAATACGGAGTCACTTTGGAAAGTGTAATCCTGAATTTAAAATCCTTTCAACATGCTCAAGTTGTCCTAAAAAGTACTAAGTACCAAAAAGCTTCTGTTCTTAATTGTAAAATACTTTTTATTCTTATATATTTTTAATAACCTTGATTATACTAAGGAGACGATTCACCATGTGATCTAGATAACCAGTTTGGGAGTGTTCTATCTAGTGTTGGAGAGCACGATGTAAACTGGATAAAAGTCCAAATGACCAGTATGCAGCAGACTCTGGAGGGATTTCTCTGGCTCTTATAGATCTATAGCCTGAATTTTCTATGGGGTTTTTGTGCTCTAGGGCAGGCAGTTAAGGGCACTGAGCCAGGCTGGGGTCATGAAGCATCCCTGAGAATCTCTTTCCCATGCTAACTACTTACAGAATCAGAGCCAAAGTTTCAATGATTGTTGTGTGGTTGTTGCAATTACTGTTGCTATTATGGTGGCACTTTTCAGAACAGTTAACATCAGTGCTGTGCTGAGGGAAGCATAGTCAGATAATGGCTTTTCTCCTTGCTTTATTGATTCTCCATTTACAAATACACATTTTTCCCACTATATTCTTACAGTATGGATCCATTTCTAGAAGCCAAAAGTCTGTTGTGCCAAGTTATAAACTGGCAAAGCACTGTTCTCAGCCCTGGGAATACAAAGATGAATAAGAAACTGCCTTTGCCTTAGAGTTTACAATCTAGTAGCAAAAGAATGTTTGAAATATAAGGCAATTGGTATTTGAAAATAAGGCTGTATTTTATTCCATTTTTTAAAAAATTTATTTTACCAGAGTTTTCGTATACAGAAATACTAAAAATTGAAAGTACTACTACAAGGCTTGCAGTGAAAAATAGCAATTTCCTGAGACCCTCCCCAGAAACAGCTATATTCAGCTCATTTGGCTCATTATTCTGATGTTCACCTCGAGATTTCTATTTTTTATAAACATATAATATATTATTAGCCCCAGGGGTACAGGTCTGTGAATCGCCAGGTTTACACTTCACAGCACTCACCATAGCACATACCTTGCCAATGTCCATAACCCAGCCACCTTTCCCTACCCCACTCCCCCTGGCAACCCTTAGTTTGTTTTGTAAGATTAAGAGTCTTTTATGGCTTATTCCATTTTTTTACTTGTCTGTCTATATGATTAAATAATGAAATATTGGAAAATGGGGCCACTGTCCTGTTCCCCTTTATATGTACAGGGCCTAACCCATTTACAAGCTTTTACAAAACAGAATCAGGTGAACATCTAAGTTCTTATGTTCAATTAAATGTACAGTAAATTAGGATTTAAAATTTTAGTTAATTTTTAGCCAAATACTATCACGTGACCTCACACAAGTCTTTTGGCTCTCTATACTTTTTGAAACATCCATAATAAGACAGAGAATGAAATTAATCCCCTAAAAGAAGTAAACTTTTATTTGTATATAATATCTGCAGTGCTACACAGAACCTACATATTATCATGTCTCTTTCCTCTAGAAATTTGTATTTTAAGAAGGAATTATGACACATATCCAGCAAACATCCAGTATGGATGATGACTCAGGCACTGTGGAACCTAGAAGAAAGAATTAGAAAATATGGACACATAAATATTGCAATGTTCCACCTGGAGGAAATATACATACAATTAACTCTTAGTTATTACAGGACTGTGAGTTATAGAGTTACCTTTCATTTTTTCCCACTTGTTGTTTTTGGCCATTGTTTGGCTTATCCTTGTAGCAGGTGAACAGGAAAGGAGGAAGTGAAACTTGAAAGACAATTCCATAATTTTTAACAACTCAGTTATAAAGAGAAGTAGTAGCAGAAGTTGCTAGAACTGATGGTTTAAATGAAATTTTTTAATTATATGTAGCTTTCCATGGTGCATAAGTATTCTTGTGTTCAGTTAATCATAAATCCATAGTAACTGTTATTCTAAATGTTTGTCTGCAGATTGAGACAATACATTGTTCTCTAGAACAGCTACTTGCTTTGAGATCATTCATAGGCCTCAGGGTTTTGGTAGAATGAAGAAAAAATCTTGATTATCCAGAAAAGCAAGGAAAAACTTCTTTATGGAGAAAACAAGAAGGAGTTAATGATTTTTCTGAACTGTGGCCAAACAAGTAAGTCAAGTTACTACAGGTCTATTATATTTTCAGCAAGTTACTACAGGTATATTATATGTTGTATTATTCTTATCAAAAAGAAATTTAACTTCATTAGGGCTTGATTTAAGTCATTTCTATTTGAGTTTTAAATAGGAATATGAAAGATACTTTGATGCAGTAACATAAATCATAACATAATTATAATTCAATGCATACCTTAAGCTCCATTTCAAGATGTCAAGATGAGTCCAACCCAAATTATACAAAAAGAGCCACTGCGGAAAAAAACACTTAAAATTTTAATCTATAACATTAGATATATGATTTACAAGGCTGACATTTATATTAAAAAGCTTAAAGTTTAGAACATAAATGTTTTAAAAGTTTGTATCCTTCAAATAAATATATTTTGTACTTTCTAATATGTGTCATTAATGTTCAAACTTATAATTTTTATACACATTTTGGATTACTGAGGTTTTAGTTACACACATAGTTTAAAACATACACTGACGCAGTTTAAAACATACACTGACATATGCTTAAACCAAGTTATTTTTATTTGCAGTAAATCAATGAATCATATTATCTTAATTACCTTACAATATAAAATATTTAATTTCAAGGATGAGAAAGAAATGAAATCTCTACATTTGGATATTACTCATTTATAGACAGGTGGATTATATTATCATAATATACCAAAATTGATCATTGTTGATAAACAGAATAATGGGCTTGATTAAATTAAACAGTATTCCTTAACAACTTAAATACACACATATACACATATGTATGTGTATATAGATATATACATACATACATACATACATATATTCAGTGCTTTCAGGTTGTTTTTCTACAATTTTATTGTTGATGAAGTAAAAAAGTATCAGAAGTACCTATATGGGTATATTTAGGTTATCTACTCATGAATGTACTATATTTTTATAAATCAATTTAGTTTTATTATTACTCCTTATAATGAAATAATTACTTATGAAATAATTGGTCTTTTGAAAATAATTTTCTAATCTTAAAATTTTGCTCAATTACTTAAAACATTTTAATATTAACTATTTTTAAAAGAAATTTGTTTCTAATTATAAAACTATAACTAGACTTTAACAACTATATTCAACTATAACAACTTGAAATTCAGCAGTGACTACAGAAGATTAAAGACCATGTTCTCATATCATATGCCCAATGATAAAACTGCAGTGTGGTACTAAAGAGATGATGAGTAAGATGAGGAGAAGGCCTGAGGAATTGGAAAGCAAGAGGTTCAGGATAACTTTGCAGAGTATTCCACTGAGGAGAAGCAGATTGAAGTGTAGGAGGTCTATGTGGGAGATGAAGGAGACTGTGAGGTTCCACTCTCATTGTGTATCAGATTTTTTGTGAAACCTAGGGCTCTCGCCTAAAGATTATATTCCTATGGTCTGTGGTGAGTCCTAGGTGGCATTACTTAAAAGCCAGATATTTTTATATGTGCATCAAGGTGAAAGAAAATTATTCATGTTTTCAAACTTTGGAGAGCATCAAAACTACCTGGAAAGCTGATTAACAGCGGCTAAAGCCAAAAACACGTTACTGGACCCCACCCCAGAGTTTCTGACTCAGTCAGTCTGGGCCTGGACCCAGATTTTGAGTTTCTGGTATTATCTCAGGCTATCATGATGCTGTTGGTCTGCAGACCCCACTCTGAGAACCACTACTCACTATCCCATGAGAAACTTGGTTTTAAGGTGTAAGAGAGTGCTGTTCAGTAATTAGAAAGGGTACTTTCTCAAATCCTCCATGAAAGAAGTTGGTATCATAAATAGATATATAAACATACACACTTGAAAATAATAAACTTATAGAAATATTTTTGTGCTAGAATATAGTTAAGAAAGAGTAGGATATAAAAAATGTCACATGGGACTTGAGAAGGAGGGACCTGTTAATGGTGCTGTATATCAGAGAAATATAAATCACAGGTGGAAATGAGCATAGAGTGGTTTTGAGCATTTCCTTTTTGAGCATTCATTTTCTATTTTCCCTTTTTTGAGCACTGCAAGCCTACCACCGATTATCTTCTATCAGGTTCTTACTCCCTATTCATAGCTAGGCATTCACATTTAAAAAAAATTACATTTTGTCCTTTTATCTTGTCTGGACTACCCTTTGGCAAAGGTAGCATTTGGTGGTATTTTAACTTACCAAGAAGACCAAGGAAGTCAAGAATGTGGAGTTCTATGGTTTTAGGAAATTCAGGGGGCTAAGGTTCGAAACACTGCTGAGAGTGAAAGGAAATTACTTTTCTTCACATAACAAGATGGGTTAAGCCTTGGACATGTGTGGAATGAGAAAAATACAAGAAAACATTGAATTTGAGGTTATGAAGCTTTGAAAGGGCCATCCATATTGGATATCAAAAATATACCCAAGGTGACGCTAATTAGAAGAAAAACAGGTTCAGTAAGAACATTGAGAAGTGCCCTAAATACTGGTTGGAGGTGGATATAACCAGATGACAAGAACATTCAAGGCTTTAAAAGGGGACTACTAGGCAATATGGATAGATAGTTTTTCCATCTTACAGAGAAAACAGGAAGAGAGAAGAGACTGCTGGACTGCCATTTTAACAAGACATTCGTAACAATGGTTAACTCCTGCAGTTAGGAAGGAATATAGGAATCTGGTATGGGAAAATCTGGGTTTGGGATCAGAGTAGGTCTATTTATGGAAAGTTTGGAGGTCAGTTTATCAGGCCACCTGCAATATCTCCTATTTCTAGCATACTGATGGAACCTAACCTGTGCTTCTGCTAGGGTGTTCAGTACTTGAATGAGGAGAATGAGGTGATAAAAATGTAGAGATCACACAAGGTCGGTATTACTTATGAAAATGACAAATACTGATACAGAGATTCAAGAGAAATTTCAAATGTTGTGATAGATTGTATCATTGACCATGTCACTCCTAATTCAGTATCTTTAGTTACTCATTGCAAGTAAAAAATAAAGATTAAAGAAGTAAATCTTCATATCTCCATCCCAACCTTGTTCGGCTCCTTCCTCATTTGCCATTCTGTATCAAGCCATTTGGGGCTCATTTTGAATACTGAAAGTTCACCTTGACTTTCCTACCTAATGGTCTTTGTTCTCTCTGTCTTTAATACTCTCCACTTCAGCTCTCTCTGGGACTCTCTTTAGGGTCCCTAGTTCTGAGCTCCATGAACATCTCCTTTATATACTTATCATGCCTGAGATTATTTGCTCAGCAGCTGAGTCTGTCTTACTGTTCTTTATGACATGTCTAGAATATACATTGCATATGATTAAAAAAAATGCTAGTTTAATGAATGAATGATCAAGGTCTAGAATTTAGGTTGTTGAATAAGATATAGAATGTAGATAGTCAAATCTCAGACACTTCTCACATGAAAAATAGGTTTACCCAGTTTCTGAAAGCCTATTCAGTGCTCAGAATTTATAACTTTTCTGTGATGGAGGATAAAATGATGATATGATAGCAATCGAAAGGAAATAAACTACAATACATTTATAAGCTTGTACCCAAGCTTATAAAAAGTTTGGAGGTCAGGATAACTTCTATCAATATGATAGAGCAGAAAAGAGGAAAACATAGTGTTACAAATTATTGATAGAAAATACATCTATTGGGGCACCTGGCTCGCTCAGTCAGTTAGGTGTCCAACTCTTGGTTTGGTTCGGGTATTGAAACTGTGACAAAATGAGGAGGGATGAATTTTACCTTCAAGCTGATTCTCTGGATAGGTTCTAACCTAGCTGGTAGAGGTTACCCTGTCACCATGCCTTTCACACAACTGTTATTCAGTGGAGGCTTAAGACGTTAGACTGATTTAATTTATAGAGAAAAAGAACTAGAGATTGCATAAGGCCATCTTAGGTGTAAATTCTTAAAGCCTATTTTTTTTTTTAAATTTCTGTCTTACCACAGATGAATGCTTCAGATTTGGTGAAAGATTTTGAGTGAAAGATTTATAAATCTGCATTACACAACACCACTGAATTCTTCTCTCCCCCTAAAAAGGATTTTATGAAACTGTTTTCTCTGAATTTTGCATTTTGGGTAGAAACTGATGTGACTTTAAGTAGCTTATCAAAATTTTATAGTGAAATAGACCTATTTAAATTTGAAATCATTATTATGATAATGACAAGGATTATTGGAATCATTATTACCCTTATCAGAGTAACAGGAGGTTGAAATATAATTTCTCAAAATTTAAAACATAAATAGATGTGAATATCTCCATGAAAATAAAAATATATTAAGCTGCATTAATTCAAACCCCACATCTCTACAACTGCTGATATCCATTGACAGCAAAGTTTGCTTCCCTACAATTTGAGTGGCTCTACTAATTTAGCCTTATTAATTGCAGATCTGTTACTGTTCTGTGTAAATACTGGCAAAATTAATTTAATACTGACCCTAAGGTAAAGACCTCTGGATGGATAAGTAACAAGAGGATGAGGTGAGGGGGAGGGGGGATCAGAACAGGAAGACTTGAGAAGACCCCAAAAGAAAATTAGGATCCTTTGTAGAGGGATTGGGCACTTATATGACTAAGGGAGAATAAAGATTGAGTTATATGAAAATAAAAGACTGGATATCAAATAAAACATTTTATTGTTTTTTATAAAAAATATAACAATATATTTGTATATATTTATATATTATATATAATATATAAAATATAAATATATAATGTATATTAAAATATATAAATATATATTTATATATAATTTATAGAACAATATAAAATTTATTATTTAATTAATATTAGAATCTTTGAATGTATCTACATTCCTTAGGGGAATAGGCAAATTTTTAAAATTTACTATGAAAGTAATAATTTCTCTTAGTATTTTAATAGTAATAGTAATTGTAATTTTCATAGTATTGCTATTAAAGTAGTCCCAACATCCAGAGGCACTCATAGCTAATAGCTGTTATATTTTTCTGCCAGTCTAGCTCCTCCATCTTAAGCATTCTTGAGTTATTCATGTTTAGCAAGTTAATACCCCATACATTTTTTTTTTAAGATTGTATTTATTTATTTGTCAAAGAGAGAAAAGCGAGAGCAAGCACAGGCAGACAGAGTGGCAGGCAGAGGCAGAGGGAGAAGCAGGCTCCCTGCCAAGCAAGGAGCCCGATGTGGGACTCGATCCCAGGATGCTGGGATCATGATCTGAGCCGAAGGCAGCTGTTAACCAACTGAGCCACCCAGGCGTCCCAATACCCCATACATTTCAAAAAGAATATTTTTCCTTAGGGGCTCCTGAGTGGTGCAGTTGGTTAAGCATCTGACTCAATTCTGGCTCAGGTCATGATCTCAGGGTCATGAAATCAAGTTCCACCTCACGCTCCATGCTCAGCAGGGAGGCTGCTTGAGATTCTCTCTCTCCTCTTCCTTTGCTCTCATTCCCTGCTCATGCATTCTCTCTTTCTCTCAAATAAATAAATATTTTTTAAAAGAAGAATTTTTTTCCTTAATACAACATAATAAGCACTTTCCTATATAATAGGAAATATTACAAATGATTATGATTCATTCTGTGAACAAACCATAATTTGCTTAGTATTTTAAAAGATGTTGGTCATTTTTTAACATTTTGGTATAACAGGTGACAATGAGTATCTTCGTGTTTTAATCTTTACATTCATCTTAGATTGTTATTGCTCATAACTTGAATTACTAGTATAAAGAGTGATTAATACTCTTACAGGAGTTGTATCAAATAATTTTCCCTTCATGAGGAGCCAGTTCCCTACCACCTTCCCAGCATGGAGTATTTTCCAATATGTTATTTAGTAAGTGAGAAAATTTTATAAATATTGTTTTGCATTTATTTCATGAAGTGATATAGCACATTTTTCACATGTTTAAAAGTTGTTTCTTTTTTTTCTCAATGGGATTTTTGTTGTTATTTGTTTCTAAATCCCAATTGAAATGTCACTGCACTGTTTCTTAATAGTTAGTCTTTAGCTCTATAAGGCTGGCATCAGGGTTTGAATTCAGGTATCAAGGCTTGTAAAATACAAGTTCTTGCTACTTTCCCCATATGCAATATGGATGATACTGTCAGGGACTAGACAGAAGGCAGGAGTGGGAAGGGGGACCGTGGAGATCCATGCTGGGAAACTGAGGGCCCTGAAATATAAGGATTCAAACAAAGATTATTTCTCCTCCCTTGATGATCTAGTAGTAATCTCAGAGGTCAGAAACCAGCCCAGCTTCCTATAAAAGACTCTTTCAAGCTAATGCTAAGAAATGCCAAACTGGAAGTCTCTAACAATAAATAATTTATTCATTAATAATGAATGCATTCATATTAGTAATATATCATATTAATATTAATTTATTTAAATATTTATGTTAATTATTATTAGTGTCAATAAAATTAATATATTAATTTATGCTTCCTATGGGCCAAGCACTGCTTTAGGGGTTAATGATACCATCGTACAGAAGTTACACAAGAGATAATGGGAGTCTATATTTTGGTGGGTGAGAGTCTACAATAATCACATTCATCAACTATTTATAGAATTTGCCTGGTGGATGGAGAAGAATAAAAAAGAAACAGAGTTGCTGGGGAGAATGAAATAAAGTTTGAAGAGAGTGTTCAGTGGGCCTCAGTAAGAAAGTGATATGTGAGCAAGAATCAGAAGGAAAAAGGGGTGGGCCAGGCTGCTATTTTGAGGTAAATAGTTTCCATCAGAAGAAATAGTAAATGGCAGATATAAAACAAGAGCATTGCTGGCAAGTTAGAGGAAGCATGGCAGGCCACTTTGGCTTGTACAAACTGAGTGAGGGAGGCAGTAGTAGCAGGTGAAGTCAGAGTCGTATGAGAGAGTGAGAACTCACATCATTTCATAGACCATTGTGTGAACTTTGGCTGTTTCTCTGAAGGGAGATGAAGTAGCACCAGAGGATTTTGTGTAGAGGAGTGGCATTTTCTGACAGCTATTTTAAGTGGATCACCATGGCTCCTAGGCTGAGAAACAGTTAGGAGGACAACCCTGGAAGCTGAGAGACCACTTCAGAGAGAGACAGGAGGGTGGGTATTTCTATAACCCAGGAGAGAAAATGACTGTGCCTGCACCCGAATGAGGGTGGTTGTTATGGTAGTAGGAGGTGGTGGAGATGGTGACAGATTACTAGAGTCTGGCTATGTTTCCAGGAAAGAACCAACGGGATTTCATAACTGACTAGGCATGGAATTTGAAGGTAAGTAGGTAATCAAGAAGAAGGTAAAAACCTCACTGACCTTAAGGTTTTTGTCCTGAGCAACTTATAGTTACTCAGGTATTTACTAAGATGAGGAAGACCATGGGAGAAGCAGGTTTTGCAAGATGAGCACTAGTTTGATTTGGTTCATAATAAACCTGAAATATGTATTTCACATTCAAATAAAGGCATCATATATGCAACTCTGGAGTTCAGGAGAGGTCTAAGTTGTGATAAAAATATGGAGGTTTCCAGTGGATACTTAAAATTAATAAAATTGTATTCTCTTAGCAAGAAAGTGGTTGTAAGTAGAGAAGAGAGCTGAGGACTGTGACCTGAAGAGGTCTGCCTACTCCAATATTAACCTTTGGACACACAAAAAGGATATAACAGAGACTGAAATGAACTGATCATTAAGACAGAAAACTAAGAGTGTAGGGTCCTGTACTCCACATCAAGAAAAGGGAATGACATCAGCAAATGTTTCAAGTAATGCTGATGGGCAAATAAATGAGGACAGATCACTGACTGATGACTTAGCAACATGGTGGTTGTTGATGAACTTCCTGAGAGTCCTTCACTTCTGTGCATTTTTAAAGGGCAGAAATCTGCTTGACATAAATGGATTCGATTTAGGGATGAATAGGAAGAGAATAACTGGAAGTAGTTAGTAAAGACACCTCTTCCTGGGAACTTTATTGGAAAGTGGAGCAAAGGAATTGGATATTGGCAAGGTATGTATGGTCAGGTAGGAGCATTGTTTTGATTTGTTTTTAAGGTAGTAACATGCTTTAATATGCTGATGATAATTATACTGAAGAGAGGAGAAATTTGATGACATAAGGTACCAAGAGGATAAAAGCTTGCCTTTGAGTAGGTGAGAGACGGATGGTTTCTGGTACACAACTGGAGAACCTTTCTTTATTTAGGAGCTTGGAAGGAGAGGAAGGAAACCAGAGAACAGTTACAGATACGGGTAGATGGCACATATGCAGATGAAAACCCTTGGAGACTCAAGCAGATTTTATTTTGTAGCTATATACTCAGTTGTGAGTGGGGATGGGTTGTGTTGAAGGTGAAGAAAGAAAGGGGCTATGGTTTAGTTGGCCAGGGAAGTGAATTTTCTTTTCTTATCTCTGAATTTTAAAAAAATCCATAATACTAAATATAATTTATATAATGTTTACATATCAAATTGTGGGTTAATGAATAACAGATATTAAGCCATCCCTGTAGTTCACTATACTTTAAGGTATCAGCAGTCATTCAGTTTCATTATCTCACCTACTTGGTTATAACTAACTCTCTCTGCTTTTGTTCAACTCTCTGCATTCCTGCTTGTAAAAGATTGTAGCATGTAAAGGAAGATGTTCAGTTAGCATTTTCAAGTGAATGACAATATTCATCAACACAGGCAAAACCATAGGAGATTTATACTTATTATAGGCATGCATTTTATTATTGTCCTTCATTTGATTGTGCTTTTCAAATACTGTGAGTTTTACTGATTGAAAGTTTGTGGCAATCCTGCATTGAGCAAATCTATCAGTGTCATTTTTCTAACAAGATTTACTCACTTTGAATGTTTATGTCGC
Source organism: Mustela lutreola (assembly GCF_030435805.1). Classification (NCBI taxonomy): domain Eukaryota; kingdom Metazoa; phylum Chordata; class Mammalia; order Carnivora; family Mustelidae; genus Mustela; species Mustela lutreola. The sequence continues at coordinate 111,451,950 of NC_081295.1, forward strand.
ATTTTGGTAATTCAGTATTTCAAAAGTTTTCGTTAGTGTGATATTTGTTGTGGTGACCTATGATTCGTGATCTTTGATGTTACCATTGCAATGTTTTGGGGCATGAACTGTACCCATATGAGATGATGAGCTTACTTAATAAGGGTCCTGTGTGTTCAGACTGCTTCACTGTCTTGCAGTTCTGGTCTTTCCCTTTCTCTTCTGGCCTCCCTATTCCCTGACACAAACCAGTATTGCAATGAGGCCAGTAACCTACAATGGCCTCTAAGTGTTCCAGTCAAAGGAAGACTACATGTTTCTCACTTTAAATAAAAAAACTGGAAATGACTAAGCTTAGTGAGGAAGGTATGTCAAAGGCTGAGATAGGCTGAAAGCTAAGCCTCTTGTAACAAACACCAGCCAAGTTGAGAAAGCAATGGAAAAATTCTTGAAGGAAACAAAAAATGTTAATTTCAGTGAACATGAGAATAATGAGAAAATGAAATTGTCTTGTTGCTGATATGGAGAAAGTTTGAGTCATCTGTACAGAAGATCAAAGCAGCTAGAACGTTCCCTTAACCCAAAGCCTAATCCAGAGCAAAGTCCTAACTCTCTTCAGTTCTATGACCTCTGCAAGAGGTGAGGAAGATTTAGAAGAAAAATGTGAAGAAGGCAGAGGTTAGATCATGAGGTTTAAGGAAAGACACTGTCTCCGTAACATCAGAGCAGCAAGTACTGATGAGGAAGTAGTGTAGACAAAACAGCCTTCTGTTGAAAGAAAATGCCATCTAGGACTTCCATAGCTAGAGAGAAGTCAGTGTTAGGCTTCAAAGCATCAAAGGACAAGCTATTTCCCTTGTTAGGGTAATAGCTGGTGAACTTAAGTGAAGCCTGTGTTCTTTTGCCATTCTGAAAATTATGGGGCCAATATGAGTTATGCTAAATCTATTCTGGCTGTGCTCTATAAATAAAATAACAGCACCTGAACAACACATCTGTTCACAACATGGTTTACTGAATATTTTAAACCCACAGTTGAGAACTATTGCTCAAGAAAAAGAAAAAGCTTCCTTTGAAAATATGACTGCACATTGATAATGCACCTGGTTTCCCAAGAGCATGGGTGGAAATGTTCAAGAAAATTAATATTTTCATGCCTGTTAACATAATATGGCTCAAGGAGTGATTTTTCTTTTAAGTCTTATTATTTAAGGTATATATTTTGTAAGGTTATAGCTGCCACCAACAGTGATTCCTCTGATGGATCTGAGCAAAATGAATTGAAAATCTTTTGGAACAGATTTACCATTCTAGATTCCATTAAGAACATGTGTAGGGTGCCTGGGTGGCTCAGTCGGTTAAGCAACTGTCTTCAGCTCAGACCATGATCCCAGGATCCTGGGATTGAGCCCTGCATTGGGCTTTTCTTCTGCTGCTCACCCTACTTGTGCTCTCTCATTCTCTCTCTCAAATAGACTTTAAAAAAATCAAAACTTTAAAAAATGTGTGATTCATGGAAAGAGCTTCAAGCATCAATATGAACAGGAGTTTGGAAGAACCCTCGTGGTTGATGTTGAGAAGTTCAAGACTTCCGTGCAGGAAGTAGCTACAGATGTGGTGGAAACAGCAAGAGAAGTAGAAATAGAAATGAATCCTGAAGATGGGACTGAATTGCTGCAATCTCTTGATCAAACTTGAACAGATCAACATTTGCTTCTTATGGATGAGCAAAGAGAGTAGTTTCTTGAGATGTAATCTCCTGCTGGTGAAGATGTGGGGAAGATTGCTGAGATGACAATGAAGGATTTAGAATATTGCATAAACTTAGCTGATAAAGCTGTGGCTGGTTCAGATGATTGACTCCAATTTTGAAAGAAGTTCTGTGAGTAAAATGCTGTCAAATAGCACTGTATGCTTTGGAGAAGTATTTGTGAAAGGAAGAGGCAATTGACGTGGCTAACTTCAATGTTGTCTTATTTTAAGAAGTTGTCATAGCCACATCAGCCTTCAGCAACCACTACACTAATCAGGCAGCAATTCTCAACATCGAGGCAAGACCCTCCACCAGCAAAAAGATTATGATTTGCTGAAACTCATATTGATGGTTAGAATTTTTTTTTTAAGCAATGAAGAGTTGTTCAATGAAGAACATTGAAAAAAAATAAAAATTAAATTAAGAACATTTTTTTCAATGCTATTGCATACCTAATAGACAACAGCTTAGTATAAACCTAACCTTTCATTTGACTTACTTTATTGCTGTATCTGCTTTATTGCAGTGGTCTGGAACCTAACCCATAATATCTGTGAGGTATGCCTGTATTAAAATGTAGTAGATTTACACAAAGCTTTCTGGCACCTGTCTTTTGTCAGTTACTGTACATTTGATTAGGCCAATATTATGTTTTCTGGATGATTTTTTTTTCTGTTAATCAATAAAGAATTCCTTTCAAAACAAATCTTAGTGTATGTCTAAGTAAGTGAAAGTCTGTGCTGCTTATAATCATACACGATATTACGTGTTTGGGCAAGCTTTTAAAAGGGTTCTGGTTATACTGATCCCTAAAGTGATAAATAGAAAACAGGGACACCAAAGTATCTGCTTTTGGCTCCGGTCATGATCCCAGGATCCTAGGACCTAGTCCCACATCAGGTTCCTTGCTCAGCGGGGAGCCTGCTTCCCCCTCTCTCTCTGCCTGCCTCTCTGCCTACTTGTGAAATAAATAAAATCTTAAAAAAAAAAAATAGTTCGTACAGTTGAAAGACAACAGAGAAAAAGGTTAGTTATTGTTTAATGGGTATAGACTTTTCAGAATTCAGAAATGAAATGTTCCAGAGATGTTTCACAACAGTGTGAATATATTCCATACTACTCAGTATACTTGGAAACAGTTAAGAAGGTAAAGGTTATGTGTGTCTTCACTAAAATAAAAAAGTATTTTTAAAAATCCATATGTAGGGCTGCCTGGGTGGCTCAGTGGGTTAAGCCTCTGCCTTTGTTTCAGGTCATGATCTCAGGGTCCTGGGATCAAGCCCCGCATTGAGCTCTCTGTTCAGCAGGGAGCCTCTCTCTCTCTCTCTCTCTCTCTGCTTGCCTCTCTGCCTACTTGTGATCTCTCTCTGTCAAATAAATAAAATCTTAAAAAATAAATCCATATGTATCCTTCCATTCTTCCACAGGATTTTTGTGCATCACATCTGTATATGTCACATATATATTTATCTTACATCATATATCTGTGTATCTGTATATCTGTCTATATGTGTTTAGAAATGAATTTAGAACATACCTATTAATATAATAATATAATATAATAAATATAATATAATATAAACATATCTAGTTCCTGTTTTTTCCCCAGTGAGGTCTTATTATTTATTTTGTGCTACAGCTGGCCTTTTGCACTTCACAATATAACACAACTCTCTTTCTGTTGCTTTTTTTTATAGTTTGTGATAGAGGTATGTTGATGATAATGTTACAGTTATTGACAGCACAGCATTTGTCAGTCACTGCCATTCTTCTGTTGTTGGCCATTTTTATTGTAAAAAGTGCTATAGTCAATTACTCTGTATAAATTTTCTCACAGATGCATTCCTGTAATTGGAATTCTCAATCACAGATATGTATATTTATGTTTTTCCATTTTTTAAAGATTACTTATTTATTTATTTGAGAGACAGCAAGGGAGAACATGAGTGGAGGTGGAGGGACAGAGGGAAAGATAGAAACAGATTCCCCACTGAGCAGGGAGCCTGATGTGGGACTTGACCCCAGAACCCTTGACCTGAGCCAAAGGCAGATACTTAACTGACTGAGCCACCCAGCCACCCCAGTTTTTGTTTTTGTTTTTTTAATTTTAATTTGTCCCACAAATTAACTTTCATAAAAGCATACCTTTCTGGTATTGCCTTGCCAACACAGGGTATTATCAATTTAAACAATTTATCTAAAAAAAATAACAATATTTGCTAAGTAATTTTAATGATCATATTATTGTTTCAACTTACCTTTCCTTGATTACTAGTAAGATGAGAAGTTTTTCCTATGTTTGTTAGTGATTTGTATTTTTTCTGGATACCTCTTGTTCGTATCCCTAGGTGACTTCTCCCTCTTTATTATGATTATTTATGTTTTCTTATTGATTTACAAGAACTTTTTGTAGTTTGTTAAGGAAGAATCTCACAATAGACATTGTTATAATATTTTATATAATCAGATAACTTAACAGTGCACAAGCCATAGTGCCTTGTGACATCAGTGTTGTCTCAGTGGCCCTCAGGCATTTTCTTTCTTTGGTTGTGAAACTGTTCTCCTTTCTCACTCTTCCTTTCTCGTAGAGCAGTTTATAATTCACCCTTGGGCTTTCTATCTTTTATTTATTTTTCTTTTCTTCTGTAGGTTTTCCAGGCTCTCCAAAAACATTCGTTTGATTTCTTTTGTAATTTTTTGAATCTCTAATCCTCTTTTTTTTTTTAAGATTTTTTTTTTTTTTTTTTTTTTAATCTGACAGAGATCACAAGTAGGCAGAGAGGCAAGCAGAGAGAGAGGAGAAAGCAGGCTCCCTGCAGAGCAGAGAGCCCGATGTGGGGCCCGATCCCAGGACCCTGGGGATCATGACCTGAGCTGAAGGCAGAGGCTTTAACCCACAGAGCCACCCAGATGCCCCACTCTAATCCTCTTAAACTAACATTTAAATTTTATTTAATACTCTTTGAAGATAATTTGATTTTCGTATACTCTAATGTTTCACTCTGTGTTCTTAGTCTTAGAGTCCACTTGTTTTCCCTAGTGGATTGTTGAATTTGCCATTATTGGGTTGTTGTGTCTTTTGGGCAGATTATATCTGTCAAAAAACAGCAGGCTCAGAGTCATCTTATAGCTTCCGTAAGTTACTACCTTATTAAGGCTGCATGTGCTAGTGATGGTTCATCCAAATTTGGGTAGGCCTGACAAGAGGCTGTGAGACCCTCAGGAAATAGGAAACAAAATAGTTTTCTGTGATTTAAATTATATAACCACATGTAATATGTAAATTAGTTTATATATAAGTATATATTTATATATGTTGACATTTATATATATGGTATATATTTATATACATGTATGTGTATTCTATATATATATCACATATATTATATATATATGAGAAAATGCTTTAGATATGGAAATAGCCTATCTGAATGAAGACTCTTGTGTGGACAGAAAAATAGGCTCATGTAGATGTTCTGCACTGCACTGCTTCTCAAAGAGCAATGAATCATCTGTACATGCATGGTACACAGCAAAAATGCTGAAATCACTCAAAGGCAAACATTTATATAACATTCATATTCATGACAGACTTTGTGGTAATGGACCAATCAATTAAGAACTCCTTGTTGTGGGAGATAAAATTTTTAAAACGGAGAGTTAATAAAACTGCCAGATTCTAATGCAAAATAAACGAGAATGTTGTCAACAGACCCATGGAAGCTGAAACAGCACTTGAAACCTAGGCCTTGCTGGTATCATGTTCTGGATCTCTACCCTGATGGGCTACTGAAATAACAAGGGAATAGCACAGGTACTTTTGAATCCAAAACAAGGCTTAGGCCCTAGAGATTTTGGACTTGGGGCCTAAAAGCACAGCTCCAGGACCTGGCACAGGAACCCCAAAGACCTCATTTTCCTGAACCGTGTATAATGGAATCAGGTTTTCTTGAGAGAAACTGTTTTCAGCAGGCACGGAGCACAAGAAAAAGCTTCAAACTGATTGATAATGAGCAGAGTAATTGCTAGAAAACACCTCCTTTCCCTCAGCATTGAGTACGTGCCAGATAAAAAGTATTTTTAAAACAGAACTTTTAAATATAATCTCGAGTGAAGTATAAATATTAAATAAAATAAATGTCTGCCACACAATCATCATTTATTCTCCATGTTTGTGAATTCATTCCTGCCCTTTATTTCTCTTCCAAATACTCATTTTACTTTTTTTTTTTTTTAAGTGACTATCACTGGATTAAATTTAAGTCTTTAGATAGAGTAGAAGCTTGTGCCACCTACCTTTCTTAACATATAGCCTCTAGTGAACTCAATTTTGTTTACCTTATTTGGCTTTCCAACCCAATAAGAAGTAACTTTATTTTAAATAAAGGAGGAAGTTGCTTATCCTAAAAAAAAAAAAAAAAAAAAAAAAAAAGAAGAAGAAGAAAAAGAAAAAGAGACATCTCTTGTGGCTTACAGTCAAGTGGCATGTTTTTTGATCAATTATTCTTTTTATCCATTTGAACCTATAGAATCCTTTCTCAGGCAACAGAAGGTATCTTATAGAATTGACTCAGAATCTGAATATGCCATTCCCATATACTTTAGCATATCTCAGTACTGTACATAAAATCATTTCAACAAGTTGCATTTGCAAATTTGGTGTTAATCATGGAGTACGAAAGAAGGTTGATATGAAAGTATGAAATGGAAGAACCTTTGAATAGTTTAGGGGAGATTATGAAACCTAGAAATAGAATTATCTAGTTGAGAGTTTTTTTGGCAACAAAATGCCTGCAGCCTTCATATTACCATTTGGCAAAAATTGTCATTAGCAGTATTACTATTTCATGGGCAATACTGCATGTAAATTAGTCCCATATTATAATGTGGACTAGAAGTGGTTTCAAATTACTACATCACGATTAAGTTTTATCTCAGTGTGAATCTGTCCAAGGACACTGGTTGTCAGGAATAGAGTGCTGTTACATTTCCTAAATCCCCCTGGTTTAATCACTGTGGTTACGGATTCTACATCCTATTCATTTTTGCAGCAGCCCCCGTGCAGTAGTTGCAAGGTACACAAAAAAGGGACTATGCCGAGTCAAGGATTATGACCACTGAGGAATAAGTCAGAATAGTCAAACATAGAGTAAAGCCTTTGGTACCTGGTGTAGCAGTCAGCATTTCTACACAGCTGTCAGGGTATTGGTAGACATACATGACCCTATAATAACACGAACTCCAGAGGCATAATCAGAATCAATAAAAATTTAGAATGTTTATAACAAATGAGGAATTCACTATTTTAGTTCCCTCAAATTCCTGGATAATTGGTGACCCATGTACAACATCTCTATGCAAACCAGGATATTTGATTAATGAGATCTATGTTGTGACCATACTGGATCGTTGAAGACAAATTATACCAAAATTTCAGCAGCTGTATTATAAAACTAGATTTATGAAAAGTCAGCAATTAACAATGCTGCCATCAACATCAGTATTGACATATTTTGTGGCAAGAATAAAAAGTATTGCTCTAGAAAGAAGCAGCAATTTGTAGGTTTTTTTTTATATTTAAGTTACTATTAAAACAAGGACCTTTTATTAAACACTGGAACTTCTTGGAATCACTGAGTTGTTATAAAAGCTTTTGTATGTTTCTGGACTACACAGTTCCAATCAACGTGACTAGGGGGTAGGGTGGATTTGTGGGAGAGAGTAAGTCAAAATAGGACATATGCATTATTGACTACACAAGAACAGTGTTTTTGTATTCCTATTCTTTAGAGCGTGTGAATAAATGAATCCATAAATTAGAATACATTAGTCCTTATTTTTTCATATTATCAAGTGTAGTTCTAATGTGTATTTGCACTGAAGCAAAATATTAACAAGAAACTGGTCAATTAATTTTTAATTTTATCTTGCTTACAACTTTGTTCATACCATTTTTTTTTCTTTCTGGCATTTAACAACAGTTTATTTATTCTGCAAGATTTCCCTTCATTTCTGCCTTATTTCTAACAACCTCTTTTGCTGTGTGTTTTAAAACCTACCATTGACCAGCAGATGGAGTGGAGGTAGAGGTAGGGGCTGAGGAGGGGGTGGTATTGGTTGATGGGAGATGTGTAGAATAGAGGTCAGAAAAACAGCACGTTTTTAAAGCATTTAACTGAAATGTTGCAGACATCAGATATCAGTCTTTAATGCCCAAGCAGCCATTTGCCTAGATTGCAGCCTTCCTAACTGCAAGAAGGTCCCTTGTTGAGCAAGAGTCCCTTGCTTTGCCTTCAACCACATTTGGTAGGCCAGTTTACCTCCCCTAACTAGGTCACTCCCAAACAGTTTATGACCACTTATCTTCCACCCCATCCCACTGCCCTTAATGTGCCAAAGCTTAGCAGAGGAAAGCAAGTTTCTACCTCATCTCCCTTTTGCGTAGTCACAAACCGGCCTTCATATTCAAATAAAATAAAACAAAGCAGCAGAATTGTAAGTTCATAGAGACAGGAAGAAACCTATTTAAAAATATATCATTATGCAAAATGGTTGTCTCCTAGGTATTATAACACATTTACATAACCAAAAGCTTATTAAATTTTCTCCCATATCAAGGAAGCATTTTGCATGCAATTAATTCAAAACACAACCTGTTAGAGGAATAAGAAAGGCTGATGGTTTAAAAAGAAAACACAATGTATCCTATCCTCACTCCTGCCTCTGTTTGTAGTCATTGTCAAAACTGGGGTCCATTCACTGCTAGAAAATTCTGTTTCATACATAGAGAGAACACAAGTGAAAGAAGACGTGCCTCAGTTACTTTAAGTATTAAGTATATATGATTATTTATAGAACACAGATTTTGTGTGTGACACCACTGTAAATCTGGTGTCTACAATAACATAAAGTTCCCTGAGGATGTAATGTAGAAATATGAATGACTGGGAACTAATTATATATTTCCTGTAATTGTGTGTTAATTTGATTCAGTTATCATTAGCAGATTATCCCACATCAGCCCATACCAGATACTGTCAAAAATACAGACATTTATAACAAAGATTCTAAATTTTCAGGAATCTATGATCTAATTGGGTAAAAATTTGTGCATGAAAATTAGAAGTGATAAAATAAGTAATATATAAATAAATTACAAGGTAAAGCATTGTAAGTATAACAAGAAACTAAAATTGGGATATGGAATCAAGTTGTTAAGAGATTATAGGAATTAGCTTAGCCCCAAAAAAGGTAACGGCTTTTTAGTTACGGTAGAATATTCCTGAAATATAGAGGCATGAATTAGCAAGTCTCGGAAATATAAAGACTAAATAAGGGAAATACGCGAAATGAGATAATGGATCCAGTCGATAGACAATTTTTAAAAGTCAGACTGAGCTGTCGGGGTTGAGTTCAAGAGGCAACATTAAAATTCTCACTCCAAAGGGTACACACACATACATTCCATGTTTGATTAATTGTTTTTGGTTGATAAAATCTTATTTTAGTGAGTAAAGCTGGTGTACGCCTGTGAAATATTTTAGTGATGGAAGAAACTAGAAGCAAATTAACCTCAAAGATTCAAATAGGTCTTCAGCCATAAAAGAATGGAGTCGGCTTTGGAAGTATTTAAATAGCTGCTGATGGAAAGTAAAGGAGTTGTGTTTACTTTTAAGAGAGATATCGCTTGAGGTAGGATACAAGAAACAGAGGTACGTGTGGAAAATGCTGATGGGGATAGGCCTGAATACATGACAACTTATTATCAACATTTTCATCAAAACTAGGAAGAGTGGTTATGGAAAGGTCACCCCCATAGGTGACAGGATGGAGTACTTGATTTATACTTGATTTATAAGAAGACCAAATTTGTACATAAAATATCAGTAACAATGTGAGGGTAGGGCAGTGAAAGTAAAGAAAAATCATTTTCCTAACCTGGGGCGTTTTTAAGATGGTATGTCATTGACAGAAGTAAAGTAGCCTGGTGCTGACTGGAGGGGCTGCTGAATCCCTAAGACAACATGACAAATTTGGTTTGAAGTCTTGGAAGGGTACCAACTTGGAAATTTTTGATAGACTTAGAGATGCAATTATTTAAAAGCACAAGGTCATTTTAAAGTGGGATTTAGAAATTAAATCACCTGAAATAGAAGGACTTTGGGAATCAGAGAGGCTATATTCTTCATCTGAGGTAACAGCTAAAAATATGAAGTGAATATAAATCTAGAGGAAATGTGAGTTCTATAAAAGAGCAAGTCCCTGGGGAAGAATCTTAGTGTCACGTTGGGGTTTGGGTCACTCATTCAGCTAGGAAGGAAGTTCAACTTTTCTCTAGAAATCAAAGATTAAAACTAAGGATAAAAAATATATAAACTGCTTTCAAGTACAATGTGTATTTGATCTTCATGTTAACCACGGGGTATGCAGGATAGACCATGTTATCCCCATGTTGGGTTAGGAAAACCAGACTTTCATTGCTCTCTGAACTCCTTCTCTGTCAGCCCTCTGGTTAGAGGAGGAGGATCTTGAAGACCAGGAAATGAGAAAGGCAGGAATTTGGATGAAAGTGATCATGAGGTGTGACAGAGAGCCCTGGAAGCGGAAGCGAGGCCCTCCTCTCTCCTGTTCACTCCCATCCCGTGCTGCGTGCATGCTACTGTACCCGTCACAGTTTTGTGCCTATGCAGGTGGTCTCCAAAAACAAGACCTGTGTTTTATTTGTATCCTTTACTTCTCAGAATTTAACATAGCACTGATGAGAGATCAGTTAAGATTTCCTTGTATGCTCACTATCTGCAAAGTGTCTTTCCAAGGGAATTGAGAGGTAAGAAGTGTATAAAATAGAAAATATGATTCCTAAACTCAGGTGCCTTATAATCCAAATCTAGATGAGACTCCCTTCATTTGAAATTAGAATGCTTTCCTGTGGGATGTGACTTCTTGTGAGCGGAGAATAAGGAAGCAGAGGGACTTTTGCAAAACTGTCATTTGAGAAAATGTAGATATGAACATGGGTACTCTCACTGAGCTGCAGAGCAGAAGATTGAAGACTGTGGCCTGAGCAGTATTTTTGACTGGAAGGGTCTTGGGGTTGGGGAAGGAGACATAGGGTGTCATTGTGAGCAAGAAAAGCCAGGCAAACAGACAAAGTAGTGAAGGTGTGGAGAAATACTAGACAAGTTGAGTATAATAGTGTCAAGCAGAAAGAAAATCCAGACAGGGTGTGATGTGTGCATGTCTGCCCATATGAGTTTTTGTGTGTGAGCGTGGCTGCACATGTGTGTGCGGTTGAATGGATCTTTAAACATGTCTGCATTCAACACAAATGAGTGAGAGCAGAGGACCGTTTGAAGGCACTAAAGAGAGAAGAACAGAGTCTCAGGGTGGCTCCATGAATGAGCAGTAAGGTCAAGTGCATTTTGATGGTAGAGGGTGATCCTTCATCATACGTAGATCTGATTATGTGTAATGACATAAAGGAAGGAGACAGATGAAAGAGACAGAATATAGGCTGCCATTGATGAGGATAGGTGACAGGCCACCTCAGGAGGAGGAGATGTTGGTCAGGGGTCTGGGAAGTTTTGGCCTGACGGAGAAGAATGGGCTGTCTCCGTTTTTTGACACTGCAAAGAAGGAGAAGAAATAGAGGAGGAGAATGGGGTAAAGAAAGTATTGGGTGAAGTAGAGGGCAGCTCTGGTAATGAGCTCATGATCGATTCGATGGTCTGTCTGGATTTTTCTTGGAGAACTCGATGGCGAGGCCGCCTGCCTAGGGGGAGGTTGATGCAGACCGAAAAGAAAGGAGGGTCAGTTGAGAACAGCCGCACTGTGGGAGGTGATCAGTGAAAGACAAAGATAATGGGAGTTTGAAGGCAGCACAGATCAGCCCAGGGAAAATTGAATGTTCAGTATTTGAAGGAAGGAGGGAAGAAACCACAAGGGGAGAGAGAGATTCAAGATATTTATGATGGAGGAGAGAAGAGCAGAAACTGAATGCTTTGTTTGTCAGACAGTGGAAAGGTCGCCGGCAGGGGAAATATGTTTCTGAAGAATTTACTCGGGGCATCTGCTTTGTAATGTTGCACCTAAGACTTTCCATTTTCTGATAATCAATATTTTGTTGTTTTGTGCCAACCATCTTATATACACATGTTCTATTTCTTTAGCTTCCCACTAAAAGAAAATTCTTTCCAAAACTAAGTGCTTTAAAGGAAGATAATTCTCAGGTAGAGGAAAAATCCTTCTGCCTTTTTCCAGGCCGTTTTAGAAAGAGCTTTTAGAAAACATTGATATATGTGTTCTTGAAGTCTCGAGTTCCGATTAATGGGCATGTTGGCATGTTTCCGCTTCCTTCACCTGCTCGCTAACTCAGCTCTGGGAAATCTCTTCAGGTCAAATTAAGGGTAGAGGACAGAGTACTAATGCCCCAGGAGATGGCTGTATATAACTTCCATTTAAATGCCACCAATGAAAAAATTGCTTTGGTATAATTTAAAACATTTGGTTAAGGAGAGAGTTACTTTATAATTAAATAACACTGCTTCCTTCCGATCTACCCCATGGGTATGAGAGTTAAGAACTAAAACAATTTAATAAGATAATATTTCAAGTGCATACAGTACTTCCCTTTCCATATGCAGAGCACTTGAAATCCAAGGGGAATGGTGTGTGCAGAGCAATATAGAAAGCTAGGCTTGTGGAAGAAAACCATTGCCTAAATAAACACACAAAGTAGCAAATAAAAGCACTGTCTCCTTGTTTTCAAAATCTGTTTCCTAGAATGGCCATGGCTTATTTTCCTGTAGTGCAGGTGCTTACTTTACTGCAGGCCATGTTCAATACCAAAAAAAAAAAAAAAAAGAGAGAGAGAGAGAGAGAAAAGAAAAAAAATTCTGAGGGTTTACACAGTCTGCCCATGCTACACAGAGACCAGATGGGAGCTTGGGGTTGTTTTGTTTATCATATGGCTTCTAATGTTGGAGGAAGTTGCCTCAAGGAAGAGAGGCTGTTTAATTCCAAAACCCTTGGTATTCTAATAGTTGCAGATATACTGCTTCTGCACAGAACACATTTTTACATTTATGGAGTGATTAAAATTTTGGGAGTATGGTTTTTCTCATAGTGTGATAATGGACATTTAATCACTTAACATGTGCCTTCCATTTGTGGCATATCATGTAGCATTCAGCCAAGTTCATGGGGTTGTCACCAGCTCCATATCTCATGTCTGTAGCATGCCTTAACTTCCCCACAATGGCTTTTACATATCTTCTGGTTCTTCTTCCACCTTTGTACTCTCTTCTCCACAGGGCCAGATTCCTGTCTGGGAAATGAGAAACCATTTGTTGAGGATTACTTAAACTTCTTTCCAGTTTGGTCATCTGTATAGTTTTTATAGTCATCCCTCCCTTTCTTTATTCTTTATCAAAGAGGTATGCAGCCCCTTTCAGAGCATAATCTCTTTTGGCCAGGACCCTATCTTGGTCTTAAGGTCCTATTTCTCCACCTGCCTAGATGTGTGAGTATTATCTCTCCTGATTTCCCCATTGCTGTGTTTTGTTCACCTCTTTCAACTTCATATGATCTCTTCATCTGCCTGCACTTTGAAAAATGATTTCATTCTTAGAAACTACCTTTTTTGAAGCAGATCCTCTAAATTTAGTGCCTGAATCTTGGCATTTCCCTTATCTCTACCCCATTGCTGTAACTAATTCTTAGTCTAAGATTTATTCTCTACCTGACCATTTATTTGAAAATAAAGTGGCTTTAGTTTCTAAATCTGTGGCTTTGGCCAGCTTAATTACCAGTGTTTTAATCACACACAGTTTCATTTCCCCAGTGCTATGCCCTTTCATTTTCCCTTATACTCCAGAAATTTTCTTCTCACTTCTTATAGTTTGTTTCCTGCAAGCCCTGAAGATGCTTGAGACTTTCCTGTTTTAATAAGCAAAAGAGGGGAAAAAAATCTGTTGGTTTTGCTTTCTTCCTTCAAAATAACATCCTGTCTCTTCTTATCTCCCTAAAAACTCCTGGAGGCTTACCACCAATGTTTCAGTCCCTTATAGTCTGGCTTCCATAGTTACTACTTAGGGAAACTGTTCTCTAACATCACTGAACTCTAAAATGGCTGATTTTAGTATTTGCTTATCATATTTATACACTTGTTACTTGATTCTATTTGAAACTTTAAAAGAACCTCCTCATTATATCCTCAGGCTTTTAGAGTGTGTGCCCCTTTTCTAGCACAAATAGGAATCATCATGGTGAAAGTCTAAATATATGGGTTGCTGATTTGAAGGGCACATGCACATGATGTTTATAGCAGCATTATCAATGATAGCCAAATTATAGAAAGAGTCCAAATGTCTGTCAATCGATGAATAAAGAAGATGTGTGTGTGTGTGTGTGTGTGTGTGTGTGATGGAATATTACTGGGCCATCAAAAAGAGTGAAATCTTGCCATTTGCAATGCCATAATGCTAGAATGTATTATATTGAGCAAAGTAAGTCAGTCAGAGAAAGATAAATACCACATGATTTCACTCTATGTGGAATTTAGGAAACAAAACAGATGAACATAGGGGAAGAGAATAAAAAGAGAGAGAGAGAGAGAGAGAGAGAAAGAGAGGCAAACCATAAGAGACTCTTAACTGTAAAGAACAAATTGAGGGTTGATGGAGGGAGGTGGGTGAAGGACAGGCTAAATGGGCGATGGGCATTGAGGAGGGCACCTGTTGTGATGAGCACTGGGTGTTGTATAAAAGTGATTAATCACTAAATTCTATTCCTAAAACCGATTTAACACTATAAGTTCATTAACTAGAATTTAAATAAAATCTTGAACATGGGAAAAATATATATGGACTGTAGAGCCTTTACAGACCTATCTTTCCATTCTGGCCTCTGATACTATGTGACCTTAACAGAGCTATTTAATTCTTCCAAGGCTCATTTATTCATCTGCGATAGTTAAATTGTCTCCAGAGATTTGCTATTAACATTAGGGGTAAAAGGGAAAAAAAGATTAGTGATAATGGATATTAACTTGTAGCAAGTTCATGATCCATGTGAAGAACTCACTAAGCAGTCAGTGCTGCACTCGTTCCTGACATCACTAACTCCACTATCATCCCACTATCACTGCGGTCACCAGCACCGTATAACCATGATCATCACCTTTGTTTTCAGACAGCAAGGTCCTCTGTAGGCATGTTTTCACTCAATTATTCCTTTCCTGACACATCTGCCTCCATCAACAGTAGCAGAACAACTGTAACAAACAGTGTTGCAAATAGCTTCATTGTATCACTTTCTTTGTAAAACAAAAAAAAACTTCCAGTTATGACCCATTGCTTTATAATATCTCATTTATGTCATCTGTAAGATATTAGTCCATACACGTCATGTTTCAGTCACAAGATTTCACATACTTTTAGTTTTCTGCACCTTAGTTTTTATTGTCCTATCAGTCATTAATAACATATTGTCCTATGTTATTTGCTGATGTTTCCTGCTTATTCAGTCCAGCTGAATTACTATCTCCTTCTTAAAGCAATTTTTATAGCTCCCCATATGGGAGTAAATGATTAAATAGTCCTTCTGTTATGTTTATGGAGAACTTTTTACAGTTTTATGATATACATGTTATTCTGCTTTGTAATATAATGAGTTATTTATATGTCTATTTGACCACCCTTCTCCCTGTTCTGAAAGCTGCTAAGGAATAACTATACTGTTTCAGTCATTTTTAATTACAACCAGCTTACCCCTCAAATGGGTGGTTTCTGAGACTGACAGCTTTACATATACCTGCCTGCATATAATTTATACACATAATTTCAAGGGTATTTAAGTATATACACACAATTTCAAGGGTATTTAAACATTGTAATTGTCCAGAATATGAAATTCTGGGCCATGAACTCTTGTGGGCATGAAGAACATGAGAGGCGATCCCATTGGAAGAGGAACCCATGATAAAATATCATAAAACAAGCAACCTGCATTGACATTTTCCTTACCACCTAATAAAATGGTAGATACCTGCATTATATTATATAAGATCTAGATAGTTTCAATATATGTTACTTAGTGGTTTGTGGCCTGCTTATTGTTATATAGAGTACATAGCTATTCATATAGAGTACATCACTATTCATAGCCAATGAAAAGCCTTTATTTTTCTACATATCTGAGGCAAAATGAAAAGAAAATATAATGGATATAGTCTAAAATATTTAAATTAATTTACTACTCTTTTGTGAGTAAAAAATGATTTATACATTACTGTGAATTTTGTTTTACTTTATTCAGTTCTTGAAAGATAATTCACATATCCTTCTGAGTAATCCTTATCCTTACCTTACATGGCCTAATTTTATATCAAATAGTGCTCATGATATCTTTATATCAAATTGGTTTATTTCCTTCCAAGATGTTTCAAAAAAAGGTATTTCCTTAATTTGTATATTCTTTTTTTAAAAGATTTTATTTATTTATTTGATAGAGATCACAAGTAGGCAGAGAGGCAGGCAGACAGAGAGCAGAGGAAGCAGGCTCCCTGCTGAGCAGAGAGCCCACATATGGGCTCTGGGCTGTGAGATCATGACCTGAGCAGAGAGGCTGATGTGGGGTTCGATCCTTTGACCCCAGGATCATGACCTGAGATGAAGGCAGAGGCTTTAACCCACTGAGCCACCCAGGCACCCCAATTTGTATATTCTTTAAAAAAAAATACAATTTAAATATAGAATTTTTTTAATGAAAATCCTCTCAATATGTAAAAATAACTTTTCTTTCCAGAAAAGTCAAGGAAACTAAGTCAACTGAGAGATGAAAAAACGAGGGCTATAGTTGAAGAAAATGAATGTTAATAACATAAGTTATTTCATTACATTATCATGTGTTATAAAATTTAACCTAAGAAAAATTTAGTTAAATTCATTAACTAAAGGAATATCTTAATTGTTTGAAATTATTTCTTTCGCTTCAGTTTGGTTACTATACCTTTGGTTTCATCTTAAAGTGTTTCTACCTTGGAAAATTATACTTAATGACATAAGTGAATTAGGGTATTATTTTTTATTAAAACGTGATTAAAAGCATAGGAGATAAGCAGAAACAAGAAATTGAGTACATTTGAGCATCATATAATGTATATATGTACAGCATTTCATAATAAAAGTCATTTATTGGTTGAAGATCATGCCAGCTCCTTACTTGGTCAAAGTTGAAGAAAAAAATTTGGTATTCGAGTTATTTCTGTGAATGGCAATTAGACGCGCACACACACACACACACACACATCTCAAGGACATTTCTCTCCTAGGGGTGATTGGCATATCCTTCAGTAATGGAGACTAAATTCATTGTAGTTAGTTGGATAGGGCTTTTCCTAACAGAGAAGCTAAAAGGTATGAAAAGCTAATTAGGAATGTATAGCAGGTTAGTTTTCCATATTAATAAATCTTATTAAAGTAAGTAACCCATAGAGTATCAAAAGATTGTTTTGGACAGAACTAAATAAAATGACGCTACCAAATTATTGTTTCCTAAAAATAAACTAGGAGCTAGAAAAAGCAAATGAAGGCAAAAACTCAAGTCCAGCTTATCTTGCTTTTTGTCAGAAGGAAAACAACAAACATAATGTCCACACAACTCTATTAAATAGTGGCTGCTGGCAAAGAATCTGTGAAGTAGCAGCTGTCCGTGCAGGTGGACCGCATCCCTTTTAGAATTCTAGCTAGAAAAAATCATGCCATTTGCCAGGATAAATTTTCCCTCAGCAAAACCTAACTGGGTATGAATTCTAGCTAGATTCAATGTCCAATTACTGAGCCTACCACAGGACACTATAATAGCAGTATGTCCAGTTCTCTGAATAAATTTGTCAGCTGCATTCAACGTGCAATTTAGATATATGGCATATAGTAGAAACCAAGAGGAAATATTCAAATACTATAATTTTTCTTTTTGTTAAACTTATAATTTCTAAAATATATTAGCATCATTTTTAATCTTGCCTTCTAGCTAAATGACGTGGGTTATTTCCCTGCTGGAAAAATAAAGTTGATTCCATTGACACCCTTTCTTATTACCTCCTCCAGTGGGTGTTCTCACTCCTTCTTGGTGGTCCTAGGGGACAGACAGAGCAGCTGCATGCAGCAGCAGACAACGGTGTAACTCCTGCAGTCCCAGTTCAGCTCACAGGTCCCCGGAAGGCAGTGAATTCCACACCTCCTGGTCTCCATATAAGAGGAGAAACAAGAGGCATGCAGTGCCCTAAATATTCTCAAACAGAATGCTTTATTTACATATTTACACAAATGCCCTAAATCCCCCACCTCCTCTTTTGACCTGCCCAGGTTCTCAGTTAGTAACTTCTAGAGGGTAGTCTCTGGCATGCCCAGTTAGTCCTGCAGTGCTAGCTCCTTTGCATCTGAATCAAACGTGGCCATCAACTGGTATTTCTCACACATGCCAGTGTAGCAAGGTTGCACTTTAGCATCCTTGGCAGTTAGGTTCAGTACCTGTGTGGTCTTTGCTTAGTTTTCTTCAATGTCCACATTATACAGGAGCTACTTTTTCTTTTTTTTCTGTCCTGTCATGTAGACTATAGTTGGTGTTATATTGGCCTATTTTTTCATCACCCTTTTCTTTAGGTTCTGCTATTTTTTAGGGAAGTGCAAACTTGTTTTTCCTTTGATTACGTTTTTAAAATATGAAAATGCAAATATATTTTACTGCCAGATTTTCTCCTCATCGTTATACTTTCCTGTCTTCCAAGATGATAGTTGAAAATGGAAAATGTTCTTATGGTGCCAATCAGATAATACTCGTGTCAAGTTTGCATTTATCTGGAAGATATTGTACATGACCATTATGTTGCATAATATTTTTATGTAAGAGTGACCTATTCTCATTATTATTCATATAGTGCTTAAGCCATGTCACGGCAGTTAAAGTCTACTTTAATGTAAAATGTCCACCTAGTAAATATAGAAAAACATGTAAATGTTGTGGAGACTTCCTATGGATGTAAAGATTATAATGTATGATTCATAGAGAATTAACTGTGATATTATAAACAAACCACTTATCAGAGTTCATTACAAACTGAGTAATGTACAAATATCACTGTTTTCCAAAATTCTTTAAGATTGACCTCTCCCCCTTTTTCCTCCTGTCTGCTTTAATCCCTTCTCCTCTCCTCTCTCTCCTCCTTGACCTTCTCTTCGCTCTTTCCTCCTTCTTCTTTTCCTCTTCCCTTTCCTACCCACTTTTTTTAAAAAAAGATTTTATTTACTTATTTGAAGAGAGAGAAAGCACAAGTGGGGAAAGGGGCAGAGAGAGAAGCAGACTTCCCACTGAGCAGGGAGCCTCATGCTGGGCTCCATCCCAGGAGCCTGGGATCATGACTTGAGTTTAACTGACTGACCCACCCAGGTGCTCCCCCCTTGCTTTTTAAAGATCTTTGAAAGATAATACAGGAATTTATATGGAAGGGCAAATAGGTGAGAAATAGCATATGTTTTGTTTTTTAAAAAGTGAGTAATAATGAGCAACTTGATCTACTAATTGCTAAACTTTACTGTGAACTCATAATAATTAGCATTGTGCAGTTAAAGCATCAAGATAAGGGAAAATTAATTACCCCATCATTAGCCCAAGTATGAGTAAAACTATAGAGTGATAAATGTGACCAGCGAAATTGATAAATCAAAGAATTATTCAGTAAGTAGAACTGGCGAATTAATTATTTGAAAAGAAAAAAAAAGCAACAAAAGAAAGATTGCTTTCATATCGTTCACCTAAACACAAAGCAATGAAATAAATCATAAACATATTTGCATAAATTTTAAGTGCTATAGAATAGACTTAAAGTTAAATAATATTTTCATATGGTAACTGATAATTGGAACCCAAATAAAATTTTCAAAGAGTTACTTATAAATAATAAAATGAGAATTCTAGTGATAATGATAACATTATAGTACTAATATAATATAGATTAATATTATACACAATTATAATGATATCGTAACAAAATAATATATAAATAGACCATCATTTGCTGAAACCTTACATTCTGGGAAGAACTCTGATAAGTGGTTTGTTTATAATATCACAGTTAATTCTCTATGAATCATACATTATAATCTTTATAATCTTCAGGAGAAGGGCATTGGGTTTAGTAAACTCTGAGTCATAATTTAAACCTTAGCCTGACTCCTTACATTTTGTTGAAAACACTTAGTATGTAGTCACTTAGGTTGGTTTCATTTGAGTGTTATACTGCTGAGATGAGCTTTGTGATACATACACACCCATGCTTAAGAGAGAATTATCACTTTAACTGTTGTGTTTTTAACCATTGAAAAGAACAAAATACTCTCATTTTATTCATTTAATGTCATATTGATAGACATTCATATTGCTTGTTGATTTTTCCCCTCAACAAATAAATTGGCTTGATAATTTTCTTCTGCCTCTCGAAACATATTGAAGGACTTCTTTCTTCTAAAATTACTGGATAAAATGGAATGTACATTTTGAATGTTAACTAGATATTATTAGAAATGATGCCAGGTACTCCTATATTGTTTTTGATATTCATATGTTGTTTTTGACTTTAATGGAAATATATCTGAACATTGATCATTAATCTTGCTTTAGATTTGTTTGTTTTAGAGGAGGAGTTATTTCTTTTTTTTTTTAGTTGAAGAGATTGTTTCTATTCTTTTTTAAGAAAACTGACATTTTGGAGCACCTGAGTGGCTCTGTGGGTAAAAGCCTCTGCTTTCGGCTCAGGTCGTGGTCCCAGGATTCTAGGATCGAGTCCCACATCAGGCTCTTTGCTTGGCAGGGAGCCTGCTTCCCCCTCTCTCTGCCTGCCTCTCTGCCTACTTGTGATCTCTCTCTCTCTGTCAAATAAATTAAAAAAAAAAAAAAAAAAGAAAACTGACATTTTTAGGGGCATCTGCGTGGCCCATTTGGTTAAGCCTCGAAACGCTTGGTTTCAACTCAGGTTGTGATCTCATGTTCCTGAGATAGAGCCTTGTGTCAGGCTCTGAGTCTCAGCATGGAGTCTGCTTGAGATTCTCTCTCTCCCTCTCCCTCTGCACCACGCCCACGCTCTCTCTCTCAAATAAATAAATAAATAAATATTTTGAAAAGCTAATATTTTTTAGAAACAAACAGGCATGGCTTTATAAAATTTTATTCCCAATTGTTTTCTCATATGATTCTTATAATCAATATTTAATGCTAACAGAAAACCTTATTGACCAAAGTTCTTCTAGTTCTGTTGAATGAAGTCCTGGAGTGAGTAAAAGCTAGAACGTGTCAGAATTTTGGAGCAAATCAAGATTTAGTTAGAAAAGAAATGAAAAATATGGTAACTGAGCTGTAACATCTCAGGATGCCAAACATATTATGAGTATTATTCAAAATGAGAGTGAAAAGAATAAAAAGAAGTCTATATAACTCCTGTCAGGGGTATAAAAGCAACTTGAGGATCAAGCAAAAGATTAACAGAAGACAAAGAAGAATGATTAATTCAACTAAGGTCGACAGGATATCAGATTGCTGTGGCTGATTCTGAAAGTGATTATGAAATTCCAGGGTCAGAATCAACTGAAGATGAGGTCACCAGGAAGAACCAAGACAGCAGGACTAGAAAAATATTAATGAATTTGGCACACGTTTTCAATGAAGATGTAAAAGCTAGGGTGATGGAGATGAAGTCCTTCTAAAAATGCCCTCTAGTATACGGAAATCTGTTTCATCTGTACACTAATAAAGAGGCAGTAAAAGAAATTAAGAAAAAAAAAGGAGAAAAAAGAAATTAAGAGAACAACCCCATTTACAAAGGCAGCATAAAGAATAAAATATATAGGAATAAATTTAGCCAAGGAATTAAAAGACCTATAATCTAAAACTATAAGACACTAATGAAAAAAATAGAAGATGACGCAAATGGAAAGATATATCATGTTCATGGTATCAATGAGAATTAATATTGTTAAAATATCCATTCTACCCAAAGCAATCTACAGAGTAAAAAATTCAACAAAGTTTTATAGGTAGAAGTAACAATAGTATTCTTCACAGAAGTAGAACTAAATAATCCTAACGTTTGTATGGAATCACAAAAACCCCAAATAGCCAAAGCAATCTTGAGAAAGAAGAACAAAGCAGGTGGTCATATCACAATTCCAGATACACTACAAAGCTATAGTAATCAGTATGGCTCTGGCACAAGAGAAGAAAAAAAACCCATACTTATATGGTCAATTAATCTGTGACAAAAGAGAGCAATAATCTATATTAATGAAAATACAATTTCTTCAATAAGTGGTGCTAGGAATATTGGACAGCTACATGTAAAAGAAGGAAACTGGGGGTGTCTGGGTGGTTCAGTTGGTTAAGGATCTGCCTTCAGTTTAGGTGATGATCTTAGGGTCCTGGAATGAGCCCCACATTTCCATGGAATTGAGCTCTCCCCTAAGCAGGGAGTCTGCTTCTCGCTCTCCCTCTGCCTCTACCCCCCAACCCCCACCCCACCAGCCACTTGTCTCTCTTGCTCCCTCTCTCAAACAAACAAATAAATAAATCTTTTAAAAAAGAATGAAACTGGGCCACTTTCTTATACCATAAACAAACATAAAATGAAAATGAATTAAAAACCTAAATGTAAGATCTGAAATCATAAAGCTCCTTAAAATAATTGTGTTTCCTCAGGTAAGGGAAACTAAACAGAAAATAAATTATTGGAACTACACCAAAAATAAAAACTTGCACATTGAAGGAAGCCCTTAACAAAATTAAAAGGTAACCTACAAAATGGGAGAAGATATTTGTAAATGGCATATCTGATAAAGGGTTAATACCCAAAATATATAAAGAACTTACACAACTCAACACCAAAAAAATCAACCAAACAAACAAACAAACAAAAAATGCAAATAATTTAACTAAAAAAATGGGCAGAAGACTTGTATAGACATTTTTTCCTGAAGAAGACACGCAGTTGGCCGACACATGAAAAAATATGCAATATCATTAATCATCAGGGAAATCCAAGTCAGCACCACAATGAGGTATCACCACACACCAGTCCAAATGGTATATCAAAAAGATAAGAAATAACAAGTGGTGGTGAGGATGTGGAGGAAAGGGAACTCTCACGCACTGTTGGTGAGAATGTAAATAGAAAACCAAATGAAGGTTTCTCAAAAACTTAAAAATAGAAATACCATTGACCTAGCAATTCTGGGTATTTACCTATAGAAAACAAAACACTAATTCAAAATGATACATGCGCCCTATGTTTATTTTAACATTATTTGCTATAGGAAGATATAGAAGCAACCTGTGTCCATCGATAGATTAATAGATAAAGATGTGGTACATGTTTACAGTTGGATAATTCCCAGCCATAATAAAAAGAATGAGTTTCACCATTTGTGACCACAGGGATGGACTCAGAGGGTATAAATGCTCAGTGAAATAAGTCAGACAGAGAAAGACAGATTTCCCTCATTCATGCAATCCAAAGAACAAAACAAATGAACAAACAAAACAGACTCATAAAACAGGGAACAAACTGGTGGTTCTGGGGGATAGAGGGGGTTGGGTAGTGGGGATGGGGATAGGTGAAATAGTGAAGGGGATTAAGAGGAACAGACTCCTGATTATAAAATAAATAAGTCATGGAATGACAAGTACATGTTCAAAAAAAAAGGAAGAAAGAAAAGTGCATGTTGCATGGTGACGGATGGTAACTACCCTTCACGTGGTGAGCATTGTGCCATGTATAGAACTGTCTAATAACCATGTTATACACCTGAGACTAATACAACATTCCATGTCAACTATGTTTCAGTAATACAAATTTTTTAAAAAACTGTCCTTTAAAATTATGTTCTATTCTTTGTTTTAATAACATTAACCTTATATCACACAAATGTTCTTCTAATAATTCCTGAGGAGATTTTGATTAGAATTGAATTCATTGATTAATTTAGGTCAATTAGCATCTTCAAATATTTCAACATGTTACATTACCTCATTTATTCATGTCTTTTTTATGTCTTTCAATAAAAATGTATAACTTCATTTGCAAAATGTTTCATATTTTGGTAAGCTTTATTCCAGTATATTTTATAAAATTTTATTCCTCAACTTTTCTGTACTAAAATTTATATTCAATTACTGCTGGTTTAATAGAATGTTATTAAATTGAACATGCTGACCTTTTATCCAGCAACTTTTTGAACTCTCTCATTATTCTAATAGTTTCAACATAGATTCTCTGGGTTCACATCATGGTCATAAATAGCTGTTTTCTTCAAAATGTGCTAATTTTGACTCTGCTTTATGATTCTGTACCCTTTCTTTACTTTAAAAAAAATTTTTCTTTTCCCCCAGACTACGCTTCTGGTATAATGTTAAAAAGCAAAGGTAATAGCTGGTATTAATGCATTGATTATTGTGGAATGCTTATAAAGTTATACCATTAAAAGATCATATTTATTTTAGATTTATCTGTTTTGGGAAGAGGGAAGACTATTTTTAACAGATTAAAGAAGTTACTTTCTATTCTGTTTTTTTATAATGCTTTTAGTCATGAATAGGCATTGAAGTTTATCAAATATGTTTTTGCATCTATTAACATTGATCATATTTTCTGTCCTTTATGTGATGAAATTACATTGGTAGATTTTCTAAATCTGGACTGTCATTGAAAAAAAACCCTTCTTGTGTACAATATATAAATATTTTAAATATACAACTGGAGCAGAAGGTTGGTTAATTATGCTCCATAGTTCACAGTGTGTTATCATTATTGATCCCTGCAAGGTTCTTGTCTTGTTTAATTCATCTTTATTTATAAATTTGACAAGCTTATAATTTCATTTACATGTGATGCCTTGTAGTCCTAAAATCAAGGTTATACTAGTTTCATGAAATTGAATACCTTTGGATTGTTTTCTATAGAATGTATATAAGGATTATCTATTTGTTGAAATCATGGGAAAAAAATCTCTGCCAAGCCTTCTGGACTAGGCACCTGTTTTTATTCATAAATCAGTTTCTTATGATTTGTATATTTCTTATATGCCTACAGATTTCTTGAAAAGTACTATTTCTGTTAGGTTTTCAAATCTAGGGATATAATTTAATCAAAAAATCCTATTTTAGAATCACAAATTTATGTGTGGTTATATCCATTGATATTTTTTGTATTATGTAAGTTTTATTGTATGTTTTTTCAGTCTTGAGAAATATTTTGGGTGTTCTTTTTAAGAAAAAAACAAAACAGGAAATTATTTTTATTGACCATGCCAATCGTATTTTAGTTAGTTTGTTTCATTTATTTACTTTTTTCTCTTGTTTCTTTCCCAGTACATTTCTTATGTTTATTGTGTTTTTCCTTTTTAGCTTATTCCATTGAGTGCTCAGATTATTTATTTTCAATTTTTTGTGTTTTCTGTTAAATTATTTTTTTGGCTAAATATTTTTCAGAAGTACTGTACTAGCTGCTTCATACATATTACGAGCTTTTTAAAGGACCATAAACATATTCACCATTATTTTATAAAGACTATGCCAGTTTATACATATATCAGCTCCATGTATGAAAGCACATGGTTGGGTGCCCGGGTGGCTCAGTGGGTTAAAGTCTCTGCCTTCAGCTCAGGTCATGATCCCAGGGTTCTGGGATCAAGCCTAGCATTGGGCTCTCTGCTCAACAGGGAGCCTGCTTTCTCCTCTCTCTCTCTCTCTGCTTGCCTCTCTGCCTACTTGTGATCTCTGTCTGTCAAATAAGTAAAATCTTTAAAAAAAAAAAAAAGCACATGGTTTTTGGTACCACATCATTTCTAGATCTGGAATTATACATCTGAGAAACAATTTTCTGTTAAACGAATAAAAATAATATGTTATTATTATTTTAATGTGATGCCAAGTTTTCTTAGGTAAGGCTATTTGGAACATAATTTTATATTTACTTGATTAATGTTTTCTTGATTGTTTTAATAAACTGTTTCTCCTACAGACTATTGTTAACAAGTACATTAAACGTTTCCAATCAGAAGTTATTACATCTTTTTAAATTTCTTGTCCCATTCCTCTTTAGATACTTCATAGTCACTAGTCCCTCTTGAACAATCTTCAAAAGATATACATCCATAGGTGTATCTTTATAGTAAAAAAAGTTATAGCTTATTCATGATGCAAATATATCCTGCCTGCTAACGATAAACTTACAAAACAACTAACTAATAATACAGAAATCAACTCAATGTCTGACTAAGGAACCCATGTGTAACGCACTGGTTTGTAACACGTCCTTCCAAGATAAATTGTATCAGCACACTCTTCTTCAGGTTCTCATATACATTCTGACTACACCTAGTTATATTTCCTATTGCCATAACTTTAGACTTTCTTTAAAACCTTTTTAAAGGCTCATTTTTTTAACTTTTTAATTGTGTGTTTTTAGAGGCATCAATTGTTTTGTTTTAGTATCTACACATCACTAATATACAAATAATCAGAGTATGTTGGCCCATTTTTCACATTTTATGAATTAGAATAAATAACAGTACAATACTGACTTAGCTGCAGTTAAATCAGGAAGTTGCCACTTACAAGATTTCATGAGTAAAGTTATATGTCATTGCTCCCTTTAAAAGAATAGTGTAATAGAACTTTTTGCTGAAAAACAAGTGGGTTGTAAGTTTAAATTAGAAAATTTAAACTTAGGTATTTGGGCTGTTAACATTTATACTAAAAATAAATGGCTATCATATTTTATATATCAATATATTCTAGTTATTGACAATAAAGGGAAAATAGAATTGGAAAATATTAGTGAATACAGCAGTTCCAGCACGAAGCATATAACATTGAATAAAAGAATAGGTTAAAAAAAAGAAGAAGAAGAAAATGCACATCTCTTTCTAGCAAAGTAAGTGGCATTAAAAATACTGACATTTTTAAAAAAAGAATAGTTATTAAAATATTGTGCTTGTTATATTTTATGATTTCTACCTCACACTAAATTATTTTTCTAAAGATAATAGCTGAATTTATTCTAGACTATTTCAAATTATTTTTACATTACATAAATCTCCTTTAGGTTAAAGAAGGTAAAGAAGAAAGATGTGTATTCATTGTCAACGCTTAAAAAGCTTCATCTAGAGGCACTTGAGTGGCTCAGTTAGTTAAGTGTCTGACTTCTGCTCAAGTCATGATCTCAGGGTACTGGGATTGAGCTGGTTGGGCGCTGTGTTCAGTAGGAAATCTGCTTGTCCCTCACTCTCTGTCCCTCCCCATTCTCATGGTCTCTCTCTTTCTTTCAAACAGATAAAATCTTTAAAAAAAAAAAAAAAGCTTCATCTGATTATAAAAACGAATATGTAAAACACACATGCCAGGTTTTTGTCCTCATTCTTATTTATATGTAAATAAGGTTAATTAACTTAATATGCTGCATCAATAAGCTTACAGAAGATATTTTAGCCTGTATTAAGAACTCTAGAATAAAGATTCATAAATCATTTCTATTATATTATAAGAATTTTGATCTAATATAATCATAGCATTATTATTTTTGAGAATATTAAATATTCAGAATTAAGTTTCTTTAAATTTCTTTTGCTGTATTTAGGAAATGAAGCTCTGATAAAAAAATTTGAAATTGTATTTATTAAAATAAGTTAAGAGAAGCATAGCTATCAGTGAGGTAAGGACTTATTTCTAGACTTTCACTCCTCTTACTCAATATAGAGGAAACTGAGAACTTATTGAGAGAATCCCCTAAATTTTTAATGATTTCCTATTGCAATTAACTGAAGCTGAATCATTAAAAACATGGCATGGCTTATCTTTATGCTTTCAGTATTTTGAATTACTCTGGCTGTTGTTCATTTTCAAATGACAATCACCGTCTTTATCATCCTAATAGAATGAGAAAAAGAAATCTGCATACTTTGTTTTCTGCTGTTTAAACACAAAATTCGGTAATTGGATTCTGAGACTCCATGCTCATTTTTATCCCAGGGCTCTTATTGATTATTTGGCCAGTAAAACAGGCACTCTGGAAGGAATACATTAAGGGAACAACAACACTGTCTGAGAAGTCGTTGCCAAAATCACTGATGTCGTAATTTTGGTAATGAACATCTCTGTCTTGAGTTATAAAGTGGAGAATATGGAGTCCCTTTTCTCTTCACGTTATGCGTTATCTATTGTCTTTTTACATCTTATTAGCATCTGTAATGTATTGTGAGCCCCCCCTACCAAAATTAAAAATAACCAAAAGGAACTAAAACTTTTTGATAGAACAGTTGGTAGACTTTTATGTTTTTTTACTTGACCCATAACTGCTAACATCATACCCACAAGCAATCTAGATGAAATAATTAATTTTCTCTCCATGTGGGAACTTGTTACTAAACTGGGCTGATGCAAGTAGGACTTATATTCTGTTCTTCCTGTCGTGCAGGCATACCTTCGTTGTGTTTCTAAAAGAACACATGAAGGTTTGTTCTCAGTCTTAAGAATATAATGTTGTGTTATTCTTTAGGTCTCATTTTATTATAATTAGAAGAGCATTTATCAAATGTTACCCACCTGTGAATTATAAATAAAAGGAAACTAAAGTTCCAAGAAGTTGAGGTTAGAGAGAGAGCTGGTGCTGGAACCCATATGTTGTGATCCCTGAGAATGGGCATGCGATAGTGGCTTCATGGAGAGAGCTGAGTCCTTCCTGCAGTCAGACACACCTGGCTTCATATCCTTGATTCATTGCTTTGTGACATTGGGGAATTCATTCCTTCAGCAAATATTTGTGTAAGAGTTCCTTATTACACACTAAAAAGTTACTGCTTCTGAGCTCCTTATTAGCATTCATATAAATTTAGAGAGAGTTATGTGCAGTATGACTAGCCTAGCATG
Source organism: Mustela lutreola (assembly GCF_030435805.1). NCBI lineage: Eukaryota > Metazoa > Chordata > Mammalia > Carnivora > Mustelidae > Mustela > Mustela lutreola. The sequence continues at coordinate 111,480,652 of NC_081295.1, forward strand.
GGTGGTCAGGAAATGCAATTTCTTTCTCTTAGTCCACAAAACACTAAGTAAACGTTCTTTAATATTGATCTAGTGAAGAGTGCATCCATTAATGAATCATAGTGAACGATCTTAATATTTCATTTACACTTTTTTTTTTAATTTTTTTTTTTAAGATTTTATTTGTTTATTTGACAGAGAGAAATCACAAGTACACTGAGAGGCAGGCAGAGAGAGAGAGAGAGAAGGAAGCAGGCTCCCTGCTGAGCAGAGAGCCCGATGCGGGACTCGATCCCAGGACCCTGAGATCATGACCTGAGCCGAAGGCAGCGGCTTAACCCACTGAGCCACCCAGGCGCCCTCATTTACACTTTTGTTGTATAAACTTTTACTTTGATTATGGAAACCTTTCAGTTTTCATGGATCAGATTTTGGTGACTTCAGAAACAAAGTAATTGAGCACAGAAAGGTTTTTGGTTTTGTTTTCTGTTTTTTTGTTTTGTTTTGTTTTGTTTTGTTTTTCCAAAAGGAACTGTAAAATGAGCAGTAACAAAAATCAAATACTCAATATATGCACAAAATTTGATTTGATTCACCATTTTCTGAACACCTCTAATGTGTCAGAGACTATGCTGGGTTCTCAAGGGGAATATAAAAAAAGATGCGTGTCTGTGCTCATATATAGATTACAGTCTAATTGGAGAGATTTAAATGTGTGTATCTGATTGTATTTTAAAGGCTAATATGATAACAGTCCTATTCATCCAGTTCTCCAATAAATATTATTTTGGTCCTTAATTGGAGTCTAGGTCCTGAGAATACAAGAATAAATGGAACAAAGTCAGTGTGCTCAGTGAGTTTATTTTCTAACAAAGAAAGACAGACAATTAACAAGTAAGCAAGTTAATAACATCACACAGTTTCAAGTGCCATGTAGAAAAACATGGCAGCATAAAGAGATTGGGAATGGCATGCTAGATAGGATGGGTGAGGAAGGAGTTCTGTGATTGCCTTGACATCTGATCAGTAAGGTGAGGGAGAGACAGTAGCACTGAAAAATATAAGTAGAACTTCAGGGAAAAGAGGTTATCTCCCAGGCACGGTTGGTCAGAATATACGGGGTTTTGAGTTCTTGATAAAAGAGTATGGCCTTCAAAGGCAGTGGGAAGCCCTTAATGGCTGTGTTTATTGCTTGCTCCTGTGTATAAGCAGAGGCTCACTGGGAGGAGAGTGGTACTTAGGCATGGAATATTGCTCCAAGGGTCCTCTGTGGGAGGATTTGGAAGAGCAAAGCCCAGCTCAAGTACATCTGTTAAGAAGCTTCAGCAACTCCCCAGGAAAGGGAGTAGTGAGATTGTAATGGAGAAGACTGATGTGAATCATTGCCGAAACAAAACTGAAAGTGTTCACAAACTGAACTGATGTCCGTGCAAAGGGAGGTAGGTGACAGGAATAAAAGGTTGGTGGACTGGAGGTTCTTCTGAAGTTTTGAGCCAGGGTAAGTGAAGGGTTGGTGAAGCCATTAAGGGAGATATGGAGGAGCACGTCTCAGGAGTCAGGACAGGCGATTTCAGATTTGTGCTTTTGAGGTAATGATAGGGCTTTTTATTTGAGATAGCCAGGAATCTCATTCAACGATAGGCCAAATTTTGGAAGAAAGTGTGAAATTCAAAATGCAGATTTGGGAATGGAGATGTTCAGCGTAAAAAAGTCCTATCTGGAACATGTGACTTGAAAATACGCCAGTAACTGATTATCATACTAGTAATTAGTTCTGAGAGATCTGGGCAAGAAGATCTGGATGTGAGACAGAGGAGCAAAGAAAGGTTTTCAGCCTGAGGAGAGATAGAATGTTTTGGAACATAAATGTTAAGTTGGGGGGGTTGACAGGTAAACTCGAAGAGCTAAGGTGGGGAAGACGATGGAAGGCCCTGATGTCTAAACTATACATAAAACCATAGAATGATGTGCAATGAATTATCTTTGAAGAAGACAGAGTGATGCCAAATACAGATTTCTGTAATTTTCTTAAGTGTGTAAAGCTCTTTATTATTATTTTCTCAGACTATTACCTTGTGTGAGCTGAGGATTCCCTTGAATAGTGAGGTAGCCTGTGCTTCTTCCTGTGATGATCTGTTAAGTCATGGGTTCCAAGAAAGGGGCGCAAATAGTGGAGAGAGCAGTTAAGAGTAGAATTCAATAATTCTGATAATCTATTTCTGTGCACACTGAAGGCTTTTTAGGTAGTTAATGCTGAATTTCTGCTTGGCCTCTTTTTATTTTTTGGGAGGGATACAAAATCACTGCAGTTTTGAGTGAACTCCTTTACTTTCCTTTAAAAGATTTTATTTTTAAGTAATCTCTGCACCCAATGTTGGGCCTTGAACTCACAACCCTGAGATCAAGAGTGTCATGTTCTACCAGCTGAGTCAGTCAGGCCCCCCTTAAGCAGACTTAGTTTAATATGGGTCTCCTCAGGGTTGCTTCCAGAAATATATGAATGGAGCTCTAAAAACCTCCAAATTAAAGTAGATTAATCCCCACTTGGTTTTGGTTTTGTGTGTGTGTGTGTGTTTAAAGATTTTATTTATTTATTTGACAGAGAAAGATCACAAGAAGGCAGAGAGGCAGACAGAGAGAGAGAAGCGGGGAAGCAGGCTCCCTGCCGAGCAGAGAGCCAGATGTGGGACTCGATCCCAGGACCCTGAGATCATGACCTGAGCTGAAGGCAGAGGCTTAACCCACTGAGCCACCCAGGCACCCTGGTTTTGTTTTTTATACTTCTGTGCATTTCCAGACATTTTAATTGCAGGAGCAGGATCATGGGCACTGGGCATGCAGTGGCATGCGGCCTTTTTATGTTTATTGCGGTTAACTTTTTCACTGATATTCTGTTCAGGAAAAGGTAGTGGTTAAGTAACATTTGTTTCTGAGAAACATTTCTCAAGATTGGAAGTACAATAGGAGGCCAAGAAATTCATCCCAGTTGGTCCCCCAAAGATGTTATTTTGAAACAAATAGAAATTATAGGAGTAACATTTTATCAACAAGTCTGTTTATCCCAGGAGCAAACACATTTCTAGCAAAAACCTGTTCAGGATTCAACAAATGTATTCCAGACACTAAGCAAAATCCTGATCTATAAATATGCCCTCATCCTGTAAGGTTTTAAGAGGAGGAGTTCTGGAAGAGAACATTTCCTTATAGGCAAGAGGCATTTCAGTTATTTAAGAGAGTAATTGAACAAAAGATGTGGAGATCTAGGAGATGGGGAGAGGTTCAGCTGTAACGTGGGAATAACAAACTTTCATCGTGAGGGTTAATCAAGTCCCATAAATCCTTACTTACATATCTCTCACAGCCAATTGCTGGGGGTTGGGGAGCGAGCAGTGTTCGTTTCCTTCCCGGAACCCACTTCAACTCCAGTCTGCACTTTTCAGTGGCTCCTGACGTGAGCCGGAGCTGGGGGTGATCAGCAGAAGTCAAAACAACTGCGGAAGTAGGCAGGGGAAGTTAGTGTCATCTTGCATTTCTTCAACTTGAGAGAACACGACCTGCTGGCCCAGGAGCATAGAATATGGCCGCCTCTGTGCGTTGGGCGCCATTTATGGGCCCCAGGCTTCTGCAGGTCACTGGACATGGCCATGGGGTGCGGGGGGTGAAAGCCAGACAGTGCCTTCTTTTATGGGGGAAAAAAAGCAAGATTAAGGTAGGAACTTCAACTCCTTTGTGCAAATAGCCACCAGACAGGATCTGGCTAGGAAAAACTTGATGCCATACTCTTTAACAGTGATCCCCCGCCAAGTCTTACACTTACCCTTGATGTCCAAAGTTGAATGAATTAATATTTATAAAACACTCAGAATAATGTCTGACATGGAGTAGAAACCAAGTAACTGTTTCAAATAGAATAAAAATAAGGAAGCAAGTCTCCTCCAAGATTTCAATAACAACACAGCAATACTCTTTTTGTGCCTTAACATCTTCTTTTATATGCCCTAGCCACAAACTTCTTTACTTCAGCCACTACCAATGATGACCTAACCATGAGAAACTTCCTCTCTTTTGATCCTCAATTCATTTTGAATCCAGGAGCCTAGCTGCCAAAGGAGTTTTTCACTTACTTTCTTTCTTTCTTTCTTTCTTTCTTTCTTTCTTTCTTTCTTTCTTTCTTTCTTTCTTTCTTTCTTTCTTTTAAAGAATACCTAGCTGATTCATTGCAAAAACAGTTTACCCATATAGGATTTATTAAATCATATATTGTTATTTTGTTGTGTTGAGTGGTATTATAAGTAAGAATTTGGAATTCACTGTAGAATTGTGCTGTGTTACGCCAGCATACAATTAATGTGGCCAAGTATTTTTCTTACATGCATTATTAGTGCATAGAGAGTGCATATTCAGTGATGACCCAGAGGTTGAGACAAACACAGACTTTCTGTTACTGCGAGAGCCTCTGTTTATCTCACTCTCCCATTTATTGGCCATTTCACTGCTTAATCATACCTCAGTTTTAGTTGGATACAAAAAATAAGGGATAAGGGACTGAGACTTGTTATTTTTTCCTGGTCAGAAACTCTATTAAAAGCCTTAGTGCAAAAACTCAGGCTAAGAAAAAATTCACTTGCAAAATTAAGTCAGTGATGCTCTTTTTAACCCTCAGCAATAGACAACTGAAGAGGGATTACATAAAATGATTTTTAAAAGTAGGATATAGTTTCACCTGCCTGGAGCAGCTGAAAAATAGACTAGGAACTTGAAGACTGGGCATGGATGGAGTAGTTGACCTCTCTGGCTTCCTTTCAAGTCCCTTGATGCCATAATTTGAATGCATAATTTCACATGCATTTATTCAGAAATATGTGCACCCAGACTACTTTCTGCTAACTGCAGACTCCCACTCTTAAACATTGGAGAGAGACGCCAGTTAACTGACATTTGCAATTTCAGGATGGCACCGTGTGGGAGAGAGAACTGCCAATCATTTCTGCCAACATCATTCTCAAGGGGAGTCTAAACGAAGCTAGCTTAGTCCAATTAAAAGAAGCAATTATGAATAATGGAAAGTAAACAAATCTAAGAGAAATGATAGTGCCGATTATAGCGGGTACTCACAATGAAAGGCTATAGTCTTAAGTGTCATCTTTGTTTCTAAAGCTATTAATCTGCTTTGATTTTCTTGAAGATTTTTATATGAAATAATTAAAAAGAAACCGTTAATCTTCATTTCATAACTAAGTAAAATTCACGGTAGTGGAAAAATTAAAAACCTCTTTACAGAGCTTTAGTTAGATCAAATTTCTACATGGCCTTTGGGTTAGGAAAAATATATAAAGTGTTATGTCGTGACGCATTTAGGTGCTTGATTTTAGAAAATACTGCAAAACAGCCTAGCAGACCTGCGTACCTTTTTTTTTTTTTTTGCTAAGGTTAAATATAATACGTGAATCTGCTTTGTGCTGTAATGTAATCGAACTATCATAAAATGTAGACTTTGATAAGCTGCTCTTTATGCCTTCCCTTTATGCAGGGAAAATTGAACCTTGCATTGTAATGGCTTCTAAGTGTGTGTTCTTATCTCTGAAAGCATGGTGGTTGGGTATTTTTACCATTGTCAACAAACTTTGTGTTAAATTCATTGACCTTAGTTCACTTGCACAATGATGCAATTAACAGATGTCTGCAGACATCAACATTTTAATTGTATTTCCTAAATAGAAAAATATGCCTGCCCCCAGATTTTGGCAGGAATGTAAAAATAATGTTTTCCAAATTATTTTTCTTCTCTAAATATCTCTATAGTTGGGTCATGCAAGATAAATTTCTATTAGGGAGCCTAATACAAACTCATAGTACCTACCAGTGATAATGGGAACGACCAGTGATAAAAGGCACAGGAGCAAGGGGAAATGTTTTTGGATGCATGAAACATGGGGACAAGTGGCTAAAAAAAGAAACTCAAGACTTTTTAATACTGGAAAATTGCTGATGGAACCAAAAGGAATAGGGAGCAGAATTGGGAATAGAGGTCAAGTAATTGATCTCTCTGGGAACAACAACAACAACAACAAAAAACTAATGATAAGAATGGTTTGCTAACATGTATCTATGGAAAAGATTTTGAACTGTCTCTTAAAGATGTTTACAGCTGATTCCTAGCGGAGGGAAGGTGAAGTCCAGAAGACCTGTGTGCAGAAATGTACACTCTCTGCTTCAAAAATTCTAAATTGAAAGCTGAAGCTAAATTTTGATTTAGCTGATGTCAGGAGCATGCTGAAAAATGCTATCTTGGGAAGCAAGGTAAAGCAAAATCATCTGATCTAATAAGCTAGCATATCCTTACATCAATGAAGCAACAAACCCTGTTGATGCTAGTTTCAGTAGTTAAAAGACTACAAGTGTGACTCTACCCATCTTGTCTATGGAACTGGCCATTTAGCCCATCATAGCCATCACATCAGGCATCCTGAAGTAGATGCTATTTCATTAGCCTCACTTACTGCCAGCAAATGACATGGTCTTGGAGCAGAGCCAAGCTACTGGCAGGAGAGTTGTGTTAGTGATTCTGGACTGACTGGATTTCCCCAGGGAATGGATGAGAGCTACCTAGTCTGGTATTTGGTGAGAGATGTTGTGAGAGACAGAGGAAAAACTTTACACAGCCCATGTTGTTGGGCAAACCTAGGTGTTTATAAATCCCCTTGTTACCACAGAAAGACAATTCCTTGAAGCTTGTTCATACATGTGCACACATTCCAACTTAATTCTACCAGCAGTGCATCATCATTGTGCATTGTGCCCCCTTTCCAAATGAAAAAGTTGAGGCAATTTGTAGCTATGAAGCTGAGGTATATTTAGGATACAAACCACATGCAGATAGTGACTATTATCAGAGATTTGCACACGTTCTATATTTTGTGGGCTTGTTTTCAACTCTTGCAGTGTCATGGAGCAGAGCTTAGGTTAGTCATCAAAATATTTTTAATTCAGGCAGTTTCAATTGTTTGCTTTTTTATTTTTGCAGAACAGTTGTGATGAGTGTGTACAAAACACCTACATTTCATTTCTTACTAAACCAACCTGCGTATTTGTCAGTTTTTCCCATAGCAGAAAATACCAGAATTACATACGTCTATATCCAAAACACTACCAACCCCCACCCCCTTTTTTTTCCCGTCCTGATGCGGGACTGCCATCTGGTGGAACCGGGAAGGCACTTCTGGTTTGGACCTAACCCAAATCGTGGTTTCTATGTGAGGATTCCGAAGAAGCAGTATAGCAAATGGGAACCGTTTCTGGTCTCAAAAGAAGAAAAGCTTACAGTGAAGAGAGGAGGCAATGATGATGATTATAGCAGCTGACAGTCTGGAAGCTGCATCACTAATAGTGGACAATGAATTGGCAAGAAGAGATCACTCAGTTTTATTAGTCAAGTTTGTTTGTTTTTTAAATCATATATGTGTATGTATGTATTTATTCACACACAGTGTACACATGTACATGCATTATGAATATCTACATACATTATGGGCACATATATATGTGTGTGTCTGTGTGTGTGTAAAGGTAAAAAGCAACCAAAACAGAAAGAAAGTGGCCCTGAAAGTTGGAGCAGATGTGGTAGAGCTAGCTTTCTCCCCAACCCTTCCCTAAATGCCTCATGCCCACTCCCTAAGTCCCTCACAGGGTCACACACTGCCCACATGATGCTGCCTGAGCAATGCTGGGTCTCTGGATAGAAGGTTCAATTCTCTCTGTGCTGCAGCTCTATTACTCTGAGGGAGAATGTCTCTACTGCAGATGACTTAAAATGGCAAAACATGAAGTACTACTGGAGGTACTATTTAACAATATTTGGCATACCTACTCTTTTTTTTTTTTAAGATTTTATTTATTTATTTGACAGAGAGAGACATAGCAAGAGAGGGAACAGAAGAGGGGGGAGTGGGAGAGGGAGAAGCAAGCTTCCAGCTAATCAGGGAGCCCAATGCAGGGCTCTATCCCAGGACTCTAGGATCATGACCTGAACTGATGGCAGACACTTAACGACTGAGCCATCCAGGTGCCCCTGGCATGCCTACTCTTGAAATAAAGTTAGTGTGACCCATCAGTGGGAAGAAAGCAGAGTCAGTGCCCAGGTATTTTTCTGAATAATATGCCTACCTCTGACTCCCTAGTTTTCAGGAAAAGGGCTTCTTGTGTGCCAAAAAACCATGCCAAATTCATCTAAGCTAATCACAGACACTAGACATAAGGTACTTTATTTATTTATTTATTTTTATAGAAGGAATAGAGGGGCTAAGAACTTTTTCAGTTAGACAGCATTCATTTATGTCACAGATGGTGTACTCAGGGCAACTTTCTACATGTGAAGGAGGAAATAAGAGGGAAAGTATATTGACTTTTTACTTTCCCCATTTCTTATTCAGACTATGCCGGTGGGACAGAAGTAACCTTTTAGGAAGAGAGAAAGTCCCAGGACAGTCTCTTTCCTAGCCTATAGAGCAGTTTTCTTATGAGTATCCTTGCTTCCTTGAAAGGAAGTTAACAAATTTCATTCTCTCAAAGAAAAGAATGCATATACCATTTTCATCAGGAGGAAAGTCAAAATTATGGTGTCAAATTACATAATTGCTCTCCCTGTTAGAGCTGGGGTTGAGGTATCATCCTGCGTAACTGTAGAAATCCCTGCACTCTGGCTGGAATCATCCCTCAGATAGCTACAAGTCCAGTCACGGACAAGTGCAGAATGAAGAACGGGACTATTCTCTTTGTCCAGGTGTTTCTTATCCTTCTACTGCTCAGACAAACCTTACATATAAACCAAGAGGTAAGTATTATGAGGAACCGATTAGAGCCTCGTGTTTGGCTGATAGTTATATGACCTGTTTGTCATTTTGAAAAGTGAGCTGTGGAGGATTTGGTGACTTGTTGTCCTTGGATGTTCGTGGGGGATGACTAAAGCTCAAGCAGAGGAGTTGAAATTACTTCAAACCCTTGGCCAAATGAAGGATGGATCAGAAAAGAAGACAGAACATCACCTAAATGATAAAAGACATCAGGAGGCAAATGTGACAGCATATCCAGTGCATCATGGCTTGACGGTACATATTTGTGGAGTGATTTTAAAAATGCATAAGGATATTAGTTATGTGGCAGAGGAAGAGCTGCATTTCTAATTTCATGTGAAAAGTCCTTTTAAGGCTTCGAAATTTGCACTTCAACTTTTTAATGGATTTTTTTCTGGAATATTATACATCCTCTTGACATACTAAGCACAGTATTTTTTAAAATTATTTTGAAATAGTTTTGGATTCACACGAAGTTGCAAAAATAGTACAGAAGAGTTCCTAGCTTCCCCCAATGATAAAATCTTATATAACCAGAATACATTATCAAAACAAGAAAATTGACATTGGTTCACTACTAACTTATAGACCTTATTTGTATTTCATCATTATGCAGTTTTTAAAAAACATTATTCAACATGTCTTAGGTCTTAATTGTTGTCTTAATTATTTTATTGTAAATAATAATTTTGTCTGGATTATTTTATTAATTTATTTTAGGTATCTGCTCTGTAATACGTCTTTATTCAGAACTCAAAAATTTACATGAAAGTTGGAATTTCTTACACAAAGCAAAGCCTTCCTATCTGCATTTGTGCTTTGCTTTTGTTTTTATATGTGTTGTTCTCAAGGAAATGGGTAATATAACCTGCCATTGCATGAATTCTTGTGGAGTTTAATGTGGTTGCTCTGCAAAATTAAGACTTGGAGGAAAATCTGAGGTGGCTGTCATCCAAGTGGTTTCTCATCTTCAGTAAAATCATAATTTTCATTCTTTCTATCAATGGCTTCTGACTTATGAGCTCATAAATTCCTGCTATGCCAAACTTCGTTATCTTTGGACTTTGTCCTCCCCTTTATTCAACTGTGCAAGTTACAGGCAGGGTGTCATTGGAAGACATCAGGATCCCTTAGAACATCACTGCTATAGGTCAGTGAAGCTAAGTTGTTTCTTTGCAATCGAAAATATTAAGAGCAAATATTGTATTTGTGTAACAATTTATACTTTCAAAATACTTACATGTCCAGAATTTTCTTTGATCCCATGCAACAACCCTTTGCAATAGGCAGAGCAAATATTTTATCTGCACTTAAACTTTGTGGATCACTAAGACTAAAGGTCAGATCAAAAAAAAAAAAAAAAAAATCCTGGGTTCAGCCCGAAAGACATATCTCTGCCAGATAAATCAATAGAGGGAATTTAATGTGAAAATTTTAATATGGTAGTTAGAATGAGATAGAAGAGGCGAACTGGCAAGTAGAGGAAAGTGAAGCAATCCTAGGGTTAATAATGACCTCATGCTGCCTCCATGCCTGTTGCTGGAGTGACAGAGAAGAGGTGTGGTTTCGGACTGCCTGTGAACAGAGGCACCTTGTTAGACCAGCGCCACCCATTGGCCAAACCTACCTGGAAGCCTAAGGGCAAGAAAGCCAGGAAACCTGTTTCATACCCATAGGTGCCCCAAGCCGGGGAAGGGAAGTGTTGGGAACTCACCTGAAAGCAAATGTACCGAATCATGTTGTGCTGGGCGAACTCATTTTTAATAGAAATGCTACATGATGGCGTGTTGCAGAGCACGGAGGACAAAGATGAAACGGATATTATCTCTGCTGTGAAGAAATTTTCAGTTTTATAAGGGGAGACGATCGTGTAAAAAACAATGTTTGTCAGTATTACTGCTGCTAACTGAGTACTACTTTTACAGAGGATAAAACTGAGACTTTAAGAGGTCAAGGGTCACAAGGCTGTAGAGCCAAGATTCCGAGGTAGACTCTGACTCTAAGATCTATGCTCCTTACCCTGCTCTATATTGATTGCTACCCTAAGTATAATAAGTGTTCAAAGTTCTAGGATCACTTCTACATCTAGAACGCAGCATAGGTACAAAAGAAGAAGCAACCAATTTGCCCAGGTGGCAGACTTCAAAGGAGACCGTGTGCCCAAGCTGAACTTGAGTGAGGAGTGAGGGTTTCTCCAGGTGGACCGAAAGTCAAGCACTGGCAGAGCAGAGCAGAGCAGAGCAGAGCAGCAGTATCAACATTGCATAACGTTTTCTAAGAGCCTGGTAAGCATGGCAACTGGCAGCTGATACAGAACTGTTGAGGCGCAGTCTGGGAGGAGGAATTTTGAAAAGAGAAAAGACAAGGGAGACACAAGTCATACAGGAGCCCTGTCAGACTCTGGAGACACTTGACACACAAGACAGTGGGAAATTGTTGACTGTGTGCTGGGAGAGAGTCGTAACCAGTTTGGTTTTAGGAATGTGACCCTGTCTACAGAGTCAGGTGGCTATTATGAACTGTTTGTGGAATACATTGTCACTGTTTAGGACACCGAATGAGGACTAGAAGAATGCCCTGAAAAGTGGACTTGAGTTTAAATGGTCCCCTAGTAAAATGAAGGGCCACCAGCTCCATCCTGTCCTTTACCATTCTTTTTCTACTTCTCAATGATTGAAAAATCGATGTTCTAGATTAGAACTCGGTGATATTTAGGCAGGCTTCAGCTCCAAATGCCTGATTGGGCCCTTTATTAATTTAATGTAAAATTACAACAATGGTATCTGAATAAATGTAGCTGTAGAGTTTTATACTTTACCACAAAACTTTCACATATATTTTCACATAGAGTCCTCAAATAATTGAGTTTAGTGGCATAGCTGTATTGGCTCCAATTTGAAGATGAAGAAAGTGAAAAGGAGCAAGGTGAAATTTTTGTCACAGACCTACTAAATAACAGAGCCAAGACCATCAACTGGCCTATTTGTTCAACCCGGTGTTACTTTGCATATTTTCACAGTTTTCTTGGTAAACCAAATTATCTCTCATTATTCTCTCATAATTGTGCTCTGTATGTGGTTAAAGGAATTAAATTACTATATAACTCCCCCAATTTTTCTGTGTATTGTGTTTTCCTTTCATATCCACATACCATTTATTACTTCTCGGTAATAGACTTTATGATAGATTTAATTTTTTCCACTGGCAGTCGTCTACCTCTCAGAAATGTCACCTGTCAAGTATATCAATTTCTTCAGTAAATAGAAAGCTATTTAATACTTTTATACGAGCCTTAAACTTAGCTTCACCTGGTTTCCATTATGTTGCAAGGTGCTTTAGAGGTAGAAACGCGTTTTTAGTCTGCTCACTAACAGGTGAAAAATTATTTTCCTGCCTTCGATTTTACTTTCTTGTCGGCACTCATTTGAGTTATACATCATCTGTATGAAATGCAGCTAGCTTTGTATCAGCAGAGCAGGAGGAATTCTTTTATTTATTTTTTTTTAAGGTTTTTATTTATTTGACATAGAGGGAACGGGAGAGAAAGAAACAGGCCCCCTGCTGAGCAGAGAGCCCTATGCAGGGCTAGATCCTAGGACCTTGAGATTATGACCTGAGCAGAATGCAGAGGCTTAAGGACTGAGCCTCCCAGGTGGCCCAGGAGGAATTCTTGATACTGGAATAGCCCATGTCCCTTTCTTGTTTTCTTTTCCTTCACAGAGTTTAATAGTGTGCATTGTATTTACCTGAATCTCAAAATTCTCTAGATTACTGCCTTTTTTTGTGATTTAAGCGGTTTGGATGAATGGAAAAGAGTAGAGAAGTGGCTGAATTTAATTACGGTTAATAAGCACATAATGAAGGGATGGAAAACTCTCTGATTCTCATAGAGCTTCATCACAACTATTTATTTCACAAAATAACTTAGCATTGATGAGCATGTATTGGAATTGACTTATGCCTGATGAAAGAAAAAAAACTTAGATCCTTAAATGACAATGTAGTTTCTTAGTAATATTTCTAACTTGTCAATAGGCTTCATTCAGAGGAAATAGTTCAAATTGTCAGTATCATGATTCTAAAATGAATATTCATTTATGTCTTTCCACACTGTAGTTACATGCATCTATTCCCAGAGTGATTCATGACTGTGCAGATAAGGACTAGACTATTGTTCTTAAAAAGAGTAAAAATATTGTGCATTTAGATATTTATATGTGAAATGTAAATCTTTGCAATATTATTATGATGAAGATATACAATATAAAATGTTAAATTAGTTGATGATTTTTACTCTTTTTTTTAAATTTTTTTTTACTCTTTTGGCTGATGTTGTTTCTCTGGAAATTGACTACTTAAGAAAATTCAGTTTCCTACTGGGAAAAATTGAATGCTGGGCAGTGTACAGACACTGCAGATTCTCGAGTTAGAAGACTTGAGCTTCACTTCTAGTTGTGCCATTAGCGAGCCCCTGGCTCTGAATGATGAAACTATGCCTTATTTTCCACATATGTAAGTGTGAGCATGTCTTCCCAATCTGAAATGGTTTCTTGAAGATAAAATAAGATAAAGCCCACAAGAGATTGTGATCAACAAGGTAAAAGTATTATTCAAATTATATGTTGCAAATGATTTTTTTTAATGTTTAAATCAGGTAAATTAGAAATCAGTTAAATGTGACAGTATACCTTTTAGCCAAGCCAAGGATATTAAAACACTGTTTGTGAACAAATCTAAGTGATGGTTTGGAAGGGCCAGAAAAGCAAGTTTCTGAATTGGAAGTCCGAAATCTCACTGTAGGACTGGACAAGAGGTCAATCAGAGCAGTGTTGATATAACCTGTAGCTTAGCCAGAGAAATAATCTTTATTAAGAAAAAATTTGGTGGGGCGCCTGGGTGGCTCGGTGGGTAAAAGCCTCTGCCTTCGGCTCAGGTCATGATCTCAGGGTCCTGGAATTGAGCCCTGCATCGGGCTCTCTGCTCAGTGAGGAGCCTGCTTCCTCCTCTCTCTCTGCCTGCCTCTCTGCCTACTTGTGATCTCTGTCTGTCAAATAAATAAATAAAACCTTAAAAATTTTTTTTTTTGGTAAAAAGATAAATGTTGCTTTCCTTCTTTTACCATCTGTAGGCCCTAGAATCTTGGCTACAGGAGTTATGTATGGTGTTCCTGAGTCAGGGATCTCTAAACATTATTTTACAAAAAAGTATTTTAAAGGTCTGTGTGTTGGTGAGAATGATTGACTGAATTCCACACTCAGTAATGATGCGGGAGTCCAGCTTACTGGCTGTTGAATCTGTGTGCGCCTTCCTCCCCGAGGAGCTAGCACACACCATAACCTACCAGCAGGAGACCTGACTTCCGGTTCCTTGAGGATCCTCACCAGTGACCGGCATGGCTCCTGTCCCGAGAACTAGAACGCTCGGTTTTATTTCACCTCCGTTATTGCTAAGTCACAGGAGGTGCTTAGCTGCTTTTTAAGTGGTCTTTATTTATTTATTTTTTTAAGATTTTATTTATTTATTTGACAGACAGAGATCACAAGCAGGCAGAGAGGCAGGCAGAGAGAGAGAGGAGGAAGCAGGCTCCCTGCTGAGCAGAGAGCCCGATGCAGGACTCAATCCCAGGACCCTGAGATCATGACCTGAGCCGAAGGCAGCGGCTTAACCCACTGAGCCACCCAGGCGCCCCTTAAGTGGTCTTTAAATTCTGAATAAGGTCTTGCTTTTCGTTCCCTGTGGTCTGAAGTGAGGTGGCTCCGTGGTTCTGCAGTCCTCCATCGCTCTGACCTGAATTCTTTCACGTCTGTGTCTAGGCTGCCCTGGCAGCTTTATTGGTGCTGCACAATCAACGTTTCCTCTCACTGTCAAGAGCCCTGGCATTTTAAACCCCTTTTGGCAGAAGCAGTTTAAGCCTGGAGTCTGCACTGTAAATACATCTCTTGGTGGGCAGAAACAAGGGTACTTTTAATTTTCCCTCAACAGTCAATAACCTCCCACCTGTGCTCCCACGCTCACCCTTGCCTGAGCGCTTGTTGCTCTCTGCTCTCCTTTTAGGCCTCTTTGTCATTTAGGAGGACAGGTCAGATTTTCAAGTGGTCTACCCGAAGCTCCACGACCACTAGCATGGGGAGGAGTGAAACGTGAAAATACCTCACTGTGTAGCCCATCCTAAGGGTCTGTACATGCTCTCACCTGGGGTTGTCCCCCTTTTCTATTCTAGCATTCTTCTCCTCTTGCCCTCTCCTTCTGTTTAGACCCAGGACCTCTAAAAAAAAAAAAAAAAACCTTTTCTGATCTTAAAATGTTGATACAGAAGTTCTGCATAGAATACTCTTTAATATTAATAACTAGAATACCTAGCTCCCCAGCTGGAAGTGTTTGGATTCAGATACATGAGAAAATGCCTAGGCTTACCCCGCGGACAGTATGTTATACCTCCATCACTGTAAAGACCCAGCAAGGTAATCCTTGTGCAAATATCATTCCTCACCTCCAGGAAGAACAGTTCTGGCCATTCTAGATAGCTGCTGCTTCTCCTTTGTTTGTTTTTGTTCCCTCGTTTCTTGTTACTAAGCATCCAGAATTATTTCTGGTAAGTTTTTTTTCTGTTCTCTTTTAAAATATTTGCTTTATGATTCAGTTGGGGTTCCTTAATAAGCCTAACCCAAGCCATCATGGGCACTTACTTGTAACTAAGTGGAGGGAGTCAGCACAGGTCTTCTGGGCTCTTGGGATATTCCAGTGCTCTGCTGCTGAGGCATTCCACTCTTGTGGGTGATAGCTGGATTTTGATGTTTAGAATTTACTGTATCTTTGGAATTCTTTGTGTGTGTGCATTATATACACTATTTATAGCCATAGATTATCCCTTTATCTACAGTACAGTGTGAATTATGTTCTTAGCTCTGTGCATTTGTTCTTAGGACATCCATAATTTTCTTCAAGGTTATACCCTGTCTTTTAAATTTTTAATTGGATAAAATTATCACCCTATTTACAAATTAGTTTATATGAGTTACCATCTCATTCATCATTGAAATAATCCTTCCTATTTTAAATCTGCAAACTCTGTACAGTTAGTGTTATTTACCGCCCTTCCATTCACGACGGAGTGAACCATTCCACTACTGCTTTCTCAAGATGCATGTAAAGCTGTCTCATTAGAACCCTAAGTGTTAAAAATCGCCTGTGCAGTTTGGGACTTGTATGTGAGAAGCAGTATTTCAGCTTAAATATCTTGTTTCTTACTTTCTACAGTATAACCAAACCAACAGTGGGACTCCTAGATGGTAAAATTGCTTATGTATATTAGCAAATTTTATGGATCCTTTAAATTTGGAAATGATTCAAAGCTAGAGCCAAAGCAAATGTGGCATCAAAGTCTAATCCCTTAAGGGAGAACCGTATGACGTTAACCCATCTTTATATTTTAAGAGTGTGTATGTGTGTGTGTGCACGTGTGTGTGTTATTTCATACTAATCCATAAATACAGATTAATAAAATGTAAGAATTATTAAAGCTGTGGATTCAGTTTGAAATGCAAGCCGACTCATTTTATTCTTCTATAAAATGAGATGCCGTGTGGGGAAGAAATTTATGCTGTGGTAATAGCTGCAGCATATTGAGCTCATATCATGTATCACTTTATATGCTCATCTACTTAATATTCACAATAACCCTATAAAGCAAGCAGTATTATTATTCCCACTTTACATATAAGGTGAGGCCTAAAGAAATTAAGTAGTTTACCCAAGATGTGGCAATTAGCACATCTACAACATGGTGGTCTTTATTTCCTTTGTAGTTTTGAAGGAAATGAGAGCTACAGTGATGCACCATATGCCTGATAGGAATACAGTTCAGTAAGAGGCTGAATCAAGGATTGGGAACTCTTCTCCAGCCATTAATCCTCTCTGAGAGGTCTGTGTGCAGAAAGGATCACAAAGGCATTGGAGTTCTGTCGCTTAAATCCAGCTTGATTTTGTCCTCTATATGATTGTTAACTGTGCCTAGATAATTCTAAAAGTTTTAATGCCAGGCGTTGTTGGAGTCCTAAGATGACAGAGTATTGTATTTCCTCTTTCAATTCATGTAGCTTAAACAGACTGTTCTTGATTTCCTGGGGAAGTTCTATGAAGATTTTCATAAACTCTATTATTCTTAGCCATAATGATTTTTCTTAATTTTGAGATTATATAAAATGCTGACTAAAGCCATAGGTACCTAAGTGGAGCCAAGTTAGGGTGATTTTTGGGAACATGTTCATGAAAGTGAAAGTGAAGGCATGTAGAGCCATTAGAACCCCAGGGCCCCTGAACTGGAAGGTGTGTCCAGTGATACTGTTAACTGTTCTTTCATGCATATGCCATTGGAAATTCATGACTTTTAACAATCATACATCCTAAATCCTGTAATTAGCCAATGGCATTTCAAAAGATGGCAGGTAAAAATACAAAGTTAAAGTTATCTTTTATAAGCTTTGGGTAAATGAAATTATCCTGGAGGGAAAAAAAAAAAAATATGTCTTGAAATAACATCTATAGTATAGAAAGACACAGAGGTCCAAAATAAAGGAGATTTTTTTCTTTCCAAACAAAGGTTGGTAAGACATTCAAGAAGCTAAAGGTTACTATGAAAAACAGGAGCAATTGTATATTTCTTCTTAAAATAATCAGATGCAAGGATACAGTGATAAAAATGCAAATCGTAAGGTGCTCTTAGCTAGCTAGAGGTCAAATCAATGTTTTTCCTCAAATCAAAACATCAGAATTTTTCTTCAGTCAAGTTTTAATTTTTAAAGGTTGAATATTTATGGGGAATCTAAAAGCTAAAATTGTCATAAGTCCTTGGATAAAGGTTAAGATTTAAGTATTAAGTAAACATGAAATGTTCATGAACGAACTTGAAGGTGTCCATGAACACCTTGAATTAACTGCAAAGCATTCTGAAGAGAGAGTTTGTACCCTTCGTCAAATTACCAACGGAGTCCAAAAATTCTTAATAATTATTTTCCTAGACAGTATTTTTCTTTTTCTTTTCTTATCCATCTTCCTTTCTTTTCTTATCCATCCATAAACTAGACAGGGTTGCAGACTTTATACTTTGTGTGTGTTAATGGCTTTTTATAACGTAGAATCTTAGATTTGTAGAATTTCAGGCTCCATCCTCGTGAATCTCTTCTGGTGTGGGTGCCAAGTAAATAATAAGCCTGTGCTTGAGAATCGCTGGTGTGCAAAGTGTAAAGAGGAGCTTTGGAGCCAGGAAGATTTGAATTCAACATTTCCTCTGCTGCTTGGTCAGGTTTCATAAGCTTCTTGAAGCCTATTGTTTCTCACTTGTACTAGTGATAATTACATATCATGGGCTGGTAAGGAATTAAATGGATAAGTATATTTACTTCATATATATACCACTTGACATTGAGGTAGGCCTCCTTATCAGTCCAAGATATTTCATTCTGTGTTTTACCTCTTGTTAGCATATTCTGTATACTGCATTATTGACTGGAATCTGCCCAGATGTAATTTTCCTTCAGTTTTTTTGAAGGCTTGTATTCATACAAATCTAAATCCTATTCAGTCTGACAACTCCTCCATTCTTTGTATTCTCATTGTCTTTGCCATTCTTTTGAGCACGATGCATATGCTTTATACCAGAGTGTCTGTACTCATTCTGCTCCCAGACTTTCCAAGTGATTTCTGAGGATTTCCTATTTTGTCTGAAAGCTTCAGTTAAGCACTTGATGAATACAGATCTTCTGGGACTATGTTTGGCCCATCTTTGAGGTTCACTGCATAGGTCTCAGGTTGTCTTGGTGACAGTTCTACTATTATGACCCAAATTCAGAAAACTGTGAAATGAAATGTTTGCTTCTATAACTTCTGATACAATCAGTCCAGGGAATACCTTTGCCCATTCATAACAATGTAGACACAATTTTCCTTCTGTAAATGAAATAAAATAGAATGAATTGCCAGACACTAGGGTGAGCTTTCTTAGGTATCTATTTGTAGATAGCCTTTGTGGGGAAAATATAGTGTAGAAGAAAAAGGAGAAAAACAAAAACACATAACCTTTATGTATATTTGTATTTGTGCTATATATCCTCCTTTGTAAAATTAAGAGAAAAGAATCTCACAGGTAATGATAGACGCTATTTGAAAAATATTTCCAGAGGCATGAAGTATATCTTATTTCCTTAAGTTCCTAAGGTGTGTGTTTGTTTGTTTGTTTGTTTGTTTGTTTTTGGAGAAAATATTCTATGACTAAAATGTCTACTTCTCTATACCAAGGCCCATCTAGCAGCTGAAGTAAGCCAGTACATGGAAATGAATGAGCCATGGTGGTAATCCCTTATACCTGTCATCTCTGTATTTATTCCACACATATGCATTAAGTGTCTAACATCAGTCAAACATCACGACAGAAGTGTCTGGTCCACAGAGGTGGAGAACAACATGACTCCCGCTCTCTCACTGTCTAGTAAGAGGAGACAGACATATGAACAACTAAGTTATGGAAAACGGATGATGTGCAGAAATAGTCAGTGCTTCCTGGGGCAGTAATGGAAAGCTTTCTGGGAATAATTTTCATCTGAATCTCAGCAATGAGGAGCAGGGACAAAGGAGGGCGTTTCCAGCAGAAAAAGCTGCACTTGCTGATCTGCAGAGAGATGCCTACACACATGGAGACCTGTCAGTGCTCCGGCCTCACTGGAGTGCAGGGCCCTTGGTCCTTAGGAATCATTTCCCCGTGTTACAGAAGTGAGAATGGAGCTTCAGCGTGGTTAAGGGCTTGGCACAGAGGCTCCACTTTATTAAATTTCCTCACTGACTTGAACTGAAGGCTTCTACCTCCTTGTCTACCAAATTCTTCTGCTCACTTTGGCTATCTGGAGACAAAGCAACCTTCCTTTCCTCAAGTCCTGCTCCTCAGATCTGGATTTTTTTTTTTTTTCCCAGATGTGTATGCTTGAACAGTATGTGTATGCTGTTGAACAGTAGACATTAAGCAGAGAAGCTGAAATCATGTAATATAGTTGCTTTATTAGTAAACCATATAGAAGCATTTCAGTTTGGCGGGTTCTAACCAGTCACCAATGAATGTACCTATGTGTCTTGCCTATTCTTATCTTGCTTTCCTTTTTCCTGTGATGTTCCCATTGTTCTGATTTCTAGTATGAAGCAGTTCTCTACAAGATGTGCTTGAAAATTAAAGAACCTCTTCCTGCTACCCCCTCCTTAGTGACAGACTTATTTTGCAAGTCGAGGGATGAGACGTTTAAATAAAATTTAAAATAAACTCATTAAAATGGATGGTTTACTGAAAAACAACTAACCTATGCATAAGTTTATGGGAGTATATTTTCATTGAGTTCAGCAAATATTCATGTATTCACAAGCCTTCTGTGCTTCAAGTCTGTTCTAGGTCTTCATCTAGAGGATCAGAAGATGAATAAAACATTGTTCTCGCCTCTGAAGGGTTCTCAGGTTAGTAGGAGAGGCAAACATTTGAAGTGATGAATGGGAACACTGAATACAGCGTAAAACAGTAAAAGCATGGTTAAAATACAGAAATGATCCTGAAGAAAGAGAGACTCAATCCAGAGACTAAGTGAAAGTTTCCTGGAGAAAGGAAACTCAAAATTGCATTTTAAAAACTGCAAGTTTTTTAGGAGGAGGAAGATAATAGGAGCAGATATTGAAAGTAGAAAGAATATTCTGTGCAAAGATGTTGATGGGCGAAATGTCATGTGTGGCTCCAGAATGCTAAGTCCATCGGCTTCAAATTTCCAGCATGAAAGCACGAGAGGAAGTAAGGTCCTGCCCAGGATAGGGGTGAAAATCTTTAGACATCCATCTGATTCCTCAGACAAATCCCTCTGGGCTCTTGGGGGATAGTGGAGGGTTTAGAGCAAGAAATATAACTGAACAGACTCACAGCATAGAAAACATTGAATACTTTTGGGAAAAGGGAGGGGGAAGGAATCCAAATTTAGATAAGGGAGACCAGTGAGGAAACTGCTCCAAAATCCAAACACAGGTAATAAAATGTTAAAACAGAAACACACAAACTCACAAGCATAGACACCATTACAGCAAGGCAGTGCCATAGAGAAGGGAAGAGAAGATTATTTTGGAAGGAGAATCTTACTACAAACCACTGGCTCATTGGATTTCAGTAGTGAGGAAAACAGGCCATACATTACTTCTAGATTTCATGCTGCAGGGGAAGAATAAGAAATGGTACCACCCACCAAGACAGGGAATGCACAATAAAGAGGTTTGGGGGAAAATAGTCAATCATTAATTTAACAAATGCCATTGAATATTTGCTCTATGTCATTATTGCTCTAGGTGCTGTATATACGAAACATAAAGCAGACTGATTTTCTGTTTACACTTACAGAGAAAACAGATAATGTGCAAAAAAACACCATGTAATTCCAGGTAGTCCTAAATTCTACTAAGAAAACTGAAGCAGGTAGGCAAGTAGAAGGAGGGTGTGCACTGGAGATGCTATTTTAGTTAGGACAGTTAGAAACAGGTCTCTCTGCGAAGGTGCTGTTTCATTGGAGCAAAGACCGACGCAGTCACCTGTGTGAAGATCTGAAAGAACATTCTAAGCAGAGTGAGCAGTGGCAAACAACACCGCGAAACAGAAGTGGTTTGGGTGTGGCATGGAGAGTGTCAAAGTGGAGGGTAGGGTAAGAAGTGAATTTCAGAGAGATAGGAAGTGACCTTGTAGTAGAGAAGAGTTTGGATTTTATGCCATTTGAAAAGGAAATCCTGAAGGGTTTGACCGTCAGAGTGACATGCTCTGATTTGTGTCTTTTAAGTAAAAGATAACGCTGGCTGCTGGGCATAGAGAGTGGATGCAAGAGGCAAGAGTAGAGGCAGAAAGACTAGTGAGAAAGCTCTCTCAGAATTTTAGGAGGGATAGCATGGTGTCTGGGACTAGAGAGAGGGTAAAGAGTTGGGGAATGTTTAGATTCAGTGTGTCTATCGATAGATGGGTATGTGGACAGATTCAGTTCAATGTGTGGAAAAAGATCCAGGAGGAATACTAGATTTTTGGCCTGAGCGGCTACAGTATGAGGAGAGCATAATTTGGGGAGGTACTAGAGAGGAGGGAAAAGGAAGAGTTCGTTTTTGGGTATGTTTAGCTTGTGATACTTTCTGGACATTTATATAGAGAGTTGGGTGTGTGGTTGGTTATCTTCCTCTGGAGTTAGGAGAGAGTTCCAGCTGGAGGCAATATGGGAATCATGAGCATATCTTACTGAGATCACCTAGATTAGAGGAGGACAGATGATGGAAACAGGCAGAGAAACACGGAGCCTGGAGGAATGCTACAAAAATCAGAATCAGGAGAGCACTAGGAAGGAGAGGAAGAAGAAAGAGGGAGAAATTTGGAGAATCTTAGCTGTGAATTTCAGTAATAAAACATTTTACTAGAAAGAGGGTATGGGCAACTATGCCATTTACTACTGACATGTCAGAGAAGTTGAACATTGTTAGGACAGAGTTTTAAAAATTAACAGGCTTCTGATTTTGCACTAGCTCAAACATGAATCAAGACTAGTTTATAGGAAATTATTGTACAAAAGGAAGAATATCATTATGGGTGAAAATAGCTGTCGTGGGACCAAAGACAGATGTGTGTCTAAACGGAGAGAGGAGAGGGAAGAACAAGCAGCTGACTTCAGAGCCAGAAATGCCTTTAGCCAAGTAGGCTTGCTTACTTACTTACCCACAAACTGTGTAATATAAATACTTCATTCTGCGACAGAAGCAGAAAGAAGTCTGTGCTGCTGATGAGATCATGACCAAATTTAATTTCAGTTTTCTCCAGCTCCATTGGCCCGTGTGTATAGGCTTAATTAATATGTATAACATTAATTTAATTATTTTGATTGCTTGTTGCCCATGTGTATAATGGAAAAGTCCGCTCCTCTGCCCTGGTGTTCCCAGGGCATAGGTTCATCAAACATTCTGTTCCTAACAAAAATGTTTCTCTCCCCTGCTTGGTGTCATGCTTTTTTCTTAGAGACTATCAGCATCACTCTCCTTCAGTTTGGGACTTCAAACAGATTCCAAACTCAGCAAAAAGATAGTCTCTATCCTATCCTTTCCATTTTTGATCTCCCCAATAATTATTAACCCAGCACACAGTGCTCACCCTTTCTTTGTTAAGCCAAAGAAGAATACTCACATGGAATGCATAAATCTACTCCTCTCCAGTCTGTCCCATTAGCTTGACAAATGTGTTCAGACATGTCTGAACCACAGCAGAGGACACAGCCTACGATTAAGCTGAACCTTTTGCCACATAGATTATAGGATTTGCAAGACACTGAAAGCCCACAGTAATGAAGCAGATTTTTAAAAATGAATGGTATTTTAGAGCCTCAGGCAAGGAAAGCAAATAATCCAGCTCCTTTATTTTTTGCTTGAAGAAATCGGAATACAATAAATTTAACTGATTACATCGAAGGGCACAAAACTCAATTGTGTAGAACTTAGACATGTACCCAAATCTCCAAATCTCAGAGAATTTCTCTTTCCAATTAAGTAAACAGACACGCAGGCGTGCGTCCACGCCCACACACATGCACAAACACAAATGCCACAGTAACTGAATATTAAATACAGTCTAAATACATTGAGTAGGTGGATTAATTTTACTGTACTCTTGGAAACAAGAACACTACTTGATATGGGAAGAAACATGGCAATATGTACTTGCGTCACATTATGTAAGCAGAAAGAAAAGTAGGAGGATGTTTGGTTAATTTCTTTGTGTTTCAAGTTTCAAATTGTATTCGCTTGTAATGTGGAAGCAACGGTTTTGAACACATCTGATTAGAGGATGGGGAACTCAAAAAATGATCACAGGGAATGTAAAATCTTAATATTTAATTTCTGAATGTTCGTGAGTCTTGTGAAGAATTGCCTAGTGTAACAAAAAATTCATAGTGATGTGTATTTACTGAAACAACTGTCAGCTGAAACACAAACCTAATTGAACTAATTATTTGATTAATGAATCAACTCAATTGGTTAAACCAATGGC
Source organism: Mustela lutreola (assembly GCF_030435805.1). Taxonomy (NCBI): domain Eukaryota; kingdom Metazoa; phylum Chordata; class Mammalia; order Carnivora; family Mustelidae; genus Mustela; species Mustela lutreola. The sequence goes on from NC_081295.1 coordinate 111,504,556, forward strand.
TTTTGTAAAGCATGTTAGAGTTTTTAGAATTTATTGGTGTAAATGTCTGGAAATAAGATTTTCCAGGTAGATGGTTACATAAATACAGTCTCTATCAATCAAGCCTGGCTTCCACATTCCTACCAGAGTTCCCCTGTTAAAAATCCTCTGCTAATTCAATCACCTTATTAAAATCTTTCCCCCTATTAGCCACAGAATGAATTTCATGTTTCTTTATGTGGTACTCAGAGTCCTCTCCATCTTTCTCAATCTATCTTTCCGCTGGTGTCTCTTGTGCCCTTCTAGACATAATATTTTTTTCTCTTCTTTTTAATATTCTACCATATATCTTTTATTGGACAACTGCCCCCATATTAGTTTGCCTATAAACCTCACGTTCTTAGTCTTCTCTAGGCCTTTATGTTTATTTCTTTTATTGAAATGCCCTTATCATCTTTCTTTACTTATTGAAATCCTATGACTTTTTTAATGACCCATATCAAATGTCAGCTCATCTGAGAATCCGGTAACTACTTATTGACTCCAATACAACTCATAATCCCTGTCTTCATAGGGTCTTCCAGGCTACTTAGCTGTCCCTTTTCCTATCCAAAATGGCATATATTTTCATTGCCCAAAGCAGCCAATTAAAATCTCACTACACTTTTCGACCCTTCAATCCTACTACTGTTACCAGTCTTTCAACTTACTTACTGAAAAACCAGTTATTGGGTATGAACTCTACCAAATTATATCCCTCAACCTCCAAATATCCCCATGTCCCTTCTCCAGCTTCTCTCTCCCACAAAGTAGTGTCACCTTCCAAATTTTACACCTGTGTTCTCAGTTGCTTTCCTTTCCTCACCTGGGATTTTGCCATATTTCTGTCTCATACCTTCGATAGCTTCTTTTCCAGTCTCCTTCCTATCATCCTACAGAACCCTTGTTTTTTTTCTCTTGTTTATTTTAAACAACAGTGTCTTTCAGGATTTCTCCCTCTTTCTCAAACAACTGCCACATTACTCATTGCATGTTTTTTATTTGATGAGCAAATTTTTGGAAATGGGAGTTGATACACACGACTTCACCTTGCTTCTGTTTCTTCTTCAGTTCCGTGTACTCAGGTTTTTACTTCCACGGCCCCACTGAGAAGGTGCTGAAGTCCACACCAGCGCTCCTCATTTTTGTTCTCATTTTCACTGTTCTCCATCATTCAGTACTGTCAAGCACTGTTTTTTCATGAAATATTGACAACTATTGGTTTTAAGGGAATGGATCTTCCAGTACCCTCTCCTATTTCTGACTTTTTTTCCATGTGTTTTAGGAGCTAAGGTTCTAGTTGGCAGTGTCTGATAATTCATGCCCTTCATGAAATCTCATCAGGGGCTCCTCATTACCTACATGGTAAACTTCATGGTCTTTCCCAATCTTAATACAATCTAACTTTCATACAAACTTTTTTAAAATTTATTTTATTTTCAGTGTTCTCAGATTCATTGTTTATGCACATGCCCTCCTTAATGCCCACCACCAGGCTCACCTAACCCCCGACCCCCTTCCCCTCCAAAACCCTCAGTTTGTTTCTCAGAGGCCACAGTTTCTCATGCTTCATCTCACCCTGCAATTTACTCCACTTCACTTTCCCTTTCCTTCTCCTAATGTCCTCCATGTTATTCCTTATGCTTCAAAAGTGAAACCATATGAGAACTGACTCTCTCTACTTGACTTATTTCACTCAGCATAATCTCTTCTAGTTCCACCCATGCTGATACAAAAGTTCGGTATTCATCCTTTCTAATGGAGGCATAATATTCCGTTGTGTATATGGACCACATCTTCTTTATCCCTTCATCTGCTGAAGGGCATCTTGGCTCTTTCCATGGGTTGGCGACTGTAGCCATAGCTGCTATGAACATTGGGGTACATGTGCCCCTTCTTTTCACTACATCTACATCTTTGGGGTAAATACCCAGTAGTGCAATTGCAAGGTCATAGGGTAGCTCTATTTTTTATTTCTTAAGAAATCTCCAACCTGTTTTTCAAAGTGGCTGCACCAACTTGCATTCCCACCAACGGTGTCAGTAGGTTCCCCTTTCTCCACATCCTGTCCAACACTTGTTTCCTGTCCTGTTAATTTTGGCCATTCTCACTTGTGTAAGGTAGTATCTCAGTGTGATTTTGATTTAAATTTCCCTGATGGCTAATGATGATGAACATTTTTTCATGTGTCTGTTAGCCATTTTTCATACAAACTTTTTGGTAGCCACACCAGAAGGCCTCCAAAATATCACATACATACATACCTTCAGGCTTTGGACTATGGTGTTACTTTATGTCTAGAAGTTTGTTCACACTCTTCAACTTGATAAAGTCATGCCTATCTTGCAAATTATCTCCCAAATGTCATTCCCACTGTGTCACTTGCTTCCTCTGATTATTACATGGAAAATTAGTAACTGTCTCCATGTTGTCTTAGCACAATATATGTGAACTACAATTTGTAGTAATAGTATACCATATACATTGGAAGTATTTTGAAAACTTTTTCTGTTTCCCATTATAAAATTCCCTCATTTATATACAATTCCCTCAGTTAGTTTAGGGTCTATATTAATCTTTGCATTCACTGTGCTTAGTACAGTGTAAATGACCACTAAGTATTGATTTATTTGATGATAGTCTTTCCTCCATCAAAGCTTTTGGTGAGGGGAATTTTATAATATTCCTTCATTTGACCTGCCTCCATAAAAGGAATTAATGACAGAAATTGAATTAAAAATAGTTTCTCTGCAATTTAAATGGTAAATTTGCAGTAATTAGGGGAAATTATTTATCTTCATAATTACTATAACGAAATTTAAATCAATATTTTAAAGCATATTCTCAATGTTTATTTTGCATGTTAAATCATTCCAATTCAATTAATACTAGCTGTAGTACTTGTTTTTTTTTTTGTTTTTTTTTTTTTTTTTACCTTAAATGACTTGTCTTTTCTGACTTTTCTGATTTCTCATTCTATTTTAGTATGTAGACCACGGTTCTGAAAAACTGTCACCTTAAAATGAGTCAATACTCTGAATGCACACTCAACAAGATAGAGTATGAACATTTTACAAATTATTAATCTCTGGGGTGCCTGGATGACTCAGTTAGTTAAGCGACTGCCTTCGGCTCAGGTCATGATCCTGGAGTCCCAGGATCAAGTCCTACATCAGTCTCCCTGCTTAGCAGGGAGTCTGCTTCTCCCTCTGACCCTCCACTTCTTGTGCTCTCTCTCTCTTTCTCTCAAATACATAAAATCTTTAAAAAAAAAAAAAAAGGAAAGGAAAGAAAAAAAAAACAAAAACAAATTGTTAATCCCCCAAACTATTGATCACTCATCTGATAGCTTGCTTCTTTCCTCAGTCTGATTTTACTTTATTTACTTTCTTGAACTCCTTCCCACTAATGAGTACAATTAAATGTTTAAGAAAGACTTGTATGGGAAAAATTCCATCTTATTTTATATTAATCCATGAACTAAACTTCCATCCCAAAGGAACAGTCTGCAATTTTTGTCCACTGAAGGCCTTGAGGCCAGAAATAAAAGTTATGGTCATTGAACTGTGGGAGAACCAGATCATACTATTCAGTCGGCAGGGACTGTGTCTTAATGTGACTGAATAAGGAACTTAGGTGCCAGAGTCTAGCACAATGGTTATGTATCATGGATGTTTGTAAATGAAATAATGATGCCATGGTAGTTATTTTCTACACTTAAACTCATTATTTGATATTTCTTGTGTAGTTTTAGGATTCTCAGAGTGTTTGCATATTCAGTGTTATGACTGATATAATTAAGGTATTAAGTGTTGATGGATTACTTTTCAACTCCCGGGATTTGCCTTTGTCCTTTTAAAAATATATAGACATCATGCCATTGCCTATACACAAATATAAATAAAATATCCATATGATTACACTTGTTAACTTTCAATCTAAATACTTAGGCTCATGTAGTCACTGCCCACATTCTAGTTTTATAGTCAGTAATGACCTTACCCATATACCAGACGTTCAGAAATAAAGAACTACTGAATGTGTAAACATTAGGACAGGCCTTTCATATTTATAACTATGATTTTGGATATACATAATCCATGAACTAAATGGTCATTGAACTCAGACTTTTTTTTTTTTCAAACAGTTTTATAATGGTATTAAGAAAATGTTAAAAAAAAAAAAAAAACTCAATTCCAGAACCTAGTACTAAATCATTAATATCAATGTCCTATGTTCCATTCTAGATAACTTTTATATCTAAATTTGGACTCTTAGCAGGTATACAATTTTGTGTATTCACATTTTTCCAAACAGAATTGTTTATGTTGCTAAAATCTTTTTAAATCTTTATTTTAATTGTGATATTATACTCTAGAGATTTGGTATTTTAAAATTTACACAATACTCTCAATATTGTTTATTTACAAAATACTCATGTTTATAGCAGAGCTATAAATCAGCAAACAGCCTGAATTAAAAAGAAAAGTACTTATAATTCCATTTCCCAGACATAATAACTGTTAATATATTAGAATGTATTTTGAATATTTTAAATATCTATCTTCCTTTCTATTTATACAAACATGCGTATAAATCCGTTATGTGTATATTTTTAAAAATGTGACCACATAATGCATAATAAGAGTACACAAATTATAATCAGACATTTTATAATAGTGCATGTTGACCAGTCTTCACTTCTATGAGTCAGAATTATCTGTATAGTATTTTCTTTTTGGAATATATCATAGTTTTTTTTTTAAGATTTTATTCATTTATTTGAGAGAGAGAGAGAGTGGGGGAAAGAGCAGAAGGAGACAGACAGGCAGACTCTGTGCTGAGTGCAGAGCCTGATGCAGGGCTGGATCCCATCATGCTGAGATCATGACCTGAGCTGAAATCCAGAGTCAGACACTTAACCAACCGAGCCACTGAGCATTCCTGGAATATACCATAGTTTTAAAGTAGACCCCTACTTTTGCACTTTTAGAATGTATTTAATTCATTGTAGCGCTATGGTGAGCACCTCTGTCACTACGGGTGTTGCCTTTTTAGTTACCCAGAATAAATTTCTAAAATGATGTCGAAGGTGTGCATATTTTTAAGTCTGATATTTGTTGACTGAACATTAAAAAAAATATGCAGATTATATTCCTAACAGCAGTGATGTAACACGACTTAGCCTATTTGAACATTTTTTTAAACTTTTTTTTTCTTTTTTTAAGTTTTTTTTTTTTTTTAATTCCACTTAACATACAGTGTAATATTAGTTTCAGGTGATCAGTTTTTGTGATTATTGATTCAACGCACACACAACAAGATCATCGTAACAAGTGCCCTCCTTTATCCTATTGAGCCCATTTCCTTACCCGGCTCCCTTCTGGTAACCCTAAGTTTGTTCTCTATCGTTAAGAGTCTGTTTCTTGATTTGTCTCTTTTCTTCGCCTATGATCATTTTTTTTCTCTTAAATTCCACATACAAGTGAAATCGTATGTGTTTTCTTTGACCTATACCACTTAGCATAAACTCTCTAGTTCCCATCCACATCATTGCAGAGGGCAAGATTCCATTCTTTTTTATGGATGATTAATATTCCATGGTGTGTGTGTGTGTGTGTGTGTGTGTGTGTGCATGTGTATCTCATCTTCCTTATCCACTCATCAGTCAATGGACATTTGGGCTCTTTCCATAATTTGGCTATGGTTGATAATCCTACTATAAACTTTGGGGTGCATGTACCCCTTCAAATTAGTGTTTTTGTATTCTTTGGGTGAATATCTAGTAGTGCAGTTGCTGGATGGTAGGGCAAGTCTGTTCTGAACTTTTTGAGGAACATCTACACTGCTCCAATTTGCATTCCCACTAAAAGTGCAGGATGGTTCCCCTTTATCCATATTCTCGCCAATACCTGTTGTTTCCTGTGTTTTTGATTTTCGCCATTCTGACAGGTATGAAGTGGTATCTCAGTAAAACAAATAAACAACAACAACAAAACAAAGAAAAACAAAACAAAACAAAAAATCCAGCTCTTTAGCATAAGTCACGAATTTGCTTAAACCCATTATAAAATATCTCAAATAAAACAGTTTTAGTTATAAACAATTTGAGACAATGGTTATTTTGAAAATGTACCTTTCATAGCATATTGAAATGGTCATTAATTTATCTTAATATGGCAGTGACTAGTGGTGTATTCTGTCACTTTATCATAAATTTCAAAATAAAAGTAGAGACAATGTGATAATGATACACAGGCAGCAGCATCCGTATTGTAAGTAGTTTGTAGACAGAATTCTTTCAGATTACAGCATTTAAAAAAGGTTTATGTGGAGTTCACTTAAGTGAAGGTTCAGAAATCTGTGAAACATTAAGAAAATCAACTAGAGTTTTTTTTCTAAGGAATAATGTGCCACTTTATAAGTGCAACCACTGAGAACAACTCAGTAGTTAAATTTATCATTAGTTAATAGTTGAGATTTGTGGATGGAGAGTTATGAAAACATTTATTAAGTATGCTACTTCCCATTTGCTTTTCCTGACTTTAATATCTAGTCACAACAACTTAGTTGTGCTTTTAAGAAAGCTCTAAAATATTTGTAAAATTAGTTCAATAAGAATATTTCAAGGCCAGATGAATCTAATTTCCTTTTTATCCTTGGAAAAATAAAGCCAAATAAAATTAAATCAGGCTCTGTGGTTTCTAGTATGGTAGTTTCTGACCTGACATTTAGTGGTGTCAGAAGTACAATCAAAGGGAGAAGTGCTTGTTTTGTTGATGTCATTTATCACCTTGTCAGCTGGATACAATGTAGAGTTTTGGCTTTTAGTCCAGATAATGTTACTGGAATGGTTCTCAGTCTGACAGGCTTATTACCAATATGCTCTGGTCAGAGAAAAATGCCTCACATTTCAAGACCTTCCATTTGCTAGTTCTAACTAGCAGGTACATTTAAGGGTTTTTGTTTTGTTTTTCAATCTAGTTCATTTTCAATACTATCCAGATTGTATCCTTTTTATCCTCCAAGCAGTCTTTATTTTGCACCTAAGTAATTTATGCAATGAATGGATGAAATGGAATATCAAAGGTAGTTTTCAGATTTCATAATTATGTACACATTATGGTATCTCTCAGCATACATTAACATCCAAGAGATACTATACAAGATAACTCATATAAAGTACACTTTGTCTCTATTCAATGGAGACTATCTTTGGGAAGGAGGGGGAGAAAGGGAAAGATGAAAAAGAAGAGATGGAAGGAGACAAAGGGAAGAAAAAAATACAATGAATGCTTAGCGAATAACAGAAGGTCCTTGCATAGGTAGTTGCTATCAGAGAATTAATTAAAACAGGATTTTTCCAAGTGTGTTCTGAAGACAACCTGGAAGGAGTTAACACTATGGGTTTGTTAAAAGTCGAGCTTCTCCTATGCTACTCCATATCTGCTAACACAGATTCCTTTGGTTGAGGCTCAAGGATCTGTATTTTTCATGAGCACCCGAGAAATGATCTTCTTGCCACTGAAGTTTGCAATCTATTGAATTAAAATGTAAAGTTAATTGAAAATTCAGACCTATGGCCTGATTGAAAAAAAATTATATTGGCTTAGAAATTTTATTAATATATAATGGCTTGTCCTTAAGCATTAAGAAGAGTGTAGAACACTGAACACTCTTAAGAAAATAAACTTTTTATGGGGAATCCACTGGAAAGCAGAAACACTACAGACTTACGTACCCTGTTCTGTTCACTACTTTCTGAAGGTGCATTCTTAAAACGCCAGCTGGAGAATTTTAGGATAAGGTGACTTTTTACTTAGAGAGTGATTTTATTTTAAGAGAATCTACATGATGAGTTTAGTAACTAATGTTTAAGTAACACAAAAATTAAGCTGTGTAGGTATAGTGTCTCTCTGAATTTCTGAAGCATAAAATTATTTTACGAATTTGAATACCAACACTGTTTGCATGCCAACATATTTGCTATAAATCTATTGATGTTGAAACAAATTTTGTTCAGGCAAATACCTATATGCAATCTGAATAATAGATAATGGTTGGTGCTTGATCATTGTTAGTAGTGATTTTCCTTAAATTAAAAAAAAATACATTTGGGGGCATATTTTAATTATGACTTCTGAGAGTATAACCCTATTTCTCTATTTATATAATTTAAATACATTTTCTCATTTAAGAAAAAAATTAGCATAAAAAAGCAAGAGATGAATTCACAGTCCCAAAGGTCAAATACTAATTTTGGATTTCTTTCATTTAAAAAAATATTACCAATATCAGTGTTGAAAATATTGATTAATGAAAAAATACATTTCCTATGGAGCTCTTTTTGACAGGTACATTTTAATCTGTGTTAAAAACATATTAATCTCTGCCTCTTTTCCCTCTAATGTTTGAAGTTGAATTGCAACACAAGGATATTATGCAAATCAAGACAATTCTTTTCAAAGCTTTGAAAATTTAATGTCAAAAAATACATATTTTAGCATATATTATTTAGTGAAAAGTTCATTTTTATTTTTTCTGCAAAAGTGCTCTAAGCTTTGGAGTAAGAGAATTTTGTGGGTGCCTGGTTATACCATATGTGTTAGAAGTTTTAGCTTCCTCATAGGTACCCAAAGATGTTAATATTTAAATATTTTCTGGTACTGCACCAATTTCATGTTCATTCTGTTATTATTGTTATTATGAGAAGCATAAATGGAAAATCACTTAAGAGATTAGTGACCAACAGCCATCTTACTCCTAGTCAGTAATTTAGGCTGTGTTGGGAGACTGTGATACCTCTGAGGAGTAATCACCAACCCCAGCCCATTGTCGATCATTGCCATGAACACTACAATAATGATAAGACCTTTAGTTACTTACCATGGACATGGCCTCACATGAAGTAGGTGCTTATCCAAAAACGACTGAGTTGTAGATTTTTGAGGCTGAGTGGCCACATGATGAAGTTTAGTGGAAATCAGGAGACTTCCTGTGCAGTTACCACTGTCACTAACACTTTGACTCAGAAGAAGTCCACCCATCTTTCCGGGCTTCACTTTTCTCCTTTGAGAAGTGGTTTGAGATAGATGATTTTGAATGTTTTCTCTGGTTGTACAATACACGCAAGGGGATAAGAAAAACAATGCAGGGCGCCTGGGTGGCTCAGGCAGTTAAGCTGCTTTCCTCAGCTCGGGTCATGATCCCAGTGTCCTGGAATCGAGCCCCACATCGGGCTCCCTGCTCCGCAGAGAGCCTGCTTTTCCCTCTCCCTCTGCCTGCTGCCCTGCCTACTTGTGCTCTCTATCTCAGTGTCAAATAAATAAAAACCTTTAGAAAAATACAATGCATAGTGGTGAGATAGACAATGATAAGATCACAATGAAGTTAAGTGAAAGAATATTAGGAAAGAATAATTAGAAAAATATTATGAGAAGAGTCTAAATATGGAACATGTTTGGGACAGAAATAAAATAGGTAGAGTAAGAACAATAAAAGAAGGGATTATGAAAGTATCTTTAAAAGTAGAAAGGAAACAGACACTGGTAAAAGGGTCAGGTCAAAAAGAAAGAGTAGCAGTATTTTTCTCTAAACTGGTAGTGAGTAGTTAGAAAACAAATTAATAAAATGATTTTTTTTAAGATTTTATTTATTTATTTGACAGAGATCACAGTTAGGCAGAGAGAGGTGGGGAAGCGGGCTCCCCACTGAGCAGAGAGCCCGATGAGGGGCTCCATTCTAGGACCCTGAGATCATGACCTAAGCTGAAGGCAGAGGCTTAACCTACTGAGCTACCCAGGTGCCCCTAAAATATTTTAAAAGGTGCTTTTCAACACATCTGCTTTAGGAATTTTAACTATGTTTTTAAAATTATTTGATAAAAATAACAATGTGGATTCATTCTATAGTTCCTCGCCCTTTGCTTTTTATGAGGACTATTTTAAATATAAAGATATCTTCCAAATTGAAAAAAAAACCTCCATTTAACCTCACATGGTCAATAGCTAGTTAATGCCTGAATATACTACTGTGCTCTACCTTGATATCAACTTAACATATATCTGTTTCCATTCATTTGAACTATGTTTTTTAATTTAATAATAATCTGGGATAATTTTAATTCCTAGACTCTTGCATTTTATATGCACTGGAATCCTGTTGAGTTTTCTACATCTATATATGAACAAAGAAAATTACCTAAGTTCATATATGGCATAAACCTCTATGATATGGATCTAACTAGAATTTGTGTTTCATGATTATTATTATTTTTGGTATTGGCCTTATCATTATGACAAATCAATCCATTTTTTTTTAAACAGTTGCTTAACATCAGAATGAACAAGGCGCTTTTATCAGAGCATCAGAATGGACAAGGCGCTTTTCTATATGCTATGGCATAAATGTGATATAATATAGCTATAGACATAGATAGGTGATGGTAGATAGACATGCAAATAAAAGATGTATTATTAAATACATAAATATTCCTTGAGTGATCAAGTCAGTGAATATGAGTGTAGTTAGGAAGAGATAATTTTTAGTTGTAGTAGATAAAGATTATAATGGGAAAGTTAGAAAGATTCCGCCAGTACTTTTATGGCTTGTGGGGTTTGAGGAGATGCAAGAGGTGCAGAGGGAAAGACATGAGCAAAAGTGAGCTTGCAATGTGTAAAGTGGTTTTTGGAGACGCTGAGTAAATTAGGAGACTAATCTTGCTTTTGCTGAAACCTCACATGGGTAGTGGTATATACTACCATCTAGCTGGTTGGGACCCAGTTAAAAAGACTCTTAAATACCACACTAGCAAAGCTTGACATTTATCCTGTGGGTGGCAGAAAGCTTATAGATAATAGAAGTATTTACATTATTAAATATGCTTGAGGGTAGCATAATTGTATCTTAATTCTTATTTCTGATTTCACTTTTAAAAAAGAATATCTACTTTGTAAATATGTGTGTTTCAGAGAGTTTAAATACTTTTGTATATTGGATGATTTTACTCATTGCCAATGGTAGTAGAAGAATTTTAAGAACTTTAACAGTACTTATAAATAATAGTAGCACTGTCATAGTTATTTATCCTTTGTTCCTTGCCTAATGTGAACAGTTCCTTTGGGAATGATTGTACAAGACAGTGGCCTGTATAATACAATGAGGCTTATTCTCATCACAGTCATTTATTAGGTGCTTAATTGTGAATGTTGCTCCCACAAGGCAATGGACAAAGATTGCTGCATAGGGGTTCTTTTAGAATTGAGTCCAGGGAATCTAAATGTTCTTAGCATGCTCAATATAGCACACTACTTCTCTAATCACTAGGCTAAATTGTGCTTGGTATAGCATCAGCTAAATATGTCAGATAGTCACAGGTACAAACAGGCTTCCAAACGTATCAGATACTGGACCTGATAATACCATAGAGCAGGTATGTACACTCAAATTAACTTAGAGCATGCAGGAGCCAGACAGTGAAAAGAATTGGACTTGCCATGAATAACAGAGTGTTTTGTTCACATCTGTTAGCCTATCCTTAGGCCTCTTTGTTCAGATGCTCTGAGTATTCAATACAATTTGAGTCAGAACTTAAATTTCAGTTCTTAATATTTTCCTTTGTTTATGGTAGTGACATGCTAAACACTGAATCTCAACACATGGGCCTTACTTAGTTGTAAATCTTTGTATCAGGTCATTAGAGCATTGGTTTAATTAGCCAACAGGCTACATTTGTCAAAGTAAACTGAACTTGTCTAATTTTCAGAAAGAAGTAAAACAGCATTCTCTGCAATTTTATTGATTTAGGAGACCCTTATCAGTTTCCTAAAGAGAATATTTAGTTTCTTAGGTATTGCATTTACTAACCCAGAAATACTTTTAGTACTAAACATTCATCTTTCAGAATACCCACATATGGCTGATTTAATTACCATGAATACCTATATATATGTGTGTGTGTGTATGGTCCCTGTTTGATATAGTAGGTCCATGAAAACTCTTCCTGAATTATGAAATTCAGCCAAAGGAAAAAGCTCACATGTCTTACACATTTTGCACATATAATTGCAAAAAAATAGATGTGTTAAAGATATACAACCAGAAATCTTCCACAAAATTTTAATATTTGAATTGTTTTACATATTTTCTAAAACAGTGTTTTAGAAAATAATTTGATTATGTTAGTGCTATATTCTGACACAATATGTAATAATGCATATATTTGTCATACTGAACTTGAAAGATTTATTCACCAGACTCTTAAAATCATTTTATATACTGTCTTTAGAGCAATATTAAGCTTTTCAACTACAAAATGTTATCCTCCTCAAAATAAAGAACTTCCAGAATATCTTGTAGTTTCTCTAAAATTATAGTGGTCCATCATGTCATAATTTTAGACTATAAAAATACTATAGAACAAAATATTTTTGAAAAAGAATATGATAACAGGATAAAATTGCCTTTTGATGTTATAGTTTATCTAATAAAATTAAGAAGCCTTTAAAAATCAGATCCATTCATGTTTTTCAACTTTCTTTTCTATTTGTTGGAGCTTATGTGCTTCAGTTTTAATCTGATTATTATAAGACTGTATATCTTGAAAGAAAATCTTTGATAATGTGGGCAGATATGGGGAAGAAGCCTTCCAGCATCCTTTCTTCTGTTATTAGTTTTGAAAGGTCCCAGAGAAATCAATCAACCATCCATCCCTGGAAGAAGAATAGAATAAAATAAAAGATCAAATAAAATTAAATACAGTGAACAAAAGCTTCCATTTAAAAGTATAAAACATTAGTTGATATTATATGTGAGGAAAATAATGTTATTTCATTGATTTTAAATTTGAAAACTAAATTGACTCTGCATAACCAATTTAGGTACTCATTAATATACTGAGATGTATTAAATCTGAAATAAACCTAGAAATATTTAGTTTAGAACAAATAGCCAATGCTTATTGGAATAAAAGTTATGATTATTAGCATGATAATGATTAAGAATCTGTACTGAGTTATGACACTGTTAAATGGAGAGTTATTAGAAAACATAACAGAGTATTAATATCTAATTATAGAAAATTGATTTGTAATTAGCTCTACAGGAGTTCAAAAATAATTCCTACAGTATTAATGACAACCAGATTAAAGAGGAAAGCTTTTTTCTCCTTTCTCTAATTAGTTTGGTTTTCAAATTCTTATTTATGAAATAAATGTGTTATTTATTTTTCTCTCAATGTTTATGGCTCTCAAGCCAACTTTTCTACTGCATGAAAGGTTCAGTTGTGTTCTACTTACTTTGCCTTAAAGTTACTAATATAATCACACAAAGGGTACAGCTAGTGAGAAGAAGAGAGGGCAAAAAAACAGATCCAAACAGAAACCAATGTGTGAATTATTTCTGAATGTTCTGGTACTCCCTTTGGTCCCTTTAATTATGTATCTCAGTCACCTTCCAGTGTTGGGAGCCTCGCTCCCTGGCTTGCATGCCACCCCGCTTGCCCTCCTTAGCCCAGACCTGGGTTTCGCTTCTCATGACTCCCTGGCCTCACCAAAACTCGGCTCTGTCGGATACCGTTCCATTATGTCTTTCTAAATTTCCTGTTGGCAGCTCGCTACTCTGCTATGAAACTGCTAAATGCTATTCTCTCAAATATTATTTGGGAAATATATAGAGAAAATTTCCTAGCCCAAAGAGACTTGTGAAGATAAGCCTTGGTTTTCATCTCCATGATACCCTAGATCTTGTACCTGTCGGGATTGCATGCCTTTCTTCCCTGCTCGACTACAATTTCTGAATGTAGAACATCTGTTTTACTTACCTCTGTATTCCTTAGAAGCTAACCCAATAGCAGTGCCATGTGCTTGGCCATGGCTGGCATTTTCTATTTGTTGAATGAATGAGTAGAAGAAAAACTTAGTATCTAGTGTCAGTATCTCAGTATTTCAGTAACTGAGATAAATGCCAACAGTCAAGGGATTATTCAATGGAGAGGTAATTAATGATGAAAAGGTACTTATTCTATTTGTTTTTGTATGTGTGAAATTTGTGACTCTATTTCACATCCCTTCCCTTTAAGGCATTGGTTTTATTCCTCTAGCTAGCTACCCACCACTGCCCCCCCCCCCACGTCTGAACACTCTTTTCCAGCTGGTGCCCCTGTACAGTATAAAAAGCCCCTTTAATGTAGAAATGCTACTAGAATGCTAGGAGAGTACTTATCAGTTAAAGCATTACAAACACTGCATGTAAGCAATGCCTAGTGCAATGCCCAGTACCATCCCAAATGATTCTATAAAATGGGCCTTCTCATAATCCTTAAGGTGGTTATAAGTTTTGGCAAAAATGTTTGTATAGTATCTGGGATAATGCCTGGCTTCCAAGGGAAGTCCTAAATAAATTGTAGCTGGGATTGTATTTCATGCTGATTTTCAAGCCAAATGCGTTTGAGCAGCAGAGAGGCAACTAAAAAGAGTGGTTATGATCCATGCAGGAAAGTTGTAGGAGAGAACTTTGAGGAATAAACATGATCTGGTTTCACGGTTTTTGTTGTCATGTGCCTGCTCATTACTGTAAAATAACAGTTGTGCTGGTCGTTTAAATGTGTCGTGTCGTGATTTGTGTCTTTGGCTGGAGTTGAAAGGGGATAGAAATTGAGTAACCGAATTCTTCTCTCTCTTCCTCATTTTCCTTTCTAAAGCAGCCAATCTGAGGGAATAGAATAGCTTTTTGTAACCAGGACCAGTTCCTCCTCCTTTGTTATGTTAGGTGAGAGGCTCACAGACCAGAGGGTCTAGAGGAGGCAAAAATGCAAACCAAAAGCATGGCGCTCAGCCTCTCCCTCCTCCCACTCTCTTAGCAGTCTGGATGGCAAAGGAGCACAGACTTGGGAATTAGATACAGTTTGTTGGCTCAGATCCTTTGGTGTTACGACACCTTCATGCAGAACGGGAAGCTGCGTGCCCACCTCCTTTAATGAGGATTGAAGGAGCCCGGGACTGATAAACATCCAGCAGCGTGCCTGACCCGCAGCAGATCCTCAAGTCCCTTCTCCCTCCTCTTTCCCTTCCCAGGGTCCCATCCAAGGTGTTGCGATGTGTGAAAGCGCTGTTGGAGAAATGAACCCACAGTACAAGGGGGAGATTTTGACTTAGAGTCAGTGGCATAACTAATGTGGAAGCTTTACTGGAAAGGAGGAAAAGACTCCAGTGTTGGCTCTGTCCCACCAGCTATGTAATCTTGGCTCTCAAAACTTTTTTGGACCTCATTTTTCTCCCATAAAGATACAGGTTTAATTATTTATCACTTGCAGCTCTAATTATCTGCCGTTCCAGAATGAACTATTAAGTCTTCTTAGCCTCAGGCAGATGGACCCAAGAAATGTTATGATACTTCACTAATACAAAAATTTGAAATTCAGAAAATTTAAGGACAAGAAAGCCTCTCCATTCTTTATTTAATCTTCCAGACTTTCTTTCTTTCAAATTCTTAAAGAAAGCCAACTCTCTGAGGAGAGAGAAATTTCAAGGAAATCTACGGTGTTTCTATAAAAGATTGATAAGTACATGTTTCAGTATATAAAACATTTGACTTAAAAGGAACAGTGCACATGGCAGATGCTTCTTTATCTAGAAATTTCACAGCTGTCATCTGTTGTAGCAATGATGATGGAAGGAGTGGAATATTGTTTATTCTGCTAAGGAAATTAGCCAGCCTGGAGCAGAAAAAGACTTCTTTCATATTTCTCACCTTTATATCTGAAAGCAGCGGAAAACACCTACCTTCACTGGTAACCGGCTGCGCGTTGCCGGTTGGATATGCTCCCCATGGCGCTCGCGCACCCCTTTAAAAATCTGGCTTCCAACCATTTCACTCCGTTAAAACTGCTAGTTCCCATTGCAATGACCATCTAACTGCCTGACCATTTCACCTCTCCCCTCCTCAATTCCTGCACTCTGGTGCTTTCTCCACTATACATGCTCCTTGGAACTCCTCTGCACATCCTGTGTGCACTCTCCCCTCCTTGTCTGCCTTATTAGGCCCACTTTCTTCTGTCTGGAACTACACTGCACCCTTAGAACAGTGCTCCTTCCATAACTCTCTTTGGCATATTCATTCACTCTCATAAATTGAGTTTATGCCAGCAACCTCTAGGGCCTTGACTCTCAAAGCTCTATAGGTAGTAGCTGACATCTTGCATATATATGCAGCTCCTCTTGGGTATTTCCGCCTGGAGGTACCACTAGTCCCAAGGCAAAACTCATTGCCCATGTAAATTTATTTCTTCTTTCTTTTTCTTTTAATAAATATTAGCTCTGAAATTATAAAGCAAAACTTCACTTTCTCCTTCCCTTTTGCTTCTTGTTTGTTTTGGGCTATGGGATTTTCCTTCATGACTTCTTTTCAAAGTCACTATGTACTTTTTCCCTCCACTATCACTATCCAACTTTTATTACCTTTATGTTAACCTGAGCTATTGTAAGCTCATATCATCTCTTTTCTTACTCCAATCCATCTATAACTCTTCTAGGATAGAGTTATGAAATATTCACATTGATCGCATAATTTTTCTGCCAACGTTTCCATTGCCTTATGCAGTCACCTGGAATGTACTGCCTTCCATGGAAGGGCTGGTCTACCTTACATCCAGTACTCTCCATCTTGTTAATTTAATATAACCCACTTAGTTCTATTGCAACTGTACACATCTCTGTATCTTGCTCATGTTTTTCTTTCTTTCTTTTTAAAATTTTATTTATTTGACAGAGATCACAAGTAGGTAGGGAGGCAGGCAGAGAGAGAGAGGAAGAGAAGCATACTTCCCACTGAGCAGAGAGCCCGATGCTGGGCTTGATCCCAGGACCCTGGAATCATGACAGGCTTTAACCCACTGAGCCACCCAGGTGCCCCATGTTTTTCTTTCTTTATAAAACTCTTCTTCCTTCCCATTACAATAGTTCATTAAAATAATCCTCTCCCTCTTTTCCTTCATTCCTCCCGCATGCCTTTGCTTCCTGTTTTCTTCCTCCTTTCTTATTTAGTTCGGTTGCCTATCCTTTTATTTATTTCTATGTCCACCTATTTGACAGAAATTTTTTGAGCATTTATTGTGTGCCTGGCACAGTTTGGATATTGGGAATGGAATGCTAGAACAAAACAAAGACCACAGTGCATTGTCTCTTAGAGTTGAGACAAAGACACGGATGATGCCCAAATAGTCACATATATTGTGGGCAGTACTGAGAATAGGAAAGACAGTAAAGAGTGAGGAGCTGTCCTTTAGAGGCCTGATGCATTGTTCTAAACTCCCTTCCCAGGATTCCCTTTCTAATTACTTGGCTGGGATATAAATTTTATATACCCATAAAAATATGTACTTCATTAAGGTGAGGATTTTTTTCCATTTTTAATTTAATTTTTATATTCTAAGTACCTGAAGACGAAGTCATAGTGAATGCTCTATAAATATTAACCAAATGGATAAATGATTGTTAGGATAAAAGATCTTAGTTCTTTGTTTTTAACTTGTCCTGGGGCATTTATAGTACCATGTTTTATGCCATGTTTATTTGCACATTAATTTTATCCTCCGTTCGTCTGTAAGCACCAAGAAGTCAGGGACTACACTTTACTTATTTTTCTAACCCTGCGATGGTTGACCCAATGTACGATACTCTGAAGTATTTATTGAATTGAATAAACACTATTCATTCGAAACTATCTTAATTGATGTATTTATTATTTAAATACAAATGTTAGTCAAATACTTTTGTACTCATGTATTGACAGTCTCATTTTGCCATTTGATAATATATTTTACAAAGGCATGACTTAATGGCCTCAACTATTTATTTGTTTTTATAAAAATTTTAAGTGTTGAATGAGACTGACCATATATATAACCTGCACTTTGTTTTTCTAAAATATTTACAAAAACCAGCATAGCATCATAGGGCTGGGAAAAGAATTGCTAATACTAATAAGCTCAAATGACAACAGAATTGCATCATTTTATTTAAACTTTTGTTGCATGAGTGAAGTTATGTATAAATTCTGGATATGTATCTTATTAAAAAACAAAAGAATGTTGTTCCATGATGCAATTGGATATTTGAGAAGCTGCAGATAATACTAATACTATGTATGTGTCTGACACTGTACTTAAGACAGATATTTATACACTTAATATTTTACAACAACTGTGGGAAACGGCACTGTTATTATTTGCATTTATGCATAGAGAACCTGAAACACCCAAGAGTTTATGTAAATTGTCCCACATCAGAGAGCTAGTGAATTCAGTAAGTATGTGCCCTGAAGACCGTTGCTGCACTGGCTGTCTTAGGTATGTACGTGTCTGTGAGATGAGAAAAAGGAATGCTGAAGGCATTTAGAAAATAAAAAGAGAGACTAATCTCAAGTATCTTCCTAAATATGTTAAATGCAACTTAACAGACAGCTTCTTAAGTTACCAATTCCATCCCCAAAATGATTAAAACTAAAATTGAGGAGAAGATATAAAAAGAAGAAATTAAGGGAGAAATGAAATAATTATTTATAATGTGATGCATACAATTATAGAATTTATCAGAAAACCATGATCAAAAGCAGCCTGGTGAAATCTTTTTTTTTTTTTTTACATTTTATTTATCTATTTGGGAGAGAGACAAAGAGAGCATGAGTAGGGAGAGGGACAAACAGACTTCCTGTTGAGCTCAGAGCCCTAAGTAGGGCTTTATCTCAGGACCCGGAGATCATGACCTGAGCTGAAGTTAGAATCTTAACCGACTGAGCCACCAGGTGTCCCAAGATCTTTTTGATATTAGAGAATATGGTTCCTCTTTGACTATTTCCTCCTTTTCTCATATTTTGTTCCATTTATAATACCCATTATTTAGTATATTTAAAACGGATTGTCTTAAGAGAGTAGTTTAAAAGCTTTCTTCAAATAGAGCTATTTTGTCCTCTGAAGGCTGAATTCCTATTGTTTTTCTTATAAAAATTCAAAAGCTGCCATTCAAGATCTGTCTGCTGTCTATTTGTATGTCAGATCTCATCATGAAGGAATAGCTGTTCATGTAGAATATATGAATATATATTTTATATATTATTATATATTATATATATTTATATATGAAAGAAATATATATGTATTTCATTTATAAGGTTGATAAATATATATATAGAGAGAGAGAGTTGTGTGTGTGTATATATATATTATATATATATATATTTCTTTTATAAGATTGCAGTTTTGGATCCTTGGACTCTACCTTAAGAAAATCTATAGTGGGGTGCCTGGGTGGCTCAGTGGGTTAAGCCTCTGCCTTCGGCTCAGGTCATGATCTCAGGGTCCAGGGACCGAGCCCTGCTTTGGGCTCTCTGCTCAGCAGGGAACCTGCTCCCCTGCCTTGCCTGCCTCTCTGCCTACTTGTGATCTCTGTCTGTCAAATTAATTAATTAATTAATTAAGTACATCTTTAAAAGAAACTCTATAGTGATCTTCAGAAGTAGGAATTGTCATCCAGTCATTTTACGAGGCACTTCATTTTAGACTCTGGATTGAATGGCTCTCTGGTGACTCAAGTTAGTGGCAATTTGAAGAGTCTATGCTGCCACTAAGTTAAGAGTCTTTGGAAGCATCGTTTCCTTTTATATCCTACAAGAAAGCCGTATGGCTTTCCAAGCTAAAGAATATGTCATTCCACTTGTAGGAATCTAACTGGAAGATAGAAACATAAAACACAGACAGTTTTAGACACAAAGATGAGGGCCACGGTCCATAATTTGTAGCCACTGAAGAGGTCCTCTGCCGGAGTAAAGGCAAGCAGGTGTTGTTCAGCTCGTGTGGAGTATTATGGAGCCAGAGAAAGGTGCTTTGTAAAGGTGCTATTCATCTCAGCTGGGAGGCTTAGAACACAAAATCCTAGAGTCAGTATGATCATAATTCTGAAAAGTTGTGCATAGGAACAAAACAAAGTCAAGTATGGATACTTTTTATATTTAAAAATTGTTTACATTTTGAGTGAGGAAGTAGAGCTTTTGCAATGAAAAAATGAAGTTCCTTCCAAATGTTGCAGCAAGTTCTCCCATCTTACCGCTGGGGAGCTTACAGGCTAGACAACGATCGAGAGGAAGATCAATGGGTACTAATATTCTGTGATTTCTTTAATAGTAGAAATGCCTGTCACAGTTATGCAGAAGGAAGTGTGCTTTCTTTTGTATGCTCTTGTCCTCATTTTTTGAGACCTTTATAATAAAGAATGATGAGCATTTTTTTTTCCTGTCATGGTTATTATTCCTAGTTGTACATGGGGAGATTTTTCTTAGAGCTCTTCACGTTTTGGTTAATCTTGATGCAGAACCATTCATGCTTGGTGTGCTCTGTAAAATGATGCAAGTAAGTTTGAAAAGATTTTTGGATTGTGAGAGTCATGTTATGAAATAGGAAATAGAATTTAGTTGTTTTATGAAACTAATCATTCCTTCTTACATAACCGTCTTTCCAGCACTTACAAGTTCCCTCAGTGAGTTTCTTAGTGGTAAACTTGGTTAGATTTTGTATAAAAATGTCATAATAATTCCTCATTTCTGTATGATCATTTATTTAGGTATTCAGTTCTATGTTATTTTCTCTGGAAACTAAACATTTTACTCCATGACCTTCTGATTTCTGTTTTTCCTGTCTTGTCTAATAGTTATTCCTTTCGAGTATTTTTCTTTTCTGCCAGCTTTTAGTACTCTTCTCATTTCCCTGGTGTGAAGTTTTACAGCTCTATGTCGAGCTGTGGAATTTTTGTATTTGTCTGACTGCCGTAGATTATGCCTCCTCCATCTGAGGTGGTTCATCAGTGATATGAAATTTGTATCCATTTTCACTTTGAGCATGTCCCATCCTGCATTGTATCAGGTTTATCATTGTGAATCTCATGCTCTCATGTTAAAGATAGGTGGGACTTACCATTCTCCTTGTCCCTTACCCTCGCTTTCCTATTTCCATTTCTTTATATTTCAATGAAGAATTTTGTGTTGTTCTTCGGCTTTATCTTCTGAGTCACTGTTTCTCATAGCACCATTAACCTACTGTTTACACCATCCTTTGCTCTTTATTTTCAAAATTTTTCCTTTCTATGACTTCCTTTAAGATCACCTTTACTGAGTATAATTTACGTAAAATAAACTTGACTAATATCAAGTGTACAAGTCATTACGTTTTAATAAGTATGTATAGCCATGCAACTGCTACCATCATGGAAAACATTTCTATTAGTTCTTTTTGTTTTACTTCCCAATATTTCTTAACTTTTTTGATAGTATATTATTGCTTTCACATATTTTTGTTCAGTCACTTAAATGTGTTTATTTTGTGATATACATCCAGTTAGTTTTATAACCTGAACCTCTTGTGGTCTAATTACAGTTTAATTTTTGGTTAATTTTGTTTTTGATAAACTATGCCTATGGTAGCTTTGCTTCTTGTATGTTTAATAAATGTGCACTGTGAGTGGATATTTTTGCACAATTTCATCTGATGATGAAATGACCATTATGGTATAGTCTTCAAGGAGAAATTTGCGTTTGCTTTTTCTAGAAGCTCCACAGGTATCCAACAATACTTAAAAGTATTTTTATTTATAAAATATTTAATAAAATTGAATTAATTAATTAATTAAATTAATCATAATATATTAATTAATTAAAATAAATATGAAATATGGATATATAATATATATTTATATATAATATAAAAATAAAATAATAGAAGTATTTAAGCAGAATTTTCATGTATATATATACATACATATAAACATGTATATGTCATTTATAAATGAAATAATGAAATTAACACATTTTTTCACTCCCCATAGATTAAGAAAGATAACTTCATATTACCACTTCTTACAATAACTTCTCGGCACCTAACTATATACTCTGGTCAGTTTTCTCCCTATTTTTGCACCAGAAAGTTTTTCTAATGAGGAACCCATTCATTTATGTTTTCAGCAAAGAGTTAGTGAATGTGTGCTATGTGCCAGAGACAGTCCTCAGCGCTGGGAATGCATGAGTTGGCAAAACAAAATCCTCTACCTTTAGAAAGTTCACATTTTAGTAGAAATAAGACAATAAAGATAATAAGTTACATACATCATATTTCTGATGGCAATAAATGCTATAGAGGAAAAAATTAGGAAAAGAGTTTTGAGAATGTTAGTGGGGCAGGAATTAGATTTTCAAAAAGGAGGTCAGGGAAGGTCTTTCTAAGGAGAAAGACCTAAAGAAGCTGAGGAAATGAATAGTGAAGTCATGTGGAAGAGAAGTCGAGGTAGAGGGAACAGTAAACGCAAAAGCCCTCATGGAAGGACCTGCAATGGGAAAAGCCAGGGAGTCAGTTTAGCTGGAGCAGAGTGATTATGGAGCTGCAGACCAATTTGGAGCTGTAACAAGGGCCAGACGGCATAGACATTAAATGAAAATTGGCTTCAGTTCCAAGTGGAACTGGGAGCTTTTGAAGGGTTTTGAGAAGAGAAATGATGTCATCTGATTTGTTTTAATGGGATCTGCTCGGTTGCTTATTGAGCTATACCAGAATTGTTCAAAGATAAAGCGAGAAGATCTTCCAGGAGGCTCTTGTAACCCAGATAACCAGGGGTGGTGGTTTTGATCAGAGAGATGTAAGTGGAGGTGGTGATTTGTGGTCAGATTCTAGAGCTATGTTTAAGGTACAGTCTACAGGATTTGTTGATGGACTGGTTGTGGGCTCTGAACGAGAAGAGTCAAGAATGTTCCTGGTCTGAACAATTGCAAGGATGGATTTTCTGCTAGCTGCAATGCGGAAGATAACAGCACGACCTGAATTTGGAGAGGAAGCCCAGTTTCGGTGATGTTAGGTTGGAGATGCCTATTGGACATCTTAGTAGAGATTTCAAATAACTCAGAAGAGTGGTCGGAACTGGAGCTATACATTTGGATGGCATCACTTTATCACTTCTATTTAAAGCCCTGACATGGGATGAGCTCCTTGATGTAGTAAGGCTAGAAAAAAAGCTAAATTCTAGCGATTGAGTCTTGGGGAGCATCATGTTGTGATTCTGGGAGATGAAGAGAAACAAGAAAAAATGGATTGAAATTGAGCAGGCCATTTACTAGACGGGAAAACAGATGAGTGTAGTATCTGAGAAGTGAGTGCCCTGAAGGAGTCATCACGTGTACCAAGTGGTGTTGACAGTGTCACAGTGAAGACTGTAGATTTAACCACAGGACTTGTCACTTGGAGGGCAAGTTTAAGACTGATTGCAGTGAGTTCAAGAGAGAGTGAGAAGAAAGAGAAAAAGAGAAGTGATTTTTTTTTTTTTTTTTTTAGCAAAGCAAGAAAATGGGGCCATAGCTACAAAGAAAAGTTGGATAAAACAGGTGATGAAAAGAATATCATGTTTGGGGGAGGATTTGATAATGCAGGAGAAAAAAGGGAAACTTCTGGGGCTTTGCTCTGTATGCATGAGAAAACACGAATCTAACACAACAAAATTAGAGGAGTTGGCCTTTGCTAAGTGCCCAGACAGCCTTGTGTTTAAAAAGTTGTGTTTTGTTTTGTTGTCGTTGTTGTTGTTGTTTTAAAGATTTTATTTATTTATTTGAGAGAGAGAGAGGGAGGGAGAGAGAGCGAGAAAGAGAACAAGCCGCAAGGAGCAGCAGAGAGAAAAGCAGACTCCCAACACCAGATCATGACCCACTGAGTGGCTTAACCCACTCAGCCACCCAGGTACCCCAAGGATGTTTGTTTTAAGGTGTTTCATGGATTTTTTTTTTCTTATATAGTCTACAAGATTATCAGAAATGTTCATATATTTTTACAAATACAATGTATCATCTTTTTCAGTGTAGCATAGAACGCGGCACATGCTCTAGTCCCTTTCTTCATGGTCCAGCCACAATGTCCCATCAGTTTCTGAAAGTGTCATGCTTCCCTTTACCACAGAGACTTTGCACATGTTGTTACACCTGCCTCTAAGGCCTCTCCCTGGTTTCATTCAGACCTTCAGAGCACTTTTCACAGCTATAACTTTAATGCCAGCCTTTATTATTAGGATTTATCCAGTCTTTACCATTAGGCTTTAAGTATAGGAGGCTGAGACCAGATCTCTTAAAATGTATAAAGAGCATGTAGAATATTGAGTTGCAAACAATGACATTCATTATTTGTGGATTGACAAGCATGTTATAAAATATATGAATATATAACACATATTAATATATAAAATATGTTTTTATTCAAAAATATACTTAATTTGTATTTATGTGATACAAAGTAAGTAATGCAGGTGTTTTTGTTATTCAGTTTGTCTGCCTAGGTGGTATACAGACTAAGCAGTTACTTGCCATAATTGTGATTAGCTCTCTGCTGTCTGGATAACATAGTTTAATGAAAATGTCTTCTCAAGAAAGCAGCAAGTAGTTTACATTGGAAGGGGATATTTTAGCACTTTGTTCAAAAGAACGGAATGATTCATTCAGAAAATGGTATTTAGCCTCCCAAACTAAGCTTACATATAAAAACCTTTAATTGTGCTTCTGCAACTAAGAGAGGGCCCTGCATCCAATGTGTTTAATATTTGTTCACTAAAATAGAAAGTTCATGGTCTCTAAAAGCATGTTTTTAGTGGAATGTGTTGATGTTGAATTTGAAGTTTGGGCAGGACTCTGGAAGTAGAGGGTCACAAATCAAAATTTAAACAAAATAAAATTAAATCATTGGTTCCATGTAGATTCAAATTGTATCATGTAGATACAATCAAGAAAACGAGGAGTAAAACTGTGTGGCTAAAATGTTTTATCAACACACAAAAATCACTTGATCTTAGCCAAAAGGCCGAGAAGCGATCAACACACAAAAATCAAAAGACTTTCAACAATAATTAAAACCTAATACCATAAACTATTGCATCAAATGAGGAATCAGATAAAGTGAGTGTTTGGTCCTGACTCTTACTACTTCTGTGATTAGCAATAGAGTTTAGGGAATACAGTTCTGTAAGAAATCTGTAACCGAGCGAGGGAGGCGATGGTATCCCTCTACATGTGAGCACTGGATGGCAAGTTCACAAGATTAGCAGCGGAAATTGCAAGTATGGAGTTCCACAGAAGGACATTACGTACTATTATGCTATAATTTTAAAAAAACTTTCCATCAATAAATGTACAGCCTCAAGGTCCATATTATCCCTTTTGTGGTTGTTCCAAATATCTCATACTTCAGGTAGAACAGACAAGGTTTTATGTACCTTTCAAATAACTGTTACAAGGTCATATCTGCAGTACTGAAACGAAATTTAGCCCTAACAGTTTCTGGCTAAAATGAGTGGAGAATTTTATGATGCAAAGTCAAGGGAATGAAGGAATTAAGGTGGAATGAAGTATCGTATAAAATTACTTGGATCTTTAATGTAATATTTTGCATTAGTTTAGCATTAACAGAGGGAAGGAAAGAAAAGATGATATTTCTCCTACTTAGAGCAATGTGGAATTAACTCAGCATTTTATAAATAATTTATTCTTTTTCAAGGATGTGTTAATTTTAGCAAGTTGAATGTTGTGGTGGGTTATGGGCCAGGTTTAATTCTTTGACTTGAATTGACTCATAGTGAAGACCATCAAAATTCCCAAATCATCTTGCTTAGTTGTGACTTCTTGTTGGAAAAGAAGTTAATAAGCCAAGAGGATGAGAAAATATAAATTATTTAACATGCTTTTGTTAGAGCTGTTTTAATGCCCAGTATCCTACTTTTAGTGAATACAAAACAGGAAAAAATTTTATTGACACACACATTTAGTAACTTCAGGTACTTCTTTCTTAGGATCTGCTTTTAAATTAATGGGTACTCAGAAGAGCTCACTTCAAAGTCAGATGATTCAGGTTAATTTTTATTAATTTTTCCACATTCATATTTAAATGACTATCATGTAACAGAAGTCCTATTTTGCACATTGATTAAAATAGAAAATAATGTTCTGAATGGAATTTACTATTTTTAGAAGATGAAATGAGATCATCTCATATGAGACAGAACATAATGAGAAGAGTTAGTGTTTGAAATAGAGAGCTACATCTGCTTTTCAGACACACTGGGTTTATAAAATTATCAGTGAATAGAATTATTATACATTGTTCAAGAGAAACAAGAAACTGCTAAGATCTTACTATCACAGCAGAAGTAATAAGAGCTGTCTAAATTTCCACCTTCAAACAGAATATTGGTAAAAAAAATTTCATCTTAAGGAAAAACTTGATTTCTTGTGAATCACAAGTATTTCCATAATCAGAGCCATTTAACAGTCTCTATTAATAAGTATTGTTTTTAATATTTGCATTTCTATGATGGTATAGGAAGTGAAAATACCTTACCTTTATTGTCACATGGACCAAAGAAATGCTAGATAAAAAAGAAAAAAAAAGGAGCAAAATTACAATTAACCAAAGTTTCATATTTAAAATTGAAATTGATAATGTGAACCAACTTTTCGTATAATCTAATGTTTCAGTTCCATCTACAAATTCATTTTCTAAAGGAGCCCCCTTCCTATCTCTCGGGTACATGTTATTTGCTTTAAGAGATGTCTTGAAGTAATAATGTCTTTCAGTTTAATGTAAAACAACTACTGTATTAACATTAACACACTGATTCTCTTGCTGGACTTAATTTCATTGAAAATTTTTTTGCCCATGTGGCCAGAAATTATATAGGTAAAAATACCACAGAACTGAAAATGTCAGGAATTGACAGGAAGGGAATATTAGAGAAGGACACCTTTACAAATATTGTAGAGGCACAGTTGGAACAATGGTAATGAACTAAATAGGAGTATAAGAAACAAAGATGCCAAAAATGGACACGAGGCTTCTTTCTCATTTACTAATTGGGCAAATGATGAATGCTCGAGAAGACAGAAGGAAAGACTGGATTTAAAGATGTTGAGTATGTTGAATTTGAAATATTCCAGATTTTTATGGAGTCTTGAGATACAAGATCATTCAGCAGTTGAAAAAATAAAATGAGTATAGAACTCAAGAGGAAAATCTAGAGTATATTACTGAAAATGGTGATTTTCTATCTATGGGATATCAGGTCTATCTTCTAAAGGTTTCAGTCATTGAATGTAAATAGTATTGAATAGAGCAGTGGATAAGATCTCCTAGAGAGAGCCCGTGGGCTGAGGCAAGAAGATAATCAAGTGTGGAACACTGAGAAACTAACTTTTAGTTAGGAAAGTCATCAGAGAGCTAAGAAGAGAACAAGGAGAAAAGAGAGACTTGGAAATCAAGGGGGAATTAAGTTTTGTTTTTGTTTTGTTGTTTTTGTTTTGTTTTGTTGTAAGATTTTATGTATCTATTTATTTGACAGAGAGTGTGAGAGAGAGCACAAGCAGGGGGAGCAGCAGGATCCCTGCTGAGCAAGGAGACTCCATCCCAGGATTCTGGGGTCCTGATCTGAACCAAAGCAAATGGTTAACTGACTGAGCCACCCAGGTGTCCCATATGTTTTAAGAAGAAATAGTCAAAAAGATCAGATTCTTCAGGAAGCCAAATAAACTGAATAAGTTGTACACTAAAGATTGGGAAATATACTTATCCTAATTATATCCTAAATTACATCCTCTTGCCTCAAGCGGAATGTCCATCCATCCGTCATTAGAGGGCCAAACTCTCTTTCAGAGCACACGTAAATTTTAACTACCGTATTTAACACTTTGACTAGGCCCACAGTGATCTGAGCCCAACGGATGGACTTAATGGACTTAGAGAGCCAGTGATGATACTGCTAAGAGGATCATGGGCAATGATTAAGTATGAACTTAACAGTTGCCTTTTTTTTTTTTTAAGTTCCAATACTGAGGAATTCAAATCAGGATATTTCATGTTAATTGCCTATATGAACTTCGTATCCAAAGTATACAGAAATCAACTAGGGTTGAACAAAATTAATATAAAATCCTTAAGTTTATTTGACATAAACATATTTGTTTTTAAAAACCCCTAAACATCCTGAAAGTTTTTTTTATTTTTTCATTCACATATACTTAATATACAGTGCTATATTAGTTTCAGGTATATAATATAATGACTCAACAATTGTGTACATCTCTCAGTGCTCAACAGGATAAGTGTGCTCTTAATACCATTTATCTATGTTGCTCATCCTCCCCACCACCCCTCTGAAAACCATTCATTCTCTATATTTAAGAGTATGTTTATCTCTTTTTCTTATTGTTTGTTCATTTGTTTTGCTAACTAAGTTTCACAAATAGTGAAATGATACGATATTTGTCTTTCTCTATTTCACTTGTCATATCCGTTAGGTCCATCCATATTCTTGAAAGTGGAAAGATTTCTTTCTTTTTCGTGGCTAAGTAATATTCCATTGTATAAATATCCACTGATCTTCTGATGATCCGTATTTTGGTTATTGTAAAAGATGCTGCAATAAACGTAGAGGTGCATATGTCTTTTCAAATTAGTATTTTCATTTTCTTTGGTGAAATACCCAATAATGAATTTACTGGTTTGTATGGTAATTTCATTTGTAATTTTTTTGAGAAACTTCCATTATATTCTCCACAGTGGCTGTACCATTTTGCATTCCCACCTACAGTGAAAAAGGATTCCTTTTTTTCCACATCCTCCCCAACACTTATTCATGTGTATTTTATTTTACTCATTCTGACAGTTGGAAAATGATAGCTCATTGTGTACTTATTTGCATTTCCTTGATTATTAATGGTGATGATTTCATGTGTCTGTTGACCATCAGTATGTCTTCTTTGGAGAAATGTTTATTCATTTTTAATCAGATTATTTATGTTTTTTTGCTGTTGTTTGTTTGTTTGTTTTTTGATGTTGAGTTGTATAAGTTCTTTATTTTGGATATTAAACCCTAATTGGATATATCATTTGCAGATAACTTCTCACATTTAGTAAGTTGTCTCTTTATTCTGTTGATGGTTTCTTTTCTGTGCAAAAACTTTTTATTTGGTATAGTCCCAGTAGGTTAATTTTGATTTTGTTTCCCTTGCCTGAGAAGATATATCTTTAAAAAATAATAATAATAAATAAATAAAAAATAAAAAGTTTTTAAGGCTATTGTCAAAGAAATTACTGTCTGTGTTTTCTTCTAGGAATGTATGGTTTCAAGACTCACATTTAGGACTTTAATCCATTTTGAGTTTATTTTTATGAATGATGTAAGATAGTGGTCCACCTTCATTTTTTTTTAATTTTTTATTTTTTATAAACACATATTTTTATCCCCAGGGGTACAGGTCGGTGAATCACCAGGTTTACACACTTCACAGCACTCACTCACATACCCTCCCCAATGTCCATAACCCCACCCCCCTTCTCTCAACCCCCCTCCCTACTTTCATTCTTTTGCACACAGCTGTCCAGCTTCCCTACAACAGTTATTGAAGAGACTGTGTTTTTTTCCATCATGTATTCTTGCCTCCTTTGTCATAGATCAATTGGCCATATAAGTGTAGAGTTATTTCTGGACTCTCTGTTCTATTCTGTTGATCTGTATGACTGTTTTTATGTCAGTGCCATACTGTTTTGATGACTACAGCTTTTTAGTATATCTTGAAATGTGCGATTGTGATACATTGGTTTTGTTCTTTTTTAAGACAGCTTTGGCTATTTGGGGGATTTTGTAGTTCCATTCGGGCACTGTGCCATAGGAGGATAAGTGGGTAGCCTAAATGCGTTCCCAACTGATAGTAAAACACATGTTTAAAAAGCAAATAAATAAGTAATTTTTCTACAAAGAAAAAAAAAAAATTTTAGAATTATTTTTTCTAGTTCTGTGCAAAATGATGTTTATTTTTTTTAATATTTTATTTATTTATTTGACAGAGAGAGAGAGAGAGATCACAAGTAGGCATAGAGGCGGGTGGGGGGGGGGAGCAGGCTCCCTGCCGAGCAGAGAGTCCCATGCGGGGCTCGATCCCAGGACCCTGAGATCATGACCTGAGCCGAAGGCAGAGGCTTAACCCACTGAACCACCCAGGCGCCCCGATGTTTATATTTTGATAGGGATTGCATCAAATCTGTAGATTGCTTTGGGTGGCATGGACAGTTCAAGAACATTTGTTCTTCCACGCCATGAGGATGAAATATATTTCCATTTGTTTCTGTCATCTTCAATTTCTTTCATCAATACTTTATAGTTTTCAAAATACAGATATTTTACCTCCTTGGTTAAGTTTATTCATAGACATTTTATTCTTTTTGGTGCAACTGTAAATGAGAGTTTTCTTGCTTTTTCTGCTACTTCATTATTAGTATATAAAAATACAAGTATTTCTATAAATTAACTTTCTATCCTGTGACCTTACTGAATTTGTTTGTCAGTTCTAGTAGTTTTGGGTGAAGTCTTTAGAGTTTTCTGTATGTGATACTAGGTCATCTGCAAATAATGAACATTTTAATTCTTCCTTTCCAATTTAGTTGCCTTTTTTTTCTTTTTCTTGTCTGATTTACTGCATCTAGGAC
Organism: Mustela lutreola; assembly: GCF_030435805.1. Taxonomy (NCBI): domain Eukaryota; kingdom Metazoa; phylum Chordata; class Mammalia; order Carnivora; family Mustelidae; genus Mustela; species Mustela lutreola. Next base: position 111,535,112 of record NC_081295.1, read on the forward strand.
TTGGATCTCATACTGTGACGAATAAAGATGATGAAAGAGTGGACATCTTTGTCTTATTCCTGATCTTAGAAGAAAAGCTTTGAGGTTTTTATTTTGGTTTGGTTTGGTTTGGCTTTGGGTTTTCTGGTTTGGTTTGGTTTGGTTTGGTTTGGTTTGGTTTTTACCATTGAGTATGATGTTATCTCTGGTTTTTTCATATAAGGCCTTTAGTATATTGAGGTATGTTCTCTCTAAACCTACTTTGAGAGTTCTTATGAATGGGTATTGTACTTTATCCAGTGCTTCCGCCCCTGCTGATATGATCATGTGGTTTTAGCCTTTCTCTTATTAATGTGATGTATCACATTGCTTGATCTGTGACTATTGAAGCACCCTTACGTCCCTGGTACAATTCAACTTGATTGTGGTGAAAGATTTTTTAAATTTAATTTTAATTTTAAGTTTTGTTTTTTCTTTTCTTTTTTTTAAGAGGAAGAGAGAGGGGTGGAGAGGGACAGAGGAAGAAGAAGAGGGAGAATCTTAAGTAGGTTCCAAACCCAGCATTGAGCCTGACACAGGGCTCAGTCTCACAACCCTGAGATCATGACCTGAGCCAAAATTAAGAGTAGCACAATGCCTGATGTTCACCAGAACCTGTTATTTCATCGGTGTCTCCTAATGTGGACTGCGTGTGCCCTACTATTGTAGCTGAGCCTCATTTGCCTTCAGTTCTGTTGGCTGCGATGGGCCACTCTGCCTGTTGAGGACTGGGTTTGGTCCTTGAGCTCTAAGGGGGCCAGTCTGGGGCTGCATGGGTTTGTATTTGAGTAGTGTTAACAGTCAGACCAGATGCCTACTCACTGGGCTGCTGGGGCTGCAGTTAATTGGTGGTTATTTTCCCCCCTTCCCAGTGCAGGCATCACTTTGGTGTGATCCTTGCAGGATAAGACTGGGCAGGAGCAACTATAGAAGAACTCTGGCCAAGTGGGGGGTATTGAGTGGGGTGGATCCGCAGAAGAACACAGGGGTGAGGTGCACCATGTTAGCAAGGTAGCTGCAGAGTGTTTGTGCTGGTTTCTACAAGTGTCTAGCTATCTAGGCAGCATTGGGTGTGGGGAGGTGAGAATGGCACCTGTCAGCTCTTTTGTTCTTGGAGAACTCTCCTAAAGACCTGACTGCTTCAGCACATGCTCTGAGATTAGTAAATTAATCTCCTTCATGTATATCCTAGGTACTTTTCAAACTGCTGCTTCCATGCTGTATCTAAGAGAGGTTGCTTGTTATGCTTTCCCTTTGAGGGCCAGGACTTAGTTTCCTAGGACTCTCTCAGCTCCCCAAGAGCTAGGCTGGCTGATTTTTTAAAGTACTTGGAGTTAAGTCCCTTTGGTTATGAAAACGAACAAAGCAAAACTCCACTAATTTTCAAAGCCAAAGGTTATGGGGACTTGTCTCCCTAGTGCAGGTCCCCCATATCTGTGGTGCCTGGTATGATGTCTGCTGCTCTTCTTTCTCTGCCTGTGGTACCCTCCTATTTATACTTAGTTTTGCTGGGAGCTTGGTATATGACTGCATCTTTGCCCTTCCTACCCTTACAGATGTGGCCTCCTCTCTGTGATTATTTGTGGAAAGTCTGTTCTGCCAGTCTTTGGGTCATTTTCTTGATTGGTTGCTCTGGTGTGGCTCTTATCTAAGTGTGTCCATGGACAAGGTGAGCTTAGGATCCTCCTACTCTGTCATCTTCTCCAGCAATCCTAGGTAGGATTTTAATGTAATAATGGTGCATTAAAATCCAGCTCATTTGTTAAAAACTATTTATGCTTCTATAAACATGAATAAAGTATCATGCTGATTTTGTTTGCTTTTATTTTAAAGCCTTTATCATTATAGTCTCAGTGAAGACATTTACCTTTTTTTCCTTTTGTTTTATAATTATTTTACTAGACATTTCACCTTTTCAACTAAACTCTTAATTTATTTAGTGAGAAGACTCATATCTGACTCATTGTTGAATTTCTCATATTGCTTGGCTTCCAGACCCAGAGAATAAAATTAGAGATATAGTAAAATATCTTCTCAACGTATCCGATTGACAAAAATGATATACCATATATCTGGTTTGCTAAGATTAAATTGGGTTCTACAACAATGATAACAGCTCACGCTGTGTTTTATAGTTCTTCAAATTATCTGGTTTAATGTAATTTTCTCATTATGTCATTAACTGATTATTAGATTGGGTATAGTATGATACTAATACGATTTACCGAAGGTCTGAATTTTATGTGGGACTTTTCGCTGTCTTTCTCAGAGCCACAAATTCACTCTTAACTTTGGACGCATTTGCAACTATGCAATACTGGTTAAAAATAAAGGGGCAGTAGGTGGACAAAAGTGGGAAAATCATTACAAATCCATTTCTACGCCTGGAAATGAGTTCAAAGAACATTATCTATTCTCTCTGGATCCGTAATATGTTTGTTCTTAAGGGACAGCACATTTTCTTTGCCCTGCCCTAGGATCTGAATCTCCTGTATTGATGATCCTTGATATTGACCTGCTGGGTTCCACCCACACTGTACTTTGCTGCGTGCTATTACCAGCAGAATGCTCAGAAATACAATCAGCCCACACTTAAGGAATATAAGCCTCTCTGAGGAGGATTTATAAAAGACATGTTTATTTCTAAGGCTTATGATTTTAAACCAAAATATCCATCTCCATTCTCTATAGGAAAGAACATATGTAGGCAATTTAAAATCCACGATACCCTCCTGTTTCTTGATTCAGTTTTATATTTCTAACTGTTTAAGCTGAATTATTTCAAGAAAATTATTTTAGAAATGAAAGAAATTACTAGATAGGAAGCAAAATTTTTTTCATTAAAAATAAATTTTTATGTAGCATGTTTAAAAGAAACTACGAAAAATAGTGGGTGTGGAAGAGAAGCTTGAAAATATTATAGTTATTCACTTTATACTATTACTTAGATACTCTAAAGTCCTTTCAGTGTCAAAGGAGCACAGTATATCAAGTCATTCAGTTTGTGGCTTTGGTCAAGTCTAAAAGTTTGAAATCTAATTGTTGAAATCAAGTATTATTACATTGTTTGTATTTTTAAGTAGTTAAAATAAAACAAATCTATATTTTAACTAGATAAATATTCTGATCTTTTAGGATGAAAATTACTTATTTAAAAACATTTTTTAGAGAGGGTGGAGGAGAGAGAGAAACTTAAGCAGTCTCCATGCCCAGCGCGTGAGACTGTCGATTTTTAAATTGACGTGGGGCTCAGTCTAACCTTGAGATCCTGACATCTGCCAAAAGCAAGAGTCAGATGCTTAACCAACTGAGCCACCCAGACTCCTCAGGATAAAAATAGTATTTTTAAGCTTGAATCCTCATCATCTTTCTATTTTCCTGAAATCAATATATAAATTAGCTAAATATTGTTTAACTTACTAAAGCAATAGAAATTCATTAATATTGTGAATTTATTTAAAATAGATAACTTTATCAACATTTAATCTTCTAAAAGCAATTTAGAAATTACAAATGATTATGATTTAACTCCAGTATTACTGGAAAAAAACATATTCATTACCCCTCTCCAAATTAAAGCATGTATTTTTCTGGAATTAGAAAAGATAAAAAAAGAAAAAAGAAAATGTCAGTTTGTTTGATAGGATAACCAAGTCAAGAGGAGAATCTTTTTCTTTCTATAAGAAGGTAAGCTCTATGCAGACAAGGCCTTCTTTCCGCTTTGATCCTTGCAATATTCTTAGCACCAATAATAGTGCTTTTATATACAAATATTTGATATGAATTCTTAAATGAATGAAAAATGAATGTGATTGTCTAGAAATCAACTTATATTTATAAATCAACATAATTGTGCTGTACAAAGAAAAGAAGAACATGTAAAGTCAGACTACAGAATAAATTCTTTGATATCATTTTGCACAACTTTGGTCATTATTCTAGTCTATACAATACCCAAAGCCATATGCTGTTACAACAGTATCTTGAGGTCCTCAGTGTTCTGCTCTCTTTAATTCTTAATATGTAGATGTCAAAAGTTGGTCCAAAGTATTTGTGGATGAGCACAAAGTTAATAGCAAAGTCATATATATAGATATATCTCTATCTAGTTGAGCTGAATTCAGAGTTATAGAACAAAGCAACTTGAAAAAACAACTACTTAGTGTGAAAAACCAGGAATCTGGGTGATTGCAGCCAAGCTGAAATTCTTCAGGAGAACACTTCAACCTGATATTTCTGTAGTCTTTTATAACCCCAGTTAGGTTTGCTGAATTTATTCATGGATGTTCCATCTGTTCAGTGCAGGGAGAGTCTAGAGGAATATGTTTATGGGTGGCCTCTAACTCCAGTCTGATGAGTCACTAAAGCAAGAAAGTACTAAGATCATGCCCAAATTGAGCAGGGTATGTGAAATACTGTTTATAAAATAAAGTTCAAGTCTTTATTTTGAAGAATCTGTGTCAGACCTTGAGCCTTTAAGTTTTGGACAATCGGACATAAGTATCTTTTCTCAAACTAAAAATTACTACTTAGTTAAATTGAAGATATATGAGTTGAGAAAACCAAAATCTAGGTCATTTAAAAACTATCAGACTTATTTATTTATGTAATCTCAACCCTTAAAATATTTGACATACCCTATTAGAGAAGAATAGTAAGAGAAAGTTTAAAAAATATTGTCATCTCCTGGACGCCTAGGTGGCTCAGTTGGTTAAGCAGCTGCCTTCAGCTCAGGTCATGATCCCAGTGTCCTGGGATCGAGTCCCACATCGGGCTCCTTGCTCTGCAGGGAGCCTGCTTCTCCCTCTGCCTCTGCCTGCCATTCTGTCTGCCTGTGCTCGCTCTTGCTCTCTCTCTCTCTCTGACAAATAAATAAATAAAAATCTTTAAAAAAAAAAAATATTGTCATCTCCTAAACAAAAATATGGGCAGTAATTTCCTGGATATGTCTCCTCAGACAAGGAAATAAACTACTGGCATCACACCAAAATAAAATACTTTTGTGTAGCAAAGGAAACCATCAACAAAATGAAAAGGGCACCTACTGAATGGAAGAAGATACTTGCAAATGATAAACCTGATAGGACTTAATATCCAAAATATATAAAAACCTCTACATCTCAACACCAAAAACACAAATAATCTGATTTAAAAATGGGCAGAGGACCTGAACAGACATTTTCCCAAAGAAGACATACAAATGGCAGATACATGAAAATATACTCAATATCACTAATCACCAGGGAAATGCAAATCAAAACCACAATGAGATACCACCTCATGCCAGTCAGAATGACTACTATCATAAAGACAAGAAGTGGGGCACAAGGGTGGCTCAGTGAGTTGGGTATTTGATAAGTCAGAACTTGGGGTCCTGAGATTGAGCCCTGCATAGGGCTCCATGCTCAGCAGGGAATCCGTTTCCCCTCTCCTTCTGCCCCTCCCCCTTTCATGTTGTCTCTCAAATAAATAGATAAAATCTTTAAAAAAAAAAAAAAAAGAGGGGCGCCTGGGTGGCTCAGTGGGTTAAGCCACTGCCTTCGGCTCGGGTCATGATCTCAGAGTCCTGGGATCGAGTCCCGCATCGGGCTCTCTGCTCAGCAGAGAGCCTGCTTCCCTCTCTCTCTCTCAGCCTGCCTCTCCATCTACTTGTGATTTCTCTCTGTCAAATAAATAAATAAAATCTAAAAAAAAAAAAAAAAAAAAAAAGACAAAAAATAACAAGCGTTTTCAAGGGAAAAAGGAACCCTTGTACATAGTTGTTGGGTATGCAAATTGATGCAACCATTATGGAAAATAGTATTTAAGTTCCTGAAAAATTTAAAATAGAAATATTGTATGATCCAGCAATTTCACTGGTGTATATTTACCTAAAGAAAACAAAACATTAATTTGAAAAGACTGTGCACTACTATGCTTATTGCAGCATTATTTATTGTAGCCAAGATATGGAAACAACCAAAGTATTCAGGGATAGATATATTCATATATATATATGCCATATCTTCTTTATATATATATATATATATATATATAAAGAATATATATCGATATATTCTATATATCTAAAGAATTCTATAAATTCTATATATAAAAATTCTATATATATAAAGAGTATATATAGATATATATATAGAATATAAAGAATATATATATATATATATATATATATATATATATATATATATTCTCCAATGGAATTTTAATGAGCTATAAAAGCAGAATGAGATTTTGCCATTTGTGACAACATGAATAGACATTAAGTGAAATAAACCAGAAAAACACCATATCATTTCATTTGTATGTAGAATCCAAAAACAAAGTAAGCAAACAAACAAAAGTAGAAACAAACTCACAAATACAGAGAACAGACTGGTAGTTGCCTCGGGGGAGAGTGGTAGAAGGTGGATGAAATAGTTGAAGGAATTAAGAAGTACTCGGGTCTAGTTATAAAATAAATAAGTTATGGGGATGAAAAGTATAGCACATATAGCCCACAACATTGTAATAACGTGGTGACAGATGGTAACTATACTTATCTTGGTGAGCATTGCATAATGTATAGCATTGTCTAATCGTTCTGTTCTACACCTGAAATTAATATAACATTGTATGTCAACTGCAGTTCAATAATAATTTGTTTTTTAGTCTGTTAACATCTAAACACTAGACTCTGACCTTACACAGTGGGACTTCAAGATGTTTGGTGTTAGTCTGCTAAAATAAGGAGATATTATTTGGAACACCTTTTGTGTATTCACGTACTGCTTTCTGATGCATAGACCTTGCCAAGCTGCACAGAAGGGCCAGCAACTTGGTCATCATGCACCAACACGATTTTCCTAATTCAGTTTGATTTTATATTATTGGCACATTGAAGAAGTTGATCTTCTGTGATTTAAAATGACCAATCTTTCTATAGAGTTTATATTTAAACAAAATATGTACAAATGATATGTGGTGCTTCCTTACTCTTATTTTTTAAGAAGTGGTTCTTTTTCAGTTATCTTAGAAAAATAACTATCCTAAATCTAAGTGAAAATAGTCTAGATGAATTATTAAGGAACCAAACTGCATCCAAAACCCATATAAATATGAGGAATGATCCTATTATCTTTTTTTTTTTTTTTTTTTTTTTTTTTTTTACTCTGGCTTTTCCAGCTCAAATTTCATCTCTTGTTCATGTATTAAAGAAGTTACAACTTCTGCAATTTCTTAGATTTCAGGGACTGTTTATAGTTTCTTGTCTGTTTACAACACAATTTTTTTTCTATTGATTTTTTTTATCTGCCTTTATTTTTCATGGCATTTTCTCTTTGTGTGTGTGTCTTTTTCTTTTTTCTTTAATCTTTGTTTTGTTTTGGTTTGGTTTTAGTTAAAATCTGTTTTCTTCCTGAATACTGCTCATCATTCAGTGGAGGTTATCTTTTTCTAGCCTAGCAATTTTGTACATGTAATGTAGGGAGATAAGCTGGTGGGGTATTAGTTGATCAGTTCCGGGACTGGACCTTCTTAGCCCTCTACCCTCTAAGGAGACCACCTCTGCTCTTGGCTAGTGAGTTCACTGGGCTAACAGTGACTTATGCATTGCATTTTACTGTTCCTGGGCATTCCATGTTACTTTTCTCTAATACTCCAAAAACACAGCTGCCTAGGTGATGAATCAAAACTCAAGTTGTATTGGAGAGTCCATGAACATGTATTTTCTCATCTGTCTCTATGTTCCCTGTGGCCCTTTAATGAGAGCCTCACCTCTCCAAACACCTCAATTTTGTCTTTCTAGACAAGGGACACTGGCTTGGCCCTGAGCAGTTATATGCTGCCTAAGAGCTGGCGTGGGGTGAGATCACTTTTTTTTTTTTTCCCTTCTCTGGACCAGGTCCAATTTTCACTAGTTTTGGTAGGCTGTCTTCCTAGATCATAGTTCAAGATTGTGGCCATTTTCTAGTTTCACCCAAGATGTGTGTTTCCTTCCTGTTTTTGTATTCTTGTTGGTTAGTTTCAGAAAAAAGAATCAGGTTGGGACAGCTTCAGTATCAGCTTAAGATACTTCAGTATCTTAAACTAGAAATTTCAACATTTAAATATGGTCAGTGTCCTTTGAAATTCTGATGAACTTCTTGCTGCAGATACTGATAGTTGCTTAATCTACCATGGAAAAATGATTTTTCCCAGTTTGTTGTGAACAGCAATGCAAATTTCTTACCTTAGCTTCATGTACCTTAAGAGTCCAATGTCTGTGAAGTATATGTGTGAAGTGAAGGTAAAAGAAGCCATACATGGAAATATGGTGCACATGGGTTCAAACTTCATTTTTGTTGTATCGTGAATTCAGGGTATTAGAAGTCCTTAGGTCTTCAAAAAGGTCACCTCCTTTTTGGGATCCTAATTTAGAGAAATTGAATGACTATTTAGCTTTCCCCTTCTGTAACTCTCCACTCATCAATCTAGCTACTGACCTTCCCACCAGCTCTTTCCTAGTCAAACCTTTTGATGGAAAGAAATGCATTACTTCATAGTATCATATACCTTATAGACCAAAACCCAGGAACTGGATGAAAAATACTTTTCTCTGTAACTTGCTGGCTATTTTCCTGGGGCACAAGAATGAAGTACGCATTTTGATTCATAAGGCTCATCTTTTTGACACTTGTTATACCATGAGATGGGTATGTATATGAGAATAAATAAAGATGTTGGTAATTCAAACTATAACAATAAGCACAAAAATAAGTAAAAGTAATAGTGGATACATTTTTACATTACATTTACATTATTGAATAATAAATTTGTTTTGTAATTGGCATTAGCTAAAATATGTTATTTTCCCAACTATTCAAATATTCTTATAAAAACATGGTAAAATTAATGTGTAATTTGTATGGCGTGAGGTAGGTGAATGCAATAATTTCTGTAAAGTGTGTATCCTGTAAGTAAAAATGGGTTATTGGTAAAAAGCATTGTTCGCTCTTTTTGAAGACTTCAAGTATGATGGAAACGTATTATGGAGGGATATCTTATAGCCCTAGCCTGAGAAATAGATATGGGCTTAAAGGTCGCCTTTCCAAGATGGGATTATAGTCTTCTTATTTGAAAAATCAGTTTGGTGACCTGGGGGTCTATTTCATGGCTTGTAAAGGCCAAGTTTACCTCGTGTGGATTTATCATTTAGAAAGCTACCTATGTGTTTAGACTCCCACTCACTCTCTCCAAAGAGAATACTGCTGTCTGAGGATTTAACCAGGTTTAAAATCTATTTGTAGTAGCAACTACAGAACAGTAGCTCAAACTGAGCTGTAGGAGAGCAAATCAAAATTAACTTCCACGGCCATTCTGATAATCATTGCCTTGATTCTGGATCTTAAATTTTCAATATCTAAGCTTCATTTTCACATAAAAAATACAGTCCTAGGGGAAAAGCAGTGTTCAGAAAGAAAAAAATAAAATGTATAGGGAAATACCAGACTGGAAAATGATAGGTAAGGGATGCCAGGAACTCTACAGTTGTTACTAAGATACCAAAATCTGGCTTTAGAAACCAGTCAGTAGATGCTTGCTGTAAAAAGCGATCTATATAACCATCATGTATTATCAGGGCTCATTTCCCAAAGTCTCCTTAAAACCAAAGAATTAGCATTGGCTCTGTCCATGACAGTTTCCTTTCAGAACAGATCAGAAGGACATCCTAACTGATTAGATGTGCCTGCTCTAACCCTGGACTCCTCTTCCTTTGTGGCTCATCCATTAACCACAACATTTGCAAAAATAGAACTCTTCGGGGCATATCAGTAATTCGCCTCACTTTCGTCCCTCTTAACACTGGGTTAGAGGAAACAAGCAATAACTAAAACAAGCTTCTGTTCCTGAGCTGAACTGGCTTTGCTCCATTTCCCCTTTTCTCTCTCCTTATTCCACAATTACCTTCTTTTCCAAAGAGTACCAATTTAGAGTGGATGTAACAGTAAATAATAATATATTTATTTGGTTAACTGTTTTGTTAGTAAAATTAAAATTACTACAGAAATGAGATAATGGAAAGAACATTGGTTTAAGTAGGACTCAGGATCCTAAGTTTAAAGTTCTAGATGTGTTACTTACATACCCATCTGGTTTATGTGAGTGACTTCACTTCTCCATGATTAGTATGTTGATTTGCAAAATGAATATGCTATTTTAACTAATTCAAACAGTTATTTTGCCAATTATCTCATGTCTGTGTGTGTTTATTTTTTCATGCTTCTTTATTCCAAAATCTGATTGAAGTGGCATACAGAGGCATATAAAATATAAACGGATAATTAAAACAAAATTAAGTTAAAGCAAAAACTGGGCAAAACATGAGGCTAACTTGGCTTTCAGTTCCTAGAAGTCAACACAAGAAGAAAATCTGAAATGGGTACATGATCTGAAATTCTCCCTGTCCCCTTTGCTCTGAGTAGTCATGAACAGAATGGTTCAAATTTGAAACATGGTTTTCATTTGCTTGCTACTATAGGAATCCAAGTATTACTTCTGTCATTTTCTTTTAGGAATTTCAACACCATCTAGCTTCTCTTGAAGTTAGGTAAAGTTGTTTTATCTTGCTGTCCTGCTCTAGTGTCACAGCACATTTTAGTTGAAGTTTATCTGAAACCATGAACTTCAGAATGTATAGCTTCTTATATGATGACTTGATTATGTAGAATGTCAAAAGGCAGCGCCACACTAAAAGGTCAATTTTACCATTCCAGTGTGAACATCCCTTATTGTCCTGGGGAATGTTTGTGCTGTCATTCTTTCAAGTATTCAAGAATAAGAATTTCTGTTGAACTAACTTTAGATAGACACTACCTTTTAGGGAGAAAGTTCCAATCTCCTCTTGGTGGTTTGGACATGCTCTATTCATAGCCTTACAATCCTTCTCCCCACTGACCACTGTTAAAGAATATGAATTCAAAAGGTGTAACTAAAGTTAGGAACTTGAATTATACATCTGAGAAACTAAGTCCAAAGAAGTTATCATCATAAAATATTTTTTAACAATGTGAGAGATTTGTTAAAATTTATTAACCGTATTGCAAAATTAAGTAACATAACATTAAATAAAAATGAGAAAAAAGGTTTATAAATTGAAGGGATTAGAACATTTAAAAAAATATATAAAGAACGATGGAGTGATAACTATTAAAAACAACATTTAAAAGAGAAGTGTTAAAATTCAACTGAATCAACTTGAAAGATCGTACTGGTTTTATTCAGTGATTCAGTGAACTAGGTAGCATCCCATCCAGCAGATAGAAAGTTGCTCCACAGTAAACTATACAAATGGGAGATTTAATTGGCAAAAGAGGACAGGGACCAGGAAAGAGCAGATGATCACATCTTTATTTGGTGGCAGCAGGGGTCTGTATCTGCAGGATAGATTACCCCACCAGTGCTAAACAGGAAATTCCAGATTTACAGTTTAAGATTACAGTTCTGTGAAAGGTTGAAACTGCATTCAGGTTGGGTATTAAGTCTGGGTTTGCAGATAATAGAGGTTAGTACAAATGACTCAATTTGGGGCCTGCTGCCTCTTGCTTTTTTTTTTCTTTTTTTTTTTTTTAACAGAAGAGTAAAAGCATAAATCTTCTGTTAGATATTCTGCGCAAAGCTCTCTTCACTTTTACCTTGCACTTTGATAAATACTATATAAAGAAAAGACATTTTATTATTCCAATTAACAATAGCAACAATAAAAACTTTCTTCTAAAAAGCAGAGGGAAAAATGCTGATCTTCACCCCTAAGAAATACTAACTAGGAAAACAGGTGGAAATTCAAGTTTTAAATGTGTTCATTTAAAATTAGCTTTACCTATGCATATGTTGACTTTTGGGAGTAAAGCTTTATTTTTATAAATATGAACAGTATGGTGGTTATTGTTTTGAACTGATCTAAGAAACTAGCTGCCAAATACTTTTATTTTTAAAAGGGTCTTTTCTTTCTCAGGTTCATGAGATTTTTCCACCATGTTTTTGTAATTTTACTAAAATCTGTTTAGAGTTTTTTGCATGTTTTGCTAAATCTCAATTTCAAAATCAATAGGAAAAAGAAGTATTCTGAATGAGGAACAAAATAATGTAAGCCATGTTTTTGTTTGTTTTACTAAAACTGGTTTCACCTTAAAAGTTATTATTCTCTCGGGGCACCTGGGTGGCTCAGTGGGTTAAGCCTTTGCCTTCAGCTCAGGTCATGATCTCAGGGTCCTGGAACCGAGCCCAGCATCAGGCTCTCTGCTTGGCAGGGAGCCTGCTTCCTCCTCTCTCTCTCTCTCTCTCTCTGCTTGCCTCTCTGCCTACTTGTGATTTCTCTCTGTCAAAAAAATAAATAAAATCTTTAAAAAAAAAAAGTTGTTATTCTCTCAATGATCAGTCCTCTCAACATTTAATAATATTATCCATTTCATATATACTAACATTAAAACCTTCTCCTGAGATGGTATTAGAATCTTGTGAGCTGTCCATTGACTTTTGAAATCTGACAATTCAAAGACTACCCCAATTTTTGTTGTACCTTCTTAGCAATGAAAAAGACCACACATGCATTTTGCTAGAGGAAGACAGATTGATCTCCAAGGTTGATTAATTTTCTTAAAAAAAAAAAAAAAAAGTTAATGTACACTCAGGCTTGTGGTGAGTGAAACGTTTGAGCTGTTTTTCAGGAAGGTTTGGAAAAGAATTAATATTTGCTTTGATCTTGAATCAGGGTTCTTGAATCATGAGAAAGGGCTATGGGTAAACATCAATGTACTTAAATTAAATCTTTCCCAGTGGGAGTACTTCATGATATATTTTTATTAACATCATTTTAAAATCTGTACCTGGGGATTTTGCAAGAAAGTCCAAAGAATGACCAGAATGCAGAGACTGACATCTACATTAAAAAGACTGAATGAAAATTAAAATGATCTCTTACTTAGGAAAGGAAATATCAAGGGATGAACAGCTAAACTGTATACACATAAGTGTTAAGCATACAAATTATCCAAATCAAACCTGTGAATAATCTTCATTTAGCATTCAGCTTTTAAAAATTGGAATATTAAGCTTTTTATACACATTTGTTTCCAGTTTTTTCTAAGATTTTATTTATTTATTTGACACAGAGAGGGAGAGATCACAAGTAAGCAGAGAAGCAGCGGGGGGAGGGGAGATGCAGACTCCCTGCTGAGTGGAGAGCCCAATGTGGGGGATTGATCCCAGGAACCTGAGATCATAACCTGAGCTGAAGGCAGAGGCTTAACCTACTAAGCCACCCAGGCACTCTGATTCCAGTTTTAAAGAAGAAATATTTCATTATTTTTAGCAAAATCTTATGTTTAAAGAATACAAGCAATACTGAGAATTAAAGATGAAAGATGAAATTTTGCCAGTCTAAAATGATCATCTTTAACATTAGCTGAACACCAGCCCATAAAACTCTCAATTCCCTTCTGTCTGCACAGAAACACAACTAGGAATTTGAATGCATGGGTGGGTAGATGAATGGATACATACATGGAAACAATTTATAATATGGGAAACATAGTATAGCTATATTAATTAAAAACCAACTTAGGTAGTATTTATTTGAATTTCATAGAAGAAAAATAAATGACATGAAATGAAGAAAATTGATGTCAAGTAAATGATTCTTCAATATAATATAGTACTTCTTAAAGTTTGCTGCTTGGGTCAAAGGGTGGCGGGCACCGGAGAGAGGGGAAGTAAGGAGAGAAAAGGTAAAGGAGAAGAGGACAGATAAGGATTGAGAAAAAATTTTAAATTTTTTTTTTTTTTTTTTTAAAGATAGGGTCATTTCTCAACACTGCCCATTTCAGTTTTAATTCCATTGACTCCCTGTTTGGAAGAAGGCTACATTAGCACTCTCACATCTTTTCATTTTATTTTATTTTATTTATTTTTTAAAGATTTTATTTATTCATTTGACAAAGAGAGAGATCCCAAGTAGGCAGGCAGAGAAAGAAGCAGGCTCCCTGCTGAGCAGAGAGCCCGATGTGGGGTTCAATCGATCCCAAGACCCTGAGATCATGACCTGAGCCAAAGGCAGAGGCTTAATAACCCACTGAGCCACCCAGCTGACCCACGTCTTTTCATTTTAGTAAGGTATATTATTATTCTTACATGACATATAAGAATATGATAACATCCACCGTATTCTGTTCGGTAACCTCAGATCCCATGCTATTTCATTGACAGTTCCATATGTAACTAGTTTCAGCATGCCTCACCGGTTCTTTTCCCCATGGGTTCTCAATTTCTCTGTATGTATTTTCATTTATCTCTTAATTGGGGGAATTAATCGTTCACTTGTTTCTGTTTGTTTGTTTCTATTTTATTTTCTCAAGAAGGGCTTCTGGGCATTGCAATATCTTAATTTGTTCCTGTTTGAGAATACCTACTTAGTGCCTTTACACATAAGTAACATCATGACAGGTTATGGAGCTCTTGGGTTACACTGTTGTTATCCTAGAACATTAGAGACATTGGTGTATTAATTACAAAGCACTGAATGCTGGAAATATCTGATGGTAGCCTCATGTTTTCCATCCTATTAAGTGATTTTTTTGTTTGTTTGTTTGGTTTGGTTTTTTTGAGAGGAAGGATAAGGGAGTCCAAAGAGTCAGTAGGTTGACTAGACTATGTCCTTATTAAATTTTTAGTCAAATCAATTTTATTTCTGCTGTTTCTTAATTATGTATGGTTAAGTAATGGTGGAATTTTTATCCTCCATGTGTTCCTCTTTTCCTCTTCCTTCCTCCTTCCGCTCCTTTCTTTCCTTCTTTTATCTCCTTCCTTCCTTCCTTCTTTTTTTTCCCCTTTCTTTTTTTTTTTTTAAGATTTTATTTATTTATTTGACAGACAGAGATCACAAGTAGGCAGAGAAGCAGGCAGAGAGAGGAAGGGAAGCAGACTCCCTGCTGTGCAGAGAGCCCGAGGTGGGTCTCCATCCCAGGACCCTGGGATCATGACCTGAGCCGAAGGCGGAGCCTTTAACCCACTGAGCCACCCAGGCGCCCCTCTTTTTTCTTTCTTTCCAGTGTAGATGACACAAGATCTTTGACGACACCATACATTACGTTGTGCTCACCACAAGCGTAGTTTCCACTGTTCGGTCACTATACAGCCCTGTTAGAACCTCATTGATTGTATTACCTGTGCTGCACCTTTTATTCCTGGGACTTATTCATTCTGTAACTGGAAGCCTCTATATCCTACTCTCCTTCACCCATTTTGCCCATCCCTTCCCCTCTGGCAACCATCTGTTTGTTCTCTGATTGTGCTTTCAGATAATGTTTTATTGCGTGTTTCTTTAGATTCTTCATATGAGTGAAATCGCATGGTATTTGTCTTTTTCAGTCTGACATTTCACTTAGCATAATACTTCCTAGGACAATCAAGAATACCTAACAAGGCTATCATTCAGATTTGAAGAAGAGCTAAAGAATTTCACAGAGAGGGGCACCTGGGTGGCTCAGTGGGTTAAGTTTCTGCCTTCAGCTCGGATCATGATCTCAGGATCCTGGGATCGAGCCCCACATCAGGCTCTTTGCTCGGCAAGGAGCCTGCTTCCCTCTCTCTCTCTGCCTGCCTCTCTGCCTACTTGTGATCTCTCTCTGTCAAATAAATGGATAAAGCCTTGGAAGAAAAATTAAAGGAACCTCTTTAAGTGGAAAAAAGTGGCCATAATTAGAAAATTACAAATAAAGAGATGTAAAACATGACAGTACTAGGGCGCCTGGGTGGTGCAGTCTGCTGAGTATTCAGCTCTTGGTTTCTGCTCAGGTCATGATCTCAGGGTTGTGAGATTGAGTTCCGTAGTCAGTGAGAAGTCTACTTGGAAGACTCTCTCTCTCTCTTTGCCTCTCCCCCATGCTTCTCTCTCTCCTTCCTCTCTCTAAAATAAATAAACCTTTAAAAAAAAAATGAAAACATGTACATAAAACATGGAGGGTGGGAGCAAAAAAAAAGAAGTTTTTTAGAATTTGTTTGAACTTAAATGACCATCAACTTAATCTACACTGCTATACACTCAGTTTGTGTTCTTAAGTTTGTGATAGCCATTTTAATTTCGTGTATTTGTTTCTTCTACACCTTTGAGCTCATTTCTGCAGAATGCACATTCTCAGTGTTATTTTATATCACGAAATAAATAATTTGTGAGGAATTCCATTCTGTTCCATGTGTTACTTTTCTTCTACCTTAAATACTTAGTCTTTTTCTTTCTGTGCTTATATTGGCAATTCCAAAGAGACGAAGAGACGTTCTATTTGCTCTGATAAAATATAGTTGACATGTTTACTCTCTTCCCACTGCTTCTGAGACCAGTTAGTTTTTTTTTCAAAGCTGCAGACTGAGGGCTGCACACTTGGTTTTCTATCCATTCTATCTATAGCATGAGGTAATGGCAGAGCTCGTAGAAAGGGAAGGCTAAATTGACTACACAGTCATTGCTGGATTTTTTTATCCATCTGAAATTTTGTCAAATGTCCAGTTCTGGATTCACTTCTGACATATTCCTGAAGAGCTAATAACCCTTGGACTTGGAGTTCAGTCTCCAATTTGTTGCCTATCTCCAGAGTCTTCACTTCTGCTCTATTTTATTAATATGGATGCTTGTTCATTTTACCTCTACGCAGAAGAAGCACTATTAGTGAAGACTCTCAATATTTGTGCTTTTGCTGTGGAGGTGTGATTTAGACGGTGGAGGCAGAATTACGTGCCAGCGTGCCAGCAATGCCACATCAGGGAGCATGTGTCTTGTCAATGATTTGTCTCCCCCCCCCCTTACTTTCTCTTCTTTTCCCAAGTCTTCCTCTGAGTCATTTCTTTCTCCCTGTCTCAATTGTTAGTTTTTGAAGATTATCATATTATGTTAGCCTATTTTGCTTGTCTGGGTACCATTGGTGATTTTTTATATGACTATTTGTTCATTTTATTAAGTATCAGTGGAGAAAATTCTTATAAAGATATTTTAGCCATCTTAACTCAGAAGTCCCTATTTAATCTCTAAAGTTCTGCAAATACATGGTGAAATGATTTTTCAAAGACCATATATAATCTTTGATGATCATTATATTTCCAAGACAATTATGCTACATGAACTATGGCATTTTTCAATATCTTGCATTAAAAAAGTATTCCTTAATGACAAAGTTTATCACAATATATTGGAATGGTCCTTAAGTATATCCCTGGTTTTATTCCCCTGATGATTTCAGGTGGGTAAAATGACTTGAAGAGTTTCAGCATGGGAAATAGAAATTGCCTTAAACATACAATTTTCATGGAGACGGTTTAGTCCCTTTTTTGGTATCATCTACTGATTCATAAACACATTAGCTATTAATTTACATTGGGCAATGAATCAAGGTTTCCTTTCTTACATGAACAAGGTAAAGCACATGTTCAAAATCTCTATGAATTATTTATTTCAACATTGATTTTTACAACCTATTTTTGTAGATTCTTAAGTCTTTGCAATTTAATCTAGTGGTTACTATGCCACTTCCCTAATAAATAAATAACTTCTATTTCTTCTTTAAAAAAACAAACAAATAAGAGCTTAAAAATCATGTATCAAATGCCAGGTACTTACTAATATGTTCTAATCATGAGTGTCCAGATTTACCTACTTATTTTGTTGTAGCATTGAACTCTCTATTAAAAAATTATATTTGTATTTATGTCTTTTATTTCTAATTAGTATGGGCTCTGCAGATAAACGCATTTTTGTAAAGAGGTTCAAGAGTCTTTAAATAGCTAAATTAGTCTATATTGAGCATATTAAGTGAACCTGATATAGGAAAATAAAAGAAATATTGTAATAGATCTATGATTAAAATGCTCAAATTATCCATATAATTAGTAGAAAACTGAAATAGTATGTACCTAATAACTTGTGTATCTTTAAATACTCTAAATAAACACTTTAGTTATTGCCAAAAATGTTAATAAAGGCCATGGATTTCTTCCAGAGGTAAATAAACACATTTTGGCTTCATTAAACATTTTGATAAAAGAAGAGTTCTATCTTTTGGACCTATACCAATACCATCAGTGGCATCTTTTTTAATAGTGTCCCCCCGGGGGGAGGGTAGGAAATTCTACATAAGCAAGATCCATTGTGTTTTGTTTGTTTGTTTGTTTGTTTTCTTTAGTTTTAAACATTATTTTTCTTTGTATAAAACAGTGTAGCTTTAAATGTTGTACATGGTAACAGTGCAGACTGTCAAAGTCTGGAGAACAAATTTAGCTGGAAATGAATTAATGCCATCCTCATCTCGTTTTAATTTTGTTAGAATTGTGTCTCAAGTAGAAAATGTTGGCTCTGAGTATGGAATAATGAGTTACTTCTTTAGGCTCAATGAACTAAAATGCCACGGATGGAAACCATGTCACCTTTGTGACTAGAAAACTAACAGATGACCTGTGTGTTGCTCAGCATCTGAAATCTCAATTGGTCAGTTTGGCCAATTGCAATACTTAAATTTATCCCTGAAATAATGTATAGTTTGCATAGTATACATTCTGTAGCCCAGGTTTTTTTTTCAGAGAAAACTCTGATTCATTAGTGTATATAATTTATTTTTACCCATGGGTAAACTTTTAATCTTTTATGCAATCATGACAAGCCAAAGCAGAACAAATTATGATATATTGTGTACAATAGTATCTGACAGAAATTGCCCAGAGTAAGTATAAAGAAAAAATTTCATTTGAGGAAAAAAGCAATTAAATTATGTCATAACTGAGTGGAGATTTCATAATCTGTATTGTTTTCAAAAGATTTTAAAGCCTGATATTTAATGATCATATGTTTGAGATAAATGAACGTTTTCATTCATGTTTTTGGCAAAACATTTAGTAGTGTTTTCCATTCTGTAGTGATTCTTATCTTTCTAAGTTAAGAAAAAAATAGTTTATTATGAGAGAAAATCTGAAATCTGAAATGTTATTAGACAGAGAAAAGACATGCGGACAATGGGGAAAACAACTAAAATCTTACATACCTATTAATATTTTGAGTAAAAAATGTAATTATAAAGGACTTGTTTTGTTAAACATAGCACTTCTTATCTGCTCAGCCTGGGAATATTCTCAGCATTTGTCAGCTTGTGATCTATCTCTTTCAAATATCTTTATTTAACAATAACTGAAGAGGTTTTTCTAACGTGGACTTAACAAAATACAGCCTAAATGATGTGAGAATGACTAAAATCACACGTGGAATATGATGTTTATGATTTATTAGACAGTTCACTGAAACATGAATAAGAATCAGATAGATTACAAATATTATGGCTCTGATGTTTACTTCCAAACTCTCAGAACTACAGAACTACTGGATTCTTCAGCTACACATGTGCAAAGGGAGTTTTCCTCAACCATGTATTCTGCAGATCTCTTATTAATCATCTTAGCTCTTAATTCTGCACCACCAGCTCATTTCTGGCTGTGTTTGTTTCGTAGTGATCTGTATAAGACTGGCTACTTCCTCCTATCAAGATGCATTCTAAAGGTTTTCTGTCTTTGCTTAATCAGAGGTTCTGTGTGCACAGACTCTGTCTACTGTCCCACGACAGCACTGATTGTTTCCTTTTCTTGTGCAATCTCTGCAGATCTCTGGCTGTGGCTGCTAGTTTCCTGGAAATAGTTTTTCCCTATTTCGTTTACATCTTTGCAAATTCAAGGGCTCAGCTTTTCGAGTTCTGCTGGGTGGCGCAGAGAGGTGATCAGCCTGTGTGACGCGATCCTCATCCCTGCAAAACGTTTGACTGTGGAGAGAAGAAATGACCGGTCCCAGCATTTTCAAGATTTAGAGACGGAACTGCCAAATCTGATCCACAGCTTATTAAACTTGCATTCTCTTCAACTCTGAAGCCCAAGCACACTCCTCTCACTGTTTTTGTTGCTTTGCCTTTCTGATTTGAACTTGACCCGGTTTCTGCCCTCCTCTGAGCCCCACCTCTCCCTCCCTCCCTCAGGCTTTAGGTCTCTGTCAGCTTCCTTTTCGTCTCTTCTCAGGGCAGGAATATTCATGGAGAATATCCTAGCTCCTGCTGGAACCTGTTTCTCCATGGAGCTTCTCTTCTCTCCCTGTCTCTGCCTAAGGAGCTAGACCCAGGCTGGACAGATTTGGTCAAGAAGGAAATTGCTTCCAAACTTATTCTGACATAAAAGAGCATCCCCTGTGCCTCAGGTCGTTCGCTGTCTATTGTATTATTAAATATAAACTTAATGAAGGTTTAAGTGTTCGGTTTTCATACTTTTATGACTGCCTCTTACTATATAGAAATGTTGACTATTTCTGAATGTCTGCTGCCAAGTTGATGGTGGACTAAACTTTTTAAAGACAACAAGTAGTAAGTTTAGCTCTAATTTATAGTGTCTCCAAATATTTCATGTCCACTGCTGGTAAGATAATCTACCACAATAGGAACTTTGTGATCCATACAATTGATTTCAATACTTAATGCAAAACAAAACAAAAACAGCAGCATTTGTAATTACTAGCTAAACATCTTGATATTATTAGTGATTTCTTAAATGTATCTTGCTCAAAGTATGCCCTTTTCCCCTCACGTATCATAGATTGCTTTTCCACTTGAGATGATCAGATATATCTTTTTATTTCCCAGTGTGTGCCATAATTAAATAAAATGGTTTTATAAGAGTGTGTGAGATGATTACAAGTTCTACTCTGCAAAATATAGTAGAAAATAACATTGTAGCCGTGCCTAGGTGGCTCAGTGGGTTAAGCCTCAGCCTTCAGCTCAGGTCATGATCTCAGGGTCCTTGGATGGAGACCCACATCAGGCTCTCTGCTCAGCAGGGAGCCTGCTTCCCCCTGCCTCTCTGCCTACTTGTGATCTCTCTCTCTGTCGAATAAATAAATAAAATCTTAAAAAGGAAAAAAGAAAATAATGTAACTCATAGACTTCATTGTATTGCCAAACTTTAAGAGTCTACTGGATTAGTAACAGTTCCACAGTGTTTCTGCGACTAATACAGCCATTTAGAGCCCTTACACAGTGGAATGACATATTTTTAATTGCAGTGTGAAATAAAACTTTTAAAGATTAAGAAACAAAACAAAACCCTGTACCTGTTCCTAACAAAACGAAGGGCGAAAGTGTTGATATTTATTGAGAAGATAATATGGGCCTGTTATTCCCTAAGCTTTTTGGACTTAGAACTACTTTGCATCTTTAAAAATTACTAAGGATTCCCCCCCTCGATTTTTTGTTTATGTTGGCTATATCCATCAGTTGAAATAAAACTGAGAGCAATTAAAAATATACATTAATCCATTTAAAAGCAAAGATGCTAAATTTGTAACTTTTTTATAAGCAATAAAATATTTTGTGAACAATAACTGTATTTTCCAAAACAAAACAAAAAAATAGTGGGAAGAGTGGCATTGCTTTGTTTTGTTTTGTTTTGCAAATATCTTTAATGTCTAGGTGTATGGAAAGTAGTTGGATTTCCATATCTGTGTCTGCATTC
This sequence comes from Mustela lutreola, assembly GCF_030435805.1. Classification (NCBI taxonomy): domain Eukaryota; kingdom Metazoa; phylum Chordata; class Mammalia; order Carnivora; family Mustelidae; genus Mustela; species Mustela lutreola. The sequence goes on from NC_081295.1 coordinate 111,556,658, forward strand.
AGTATGTATAGTTTTGACTATATATATGCTGTATGACTATGATGATATAGCTATATATAATATATAATCTACATATATTCACATATATATTAGACATATTCTATATATATTAGACTATGTCTGTGTAGATATGATGTTTTGACTAGATATAAGAAGAAAGTCAATCCTCACACAGGTAATTGAAAAGAAAGGAGACTTTTAATATCCTTTAAAATAACTATAGGGAGTTTTTGGCAATACCCTAAAACAACATTGCACATCCCTTACCGAAACCCATTCTTCTGTTGTGCACTTCAAATGGATCTTTTACCTACGTATGATTTTGACTTCATAGACCCCTGAAAATATCTTGAGTGCCGCATGGAATTCCTGGCCCCACTTTGAGAACCACTGTGTTAGTCCTTGCTTTTGCAAAGGAAAAGCACAATAGTAAATAAATCCTGTTATCCTTTGTTTGCAGATAATGAGTTTGACTTGAGTACAGTGGATACCTACACTTTATATTTCAGTTGTCCTGGGTTTGCAGCCCAATTCCACCACTTTCCAACTGTTCAGGTCCTTACTCCTCAGTATACCACAGCCATGCAAATATACAAATACTTAGTATTTCATTTTCAAAGAGATCATATCAAAATTAACCCCCCTCAATTTCCTTATTAGCCAGTTACTTGATTTTGATTGAACCCCATCTTCAGTGTTTCTTGTTGCATATTGACTACAAGTTTGAGGTAATTTGGAATACGTTAGCAATTAAGACAAGTCATGATGTTATTTCAAGGTAAAATGAATATATCTATTAAAATGACTATAATCCTAGTTATTAATATTCAGTAAAATTTGTAGTCCATTTAAGTGAAATACAATTAATTTCCAGTCTCACACATTTAAAAATCTGTATATCCAAGTATATAGAAGTTGTTTATTGATGAACACACTTAAGAATATGAAATTAAACTCTTAACTATGTAGCTTATCTACAGAATGAATTGTCTGGATAGCTGAGTTTTCCAAAGGCCTGATGATTATTGCCTGTAAGCACAGAAATTAGCTTAACTTACCCATGCCAAAACTGCATTACATTTAACCATGCCTTCCTTAAAAGATCATAACCTTTTTGAAAGCTCGTAATGAACTTTAGTTATTATTCCAGTGGTCCCTGTAGGACAAAATGATGAGTGAATGGCATGTGCCTTATACTAAATATTTCTAGATCTCTGTGCTGTTTGAGCTGTCTCTTTTCCTTAATTAGATTTCCTTTCAAGATACCATAATTTGGTATAATTTCCATGTATCATTTCTTCTCCTCTTTCTTGTATTGGTTACTTCTTTTTAACTGTGGGCGTTATAGCCTATAATCAAAATTGTTTAATCAGGGTAAAAACTGCTGTGCAGATATGGAGGGCTCTTATGTAAATCAGGTACACCAAGCTTAGTGCATAGAGCTGTAATATTATTGGGACTGCTCAGAATATATTTATTACTTAATTCCTAGCTATGACTGTATCCATGTGGGGCTAAGCTTGCCATAAAAGTGATGTGTTAGTAACTGCTGGTTACTGATTGTCCCCTTATATATTTTCTCCTACAATAGTAGAACTTTCAGTCTCATCTGGGGTCATGGGGGCCAAGAAGAGCAGAGCAGCTATGTGCCTGATTTCTAGGCACTGAGATGGAGGGGAAGTGTGCCATTTTCAGGACGCAGCCTTAAAGGAAGCAGTGAGGCTTTTATTCCCCTCTTTCCAACTTGCTTCTTGGAACTCAGAACTCCCTCTTGGGCTGGGAGAGGGTAAGAGTCACACTCCAGAGATGGTGGAGCAGAGAGCTGATAATGAAGCCACTGAACTAAGAGCAAAATAAACGACTTCTCTTTTGTTTAAGCCACTGTTATTTGGAGTCTATGTTATGTTTCTGCTCATTAATCCTAATTAGTATTAGTGAACAGTTAATTGTGTGAAGACAGCTTCTTCTCTGCTCAGGGTACTGGCCAGTTCATCTGTTTTGGGAGCCCTTGGGTTCAGGAAAAACCTTGGTACATTATATCTAAATCCAACCTACTCAGGCCCTGTGGTTTGAAACATTAGTTTTTCTGAAGATAGTCGGTTGTCTTGAGATTATTAATTTGTAAGGCAATGAAAAAGCAAGTAGTGCCTGAATGAGGTGCTGATTAGAACAGGACTCTTACTCCCAGTCTTCGTAGGCTCTAACTTCAAATGAAAAATGAAACAATATATCCTAAATTTTCTTTATTTTAAGCTATTGAAGGATTTGAAGGAATGATGAACTTGCTTGTCTTCTGGTGGCTAAATCTTGGTCTGCAGATTTAATTGTATTTCTGGTTTCAGCTACAGTTTCTTCAAATATACACTCAAAAAATAAACAGACCAACAGAAACCTGAGTCTAGCTGTAAACCCTGCCCCTTCATTGAGGAGTTTAACTCAGCAAAATGTTTAAATATAAAAGCTTTTTTTTTTTCCTTTAATCTTTGTCTTCAGACCCTTTCCCATCCCTTCACAGTATTTTGAATATGTTACTCAGTTTTCCTGTGAATTTGGTTATTAAAACCCAGTTCAGGTAAAAATTTTATTCTGAACCTAATTAGAGTGTTATTTTTTTCTTCTTTCCCAAGCACAAACTTGACCATAAGTGAGAGGCCTGAAGTGGTAAGGGAAGGGAAAGATCTGTCTCTTCAGGCCTCATCTTGTTCTTTGGGGTTCACCTTCTTTATGATGAGAAGATGGAATTCTGGTGCTCTTGCGAGACACTTAAGGACACACTCTGGGGGTCCTGCAGGGCATTCCTTCTACTCCGTTCCCTGGTGTGAGAGCAGGAGTCCTTCTGGAACACGACCCTTTAGCTCACTTGCCCTCACCATGGATGGAACACTTAAACCCTCTAAATGCAGGAGTCCTTTCATCTGGTGGGCTGCTTTTTTTTTTTTTTTTTTTTTTTTTTTTTTTTTAGATTTTATTTATTTGGCAAACAGAGATCACAAGTAGGCAGAGAGGCAGGCAGAGAGAGAGGAGGAAGCAGGCTCCCTGCCGAGCAGAGAGCCGGATGTGGGGCTCGATCTCAGGACCCTGGGATCATGACCCCAGCCAAAGGCAGAAGCCTCAACCCACGGAGCCGCCCAGGCGCCCCTGGTGGGCTGCTATTTTGGGTGGACTACCAGCAGACTAAGAAGTCCTCTGCCCTCCTCAGTATCCTTGTGGCCCATGGAAACTCACACATCTTTTTATACCAAATTCTGGGCATGAAGGTCGTCCAGTCCGCCCCTCTGTGTACCCTCCTTGCTGTCTCCCTCTAATTCGCTTTTGCTCAGAGGCCTGAGTCAGATGAGTTCGATCTATTATGTGAGCAGATACTCAGTCAGGCAACACCATGGTCAGTCTTCCTCCTTCTTCCCCCTACAACAAAGAGAGGCATTTGCCTCTTATGCGTAACATAAAAATGTTCACAAGACATAATGACTCTTACTCTAGCTCTGTTCTTTTTTCATCTGCTTATGAGACAGTGATGGAGTGTGTGGCGGTGTGAAGGAACCTGTAATTTCTTGATTCTTAGAGATCAATGGTAGAGAGGTCTGGTACCAGTTACAGGTACTTTTCTTCAGGAGGTGGCTTCCTTAAAAAAAATTTTTGTCCAAGTTTGGCACTAATCCCAGTCAATATGTTGTTACTTCTAGGAGGACATTCATAGTGGGGACCACAGATCATTTTATACAGACTAATACAATTTTAAACCGAAACACAAAATGGCTTAAGCAATAAAATAGTGGTTTCACAACACACATTCAAAACAAACATTTATTTTCCCTTGATCCCAAAATACGTTTTTTAAGAGAGCATAAAATGCTGCTATTTTTAGGTTTTATCTTGGAAAATCTAGTTAAGGGAATTGTCATAACCTTGATAACTATTATAATCTTTCTCTGAGATGTTTTGAATAAATATTATGATTCACATTTGTACAATATTTCTGTGTAGGCGTATGCCAGATGTGTAATGACATGTAGCCTTGGAACACAATAATACAAACTCCTGGAAGAATACTGAGAAGTATTTTATATACTAAATATAGAACTCTGGAGACAAGACTTGCAGATAGAGGTGTGTTTGTGTATGTGTTTATCTCCATGTGTGTGTGTTTGTATGTGTGTGTTAACTTCATTTCTGTATCCCAGCCAGCTCTAAAATTCTGTGCTTTGGTTTTGCTGATGCCCTCTCAACGCACAATGAATCCTTTCCAGAAGATCCCAATGAAACTAATGAGTTTAACCTCAAAGATTTTATCCTTCTCAGCAGTCAACTGGAAGCTGAAGTACATCAGAGAGAAACTAATTACAAGATGCTTGCATTTCAATTATTCTGCATTTATCATTGCAATTACTAATTCCATCTATCTTTCACTTGCTAAATATGGGAAAATTAAAAAAAAAGACCCCTAATTTCATAATCCTTTCAGAAACATAAATAGTCGATATTCACACTTCTTTATATATTTATCATTTTAACTATACCTAAAATGGTCTTTAAAATTACTTAGAGATATTTTCTGCAGAAAGACATTAGGGGTATCTTTACTGGTTTTAAGTGTGCTGGATGCATGGTTCAAATTTAGAGTGATAATTACATCTGTAAAAGTTTAAATCTTCTAGACTGGAAAATCAGGGAGTGGAATCATGCAAAAAAGTCAAAGATCATTTTGTGCATTTTTGATGAAAAGAATAAAAGCTGACAGTAAAATCTAGTAAACAGTATTTGTATAGTCAAATCAGATCTTTCAATTCACAAATATGATGTAAAAGCCAAAATAATATTTAAAAAAACTTAGAAAACAATTTAGGTTTCAATTCATTTAGAGTTCTGAAATGACTCCCATATGGAAAATCATAAATTCTTTTTTTTTTTTTTAAAGATTTTATTTATTTATTTGACAGAGAGAGACCACAAGTAGGCAGAGAGGCAGGCAGAGAGAGAGAGGAGGAAGCAGGCTCCCTGCTGAGCAGAGAGCCCGATGCGGGACTCGATCCCAGGACCCTGAGATCATGACCTGAGCCGAAGGCAGCGGCGTAACCCACTGAGCCACCCAGGCGCCCAGGAAAATCATAAATTCTATTTCATGTAAGAGATACACACATGCAGTTTTGAATAAAAGGAAAAATTGTGCTGTGGAAAGCAAACTCATCCATTTAATATGGTTAGCCACGTGGTTTTTCACTGGATGACCTAGGTTGAAAACCAGTGGCATCATTTTCTTATGTTTCCCTGAGAAATGGCGTTAAATGTATCACCACATGGGTATTATAGATGAGTTTTAGGGCATTGATTCTGAAAGAAATAGAACTCTTCTTGTTGAGAAATTACCAACTGGTGGCTCGTAGGAAGCATTCAACCACAGCTGTACTTGGCCTATTTAGTGTTTTAAACATTTTAAAATTTCACATGGAGAGAGATCTTGATTCTCAGCTTGTTCTGAAAATACACTGGGCTTGTCTAGCCATCAAGTAAAGCTGAGTTAACAACTAGTCTTTTTAGAAAGAGCACATTTCCGCCAGGTTTCTGCAGTTCTCACCATCCCTCGTGTCTTACAAACAGTATACTCCATTATTTAGTGCCTGGATAACCTCCAAAGACATTTGAGTTTTTGACCCCCTGATCTAGCCCGTCCTTCACAGGTGAAAACATTGACATTTCATTTACCTCCTGAGTTTTCTAAACAATAAAATACAATGGGTATGTAAGATTAGCATCTCTGGAATTAGTCTACATGGGTTTAAATACCAGCTCAGCAATTCATCAACTCTGTGACCTTGAGCAAGTTATTGCACATTTTGGGGCCTTAGTTTCCCTTATCTCTAAAGTGAGAGGGAAAATTGTACCTGCCTCATTGTGTTTTGTGAGGCTAGATCAGAAAATGTATGTGTTTTGCTTACAATAGGGGCCTGGCAAATTTTATACTCTAAGTGTTTGATGTTGCTATTAAATCACTCTATCAACAAGGCCCAAATAGCATGCTCAAAGATAAATCTATCTGTGGCCAGGTGTCAAATTCAAGTACTGCTCATTTAGCCCTACCCATTGGATTCTTGCTTTTGGTCCATTCTATTTCAGCTCTGAGTATTTGAGGAAGATGTAGGCAGCATTGGTGTTTGTGATCGTCCACTATTCTTGGACAAAGTGATCTTGCATATGAGGAAAGTGCTAAGGTTGGTGGAAAAGTGAGTCCCAGCATATAAAAGATAAGGGGCAAAAGTGATCAAGAAGAATTAAGAATTAATTAAGACATTTATAAGTTCTACCTTCTGTTGTTAATTTCAAGGAAGAGGAAGAATTTCCTTTTTTTCCATTTTTATTTAATAAATGCATTATTTATATTAATGTTTTGAAAAGCTAGAAGCAGACCACTCACTGAGGAGGGAAAGGGGGTGTGGCAGGATGATTTACATTCCTTCCCTTGTAAATTGATCTTTAACTTGGTTAGATGAATTTAAATGGTGTTTTTTAGAATTGCATTGATTGCATTGGAGGGAAAAGGTCTTTTTTTTCCTGACTATGCATATAATCAATTTCATATTCAATAAAGAATAATTCCATGTGATTTTGAACAGATACTTAGAGTACATCATAAGTGGTTCTCTTGTTGAAAGAGCTGTTTGTGGCAGAGTTTTAAAATACGTGCTCCTGAATGTCCTTTCCTATATTGTGTTTTGAGATTGACTTCTGAACATCAATGTAGAGGTTGTGTTCCTCTAAAATGTTCTTCTTTTCTAAGTAAATAATAAAGGATTAAAAAGTTTTTCACATGCACTAGTGTATGCTCTGACAAAAAGGCTTGACAGTCCTTCATATAGAGGAAAATTTTTGCTTATTGGCTTTTGGGTTTTTAAAAAAATTTTTATATAAATTTTATAGTGCAAATATAGTGTAAATGTTGGTTTTAAGTAGAATTTAGTGATTCATCGCTTACTTATAATACCCACTACTCACCACAAGCGCCCTCCTTATTATACATTACCCTTTTGGCCCACCCCCCTTCTACCTCCCTCCATCCCATCGACCCGCAGTTTGTTCTCTGTGGTGAAGAGTCTCTTATGGTTTGCTTCCCTCTCTCTTTTTTTTCTAAAGGGAAATTATTTGTATTCAACAGATATTTATTGGACATATGTCATACTCATCAGCATATGGGACTTCCATTACCTCCAGTCAAATTATTTTTTTTAATTGCTCTAGAATCAAGAGAAAAACTTTTTATGGAGTGAGTAATATTTCACTAGAGTCTGTTTCTTCTCTTTAATTTTAAAGTCTTTCTTCTTTCCATTAGTTGTTTCTTAATAAGATCGTTTCTGCTGCCTAAGCTTGTGCTAAGGTCTTCTATAACAGATTATTTTCCACTGATTATAAATGGTTTTTATGATTATTTAAATTACAAATGGTTTTTAGGATTTTAATTAAATTTTATAAATTAACTTTCTCCTGTTCTACCTTTCTTATAAATAAAATGTGTAAATACCTATATGCATAAGGCCCTGGCATTTGGAGAGTGACTGGAAAGCATACTATATAATTCAGTTAAGGCAGTATTTACAATATTTGTAAGTTAATGATTTTCACCAAGTTGCAGGAAATGAGAACCTCTTTGAAGATAAATCTGTGCCAGTCTTAGGTAGCATTTGTTGGCCTGTGGAAGTACTATGTAATGACCTAGCCACCTGTATTTCTTTTATACCATACAATAGCTAGGTTGTTACTGATAGGAGAAAAAGAAAGAAAATATGGGGAAAGTAAAGATAACAATTGTTAGAAACATATTATTTGAACAGAAGGAACACCTATGAAAATGATTTTTAATGGGAAATATATGAGAAGAGAAAGTGAATAGTAGAAGAGCAGTAAATTTGTTGGATAGAAAGTCTGGTGTTTTTTTTTAAGCTTCATTCCTTTAATTGCCTCAATAACATTATTATACTCTCTCCAGAGTCCCAGATTATGTGTTGCTATTGTTTAGTGTATGGTATGTAATATCCCAGAAAGATTGGTCAAATGCCTTTTGGAAACGAGTACTTGAGTAATCCTGTACTTTATTTTACCTTATCATTTGAATTAAGGATATAATTCTTAAAATAGCATACCCATAAAACATACAGTACAAGCTGCATTTATGGTTTATGTGGCTACATTTGCTCTTAAGTATAACCCAAAAGATGACTTCAAATGGACTTTTTAGTGCTTAACTGCTTTCTGTTGGTTACACATTTGGAGACAACTTGGCAAGTTCTAGGCTATCATAGAATTTTAACATATTTTATTGTTGTTTGAGCAAGCTCAAACATTCTAGGATCGTTTATATATGTGTATCTCTGTGTATTGCATATGTATGTATATATGTATATGTATGCATATGTATGTGTATACACACACACACACACACGCACACACACACACACAGTTTCCCCTTCTATTTGAAAGCAGATTAGCAAATTGTTCCTATGAAACTTTTCAGAAGCCAAAATAAGATGAAGAAGAAATTAAAATTAACTTATATGGAAATATATTGGAGCATTCCCAGACTTCCAAATATCCTCTCTTAGGCTTTTCTGATACCGTACGACTCATGTTGCTAATGGATACACACAATAAGTGGAGATCAAGCACAGAGCAGCTTGATGCTGAGATGCTGAGTGTAGTTCCTGAGGAGGGAGCTTGGCGGGGCCACCTTTGCTGCTCCGGGTGCTTGCTGCCTCTGTAATGGTTCACGGCAAAACAAGCACAGAACACTATTTTTAAATTTTGTCTTCTTTGGAAAAGTGAAAATGTTTTTTGGATTTGTTTTGGTTAGTGAAAACAGGTACTAATGTAGGTTTTTTGTAAAAGCAAAATGATGCAATGTGATCTAATGAGCAACATTGAATCATTGAACAACAAACAAATCATTGAACCTACATCAGTAAAACCAATGATTCATTATATGTTGGCTAATTGAACTTAATAAAATTAAAAAAAAAAGATTCAATGTGAACTTTCAAAAAGCAGGAGATACCTGTATGCATATGTATGTGTACACACACACACACACACACACACACACACATCTCTCAAAGAAGGGGGTTTGAAAAGACATGTATTGAATATTTGGGTGTTTGGACTCATAAATTGACTTACCAAATGGCTACAGACTCATCCTTCCTCAATTTCCAGGAACTCAAGACCACATATGTTTCTCTCTGTCCTTAGCTACTGGAAGACCTGCTGACTTTTGGAAAACATCACTACTGAAAATCAAAAGAACTGAGATAGCCATTTATAAATTAAAAGTTTGCAATTACTAAAATAGTGACAAATCCTTCAAGATGTACTAAAATATATAGTATTAATATATGGTATGATTGTATAATTGTGTGTATGATTGTATAATTCTGAACTAATGTCAGAAAAAACAATGATGAAAATCATTTCTAAATAGTAGGTGAGCATATTCTGATTTTAGCTCTGGCTACTTTCTGTAAGATTATAGTTTGGATTACAGCCATTTTTCATGTATTTTTTTTCTCTGAGAGCTAATGAAAATCCCCTAGATGTAATGCCATTAATCCGTGGAGCAGAAATAACTGGGACAACATTTAGTCTAACAGAAGTGATTGCTAAGTACCAGTGATAAGATGGCAGTCAGTTTATTCACAATCAGGATTAAATAAGAAAAGTTGAGAAACAGTGGGTAAAGGTTCTGCTTGCCTGAGGGAAATTTTGTGATAAAGAAATGCCTTCAATTGTTATTTTCAATAATGTAAAAGTAATAATGCATAAGATTCAACCTTGAATTATTGACTATGAATTCCAACAGTGAAAAGTATAAGATACCATTACAAGATCTAAGGCTCTTCGCCAAAGAAGAAGCAATATTAATAAAATATTCACTCTTGGGGAGGGCAATGAAAGGAAAGTAAAATTATGATAACTTCATTATACATAGAATTTATATTAAATATTCAAGAAGCTGATATTACATTTCTCTAAAGGTAATTCTGTATGTTTCAAAGGACATTTTTATTTTATAAAAAATTAGCATATATTCTTTCCTTATGCCACATTAGTTAACATAACTCAGAAAATTCTAAATATTAAATGAAAACTCTAAAATTATATTGGTTGTTAAATAGTATAATTATAATGATTCAATACTGAACGTATCTGGATGTTAAATTCCACACATCACAGTATGTGCCGACTCTGAAATTTGACTTAGAGCTTTGGTGCCTGCATATATTTCTTGTGCTGTGTGACACTGTTGATATTGTTAAGATTTTCTAATATGATGGGATAATATTCTCTGTAATAAATGCTATCATTTATAAGTGTGATTTTGGCAAGCGTAAAAATGTATGATTTCACATAAACACTACTGTCACTGTTTTCTTAAAACATGACCTTCTGGGAAATAACATGTTATGCTCTCATGATTTATTATTATATTTCCAGGTAACACCTCAAGTTTCTAGGCCTAAGTCTTCTGATGATAAATTCTATAAAAGCATAATTTATGAATTATGGACTATAGACTTACTTTTTAATATTGCTACCTCAAGGAGCATTTAGTCTGGGGAACACCCTGCCTGGCCTCTTAGAAAGTTAGTAATAAATAAAATTTTCTGTTTCGTGAATGAGCTTTATAGGAATCGATACATTAAATTTCATATTTAGGCAAACCTGAAAACACTATTTGCATACCTTATACAAAAACCATATAATTTTAAGAAGATTAAGAAGGTAAATATTAATATTTAGTAATTCAAATGATAGACCCAGTCCTAGAAGAATACCATATATGAAATTAAAATAAAGCCTGTTAATTAATTATTAGCATTGATGACTGTGTATTAAATAACTATTAGGGGGGCGCCTGGGTGGCTCAGTGTGTAAAGGCTCTACCTTCAGCTCACGTCATGATCTCAGAGTCGTGGGATCGAGCCCCGCATCGGACTCTCTGCTCAGCAAAGAGTCTGCTTCCCCTGCTTCTCTCTCCGCCTGCCTCTCTGCCTGCTTGTGATCTCTGTCTGTCAAATAAATAAATATTTAAAAATAAATAAATAAATATTAGGGACTTGCATGGAATTTGCAACTAAATTGTTAAATTAATCAATCCATGCATGAATGTGTCTCATAACTTTGTGATCATGATTCACCACATAATACATTTGTTGGTGTTTGATCTTCAAAAATTTCTCCTTTTACTGGAGGGGAGGGGCTTGGGGGGTTGGGTGAGCCTGGTGATAGGTATTAAGGAGGGCACGTATTGCGTGGAGCACTGGGTGTGGTGCATAAACAATGAATCTTGAAACACTGAAAAAAATAATAAAGTAAAAAAAATGATATATTAGGTAATTCAAAAAAAATTTTATTTCTCATTTTGCAATGAAGAGCACATGTATAAGTTAAAAGCAAGCTTGATCCCACAATGCTTAATGTTGTTAGGGAAAAAACCCATGTGTTAGGATAAGTCCTCCTGATGCAGATAGAAGGTACCCCTTTTCCTTCCAAGCCCTATGCCAGCTCACCTCAAGAATCAGTGTGGGCAGATAGGAAATATTTTATTTTATTCCTACTTTTTTTCTCCAAAGCAAAACTGTAAAGTGGACATTGAGTCTAAGCTCTCTCTCATTGATACTTGCTTGAATCAGCCGATAGATTTGCTGGAGATAAACGGGAAACTGCTATTGCAGAGAAAGCAGGTGGTTTCCCCAAGATAATGACGTGGTCATAGGATCACATCTAGCAAAAAATGTACCTAGAATTGTAAGAAATAGCTCGATTCAGTTAACAGACCTTCTTCCTCTTCCTGACATATGCTTGTCATTTACTGAGATTTTACTTTGTTTCAATCATTGTTGTGCTAACATGAACTTCCTATGAGGATGAGGATGTTATTATTGCTATTCTTAAGATTAAGAAAACTGTCTGACTTAAGGCATACAGAAACGTGGGATCTGGGGTGTGTGCTTGGCTCAGTCTTTACTAGTTTGCCTTTGGCTGAAGTTATGATCCCAGGGTCCTGGCATCCAGTCCTGCTGCCTGGTTCCCTGCTTGATGGGGCCTCTGCTTCTCCCTTTACCTCTCCCCCTGCTCATCATTTCTCTCTCTCTCTCTCTCTCTCTCTCTCTCTCGTGCTCACGCTCTTTTTCTCTCAAGTAAATAAATACAGTCTTTAAAAAAAAAAAATCAAGGGGCACCTGGGTAGCTCAGTGGGTTAAAGCCTCTGCCTTCGGCTCAGGTCATGATGCCAGGGTCCTGGAATTGAGCCCTGTATAGGGCTCTCTGCTCAGCGGGGAGCCTGCTCTTCCCCCTCTCTCTCTGCCTGCCTCTCTGCCTACTTGTGATTTCTCTCTCTGTGTCAAATAAGTAAATAAAATCTTAAAAAAAAAAAAAAAGAAGTGAATGTTTTCCTCAGAATATTTTATTAGACAAGCAGTTTTGAGGGTTTTCTTTTAATGGGAAGAATGAGAAAACGTGACCTTATTAATGTGTACGAATTTACCCAGTAAAATTATAAGTTCTATAGACTATAAATTGAAATTAAGTTGTTAATGTTTCTTAATCCATGCTGAAGCATAAACTAGAATGAAGTTTAGCACAAGTTATTTTGGATACAAATTTTAAAAATTTAACATTTGAAACTTCCATTCATATCTGATTTCATAAACAACTAAATAATCTTAATTTTTAAGTATAAAAATTCATTTATTCATTAAATAAATAAATATATTGAGTATAGTAGGCATTGAGCTTTGAAGTTCAATGAACCAAGGCACTTCCTATGTAGTGATTGCTACAGACATTCACAAGATGAATTGCAACTAAAAAGATATCAAACCAAAAGGTGACCTGCTATTTTGTGAAGGACTCCCTACATAAAACTGTGTCTTGGTAGGCTCCGCAGAACCTTCTTGGTGGTTCTGAAACTGAACTGTATCCATCTACCTAGTGATGGTCAGACTTTGATAAACACACCCATCTTAACTAAATGCGTAAGAAAAGGATATAAAAATCAAAGCAATATTTTATTCATTTCTGGAAGGTAATAACTTCATAGGAAGTACATAGGACTTGAAATTATTACTAGAAAATTTGGTAAATATACAATCACAGTTAAGGGATTGAGATAATGTCAACAGATGGATAACTACATTTTCTTCTAGGTAATTAGCTCTAGTCTCTTCCTAGAATCCTTTTTTAGGATTTTGGACGTAATACTCATATTTTCTAGATATTGTTAGTTTTTATAGGCAGTGATGAATAGATACTGAAAATACTTAATGTATACTTTTTTTTTTGCTTTGTGTTTAATATAATTTATTTAATTGGAAGTTTCTATAATGTATTTTTTCCAGTTTATTGAGATATAAGTGACATATAACATTGTGTAACTTTAAGAATATTGAATTGTATTGTGCATTCTTTTTATGGGTTACAAAAACCACCATTACAAAAATATCAAATAGGCTAATCATACATTTAAATATGGTCTTTCTCTGGATATACCCTAACCATCTGAATTAGACCTGGACATTTGCCTCTAGCAGAGTATTTGCAGACTGAGTATATTCAATATTTTTGCATATAGATAAGTTTGCTTTTTATCAATGGTTTTAAGCAGTTTACATGAATGGCTTCTACTGATCTTATCTCAAGTTTGGAAATCTCAGTTTGTAAATGGCCCATAATGCATTGACAAAAATGGGTCTCATGTAACTATTTCTTAATTTGAAATGTTTAATCAGCAAATAAGTACTTAAATCCTTTTAATTTGTAAATTCATCTATATGACATCTTTTTAATTTTTATTAGTCATAGTACTATTAGTGTTGGTATTATTTGGATACACATTTAAGTTATTTTTTATTTATATACCATCTTTTGCTATAGTCATTGATAAAACTTTATTAATGATTTACCTTTCTCCTGAAAAATTCATATAGATAAAACACAGAAAAATTCAAATAGATAAACATATATGTAAATTAATGTTTGGATATAATGAGATAATTGGATTTTTTAGATTTAATTTAATTTTTTTTCAGTGTTCCAAGATTCATTGTTTATGCACCACACCCAGTGCTTCATGCAATATGTGCCCTCCTTAATACCCACCACCAGGCTCACCCAACCCCCCACCTGCTCCCCTCCAAAACCCTCAGTTTGTTTCTCAGAGTCCACAGTCTCTCATGATTTGTCTCCCCCTCTGATAGTTGGATTTTTGTGTATCTCCAGGGTACTGTACTTTTTTTGTTTCTAGACATTATTTGTCTGTACCCAACTTTAACCTTTAGGTGGCAGCATTTGAGAACAGTTACATATAGAAAGTTCCCACCATTTAGAGAAACATGATGAGCAATAATAATACGTAGGTTCAAAAGAAATAGTTTAGGTTTTATCATACTTTTTATTAGATTCAAGACAATCCCCTATCAAACCATAGTACAGTGTCATAATTTGGAGCATTAAAAAGTACTTCCTAATCCACATAAAAATATTTTATTCCCATAAAAAGGCCATCATGTTTTTCACTGATGTTTGTTCACTGCTTATGTTTTATTGAAGGCAAGGGTACTTGCAACTGGATACTCCCAAGCTGCCTCAGAATATGCCCAGGTTTAATGAGTCTTGGCTAATTAAGCATATCTGAAAATCCTTCCTCTGAAGTTTGTGAAGATAAAAAGAAATCTTCCTGTTTGCAATTCATTGGTTTAGAAATATTTCACATGGATGTAGCAAGAGATAAAAGGGGAAAATAGAGTTGAAAACTAATTTATAGCAAGGATTTGGGTAAATAATACATCTTAGTTATTAACTAGAATAATCATCTCAAAGGTAAATTTTGTTGCATAAATGACAATTCCCATTGATCTGATTTATAACTCAAATCCTTGTTTTCTTTTTCAACAATTTGGGTTAAGTAATTTTATTTCACTATTCAAGCATGTAATCAGGATTAGGCCATACATGACTAACTTTATTAAGAAACAAAATAGGGGCGCCTGTGTAGCTCATTTGGTTAAGCATCCAGATCTTGATTTTGGCTCAGGTCATGATCTCAGGATCCTGGGATCCAGCGCTGAGTCTGGCTCCACACTCAGCATGGAGTCTGCTTGAGTTTCTCTCTTCCTCTCCCTCAGCCCCCTACCCCCGCTTGTGCACTCTCTCTCTCTCCCTCTGTCTCTAAATTAAATAAATTAAAATCTTAAAAAAAAAAAAGATTAAAAAATGGCTAGAATCTATAATATTTAATTGGATTTGTGTTTTTAATATTTATAGAGGATCATGTTAGCTTTCCCACAGTGACTATAATTCTTGCTGCTGTATAAATTTTCATTTTATTAAAACCCAGAATTTAGGGCACCTGGGTGGCTCAGTCAATTAAGCGTCTGACTTGGGCTCAAGTCATGACCTTGGAGTCCTGGGACTGAGCCCCGCATCGGGCCCTCCCACTCAGCGAGAGTCTGCTTGTCCTTCTGTCCCTCCTCCCACTCATGCTCTCTCTCTTTCAAATAAGTAAATAAAAAATCAAAATAAAATAAAACCCAAAACTTATTTGGTTTTCCTCTATTTAGATTTCAATATATTCAAGAAAACCTTTGAGGGTAACTTTTTATATAATAATTATTTTTTCTTTGATCCTAGGCTTTCTTGAAAAATTTTCTAATATTTTTATTCTGGTTTGTTCAAAAGATTTTATTTAAAAATTATTTCACTATTATACAGAGACATAAAATTTTAAGTAACTTCATTAAAAGCCCAATTTATGTATTGCTGCTCCAGAAGATTAAATAATCTATATCTGTTTGTTTGTCTAAAAAATTAAATAATTTTACAGAGTATAGCATTTTCAGTGATGCCCATTGATTTTTAGAAAATTATTTTTTCAAAGATTTTATTTATTTGACAGGTAGAGATCACAAGTAGGCAGAGAGGCAGGCAGAGAGAGAGGAGGAAGCAGGCTCCCTGCTGAGCAGAGAGCCCGGATGCGGGCTCGATCCCAGGACCTGGAGATCATGACCTGAGCCAAAGGCAGAGGCTTTAACCCACTCAGCCACCCAGGCGCCCTGATTTTTAGAAAATTATAAAAAAAAATTCTCCATCACCCAGTAATTATCTTAAAAATTATAGACATAATCTGAACTGTAAATATGCTTCATGTTTTAGATGTTCATTTCTATGTGACTTACACTGGTGAAAATTTAGAAAGGACCTAAAAATCCAAATGTGGGAGAATGGATAATCTGTTGATTTAAATTATGAGATGTATACAGTCTTGATGAATATAAGATATAAAGTGTAGACAGTCTTTTAGTACTTCATCTTTTATGGGGGTTCGTTCTTTCATTTGCTTGAGTTACTCAGAATGCTCAAACAAGAAAAAAGAATTTATTAACTCAATTAGCTGAAATTTCGTGGGACTTGAATGACAGGATCTAGGTGCTCCAACAATAATATCAGAAATCTGACTCTCCATCTCTCTTCTTTGTTTTCCTCCTGGTTGGCTTCATTCTCAGTAAATCTGTTCCAGCGGAGAAGTTTCCCACCACGCCAGACTGGCATTTTTGGCAGAAAAAGCTTCAGTGTATGTCTTTCTAATGTGCTTAGTGGAAGTTCCAGGGAGGGCTTTCATTGTCTCAGCCTGAGTTACATGTTCATCTCTGAGATTATCATCAAGAGGAAATAGACTTTGATTGGATGGGCCAGGTCCCAGGTCTCCTGAAGAGGAGGTTACCATTAGCCTCATCCAAACTACAACCTCTAAAGCAGGAGTAAATGTGGTTCTCCAGAGGAAAAAATGAGAATCTTTATTAGAAGAGAGTGTGTGTGTATGTGTGCATATATATGTATATGCCAGAGAACTAATGTAATAGACATCCACCATAGTACCTAAAAAAAAAAAAAAAAATTAAATGAGACTATTTTACTAAAAATTCTAAGGTTGTTATACTACCGTCTTTAAAACAGTTTTATCATAAAACCTTTGTAACAATTGCCAACTGTATGTATTGGTATAGTAAAAGGTGTATCCCAGATTATTTCTTAAAAGATACATCACATAAGAATTCTATGCAAATGCACTTGCTGTAAAGGGACATGATGACAGAATCAACCCCTAAATTGGGGTAATTTAAGATAGAATATTTACATTTGCTCCGGATCTACTTTAATTGTAATTGCTATAAAGGTACAATGTTTGTTATAAAAACTGTTTCCTATTCAGCAAGATGAAGATATAATAATACATTGCTGTTATGAATGATATAGGATTTAAGCACAAAAACTCACACATTGAGAATGTTCACCTAATAGTCATGATATAAATAACACTTCTGTGATAAAGATCATTAAAATTATAAGATCTGTCCTCTTTTTTTATTGTTATGTTAGCCACCATACAGTACATCATTAGTTTCTGATGTAGGGTTCTGTGATTCATTGTTTGCGAATAATACCCAGTGCTCCATGCAATAAGCACCGCCCTTAATACCCACCACCAGGCTCACGCACCCCTCCCCCATCCTCCCCTCTAAAACCCTGTTTTTTCCCCAGAGTCCATAGTCTCTCATAGTTCGTCTCCTCTTCTGATATGCCCTCCTTCATTTTTTCCTTCCTTCTCCTAATGTCTATCTTCTAAGACTCAGTGACAGAAAAATTAAATGTCATATATTTAGGAATGGAGGAAGATTAGCATTCAGTATATTCTTTTTTTTTGTTTTGTTTTCCCTTCTCTCTCAATCTCTCTCTTTTTTTTTTTTAATTTTACATCCCAAGACTTACTTATTTTATAACTAGAAGTTTGTATCTCTTAATCCCCTTCACCTATCTCACCTACTCAACCACCCTCTTCCCCTCTGGTAACCTCCTGTTTGTTCTTTGTATTCATAGTCTGTTTTGTCCGTTCATTTGTTTAGTTTTTTTAGATTTTACACGTAAGTGAAATCACATGGTATTTGTCTTTGTCTGACTTACTTCACTTAGCACAACACACTCTAGGTGCAACCATGTTGCTGCAGATTGCAAGATCTCTTCCTTTTTATAACTGAGTAATATTCCAAGGTATGTATATCACATCTTCTTTATCCATTCATCTATCAATGTAAAAAGGCTGTAGTGAACACAGGGATCCATATATCTTTTTGAATGAGTGGTTTTCACTTTCTTTGGAAAAATATCCGGAAGTGGAATTGCTAGGTCCTATGGTAGTTCTGTATTTTTTTAATTTTTTGAGAAACCTATACACTGTTTTCCACAGTGGCTACGCCAATTTACATTCCCACCAACAGTGTGCAACAGGGTTCTCTTTTCTCTATATCCTCACCAACACTTGTTATTTCTTATCATTTTAATACTAGTCATTGTGACTGGTATGAGGTGACACCTCACTGTGGTTTTGATTTGCCGTTTCCTGATGCTGAGGGATGTTGAGCATCTTTTTTTGTGTCTGTTGGCCGTCTGGATGTCTTTTTTGGAAGAGTATTTTGTTCAGGTATTCAGCCCATATTTTAATCAGATTGTCTTTTTGGTTATGAGTTATATAAGTTCTTTATATATTTTGGATATTAAACCTTTATTGGGTATGTCATTTGCAAATATCTTCTCCCATTTCGTAGTTTGCTCTTTGGTTTGTTGATTATTTCCTTTGTTGTCCAAAAGCCTTTTAGTTCAATGTAGTACCATTTTTTTTTTTTTTGTAGTCCCATTTTAAAATTTTTGCTTTTGTTGCCCTTACCTGCGGAGACAAAGCCAAAACATATCACCAAGGCATATGTCCAAAAGTTTACTGCCTATGCTTTTTTAGAAGTTTTATGGCTTTAGGTCTTACATTTAGCCCTTTAATCCATTTTGAAGTGGTCCCATTTCATTCTTTGACATGAAGCTATCCAGTTTTTTAACACCATTTATTGAAAGTACTGTCTTTTTCCCATAGTATATGCTTGCCGCCTTTGTCATTGATTAATTAATCATTTAAGCAATGAATTGATTTCTGAGCTCTCTATTTTGTCCCATTGATTTATGTGTCTCTTTTTATGCTAGTACAACACCATTTTGATTACTGTAGCTTTGTGGTGTAGTTTGAGATCAGGGCATGTGATACCTTCAGCTTTGTTCTTTCTCAAGATTGCTTTGGCTATTTTTTTTTTATTATTATTTTTTTATTTGACAGAGATCACAGGTAGGCAGAGAGGCAGGCAGAGAGAGAGAGGGAAGCAGGCTCCCCACCGAACAGAGAGCCTGATGTGGGGCTCGATCCCAGGACTCTGGGATCACAACCCCTATGAGCATGGTGTATCTTTCCATTTTTTGCATTGTCTTCAATTTCTTTCATCAGTGTCATAATTTTCATGGTATAGGTCTTTCACTTCCTTGGTTAAGTTTAATCCTAGGTATTTTATTCTTTTTGGTACAATTGTAAATGGGATTGTTTTCTAAATTTCTTTTTGTGATGGTTTATTATTGCTGTATAGAAACGCAGCAGATTTCTGTATATTAATTTTGTATCCTGCAAACTTAATGAATTCACTTGCTAGTTTTAGGTTTTGTTTTGTTTTTTGGGGTTTTTTTTTTTTAGTGGAATTGGTAATGTTTTTTGTTTTTGTTTTTGTTTTTGTTTTTTAGCATCATGTCATCTGCATATAGTGACAATTTTACTTCTTCCTTACCAATTTGGATGTCTTTTATTTTTTCTTTCCTGATTGCTGTAGCTATAACCTTCTTTTATTGCCGTTGAATAAAAGTAATGAGGGTAGACATCCTTCTCTTGTTTCTGTTCTTAGAAGCAAAGCTTTCAGCTTTTCACCTTAGAGTATGATGTGAGCTGTGGGTTTGTCATATATGCTCTTTAATATGTTGAAGTATATTCCCTTTATACCCACTCTGTTGAGAGTTTTTGTCATGAATGGGTGTTGAATTTTGTCAAATGCTTTTTCTGTATCTTTCAAGATGATTTTTATCCTTCATTTTGTTAATGTAATGTATCACATTGATTGATTTGAAATATTCTTTAAAATATAAACCTGTAAGGACTTTTTCAGACACATCTAAATCAAACCCCTTAGTTTTCATCTTATAACTGGCTTGTTTCGAATAAAGTCAGTAACTACAGGGTGGCAGGCAGGATGGAATAGTTGGAAGGAAGAGAGGGAAGGAGGGAGAATGTGCAGGGCGACTCAACTAGATGTATGTTCCTTTCTCAATGACCTTGTCATTCAGTTACTTGCTTTCTCGTGATTGTATTTCTTTTTCTGTATTTAAGAGCCTACGATTTCCAAATTTAAAATAGCCTTGTATGAAAACATTTAGTTTTCTGTAGTATGTTACATATATAGGTACTGAAAAATATCAGAAGAATGAGATCATTGATCAACATGTTTTCTGAGTTCAGTCTGGGATTCAGCCTTTATACAAATTTCAGCTCATGTACTGCCCAGGTCATTTTGGGGCATCGGTTGATCTTTATGCTCAGTAAAATTTGGGACAAATGAACCAAAGCAGATATTGAGGCTTTTCACATTCTTTCCATTGGCATTTTATATTCAAAGCATGTCTACATGACAACCTAACAAATTGTTGATTACAAACTATTTTCAGTAAAATGAAGTTGTGTGTGTTGTAACACCTTTATAATAGTAGCTAGGTATGATCAGACTGCTTGAATTTCTATAAAGTAGGGAGATTTCTAAATCAGGGGACATTGTTAAATTATCAGAAGATTTGGTATGCCAAAGATTTCTGACTCTGGACTTCCAAATAGTGCAGCTACTGCCTAGGGATAAGGGAAGAGTGTGGTAGGGTGCTGGCTAATAGCTCAACATCATGTGCTGTTAAGTATAGCCTGCCCCATCTGATAATAACTTCTACAGTGAACGTGGAGCATGGCAATAAGTTGTAGTGTCAGAGATGCCTTGCGTCATCTGTTCCACCTGAATAGTGTCCTGTTTTCCTATACAATTACATAATGTTATCACTTTAACAAAGGACATGTAAGTCAAAATGTTTCCTAAAGTGTAAAAATTCTTACACAGCCAAAGCTTCTGTTGCATTAAATTATCTTTTTTGCTGCCTCACCATCCTAAGCATCTTTTCCCACTCCATCTAACAACACTTTTATTTCAGACTTGCTAGGTATGCTGTGAATACTGAGGAAACGACAAAGTTCTCCTAATTTATAGTACAGTATAAATAACTACCAAGTCGATTCTCCTCCAAAGGGTTTGTACTGCCTAGGGAAGACTTTTAAAGGAGCTACCAGAGGGGACTTTGCAATTAAAATTCAGTGAGACATTTTTTAGTAGAGCACCTACAGTAAGAAGAAAATCAAGAGAGCCATCATCCCCCCAAACAAATTAATATAGTTCATTCATGTATTTTTGCTACAAATATTTGGCTGCATATAATATTGTAGGTATGTCAGATATTTTTTTTTTTTCTTTTTCTAAATTGGACTTTTATTGTTTGGAAACTATGAGCAGAATTTTTTCCTTTTTTTTCCACCAGGAAGTATCATATACTAAGAGGGATAATAGGATGGCACTCTATGGCAAGGTGAATGAATCTAGGACAAGAGTTTAATAATATGATAGCCCAGTTTTTAACCTAGTGTTCTTCATAGATTTATTTAGAAGAAATAGTAAAAAAGTACATGTTGAATATTTTTACAGATTTAAGGTTGAATCCACAATTTGGGACTGATAAATCATAAATCTTACTTCCTTGCATCTTTCTGTATGTTGCAGGGTAATCTCTCTTAAAAACCAACTTATTTATTATGTGCCTCTTCTACTTTTCAACCCTCAATATCTGCCTCTTGTTCTTAGGACAGACGTATTAGTGTGTTCTACAAGTGTCTTTATGATTTCATCTGGGTCCATCTCTCCAGCCTCATCAGAGATAGTTTCCTCTCTATTCTTATAGCCTGTTATGGTGCATACTTTTTAATTCAACTAATATAAAATGGTATCATTTTTATTAGACACCCCACCTTTACCTGCCTACATCCATCTCATTCTTCAGGGCTCACTTTGTCTTAATGCCTTCCTTCAAAAGGCTTCCCTGATTATGTAATAATTTACCCCCCAAGATCCCTTAGCACACTCTTTTCATGTATCAGAGCATCTAACACATTATTGCAGTTGCTTTATTACTCATTGTCAAGTGGGTAATATTTAATTCCATGCAAAGACTGTATTTACTTTGTTTAGTGCTTCGTACAATGCTGGCCCCATAGTAGATGCCCAATTATTATGTTTAATGGGTCAACGATGTTCAGTTTACTATATGCAATTGACCCTTGAACATATGGATTTTGAACTGTGCAGGTCCACTTAACACATGGATATTTAAAAAATAAATACAGTGCAATACTATAAACGTATTTGCTCTTCCTTGTGATTTTCTAAATAACATTTTGTTTTCTTTATCTTATTATAAGAATACAGTGTTTCATACATAGCATACAAAATTTGTGTTAATCAACTGCTTATGGTATTAGTAAGGCTTCTGGTCAACAGTAGTCTTCTAGTAGTTAACTTTTTTGGCAGTCAGATTTATACATGGATTTTCAACTGTGTAGGTGGTAGGGTGGTAAAGTGTTCCTAGCCTCTTGCATTAGGGTCAGCTGTATTTCTGGAGTGAACATCTGTGTATAAGGCACTGTTCTGTGCAACATAAAGATGACTAAGACATGGGGTGCCTAAGTGGCTCAATGGGTTAAGGGTCTGCCTTCGGCTTAGGTCATGATCTCAGGGTCCTGGGTTGAGCCCGCCCCCAATGGCACTGGCATCAGCACTGGGTTAAAAGCCTCTGCCTTTGGCTCACGTCATGATGTAGCCCTGCATTGGGCTCTCTGCTCAGCGGAGAGCCTGCTTCCCCCTCTCTCTCTGCCTGCTTGTGATCTCTGTCTAATAAGTAAATAAAATCTCTTAAAAAAAAAAAAAAGATGACTAAGACACATTCTTTCTCTTCATGTAGCATTCTGTTTAGTATCTGTGGGCATTTGAGCATAAGTCATGACACAAATCCTGATATAAGGGAATATCACTGGGACCAAAGTGAGTCATTCATAAACAAATGGTTACGGGGATTTAGTCTCAGAGATCAGAGGTCAAGGAATCTCTTGGAGATTAGAGTTCATTGTGGAACATTTCGGTTAGTGTTTTGGAAGGCAGCTCTTTGAATAGCTAGCTTTTAATTAGCTTTTTTGATAAATGAATAGAACATGGCTTTGTTTCCTTTAGGCTTGTGCTTCAGTTTAAAAAAGTAAAAATGATTATCATATTCATCTGTTTCAAACCGAGGTCAATAAAATATTTGATGTATACTTAAGTATTACTATAATTATAGTTTTTATTT
The DNA here is from genome assembly GCF_030435805.1 of Mustela lutreola. Classification (NCBI taxonomy): domain Eukaryota; kingdom Metazoa; phylum Chordata; class Mammalia; order Carnivora; family Mustelidae; genus Mustela; species Mustela lutreola. The sequence goes on from NC_081295.1 coordinate 111,580,034, forward strand.
TGTTAGGCAGGTTGCAATCCAGATTTTGTGTGCGCAGGCCTGTGATTATAATAATCCATTTCTAATTGCTTCTGTGAAATCTATGAATCCTTTTCTTATACACTGTTGTATCCTCCTAGGTGTTGATAAACTAGATCCATTAGCAATCACTAATGTTCTCTTAAGGTTATTTGACTTTGACTTAGAAGTGTTACATTCCCATTCATTTCATGAATATTCCTCTAATGCTTTTTCTAAACTTGGGACATAATATGGATCTCATTTCCACAGAAAATTATAGATATTATCAGTAATTGCTCTATTACCAAAAGGAAAAAAAATATATTTAGATTGTAGAGTCTCAAGGTATTTCAAAAGATCTTTTGAAGCAGTGATTCAATATTGGTAATATATATAGTTTGCATACAAATAATAGTTATTATGCTTTCATGTATAACATTTAAGTTACAGGATACTGAAGCTCTCATTTCCTGTTGGGAGTTTTCCATGTAAATGTGATACTGTTCTTTTATCTGAAGAGCTACAAATTTCCATTTGTTGTATTAAGCATACAGAAGAATGATAATGTTTTGATATGATTTTTAAAAAAATTACTATTTCAAAGGTCTTAAAGAAGGCTCTGCTTCTTTCACATTGCATTCTCTTGTTCTGTTCTGTGTTAATACCCTATATAATTGTCTCCCTAAATTGAAGTTTACTCTGCAGATGGGCTCTGCTCTTCCTTTTTAGTGGCCCATAGACTTCTCCCTTATCCTATTACCTGCCATTTCTGTTGGGGTTTTGTAAGTCAGTTGTGAGGAACCAGCTTGCAGGCCAAGAAAATGTTTATGATGTCAAATTTGTCTTTCTAAGGTGCTCTGTGAGATTGCTCATATAGAAAGGTACATAAGAAGAATTAGTTTTCTTATGTATTTCATTATCGTTACTTCTTAAGTGACCATATTATAATTTTTATCTTTCTTATATTTCATATTATTCTTATATTTCTTATAGTTTATAATGTGTCCTTCTGATATACTCAATAAGCTGCTTTGGTGAACAATCATACTATACATATGGAAATACTAATACTGGGGCAAGATAGCTTTAAAACAACAGACATCTTATTTACTTAATTAAAAAGTGATTTAGTGAGGCGTGAACTCAAACAAGAAGTTAGGCATATGTCTAGATTGGTGTTATGTCAATGGGTATTTCTTTAATCATATATTATGAATAAGAATGGAAGCATTAAAAAATAATTTAACGGGAATGCAAAGTGCTTGATTTTAGTCCCTGCTTTGTCCCTCATTAAATGTGGGACCCAAGCTCTCCCTCCATCTCTAAAATGAGATCAATGCTTTGGCTTCCAGCATTTCCAAAATTCATCTAAGTTTAAAATAGATTTCATTTTTGGAATCAACATGGACCTTTCTATATTCTCTCAGTTATTCGGCAGATACTTTCTAAGTACTGTCTTTATGCTAGACACCTTGCTAGGCACAAGGAGGGAGCAGTCCCTGTGCTATGGGGCTCAGGGTCTAGGAGGAGACAAACATTACATAATCACAGAAATAAATAGCCAAGTAGAAATTGTGATAAATGCTGCAAAGACATCAGGGAGGGTGTCCCAGAAGGTGGTAAGAGAGTGAACCTAAATTGGATTGAGTTGGGACTTGTTTCTCTAAGAGAGCAAGAGCTTGAAGTTGAAGCCTGAAGAAGGAGGATGCCGTAGCCTGAAGAATGTAGCCAGTATTCCAGGTGGAAGAAAGAGTTCATAGAAAAGCCCTGAGGTGTGCAGTTTCTCACGGGTCTAGCACATGGTCTGAGATGAAGCTGGAGAGAGGGCAGCACATATATCATGGGAAGCCTGAGGCAAGATTAGAGCTTTCATCTTAAATACAATAAAAATCTGAGAGTGACAGAAATTGGAAGGGGGGGTAAGGTGTGGAAGAAAGATGTGTACAATGTACTGAAGACAAGATTTGGGATGGGTGAGAGGTTTGGCTTTTCCCCCTTTGTTTTATAAAGATTTGCCTTTTTTGAAAAGGCTGGGGCGCTATGGAATGGAATATGGAATATGGCTAATATGGAATTTAGGAATCTTGAAATGTTACTTAAAAGGCTTCATGTACCTCCCCAGCTTGAAGATTACTGACATAAAAGACAATGCCTGCTCTCAGAGAGTTTGTAATCCAGTTGGATAGAAAAGACATGAATGTATGAAAAGTTAATTAATCATGAAAGATTTAAATAACAATGCAAGATAATAATAGAGGAACTATTATAAGCAAGTTATGTACAATTCCTTAATCAATTGAGTAGACAGTGACTTGTCAGAAGCCCATGATATTCAGGGAATTCTTTTGGGATCTTGAAAAACTGACAGAATATGAATGATTTGAAAGGAGGATTTATGACATCTCAGGACTAACAGTATTGGAGATTATAGAAAGGAAAAAGTGGAAGATATTTTAAGGTGATTGGGATTTGGTGGAATAATGAGAAGTCAGGCAATCTGACTGCGAGGAATATGGAATGCCAGCCTTCAGAATCTGTACTTTAGTACATAGGTCATAGGATCACTATAGGCTGTGGAGTGGGGGATGCTGGAATCAAAAGGACATATCAAAAGTATCTAAAAAGAGCCTTAACAAAGAGGTTGGAAAGAAGAAATGGTCATTTAGAAATTTAGAAGCCTTGAGTCAGAATCCTGGCCAGAGTCAATAAAGGGCTGGAGTTATAGAGTGAAGAATATGAAAATAGGAAGGAAGAAGTATTTTTGAGAGTTCAAATGAAAGTTAAAAGAAAAGACAAGACAGGATTGGGTCATTGTTTGTATATGGAACTCTAGAAAAAATTGAGGAGTCCTACAAAGCAAAAATTTACATGTTATAAATTTGAGGGATAGTTTCTATGATCATTTAATCAACTGAGATGTTTGATGAACTGTAATTCATTAAGTTAATAACAACATTTTCTAATAAGATATATAGCTTAAACACAACTGGAAATATTGTCTATTCCTAGCCTACGTTTCACTTCCTTGTTATAATGGTAGATGAGAGTATCTGTATTTCCACTGTTGACAAATCCCGATATTTTGACCTGCTATTTAAAGGAGGCTGGTGTTTACCTTATTGGCCATTATTTACTCACCCCCTCACTAACTTAATATTTCTCATAAACTGGGAAATACAATACTCATTACTTACTGGCCATACTTCCATAATGTGATTTCCCATGTGGCTGTCTTCCAATGAGGTGCAATTTGGGCCGTGATGACCATATGTAATTGTTTCTGTAACTTTTCTCTGCCCAGAAAGTAAAAACGTAACACTAGTCAGAAGTGACACTCTCACATATATTCCCTCTTTGTCTTTATTCAGTAAGAGCCTTTCAAAAATCATAGTTTTCCAAACAAAGACTTATGATTTAATATAATGTCTACAAGCAAAATATCTTATTTATTATTAGAAAATTTTTCAAAGTGGTTTTTAAAATAAATATTTTAATACAATTATTCCAAATTAAGAAAATTTTAAAAAGAAAATCAGAACTAAAATTAACCATACTCATGCCATCTAGACATAACTACTGTTAATGTTAGCATATATTCGCTCCAGCTTTTTTTCCTGCAATATACCTAAAATATTACTTCTGTTAAAGAAGTAAGATTCATATTTTATGTACTGAAGATGTGATCATTCTATATATACTGTTGTGTGACCTGCTTTTCTGAAATCATATTTAGCTTGAATGTCTTTTCAATGACTAACTGTAATCAGCATCATCCTTATAAACTCTATGAAATTTTATTTCAGTAACTTTCTACTTTCGTATGTTTAGATGGTTCTCAGTATTTTCTACTATAAACTGAGTTATAAAAATTTGCAGTCATACATGTAGAGATACAGAAATATTTTATTACAGCACTGTTTAAACATATATACATAAATACACATAGGTGTGTGTGTATTCACACACTTGTCTGATTATTTTTTAGAGTGACATTATTTCTAAAAGTGACATTTTGGGGGTCAGAGTTTTACAACTTTAAGACTTCTCATACATAATTTCAGACTGTCTTATATCCCAAAGAGAGTATGTAAATAGCCATTTCCACAACAATAAATCAATGACCAGTTTACTAGCAAGAACATATATCTTAGTTTGCATTTAGGAGGCATGACCTGTAGGTGCACATCATATTCTTGTTACTGCTCATTTGTGTTTTTCTTATTTGAACTGCCTGTTCATATTCTTTGCCCATTTTCCATGAGTGTTCAAATCAATTTCTTAAATATTCTTTATGATAATCAACCAACACAACCAGTTTTTTTAAATATTTTATTTATTTATTTGAGAGAGAGTAAGCAAGAGAGAGAGCATGAGCAGAGGCAGAGGGAGAGATAGAGAGAGAAGCAGATCCCCCACAGAGCAGGGAAGCAGATGTGGGGCTCCATCTCAGGACCCTGAGATCATGACCTGAGCCAAAGGCAGATACTTAACTGACTGAGCCACCCTGGCACCCCCAATGCAGCCAGTTTTAAAAGATTATTAAAATAATTAGATTTGTATGTCGGTCCTTACATTACAAAATAATTTTCTGTGCCACTGCAAAAAATTAAGATACTAAACAGCTGGTATTGTTTAACATTAATAATTTAATGCTAATCTTATTAATCTTATTAATTTAGTGCTAATTTTACTAAACTCTTTATTTACCGTCTTAATTAAAATTAATAAAAGTAGTGACATTTACCAACATTATCTTATATAAGTTATTTTTATTCTTTCATGAGGACTGTCTTCATAAAAACACCTAAATGTATCAAAAGAGATATATCTTATATAAGTTATAAAATTAAGTAGTAGCCCTACACCACCACTAAAGGTGAACCCTATTTTCTCCAATATAGGAGCAGGTGGCATTATGCAGAAATTTTCAAAGTTAGTTAGTGTGAATTGTCATAAAAATTGAAATTTCCACTCACACATTTGATAGGCAAAAGGGACTGAGTTTTTTACTCTTCTCATATTGGTCCTTCTTCTCAAGTGTTGTGTTTACTGCTTGCCAAAACAATGCCTTTCAGTTTGACACAAAATCTTAGTTAATTAAAGAGTAAGAGAATTTAGTCTTCACTTAACTGGAGTTATAGGTGGAAATTAAGGGATACAAGAGCAAATTGAGGTTGACCATTGAGGATCAGATTATGATGGTGTTCATGGATCGATCAGGTGAGAGCAGAGCAGAGCAGACAAGGGAGGGTCAGAAGAAAATACTGCAAAGCATGTGTAACCACATTTCCCAAGTGTTTACAGGAGCTCAGTGGCAAAAGTGGCTTATTAATGCAGCTTAATAATCTTTTATGTATTAATAAGAGATGTGGTAATAGCATGAAATGATTTATTCCATAATTAACAGTTTGATTTATTTATGAACATAAATTTTCTATATGACTATAGAAGTGGTATACATGAGTCTCTATGCATTTGATCATGCATATTTGAATGTCAAATATGATCAATTATTTTTGTCTCATTATTTATTCAATTGATGCTTATTTATCAGATGTCAGACACATTTTGAGTATTGGTTACATGACAAAGAACAAAGCTCCCACCCTCCCCTTACATTTTAATTGAGAAATCGATAACACTTATAAAATACATTGAGGGTAATGATATTTCTCTCTGAAGAAAAATAAACCAGAGTGAGGAGATAGAAAGAAAAGGAGGCTTTTATTATTATATGGATGGTCAGTGTTGATTGCTTTTGAGAGAATGATGTTTGAGCACTGTCCTGGGAGAATTTTACAGGTATCTGAAGTAAAGACCATTTAAGGCTGAGAGAACAGCAAATAAGGAGTCCCCAAGACAGGCATATGCTTGGTTCTTAGCACCTTCAAGGATTATTAGGAAACTGTACTTATTAGGAAAGTTACTTCCTCATTTTCTTACTGAATTAATGTTTCTAGAATTGTATTCTGTAATTATAACTGTAAATAAATTATTAGTTAACATCAAATACATTTATTGGGCCAAATGGATATAAAATAGGTAACATAACATTTATGTTCATTAAGGAACTTGCTTTCAGACACACTGATTTTCCAATTTTATTTATTTATTTATTTTTTAAAGATTTTATTTATTTATTTGACAGAGAGAAATCACAAGTAGATGGAGAGGCAGGCAGAGAGAGAGAGAGAGGGAAGCAGGCTCCCCGCTGAGCAGAGAGCCCGATGCGGGACTCGATCTCAGGACCCCGAGATCATGACCTGAGCCGAAGGCAGCGGCTTAACCCACTGAGCAACCCAGGCGCCCCTCCAATTTTATTTTTAATGTGAGAAATGACTCACAGATAAAGGACTGTCCTCAATGAACCTTTATCTGTGGCTCATTGAGGTAGATGTCAGAGGTAAGATGGGATAAATAAGAATATGTAGGACAGTGGGACAAACATAATTTGTTAGAGTATAATTTTAGAAGAAATGTTTTAGTGGTGTGCCTAATGACCTATAATCTCTAAATGAATTAACATCGTCCAGTTTATCCAACTATTGAAACTAAGATCTGATTTTAGCTCAGCATCTTGATATCCATGATTTAACTTATAACAAGAAGAAGAAAAAGTATCATCTTAGAGCAGTAACTCTTCCAAAAATTATATCCACATTTGGTTCTGGGATTTTTACCAATAACTAATGAGCCTGAGATTATAAGCATATACAGTGGGTACCTAATGAAACCAGTTACGTATGATATCTTTATTCTAGACTCTGCTGTTTGCTGCTCCAGACTGACACCAAATAAGTAACTACTCCTGAGATCTAAATGAAGAGCAGTGGTCATGGAGCATGGGGCTTGGCAATAGCACTTCAGATTAATCCAAGATTTTTGAATACAATTTCCATATTTCTTTGTATTTACATGTATGTGTTGGATATATAGCTATATAGAAACTGTATTGAATTTATAGATAAATATAAATAAGAAGTACTGTTGTGAAACTCTATCCATGACCATCAACTAACTGTGAATTTCAAAATATTTCAAATGATTTCTACAAAAGTGTATGCAAATAGTAACACTTCAATGTTATTTTCTGTATAATTTATGATTTAAATAAAGGCATTTTTTTCTTGAAATCCCTCCATTCAATAAAGTCTTAAGGAAATAATAAGGTTATTAGTTAATCAAGATGTCATCCTATCTGTTCTTCATTGTGTGTGCCACCCATCAAGAGAACCGTGCTAAGAATCCAAGAGCAAATCATAACTTTTACATTCTCAGGCATTCAACTTGGGCTAAAGAATTTGAGAATTGAAATCTTGGCAAAGGTTGTTTTACAGGTAAGTACAATCACTTGAGAATTTCACATATGATGTTCAGTTTATCCTTAGCAAAGAACTTTTGCCCTTACAAAACAGAACATTTTATGCTTCTTTTCACAGGTAAAAATAATCCATCTGAGTGGCTCCAATGTGATTGCCGACTTCAGTTCTCACTCCCAAACTTTTTTTAAAGGAACATTGTTACATTAGAAAAATCATTTTAAAGACACTTGACTTATTTTGATACTTAGATTAAGTCAGGCAGGATATTTCTTTACAGCCACAATAAAATCTGTAATGAATTTGAGATGTTTGTATATTCTATTTAATTCAATGCAATAACTATAGTAGGTGCTGCCTGGGAGATAAATATGTTTATGCAGTTCTTACTGTCAGAGGTTTTAAGGTATACTATATTATTCTGTGATGTTGGATGCGGAATGGTAGAGTCAAGAAAAAAAAAGGAATTTAAAAAATTGTACTGGAAATGAATCTGAGAAAGTACCAAGTTTTAAATCTAACAGAGCAGATAGCATTTATGATGAGTCTTAAATAAAGGAAAGTTTGGACAGACTCCACTCCAAAACTGCTAGAACTTATACAGGAATTCAGTAAAGTGTCAGGATATAAAATCAATGCACAGAAATCAGTTGCATTTCTCTACACCAACAGCAAGACAGAAGAAAGAGATATTAAGGAGTCAATCCCATTTACAATTGCATCCAAAACCATAAGATACCTAGGAATAAACCTAACCAAAGAGGCACAGAATCTATACTCAGAAAACTATAAAGTACTCATGAAAGAAATTGAGGAAGACACAAAGAAATGGAAAAATGTTCCATGCTCATGGATTGGAAGAATAAATATTGTGAAAATGTCTATGCTACCTAAAGCAATCTACACATTTAATGCAATTCCTATCAAAGTACCATCCATCTTTTTCAAAGAAATGGAACAAATAATGCTAAAATTTATATGGAACCAGAAAAGACCTCGAATAGCCAAAGGGATATTGAAAAAGAAAGCCAACGTTGGTGGCATCACAATTCCGGACTTCAGGCTCTATTACAAAGCTGTCATCATCAAGACAGCATGGTACTGGCACAAAAACAGACACATAGATCAATGGAACAGAATAGAGAGCCCAGAAATAGACCCTCAAATCTATGGTCAACTAATCTTCGACAAAGCAGGAAAGAATGTCCAATGGAAAAAAGACAGCCTTTTCAATAAATGGTGCTGGGAAAATTGGACAACCACATGCAGAAAAATGAAATTGGACCATTCCCTTACACCACACACAAAAATAGACTCAAAATGGATGAAGGATCTCAATGTACGAAAGGAATCCATCAAAATCCTTGAGGAGAACACGGGCAGCAACCTCTTCGACCTCTGCCGCAGCAACATCTTCCTAGGAACTACGCAAAAGGCAAGGGAAGCAAGGGAAAAAATGAACTACTGGGATTTCATCAAGATCAAAAGCTTTTGCACAGCAAAGGAAACAGTTAACAAAATCAAAAGACAACTGACAGAATGGGAGAAGATATTTGCAAACGACATATCAGATAAAGGACTAGTGTCCAGAATCTATAAAGAACTTAGCAAACTCAACACCCAAACAACAAATAATCCAATCAAGAAATGGGCAGAGGACATGAACAGACATTTCTGCAAAGAAGACATCCAGATGGCGAACAGACACATGAAAAAGTGCTCCATATCACTCGGCATCAGGGAAATACAAATCAAAACCACAATGAGATATCACCTCACACCAGTCAGAATGGCTAAAATCAACAAGTCAGGAAATGACAGATGCTGGCGAGGATGCGGAGAAAGGGGAACCCTCCTACACTGTTGGTGGGAATGCAAGCTGGTGCAGCCACTCTGGAAAACAGCATGGAGGTTCCTCAAAATGTTGAAAATAGAACTGCCCTATGACCCAGCAATTGCACTATTGGGTATTTACCCTAAAGATACAAATGTAGTGATCCAAAGGGGCACATGCACCCGAATGTTTATAGCAGCAATATCCACAATAGCCAAACTATGGAAAGAACCTAGATGTCCATCAACAGATGAATGGATCAAGAAGATGTGGTATATATACACAATGGAATACTATGCAGCCATCAAAAGAAATGAAATCTTGCCATTTGCAACAACATGGATGGAACTAGAGCGTATCATGCTTAGCGAAATAAGTCAAGCAGAGAAAGACAACTATCATATGATCTCCCTGATATGAGGAAGTGGTGATACAACATGGAGGCTTAAGTGGGTAGAAGAAGAATAAATGAAACCAGATGGGATTGGGAGGGAGACAAACCATAAGTGACTCTTAATCTCACAAAACAAACTGAGGGTTGCCGGGGGGAGGGGGTTTGGGAGAAGGGGGTGGGATTATGGACATTGGGGAGGGTATGTGATTTGGTGAGTGCTGTGAAGTGTGTAAACCTGGTGATTCACAGACCTGTACCCCTGGGGATAAAAATATATGTTTATAAAAAATAAAAAATTAAAAAAAAAAAACTTTAGTTTGAGAAGATTTATCTACCAATGCTGATTGGAAATGAATTTTATCAGGAAAATTGTAACTATAGCCTAGGCAAGAATTAATTGGGCAATATTGGAATAAAAATCATTACAAATAATGCTTTTTATAAATAATAAGAGGCATTATGAAGATAGATTATTTGTGATCTGGCAACTTATCGAACACCTGCCTGAATGGAAAGGAAGGAGGACAGGTGATCTCAAGCTGGTGGTTAAGAGATTGGTGACACCACAGTGAAAAATACAGGAGGCAGGACAAGTTAATGGTCTCAGGGAAAGACAATACATTTATGAAAATGGTGAAACACTATGCAGTTGCCAACTTAAGAGCTCTAGGAAGTTGTACTACAGGCTGCCAGAAAGCTATGTCTGGAACAGAGAAAGAGAAAAGGGAAGAGCTAATGAGGAAAGAGGCATAGAAGTGATCATAGAAAGAGAAGAGTCAGGAATATGAGGAATAAGGATGAAGAAGCTTAAAGCTAACAGATTATTTAGAAATGTGGAGGAACTGAAGAACAGAGACCATGAAGATATGGGTGATGTTCCTCAGCAGAAATGCCTGGGAAGATGTCCCTGATGGAAATGTCTCTATCTGTGCTGTCCAGTATGAGGGCCAGCATGACTATTGAGAAGCTGAATCTTGCTTAACTTTAATTAATTTAAATTTATATAGCCATATGTGACTAATGACTATTGAATTGATAAGTCTCTACCATTGTAGATACTTAAAACACTTGTCTTACCACAGTCACTTTTCCACTCAACCACCAAATGACATCCCTGAAATATAAATTGGATCATGTCCTTCCCCTGCTTAAAATTCTCCAGTGGTTCTTCAGTGTCTGGGAATAACATCCAAACTACTGAATCATGGCTAAAGGAGGTGTCTCCAACTTCTCTCTCCCCCACCAAAGCTCTAGCTACAATGGCCAAGTTCTCCAAATTCACTGATCCTTTTCCAGGTCAATGCCTTCGTCCTTGTTTGTCCAAGGCTTCCTGCTATTTCCTTCTGCTCCTTGTGTACCCACTTCCATTTGGTCATTCATGTCTCTGTCATTCCTCAGAGAGGTCTTCCTTGAATCCCTCATCTCTAAATTAGTCAGATTGCCTCTCTTATTCTCCAGCTCAGCACTCAACTTATTTCCTTATGCCACTGATGATAATTTGTACTCATGCATTTGTTCCCTCAGCCTTCCTGCTGGATCGTAAAGTTCCTAAGGGCAGAGATCATGTGTGTCTTACAGTTCTCATCCCTATCAGAGGGTCTGGCATATGGTATGTGTGCAATAATTATTGGTTGAGTGTCGACCAAATACCAAAAAAAGACTGCCTGATGATGAAAGAATATGTGACTAATAAACAGAAGTTTCCATAAATAATTTTCTGTTATTGCTAAAGGAGCGCATTTCAGTAAATGAATACTCGGATAAACTTACACAGATGGTAAAATAGATATCTAGAAAATGCCATTTAAACAGAAGAAACTTGGGACGCCTGGGTGGCTCAGTTGGTTAAGCGGCTGCCTTCGGCTCAGGTCATGATCCCAGGGTCCTGGAATCGAGTCCCACATTGGGCTCCTTGCTCGACAGGGAGCCTGCTTCTCCCTCTACCTCTGGCCTGCCACTCTGTCTGCCTGTGCTTGCGCTCTGTATCTCTCTCTCTCTAACAAATTTTAAAAATAAATAAATAAATAAAAGTAAACAGAAGAAACTAAAATAATATCAGTTGAAAGACACAATTTGGATAGTACTAATGGAGAAGGAATTTGCATAACTTTTATACTTTACAAAGCCTCAAGTCTAGAATTCTCAGCTTCTCTGGTTCTACACAGTTTCTTCCAACCCTAGAGGAAAATTGTGTTTCTTAGCTACACCTCTAATGCCTGCTTCTGATTTATTCTTTGAACTTCTATGACCCTTGAAAGCACTGAAAATTTTTTGCTCAGGGTATTTTCTGGAATTGTTAATAATAATGGAAGGTAGACACTACTGTTATTACTATGAAGAAAACAAAATAAAATAAAACCTGTGGTTCTCAGATTGGCAGTTTATTAGAGAAAGAGAAAGGATCTACTATGGCTTGGAAATGTATGGGAAATAAGGACCAGTTTATAATCCAGAGAAACAGTTGTTTACTTTCATTGTACGAGTGAAATAAAGCAGCTGGCCTGTTGAGTTTCTTCCATTACTTAAGTAACCAGGGAATAATACTTTCAATAAAATTTTATTTCACTAGGAATGAAATTGATAGTGCAACATTTTTAAGTTTTTAAAATAAAAGATCTTTGTCTAAGATATATCTTTTAAAAGGTAAACATAAAAAGAATTACATATGCAAAAATCAGTTTTTTCCCCTTACCATTGAAATAAATTTTTTTCCTCACCATTGAAAATGAAAACATAAAATAATAATAATGATAAAAAAATAAGTAAATAAAATGAGGGTTCCTGTCTACTAATAATGAAAAAAAGAAACCCTGTCTCCAGGACAGCCAGCTGATTTTTTTTTTTTTCAGTGTTATGCTTCCTGTTCCACTGCTATCATTGTTTTAAAAATAAAATGAAAGAAAAGAAAAAGGAAAAAAAGAGGAAGAAAGAAAGAATATAGTATAACCCAATAGTTTGTATGAAGTGGGCAAGTTTTTACCCCCAGAGTACGAGTTGAATAAATGCTTAATTTATTTTCAAGTCTAACTGAAACATTAAATTCCATGTACTTAATTTTTTATACCAATATATAGTCTTTATAAATATTAAGGGTCTAGGAAATAAAGTTGGATTCTAAGAATATATTCTAACTTTAACTTTATTCAAATTCTTATAGATTACCCTTATAGAGTCAGCAGGAAAAACATTATTTCCCATACATACCCAAATGGGTGACTACAGGAGTCAGTAGGAAAAACATAATTTCTTAAATGGGCATAGATAACTTAAGTATAGATAACATATGTGATTTCTTTTTAAATGATATTTTAATAATATAAAAGTTAAAGCTTCAATTATAAAAAAAATAAACTACAGTTGTCCCCAAATTGTAAGTTTAATCTTATGAATAATATTATGAAATAGCTTTTCTTTTGAAATATTTTTCTAATTCCTTCATCTTCTTATCAAATTAAATATAGTCACCCCATAACCCCTACTTATTAGCAGGCTGTGTCTATTAAATTAGGTAATCATAAAATTCCCCACATGGAAATGCACTTTCTGGTTAATGTCCTACATTAAAGAATGAAAGGAAAATGGGCCTTTGTTTTAGCAATCTGAATGATAACTTGGGACATAAAAATGGGACATATTGTTTGAGCTATGAAAGGTTTTTCTGATATAATTGCTGAACTTTCAAAATGCCTATTCTGGGAAAGGATTCTTTCTTATGTGAGTTGCAAAGTTTATGTCATTAATTTGTTGCTCAAGTATGCTTTCTTAGGTAGAGAATTTGAGAAAATAAAAAACAGATGACTCTCAAGTGGTGAAAATTACAGCATGAATCCTCAGAAGACTATGTGTCCCTTTATTTGCCTCCCTTGCCCAAAGGGACATGTTAGAAAGTAGATAATTACCTTGTGAACTCATGTTGTATACACAGATGGTTTGGTTAGTATGGAAGAAAAAATGCATTAATGGCCTGTGAAATGCAGATGAAGTAATTATTTAGATAGCTCCGTCAAAACACTAACTCATTCTGATCTCAGAAATTTAAATGAGTCTAAGGAACATGTGGTGTGCCCCAGTAATTTTGACATAAACATTTCACTTCAAATCATAAGAGTTAAGATACAAGCTTAATTTGTTACTTGAAATAACTATTAATCTACTTGCTGTGTGAATTAACATATTTTTATGTCAGTTTTCAGTGTGTATAATCAGACAAAATTCCATTTATCATTTGGTAATCCCTAACCAACTGCATGCTTTAGGTTATCGAAAGCATTACTTTTGGAGGAAAAAAGAAAACTCACTGTTGTCAAAATCATGAAATCATAGATAGAAGGAGTTAGTGGAAAGATAATTGCTGTGGTATTATATATACATATATATTTTAAACACGGGAAACAAAAATTCTAGAAGGCATTCTCTTGTGCTACAGACCCTATTTATTAGCATAATCCTTCCCAGATGTTACTCTACTTTGACATCCCCTTTTTCCGTAGTTCAGAAAATATTCCATTGGCTTCACAAGCTACTGAATCTGAAAAGTTTGATTTTTTTTTTCCTAAGTTCAATGTTGTGTGGACTAAACTTTCAGAAGTTTCAAATCATTTGAAACTATTCATACTGACTCGAAATGTCTTTTACACTTGCATTTGTCTTTGTTTTAATTTTGCAAGTCTTCTGGAATGGGTGTGTACTGTCTAGGATTTTGCAAAATTTTTGCAGTGCTAAAGAAGACATCATTCTGAGTTTGAGGTTCTAGAAAGCATCAAGCGTATAGAATTGAACAAACTGGTCTGTGCAATACTCTGTAGCTGCGTAATACATTCTGCGGGAGGGGAGGGGAGGTGTACATGATGTATGTTCTTGCTTAAGAAGAATAAGTTGACTATCCCACACATGAAAATATTTCATATCTTAAATATGAGTATATAGATATAAATCCTTGCTGTCTTGAAATTTTATATTGGTGAAGGATTAACACATTGCACGGCATGACAATTATTCAGATTAATTCTTCAAGTGTTTCCTCAGGATTAAAGTCACCAAGAAATTTGTTAAAATTAAAAAAGAATATATGTATATTTATACACACAGACACACACATACATATATATTTATATCAAGACCCACAGCTGATCAATGAAATCTAAATGCCTAGGGGTGGGGACCTGGGAATTTAAGTGATCATCTGTTGGATGATCATCAATTTGTATATCCTTGAAGAAACAGTTTATGTTATTAGCAAATCAGATCTGTACTAGTAGATAGAAAAAAAACATATAAAGAGTCAAAGTAATAATTTTTACAAACAAAATACATGATTATTTGTTATTAAAAGAAGTTACAGAGCTGCGGGCAAGAGGCAAAACAACAATGTTATAGCTTTGTGTGGGCAACAATTTCATATGGAGAAGATAAAGTTATAATATAAGGACCAGAGTCAAAGACAAGATTAGTACAGCCTTTTTGTGAAGTTAAGAGATTGCTGGAACTAGAAGCTTCCTTTAAGAGGAACATATACACTTAATGATGAACAAGAGAAGGATAGGGATTCAAGTACAAGTAATCCTTGAAAGCTATACTTCTCTTAGAACTTTCTGACCTGACACCTAATAATGACTTAGTTTTGAAAAAAAAAAGTATAAAAGAATTGGAGAATTTATAATAGTTTCTGAATGTCCTCTATGTCCTGATACATACTATATAGAGGGAAGACCGGATAAAAAAATCCAGACTACCTTGGGATCCCGGTCAGAGATTGCCATGAAAGGATGCAGTAGTTTCTTTCGTGCTCATCCTATAATTGCTCTCAGATAGTTAAAAAGAGAGAGACAGAGACAGAGATACAAATAATTTACCCATATTTTCCAAAAATGACAATTTTAAAGTTATATAGCAAGCAGAAAATGCTGAGAAGTTTTTTGCTTTAGTCAAGAGTCTGTTTTCTCTCTTTAATTGGCTACAATTTATCCAAACTATTACCTTCCTGCCTTAATTAATCACACTTGCAAAGGTAAAATCTCATAGGTGTGTGAGTTTCACGGACACAAATCTGTTCCTTTGAAAACAAACACAAAATAAGGTAAGGAGAGAATCATTTGAGAGGAATGAGAAAGAGATGGGGATTTGAACATCTGATGTTTTACCGAGAATTTTTTTTTTAAGTCTGTTTCTCATAGACTTTTTTTTTTTTTAAAGAGAAGTAACATTCTAAATTGTCACCTGATACAATGTAATTATCAAAGATAAAAATCGCTGTCCAAATTCTGTTGCCACCTCAACTCTGGCTGAGGAAACATGGTTTCTAACACTTACTTTGTGGAATCAGAACTATGGCTTTTTTTTTTTTAAGATTTTATTTATTTATTTGACAGGTAGAGATAACAAGTAGGCAGAGAGGCAGGCAGAGAGAGAGGTGGAAGCAGGTTCTCCGCTGAGCAGAGAGCCCGATATGGGGCTCCATTCCAGGATCCTGGGATCATGACCTGAGCCGAAGGCAGATGCTTTAACCCACTGATGCTTTAACCCAGGCGCCCCAGAACTATGGCTTTAAACAAACAAAGCAGAAAAACTAATTCTCTTATCTGAAAACCCCTGGCCATGCCCAGCAGCCACTCCAGGTAGCTCTTCTACGTTACAAGATCAACCTTAGGCTTTTTTTTTCCCCTCGCTTTTTTGAAGTGTGTGACTTTGATCTCAGCGCTGCTTTACCCTTGCTAGGACACACTTAGCCATAAGCCAACCGACGAATCTAAATTTGTGTGGGTGGCTAGTGGGACAATGGTTAGATATTGGAAGGAGGATTGCAGAAAAAAAAGAGATGCAGATAAGTTTATTAAGGAACATCAACACTTCCGGTTGATATATCTACTACAAGAAATGTAAAGGAACACGTTATAGCAAAACTTCAGAGTACTTGCTTTGAGACAAAAGTCATTTCTGGCACTATTTTAAAAGTAGTGGAAATAGAACATGACTCCCCACCTATTAGATGTGGAGTGCACATAGTGATTTCCTGCCAAAAGAGTACACGATGGAAAGAAGGGGAAAAAATAACTTTACTGTGGAGAAACCAGTGAAATACTACCTCAGACCGGTGATCAAGGTCAACAACAACAGTGATAAGTCAAGTTGACAGCATCTACCCTTGATATGATGTGATGAAAATGGCACTTTAGTTCTGTGACCTTCCTCTCCAAATCCCGTAACTCCAATCCAATCATGAGGGAAATAGCAGGCAAACTCCAACTGAGGGACATTCTACAAAAGACCTGACTAGTACTCTTCACAACCTTTAATTGACATTAAAACCAAAGAAATTCTTTGAAACTATCACAGCCAAAAGGAACCTTAGGAAACATGATGACTGAATCTAATGCGGTGTCCTGGCTGGGATCTTGGAATGGAAGAAGACCATTAAATCTAAGGAAATCTGAAAGATATGGGCTGTGTTAATAAATTAAAGATTTTTAAAAGTTTCTTATTTTAATTCTAGTACAGTTTAACATACAATATTCTATTAGTTTCAGATGTACAATATTACTCAGTACTTATCATGATAAGCGTAATCTTTAATCCCCATCACCTATTTCACCCATTCCCCTACCCACCTCCCCTCTGGTAAGGTTCTCTGTAGTTAACATTCTGTTTCTGGTTTGTCTTTTCCTGTCTCTCTCTCTTTTTTTTCTTCCTCTGTTTATTTTGTCTCTTTAATTCCACATATGAGTGAAATCAAATAGTTTTTGTCTTTCTTTGACTGGCTTATTTTCTTAGCATTGTGCTGTCTAGCTCCATCCAAGTTGTTGCAAATGGCAAGATTTCCTTCATTTTATGGCTGATTAGTATCCCAGTATATAAATATATCAATATAAATAAATAAATATATATATATATATATATATATATACACACAAACATATATATACATATAATGGTGCAGAAAGAATGAGAGGTATTCCATATATCTTTATAGTATAGATAGTATTTATATGTATATATATGTACACATATAATGGGATAATATATATAGTGATTAATGGCATAATTAATACTAATTATAGTATATAGTATATAATGGAATTATATATATATTTTATATACCACTTGCTCTTTATGCATTCATCTGTTGAATGGCATAAGGACTCCCTCCATAATTTGGCTATTGTAAATGATGCTGAAATAAACATAGGGGTGCACAAATCCTTTCAAATTAATGTTTTTGTATTCCTTGGGAAAATACCCAATAACATGATTACTGGATCATAGAGTAGTTCTATTTTTAATTTCTTGAAGAACCTCCATACTCTTTTCCATAGTGGGTGCACAAGTTTGCATTCCTACCAACAGTGCATGAAGGTTCCTTGTTCTCCATATCTTTGCCAAAACTTGTTGTTTCTTGTGTTTTTTATTTTAGCCATTCTGACAGGTAGGAGGTGATAGCTCATTGTAGTTTTGATTTGCATTTTTTTGATGATGAGTGTTGTTGAGCATCTTTTCATGTGTCTACACATGGCCATCTGTATGTCTTTGGAAAAATATCTGTTCGTATCTTCTGCCCATTTTAAATTGGATTATTTGTTTTGGGGGTGTTGAGTTGTGTAAGTTCTTTATATAATTTGGATACTAACCCTTCACCAGATCTGTCATTTGCAAATATCTTCTCCCATTCAATAGGTTGTCTTTTAGTTTTGCTGGTTGTCTCCTTTGCTGTGCAGAAACTTTTTATTTTGGTGTAGTCCCAATAATTTATTTTTGCTTTTGTTTCCCTTGCCTTAGGGGACATATCTAGAAAGCTGTTGTTACAGCTGATATCTGAGAAATTACTGCCTTTGCTCTTTTCTATGATTTTTTTATGGTTTCAATTCTCACATTTAGGTCTTTAATCCATTCAGAGTTTATCTTTATGTGTGATGTAAGAAAGTGGTCCAGTTTAGGAAAACAGTGTAGGGTAAGTGGGAACTCTATATGCGCTCTGTCCAACATTTCTATAAATCTAAGACTAAAATAAGTTTATTTTTAAAACACAAGTTGACAGGGGCACCTGGGTGGCTCAGTGGGTTAAAGCTTCTGCCTTTGGCTCAGATCATGATCCCAGAGTCCTGGGATCGAGCCCCACAATGGGCTCTCTGCTCTGCAGGGAGCCCGCTTTCTCCTCTCTCTCACTCTGCCTGCCTCTCTGCCTACTTATGATCTCTGTGTGTCAAATAAATAAATAAATAAATAAAACTAGTAGACAGTTACATAAAACTTAATGTTAGAACCTTTTTGAAAAATATTGTGAGAGATAAAACTACTCCTTAGATAAATGCTTCTGCCATTCTTATATAATTATGGTGATATATATATACCAAACTGTAGGGTAAATGGACTACAACATTAAATATAAAAAATTAAATATAACAATAATAAGACTAAATTTGTCTCAGCAAAGTATTGTTCTAAGGTTTAATGTGTTAGAAAGAAAAGAATTAAATATTAATATATAAATGTTTTTAAAACCTTTGCCCAAATAATGGGAAGCATTACATAGCACAATGAAAAGTTTAAAAAATATGTAAAGAAGTCCAATGAATTAGTATTTAAAAATCAAGAGTTCAACAGATGCATAAGAAAAATACATGAGGGATGCCTGGGTGGCTCAGTCGATCAGTCGGTTGGGCTGCTGTCTTGGGCTCAAGTCATGATCCTGGCGTCCTAAGATCGAGTCCCACATCGGGCTCTCTGCTCAGTGGGGAGCCTGCTTCCTCCTCTCTCTGCCTGCCTCTCTGCCTATTTGTGATCTCTCTCTGTCAAATAAATAAATAAAATCTTTAAAAAAGAAGAAAGAAAAATACACGAACATAAACATATACCAAGTTTATAATATATATGTAATTAATAAGATGGCAGTGAAATGAATGTATTCACATATTGTTGGTGGCAGTGGAAAAATTAACAGTGCAAAAATAATAACTAAAAGTCAAAAAACAACATTAACTTTGACCTTGTAATCTAATTTTTGAGAATGATCTTAATCAGAAATGCATAACCAGAAGTGCAGTTCTACAGAGGTTCATAGATTGTGACTAATGCTTAGCTAGATTATTGGGGACTTGGGAGGAACATAATTGGAAAATTGGTCATAAGGAGGTCTGGGTAAGAGGTATTTGGATAGACCCTTCCAGACAGGCAACAAGTTTGGAGATATTTATATCTCATTTGAATACTGACTAAAGGGTGACTTCAACAGAGGATTTTAATAAACAAGTCATTGGATGACCCATTCTAAGGACTTCGGTCAGTTTCCATTCCCAGCCACTCATGTCATTGTCTAATGGGCTCATGGGCAAAGTGGCCAAGGTGACAAGGATAGAGGATATGCATGGGCTCAGTAAATGGGCTTCTGCTCCTGGAGAGAAATCTGTTTACTTCCAATGATGAATGTCCAATCTACTAGCAATAGAGCCTAACACTGAATCTATGATGTGTCATGATTTTCTAAGAGGCTGAACCAGTTGGACTTCTTCCATTACGGAAGTAGCAGTACTTATTCTTACTAAAATAAGCACTTACTCTGGATATGGATTTGTCTTCCTTTCTTACAGTGTCTCTGCCAAAACTATCATCTGTGGGCTTGCATATAGAATGCCTTATCCACTCTAAAGAGCATCACTTCTAACATAGGAATTTGTTTCCCAGTAAATGAAATATATAGATTTTCCCATGTTCATGGAACTATTATTCTATGTATCCTACATCTGTTCCCCAAGTCTGTATTAGTTATCCATTTCTGGGTAACAAACTACCCTAAAACATAGCAGCTTAAAATGACAAACATCTATTATGTCAGTTTCTGGGGGTCAGTAATATGGCTTCCAGCTTAGCTGAGTGCCTCTCTCATGAGGTTGCAGTTGGCTAAAATGCAGTCTCATCTGAAGAATCAACTGGTGATGGTAGTGGGGAGGGTGGTTCTACTTTCAGGCTTACTCACATGGTTATTTGCAGACCTGAGTTTATTACTACATGGGCCTCTCCACAGACCCTCACAACACAGTGACAGGCTTTCTCCAGGACAAGTAATCCAAGAGAATGTGAGTTCACACTCAGTAGAGGATTCCACAGCCTTAAACTATCCCAGTCTTGAAACTAACACCCCACGATATCTGCTCTTTCTTTCTTGCCTTGCTTGTGTCCAATGCTGAATGTCCAATCTACTACCAAAAGAGCCTAACATTGAGTCTATGATGTGCCATGATTCTCTAAGAGGCTCAACCTATTAGACTATTTCCATTATGCAAGGGGTAGAACTTATTTCTACTAAAATAGACACTTATTCTGGACATCTGTTATACTCTATTTGGTGAAAGTGACGTGCTAAATCCAGGAGACTATGCAAGGGTGTAAAGACCATGAGGTAGAGGTTATTAGGAGGCATCTTAGACACACCAAGTAAATAAAAATTTGTTTAAAATGTAGATCTCATGTCAAATGTACTTGTTAATAATAAAGATTTTAAAAAGAGAAAAATATATTTTAAAAAACGCGCTTTTTATCATGACTTATAATACTGCTGTGAAATTTAACAACTTAAATGCCAAGCAATAGGACAACAAATTCTTACATTAAAATACAAGTTTAAAAAATAAAAACTTAAAATAATCATGTACACTACATAGTATAATGAAAAATTCTTATAAAATGATCTTAAGCAGAAAGGCAGAAAACAAAATTATCCAAATATATGTAAGGACAAAGCTTGGAAAGAAAATCACATAAAGCACACGAAAGGGCATCTGGCTGGCTCAGTAGGTAGAACATGTGGTTCTTGATCTGAGGACTGTGAGTTCAAGCTCCCACATTGGGCATGGAGCCTACTTAAAATAAAAAATAAAATAAATAAAATAAAAATAAAACAAACTTAAAAAGCAAAACAATGTGCTGAGTTAGATTGGTATTATTATTATGGTTAAGGTTTATTATTTCCCCAAAATGTTTAATATTGTTAAAAATATTTCTTACATATTTGGAAATGAGAGAAATGGTACTATGTTGGTAACATTTATGTTAATTTTTTACTTCTTATCTGTAAGAAACATATTATTCATAATATATAAATTCATGTTAGGAACTATTATAAAATGGGCATGACTAAGAGTATGGATGACTCACTCAAACCTTTTATCACTATGGCATGAGGATTTTAGTAACATCATTCCAGTGTGTATAGAATCCACAATTTTGTACCATGTGTTTTCTTATCTATTTTCTGAAACTGGTCTAAATGTAATTTAGGCATTATTCATGCTTCTACCTCTCATTCAAAATGGCAGGTATAGCCATACATATTTTATTATTTTATCCACTAAGACTATGTCTATTATCCCACCAAAAAACATACTAACAAAAAGTGGGTTTGTTCCCTGCAACCTTCTTAGGACACTAAATCAAACCATCTGTAGTAACGTGTTTTTTTGTTTTTGTTTTTTTCTGCTTGAGAAAAGATCGTTAACATATGGCAGTGTCAAATGACTTTAATTTATCTTTCATTAAGCCAGAAACAGCATGTCATCTCTTCAGTAGCCTGGAGATTGTTTGCCTTTTTCATTATGAATCACTAATCAAAGAATATTGCCCACTACTTTTCCCCAAATGATATCAGTAAAATTCAGAAATTCAGACTTGAGAGAAATGTCTCCATCATTCCCAAAGCCAGGGCTGTGGTGTGGAGGTGAACAGTGAATTTTCACTGTTATCTCCTATTGGGAGAACCCCTTTCTTGGTCGTAGTTCCCCTTATGCTCATCTTTTAATCAGTTCCCTATAGGTGCTAGCAAATCGAAACCACCTCCTTTATAGGGGCTGGTAAGGTATACAATCTCCTATTACATTTACTTAGACTTACAAGGATTAGGACCTTTCTAAGTTTTCCTGTATTTTATTGTGGTTTTTTTTTTTTTTTAATAATCCATAGACTTTTACAAAAACTTGTAAAAAAAAAAAAAAGAGTTCAGTGCCAATTCTTAAGATTTTATTACCCTAGCTGATAGACGGATATACCTATGCTTATTGTAAAAACCCCAAAGAGTAGAAGAACTTTTCAGTGCCAATTCTTAAAATTTTATTACCCTAGCTGATAGACAAATACACCCATGCTCATTGTAAAAACCCCGAAGAGTACAAGAATACATACTTTTTAACTTCTCCCATCTGACTGCTACAAATAGCTGATACACAGTCGATGTGATTCTTATGAGACATTTCTATATGTGTGCACACATGCATGCACACGCACGCGCACACACACACACACACACACACACTCACATACATTTTGGTGAAGATCTGAATAAATGGAATCAGGTGTAAGTTATCTGACACATGACTGGGCCTTGGGGTTCCCTCCAAGACAATCACATATATCTGTGATTTATGTTTACTTAATTGTTTACAAAATATTCTGTATTTTGACTGCAACTTAATTTATTTAATTCTTGCTTATTGACAGACATTTAAGATGTTTCCATGGACACACTTTCAGCCATGGACATCCAGGAGCTCTCTGTTTTGAATTTCTGTTTTTTAGATTTCTCCTGTGATCCTGTTTAAAATACTGAAACTAATCCCCCATGTCATTCCTTCCCCAAGCACCTAACCTAATGAAGTTTTATTGTGATTTCTATCACTTCAGCAGTGTTAGGACTATTAAGAATGTCAGTCTTTCTTCCTTCTTAATTTAAAATGAGGCATGTTTATAAAATTGATGATGTTATCTGGGAATTGAATTTTACCCTATTTATAAAGATGGACATGACCACTGTTTAGAGACCACAGATATGAGGCACCGCAAATTGGGTGACATCATAATGAAGAAAATGAATGTTTAGGTTGTTGAGACTGTCTTCCATATTTTATATTATCTGGTCAATGTAAAGTATCATTATGCAAGAAATATATCTGTACTAATAGTCTCAAATGGGTGCCAACCAGGTTGTGGTTTTTAGAGCTCTATTCCTAAAGATGAAAAGCACATAATTTAGGATACCTGTGTAAGGGTTCTGTAATTCATCATCAGGTTTATTTTGTTACTGCTCCTCTTATTCTTCCTCCAGCTGATGTGAACTCCACCATGCCTCTTCCTCAGCCTCTAGCTTCAAGAATAATTAATAATAAGTTAACCCTATTCCTCACTATATGACATCTCTTAATTTCCTGTCCATAAGAATTGAGCAAAGAAGTTCTCTTTATTGTGGATTTAAACTACAAGGCTAGAGAATAGATAGATGTACTTTGCAACAAAATATGTTGTGGTCTCTTTTAATCACAATAGCAGTGACAACACTAGCAGGCTTCCCTTTCTTCTTGGTTGGCCAAGCAGACAATTACAGGTGTCCCACTTGAGAGACTACCTGCTGCAGGCTGGTCCGTGACCTCCATCTTCAACCTCATCATTCCACAGCACGGAGCGGAAATGGTGATCAGCCCCATGTCTCCTTGCTTCACAGCAGTTCTTTGTCTTCAAACTGTAAATGAGTTTTTCAAATTAGGTTAAAAAGTTTCCCAAATATTCAAACTCCAGTCTTCCCTCTAGCTATTGCCCCAATTCCCTCCTTTCTTTTCAGTTACAGAATGAACGAAATTGACCACTATGTTCATTTTCTCACCACCTACTCTCCTTAAATACACAAATTGAGTTTCTGTCCCCATAGTTTAGAGAAACTGCTAAACACCAATTTTTAAAAATTCTCCTTCCCTGATTTTGAGAAATATTATGTAATCATTGTGGATAACTGGAAAAGACAATGAATTATAAAGATGCAAATACAAACACACAAAAATTATTTATGATCTTATAATTTATAATGTAGGCCTCTGTTTTTTTCTGGTTTTGGGGTTTTGGGTTTTTTTAAGATTTTATTTGAGAGAGAGGAAGAGAGAGAGCACAAGCAGGGTGAGAGGCTGAGGAAAAAGACTCTCTGTTGAGCAGGGAGCCTGATATGCGGCTCAATGTGGGGCTCAATGTAGGGTTCCATCTCAAGGCTCCAAGGTCATGACGTGAGCTGAAGGCAGACCCTTAACCAACTGAGCCACCCAGGTGCCCTGTTTTGTTTTGTTTTGTTTTGTTTTTCCTTTTAGGGTTTTTTTGTTTGATTTTGTTTTTGCTTTTGTTTTTACTGTGCTTGTAAACGTAACAAAACAATTTACTTTGCCATTAAAATTTCTTAGAAAATGATTTTCAAGTACTGCATTAATTTTGTTACTTACTAGTTCTTCCTTAGTTTTTAAGAGTTTGATATTACAGGTGTCTCTGTAATAAACATTTGATCATACATGTTTGACCACATCTCTACTATTTTCAATTAGATCCTTTTAGGAAAGTAGAATTGCTGAATCAAAGGATACTGACAATTTTAGAGTTCCTAGTAAAAACTGCCAAAACACTAAAGACAAAGTTTTGGAATTGTTTAGATTCCAGTAGCATTCTTTGAGCACTTATTTCATGATTCTCTTAAAAGTATTGTCTAACTTTTAACTTTTGCTAATCTCACAGATTAAAATAATTATTCTTGGGGCACCTGGGTGGCTCAATCAGTTGAGCATCTGACTCTTGATTTAGGTGGTGAGTTCGAACCCCTTGTTGGGCCTGCTTTGGAATCTCTCTCTCCGTCTGTGTCAACGCCAACCCCACCCCACCCCACCCCACCCTACCCTGCTCTCACACTCTCTCTCTCAAAAAAAAAAAAATTATCATTCTTATGGTAGTTCATCTTATTTGGGTTGCTAGTAGAGTGAGCACGTTTATTTCTTATCTTTATGTTTTGGGTTTGTTAATGATGTACGCAGGTGACATCACCACAAGTGTCTTCTCTGTTTTGTTATTCGAACTTAAATTCTATTTATGATGTTTCTGATAAATGAAATCTCTTATTATGTATAGTACGTCTCTCACAGTAGAGTCTGTCACATCCTGGGTGTTTGCCTTGCCAGCAGCACTTTCTCTTCCTCTCTTTCCGTTACTCCATTCGTCCTCTCCCTGCCACCTCACTGTGAGACATTGGGCAAGTTGTTCATCTTTCCAAGCTTCAAAGGAACATAAAATGTAAACAAAGGATAATTGTAAAGAATAAAGAAGATAATATTGTAAAGCAGTAGCCACACTGTCTGACACACTAATAGTTCTGATTAAGATTTATAGTTGTGCTTCATATGGCTTCTGAATATTTAGTGTTAAATTAATTGTTTGTTTCACACTTTGTTTTTAGTGTGTTTTTAGAAATTATTTGTAATTTACTGTTGGTGTAACAAAGCTATTGAGTAATTTTTTATCACATATTCAGGCATAATGAACTCTTATTAATTCCACCAGTTTTAAAATTGGCTTTTCTAGCTAAGTAATTCTGTTGTCTGCAAATACAATTTGTTTCTTTTCCCATTATTGTCTTTTGTATAAATGCTTTGAGTCTAATTGTGTTGAATTGACTTCCAAACCAGTATGAAATAATTATTGTTATTATGAATATCCTTGTTTTGTATTTATTACTTATGAAGATGTCTCCAGAGTTTCATTACTAAGTATGATAGGACTATTGATTTGAGACTTGTTATTTTTCCTAATCAGATTAAGGATTCATAGTTTTAAAATAATTTTAATTAGGAAAAGTTAGCAAATTTCAGGCTTCTCCAGATCTATTTAAATGTATTTTTTTCTAAAAGATTTCTTGATATTAATATTTAATTCCTTGAATAAACCCTACTTAATGTGAGAGGTTTGTTTTCTTTTCTTTCATGAACTATTGATTTCATCCTAGTATTTTATTTAGGATTTTTCACATAAATTATTTTGCTTTATGGTTTTTAATTTAACGCCATTTGTCATATTTTGCTATCCATGTTTTCCTAATTATATAAAACAAATTAGGTAGCTTTTTATTATTTTCAAGTTCTATAACTTTTTGTATATATATCAGAAAATAACTTTGTTATACGTTTAAGAGTAAACCCCACCCCAATAGTCCTTATTTGCATATAGTTCTTTAATAACATTTTTTGTCTTCTTGGTTTATTGAACAAAATATTTCTCGCTTCTTAAATTATTGCTAATCTGTCTGAAAATTATTAATTTCAAAAAATCCTAATAATATATAAAAATATCATCTTTAATATTAAAATCAATAAATTATGTAGTTATTTATTGTCCCTTTAATTTTACTTATATTTTTATTTCCTCATTGGATTTGTTAGAGTCTCAAAGAGACACATATATTGGGTTTATCAATCAATGATCAATTCTAAGGCTTTTCTGTTTCTAATCAACTTATTTCATTTTTATCATTTTGGAAATCATTTGATTCTTGTGGGTCAGCGATTTCCAAATCTCCTAACCTTCTGAATCCCCAAGAGCATTCCTTCTATTCACTGGATGTGTCTCAGCTGGATTTCCCCTGATGAAACTCGTCTAGTTTATCTGTCTACTTTCAGTATTTATTTGCATCTTACTTTAAAGTTCTGCTTTCCCCTTCCAACCCCAAATGTGGGCTTTCTCCTAAAGCAGCTCATGGTCCTAATTTGCCTTGTAGACTTCACCCAACCTCCATCCCAGTAAGAAGTCAGTAAGACTGTACCCTCATATTGACATTCTTAGTTCATCTGCTAACATTTTCATTAAGAAGTTTCACTCTCGCCTTCACCTCAAAGCAAAGTCATAAATTTCTCATAAGAAATTCCATTTGTGATTTGTTGATTGCTGACAGAATATAACATTTCTACTACTCCTAAATCTTTTTGTCGTAAATCCTGAAGTTTTCCAAACATCATCCCCTTTCCTCTCCTGTACTTGTAGTATAGTCTCATAAAAGCATCTCCCCCTGGTACTCTCTCTTCTTTATCTGACAGCACTTGAGCTAGCAAGCAAGCCTGATGATTTAAGTGTATGTCCAATCACGAAATGTTTTATTTTCCCCTAAATTTACCAGTGATTCCCCAAGGAACTCCTCTTTTTCTTCTTTTCTTCTTTTTGGGAAAAAGATTTTTCAGTACTCTTATCCTTGGCAGGAGTTTCAATGGTAAAACCTGCCCTTGTGTCCCTGGGAGTCATTAAAAATTTTAATCCAGTAAATTTGTTCTCAACTGTGAAATCTTTGCACTATTAGTTAACTGCTGACCTAAGTTCTCAAGAAAAATATCATAGCATCTTATTCCATATAGCACCCCCCAAAATGAGTCTACAGCTTAGAAAATAATGGTAGTAAGAAATTTTTGGTAGTAAAATAGGGATACACATAATATATATTTTTTATGGTGTCTTTATTTTCTGTAATGAATTTGAATTACTCTTGTATGGGGTAAGGATACCCTGCCTTTCTGTATTTGAACTTAGTATTATAGAACAAAGAACATTGGCCTTTAACACAGACATAACTAATTTTGAAATTCAGCTCTTTTATTTATACTCTAATGATATTATTACATTTTCCTTCATTTCCTAAGTTTTAGGAAGTTGGGTGACAAAGAATTCTTGTTTCACAGAAATATTAATGAAATGAAAAATCTGTTCTACCAGCAGGTACTGACACAGGTGCTAAAGAAGTATTCGTATCGGAAAAAAAAAAAAAAAGAAAAAAGAAATGTTGTTCTCCTCACTTAAGTACAAAAGAAGGAAAATATTGACACACATTTATGTAGACTCTGAGCTTAATCTCATATAACCACAATGGGGTGTCTGGGTGGCTCAGTGGGTTAAGCCTCTGCCTTTGGCTCAGGTCATGATCTCAGGGTCCTGGGATCGAGTCCCACATGGCGCTCTCTGCTCAGCAGGGAGCCTGCTTCCCTTTCTCTCTCTCTCTCTCTCTGCCTGCCTCTCTGCCTACTTGTGATCTCTGTCTGTCAAATAAATAAATAAAATCTTTAAAAAAATTTTCATACGACCACTTACCACTTTATGTTAACTTCATTAATGTATTTGTTGATATCACTTACTGGTTGTTTCCAGGGTGGGATCTGAATGGTTGTAATTACCCATTTTCAAATAATCTGCTGCTTAAAGTCTGTAGATTGTTTTTTATGGAATCAGTATGATATTTGGAGCATAAAAACTTGAAGTCAAAAGAGGGCAAACCATGTCTTTAGATGTCTAAGTCACTCAATTTAGTGAGACACTCTGGATCCAGCAAAGATCTCTCCATCTTTAGAGGAGCCTGCAAGAGAAGGAGGTTTAGAAATTAAAAAGAAAATGTTCACTAGAGTTATCAAAACTGATTCAGCAATACTGAAAAAGTGATGTGAGAACTGATGGAGCATTTTTACTTTATCTGGACATTTAGCTTCACTAATATCAATGGTGTTTGTAAAAAAAAAAAAGGTTTATGGTTAGCAATTTCTTCTTTAGCTGGTGATGTCTTTTCATCTGAAAATTGTTTCTGGGAAAGTTTGAATGTTGGCTTTTTGGAAAATGACTTTATTTGCTACACAAAGGTCATTCTTAAATGTCAAACATCATTTGGTAGTTGTTCGTGTTTCGTTTTTTAATGTCTGGAAGGATATTTTTTCCAGACTTGTTTTTGAGGTCAACCTAGTGTTTTGAGGTAGTGGGAAATTCTGGTTCTCTGAAACCATAGGCTTTGAGAAAAATATAGAGTACTGTTACACAGAAAAATTAAATTCTTGTGTGATTCAGTTGTGACCTTTACAAGTAATTAACAGATTGCTTGTCTGGTAAAGGAGTTCAGTTCTTTCTCAGCCATTTACTAAGAAGAATTGAGTACTGTTGTGAGAATTTTATTCTTTTATTAGAATTAGAATCTGAAAACCTTTATAATCTGTAGAGGACATGAAAATTAATGCCTTTTCAGTTTCAGGAACTTAAGGACTGAATATATAAATTTCTCTGACTTTTCTATGTGTGTCCTCCAGAGTGAATCTAATATGGTCTGGTACTCACTTCTAAATCCTTCATTAAAAATATAAATGCATCTTCTTATTTATGCTCAATAAAGTAAATTTTAGTGAAGGCAAAATTAAAACGACATCTGTTGTCAAGGATGAAAACATTAAGGAAGAAGCAATATGATACATTATTCACCATTAACATATTTCCATCATATCCAACCTCATGTTAATGACCCTGTAAGATTTTTCTTTTTTAGGGGCATCTTAATATCAACTCATATTGTGAAACTATTAATTTAGCATATTTCTCTTCCCATGGAGTATCAAGGAAAACCTACAAAGCAGTCGGAAGGAACCTGCAGCTGAGATTATAAAACCTCTGAACATATATTAGCCTGATTCTAAATTCCACCATGATTAACAACATAAAGCTGCATATCCCAATTTAGGGAGGTAAACCATGCAATGTGCAAGGAAATAAAATTAATTTTAAAGTTGTAAAGGGTACTAGTGGTCCTATGAACTATATGACCTTACACGAAAGAACATGACTTGGGCAACAATTTGATGTGATTTTTTGAGTCCCAGACCAAAAAAATCTTAGTCATAGTGATTTATAAGTACCATAACCTCTTAAAGTCTCATATTTTCTTTATCTAAAATGGGTTTAATAACAAAACCTAACTCATGAGGAAAATAGCACCTAATTATAGGCCTAACTCTTTGCAAAGAATTTTAGAGCAACAT
Source organism: Mustela lutreola (assembly GCF_030435805.1). Lineage (NCBI taxonomy): Eukaryota > Metazoa > Chordata > Mammalia > Carnivora > Mustelidae > Mustela > Mustela lutreola. The sequence continues at coordinate 111,610,181 of NC_081295.1, forward strand.
GGCAGAATGAGCTAATGTGGATGGATCCCAGATCTACTAAAAACTCATGGGAAGGCTGGGTAAAATGTCAAGACAGAAAAATGAGCCAAGCTGAAAAGAAAGGGAAATGTATACCTGCTCATAAAACACAATAGCAACAATAAGAGATAAAAGACAATATTAGGGGTAAGCTAGGGGATTTAACTGTTATTGTAAGTTCTAAATTATAAGTTCTAACGGGCTAAGAATTAGGATTTCAGTGCTTCTTCATAGAGTGGAGAGTGTCCTTGACTTATGTAGGTTTGGGGAACTAAATCAATCAAACTACATAAAGCCTGAAGCCTCACAGACTACCCTTTGTTTCAAAGGAGTTCTATGGAGACTTCACTCAATGGCCCTGGGAAGCAGTGAAAAGGAAGCTTGCCTTCATTCAGGAGTCATGGTTGAGAAATAAAAATTCACCCCCCCCCCCACCAAAACCAGAAACAAATACTAGCACATATCATGTGTGGGTACCATGTGAATTTATACTTTTTGATGTAGCAACCTAAAACCAAGAAATTTACTGCTGTGAAAGGACACTTTTACACTGAGGCCATATTGCAGTTTCACAGGGGGAAAATGTAAGATGTAAGATCTATGTAAGATGAACCCTGAATCGAAATAAGATAAAATAAAACAAAATGAACTATAGGAAAAAACAAAAACCATGAAGGAGAATCTGCAGATGCAATGCAAGGAGGACACTAAAAACTGGGAGGGAAAAAAAAGGCTTTAAACCATAAAAGGTACATTTAAAATGATTTTTTTTTAAGTAGAAACAATAAAGAGACAATAATAAAGAGTAAAGACTAGTAAAAAAAGAATAAATATAGAATAACGTGGAAGAAAATACATTTGGAAAAACTAGAATTACCAAAAGTAAAACATAGTCACTGAAATTAAAAATTCATTAGATGGCTTAAGCACTAACTTGGACATGATCGAAGGAAATGCTTATGATTTTGAAAGATAAATCTGAGGAATGCAGTAAGATTAAAAAATGATGTCACTCAATAAAATAATAATAATAATAATAATAATAATAATAGTGTCTCCTTTTCTTTCTTGTCTCCCCCCCACTTTCTGTTTTCCAAAGCCCTTTTTTCAACCACTTAACAAGGTACAAGATACAGTGATGGACAAGATAAATAAGACTTCATTCTTATGAAGGTCACATTTTAGTGGGTTAATGGATACTATTATTAAAGAAATAACGACACAAACAAAAAATCCCAAAACAGCTATTGATACATCTTGTGCAGACAATTAAAATCATCTCTTAGAAAATAACTGTATAGGTACTTTGTATCTGGTGGTCAGTGAGAGTCTCTTGAAGAAAGTAAAATTTTAGCTTAGGTAAAAATGACAAGAATGAGTCAACCTGCAAATACCAGAAGAGTGTCCCAGTTAAAGAAATCAATTAGTGTAAAGAAATGAACTATGTGTGTTTAAGAAACAAAAAGAAGGCCAGTGTGTCTAGAACATGGTGAGATGGTGAGTATCTATACTCTCACCATCTCTATGGTATAGTATCTATAGTATCAAACAGTAGCATCTGTAGTATCATCATCTCACCATGGGGAGAAGAATGAGATGATGTTGGAGTAGACTATGGCCAATCATACAGGGCTTTCCAAAAGAGCCAGAATAAGGAGTATGAATTTTATTCTAAGAATTGGGAAGACATAAAAGGACAATAAGAGGATTTACATTATCTATTTTACCTTTTAAAAGACCTATCTGTGTGCTGTGTGGAAAATGCATTGTAAGCAAGAGAAATGATGGTAGCGGTGGGTAATGGGACACTTAGGAGATGACTGCAATGGTCCAAGTCGTGGGGGGTAGCTGGAGAGTGATAGTGGTGGGGATGAAGAGATTTGACATATTTAGAATATGCTCTGGGTGGAGATATGGCAGGAGTTGAAAATTGAGAGGATATGGGGTTCAGAGAAAGAGAATTGTCACAAACTCAAGAAATCAGAGATAGATCCACATAGGAATTATCTCTACAATATTCGTTAGTCACACAGTCATTGCTTAAGCATTCCCCATGATCCAAACCCTGGTGCTTCATATGACCACCCATTCTTTTTATGCACCCCAAATTGTTACAAAGTCCTTCCTGTGCATTTGAGTTCTTAAACAATATAGCTACTTTATTTACAGTCTTTCTGCTCTATGATAGATTTCCAAATAATCAAAGAAAATTATCATTTCTTCTTTTATGTAAACTAAATATTCTCAGTTTTTTATTCTAATAAGAATCTATTTGTATGGCACTTATAGCATTATAAGTCTATACTAAAGTTTAATTATTTAAGTTTTCCTTAGCTGTCCTACTAGATTTGATTCTCTGAAGTGCCTTATCATTGGGTTCTCAAAAATTTATTTCTGACATTAAACTATAATTTTTGAGACAGTCCTCACCAATCTTTATGCTTTCACCCTTCTTATCACTCTTCTTTCTACATATTTTACTTTATCAATACTCCTCTTTTTAGAATAATGACAATGACAGCTAAGTGCTAAGCAACCCAAAAGTTCTGAATTCCATACTTTAAAAAATGCAGCCAAACCTTAAATTGATAATTTGGAAAAACTATTCACCCATGTTGACTCATCAAACTTTAGTCATCAAAAACCAGTATATCCATTTTAAAATAACTTGTAAGTCAGGTGTGTCCCAGCTGGGAACACATATTCTGACACAGAATTCTGGTGAAGGAATAAAATATAAAGAATACATAGATTTGAAGAAAGATTATAATTAACTAGAAAACAGAAGCTAAAGTATTAAAAGAAAATAAACGTTGCAGCACAAAAGAGACATTACTTTCCTCCAGAGAAGCAAAATCTTAATTGTTTCTCCCACTTAAGTCTTGGTGGGAAAGTTCGCTACAACTGGGTAATCAGAGCTAGAGTTGCCTGTGAAAGCAGGGGTGTGGGAGGAAGAAAACCCCAAAACTGAAATAGGGAAGGATTTAGCATATAAGAGATGCTATTTTTAACCTCTTTTGCCTGTCCTTGGCCACTTGGCCACTAGCCCCATTGAAACCTCTACCTACGATAATGTGTAAACAACTTTAGACTCCTTGCTAAATTATGCTAAAATTAACACATGGTGCTGAAAGTACGAAATCAGCAGAAGGACTTTGTTTGATCTACATTACCAATATGAACTACCTAGAGACCAGTTTAAGAATGTCAGCTCATAATCCTGGAGTTGATATCAATGTGCTCCCAAATTCTTCAGCCTTCTGTGGACGATCTTTATTATAATTTTTAAACAAACAGTTGGCTTGATCTGCCACGTAATTTAGAACTTGAAATTTAATATCTCCCTAATATTTCTAAGGATTCTTTGAGAGATGGGTTACATGTATTTCTTACATATTTTCCTATTCACATGTGTTTCTTAGATATTTTCCTATTCACATATTTTAGCTATATTATCAACCATTGCTTTGTAGTTTCCTTGTGGGGCCATTCTTTCTATTCTGCTCCTTGCAAATCTCAACATGAAATTAACTTTCTTTTTCTTTTAGCATCTTCTTTTAACTGTCGCTAACACGTTAAGTAAGCTTTTAATAAAAGTTGGCTCTAATGGAGAGGTAATTCACCCCCAGCATAGTATACATAAAACCTTAATATCACTGCTATTAAAATTGCTTCTGATAGTCCTTCCTCAAGGAATTTCTAATTTCTCCTTTGATCTTATCCTTTTACCACTTTTATGGATAACTCTCTCTTTATTCCTCTCCCAAGATCTATTAACCTCCCCTCCCCTCCTTTTTCTATGGTCCTCTAGAAGACTCACCTTTTGTCCTTGACAACCTCAGTAAATTTCCAACTATTACTTTGTTATGTTACTCACCTTTCCAAGGTCTGGCCCTAGGGTCTATCTTTGCATAACCAAACTGGGCCCATCAAGATATTTTGATAAACCTAAAATTTTCTCCAGTATCTGGTCAGCTTTTAGTTTTGTTTTTGCTTACTCATTTGAGAACTATTAATTTTGAGTACTATATGTTTATTAAAGATAAATGTGAAATGCATAGCTAGGAGCAGCTCTCAAAAGGAAAATAATTAACTTGTTTCCATAAATGCTAAGTTTGCCAGCAAAATATCTAGGTGACACTGTTGCACAGGTGGTCTAGAAGATGTAGATTGGCCCATAGGAGTGAAGGACTGATCGTTGTTTTCCTGAAAGTGATACTTTAGTCTAGGAATGGTTGGAACTTTTGAGGGAAAGAACATTAAGCCAGGAGCTGTGGGAAAACTCACATTAAGGAATGAAGAGTCACTAAGGCAATTAAGGAGGCAGAAAAGCAGGCAGGAGAAGGAAGAAATTTAAGTTGTCAGTTTTGAAAGCCAAGGGAGGTGAGCATTTTAAGAAAAGTTGTGGGATAGGGGAGAGTGGGAGGGTGTCAAAAACTGAAGGAATCAAGATGAGTGTGACAGTTGTTGAGAGGCAGCTGACTTTCAAGAGAGCAGTTTCATTCAAGGAAGGAGGTTGGAGTCAGATTGCCTGACATAGTTGGGTGAGTGGGAAGTGAGGAATTCGAGGGCACTCTTTGGAAGGGTTTCTGTAAGTAGGAAAGAGAAGTGTTCAGAGAGCGAAATGGAGAGTAGTATGTTGTGCACTTAAGTCTTTAAAAATCAGAAATTGGAGGTTCGATTTTCCCAGAGAAGTTCTTAGTGAGTATGTAGGGGATTGAGATGGAAGCAGAATGTAGCTTGCAGTAACTCCCAAACGCCACAGTGAACATGGAATAAAACCAAGAAGAGGGGAAGCTGGCATAGGAGAGAACAAATTCAGTGTGCTCAGCCAAAGTACTGATCCTTGCAGTTAAAGGGAAGAGTGAGTACCAAGCAAACTTAATGGAAAAGCCCAATGTCTAGACACATACTGGCAAAATTTCAGAACTCCGAGGATAAAAAGAAAAATGGTAGAAAAGCTTCCAGAAAGAAAAGCAGATTCTCTTACTAAAAGACATCTCAAAGGCCATACCACATCCCAGGATTCAGTGTAAAATGTATCTTCAAAGTACAATGAGAAAAAAAACTTCTTGACCTTAAATTTCTAGGCCTAGCCAAAAGAAAATTCAAGTGTGAGGGTAAGATAAATCAATTTTAGACCCTCTCTGTTACAGGATATACTGAAGCAAAATTAAAAACAGTCAAAGAAAGAAGATCTACAAAGAAATTAACACAACTAATGGTTAAGTTTAAATTATTGAAGCAGTGTCTAAATAAAGCAGTTGGGAAATAAATGATGTGAGTGTCAAAGCAGAGAACAAGTGACCACATACCCAAATTCTTGTGTTGGTTTGGGAAAGAGTACAGATACTGATTCACTTAAGATATTGATATATTTAGAAATACATTTCAGTACATGTGACAAAATTAGTATATAATGCTTGAATAATTGAAGTAAGAGATCTAGAGCACTTGAGACCTCACATGCAAAGTAAACCTTGGGGGGTTTAGTGCTCAGACATGGATTAACTGTTCAACACTGCTTGACTTAAGAAAATGTTTAGAAGCAACGACCACTCTGTTATACTTAGACTGTAGTACATGTGAGTCTGTGTACAGATCCATTCATCAAGCTTGGTCAGGTCCTCTAGGCCTGTTCTTCTGCTGAGAGATAGTCCATATGTTCATGGGCCAATTTCTGACCTAAGGAAAAAAAAATTTAATTTTAGAGCTTAAAAAGACTTTAGGAATCATGTTCCCAGAGTTCCCTTTTGCAAGAAGAACAAACAGGCCAAGAGAACTTAAGGCTTGATGCTCTGAAATAAGAGCTGCACCTGCCAGTTGCCCACTGATTTGTCCATTCTCTATATTCAGCATTAGCCTATATTCTCTATATTCAGTTAAAATTGTCTTTGAATTAAACATTTTTAGTTCTCTATCAAATGCCACGTGGGCTTCAATACTAATAATGATAACTTATGGAAGCAAGTTTGAATGTATGTTCACTGATTTTAAGGATAATTAAATTCAAAACTAGAGAGCAATAATTTTCTTAAAATGTCTAAGTAAATACATGATTATATATATACATATATAAAATATGATATGCATAATATAATATATACAAAGGTAACATCTATCAAAAATATCATACTAAAAAGTCTCATTTTTTTAAGCATAGATTTCCTTATAAAAGACTTTTCCTATAAACTTTTTGGGGCACTGAAAATTGCTCTCGTTGCCAACAATTTGAACCCAGTGGTCCAAAGATGTACTCAGTCTGCAGTAAGCTATGACTGGCCAGTGTTTTGTGGGTGGTTCTATTTCTTTATCTAGTGGGGGTACCCCCATCCACCTACCCACCCAAGCTAGGAGCTTCCAGTAAGCTATTCATCAAACCTTCCTCTCAACCTGGTCACAGTCTTGTATGGACAATTGCAATAGCTTCCTCATAGTTTATACTGCCCTAATTTTGTTCCCCATAGTCGCTCTGAATTCCTCAATTAACTTATCTAAAATTCAAATCAAACCATGATTCTTTGCTTATTGCTTAAACCCCTACAAATATTTCACATTTAGTGAAATAGAGATACATTCCAGGGTTCTTAGTAAGGCATAAGGGAGGTTTCTGATTCCCTCCCCACCAATCCCTTCAGAAGTATCTCTTGTCTCTCTCCTTCACACTTTATCTTCCATTAATAATAATAACTTACAGTACTAAACCCTGAACACCCAACTGCCTCAGTTCTCCCCATCCCCTACGACACATTTCTTAAGTTCTTAAATCCTTGTTGGGGCCAGTTTCCCTTCAGAAAAATTTGACTTCATATCACTAGGTGACTCATTCATTTTTGTCCTTCCAGGGAAGCCTGAAAGACAAGTCTTTTGTCATTTCCAAAGCAGCCTTCCCCACTATTTGGAAATCCCTACAGAGTCTACTCTGCCCCCAGAGAATCACTGTACATGTCAGAGAGCTTGGCAGGAAAGCAACCGAGCTCTGTTCTTGTTAAGAAAATATATTTATGCAGGGACAATTTAGTTCACTTTCTTATATGTTAGATTTCCTAGGATCTTTGGGGGCCACTCTAGCAATAGGATAATTCAAATCTTATACTGTAAGAGGTTTAGTCCTCTGCCAGAGGTGTGAAAGCTCACAATAAAGCATCTTATTTTGCTACCGATATGCTAGTGTGTTAAATTAAATTCTAACACAGGTCAATAAGAAACACATTCAGCTACTAGTTTACTATTAGAAGTAGAATTGCATTTATCATTTATGTGTTTCTGCATTTATTTTCCTTATTACCAACAAATAGATGTTTTTTAAGCAAATCATTACTGGTAGTTTATAAAAATTCATGACCTCAAAAAGAGATGAGGTCATAAAATACAATTGGCTAATATTAACAAATAATTCCTACATGATTACACACATTGATGATTTCTTACATGAAACAGTGCATCCAATTTACTAACATTTCCCAGAAGGGTGACAAAATCAGAATATAAATGATGATTTAAGGGTTTATACCCTAAATTTCTTAGAATTATTCTAAATAAATTGTTTTGTTATATAGTTTTCATGTACATATTTGAGGAGATCTAAAAATAAATCCATCATTATATGTAATTATTTCAAAGTTCCTATTTTGAATAAAGGTAAATTAAAATATAACATCATTGTCAAAGAAAATATGCACTAAGTATACTTGAAAATTGCTTCTACTGTATATTATGTTTTGTAACTTAACAACCTAATTGAAAACTGAAAACTCCTAAACATTTTAAATTTTCTATAAACATACTAGCAGTATGCCCTTTGATGATTCCCTGTTTTGTCCACTTTTAGAAGTGGCATAAAATTACCCATCTACTTAACAGAGTCATGCCAACTACCTAATGAAATTATTTCTATGGGAGTATTTTGAAAAACAAGATTCTACTTTGTTATTGTAAGAAAGAGCCTCTTGGTTCCTGTAAACAGGTATCTAACTATGGCAATGAAACTAAGAAATAATTTGAAGGAAAGAATATTAGTTATCCCCTTAAATATTAATGATGGATTTCTCTGATTTCTAATGTTTCTTAATATGTCTTAATTTATTTTATTATAAATACTTCTTATTTAGTTTTCTCAAAAATTATTTTAAATATTTCCTGATATTTCCTTTTTTATTATTTAAATTTAATTAGCCAACATATTTCCTGATATTTCTTAATTTCTTATCTATCTCTCATTCTTGAATTCTTTGGAAATTGTCTTTTATCCACATATTCTATCCTTGTTTGGTTCTTGGGGAAAATGAAATTAGTATATTTATAATCAATAATATTTTTAACCAGTGTCCTTCAGGATTTCAACTAATGATGTCTAATTTTAATATTCTTTGTTTCTAACATCCTTTCCAGTCTAGAAATGTTTTTGATATTACAGATTGTAGTCTTTCCCCCAACATTTCTATCTTTCCATAAAGCACCTGACTCTGTAGGCACTCAAATAGCTTTTGAATGAGATAATATAATTTTGAAGTCTGATCAAAGGTCACAAAACATTTTTTAAAAACTCAGAAAACAGAAAGATATCATAGTGACTGATAATCTGGACTGCTCTTCACTATCTAAATACCTCCCAGCTATGATAGGCACCAAAAATGTGGATACAAAACAACTGTGACAACTCCATTTGCAAAAAGTGTAAAAATGAATGAACACATTTAGTAAGTCATGCTTCTGACAAAATACAAACTTAGAGTGCTTTAAATATAATAATCTTATTTTATAAAAATGTCTGGTTGCTTCTTAACAGACTTTATTTGTCTATACCACCATAATCCAGCCAGATGATAGAATATTTCTTGTGCCAACCAGTTATACATTCAATATCCTTACTTGTCATACTATGACGAATGAATGTCACTTCAAATGTCCAGCTGCATGGCTGAAAAGTTTTATTTTCTCTTTGAGACACATTAGCAAGCCATTCTAGTTAAGGGTGATATTTAGGAAATTAACATGAAAACTGGGTTTTGAGTGGAGCTTCATATTTTGATTAAAATAAATAATATTATATATACCAAATGTTTGGATTTCCATGGACTATGAACTTCAGAATAGCGGAGACTATTTTTCATTTATCTTTGTAACTTTAGTGCCTAACATGTAGGTAATTACTAAATGTTTACTGACAAAAATTAAGCTTTGTTGTTAAGGCATTAAACTTTTTTTAGGTTAGTGAGATTTAAGTTTCTTTTTTAAAAAAGGTAATATTGCAATTATTTAGATAATAATCTAAATATATTTAATGGATAAAGAAATGTCGAGCATCATGATCATACTTGACTACCTTTCAAGTACTTAACTAAAAATTTTATTATTTTTCCCCATCAAACTGTTCACCAAGCAAGTTTAAGAAAGGGTTCTGGGAATCTAGAAAGTTGCATTTTGGAGAAGCAACTCTTAACATGAACAATATTTATAAAATACATAAATAATGAATCTCAGCTAGGTACAAAGCAGGAAGTGATTTTAAAACTCATAAGGCATATTTCCTTCTCAAAGAAGTTTATAATCTAGTACAAGTAATAAAACAATCTGAAAATTAAAATGAAAGTCCATTATTATGAAATAGAAATTTAGAAAGACAGCCTGATTATGACTGGTTGATAATTCAGGGAGTGGGACATGAGGAGGTGTTTTACTGCAGGCAAGGATAGAAAAATGGTTATTTCATACAGAGAAAGATAACAGAAATGGTGCAGTGGTTTAACCATCTCCAAGACAAAGAGTAGTGCGAGTTGATGATAGAATGTAAGTAAGTCATAACTTTGAGAAATTGTTGAGAAGCAGTCATGGCCAGGCTAGGGTGGTTTCTATGGAAATTCCAAGGAAAGTCAGTTAACAAGTAAAATTAGTATTTATATCACAAAACAGATTGCAGTAATAACTTATCAGATAATCTGATGCACCACTTGCCTGCACATTGAAAAGTAAACACTTGGTAAAATAGCAAATGGATGTGTGTATGCTTTCATTTATTGATGACTGTGATTTCATGTTATTATAACCCTTGATTTCCAGACAAAAACTTCACAACTAACTACTGACTGTCAAGAGTCAGTTTTCAAGTCTATTTGTTTCTTAATGATCCTCTTATATATTTCTGGCTGGGGGAAGAGAAGATATAAAACTATTCTTAAGAAAGCAAGTTTTCGAAACCTTTCTTTCATGTAGCTTTGAGTAAGTCTTACTTCCAGAGACTACTGGTTTTTTATTAAGACGCACATTGAAAGATTGTATGAGAAAAATGTGCCTAAATATGAAAGTCATCGGCAGTCATTTGAGTTTTATACATGCATACAGTTATTTACCCACCACTTCATTGATACCATCAACATAAATATATAGGAAATAACCCTGTATTTTCATAAGCCATGTACTGTATTTACATACACAATATTATGCTGCACATTCCTTCATTTGATCTCATAACTTGCTTTTCATTGCTTACACAAAACAGATCATCTTTTTATTTGGTTATGCTATTTTCCTTGTGTAACTAATGTAGTATATTATCTTTGCCAACTCAGAATCATATGAGTATAAATCAACAACCCATGAAAGACTTATTATCCAGAGAGCATGATATGCTTAAGGTTTACCTCAACCCACATTCACCACATAAGAAAATGATAGCAAAACTAATACCTTGTTTTTTTCTAAGTTTGGATGATCCAGCTGGCCTTTATTTTCACTAGAAGAAAAGAAAATCAAATCATCATGAAAGGAGCACTCATGTTTTGAAAATATCTCATTGTGACATATGGATGGAACCAAAACATTTGTAATTAAATCTTACCATTGACAACAACCCTAAAACAAAGATGTATTTTTTTTTTTCAAACACTTGGCACATAAACATTAGCAAAAGAAATTCACTTGGTTAGATAATAGTTTACATGATTCACTTACAAATTGAGATTGTTTTAGGTCAGAAACAATAGGTCTGGAACTTTAAAAAAATACCACCATAGTGTTGTTTTTCCACCTGAGAAAAAGAAATAAATGCATGTCTTCTGCCTTACAGGGAATTTAGTTATATCAAGCCATCCTATTAGTTCTCATGTTTTAAAAGTAGTTTTCCAGATGAATTATATTGACAGAAATAATCAAAATTTTCATTTGAAATGTTGTTATACAAAAATACATAATCAAGGTAATAGATGATTAAAGAATTTCTTCTTAAATACTGTAACCGAGTGTTAAGTATCCCAGTATTAAGTAGCAGCTACTAATGTTCACATAACATTGATTTTTGATGATGAGTAGAATTGAGTAGAAGTGACTCCAGTGAAGAATACTGAAATTTAATTTGTATCATACCTGTTTGAGAGATTTAAACCACATTCCAGCTAATAATATGAAATAGTTCACAGAGATGCTAATATCTGCTTTTAAGAGAAGTACTTTACTTGTGTTTAAACTTCAGAAATCATTAAAAATTTAATATGACACTCTTAAAATTATTTCAGCAGTGCCTACCAACATACTTGGACCTGTAAATTTCAAGATTATAGTCCTCATACGAATAAATTTCCTATTCTTAGAAAACAGATTATAGGCCATTTTCACACTGTCATTGACTTGAAGAATTGTCTTCTTCTAGAACAGGTAATAAAGTTACTTACTAAAAGAAGTTGTAAGGAAAAAAAAAAAAAGCAGCAGCAGCAGAAAAAAAATGTTGTAGGCATAGAAAAAATATTTTTTTGAATATTCTTTTCCCTCCCAGTGCCAAAGCTTTGTTAATGTGACCATTAAAACCTGCAACTTATTTATGCATACATGTACTCTGACTTAAATGTTCTAAGGGGTAGACATGCACACAAACAATTTAAATGATAAATTCAAGAGGACTGAAGGAAAAACATAATGTTAATAAAAATTACTACTGAATTTCTTTTGCTGTTTCAGATTCCCCAAATTTTCAGTTATATATAATATTTTAAAATATTGGGTAGTATATAAGAGTCTAGATATAAACTTTCTAAGCAGTCAATTTCCAAAATTGTTTAATGATATGTGATTATCGGATGCTTCTTATTAGCATAATGAAACATAGTTTAGGCAGCATACATAAATGAATGGAATGACAGGATGTTGGTGGCAATGGAAAGTAATGATGGATTTTACAAGATTAAGCCAACTGACATTTTATGAAAATTTCCATTTCCTGCCTTGGATTTTATCTAAACTGACAAAAACAAACACACATTTGGTCTTCTCAGATGTCTCTTGGGATGTTCTCTTGGGTAGAATATCTGGAAAGAATTTCTGACAAATCAATCTGTCAGGTGCCACACTTTAATTTTTATGTGAGAACTCACCAGGATGGACAAAAATGTGTGCTATCGTCTTTCCTCCTTACGTAAAATAAAAATGTGGGTAGACTTAGTGCTTACAAAACACACTGCTCAATTGCACAAAGTACGTTGTATTGTTTTAGAAGAAGCCTAAAGATTAATTGGAAAAGGTAGAATTATACATTCCCAAATATTGATGTTGGTTCTGGCGATATATCTGTACTATCATTAGAACATGTTTGACTCAATCATCTTTGTCTTGTATCCAAGTCCTGGTCTTAAGGGCCCAGCAATTGCCTTGATGTAAGAGAAACAGTGTGATAGCCTGCCCCTCAGGAACCCCCTTCCTCACACCCTCCCTCCCTCCCCTGAGCCAGACTCAACAACTATCCCATAAATTTGGCTTTTGTCTTATTAAAACAGCACTGCTTTATAGCAACAGTGTCAGAAGCATGGAACTCTTGCAGAATTCCAAGCATATGAATTTTTCAAAAATCTATTACATGGAGTCTGTTTTTCGTTCAACTTATTTTTTCCCCTTCCCCATTGTCACTGAGTTAGGCCCAGATATTTTTGTCTTTCATAGGAGGTAGAACATTAAAGGATGAAATAACAGAAACCTGGAGCCATTCCTTTTTTAAACAGAACTTTTAAAAGAGAAAACAGTCTCTTACATGTGGTTAGAAAAGGGATGAGCAACTGTTTGGACATAGGGCAGGAGAGAATTAGAATCACTTCAGTATCTATGAGCTTTCAAAGGACAGTAAGATCAACTCCATCTTTGGACAAATACTCCATTAAGTGAATGTTTGTTTACCTTAGGAAAGCCAGGTTACAGGATTATTCATTCATTCCTCAAGATTAAGTGTTGAAAACCTCAGGGTGGGGGTGGGCGGTGGTTACTACTCAGAGAGCAAGGGGGTATTATGCAGTCAGGATTCTCTCTCTGAAAAACAACAGTTAACACTGTGGTTGTATTTTTTCTGATGAATTGCTTGGAAACATTCAGAAAAGCGTACACTATTTGTTAATTAAGCTGACTTAAAACCTGATGTTATTCTATCAACTGTTACTGTTTCTTGAAACCTTGCTCTTGTTTATAGATTTCTTTTTTGACTTGAGTTTAGAAATATTCCAAGTAGATCAACCTCGAAAATTTAAAACTGTAAATTTAATCAGTAATTTCTAGGTATATGTAGGAACATTGCATGAGACAGTAATGTAATTTGTGAGAAATGTCTACACACAAGCTTTCATATACCTTTATTCTGTCTTTAGAATTTGGAATGATGGGAGATCATACAATTAAAAGTCAGCGACCTCGATCTGTTCATGAAAAAAGGGTCCCTCAGGAACAAGCTGATGCTGCTAAATTTATGGCACAAACTGGTAATACGTTAGTTACATTTTTCTATTTATTGTTGTTAATTTAATGAAACCACTGCATGTTTTCATAATCTTTTGCTGCACATTTGTCAGTTTTTGGAGCTGATATTTTTTTGAACCATTTTTTTTTTCGTCACCAGTTAAAGTCCATAAATGAAGTAGCTTTGAGTTGAAAAGCGCACCAAAAAAATGTGTAAGATTTACGCTGTTTTCAGTATGGGACATTTAGGATTTACATATTATTATTTACTCATGTCAATTAACTTCTTAACATGTATCCTTAAACTTTTAAAGAAAGTCAACAGTTATTTCATCAATAATTGGTTATTATAGGACTTTTCAGAACTAGAATTTTAAATAGGACTTTAAATGATGAAATTTAACTTAGCAATAGATGTCGAGTGACATTTTTTCAAATGTCATGCATCATATAAATATTAAATGTTAAAAGGTATGGAAATTAGAAACTTTTTTCAGAATTTATTTTTTTATTTGAAAAGAGAGTTTTGCTGTATAAGCTTAATAATAAAAAATTGATAGTCTTTATTAGTAAGCCATAAATACATTCTAAACAATTAAATATCAACAAAAATCACTTTCTGGTTTGTAAAATTTTTAATCCTAAACTAATCAGATTAATTTCAAATACCTCCCTTGGGGGGGAAAATATATATATATATATACATAGCACAATTAAATGCATTCATATGTTGGTTCATCATAATAAATGGGCTGTGATTCCATCTGTTTACATTGCATGTAGTACATTCTTAGATGAAAATGTATTTAAACTGTGTTGTGAACATTTTTAGCTGTCATTTTATTTCAGGAAATTGCAAACTAACAGTTTTATCTATGTCTTTATAAAGTTTTATACATTCTAATCTGGATGATCTGTTTTACCATTAATACTGAAGTTTCAAATACTTGACCAGCTTTTTGACATGATGATGACTGATTTGATGAAATTCTCTTGAAGAATATTTCCTTTAGTTATATGTTCTTATGCTATTTATTATGAACATTAAATTTGAATCTACAACTTAAAAATGCAAATATTCTTAATGGATTGTGCTCTTGGTAATGGGTGAGTAGTAGAATTTAACACATTAGTTGTAAGTAGGTCAAAGAATTCTTCAGAACAGAAAGAACGTTTACAATAAATTCTACCTTAAGGACATATTTTTAGCATATATATATGTTGCAGCTAGACCCAGAAATGAGGAAAACTTGCTTATCTGGATTGCTTTTGCTGCAGCTTCTTACTTAACGAAAGGTGACATATTTTTAGTATTTGCTCGAACAAGCCCAAAAGTGCATTGCGAGGGTCAGGTAAATTTTAAAATTATTAAATGTATTTTTCTCCCTTTCACGGAGCAAGAAGTCTCAAGCACTGACCAGAGATTGGGGAGTATTAGACTCCAACTAAAGGCATAGGGCATGGGCTTATGACTCAGCCTCTTCCTGGTGCCATCTCACAGGGGCATTTCTGCAAGATTATAGATGTTCTTCCTTTTTGCACAAGAGGTGGGAGTCACTGGCTTGCTGAAATTTATTAAAAATAGTGTCATTTGGGAGTGAAATGGTGAGCCACATTTTTAAATTCCCAATAATATAGTAAAATTAGTTGATGCATAAATATTGTGCAGTTTGGCCAGGAGCTTTTATATAAATTCAGTTTTTGCCTGTGACATAAACCAAGAGAATTCAGTTCTCAGCCAAAACCTTTTTTGCAGTTTCAAATCACAAGGAATATGATGTTTTCTTAATAAAAATTACTATCTTATCTTTTCATTTACTTGTTTTTTCAAACATTGTTTTGTATCTAAAATATAATAACACATGATTTGGTAGAGTAGATGAAATATTTATTAAATAGATCCATGAGGAGCATTAAAACCATTTCCTTATATTGTTAATAATACTTTAGAAAAGGCAATGAAAAATTAAAGTTCTGAAAAATCCAGTCTTGGATTGATTCATAATAAATACTTATTATTTTATTTTAAAGCAAAAGTAGTTTAGGTAAATATAAAAACACATATAATATTATTTTAAATTTAAATTACTACAATACTGATAGAAGACTGGGAAACTGAATGATTTTAAATAATTTTTAAAATATGTAATGTGACACTAAGCAACTAAACAGAGAGAGGCTGTTTTTTTCCCTTCAATACTTTCTGAAATTATACTTTCTTTACGTGTTAAGGTAGTTAGTCTGAATAAGTGCAGTAAGTAATAAAATCTTATAAAAGTCAAGGTTTACTTATAAAATTTTCCTGTTGGTCTTTCAAACCAGGATACTGGTGTTACAAATAAACAATGATAATATTTGTTAACATTAATGTGAGAATGAAGAAAAATGCAATAGAGGTAAAATTAAATGAGGAAGACATTAGAATATATATTTTATATTAGTCATGAGGGAAAATGATGCAAAATCTATAAACTTTTATAATTAAGAATTACTTCTCAAAATGAATAACCTGGCCTCTTCAACCAATATGATTAGTAAATCCTGTGTCTGAAAAGCAAGCTTTCCATAAAAAATAACATGTGTGGAAATTGTTTTTAAAAGAGTAACATTTGGTAAAATAATGTTACTTTACCAAAATAACTTAATCATTTTGGTTAGTCCAATAATTGAGGTAAGCTAGTTTAAATATAACTGAATAGGCTATCTCCAATAGCCTAGAACACAGTTTATATTTATGGTAAAAAATGAAATGAAGTGATAAAATGCAGGTATTTGATATAGACATCCAAATTAAATAACAAAAGATGGGTTAAGATAATTTAATTGCACTTGTGCTTTTTAACATCATAGTCATCAAATGATCTTATAAACATGTTTAGGAAAGTGCTCCTGTATTCCAGTGGGGAAAATAGCCTATATTAGTAAAGGATAGCATGTCATCTAAAACAGAAATATAAAATTAAAAATATGTTTCTAATTTAATGATTTTAACATACTAGCATAAATTTATATCAATTTTTTGTAATTTAAAATGCAGTCATACATTGTCTCATTTAATCCTCACATGTGCATTTTGAGGTAGATGTATTACCCAATTTGTTGAGAGGTTCAGAGAAATAAAGTGACTTCCTCAAGGTCACAGAACTAATATTCAGTAGCTTCCCACCCGACACAGGTCCTCTGACTTCATTTACAGTGCTTTTCCAGTCCTCTTTCCTGTTTCATGTCAGGATAAAGAGCCTTAATAGTGCCTTAGATTCTTCAGTGTTCCATACCGTGTTTCATGTGCCTTCTCTGTTACAAGCTAAGGAACCAGAGTAGTTTGTGCTATCACCAAAGACATACATATTAAAAGCAGTACACTTTGTATTATACTTAGCTATTTTAATGTCAGTGAGTTTTTAAAAATATACATATCTTTCTTATAAAGTATATGAGGTATTTCTCATAGTTACCCAAACTGCTGGACCAGAATAGTCTTCACACTTTTTGGAATGAAGAAGTGTCAGCGTGGAAATCACAACTAGTTAGTGGAAATGTTACACTTGAAACTATACCATTTGAAATCTAATGAGGTCATTTTGGTAGGTAGGCTGGTATTTGAATGACAAATTTTGATTCACAGTGTGAAAGCCAATATGTATTTTATTCATTTATTTATTTTGTTTTTGATCAAGAAAATGAACCATCAATTTGAGCGAGTGAAGAAGGCTAATTTATAATATATGCGCAGAAGCAACCCAGATTTTCAAATATTTGTACAGAAATACATTTAAAAAGGATCTTCATCCTGATTCATTGATCCATTTAATAAAAACATTTTAATGCCATCATAACAAGGCAGGGTAAGAGAAAGACTGCTTTTGTGAAAAAATACAACAATCTTATGCATAACCTTTATCATTTTACTTATAGAGTTCACATTGTTCAAGGTTTTCTAGCTCTTAATTAATAACATACAACATAATATTTCTACTTCACTTACTCTCATCACAACACAGGTTGAAATATCAAAAGAAAAAGATTTGCATTATATTTTTCTTAACTTTACTCTTAAATTCTTCATCCCTAAATATTTTTGTTCATATATACATATATGTGTGGATATTTTTTAACCATTTCCATATTATTGGGTTCCAGAATAATGATTTTTAATTTTTAGAGTATTCTTTAATGTAAAAGAACAAATTATGAGGCCTGCCTTTAAATATTATTCAGATGATCATCCATTATTATGAAGTAGTTAAGTATAAATTGGTGAAGACAAAAAAGACTAAAATAATCAGGGTCATCTATAGAGGACTTTTAGGACAAACACTGATCCAACACTAAAAAAAGTCCTATTTGATGTAATTCATCATCCCAGTTGCCACTGTCTGTGCCCTTATGATATGTATCTAATCATAAATGCCTTATTATCTATGCCTCTAGGTGCATAACACCGACCAATATAAGAGCGAATCTTTATAATGGTACTACCCAAATTGTAGTTGGTGAACCTATGCTTATTGGTGAACTCGTTTTCCCGGAACCCTGAGGAGATAAGAGGCTTATACCGGAATGTAAATTCAACTACTTAATCAAGCACATGTTTTATTTCAGCTGACTTTTTTGTTTGTCTGTTTGGAAAAAAATTCTCAGTGAATAAATCAGCAAGTTGAGTTTACATTCTGGTCCAGCCTCCTTCTGTCCTGGAGTACCAGTCTATGGACCAGCTGTCCTGAGCAGCACTGCAAGTAATTTCTATGTCATTCACTAACCTTTCCAAAGAAAAAAAAGACATGGACAAATAAATTATCATATTCTATTTTTTGAATGATAACTCGAAGGCAAATTCTAAGCAGAACTAAACTGTTCCTTGGTTTTATAGTCAGTGATACAAAGTATTCAGAAACACTTCACCTGCATACCTTTCCCACAACGAAATAACTAACGTTAAGTCCTTCCCTGCCAGCAGGTAAATGCCCCAATTTTGTATTTGGGAAAAAACAACTGCAAGTTTTCAAATCAGTGTTAAAAATCTATCCCGAACCTGATGTCAACAGAATCAGAAATCTATTGCGATGGTCTTAGGAATTCTTGACTTTAAGTCTTTTTTGGACATGACTTGGCTAATAATAGAAACTAGATGTAATTTTAGTGTGATGCTTACTCCAAGAAAATTAATCAATTCAGAAATTCAATTGGCTTTCTAGGGCCCTATTTTGATTACATTAATAGAAACCATAGAGAAATTTTTCTTCCTTTTGAGTAAAACTCACTCCTCTACATCATCAGGAAAATTGTGAGCAGCAGGTTTCTAAACAAATGATCACAAAATAAATAGCTGTCATAGGATGAAAAAGTAAGAATTTCACTAGAAATAAATTATAAATGTCTGTGTTTAACCCAATAAAAATTCGATATGCCCAAACTCCCACCTCATCCAGCATTAGAAAGGAGGCTGCTTGCAGTGAAGGATTAGGGAAGAATACGTCAATATGTTCCCGCTCCCTGAAGCCAGAGTACATTTAGCAATACATTTTGCTTCCTCTCCCACCCAAAGGACAAAGCCTTAGATTGGCCTGAAAATGATCCCTTCAGCAATCGTTGTTGAAAAATGCTGACTGGTCCCCTAGTGTGTGTAGCACAGTGGTTTTGTGAAGAGCAGTTTTGCTAACAAGGTTATAACAAACTTGGACCTTGCATCAGTGTCATATGTATCTCCCTTTATATATATTTTTCTCTGAAATGTGTTCTTGTACCTTTTAATGTGATGTCATATTTTTACATTTAAACTATTCATGCATGTCATAATGTCAGTTTGGTATGATGTTTAGTAGATGAATATTCAAAGCGGTATTTCATGTTTATTTGTTGTCTTGCACACAGGTGAATCTGGTGTGGAAGAGTGGTCCCAGTGGAGCACATGCTCAGTTACTTGTGGTCAAGGGTCGCAGGTGCGAACCAGAACTTGTGTATCACCTTACGGGACACACTGCAGCGGCCCATTAAGAGAATCAAGGGTTTGCAATAACACTGCCCTCTGTCCAGGTAGTGTTAGCAGCAACTACAACTGTGGATGTTATTGAATTGTGTCATGCTACGCATTTGGAAAGATTTGTTATGTTCATATAAACTGGGTATAGATATTTTAATTAAAGTGCATAAGTTTAACTCGTATTCAGCGGTGAAATTTTATCATACATGTGATGATTTCTGCTTTCAGAGCAGTCAGGAAATTATGTAAGTGACTCTCCTACCCATGGCAACTATATGCTTGAAATTTCTGTATCTGCATCTAATAAGATTCTAAGAGCTTTCCTTGTTTCAGGTGGCAAAAATATCCAATTGAATATTTGAGGAAATGTAACCTGCAGGCATACTGGAAATGTGATCTGTATCCATTGTTTAAGGCAGTAGCTGATACAGTCTTTAAAGCAGTTAGCTGTTTTTCTATTACTTACTTGGTTCTATCAGAGAAAATAGTTCCCCTGACCAAAGGACATTCTGTTAATTTATTTTATTCAGGTGACTGTCCTTATCCAAGCTACCCACTGCATTGTAAACTTTGAAGTCATTAATGGGGGAAAAAAATCTTCAATGCTAAAAAGAGCATAGCCCTGTAGCTTGCCCAGGTGGGGTGAGCTTTTCCAGATGAAATTAACATTTTGTTCTCATTTGAGGCCCACATGCATGTTATAGGCATCTCCTCTTGAATTACTGACTTTCATGTAAAAATGAGTACAAAAAGGAATTTGGGCTTTCTTTCACGAAGTCCAAAGCACATGATATTGTGAATCTCCTGGTTTATATTTTTGTTTAACTATTTGGTCAATGGGCCATGGTCAAAACATATTGACCATTGCAATTGACACTGAACTTGCATCCACTAGAGGCCTCCAAAACGGGGTGGGCAACAAGAGAAGGATAGACACTGCAGCAGGTTTTCATCTGCTACACTGTAGGTAAAAGTTTTCTGATGACTTCCATTTCCAGAGATGGCTGATTTTGCAGTTGCTAAAAGTCAGATTTGAGAGTGGGTGGCATGGGGGAAGGGCAGGGATAGTCCCAATTTCGCAGCAGAATGAGCAAGGGCAACCCATTAAAAGACAGTCTGGAGGAGTTGTTAAATGGGTACAGGGTTTTGATTTGCAAAATGAGTAAGTTCTGGAGACCTGTTTTACAACAATGGGAATGTATTTAACACTACTGAAGTGTATACCTAAAATAGTTTAGATGATAAGTTTTCTGTTATGTACTTTTTTGTCACAATAAAAGAAAAGACAATCTGGAAGAAACAAAAGGGAAAGGAAATGGTGGGCACAATGAGGAGAGCTGATGCATGAGATGGGAAATCCCTTTATAATGTCATTGGGAGATGCAGAGCAGCAGATTCAGGTAGAATTAAAAGCTAAACAGGGCAGAAAACTATGGGGAAGAGAAGACAGAATTAGCAGGAAGCAGCAAAATTTCCAGTGAACACAAGAAAAATCCATGATAGTCAGTGGGAATTAAACTAGGTGAGAAGGAGCATCAAGTGGGGAAAAAAAAAATCGGGTAATAAGTGCTTACAGAGGTAATGGAAGGGGAGGATAATAAAAAAAGATGACAAAACCAGTGGTGGGAGAGCAAACAGACTCTAGGTCTGTTAGGCAAGAAAAAAAATGAGATGAAGGTTTTCAAAATTATCAAATTTCTCAGTTTTGTACCTAAAATGACCTCATGAGTAAACGCTTGTGGATTTTCAGCTAGGTGCGGGTATAGTACATTGTCTCATATTTAAAATAGAATATGTCATGAAAACTGTAACTGAAAGTAATTTTAAAAACTTAAATAGTACCTAAACAGTGTAAATATCTTTCTAAAATAATACTTTAAATTCCCAAGTAGAAAATTAGCTCAGAAATCAATAGCCTAGTTGTCACACTATGACAAAAAGTGTGTATGGCATTTAATTAATGGAAATGACACAAGGACAAAATGAATGTCAAAGCCACTTTCCATAAAATATATGGAATGAGAGAATTTGAGCTTGTATTTATTTGACCTACTAAAGCCTAATCTATAGTGTTATAAATTAGCTGCTTTTCACTTATATTATTCTAATTTCAAAAGAAGGGTTTTCTTAATTAAATTGCATAATAATGTGTTACTTCTAACATGGATCCTAGGACATCCAGCTTGTTGCAGATTGTTGCTTGGACATTATAGCCTCTTCAAAAATTTCTATTACTCAGAGCAGAAGATGATAGAGTTAAATAACAAGTAAATTGAGAAAGTAAAGAGCTACATTAAATTATGTATTAACTGTCCTGGTTTCTGACTTACAGTTTTATGATCTCTTCCAGGGTTTCTCAACCTCGGTTCTATTGACATTTTGACATGGATAAATCTTTGTTGTGGGAGGCTGGCCTGAGCATTCTTGGATGCTAGTAGCGTCCCTCCTTCCCCTGAGCTGTGACAATCAAAAATTACTCTGGACATTGCTAAATGTCCCCTGGAGGGCAAAATTGCCTCTGGTTGAGAACCACTGGTCTACTCTATATGTGTCCTAATCCCTTAGAAGTTTATTTGGGCTAAGGAATGGTTTGATATATTTTTTGGGGGGGGTACATGTCACAGTATCCATATCTAAATATTTATTAAGAAAAAAAAACTTTCCACTTAAAGGAGTTGTTTTATACATCCCAATGTAAATTATAAGCTAATTTGTATTCTTATTTCAAAATCTAGTAATAATATAATTTGTATATTGTATAATCCTCATTTCATCTTTAGATTGCACAGAGTAAGGATGTGATAATATAGCTAGTGTCTAAGCAAAGAAGAAAACTATAAAGATGGATTTATTTGATTAAAGTTTCTTGGTTTTATTAAGCACATTTTCCAAATGAACTAGATTCTTTAAAGATTTTCATAATTTACTGAAAAGTAAAAGAATTTATATAATAATTTGTTGCTAAAATAAAAATATCTTTATTCTTTAAAATAAATCTTATGAATAGCATCTATAAAATTATAAGATAGGTGTTATAATTTCCAACTAATTCAATAATATCTACAATAAACTATTATTAATAATTTTTTAAGTATTTAAAAAATTTTTTTTATAAATGATGTGGAAGATTCATGAAATTTCTGAAATTTCACCATAGAACAATAGAGTGTTAAAAAGTAGGGAGTAACATACTTTTCAGAGGACTCCAGCTTCATGATTTAACTAAACCACTAAGATTAATCAACATTTCTTTGAGATTAATAGAGAAAAATCTGCCAATTTAGCAGCTTTTTTTCTTTTAGGCTTTGTTCAACGAACACAGAACAGTGTGATTTGATTGAGGAGAAAATTAACAGAATGAGCAATATGATGTATAGACTCTAGGGGAAGAAAAGTTTGTTTTTAAATGGAGAAATCTTGGTAATTTGCAAAAATTGATTAAAGATATATGTTTTATATGACAAAATACATTCGTATATAATATTTTTAAAATATTTTGCTATCATTGATCATATACACCTATATGTAAATAAAAGTATATGCATTTTTTTTTCCTTAGAGTTGAATATAGATTAATTATTTAATCTTATGCCAGTAGATACCAAGTGGTTTCGGTTTTTCAACCTTAGAAAAATGTGAACATATTAATTTCTTTCACTCTCTGACTTTTTTTCTATGTAATATTTTAAAAATATATTTTCTAGCAACTTTCTCAGAAACTTGAAGAATTTTTCACTGAGCATTACACAAACGAGGCTAAATTTTTAATATTTCAGTGTATTTTCACAACCAGCTGGGACAACTCAATAGCATAAATAGAATAGAATGGGGTGCCTCATAATTAAGGTATAATATATGTGTTTTTAAAGTAACAACTTGGTTCACACATACACAAAAAACAGTCTAGGTAGACTATATTTACGCATAACTCCTCTGACACTTTGTATGGAATCTGCTTACCCCTACCAAAGTTGAGGAGAAAGTGAAATCTTTTTCATCATTTATTCTATATTTCTACTCTCCCTTCTCATTCTAGTGGGTGTCCCATAAGACTTCTGCTTATGAACTTCTAAGAGCATACGAAGACCAGAGGTTCAACATTAAGACAGGAGCTTTTGAGCCAAAGAGCACATTTTTCCCAGCTTCTTTTTATGTGTATTATCCACAGAGTGTTATTCCTTACTATCCCAAATATTAAAAGTTGGGATGAGCTTGGTGAATTGCCTGTGACGAAGATGGGATCTAAACTCTAAACTCTAGTGGACTTTATGCAAAACATATCAATATGTATGCATACTGGTTCTTAGGGAGAGAGCACAAATTTTGTTGATATTTCTGATTAGTTTGAATCCATCCTAACGGCATAATTGAAGTATTGGTGTATGTATACTTATGTTAGGAGTAATCCTAATTAGATCATTTACTTTCTCTAGAAACTTTTGTTTATTATTGCCACGCATTTTAAAAGAGGACAAAGAGGAGAATCTTATGCGAGTAGATAAGAGTTTTTGAAAAGACAGAGTAGATAGAGTTTACTCAAAGACAATGACTTTAAACACCCACATTTTTAAAAGGGCAGAAATACGTAAAATACATACCACTAACTTTCAGATTTTTTTTTTTATTTTTTGATAGCATCGAAGTCGTTAGTCCTGAAATGTTAAAAATTAGGTTGGCCCTTATATATTTAAATACAAACTTAACTCCAGAAGATCATATCTGTTATAAGAAATTTAGTTTTCTATACTACCTTATAAGTTTATATTACTTGCATTTAAAAAATAACTCATGCAATTTTACTATGAGGGAGAGAGCTGTGTTTCCATTAAAAAAAGAACACATTTAAAGTTTATGACAAATAACTGTTCAAATACAGAAAAAGTGCACGTCATATTGCATTATGTTAATGAATTTTCAAATTAACCTTTGTATTCTTCTGGCAAATAGGAGTGTTAACTGAGCTTTTAAAATATCTTCATACTGTCTATTTGATGATTTTTTTCATTATAGTTAAGAAAAAAATATTTGACTTTACCTCTCTGCTTTTGTTGTTGAAGCTTCTTTGCTTTATTACAGTACATGGAGTTTGGGAGGAGTGGTCACCATGGAGTTTATGTTCATTTACATGTGGTCGAGGCCAAAGAACAAGAACAAGGTCGTGCACACCTCCTCAGTATGGAGGAAGGCCGTGTGAAGGACCTGAGACACATCATAAGCCTTGTAATATTGCTCTGTGCCCAGGTGAGTATATTCTGCATTTGGCGAACTTTGTATTTGTGTCCTTTGTATGTGGCCCCTGGTATACGTAGGAAATATCATGAACACAATCTTTATTCAGTCACAATGGAATATGTGTCCTTTGCTTACTATTTCTTGCTTAAAACTGGGCACGTACTTGATCTTATCATATGCAGTGGTTTATAATATTTCCTAGACTGAGTATCAAAGCTCACCTTTCTTCAGTTTCTATAATTTATATTAAGTCTTTCCACTAAGATTTTGTCCATACTCAGTTTTCCCTCCTAGAAAAATTATAAGGGGCCCCAAAGACATAAGATTGACTATTGCCTTGACACTATAACTAGAGAGACTGATTTAGAGGCAGTCCTTCTCATTGTGAGTCATTGTCTGACACACATTCAGTTAAGGAGTGGGGCTTCACCGCGGATCATGTATGGAAAAGACAGATATTTGTTAGGAAAACAGACCTTATAGATTCACTGTTAGATTCATAAGATGGTTAGCTCAGAAATGACATGTAACTTCATGTATTATGAAAACTACAGAGTTCATAGAGTATATTTGTTTCAATGCTGTTTTACTGAACTTGATAACTTCA
This sequence comes from Mustela lutreola, assembly GCF_030435805.1. Classification (NCBI taxonomy): domain Eukaryota; kingdom Metazoa; phylum Chordata; class Mammalia; order Carnivora; family Mustelidae; genus Mustela; species Mustela lutreola. Next base: position 111,635,722 of record NC_081295.1, read on the forward strand.
CCCATTATTATTACATTATAACTTCACCCATTATTTTAAAAACTTAAAAAGACTGATCTTCAATTCAAGAGGCTTCTAACTTATGAGAGGAAAAACACATAGAAATGACAGAATCTTCTGGAAACTAGCCAAGGCATATTTTAGAGGAAGAGATTGGCAAAGGCTAGAATGGCAAAGACCAATGTAAATAGCCATTGATCTACTCCTTGGGAGACTTTTTCATTATCCCATTCTGCATGCAAGCAACATAGCTGAGATCATGGTATTATTCTCCAAACATATTATCCAACTTATATTCAGTCCCATTTGTACTCTCAATTCCCCAAAGTAATATCCTATGACATGAAGCAATGATTTAGTTTCTCTGGAAATTTTAAGTATCTAAAACATCTTGAGATTGAAAGTCCTCCAAAATGTAGATAACCAACAGTCATCTCACAAGCTTGTTCCCTCTTACTTTGGAGAAAGACTACTTAGGTTCCTATATGAGAAATACACATTTAAAGATGTGGTAGTTATATTTACTCCTACAATTTTATGAATTCTATGAATTATGACTATAACTTGTACAATTCAATATTCGTGTAATTGTGAATATTTGGGAGTTAAAATTATGATCCCTTATTTGCAAATCACTCCCAGAAAATCTATTTATGAATTCAGTTATGTTCTGTTATTTCTGTCTCTCTATAAGTATACAGACAAGCACATAGACACAGACACAGACACAGACACACACACACACACACACACACACACACATATATATATATATAAATGCCCTGCCCTTTCTCTAAAGATTTGGGCAAGCTTATACAAATTTTAGAGTTTTTTTAAATGTTGAGCTGTAACATTTACAAAGTCAAATATAATTCGTTTTTATTTGTCCACGGAATGTGAAAAAATAGAAAATATGGGGAAATGAAAAATAATAGCTAACTATACAATCTCTTTTAATATACTAGTTTTTACTATTTCTTTTACCTTGGCAAATCCCCATTGGTATAAAGATAAAAATGGCACTGATCAGTTAAAATGTTATCAACCATGTTTTGCGTAGTCTATTTTCCACGAACTTTCTAAAAGTAAAATGCTTGGGGGTCGGGAGATAAGGATGCTGAGTTGTTAGAATTCAGATAAGAAAACTCATTTTTCTAAGTTGATATAATTGTTTTATCACTGAAGTAGTAATCACTGTCGTTGAAATCACTCAGACCATTAAAATTAGGTCTTTCTTTTGTGTAGGTCTTTCTTTAATTTTGGAATTTTATGTCTTTATTATTTGTAAAACTGGTTTAGCTCATATTCTCTTATAGGCAGTCATTCTGGATATATATCAGGTACTTAATTAATTTACTTTTTTTTTTTTTACTATTATTTCCAGTCTTGAATTTAGTTGTATCATAAAAGATAAAAAACTCTTACCATGTTGTATCCCAATTTCCTTACTATTCTAAAGCGAATTCTAATGGCTATAATTAAAAAAAAAAAAAAAAAGGTTTTATACTTTACCAAACATTTTGACATTATGCTTTTGAAATATGTAAGATTTATTTGGTGCAAACATTTGGAATTCTCTTTAAAAATAACTGTCTTATAGCTAGATTCAGGTGCCTTCACTATATATAAAAGTGTCATCATGTGTCGACAAGTTTTAAGACACTACTGAGAAGAATATATAGGTCCGGATCTCAAGAAATTTGTAATCTCTTTGGAGGATACAGACATAAACATGTGAAAAGTTGAATGCAGTTCTGATAAACACATATAAATACTCCACTTCAGTGAGTGGGGATAATTTGAGAATTCAGTGATTTTAGCCTACATTTCTTGTAGCCATCCAACCTGAGATCCCAGAGACATCTTTTTAAGGTGTAAAGCTGTGATAGGCAGTATGTCGGTAATGAAGAAAACATGCCAAGACCTATACACTTGGTTCCCCTTGGCTAGGCCAGTTGTCAAGTGAAGACCAGGGGAGAACAGAAGAAACAATAGAAACAACAAATAGGGTCTCAACTCACCAATTTTACAAGCTCTGACCATGTGCCTTGTGGTGATGGTCAGTGATATTTCAGGGTGGAATCACGTTGGAACAGCAAAGCAGCATCTAGCATCATACTTTTAAGAAATACATATAACCACCCTAATGAAGTGGACGCTACATAGGGCTGATAAAAAAAATAATGAAATATATTTTATTTATGCAAATTTTGACATCAACAAAGTAGATGGCATCCTACTTTCATCAGGTGCTTTCCTTAGTCGATGTCCAACTTTCTCCCGCTTCTTTTGAGGTAAGGGAAAACTGTCTGCCTGGGATCCATATAAGGAGAGAGGAACGAAAAGAAAGGGTATTTCCTAGGAAATGTGGTATTTCCTAGATGAGTTATCAGTTCCTAATGTGTATCATATCTAAGAACAGGGACCACTGTTGATGGAGGGAGATTGGCAAGAGATACAGAGCAACGAGAGGGATCCACTACAATTCATTCACTAACTATAAACATGTTATCCCATTTTCCTCCTTTCTTATCTATACCAATAATTAAATGTGATATTCTGGAAGGGTATGTGTATGTATGTGTATGTCCAGTGGTCCTCGTGGTCTGTTTTTCTTATTGCATAAAACTTAGAATTTGTAGCAGTCCATATTTTCTCTTTTCTCTGAATTTTCATTGCAATCCCTAATCAAACATCAAATTCATCATGGTATTAATTAGTATATTAAGGAAATTCTCTTTCATTGCCTTTTTATCTCTCTGTGCAACTTTGTACTAATAGTATCCAATACATTACTGTTGAATGGATTTTCTTGATGGACATGTATAAATTTTTAGTTCTCCTCTGCCCAAAAAAATTACAGGACATTTTCTGGGTATATTTAATAATAGATTGATGTGGTATAGTGGAAGCTGGCCTTACACAAGAGAACACTTATTTAAATTTAGGTATCACCATTTAATACTTGTATTCCCCCTCTATAAATGGGGACAATAGCATACCCATTTCACAGGACAGTAGGAGGACCATGTGAGATGCTTTAAGGGAGATAACCTGGTAAACTGCAAACAGTGTATAAGTATCAGTATTATTATTATTATTATTATTATTATTATTATTATTATGTCAGCAGCCTAAAGTCAAAGTCCATTGGGATGACACGTATAGTTGAACAAGCTATATTCCTTACTCTTTGCATTGAGGGAAAATTAATATAAGAAACTCTGGGACATCTTGGTAAGAGGGTGTTAGAAAGACTTATTAAGGGTTTAGACTTCTTTTGGGTGACTTCAAGGAGAGTTTTAGGAAGTGGGGCTTTGCTCTGGATTTAAATGTCTGGATGTGGTGGTGGGGATCTATGATTGGTATTTTAATGAATTATCCAGGAGGAGGGAAACTTGCTGTAATTGGTGAACAAGTGACAGTCACTCTTACTAGCTGAGAGAAGAGAATGTTTGGAACTTTGTGGGTTGTCCTGTGACCGTGTTTCATTTTATCTCACTTTATCACAGTTTCAAAGTGACCTTGTCTGTTGTTAATGTTCTCTGTGATGGTTTTAGATCCAACAGGAGATAACATATACTTGCTGTGGGTACCAAGCTAACAGTGCCGAATTTAGTTGTGTCAGATCATTTCCTTGGATGTCACCTTGATGGTGATTCTCCGTCTGGGGTGATTTAATCATTTTCCCTGCTTCTGTTTTTTTTTGTTTGTTTGTTTTGTTTTGTTTTATTAATTAATTTATTTTCAGAAAAACAGTATTATTTTTTCACCACACCTGCTTCTGTTTTTAATGTTTTTGATTTTTTTTTAAATATTCACATGGAGAAAGAAAAGTGTTAGACATAATGGACTGTTTACATTTTCTAGGTAGGCCCTTTCTTAAAATTATATAGATGCATATCACCAAAATAAAATTGATACTGCATTTTCCAAAATTAAGTGCTTTAGGGAAATAAAATGTTAAATTCTTACTTCAAAGCCTCAAGGTTTATAGTGATTTTCTTTGTAGTATGTTACTTCAGAGTAATATAGATATATAAAATATACATTACATATATATTATATATATAAAGTATATAAAATTGGGGTTTTTTTTCTGCTAGCTGAAAGACGGAAGGAACCAATACTTCAAGTTCAGTCCTCTTTTTTTTAGCTTTGTCCGTTCTTATTCTTATATAATCTGTGTAGTAAAGTACAAATAATGTAGCATATAGGGGTAAGTAGTAATTGAGTGACAGGCTGAAGACTAAAAGAAATGAAAGAATTATTGACAAATTAGTTTTCATTTATAAGCTGAAACAAATATAAATGAGTTTAATTTAATGATCCAGTGGCAAACACAGCAGTCTGGAATTCGGAAGACACAGATTAATGTTCAGTCCTAATCTTTAATTATCAATATTTACTTAAGCCACATATTCATCTTCTCTGTGCCTCAGTTTTCTCATTTGTAAAACGGAGCCAGCATCCATTTCCCTACTATCTCAGGGGAGTGTTACCTGATTAAAATAAGGTGAAGGAATCCTGAAAAGTAAAAAAACAACATAAAGTGGAGGATGCTTATCAGGTTTTTATGACAGTATTACTTTAAAAAGTAAAGGATTTGGCTGAGACACTTCGGGGGGTCAGCTGATTAAGCACCTTCCTTCAGCTCAGGTCACCATGATCTCCTGATCCTGGAATAGAGTCCCCTGCTCAGCAAGGAGCCTGCTTCTCTCTCTGCCTACCATTTCCCCTGCTCATGCGCGCACGCGCTCTCTCTCTCTCTCTCTCTCTGACAAATAAATAAATAACATCTTAAAAAAAAAAAAAAAAAGGAAAGGATTTGGAAGAAATAGGTAAAATAAATTCAGGATATGATGATAGTTTTTGAGCTCTGTTTCTTACAGACAGTCTTAATCATAGACTCCAAGACTTCCAGCTCGTTTAAGAATCAAAAGCTCAAAGTTTTATTACGTGGGTGCAGAGGCCAAGTAATGAAATTGAAACCTAAAGAAATGACCGAGACAGGCAGTTTTTGTACTTTTTAGACAAAAACAATAAATCTGTGAGGAAGTAACAGAACAAAAAAAAACTTAATTTGGGGAGCTTCAATTAATAAGAAATTCTGAACAGAATTTGGGCCAGTAATGAGAGTTATTTTATAGAACCTTCCAGGCTCTAAATTTCCTATCTCTGGTGATAAGGATGTCTCTTTACCACTTAATACTGGGAGGGTACCTTTCTCCCAGGAGATCTGCTTCTTGCTTTCTGGACACAAGGGACAGGGACATAATATTCTTCTTGCCTTGGTTGTTTCTTAAGTAACTTTTATTTAAAATAATCGACATGGGGTGCCTGGGTGGCTCATATGGTTAAGCCTCTGCCTTCGACTCAGGTCATGATCCCAAGGTCCTGAGAAGGAGCCCAACATCAGACTTCCTGCCTGGCAGGAAGCCTGCTTTCCCTTCCCACTTCCCCTGCTTGTGTTCCTGCTCTCGCTGTGTCTCTCTCTGTCAAATAAATAAATAAATAAAATCATAAATAAATAAATAAATAAATAATCGACATATCAAAGTGGCACATTTGGGGTGGCCTGACCTTGGCCCATACAGATTACTTCTGCCTCGTTTGAACTGGGGACAAGTACACATATAAGGGCTCATACCAGTCTGTGGGGCTGGGCTGTGTCTCGCCGGTAGTCCTGCATTTGAGAAATGAATCCCTGTGAATCCAGAACCTCAATAGAGAGATCCTGTGAGGTTGTATTTTTCAGATATATTCATAGTCTCTTACAAAGCCTAAGAAGAAGGAACATCACCCAAGGATAGGTCCTCAGGAATACAGCTGGACCCAAATATCTCTGTTACTTAGAGCAAAAGGCTTCAGTCTCCTGTGGACCTAAAGTTTGATTCCTCAGTAAGTCTGAGAGGGTGATGTGCCCACAATCCCTCTGCAGGGAACCCTTTCAGTGAGGCCAGTAAGCAGGAAGATGCTAAACATTTGCCTGACCTTGGTTCAAAAGTCTCTGTTTGTCTCTGCATGAGAATGTTATAATTTGAAACTCAAATGTTACCTCATTAACCTGTTCTTAAATTAATTTGCAATTTGTCTTCTTAACCTTCTGGCTTATTATGTGGCAGTTGTATTCACTTTGTGTCATTTCATACTTTTACCATTGTTCTGGTGATCTTTCAGTGTTTATGAATTTTTAAAAACTGTATCTTTATTAATTTTGGCTTGCTTTCTTTTATTATTTAACTTCTTTCATGCAAACTTTGTCTTAACTTCCCAACTGTTTTATTTTTATTCTTCTTAACCTTACCTTAATAACTTGCTTCTATTTTTAATTGTAATTTTTAAATGATATTTCATTTTGATTTTTCCCCTTTTATGATTTATTTTAAAATGGTGAATGGGAACCAGGTTTATGCTCTCCAGCATATGCCCAAAGCAAGAGGTTGGCTTTTGATTTTTCAGTTATACCATCAAGAGGTCTTTCCAGTTCCCTGAGTAACTTCCAACTCAAAAAAAAAAAAAAAAAAAATCTGAGCTTTCCAAATTTGCCATCACTAAATCAGATAACTTCCTACCACAGGACAGAATTCTTCTCCCCAAGCTCCTCCCTATTGTTAGCGTCATCAATCAGCAATAATCAACCCAAAAGAGTTGCCAAAATGATAGGTTTATTATCCAAAATATTCATGGCTTTATCTTGCAGTGGTTGTTCTCCAACCTATTCTATATTGTCACCAGTTATTGGCAAAGATGTGAAAATTGACTGAAACATGATATTTTCATTAAAATGTATCAGAATTTAATTTGGCCTCTGTACATGGCAGACAGGTAAACACAATTGTAACTCTATATGTATGGCAGGAGGAAGTTCAGATAAAGTAAACCCCAGGAATCTAGCAATTTAACCTTTGCAATTTTAATTATTTTGGGTCCAGAAAATCTAGTAATGTGTCACATTGCTGAAGCGAAACTTTAACTGTCCCCAGGGTGACATTGTGGTATAAGGAAGCACACTGCACTATGGGAAGACAGGCTGATCTCTCCGCATTCTCCTGGCTTCAAGACACAGCCTTATTATTCTCTATTCTTAGTCACCTTTGCAGGATGGCTCATAAAGTAATAGGCATTAGCAGTTTCTAAATTGAAAAAATGAGACTATTTAAAAAATCCAACTGCATATGTTTATGATGGAAATGAAGAGAAGTTGAAAAAGTCTAAGAAGGTGTTAAATCTTAACCTAGCTGCATATTATAGAAGAAATTATGTACTTTAATGCAGTATTTACTAAACAGTGCTCCAAAAAAGGGGGGGAAGAAAGGAGGGATGAGTACCTTTCAAATGTATCTGGGAGGCATAGTTTCAAGTAAAGTTAATTTAATGTAGGACTCCTGCATCATGATTATAATGCCATCACAAATTCAATGTGTCCAAAATAGGCATTTTGATTTCAGGGCTATATACCCCCTAGCCTGTTTGAATCCTAGTCCAACCCAGTTCAGTAAAAGGGTTCACCATTTACCCTTCTCATAAGCCAAAAATCTACAAGTCAACCTTGATTCTCTGGTTTTTTATATCCCACTACCAACCTATCAGCTCTACTTCTAGAAAATATCACAAATTCAAACACTTCTATCTTGACTGATGATACCATAATCTAAGCCACTATCACCTCTGTCTAGAATACCATATAGTCCCCTAACGTCTTACAATACTGATTCATGCCCCCTGTACAATGCATTCTAATCACAACTGCAAACTTAAGTGTTAAAGTATAAATTCTGTCTCATCGCTTCCCTACTTTGAAATCCTCTCATGGCTCCTGATCTTACTTGGTCACACAGACGACAGGGCCCTATGGAATTGGCTTCTGCACGCTACTGAGCCCATCTCCTGTCACTCTCCCCTTTTGGTGATCCACAAGCCCCAGCCTTTTCCCTTTTCTGGAATACACAAAACTTTCTTGACCTCAGGACTTGGCTCTTGTGTAGGGATTTTCACCAATCTTCACATCTCTGGCTCTGTTGGTGACTCAGGACTCTGCTCTGGTGTGTTTTTTTTTTTCTGAGAGGCATGGCTGAGCATACCCTATCACATTGCTCTCATTCATCTTGTCGCCCTTATAAAACTCCTGGCTGAAACTCTTGCTCATTCATTTATTTGTTTATCAGCTGTCCCACCACTCTCTGAGAGTATATGTTCCTTGACAATAGAGCTCAGTGGGTCTTTATCACCACAGTTTTCCCAGACTCTAGTAGAGTCACGGTGTAGCTTCTTCGTAAATCTTTACCTAGGAGTGCATTAGAAAGCTCCAAGAAGAGGTCTGGAATGTTTCCATTTTCCCAAATTATTGGTAACACTTTTCTGACGAAATGACAAGATGTTAGTCATCTTTCAATAGGAACACAGATTTAGACAGAAAGCTTTGAAGTATTTTCAGATTTGGGGGTTTGCAGTGATTCTGGGGTGTATCTCTGACAAATGCTGGAAGTCTGTGGTACACAGGGGTGGGGGTGGGTGGTAAGGAGAAGCCTTGATTTTCTCTGTTGTCTCCATGCTCAACCAAGTGGAAAGCAAATCTGAATACAAGGGCTGAAGGATTAAGATAAGCATCAGATAAAAACAAACAAAAAACCAGGCCCTTCATTTCTTGCAGTACTTAGATAAATGGTCATAAAAAATATATTAAATAGATCACATGATGAATGGTTTTTATTTTTAAACATCTCAACACTTATGCCATATAATGTGTATGTCCTTCTTGGAAATGCTTAAATGTCTAAGACAGAACTCTAAATTTCCACTTCTCAAAAATCCTCCACTTTTTCCCAATTCAGTAAAATAACACTCCCATTTCCTGAAAGGCCTTTGGGCTGATTTCCCTAAAACTAACACAATTACTGATGTTTTTTTTTTTTTTTTTTTTAATTCTAGGATATTAGACTGGGAAAAAAGAGAAATAAAACAATGCCCCACATTTGGCACTAAAAGACATACATTCATGTGTACATGTCCATTGTCTAATGCTTTAAATTAAATTGAAATATCTCTCTGTTTCTAACTTCTCAATTTTTCATTGAGAAAAATTCCCAGTCTCTTTGACTAATCACTCTGCAGGAATATTGAGTTTTTCTCTTTTTCCTCAGTTACTTTGTCAAACCGAGTTTTTCATAATGGTGCAGTTAATGTTTAAGAAAAGGAACTTCTAGTTCTGAATGTAAAATAGAACACCAGAAATGTCCACTTGATATGTCTTCAATTTCATTGCCATATCTTTTCTGTAACTAACTTTATAAGCAAAACCTTATGTACCTAATAGACATGTTTTGTTGATGTTTATGGTAATGAGGATCATAAAAGGGACCTCAAAATGTCGCTCAAATGTCTAATGTTAACTCAATCTTGAACTTTAATCAAAACATAAAATGTATATATTGGTAGAAAGGACTGAACAACTAATGCTACAAATGTATGAATTTAAATATATGTATATATATATGTATATAGTGGTGATGCAAAGTCTTCTTTCAGGAAAAGCCTATTGAGCAAAACACTTTGCAAATATTCTCATTTTTCCTAATCTCTTTTCAGCAAGATCTTTTCTTATTCCTCACCAATAATACAGCACCCTGCCAAATTATCTTCTCTTTGATTTCCACATTTGACTTACTCATACCTGACTCTACATCTTAGCCAGAAAGACTTATCCTGTCTTCTTTGCCAGTGAGTCTGTAACTGTTACATTTATTTAAAAAATTAAAAAGAGGGACTCCTGGGTGGCTCAGTCGTTAAGTGTCTGCCTTTGGCTCAGGTCATGATCTCAGGGTCCTGGGATAGAGCCCCACATCAGGCTCCCTGCTCCGAGGGAAGCCTGCTTCTCCCTCTCCCTCTCCCCCTGCTTGCATTCCCTCTCTTGCTGTGTCTCTCTGTGTCAAATAAATCAATAAAATTTTTTTTTAAATTAAAAAGAAAAATTTTTAAAAACTACAAGTTTACCTCAAACCAGAATTCTCAAGGATATCACATATTCCTTTATTCTAGTCACTTAACATTGAATCAGGTTGAAATCTCCTAATTCATCTTTGTTTATGTGCTGCTTTCTGAATGTTTTCAAAAATTGAATACCTGTACATTCTTTTGCCAATAGAGGGTAAGGTGCATGTATGAATCTTATTTTTTACACTCTTCTAATAATGTCTAGAATAGTAAGGTTTTATAATGCAAGCTCAATAAGTATTTTCTTTGAGAGACAAAGTTCTGAAATGAAAAATGCACTCATCTCCAAAGCCAAGCTAGAGAAGAAATGGACAATTTATAAAATTCCATCGATTCGCTAGCCTTTTCTTGTTTGTCTGGTGAATGGAATACATGACCAGTAAGAGTCTATCACGTACTTTTATAAAGTAAAATGCTATAATTATATCAATGGGATGATTAAGTTGGCATTTTGTGATTTTTAATTTCACAAAAGGTTTATTAAGTACAGCTAGATACTATTAAACAATCTTCCTTGTTAATAGCTACCTGCAAGGCCTGAAATTAGGTTGACAGCACTTACATATGTTCTGCCAAGCTTTTTCGTTTGTTTGGATGGGTGGATAGGTTTTCACAGCAGTATTATCTTATGTTAGAACTTTGGATTTATAGTGAATTTTCTTTCACTGTAAGGAAACTAAGAACCATGGAATAATATAGGAAAAAGCAGACAGTCATATATGAGTGCATTTATAACACTTACATTCTAGTTTATGCTTTCTAAATTGAGTATATGCTTTCTAAATTGAGTAAATATTTTTGCCTAATTCCTTTGTGTACTTGCATTTTGTGGTCTGTGGAATTATGCCTTTGTGAATGCTGCCTCCTTTGAAATTGTCCAAATCTCACCATATTAAGCTAGCATAGTCACTCTAAGTCATTGTGATACATCCTCTGAAAGCTTTCCTGTGCCATGTTGTTACTCCTTTTAACCTTTTATTTACTTATTTGTGTGCATAATGTAATTCTTCTCCTAAATGACAAGATTTTTGAGGGTGGAATTCATACTCTTTAAAATTCTGTATTTCTCGTAACATCTATACATTATTCCTCAATATTCTGCAAGGCTTATCTGAAACTTCACTTGGTCAAGGAAGACTCCCCAGGCCATCTAATCTCTTACTGTCTTGAAATTATCCTTTGAAGTAATGTTACATAATTTATTTAACATTTAATTAATTGCTTAATTCATCAGAGAGGTTCCTTCTTTAAACCACGAGCTTTATAAGTTCTTGATCAGTATTTACTGTGTTCACTGCTGTGTACTCCTCTCCTAGTCCAAGGTCTTGCATTGTTGAGTAATCAGTAAATATTTTGAAGCAATAAGTGGCTCAAAAGACTGGTGGGCACCTGGGTAGCTCAGTTGGTTAAGCAATGGCCTTTGGCTAGGGTCATGATCCTGGAGTCCCGGGATCGTGTCCCACATCAGGCTCCCTACTCAGCCGGGAGTCTGCTACTTCTGTTTACTTCTCTCCTCTCATCTCTCTCTCTCTCTCTCATATAAATAAATAAAATCTTAAAAGAGAGAGAGAGAGATACTGGATACATAAAAGGAAGTAGAAGTGAGAAAATAAGTTAATAGTAGTTTGGGGGGATAGTAAAAAATTAATGCCTATGACTTTCCATTGTATTCACTTAGTGTCTCTTGGTTGGGACTCACCTCTGGGGTTAATTTTACTTTGTAGTTTCTGTACAGTCTTCTCTATTGGAACATCTCCTTACACTGTTTCTCTTTCTGCTTTGGCAGTTGATGGACAGTGGCAAGAGTGGAGTTCATGGAGTCAGTGCTCAGTGACATGCTCGAATGGGACCCAGCAGAGAAGCCGGCAGTGTACTGCAGCGGCTCACGGGGGCTCTGAATGCCGAGGGCCGTGGGCGGAAAGCCGAGAGTGCTATAACCCCGAGTGTACAGGTGAGGCCCGATTACTACATTTAAAGAATGCCTGCCCTTTATAAAATGTGATAGAACCATGCCAGACAGTCATGGAATACTTAGATAATTATGTATTTCTGGTAAATGAAGCCAGTGGTACCAGAGTTCATTCTATTCTATGTTACACTAATAAAGCAACAAAATTCTGGAGATGCTTAGATTAAAAATAGATGGAGTTGATAAGGTTGAGCACTGAACTGGTACTTTTTACAAGTAAGTTTCAGTGTCTCTTTGAAGATTCTGACAAACTTATATAAATATGAGTTAATCATAGTGCTCTGTATTTGACTAGCAAGTTGAATGTTTGAGTAGGGTTTATTCATAGTGGTAGATTAATAAACGTTGAACAAACAGTAACGGTCCTCAGATTTTAAAATTCTCCAAACAGTTGCAGTAGGCTACTGCCATTCACCACGACACATTTCTTTCAGCCAATGGTCAGTGGAATCAGTGGGGTCATTGGAGCGGATGTTCCAAGTCCTGTGATGGAGGCTGGGAAAGGCGAATGAGGACTTGTCAGGGTGCAGCAGTCACAGGGCAGCAGTGTGAAGGCGCCGGAGAAGAAGTGAGAAGATGCAGTGAGCAACGATGTCCTGGTAAGAACGAACTGACATGATCTCCAGGGAAGCGTTTTGTTACTGGAAAAAACAACAAAAAAAAAAGGTTTAAAATTCCCATCATTAAGGGCAGTACTTCATCCCTTGGAGGACCACTAACGATGAGTAGCAATTTACTTTCTCCATAATATTTGGGGTTTCCTCTGTGTATGTGTCCTAGACTATTTCTTCCATGGGTTTTTAAGTTATTTGCTGCAAAATCCCATTGAAAAATGTAATAATACAAAAGAAGCCACACTGAACAGTAACATGGCTAGATAGGATTGAAATTGGTTTGGGGTACTATTTTTTTCACTACGTTCATGAAATATTTGTTTACTGAGAACACAAAACCAGTCGCCTTCTATAATTTATAGTAGAAATAGAAAGACCTAAGTGTTAGCTAAGTGAGAAAATAAAGAGATGATGTTGGAATTCAGAACCTTTTAAATTCTGCTGTTAATTTGTCTCCATGTAGGACTTAGGACATGCCCATTTCCTTGCCCTTGTGCCATTTTCTCCTATGAGGAACACATTTTGAAATGAAAACATGAGGTCTCAATTAGTAGAGAAAGAATGGAAATGCTGTTACAATAAAGGATCTTACATATAAACACAGAAAAAAAAGAAAAGTCAAAAATTGCCCAGATTATTGATCATATATTTTTAAGAAATCATTTATGACAAAGATTCCTTCCAAATTATGCATACATTTCGTAAAATAGTATTGACACACTGAAGACTCAATAAATAAATTAAAGTTAGGATTTTAGAATGATATCATAGGCAAAGTTGCTATAAACATGCTAGAAAAATGATAAGATGAAATTTCTAAGTGTCACAGCTGTGTATAAAGGAATGCAGAACTTACAGAATTCGAAGACCCTATTACAGTCCTTTTGCTGCTACTAATGCTTTGTGGGCAAGCTAGCTTATCTCTCTGTTTCCGGTTCCGGAAGGTATGGAGAGAAGAGCTGTTGAGTTTCCTTTTCGGTTCAAAAAGCAATAGATTTCTGCTCTACCAAACATGACTACATCAATTTAGAAAACAACAACAACAAAACAACACTAACAATGGGGCGCCTGGGTGGCTCAGTGGGTTAAAGCCTCTGCCTTCCGCTCAGGTCATGGTCCCAGGGTCCTGGGATGAGCCTAGCAGCAGGCTCTCTGCTCAGCGGGGAGCCTGCTTCCTCCTCTCTCTCTGCCTGCCTCTCTGCCTACTTGTGATCTCTGTCTGTCAAATAAATAAATAAATATCTTAAAAAAAAAAAAAAAACCACTAACAACAAAATAAGGCATTCTGAGAGAGAACCCTGAGTCAAAACTTTGTATTTCTCCATAGTCTGAATTCTAGACTTCTTACAGTCCAACACTAATGTCAGTAGAAACTGGACTAAGAGTAACAATATGTCAGTAGGATTTTTTTTAGAGCTTAGAAAAGATCTAGAATTAGCTTTGTCAATTCTTAAGGCCACATCATTCAGAATGATATGTGTGAAGGAACCAGCAAGTAGGATTTTGTTGAGGAGACCTACACAACATAAGTACTGTGAAATTCCTCATGAGGTGCATAAGCCTTAAGAATCATTTAAATAAGAACACGTATATAACCAGAAAGAAATTTTACTAGGGCAGTAGTCATAACTAAATAAGACCCTTTTAATATTTGAAGCTACGTAAACTAGTGTGAACATACCAAGGTTCGTAACTGGTCTTTTAAAAATGTCTTTCATCTGCATATATAGAGTTAAAATGGTGTTGCTGCAATCAAATTTACAAAGATTGCCACCTGCTGTTTAGAAAACATTTTACATTTTTATTTATTAAAAGGATGTTACACCTTATACCCTAGTTTTGTTTGCTGGCTTTCATGATTTAAGGCAGTGTGAAAAATCATCATATAAACCCATATATTTTTATATATATGATATTATATATTGATGATATATTTTGTGGTATATATATATATATATATATATATATATATATATAAAATATTTGGTATTAACCTTAACATTTTCATTTTACTGTTTTCAGTAATATGATTTGAAATCCCCTGAAATCACCAAGTATATAAATAACATTTTCTAATTAAAATGAATTACTGAATCAGCTAAATAATTCTTAAATGAGTGCTTATACAGGGGTAAAATGAGTTACTATATTACCAAGGTAATGTCCTAAACTGAATCAGCATTTTCCATTAAAAATTATACGTGACTATTAATTTCAAATGTGCCTCTGCCTCTGTATAGAGTGTTTTTACCAAGATAAAGAAAGATTTCCTTTCTATTTATTCTTTATCTTTTCTGTGTGCAGTCATCTCATTCCCACATTATTTTGTCAAGAGGGTGGAATTTATAAATAACTCAGTTTTCCATAGTGGATTTGATTTATATATTGGCATTTCAACCTCTTACACAATTGCTTCTCTGTGGTCAATATATATTATTTTTGTGTCCAGCATACTGGACTCTGAGAGTAATGACATGTCAATAAGGTTTACAGCTTAAAAAAGATCTAAAATTAATTTTGTTAATTCATTAGGCCATGTGAATTCAAAATGATAAGAAGCAATCCTAATTTCCATCTTTACATTGCTCCAAATTTACATTTTGACAATGTAAGTTGAGAAAACTTTGAAATTTTCTCAACAGTTACTAAGGCATTTTTCTATTTTTGTCACTGACAAAACCTCAAAAAATGTTTCTTTTAAGACAATGTATTTTTTTCCTAATATTATTTTTCAAACTGTTTATCCTTAATTTTTCTTCAGATTGTTGGAAACTACTAGTATTTATTTCTATGCTTCACTTAATTTGGATGCAAAACAAATTAATCAAGTTTGCCAAGAGACCCTGTGTTGTCAGGAAGGAGAAGTATAATATACACACATCTTTGTCTGGATAATTAATGAAAATAATGATTAATCATCTGGATTTAATCAAAAGCTGTTACGATGTCTACTGAAAGTGGAAAATGAAAAATATTTTCCCAAAGAGAATAAGATTTTTTTTTTAATTTTTTATTTTTTATAAACATATATTTTTTATAAACATATATTTTTATCCCCAGGTCTGTGAATCACCAGGTTTACACACTTCACAGATTTTTTTTATTGGAAAATAGATAGAGTAAATATATGAAGAAGAGCATCATTACCAAAAGTATGATGTTATTTTTGTCTTCATAAGAAAAGAGAATTAGAGGGATGAAAAAACTATAGATATATATTTTAAATACTGTTAGTTGAGGAATAGAGTAGCTATGGGGAGGCAATTAAGTTGCCTAACTTCTAAATTGGTCAAATTCACCAAATAATGATTTCATTGATCTCCATCTCATCATACATCCCCAGACTTTTAGGGTTAAAATAGTAGGAAGGTAATAGTTTCTCTGATTTTGTGTTGCTACAATGTGAAAACATACTATTTTTAGGCTCTGTGTCGTCCCCCCCCCCATATTTCCCTGGTTAATATCCTTCAGAAGACAGATGTTGCTGATAAATTAAGCCTGTGTAAACTTGTAGGCTTCCTGGGAACCTCCTTCCTCTGTTCCCAGGGGAGGAGCTGGATATTCCTGGAGCTCCAGTTCTTGGATCTATTATTTTTTGGTCATTAAGAGTAATGCTAGTTGGGTCATACCATTCACAGGTAGAAGTTAAACTTAATTTATACATAAAATGTCCTTTTGGAGTTACACTTGCTTTATCTGCAAATGGTGAGTAAGGCCTACAGGAAGAATGTGCTGAGAAAAACTTGGGAAATAAGAGCCATATCATGAATGTACCCAGTAATAGCAACTTACACCAGAAACGTAGCAATGATTGTGATATTTAAATCATAAGTATTCATTCGTACCAAAGGCAGTCAGCAGTAATGTTTGTAATCCCAAACTTGTCTTGAACATTGTACTGCATTCATATTTGAATTTGTGCTCTGTAATAAGGTGACTATAAACTCCTCTCCTACCCCCGCTGCCACCTATTTAAGAGAAAATGCCATTCTGGGATTGATATTTCTTATCTCTATAAGATTGTTGTCCAATGGGATATGCTTTCTTTGGAGACCAAGGAAGATTTTATTTGGTTTCTGAGTGATTTTGTTTTATTTAGCTTTGGTAGGAAGAATCACAAAGCTTTCTTATTTTGAGATCTTGTACTCATTGTCCAGACACGTGCTTTCAAATTTTAGCAGACCTAAAAATCACCCAGAGAGCTTGTTAAAACAGTTTGGTTAAAACCAAACCCCCATAGGTTCTGATTCAGTAGGTCCAGTATGGGCCTTCAAATTTGCATTTCTAACAAACACTTAGGTGTTGTTGATGATACTGCAGATCACCCTTTGGGTTGTTGCACTGGCCTATAGTAAAAATAAGTAAGTTAGTAAATAAATAAATAGGCAAATGAATAAAAGCTAGGTGATAAAATTAACAGAAGAGTGGAAACCTGACTTCTGCCTCACCTACAGTGGTCAAAATTGAGATATCTCCTGAACAAGATTGCAGAATTTTATTTTGTTTATACCACTTCATAAATACTGAAGGATTGTTCCTGTGATCAATTAATACAGACAAACCATGTCAAGTCTCCCTAGCCAACTCATTGTTCAGCCAAAATAAGATCTCTTTATACTTGCCACTTAAAAAAAAATACGACTGTTAACTAGTCGTTGTGGACAAAATGAGATGATTGACTCATTTTCGGATTTTCAGTTCTTCAATTCTGTTGTTCCTGTTCCATGGAGAGCAGAGGAAGCAACTTGAGTATCACTGGACCACGTTTGCTATAAAGTAATGTGCTGCCAGGACAGAGCCCTTCTGTGGTCCTGCCATCCCATCCCCAGCCACTCTCTCCCTCCTCAGGAGGACATTTTCACTGCCTCTTAATCTCCAAGGTTGTTTGCTACTTTCTACTTACCCAGGTATATAGTATTCGGAGTTGGGGGGGACAAGTGTCAGAGAGCAGGATGAGGTCCTAGCTCACACAGACTTATTCTTCCCTCAGTTCCCATTTGGAGGAGTGGTGAATTAATCACCATCGCTACATCTGTCTTTGATAGAGACAAGTTTAACAAGTTAATTAGTCAGTCTTCTAAATTGTATGGACCACTGTATTTTTAAGCCAAACATAATCCTTATTAGAAACCCAAATATGGGGGCGCCTGGGGGGCTCAGTGGGCTAAAGCCTCTGCCTCCGGCTCGGGTCATGATCCCAGGGTCCTGGGATCGAGCCCCACATCGGGCTCTCTGCTCAGTGGGGAGCCTGCTTCTTCCTCCCTCTCTGCCTGCTTCTTTGCCTATTTGTGATCTCTCTCTCTGTCAAATAAATAAATAAAATCTTAAAAAAAAAAATAAGAAACCCAAATATGTGAGTGTAAAATTTACATTTCTAAAGAGAAAAAAAAGTACACTACTCTGTATTGAAATACTCATATACAAATCACATACATTTTTCATTCCAAATCACAAGGGTAATCACTAATAGTGGTTTTAAAAAGCCCCGACTCTGTTAGGATTTTTATTTTTCTATCAGATGTCCTATGCTTATCCTGTAATTATATTCTTACTTGTTCAGTTTCTAAAGGTTTAGGCAAATGTTTTCACTAGAGATTTTGGGACATTGCAAACATTGTTGCACCCAAGCGTTCACGCCCGTCACTCACCTAAAACCAACCTCCGAGTTCTTTGTTGACAGCAGGTGGCACTAGGTATTTGTTCTTGCCAGGTCACCTCAGATACATTCTAAAAAGTAGGGAAATAAATCAGAACTTGAAGATACCCCATAGGCAAGAGAGATCACCTATTGCTTAATAAATATCTAAGAAAGCATCTGATCCTCCTGAAAAACATGGGTTTTATTACCTACTCCAGTCCACAGTTCTGCAACAAATCAGCTAAATTTTATAGGCAGAATTAAGGAAGACCTACTGGGGTCTAAAATAATCAATGTGTATACGAGAAAGTATCACATGTTCATTATTCAAACCTGTTACTATGGAGTTAATAATTGTCATAATTTGTCTTATCGGGTTGCTCGTCAGATAAGACTTTGGGAAAACTTTCACAGCTTCTGTCATGGCAGAAACCTAAAAAAGCAATTTATTGTAATCTTCTATTACCCTACCTGGTCCAATTTAGAAATATTTGGCAACATGCTGATCATTCTCAAATTGAAAGAGAAAAATTAAGCAGCACTTTTTACTATTTTTTTATTTCTTCATTTCATCTGACATTGTTTTAAAATAAAAATAAATGTGTGTTCGGAACCACTTAATACAATTAAAATTAAGGCAATTAGTAAAACTGCTTTTTAGGTTTAAAGTTTACCAAGACACTATTATTATTTTTATTATATATATTATATATAATATATATAATTATTATTAGTCCTTGACATTTCTCATCCTCACTTATTTCCCACTCCTTGCATGTTCTGACTTACAAATGACCCTAAGATCCTGCCCCTGGTGTTCTTGGTTGTTCTCTCTCTCTCTCTCTTTCTCCCCCCCCCCCTCTTATTCTTGACTTCAAATCCATTGCTGGGTAATAATTCTACCTACATTATTCATCACTGTTCTGTCCCGTCCCCTCATTTCCCCACCCTGGGGAAGTCCTGGCAAAGTCCTCTCTCTCTCTCCCTCTCTTCAGCTATCACTTGTGAGAAGCACCCACAAATCTGCATCATTAGGTCTCCTCTCCTGCAAACACCTGACAGAGCTTTCCAGCTGGGTTAGCCAGTCATCCTCAGTGTCACCAGAAGAGTTTTTCTGTCTGACCGCCAAATCCGTCTTGTCATCTGAAGTAATTTCTACTTCTTACCTTTCTTAGTGACAGATTCCACCGCCATCAAGTCTTCCTTCAGTGACCCTGCTTTTTTCTTCCCCTGAACACCACCTGCTAGCGGGGAGGGTCAGTGAGACATTAAGAGCCTGGGATGTGGAGTCAAAGTTTGGCTTTGGGTCTCAGTGTCCTCATATACAAACTGGGGATAATAAGATGTGCTCAGGGGATCATTTCATGTATAAAATTATAAAATGCTATAGGTAATTGAAATTACTAAATAAT
Source organism: Mustela lutreola (assembly GCF_030435805.1). Classification (NCBI taxonomy): domain Eukaryota; kingdom Metazoa; phylum Chordata; class Mammalia; order Carnivora; family Mustelidae; genus Mustela; species Mustela lutreola. The sequence continues at coordinate 111,655,348 of NC_081295.1, forward strand.
TCTAGTCCAGGTCATCTTTGTCCATTAACCATTTTATTGCAGCATCCACCTTTTCTAATCTCTGCCACACAAGTTTATCTGATTCTTAGTCATGGACTCACTTGCTTAAAAAGAAAAAAAAAATGCTATGACTCCTCATTACTTGCCCAATTCAGTGCATATTGGAATCCTTGGGATTCTAGTATCCCCGTCTATCAGTTGATTATCTTTCAAGGGTCATCACCCTCTACTCATTTATAAAACATGTACAGAACATAACGGATCCCATCCCTGATTCCTGGATATGAAAGCACACATTCTGTCCCTACTCTGCTGCTTGCACTTATTCACCTGGGCTCCCATCCAGTCCTGGTCCTGTCTCCACCTTCACCCGCTAACATGGGAGCATCTTGGGAGCTTAACCCATTAAAAGCTGTCTCCTCCTTTAATCGTTCTTATTTCTCCCACAATTGCATGAGTGCTTTCTTCTTTGAACCTCTATAGACTTGCTTTGTGCTTCCCTTATTAGGTATTGTTATTACATTTTACTGTTACCTATTATTATATCTCTTAGCTAGAATTCCAGCTCATTACAGATGAGTTATCTACTTTCAGACTCCTAAATCCCTTTCTCTGCATTGAGCCTAGTTGAATGTAGACCACTAGACACATGCTCTTTTGAAAATTTTTATTCTATATCATAAACATTGTAATGGGACCATTTGTATGAGGTACAATATACAATACAAAATACAACAATTTGTGTAAAAGCTTGTGAATGAAAACTTCAAAATGACTATGATAGTAATTCCTTACCTTTTATAATCATTTTATTCTCTCAAAATGCTGTTAGTTTACCTAGGTAGAATTTGAATAGACATTTTTAACACACATACTATTTTTGTTTTGTAGTTACAATTTGTGGCAGGAGCTTTCCTTCTTTAGAAATAAATCATTGCAATGTTGGAGGTAAGAAAAATAAGTATTTTCATATCAAGTTCCTCGATTTCCCCAAATCTCAGCCCTGCATATACCTTTAGATCAGAGCTCCTCAAGGCTGTCTCCTAGCCACCTGTCAGGCTAGGACTGGTCCCAGGTATAAACAAATAGAGATTCTGAAGGCCTCAGGGCAGCTGGCAAGACAGGAGGATGTGGCCGGCAGCCTCCAGCCTACAGTAGTCTTGCCCGTTACCCTAGTGTGCCTCCAAATGTTATCATTTTCTACATGTGCCATGACCTGGAAAAGGTGATGAAGCACGGTTATCCTCAACAGTTCCTAAGATAATATAGAAAGGCAAATAAATGCAATGCTCTAGCAGCATACCCAATATAAAACTTGTCTTAATTGAGGTTAGTAAATAGCCACTTAGAACTATTCCTCACAATTAAAGTTAGCTATAATAATTATTATTATTATTAATCTTTTTAACAGGTTGGAATTAGAGTGACCTTGTCTGCTAAATTGAAGTACAGGATTAAAACTAAGTTATCAGATTTTTTTCTAGGGTATATATGTATAAACACCATCCAGTCCTCAAACAGGCAATGCAACACACATTGTCTGCTAATGAATTTAAAATTTGTGGTTTGCTACCTCCAAGACTTAAAGATAAACTTTTGCAAGATATATAAATACCTTGTTTACCACAACAACAAATGCTTGGTGATACTGTAAGATTCTCAGAGAATGGATCGAGAGTCTTGTTTGATTGACACAGGTCTACGGACCACCTCCTCGAGCAGTGATTTTTCTAATTCCTTGGTTTCCTCGTGTTTAAAAGAGAATACAATTGTATCTACTTCATTCTTATTATGAGAATAAGATGAATTTAAAAATGTAATGCACTAGGAAGAGTGCCTAAGTCACAGTGATACATGATGCGTACATATTGCTGTTACAATTTTACATTGTTTCAACTTGGCACTGATAAAAACCATTTCTATGTGAGGAATGCTATTACAAAACATGTTCCATAAGCACCCCTCTTTTCCCCTCAGACCTTAGCAGCACCGTGAATTCTTCCCATGGGTGTGTTCCCCTGCTGAAATTAGAGCTGTAAACTATGTGAGCACAGAGACCAGATCTATCTCATTCACCTCTGCATCCCCCAGCACAAGGAATTCTCCCAACATAAGAATTAATAAATTGCCAACAAGTGAAATTTGAAATTGGGGTCATGCGTAGTGTATGGGGTTTTCCTCCCTCCTCTCCTCTACTTCCTTCCTTCCTTCCTTCCTTCTTTTTTTTTTTTCCTGCATGCCAACTCTACAGTGTAGAATCAATTTCTCTTTAATGCTGAAATTCTAGCATAAGGGTGAAAACTAATTTTCCACATCAAATTGAGTTAAGCCCTGTATAATTTTTGCTATTTTTAAGAGACAGAAAATTAGTTTGAATAGACAGATTAACAGCTAATCACTAGGTAATTGTTACCTTGTTTTAAGACAGCATGCTAACTACGTACTTGTGACTTCAAGTACAGTTGTATCTTACAAATGGGTTTTTATATCTTTGCACTAGCGATAGCAAACAGTGGGATCTTTCAGCTGATGAACAGAGTTGCTATTGGCACAAAAAACAAGAGTCCTTCATATTGCCCTACAATAATATGTTTTTATTTTGAGCATACAGAGTGATGTGAGCTAATTGTGTATTTTCTAATTTATAAAATATACATTGAACCGGGAAAAAAACCAAAAAACAAAAACTTAACCCAAGTCTCTCTCTTTAACTTATCTTTTTGTCTTGAGCTTTAGTTCCATACACCAACTACCTTTTTGATAATACCAAGAGGGGCTCAGATACTTCAAATTCAAAAACTATTTTCAGCATCTATCCTCCTAACCAATATCTTCCTCAACTGCTCTAACTGAAGCTGTGGCACAGCAGTCACTCTTCCTGGGCATCTGACCTTCATCTTTTATTTCTCTTTCTTCCTCACCTCCTGCATCCATCCATGGAGCTGAGCCCATTCTCTGTCCTAGATAGATTTTTGAACCACTTGCTTCCCTCCCCCTTGGCACTTCCCGTCATGTCATGCCCTTTCCCTAATTACCCCATTAAGATTGTCACAGTCCCCGCCTTCAGTCTCACTTTCCTTCAATCCATTCCCCAAACTGTATGTATAGCATCCAACACATTATAATAAACTTCCCCTGCCCTTAAATTCAAACTCCTAGTTTCTTACCATCGTCACCCCTGCCCCTCCAGTAATACCCACCTCTACTCATCCCCAACTTTGTACCATTTGTAGCCATTCTGACTGATTCCCAATTTCTCAGATATACCAGGTTCTCCTTGCTGCCTGTGGTTCCCAAGGCACACTTTCCCCTTCCTCACTGGCCAACTCCTAATTATCCTTGGACATCCCTTCTGGAAATCTGCCGCTGCTATACTCTCCCCCAAAGTACTCCTAGAGCAACCAGGACTTCTCAGATCATGGTGGGCATCCCAGTGTATTACAGTGTCTCCTCTTATCGTCTCCCTCACCATCTTGGTAGCTAAGAGACCCTGATTATTTTTGTTCATTTTCTTTATGTGCTATATTTTACAAGGTATAGGGACATTATGAGTGCTCAATAAATATCTGGAGAATGAATGAATTCTGTAAGATGCACTGAGAAGAGAAGAAAGTTTCCTACTACTGGGGACTTCATAAACCTGATGTGGAAGAAAATAAATTCTGATTTAATATCTAGGCTGTTTTTCTTTTGGTATGAGCATAAATACACCTGTTTTCTGAACTAAACTCTTCAAAGATATAATCTTCAATGAGTGCCAAATGACCTTTGTTGAATTATTTAAAGCAGATGGGATTTGACATTACTACTAAAACACTGAAAATCCTACAGATTTGCAAATCTGAGTATATGATTCCCTTATCATCTTCCTTTCTTATTATTTGTGTACTGTGTTTCCATCTATAAGAAGCACAATGAATCCAAAGCGCTATGAATTGATGGTGGAGGAATACAAATTTCTTGACCTCTTTAAGTTTGAAAAATTACTGTGATATTGTTTGTTTTGTTTTTGGTCTGGTTGAGGTAGGCCATACTGATTTTCATTAGGGAAATAGAAATTAATAATTGATCGCTGTGGTTGGATATATACAGATCACACTGGATAATTCTGGACAGGGTTCCATGGACTCTTATCAAGTCAAACACAGCCCTACAAAACTCAACCTTTGTCAATACCTTGTACCTTGGAAACCCATTTTTGTTAATTTTTAAGTAAACTATAGTAATTTAACCTATAGTAGGTTAACCTCCCTCTCTTACTTTTCCTAACTGAATATTGTTAACTTACTGCTCACTTAAACACATACATGCACACACTTAAACACTGTCCTCAGTACTTTGCAGAATCATCCTCATTTTCTGTCATCTTCAGTACTGAGGTAATGGAAAAATATATCTTTTTAAAATATATATATATATTTTTTATTTATTTGAGAGTGAGAGCGCGAGCACAAGCAGAGGGTAGGAGCAGAGGAGGAGGGAGGTGCCGGCTCCACGCTGAACAGGGAGCCCTATGCAGAGCTGGATCCCAGTACCTCAAGGTCATGATCTCAGTGGAAGGGGGATGCTTAACTGATTAAGCCACCCAGGTGCCCCCAAAATAGAACTTTTAAAAGTATTTGGTAATTTTTGGCTTAAAAGATATGAGTATATCTATAGGCATCCACCTATCATTTGCTAGACTCCTAAGTACAAAGTGCTCTAGGAGTGAAACAAAACAGAAGAATTATTGTCTTCATGATGCTCACATCCTAGTAGGAGAAGGCAATCAATAAACTAATAATAAAGTTAATAATAATAATAGTACTGCAAAATAAGAAGGCTAGGAAAAAAGACACAGAAGTTACAAGTACAGCAATCGTTTTGGAGAAGACTAAAACAGAGGAAGGTGTAGGAGTGTTTGAGAGAAGTCAGGAAATCCCTGAAAAGGCAAGATTTCAGCAAAGATGAAAGGCGGTGAAGCCAAAAACCATGCAGACATTTGGGCAAGAGAGGGAGGGCTATCCTAAAAAGAAAGAGCAAGTGCATGGGCTGGGCTCTGAGGTGGAAGCCCCCCTGGAAGATTGGAGAACCACCAAAGGGGTCAGTGTGGGAGTGGGGGACGGCAGAATGTGGAAAGAGTGGAGGCTGGGTAAGGCTGAAAGGCCTTGTAACTGAGGCTGGTTTTATCACTAAACGTCGTACTTACTGAAAAAGAAGAAATTTTATTTTTCTTCAAGTATTGTACCTTAAAAAAAAAAAAAAGCCTTGACCCATATTCCCTAGCTGACAGTTACTACTTCTGCCCACCTTAATTTTGAACCTCATCAGTTTCAGCTGCGACCCGAGAGAACATTTCACCCTATTGGCCCATCGTGCCATCTAGTGGTTAATGCTTGCAATTACTAGAGTTTCTGACCACAACCGACGGTGGGGGAAGGGCGCAGTTTTAAAAAGGCGAATTTTTGGCAGAATTACAATAGGTGTGAAAAGCTTTCTGAAACCACAGAGGGGAATAAGGAAGTCTAGGGTGCAAATTGCTTCTTCATTGCTTTGTGTCAAGATTAAATCAGAAACAAAATTGAACGCTCTGGCAACCCGTTTTATGAAATGTATTTCAAATTTCATCAGTGGAACTAAGTTTAAAAACACTGAAAAACAGAAAAAAAAACAAGTGAAAGGGATTAAAAATGAAGAGTTAATGAGGGAGATTTTGAACAGAAGTTGGATGTGTAAAATGAACCCAAAGAAAGATAATTAGGTGTAACGGTACTAATAGGTTAATTGCTGGTGTATCTTCATTAAAAATGGACTAGTTGTTTTACACGGAATTCAATTATGTAATAAAATGTGCATGATGTAGTTTGTGCGTTTAACATTTATTATGATTTTCCTATTCTAAAGTAGTTTTGGTTGACATTTACAGAAACACAGGCGAATGTGACCTCGTGTGGAATATTTGGAGGATGACGATTAATTCTGTGTGGCTGATGCATAGGAGAATAAATAAGAGCCATAACTGGAATGCGAGCTTTGAGCTTGCTAGAAGGGCCTTTATTTATCACAGAGAACAGAGTTATCTTTATCCTGTCAATACTGGAGAAGCATGGAAAGGTTTTAAGCAGCAAGTTATGGGATTAAGCTTCATTTTGGAGATTACTTTGTTAATATGGCATGAAAATTGGATTAAAGGTAGAAGATACTAGAGAGTAAATAGTTCCACTTTATACCCAGTTCTTCAGCTCAGAAGAAAGCAGGCATCATCCTTAACCCCTCAGTCCTTCATTCGCCACGTTATTTAGTCTACTACTTTCTAAATTTATCTTGTTCCCACCGTTTCTTCATCTTTAAACATCCTGCATAAAGCCACCATCATTTCATCACTGAAGCACTATGCTCACCTCTTCGATTGTCTTGCCTTACCTACTGCTTCCAATTGCTGTTACCCACAGAAAGCAAACCGATCTTCTTAAAGTTAAAAATTGAATTATGTTGATCTTTTGTTTAACCCTTCAGTAGCTGTGAAGCCCTGTAGGCACTAATGTTAGCCTGTCTCCCAGCCCATCATTACTCCACACTTCTCTTAAAATTGTTCCCTCCAGCTCCACTGGTCACAGGCCCCAACCTCTTCTCCGCTTCCAGGCCTTTGCAAATACCGTTCGCTCTACCCAGATTGCTTGCTGCCCCTGGTACAGTCAGTCACAATCAAGTGTCGCTTTCCTCCAGGAAGACTTCTGTTCTTCAGTTTAGATTGAAGTAGCATTCTGTACTTCCTATTTGCAGAGGTTATCATAGTTATACTCAAGTAATGGTACATGTAATTGTTTGACCTCTGCCTCCTCCCTTTGACTGAAAGCTCCATGAGACAGAGAGTGCTGCTCTCTTGCACCACTGATTCTCCCTAGAACAGAGCCTGGCATGTGTCAGGTCAATGCCGAATGAACCAATGAGGTTGTTCCCCTCATTCAACTGGAATAGGATGGTTGCTTGGGTAAACAATGAAATTAGAATCATGGTAAGTTTAACGAGAAGAGAACAATCCATAGAAGATGAATCTGATGGTTTCAGTTATGGTCACAAGATTAGAGACACCATTAACAGAGTTAGGGAATACAAGGAGAGGAAACAAGCAGCATTATGGAGAAAATGGTAGGAGTTGAAATGTAGGCAGACTGACTCCGAGATTTCTTTGGAACAGAAAGAACAAGCAGTAAGTGTCACTCAGCATTTGGATATGCCAGTCTAATGTTCAAGAAAGACATCTGAACCAAGGAAAACACCTATGTGTTGCCAATACACAACTGAAAGCAGAGGATGTACATCAGGGCTTGACTGCAACATAGCAAGTAAGAGCTGAGATCAGAAGCCAAACTGATCACATTCTTACTGTGGCTCCAACATTTGCTAACTTTTCCTTCTTCCTACTATTTCCCCTTCACTGTCATTAATCTGGGCACCACCTAGCTGTGTAGCAATGACTGACCTCCCCCCACAACAGTCTTAACTCTGGACTTTGTCTTTTCTTTCTGACACTGTCACCCCTCCTCTCAGGAGACACTTCCCTGGCCTCGTTGGCCATATAGCAGGAGGTTGGATGGGATAACAGGGCTGGAAGCATCTGCTCTTCGTGGGGTGGGGATCAGACAAAATGGGCAAAGTGGTTCCCGCTTTGCTAATCTCTGTGGTCAGTGTGGAAGTGGGTGGTTGCATGTTCTTGGCTGGTGGTAACTGCTGCCTCCCTTAATTTAGTTTTCTGTGTTTCTATTCTTGCGCTATTGGAGGAGGGAGCCCTGTGGAGGGGCTGTCCCCACCTTCGCTTGAGTCAAACCATTTTTCGGTGATTTTTAAAAAATTTTATTATTTTATATTTTTGATTTATGGTGACTCCACCTCTATTCATCAGCACCACTCCCAGGCCAGACTCAGTGGCAAATCCTGGTCTTGGGTCCTAGGAAAGGGCCAGGCTAGCCTGAGCCCCCTGCCCCCTGTGACAGCCTGGACAGATAACACAAGATAATGGTTTAAACATGTGGACATTTTAGAACTGAAAAGGACATTGCAGATGAACTATGCCACTTCCTACCTCTTTACAGATGATGGCACCAAGGCCCTCAAATACGAGGATTATCTGAAGTGATGGAGGTATCAGCAGGACTAGATTCTAGAATCCTGACTCAGTAGCCTTTGCTTTGACTTCCTGCATATCTTCTTGGCTACTTCCAATTATTCAAGATGATTGCCCTCATGCTGAGTTAATAGTCTAGGTTCTCATTAAAATACTTAGGCAGCAATTTAGGGAATCTTTGCTTGGTGATGGTTTAGCAGTCCTTTCAACCTTTACCAAACCCATTTTCATAAAACGTCTCCACCTTACCCCACCAGAGATCTCCTGAAGGCTAAACCTAATGTTCTCATCTTGGCATTACTCACTGGACTATCTCCATAGTGCTTTATACTCTAACTTATCCCTCCTCCTTGAGAATACTTTCTTTGGGGTCCTAGAAAGCTATTCTCTGTCAGGCCTCCATAAGGCACTTGGACCTCTTCCTTGGTCCTATCCTTGGTCCCTGTGTCTTTTGCAGAATCATCTTATGCCCTGCTTTTTCCTTTATTAAATAGTTTCCCTAGATGATTTCAATGTGTTAATAATAGTAGTAACATTGAACCCTTATTAAAAGTCTTATATGCATGGGCTCATTTAATCTTCCCCAATAATCTGGGGCGCCTGGGTGGCTCAGTGGGTTAAGCCGCTGCCTTCGGCTCAGGTCATGATCTCAGAGTCCTGGGATCGAGTCCCACATCGGGCTCTCTGCTCAGCAGGGAGCCTGCTTCCCTTTCTCTCTCTCTGCCTGCCTCTCTACCTACCTGTGATCTCTCTCTGTCAAATAAATAAATAAAATCTTAAAAAAAAAAAAATCTTCCCCAATAATCTTATGAGGTAGAGATTAGTAGTCTCTTTTACCATATGGAAAACAGGCAAGAGAGAGGTCAATAATAATAATTATTGTTATTATTATAATTATTATTATTATTTTCAGATTCTAAACATTTTTTTTATTACAGGAGCCAAGTGTGCCCTTTAGGCCTCTTTAACTCATGCAGGCTGTTGTAGGGGGCAGAACGGCTCAGGCTAGCTTGGCCCTTTCCTAGGACCCAAGACCAGGATTTGCCACTGAGTCTGGCCTGGGAGTGGTGCTGATGAATAGAGGTGGAGTCACCATAAATCAAAAATATAAAATAATAAAATTTTTTAAAAATCACCGAAAAATGGTTTGACTCAAGCGAAGGTGGGGACAGCCCCTCCACAGGGCTCCCTCCTCCAATAGCGCAAGAATAGAAACAGCAGAAAACTAAATTAAGGGAGGCAGCAGTTACCACCAGCCAAGAACATGCAACCACCCACTTCCACACTGACCACAGAGATTAGCAAAGCGGGAGCCACTTTGCCCATTTTGTCTGATCCTCACCCCACGAAAAGCAGATTCTTCCAGTCCTGCTACCCCAGATAAAGAAAATATTGTTTCAAGACTGTAATTTCTGAAATTGTATTCTTCTCCACTAACAGTTATAATGTACCCTAATGAGCTCATAAATTCTGAAATAAAATCAGTATCTGTAGATTATGATTATCGTAGATTAAATAGTATATTCTCAAAGGAAGGAATCTCTCCCTGGGAGTCACACTCATATATATACATATATATGTATATGTGTATGTATATGTAGATACACACATATATATTAGGTACATATATACACACATATATGTCTACACACATATACATACATATATATTAGGTACTTTTGGGGGGGTCTATTTACTTATTAATGGTATTTATATATTGAAATATTGCTTCATTTATTTATTTAACTTTGAACAACTTCTGTGTGTCAGACAAACCATTAGGTGCAAGATACTGAGATGAGAACAACAAGATGTCAGGCAGCTGAGGAACACAAATATATGAGCATATGCGTGGCAGTGCTGTATTAAAAAGTACAAGAGTAGGGGCACCTGGGTGGCTCAGTGGGTTAAAGCCTCTGCCTTCCGCTCGGGTCATGATCCCGGGGTCCTGGGATGGATCCCGGCATCAGGCTCTCTGCTTAGCAGAAAGCCTGTTTCCTCCTCCCTCTCTCTGCCTGCCTCTCTGCCTGCTTGTGATCTCTGTCAAATAAATAAATAAATAAAATCTTATTTTTTAAAAAAAGTACAAGAGTAGGTGTGTCCAGAACAAAGACTGGTATCTTCTTTCTAGGAGCAAGGTGTGAGGTTTAATGCGGAACAGAGGATAGACAGACTTTACAAGTCTTTGGCTTCCTATTAAAATATTTCTGATATACCTCTGTTATTCTTGGGTTCCCTTTAACTTTCTCATCTCAGTAATTAAATTGAGTTTTTGAAAATATGAAGGCCAAAAGATCAAATCAGTTCATTTTCATATGATGTAGTGTGATTGACATCATTGCTCTTGTATGAAGAATAAGAAGTTACATATTCTTGCCTTTTATGTTTATTTCCTCTTAACACTTAGAGCTAATAATTCTAATATGGCTTTCAGTTTATTGGAAATAATTTTATTGCACAATATTTCAAAACTTTATAAATATTGGAAAGATTTTTTTAAATATGCTTGAATGTAATGTTCAATTTATAAGCAAATTCAAATGACTTTTTAAAAAAAAGTCTCCAGAGTAAGCATTTTCCAAAGAAAGAACATTTCTGTGGAGATTTCATAGATAATGAAATGAAACCTGGTGGGTTTTTTGGTTATGAAGACATTGCTAACATCTCAGTAAAGAATATACTTTAAAGAAAATGAAAGAGTTCCACAGATAGATACATTTGAGGACTGTTTATTGCCAATATTTAAAAAAACAAACACTGCTGGCATTCAACTCCCTCTGTTTCAAACTGCAGCACCTTATGAAATATGCCCAGAGGATTATCTGATGTCGATGGTGTGGAAAAGGACCCCCGCGGGTGACTTTGCATTCAACCAGTGCCCACTGAATGCCACAGGTAAAGTATCATGACCCACCGAAACCAAATTAGGATCGCCATCCACAAACAGCATGCTATGTTGGCTTATGAAGTCATCCTTTTGTCCTATATCCATCAATAAATCTGTCCAATAAGCAATCAATAATAAAGCAATTTTAGGAAAGTGCTTCATAGATGGAGCCAATGAAGAGACCTAGAAATTCTTGCAAATGCAATGGTTTCTCAGTGTGATTCACATGCACTATAAAAATAATCAATGTAATATTTTCATATGCAAGTCTTCTAAGGCAGGAAAATGTACAAACCCTTTAGTTCTTTAGCCTGCCTCCCAATTCTGTGATGCCTTCTAGCATCTCCGTTATAAAGCTTCTCTCTGTTCTTTGTGACACACAGGCACCACTAGCAGACGCTGCTCTCTCAGTCTTCATGGAGTGGCCTTCTGGGAACAGCCGAGCTTTGCAAGATGCATATCAAATGAGTACAGACACTTGCAGCATTCAGTAGGTGCAAAGCCAGCTTTAGTACTTGCTCTGTTTATTTTTTCCTAATGATCACTGTGTGAGAATTTAACCTTCTGCTTTATAATCAAATCAGCCAAAATCTCTGAAAAAAATGCCTGAAGGAAAAAGTGATATGACAGAAAGCTAATTTTTATAAGTCAGTGCTAAACTGCTTCATTCCTAGGGTTTGGGTTTTTATGGTTTCTGCTATTTAAATGAAAGAATTCCTTGTCTAATGGGGACAAGTCGTGAGCAAAATTTGTTATTCAGTTTTTATCTATAGGAGTTACATTATGTATCATGATTAGCACAAATCCATGTTGAATAGTATATAAGACTTACTTCAAAATACCATACATTTTAAAATTATATTCTTTTACATTTTATACTTAAGATATGATAAGCTGTGTCACTTAGGTATCAAATCTCTCACTGCATTTTGATGTTAAGATATTGAAAAAATGATAATGTTATTGCACCAGAGAAAATTAATTACTTGGAAAAGATGAAGTGGGCCAAATTAAAAAAAAAAAAAAAGCCCCTCTGTTACCACACATCATTGAATTATTCACAAAATACGATGCATGAATATTCTGAGCACAGATGAATTTCACTTGGTATTTTACAAGTGCAAGCCATTGTCATTATTGGAGACTGTTGTTATCTCATCCTGACAATTGGGAGGAACTCCATCAAGAAATAAACATTGAATAAACATTGTGGAGTTTATAATAATATGATCATGAGCCAGCTGGAAAGTTGAACATTGACAGGGTTGATGTTTAGTTAAAAAAACTTTAACTTTTGTTGTGCTTACGTTTTCTTTTAATTTTTTACTGGCACTCAAAAATACGCATAATTCTTAAAAAATAAAAAAAAACCAAAGAGGATTCTTGCTTGGGGATGGAGATTTAGCTCATACAATAATAATCCATATTGATGAAGCAAATATATTCGATTATCCAAAAAAACAAACAAAAAAAAGTATTAAGGAAATCTGAAAACCAAATGTTAATATGTTTACTTATCAAATCAGTAATAGTAATTGACTAGATGAGTGTTTGACTACTTGGAGCCTTGTTCTTGTTATTAATATATATATATATATATATATATATATATGCACAGATACATACACATATGTGTGTTACACAGAAATACTGACATGTATGTCAGTTTATGCTGGCTACCCACAAATACCTCTGTTTAATAATATATATTTATGTGTATATTGGTAATTGATAATATTTCATTTCACTGAGCCTTATTTCTGTCAAAATTAAAATACATATTTATATATATACAGAATATAATATATAGCTTTGTTTCATAAAAGAAAATATAAGAATATGAAGTTATTTTATTAATAAGTGTAAATACTTAGACCAGTATATTTCAGAATAAAGATTAACCAAAAACTTCCTAATGAATTTAATTTTAATGAGTTTTAGATCCCCCTAATTGTAGACATTCGACTTTGTTTACTTGATCTTAATAATATCCATATTCAATTCCTGTTAATCCAGAGTAATGAATAGGAGTAATTGCATGTATTAAGTAAAACATAAGTCAATCCTTATGAATTTATTAATATGTAATGTCACATTTTTGCAGAAATTTTTTACTTTCTAAATTCAGTGTTTTATATAGTAATATTTAAATGAGTTTGTATTCTGTGAGTGCAGATCATCTGATAATGGACAGAAACAGAAACACACTGTGAAATAGAAGAATTGATCTCTAATTGTGAATTCCATAGAAATCATTCAATCAATAATTTGACAGCCAATATGTATCTGCCTTTTTTGTTTTTTAAAGATTTTATTTATTCATTTGACAGAGGGATATCACAAGTAGGCAGAGAGGCAGGCAGAGAGAGAGAGATAGGGAAAAGCAGGCTTTTTGCTGAGCAGAGAGCTCGATCCCAGGACCCTGAGATCATGACCTGGGCTGAAAGCAGAGGCTTAACCCAGTGAGCCACCCAGACGGCCCTGTATCTGCCTTTTTTTTTTTTTTTTTTTTAAAGATTTTATTTATTTATTCGACAGAGAGAGATCACAAGTAGGCAGAGAGGCAGGCAGAGAGAGAGGGAGGAGGAAGCAGGCTCCCTGCTGAGCACAGAGCCCGATGTGGGACTCGATCCCAGGACCCTGAGATCATGACCTGAGCTGAAGGCAGCGGCTTAACCCACTGAGCCACCCAGGCGCCCTGTATCTGCCTTTTTGACTGGCATACATTAATCAGATGCATGATACTGTAGATAAAAAGCAGTCTTAGTATATTCAGCTCCTACCAAGTACTAGGCACTCACCTGGGCACTTTGATAAACCAGCTTCAGTGCTCACAAGAAGCAAGGTGGGTATCCCTGCATTGGTTTGCATATAGAGAATCTGAAAATCTACAGGGGAACAATCCAGTTTTGTCAGGCAAAGAATGGAAGTTGTGTCCAGGTACAATTGCTACAAAGCTTCATGTATTTTTTTTAAAGATTTTATTTATTTATTCAACAGGTAGAGATCACAAGTAGGCAGAGAGGCAGGCAGAAAGAGAGAGAGGAGGAAGCAGGCTCCCTGCTGAACAGAGAGCCCGATGCGGGGCTCGATCCCAGGACCCTGGGATCATGACCGGAGCTGAAGGCAGAGGCTTTAACCCACTGAGCCACCCAGGCGCCCCCAAAGCTTCATGTATTTTCTAGAGGCCATGCTACCTCCTGAACTTTCGATTAAAAACAATGTGCCCTAGATTCTGGTAGTGAGGGCAGGTTCAAGCTTTGTGTTTTACAGAAAAGTCATATGATCTCAATTCTTAGTTTATTTGAAGTTAATAGCATCATCTTAACATCTCTGGAGATTTTATGGAAGAACAGATGACATACTATATACTGTTGAAATGTTTACAAATTCTAAAGAATTTTGTAACCATGAGGTATTAATACCTACGTGTACAGAAAATACATTTAGTTAAAATATTATCTCAAAAAGAGTAAAATTTTAGAACTCAACATTTTTATTAATGTGAACTGTACATGTGGAAAAATGTAAATAAAGACAGATGAAGTAGATAGGTAGATAGATGAGTGGATAGATAGGTGTATATATAAGATTGATGTCACATGTATTTTCACACACAAATTATGTTTAAACAGACATACAGAAATATACACACGATTGTATATGCTTACATACACACATCTAGTACTTGCCTACGGATCATGTCCCTATTTGGGAAAGTATAGGACCAATCTGTGCCTTAAATAATGGTTACCTAATACTTTGACTTAATCATGTGTATTCTAAGTAAAGTCCATTGGAGATGGAAGTGAACCCAGCTTTCCTTACTCCTGTTGCTTCTCATGCTTTGTCTGAGTAGCAAAGCTAGGTAGTGCTTGTGCTAAAGAACAGTTCTGATACCCACAAGTTCTAAAATTACTTTGCAGACTCTGTATCTTCTTCTTTAGTAGAATTTACTATTTCACAATTTAATTGTTCTATTTTCTTTGAAAGGTTTCATTTTGTGCCCCTCTCTCTAATCATAAAGCTCATTAAATATTAATTGTTACCTACTATGAAATTATAGTCATAAACTAAGTTTGAAATGACATTTCATCATCAGTTAAAACATTAGTTGAGTATGTTCTATGAATTCTCTTAATCATAACCCAATTGAAGTAGACAGAATGGGGTGGTTAATCAGTATAATATATAAAATCATTAATCCATTACACTGAACATTTAGTTTGAATTCTTTGAGGACAGAAACCATGTTGTTTTTTTTTTCTTTTAATCTTTATTTATCTAGTGACTAACACAGTGCTAAGCATATACTAAATATTCCATAGATGCTTTTAAAGAATGACTCTGCCACTTTTCTAATCAGTAGAAGCACCCTGGCAGCTGGAGGGTTCTCAGGTGATACACCAGACTTAATGTTCATGAATTTTAACCACGTGAAATTAGTAAGTATTATCCCTCATGTGCAATTTTCCTAGCCCAAAAATATCTAGAAATGTGGAGTGATTGATGACATTATTTTATGAAATTATTTGGCCATTGCAGAGGAATTTCAATAAGGTAATAATCATGAAGTTGTTTGAAACTTTATAAGGTACAAAATTTAACATGATCCAACTATTATTCAAAAAAGACAAGTCACAAATGAATGCACACAATTTTAGAACATTGAGGGAAGAAGAATAAAGTGTAGTAGGATTCTTGAAATTTTCATATTTTCTCATATGTTAATATTTCCTTTAATTTCTGGGATATTTTCTGAATCTTAGACCAAATAAAGTACAAATAATTTTAAAGCCTATTGAGAAACAGGCACAGGAGTCAGACGAATTTTCTTGTTACTCATAAAGTTCTTTGAAGAAGAAGGATGAATATTGTGGCCAAAGTGGGGCAAGATCTCCCTGGATTAAATAAACAGATCCCCCTGTGTCTGGTATACCTGGACAGTCACAGACAGCCTCTTCTTACCCCCATCCCTCCTCTCTGTCTCTCTGTCTGTCTGTCTGTCTCTGGTTCTCTCCCCCCTCTATTTTACACATATGCAGATACATGCTTACACATATATACATGCATACACATGCGCACACACACACACGCACCTACTCCTGAAGTGATGAATTGCGTAGAACAAACGGGATACATACTCTGTGTGTAGAGCGTTCGAAAGCAAAATTTGAACAAAGCATACCAATACCTTTTCCTAAATCCATCAGGCATATGTCATTCCTCCTTCCCTGGAGATGAGTGAGTGAGTGAGTGGGACTGAGAAAGGTCAAAGACATTGCTCTAGTAAAAGTCCTTCCTTATGAAGTCATTGTCCCTTAAAACCTCTTTTCTATTTTTCAAACCTTCATTTAACAAACAAGTAAATATGGAATTAGGAGCAGTAGCCTGGTCATCAAAAGGTTGATTTTGTGGTCAGGGATGTCAAAAAGCGTGAATCCTACTTTGAGGACTTTGTTTCTCTTATTTTCCTCTACTTCTATCGTTGGATTATTAAGTTAGAGAGACAAAGTTAGAGCTATCTTCCTTTAGGGGAAGCTTGAGGGAAGAGAGAGGGAAAGAGACCCAGAGGGACAAAGCAAAGAGAGACAGAGAATAGATGTGTTTTATTTTTTTTTTCTACATATTCCCTACCTTCCAGGTGAATTTTGCTCCGTTGCAACAAAACTCTTCACATGTTACAGTTTTTGGCCAATACCTCCTTGCATAAGTACCCAGCGCACTGCATAAAGAGTAGAATATTTTTAATTTTTTTATTTACTTAATTTTAATTTCAATATAATTAATATACAGTGTTATTTTAGCTTTAAGAGTAGTACTATATAGTGATTCAGGGAGGATAATACATTTTATTACTGCAGCTAATTTACAGGAAAGGAAGACAATAGCCACCATAGTTTTTGCTTACAACAGATATTTATTGAGCCAAAAAATATGAAAGTCTTGTTTTTTTCATAAGTAGTTAAGAAACAAAGAGCCCAATACTATGGTCCAGCCAGCCAGGAGAACTAGCGGATGATTTTTGTTTTCAAGTAGTCATTAATTAAGTGGAGCTAAGTGAGTCTGAGATAGGGGAGTTACTTGTTCTGCTAGCTTTTTGTAATACAGTATGGTTGGAACACAGCAGATGATAGTGAAAGCAGGGAGAAGAAGCTAAATCAGAAGTTTCTTAATCCTGGGTGAACATTATAATTGCATGGGAATTCTTAAAAACACCAGTGATGAGGTCACCTTAGGCCAATAAAATGGAATTGTTACCATAGTACACATTTAGTAAATGTAAGCTATTATCATTACTAATTACAACATTAATTCAGTATTCATAAACATATATATATAATTACATCGTCCTCTCTTGGAAGAACGTGGACACCCTCATTTTAAGTACTAATGGCATGGCACCGGACTTCTTTTTTGTTCTTGTTGCCAATTTTCAAAGTTGTCAGCATACTCACTCCCAGAGCTCAGATAGTCTTTGCAAAACTCAACAATGCCAAGGAGAAGCTTAAGAACATTATTTCCTTTTAAATGGACTGAAGCCTTTTACTTTTTATTCAGGATCAAATGTTGAAGTTTTAGGATCTGAGTTCAACCTCACAATTCCAGAGAATTTAGCATGTGGTCCTGAATAAAATTATGAGTTCACTAAGTGTTTAGCAAATGACAATAACTCACATTTATTGAATCCTGTCTACCATGAAGGAGCTGATGGGGGAGAAAAGGAAGTAAAATGTTAACTAAATTTTAATGTTCTAAGCAATTCATATGCCAAAGTTCACAGTTTAATATATTTCAAGAAGATAGTGAATATTTAGGCTTTACATCCCATATGGTCGCTCTTCTAACTATTCAATTCTGTTGTAGCACAAGAACAGCCATAAACAATGAGTAAACATGATGGTGTTCCAGTAAAACTTTACACAAAAACAAGCAATGGGCTGGATTTGTTCCCACAGGCTATATAGTTCACTAACTCTTGACCTAGATTACACATTTGTTAATGGTTTTTGTTTGTTTATTTTATCTTATTTTTTAAGATTTCAACTCTTTTAGAATTCTCTATCGAAGAATGGACCACAGTCATTTTAAATTACTTATCAAAGTGAAATCTAATATCTGGATAATTTGTGAATGGGATTATTTTATCAGTCACATCATCTGGCATATCTTCTAATTTTTATTAAATGCCAGACATTGTGTAAAACACATGTAGGGTTTTTAGACAATGTCAATGTCCACCAAAAGCATTTCTCCTTTTTTTTTTTTTTAAATCCAGATACAGTGAGGAGCTGATACTTCAATGCAGTTGAGAGTTGATCTGGGTTGAGGTGATTTGCATTTTAGTAAGACTACCTCTGCTTAGTCCTTCTTCTTCCACTGTGTGTCTTTTTTCTTTTTTTTTTTTTTTAAGATTTTCTTTCTTTCTTTCTTTCTTTCTTTCTTTCTTTCTTTCTTTCTTTCTTTCTTTTAAAGACTTATTTATTTGACAGAGATCACAAGTAGGCAGAGAGGCAGGCAGAGAGAGAAGAGGAAGCAGGCTCCCTGCTGAGCAGAGAACCCAATGCGGGGCTTGATCTCAGGACCCTGGGATCATGACCTGAGCCGAAGGCAGAGGCTTTAAACCACTGAACCACACAGGCTCCCCCACTGTGTGTCTTAAAGGCTTTGGATGGAGAGCCTATGTTTGCCTATTCCATCAGCACTGAGAAACTGTAGAAGATCCAGTTCTCTCCTTCAAGAGGTACCAACCAGCTCAATACTTGAGCTTTCTTTCCAAGCAACTTCAAAATTTTTTCCAAATGCATACTTACAAAGATGGAGAAAATTATACTCTGCATTTTAGAAGTTTTCATCCTAGCTTCTCAACTTCTTATGCATTTCAAAAACTTAGTAAAATATCTCGTGGAGAAAAAATTCCAGTAAGATTTTTAGGGACTCTCGAATTTCCAATACATTTTTCTAGTGCTAGGCAAATAAAGACATTAGTTTCTCTTTCTTCATTAGAGGTCTTCTTCCAGGGTTACACCTGCCCCTCACTTCTTGCCCAGATTTAGCAACACCTCTGCCATGACTAAAATTGTTGGTTACCTTAGAAAGGCTCCCCTTTTTCTGGAAATTTAGTTTATCTCATCCATAGCTATGTGATACTCTAGGGAGTATGGTTTTTGTAATTTATATGGATTTTTCTAGTTTTAGTGGCAAAATCATCAGCCTTAAAGGAATTACTGTACTAAACCAGTAAATTTTAATTGTATTATAAAAAAAGAAAAAATCTCTTAAATACATAGAATAGTATTTCCTAGGGAATTTTAAGGTAGTCCACTATATAGATACATAATGAAATACTTCTCAAGTTATACTTTACTTCATTTTTTTTAAACTGACAATATATTACTGATTATGTCTATAAGAACCCAAAAGAATTTAGGATTATCCCAGGTTACAGATTTAGTGTGACTTAGAGATGAAATGTTAGGGTTAGTTTTAGCAGTTGAAATTCACTGACTTGAAATTTATTCATCAGATGATTTAATAAAATATACTTTATAGTGAATTAGGCTAATGTCAAAAGAAAAAGAAATAAAAGGAAAGTGTATCTTATTATTCAATCTTTCACCTATCCATTCAACTACCCATTAACTTATTCTACAAATCCTACTGACCTTTATGTGCAACAGAATGCAGGGACCTAAAGATAGAACTTGAATGTGACACTCACAAATGCAAATAGAGTAGACAAGAAATGATATATAATTACACATTGTGGTATGCCGGAGGAAATTAACCAAATACCAACATAGGAAATAAAGTTTGGGGACTGCTTTAGATAAGAAAGTCAGAGAGGTCTCTGTGGAGAAATGACATTTAAAGCTGTGGCCTGAAAAATGAGATGGATCTGGACATTCAAAGAGTGAAAAGAATGAGTGTGTCAGAGAATAAGAATGCCTTCCATTTGAGGGAATAGCATTTGGAAAATCTTCGAAGTCTTTAAGTAAGTGAAAGATGATCTAGTTGCCAGAGGTATTGAGCAAGAAGAGAATGTCATGAGATGAAGTTAGAGAGCTATGTAGGAAAAAATAATTCTATGCCTTAAAGACCTTTGCTAAGAGTTCAAATTTTATTCTAAATGCAATGGGAATCCATTAATAGTAAAGAGCGATGTGACTCTATAATTAAAGAGGGTCATATGGTGTTCTATGGAGAATAGGCTATAGGGTAGCAGAACTGGAACCTGTCAAGCCTGCTGCAGTAATCCAGATGAGAGATGATGTTACCCTTCATTAAGGTTGAGTGAACACATTTGGCTGATGGGAATGTCATTTTCTGAAATGAGGAAGGCAGGACAATAAAGAACAGTGTGAAGCAGGTGTACTTAGGGGTTGCCAAAAGTTCTATTATACTGAGGCTTTAAATAAAGAACTTAGAGTGCAGCTAGTCAGTTTAGTTGTGATTTTTCTCCAGCACAGTTGAGCTGCTTGGATTCAGGTGCAGAGAAGGCATTTGGTGGAGCTAAAACGTTTTCCGAAGACCAGAAGTATCAACAAGCAGCACCTGGGAACTTGTTAGAAATGCAGAATCTGAAACCATGTCCCAGACCACCTTAATCAGAATCTGCATTTTGAAAAGCTCCCTCTGTGACTCATGTGTACATTAACGTTTGAGAAGCACAGGGATAAATTTTATCTAAGGTTGAATTTCTGGCAGAGGAATGCAAAGAAGTAAAATGGTAACCAATGTAAAAAAAATTAAAACATAAAGAAGGAAAAGTTTTGGTGGATGAATGCAAAGAAATTAAATGATTGCTAGCCAGTTTCCATACCACAGGATATACATCTGTTAGGTGATACCTAGTTTTCCTCTTCTGGGCACATGGGAGGATTGTGTTACTTCACTCCTTGAAGTTAGGTATACACGTGTGACTAGAACTGTCCAACTGGTTCTGTAAGGAAGTGGTCTTTGTCATGTTGGGGCTGAGAATGCTGTTGCCAATGCAAAATCTTTCAACCTCCATCACCCCAAACCCCTGAATGACTATGATGAATAGAGACTTCCTGATGACCTCATATATATATGAGTTACATATATATAGTGTGAGTGAGAAATGGATTTTTATTGTTTTTAGGCACTTATATTTTAAAATTGTTTATTATTACGGCATAATCTATCCCATTCTGATGGAAATTTAAGTAATGGAAATATAATTGAAAAAGCCATAGAGAAATACTGGGTTACTTAATGCTCTGTCTCCCATTTAGGTGGTTCCTGAAAATTTGGGTCCCAGTCTGTGACTATTTTATACAGCTTTGAACTCAAGGAATAGGCTCTAATTCTATCTCCTAGGTCAGAATATTAATAAGAGCTTCAGACTGATTTGATGTTAAGAAAGGAAATCTTAGCTAACTATGTCCCTTGCTCAGGAATTGTACTTTTGACTAATTCTAGCCTCTCTGAAATTAAAGCTAATTCCAGTGTGTGTGTGTGTGGTGTGTGTGTGTGTGTGTGTGTGTGTGTGTGTGTGTGTGTGTGTTTCCTTTTAGGTAAATTTACTATATTCTCATAAATTTATAGGTTTTACAGGGAGATAGTGTATAGTGCATAGTGTATAGCTAACTGACTTTTCTTCATCAGTTTTCTTCATGACTCAGTTTATTCTTTTAACAATAAACTGGAATCCTCAAGTTTATGGTATCCTGTCTCTCACTTCAGGAATTCCTGGGGCAAGAACCAGGGTACCAAATACCCATGGCCAAGGGTTCTTTTTCCTGGGTTCTGTGCAAAACATACATAATTCCTGCAGGAGGTTTCTGGACTAAATCTTTCCATCAATTTGTCTCCAGACAAGAATTGTCTTTTCAAATTTGAACCTCGAGCCCTAGAACAGCTCTAACATGAATGCAAGGTTTTTTTATATCAGATATAGGGAAAATTAAGAACCATTAATAGAGTAGAACAAAGGGTATGCTTTCTTTTCTATATGGGATGATCTCTTTCCTAGAGACACCAGATAGATCTGTAAATAATTTAATACCATCATCTAATGAATGACTTTGGTCTTAGATAACTGATAGTTATAACCTGAAGCAAAAATATGTACTTAGATTATTATTTTATGAAAAGAAGTTCTTGTATAATTATCTTTTAATTGAAGTCACTTAGAGCTGTGAGAACCTTTAAAATACCTTACAGATGGACTGTAGGAGTTGATGCTGAAAATAATATATAAATATATGATGTTTAAAGTGTGTCATTTGCACAAAATGACTACGATAAACCTTTTTTTAGGATTCACACAATAGAGACAACTGTGGCTGGCAGTAGGAGGCATAGAGTGAAAAGAATAAGGTTATTTCAGAAACACACCTACTCTTTAAACCATGACCCTCACCATATCTGTCTATATAAAGAACAAGAAGGCTTAATCCAGAACTATAAAAAGCAACTATTTTTAGAATTCAGTTTTTTTTTTCTTTTCACTGTCGATCTTGTCAACAGTATTAAATGTGAATGACACAGAAACTTTTAAGACTTGCCCTTTGGAACAAAGATGGTTACAGAGTGCTGCCATTGAGCAGACTAAATTACTGATAATTATAATTTTTAAAGGAAATACCAAAATTATAAACCTGAAGTACTTCAGTGACTAAATTTAAAAAATTAGAAAATACAGCCCCGGGAAATAGAATCCTTGATATATCCATGGGAATTTTTCCCTCCACTTGAATAAACTACTTACAAAGTCTTTTATAGAGCCACCTGGGTGGCTCAGTCGGTTAAGCATCTGCCTTCAGCTCAGGTCATGATCTCACGGTCCTGGGATCGAGCCCACTTTGGGCTCCTTGCTCAGTAGGGAGCCTGCCTCTCCCTTTCCCTACTGCTCGTGCTCTCTCTTGTTCACTCTCTCTCAAATAAATAAAATTTAAAAAAAAAAAGAAAGAAAGAAAGAAAGAAAGAAAGAAAGAAAGAAAGAAAGAAAGAAAGAAAAAGTCTTCTACAGATATTGGTAAATGGCTTTAGGAACATTTACGCACTCAATTCCAAATAATGACTATTACTCAAATAATTGGCAGTACCTTAACAACCTGGGAAATTGCTTCCAGTCTCTTCTTTCTTGTTTTCTTTTTTCATATGAAAAAAGATTTAGTATCTCTTTAAAACAAACATGATTAAGAATGATTTTTAAATATCTAAGCATTTTGACAGTTTCTAGCAGTTAAGCATGTAGTGGTTAAGAGCAGGAACTCCAAAATCTACTACTTGAACTTAAATCTTAGTGCAATTCCAGAGGTAAACAATCCTGGGGAATGCAGTTCAACACACTAAGTTGATACTCTCATCTGTAAAATATGAATAATTATGGCACCTCCAACAGTTGTTTTAAAAATCAAATGAGATCATTCATATAAAAATTTTATCCCATACTTGCCAGTTAATAAGCTCTCAATAACTCCTTTATCATAGTTTCAATTTTTGTTTTTGTTCTAAAAGGTAGCAGTTATAGAACTATAACTATAGTTGTTTAAAATTTCTGAAATCATTTTCCTTTTTATATAATTTCATATCTTTTAAAAGGCAGTTGTGTCAGGGGGGGGATGTACAATTTCCCCATTATTATATATTTCATTGTTTTGAATCATCATGGACTGCTATATTTTTACCTTGTCAGCTAGTGAGGTTGATAGCTAGAGAAGGGAAAAATCCTTCTGTAGCTTCAGTTTAATTTAGTACCCTTTGAGCAGGTACCTTTGTGTGCAGACAGACAGTAAGATATAAATTACAGGGGACACATAGTTGAATAAGAAAGTGCAAGCCCTTTAGGAGTTTATGATCTAGTACAATAGATAAGATAAGAACACAAACACTATAATAATGTAAGATAGAGCAAGATTACTTCTTTGAGGCTTGAATCCAGAGATCATATCATGATTGCAGTTATCTGAGAAGAATTCAGGAAAGAGGAAGAAAAGATAACAATTTAACAAGTATATTTGGAGGGAACACTTAAAGTTTCAGAAGAGCCTAAGTCAGGGAGCAAAGGCAGGATCCATGGACTTTCTTTGGGAGATGGTGAGTAGTTCAGTATGGTTGGTATTAGGATCCTATAACAATAGTGGAACAGTGGGACAGACCAAGCTAACACTTCACAGATCATACTGACTTTTGTATCAACTACAACAAGATATATTTGCAAATATTGCATTGCAGCGTGGCTCAAAAGAAAGATAGGGAGATTTTTAGATACAAGAAATTTGGAAGAAAAAGAAAGCCTAACTCGAGCTATAGGTGAGAGTTGATGATTCAGCAACCTATGAGAGTTTCAGATTATGTGTGAGTTCTAGGTACTGGAGCCTAAGATTCTAAAACCCTTTTGGAGATACTGACCAGAGCCCCCACACAATGAGCAGTGAGGGGGGTCTTAGCCCCCTAGCCCCTATTCCCCTGCAGTGAGCTGGCACTCTTTTTTTTTTTTTTCAGTGTTCCAAGATTCGTTATTTATGCACTACACCCAGTGCTCTCTTTAATACCTACCAGTAGATTCACCTAACTCCCCACCAACTCCCCTCCAAAACCCTCAGTTTGTTTCTCAGAGTCCACAGTCTCTCATGGTTCATTTCCCCTTCCAATATCCCCCAATTCATTTTTCCTTTCCTTCTCCTAATGTCCTCCATGTTATTCTTTATGCTCCACAAGTATGTGAAGCCGTATGATAATTGAATCTCTCTGCTTGACTTATTTCATTCAGCATAATCTCCTCCAGTCCCATCCATGTTGATACAAAAGTTGAGTATTAATCCTTTCTGATAAAGGCATAATTCTCCATAGTATATATGGACCACATCTTCTTTATCCATTCGTCTTTTGAAGGGCATCTTGGCTCTTTCCACAGTTTGGTGACTGTGGCCATTGCTGCTATGAACATTGGAGTCCAGATGGCTCTTCTTTTCACTACACCTGTATCTTTGGAGTAAAGACTCAGTAGTACAATTGTAGGGTCATAGGGAAGCTCTATTTTTAATTCCTTAAGGAATCTCTGCACTGTTTTCCAAAGTGGCTGCACTGACTTGCATTCCTACCAATAGTTTAAGAGGGTTCCCCTTTCTCCATATCCTCTCCAACACTTGTTGTTTACTGTCTTGTTGATTTTGGCCATTCTGACTAATACAAGGTGGTATCTCAATGTGGTTTTTGATTTGAATCTCCCTGATGGCTAATGATGATGAACATTTTTTCATGTGTCTGTTGGCCATTTGTATGTCTTCTTTGGAGAAGTGTCTGTTCATGTCTTCTGCCCATTTTTTTGACATGATTATCTGCTTTTTGAGTGTTGAGTTTGAGGAGTTCTTTACAGATCTTGGATATCAGCCCTTTGTCTGTAGTGTCATTTGCAAATATCTTCTCCCATTCTGGGGGTTGTCTCTTTGTTTTGATGACTATTTCCTTTGCTGTGCAGAAGCTTTTGATCTTGATGAAGTCCCCAAAGTTCATTTTCTCTTTTGTTTCCTTTGCCTTTGGAGACATATCTTGAAAGAAGTTGCTGTGGCTGATGTTGAAGAGGTTACTGCCTATGTTCTCCTCTAGGAGTCTG
Organism: Mustela lutreola; assembly: GCF_030435805.1. Taxonomy (NCBI): domain Eukaryota; kingdom Metazoa; phylum Chordata; class Mammalia; order Carnivora; family Mustelidae; genus Mustela; species Mustela lutreola. The sequence continues at coordinate 111,680,926 of NC_081295.1, forward strand.
ATGGATTCCTGTCTCACATTGAGGTCTTTTATCCATTTCAAGTTTATCTATGTGTATGGTGTAAGAAAATGGTCAAGTTTCATTCTTCCACACATAGTTGTCCAATTTTCCCAGCACCATTATTGGAGAGACTGTCATTTTTCCACTGTATATTTTTTCCTGTTTGTTGAAGATTATTTGATCAAAGAGTTGTGGGTCCATATCTGGGTTCTCTACTCGGTTCCACTGGTCTATGTGTCCGTTTTTGTGCCAGTACTGCTGTCTTGGTGATCACACCTTTGTAATAAAGCTTGAAATCAGGCAACATGATGCCCCCAGTTTTGTTTTGTTTCATTTTGTTTTGTTTTGTTTTCCAACATATCCATAGTAATGGGGGGTCTCTTCTGGTTCCATACAAATTTTAGGATTGTTTGTTCCAGCACTTTGAGAAATGCCGGTGGAATTTTGATTGGGATGGCATTGAAAGTATATATTGCTCTAGGCAGTATAGACATTTAACAATGTTTATTCTTCCAATCCATGAGCATGGAATGCTTCTCCATCTTTTTGTGTCTTCTTCAATTTCTTTCATGAGTGTTCTGTAGTTCCTCGAGTACAGATCCTTTACCTCTTTGGTTAGGTTTATTCCTGGGTACCTGTTGTGGTGAGGTACTGAAGACCTAGACCAGCATGCATCTCTTTCCTATAGGTAAGAAGGACAGATGTGAGAAACAATACATAGCTAAGATTCAGAGGGCTTAGAAATTGAATATGGGAAAATAAGGGCTAACTGTCACTGAATATCTTTTATCTAAATATCCTCAGCTTTGTATTAATCCTTCACAACAAACATATAATGACATTTGTTTCTTTTCACAGACAAATCAGAAAATCCTAGGGGAATGACAATTTGTCCAGTGGCCTATGTGGTAAATAGTAGAACCACAATTTAAATCCAGGTTTTGTGACTCCAGTGGTTCCTTAAACTTAATATACTAATAAGATTTCCAGAGACAATGCTTAGTAGGTAATTGTTGAGTTTAATTTGCAATTTAAAGAATTGTGGGTTTTAGATCAGATTTCATACTTCTGATTTTGATTTTGAAGAGAAACAGAAAGAAGACAGTAGTTGAAGGGAAAGTAGCAGTATTTAAATAAGATACACTGTGTCAGGCTGTATTTTTATGAGAGGGAAAGATTGAGGAGGATTCGGTGGGATTCAAAATCATAGACCTAACCATAGACTTCAATCATAAAATCACAGAGATAAAAACAAGACAGGTGAAGTGGAAGTAAAGGACAATTTGAAATGGAGAACAGGTAAGGTGAGCAAACCCAATCTGAATTCTATTTCTTCATCCAGAAAAGAGAAAAAACAGTCCATGAGATAAACAGGGATTGGTCATTCTAGAAATAGCAAAAGTGTAGGCTTAAGGTAAGGAGAGAAACTCCCATAGTCTACTTGTGTTGTAGAAGGAAGATCAAGAACCTGGAATTGTTTTTCAACTAAACATGTTCTGGATGGCTATCTGTCTCAACTGAACACTCTTTATACCCTTTATAAATGCCACCAACAGTCTATACTCATGTGTACAAATACTACAAGATATTTGTTCTGGGTGCTTTTCAATGACAGTGCCGGGAAGGATACTAATTAGTGCCAATTGTGAAAGCTGGTGGTGTGATGGGGCACCTGTCTGCAAAGGGCTGGGCTGAGAACAACTCATTTCACAGAAGCCTGCTAAGCAGCTGTCAGATGGCAATGACGTTAATTTACTACCGACTCGGGCTGCATTTGATGCTGACCCAGGCATGAAAGACTGCTTTTTTCTAGCTCTGATTAGTTGAGCCATCCACTGCCTTCTGTACAATTTTTATTGCAAATAGAATACATGACTGACTGTTTTATTCTGCAAGATTTAAGTCAGTGTTATGTTTTTGTTTGAGGGGAAGGATACGTTAGATCTGTGCAGGTAAAATCCCTCATGTTCTAGATGGAGGTAGGGGTTCCCAAAATAATGGAGCTGTTCTGAAGTAGTTTGATGATGTTTACCTTGGCAGCTGTTACTTACATTCTATTTCTAATGGAGAACATTCAAGTCCTCTGAAGCTCTGAGTATCACAGCTGTGATCTGTACGGCCAGCACAAAACTGAAGACTGAGTTTTATGACTTTTTTTTTTAGGTTGACCCTATCAGTCTCATTTCTCTTTGCGACTTTCCTCACACTGTATCTACTGGACAGGACACTTTTCAGGCCAGAAGCTACACTGTCTCTTTAAGTCAGAAAGTTTCTTTATTTCATGCAGTTTGATACCAATGTTTTCTATGTTTTCTAAGTTGATAAACACGCTAGCACAGCTTTCAAGTGTGCCTTACTTAATCCTATGACCTAATATAAACATAGAAGGACATTGGCATATTCATTCATTTATTTATTCAACATACTAGAAAGTTCTCTAGGTGCAGGGAATGTAACAGAAAAAAAAAAAAAAAGTCTTTCTCACAAGGCTTATATTCTAATGGAAGAGGCCAGAAAACATATAAGCCAAGAGACAGATACACAATTGTTAGTAAGGCTGAGCACAATGAAGAAGGGTAAATTGATTGAGAATGACAAGGAGACCATTTTGTGTAGGGAGTCAGGTAAGACCTCTCTGAGGAAATGACAAAAAACAAACGAACAAACAAAAACTTGTGGATTTCTGTGGGAAGACTCTTCCAGAACAAAGGAAATGCTAGTTCAAGGGCCCTGAAGTGGACATGCACTTAATGTACAATGAATGAAGAGATAGGTGTTGAAAGTCTCCAAGAAATAAATCATCTCTGTCTGATGACGCAAGCTTTCCGGTATGCAGTAGCTGTACTCACTCTGTTATGCTTGTATGAGCTCATCTGAAGTTAAAAAGAAAAGAAAAGAAAAAGATTAAAAAGAAATTTTAACTCTATAGGCATATTTTTTCTAATCTTACAAGAGACATGGTAAACTGAGTCTCTGATGGGTCCAATGACATAAATAATAATTTGAAACATTTAAATTTTTTTTTTTTTAATTTATTGACAGACAAAGATCACAAGTAGGCAGAGAGGCAGGCAGAGAGAGAGGAAGGAAAGCAGGCTCCTCTGTGGAGCAGGGAGCCCAATGCGGGGCTCGATCCCAGGACCCTGGGATCATGACCTGAGCCGAAAGCAGAGGCTTTAACCCACTGAGCCACCCAGGCGCCCCATAATTTGAAACATTTAAATAAAAATCTAGACAGCTATGGCTCCAAAGCCCTTTCCACTGTATTACATTACAAAGGTATAATTAGGACATCATAACTGAAATGCACTCTAACAAACTTTTACTCTACTGCATTCTAAGGCTGTGGCATGGAACCTACCCTCAAGATTCAGAAAGACTATTGGCACAGAAAGACATACAGGCAAACATACTTCAGTGTGATAGCATGATGTGTGTAAGATAAGAGAGCACAAGGAATGAACCCATTAACTCTGTTTAAATATTTAGGAGAACCAGGAATAAATATGAGTGGTATATAAACATGGGCTAATGTGAGGGAGGAGGGTGAACGATTCAGTGCACAAACATGAAGTTATGGAACACATGACCTGAACAGAAAATTGCAAATAGTTATCAATAGCAGAACTGGAGTTCAACTTGGTAGTACATATCTTCTTTGCAAACCAGCTGCCTTTTACTCTGAGGGTCAGTCCTTTCCGATCGCCCAGTATCATGATTAAATATGTTAATGATATTCCACAGCAAGGTCCATTGAAATTTTAGATATGCAAAGGCTAGATCATTATGCCGTCCAATCCTTGGGGCTTTAGTCAGTGGTCAGTCACTGCCACTGAGGACAGAGGAGGAGAATAATGAAAGAATAAAATAAGAAGAAATAAAATGTCTAAATCTGTTATTTTTTTTTTTTAGCATAACATAATGGAAATACAGTTTATCTCTGAAGAAGTTTATTTTATCAAAATATTTTTAGAGAGAGTTTTAGAGGCTAAAGAAAAGTAACATCTGAAGTGCCAAGATAATTTGTAACATTTTTTTCAACTAATTCATAACTTTTGGATTAGTTCAGATTGATTGCATACTTTAAAGGATTTGTTGTCATATTTCTTAATGGGAAATTGATAATTACAGTTATTATACATTAACCTTTCTATTTCAATAATTTCTGGTGTGTTAGTTCTTTCTTATTTCATACCCTTTTGAAAATTTAATCTTATCACAACTTTACTAGTGGAATGATATTGACCTTTTAGTAAACAAATAAAAATATAATGGATCATTGCTATCTCCTTACCTTTTCTTACTTTGCTGTTATACCGCATTGTTAAGTGTTGTTCTTCCCTTGAAATGTGAGATAAGCAAATATGACAATTGGTGGCAGATTTCTCTGGCCATCAAACTAATTTAAGCTTTGCATCTTAATTGTTCATTCTGCTGCTGAAGATATCACAAATTTTGGGGGTTATTTTGTTTTATTGTTATTGTTTATTTATTTTTTAAGTAAAGCTAATGTAACCTAGCTTTTATTTGAAGATGTCATAGTACATCTCTAAAACTTAGAGCATTTTCTTAAGCTAAAATTTTCATAACTTTTTTTTGCTGTTATATAAAGATGTGTTTATTTTAAAAGGTAAGACAAAAATTACTAAGCTCACTTTATTAAATAAAAATGGATCTTGTTTTAATTCCAGTATAGTTAATGTACAGTGTTATGTTAGTTTCAGGTGCACCATATAGTGATTCGATAATTCTATGATTGCTTAGTGCTCCTCATGATAAGTGTACTCTCAATAGCCTTCACCTATTTCACCTATCCCTTACCTACCTCCCATCTGATAACCATCAATTTTTTTCTGTATAGCTAAGAGTCTGTTTTTCAGTTTGTCTCTTTTTTATTAGTTTTGCTTCTTAAATTCCATGTATGAGTAAAATCATACAGTATTTGCCTATTTCTGACTGCTTTATTTCATTTAGCATTTTACTCCCTAGATCTATCCATGTTGTTGCTAATGGCAAGTAATATTGCATTATATAAATATACCACATCTTTATCCATTCATCTATCAACAGATACTTGGGATGCATCCGTAATTTGGTTATTGAAAATCATGTTGCAATAAGCATAAAGTTGCATATACCCTTTTGAATTAGTGTCTTCATAGACTTTGGGCAGATACCCAGTAGTGCAATTACTGAACCATGGGGTATTTCTATTTTATTTTATTGTTTTTTCAGGGTTTTGTTTGTTTGTTTGTTTTTATTTTTGTTTTTTTGAGAGAGAGAGAGAAAGGGAGAGCACGAGTGGGAGAGGCAGCGAGAAAGGGAGATAAAAATCTCAAACAGACTTCTTACTGAGTGTGGAACCCAATACAGGGCTCAATCTCAGGACCCTGAGATCAGGACCTGAGCTGAAGCTGAGTTGGATGATTAACCAACTGAACCAGCCAGGTGCCCATGGTATTTCTATTTTAAATTTTTTCAGGAAACTCCATACTGTTTGCCACAGTGGCTACGCCAGTTTGCATCTGTGTTCCTTTTTCTCCACATCCTCATCAATACTTACTGTTTCTTGTGTTTTTTATTTTAGCCATTCTGACAGGTGTGAAGTGATATCTCAGTATGGTTTTAATTTACATTTCCCTGATGATGAGTGATGTCAGCATCTTTTCTATTAACCATCTCAATGTCTTCAATATCTGTTCATGTCTTCAGCCCATTTTTAATTGGATTATTTGTATTTTTTTGCTGTTGAGTTGTATATATTTTTTATATAACTGGATACTTGGATACTAACCCTTTATCAGACATGTCATTTGCAAATATCTTCTCCCATTCACTTGGTTGCATTTTAGTTTTGTTGATTGTTTCTTATGGTGTGTAGAAGCTTTTTATTTTGGTATCATCCCAATAATTTATTTTTACTTTTGTTTCCCTTATTTCAAGAGCTGTATCTAGGAAAAGTTTGCTACATTCAATGTCAGAGAAATTACTGCCTTTGTCTCTTCTAGGATATTTATGGTTTCAGGTCCTACATTTAGGCCTTCCATCCATTTTGAGTTTATATTTGTGTGTGATGAAAGATAGTATCCCATTTTCATTCTTTTGCATGTAGCTGTCCAGTTTTCCCAACACCCTTTGTTGAAGAGGCTGTCTTTTCCTCAGTGCATATTCTTGCCTCCTTTGTCAAAGAATAATTGACCATATAATCATGGGTTTATTTCTGGGCTCTCTATTCAGTTACATTGATCTATGTGCCTATTTTTTTGTTGGTACCAAACTGTTTTGATTACTATAGCTTTGTAGTATATCTTGAAATCTGCGATTGTGGTTTTGTTCCTCTTTTTCAAGATTGCTTTGGATATCTTATGTGGTTCCATACAAATTTTAGGATTATTCATTCTAGTCTCTGAAAAAATGCTGTTGGTATGTTGATAGGGGGTGCATTAAAGCTATAGATTGCTTGGGGCACCTGGATGGCTTAGTCGGTTAAGTGTCTATCTTCAGCTCAGGTCATGGTTCCAGGGTCCTGGAATAGAGTTCCCACATCAGGCTCCCTGCTCAGCCAGGAGCTTGCTTCTCCCTCTGCCTGCTACTCCCCATGCTTGTGCTCTCTCTCATGCTCTCTCTGTGTCAAATAAATAAAAATCTTAAAAAAAAAAAAAAAGCTATAGATTGCTTTAGATAGTACAGGTATTTTAACAATATTTGCCCTTCCAATCCATGAGGATGAAATATCTTTCCATTTGTGTCATGTTTAATTTATTTCATCAGAGTTTTATGGTTTTCAAAGTACAGGTCTTTCACCTCCACGGTTCAGTTTATTTCTAGATATATTATTATTTGAGGTGTAATTATAAATGAGGCTGTTTTCTTAATTTCTCTTTCTGCTACTTCATTACTAGTATATAGAAATTCAATGAATTTCTGTACATTTATTATGTATCCCATGACCTCACTGAATTAATGTCAGTTTTAGTCATTTTTTGATGGAGTCTTTAGGGTTTTCTATATACAATGTCATGTCATCTGCAAATAGGGAAAGTTTTACTTCTTTCTTACCAATCTGGCCTTTTATTTCTATTGTGTTGCTTGATTGCTATGGCAAAGATTTCTAGTATTATGTTCAATAAAAGTGGTGAGGATGGACAGTTTTGTCTTGTTCTTTACCTTAGAGAAAAAGCTCTCAGCTTTTCACTATTGAGTATGATGTTAGCTGTGAATTTTTCAAATATGGCCTTTATTATGTTGAGGTATGTTCACTTCAACCTTTTTTGTTGAGGGTTTTTTGTCATGATTGAATGTTATACTTTTGTCAGATGCTTTTTCTGTATCCATTGAAATGAGCATGTGGTTTATATACTTTCTCTTATTGATGTGATGTATCATGTTGGTTGATTTGTGAATATTGAGGCATGAACACATCCCTGAAATAAATCCCACTTGATCATGGTGAATGACTCTTTTTAATGTATTGTCAGATTTGGTTAGCTAATGCTTTGTTGAAGATTTTTGTGTCTATCCTCATCAGAGATATTGGCCTTTAGTTCTCTTTTTTATGCAGTGTCTTTTTTGTGTGGCTTTGGTATGGGAATAATCCTGGCCTGATAGAATGAATTTGAAAGTTTTCCTTCCTTTTTCATTTTTTGGAATAGTTTGAGAAGAATAGGTGTTAACTCCTCTTTAAATGCTTGGTAACATCACCTGAGAAGTCATCTGGTCTTGGACTTTTGTTGGTTGGGAGTTCTTTTTTTTTTTAATTACTGATTCAATTTCATTGCTGGCAATTGGTCTGTTCAAGTTTTCTATTTCTTTCTGATTCAGTTTTGGGAGTTTATATATTTCTATTTCTTTCTTTGTTTTGTTTTTAAAGATTTTATTTATTTATTGGACAGACAGAGATCACAAGTAGGCAGAGAGGCAGGCAGAAAGAGAGGAGGAAGCAGGATCCCCACTGAGCAGAGAGCTCAATGCGGGGCTACATTATGACCTGAGCCAAAGGCAGAAGCTTTTAACCCATTGAGCCACCCTGGCACCCCTCTATTTCTTTCTGATTCAGTTTTGGGAGTTTATATATTTCTATTAATTTATCTATTTCTGTTACATTGTCTGTTTTTTGATATATGGTTTTATAATATTCTCTTATAATTCTTTGCATTTCCGTGGAGTCATTTTTTTATTTCTCCTCTTTCATTTCTGTTTTTGTTCATTTCAGTCCTCTCCTCCCCTCCCCTTTTTTTGTGAGTCTAGTTAAAGTTATAAGTTCTGGGGCACCTGGGTGGCTCAGTGGGTTAAAGCCTCTGCCTTCTGCTCAGTCATGATCCCAGGGTCCTGGGATCAAGCCCCACATCAGGCTCTCTGCTCGGCAGGGGGCCTGCTTCCCTTCCTCTCTCTCTGCCTGCCTCTCTGCCTGCTTGTGATCTGTCTTTCAAATAAATAAATAAAATATTTAAAAAAAACAACTTTAAAGTTATAAGTTCTGTTGATCTTTTCAAGAACTGGCTCCTGGTTTCATTGATCTGTTCAATTGGTTTTTGTTTGTTTGTTTGTTTAATTTCTATTTCATTTATTTCTGCTTTGATATTTATTATTTCCTCTCTTTGAGTTTTGTTTTTCTTTTTCTAGTTCTCTTCGGTGTAAGATTAGGTTGTGTATTTGAGACTTTTCTTTCTTCCTTGAGGTATACATGTATTGCTATACACATCTCTTTTAGAACAGATTTTGCTGCATCCCAAAGATTTTAGACAATTGTGTTTTCATTTTCATTTGTCTCCATCTGTTTTTCATTTCCTCTTTGCTTTCTTGGTTGACCCATTCATTCTTGAGTAACATATTATTTAACCTCCATGCATTTGTATTCTTTGCAGATGTTTCTTATGGTTTATTTCTGGTATCATAGCATTATGGTCAGAAAAGATGCATGGTATGACTTCAACTTCACAGTTTTTGAATTTGTTGAACTTTGTTTTGTGGCCTAATATGTGTCTTTTGGAGAATGTTTCATGTGTATTTGAAAAGAATGTGTATTCTGCTGTTTTAGGATGGAATATTCTGAATATTAGAATGATCAGATGTCACTGTTTACTTGTTGATTTTCCGTGTGGAACATCTGCCCCCTGATGTAAGAGGGTGTTAAAGTCCCCTACTTTTATTATATTACTATCAATTACTTCCTTTATATGTTTTTAGCTTCTTTATGTATTTGGGTGCTCCCATGGTGAGTGCACAATATTTGCAATTTGTTATATCTTCTTGTTGGATTGTTTCCTTTATAATTATATAGTGTTCCTTTTTTTTCTCTTGTTACAGTCTTTGTTTTAACGTCTATTTTGTCTGATACAAGTATTGCTATCTAGCTTTCTTTTCACTGCCATTTGCATGAAAAATGTTTTTTCATTCCTTCACATTCAATCTGCATGTGTCTTTAGGTCTGAAATGAATCTCTTATTGGCAACATATACATGGATCTTTTTTTTTTTTATCCATTCCATCACCCCTTGTCTTTTGATTTGAGTGTTAAGTCCATTTGCATTCAAAGTGATTATTAATGGTTATGTTCTTAGTGCCATTTTCTTACCTGTCTATGGTTGTTATTTTAGTTCTCTGTTCTTTTATTCTCTTGCTCTCTTCTTTTACAGTTTGATGGCTTTTTTTAATGATATCCTTGGGTTCCTTTCTCTTTTTCATTTTTACATATCTATTACTGGTTTTTAATTTGTGGTTACCATGATGTTTGTATATAACATGTTCTCCATATAACAGTCTCTGTTAAGTTTCTGTTAACTTAAGTGAACCCATTCTTTACCTCTCTCCCTCCCACATTTTAGGTATATGATGTCATACTTTACATCCTTTTATTTTGTGACTCCTTTGACTGATTTTTATAGATATATTTATTTTTACTGCTTTTCTGTTTCTTACTTTTCTTATTCTTGCTTATGATTTTTCCTTTCTACTCAGAGTCCCAGTTAACATTTCTTATAGGGTTAGTTTCATGGTCATGAATTTCTTTAGCTTTTGTTTGTCTTTGAAATTCTTGATCTCTTCTATCCTGAATCACAGCCTTACTGGATAGTGTATTCTTGGCTGCTGTTTTTTGTTTGTTTGGTTTTGTTAGTCTTGTTTTTTCCTTTCAGCACTGATTATATCATTCCATTCCCTTCTGACCGGCTGAAAAGTCAACTTAGAGCCTTATGATATTTCCCTTGTATGTAACTTTTCTCTTGTATGTAACTTTTCTTTTCTCTTGCTACTTTTAAAATTCTCTCTTTATCATTAATGTTTGCCCTTTTAATTATTATGTGTCTTGGCATTGACTTTCTTGAGTTGATTTTGTGGGGGCTCTCTGTGCTTTCTGGATCTAGATTTCTGTTTCCTTCCCCAGATTTGGTAAGTTTTTGCTATTATTTCTTCAAATAAATTTTTCTGCTCCCTTTTTCTCTCTCTTTTTTCCTCCTAGAACTCCTGTAATGTGAAAATTATTATGCTTCATTGTGTTGCTGAATTCCCTAAGTCCTTTTTCACTTTTTAGTATTTTTTTCTCTTTCCTGAGTCTGATTGCTTTCCATTGCTCTCTCCTATAAGTCATTGATCTGTTCTTCTGCTTCCTCTGGTCTACTATTTATTCCACTTTGTCATTTTTTTTATTTCATTTATAAAGTTCTTCATCAAAAACTGGTTCTTTTTTATGTTTTCTATTTGCTTGTTGAGTATCACTAAGATTCTCTACTCTTTTATCAAACCACATGAGTATCTTTATGACCATTACTTTAAATTCTCTATAAGCATATTACTTATCTCCATTTCATTTAAGTCTCTTGCTTTGCTTTTGTCCTGTTGCTTTATGGGGAACATATACCTCTGTCTCCTCATTTTGCCTAACTCTCTGTGTCTGTTTCTATGTGTTAGAAAAGTTAACTATTACTTCTCTTAAATGTAATGGCCTTATGTAGAAGAAGTCCTATAGTGCCCTGCATTGCAATGTATCCTGTTCACTAGAACCTGGAGCTTCAGGGATATTTCCTATGTGTATGCGCCCTGCTATTGTGGCTGAGCCACTTTTGCTTCAGTCCCATCATCTGCAATGGTTCTGTTGCCTGTTGGTTCTTGTATTGTTAGTGAGCCAGTCTGGGGCTGCCTTGGGGTTAAGTGACTCAGACCAGGCACTTGCCAGAGAAGCAGTAGCACTGAACTGCAAGAGAATGTGGGTGTGGGGCATGTGGTGCCAGAAATATCCATGCTAGTGGGAAGGAACCTGCAGCTTATAGTGACCAAGGGAGGCTCATTGGATGGGTGCATCTACAAGTGTTCAGCTAGAATGCCTGTGTCAGCAAGGTTTGTGTGGTTCTACTATGGGAGAGACCTTGGAGGGAAGGCCTGGCAAGACGAGAATGCATGTCTATGGTGCACTGTTAGCAAGCTGGGTAATGAGCATTGGCCTGGAGCTCTTTCCTGGAGGAGGGTGTATGTTTAGATGGGGCAAGGGAGGGAGATGGAGCCTGTCCTTTGTTCCTAGAGAAATCTATCCCTCCAGCATAAGATCTGGGATTAGTATACAAATTTTTCTTTCTCGCATATATCCCAGGCATTTTTCAAACTGCTGCTTCTATGCTGAATCTCCATGGCACTTTTTGTTGACTCATCATCTGTTTAAGGATAGGAACTCAATTTCTTCTCACCCTCTTGGCTCTTCTGCTTATTTAAAGTTCCAGGTTTTAATGCTGATTGTAAGAACTCAAAAAATGTGACTCCTCTAGTTTTCAAAGCCAGATGTTGTGGGGATGCCTCTTCCCTGTGTGTACTCCCTGGTGTGACTATCTTATTTCTCCCTTCTTTGACTGAAGCTCTCCCCCTCCCTCTCACCAATAGTCCCACATCTCTACCCTTCTTTTCCTCTTTGATGTGGCCTCTTCTCTACATTTAACTGTGGATAGTTTGTTTTGGGAGTCTCTGGGTCATTTTCTCAGTTATTTACACTGATGTGGGTGTTAGCTAGTTGTATTCAAGTGACAAGGTGAGCTTAGGGTACTCCTACTCCACCATCTTTCCTGGAAGTTAGAAAAATAGGTATTTTGAAATGTTTATAATCTCCTGTCTCTGATCACATCTTGCTGAATTATCTCACTTGTTTGTCACCTGCAAAAGTATTTTTAAAAATTTTTATTTCAATTAAAAACCCAAAGTTTTGCCAATATGTTCAACTGTGTGTTCTGAGTACTAAAAAGGACAAGTCTGTCATGCTTGCCAAAGTGTATATACTCATTAGTGTTTGTGTGCTGGATGTTAATCCATCTGAGTGTGAAATACACAAAATTTACAGTTTTTCAATGCTATTTTAAAGTTGACTCTGCAATTTTAAATAATTTTTTTGATAAAAATATGTAGATTAATAGTAATGAAGATTCTGATGTTTGTTCTGTTCTTTTGACCATGACAGATCAAAGAACACCTTGCTAAGGGTCAACGGACGTTGGCAGGTGATGGAATGTCCCAGGTGACCAAGACACTGTTGGATTTAACTCAGAGGAAAAATTTCTATGCAGGTGATCTTCTGATGTCTGTGGAAATTCTCAGAAATGTGACAGACACATTTAAAAGGGCAAGTTACATCCCTGCATCTGATGGTGTCCAGGTAAGAGACAGTCCCCTGAATGAAAAGATTAGTGAACATGCATTCAGGTTTTGGCCCTGAGAGGTCAGTGCTGCAGCCCTTTGGAGACGTTCTGGCCTAGAGGGAAAGAGCACTTACTCCTACAGGGGACATATTCGGGTTGTGCTTAGTGTGAGCTCTGGAAATGACCTCAATTCTCTTAGTCATTGTACACCTCAGTGTTTTCAACCATAAAATGCTCATAATACACCTCAAGGAGCTACTGAATGAGAATGTGTGTAAAGTGTTTTGAGCCCTCAGATAAAAGGCTCTATAGCCAACTCAAGGTTGTATCATGGATATTTTATTCCCACATTTAATATCACCATCTTGCCATAAGAGACTATTAAAAGCACATTAAGCATAATGAAAGTACATTAACTATAACATGCAAAGAAGATATAGTTTAAGTTTTGTTGGGGTTTTGCTTTCAGAAAGGGGAAGGCCATTTTTAATTTTGTGGAACCCTTGCCTGAAAATATTGGACAAATAGAGAATTGTTCTGGATAGGAAAATAAGAAATTCAATAACTCCTCACAGCGAGTTTTTCTTGTCATGGAAGACTTCTAGAGCAACATCGTTTATTTCCATAATAAAGTTTAAGTACTCACCCAATTTCAGTATTGCCTTTGCCATTAAAGCAAAGCATGTTGAATGGCAAACAAAGCAAATTTAATGCAACTCCTGTTTGCATTTCAGATTAACTCCTTTTGTGCTGTAGGCTAAAATGTACTCCTGCCAAGAATGCTGACTTGATTTCTGCATTTCCAGTATAATGCTCTTTCTGTATCTCCCCATAAAGTTCATTAAAATAAGGTTTTGGCAAAACTCCCAGATCAGGTAGTTTTCTTTCTGCCTACTATTCATTTGGGAGTTTTATTTGTGTTTCACTTGGAGAATGCAGAGGGGTTTTTTTGTTATGTTTTGTTTTGTTTGTTTTGTTTTGTTTTGTTTTAATCAGCTATTGAAAGAGGAAAAGAAGACTTTTTGAAATCATGGAATTGTTCATAAATAATATCGATGCCCTGATTTTTATAGAGGTACATATGTTACTTAAATTATATGCAAATATTGCTGAAAGTAACTGAAATGGGAATTATTGATGCTGCATTTTATATTATATCACCAGTGCCCAAGAATACAGTTTTAATTGTAAAAATATGGGGCATGGATCGTTACTGTCATTTGAGCATTTCAAGAATTCTTTTTTACAAAGAATGAAATGGTTTTCTGATTTTAAAAACATGATAAAGTAAGCCAAGCTGATATTTTCCTGGTAGTTCTGAAATACTTCTATCCATTAGAATTTACATTAAAAAAATAACATCTGAACTGCCTGATGCAAAATACAAGTTGTAATTTCAAAAAACCTCAGATACTGATGTTCACAGTTGAAACATCAGGTAGAATGATTAAATAATCTCTAGGCCCTCCTTTAACCCTCAAGAGTGTAGAACTTTAAGATTTTTAGATGCTGAAACTGAAAAAATTAAGATGACCAGGTTTTTGATTGAGTTACATATTTTGATTTAGTTACTTATTAGAGTGCATTGGCTCAAGGAGCGATTAGTTTAACCAAAGGTTTAGTCATGGGCACATTAGCTGGTATGACTTAAATAAAGCAGTTTTGCTGATTATTTTGTTGTTATTTTGGCATAGTCAGAAATTTCCGTCCCACTCTCTTATTAATCCTCCACACTATACAAAATTCTCAGCATGCTGGTGTTCTAGTCATCCCTTCACAAACAGGAGCTGAATTTTTCTACTTCATTTTCTTTACTGGTGTCTTTTCAGGCCCCTGGAATGTCCTTGTCTTTTGGAATTCCTTCCTCTTCCATCTCTGTCAAAATCATTAACCTGGATCTAGCAAGATTTCTGAATGCCAGACCAGCAAGCCCCAAACTCCATCTGAAAATGATCTTTCTCTTTTCTGAAATCCCTGACAACTTTGCACTTCTTTTATTCTACTTTCCACCAGTTTATAGAAACATTTTATATACATTTTATCATCTTTGCTTGCTTATAAACTCTAATTTATAACCTTACTCAACATCACCTGTACCTTACTTAAACTTCAGTCCTCTATTTCCAAAGGCTCCGGGCATTTTTGTTTGGCTGGCACCTCAGGATTAATATGGCATAAACGAAGCTTATTTTGAATTGCAAGTTTTCTTGCATATCATACTTCTCTTTGTAGAACTAGTAGCCCTTAGGCTGGAATTATAATGTTATCTTGACTTTTCCTTCTTTTCCTTTATGGCTACAATTGTATCTTTTCTATCCATTATTTCCTCTTTTTTCCCATTGCTGTTATCCTAATTAAGCCTTTAATTGCCTCAGCCTACATTATTTCCAAGGCTTCTTTCCTTTAATCCTCCCTCAGAGCTTTACTTACATCTCTATTCATCTTGTACATCATAGTCCTAGTGGTTATCCTAGAACAGCTCTGATTTTGTCACTTCTTAGATCAGAAACCTTCACTGGAACTCCAAGTCTCCTTGAATGACAACTCAAAGTCTTCATGTTGTTTTCTAGTACACTCCACAGTATGTAGGTTACCTATCTTTACAGCTAAAAATGAGTTACTCCTCCTCTTCACAGATTTATGTCAAATGAATTACTTCCCCCTTAAAAAAATTATATTAGAGGGAGAGGAGGGGAAGAGGGAGAGAATATTTCAAGCAGATTCTCTGCTGAACACAGAGTCTGACATGGAGCTAACTCTAACCACCCATGAGATCATGGCCTGAGCCAAAACCAAGATTCAGGTGCTTAACTCACTGAGCCATCCAGCTGCCCCACCAGGTTCTGCTTCTTGAGTGCACTCTATATTCTTAGCTCTTGGTTTCTGCCTCCTCTGTGCTCTTAGACTGGCTTGATTTCTCCCAGTCTCCTGAGGTAATTTCTTGGTACTCTGGGCCTCCGAATTCTAATGGTACTTTCTCTCCTGTATCTCTTTATATGTCATATTATTAACACTAATCAGAATCCTTGAAAAAGAAGACATTTTCCTGATCCATCTTTGGATCCCAACCAAGCTCTAGGATATCCTCCTCCTCAAATAAGATTTAGTGTGGAACCTTAACCCAAAATTGGTAATTACATAGGTACCACTAAGTTATTTTCATTCTTTCTTAAACTGGGAAGTGAAAAAAGAAAGATTAACTGAAATTATTTAAGAAGAATGAATTCTTTTTAATGTAGTTATGAGCAGTGCATTTTAGTTAAAATGTTTACTAATGCCGGATTCACTAAAAGATTGATTTGAGGGGCGCCTGGGTGGCTCAGTGGGTTAAGCCTCTGCCTTCGGCTTGGGTCATGATCTCAGGGTCCTGGGATCGAGCCCCGCATCGGGCTCTCTGCTCAGCAGGGAGCCTGTTTCCCTTCCTCTCTCTCTCTGCCTGCCTCTCTGCCTATTTGTGATCTCTGTCTGTCAAATAAATAAATAAAACCTTTAAAAGATTGATTTGATGCATTGATGAAAGTGAGCTGCAATAGCTACAACCTATTAAACTTGGGGGAAAATAAAATGTGGCTTTATGTCTTAAAATGATAAAGCAAATAATAGTTTTGGTTTTGGAAACTGTAGAAAAGATATTCCAAAAGTCTTTTCCCTTCTGATACACTGTTTTCCAGACTCTGGGGCTTTGTCATATCTCTGAGTCTCTCCCTGTTAGTTCTCTAGTTAGTTTATCTTTCTTGTTTCAATCTGATGCAAGTTCGTTCCAGATCCAGTTAAAAAATCCCTTCTACTCAAGTCTTCTCATAAAATCCCAGGCAGATTTCAAGTTTTTCCTAATTTTCTGGCCTTTTGAAACCTTATAAATAACATAACATCGTAATATCTCTCATAATATTCTAATTATTTGTTTCTAGGTCTGTTTTCAGCAAAAAATTTTAAACTTCTTGAGAGATGATTATATCTTGAAGCATAGTAGACACTCCAGTATTTATTGAAGTAATTAATAAATGAATATAAATAATATAGTAATTTGGAGGAAATTTACATTATTCAAACACACACACACACACACAAATAAAATTCTGAACATCCAATTTAGAGAAAGAAAGGGAAAAAGAGGAAAAACACAACAATTTACTTAGTTTTTTGCCACTGGAAAAATTTGTAGTGAGACTCATTCTATCAACAGAAAATTGAATTTGCAACCCGCTGAAACTTTAAGACTTGACAGAATTAAATCAGATATATGCAAGTTGAAATCCCAGCTTGTATAGTAACTATCTTGGTGTCTTCAAACATGTTACTTAATATTTCTCTATGTTATTTCTTCCTATCTAAATAAGAAATAAAGGAGACGTAGAAGTATGGTCTATTTTTGTAATTCATGGTAGTTATATTGTGTAGATTTGTGGCAAACAATAAATTAATGAATACTGAACCATTTACTCCTAGGGAAAATACAGGATGAGGTTCCATTGAGAATTTGTTCATATCATTTTCATTAACCAATTAATACATGATCCTGTTTTATGTGTGTTACTGTTAAAAGACATTGTTTTTAAGGTATATGGTTAATCATTAACTCTGAACTCACAGCCAAGACATTTAATTCAAGCCAGAAAAAGTTTTCCTAATACATGTTTTCTCTGTAAGGCACATGACAGTCTTTCTGAGTTTAAGAATACTAGATAGTCCTTTAGACTGTACAATGGGACATTTTAAAATGTTAAATCACCAATAAAAAGTACACACACACAAAAGAAAACAAACAAAACCCAATGGGGGGGCATTAAATTGGCTATGAAAAGGAACATGTTTACAAGTGTTGGGTCCCCCAATAATGGGTCCGTGATTAAAGGAGCGAGACTGATACAAAGCGAAGGTCAAGCAAAGCTTTATTTCATGCCAAGCATCAAGAATCAAAACCGACAGTCAAACAGACTGGTCAGGGCTGCCCCTGTCACAAAGAGGGTGACCCCTCCCTGCTTTCCAGACTAACTTTTATAGAGCAAAGGCCATGTGGTTGGGCCTGGCCACACACAGGTGGCCAATGACGTTGTAACACACAGAGAAAGCTGCACAGTCATGCTAGGTGACCAATTGAATTACAATTGACCCTAGTAGACATTTGAACCAGCCTATCACCTTGGTCAGAATTGGCGCCCAAAAGGTGCCCAAAAGGCGGGGCCCATACTTCTTGGTAGCTAGGAGACAGTATGCGTCCCCACTGATTGACTACCTCCACCTGGCCTGACCCACCCGTGTACTTGGACTTTGTTATCTGGGACTGGTTTCCTCGACTTGTTTTTAAGTAAGCTCCCCTGGCAGGGTAAGGGTGGGGGGCAAGGTCAATTTAAGTTTTACTGCATAAATAACAAAATGGCAGTTCAACCGGGGTGGGGCCGCTCTGGCGGAATATGTGAGCTAAAACAAAGTACACAAGTATGTGAGCTAAAACAAAAAGTCAGAGCATTGTCATGTTTGGCATCAGCTGAGTACATGTACGGTGGGTGACTCAGATGTTTGCCACTCTGCACACAGTCCATGTGATGAAGTTCTAGAATATAAGTGAGGTTCGTGCGTTGAGGTCCGGAGCCGATGACCAAGAAAGAATTCTTGAGACATCTTTGGTGCAAAATAGTGGTTTATTAAAGCACAGGGACAGGACCCATGGGCAGGAAAAGCTGCTACTCCAGGGTTCTGAGGGATGGCAGGTGTTGTACCATGGAGTTGGGGGAAGGTAAGGGAAAGGGAGGTTTCAACTGAACTTTCATATGCTAAAGAGGATGACATACAAGAAGCCAGATACCAGAGGGCTTACCCTTGTGGAGGTCATTCTGCCCTCTGGCAAGGTATTAACATTAAGATGGGTGGGAGATTCCTAAAGAATGTCACATATATCCCACCCAGGAGTGGGGGTGGGGGAAAGTTGGAGGGTGTCAGCTTTTGCTATTGTCCTCAGCCAGCCTTCTGTTCCCTCATCACATGAATGACCATAAAAGCACTGAGTTTTGATTTGAGGGTCACAAATAAATTTTAGCAAGTAATTGATTTGTAAATATGGAATCCATGAAAAATGAAGTTTGACAATAACTCTTTCTCAGGGTTGTCATGAAGCTTAGAAAAAAATACAGGTTAAATACATAATAACCCATGCATAATGATATTTGTGAATTTCTGGCACATAGTAGGTACTCCTTAATCCCATTATTGCTAGTGTTGTAACTCTTAACATAACAGTACAAGATAAGCCTTGTTCTCAGGCCACTTACAATATAATGGAAGGGGGAAAAAACACCTTATGGATGAGGATAGACTGTGGTAATGAGGAAGAGAGAGAAAGTACAGTATGTCTCACTTCTAGGAATTCTAAAAGCATAGAGAGCTGAACGAGAGCTGAAGTGTAGTGGTAACAGAAGAATTCATGGGAAAGTTAGGACCTGAGACAGAATCTGGAGAAAAAAGCTGAGCACAAAGACAGTAGTCCAACTGTGCAACCAAAGGCATGAATGTGGTATGAACATGGTACATTTTGGAGACCAAGGTTTGTAGAAAATGGGATACATGGGGGGCGTGGGTGGCTCAGTTGGTTAAGCCTCTGCCTTCAGCTCAGGTCATGATCTCAGGGTCCTGGGATCGAGCCCCACATCGCATCGCGCTCTCCGCTCAGCAGGGAGCCTGCTTCCTCTTCTCTCTCTCTCTCTCTCTCTCTGCCTGCATCTCTGCCTACCTGTGATCTCTCTCTGTCAAATAAATAAATAAAATCTTTAAAAAAAAAAAAGAAAATGGGATACATGTTGGATAGTGCAGATCATAAAGATAGGAGAGTCAAGGGCAGAGAAGTGTTTAGACTTCATTCTCTATAAATGGAGTAACTAAATGTGTTATTTTTGGAAATGGTCTGGCAGAGGAAGATAATGTGAATTAGTGAGTAGAGGAAGAGTGGGGGAAAGAACCCCATGGAGAGACTACAGCAGTGTTCTGAAGGTAAGGAAAGAAGAAAGCATGCTTTAATGATACTGGATCAGAGAAGGAGGAGTAATCTCTTAACGGAATGAAAGGGAGGCCCTTGAGATAACATATATTTGGAAAATAAAGAAAGAAAACATTGGAAAGAATACACACTTGGAGTATACACAATACGCTCATCATTGTGTATTGTGCCCCTTAAACTCTCTGAAAGCAGAGACGGATCTCTATTCAGGCACCTTTCTGTTTCCTGATAAAACTGTTGATCTAACTCAGTGTTTTGCAAATGCTTTTGACTGTGACCCACTGCAGGATACACAATTTACATCCGTGTAGTGGTGAAAACCAGAGTTTCACAAAATAATAGTTACCTTGAGTGTGGGTAATACACTCAGGTATTTGCTATTCTTTTCTATTTTGTTATGAGAAGTTGATCATGACCCTCCATCAGGTCAACACTTAATGTTGGAAAATAACTTACTTTTCTAATACATTCCGTAGGCTTGAAAATTTATTTCCCAACCATTGAGATTAAGCAGAAAACTCAAACCTTGGCTTCCAGTCTCTTTTTTAAATGCAAGCCATAAAATAAATAAAAAATTTCAGGGGCACCTGGTGGGGCTCAGGCTGAGCATCTACCTTTGGCTCTGATCATGATCTCAAAGTCCTGGGATCAAGCTCTGCACTGGGCTCCCTGCTCAGCAGGGAGGCTTCTCTCTCTCCCTTTGAGGCTCCCCCCTGCCCCGCTTCCCCCATGTTGTCTCTCTTTCTCTCTCTCAAATAAATAAATAAAATCTTCAAAAATTATTCAGCATTAACTGACCAAGGAATTAAATAAAAAGCAGAGTTAGTGATTTCAGGTAAGCCCAGCATCTTCTCCCTTCTCGCCTAAAACTCTGGATGAGCAAATTGTTTTCAAATTTTTCAGGTTATTTTCAGACATTAAGTGTTGACCTGATAGAGGGTCGTGATCAACTTTTCATAACAAATTAGAAAATAATAGAAAATACCTGAGTGTGTTACATACACTCAGACATATGTGCTTCACTGTGGACCTGCTTCATGCTGCCCCTCCATGGTGGCAGGTCACCCAGAGAGAATCTTGGGCATTGTTTCTCCTATGGTCTCAGTGTGAGACACTTTTACCTTTTGCATACAAAGGACTAGATTGATCAATGTGGAAGCAACTGTTGTATGATAATATAATGCTATTATGCACTGATAGCCTCATCTGTGCAAATAATCTAATACTTTTGACTAAATAAGATCTAGTAAAGGCTCTTTAAGTTTGGAATTATAAAACATCATTAGCATTCAAGACACAGCCTGGTGCCTTGAAATCCTTTGCTTAAAGAACACTGTGCAACTAGGAACATTAATAATTTCCTTGGACATAAGTACGAGAGTTAAGAAAGGCAGTAGAGTGTGATGACTAAGAGTTCCTGCCTTGTAGGCTGAATCCCTGGCCTCAGGTCACAGCTCACAAGCTATAGGATGCTAGCAGATTACTTGACCTCTCTATGACTCAGTTTCCTCTTCCATCACATGGGGGTAATAGCCCCTACTTCATAGTTACATGGTACCTGCAGTATAGTAAAAGCTCAAGAAACGTAGCTACATTTATTATCTGAGAAGGGGAAATTCTGTTGAAGCAAAAGCCTGAAACATCTCTGAATCAATAGGTCCCGACTGCCAGCGCCCATAAGTACTTTGGTATCTCTCCTGCAAAGAGAGGAAGGTCAGATGTGCTTCATGGCACCACCTAGGAAAGTATAGGCACTTTTAAAAAATCACTTATTACAGAGGATAAGGGTAGAAAATGTGTCCAGGAAAATAGCAGTCAGAAAAGAAGCACTAGTTCTTTTTTTTTTTTTAATTTTCAGCATAACAGTATTCATTGTTTTTGCACCACACTCAGTGCTCCATGCAATCGGTGCCCTCTCTAATACCCACCACCTGGTTCCCCCAACCTCCCCCCCCCCCGCCCCTTCAAACCCCTCAGGTTGTTTTTCAGAGTCCATAGTCTCTCATGGTTCACCTCCCCTTCCAATTTCCCCCAACTCCTTTCTCCTCTCTAACTCCCCTTGCCCTCCATGGTATTTGTTATGCTCCACAAATAAGTGAAACCATATGATAATTGACTCTCTCTGCTTGACTTATTTCACTCAGCATAATCTCTTCCAGTCCCGTCCATGTTGCTACAAAAGTTGGGTATTCATCCTTTCTGATGGAGGCGTAATACTCCATAGTGTATATGGACCACATCTTCCTTATCTATTCGTCGGTTGAAGGGCATCTTGGTCCTTTCCACAGTTTGGCAACCGTGGCCATTGCTGCTATAAACATTGGGGAACAGATGGCCCTTCTTTTCACAACATCTGTATCTTTGGGGTAAATACCCAATAGTGCAATTTCAGGGTCAAAGGGAAGCTCTATTTTTAATTTCTTGAGGAATCTCCACACTGTTCTCCAAAGAGATTGCACCAACTTGCATTCCCACCAACAGTGGAAGAGGGTTCCCCTTTCTCCACATCCCCTCCAACACATGTTGTTTCCTGTCTTGCTAATTTTGGCCATTCTAACTGGTGTAAGGTGATATCTCAATGTGGTTTTAATTTGAATCTCCCTGATGGCTAGTGATGATGGACATTTTTTCATGTGTCTGATAGCTGTTTGTATGTGTTCATTGGAGAAGTGTCTGTTCATATCTTCTGCCCATTTTTTTTAAGATTTTTATTTATTTATTTGACAGAGAGAGAGCACTAGTAGGCAAAGAGTCAGGCAGGGAGAGAGAGAGAGAGAAGGAGGAAGAAGGCTCCCTGCCAAGCAGAGAACAGGATGCGGGGCTGGATCCCAGCACCTGGGATCATGACCTGAGCCGAAGGCAGAGGCTTAATCCACTGAGCCACCCAGGTGCCCCAAGAAGCATTAGTCCTTAAGGTCAACATTGCAAGGCCATTTTAATGATAGAGAGCAAGGGGACATAGAGAATGGCTTATCAAGAACTAGAATTTCTAGCTCAGTGGGAACCAAGTTGTGGACAGAACCACATCTCCCAGCAGGCAGTCACTCCAAATCATAAACAGCTACTATTTTCAATGCTCAACAGCTTGAGAGGATTTCCTATGGTTTCTCTGTGGCAGAGAGAGTCCTGTACAACAACAGCTCTTTCTAGGTATTATTTAAACCTTGCCCTTATTATAAAGGTGAAAATAACAAATTCGGCAACAAATGATTTCCTTAAATGGATGAGCTATTAAGCAACAAACCTTGCTTCCCAAATCAACATGATTAAATCCTACAAGAGCAAACTTGAGAAGTTGGCTGCTGGCTGAGGGAAACTCACAGTCTGCACGAGAGAGTGCAAAGGATGTGCAACGATCAGGTGGGAAGAGGAAGGGAGGCTCAGAAGTTTTAAGAATATGTATCGACTATTGTCGACTGGTAAATGCCATGTAATGTAAATTTTTTTTATTGGGTTTTAAAAATATAATAAAACATGTTAGCTTTGACTCTTTCAGAATTATTATTTCTTTTGGAGTCAAGAAAGTACTGAGACTTGCATTAGCAAAATATACAAGTAGTTTTCTATTGTGATTCCACTTACTATCAAAGGTTTTCTTTTCTTTATGTATATTTAAAGATTTATTTACTTATTTTAGAGAAAGAATGAGAGAGCAGGGGGAGGGACCGAAGGAAAGGGAGAGAGAGAGTCTCAAGCAGACTCCCCAGTGAGTGCAGAGCCCAACTCAGGGCTGGATCCCATGACCCTGAGATCATGACCTGAGCTGAAATCAAGAGTGGGATGCTTAACAGACTAAGCTGGCCGGGTGTCCCTCGAAGATTTTTCTTCTAAAAAATTATTGGAGAATGCATTAGTTTGCTAGAGCTGTCACAATAAATACCACAGAGTGGGTGGCTTAAGCAGTAGAACTCTATTTTCTCATAGTTCTGGAGGTAGAAGTCTAGGATTAAGGGGTCAGCATGTTTGGTTTCTCCCAAGGCCTGTCTCCTTAGCTTGCATCTGGCTGCCTTCTCGCTGTGTCCTCACAGAGCCTTTTTATCTATGTGCGCAGGCTCCTGGTATCTCTGTGTGTCCTGATTTCCTACTCTTTTTTTTTTCTTAAGATTTTATTTACTTATTTGACACAGAGATCACAAGTAGGCAGTGATGCAGGCAGAGAGAGTGGGGGGAAGCAGACTCCCTGCTGAGCAGAGAGCCCAATGTGGGCTTGATCCAAGGACATCGAGATTATGACCTGGGCCGAAGGCAGAGGCTAAAATACTGAGCCACCCAGGTGCCCTCTGATCTCCTACTCTTATAAGGATTCTCATCAGATTGGATTGGGCTCTGGCCTAATAGCCTCATTATAACTTAATTACCTCTTGAAATGTTCTTTCTCTAGGTATAGACACATTCTGAGGTACTTTGGGATGGGGTGGGTGGTGGCTGCGGTCAGGGCTCCAACATTCAGATCTGGGATGGACACAATCAGCTCATGATGGTGAATCTTGAAGGACTGTGAGAATTTCTTTTTCACAAAGAGGTATGTGCCAGGCATCTTACACCAGGACAGGACCTACTATGGCTACTGCCTGTCGTGTTGTCAGGGGTAAACTTGTGAAGTGTGCATGCTATTGGCACCTGCTGGCTCTTCAGTTTATAAGCCAGGCCTACCCAGACTTTGGTAATAGATCATTATGTCATTCCTTGCTTAAGCAGCAGCCCCTGTCTGGATTGGAGGATGATTTTGCCACACTGAGTTCTGTTTGTGTAATGTTGGCTGCTCTACCAGGCTACCTCTGGTTCATAATCCTTAGCATATTTAATCATATTAGTATCACTAACTTTTTCACCTTCCTTTTTCAAATAAGGACCCTAAGGAATAGTGCTGATCTCATGCCTGAAGACACTGAATGAAGGTAGAATAGCTTTCTTTTTTCACTTAGCCCCCCCCCCCCCCATTCACAGTACCTCAAAGTATACCCTCTCTGCTGCCTCTTGCTGGAGCTGTGGGTCCTGAACTTAGCCTGAAAGGACTGGTAGCATTGAGTGAAAAATCGCCCGTCCAAGCTATTCAGAAACTCCACAAGTTAAACTGTCTTACATCATGGCAGAGCAATGAGATAGTGTGAAAGACAGCCAGTGTTCCCGGAATGATGTTCTGATGTCGTTCTCAAAATGAGTCAGAGTTTCTGTGAGATTTGTGATTAAAAGAAGAAGAAGAAGAAAAAAAAAAGATATCTTTTAAGAATCTGGCTTTTGTTTTTTTTTTCTATCTAACCCAGTGAACAGGAGGAGTATTTGCTTCAGTAATCTGCTCTTCTATTCTTCTAGATCTGGCAGATTACAGTGGTCAAGCTGGGACAGTACAGCTCTGCTGGCAGGAGGAGTCTTCTGACCACTACTGACCTATTGACCTTGACACCCTAATCCTTTTGGCCCCAGTGCATCCCCTGGCTTTCCAGTGGCTCAGTTTCTTGTCTCCTATTCCCTATATATCTTGGTCCCAGAACCTGCCAAGGGCCAACCTGGATTACAGTCTCCTACTTTCCTGAACCTTGACAGTTTCTCATTGTCAGTGGCTGCTTGATGTGCTGCTTTGGGTAGATATTCTAGTTAAAAGATTTAAGCCACAGTATCATGACTCTTCACCCTAATTAGGTATGAAGTATTTTTTTCTATTCACCTGTTTAAAAAAAAATAAGTTCAAATACTCGTTAGGGGTGGTTAGTTTTTTAAAAAGTATGTTAGGACAAATCCAGGATTATTTGTATAATGATGTTTCTCAATCTCCCTTCCGTATGTTTTTTTGAATGGAAGATTAAGAAGTAGTCGTAGCCATGTCAGAGGAAGTTGGGCATACGTTATCCATGTCTTCATCTATAATCTGGCTGCATTCATGGTTTTGTATATTCTACATGCATATATCAGTGGCCAAGTGCATAGAGGCTGAAAAAATACACGAGATACACAGAACCGTGCCTTGAACCCTCTTTGGATTTTTACTCTTGTTAAATGCTTAGTCTGTCTCCTCCAGATTAATCTCCCCAGTCCAGTGTCTTCTTTCTGAATTTATTTTATTCTGTTACCTTTAAGTCCTGCTTCTCTTCCTACCTTCGTATCTCCCATCTCTCTTCCTTATTCTTCCTATCCAGTCTGTCAGCAATGCTCCAACCTTGACTACATCCCATTCAGCTCTATCCCTGGTTATCCTCCCTCCCCACCCCACAAAGTCTCCAGTTCTCAACTAGAACTAATGATTCAGAAATGTTTACCTTATAAGCTTCCAGCTTTTAGTTAAAAGAGCCCACTGGGCCTCTTCTCTTAGATATATCATAGACCCTCCATACTCAAACTGAACAAAAATGAAACTGACTGTCTTCTTTTGCAACACCGCTATTTCGTCTTTGGTATTTAGCGGGGCTAACTGTGTCCTCATTCTAAACTGCATGAGCTGGGAGCCAAAGACTGATCTTTGATGCTCTACTTTCCCTCCTGTGCGATCTCTCGCCATGTCATATTGTTTCCCTAAACCAAGCTATCATCATCTCCGGCCTCAATAAGCAAGACAGACTACTTTCGGACCTCCTTATTTTTCCTCTCACTCTTCTGCACTTTGCTTTCCACTCAGCAGCCAACGTCAGATCTTTAATTCTCATGAAACTCACGTCACAGAACGATAGCCTGGGATCAAGACATCACTTCCCTTGACCTCCATCTTCTCCATCCTGTGTTCACTTCTCCCTTCTCCACCACATCCAACCCGTTTTAAGACCACGCCAGCTATACCGGCTTTCTCTCTGTTTTCTAAAACTTGTCCATATTGTCGCCTCTGCCCTGGGAAGTTGTTCTTGCTCTTCCCATTTTTCCTAGAACTCTTTTCCTCAGGTCTTCCCAAGGCTGCGTCCCTCGTACCACTCTGTTTTCACCTTAAATGTCACCTTCCTGCTGAATATTCAACCCAAAGTAGTCTTGCATAAACATACACACACCCCTCCGAGCCCAGTCACTCTCTACTCCCATAAACTCTGTTATTTTTGTATTTCCCCTGAAAGCATTATTTATTTGCTTATTTATTGCTTTCCAGTACCCATTATAGTGTAAGCCCCATGAGAGTAGGAACCTTCATGTGCCTTGCTCACTGTGGTATTTGCAGCACTTACAAAACTGCCAGGTATTTACTAGATGTTCAATAAATAAGTGAGTAGATACATTTGTGCTTCTTAGGTATTTTCCATGTCTTCCCTCACCTTTCTGTTCTCACACCTGCTGCTGCCCTTTAGGTCTTCGTAATTTCTCTTTTGCGCTATTGAAAAACTTACCTACTGAGGTTCCTTTCCCCAGTTTTCTTCCTTGTCAAAGCCCACGATGCTTTGCTGCCTGGGTTATATTTTTATAACTTTCTTTATTCCATTCTTTTGCTGAACAAAGCGGCTCTTCTGTGACCTTTGCATTCTGCCAGGGTTGGGATGGTGGTAGTTGTAGGGCTGGGAAGGTTTGCTGTGTTTGCCAAAGAGTGAGCTGTATTTTTGGTTTTTTGTTTTTTAAAGATTTTTTATTTGTTTATTTGACAGACAGAGATCACAAGTAGGCAGAGAGGCAGGCAGAGAGAATGGAAGGGAAGCAGGCTCCCTGCCAAAAAGAGAGCCCGATGTGGGGCTCGATTTCGGGACCCTGGGATCATGACCCGAGCCCAAGGCAGAGGCTTTAACCCACTGAGCCACCCAGGTGCCCTGACCTGTATTTTTGAAAGAGGAGGTCTCTTCATCAGTGGATTTAAACCTGAGGACCAGGGTCAGCCATGCACAGCTCCTTCCCAGTCATTAATTAGGCCCTACATTGTCTCAGAAGTATGTCTGTGCTTAGAATGGTCCCAAGACTTCAGGATGCCATTTTAAATGGGAAGAGGTTGAGTCCATATTCATTCAAGATAACCAGTCTTCTTATCTGTAAAAGTAAGTGTTATATCTCCTTCTCTGGACGTAGTGAGGAACTTGCTGGCATTGGTAAATGGCAGAGGAAGGTGTTGATTTGCAAGGAGGTAGAAAATTAGGTGGGGGCCATTTGTTAATTTTTTTAAATTCTTTCAATGTCTAGCCCATTGTTTTATACACATTTTAAAATATTTGAGTATTTACACTTTCCTTGTATTATGCTGTGCACTAGGGCATAAGAGTGAAATAATCCCAACGAGGTGTAAGCTGGTGAAGGGAAAAGCCCCGAACTGATCATTATAC
Source organism: Mustela lutreola (assembly GCF_030435805.1). Lineage (NCBI taxonomy): Eukaryota > Metazoa > Chordata > Mammalia > Carnivora > Mustelidae > Mustela > Mustela lutreola. Next base: position 111,708,744 of record NC_081295.1, read on the forward strand.
AAGTACATCATAATTAAAAACGAGGATACAATTGAAGAGAAGACCACACAATGCAACTACAAGTCAGCATGTTTATCACCTTTTAAGTGGGTGCTATACAGTTGGATGGCTGCCTGCATTACTGTCCTCTCTTTTATGTTAAGGTGAAATGCGGTTGTTCTCCCTGGGTCAGTGCATGGTAGTTCTGATGAGTCGGTCAGGCAGGGAAGTAGAGATGGAGTAGAGCCAGCGATGAATACTTATTCACTGTGTATTGGGGAAAACTGACTCTCAGGACAGCAAACAGGGGCCCTTTATACAACCATGCCCTTTACATCCTATTTTTATGGTTGATTACTTCTATGAACTGACAATTCCTTTGTCCATGGATTTTTTGTTGTTGTTGTTAATTTTGAATGAAGAACAGGAGATAGAGCAGTCAAGGAAAGAGAACAGCATTGTATAGGTCCAGAGGCTAAGCGGGGAAGAGTTTGGGATGTATAAAAAAGTCTAATGAACCTGTAATATAGAGACTGTAGGACAGGATAGCTTAAGGCAGACCCAGAGCTATAAGAATGGACTAAATCATGCATGGCCTTACACTATCAATATCTCTCCTGATTGGGGAGTCAATGGCCTGTTCTGCTCTGCGCATCCTTATCCTAACGGCTCATCTCTGACTCCTTATTTAGCCTTTATGACTTTTTATGTTCCTCCTATGTTTCTAGTCAGGACCATCACAATTCTTAAAGACCATCATGAATCCTTAAAAGTTTCAGATCTACATTATTAAACCTGTTCCTTAGGGCTCATCTTCATCTCTCAGTGCTCAAGCATTTTGTTGATGGGTTAAGAGAAGAAGAACACGTTTCCCAGAGCTCAGCTATCTCAAATCACTGACTTCATCTATGGCTCTGTTCCCACAAGGACTTCAGCAAAATCTAAATACTCATATAGATTTTATAGAATCTATATAGAAAATTTTATAGAATACATGAGAAATTTGTCAAGCAGAAGCCAATCAGATGTAAAACAAATCATTAGTTACCACTTTCCAGAAAATAGAGTGGTTTTTAGTCTCATGTGACCAAACCTAGGACTTGCACTTTGAATGTGGCAGAAACATTTATCGCTTCTCTTATAACAGACATTTACTGCACCGATTTTCATAATACTCGCCGCAAAGAATAAGTGAGGAGTTGTGCCCTCGACCTTTGTGTCCAGCAAACGATTGCGCAATGCCTCTCACATAGTAGTTGTCTGATAATAACCACACTGAAAACCCTCCCAGCTGCGTGCATTTCTTAGGAAGGAGAGCTTTCTCTGGACAAATGATAGGCCCTGAAGTTAGTGGTGAATAAGTTCTGTGCTCCACATACTGTCTGGAAAGAAAGAGGCTATAAAAGAGAGAAGGAGAGAGCACCCTGGGTTGTGAAATTCTGTAACAACCTTATGGGGCATATTTGCCGTTGTGTGGCCATAAATACAAATCATGCCACCAGTCATAAAAAAGATAACATGGAAGGAATAAAATCATAAAGCTTCCATATATCGAGCACTTACCATGTGTCAGATTGTGTGCTAGGAATTAACTCCAAGCTTCACTATAGCTCTGGCAGGCAGCCATTATCTCTGGTTTCTATTGTACGGGTTAGAGAAGGAGTGCAGAGGTGGGCAACATGCGCCTAGAACCACACAGTTAATGAATGTGGGGGACATTGGAGCCAGGTCTGCCCTGCTGAAGCTCCAAATAGCTTTGGCCAAGGACACTTAATTTTTCAGAACAGTCTAGGTCATAGAGATTGGGGCTGATAAAAGAAAAGGAAACAAAAACCTCTTGTCAGTTGCAGCTCAGGGCCTAACAGAAGTGACCTGACCCATAAGTCACCAAGAGAGAGATCCTGCCAGAACGAGCAGAGTTCCTGGAGAACTCCAGCGAGCCGTACGTCTGCTCTCAGAGAAGTTGCCTCGGACTTTCCTCAAAAATTCAGTCAGGTGGCCTAAAGTGTTATATGTCCCTTCTCAAAAAATACTGTTCAGCTTGATTCTACTCTTTTCTTGGTCTTATCTTTAAGCAAATGTCGAAGTGATTTGATAGAGAGATGAGAGCAGGGTCTGCTCAAGGGAATGATGCTTGAGTTTTGTTCGAGAGCCTGAGGTGTAGTGGCCACGTGACTTCATTATTTCCTTTAAGTTAAAGCTCCATTAAATACTGGCCCAGGACAAGGCATTGTGTGTACTGAGGGTACACTGAGGAATAAGAAAATCTTCCCGTAAGTGCCCCCAGCCCCCTCCTTGGATTTTCAGGCTTAGCTCACTGTGCCCCACATGGTCTCATGGCAGATCATTCCCTGCCCAGTCAACAGGGAGAAAGGAGAACTTTATCTGTATTTCTTTTCCACCCTGATTAATGAAGCCTGACATATTGCTTTGGAAGGTGATACAAAGACATGTCTTATACTGTTTGCCTAGTTGAAGGTATATTTTAGTAATTTGTATTTTTTATATATGCCCTTTGGCAATTTAAGAAAAAAAAATTGAAATCTGAATATATCACTTTGGTCAAGGAATTGTGTCTATTCCCTGACCTTCATATACAGTGCAGAGCCACTGACCCACTATCAGTAAAACCTGCTTTGTGAAATGTTTTCTCAGAAATGGATACATGTCTGCACAAATTGCTTCCCATTTTCTTGGTGTCTCTTGTTAGCGGTGGCATGCCTGTGTATGAAAGCTAGCGGGGGTGAGGGTGCAGACCGCGGCCGTGGACCTCACCACCACTAACTGGCATGGACAGGATGAAATCTGCAACTTTTGCCTCATTAGCAGCATGTCCCCTACTGAGTTAAGCAGACATAGGCAATTGGAGAACGCTGAAGGTTAATTCTTTCTGCCCATAGGTAGAGTTACAGCTCAACGGACTAAGCCCTTCAAATGTTATCACTCCAACCAGGAAATTTTAAGTGGAAAAAAAATGGCTGGTAGCACAAAAAGGTTAAACGAATTGAAAACAGACTTGCAATTTTTTCAAGAGCCGCGTAAAATATTCTGTAACTTTTACAGGGGTTATGACTTGAAACCTGTTTCAACCATGTGATTACCGGGAGAAATAAATAGCACAAATAGGGCAATTAAATATAGATACTCACAGCTTCAAAGCACAAGAGAAGAGGAAGTGAAGCAGCTTTGTTTTTCTTCTAAAACAGGTGACTTTATTTGGCATTTGAATAAAGACCTTCTTTGAAAAGCTGGATAGGGAGGGAGGCTGATGAGGCTAAAAAATTGCGATTATTTCCCCCTCACGCGGGTCTTCTCCTGAGCTGATGTATCAGTATGAGTCCGTGCTCCTGCAAAATTACATACAAGCCAAGAAGAAGAGATGGGCCCTGAGGACACAACCTAGGGACCGGGGTCCATGTCGCTTAAGATAAATGTCACAGCTTCACTTTGCACTTCCTAGGTCGCCCGTGACCCCAAGTCACTATTCATTTTCAACAGACACTCTGATCTTCTCCTGGCCTCTGAGTTTTGAAGACACAGTGTAGTGTGGGAGAGCAGGAAGGTCTCTCTCTGGTCAAGATCCCTTGTGTGTCAAATGGGCACTAATGCAGATGATCTCAGCTGAGCCTCTGCTTGTGTATGAGAGCCCAAACACACCTGTCTGCATGGAAAGGGAAAACCAGAAATTCATCAGGGATACTGCTAGACGAAAGTCAAACCAATAGATCTTCAGCAGTTAGCCCACGAGGATGATGACTAGGATTTGGCCCTTGAATAGGAACTTGCAACTGAGCCTCTTCCTTCTTCCATTTTGGCTTGCTGGCCAAAGGCAGAATAAAGAATAATAAATTGAAATAGCTAGGATTTATTGAGCACTTAACCAGGTGCTATATGCCAGGTACTTGGAAAATTCCATGTCATCTTTGCAAGAGGTAGTGGTAAAAGTTTAAGTAAAATAGCCAGGAAGTGCAGACCCAGGATCCATGTGAGGAAGCCTGTCACGTGCCTCAGCCTTGCCCAAGGCCTGTGTCTTCGCTAGGGTTCTTCAGAACAGCAGTAGAACTAGCCATCATGGTTCACAATTAACTGGATAGCTTGTAATTATACCTACACAAGGGATTTTCACTACCAAAGGAAGAAAACTCATTTGCAAGGAATAATTTTATGATAGCACAACAGAATACAATACAGAGACTATAATGGAAGATATCACTTCCATATATTCCATGTTCCATATTCCATATAATGGAAGATTCCATATCACTAAGTAAACCCAAGTATTTTACCTGTTATGGTGTCTTCTGAGGTGCATATGTGAAGTTATAGAGAAATCCCAGAAGTATGGTACTGAGGCAGGGCCTTCGGAGATCTTCTAGAATGGTATGTTAGGGTTATAAAGCAATATGACAGAGTGTTTATACCCTTATCACGCAGTCAATTCAAATGGATGTTTTTGAAAAGTGGATTCCTCATGTAACATTAAATCTTTTATCCAATTTAATTTGCAGAACTTCTTCCAAATAGTTAGCAACCTTCTAGATGAAGAAAACAAGGAAAAATGGGAGGATGCACAACAGGTAAGCCTGGAGCCGTTTCAAAACTTAAAACAAAATTGGTTAAGGAAAGCTTAAAAAGTATGTGGAAAATATTTTAATATTTTCTCAAAAATAAGGAAATGTTAAAAAATATTAATAGTTTGCTGTCCCAAGAACATAAAAGGAGGCATCTAAAAGTCATCTTAGGGACACCTGGGTGGCTCAGTCCTTAAGGCTTTGCCTTTGGCTCAGGTCATGATCCCAGGGTCTTGGGATCGAGCCCCACATCGGGCTCGCTGCTCAGTGGGAAGCCTGCTTCTCCCTCTCCTACTCCTCCTGCTGTGTTCCCTCTCTTGCTGTCTCTCTCTGTCAAATAAATAAATAAAATCTTAAAAAAATAATAAAAGTCATCCTAGATTACATTATACTAATTTGAGAGGAAATAAGTGATCTGTTTTATCCTAACAATCAATGGACTGAGTGATGCTATAAATGTGGGAAAAACTGAACAGGATGAAGTAATTCCTCACTTTGAGGTAGCAATACCTAGTAACTATATGCCTTAGCAACCAGTTTCTTTCCTGCCTACAGACTATGGGAGAAACAGCAAATCCAAAAGCATACATTATAAACCAAACTGTGGGGTAATAACAAGTAAAATCCCTTGCATTTACTACAACATTATGTATAATCTGGATAAGATATGCAGATGTGCATTTGGATTCAAAGCCAAGAGCTGTAAAAATGAGTTCTCGTAAGAAAATTTGAATTCTGCTTTTCTTCTCTTTCTGCTATGCATGATCAATGTAGCACGTGGCCTTATTGGTTTGATTATTCTTTTAAAATACCTTTCACTGACATTTGTGCTATACTAACTATGTATGGTTAATAACACTTCCCCCCCAAATTATAGAAAAAGTGGGTTAGAGGTTAAGAGAGGGAGAATAAGCGCGTTTTAAAAACTCTTGTGGAAATTTAATATAACTGTGTATTGAAATACTTTAAGTTTTCTACTTGACCTTTGCTAATTCTGAGAGAACAGTGCAATCTTGGAAATAATAATATTTTCTGCGGTTCAAGTGAACCATCTATCCCTTTCTCCCCTTATAATCATGTTCTTGGCCTTCAGGAGCAAATCATGCCCTTTATTCCTGTTATGATAGAGGCTCTAAAAATAGTCCAGCGTGGGTCTACCTCATTATCAGGTACAAATTCTGTGCTTCTGGCCATAGGAAGAAAAAAGAGCACTCCTCAGTGTAAGACCCTGAATCTATCTTTTTCTGCTAGCTTGAATTATATATTTGTCCTTGGCTTTCTTCTAGAGGAGAGCCTCATTCACTCACTGGAAGGAAATGGTGTCTTTCCCTAGAATACAGCTGCAGAGGCTAAGCACATCTTTCCAGAATGCAGGAGACTATTAATTATGGATATGTTTAGAGTAAATGTATAATACCCTTTTTTAAACAAGACTACACTTCATCGGATGGCATTATTTACTGTGAGGTCCCAACTTGAACCAACAGCGAGTAGTATACAACTCCTCATCAATGAAAAACCCTGAATCCCTAATCTATCCCTTTACTTGTGATTTTGAGTTACCTATATTCTTACCTTTTAAATATTTTTTTCAGTTGTGATAATCCTTAATGCCTTTTTAAAGACAACTGCTTGAATAGAAGTAAATAAAGGTAACTACTTGAAGTCAAACAACGACAACTCTTTTATAGCTTTTACTGAAAGGTATTATTACAATGGCAGCCACATGGTAAATGAGTCTCCAGGTTTGTGGCACAAATGGTGAACCCCATTTGCCACACATAGTTCATCTTAAATTCACCCGGTAATGGGGTGACCACTTGTTAGTTAACTGGCTTTATCCGAGGAGGGGGAAATAAGCTTTTTCTATCTTCATGCAGGTAGTTTGCAACTTAGAGCGAGGTACCTGCTGAAGGTTAACACTCCTCCCCTCCCACAGAAACTGAGAGATAGAGACCCTGTCTTCCTTGTTATCACCTCTGTCTCTCTCTGAAAGATATCCCTACGTCTTCCCTGTAGCAGTCTATTTAGCTTTTTAAAAGATTTACATACATTTCAAAGAGAAAGAGAAAGAACTTAACAATTATTATTTTTCAAAAGTAAATGCTTTTAAAAAAAGGATGAAGGATATGGAGCTGGGAGAGGGAGTCTCTCATTTTCAGCAGGCAGAATTAGGACTCCTATTTTTAATTTGTATTTACCGTTACACAACACATACTCATATACACCTCACAGAAACAGCAGAAAAAATACAGTAGTAGCCGAAAGCTTGGAGCTGATGGGAATTTCATGTAGATTTTTGAAATGATAATGACAATGAATTCTCAGAATTCATATTTAATAATTGGAAATAGATAAGAAATAACATTTCTCCCCAGATTTTCTCCAAATTAAAAAAAAAAAAGTACAAGTATCCATGCTACACATTTCTAAGTGTAATAGCCACTGTTCATGTCTTCAAATATCTGTACCTATATGATGCATTCTCAGTGTCTGAATTTTAGTGGGGCGCAGCCACAGCCTCCTGTAAACATTGCACACTCCACCTGCAGTTCGCCCTGCCCAGCGTAGCTCCCTTTTACTCCAGTCCCCTTCCACCTCTGACTGTATACTTCTCTGCTAATCAGACTGTCTCTTCCCCTCCTGCACCAGCCTTTGTAAAGACAAAGCCACTACAATTCTAATCCACTTCATTTTTTCATGGCTCCAAGGGGCAGTCGTGCTGAATGGCTAAAAGAAACGACCCTATCTTCAAAAGACTTTCTGCTCTAATGTCATTCTCTAATACAGGCTGACTGTATAAGCATTATGGATGATACAGAGTAACATTCATATGACCTTTTAAATGACCTTCACTTCTCACACCCTGCGCCAGAATCAGGGTGTCTTTAAGCAAAGACTCCTCCCTTGGCAGCGTGTAAGGCGGCGTGGTGTTGGGTTTGCGATGTGCACCTACCTGTGAAGCACCCACACTACAGCTATGGTCATGATCCTGAAATTATTACCAACATTGTTATTCATTCAATAGCTATTACGGTTGTAGAAGTAAATGTTTCTCCCAAGGTATAAAAGTTAGTTTGCAGCGAACTTACTAGTTTGTCAATATTCTCGTGATGGCAATAATTGCTTTTTTCTTTCAGTGACCATCATATAGATGCTAAGTAAAAAATGTGAAAAGCCCCCAAATGTCAGTGTTTGTTCTATGCAATATTTAAGTGGGGAAAGGATCCCGTCAAAAGTAAAGATGGGCTGTTTCTAAGGATACAATCTGTTAGATATTTTCAGTTTCCTTAGATTTATGGAGAATTAATCACTACATCATATCACCTTCAAAGTTCTTGCCATGTGACACCTGGTATCATTCTCAATTAGTGATTCAAAAATACAACTGCTGCCAGTTGCAGAAATTCCTTCCAATAAATCAGAGCTCATTTGTGACCTCGTTATGTAGTTTTGTTATTCCAGTTATATATTCCATTATGTAGACTTTTTATTCCTTCCAATCTTTGCTTCTTTTTTAGATTTATCCTGGCTCAATAGAGTTAATGCAGGTGATTGAAGATTTTATACACATTGTTGGAATGGGGATGATGGCCTTTCAGAATTCATACTTAATGACTGGAAATGTAGGTAAGAAATAGGATTTTTTTCCCCAAATCTTACTGAAATTAAAAAAATTGCAGGTATCTGTGCCAGATATTTCTAAGTGTCATATCCATTGCGCATATCTTCAGGTATATGTAAGTAATATATTGTGGATACTTACTGTCTCATTTTTAGATAGGCCCAACCACATATAATTATACACACACCCACACATACACAAAGACACACACATTTGTATGGATTCCTAGAGTGTTTATCTTGTCTATCTTGTCTTTTTCCATTCGCCAAATGTTCATTGGTGTCTGAGCTAATGTTGAAAATATATAATGTATATTCTTGAGTGTTTGTTTGTTTGTTTGTTTGTTTGTTTTAATGAGTCTTCATAATCTTCCATACATTGCTCATGAGGATGCCAAGTTACTTTTTTTGTAGTATCCCAGGGATGTGCTGAACCAGCACAGGCTGTAGCATGTTTCGGGAGACCTTCCAAGGTCATGGTGTTCTTGCTGCTGCGTTAGTGTTCCTGAGCGACTCCCAGGCACAATGACTCTCTCCCATCCCTCTGTAGTGAATCCTGTATTGCTAGAGTGCATCAGTAATAATCAATAATTAATAATTGTCTCTAATGGGGGAGGAATTACACAGAGGAGCAAAACCTACACAACTTTTCAGAACCACAATTACACTGAACCAACAACAGTAATGTTAACCAAATGGCAGATTTTTACTCTTTGTAGTAAAAAACATGGTGAGAGTACAGAAATAGTCTTTCAAATATTAGATGCATTGAGCTGATACAGGTTTACAGTTTTTTCATTTCTTTAGAAGTTTCCTATCATAATGTTGCTGTGATTCAGATTTTCTGTCATTTTTTACTGCTTTAGTAGTCTTCACCTCAAGACCACTGAACTATAGATAATGTTTTTAAATACATATAGCTTTCCTCAGATTCTTATTCATGACATGTTTAAGCTTTAATTTCTGGATCAGGAAGATACCTAACATTTTGGAGTGGTTAACTGGGGGAGTTCAACTAGTACAGAACATATAAACATATAATATATTTTATACACACACACACACACACACACACATATATATTATAGCTTTTAATCATTCACTTCACACTTGATTTCTTCTGAAGGTATTTTAGTCCTATAAGGACTCATGAGATCATAAGATATCTTCCCTCAGGATGACCTCAAATAATAAAGGATAATAACTAATTGCTGGTAATATTTTTCAGTTGAGGAGGGCCTACGCAATGCAGTCCTTAAATGGGGGACATCTCCATGCCAATATACCATCATCATGCAGCATGAGACCTTTCAGTTAGATTTATATTTTTATCCACTTTCTGAGTCAGTTTGAGGGCCCAGACTTTCCCTCTGAGTGGGTGTTTAGCAGCTTGTGCTGGTTCAGGAATGGAGTGAACTGTCCCTTACTCTAAACACTGAGTGATGAGAAGGAAAGGGAATCAAAAATAGTATCTTTCTTGAAGACTAAATTCAGAAATCAGAGAAAATCCAAGTTAAATGTGCATTCCAAAAGTGGTTGGGCAAAGAGAGGAAAGATCAACTCTGTAGGAAAAGGGATAGTATGTTGGGCTATGAGTTATCTGGTAGAGGGAAGGAAAAACCTAGAGAGATTCTGGGGCTGTTGGTCATTGAAGCTGGAACGACTCTCTAAAGGGCTTTGTGACTTCTATGGCGAGGAGGACCCACGAAGGCTGCTGTGCCAGATGAGTCCGTTCACAAATTTCCAAGAAAAATTAAGGGGGAAACACACAGAGGTATTGCTTCTTTAATTCGTTTTTGTAAATGTTAACATCTAATTCTAAAAGTCATTGCCAATTAAAAGTATCAGATTGGGGAGGGGCACCAGGGTGGTGCAATCGGTTGAGTGTCCAAATCATGGCTTCTGTTCAGGTCGTGATCTTGGGATCATGAGACTGAGCCCCACATCTGGCTCCATGTTCAGTGCAGAGTCTGCTTAAGGCTCTTCTCCATCTCCCTCTTCCCCTCTCTCCTCCTTTGTGTGTGCTTTCTCTCTCTCTCTCAAATAAATAAATAATGAAAAAATCTTTAAAAGAAAGTATCAAATTGATACATGGCCTTTATTCAGTTTGGCAAAAAAGCTGTAAAAAAAAAGGAATGCCAATCTCAGAGTCTAGTAAACTTCAATTTGGACTTAAGCGCACTGTTTGAATAATAATATATGAAATCCTCTACAGTCTAGTATAATTTACTACAAAAATTCTGTAAATTATGAACATTTATTACTCTTTACCTTCCTTTTGACTTGCCAAAATTATGTATTTGAAAACTTTGTGTATTTTTTGCATGAAGATTCTGTTTTCTAGGTTTGCCAACTTCCTTTATCATTGCTAAACTTTAAGACATGTATTAAATATAGTAACTCAAAGCATTTTAGTACTGCAGATAAAGCCAATATTGTCTTATACTGTCTTCAGTCTTGTGTAAGGACAGTGTGATTTGGTCTTCTGATCACTTATGTATAACTAATTATGTTTTTTTAAAAGGTTATATTCTGTGAATAAATATCCAAATATTATTATACAATGCTATTATACAAAGAGGTCTTATTTATTGTTGATTTCCTTCCAATACTTACCTAGAGACTGACTTATCATTTCATGACTAGACGAAGGTTATTCTCAATAACATGTTGGACTTTTCCAAAGTGTATCCATATATTAGTTAGGCTCTCCAGAGAGACAGAACCAGTAAGACTTAAGTCGATATATAGGAAGAGATTTATTTGAGGGATATTGGCTTATGCAATTATGGGGACTGAGAAGACCCGTCATCCGTTGTCTGCAAGCTGGAAGCCAGGAAAGCTGATAATATAGTTCCATTCCAAACCTGAAGGACCCTAGAACCAGGAGCACCAATGTCTGTAGGGAGATAGATACCCCAGCTCAAGGAGAGAGCAAATCCACCCTCTGCCATTTGTTCTTTTCAGCTCTCAGGTGATGCCCACCCACATCATTGTTGGCAATCTTTACTTGGTCTATGATTAAATATTGATCTCCAGTAACATCCTTATAGACACACCCTGAAATAACGTTTTACCAGTTATCTGGGCATTCCTTAGCCCAGTCAAGTTGATACATATAATTAACCATCACAATCCACTAGTATCAAATTGGATAATATAAATAATAATTACTAACTATTCATATTCTTCATGTTATTCAATTTGGGACTAGCATATGTAAAAAATCATTATATAGTTTTGTCTGATATTTCCCAAGTTTTGTACAAGGACACACACAGAGGATAATTTACAGTAGCAAATTATGAAATGTGAGAGTTGTCACTTATTTGTCTTACATCCTAAGTACAAATTTTGATTACCCAACATTAAGCTTATTATCCTGAACACACACTCACACACATACTGATTTGTGCACACATTTAAACACACATGTACGCACAGCTAATGAATAATAAATAGATGCTAGGTAACTAAGAAAGGATGCTTATTCTTTATGGTCATTTTCTACAGTGTGTATTGGATTAAGACTATTTAAAGAACCACAGGAGATCATCATGTCTCTTAAAATGATTATTTATTTTTTTTTCCCATAAAGCCTAGATGTATTGCCACCTTACTTTTCTGGGATATAGGTAAGCTTCTGAAGAAAGACAGAGTTGAATAGCCAAAAATAAATATCATAAAGACCATAGACTGAAGTAAGAAAGTCTTAGAACCTTGCTGATAGTCTGTTTTATTTCAACTTCAAATATTGCTTCAGCATTTCTGTTTTCTGGTTCCTGATTTAGATAGATTGAGTTGGAAGCAGAGATAGTGTTGTTAGATACACGTGTATAACAAATGTAATAGTGAAATGCTGAAACAATAAGGACAAAGCTATCCTGAAAGAATGTAGCAGATTATGGAGCCCCTGCTGTAGGAACAACCAGTTCTAAGACTTAGAATGACACTTAATATCTAAAATCATGGCCTCTATTCATCAAGATAGAAGTGTCTATAATCTAATTAAGATGGCAAGAAAATGAAAGACATATCTTAGAAAGATTTTCTTCAGAATTAGTTGAAATGAAGTTTTAAAGTTTATTTTTTTCTGAAAAATGTCTCTACTTGCATCAGCTTCTAATAAATGAAATGCTATTTTATGCTAAAAACCTATGAACATTTTGATATAAATGCATTCATGTTCATTTTTGGAGGGGGCAGGTCCGTAGCTTTGATCAGTTTCTCAAAAGACTTATAGTTTTAAGAAAGTTAATACAAAGCTTGAAAAATTATTCTATGAACAAAGATATTAAACAAGCTAAAAATTATAAAATACATTGGGCATTCATAAAATAATTGGGCTTAAAACAGAATACTTATTTTTCATATTCATGTATGAATTTGACATTCAAAATAGAGATATGATAATTATAATAAATGAAAATTAATGAGCACTTACTAAAGACTAAGCACATAAAGAGCTTATATGTTGCTGAATAGATGAATGAACATGAAGAATTTATACAGTACAGAGAAATCCCAATTTGTAATATGTCTCAGCTTATTGCAAAATTATATACTAAATGTTATAAATATGCTGCATAAGGGGCGCCTGGGTGGCTCAGTGGGTTAAGCCGCTGCCTTCGGCTCAGGTCATGATCTCAGGGTCCTGGGATCAAGTCCCACATCGGGCTCTCTGCTCAGCAGGGGCCTGCTTCCCTCTCTCTCTCTCTCTGCCTGCCTCTCCATCTACTTGTGATTTCTCTCTGTCAAATAAATAAATAAAATTTTTAGGGCGCCTGGGTGGCTCAGTGGGTTAAGCCGCTGCCTTCGGCTCAGGTCATGATCTCAGGGTCCTGGGATCGAGTCCCGCATCGGGCTCTCTGCTCAGCAGGGAGCCTGCTTCCTTCTCTCTCTCTCTCTGCCTGCCTCTCAGTGTACTTGTAATTTCTCTCTGTCAAATAAATAAATAAAATCTTTAAAAAAAATAAAAAAAAATAAATAAAAAAAAATAAATAAAATCTTTAAAAAAAATAAAAATAAAAAAATTAAAAAAAATATGCTGCATAAGTAAGTGGTTTTTGTTTTAGTAAAAGATATGAATTTGTTGATTTTTTAAAATATATTAGTGTTATCAATTAGGTCAGGGGGACTATATCTTAGTATTATTTAATATAAGTTAAAGTTGTTTTTCTTCAACAAAAACATTCTTTGAAGAGTTGTTTAAACTTACTTTCTGTTCTTTCTCTGTAAGCATTTTACTCTGCAGTCCCTTGCAGCCCTGTGTTTCCCACAACACGTCCCTGAAATTCCTCTCAGGAAAACTTTCTGGAAACTCCTCCCATATTTTAGCCTTCATGTTCCCTGTGTTTTGCTAACCACTATCTCTTTCTTGAAACTGCTCATTCTTTTACAATTTTTATATTTATTACAGTATAAACTGGAATCAAAGAATAGCAATTAGACTTATGATTCAAAAATGATAAGATTTTTGGAGGCAGTAACATAAAGCAAAGAAGGTGAAGCACTGAAAGCGAAAAAAAAGTACATTATTTCTGGCCCAGCATTTTGTGTTCCAAGGCAGACTAGAATGTGTGAGATCTTCCATGATTAGAGCCATGTGCCTCTAATGGATTTCCATTATTCTAAAAGTTTGTCTAACCCCTTAGCAAAGTGTTTGATAATTTTTATTAGGCTTTTAGCCATCAATTTTCCACAACAACTTCAAGTAGCCTTTATATTTACTTTATTTGTTGGTAAGAATAGATTGTTCTTTAGAAGTTAATTGTTTTGGGCTTAGAACTTGAATTGTATTCATCAAACTGAATTCAAGGAAGATAGTAATGTGTTACATGTTGCTAGCCCACTAACTGTTCAATTAAAATCAAAAGAAAATTATCTTACTATAAGCAAAACCTTTAATTAGTCATTAAAATAAATGACTCATCTTCTGGCTTACAAGGGGATTGCAGCCTCATTTAGGACATAAAAGAATTACATTAATAAATAAAATACAGTTTGGTATGTGTCATATGAACCAAATGTAGAGATTCCTTACAAGAGATGTTGTTCTGTATTAAGAACCTTGAGAACTTATTGAAGAAGGAAGCATTTAGTGTAGATTTTGAAGGATGACTGGATTGTTGACAGTTCAACATGAGAATGAATGGCAAGGAGATGGTTACATTCTAGAACAGTCTTTTAACAGAAACAGTATAGAGCTTCAAAGTTGAGATTGTGCTTAGCAGATAAGTGGTTTATGTTGATAAAAATACGTATGTATGGAAGTAAAGAAAAATGAAATAAAATTAGAGAAGCGTGGTGAGACATGGTGTGAGATGGTTCTGAATTATGAAGACAATAGAGAGCAACCAAAGCTTGACCTGATGAGAGCTGTGCTTGGTAAGAGATTATGTTAGAGCAGAAATAGAATTTTCTTTGTGGCTCAGTTGGTTGAGCAGCTGCCTTCGGCTCAGGTCATGATCCCAGACTTCCAGGATCGAGTCCCGCATCGGGCTCCCAGCTCCTTGGGGAGTCTGTTTCTCCTTCTGACCTTCTCCTCTCTCATGCTCTCTCTCACTCATTCTCCCTCAAATAAATAAATAAAATCTTAAAAAAAAAAAAAAGACTTTAAATGTGGAAACTGGAAGACCTTTTACAATCCATGAGGGAATTAGGAAGACTTGAGTTAGTGGTAATAGGAATAGAAACCAAATCATAGTTATGAATTTGAGGTCTGAGGCAGAAATGACAATATTTCATAACTTAATGTGTCAGAAAAAAATGTGATTATATTTATTCAACAAACATCTGAGAGGGTCTTTCACATATTAATGTTAAGATGTAAGTGTAACACTCAAGTGAAAGAATGAAATGTGGTCTTGGGCTTTAGTAGAGAAGTCAAATTTATTATATATATGTGATAATCAACTGCATATAAATGACAGTTGAAGCCACAAAAGATTTTTTTTCAACTATCAGAATAGTAATAAGAAAGAAATGGTGTAAGATGTTGCCCTTATTAAAAACAAAGAACTTATAAATACATGTGGTGATAGAGGTTAACTAGATTTATTGCCATGGTCATCTCACAATATATAAATACCAAATTATTTTGTTATGTACCTGAAAATAATATAATGTTTTGTGTCGATTAAATATCATTATATTTTCTGTTATATATGGTTATGGAGAGATCTCCAGGTACAGTAATAAACCAGATTAAGAACTATATTTTGTGTTCAAATAAAACTTAGATGTTATTCTAGATGAAGGTTTATATAAGTTATAGAATAAAAATTAATGTTGAGGGGGGAAAAAAAACCCATAAAGATATAGCAGATGTCAGAGTAAGAATAGTCAGAGATAGTAGGCATAAAGAATCCCAAAACAAGGCAGAATAAAATCAATGACATGTAATTACTAGGAGCGAAAGAATATTTCAAAATGATTACTATAGCTAATATCAATTGCTAATGAAGATCAGAGTTATTAAGACTTATGTGAAATCCTTGGTGATTGCTGATGTTATAATTTAAAAGTTCTCCGGGAAAAGTTCAGACACGATGAACAGGATCTAAATTTCTGAACTCTTTATCTGCTTTCCACAAGGTGGTAATCCAATGATTACCCCCTTGTCATTTTGATACAATTATCTCTAAGGATTTAGTTGGCATAGATGAATGTTGATACACCCACTAACTACTGTGTCACAACTGTTCTTTAGGAAATATTCTAAGTTGACAGTATCATATAAAAAGGGAATATTTTTTAGACTAATACTATCTCAAAATACAGAATGTTGTAATTATAAGCTGTAAAGGAATTTCAAAAGTTGTCCCTCTGTGGGGCATCTGGGTGGCTCTGTGGGTTAAAGCCTCTGCCTTCAGCTCAGGTCATGATCCCCAGGGTCCTGGGATTGAGCCCTACATCAGGCTCTCTGCTCAGCAGGAATCCTGCTTCCCCCTCGCTCTCTGCCTGCCTCTCTGCCTACTTGTGATCTCTGTCTGTCAAATATATCAATAAAATAAAAAAGAAAAAAAAAGTTGTCCCTGTGTATAAACCTTAAGAGATATGATTCTGGAAAGTATAGTTTCAGTTCTTCCCCAGTAATCCAATAAAGCTAGTGTCTTGAAAACATTAAAGTTAAGACATTTTTCTTTGCCAAGCTAAATATCACCATCTATTCTTGGTTTAGAAATACAAAATACTGGGCTCTTCAGAATGAACATTCATACTTGATATTTTCTGAAATTGAATCCAAATTCAATCTGAAGAATGGCATAATACAATTCTGACATCTCTTTTCTCTCCACAATGCTGTCTCATCAACATCACATCTATATTATTTCTTTGACTCACTAATAAATGTAATCATTTCTGTCACAGAATATCCTGTTCTTCAATTGAGAAACCAACCTTCAATCTGATGATATAATTATAAAATAAAGTGGCTTCTCTTTTCTAGGTTTATTTTCCTTTCGGTCACTGCTTTGTTTTGTGGTTCATACGTCTCTGTCACTTGTTTAACTTTTCTTAAAAATCAAATACTTGTAGTCAGATGACACCAAGCTTGAGGAATACACAATTTACTGTCTTTTTTTTTTTTTTTTTTTTTTTTTTTGCTTATCTGTAGCTACTGACGTTGGTTGAGTCTGCTAGACTTGAGTCTGAAAGTGTCAGATTCTACCTCCTCTTTCTGGCTCTCTACTGCTCTTTCTTGCTAGACACGTGAAACAACTGCGGTGTCTTTATGTAGATCACAGAGGAAAACTAAAAATACGTGTTTTTGGGGTTTTTTAAATTCTTTTCTTTTTCTTTTTCTTTTTTTTAGTGGTACTCCCTTGAGAAGATAAATAGTTCAAACATAGTTTTAAACTATGATTTGGAATGGAATGCAGCACTATGAATTCTTTGATTTTTCTCATTTAATAGATATTATCTCATAATATTTCCTATGATCTTCTTATTCCAGAACACTGGAAGGGGGTGGAAGTGCTGGGGAGATTACTGACAAAAGCTGTATCCAAACCCTCTAGTGATGAGCAAGACATACGACTCAGGGGTCCTCTTCCGTCCAACTGAGAACTCTATTTTAGGTGCTTCCAAGTATCATTATAATATATTGATAATGCTCTATGGCTTTAAGAGCCCTTAGACATTTATTCAATAAACATGTGCCATGTTCTGTTCTAAGTTCTGAGAATTTCTCAGGGAACAAATTAGACAACATTCTTGCTCTCATGGAACTTTTGTTTTGTTTTGTTTTAAAGATTTTTATTTATTTATTTGACAGACAGAGATCAAAAGTAGGCAGAGAGGCAGGTGGGGCAGGCGTGGTGGTGGTGCGGGAAGCAGCTCCCCTCTGAGCAGAGAGCCCGATGCGGGGCTTGATCCCAGAACCCTGGGATCATGACATGAGCTAGAGGCAGAGACTTTAACCCACTGAGCCACACAAGTGCCCTGGAACTTATGTTTTATAGCAGAGACAGATGTCAAACAAGTACCATCTAACATGTCCAGTGGTTATAAGTGATATGAAAAGAAATAAAGCAATCCACCATGGTAAGGGGATAGAGAATGAAAATAAAAAGAGTCATTTTAGACTAGATAGCCATGGAAGACCTCTAATCAAAGTAGTGATATTTCAATATAGACCTGAGTGCCTTGAGAGTATGAGGCACAGTTATATGTGGGAACAGAACATTTCAAGCAGAAGAAACAATAAGTAAAAGGTCTTGAGGCATCCATTGCCTGATATTGTAGAGGCACTAAAGGAGAGGGTGATGAAGAGGCTGAAGTTGGTTCTGGGGAAGAAACGAAACCAGAAAGGGAGAGGGGAGCCAGCCTGTGGACGGCAAATGACGGTAGATCTAAATGAGATGCAAAACCATTGAAAAATGTGGGCAGAAACATGACCTAATCTTATTTATGTCCTAAAAGAACCATTCTGAATGTGGAGTGAAAACAGGCTGTAGTGGGGTAGAACTGGCTATACAGAGATAGCCAAACAACCCAGCTTGGGTGTTTACTGCATTGTATTATTGTATCCAGATGAGACAGCTCATTGGTTTAGACCATATGCCAGTGGAAAGAGTGAGAAGACGTCAGATCCTGGAGACATTTTAAAGCTTGATCTTACAGAACTTACTAATGGTTAGAAACAAGATGTGAAAAAAAGAGAGGGCTCAAGAAAATGTCTCCAGTACACTTGCAAGAACTCAACTACAAAAATAAGACAGATTTATGTCTAAATCTGTATCCTATAAAGTCAAAAACTTATTTTGGCAAACATTTAAATGTCTCTAAAGCTTAGAATCCAAAGCAAACTTGTCTTAGTTTATTTATTTTTTCTTTTCTTATTCTTTTAAAAATTTTTATTAAGATGTAGTTGACATATAAATTGTATTAGTTTTAGGTGTACAACATAATGACTTGGTATTTGTATATATTGGGAAATCATAACATGATAAGTTGAGTTAACATTCATCATTACACTTAGTTACAATTTTTTTTTTCCTACAATGAGAACTTTTAAGATCTTCTCCATTATGGTGCGCCTGGGTGGCTCAGTCGGTTGAGAGTCTAACTCCTGAATTCAGCTCAGTTCATGATCTCAGGTTCATGGGATGGAGCCAGGCTCTGTGCTGAATGTGGAGCCTGCTTGAGATTCTCTCTCTCTCTCTCTCTTCCTCTGTTTCTCCCATTCCTCTCCCCGACTTGCAATCTTGTTCTCTCATAAATAAATAAATTAATTATTAATTACGTTTTAAAAGATCTCTCTTAGCAACTTTTATCTTTTTAAGGATTTACTTATTTATTTGAAAGAGAAAGAAAGAGAGAGAGCAAGAGGGAGGAGCAGAGGGAGAGAAGCAGACTCCCCACTGAGCAAAGAGCCCAACATGGAGCTTAATCCCAAGACCCTGGGATCATGACTTGAGCCGAAGGCAACCGCTTAATGACTGTACCACCTAGGTGCCCCTCTTAGCAACTTTTAAATATATAATACAGTAATGTTAACTATAGTCGCCATGCTGTTTATGTTTTATATATTCTTGTTTCTAAGTCCAGCAGACATTCTTGCTCCTGCAGTATCAGAAATTTTATACTGTGAAGGCAACAGCCTCTGTCATCATTCTACCATCTGAATCCCTGGAAAAAAGCTAGAATGAAATTTTTCTTTAAAATGACTTCTTAAAGTTATAACTCAGATTGAGCTGCTGGTTAACAAGTGAAATAAATTCTACTTTCTCCATTATTTTAGTGTGTCTTCTATTTATAAAGTCATGGTAGCTCAAGAATGGAAAAATATTTAGGGGTCAACTAAGTCCAGCCATAACCGGTCAGCTCTAAACCATTTTGTGGTGTTTGGTGTTTTTTTTTTTTTTTTTTTTTAATAAAACTGTATCTTTAATTAAAAAAAAATACATTAAAGTATCTAAATTGGAAATGTCTCTGCAAAAACACCTTTATCTCTCTAGCTAAAAAAAAGTGTTATTTGTAGTAGTGCTAGTATCATGATTACAACCTGTACCTTAAGCAGAAAATATAGATCATATTATAGTGCTTCAAATAATCAGAGGCCTGTGATCTTCTAGAAGGTAACGGGAGTGAAAATAGTTACATAATATTTTTAGGCTTATCTAATCTGTTTTATACAGTCTATTCAAGGACATAATTATTCATGTAGTCATTAAATAATGATTCTTGTCCCTAAAAAACTCAAACTAGAACACATTGTTAATAGCCATTATTTCTCATTTCAAATAACCCAGATGCCCTAAACTTTTTCTCCACTATACCTGTATTATGCCAATTCCTAGCTCTCATTCTGTTTCTCTCCTATAAATTTCTCATTTGGTCTCCAGATTTTTAAAAGCTTTGGCTTCTTATCCTATCTTAAATACAGTTAAGAGAGAGTAGAGTCTACATTTTGCTACTTTAGAAGGCTTTTTTTCCTACTTCTTTACAGATACAATATTTGAGTGTATATTTTAGTAAAAATTTCCTAGTGTCACAAAGGGGCTATTATTCCAAGGAACTCTTTTCAGAGGTACCATTTGAGTACAATGTATAGGAAAATGTCTTTGCTTTTTCTTTTGTCATTTAGGCTTTCAAAAAAAAAAATATTTGGTAAGGTATTCCTTATATTAATTATACAGCATTTCCCAAATTAACACTTTCACAGATATTCATGATCTTATTTACTCCTAAAAACCTTGCTGCCACGGTGTTAAGGGCACTCACACAATTTGCCCTACATCAATGCTTCCCATTCAGAATCAATGTATATTTATCCCTTTGCATCTTAGTAATTGAAAGTTAAAGATTTGTTTCATTATCTTGTTCAGCCAACCACACTCTAACCTACTTCTGTTATATAAAGAACTTCACTGTGGTTTTATTATGACTCTGGGGAAATCTTACTCATGTAGTCTGTATTTTTTAGGTCAAGGTAAAATGACTTCTGACCTTTATTTCTTTTGTAGTGATATTTTTCATATATATCTACTTTATTAGGAATCTCAAAATTGTTTTCTGGCCAATTACACATTTTTTAAAGAATACCTGATTACCTTTAATAAACCTTTTATAACATTTCCTAGCCAGTGAAAATTTTGTGAACTTGTTACTCATTCAGTCTTCATTCTTTCAGCTAACTGTCTAGTGGAGAATGTCTAGATAAGGTCCACATCTTGGGCTCTAAAACCCATTATTTCTTTTGGATTTTATATTTGCTGGGAAAATGCTCATGGTCTGAGGAAAACTAATGAGGTCACACAAATTTCAGTTGGGAATGTACACCATTGAGCACATAGTAATTCTCAGCAAAACTGGGACATGAGTAGGAAAAGCAAAAGAGACATTGACTCCTCCCCTCGCTATCAATGCCTGTGAGAAAGAGTTCGCAGCCTAAAGAATGAAATGCATGTATCACAGATGGTGGAAATACATGCTTTAGTGGTACATCTTGAACACAGTTTGTGAAAGTTGTCCTGAATGGAAAAACACAATTTCAAAACTTCAGGTGAGAATATAGATAGAATTCATGGGTTCTCACATGCTGATGCATAATTCAAAAGCCACTTTAGGCTTGAGTTTTTTTAATTAATCTCTATAAAGAACATAGATTTGTGTTTTTTTAAGATTTTATTTATTTATTTTGAGAGAGCGAGAGAACGCAGGAAGGAAAGGGAGAGAGAATCCTAAGCAAAGTCGACACTGCGGAGGGCTCAGTCTCACAGTTCTGAGGTCAGGACCTGGGCCAAAATCAAGAGTGGGACACTTAACTTACACTTAACTGACTGAGTCACCCAGGACCCAGAGCGAAAGAACATGAGTTTTTGCAAAGAAGTTGCTCATGGCTTCTGTGCCCTATGGAAGCTCTGCAGAGGAATTTTGCACAAAGGGACAGTGCTTTCCCTCTGTTCAACAGATCCAGAAGGGTGGGGCACCTGGGTGGCTCAGTGGGTTAAGCCTCTGCCTTTGGCTCAGGTCATGATCTCAGGGTCCTGGGATTGAGCCCCAATTGGGCTCTCGGCTCAACAGGGAGCCTGCTTCCCCCTTCTATCTGCCTGCCTCTCTGCCTACTTGTGATCTCTCTCTCTGTCTGTCAAATAAATAAAATAAAATCTTAAAAAAAAAAAAAAAAAGGAGAAGGGGAAGAGGACTTCAACTAGGGGAAGACTTTTAGAGATGGGATTAGCATTAAGAGCTAGTGACTCCCTAGTTCCCTAAAAACATTGTATCTAAAGCATGTTGGAATGATAGCTCTTCCCAGTGTGCCTATATTCTCCTGTTAGAGGTTAATTCCCTCAGGATCTGGTAGACACTTACAGACCAGAATAGAAACAAAATCTAAAGCCAACTGAAAACAAAATTTGACTGTTATAATACCTCTGATCTCTATTGGTTTATATAAGCTTTTGAAATTACTAAAATTAGCATTCTGCAAGCCTTCTTTTCAGTGAATTAGAAGGAAGTTGCTGTGAGTTTGTATGAATACGAAAACAATTCCATTCTGTCTCTATGGCAATAATTGCTTTTCTCTATGGCTATAGTGGTCAGCCTCTGTAACAATAACCAGTGAAGAGAAAAGAGACTCTGATTTTAATTTTTTTTCTATTTTTATGGCTTCAGCTTTTCAAAAGTCTTATTTTATTTGGATATACCAAGAATTCTATGCTAAATTATTTCTCCATTGCTTCTTTTGCTAAATTCCAAATAAATTTGAATTTGACAACTGAATTTGACAACTGAAAAATATGACTCAGATTAAAGACTGGTGCTCTTTATGTCAGTGCTAACAGGGATGCCATTTAGTATCTAGGAAAACATGCTGACTTTGGAGCTAGATTTGGCTGCAAAACTTGATTATACCACAACAAGTTGACCTTCTGCAAGTTATTTCATTTCTAAATCCCTCAGTTGGCTCCTTTCTAAAGTATAGATAATAATATCTTCCCTAAAGTGTTATTATAAAGATTAAATATAATATCTATTTAGCATCTGGCGTGTACTAGGCTCTTGGTAATTGGTAGTGGATAAATATAGGGTCAAATATGGGTTCTGCTCCTGATTGAATGTGTGGTCATGCAACTCAGTCACCAGTAGCCACAGTCCCTTCCTCCAGGGAACTGCTAAAGTTCTTACCTAAATTTAATACCCTGCGTTTCTGTTTGTTTTTTCTAATCACAATGGTATGCTTACTGTTTATTTCACAAAGCAGACCAGGATCTCAGACTCCTAGACAGATAATATAATTAAATCTAAAAAACTATTTGTGCTTTGTCTATTTTAAAATGAGTTTGTTACCAGTTGTTGTTTGTAGCATAATGACTCTGTAGGCCCCCAAACATTCCAATGGTATTTACATTTTTCTGTCTTCGGGAGCTCATCTTCTCTTTCTTGTTTTTATTAGTCAGTAGTCAGATCCTTATTCCCTGAATGATTAACACAGAGGATCTTTTCTGATTTAATTTCATAATTTTCTCTCCTTAACATGTAATGCATCCCCTGTAGTCTACCCAGCTGTATCAATTATCCCTATGGATGCATCAAATAATTCTATAGCATAACTGTAACCTCTGAATTCATAAGTGAATTAGTCTCTTTTGTCTTTAAATAATGTCTTCTAAAGAGTCAAAAATATTTTTCTGCTTTATGCTGCCTACTTACATTTTTCATAAGAAGGATTTTAACGTTAGGAATATAATTACTCTTATGTGGCTAGTTTAATGTATTTTCTTTAATCCAATCCTCTGTTTTAGTTTTTGACATATGAATATGAGAGAGTGGGTGTGAGTGAGTATGGTTGTGTATGTTCTAAAATATTTATTAGTGCAATTGTTTCCGATACCATGAAATGCAGTTGTTTCCGATACTATGAAAATTTATACACTGGAGTCTTCTGGGTGACTGAGTCATTAAACATCTGCCCTGGGCTCAGGTTGTGATACCGAGGTCCTGGGATTAAGCCCTGCATCGGACTCCCTGCTCATCAAGAAACCTGTTTCTCCAGCTCCCACTCCCCCCGCTTGTGCTTTCTCTCTCTCGCTGTGTCTCTCTCTGTCAAATAAATAAATAAAATCTTAAAAAAAATAAAAAATATGGACATCTTCCTTATCCATTCATCAGTTGAAGGGCATCTTGGTTCTTTCCACAGTTTGGTGACCGTGGCCATTGCTGCTATAAACATTGGCATACAGATGGCCCTTCTTTTCACGACATCTGTATCTTTGGGGTAAATACCCAGGAGTGCAATTGCAGGGTCATAGGGAAGTTCTATTTTTAATTTCTTGAGGAATCTCCACACTGTTCTCCAAAGAGGTTGCACCAACTTGCATTCCCACCAAAAGTAAGAGGGTTCCCCTTTCTCCACATCCTCTCCAACACATGTTGTTTCCTGTCTTGCTAATTTTGGCCATTCCAACTGGTGTAAGGTGATATCTCAATGGGGTTTTAATTTGAATCTCTCTGAGGGCTAGTGATGATGGACATTTTTTCATGTGTCTGATAGCCATTTGTATGTCTTTATTGGAGAAGTGTCTGTTCATGTCTTCTGCCCATTTTTTGATATCATTGTCTGTTTTGTGTGTGTTGAGTTTGAGGAGTTCATTATAGATCCTGGGCATCAACCTTTTGTCTGTACTGTCATTTGCAAATATCTTCTCCCATTCCGTGGGTTGCCTCTTTGTTTTCTTCAATGGATGAATGGATAAGGAAGATGTGGTCCATATATTCTATGGAGTATTATGCCTCCATTAGAAAGGACGAATACCCAACTTTTGTAGCAACATGGACAGGACTCGAAGAGATTATGCTGAGTGAAATAAGTCAAGCAGAGAGAGTCAATTATCATATGGTTTCACTTATTTGTGGAGCATAACAAAAAGCATGGAGGACATGGGGAGTTAGAGAGAAGGGGGTTAGGGTAAATTGGAAAGGGAGGTGAATCATGAGAGACTATGGACTCTGAAAAACAATCTGAAGGGTTTGAAGTGGCGGTGGGGGGTGGGAGGTCGGGGTACCAGGTGGTGGGTATTATAGAGGGCACGGATTGCATGGAGCACTGGGTGTGGTGAAAAAAATAATGATATTGTTATGCTGAAAATAAATAAATGAAAAAATAAAATAAAAATAAAAATAAAAAATAAAATTTATATTCTGGGCTTAGGGGAAAAATAGTGCTTTTTGTTTTTGTTTTGTCTTATTTTTAAGTTATGTCAAAATGCAAAGATGCTTTTTAAGAAAAGTTAAGCTGAATTAAATATCCAATAATAAGCTTTAAAGCCTATATAACTTTATATACTGGAAAATATTTTATTCAGGTCTTAGCTGATAACTACAAAATAGAATGTTGTAGTTGTAGGAACTAAATAGTTCATAAAGGAATGATTTATATTGGATAATAGGTTATATATCCATCTATATTCTGAAATAAGGTTCTAAAATGCAATAGGAATATAGAGGGATATAATTGAGACTAAGACACTGAAACATTTTCTTTGCCACTAAAAATGTTTTAATAATGATCTTCAATACCCATTTGGGCTACTTTATTACATTTTGAAATATGAACCTTCCTCTTTTCAAAGAATCTGTCTTGTTATTTAGGAACATTAATCCCTGCTTCCCTTTTATCTAAGTAGTCTCCTTTTACTTCGCCCAAACTCATTACCCAATTATCTTTAACTTTCCCTCTTTCCTTTTTTAAAATTTTTTTCCTAAAATATAATAATATTCTTACTAAAGAGGGTAACCTACCATCTTTAAAATTTATTCTAAAAGTCTTTTATTTATTCTAAAAAATTAATTCTAAAAATATTTTAAAAATATCCTGGCACATTAGAAATATGGAATATTTACATTTTAAATATTAATTTCTTAACAGAAAAGTAAATATGTTAATATAATTTATACAATATAGGTGAAAGAAAACTGTAATTTATTGGTATGCCTTTTTAAACTACATATAAATTCTAATGAATAGAGCATTCAATTTAATCGCAGAGTGTGTGTTTTTATGTGTTTGTGCATGCGTGTGTGTGGGGAGGAAGAGTAAATTATTGTTTGCATAGGGATTTTTTGTTTTTTGTTTGTTTGTTTGTTTGTTTTTTTGGTTTGAAGACATTTTCTGGCCTTGATGAGAAAGGAGTGAGGTTCACAGATACAGAGCTCATGTTACCTTTTTCCACCAGTCATTCTTTAGTTTGTTTATATTCTGACTGTGAATTCATGAATCATTTCTATAACTCCATGAGGACTAGAGTGTTTTTGCAACATAAGGATCCAAAACTAGTCTGCAAAATGGGATTAATTGTATTTGGTTCAGAGTGTTGTGGAGCCAAGTGAGGTAACGCACTATTGCTGGTATCTAACTGCTCAGTAGATGGTCTCTTGTTACTGCTATTTTTTCCTGCTTTTTCTTCAAAAAATTACACCAGGTTAGGCACACATGTCTAGCTTCTGTTCTCCCTATTTTGCAAAATGCATAAGGTCAATGGTTTCTTTTTGGTAAGGTGAAGTGGCTAAATTTCTCTCTCTGTCTCTCTCTTTTTTTGAAGGGGGGATTATTTATTTACTTGAGAAAGAGAGAGAGTACACTTGTGAACATGCACAAGTTGGGGGAGGGACAGAGGGAGAAGGAGAGAATCTCAAGAAGATTCCCTTCTGACCACAGAGCCCCACAGGGGGCTCAGTCTCATGACCCTGAGATCATGACCTGAACTGAAACCAAGGGTCGGACAGTCAACTGACTGAGCTACCGAGGTGCCCAGAAGTGGCTGAATATCTATGAACAACTTGAGATCACCTCTTTGTTCTTATTTACATTTCTTAGAGTCATGTGCTTAACCTTGTCCAGTCCCCTTTTCCCAGTTAAAATTGGTCTTTTGCTCTTCATTTCTTCTTTTGTTATACTAAATCAATATTTATTAAGTGACTGCCAAGTACCAATCATCTTCTGGACACAAAAAGATGATCCCAATATGCCTGGTCTTTGTCCTTATGGAGGTTACATTCCAGTGAGGAAGATAGTAAGTTTTTAAATATGAAACTTATTAGATGAATGAATAAATATATAATTGTATTATTGTATAAGGGAAAATAAAAGAAAAAACAACTTTTAAAACCAAAATGCATGTAGATAAATAAATAAATACATAGACATATTTAAATTGTGGTAAATGACATAAGAGAGACTAACCAAGATTTCTCAGTTAGGTATGGGATCAGTGGTTGCTCAGTGCTAGAAAGTTCTTCTTGGCATTCAAGTTAAAACCTGAAAAAGAATTCAAGCTAACACTTGAATAATAATTAACCAATGGAGGGGTTGATATGAAATGAAAGAACATGTATGACTGGACAGCAGTTGTAAATGGAAAAAGTCATGAGCTAACACTGAGAGGACATCAGGTCATGGAGACCCCCAGAAGAATTTTGTATCTTATACAAGTGTAACAGGAACTCATTGGGAAGTAACATGATTCAACTCTGCTTCAAAAGTCTTCTCACTGTAGTGTGGAAAGTGTGTAGGAAAGGCACAAGAATGGAAGCAATAAATATAGTGAGTTTTTATTTAAACATTTGGTGGAAGATTGTGTAGCAGTCAAAACAGAGATTAAAAAAAACAACTTTAAGGTGTGTTTTGGAAGAGAAATAGCAAGCACAGTGATGAATGAGATTCTGGGGATAAGGATATGGACATGTCAAGGATAACTTCCTGTTTTCTGTCTTGGGGGAAGGTTGGATGAAAGTACACTTGATAGATATGGGGAAGACTATATACGGAAACCATACTTAGATGAAGGGTGAGTAGAAATCAAGAACTAAGCTTCAGATATGCTACATTTAAGATTCCTAAAGACATTCATTTGAACAGTTCAGTAGACAGGTTTGGAGTTCAGAAGAAACATTCTTATGACTCATTCTGCTCATACTTAAGATATTTGCCTGAAACAGATGTCTTACTAGATTGTAATCTTTTTCTATGTAAGGACTTTTTCTTTTTTAATTTTCCACTATCTTTTACACAAGGCAGAGGATGGTTGAGATAAAAGATAAAAGGGAATTGACATAGATTGTGTCTAACTATGTGTAGGGAATGAACTTCAGCAGAATCCTCATGAAAGACTATGTATTTTTGCATATATATATATATGTATGTATATAATACACACACACACACACACATAACGAGCAATTAAATAACTTGCCAAAGATCATGAAATAGTTGGAAAACTAAGTCTTTTATTTTCAAGGGCCCAAAGTTGCCACATTAAGCCCCAGTTTCCTCTTTTGAGTCTTTGGTAAACTTCATTCCTTAAAAAAAAAAAAAAAAAAAGAAAAGAAAAGAAATATGGGGGGAATTGTGTTAGACCTACTGTATGTTAGGATACTATCATATGGTGGTAAATATGGAAAATACTTTTCCTTTGAGAGTTTATGGTCTAGTATAGGAAACAAATGATAAACACATGGAGTACATAAGCTAGACAATGTTCAACTATGAATAGGGTCATAAAGAAAATAAACAGGGTGATATCATAGAGAGGAATGATGGGGGGCTGGGTGGATTTCTTTAGATAGGGCAGTTAAAACAGATCCAAGTTAGCAGAGACTCAAAGATAAGAATAGAAAATACTCTTTTAGTTAGAAAGGAAAAGTCCTGTGGTGGAAAAGAAAAGACCTGTACAACTTGATCTGGGTCAGTAAACAAGCAACTAGTATAATGTGACCACAGAGAGAGGCAGAAGCCAAGCCATGCAAAGCCTTGTAAGCCATTGTGTAAGATTTGGATTTTATTCTAAGAGCACCGGCAAGCTATTGAATTATTTCAAGTAAGGGAACAACATGATCTGATTTTTTTTTTTTTAAAGATAACTCTAGTTTCTGAGAGAAGAAGCAATTCAGAGAAAAAGAGTGGAATCAAGGAAGCCAGTTATACAACTCTTGAGTTAGCTCAGTTTGTAGATTCTGGTAGAGGGTAATGGAATGGAGATAGAAATATGGGGATTTATGACACGTTCTGCAAATAAAACTGAGAGGACGTGTCGATGGATGGGTCATAGGAGGCAAAGGAAAACCAGAAGTAAAGATGGCCTTCAGGTTTTTGGTGTGAACATTTGAATAGACAGTGGAACCTTCTATTAAGGTAGGTGACACTGGGCAAGAAAGTGCTTTAGTGTTGGGAAATCAAGAGTTCTGCCCAATAAACATTTGCGGAATTAAAAAAAATTACACAATACTGGTCACACAAGACATTTTTTTTAAATTTTATTTTATTTATTTATTTGCTAGAGAGAGATCACAAGTAGGGAGAGAGGCAGGCAGAGAGAGAGGAGGAAGCAGGCTCCCTGCCGAGCAGAGAGCCTGATGCGGGGCTCGATCCCAGGACCCTGCGATCATGACCCGAGCCGAAGGCAGAGGCTTTAACCCACTGAGCCACCCAGGTGCCCCAAGACATTTTTATTACATGATTAAACACCACATTTCCTTGCATGATCGTTCATTTATGAGTTGTCTGTAGTTGCTCTCATATCACACCAGCAAAACTGGGTAATTGCTTAGCCCACAAAGCTGAAACTTTTACTTTTGGGCCTTTTGGATAAAAAGTTTGCCAACCTGTGCAAGAGAGCATGGTCTGAAACTAATCTTAGAGTATGGTTTCAAACCAAACCAATGGCTCGTCTCCATAATCTTTATAAAACTTTGACTCCCCTTAAAGATACTTTCTTCTTATTAACATGCAGCTCTCCATTCCTAAGTTAGTTCACTATTGCAGTCTTCTTCTTCTCTCTCTCTCCATTTATTTCTGGTGTCTTTCTCTTTACCCCCTTAAAGTGAGGCTTTCCCAAACTACATTTCTTAGCCTTTTTTTCCTGTCATCTCCTTAATATCTGCACAGCCCACCATCTCACTTCTTACAGATTATTGCACAAATGCCCACTAACCAAAGAAGCTTTCCTTTGTAAAAATTCCCAACCCCACTTATTATTTCCTAATCACATCCATTATATTCTGTCTAGTTGTATTTGTTCCTTGTCTGTCTCCCCCGGAGATATCACGCCAGTCCCATGAGAGCAAGAAATTTAACTTTTTTGTTCACTGGTGTATTTTCAGTGCCCATAACTGTGCCTGGCATGTAATAGGTGCTCAATTAATATTTGTTGAATAAATTAATCTGCTCTTTCTATTCTCTCTTCAGGAGGACTTATCCATGCCAACATCATCAATTATTACTTATAATTAGGAGGCATCTAACTTATATCTTCAAATTCTAAATTTGATCATGCTTCAGCTCTCTTAGTCTACAATATCATATTTAGCTTTTTGTCTTACTATTTTTGTCTAAACTTTTTTGCCCCAATAGAAATATTACTATTTCTCTAGAGCATATTAAGTTTCCTCACCTTGTGCCTTTAAAGATTCATGTCATTCCTCCTGCCCAGAAGCTACTATTCTGATAGTTCTGGAACATTACAGGCCTTTTCCAGGCTTTAGGTTTACACAGGCAGTGTCCTCCCTCCTGTCAAACAACAGCCAGACAGCACCTCTTCAAAGAGGCCTCTTTCGCCAACCAATCATATTCCATGTCATCCTTTACTTCTTTCATACTCTCACAGTCTAGCCTCATCTGGAGATCTGCTCCCTTATTAACCGTGTGTATTCCCTACTAGACAATGAGCTCTTTCAAGGCCAAGACTTCATGTCTCTTGGTCACTTGCTAAATCATCAGTAGTAAGATGGATCTTGGAACACTCTCAGGGCTCAATAGAGATTTGTTGGATGAATGAATTTCCAAAATGAACTTGTGAGTCTGTAGTGATCTCTTTCCCCTTCTTATCCCTTCAAATTGATCTTTGCTTCACTTTTCTGGGAATAGATGAATCACTACCTTGGAAAGCTCTTGGATGGTTGGTTTCAGTTGCTTTTTGCTGCCTATATTGGTGCCCAATTCCTAATAGATCCTTACCTTAATTCTTTGCTAGTAAGATTGAAAACTCCTTACATTATCGAAACAACATATTATAAACACATATGCATACATGGGTATGTAAAGAGAAAGAAGTCAGTAATGTTGCATGTACAAAAGAAAATTCTCTCTCCTCTTTCTTATTCAATACTTAGTTAATTATCATCTGATGCTCCTTCCTCTGGAGGAATTCTATTCTTAATTTCTCTATTTGAAGAAGAGGGGGGACTTTTTTCCCTAAAGCATTTTCTTCTTTTTAAAAATATTTTATTTATTTATTTTATTGGACAGAGAGAGAGCACATGCACCAGTAAGGGAAGGGGCCAAGGGGGGAAGAGAATCTCAGGCAGAGTCCACACTGAGGGCAGAGCCCAACATGGGGCTGGATCTCCTCCATGCCTTGAGATCATGACCTGAGCCAAAACCAAGAGTCTAATGCTCAACTAACTGAGCCACCCAGGAGCCCCATTAAGACATTTCTATATCATTTTTCTTTTTACTATTCAGGTATTCATGCAAAAATGACTTCCCATATCACATTTTATTTTGCCTTTATATTAGTAGTAAAATCATGAACTATTTGGGTAGAGAAGATGAACATTTATAAAAAGTATCTGTCTCTAAAAGACCGCAAAACATACTCTGAAAACTGAAAGAAAAATGGTGTAATCAGCTTAAATTTCCCCCACAATACTCAGCATAGCCTTGAAAGAAAAAGTAGGAAGAGCATACAATAGGTAACAGAATTAAGTACAGAAATGCATGTATTTTTTGAATGTGTCTCTCTTTAAAGAAAAATTGTACTATTTTAAAATAACTTCTCCATCACATGTCTAGAACAGAGGTAGGCATACTTTTTTCTGCAAAGGGCCAAACAGTAGATATTTTAGGGTTTGTGGACCATCCAGTCTTCAGTGCAGCTACTGAACTCTGCCATCATCGCATGAAAGTGGCCCTAGACTCTAAGTGAATGAATGGATGTGGCTGTGTTCCCATAGACTTCATTTGTAGACACTGAAATTTGAAATTCATATAATTTTCACATGCCCAGAAATATTATTCTTCTTTTGATTTTTTCCAATCATCTAAAAATGTGAAAAACTATTTTTAGCTTGCAGACCGTACAAAAATAGCAGATAGGAAAGATTTGGCCTGTGGGATGTAGTTTGCCAGTTCCTGGTTGAGACAGTTCAGCCTCAGCGGGAGTCGTGTGTAGGCTGTGGACGTATCCTGTGCATAGGTATGACTACATGTTAGGGAAGTAGGAGTGACCTGAGAAGAGCCAAGGGAGTCCTCCATGGAAAGCACTAAATTCTGGCAGAAATACCATGAGCAGCTATAAGAATGTGCCTTTCTGTGCTGAGACTGCCAGCCTTGGATTAAAAAAAGCCACCAATGGATAAAAACAGAATTTGAAGTTAATGATTCACAAGTAATTTACATGGATGCTGGAAAGGATTATGTAAAATGGTTAATTATTTTAAGTTTCAATATACGTAATATCTTATTAAAAACTAACAAGTTGAAAAAAATATCCTCGATAGACCACATAGTTACTTTTTTGCCTAGTTGGTCCACTTTTAAAAATCAGGATCCTAGGGGCGCCTGGGTGGCTGGGTCTGTTAAGCAGCCGACTCTCAGTTTCCGCTCAGGTCATGATCTCAGGGTCATGGGATCCAGCCCCGTGTGTCAGGCTCTTTGCTTCATGGGGAGTCTGCTTCAGGATTCTCTCTCCTTCTGCCCCTGCCCCAATATGTGTGCTTTCTCTTTCTAAGAAATAAGTAAGTCTTTAAGTAAAAATTAAAAAAAAAAAAAATTAAAATCAGAGGATCCACATTTTTTCTGAAAAAGAAACACATGTAATTCCTAATGGGAATAATTTTTCTCTTCTAAATCTCTGTGTCCTGGTCCTGGGACTTGGGGGTAATTCCCTCTGCAGTGATGACGGTGGGATGCGACTGCTAGGGTGCTCTTAGAGCACTGTGGTCCTTGTGGATGCCCCGACCTAGTGGCTCTGCTTCCTAGGAAGTGATAGTTGGACACTATTTTCTAGCAAGCCTTTTCTTTCTCTTTGGCTCTCCGTGTTCAAATCTTAGCCTTTTGGGAAAGGAGACATAGTAAATGGAAAAAATAGGGAGATGAGAGAAGAACAGCCAAAATCTGTCCAGCTGACTGTCTGAATATTTCCTGTAAACCCCACTCACTGTTGCAGAATCCTAAAACATGGCTTTTTTGTGGAGATGTTAGAACATAGAGATTATGCTAGATAAATTAAAATATTTGTCTATATCCCTTTTTGATAATCACCATTCTTCAGTGGTATCCAGTTTTGATCTCCTGTTGGACAAGTGAGAATAGTTGATTTCCCGTCATTGAATCATTACACCTGTCTTTTATATTTAGTGCAAAGTAAATTTTCTGTTAATTTGTTGGGGTAAAATCAAACTGTGCCACACAGTTCAAAATCATATACTTCTAAGTTGGCAAACTGAGATCTGAGTCACAATGTTACCAATTTAAGAGTCTACTTCCTCATAAAATGAATGTAGGGATAATAACAATGAGGATACTGATAATAATTACGTCTCCTAGGGTTGTTTTAAATATTGAATAAAATAATATTTGAATATTATTTAAATATTAAATAAGATATTGTTAAATAAGAACAATATCTTGTTCTATATATTAAACAAGATAACACGTGTAAAGGAACTGCCTAAGTGCTGTGCTAAGAAGAGTGTCTAACTCAGAGGATACATTTGATAAATACTTGTTGAATAAATTAAGGAATAGCTAACAAATGTTGAGGTCATGTCAAGTGTTCAATAAACGTCCCTGTCCTTCCCTTCCCTTCCAGATGTCTCAGTGTTTTATAAGGCACCCAGCATTGCTATACAAATATAAAAACCTGGCTTTTTAAGCTGATAAATGCCAAGGGATCACTACAATGCAGGATTTTCTCAGCCCCTCTGAGCTTGCTATTGGTACACAAACAAAACTAATAGTTGCTTTCTAACACACTGACACAATGCAGCGTTCCTTTCCTGCCTCATTTTTCTTACAGAATTTCAAAACTGTGGAAGTGACCATCTAGTAATATTGAGTGATGTTTTCCACAAGCAAATCCATTTTGATAACTAGCCAGTTTTCTAATATTGAGTCAAGACCCAATTTGTACGTTGTTCTCTCTGAATCAACATGAAAAATGATGCAAACTTTAAATATTTTGGAAACATCAATATCCCTCTTAAGGCATCTCTTAAACTTCTATTTCTGTATCCACCTCTACTTTTGTTTGTGATTCTAAGGTGCCCTTGCTTGGGAATTTCCTCTACTCATTTATATAGACTGTGAGTTGCTGCGCTAAGCGCTTAGGTCATTGCATAAAAGTAGTGCTTTTGAAGTTCTCTTTGCAAACTGTGGCCTTGGTTGCAGTGATAATACTGAATTGTCATTGAGGATACAGTGATTTTCCCTTTCAGTAGAGAATTTTAGCCTGGCTGACTTTGGGTTCTCAAATAACCAGAGAAGCCAACCTCTTCAGTTTGGCAGATTCCATTGGAAAAAGGAAAGGGAGAGAGAGAGCTGAAGAGAAAGACACACAGAAAGACGGGGCGGAGGGGGTGGAAGGAGGAGAGAGAGAAAAAAAGAAAAAGAAGATGGAGGAGGAGGAGAAGAGGGAATGGGAAGAAAAGAGGGAGGAAGGAAGGAAAGAGAGAGTAAAAAGGAACCCTCAGCTCCCTGGGTGGCACATTGAAGTACTAAAGGATCAGCTGTATTTTAAGTGCAAGTCTTGCCTTTGGTTATGTGTATGTATTCAATATAAAGTTTTAAATGCATAACCTCAATTACCCAAAACAGCGGAGGTAAACTGGGATTGCCCCTCCCAAAAAAAACCCACAGGCCATTATGGTTACCCTAAAATACCAAGATTTAAATCCCAGGCCCAGATCCAGAGTCACTTGAGCCATTCTGGTAGCTGTGATTTTCCTCTGTTGGCCTTCATCTGCCCATTGTGCTGATTTCTCTAGCATTCATGCACGCCCCTTGGCTCTCTTGTCTTTTCCTTCTACGTGCATTCCATTCTGGTCCATGAAGCAACTGATGCATCAAATGAACTAACTCCAACTTTTGTATGTGGACCATTCACACATTACCCGACATGACATTACATGACAGAGCTGCCATTCTCCAGGACCTCAATTAGGTTAAGTGCTAAAACCTCAATGATTTTCTCCAGGAACAAGGGTAGAAGCTCCACATTGGCTGCTTTGATGAATGGAAAGCAAAACAAAAATAAACAAAACCCAGCCCATATGCCTTTAGATCTAACTCCAGGAATTCCTTATCCTTTCTGATGAGAAGGAATTTTATGCCGCATATCCAAATTCAAAATGAAAGTTTTAAAATTGCAAAATGAAAGTGCAGCTGGTTTTGCTCCAAGGTTTATCAGTGATGAGTCACCTATTTTTATTGCATAAGAAATCAAATCTAGTGTTGTTGTAATGAAAACACGATACAGTGAATTTAGGATAATTCTTGGAGCATTCAAGATGTGCCTATTTGTTCAGGCACATTGTGTTCTCCAAGGATTCTTCTGAGCACTTTAATCTTCTGTAAGAAAGGCATTTTCTCAGTTTTTGAGGAAAGATGCTCTATTGTCTAACCACCCACAATGACTGGTTTTAATGCAGCAATTACTGCAGAAGCAGAGGATGGAGATTGTGCACTTATGCTTTGCATTTGTGTTCCTTTGTCAGCACTGGACACATATTTGTATAAACTTGGCATACTTTAAAGCATTCATTTTTAATCTTACCTCTTTGGTATTCACTTAACACCCAAGCTTCCCAGTTCCCTACAGACTGCGTCTACGTTTTACTTAAGAGTTTTGGATTGTTAAACCTGGTGAACGAGGGGAGGGATTGAGGTTGGAACTGGCCCAAGTGTCTGGTAGAGAAAATAAAGGTCATCTTTAAACTGTTTTTGCTAAATGGAAATGGGTTTTCTTGTTAATCATCTCAGGGTCACGAAGAACCACAGTGTCATCTAAGCTATCTTCTTAGATAGCTTTAAGGTTAAGATGTACAATTTTAAATACTTCATATTTTAAAACTATGTATACTTAATTTGAAGGCTAGCATTGGAGTCTCATCAGTCTATGAAGCCATATCCCTTTTGATAATGCATTTATTGAGAATATCATCTTACTTTAAGAACTACATTTCTCGGGGCACCTGGGTGGCTCAGTGGATTAAAGCCTGGGCTCAGGTCATGATCCCAGGGTCCTGAGATCCAGCCCGGCATCGGGCTCTCTGCTCAGCAGGGAGCCTGTTTCCTCCTTTATCTCTCTGCCTGCTTCTCTGCCTACTTGTCATCTCTGTCTGTCAATTAAACAAGTAAAATCTTAAAAAAAAAAAGAACTACATTTCTACTAAAATCAAGGAATAGGTGTTTGTTTTTATGTCCTCCTTATGCTCAAGTCTGCAATTCAAAGGACTTTTTGCACAAAATAGTTATCCCAATTGACTTTTATATTTCTTTCATCTAGACTATGTTCAAAATTATAATCTAATCTATATAGTCATAACTTAATAACTAATGTGCCTTTAATTGAAGAATGAATGCATTCCATCATGGGAGATACAAGCATGTATAATTATATCATTATTGTTTATTTAAGGGTATAATATTAGACTAGAATTTATCCAGGATAAAGTGATAGAGTTGGTACAGAATGTGCTTCCTCCACTTGTTATTTCTTCTTTTTGTTCATTTGATTTTTTGCTTTCTATCCAAGGTATATAGAAACAGATGAATTATTAGACTTCAGGGTCCAACAATTTATCTCTTGTTTATTTTCCTTTACAACAGAAACCAGTTGTGTGGCAGTCAGAAAAATCATTTCTTTTCATCAGTTGTTGGAGCAAAGGGTGAAATAAATTTCATCCAAAAAAGCCAAAGTTAGAATCAAGGGATTTGGAAGCAGACGAACTTAGTTTTGCAGCTTGAATAAAGCTTATATGACCCTTAAGATAGAATGTGCTGCCAATTTGCTGACCTGTCCATCTTTCTGCAGTGGAGGATTGGGAGCCTTCAAGGACACATGTGAACTGAGTTATTTATGTACAACAAAGACTATATTGTTTGGAAAATTAAAGAAACTAAAATAATTATAGCTGTTATCCAAAAACAGCATTTAACATCCATAATGAATGTATGTGTTACTCAGCACCCTCTTTCCTTCAACATTTAGAAACAAAATCCTTTCTAAAGCTTATTATGTCAAATTACAGGCCATATGAAATTCCATCTTATGCTGATAATGGATGTCTATAATAGTCTGAAAGAGCTTTAGTAAAGTACAATAATACATAACCATTTCAATTTGGAACTAAGCCAGTGATGCAATATATTTATACAACTAATATTGTTAAATTCTTAATTTTCATTCTCTGGATTTAAATTACAAGTTTCTTCAGAGTGAAATTCATTTATGAGGAGCTGAATGGTTTCTTACTTTAGCTTACTTTTATAGTAGTTTTTATAGTTTTCTTCATTATCTTTCTGTTTAAATCCTCCGTAGGACACCTGAAGATTTAATGTAGAACAAGTATGGACCTATGTAAAAGTTATACAAATTACACTTCTTAATTGGAAATGTATATAATCAATAAGCACTTAAGTATTTATCATTGTAGTTTTATGACATATCTGTGTGTGTGTAATTGTTACATGTAACAAAAAATACATTTAGGCATTACCAAACATCATTCATGATTTTTTTCAATATATATTTAAAATACTTATTGCAAGTAAAGATAAGATTCTCCAAAGTATACATTTATTACGTTCAATTGTGGTGGATGTTTTCAAAGTTTTGTGTTATTGCTCTATTTGATAACTCTTTTGGCATATTATATGGGCTCTGTGGTTATGGCATTACTGGTGCTCTTATTATTAGGATTATGGCAGTTTTCTTTCCAAGACCAATCAATACAGCTTTGCTTTCCATGCCTTCATGGTAACCCCTTTAACCCATGAAAAATTTGCTCCAAAGATAACATTCCGATGTAAATGCAGAATATGTGTTCAGAAGACAAAGTTCAGATTTAAATGCAAATTTCTGCCTCTAGACCAAGTGTGTTAATCAAAATATTTAGCAAAAAATACAGTATGGACTTCTGACAATTGGAATGGGAGTCAGCCATGAACAACCCGTGGCAGCACATGCTGGTCCTCTCAGAATATACTCCACTGACCGTCAGTTCCTGATTCTTCATGGAAAGCAACAGAAACCTAGATTGTAGGTAAAAAAAAATTGGCAACCCTCATGAATGTTGTCCAATAATAGGAAATAAGTCTGTTTTGTGGTTCTGATAAATATAATTTTGGCTCAGATTTTTATTTTGAATATACTTCAAGGTTTAATTTGGTCAATTTTGATTACACTGAAAGATCTTAGTTAACATTATTACTTCTTTCCTACTAGTGGCTAGCATTCAGAAGCTTCCGGCAGCCTCTGTTCTAACAGACATCAACTTCCCAATGAAAGGACGAAAGGGAATGGTTGACTGGGCAAGAAACTCAGAAGATAGAGTCGTCATTCCAAAAAGCATTTTTACTCCTGTGTCATCAAAAGGTAAGTATGTGAAGTAATTTGAGCTTTGAACAAAATATTTCTAATAAGTTGGTTTAAGAGTACACTAGATATAAATCTGCTGGCATCAAGCGACTTGGTAACAGTCTACGATCATGATTGTAAACTAATTTTATAAATATAGAAAACGGATACTTGATTTTTAAATCTGAATTTATTGGAGGAATGGATCTATTAAAATGGGGAAAAAAATACAAGTGCAAATTCTAGACCTGAGCTTCGCATGGTTAAGTTTCAGGATTGACAGTTTTATCTCAGTGTAAAATATGTGGCCTAATATTTTAATTTTAGGTATGGAAATTTTCCATACCTAAATTTTCCACAGCGTTTTTTACTTCTTCCTCACTTTTGCTTTGGTTTGTAGATATTATTGTTGTATATAAAAACATATTTGAGAAAAAATTCAGTTTTGAGAACATCTTCAGCAGCCTCTCAAATGAATGGCTACTTTTGACAGCTACATCATAGTCTTCCTTTTTACCTTGGCGACTTTGACCTTCCTGCTTAGAGCTCCAAAAGAAAATAATCTCTCTTTCCCCATATCGTTGGGAATTGAAACTCCTTAGCTGCAACGACAGTAGCCTCCTGTCTCAGCCTGGTGAAGGAAGGTTACCTCACATGACCCATATTAGTGAGCTACCGTTAATATGTACAGTGTGTGGGCTAATCTGCCCCATGCATGGTTAGGAAGGCATTTCTTCTACTCAGCTTTGCATCAGCAAGTACTGGAATCCCCTCATAACGAGCAGATTAAAGTTTTAGAGACAGTATTTTTCTTGTAGTTTCACTAATATTTTTAATTTCATTTTTTCTAGAATCAGATGAATCATCAGTATTTGTTCTTGGAGCAGTCCTGTACAAAAACTTAGATCTAATTTTGCCCACTTTGAGGTAAGCTACGAAGTAATAAGCTGTTATAATCTTTGTAAATTACTCCAAAAATGTGACTCTAGCTCATTCTATGAAAATAGTCAAACAAGCTTTGTTAATACAAAGGGCTTTTTCTTAAATTAGAGAATACTCATTTAATGAACAGCTTATTAGCATATTATGCACTTCAAAACAACTAGAAAAGACAATTTTGGTCTCTGATTATACCCCTGCAATTCTTTTGTAATTAATCATGACTTGCCTTAAGACTAAGGAAAAAAAAATTCAGGAAAAGAAAAAATTCAAGTCTCTGTAGTAGAATGGGTTGTTGTAAAATTAATCTATCTTCTCTCTTTATTTGCACTTAATGGTACTGTTCACCAACATTACATGAAATTAAAGGAATGCCATGATGACTGGGAATGCATGCTTTGTTCTTCACTTGCACAGGATCTCAATTTGCCTCTAAATAAATATTCAATTATAGCTACATTAAGAAAAATGCTGTTGTTGAATTAGAGGACTATTTCTGGAAGAAATCCATTGATTTCTTCCCTCCCAGACATAAAAAAGAAACAAGTACACATAGTAATTCTATAAACGTTAATGTATTTGCTCTATTGTCTTAACTACTTTCCCAGATCTCACCGAAAACATCATTCACACCTACTTGGATAGCAATGCTATATCACTCATGAAGACCTGTTTTCCTCCACCCCAACTCCTGGATGACGGAGACCCAGTTTTTTTGCTTTTTGTTT
The DNA here is from genome assembly GCF_030435805.1 of Mustela lutreola. Taxonomy (NCBI): domain Eukaryota; kingdom Metazoa; phylum Chordata; class Mammalia; order Carnivora; family Mustelidae; genus Mustela; species Mustela lutreola. The sequence continues at coordinate 111,748,668 of NC_081295.1, forward strand.
TAGTTAAACATAGGCACATTTGCAGTGAGCTCTTACTCACACCCTTATGAATAAAGCTTCAAGTTTTTAGGGAGGAAAGTCTGTGAATGATGTGTACAGTTATACCAGGAGCATAACAAATAGTCTCAAGAATAAACACAATTAGAGTTCAGTCCAGCAGAAAAAATGCCTTGCAATGAAGCAACCAAGTTTTCTGCAGCGGCAGTGACTAGTCATGATTCTTTGGAGAAAATCTCTCCATGTGCAGCAAATTATTAATACAGTCGGTAAATCTCTAGCAGCAACGCAGGCTCTCCTTCAAGCAAAGAGACATCTCTGGAAAGTTGAGTTTTCTTTAATTCCCTTCTTCTCTGGATGGAATCTGGGCTTTCTGAATTTGAATTGGTCTGTGTTTGCTTTTGTTCTACCAATAACAGATTTTCAAAACTAATGAGTTTACTCTGAACTTTTCCACTGGTTTTGTTAAAACACATTGGTGTGCACAATTACAGATAAAATAGATTTATACTTACACATCCTCTAACGTTGTGTATGCTGTTCCTTTGAAAAGAAATGTGTTGAAGTCCAATATACACAGATACTCCAAGTTAGACCCATATTTTCATAGGGGGTTCATTTGTAAGAAGCTAATCTTTCAAGAACTCTAGATTAGACACTAACTTAAAATCAGAGGACTTGGATTTTAATTCTAAGCTCACATAACAAAGAATTTATAAACTTATCCAGTCACTCAGAAATTGTCTGCCTTCAGGTCAGCCTTGAAATATAAGCACTAAATAAATAAATAAACACCTCAGTGTGCAGTATTCACCCTATTTGCTGCTGAGGGATATAGTGAATGCAAACAAAATATTCAACATAAAATACTTCAGATTATGAATTAGTTTTTCTCCCACATGCCTAACAAAGTTGCATTATGATTAATCTTGTTTTGCATAATATCATAGGATTCACTCGCACCTAGCCAGGTTATCCCATGTTCCATAAATTTAAGTCAAGGGTGTTGAAAATTTATTTAGGGCAGACTAATAGGTATATTGGGAATGATTTAATGGATAAAGCAGGGAATAGTCCAGAGCAGTGGCTCCCCTAGTACCACCTGTGACACAAATAGATTCAAATTTGGGGGCAAGTCATTGACTTTTTTGTGTGTGTATTGTACAGTTAAACTCAAAGGTTCTTTCCAACTTCAAAAATTCCTTGTCTTTATTGTAGTAAAGTAGAATTGTGCAGTTCTGATGTATTATTTTGCTTAAAGCCCTTAACAATCTTCATATAAAGTTTATGAATATGGGTATCCACTCATACATTCTATGCATAAAGTAATTAGGTAAATGACTACAGGGAAACAATATTCACATTTAGACCAGAAATAATAACAATGGAACACTCAGAATAAAATGTTTAAGTACTATTCCAAAGGAGAAAAATAAGCATTTACTTCTCACTTCCTTTTATTTTATATAGTAAAATAATGTAACTAAGCATTCTCAGGCTTGTTTTTTAACTTCTTCTTCTTATCAAAAAACTACTCCATAAAGTTGAATTAGTAACTGTACCAATGATAGATCTGTTAAATAAGAATAAGTCTCTTAAAGGACAAAGGTGATGTCTTTGTTTTAGTCACTGAACAAATATTTACTAAACAGCAACCTGGCTAACTTTACTGTCTGAATTCTTTTAAATCTTCCCTTCTGTTGAAACTCCAGAACAGGGTTCAAGAAATGTACTGGAATAATTAATTGTCTTATCTGATAGAATAGTCTACTTAAGCCATTTTTATAAGATAATAAGGTACATAGAAATTTAGTGTACATGCCATATAAGTACAGAGGAATAAAATACATATATCTTATTGTTTTACTTATTAATTAGACTATGTGAATGGAACCAGTAGAAAAAGGTATATCTTTCAATTCAACATGCAAAAATACACAGATTTGCTCTTTATGTTTAGTTATTTACCAGATTTTCATGACACATTTTTCTGAGTGATCATTTTACTCATTGTCTGTTGAAACAATTAGAGCCAAGTTTCCCATACACTGAATAATGTTAGGCTTGCTAGTAAGTTTCCAGAAATTTTATATTTTGATATAATCATTTTCAAAACAATACTTCGCACAATTTCTCTCATGGGGACTAGGAAGGAGAACTTAATGTAATGTTTGGATAGATATAATTTAGAAATTTCCCTTCATACATAGGCAGAAATAACTTCGCATGTTGACTCTTTCATGTAGAGATTTCTTTTCTTCTCTTGCCCTAATATGCATGCAAGTATTGTTTGAGCTCCAATTTTTATTTTGCTGTTTTATTGTCTTCCCTTTTACAATTAGGTATATTCAGATTGTCACTTCAACTGAAGTGCTCTACATAAGTCCAAACTAAATATGTGCTGTTCTCAGCCTTCCACTTTTATCCCTCTTAGAATAGTTTTCAATAGTCAAAAAGCATAGAATCAGGATATTAGTGCTGCAAGGTCCTTTAAAGGTTAGAATTAGAATTCTAATTTTTCACATGAGAGACTGACCACCTTCTTAGTTCAGTGACCTACCCAAGATTATGTATCCAGTAGATGACGGAGTTCTAATCCAACTCAAGTCTTCTCTGCCAAACCTAGGAGAGTTCTGCTGTCTTGCTTCCTCTGTCGTGCTAGTATCGATTCCTTCGAGCAGTACAAACAATGCACTTCAGTGTTAGTGTGAATACATATTGCTCTTAAGCCTAAAATCTCCTAAGGTCAAGGAGAAGGTGACCAGGTATGAGCAAACTCAAGGATACTTGGGGTTCAAATTGGTGGCCCCAACCCAAGCTACTGACATCAGGGCAGGATGCTATCACTCTTCCCAGCCCCTCATGACCATTTTAGGGATGAAGGCTGGCCAGCAGGGGCCAGAGGATCTTTTGGGAGAGGCAAAGCCTCCAGCACACATCCCCAAGTCAAGAAACTAGCAACCTCTCACTGGCTGAGAAGCTCCCAAACCACTCGGAAGGATTTTTAACTGTAATAACCTTTTAGAAGGACGCTTTGGCAATATCAAGAGGCTTTAAAAATGCATTGTCATTGATGCAGCCACTTCTAGGAATTTATGGTACAGAAATTATCTCAAAGGGGGATAAAAGTGTATCCATAAGAAGCAGTTGTCAGCAGTCCATTTTCTGATTCATTTAATAGATTCCAGTTTTATATGAAATCATAATACTTTTGAGTATAGGAGTACTGTATAGTTTTCCTGTAGGACATGTGGAAGATATAGTCATGTTTTTTAAAAAAAAGGAAAAAAAGAGCATTTTAATGTAGCTATTAACATTCGTGACATTGTAAAAGATCTAATGAAAATTATATGCAAATTCCACTATAATATTAAATGCAAGGAAAAATACAGATGAACCAAAAAGGAGCTATGTTCTCACAAGCTAGTCGTGGTTTGAAAATTATCTTTTGAAAAGGAAAAAAAAAATTCAATAATGCAAAAGCCCCATAAATTTGCTGTCAGGTGCACCAACCTAATAAAGATAAATGACATGGAATTTTTTTCATATTTAGCAAATGGTACTCATTTGAGTTCATATGTTATAGGAATTACAGCAAATGGGAAAAGCAATTGAACTAAATTATATTAGAAATAATCAAAAAATGAAAACATAATTACTTTTAAACCTATACATTCTGAAGGCAATCAACCTGAAATTGTTGAGTCCTTTAAAGAGCACCTGTTCTTCAGTTTCAGGACCTAACCCTTGGATCTTGCCTCTTCATTTCGAGTTTCCAGTGACATTTTGTAGTTTTGTGATATCCTGTATCTTTTTATAATGTCCTATTATGAGGACACTAGAAATTACAATTATCTATGGGCATAACAAATTTGCATAACTAATATTATGAAATATTATTATTCATTCAGTATATTACTTATAAAAATCTGAGTTTAATTTGGCCATACCTTTGGAAAGTGAATTTAAATCTCTTATCACTTAGCTTCTTCATAGTTCTAGGTGTTACATCCCTTAGTAAACCTACCTAAAATTCTAATTCATCTTAAAGTTCTAAATTAGCCCCATTCTACTTTTAGCAGCCATCAGCTGATTTTAGTTTTAAAAATAAATATATTTAACTTAATATTTTGATGAAATCCCAGTTCCTAGTATATATGAAGTCATCTATTTTGTTTTGGTTTTATTTAAATTGAGGAGCTCGTTTTAAACAGTTATGAAAACTCTCAATTTAGAAGCTACCTGAACTTTAATTCTAAAAATGGAAAGAGGCTATAATAATTTTAATAATTTTTATTAAACCATTAACACCTCTTTACTGTACCTTATCTGATTATACTTTATTTGCACAATAAGTTCCGAAGTCCTCTCCACTGATGTTTATTTGTAACACTGCAGTGCATTTCCTTTAATGTGGTAAAAAACACATATCATGAAATTTACCCATCTTAAGATGCACAGAAGAGTAGTGTGCCTTATTGTGCAGCAAATTTCTAGAACTTTTTCATCTTGCAAAATTGAAACTGTATACTCATGAACAACAATACCCTTTTTTTTTTCCACCTCCTCCTAGCCTCTGGAGATTTTCTATTTCTAAAATTTGACTACTTTAGGTACCTCATATTAGTGGAATCCTGCATTACTTGTGTGTGTGTGTGTGTGTGAGAGAGAGAGAGAGAGAGAGAGAGAGAGACTGGTTTCATTTAGCATAATGTTTTCAGTGTTCATCTTTGTTAGAGCATAGGACAGAATTTTCTTCTTTTTTGGCTGCATAGTATTCCACAATCTGTATATACCATATTTTCTTTATGATCTATTAATAGATATTTAGGGTGCTTCCACTTCTTGGCTATCATGAATAGTGCTGTAATAAACAAGGGTGTGCAAATGTCTTTTTGAAATTCTGTTTTCACTTCTTTTGGATATACATCCAGAAGTAGATTTCTGCATCATATGCTAATTCTATTTTTCATTTTTTGAAGAATCTTCATACTGTTTTCCATAGCATTTTACATTCCCACCAATAGTGCCCAAGGCTTCCAATTTCTCCACTACAATGTCAACACTTATTATTTTCTGGGTTTTTTTTTTAATTGTTTTGGTATGTTTGTTTGGATAGTAGCCATCCTAACAGGTATGAAATATCTTAATGTGGTTTTGAGTTGCATTTCCCTGATGATTAGTGATGTTGAGCATCTTTTCATATATGCGTTGGCCATCTCTATGTCATATTTAGAGAGATGTCTAAGTCTTTTGCCTATTTTTAAAATCCTATTGTTTGTTTGTTTGTTTAAAGATTTTATTTATTTATTTGACAGACAGAGATCACAAGTAGGCAGAGAGGCAGGCAGAGAGAGAGAGAGGAGGAAGCAGGCTCCCTGCTGAGCAGAGAGCCCAATGCCGGGCTCGATTCCAGAACCCTGAGACCATGACCCGAGCGGAAAGCCCAGGCTTTAACCCACTGAGCCGCCCAGGCGCCCCCTATTGTTTGTTTTTGTTGTTAAGTTTTAGGATTTCTTTATATATTCTCAATATTAACCTTCTTACCGATATATGGCTTATAAATATTCTGTCCTATCCCATAGATTGCCTTTTCACTCTGTTGATTGTTTACTGCACATAAGTTTTTAAGTTTGATGAGGTACGCTTTGTTTAGTTGAGCTTTTGTTGCCTATACTTTTGGTATCATAGCAAAGCAATCATTGCCAGATTCAATGTCATAAAGCTTTTTCTATGTTTTCTCCTAAGAGTTTTATAGTTTCAAGTCTTATGTTTGGATCTTTAATCTATTTGAGTTAATTTTCTTATATAGCACGATGTAAGGGTCCAGTTCCATTCTTTGCATGTGGATGTCCAGTTTTCCAGCATCAATTGTTCAACAGATTATCTTTTCCCATTGTGTGTAGCCTTGGCACCATTGTCAAAGATAATTTGAGCCCATATGAGAGGGTTTATTTCTGGGTTTTCTGTTCTGTTCAGTTGGTTTATCTATCACTTGTCTTTATTCCAGTACCATATTGTTTTGGCTTATTGTAGCTTTGTATTTGAAATAAGGAAACATGAGACCTCTAGCTTTGTCATACTTTGCAAAGATTGTTTTGACTATTCAGAGTGTTTTGATAATCCATATGAATTTCAGTATTTTTTTCTATTTTTGCAAAAAAAGTGTCATTGTGACTTTTGTTAGGAATTGCATTGATCTTTAGATTGCTTTGGGTAGTTCCAACATTTTAACAATATTGTCTTCAAATTCTTTTTTTTTTTTTTTAATTTAACCAAGTTTTATTTAGATGAACACAGATTTAGGATTATTTTACTTTCCTGATGAATTGATCATTTTACCATTATGCAACATCTTTCTGTCTATTGAGCAAAGTTGTTCCCTTGAAGTTTAGCATTAGTATAGATACAATAATTTTGGAGGGTAGTTTTAAAAAAAAAAAGTCTTCAAATTCTTGAACATGAGACATCATTCCATTGATTTGTGTCTTCTTTGATTTTCTGTCAGCAAGGTTGTTTGTTTGATTTCAGCTTAAAATTCTTTCACTTCCTTATGTTCATTCTTAAATATTTTATTCTTTTTGATTCTGTTATAAATTGATTTTTACTCTTAATTTACTTTTTGGATTATTTGTTAGTGTATAGAAATGCAACTGATTTTTAAGTGTAAATGTTGTATCCTGTAACTTTGCTAAAACCTTTGCTGACAGGGTTTTTTGTGGAATATTTAAGGTTTTCTATCTATAAGATCGTTTCACCTTGAATAGAGATAATTTTGCTTCCCCTTTGCCATTTGGTTGCCCTCTATTTCTCTTTCTTGCCTGATTGCTTTGGTTAAGAATGCAATACTGTGTTGAATAAAAGTGTCAATAGATGGCATCCTTTCCTCATTCCTGATCTAATAGTGAACACTTTCAGTTTTTCACTATTGAGTATAAATGTTAGCTGTGGGTTTTTCGTATATGGTGCTTACTATGTTGAGATACATTCCCTCTATGCCTAATTTGTTAAGAGTTTTTATCCCAAAAAGATGAATTTTTTTCAAATGTTGTTTCTGCATCAATTGAAATGATTGTGTTGTTTTGTCCTGTGTTCAGTTAATGTGGTATGTTAATTTGATTTTCGTATGTTGAACCATCCTTGCATCTCAGAAATAATTCCCACTTGATCATGTTGTATGATATTTTTAATGTGTTGGTGAATTTGATTTGCTAGTATTTTGTTAAGTTTTTTGTTCGTTTGTTTGTTTTTTACATCTCTTTTCATCAGAAATATTGCTCTGTAGTTTGTAGTTTTCACCTCTTGTATCTTTTTCTGATTTTGGTAGGACAGTCTCATAAAGTGAGTTTGGAAGTATGTCCTCCTCTTCAATGTTTTGGAAAAGTTTGAGAAGAATTGGTGTTAATTCTTCTTTACATGTTTGATGGAATTGTTCCAGCAAAACCATCTATTCTTGGGCTTTTCTTTGTTGGAAGGTTTTTTTGTTTTTTTATTTAATTTATTTTTATTTATTTTCAGCATAACAGTATTCATTATTTTTTCACCACACCCAGTGCTCCATGCAATCCGTGGCCTCTATAATACCCACCACCTGGTACCCCAACCTCCCACCCCCCCCCCCCGCCACTTCAAACCCCTCAGATTGCTTTTTAGAGTCCATAGTCTCTCATGGTTCACCTCCCATTCCAATTTCCCCCAACTCCCTTCTCCTCTCTAACTCCCCTTGTCCTCCATGCTATTTGTTATGCTCCACAAATAAGTGAAACCATATGATAATTGACTCTCTCTGCTTGACTTATTTCACTCAGCATAATCTCTTCCAGTCCCGTCCATGTTGCTACCAAAGTTGGGTATTCATCCTTTCTGATGGAGGCATAATACTCCATACTGTATATGGACCACATCTTCCTTATCCATTTGTCTGTTGAAAGGCATCTTGGTTCTTTCCCCAGTTTGGCGACCGTGGTCATTGCTGCTATAAACATTGGGGTCCAGATGGCCCTTCTTTTCACGACATCTGTATCTTTGGGGTAAATACCCAGGAGGGCAATTGCAGGGTCAAAGGGAAGTTCTATTTTTAATTTCTTGAGGAATCTCCACACTGTTCTCCAAAGTGGCGGCACCAACTTGCATTCCCACCAACAGTGGAAGAGGGTTCCCCTTTCTCCACATCCCCTCCAACACATGTTGTTTCCTGTCTTGTTAATTTTGGCCATTCTAACTGGTGTAAAGTGATATCTCATTGTGGTTTTAATTTGAATCTCCCTGATGGCTAGTGATGATGAACATTTTTTCATGTGTCTGATAGCCATTTGTATGTCTTCATTGGAGAAGTCTCTGTTCATATCTTCTGCCCATTTTTTGATATGATTGTCTGTTTTGTGTGTGTTGAGTTTGAGGAGTTCATTATAGATCCTGGATATCAACCTTTTGTCTGTACTGTCATTTGCAAATATCTTCTCCCATTCCGTGGGTTGCCTCTTTGTTTTTTTGACTGTTTCCTTTGCTGTGCAGAAGCTTTTGATTTTGATGAAGTCCCAAAAGTTTATTTTCGCTTTTGTTTCCTTTGTCTTTGGAGACATATCTTGAAAGAAGTTGCTGTGGCTGATATCGAAGAGATTACTGCCTATGTTCTCCTCTAGGATTCTGATGGATTCCTGTCTCAAGTTGAGGTCTTTTATCCATTTTGAGTTTATCTTTGTGTACGGTGTAAGAGAATGGTTGAGTTTCATTATTCTACATACAGCTGCCCAGTTTTCCCGGCACCATTTATTGAAGAGACTGTCTTTTTTCCATTGTATATTTTTTCCTGCTTTGTCGAAGGTTTTGATCACAGATTCGATCTCTACCAGTTATAGGTCTGTTCCATTTTTTAATTTCTTCTTGAATCTTAGTCTTGGTAGCTTTTATGTTAACAGGAATTTCAATTAAGTTATCTAGTTCATTGGAACTAGATAGTAGTTGTTTTATAACAGTCTATTGTAATCATTTTTATTTCTGTGGCATAAGTTGTAAGGTCTCCTCTCTTCATTTCTGGTTTTGTTATTTTAGTTTTCTCTTTTTTATTAGTTCGTCAAGTTAAGAGTTGGCCAATTTTGTTGATTTCTTTTTTCAAACAACTAATTCTTATTTTGGTTGATATTTTCTATTATTTTTGTATTCCCTATTTCATTTGTTTCTGCTTTAATCTTTATTGTTCTCTTCTTTTTACTAACTTTGGTTTTAGTTTTTTTTTTTTCCTAGTTCTGTGAGATATAAAAAATAGGTTGTTGACTTGAGATCTTTCTTCTTTTTAAATGGAACCATTTACCACTATATATTTCTGTCTTAGTTCTTTTGCTGTATCCCATTAGTTTTGATATGTTGTGTTTTCATTTTCATTTGTCTCAAGATATTTCTAGTTTCTCTTGTGATCTGTCCTTTGGTCCATTGATTGTTCAAGAGTATTTTAGTTAATTTCCACGTATTTGTGAATTTTCCAGGTTTTCTTCTTTTTTGTCTTTGATTTCTAGCTTCATTCCACTGTGGTCAGAACAGATAGTTAGAATGATTTCAATCTTCTTAAATTTGTTAAGACTCTTTTTGTGGCATCACCTGTGATTTATCCTGGAGAATACTCTATATGCACTTGAGAAGAATGTATATGCTGCTGTTGTTGGGCAGGGTGTTCTTTGTATATCTGTTAGATCCAGCTGCTCCTTAGTGTTGTTCATGTTCTTTATTTCTTATTGCTGTATTATGTGGTTGATTTATCCATTTTGAAAGTGGGCTATTGAATTGAAATCTACTATATTTGTGTTACTGTCAATTCTTCTCTTTCATTCTGTCAACATTTGCTTCATATATTTCAGTGCTCTGCTGTTAGATGTGTATATGTTTATAACTGTTATATCTCCCTGGTGAATTGGTCCATTTAACAGTATTTAATGGTCTTCTTTGTCTCTTATTATGTTTTTTTTATTTAAAGTTCAGTTGTCTATAACAAATATGGCCAACTTTGTTTTCCTTTGGTTACCATTTGAATGGCCATCATTTTCCATCTTTCACTTTCAGCCTGTGTATGTTCTTATACCTAAAGTGAGTCTCTTGTAAACAGCTACATTCCATTTTATAGTCACTTTTTTACTCTCTTTAAGATATGGTTTATATACATGAAGTGCCTTAAGCCTTTGTAATAATTGACTAACAATTGTGTTATAATAATATTATATATTATAACAATATATTCTATATTATAAAGTATATAATATATAATATAGTATTATAATAGCAATTTTGATAACCCAATAATTTGGGTCTCCTTTGAATGAATAACTCTACACATTCTTAAATGTTTTAGCCAAACCAACTAGCACAAATCTCAAGAACAGAAAAGAACTTTATTATTTTAGTCATGAAATCCATTTGGCTATAAGAGTTGCCTTCCTAGCAGTGAATATAAATGTGTACCCAGCCAGGAAGCATTAGTAGATCACAAAGCCTGACATGGCACATAAGGAGCCAGCTACTCACTTATGCAGATTAGAATAAATTGATGGAATAAATTAAAGATAATTTCACACGCTGTACACTTTTTATTTTTTTATTTTTTTTTAAGATTTTATTTATTTATTTGACAGGAAGAGAGAGATCACAAGTAGGCAGAGAGGTAGGCAGAGAGAGAAGGCGAGGCAGGCTCCCTGCTGAGCAGAGAGCCCGATATGGGGCTCGATTCCAGGACCCTGAGATCATGACCTGAGCTGAAGGCAGAGGCTTAACCCATTGAGCCACCCAGGCGCCCCCGCTTACACTTTTTAAAAAGGGACCCACTGCACAGTGTAAATTTGCTTATTTTTCCTTCATTAAGCATTTTAATGCCATGATAATGGCATTAAATTTTAATGCCAACTTGATCCAAAGTTTGATATTTTTGTTTATTATATGTTTATTTAATATGATATTTAAACAAGTGTTAGCACTAAAATGTGTGAAGCATAATGCAAATGAGGATATATAAATGCTAGATACAAATCTTGCCTTCATTGGACTTATAATCGTGTAGAAGGAGACATACATATCATTAATAGATGTTGTGCTAGAGACCGTTACATAGTAGTAGGACAAGGTGGGGGAGAGTACTCACATGAATGTGATGAGAACATCCATCTGCATAATTATATTGGCATGCATCCTTTCCCAGTTGAATTCTAAATAAGTTCACACACACAGCAGAAGTCATAAGGTGGGCTTTGTCTTCTAGGGGTCATCTCCACAAGGCCAGATGAAAAGCTGGCAAAACTGATCCAGAATAACATACCTTACAGAAGGCTGCTCGTCTTAGCCCCTTTGCTTTCTATACCCCAGTTTCCCAGGATCAGAATTCCCACATGCCCAAACACACAAACAGAACTTCATAAATGTCTTGACAGAATAATAAATTCCTGTTTGGAATACTCACATCTGTATTTTCCAGTAAATGAACCACTTAGACAACTTTAAAACAATATAAAATTGGGGCGCCTGGGTGGCTCAGTGGGTTAAGCCGCTGCCTTTGGCTCAGGTCATGGTCTCAGAGTCCTGGGATTGAGTCCCGCATCGGGCTCTCTGCTCAGCAGGGAGCCTGCTTCCTCCTCTCTCTCTCTCTGCCTGCCTCTCTGCCTACTTGTGATCTCTCTCTGTCAAATAAATAAATAAAATCTTTAAAAAAAAAATAAAACAATATAAAATGTTTGTATACCATCAAATTTAACTAATATTTATGAAATTAAACTTAGCAATTGAGCTAAATTAACCTGGGTTTTATTTATAGCAAAGAAATGAGATTATAAATAGAACCAGAATAAAGAGGCAAAAGGAATTAAAGTGACATGTAAGTATTTTTATTTCGAGGTAACCAAACCAGAAATCAAACATATTTAGGCTAATTTGGGAAAGAAACTTGCATCTATATGCTCAGGACTGTTCCCTGGGGGGAACCTCCATAATTTTTTTTGGTGGCAACAGACAAACATTCTCAACCCAGAGTTATATACACCTTGTCATTCTCTGAGAATCCTGCTAATCTGCTAATATATCTGTTAATATAATTAATTGCCCAGCATCACCTCACAGCTTTGTTAATTCTATCTATTCTCTCCTGATCCCCTGAACACTTTTACTCAAAGAAATAGGGAACAATAAATTTGCAAAGGGAACTTCGCATTTAGAGCTTATCTCATATCATTCTCAATGCAACTGACCTTCAATTAGTATTAAATGAAATAAAGTACAGTTAACCAGCCCTCTCTGTTTGCAGATATCTTCCCCTAAAAAATATAAAGTCCAATTTATAAAGTCTAATTACTTAGTTGTTCTTTACTTTTTACTGTTAGGCCAGATACCATGAAGCCTCGTGAGTGTTTAAGTACCTGTTACTTGACATTACTGAATACACAGAGAGAGAGAACATAAAAAACGTTATCCAACACAAAATATGTTTATAGTTCCTGTATTACTAAATATAGTAAATTCTTCATGGTGGCAGAGTCAGCATTTTTTTTTTTTTCTGGTAAAATATCAGGCAAAGACCATCCCATTAGAGAAAATATTTTCACAAAGAATGTGAAGTTCAACATTGTTCTACAATATTCAAATTATATAATTTTGATGGGATGGCCATTTCTGGAAACAGTGTGACATTTATGCAGAAAATTAAACATGAAACCACATGATCAAGCAGTTCTACTCCTAGGTATTTACCAAATACCTAACATACCATACCAAAACATATGAAAACACATGTCTATGTAGAAAGTGTGTATACCAATTATTCATAATAGCCAAATATGAATAGTACTAGTCATAAAAGTTAAAAATCAGAAGTAACCCACAGGTTACTTACTTAATTGATGAGTGGGTCATAAACTGTGTTATAGCCATATCATGGAATAGTACTCACCTATAAAGAGAAACAAAATGGATGCATCTTAGAAACATTATGCTAAGTGAATTAAGTCAAACACAAAGGTCTTTGTACTGTTTGATTCTATTTAAATGAAATTCTAGGAAAGGCATGATTATAGTGGCAACATGTTCGTTGTTGCCTGGAACCTTGGGAACAGGAGGGGAACAGATGCAATGAGCTCAAGAAAAGTGTTTCAGGGTAAGGGATCAGTTGTTTGTCTTGATTTGGGGTGCTTGTATGGTAGTATACAATTACTAAAAGCATTAAACTGCCCACTTAAAATTGGTGAATTTTATTATCTATAAATAACACTTTAAGTAACAAAAAAAGTGGGAAAAATTAAATTACTTCATCTCTGATACCTGTTACAAATTCCCCAGTACATTACTCGTTCTGTGGAAGGACATGCTCTTTTGTTTGTTTCAAGTCAAAAAGAAGGGATGGAAGAAATATATATAGCTAAAAGCATAATTAAACTTTAAATCTCTAAATAAGAGGTGATGTGTGGCATTTTATACATGTTAAGTAAAAACCAATATGTACAAGAAAGAGTTGGTTCCGTTTATGTTTATGTTTATGGATAATTTTTGTATCTTGTAAATATATTTAAAACTTCTTTGTGAGTGAACTGTAATTGGTAAGATATTTCAAAAGGCAAATGAATTCCTTACATGAAGCATATTGAGATAAAGAAGTGGCCTGTAAGTCTCTATTGCTGAAATGAATGATGGTCAATGATTAGCAACAGCAGTTATTTATATTTCAACTCTGCTTGTTTTCATGCTGAACCACATCCCAATCATTCATCTTAATGAATTTTGAGATAGTCTAAAAAACACCAAGATAGCACTTTACAAGAAGAATATTGGATCTCCTGGAGAATAAAACCGTTAAGCCCACCTTGAGATACATGGATTATATTCATTTAAAGATTGCCTGAAGGTTTGAATTCACAATCCATCTCTCTTGGAGGTGAATCAGATCTAAGGAATCGAAAGCTTGTCAGTGCTGCTGCTTTTTCATCCTCCCTGCCTCTAAAATGGTACAGTCAGCACTAGCTTTCCCCTCCCCCCAAACTTCTCTAGTTCTAGATAGGATTTGTTTATAAGAAGAAATGAACCATAGCTTTCCATGAGAAGTTCGTTAGTATCATGCTTTAAATCTGTTTGCCCAGTTTCTCTGTTTTCCTTAAGATAAATTAGGATATCTTTATTTATTTAACATGCATCCCAACATGTACCGAGCAGTAGGAGTTCATACTTGTCATCCATCCTTTCTCCTTTTAATCAAAATTATTCTGTTTCAGAAATTACACTGTCGTCAATTCCAAAATCATCGTGGTCACCATAAGGCCTGAACCCAAAACAACGGATTCATTCCTGGAGATAGAACTGGCTCATTTGGCTAATGTAAGTATAACCTGTGTGGCATTGAGTTGCTTATAGTATTTACCTTTTAAAAAAAGGTTAACGGTCACTCACTTGTTCAGAGCACGTTTTTCTAGACTTTATTTAGGGTTGTAAATGAAGTGATTTCCATGAATATATATATATATATATATATATTATATGGAAACAAAGGCCAGGAAATACCAAGTGATGTGCATGCATTTTTGATAACCCTATTTCTGGTGACTATGTAGTTTGAAATACTGTTTTTATCAAGTTTTATAAAAATGTAGAATTTTGTTTAAAAAAATGCCAGATTACCCTATGTTTTTGCCTGTAATAAAATTCCCTTCAGTTTATCTAGGATAATAATTATTAAATTGTTTATCTATGTTCACATCTTTATTGGGCTCTGAGTCAAGCAGTAGAGGAGACCAAGATGAATAAAAACGTGTCTCACCACATGATGGGGGAGACTGCCGCATAAATACGTAGGTGTAAAATGCATGCAGCAATAGAAGTTCTAAACATAATACAAAGGTAGGTAATTAACTTCTGAGTACCCCAGAGTAGGAGAATGGGTGGGATGGCATTTGATAGTGCTGGGTCCAGGATCAGGGAAGACTTCTTAAAACTACCTGGGTATACCAGTAATCCAAACCTAAACCTCTCATTCCAGAATGACAAGAACCCTTTCTTGAATCCATCCAACCACAATTGGAATTCTTTAAATCTTGCTCCTTCCTTCTGTAGAAATTTAAAATTTCTTATACTTTACACATTCACTTGAAATGCTTCAATCACAGATGAGGAGGGACAGGGAAAGTGATTCCTATTAAGACTCTGCTGATGATGCTTTGATTCTCCCTATATTAAAGTGAGCCGCTCTCGTGTGTTGCATTACACAGGTGATTTTTTTTTTTTTTAATTCCTTGCAAAATTTCTGTGAAGCTGATATTTACATACAAATAACAGAAGCAGAGAATGCCATCTTCCCAAATTGATAAATTTAATGAATGGCAAAACAGAATCTATACTCAAATCCTTTGGTTTACAAAACCCATGCTTTCTCTCCTATTTTATAATTTCTGGTTTCCAAAAAGAAAACCAATTTTGGTTTTATAAAAAAGTGACAATTATCTTCCCTGAAAACCACTTTTTTCTAAGATGCTTCAGGCTTCCTAGATTGTTTAATGAAAATCTCAAACCTCTTAGTAATGACTTTTAAACATTACAACTAATACTTAAACTATTGGATCTTTTTCTGCTTTGCCAAATGTGACCATACCAGTTCTATTTAATTTTAAGAATGTGTTTTATTTCTATAAAATCTACCTCCTTTATACTAAGAATAATCTCATCTCTACCTAATCTCATCACTGCACTGAACACTGAGAATTCCTTTCACATTGCTTTTGAGAAAGAACTTATGTTTTTGTACATTCAAAATTTGTTTAAAAATATTTATTTACTTATGTTTTTGTTTTTTATTATTATGATAATGTCTACCAGTTGTAAGCATCAGTGAAACATAGTAATCTCTATTACTAGTTCCCAGAATTCTTTGCTAAAAAGAAAAAGCAATACGATGTCAGAGTGAATATCATATTTCTTATGGAGAAAACACTTATGTAAGTGGACATCAACAAAACTTTCCTAAATAAAGTCACTATTGAGAATTTAGAGAACATATTAATTAAAGGACATTTTTTTCAGAAGTTGAAGAAAGAGTAACCGAGTAACCTCAACAGTAGTGTTGATGAAACCGTCTCACTAATGTTAATTCAAACTATTTGAAATTAACAGATTTAAACTTTGAGTCAAACTTCTCTTCTGGGGATTCTGCCAGTCAATTTACAAAGGAGATAAACCATGTACAGAATATTACTTTTTATCTATGAAAACTGGAGTTTATCATCAACACATTTTATTAAGCACCAGCTAGACAGTTGGAATGACAGGGAAAGTCAGAACATAAGAATGAGATGATTATCACAGGTCACTTAGAACAAAATGCTGTCTTTCAATATTTTGAGCATATGAGTTGAGCAGATTTTCGAAACAATATAATCTCCCCTCTAAAAGACATCCATTCAAAAGAAAATAGACAAATCTGTTGAAAGGGATTCTGAGGGAGAAGGAGAGGAAGAAGAAAAGCTTACGCTGGAGAAGAAAATATTGCCAAGTCTTCTCACACGCTTCTACTGTCCCCTTGCTTGCAGTGCCCAGCTGCCCTCAGAGGCTAGCCCAATGAACAGCTACAAAACAGAGCTTCTCTGGGTGGTGGGATCCCTCATTTCTCCCCTTTATTTTATAAACACCTTTCACACTTCTTCCATACAATACATACAGCCCTTGGTCTCCTGTTTTGAATTTCTAATGCTTATCGCCCAAATTAGAGTTTGTAAAATACTTTACTACTCACTGAGGGAAGGGATTTGTAACTGATTTGTTGAGTATCCTAGTATTTATTACCAATCTTAGAAAAATATGCTATATACAAATTAATTTTAGCTTATTTCCATTGAAGAGATCATCAAAGAGTCTATAGTGGAATATATTGACCTTCGTTAAATGTGAGAAAAGATGCATCTTAAACATGAAAATAGGAATTGATGAGAACAAGCTGAAATTTTATTATAACTGTATATAATCACTGTTTCTGCCTTTAAAATTGAACTATTTTAGATATATTTCTAATATCAAGTCTACTTTCACCTATTTTCTTATATCAAAAATACGCACCACACTTTCCTGAGCTCAGAAAACAGTAATGACGTGCAAATTTTATCTGTTTCATATACCATGTAGAAAAAAATGAAGAATGAGAATTAATAGTTATAGTGAGTCTAGGGAAAAGCCTGTTAACATTTCCTAAATGAAATGTGTCCTTTTAAAAAGCTTTTTAACAAATAGCATTTAAAGTATGTTAAATATAATAGGGCCCTTGGGAACTAGTAGAAATAGTTGGTAGAATATGGAATCCTGAAATTACAAATTGTATTTAGCAAAGCCAATTGCAGTTTTACCCAGCTCATAAATCATTAATGACTCAGATGCTATTCTTAGTTCGGGTTTGGGGGGCTTTACAACTTTATTGTGATGACCTCTAGAGTTAGGGTCTGTAGTGCTTAGGCATAGCAATTACTTACTTTTAAAATATATCAAATTTGCTTTTCCAGGAAAAGAATTTTATTTTTCATGTTACTTAAGATTTCTTCAGTTGTGAGATTGATGGTTATCAATATTGTTAGATTATCTAATGCATAAGGAAAGGTACTAATTTTATTGAAAAAAATTATTGAGTCCTAAATAAATATAGTAGAATCACCATATATACACGCATGCACACACACACACACACACACACACACCCAGCATTAAGATGTCTCGGATCTGACAGATCTGAACCTGCTATGGCTTTCCAAGGTGGATAACATCTCCATCTTTAAAGAGGAGTTAGAAGAATAAGAAATTAAATGCATTTTAGTTAGTTCATGCTCTATCAACTTTGTTAGCCTGAAGATAAATTCTTTTGCCAAATGTAAGCATATTTTTATGCAGTTCCATTTCTAGTAGAAAGACAGATTGGACTACGCTGGCCTGCCGTCTGCAGTCTTGCCTTTCTTTTTATTTCTTCCTCTGAGTAGTGACGTGTGCTGTAGGTAACATGATACTGCTGTCTTTCAACATTGAAAAAAAATCTACAAAATTTAGTAGTAGTTCTCAAATCGGTCATATTCACAAAAAAAGAAAGAAAGAAAGAAAGAAAGAAAGAAAGAAAGAAAGAAAGAAAGAAAGAAAGAAAGAAAGAAAGAGAAAGAAAGAAAGAAAGAAAAAGAAAGAAAGAAAAGGAAAAAGAAAAAATCTCATGGGAATTTGGGCTGGTAGGTTTTGTTTTCTTTGCCATATTTGCTTGCATACGAACAGGATCAAGCTAACAAATGGAGTTTGTGTTATGTGTATACACTAAAATTAATCATGAGCCACAACCTTTGTAATCATAGCTGAAAACACAGTGGAAGACTCTAATGAATATGCTTGTTAACCCTTAGATAAGCATGAAAGACAATGAAGAGATTTCAACACTCATCAGTGAGTATTTTCCTGAATATTAACGGCTGATAACAACCCTAGGAATTAAAAATCACTTGGCAAAGCTTAAGAAAGTTGAGTTTGTGCATATATAATTTCTACGAAGGGGTGTTTGTATTGCTTTACTTTTTGAATTACTTTTCTACCGAGTTTTTGTCCGTTTGAAAGAGATTTCTGATTTCTTTTCCCCCTGCTTAAAGCTCTTGGTAACTTTTAAGGAAAAGTCTCGAAATACTAACTAAATAAGCAGATTGATGCCTCTGCTATTGGCAGAAATTGAGTTGGAAGTTGTTTTCTAGCTACAGTTTTGTGGTTTTGTTTGTTTGTTTGTTTGTTTGTTTTGGTTATATCTAAATTCCTCAGTTTGAGTAAGCGATCTTCCCACTTACATTCCAAATTCAGTTTATTTTGATTCATAATATATAGTTAATATTTTTCAAAAAGTACACTATTTTTGGAGCAGCAATTAGCAAACTTTTTCTTAGGAGTCATAGAGCAAATATTTTTAGATAGGTGAGCCATAACGGTTTCTGTCCCTTCTACTCAGTTCTGCTGTTGGAGCATGAAAACAGCCAGACAGTATATAAACAAATGGGTGTGGCTCTGCAATGAAATTTTATTTACAGAGATAAGTGTATTTGGATTCTACAGTATAAAGTTAATCAGCCTCTATATAGTACATAGACGCATGCTCCCCCCTTCTCGCAAAATGCCCATGTCCTGATCTCCAGAACCTGTTGTGTTACATGTCAAAAGGGACTTTGCAAATGTGATTAAGGGTAAGCACATTGAGATGGGGAAATTATCTTGGATTATCTGGGTAGATCCAATTTAATCGCCTGAGCCATAAAAAGTGGGTAACTTTTCCCTATGGCTGTGGTCAGAAATACAACATAATACTCAACTACCATTGCTGACTTTGATGATGAAGAAGAAAAGGGCCTCAAGCAAGGTGTGTAGGCAGCCTTTAAAGGCTGAACACAACCCATGGTTGCCAGCCAGGAAGGAAATGTGGACCTCAATCCTACAACTGCAAGGAATTGAATTTTGCTGAAACCTGAATGAGCCTAAATATGGGTTTATCCTTGGATCCTCCAGAAAGTATTGTGATCCTGCCGATTCTGTCTTTGATTTCAGCCTTGTGCATCTCTTGAGCAAGAGATCCAGCTGATCTCACCAGACTTCTGACCTACAGAAACTGTGAGATAATAAATTCATGTTATTCAATGCTGCTGTTTATGGCAAACTGTACAGCAGCAGTAGAAAACTAATAACGCTGCATTGGAACATTGCAAAATTAATTTTAGATTATGAAGATAATATATATGTAAGCATTAATAGTGCCATTTTGAATCAGACATAATGCAATACTGATGATATATTATTCAATAAGAATTAATTAGCAACCTGAGATTAAATTCTGTCCTGCTGATTATCATACCAGCGCTTTAGGAACCTGATTAAAGGAATCACCAGACAATGAGATGGCAGCTGTGAAGTGGCTGTGAGATGTTAAAGAAAGTCAGAGGATGTCACAAGACAGCACCACCTAGGCAGCCACGGGAAGGGCCTTGTGGAACCAGGTGCTGGACATCAGGGGCAACTCTGGCATGTGTAGATATGTTGTGCTTTTGAAGGAATTTAGTAGAACTTCTTTGCTGGTAGCTGATAGACAGACTAGTGCAAAACACCGCTGTTGCCCTTGCCTCTGCTACAATCCTATAAAAGTGTTATTAAGATACATTGTAACATCGTTTGGGCTATAAAAGGAAAAGACTTAAGCTGTCTGTTTCACATATATGAAATCTAGTTATTTAACTATTTTTTTTTAAGTTCCTGGCCACTCCAACTCATACTTGGAGAGTTTCTGCCCCTAGGAAACCCATGTATGTGTTTGTTGGGAGGTACACCAGACTCCTGTGCAGACATTGTTGGAAATGATGTAATCATGTAGTAAGGCACTCTAAGATACCTACATAGAGGCAATGATTTTCTTTGAAGAACACACATACAAATAATCCCTGATAGTGGTTCGACTTTTTACTGTTTTCCATATGTCCAACAGGCAGTATTCATCGGGAAATAATGTATATTCAGGTTAATGATCTATCTCAGAAATTAGAGAAGCAAGTTGTTATCACATTCACAAACATAGTGTCATCTGGTTAATGTGGGCCAGTGAGTAACCATAGCAGAAGCTGAACTGAATATACGTTCTTTCTTTATGCCCCAACTGAGTAGCTGAGAACTCCTCAAGAAAAGCTATGCAATGCGGATGGGACTCATCCTGATAAAACAATATTCTGCATTTCTCACTTCAGTGGTCTTTATACCAGTCTGCCTTAGTGAAAGGCAGCTCCTTCTTTTCCATATTGACTGGTTCTCAATGCGAAGTTCTCTACGGAACACTCATAAATCTATCCAAAAATCCTTTTATAGTCATTCTCCTGTTAAGTAGAAACACAGTATTATAGTTTCAGTGATGTTCTTTAGACTTCAGGTGTCTGTCAGCTACCCTTTCAGAAGGGAAAGAAAGAAAGAAAGAAAGAAAGAAAGAAAGAGAAAAAGAAAGGAAGGAAGGAAGAGGGAAGGAGGAAAGAAAGAAGAAAAGAAAAAGAAAAGAGAAGAGAGAGTGTGTTAAAACCAGATTTAGTTGTTTTTAAATATCACTTAAAAATATGAAAATACAGAACTGTACTTACCATAACCTTGAAAAAGGATATGGAGAACATTCAACAGATCATTTTCTGTTGTTGAGTTTCACACAACCTTTTTCAACTGTGTCGTACTCCTGGGTGGTATATTACACCTTCAGGAACTATGAAGTCATTTATTTGTTTAAAGAAATATTCTCACTAATCAGCTTTTAGGGGCGGGACCTGTCTTAGATTTGACGATGAAAAAATTTACATCCACAAGGTCTTACCTCCTTCAGCATGCATTCTTTAGGCTTTTTTTTTTTTTTTTAATGTGTCTTTTCTCAAGTAGTATTAGAATTATACACAAGATATTAAAATAGTCTTTTGTGGGTCAGGTCAGTCATTTTGGAAATGTTCTCAAGAGATTCCCAAAGTCTTTTTGTACAGTTATATAATAACTAGAGTTAAGCTTTAGTAGAGAAAGAAAGACAACATAAGCTTGGCAAAACCCAGGTATTTTTAATGCAATACCTTTATGTCTAAAATTTTGAAAATTGAAGAGAGACTATGAAATGTCCATTGAACAATCTTCCTCCCATCTACATTCAAGAAGTCAATGTACAGTGCACTAGAAGATGTGACAGGGAGAATCAACCTGGAACATCTGAGTCAGAAAATTGGAAATATTGATATAGTTATGGTGAAGTCAGTGCCCTTCTTCATGCCCTTAGATGTATCGTCTGCTTGTTTGCTTTACCTCTATAGACAAGAGGATGTATTGTTTTAAAAGGACTATGAAAGGTACGGGAAAGTTAGACATTTCCAGACTTGGAAGTTGTGATGGCATATGAGCACTAAGCATTTGGAAGCTTGAAGAAAAACGGGAGAAAGAAACCATATAATTTCTCTTGTGTGTGTCTTGAGCAGTGTTCTTCAGATTTGATGTGGATAAAAACTATGTAGAGGCAGTAATAATTAAAATGCACATTCCTAGGGATAGCCCCAATCTCAAAATATGTGGTGCCAAGGACTCTACATTTTTGATAAGCACCCCAGTTGATTCTAGAGTAGGTCCAGAAAAAAAACATTGGAAAACACTAAGATAGCAGGAGTGTAGTAAGCATAGTATGTGGATTGAATTTACTCAGAATGGAATAACACCAAAGAAAAATTAGAGAAACTTGGTCTTCACTCATTTTTATTGTGACTTTACTCTTATCTTTTCTGTGATCAGCTTCAGATCTCTGCTCAAATATTGTCTTATGGGTGAAGGCTTCCCAGTATATAATATTGCAACTAATTCACTTCCCATTCTTTCCTCTCATTGTGATTTACTTCTTGTCATAGCACAGATTACCATCCAGCATGTTATATATTTATGTTTTTATTTTGTCTCTCTCCCTGCCCCCTTCACTATAGTTAAATCTATGAAGCAAGAATTTTGTTGTGTTCACTGCTATAACCTCAGTGCTTCAAAGGGTACCTGGAATATAATACGTATTTACTAAGTGATTTTTTTTTGTATGAATGACTAAATGAAATTTATCATAGTGAGAGTAATTTACCATAGGGAGATGTATTTAGGGTATTCTATAGGGAAAAAAAAAACTGACTTGGAAGAGAGTTTTGAAAGAGGAGGAATGCGCTTATGAAGTCATTTAGGAATCACTGAGAGCTAGAACTAGAAAGGATGTCCAAATTCCCTTTTCTATTCAAAAGAAAAAAGAAAGAAAAGAAAGGAAAAAAGAAAAGTTATGCAGATCAAAGGAAAAGAGAACCACCTATAGAAATACATTGACAAAGCCAGTGATATATTATATTGTTAAATAGGTATATTGGTTTGTTGATGTGGAAACAGAAAAGAAGTAAAAGTAAAAAACAGCAAAGACTATTAAAGACACTTGAAAGTTATATATTGAACAACTATGGTAATGAGGAAATTTGGGTCATGGTACATTTTTTAAATGCCTTAAAATCGGGTGAGTAGAAATATTTATTTAACTTGAGTTCGACTATTCTATTTTGAATGGGGTCAAGAAAGTTCTTTGTTGTTTGTTTCTTTGTTTACTTGTTTTAGAAAAAATGTGTTTTTCAAGAATAAAGTATCCTTTCCAAAAGTTTTCAATACATGCAGTTTTTATATTTTAAGTGTCAATGAGATTGACAGCTACGTAAATGAATTTTTTTAAGCACAATTGTCTCATTTGGTTGAGAATTGTTTGCTTCCTTAGTTTAATGCTTTTTGTTTGTTTGTTTGCTTGTTTATTCAACAGACAGAGATCACAAGTAGGCAGAGAGGCAGGCAGAGGGAGAGGAAGAAGGAGGCTCCCTGCTGAGCAGAGAGCCCAATGCTGGGCTTGATCCCAGGACCCTGGGATCATGATCTGGGTTGAAGGCAGAAGCTTAACCCACTGAGGCACCCAGGCACCCCAATGCATTTCTTTAATCAACTTCTATAGGCTTGTCCACGCTCACCCATTATCCTCTTGCTCCTGTCATTACATTTTGTTTTTCTCTCTTGGGCTCACCATTTCCTGTTATCAATTTCCTGTAAATTCCTCATAACAGATCTTGTAGCAGAGTACCTTTGAGAAAAATGTTTAGAAATTATAACAAATACTTAACAAGTGGTTTCCCAGCAGAACCTTTTAGACAGTGTTTTGTTTTGTTTTTTTTTTTTATGTTTAGGATTCACTCATCATTGATGTTTGCTTTATGCTTTCCATTGCACATTCTTTTTCTTTAAGCTACTGGTCTATCCAGATACTAAGATTTCTTTAATTTGTTTGTTCTGCTTATTTTTCTAAACTTCAAGTATTTAAATAACTGACCTCAGCTCACAGACCTACGTATTGGTAACTACACAAGAATGAACCCTTACAGATGGTGTCTATCATGTGTAAGTTCCAGAATGTAGAGTGAAACACAAAATTGAGTGGTGCCTTTTGGAACCTATAATAATTTTTAAGTAGATACTTTTGAAATTTTCACAAGGACAAGAAGAGAGAGAAGCATGAGATAAAATCGAAGAGATGAGGGGTGAAGAAGGTAAAAGATAAAACTAAGGTTTACGATAGCGTGGATTAAGAGTAGAATAAGCATTTTTCACCTTTATACTTTTATCTGAAAATGGAAATCAGTTTCATTAGGGGATTTAAAAAGGAAAGATATCCAAACAATTAAGGTTGTTTTATATTTCTTTTTGAGTATTATTTTTTGTTATAACTTGTTATGAATTCTAAATATGAAATAGTAATCCTATAACCAGTATCCTATATTGGTTTACATAGAAATTTAAGTTTACCTAACTCATACTTTACTAAAAGAAGTAAACTAGATTCAGAAGAATTATTATCTCAGGTTCTTCACCCATAATTAGTTTCTATATTCATGAAAAATATACTCCCATACCCCTCATTGTGATATTTCAAGGATAATTTATTTTCTATAAAGTGTTCTGAGATCTTTTGAACAAATTCCCTGATAAAATGTAGTATAGCTTTATGATGCAACATTGTAGCTATAGTAAAGATTTCTTAGAAAGTCACAGACTGAACGAAAATTTTAACTAAAACCAGATAGAACCTCATGGGACAGGGGAAGAAAGCTATTTAGAAAAAAAAAGAAATGGAAAGAATAGAAAAGAAAACAGTTTGAAGCACCTTTCCCTTCTGTGACCCTCCCTAGATCTATACCACATGTAGAACCACATTAAGACTCACTTACTTGATGAAACTTGATCTAACACAAGCCATGATGTCCCTCATTTCTCCCTTACACAGTATATTATGACAAGTGACGCTTATAAAACCATGTCTCTTTGTTGTTATATGAATATTAACATATATAAAAATAAACACACATATGTGTGTTCCTCATCAACCTCCTTGAGGCTATAACCTTCTTAGGGAAGGAGCATTTTTATGCCAAGAGCATTGTTTATAGGTATTAGCATTTGACAAGAAGAAAGATACCTTGGATATGCGGTCTTTGAGGGATTTTGGTAATGATGTTAAAATATTGGAATTAGTCAAATGTCCTAATTATAATGAAAAATAAAATTGGGATGGATTTCACAAATTTTAGAATCACTATTTTTAATGTTTATTTCTAGTGAAATTTTTGAACAGATACAGTAAACAGCACTTAGGCAACATTTTACAAAGAGCCTGCCTAGACTTTTAAAGAGGTTGTTTTGCTGGATATATCTTGGTGATTATCTACTAAAACAAGACTGAGGTGTAGGGGTCGCAGCCAGGGAAGGAGCATGTCTACCTATGGAACAGAGCCAAAAGCTGGTTTTATCTGCCTTGACCTAGTCATCATTTTTATTAATGATTTGGTTCAATGAGGGGATAGACACCATGCTTGTTTCTTAATCCTGTACCAATTAAAAAGTTTTGAATCAATAGTGAATGTGTGGGATGTCAAAATCAGGATTCAAAAAGTCTCTCCTAGGAGACTTTAATGTATAAGTAGTCAAGGTGAGGAAGAGACTCCCAAAATATCTGATACAGTCATAGCTTGCATTATTAGGAATATGGTATCTTACAGGGGAGAGACAATAACACCACTTTTTTCTGCAATGGTGGGACACATATTGATGGTTTCCCTAAACACACCTCAAAACTATGTGCTCTAAGAAATGAGTGATGTGGAGAATGAGAGAACGTGAAACAAACAGCGTATGTTTAATAAAGAAGAGGGCTCTTCATGGGTAGAATAGCATCATATAAAGGAAGAATTTTTAGGCTAGTTTCAAAAGGGCAAAATAAGGCCCAATGAATGTGACAGACAGAAAGAAAACACTTAGACGATTAGTACTCTTTAAAACAGAAAGATAATGAAAACCTCATGGCGTCATCCTGAGGGCCAGGGGGGCTACTCATACATATACAATTATTGAACTGAATAAATATTTGATACTTTTTTTAACATATTTTCATTAGACATGATTCGATA
Source organism: Mustela lutreola (assembly GCF_030435805.1). Taxonomy (NCBI): domain Eukaryota; kingdom Metazoa; phylum Chordata; class Mammalia; order Carnivora; family Mustelidae; genus Mustela; species Mustela lutreola. Next base: position 111,774,671 of record NC_081295.1, read on the forward strand.
CAAAATAATCTATTGATTGAGAAGATATTGCAAGCCATGATGTATAAACTTGTGTAACCGCTATGTTAGACACCTAAAACTAATGTAACATTGTGAGCTATTTAAGAAACAACAACAACAACAATAACACTTTGCCGTGGACTAGATGTGGCCACATCTGCATTTTCTCTCAATTGATTTCAAACGAATGAGATGGTCTTTAAACGATAATAATAGCTCTACTGGGACTTGAGCGTTTCTACACTTTAGATTACTCTTATAGGAAGGAAATGATAAAACTTTATGTTTATTTCCAAATTCAAAAGAACATCCCATTTTATGCTTCCTTCTCTATCTTCACTCTATAGGTATGACTATTATAATTAAGAAGACATACAAAGGGGTTATTAAATAGTGGATCTGGTTTAGTTCATACTAATTGTGAAATACACCCCAAAAGGGCAGCCGTGACTTGCTAGGAGGAGGTGGCACATTGGGCCAGAGGAGCTTGCACATCATGTACAAATTTATACTTAAAATCCCTTTAATGACACTTCATTCTTCATACTTTAAGGGAAAGCTAACTCAGTGAATGCTATGAGGTGCATCGATTTTTATTTCACTTATCATCATTATTGAATAAAATGGTTTTTTTAAAAAATGCAGCTATTAATAACCCATTTTTAGAAAAAAAAAAAAAGGAGGAAAGAAGAAGAAGCTATCACTATCCAACACGTTTTCTGGAAATGGACAGTTAATATAACCATCTCTTGCCCCTAGGAAGGCGACAACCAGAGACTAATAAGGGTGGCAGTGGTTGTGTTTGTAACGTGTGCGTAATACAGAATGTTTCCCTGTGATTTACACTGTGTATAAGTACTTTGGTCTTCAGAAAGGAAATAATCCAACAATTAATATTTTACAGGTTAAAAAAAATGAAATCTTTTACAAATCAGGTAATTTGTAAATTATCAAAATATGGACCTTGTGCCAAATGAGAGCTTCACTTTCAATTTTCAAAAGAAAAACTAAATATAGGTTATGACATTTGTAATAAACGTATTGTTTTCATGATTAGAATTTAATGAAATGCATCACTAAGGCTGAGGAAGGACAAATTTTTTATGCAAAATAAATAGAGATGGAGTCTTTAAAGTATCATACTACAAGATAAGAAAGCTGCCATTCTGTTTGCATTTCACATAAAACTTCCATTTTTGTTGTATGTATTCAAGAGACATTTCTTCTTTCTCTGCTTATTTTTAGGGTACTTTGAATCCCTATTGTGTGTTATGGGATGACTCAAAAACGTAAGTGACAGATGTTTTCTTATATTACTCTGGGTTAAATATTCAAAGCACATTAAGTTATTTCAGCTGCCTGCTAGTCAACAGGAATATGATAAGTTAGTGGGATGTGAGTTACACTCAGAAGACATTCTCCTTTGTGCATCTGCAGGACAGGATGATGAATGTGTCTGTGTGTGATGATGCCATCAGATTACGTCCCAAGATAGAATTGTGTTACCTAATATGTAAGGCACATTGCAATGCAAATTCCATGAAGATTTTTTAAAAGCTCTAATATTTTAAAATCATAGGAGCTCAAATGCTGTTTCAACACTTTGCTCTAGTCATTCAGCTTAGCATTGCAGAATAAAATGCAATCTCTATGGTCATTTAGCCAATACATTTCTTGCATGACCTTGAATCTATTATCAGAGTAATGTGATATTTATATGGCTCTTCCAAATTGTTTTGTTATAAAAACATTGAGTGACATTTAATTTTCTTATTCATATATTTTATGAATTCATGAAGACAAAGGAAAACCATTGCAATAAATAAGGATTAATAATTCTTCGATGCATTCCTTTGTACAAGAAATTGCAATATATCTTGTCAAAATCATCTTAGTCTTATTATTAATTCTATGGGATTTTAAGGATAGTCTCACAGAACAGAAAACTCCTGATTAAGTGTTAATTAGACCCTTACACTTTAAATACTTAGGTACATTTATTTCCAGATTATACAGCTGTTTTGTTTTGTTTTGTTTTGCATGGAGGGGAGATAAATATCAATCAATCCCAAAGGCTAATACTGCCCTGTGGATGCTGTCAGATAGGGTACCATGATGTTGAGTTCGAGGTATTCTAAGATTTTCTCCAGTGTTCTTCACCCTAAATCTAATCTACAGCTGAGGTTTTACTATGCTACTTGCATCTCACCAGTAGCTGTACTGGAGAGTCTAGAAAAAGGACATAATTAGAATTCTAGGTAAAGAAAATATCTACTGGATGTGATTATTTCTAGGATACTGGTATAGTTTACATTACAGTATTTATGTGGTTCATGAATCAGTAATGTTGGGCATATTATTTGCTGTAGATTCTGATATTCTAGGGATCCTCTTCTTCAAGGAATTTTAGTGCCATAAGGAGAATCCACATTGCCATGATGATGACATGCACTGGATGTCCTCATAGATGTCATTATTTTTTTCTTTTGAAACACAATACAGAAATCCATGGAAGTAAAAGCTTTGCAAGCTTTGCTCTCTACCATTAGCCAGAGAAGACTCGAGTAGTATATTCTGACACACTGTTTAGTATGTTGTATAGTCAAGGGAAGAATGAAATGCTACAAACATCTAATTGAATATTTTCTACTTAGGAAAAATATGCCATCTTAAACTCATTATTATAGCTACTTGCATATCTTTGTGAATAATAATCAACTTTGATGTAGTTTTATTATCTTTTTAGTGGTTAATGTGCTTCATGTTAATACAAACAGGGGAAGTGTTAGTTTTTCCTAAAGACCCTTGGAACTGTTAAAGGAATACTATGAAGAAAGAAAGAGCATTCCTCTATTTTGTGACTCTCTTGGTTTCCTTTCACAGAAGGTCTAAGCTTTTAAGTTTAATGGAGAGAGAGATATTGGTGTTTGAGGTTAGTGCTAATCTTGGGAATCAATCATACTCTTTCTCCAACATCTGCTAAAACATCACTCTTATCCATGACAAAACAAACAAACAAAACCACAATGTCTTAGCTTTACAAAAATCAACTTTTAAGTTGTCCTTGAAGAAAACTATTCAGTCAGAAGTGTGGTAATCTGCCTTTCAAAGTAGATTATCTGAAGAGATCAGTGTAGTTCATGTTTCCTTGATGTACCTGAAAAGTAATCAAAACTGACAGAACTTCTGTCCCATCACACTTTTTATCAGAGTGTTTTATCATTAAGTTGTTTTTCTGGGTGAGTTTTAAATAGTGAAGGTTAAGACAACTTTATTTATTTTTTTCACATTTGTTTTATTTTGATCATGGTCATATATAGACATAATAACTTTACCGATGCAGTGATTTCAACTTTGAGTATAAGTGCTCTAAGTATAGTTAGTCGTGAAGAGATATGGCTACTAATTTTTATACAGAAAAGAGTTTACTTAAACAATGCTCTCAAGACTGCATTAATAAAGTTGAAATGTAATTTTGGTTTATGTTATCAGAATGTCTTACCTTTTTCATTGAGTTACAATTGATATATAACATTATATTGTCTCAGGTGTACAACACAATGATTCGATATTTGTATGTATTGCAAAATGATCCCCACAGTATGTCTCCTTAACATCCATCACCATACACATAGTTATATATCTTTTTCTTGTGATGAGAACTTTTTTTACTCTGTTAGCGACATTCAACTATGCGACACGGTATTAACTATAGTCACCATGCTCTAAATTATATCCCCATGACGTTTACTGTATAATTTTGTGTAACTGAAAGTTTCTACCTTTTGACCTCCTTTGCTCTTCGCTCATTTTGTCCACCTCTTACCCCCCTCCCCTCTGGCAACATCAAATTGCCCTACTTTTAATTTTTAATTAATTTTTATTATAAAATTATTATCTGAGTATCATTTACTTATAAAATTTTAAAAAATAACTGCTAAGGCAAAAGTCCCCATTAATCATCACCAACTGGGGTGTCTACATCCACTCATCTCCCCAAGGTCACTTCTACTTATATTTTTTTTATGTGTAATTTCAGGTATCCACGCACGCATTGACATATGTATGCAACCATAAAAATTAATACTATTTTTACATAAATATTATCATACAGTATGTAACATTGGCATCATCAATTTTTAATTTCACAATATAGTGTGGAAATTTTAAAACTGTACTACATATGTTACACTTTCTTGTATGTACTACATTATATAAATCTATCATAATCAATCTAGTATTCCTAATATTGATGGCATTGAGGTGATTTTAAATTTTTTTAATGGAATGTATTGTGCTTCTGTGTACCTCCTTGTACATCCCTTTTTGAGGTTGTCTCTGACCATCCGGTTGAAAGTGTTATTCTCTTATTCTCTGTATATCACCCAATTTTATATTCTTCACAGCATACATTCCTACTTATTTATTTTTGTTTGCTTATTGTCTGTCTCCTCCACCAGGAAGTAAATGCCATGAGAGAGACACTTTATCTTTCTTATTCATCACTGCACTCTTAATGCCTAAGACATCCGCACACAGTATATATTCAACAAGTACTTCAACCCAATTCTTGTGTTAGTTTTGCCCAAGAATCAATATTTGCATTTTTCTCAGGTACTGTTTCTCTTTAAGAATTATTTCTATTTATGTTTCATCTTATTAGTACCATAACAATTAGATCTAACATTAGAAGTTTTAAAGGGAGAATACTTCATCTTGGTATAATACTCAGGTCCATTATAAATGGTCAATTTTATTTCTAATTATAATTAACCTGATAATCCCAAGCAAGGATATTGGGTACAATAGTCTCAGACAATTTCAAAACATATTTTCATCTTGCTTTGGCTAACTAATTGGCGGGATGCAGAAAATTTCATTATGAGTGACCCATGCAATTAATTGAAAGTACTTCCTCACCTCAGAAATGCTTTTTTGGTTAGGAGAAGCGTTTCTTTTTAAATGTTTAAATTTTTTCTTTTTAATATAGCTTACAAAGTTATCATTAAGATAATAATTTGCACATTCTTTGGGACATTCTAAAGTTCGATTTTGTGTATTACATCATTTTCTGGAAAACCCATAAATTATCTATGGTCTTTTAATTAACTTGTGGTCGTTCTCCATGGGTCTGAGTAACACCATCTGATGCTGTCAGGTTTGTGAAGGATCATGTTTGTTTTCAGAAAATGTTTCAGAGTGTCAATCATGTGAATTTCAATTATAATTTTGTAACTATTGCTAAACAGTTTTATCAATCCATTTATGACTTATGTGCCTCCCTTGTGGTCCAAAACAAGAATTTTCAATGGGCTTCCTATTTTTCTACAATTAGAATTGATTTATCAATAGTCACATTTTGATTGAGACTGATACGGCGTGTTTGATCTCAAGTAACTGAATTGCAGTGATTCCTCTCCTTTGCTTCTGTTGCCCTTGTTTCTTCATCGCCGGGACTTTTCCCTCTCTTTAGTCATTTATATTGGTAGTCACCATTTCACATACCTGACAATATGATTCCTAAAAATATAAAACTAACACTCTGGCCTCATGCCGTCACTCCAGAGGTATCAGCATCATTTTCTTTGCTTTTCGGGCGACTGACATATTCATGCCATTATGGAAAAATGATGTCATAACTTCAGGGACATACACTTAAAAAAAAGCTCTGTTAGCTTTTAGGAGTTCACCACAATTACTCAAAGCATTACTGTCACTGGGTAACCAACCTTTCCTGTCCATGTGATAACCAAAGGATAAAACTCTTTCATAAGGCCCTATTCACACTGTCAGACTCAGCAAATTGATACGGACAAAACTCAATATCCTTACAATTATTAGAAAGGAGCAAAAAGAACAAGGGAGAGATCTTGTTGGGGACTTAATTTATACAAGAGTTAAAAAAGAAAGTAGGCAAAGAACATCTATGCAAAACAATAATATGATGGTCCTATTGTTTGGGGTTTTTTATTTATTTAATTTTTAAAGTTTATTTTCAGTGTAACAGTATTCATTGTTTTTTCCCCACACCCAGTGCTCCATGCAATCCGTGCCCTCTCCAATACCCACCACCTGGTTCCCCCAACCTCCCACCCCCTACCCCTTCAAAACCCTCAGATTGTTTTTCAGAGTCCACAGTCTCTCATGGTTCACCTCCCCTTCCAATTTCCCTCAACTCCCTTCTCCTCTCTAACTCCCCTTGTCCCCCATGCTATTTGTTATGCTCCTCAAATAAGTGAAACCATATGATAATTGACTCTCTCTGCTTGACTTATTTCACTCAGCATAATCTCTTCCAGTCCTGTCCATGTTGCTACAAAAGTTGGGTATTCATCCTTTCTGATGGAGGCATAATACTCCATAGTGTATATGGACCACATCTTCCTTATCCATTCGTCCGTTGAAGGGCATCTTGGTTCTTTCCACAGTTTGGCAACCGTGGCCATTGCTGCTATAAACATTGGGGTACAGATGGCCCTTTTTTCACTACATCTGTCCTATTGTTTTAGATGATATACAGAATCATCCTTTACAGACCTGCAATTACCTAACTGAAATCTTTTCTTGATTAGCAATGAAAAAAATGAAGTCTGTGTTCAAAATATTCAGCATACATCTAGCCATGATTCCAGTAGAACACTATTTCTGGAATTTCTTAGTGAGTTAAGTAACCAGACATAGGATTTTAAAACTATTTAACTTCAAAAAGTGTTATTACTTTTATTGCATAGATTGCTCTGTTCAAAATACTTTAAGAGGGGTGACTGGGTGATTCAGTCAGTTACATGTCGGACTCTTGATCTAGGCTGAGGTCATGATCTCAGGGTCATGAGATCTAGCCTGGTGTGGGGCTCCTCACTCAGTGGAGTCTGCTTGAGAGCCTCTCCCTCTGCCCTTCTCCCAACATGTGCATGTACACACACTCTATCTCTCAAATAAATAAAATAAATCTTTAAAATATGTTAAACTCTAATTGAGTACATCATGGTAGTCAGTACTTTGGGAATAAATTACATGATTATATTATGTATAGGCTGTTCAGTCTTCCAAATTAACCTTCTTATGTGCAATTTCCAATATGCCCAGTGTATGTCCTCAGTAGCAACATGGTCATTTTTACTGGACAGTCTAAGGTCATGTTTGCCCTTCTGTAGTGAGAGTGGTAAGAAATAAAAAAACTATTTCTGACCTGCATTTATTATAATTTTGTCTTAATTGGCATAGTCTGAGCCCATATGGCTCCAACTGAAGAACCAATTAAGATGTCAGGGTTCCGTGGGATTTCCCACTATCCGTTCAGTGATCAATTCTTAGATAATATAAAACTATGTTAATACGTTATATTTCCGTTCATTATATTCACACTGACAGAAACAAGAATATTAGACTTTTATGTTATCAAAATACAAGTCATTGTAAATTAAAATTGGCCAATTTCCAATAATTTAGATATTGTATCATGGATCAAAAATAATCACACACAAATTCGTAACAGTTATTTGTTTTCAGATATATCACTGATAAAATGTTGCTTTTGTTTGCAAGATAACTGTGCTTTTGAAAAAGTACTAAAATTAATAGAAAAATCATAATACTTTGAGAAAGTAGCAAGACAATTAAAAATTCATTGATAGGAAACTAAATGGAACTTTCTTTATTTTTCTGTCTTACACTGTACATTACTTTTTGAAGTTTTCTGGTATCCACAGTTGTACATTGCCTCATAAGCCCTTTATAATTCAAAATGACTTTGCTTTAGCTTTCTTCAGAAAAATATTTCTTTTTCCTCCCATGAAAATGTTTTAAATCTTCTTGGGGGACCTGGATAGCTCTTTTGGTTAGTGTCTGACTCTTGTTTTGGATTCAGGTTAGGATCTCATGGTCCTGGGATCAAGCCCTGTGTCGGGCTCCATGTTCAGCTGGGAGTCTGCTTGGGATTCTCTCTGTCCCTCTCCCTCTGTCTGCCCATCCCCCCCCCCCGCCCTTGCGTAATTTGTCTCTCTTTCTGTATTTCTTTCTCTCAAATAAATAAATCCTAAAAAAATAATAAAGTAAAATGTTTTAAATTTTCTTCAGAATGTTTTGAATTTCATAATAGGTCTTATGGTATTGAATTAAGTTTCCTGAGATATTTTTTGCTTTTGTTAGTATATAAGTAGTCCCTTTTTAACTGATATAGTCTAGGTATGTACCGCTAATATTATTACCAACTCAGTATGTCCAATAGTGAGCAATAAAGTTCAAGAAACATTGCATTATGCCTTCAACAATGTATTCTGAGAACTGATATTGGGAGGAAAATGGAACCACATGTTTTTTATTGTAATCCATGCCTTGATCCTCTAAAGTAAGGGTTAGGAAACTGTAGCCTACAGACTGTGGAACAAATGCAGACTGATATCTGTTTTTGTAAATAAAGTTTTATTGGAAAACAGTAACATCTATCTGTTTACATACTGTTTGTGACTGCTTTTGTCCTACAACTATGGTGTTGAGTCATTGCAACAGAAACCATATGGCCCACAAATTTTTCAATATTTGCTATCTGGTTCTCAGTGGAAGAAGATTGTTAACACCTATCCAAAACATTGTTTTCCAGCATTTTCCATGTCCTGGTATACATAGAAAATAATTTTAAAGCACATTGGGGTAAATGAATAAAAATGTTTGAAGCAGAAACAAGGTAGGTTGTCCCAAGGGTAGAGAGGATCAATATCTCCATTAGTTATGAAAAATTCTCAATCATTATTTTTCCAAATATAGACTCACCTATAATTTGTCTCATCTTCATCTGGAACTCTAAAGAACATTGTTTTGTATTCTTCTGGTATCATAAACCCTCTTTCAGATCTTCTGCTTTTTTTCCCCTCTTAGTTACAAAATTATTTTTTAACCTTCAGTTCAGTATTTCTCTATTTTTTCTAACCTGTTATTTAATTATTTGTAAAGTTTTGATTTTAAGTTGTCAATTTTTCATCTCTAGAGTTTCTTTTATATAGTTTTTAAATCTATTAGATCACTTCTTGGAGTTTCCTAATTTTTGCAGGCATTTTCTTTTTTCTTTTTTCTTTTTTTTTAAGATTTTATTTATTTGTCAGAGAGAGAGAGAGAGGGAGAGCGAGCGAGCACAGGCAGACAGAATGGCAGGCAGAGGCAGAGGGAGAAGCAGGCTCCCTGCTGAGCAAGGAGCCCGATGTGGGACTCGATCCCAGGATGCTGGGATCATGACCTGAGCTGAAGGCAGCTGCTTAACCAACTGAGCCACCCAGGCGTCCCTGCAGGCATTTTCAAGCTTATGTTTTATTTATTTCAACTTAGTAAGCACAATTGTTTTATAATTTGTGGCTGATAATTCCTATATTTGAAATTTTTACAAGTCTGTTTTTGCTCCTTTTGTTTCTCTTAATTCTCACTTATAGTACCTTGTATCCTAGTTTACTAAGTTAGACCATGCTTATTTTCCTTAATGTATTATTTGTGAGGATTCTTTGATGCCTGATATGAAGGTATGTTCTTCCAAAGATAATTTGTTATTTGCTCTTCTGACCACTCAGTGATATTACCACCCCCACATCCCTTAAAATAAATTCAGTCTAGAGGTGACCTGGATTGACCATGTATTTCAGCAATTCTACCAGTAATCAAATGCGAGGACTAACCTGAAAAAAAAATAACTTATTGCTAAAAACAGGAAATCTAAATCAGTATCTTCTCACAACTGTAATTCCTGAACAGCTCACAATACCCATAGCATATCTGTTGAGAAGCACTGCCATACCATATTTTATGTCTATAACTTTGATAACCCTTGTGTTTTCAGCCTTATGTTTTAGTAATTTGATATTCCTTTCTAGATTTAAATACCTTGGTAACTGAGAGTGTGTCACATTTATCTTTGTAAATTCTGCTGTGCTTGCCAATAAGATTTGCAAATAGATCTCTGTAAATTCTTTAATTCAATCATTCTCAAGAATTCATTAATTCTTAAGAACCTGTTGTTCTTCTATTCAAGATACCTGGCACATATAGTAGTGAACAGACAAAAATACCTGACTTACGGAGCATACATGGAGGAGGAGTGCAGCGAGAGTCATAAGAACATAAGCATCAAAGATAAATAAATTATATAGGGTGTTGAAAGGTAAAAGTTTCATGGGAAGGCAGTTGATCAAGATAGAAAATAGGGAATGCCATTTAATTCAACTGATTTATTTGTACTCCTTTGATTGACTTATCCCAGGTGCCATCATTCATTTATTCAACATTTACTTATCAGGTACCCAAAATGGTGTCACTTCAGTATCCATTTCTGTTTTTTTTTTTTTTTTTCATGTTTGATCAAGTGCTTTCCTATGCTACCTACATTTGGTAATAGAGTTCTCTTCCCATTCCAGTTAGCTTTCCTTAAGTGTTTGGCAATCCATATTCATCTATATTCTGTCTAATATCTAAAATGCTATCAGACACATGAAAAAATGTTCATCATCACTAGCCCTCAGGGAGATTCAAATTAAAACCACATTGAGATATCACCTTACACCAGTTAGAATGGCCAAAATTAACAAAACAGGAAACAACATGTGTTGGAGAGGATGCGGAGAAAGGGGAACCCTCTTACACTGTTGGTGGGAATGCAACTTGGTGCAGCCTCTTTGGAGAACAGTGTGGAGATTCCTCAAGAAATTAAAAATAGAACTTCCCTATGACCCTGCAATTGCACTCCTGGGTATTTACCCCAAGTATACAGATGTAGTGAAAAGAAGGGCCATCTGTACCTCAATGTTTATAGCAGCAATGGCCACGGTCGCCAAACTATGGAAAGAACCAAGATGCCCTTCAACGGACGAATGGATAAGGAAGATGTGGTCCATATACACTATGGAGTATTATGCCTCCATCAGATAGGATGAATACCCAACTTTTGTAGCAACATGGACAGGACTGGAAGAGATTATGCTGAGTGAAATAAGTCAAGCAGAGAGAGTCAATTATCATATGGTTTCACTTATTTGTGGAGCATAACAAATACCATGGAGGGCAAGGGGAGTTAGAGAGGAGAAGGGAGTTGGGGGAAATTGGAAGGGGAGGTGAATCATGAGAGACTATGGACTCTGAAAAACAATCTGAAGGGTTTGAAGGGGCATGGGGTGGGAGGTTGGGGTACCAGGTGGTGGGTATTGGAGAGGGCACGGATTGCATGGAGCACTGGATGTGGTGAAAAAATAATGAATACTGTTTTTCTGAAAATAAATAAATTAATTAAAAAAAATAAAATAAAATGTCTGTTCCTCTGGCCCCACAGTAGTCATTATCCCACCTATCCAATTAGATTGTATAATGCCTAGAGAAATGTTAGACACGAACTATGAAAGTTAAATATTTTCTGAAACTGAAACAACTAAAAATTCTAACCTAAAGATATTCATACTATATAAAAGGAAAATGTTTTTTAAATAAAAAAACATGTTTATTAAAAAATGAAGAGGCAGTCTGTTCTTTAACATTAATTTTCTACATGCTCTTAGAATTCAGAAATTAAAATTCATTCACCTTATTCATAGATATTTCTAAATCCAAAATTTTACCAATGATATTTAGGTTTATAATTTTCTAGAGATAATTACTTACCAGATAAATAATAATCTGGAAAGTCCACAGATTTTGGAGGAATAATATGGTACAATATTCTTCCTTATATTTCAATGAAAATACTGTAAGAAGTAAGAGCTTTCAATTTGTCATCAGGGTTGTCTGCTTATGTGAGGATATGAAACTGAAAATTAGCTTCAACTTTTTAATCAGTAAGACAGAAAAAATGTGATAATAAAAGTAACTCCAATGTATCTAATCACTCTAAGATCTAGATTTCTTAAAAGTCAAAATGGTCATAATATTACCTATTGCACGTGATGGTCATAAAAGTCAACAGAAGAACAGCTCCAATAAACTTGGCAGTGACTAAAACATGGCAGATGTTTTTAAAAACATCAGTTAGGGGTGCCTGGGTGGCTCTGTCAGTTAAGCAACCGACTCTTGATTTTGGCTCAGGTTATGATCTCAGGGTGATGAGATGGAGCCCCGAATTGGGCTCCATGCTCAGCAGGGAGTCTGCTAGAGATTCTCCCTCTCTCCCTCTCCTCTGCCCTCCCCCCCCAATAAATAAATCTTTAAAAAAATAAAAAACACCAATCAATGCTGTGGAGCACGGGTGGGTTTTCCGGTTGGTTGGTTGATTAGTGGGAGATTCTTTTTTTTTTTTTTTTTAGGATTTATTTGAGCAAGTGTGTGCACGTGCATGCTCATGTGTGAGCTGTGGTAGGGACAAAGGGAGAGCATGAGAGAGAATCCTCAAGCGAACTTCTGGCTGACCAGAGAGCCAAACATGGTGCTGAATCCTAGGCCCCCAAGATCGTGACTTAAGCCAAAATCAAAAGCCAGACTCTTAACCAACTGAGCCACACAAGCACCCCCAGTAGTGGGATATTCTAACAGGAAAAGATGGCTATTCATATTCCCTTACCTGAATAATGGCCTCATGTATCTGGAAAAATAATTTCTTTTGTATCAAAAGGAGATTTTTTTTTTTAAGATTTTATTTGTTTATTTGACAGACAGAGACCACAAGTAGACAGAGAGGCAGGCAGAGAGAGAGAGAGGGAAGCAGGCTCCCTGCTGAGCAGAGAGCCCGATGCGGGACTCGATCCCAGGACCCTGGGATCATGACCCGAGCCGAAGGCAGCGGCTTAACCCACTGAGCCACCCAGGTGCCCCCAAAAGGAGATTTTTAATACATATAAATAATAATTCTTCGTGGCAGTAAAGCATCATCATAGATTAGTTAGCAACGATTTTTTCCATTTAAACTCATTAAACAGTGGTTCTTCGTATAGTCAGTGGTATCTTAAGATTTATTGATGTTCCAGTAGTATTATCCTGAATATCTGACAGTCTTTTAACTTATTCTTATTGAAAATTTGGTGGAAAAGTAATTTTTTAAAGTGTCAAGTACCTTGAGTATGAAAAGGAAAAAAAAGGCCAAAAGCTGCTGACCAAGTGTCTCCTAAGTGCCATAGGAAGCCCTCATTGGGATTTACGCATGATAGAAACCTTGCCCCATGTCGCCCCCTTTTTCCTCCTCATCCTCATAAAGGCATTGAGGTTAGCTTTCACAGTATTTACTTAGACTAAATGGTTTTAAAATAAATAAAAGCAAAACTGGGAATTCATCCAACATGATTTATACTGTTCTTAGGGGCCTTGGGATGATTCCAAGAGATCTTTTTGATGAGATTTTTAAAATTATGTTGTTAAAATATTAATGGGTATAAGTATTAATAGGAGCAACCTGGAAGGGGCTGGTGAGGATAGGCCCTTGCTGAACCTTTCTTAATTTGCTAATGTCTGTGGTTCTATTTCAGCAAAGATCCAGGTTTGAATTACTGAGGATATGTATTAGATAATTTTAGAACTATAATTTTTCAATTCTTTCAGTGACTCAGGTTAAAAACTCCCCCTACTTATGTATACCATAAACAACAATCTGGAAGTTTTCCTTAATATTTATTTATCTATTTCCTCCTCTTTTTTTAATGCCTCAAAAATGCTCACTTGTACCATAGTTAATAACTACACATAGCTTTGGTGTTAGAGATATTCAACCATTAAGGAAAAGTAGTTAATGTTGTCTTTCCTTAAGCACGGTTAACCAAGCAATTCACTAGGCATTTGTAAATATCTATTAAACCCTACTAATATTCCCTTGCAAATTATTTAAAATATAGATTTGAATGAGCATTAGTAAGCTTGAGGTCAATGGGAAGAAAATTACTTCAAGTTTAGTAATAAAGATGTAAGTTATAGATTTAACTATAGGGTCCACTGAGGAAAAGCAATGGAATAAAAATGGTTGTAGTATTAGAAATGATTCTGACTTAAAAAATTAAGCCTACTCTTTAATAGTTTTATTTGCTTGATATAACGGACATAAGTAAGTATACTTGGGAGGTATAAATCAACTAATAACTATAACCACTATATCTTACAAATTATATTTAGAGTCAAATTGAGTTCTCATTGCAGATGACATTATTTTGTGAAGATTGAAAACAATAGAAGTCATTTTAAAATATGTATAAATATTGTCTATAAAAAAGAAGTGAAGTTGGAAATCTGCATTAAAATAGATTAATATCCTCAATATAAAACTAAAACACTATATTTGCCAATACCTAAGTTACAAAAGATTGTCTAGCTGTTCTTTCTACTTCCTACCAGCAGCTCTTTTAGTGTGTACTGGTATTATGTGACTTCTTTTTAATGCTATTTGTAGAACTGGGTTTTGGCAAGAATTAGGCAAGTTTCATTGCCCTGAATTTTCACCAGCATTAGTAGCTGATGGAAAGGAGGAGGAAGGAAGTGAGAGTAGCACTGAAGAAAATCTTCCAATAGGATGTATTTGAAATTCTCCTGAGCATCCCAGTGGCAGCTGTCAGGAATGGCTGTGTGGATGCCTGTGTTCTTGAAATGTACATCCAACTAAGTAGATTCTGAAATTTTATTCACCCAGCAAGACCCCTCCCCTGGTTCACTGTTCTGGTCTGCAAGGAATACTTTGCACACAGTCTGAGCTATTTTGTTAGAAACATAGTTGTATAATGTGCTGGGTCACTTCAGAATTCAGTCCAACAAAAGTACTACGTACCCAAGTTTACAACTACTCAGCGTCTTTGGGAATTGGGCACATATATGGATCCTTTACATCTTATGGCTTGAGCCTAGACTAAAATTAAAGCCAGAGAAGTCAGGGGTGCCTGGGTGGCTGAGTGGGTTAAGCCTCTGCCTTTAGCTCAGGTCATGATTTTAGGGTTCTGGAATCGAGCCCCACATCGGGCTCTCTATTCAAGAGGGAGCCTGCTTCCCCCTTTTTCCGCCTGCCTTTCTGCCTGCATATGATCTCTCTCTCCCTCTTTTTGTCAAGTAAATAAATAAAATATTAAAAAAAAAAAAAAAGCCAGAGAAGAAGCCTAAACCACATCCATATCTTCTACCTAAAAGGGGAATCTCATTTATTTTCTTTAATTTTGGTCAACTTCAAGACTCAGGACAAGATAGCTGAGATTTAGAGGGTAGAAAGTTTACCATCCCTGTCCTAAATTCATTGTCATCTACCTCTCCTATGTTAGAAGCGTGTGGAAGCATGATTATCCAAACAGCATTGCATACTAAACCAATGCTGGAAATCAAAAGAAATTATGCAAAAGATATAGATAGAGAAAACTGGAAAATAACTTGAGACATAACTAGCCCATGCTGCAGGTAAAAGAAATATAAACCCCTTTGTTTGGAATGACCTCAGACCATCCAGGAGTCTATGTCACAGATAAACAGCTATCCTTTGAATAATAAAAGACATTTATACCTCAGCTCAGTGTAGGCCCTGTGTTGATAGGTTTTTTCAGCCTGATCTGAGTATAGATCCCAAGAAGCCAACATGTAAGACCCCCTTCAAAAAGTAAGTATAAGGAGATATATATTCTCCAGTTTCAGGCAAAACAATAGATTGTACTGGATGCCGTTGGTTTCTTCAGGGAGGCTCTCCTCCTCCCTGTATCTCTGTGAATTCCCTTGTTGTCTGACTCCCTATCTATTTTTTCCAGCACCTAACACAGTTCCTGGAGCAGTGTAGGTATTTAGTAAGTATTTACTGAATTAAAATTGAAAGAAGTGTTCCATTTTATAGTTAATTTATATGGGTTATTTCCTTGTCTATATAGATATGTTGCACAAAATTGTAAGTTTTATATATGTATATATATACACATTGTATACACACATATGTATATACATATATACACATAAATAATTAATTAATAATAAATAATAAATAATAAATTGCTATTTTAGTGTTGATAGGTTATTTAGTGCAATGCATACCATACAGCAAACTTATATGTTCCTGGAAGTTAAAATGTTCTTGTTCCTTTTTTTTTTCCCTTGAAGAGAGAAGTAAGTTCTTTTTGCCACAGAAAATATAAAATGATTCAGCGTTCATGGGAGGAATTCATAATTCAAGCTCTTATTTTCACACTGCCTTTCAAAACACCTACGCCACCCAGAATAATAATGTGCTAAGCTGCAGGGACTGCAAAGTATTTTAATAAAAGAAGGAAATTATTTTCATAATTACTGATAAGTTCTTAATTTGTTCTACCAAAGGGTAAATCAACCACAGTTGGTGAAAGAAGTGATTTTTATATGTTGATATTAGAGGTTCAGAAAAGGAGGCTTATAATTGTCTTGAAATGGTAGGGAGTGATAATTTCATTTTAAGGAGATAAAGGGTTAATTAGTAGAAATTCTTTGAAGCACTAAAGAGCAAGTATTATATTGTTTTCAGATACTGAAAATGCTCATTAAATTCGTTTACAGAGTTCTATTATTGAAAGTAGACAATAGTATTTTTTTATTTAATAGTGTTGTAGGATGTCAGCAGGACAGGAATCATTTCAAACTGTAATTAAACTTGTCAAAAACTGTTAACACAAGATATTTATTGAGACTTATTCTGAACATAGGCATAATCATTAACCTCATAAAGGTATACTATTTCAGTTTTTTCCCTGATATATGTCAATTAGTCAATGATTACATATTAAAAGGAATATTTGTTAAATGAGTGAACATTTACATTGTTTCTTTTCCTGAGCTAGTCTCCCCCCTTGCAGTACACCCAGGAACATCAGGAACTCTTCCGAGCCGCTATTGTTAGGGCTAACTAAATCAGCGATTCCCTAACACCTCATTTATCCAGCGTTCTTGCAGAGTGAGTGCTCCTGGTAAAGGAATTTGCCGTTAAGG
Organism: Mustela lutreola; assembly: GCF_030435805.1. Classification (NCBI taxonomy): domain Eukaryota; kingdom Metazoa; phylum Chordata; class Mammalia; order Carnivora; family Mustelidae; genus Mustela; species Mustela lutreola. Next base: position 111,791,528 of record NC_081295.1, read on the forward strand.
GAAGAACCATTTTCCAGTCCTGCTCACTTAATCTAAATCTTTCCTGGCTGTACTTCACCTCCTCACATCTGTCTCATGGGTGTGGTCCAGGCTGAGATCATCTGGCTGCCCTAGAGCATTCTCTCCCCACCAACGGACTGCGTCTTTCAACCTGGGCACCACAGAATATTTAGCAGCATCACTAGCCTCTGCCCACTGGATATCGGTGGCACTACATTCCTTCTTTGCTGGAGCAAGCAGAAGTATCTCCAGATATCAGCGAGTGTCCCCAAGGATGGGCAAGGGCAAAATTCTTCCTGGGTTAGAACTACTAATATAGGGCAGCTTACCAAAAATGCAGATTTTTTTTCTCCAACTCCAATCTACTCGATCTGGGGGCTGTGTAAGAACTGCATCTTTTAGCAGATTAAACTTCTTTGGTGTGTTTCACACACAGTAAGTTTGAGAACCACTATTCAGGTACCCTTAAAACTTTTCATTTTCTAGGGGCAGCTGGGTGGCTCAGTGGGTTAAAGCCTCTGCCTTCAGCTCAGGTCATGATCCCAGGGTCCTGTGATCCTGGGATTGAGCCCTGCATCGGGGTCTCTGCTCAGTGGGAAGCCTGCTTCCCTTCCTCTCTCTCTGCCTGCCTCTCTGCCTACTTGTGATCTCTGTCTGTCAAATAAATAAATAAAAATCTTTGAAGAAAAAAAAAAACAACTTTCCATTTTCTAGATTTCTGTTATCTAGGTGCAAAATCAAATAGCCAAACTGAGTCTATCAAGTTAGTTTTACATATACTTTTAAACACTTGTTAGATCACTCCTCCAGTTAAGTCCATGGACTACGAAATCATGAACATCTTCAGTACCTCTGGGTCCAAAGCTTTTTGGGGCCTATTAGGAACCCTGATCAGAGTGACAGTGGACTGTCATGTGAGGTTTTATACATACCAAAGTGATGAGTGATGTCTCTGGACAGACCTTTCTTTGGATAGAAGTACACTATGGCCATGACTTCCATTACTTGTGAATTTCCTTAGAGTAATCAGGTAAATAGCAACCTTGGTGGATGGGGCATAACACCCATTCATTCATTCACTGATTTGCTAAATTATTCAGTTATTTCTCTAATACATTCATGCATCCATTTATTCAAGAACTATTCATTGGGCACCTACCATGTGTCGAGCACTTGTCAAATACTGGAGGACACAACTAGTGAGCAAGATAGGGAACTTGCCTGCCGTCTCTAGGGGAAATGTGAGAGATGTAACCACAAAGTCAAATAAAGCCTGCTCAACCACTTGAAGATTAAGCCTGTGCTCTTTGTCAGCAAAGGGCTCTAACTGAGCTAGCTGGAGAGGGCAGGTTAATTAGCAACTTATCTATGCAGCGAAAGACATAGTACCCTAATTGTCTGGAAAAGGTAATTTAGTACTCAATGTTTGCTCCGCTCACAACAAATATCATAGAGGAAATTAGCTCAACAGTATTATAAAATGTATTTCCTGTTTTCTTACTACCAGAGAGAGGAAAATTTCCTGAAATTTAATTAAGTTAACGTAATAGTTTAATTCTAGACATAAAAGGATGTGAAAAAATAAGCCTTCCATATCTCCCATTAATTTTAAATAAAAGAATCATCAAGTTAGGTTTAGAGTATTTTTGGACAAGATTAGAAAACTGTGAAAAAGGTACCTTTTACATATGATTAAGTTTCTGTCTGGAGCCAATTTCTCTTTAAGCAGCCTGTGGGCATGGCCTCCTCTCCTGAGCCCTGGATTCCTTTTGTCTAGCGTCTCCCAAGACTTCAGAGGTCTAGCAGTTATACCCTCTCTTCCCATATCTTCATTTTTGCCCTCCCCACAGGCTTTTCTCCTTTGCTAACAAAGATCCTCAAGTCCCATTCGCCTTAAAAAAGAACTCCTATTTAAATTCTGAAGCCATCTTTATAGGCTGGAGTTTCAAGTCCTAGTCTATCTTTTTTCAAGATCATTGACTTACCTTAATGAACTTCAGGAATATCCAGCCCTTTATATTGGCTCCAGTATTCATTCTGGAAAGAGATAGAATCATTAAAGCTGATCCCATATCTTACATGCTTATTGAATTGTTTATTTGAAGTACTCTTTCTAAGGAACTTTTCATGAATTTACTTTTTTAGCCAAATAGATGATGAACTCCTTAGGGATAGAGTCTCAATTTTATTTACTTCTCCACCCATCTCTAACTCCATCCCAAACTCATATCTCTCTTTGCATAGTAAATGATCAAGAAAAGTCTTTGGAGTTTGATCTGTTGCTGATGCTTGCAGCCAACATATATGAAATATGTTTGGTGTGCGAGTCACTATTCCAGGCACCAGAGAACCTATGAATTAATAAACACAGACCCTACTGACAAGAAGTTACAATTAGGGATACCTGGGTGGCTTAGTGGGTTGAGCATCTGCCTTTGGTTTAGGTCATAATCTCAGGACTGAGTCCTGCACTGGGCTCCCTGCTCAGCAGGGAGCATCGTTCTCCCTCTGCCTGCAGCAGCCTTTCCTTGTGCTCTCTCTCTCCCTCCCTCTTTCTCTGAAAAATAAATAAGTGAAATCTTAAAAAAAAAAAAAAGAAGTTACAATTAGTGGTGAAAACAGAGAAGTGACTATGTGAGTGTAGCTGCTAAGTGAAAGAATGCGTATAAAGCAGAACCTGTCAGAGTAGGGGCTCCAGAGAAGGTCCCTCAGAAGAGATGGTGTCTGCATTGATTCCTGAAGGTTTTTGGCTGTTAGACAAACAGGGGAGTGTTGGTGGGTGGTTGGGGAACAGAGGGAGGAAGTTCCCTAAACAGAATTAGCAGCAAGTATGACAGTATGGAAGGGGTTAAAGTAACTACCTTGCTGAGAATGCTTGCAGCCTAAGCTTGGAGGAGGGACCTCCAAGAATGAAAGGGAGTCAGGGCCAGAGAGAGAAGAGCTGGTTTGCCTTGCTATAGTGCTGAGGCTTCTTCTTAAAAGTTATGGAGAGCACAGAAATTGTGTAAACCAGAGACGTGTACAAAGAAACGCATTTTTTTTTTTTTTAAATGTCGATAGTAATGGAGACAGAAACAGAACCAGTGGGGTCATGACTGTGGGCCAGAGGCCTCTTCAGAGACTCCTACAGGAATCCAGACCAGACAGTAAGGAATGTAGACAGTGGAAGTGGGATGAAGAGTTATAGACAGACCAGAGAGCTGTCTGTGAGCAAAAACCAACAGAATTTGGTGACCCACTGGCTGTAGAGCAGAGAGAGAGGGAGAAGAGTCGAGAATGACTCAGGTGGGCCAGGTGTGGGTCTATGCAACACCCTGTCTATGTGGCCTTTTCCTCTATTTTGGAAGGTAATTTTGATGACTCTCTCATGCTCCGACTTACTAATTGTTGAAATGATTAAAGATGGTATTCTTTTCAAAACTATTCACTTATTAGTGGTTACTGTTTATTAACAAAGTTGCTGGTAGTGATATTTATTCAGTCAAACTACTTTTTGATTGAGCACTAACAGTAGACTAATTAATATTTAGCCTTTGGATACATACATGCAAATTAAATGGGCACCCAGAAGAGGAAGATTGATTTATTCAGCCGATACCAAAATCTGTATTTCATTCTGTGTAACTGTGGTTATCAGGTGTTTGCTTTCATTACTCCATCAAAATATACTTCCTTTCTTATGTTTCATTCAAATACTCGTGGTTGACTATCTGCATAGAATATAACATTAAAAATTTTTAAATGGATTAGTTTATATAAGATAAAAAGTCTAAATCTCAGATTTTGTGAGATTGTGGCTATATTGGGATGCCTTCCCATTTGCTGAGAAACCACCAATACCTAGATCAATCCTATCTAAGGTGGAAAACTTATTTAGAACATTTTAAGATTCAAATGCTGTTCTCAAGCTATCTCTGACTTACGCAACGTGAAGAAAACCAATGCTATGGACTTTTTAGAGGATATCAGGGTGACCTTTATGCTTTAGGACTTTTTAAGGCTCTGGAAGGCTTCATTAATTCCCTCCCTCCTGCGCGTGGTTCCTTTGTTCTAAATAGTTCAAGTCAGAATTAATAAACCCAGTGTTTTTGAATGGCCTTATGATTTTCTGTAGGTTCCTTTTCACATGTGACACCTACTATGTCAGCAGGCTCTTCTAACATTCAAGAAGAATCTGGATTAAAAGACAAGAATAAATAGAAGGGCCGTAGAGTTACTGAATCAGTTTTGCAAGTCCTGATTGTAATAATTGATCATGGAAGGCTTTCAGCAGAGAAGAGTTAAGGATTTTGTGAAAGATCATCTACAAGTAGACAGGACCTCAGAGGCATGGTTGACAGCAGCTTTTCCACGGAGGAGAGAGAGTCAGTTACCTCAAAGGCATAACCAACATAGTGAAAATAATGATAAGTAGGCTAGTCAGGCAAGGAACACTGGTTTGTGAAAAATCTTAAAGTCCAGGCTAAGAAAATTGAGTTTAGCAGTAAGATTTTTCAGTTTGCCTAGATGTTTTAATAATTTGTCTGTCTAGAACAAAGTGCAGTATTGGGGGATTTTTCTTCCTTCTTCTCCTTCCTTCCCTCCCTCCTTTCTTCCTTCCATTCTCTCTCTCTCTCTCTCTCTCTCTCTCTTTCTTTCTTTCTTTCTTTCTTTCTTCCTTTCTTTTTACTTTTTAGTCCATGAGTTCTGGTCATATGAAAGATTTAGTTTACACAGCAATCACAAAGTGGTTTCCGGAACTGGGCAAATAGAGATGCTTATTGCAATTTATTGCTTCAATATCATAGGATGGTATCACACACACACACACACACACACACACACACACACACACACATGCACGCACAGGTGCTTGTTTGTACCATTATACTGCATATTGTTTTTTTCTTTATACATGTTCTATATCACATTAGTTTTTATTATTTCTTTGTTAAGACGGCATACACACAGGGCAGATATAAATAATGAACAGTGATCTCATATAAAGATCAGGGCATCTAGAACACCTTTAAAGACAATTAAAATCAGCACCGTATTCATTCTTCTGTCACAGATTTCTCTGTGACTCACACTGCATTTTTTAGTAGAGCTTTCCATTTCTTTCTGGAAAATTTTAAAGACTCCAGTTGAAGTGTTTCCAATATGAGAAAGTCCAGAAACCCCTTTAGGTTATAATTGAATATTTTAGGTTTCCTAATTTTTCACTACAAACTGTTAATATTCAAAAGTTTAAAATTTAATTTACCATTTTTATGTGATTGTGCCTTGAATCAGGATGTAAAACCAACCCAAGTCTCAAAGTTATGAGAGCTTGCTTTAATTAGAAACAACTGTATTCTGTTCAAGAAAGAGGATTTCTTAACTTTCCTTGTTTATTACCTATTAAATTCACCAGTTATTATATGTGTCTATTATGCACATTCAGATTTTCCTTGAAAGTAAGAGAAGCATTAGCAATTATGTTAACTATTTGATGCCACTAGACTACTTACAATTTTTTAAAACTCTGACTATTAGCTCTCCTGTTGCCTTATTTTTAAAAAGTCCTTGGGTTCTTAGCTTTTTAAACTTAAAATGTGATATTTTCCTAAGCCCAAGCCATGTAATTTTGCTTATACTTTGTGTTTACCTTTCTTATTTATAAAAATCTTAGCTCAGATCATTTCTACTCATGACCCTGCTCTCAACCTGTTATCCAGTTTTAAAAATCATTGGTGCATCCTGCTCGAATACATTAAATCTCAACTTCAACTTTCTGACCTCCATAAGTGCCTCATTTAATCTCAGGGACCAGTTCAGGCACCCAAATGTTTTGCTCTCCTGTGTTTTAACCACACTACATAGTACATTTCAAATGAAATGTTTAGTGAACCTCAAGGTCTCTCAGGAGTCCAAGTGGAATTTGCATGGAGTCTGAAAGAAAGTGAAATCACATTCTCTCTGTGAGTTAGCTATTTGAACTCTTGCTGTATATAAATACTAAAAGCTGACCCAGGTGTCCTATGGTGTTAGAATAAAAGAGGACACTAAGAAAGTGATTTCACCTTAAAAGCTATAACTGGCAATGAGAGTTAAATATCACATTCTGTTTCATTTTATCTTTGGGGATGTTTAATAATTTTTAAAGATAGGTCATGTTGTTGCCACTTACTACATTATGAGATTAGAATATCTGGAATTTAGCTTAAACTATACACGATGATCAGCTTAATAAGAATAATACAAATCAATCTATGGATTAAACATTCCAAATGAATGTTTTAAACCAAATGACTCACTTAAAGAAAGTACTTTTCAAAAATAATTACTAGATCATAGGATGAATTAATCTTTTGCTGAAAGCACATTGTATTTTTTGAGATCTCTGAAATTATTAAATGAGAAACATTTCCTGCGTAGTTAAATGTATACCTAACCAATCATGTCTGTAGGCTTAAGACAACTTGCCTCAATAGATACAACTTTTCTCTACACTAGCAAAAGTAATTCCAAGTTCCAAAGCCATCTCTAATATCACCACATGCTTTAGTTAAGGCTGCATGTTGGAACCATTTCATTACAAAATAATGATTTTGTGTGTGTATGTATGTATGTATGTGTGTGTGTGTGTGTGTGTATACACACACATACTGTAGGCTGCTGCAGATGTTAGAAAGATCTGTATATACCAAGCACTTTGGAAGTGTTTCCTAAAATTATTTTAATATACAAGTATATTCACCATAGTTAAAAAATTATAGTCTTTCCTCAAAAGACCCTAGAAAACAGATGAAAAACTTTAATTTAAGCATTTATGGGATTTTTAAAAAGATTTTATTAATTTTTTTAAGAGAGAGAGAGTGCGTGAGAGAAAACACAAGCAGGGGAGGGGCAGAGGGAAGATGGAATTGGAGAAGCAGACTCCCCGCTAGCAGGAAGCCCAACTCAGGGCTCCATCCTAGAACCCTGGGATCATGACCTGAGCCTAAGGCAGATGCTTAATGGACTGAGCCACCCAGGTGCCCCAAGAGAGAGAATCTTCAGCAGGCTCCACACTCAGTGTGGAGCTCCATCTCATAACCCTGAGATCATGACCTGAGCCAAATTCAAAAGTCAGTTGCTTGGACTGAGCCACCCAGTTATGAGTTATTTTAAATACGACAGTTGTAGGAATCCATATAAAAAGAAAAAGTAAAAATATAATTATGTTAGCATTAAAACCAGATATTCAATGGCTTCATTTACATATTTGAATTTAGATCATTTGTGTAAAATAGGTTATTTTCTTAAACTACCCATTGAATGACTTCTGACTTGAATAAACTACCCCAACTTTATCAGTTGTTTTCCAGTCCTTTATCTTACTTCACACACACACACACACACACACACACACTCACGTAAAACTTTCAAGTAAGAGTGCAGCCTCCTGAGTTTTACTACTTTGAGTACAAGCATAACAGCTGAAACCAACCACCTAGTGCAAGTATTATTAACTTGGGACTCTATGAGGCCAGCAAAAGAATTTTTTGAGATTGAATGAATCTACAGTAGAAAATATACACTCACAATTACTCTGTATTAACTTGGGATGTTATGGGCTACCAACAAATGGCGTTCAACTTCTTACTTTACTAGAAAAAAAAAGTCCAAATAAGATGGCACATTATTACCGTAAGGACATAATAGAAAGGACACTTTTCACATAAAATGGTGACTTTTAAAAATGTAATTAAAAATTATAAAGAACATTTTCAAATGATGAAAGTCACTATGTTGTCTTTATTTTTTCTTATTTTATCTCATTTCAGTGAAAACATCATCAGTGCCAATGGTCTCTCTGAGAACTGTGGTTTGGGAATCTTTTAAGTAATTGAAATGTCTACATAAAAATAGGGTGTGTGAAATTTTGATAACATCAGGTTCCTTCCAGTGGTTCACAAGTGGGGGTAACTTTGCATCTCAGAGGACATGGGCAATTTCTGGAGACATTTTTGGTTGTCGTGACAGGGCTGTGTGTACCTCTGGCATCTGGTAGGTAGAAGACAGGAATACTACTACAATCTACGATTCACAGAGAGTCTCCCACAGCAAGAACTATCCAGTCTAAAGTGTCAATAGTGACGAGGTTGTGAACCTCTTTTAAAATATAACTTCAGGAACGAGTGAAACCATACAGTTAAATTGCCTAAGAGGGTAACAGCTTGTATTCCGATTGAGCCTAACTATCTCTGCTTTCAGAGTCTACTAAGACTTACTTCTAGTGTTGATTTCCTTCTGTATGGCAGATGTGTTATAAGGACTCCTACCATGTTATTTATTATTAGCAGAATTAGTGCAGAGTTCCTTTTAAGTAAACCTTTCATTTCTAGTATCCTAGGGAGGCTTTGCTTCTTTTCAATATGTTTCAAAAAAGGATGACCTTTCTATGCTGTACTTGCTACTTCTAAGTCTTTATTCATTAACACTCCCCAAAACAATTAACTTCCACATGCATTTGTGTTTACCATAGGGGTGTTTGAGGTAAAAATGCATTGCCTTCATTCCCAAGAAGTGGAAATGTGGTCTATGTCACCAGTACAATGTCATTCCAGACATGGGTGAGATGGTCCCAAGGCTGATTCTGCTTAGCCTTTCCTGGCCCAGTAGCACATAAGCTGAACTAAGCAAATCAGGCTTAATCACATCATTCATAAGGATTTACATGTGAAAAATGTAATATTTTTTAGTCTTTTGTTTCCTTATATAAATGTTTGTGGCTTTTGAATAAATATCCATAAGGTAGGAAACAGTGGAGTAATTCCAAATGTAGAAAATACTCTTAAAGCCAAATCTGTAAACCTTATTGTTAGATTTAGACATAGAGGTCATTTACATATGAACAAGTTAAATAATCATGTTTCCCATGAGAAACAACTCCTACTGGTATCCCTCCAGATATTATTTTAACTTTTTTTAGAGATACCCACTTGCATAGGAGTATGTGTAAATGTGTTTGCCTCTGTTGGGATGCAGTGTCCCCTCTAAATCATTCTGCGTACATCAATAATTTTTAAATGTATCTCATATATTAACTTTTTCTTTTAATCTTCCTTACTTTTTGGTTTTGATAGTTTTCATCCTTCCCATTCTCTGAAACACACATATTATTCATTATTCACCTGGAGGGTTGTAGTTGGGTGCAAAATAACCAAAAAAATAAAAACCAAAACAAACAAACAAGAACAAAAAACAAACATTTGTTCCAATCTATAAATGTTCACTGAGACTATAGTGCCTTCAAAATAACACTCCAAAAGTTATTGATGCACAGAAGCACGGGTAACCTTCAACAAACACTGGGTATTTTATGCTTCTGTTTATTCTGTTGTACAACTGAGAGGTACATCCAATTTAGTGCAGCGTATATCAGGTTTTTTACACTCAGAGCAATAACCAGGGAGACAGCAGTATTCACAGCTATGAATATCCACATCTAGCATAAAAGATGAAAAATGCATGCTTCTCTAGACTAATTTTTTTTCTGTGACTCTGATGCCTAAGAAAAGTTGCTTTTGTTTTAAGAGGGATAGAAAGAAAGAAAGACAAAATCTAAATTCTCCCATTTTTAAATTAGTAACCAGAAAGTGTTACTCGAAACAGTTGACTTTCTCCTGTATTAAATGCGTTGAACCTGTATGGGCAAAAGAACCTGTATGAGCCAATGGGACTATAAGCAGACCTATCATGGATCACACACTGGCTTCTAATTTCAAATAAGATCAGGCACTGATACTATTCTAGTTGCTAAAACTTCTTTAAAAGATACCTTAAGGGGTGCCTGGATGGCTCAGTGGGTTAAAGCTTCTGCCTTCGGCCCTGGTCATGATCCCAGGGTCCTGGGATTGAGCCCCGTATCGGGCTCTTTGCTCAGTAAGAAGCCTGTTTCCCCCTCTCTCTCTGCCTGGCTCTCTGCCTACTTGTGCTCTCTGTCTGTCAAATAAATAAACAAAATCTTAAAAAAAAAAAATCTGCATTTTTAAAATACTGAGTACAAAATTTGCATAGTCAGTCAGTTTGAAGCCTTCACATTGGAATAATTTGGATTTGCCGTAGTGAACTACCTAAAGTGGTACCAAATAACAAAGTAACACTTTTCCTGAAATTTTTATTGGGGGTTAAATAAGTCAGTATGGTGAGTGTCTTAGGATAAGGCTGCAACGATATTTCAAATATGTGTATTTTTGTACACTTTAAATGTACATATGAAACTCCTTTCAAGAAACACCAACTTGTTTCTACAATGTGTTTTAGCTTTCAAGAAGCAGCCATCCTAATGCCTGGTGTTAGAGAGGTGTTTGGCCTTGTGATTGAGGCCATGGTCCCTGGGCTAACAGGAAGCCGAAGCATTCATGTCACCATGCTTATTAGGTGATGTTAAAGTGTGGATGAGTGAACAGCGGGGCCACAAAGGCACACTAGGGAAACCCAAATGGAAAATCGAGCTTCAGTGATTTTGTACAATTACTTGATAGGAGAGAGTCTACCTGGTGCCACATCTGATTTATGGAACAAATTGGACCCGTAATGAGAATTCAGATAGAAGTGACCTCTTTCAAAGGAAGTCATAACCTTTTTTTTGATACACTTCCTGGGTGGGCTCATGAATAAATTATCACCGAAGTTTTTCCTTTTATGCTGGAGCTCATTCTTATGTTGAGATTGATTCGATTATGTCCATGAGAATAGACAACCAGACTCCAAAGTAGAATTCATTTCATTCTTTTGCTGTTCTTTTCCGACTGAATTTTGTTGTTAAAGAGGAAAAAAAAAGCATTGTGTTATACTGTGTATTTTGTTCTCATGACAACAGTACCAACAGGAAAAATATGCTTTGAATGAACTCATTTCCATGGTAATTCTCAAAATGAAAATTTCGCGGTGCTCAGATGTTGTCCTCAAAAAGCTAACAAAGAAGCTGCTGACCTCTGTGGGGAAGATGGCATAACCCATGTTGGGCCACGTACAGATGAAATTCAGCTATAGTGAACTTTAGAGAGTCCGAATGTTTCTGGTATACTGACATTCTGTTTCATTCAGCTGAAAGAAATGGGTTGTAACTATGAAATTGTTCTAGTATTTGCTGAAATGAAATGTAGACCATGCCAGTGTATCAAGAGAAGCTAGTTTTTGTTAAGCAGAGTAGCTGAAAAACTATTTTATGTAGCTCCACTTAGATGACTACATTAAACAAGTTATTTTTTCTAGATTTAATTATACACATTATAAGTAGTGTGCCAATTGTCCTAACCTTCTGTCCCCCTAACTATATTTTCTTAATCTGTTGGTTAAGGGGGGTGGAAGGGAAAATCTCATTTGTTGATGAGCTTTTGGATATTTATTAATTATGACAAATTAATGGCTTTTATCCAATTTTTAAAAATCTTTGATCATGGGGTGCTTGGGTGGCTCAGTGGGTTAAGCCTCTGCCTTCAGCTCAGGTCATGATCTCAAGGTCCTGGGATCAAGCCCTGCATTGGGCTCTCTGCTCAGCAGGGAGCTTGCTTCCTCTCTTCTCTCTGCCTGCCTCTCTGCCTCCTTGTGATCTCTCCCTCTTTCTAATAAATAAATAAAATCTTTTAAAAAAAATCTTTAATCCTCTCTTAAAATGGCCTGAAGGTTTTAAACCATCTTTCCTATACGTGCCATCCTTAGTTTCATCCTGTAGCAAAACCGCTAAGTTCTGAGGAAGGGTGATTGCATGGCTCCTTTTTCATCTGCACTCAAAAAAGCTCTCTTTGTCATCTAGATATCAAGCGAGTTTGTGCAGAATATTTTTATAATTATAAAGTGGCATACATTAAGGCAGAAGCATTTGTGTTAAGAATTATCAGGTGGTGACAGTGGGGGAATTTATAAGCCAACTAATTAACAATCTCAAGGCTTTCATGGACACTGGCATTAATATTTAAATTATACATGAATATGCCAGGCACTGAATAATAATATGTTATGAAGTTGGAATTTTTTGTTTGTATCCTAGATTCCCTGAAACATCATATTTTAGTTTGTTAAAGATCTAGGACAGAGCATAAATTCTGCTAGTAGTTAAATTTTAGTTTGGGATTTTTTTGTTTGTTTTATTAGATTTCTTGAAGCCTTTTGATAAAAAAATGTATAAACATAATAAAATTATTATGTGAAGAATGTTCTGCCCTTTTCTTTAATATGATAAAGAAAGCATAGGGAAAACTCTAACCAGCCACATTTGTGGTAAAAAACCAAAGAATAACACTGAAAACATAGTATTTGTTTCAGTAAAAGACCTAGTTGCTTGATAATCTAATATTTCATTGTTTTATTTTCCACTTTTCTGGTAATTCACTTTTGTGGAAATTTCCAGGAATAATTCATATTTAAACAAGTCATTTGTGGCCTGCCTCAAAGAAATTTGAACAAATATGTACATTCTCTTTTACTACTTCATTACCTATTAATTTCTTCTAAAAGATATTTTTTCTTTTGGAATACCTTCTTATTGGGAAACTCCAAATCATAATCAGTATATAATTCTTTTATGGTTCTCATAACACTTGGAAAATGAATTTGTTCTAGCGTTGTGGTTCATGTCAGATGACTTTTGAGAATGGAGCCATAGATAAGTGAAGTAGGAAGTTAATCAATATGAATAGGTATAATAAGTGATATAGGAATTGTTACATGGTGGATGTAGTCTGTGTACCACCAACTCTGGATTGCAAGAAATGTCTCGTCATTTATTTTTTTCAAAATTAAGTGTAACCTGACTCCAGCCCCCTAGCCTACTGAGTCCCCTGGAAATTCAGTCAACTGTTATTATACTACTCTTTTCTTTTTCCCAGACTGTCCTTCTGTTTATCCCAGTCCCTAAGGGTCTTAGGGATCTACTGAGGACATCTGGTGACTTCTGCTGATCCTGACTTCACTCTGGCTACCATAAATGAGTAGCAGTTTCTCTACTACTACTTTTGCCCTCTGGGCATGGACATCCTTCCCAGTGGTTGATCTGGGCACTGAAGTACCAAGCAGCTCTTCCCTTAACTTCCTGCTCCCTTCTAGCAGTGCTGTGAGTGAGCTCTCCTCATAACTATGAAGCCCTCTACCTCCTTATTCTTGAGTAATCTTTCTTACTCTTTGGTCTAGGCTCAGAGTTCATCACTTTTTCTTAACCCTACTCTCATTCCTGGCCGCATTCTATTAGGCCTCCTATTCCTTCTCTATGAGTTTAGACTTTTATAAAAGAAAAATGATTTAATATTCAAAATAACCCTTATAGTGGAGATCTCTTATGGATGAGAAGACTGAGAACAGGAGGACAAGACAAGTTGAGTAAGGTGCCCAAGGTCACCCAGCTAGTTAGTGGCAGAACCGAGATTTGGACACAGTCTAGCACTAGGGAGATCTGGTGAGACCTCACTGAATGGAGAAAGAAGAAACATAAGAACAAGAAACAAATCAACATCTCAGCAAATTGTTTTATCAGGATTTCTCAAGCTCAACACCACTAACATTTCAGGTTAGATAATTCTTTTTTGTGCAAGGCTTTTCTGTGGCACTGTAGGAATGTTTATTAGCATCTCTGGGCTATACTCACTAAAAGCCAGTAACATCTTAATTATGACAATAAAAAGTATCTCAAGTCATTGCCAAATATTCCCTGGGAGGCAAAATCACCTCCAATTGAGAACCACTGCTCTCTCTATATGTGCACATACAATTAACTGTGAAATCGATATGTACTTTTATTTGTTGTGTAGGGGTCAGTTTAGTATAATGTTCTTTTAATCTCTTATTTCAAGCCTATCATGGTAAGGTATTGTTAGGGTAAAACAGGTCAACTGGGATACTGAATTGTCATCTTCTAACAGATCTGCGTGTCCCATAGCACAGCTGCTAAATAATCTAAGGTTGGCTTCAGCATTCATCAGCTTCCTAACATGCACTTGTTTTCCTGGCAACATTGCAGATTAGTTTGCAGAAAATTATGTACCGCATTTCCTTTTTTCTTTTCTTGACTACACAGTTGATTTTTCCCTAGTTGCCGAATATACTATGAAATCATTTAATAAATACAGAATGATCTTCATCTAGAAAGCATGGAAATAGTCATATTTTAAAAAAGAAACACAGATTACCATGATCACAATAAGAATTAGACTTTCCTAAAAGCTTTCTCCCTCCCTCAATCATCTACCTGAACCAAAGGCATCTGAAAAAGTTAAATATTGTGTCAAAAAATAATAATGACCTAAGGATATTACTTTTAAATAATGATCAAACTTGGTAATTTGTTATTTTTTGAACAAATTTAAACATTTTTTACATTTCATATTTTTACACTTTTTACATTATTTTGCCACTGTTACTTGACTGAGGTATGCCTGTCTAGCCATGCACTTCCAAGCATGTGCTTGTAAAGAGGTGTAAATTGCATTTAATGGATAGTGATGTGCATAGCCTGACAGGCGTAGGTTCAAGTCGTACTTCTGCCACATACTACTTCTATTGGGCCTTATTTTTTTTGTCCCAACTAGCACTAAAAACGTGAGAAAATATGTTTGCATTTCCTCCCCCTTCCCAAGAAAAAGTATATCACCTTCTGAAGAGTATCTAAGTAAGTTTTGGTTCTTCAACCAGCTTATTTCAGTGATCGTCTTTGGTTGGAAACATTGGAAACATGTGTTTGCCAGGAGAATTCAACAGATTCAGCAGTTTTCCAAGGTTTTAATTCTATTCTGTATTGTGAAGTTAGAAAGACATTTTCCTCAAGGTACTTGTGTTGTAAAGGCCTGTGCTTCTGAGAGAACAACCATTGTGAGTTGTTTGTTCATGCCTGTGCTATTTGGTAGTGGAGAGATAACTAGTGTGCTAGTGGCCATGTAAAAGACAAACCGAATTGGTAAATAACTGAAGGCAGATCATCACCTCAGCATTTAAATGTGCTTTGAGTCTTCCACTCAGGGATCATCATAGTGTAACTGGATTCTGCACATATTCAGCATGAAAAAATTTCCTGTCATGAAAAACCAAAATGGAAGCAATTTTTATCTAGTCAGCTTAGCACACTTGAACATAAATCTGGCCCAAAACTCTGGTCTCTAAAACGTTTATTACTTCAGCAAGGATCTTCATGCTACTCTTCTACATAAATCTGTTCAATAATTATCTTCATCAAAGAATTTCTAAATAAATCTCTGATGTTCTTTCTAAATAAAACAATAGACTCTATGACTAATCTTTGTTAACCTTCTGTAAGAAAATTACATGGTGTGTGTAAGTGTGCTTTTCTTATTGATTAGACTTTTTTTAATAGCAAAAACCTTAAGTACATTTCTGCCTTATGAGCCAGAGTCTCTAAAATCCAGGTTTCCTAAAACTGATGTTTATTTCTTAGTAGACTAAATATATACATATATAAAGATCAGTTTCAACATATATTATTTTGATATATCACATTAACCATACATTATAATGTAAGAAAAACATTTATTTAACAACAACTAATTGTTTTTACCATGAGCCAGGTATTATATAGGGTTCTAGGAATAAACAGTTTTTCCTTCTCATATCCCTTCTTAGATTGTAGCTTTGTCGTTGTGAGAAATCAACCAAGAGTGTATGAATTATTAGCAGTCACAAAATATATTGATACTTATTTATTATTATTATTATTATTTTAAATATCACTGAGCTAAAAAGCGGCAGCCAAGGAAGAAGCCAAGGAGGAACTGAAGGAAGAGACTGAGCTGTCTCAGTTACATGGATCATGGAGTAAGTTGGATAAAGAATGTGAATTCTAGCTTCAGGCCACATTTTTTTCTCCACCCCTTCTCTGGTAGAATTTTAGTTGAATTAAATCATAAGAGAAACAAAGATTATTGCACACACTGTACTTGTCACACTACATCTGTTAGAATTCCCATTCCAAGAGTTGTTTTCATCTTCACCATCATCTTGAGTCCCCATTCTAGATTTTCCCCTCCTGTTTAAAATCTTCTCCCCAGCCCTTTCTGCAACACTCTTTTCCTGACTGGGTCCCTTTTTCCTGCATTGCTAGATGATGAAAGGTTTGAGGGTTCTGATGGTGCTGCTCTCACAGAGGTGTGGGTAGGAGGGTTACTAAATAAGTAGTTGTTACGGTGTCTGAGTGGCTTAGTCAGTTAAGCATCTGACTTTGGTTCAGGTCATGACTCCAGGGTCCTGAGACTGAGTCTCATATCAGACTTTGCTCAGCGGGGAGTCTGCTACTCCCTCTCCTTCTGCTTGCCCCTCCCTCTGCTTGTACTCTCTTTCTCTCTCACAAATAAATAAATAAAATCTTTTTTAAAAAAAAGTTGCTAATCAATCTCCTGATGTCAAGGAATGGGCAAAGGACTGTCCCTAATAGTGTCTGAAAGTCTCCTTGTAAAGAATGTACCATGGAGGTAGTTGGTCTTGCTGGCAAGAGTAGCACTGAAGAACTTGGGGCAAATTCCAAGTCCAATAATTTCTTTTTATAATCTTTGGTAAGTTCCCCCTGGGGAAACATTGTGGCTAAAAAATTTCCTCCTTTTAGGGGGGCCTGAAACTGCTAACCTTGGCCAAGAGACCTCTTTTTAACATTATAATTTCTCTACCCCCTGTGGTTGAGTAGAGCAAAATGGCTGAGTATTTAAATAAGCGATCAGATCAACATGGTCTAGGCAAATTTATGGTACATAAAGTCGAATGAATTTGTAACTAACTGGTAAGCTTCTTGTTTTCTTGAATTTCGTCCTGAAATTAGGATAAGAATGCTTATACAATGGTTTTGGAGGAGATAGAATTCAAAAACCATATGCAAAACAGCTAACCTCTTCAAACTTATCATGTTGAGATGAGATGAGAAAGATGTGTGTGTGTGTGTGTGTGTGTGTGTAGTGTCAAATTGTGGTAAGGGCTAGCTGGTAAATAATGAGATGTTAAAAGAGAGAAGAGTGGAGTAGAGGTCAAAATTTGGTTTGGGGAAATCCAAAAAGGATTTTTTGAGTAAATAAAAATCAAAGGTCTGAATGACTGGTAAGAATCATCCTGAGAAAGATTTGGAGGGTTCTAAGAGGGTTCTGGGTGGATGACCTTCAGACAGGAAAGACTTTGGTGCCCTCAGGGGTTTGAAATGCTTATGATGTGGTATGGATGGGAGTAGGATGGGAAATAAATTGCTTCTCACTTGAAAAGTGATTAAATAACTTATATTCTGACCTGGAAAGCCCACTAAAGAGTAAAGGTCGTAGGGAAGGGACCCTGATCATTATGGAGGAACAGGAATCTGAACTCAAAAGACTATCCTGGGCACACATGGCTGCTCAGGTACCCTACCGTTTGGCCATGTCAGAAAGCTTCGATTTTGTTCAGAGTGCATTGGGAAGCCACTGGAGGGCAGTCAGTTAGAGGGTGACATTATCTGATTTTTATTTTAACAAAAACTACTAGTGTAGTGGTCCCAAGATTATAAGCTTGAAATGTTTCTCTTCGTATGAACAAACAAACAAAAATCAGTTTGATGACATATTTTAGACAAGACTGGATTTCTTTTGAAATTATTTATCATTAGTGAAATAAATGGGGAAGAGGAAGTGTCTCTTGTATCTTCAAGAAGGATGCAGAAGTTCTTTTAATGTTGCTTAGTATTTGAATATGCTTCTAAAATCAGTGGTAACGAGAGTTATAAAGTCAATACTCTCTTTCCTTGTTCCCTTATACCTTAATATATTGTTCTATTAGGCCCCATATAATTCAATAAGAGTAAATAATAAAAATAGTAATAATGGTGGGTGGGAAGGATAGGGTGGCTTGGTGATGGACATTGAAGAGGGTACGTGCTATGGTGAGTGCCATGAATTGTGTAAGACTGATGAATCACAGACCTGTACCCCTGAAACAAATATTATATGTTAATTTTTAAAATGGTAACAATAACAATAGGTAATATTGATTACAAGAAAGCATGGCTATGGGCTTTACATTCAATATCCTATTTAAATCTCAAATTGTGAGATAGGTATTATTAGCCCTATTTTATAGATGAGAAAACAGTGCTTTATAGAGGTCAACTTTACATAAGTAGCAAGTGAAGAGTTGAAATTCATCCCAGGTTGTCTGATAGCAGAGCACCTGTTCCCACTCTATACTGGGGATGGCAGGCCAGTGACTATTCAGAACTCTGTTTCCATCATTCAGTGGGGGTCAGAGGGATAAGATTAACTTCCATTTGCTGGACTTAGTGTAGCAAGTCTAATTTCTAAGGCCAATTGATGTGTAGACAGTTACGAGAGATTTTCGCTGCCTTAAGTTGTCATTATCACTATTGTTAATAACCAATAGCCATGATGTTTTCAAAATAGAAGTGACTCAGTGACACCTGATTGCCTACTTTATTTTTTTTTCTTTAATCTGATGAACTATTGCTACATTTTCAAGTCTGTAGTACTAAGTCCAGAAGGTCCCCCATGCCTACTATAAAATTAAAACATGCCATGTATTGAGTTAAAGATGGAAGAAGGACATATTTTGGACTTAATATCCCTAACAATAGTGGGGAATTATGATTGCCTAATCACCCTCACTTTGTTGAAAAAGAATTTTAAAAAGGTATCATCATTGAGATAGGAAATTGCTGTAGAAAAAAACAGAACTTGTTATAAAGTTTAAAAGTCTCTTGTGTAGATGAAATCTCATTGATTGTTATAAAATTTATTTTGGTAATGAGTATGTGATCAAGTCCTTAACATTCCTCCCAAAAGCTATTTCATCCTTATCTTGTCCCTTTTCCTGATTAAAATGATAGAAGATAAGAAATTATTTTTTAAATTAACAATAATTTTAAGAACCCATTTATTTTGTGTAATAACACAAAGCCCATCAAAAGTGATAAAGTATAAACAATTGGTACATAATTTCCAGGCTGTTGATAGTACCAACAGTATATAGAGGAAGCAGGAAAATTAACAACCTTTTGAATATTGATATTTCTTATCTTCAGCTTACATATGGTGAACATTGTGAATCTTGGTCTTCAGATTCCCAGTGGAATATGCATGATTAGGCTTTCCATTTGTGGAAATGTTCAACTTCACAGAAGTAGAACACATTTAGGAATCTTAAAAAAAATACACATATTTATCATTACTCAGAATATCAAGTGGATTTTTTTTCCTGATGACTTAGTTTTTAGTAGAATACTGTTGCGTTATAAAGATGTTTTCCTTTATCAACATATAAGATGGTCCTCACATAGAAACATTATTACAATCGTATCTCATTTAAGCGTATCAGAATCACTTAGGGATCTTCCAAATAAACTGAGGTTAAAATATATTATGTGGTGTTTTGCTGCCCAGCATGTATTTTCATTCCTCCTGGGTAGAATCACTCAGCTTTTTTGGGGAAATTTCATTCTTCCATATAAATCTGTGTGTTTTGTGTTAAGTTTGATCTCATTCCTTACCAAAGCAATGGGATATGTTGACTGGCCTAAATCATGGCAACCTAATAGGTTTTGGGGTAGACATATGATCCAAGGCTGTCCAATAAAACCATACTACATGGCTTTTTCTAGAACAACAGATCCCGTTTGTGTGTGTGTGTGTGTGTGTGTTTTGAATAAGATAGTACATAGCCCTGGTCTCTACCTGTAGCTATCTTTTGACCTCGGGGAGCCAGCATTAATATAAAAGTATCAACATAGGAAAGCAATGTGGAAAAACAGGAAAAATAAAAACATACCCTTGGTGTTGTAGATCCTCTTACTCAAGTCACATTTTAGCACCTACACTGTGTTCTTCAACATGTTTGTCTAATTGTCTCATTTGAGTTTATGTGACGTGAAACCAATATAATTGTAATTGATGCAATCAACTCTTTTTTAATGAAAATGTCATTTTAGTTCAGACTTGTGAAAAGCAGAAGAAACAGGACAGTTGAGCACGTATGAGCCCATCATGTTCAAAAACCTTTCTACAATAGTATTAATAGAAATTATGAAAGAATTATTGTCCAGATGGGTTGCATACTGGGTATGTTGAGGTATGGGTCATTTTCAGTTGACATGAAGTAATCAGATCATTATAATTCCAATGATTTGGAATACTTTCATGGGCAGAAATTATTCAGCCATTTGGGACAAGGAATCTCTTGATTGCTAATGGGATATGTGATAGAGAGTAGAGTAACCCACTGTAACAACAGACCTAAAAATCCAGGGGTTCAAACAAGGAAGAGGTTTCTTTTTCTCTTAACAGTCCATGAATATGCAGGCAGATCAAGAAGGGTAGGTGGTTCTAGCCTACATGGTCACCTGAGGACCTCCTCTTCGCCCTTGGTACTACTTTGTGATCCTTTGTTTGGCTTTCATCTCTGGATCAAAGGCAAATGCTCTGCTAGTAACTCTTTCCCAGCCAGTAGAAATAGGAAAATAAGTGGAGAGTAAACAGTATAAAATGTGATTTGGTAGTTGTTCATATTGCTTCCACCCAATTCCTTTTGGCCAAAACTTAGTCAAAACCAGGTATTCTAGGTTGCCTGGGTGGCTCAGTCAGATGGGGCACGATTGATTTTTGGCTCAGGTCATGATCTCATAGTACTGGGATGGAGCCCTACCTGGGGCTCCATGATCCCCAGAATCATGGAGAAAGAATCTGTTTGAGGATTCTTTCTTCCTCTCCTTCTGCCTCTATCCCTACTCATGCTTTCTATCTCTGTCTCTCTCAAATAGATAAATCTTTAAACAAACAAACAAACAAACATGTGTCCTACCAGTTTTCAATAAAAGCTGGGGAAATGTAGTCTCTAAAATTCTCTAGGACCCTAGAAATAAGAGCAGTAGAGAAAAAGTATGCACCACAAGTATATTTCTTCATATATGAAGAAAATAAGTGCTCTTCTTATACATATCTATATATTATAGATATCTAGATATTATACGTATCTATATACCCATATCTACATGTGCATTACACTATGTATATTTTGCACATAATATACACATGTACACATTCACATATGCATTCCCCTCCAATTACTCCCCAGAGAAATACTTTTTTCTAATTATTATGTGACTTGACCAATTAATGGAGATTCAAGTTCTAAAAAAATAAACCCCAAAAACCAAAATTAAGTTATAATTAGTAACCAGAATAGAATGCCTAATTCCAGTTCCTTTATAACTCTAAGTAAATTGAGAAAGCAAATTTTCATTTCAGTAGATTATAAATATTTATATGAAATGACTAAATATAGCAACATATTACCTAAGTTCAGAAATCTATATTATTTGTTATACTTCCTGGCATGAAAATGTGAGAAAAATAAACATGATTGAGGCTATTAGTCAATTATTTTGCTTCTGGGAAGTGATTTATTCAAAGCCTTTTTGTGAGCAGCAGTAGGCATAATTTTTATCTTTATGACTTTCCCTAATAATGTTTTGCAGTATCAAATAATTGAATAACAATTACTTTAGGTCTGATTTAGACATTAATCACATCACCTGAATCAGCCTCTGTGGTCAAATTTATACAGCCTGAGGGCTCTCTTTCAAGTGCAAGATAAAACAGAGATTTTGGTTACTTGATCTCTTATGCTCCCGGTGTATAGCCCTGCAGTATTTCTGGTTCTTACAACAGGAAAGGGCCCAAACAATGACATTTTAGGAGGAAAGTTGGAAGTTGGAGTGTTCCAGTAGCATCCCAACATGAATCTCGTCTTTTTTTTTTTTTTTAAAGCCACTTCTTCCTGAGTGCTCCCAGGCACTGTCCTAAATGCTTCACTTTTAAATCCTTCCAACAGTGGTTAGGCAAGTGCTATTATTACCAGTTTAGCGATAGGAAACCTGCAGGAAAGAAAGAGAAAGAGAGAGAGAGAGAAAGAGAGGGAGGTGTTTTGGTTTGTTTTGTTTTGGGGGGTTGTTTGTTTTTGTGGGGTTTTGGAGGTGTTTTTTTGTTTGTTCGTTTGGTTTGGTTTGCTTTGCTTTTTTGCTATATGGGCGGAGTGAGTGCAGTTCCTGAAGGAGGGCGGAGAGGAATGGCTGAAAGGAGCGGTCAGGGGCAGCTCAGAAACCGGCAGAATTGGGCCCTGGGCTCTGCCACTGACAAGACTCCTCCCAGTCCCAGAGGAAGCCTGATCTCGGGAATTCTATGGGAGTGGCAGGTGAGTCCTGGGACCGGAAACAGCTGCGTGCTCCACAATCAGAAGTCGCTCCGCCTACATTCTCGTCCTTCAGAAGGAGTCAGCCTCATTCCACGTGGCTGGCAAGCCCCAGTCCTCGTGGATGAAGTTTGGGAGTTCGGGGTGAGTTGATGTTCCAGTCTTTTTTTTTTTTTTTTTCTTTAGCAACTTTCAAATGTGCAATACAATATTATTAATTGTGGTCACCATGTTTTACAACCCCGTAATTTATTTTACAGCTGGAAGTTTGTACATTTTGACCACTTTCACCCATTTATCCCACCCCCACCAACCTTCTAACAACTACCAATCTGTTTTTTGTAGTTATGAGTTCGTTTTTGTTTGTTTGTTTTAGATTCTTAAGTGAGATCATTGGGTGTTTGTCTTTCCCTGACAGATTTCACTTAAAATATTGCCCTCAAGGTCCATTCGTATTTTTCCAAATGATAAGATTTTTTTTTATGGCTGAAAAAAAATACCATTATGTGGAATATACCACATCTTCGTTATCCCTTTATCTGTTGAGGGACTCTTATGTTGTTTTCATATCTTAGCTATTATACTGCAGTGAATGTGGGGGCTCACATATCTTTTCAAGGTAGTTCTGTCATTTTCTTCAGATAAATACCCAGAAGTGGAATTGCTGGATCATATGGTAGTTTTATTTTTGATTTTGAGGGACTCTCTACTTTTTTCTGTAGTGGTTGTACCAGTTTACATTTCTACCAACAGTGCACAGAGTGCACAGGGGTTCCCTTTTCTCTACATTCTTACCAATGCTCTTTATTTCTTCTGTGTGTGTGTGTGTGTGTAACTACTCATTCTCATAGGTGTGAGGGGATATCTCATGGTGGTTTTGACTTGCATTTCCCTGATGACTGGTCGTTATGAGCATCTTTTCATGGATCCATTGGCTGTCTGTGTATCTTCTTCGCAAAGATGCCTAATCAGATCCTCTGTGCATTTTTTTAAATAACAGTTTGTGTGTGTGTGTGTTCTTTAGTTATGTGATTTCTTTATATATTTTTCACAATAACTTAGCAGATATTTGATTCGCAAATATTTTTCACCCATTCCATATATTACCTATTCATTTTGTTTACGGTTTTTTTTTTTACTGTACTGAAACTTTTTAGTTTGATGTAGTCCCATTGTTTAGTTCCCTTTGGTTATCTTTGCTTTTAGTGTCAGATCCAAGTATCATTGCCAAGACCTATGTCAAGGAGCTTAATGCCTGCTTTCTTCTAGAAGTTATGGCTTCCCTTGGTCTTACATTCAACTCTTTAATCCATTTTGAGTTTATCTTTATGTATAGTAAGGTCATGGTCCAGTTTCATTATTTCGTGGTTTGTCCAGTTTTCCCAGCGTCATTTATCGAACAGACTGTCTTTTCCCCATAATGTAACCTTAGCTCCTTTGTTGTAATTTAATTGACCATATGTGTGTGGATTTATTTATGGCCTTTCTGTTCTATTCCATTATCTATGTATCTATTTTTATGACCATACTGCTGTTTTGATTTTGGGTAAGGGGGTAGTTCTCGGAATTCAAATAAGAGTTGATTTGCAGTTTTGAGTCCAAAATCCCATAGGCCAGGCCATCAGATTGGACTCCCAGCCAGGATTTCTATGTTATAGGCTTGAAGCAGAATTCCTTGTTACTAGGAAACCCAAGTTTTCTTTCTTAAGGCCCTTAACCTATTAAATGAGGACCACCCACATTATGAAGGATGGTCTGATTGAAGAAAACTGGTGATAATTTTAATCCTATCCACAAAACACCTTCACAGAAACATCTAGACTAGTGTTTGACCCAACAACTGATACCATAGCCTAGCCAACTGACACATAATATTAAGCATCATGGAGGGTTTTCAGATAACACCTCACACACACTTACTTTCACCCCTGAATCTCCTTTTATGCATTAAAGACACAAAATTAAAATTAAAGAAACTGCCCTTAGGCTTCCTGCAGCTTTGATAGGTCTATGGGCCTGAAAGTTATTGGGCACAAAAGTTATGAAAAAGACACAGACGAGGCCCAAAGTTGCAAGAAATAAAATTTTCTTGGATGATCCCCATGTAAGCTGAAGGAGGAATCAGGAAAATAAGGGACTGTGGTTGATTATTTCCACTGATTACAGTGAAAACTGAAGGCAATTTCTCACGCTAGGAGGTATTAAGAAGGAAGATGGAGCTTCTGAAAGCTGTAGTATTAAGCGGCAGTTGTGACTTCTTTAAGATTAACACTGCTAGAGTTAAGATGGTGTAGGGTTTTCAGGAGAAAACTTTCATTAACAAAAGGACTGTCCTTGGGCAGGTGGCTTATTGCCTGGGGCAGAGTTTTGTGAAAGCACTTTACAACAGTAAGCATGCTGTGCTTACTAATGTTCCTCCCTCATATGCATGCTTCATTAGTGCCTGTCCAGGGGAACTTAGCTAGGAGAGTGGCCCTTGGCTGGTGGGCCCGGTACAGCCTCTTCCCTAGCTATCCCTCGCCTCCAGCTGGGCCAGGCTGACTTCAAAAGTCAAAACCCAGGGGATACTTCCAACTCTGTCCCCCCCCCCCCACCAACTATATTTTTCTTATTACAGAAATAATATGTAGTTCCTGAATGAAATTTTTAAAAAAATGTATGGAGAAAAATTATTTTTTAATCCTGCCATTTATGTTTGTGCATATTCTTAAACCTTTCAATTTAGCATGGATATTCATGTGGGACTGGCTTTGGATATAGGGAGAATATAGTTACAAAAATGGGTTTATGCTTTACATACTGTTTTATGCCCTGCTTTTTTAAATTTATTGTATCATTAATATAGTTCTGTGTTAGTAGACATATTTCTACAAGGGTTGGTAGGGCTGCACAGAATTCCATTATATTTATATTTTCTACTAATGTTGAAGTATATAATCCATTGCTAAAGTATAAAGTATGTTATTTCACTGGAACACACATTCCTGAGAGTTTTGTAATTCTCAGGCTAGCGGGCATAATTTTTTTCTGTCTTTAAGCAGGACGAAATAGAAAAAGATATAGTAGTATGTTCTAAATTGTCACCCTCTAGTAACTAATGGCACAGCCATATTACAGGAAGCCAAATTCTTGTAGGCAATCGGTAATATTATTTCAGGAGTAAACATTAGTTTAAAATTTAATTATCTCAACAAGTTCAGAACTAAGAGTGGTGAATCAAGGACAGTTTATTTTAAAATTTTTCATTATCTTGAGCTTTAGGGCAGCAGGCTTTAAACCCAAGACAGATTTTCTGGGCCCTCTAACTATTGTCTTACCTTGAGTTTGAGTATGATGGGTTTTATTGAATTAGATTAAAAATTAAGTTTGGGGGCTTATTATAAATAGCAGTGGTCTCTAAGGAGCCTAGTTTCTCTTCACTGCTGCTTATTGTAGGCTGGTATGCACAGTGCAAAGTTGTACCATTCATTTCTAGAATGACTGGCTTAAAGTGTGTAGATATGTGCAGCATTGTTATCTGATTACCACATTTTCTCTCTCTCTCTCTCTCTCTCTCTGACTCTTCTACCAATAAATGCATTTCACAAAGTTACCAAAGGAACAGTGTAATAAGATTAACACGTTTAGGCCCAGATCTATGTGAGTTAGCGAGAATTACTTTGCACAAGCAGGCAGGGGCCCCTGGAGTCTAGATACGGTTCTATCATCAGTTGAATTGAGAAAACAGCTGGCTCCCACTTTCATTACCTATTAAATGAGAAGGTTGAATGAAATAAGCGTTGAGATCCTTCCCAACATGGTGTAATTCTGGTATAGTATACCCCTGTGGAGATCAAAAACTTCTTTTAACTTGTGCATTGGTGACTAAGTATCAGACTTGGGATTCTGTACTGGCCAGACTCAAAATTGCTAAGACAGAATTCATTCTACCAAGGTTAATATATGGTATTAAGTGGCTTTACTGAATTGACAGAGCTGAGTTTCTAGAAGAGACCCCCAAAGCCTTAACCCAGAATGTGGCCGGCACCTGGTTAAGTGCTGCTATTGCCATCATCCAGAAGTTGCATGTGAAAGAGAAAGTTTTAGACTCCCCATCTTGGTCCCCTGCCGCTTTTCTTATTCACCTCAGTTCTAAAATTAGCCCTCAATCGAGGGCATGTAATCGGTGAAACTGAAGTCACATTCAGAACCCTAGCTGCAAGGGGCTCTGGGACATGTCATATTTTAGATTTCCAGCTTCTGCAATAGAGGGCATCAGGAGTCTGATGACAGCCTCAGATGTTCAGTATCTGAGTGCTACCAGAACCTCATAAATAAGCCACTGTTTTTTATCAAAAGAGTGTGTGCTTATGTCTCAGTAAGGAATATGCTTATTTTAAGTGAGAATGTGTTACTGTATAAAGTGTTGAAAGTGATTATTTAATAATTTCACAATTGGTCTATAATTAAAAAAATTTTTTTTGGTAACAGTATTCTAAATACTGTTTTTTTTTTCCCTTTGAAATGAAGAGTATATGGTAAATATGCCCTAAGAGAATATAATATGAATTAAGCTATACTTTTGTTCATATTTTATTCTATTCAGAAAGAATTGGAGCTGCTATTGTAATGGACACACACTGGTACTTTGCATTGCAGATTTCTCAAAGCTGACATTTGTTATTAATAGTAGTTTGGGTCCACATGCCTTTCTGCTAGTTAATCACTGTCATAGAAAATTTCTGATTTACATAGAAGTCAGCAATTATTGATAATTGTGTTTTCTTTATCTAGCTGAGCTAAAAAGTTCAGAAAGAATATTGATGAATGGCTGAGTCTAAGATCTGATCGTTAGCATGGATTTATCTGACTGGGATGAAATGCTAGGTGAAAAGGAATTCACTCGCTCATTCAGTCAGTAAATATTTATCTGTGCCTACTGTGTGTGAAGTATTAGTAGGGATTTGGAATACATCAGTGAACAAAAAATGCGTCCACTTGGAGCATGTAATTCTCAAGTGGGTAGACAGACAATAAATAAAAAACATAAGCAAATTCCATTACAGAAGTTAATACATGCTGTGAAGAAAACAGAAAGAGCGAGGTGATATGGTTGGGGTTTGTGGTGAGATGTGGTCAGCATAGCTGTCATTGAGATGGAAGATTTGAACAAAGAGGAGGAAAGTGAGAAAGTTTCTTCATGTGACCATATGGAGAAAGAAGATTTCAGCCAGCGGGGGAGAGCTGGGGGAAAAGGCATGAAGTAGGAGAGTGCCAGGCTTGCCCAAGGGAAAGTGCAGGCACTGGAGCACAGTGAGGGAGAAGGCCTCACAGGAGCTAAGCTCAGAAAGCTCTAACGCCCACATTATATAGGGCCTCATACCATTATAAGGACTTAGGATGTGGCTTTGAGGAAATGAATCCTGTGAGCGTTTTGAGCAGAAGAGTGATCTATAAGCTCACAGTTTAAAATGTGGTAGAAGCCCCTGGGTGGCTCAGTCATTGAGCAACTGCCTTCCGCTGGGGTCATGATGCCCTGGGACCTGGGATCGAGCCCTGCATCAGGTTCTCTGCCAGCAGAAAGCCTGCTTCTCCCTCTCCCACTTTTCCTGCTTGTGTTCCCTCTCTCACTGTCTCTCTCTGTCAAATAAATAAATAAATCTTAAAAATAAATAATAAAATGTGGTAGCTACTGTGTGGACAGTAGGCTGTGGATCGGGAAGGCTATCAGCAGGGAGGTCCAATACGAGTCCATCGCAGTGATCTGGATGAGAGATGACGGTGTCTCTATGAGGTTGGTGTTGGTAGAGGTTGTAAGAGGTGGTCAGACTCTGGATATGGTTAGAAAGATTAGAGTTAGAGTATGCAGACAAACGGGATTCAACAGTGACTTCAAAGACTTTGGTTTGAGCTATTGGTAGAAGGGAGTTGCCATTAACAAAATGGAGAAAACTACACATGGATTAGATCTGCTAAATATGAGCAGGAACTCTGAATCATTTTGTTAATGGCCAGAACATTTGTATTTGTATACTGCAGTGAATATTGTATATTCCCAGAGTATGGTTCCTGGATTAGCAGCATCAGCATCACCTGGGAATACGTTAGAGATGCACACCTTGAGCCCCATCTTCGACCTTCTCCATCAGCAGACAGTCTGTCCTTTAGCCAGTTTGCCAGGAGATTCTAATGCAAGCCCAAGTTTGAGAAATATTGTATATCGTCTCCAAGAGTCAAGCACCAGAGACCACTTTTTGAGAATGAGAATATTGTGGGTTTTGACATTAGAAGACCTGGATTCAAATCCTAACTGACTTGGGCAAGATGCTCTTCTACCTGAGCCTTAACTTCTATACCTTTTCAAGTGTGGCTGATGATATGTGTGTCACCGGATTGGTATGAGCAACTAGATAAAACAATGCAGGTTAACAAATTGGGCAAATAAAACACCTCACAGATACTGAGGATAGCAGACAAGAAGCTGGAGATGGGGAGGGGAAGGTCCTAGAATTTGCCCTATTTTTCTCTAATAACCCCCTGCTTTTAAGAAGAAATAATAGTGATTATAATTGGAAGGTACTCTGATGGAAGATCAGAGTTTCTCTTGAAGTTTTGCTAGACCTTTAAAACACAGGTAATAAAGATGAGTGCTTGGCAGATAGATTGCTGATGCTACTTGTGTGGTTCAGTAGAATGAATGGTTGTTTAGTTTAATAATTTATTTACTTCACTTGGGTATAGAAATAAAAGAAAACTTTTTCAATATGCATTTTCTTCTCTAAGTGTATCATTTATCTTTTTACATCTGTTTATATTTGGTTTGCAATCTTTAGGTTTCATTCTTCTACTTTTCCGCAAAGTAGGGTATGAGGTTTATGAATTTTACAGAAGTCTGCAGATAATTTAAAAATTAAAGATGTGGTCTTGGAACCACTTGTCCAGGAAAATTCATTATTCTTTCATTTTGTTACAAGTAAAGGTATTCATGCTATTTGCTAACACCAGGTCTCTGTGGTGGCAAAGCACTTTTAAGGATTAAAGGACTTGTTACATGGCATGAGTTTTTGCATTTGAGGTCACTAACATTTTGTTTTATCTTGTTTGTTGGGTTTTTGTTAAAACGTTTCAAACATGTTTGATACCAGCTTGGTTCTGCTATAGTGATTTTCAGAGAAATGTGTCGCTTAATATTTAAGCTTATCATTTTTCTAGGTTTCTGATTAAAGAGCTATTATGGTCTACATAGAAATGATTAAATTTTCAGAGTATGGACTACCTTTACTGGTCTGAGAAATTACAAGTTAACTACCATTATATATTTTTATACATTGAATACAGAATGAAGGTAATATATATGGGATTAAACAATAAAGTAAAGTTTAAAAGTCTTGTTTTATATAAGTACAACTTAAGTCGATCTCCACGTGCCCGTTTTGGAAGGTTGTACTTTCTGTCTCTGAAATTCTCTAGTAATATTCTTGCAGATTGTTCAACATTCATTCAGCAAATATATGTTGAGCATATATCTGGATGCTTTGTGTGATATAACGGTAAACTAAACAGACAAAGATTTATAGCCTCCTGTAAATAATATTCCAGTGAATAGAGGTAGATAATAAATAAGATAAATTATTTATAATATGCTACATAAGCTGTGGAGAAAGATAAAATTGGAAAAATATATTAATAGCACAGAGGTGAGGGAAAGATAATTTTACATAGAGTGCCTAGGGAAGGAATCACTGAGAAGGTAACATTTAAGTCTAGACCTCAACGGTTGTGAGAGAATAAGCCATGTAGATATTTGGGGAAGAGAGTTGTTGGAAAAGGGTCTGCAGAGGACTGGTGGTGGAGTGCTATAGGTGCTGGCAACAAGGTAGCCAGTATGACCAGAGAGGTGTGACGGTGAGACTTAAGAGATGAGAACAAGATACAAAATATAGAGAACCTTGTGGACTTTTCTAAGAACTGAATTACTTGGAGTGAAAGAGAAATCCCTGGAGAGTTCTGGCACAGGGCATACATGATTTGGCTTCTATCCAAAGATCTCTTCTTTTTGCATTTTAATTTGATTGAGAAATTACCTAGAAATAAACTTCTAGGATTAAATTCTCTCTCCTATAAACTTTGGAGTCGCCAACCATGCAGCATTGCATGTGACTGATTTTTGTTCTTTAGTAGATGATAATTTCAATCCTCTGTAATGTTTAGAATTTCTCATTGACTTTATGTTTGATGTAGAGTTTGCATCCAATAGTTGTTTCTATCTTCTTTTTCCAAAAGTTGTTCTCATGTAGCTAAAGAAACTGATCTGTCTGCAACCCAGTGAAAATTTCTTCTTTTTTTCTTCTTCTTCATTATCTCATCTTTTGTAACATGCCTATAAGATAGATGATGGGATTTCTGGATCTCCCCATCTCTCTTTTCTTTCGCTACTTTCTACATATTTATCTTTTTCCATACCAAAGGCTCCAGAGTTAGAATTCCATTTGCCACTTACCTATTCTGTGACCTTGGGCTAATTACTCAATCTCCATATAGTCTGTGATTCTTCATCTGTGAAATGAGCATGATTGTAATAATAATACCTACACTATCGGAACATTGTGTGGTGGTAATGACTTATTAGGGGATGATAAATCAATGTTAGCTATTTATCTTCCAGATCACTAATTAAGTGTTCAGTATCTTCATTCTGTTATTGAACAGTTCCTCTGATTTTTTTTTTAAGGCAATTGTAACTTCAGTTTCCAAGGATGTTTTCTTTTTGACTCATTTTTTCTGCATAGCAGCCTATTCTTTTTCTCGTGTATACAATATGTTATCAAATTTTCCAAAGGAAAACAATTAGAAAAAATGTGAAGTTATTTTCTTACCCTAATTATTTCCATTTACCCAAATTCTGTCATTCTACTTCTATTTACTAGTATTTTTCTTTTTGCCATTGGTTTTCTTCAAATGTCTTGAGAAGCTCAGTTGTCAGTTTATATTAATGGATGAAAAATGTGGGATTTTTATTTTGTTTTTGTAGATAGAGAGCTGACATAGAGGAATCCTCTATATATTGCAAATTTTCTCTCCTCCAACTCTGTTTTGGGTGGAAAGGCTCACTGCAGGGTCTGCAATACCAGACAGAGGTGGAGATAGTCAGGCTTCTTAAGATTCATAAGCACTGAACAAGCAGGTAGACCAGATGGTTGACAACTCTCCCAGTTGGAAGGTACTATCTCTCCTGTGTGTAAGCTTCTCCCATATCATATATGGAAGTCCAGACCTCACCTTTAACCTGCACTCTGATTCTTTCTTTAACTCTAAATCCCATACTAGGCACTCTCCCCACACAGATCAATTACATTCTTTGGGGACTTCTCTCTTCTCAGTTACAGAGGAGGAGAGGATGTTATTGACCAAGAATTGTCTGCTTCATTTCCTTCATGACTCTGAAAGTTTTTTAGTACTTCTTAAAAAAGAACAATGCTCACCTCTCTTTGAAGGCACTTTTATAGACTTTGGTTTTTCTTTCAGTCAATCTAATTCTATCTGTATCTGTATTCTCACTATTTCTACTTGGCCTTTGGGTCTTGTCGTAAGAGTACATTTTATGTAGGGGCATCTTGGTGGTTCAGTTGGTTAAGCTCCTGACTCTTGATTTTGGCTCAGGTCATGATCTCAGAGTTGTGAGATTGAGAACCTCATTGGGCTCCATGTAGAGCATTGAACCTACTTAAGATTCTCTCACTCTCTCTGCCCACCTCCCCCCCACCAACTTTGTGCTCCCTGTCTAAAAATTTATTAAAAAAAAATTTTTTTTTTTAAAGGAAAGGAAAAGAATACATTTATGTCATTTCAGTGAATTGGGGAAGCAGCAGAGATGAAGAAGCTTGTGCTCTGTCCCACATTTTGGCCCAGGTCAGGTCCATATCTTTTTAATTTGTACTCCCTGTGCTTTTTGCCTCAGCAACTGCTTCTAAATATGGAGTAGAAGACTAAAGCCTAACATAATAGATTGCCGTAGGAGGAGGTGTGTATCAAGATTCCCTTCCTCCTTTTCCTTTAGAGTTTTACTCTTTCAACTGTAAGATGAGTGGGCTGGATTGCTAGAGAGGCATCTCTGAGATAGATCAATGGAGGCTAAACTCTTCAGCTCCTAAATTAAACCACCTCATTCTCCTAGTCCAGGTTTTCTTCTTCCCCAGCTGAACATGAGGCAGAACAGATATGCTGGAATTTGCTGCTAGGAAGATAAGAGAGTTTAGGAAACTGAGATTGGGTTGGAGTCTGGAGAGAAGAAGAGCAAAAGTAAGACACATTCGTCTCTCCTATTCCTACCCATAGGGATGTGTATACTGGATATTTCAGGATTTCAAGTAGTAAGGGGAAAGAGGACCCAATTCCTTGGCTAGAACTTACCTGGTTGTAGGACCTTTTCATCTACTCCCATAACATCATGAAAGGACTGTAGAGAGATTAGGAACTGTTAAAATAAATTAGAAAACATAAAAAATTCTCCTTCCCCAGTTTTTTGCAAAGTCAAAATGAACATGATGGGAATTCAGTTTTGGTTTTTTCTTTCTTTACTGTTTCCTCCTGTGTGGTAGGAATTCTGTATGTATGTATGTGTGCATGCTTGTATTTATTGTGGGCCTAGAGATGACCAGGGAAAGTAGCTTGGACTTCCATGTTCTCCCCAGTGAAGTAAAGGACCCTATAAAGGTGAGGGAATATGCCAACCATTGGAAGTGTCATCTTTTAGGAGGATGCATGAAGTCTAGAAACTATACATGGGCACTTAGCTGAATGCCCCCCAAACCATTGAATAAGCCATCTAGTAGGCAGAAGCTGGATATGCTCACTGGACAGATGGAGTGAGGATTGGCCAGTAGAGACCTGGCCAAAACCAGACTCACAGTCTGTCACTAATTTGTTCAGGTAACTGAGCTCCCTTTGTACAAATATTCTTTGGTCTGTTCTGGGACAGATTTTAATCAGGCTCTAGAATCCGAGAAAGGGGAATTTGGAAAGAATGGAAACGAGATCTTGGAAATGTTTGAATATGACTATATTCACCTAAAAGACACTATGTTTGAGTCTAGACATGGCTAAGAAAACTCTAGGACTAGAGTACTATTTATAAAGTTGTAGTGAATTTAGTTTTCCTATTGAAAAATCACAACAGATTGAGATTGAGACTATGTCAAAGAAAACGAACAATTCTAAAATAAATACATGAAGGAGTGTATGTTCATTTATAGCTGACTGCTAACCATGTTACAGTAAGGTGCTTTACCAATGTTGTCTAATGAAAATACTCAACTTATCCTTAATAGTAATTGTGTTTCAGTTCTAAATGGTAAAAGACTCAACTGTGTATTCTGAGATAGGGTTTAGGCACTGTCATGGCAGTTTGTTAATGTTCTAGCAATCTCTAAGGGCCAAGGATAGTTATCACATGGATTGATCAGGTCACCTATGGTATGCCCAAAACCATCTGCCCAATACTGTTAAAAACTGAATGGAAAGTTAGAAACTGAAATTCCTCTTCCATTCTCAATCTTAAAAATTGAAGCCCAGAAGTGACATTAAAACATTCACCAAAAGCCCACTAAGACACATCTTACTACTTTTGCTTAGACTTCTATAGCAGATTCTGTCTTAATATATTTTAGGAAATCAGTTAATATTGATTCAGCACTAGAGGAAAAAGGATAATGCAGTATTTATGGGATCATTTACTGCTTGACATCCTCATATTAATTACTATTTGCAAATGGGTTGACTGATATGAATTTGAAATGAATCACATTTTGTGTTTTTGTTTTGTTTTGTTTTGTTTTGTCTTTGTACTTGAATATTTATCATTGAAGATGATATTCCTAATTTCCAAACTGGGTTTTTTGCCATCTGTTGTATGAAAAAAAAAAAAGATATAACGCCCCATGTAAATCCCTTTTTGGTTCAAAATTACATGGTTCCTCTCTCTCATGACAGTTCCTGAGCTGTGTTCTCTCTCTTTATAAGTCTATTTCTGATCTCTGACTTCTGTTAAAATTGATCCTGTACAGGTCAGTCTGACCCATAAACCACACAAAATTGTTTTTGAGGTTTGAAGCCTTAATATGAGATAATGTCTAAATTTGCCATAAAAATTTGCCTTGTGCTTTTTGTTCCACACATAGTAATTACTGCCTTCATAATCATATTCAAGTCTTGATAGGCTATGTTGCTTTAAAAATACCAAGAGAAAAAAAAATTAACTACATAGTGTGTTTTTTTTTTTCTTTTGGAAATTAAATACTGGCATCTACTCCTAAATGAAGACTTCCATAATTTTATTTTCTTTTTTTGTCCTAAAAGAAATGACTACTCTTGTAAATTTATGTTGCTAATATGGTTCCTTGGTTTCTCATAATTGAACATAAGTATGAGAAGAGTCAGCCATAATTGGAAAAATCTCCCCAATATCTTAAAACACATGCAGTCAGTCAATGTGACCCTTTCTTTAACCGTCAAGTGAGGGTTATTTCTAGGTTTGAAACTACAGACTTTGCCTCTAATCCAGTTTCTATTCTATCATTGAGTAACTTTTTGTGTCTGTCTTTCTTCTGTTATAAAAATGAGGTTATAATATCAACTACTCAAAATATATTGAGTGCAACATATAAAAAACAGCTGCATCATGGTTAGTATTAAAAGCACTTAAACAAAAGAAGGAGGGGGGGCACTCCTGGGTGGCTCAGTGGGTTAAAGCCTCTGCCTTCGGCTCAAGTCATGATCTCAGGTCATGATCTCAGGTCATGATCTCAGGGTCCTGGGATGGAGCCCAGCATCGGGCTCTCTGCTCAGCAGGGAGCCTGCTTCCCCCTCTCTCTCTGCCTGCCTCTCTGCCTACTTGTGATCTCTGCCTGTCAAAAAATTAAATAAAATCTTAAAAAAAAAAAAAAACCCTTAATGATTCTGCCTTTGTACTGCAGAAATTGTTTTATTCCAGAATAGATCAACTTCTTATTTAGATCTTTTTCTAAACCTCTTATTCAGACCTTCTGTCCAAAAACTCTTAACACTCAGAACACCTAAGAATCAGCTACCTCACAGCTGTGAGGCAAGAGCCCACAGAGCAAAGCTGCAGCCAAGATTATAGGGTTCTTCTGGCATGTCAGTTGGACACAGAGGCCTTTGAATACCTCTTTCATACCCACCCCCTAAAGAGATACCAGAGCTGTCTCCCTATAGAGAAAGGAAATCACATTCTAAGAGTCAGCATAATGTGTTCACATAGGGACAGACTCTCCATCCAAAAAAAAAAAAAAAAAAAAAAAAATCCAGTTAACTCTCTTTCAAGTGAGAAACTGTACCCAGTCTGTGAAGGGTGTAAGCTGATTGTGAACTCTATGCTTATAATCAGTATTTAAGACACCTCTACTTAATGTTCACTATAACCTGTCTTTTTAGAGAAAGTATCCAAGAGCTGTCCCTTTATTTGAAAGTCAGATGTATTTCTCTATCTTTGCCACATCAATTTTACTTGAAGACTTAATTCCCCAAAGCAAAAACAACAAAATCCACAGCTTAGGGTCATTTTTAAAAATCTGAATCCTCCGTTTTAAAGAAGAGAGCTGTTAGAGGATCCTGTGGTCTGTGATTTGAAGATAATTATTGATTCTGCTGTAATGCTGATCATTTTAAAGTTTCTTCTTTGCCTTTAATATATAGTAACTGTAACCGTAGAATTTCTTAAGTCTTTTTCTGCCATTTGGTGAATCACATAGTAATTATAAACCCACCCCAATCCCAAAGGAAAAGGAGGGAAGGAAGCTCCAAGAATCATTGATCTAGGCTTGAAGCCAAGCAATCTATTTTTAGTACTTTCTCAACGAGCTATACAATAAAAATATAAATGGAATGGTGCTACTTTCTTCTCACACCATTTTTCAACGTGTAAGTTTGAAACTTTAAACTATTGATAATCAGATTGTCTACAAGGAACTTAGTTACTCCAGTTTTGGAGCCTTCCTGTATCCATTTAAAGTTAATCATAATTTTGGGGGCACCTGGGTGGCTCAGTGGGTTAAACCTCTGCCTTTGGCTCAGGTCATGATCTCAGGGTCCTGGGATCAAGCCCCGCATCAGGCTCTCTGCTCAGTGAGGAGCCTGCTTCCCCCTCTCTCTGCCTGCTTCTCTGCATACTTTTGATCTCTGTCAGATAAATAAATAAAATCTTTAAAAATTAATCATAATTTTTGTTTCTTATAGCCTTACGATATCTGACCTTTATAAAAATCTAAGGATCAGTTTGAGATGTCTTCCTTTTCCATGTTGCTAAATTTGCACTCAATCAACTGTGTCTCACCTAAATCTTTTATCATTGGGATATAATTGACCTAGGACATTTTGCAAGTTTAAGTTGCATAGCCAGTACTTAAATACTGCAATACCATTACACCTTAGCTTTCCTTAACACCTTCCTTGTGTCCCGTAATTAGCATTTCTTTTTTGTGTGACAACATTTAAGATCTAGTCCCTTAGCAACTTTCAAGTATGTAGTATTGTTATCTATTATTGACAGTTTTTTGCGTAGGGCCCCCAGGCTTATTCATCATATAATTGGAAGTACTTTTTGGCCGACATCGTCCCATTTCCCCCACCTTCAGCTTCTGGTAACGACGATTCTACCTCTGCTTTTATGAATTTGGCTTTTTTCACATTCCACATATAAATGATAATGTATTTGTTTTTCATTTCCTGACTTATTCACTTAGCATTATGTACTCAGGGACCACCTATGTTGTCACAAATGGTATGATTTTGTTGTTTCTCATGACTGAATCATATTCCAATATACAGATATGTCTCAGTTTATTGCACTTCACAGATACTCTATTTTTTACAGATTTAACATTTGTGGCAACTCTGCATGGACCAAGCCTCTCAATGTCATGCTTCCAGTAATATTTGCTCACTTCATGTTTCTGTGTCACATTTCTGGTAACCCTTGTGATATTTCAAGCTTTATCATTATTATATTTGTTATGGTGATCTGTGATCAGTGATTATAATTTGCAGAAAGTTCAAGTGACAGGTAGCAGGTTTTAGCAATAAAACATTTTTTACTTAACAGCATTGGGGGTTTTCAAACATTGTTGTATGTTGTTTTTTTAGGCATAATGTTTTTGCACAGTTAATAGATTATAGTATAAACAGAACTTTAATATGTACTGGGAAACCTAAAAATTAATTAAACTTGCTTTATTATTATATTTGCTTTATTATGATGGTCGGGTACATTATCTCTGAAGCATGCCTATATAGCATATCTTCTTGCTATGGATTCTTCCATTCATCATCTAGCCATTCTTCTTGATGGACATTTAGGTTGTTTCTGTGTCTTGGCTATTATGAATAATGCTGCAATACTTATGGAGACCAGTTCTTTTCAGGTTATGAATTGTTTTTCCATGTGGCAATCGTTTTAGTCAACCTCTTCTTAAGTTGCTGATTTACCATTAGATGATGAATTCCCTATGAACATGTAACCATATTGGAACTCTCTGTGTACTAAATCAGTGCCTTGAGCATATAATAATCATAAAATGCTGACTGTATGTAAGGCCCTGCTCTATGCTCTTTACATATATTAATTTATTTAATCTTAACAACTTAATGGGTATTACTGTTATCTTCATTTTGTAATTGAGTTAATCTGAAGTTAATCTGAAATTCAGAGGTTCTGTGGCCAAACCCACACAAATAGTATGTGAGGTAGCAAAAATCTGAGCCCAGGAAATGCAAATCCTAATTTAAAGTGTCTATTAGTGGAAGATAGGAATTAAGTGCATATGTGTAAGATTTAATTAGCTCCTATGGAACCTAACAGAACCTTAAAAAATTATAGATGATGCAGATAGGGTGAGAACAAAAAAGCAAAAGAGAAGGAGGTGCCTGGGGGGCTCAGGCATTAAGCATCTGACTTGGTTTCAGCTTGGGTTCATAATCTCAGGGTCATGGGATGGAGCCCCATGTTGGGTTCTATGCTCAGTGGGGAATCTGCTTGGGATTCTTTCCATCTCTCTCTGCCCTACACTGCTCTCTTTCTCTCTCTCTTTCTGAAATAAAGACATAAGTCTTTATTAAAAAGAAAGAAAGAAGAAAAGAAAAGTGAAAGAGAAAACAGTAGAAAAAGGAAGTTGGAGAGTAGCACTAAGGAAATAGGGAATAAGAAACCGTGGAGAAAAAAAAAAAATGAAGAATTAGCCTCAATGGAGGAATTCATGGTGAAAATAGGAGAAAAGAATTACAAACCTGCTTGGAAGAAAAAAGGAAAAGAAAAAAGAAACAGGAACGTTAGATGAAGAGGGTATAATATAGTAAAAGTCTGAGAAAACATTATTGGTGGGCTGAAGGGAGAGTATCACAGAATGGAAATGTAGTTTTTTTTTAAAGATTTATTTATTTATTTATTTGACAGAGAGAGAGAGATCACAAGTAGGCAAAGAGGCAGGCAGAGAGAGAGAGAGGGAAGCAGGCTCCCCGCTGAGCAGAGAGCCTGATGCGGGACTCGATCCCAGGACTCTGAGATCATGACCTGAGCCGAAGGCAGAGGCTTAACCCACTGAGCCACCCAGGTGCCCTGGAAATGTAAAATTTTAAAAAAAGTTTCATTCTTAAATAGTTACACACTCACTGTTAGATTATTACTTCCCAGGTTACACTCTCTGTGATCTCTTGGCCTCCCAGTCTCGGTCCCATGTGAATCTAGAGCAGACACCAGTTCAGGTCAGATAGGAGGAGAGTCCTTTCAGTGAACTGCAACTGTTGATGGCCTTCTACTATTCACTGAATCATTATATTCTACAGAATCAGAAAAAGAGAAATTTATAGTAAGAATCCTTGCTGGTACAAAAATATATGATCGATCCTCATCTTGAATAGTTTCCCCATGCTCTGTCTCATTACGTTTTCCCTTCCAGTAAATCTACTCTAATTATTTTGTAGAGATTGGTTAGTCAGAAAGATGCTGGGAAAGCCTTAGTTATCATTCTTGTGGTGCATTATCTTGACCAACTAACATGCTCAATTCACATGCACAATTCCTTTTTACCCAAAATCTATTTGTTCTCTTAAAGGCCCCATGTCACTTGTTGGCACTAATATCTGTCCAACAGAGTAAAAGGTGCTATTAAGAATTAAGTAGACTTGCAAGTGTCCCACCACCCCAGGCTTCTCTTTCTCCCTCTGTGTATTCTTTTGGATTATTTGAGGCTTTTTGATTCTCTTTCCCGCCCCCCACCTTCTCTGGTTTCAGAAAATCTTTTAATAGTTACCCATTATTTTAAATATTAAACTGGATTTAACAAAGTCTAATGTGGATCTGTATCTCATCCCTTTTTTTGAACAATTTAAGGAGTTGAGGCTCTTTTTAACTCCTGTCCTTGTGCACGCCTCCCTCATTCATTACTGTTTTCCAGACTTTTATATCTACCTTGTGTTTATACTTCCCAAACTTAATCATAGTTATCTTTGTTTCAGATGTTTGTGCTTGTTAAATTTTACCTGCGTATCATTATAAATTCTTTGTCCATCATTCCTTCTTATATTTCACTCCTTCCTACTGTATCAGTTTTCTTCTGCTTGAGATTTTAATAGTTCTTTGACTTAGCACATCTTTAAAAGAAACTTTTTCTCAATCTGTTTCTGAGCATGTTTTCTTCTTTGTGCAATATTAAATGATATGGGACATAGGTTCGGTTTTTTTTTCTCTTATTTCCTCTCAATTTTTAATCATTTTTTTTGTGTGTGTGAAAATAAAGTGCCTAGATGAGAATTAGGAATCATTAAACGGGATGGTGTTCTGAAAAGAAGCCATGAATTTCAAGTGTTGAAAGATAGCCATTAATTATTTCAAGATTAAAACCCAATATAAATTAGCTGAAAATTAGAAAAAAAAAAAGAATGTTTAACTCAAAAGCTTTTCAGCATAAGACATTTAATTAGAAATCATGGACTTGTCATGGAGGTCAAATAGTAGAGTACTAAAAGCTAATATTGGAAATTATCTTTAACTAAAACAGGGTAGAGAGATGACACTGAAAATTCTCATTATGTCTAGCACTGAACGGTGTTGAGGAAAGAATATTTAAATTTGAGTACAAGTTCATGGTGTGTAATTACAACATGCAACAGTTT
Organism: Mustela lutreola; assembly: GCF_030435805.1. Classification (NCBI taxonomy): domain Eukaryota; kingdom Metazoa; phylum Chordata; class Mammalia; order Carnivora; family Mustelidae; genus Mustela; species Mustela lutreola. Next base: position 111,831,845 of record NC_081295.1, read on the forward strand.
CCATGCGTGTCTTCACTGTTGAAGCACAGGGATTTACAATGGGGCTATTTTAAATTGTCACTCGTGCATGTGTTCTAAACAAACATTCTTCCCATAACTACCCCTCCAGCGTCCTTTCTTTTTGCTATCACGGTTCATGTTATCCACTCTTCTCTACCAGTTCAACTCTTATCTTTGCTGAATGCTCCGGTCAAGTCCCATTGTCTCCTAAAAGTTTTTCCTCTTCAGCCTAACTTCCTGTAACTTTTAGAGCACTGGTTATTTACTGTAGCCAGTGATGCGCTACATTGTTGTCAGGTAACTTCCTGTCCCCTATTTCATCTGTTGAACTGTGAGAACATACTTGAGACTAGGAATCATGCCTTTTTGCTTCTTTGTAACCACACAGTACTTTGTGTGTCATGTTGCACATAGATGGTTCTTCTTACATTGTTTTAGTATAGTAGTAAAATTATCCCATTCAGAAAAAGGAAGACAGGAGGATACTAGTAAATCAGAATGACCATTTCTGTCCCCATGAGCCTAGCAAAGCGAGTCCTCTAATTGAGGGGACTTATATACATACATACCTAAAATAACTGGAGAGCAGTTTGAAGATCATACCTGAATCTCTGGACAATAAAGAAATACAAGCTAGGTTTGCAAATTTGAAGAGTAACATCTCTATAGAATACTTTTAGTCAGAGAAGGTGGACTACATAGGTTTTAATGTGTATGTTTTCTTAATGTAAATTTCATCATTGCAAACAAGCAGTCCCTGATGAGAGTGTTATTTTTTCTTTTGTGGAAAGATCCTCTTTTCACAGTATTTTCTGAGGAGTGTAAATTTCAATACATTGAGAAATTCATTTAAGAGGAGCCCTGAGATACTCCCTAGAGACGTGAAGGACCATTTACCACATAGATGTTGAAATAAGAAGCTTTTTGAATTCCAAAATATAACAGAGCTGCTTGTGCTAAGTGGTGACCTTTGTTGTCCATGATAGACTTCTTATCTTGTTGTCTTCCAGAAGTAGCCAAACAGATGCAAATACTATTCAACAAAAATCACAAGTATATTTTATTTGTTAAGGATTTTAATGCATTACATCAGGCCTATTTATGTAGAGTGTTTTCAGATTTTCACCTGATGACATCTATTTCAATAGGGCCCATAAAAATGTCTTCTATAAGCTAATTCAGTGCCAACAAAAATATAGTTCTCTTTTTTAAAAAAGTTCTCTTAATTCAACGGAACAAATGTACTATCATATTAAACAAGGAGAAAGGCTATACATGAATTCATTTTTACATATAAATTTTGAGAGTACAGACAACATGGCATTTATACTTTCTTTGTCATTATTTTTAAAATATTCTTGGCTCAAAAAATCCAGCAAGTTAAAGTACATAATTGCTAGAAATTTGCAGTCTCTCGTGTCTCAGTGATACCAAAGGACCAATTTCGACTCTGACTTGGAAAATTCAGCAACTCGTGTTTTTGACTTATGATTATCAAGAATCTGCCGGAGGATAAAAAGGTTCATAATAAACAGGAAAAGAGACTACAGGGACAATTAAGAGAAGAAGAAAAAATGCCAAATGTTGAATTTGGAAAAGCCATAACAGGTTTGTCTGTAGCAATAAACAGAACGTAAAACAGAAAATGTTCTCCCTATAAAAGATTCCCTGTGTAATTGAAATGAAATACAAGGAAAAATACCAACTTTGATTTAATCTTACTGAGAAAAGGGGAAAAGTACAGGGACCAAAATTAAATAATAACTTGTGATTTCTTTTTTAGCATATTCTTTAATGAAAGGAAGTATTTTCAGAAATATGTTCTTAGTATGAATATACACATACATGTATACATACATATGTGTAGATACATACACATATGCATACAAACACATGTATACATACATATGTATGTATACAAATATACATATATAATTATAAATGAAGTGCAATCTTAGGCTATTAAAATATATTAGAACATAAGAAATGTTATCTTTTTTTTTTTTTATAAACATATATTTTTATACCCAGGGGTACAGGTCTATGAATCACCAGGTTTACACACTTCACAGCACTCACCAAAGCACATACCCTCCCCAATGTCCATAATCCCACCCCCTTCTCCCAAACCCCCTCCCCCCAGCAACCCTCAGTTTGTTTTGTGAGATTAAGAGTCACTTATGGTTTGTCTCCCTCCCAATCCCATCTTGTTTCATTGATTCTTCTCGTACCCACTTAAGCCCCCATGTTGTATCACCACTTCCTCATATCAGGGAGATCATATGATAGTTGTCTTTCTCTGCTTGACTTATTTCGCTAAGCATGATATGCTCTGGGAGAAGATATTTGCAAACGACATATCAGATAAAGGACTAGTGTCCAAAATCTATAAAGAACTTAGCAAACTCAATATTCAAAGAACAAATAATCCAATCAAGAAATGGGCAGAGGACATGAACAGACATTTCTGCAAAGAAATGTTATCTTGAGTAAAACATTTTTTTCTTATATTCTAGAAGTAACACAGGTGTCATAAAATAATGCCTAGGGAAAAAGTTACAAGCTATGATAACCTCAAAAAATTTTGGAATATGTAACTAACATCTATTTTTCTTTGTGAATATATCACTTATAAATGCAAATAAATCCTTCTTTATGTGTTGTTTAGCCCATACTAAATGCTTCCAATGATTTTTGCTACAGAAATACACATCTTACTATATTGAAAAGTAATTACTATGATTTATTTAATATTAAATTTCTTGTCTACTTCCGTAGGCCTATAAATTTGGAATTCCACAATCAAATGTGTTTGCTTCTAAAAATTCCTTTCATGATTGTATTCCTTTTGGTTATTCTCTACCATGTTTTATTTTTCCCATCTTCAAAATGAAGAATTCTTAAAGACAGAAGAAAAAAAGTTTTCTTTGATCATTTTATTTCCTCTTTGAACTGTCTTCATTTCCCTTAGCCAGACTATATTTAGAACCCAGAACTTCACATAACAGCCAAATTTGTTTTTATGTATAGATGAGCATTCATCTACTCTGAATAATGCTCTTTGTGGCACTTTCTGGTTGTATAAATACATTAATTACTATGAATAGATAATATTTTCTACAGGGCCACTGATTTCATAGAGTAAAATCTATTTGAGGATCTTTGTGTGTTCCTGAAGTTATGTTCAGCTGCCAATTTCCAGTGTCGTTTTGAGGCTCAAGCGTAACTATGTAATACAAAAGTTCACAAATGTCTGTACTCTCCTCTCGTCTCTCTACAGACTTGTTTATTCTCTCAAACAACTGTTAATCAGTTGGTCATATTCAGTCATTATATTCAATTGTTTTTAATCCTTTTCCAAAGAGCTCACCAATTCATAAAATGTTAAGATTAACCCATGAAAATACATTTCCTGTGATTAATGGGATTCTAGATGGACTAGCTTATGCTATAGTAAATTAAAAACAAATACAAATCTCAGTGGCTTAAAAGAGCAGATTCTCAAATTGCAGTATTCATTGTATTATAGTATACTAGTTTCTGTAAGAAATTGTTCCTTAATTTTCAAGTAATTCAAACACAATAGAGGATTTTCCTAGGTACATTAATGTACATTCCTAGGTACATTAATGAATTATAATGAAGAATGAGAATATTCCATTGTAAAGCTGCCATACAGACTAAGAGGGTGAACTGTACAATGAAATTCACATCATAACTTAAATGACTAAGGAAAGCAAAGGTTATAAGAAGGATGTTCATGTGAGAAAAATTGCATTATGCCCACCAAAAGATGTTTCCTAGTGAAGTAGGTAGTGAGGTTGGCAGAATGGCCTCCAAGCTGTCATTCAGCAGCCCACGTGATGGACACATTTCCATCTTCAGCATGTCTTCATATGTGGCTTTGGGGCCAGGTCCATTCCATACAACAGAAAGTAGAGAAGAACATGGAAAAGCAATTATGGGAAGTTGTAATGACCCAGCCTAGAAATGGTCTCTATTACTTCTGTGTACATTCGGTTGGCTAAAAGTATATCCTACCTAATTAAAGACAAGCAAATACGTAATTACTACACCTAACTATAAGGAAGAAGCCCAAAATGGCTGTTATACTGTGTTTCCAGGAAGAAGAAGAGAAAAGCTTTTTGGAGAATGGTTGGCAAACTCTGTCACATCTACTTTACTCAGCAGTATTGTCCCAGAATCAGGACAGCTGTTGTAGAAGACAGTAGCTACAGGTGGTGTGTAGTTAACTATTTGAGGATCTTTGTGTGTTCCTGAAGTTATGTTCAGCTGCCAATTTCCAGTGTCGTTTTGAGGCTCAAGCGTAACTATGTAATGGTTCTACATGATACCATCATCCTATCCTCACAGGTTACTGTTAAGCTTATTTGTGGCAGACACAAGTGTTCACAGTGTAAATGTGCCCAAATTGGAGTGAGATTTAAAACAAAACATAATGATCCGAAGCCTCCACATACACCTTGACTAGTTATTTGATTCTGTCATAAGTTGTTCTTTTGGAGAAAGGAGACTGGCCCAGGGACATTATTTGGTGAGGTTGTTTTGTTTTGTTTTTAATTTATTTATTTGACAGAGATCACAAGTAGGTGGGGAGGGAGGCAGAGAGAGAGAGAGAGAGGGGCAAGCAGGCTCCCCACTGAGCAGAGAGCCTGTTGCGGGACTCGATCCCAGGACCCTGGGATCATGACCTGAGCCAAAGGCAGAGGCTTTAATCCACTGAGCCACCCAGGTGCCCTATTATCTGGTGTTTAAAATGAGTTATCAGGTGCAATGAATTATTTTTTTGTTGGAGGTTACTATTTTTTATTCCTGGCATTCCAAATTAATGATATTTATAATATTTATAAGGTGTCAGGTTAATGAATTATAATGAAGAATGAGAATATTCCATTGTAAAGCTGCCATACATAAGAGGGGGAACTGTACAATGAAATTCATATCATAACTTAAATGACTAAGGAAATGTAAGGTTTTAAGAAGAAGGATGTTCATGTGAGAAAAATTGCATTATGCCCACCAAAAGATGCTGGAGGAAAATATTATTTTCCTTTAAAATTAACTAGTACATGGTCCTATTCAGAATAAACCTCTTGATTTGTGAGCTTACCTTAAGCCAAAGAATTTCTGTTAAAACTGACCAATACTGAGAAAAATGACTCAGTATGAAATCAGTAGTTCCTGTGTCTGTGGTGGTTGGGAGGTGGGGGGAGAAAGCAGAGCCTAACAAAGTCCTCTCACTCAATATATAATGACCCAGGGATTTTGGAGCTGTTTAACCCTCTTTTCATCTTTTTCACCTCCCCCTTGCCCCATACCAGATACCTGGTGATAACTGACAGTCCTGGGCTTTCTTAAGGTAGGGCTTTACAGGACGTGACTTTCTAGCCTGGGCCCATGTGGCTCACCATTACTCAGCTGTTTATTCCCCCCATCCCCCACCCCAACCCCTCTGGCAGTGCTCATCTCCCCTGGCAGAAGCCTTACTAGAACTCATTAAACTGGCAAGCAAACGCCAACAAGCACCCATGCAACTCGGTACTATTAGGATGGATTCTTTAGTGCCCTATTAGTATAAAAAGTAACTGCTGATACAGGAATTTCAGGTATTTTGCACTCAGATTTTATTGTGGGCATATCTTCATTTTCCCTCAAGTTATGTTGGATAAGGTTGCACTTAGTATGACAAACTGTTTTTATGTGTGCAGTACTAATATAATGAAATGATTTATATACATTAAATATGTAGGAGTATGCAGAGAAAGAGATAACAATAGCTAACATTTCTTACTATTCTGTGCCATTCGCTTATGTTACCTTAATTAATCCTCCCCAAAATTGTTTCTGGATTTTTATTCTTGTTTTACAAATGAGGAGCTAAGTTTTTAAAGCTATATTCATTGTACAAGCTCATCAGAGACAACACGGGTCTGTCCAGGGTCGGTGCTAATGGGGTTAGTAACAACTAATTTATCTTGACTTCACATAGATATTTTTCCACTTTGTCTCTCAATATGAAATGAACCTACTAGAAACTAGAAGGAAGCTTAGAGATCATTTTATCTAAAGCAGTTACTATACTGAGATCCATAGAAATGAAAGGCCCCTATTGCAAGGTGTCTCAGTTGTGGAGCCCCACAACAAAGACTAGAACTGGAGTCTGTATCTGCGCCTCTATCACATGTTGCCTCCTGCACTCTCACCTAGATGACTCATTGAATGTGCCATTTCAGAAACTGATCTTTGTCAAAACTTGTCAAAAGCTTTTAGCAACTTAGCATCTTAGATGCAAGCACAGCATCTTGGAAAATGTGTAAAGACTCTAAACTTAATAGCAACATACTAATTGGCAATATTATATCATTAAGTTTATGCTCTGGACAGAAAAGCCTCTACTGCTTGATACGTACGATTAGAGTAGAACAATTAATGAGAACTGAAGTTGGACCCAGCCTTTCAGGAAGAGCACCAAGGAAAAACAAACAAAATGCACCCTTATTTGATCACATCCCAGATTAGAACATGTACATACTCCCACGCAAAGGGACCCACTGAGAGAGAGATGCTCAGCAGAGGCCCCCGCAGACATGAGGAGATATTCACACCGAGAAACAAAATTGCTGCTCATCTGCCTTTGTTGTTATGAGCCAGGGAAGTAACCAGCTTTACTCCAACTCAAGACGAATCAGTGGGTTGCCTGTGAGTATTAAAAGGATGCTGGCTGACCCACTATCGGTATGGCATGTTCTCTGAGTAATCTCTTTTCCATCCACAGGGATGGACTTGGATGGCTCTGTCCCTCTGACCAAGGGCATGCATTTTCAAGACAGCTGGTCAGGGTTTGGTATGCATTCTGCAGCTGTGATGAGGCCAAGGTACAAGTCTGCATAGGGAAGAACTCCTGCTCTGGTTTAATTACCTTGAAGCCTTAACTAACTGAGCTAAACGGCCATAGAGCACTTTCCTGTGAAGCCTCGTTTATCTGTGTACGTACTCACATCTCCAGATACATTTTACAGATGCAAATGACAGAGGACCATCATATGTCCCCTAAACTAATTTTTGAGAGCACTTTAAGTTAACTCCCAAAGTAAAATAAAATGGCACAGATCGGTTTAACCACTTGACATCTCTATGAAGCATGCTCCGTTCAAAGATATTCAATAAATGACATACTTGCTAAAAGTGAGATCAAAGCATAATGTTAGTGAATTCCATTTTCCCCCAATGCTTTATTAATTCAATTGTTCAGCTTAGGGTCACTGGTTTTAAACTCATCAATACCAATCTCTAGTCTCCTTAAAGCTAACACGTATTTCTTCCTGAACCTGTGAAAGTCGTGAGACTGCGTGAGTGATCTAGTTAGAATTAAGCTTCAAGTTCCAACCCTGCTTCTTACTAGCTACCTATGTGCTTTGATTTCCTCATTTTGAAATGGAGTACATAAGCCTGTTCATAACTCAGATACACTAGTTTCTCAACTTGAAAAATTTTACAACACACTTTTCCCTTCCCAACAAAGTTTCCTCCCCCCAGACTAGTCACCCACCTCTGTACTATTACCTTCAAGGTTCTAGATGAACACCTTCTTCCCTGACCACCTCTCCTACGGCTCTGTCCTTTGTTCTCTCCATTTCACTCTGCCCCTTGCTTTTCTTCACACCAGCCACCAGCTCACAATGGTCTTTGCATGGCCTAGAATGCTTGCTCCCTAGAGACCTGTGAGATTTGCTTTCTTATTTCTGTTAGCTGCTTTCTCAAGTATCACCTTCTTGAGGAGACATTTCTTGTCCACTCTTCTGAAATATCAACCCCCCTCCTGCCCCCACACTGACTCTTCCTGTCTCCCATACCCCCAAGTCATTTACTCTTCTCAGCACTTATTGGCCAAACACTGTATTATTTTACCTAGTTATCCTGCTTGTTACTTGTTCCTCTCCTGCAAGCACCATTAAGGGAAAGATTTCTGTCTTTTATATTCACTACTACATCTAAGATAGTGCCTGGCATAGAGAAGATCCTCACTAACTGTTTGACTAAATGAATGAATGAATGAATGAATGAGTCAAATTAATCTTTTTCTTAAAATCCTATTTAGGGTCTCCTGTCCATGTAGTTTTAATGCTTTGAGTGGTTTGGCTTGTTGGTTATATTATTTGTCAGGGCCCAACCAAATAATCACTAATTCATTTTAATTTGTTTTTTAAAGCTGATATTTTGGGGTGGGAAGAGAACAATCTTATTTCTTTTCAAGCTCTAAATCTGATTTTGATGTGTCAAAAATACATGCATTTTTCTATACTTACCCCTCAAAATGGATTTATCTCAAGTAGCCATTGTTTCTTGTAGCTTCCACAGCATCCAAAGAGAAATCTTGAAAAGATGGTGCTTAAATTCAGGTCCCAAATGTGACTCTCCTTAATGCAAATTGGGTATAAATTTATTAGAAACCATTAGTGAGATAAATGTTCTCCTATTATGTAAATCTGTATCTTTAATCTGAAATGTGGAACTCGAATTGCTTTCCAGAATATCTAATCTGTGATTCTGAAATTAGACAAGCAGGTGGTTAATTACAGGTGCTGTTAGTGACTTGCCCCTCATCACAGGAACACAGATAGCTAATTCTATGTGTCCCAAGTCACTCATAGGGGCAGTTATTTTGGCTTCACAGTCTTTAAATCCACAAGTGTGTTAAGTGCCTGAATCCATAAGCAGAACTGGGCATGTGTTTTTGTTTTATAAATACCAAAGTTGACCCTTCACAACTGACACACATTTAAGAATTTTTTAGTGACATATTTATATTGATTTTCTGTAGTATTTTACAACACCATTTGGTTGTCTAAGAAGCTAGGGGAGCAGGTAGAGAAAAGACTTTTTTTTAATTTTTTTATACTATAATAGTATTTGCAAAGTCTAAATAAATTATGAAAGAGGTCACTTTTATCGATGGCTAAATTGAGGGTCATGGAGCTTCATGGAGGCACTCGATTTATGGTCTTATTTTCTAATAAACAAGTCAGGGTTTAGGAAAAGATTATAAAACATTTTCAGATGCTGAGCTTGGAGTCCTAACCAACAACATATATCCATAGTAGTGAATTCTGCATAGAATATCCTCCCAGATGTTAGAAAGACTGTTTCTAAAATGTCGGAAACCCAAGAAACCCACATAAAGAGTTGGATTTTCAGTTTTGTTTAAAGGCAGAAAATGTTCACATAAGACAGAGGAAGCCTGGCATAGAGACAGATTGACTCATGGCAGGCAGGACATAGAGGAGACCATTTCTAAAGTTTTCCTGAAAGAGTCACCCTTCCCCCATTTCTGAACACATAACTTTGAGAGCCAGGGAATTGTACTGCAGTCTTTTTTCAAACTTGATAACTCTAAAGGAAGATGGAATAATAAGCCAGAGCAGAGAAGAGTGGGAAAGCCCAGGAAGCCCTGTCAAAGAATAGGTTGAAAAAGTAAATGGAGAGAACAACAAAGATGACAGGAGTTGATACTTTGACTCCCAAAATGCTGTACTTGGCTTTCACAGAAGCGTGAGGCTCTTTTTCAACAAAGTATGACACTATAGCCTGTCCTAAAGAAGAATAAGTCAAGTTTAATGTCATGGCTATATAAAAATGTGGGAATTTTCACATAAAATCCATCAGATAAAGATCATTAAGGTATCTCAGACTCCCCCCAAAAAGGTTAATGTTAGGATTTTTTTAAGGAATAACTTAAGTTATATTAGAGATGCAATAGTGAAAGTAGGTCTTGCCTAATTTTAGTAAAACAGCATGAGCTGTAATGATGTAATAATGAACCTAATTCCTGCAGCCATACATCCAAACTGATCTCTGGTGATTGTATCTTCCCCTTTTATACATGCACTTTCTTTGCCCACAGTTCTTTGCTTTTTCGTTGTCTCCATAATAGATCAATGTCAGGGTTTAAGGACAGCCCCTACTTTTCAGGTGATGATGAGAGACCTATATTTATAATACAAAAATTGCAGTAAGAGACGTGATTTGACCCTTGGTCTTTGGATCTGGAATCTATCTTCCATTTTTCCACCAGAATATTTTCTCTCTTGATGGCTTCCCAACACCTCATTAGATAAAGTGCAGACTCTCCAGAATGATGGATGAGGCCCTCTATGATCCAGCCCCATCTCCCATTGTTCTGTCTTCTCCAGTACCTCTGCCTTGTCATGCCAAGTAGTTATCCATTTGTACCCACCCCCGCTACTCACCACACTGTCCACACCTTGTTTTGTGCTTGTCCATCTGCCTAGAGATCCCTCATATATTTCATCTCTGCCTGGCCCGTTCAGGTCACAACTTCAGCCCCACCTTCTGTTTTCCCAAGGCACCCTTCACTTAACCACTTTCTTACCACATGGCATGTGGTCATGAGCTTCTGTTAGTGTCAGTCTTCACCCCGGAGGGCAGGTCTAAAGATTTTGAAGACTTGCCACTTCAGTTGCATTTCCTCTGCACCTAGCACAGGCTCTCATTCCCATTATATGCTCATTACATGTTGACCTTAACTGAACAGTATTTGTGTCTGCTGCAGTATAGTCATCTGTCCCTCTATCCGTTTATTCAAACCACAGGTATTGGATTTCCCTGTTTTTCCCAAGGCCCTCGCTACCTACTGAGATCACATATATTCTTTATATGTAAAATGATCAGCTTTTAAAAGTCTTAAAATTGCAGTAGCTTTGACAAGCTAAAAGTAATAAAAGGAACAGAGAACACTGAAAATACATTTTTCCTGCATCTGGTTACTGAAGTAGCACTAAAACTCTTAATAGTCTTTACAAGTACAGGTTCCCCCTCTATCTGAAAGTTTGCTTTACGCCACTTAGTTTTGACAAAAGACCTACACTAGTAATTGTTTTCACTGACTGAAAGAAATCAGAAGATGATTTTTGCTTTTACGATATGATAATTACTTCTCTCTACACTCTTCAGCTTACAAAAGTTTCATAAGAATGCTCTGCTTGGGGCGCCTGGGTGGCTCAGTGGGTTAAGCCGCTGCCTTCAGCTCAGGTCATGATCTCAGGGTCCTGGGATCGAGTCCCGCATCGGGCTCTCTGCTCAGCAGGGAGCCTGCTTCCCTCTCTCTTTCTCTCTCTGCCTGCCTCACCATCTACTTGTGATTTCTCTCTGTCAAATGAATAAATAAAATCTTTAAAAAAAAAAAAGAATGCTCTGCTTTTGGATAGTGGTGGTGAGTAGGGGACCCTATATTCTAAAATTTAAGACCTGACTTATTAAGTTGGATATGAGACCTAATTTTCTTAAGGCTAATAACCTAAAGTGACAAATTGCCTCTTGTGGAAGAATATGTACAACACAGTTTAGAAAAGGAGAGAAAAGAATAAAATGAATACTTCACACCTTGGCATGATTGTCCTTCCTACCCATATCTCCTAAAATAGCACCTCTATTAACTTTTTTTTTTCCACGTCCATTAACTTCAAATATCTACATTTTGGTATAGACCACCAGGCAGCTTGTTTCTATCCACCAAAATAGAAATGACAATTCACAATGTTCTGTTTGCTTCTGAGAAAATAAAATACAAGAAATACAAAATTTGATATTGTGCCATGAATATCTTTTTGTTTTATAATGTACCTTTAATAAAGTACATTATAAATTCTACATTATTGCAAAATTTAAGCCAATAGTGATTTTTAAAGGATTATTAGATGCAGGAAGTTGAATCATCACAGGGTAGGGAGTTAAGAACAGCCAGCTCCCGTCATCAGTCCCAATCAGTTAATCGGCTGTCATTTAATATGGGAGCTGTTTCTAAAGCAGGTGTTAAGTACAATAATTTCTATCATTTGAAAATTTTTCAAAGGCCGACTTGTTTCTAAAAAAATACGTAAATTCTCACTGCTTCTTAGAAGAGGAGGATATACTTAAGTAAAATGGAGAAAGGTTTTTTTCTTCATTTGGAAGCTGAAAATGAGGGAAATCACATGACTATAACTATTTGACTACTGATATTTAGATAATAGTAGGTAATTAGTCCTTTTCACTGATCTGGTGATCTGACAGTGTCATTATATGTCCTTATGTTTATAACAAATATTTAATAAAAACACAAAATAGAAGACTACTTATTCATTTAGTTTTATATATGCCCATTCATATAATTTAAAAATGTTTGCTTATGAACCTATTCTCAGTTAAGCCCCAAAGTACTTGAGAAGCTCCTTTTCACCCGACGTTATCATTATTTTAGGTGTTGGTTAAAAAAAAAAATGGGCATGGTTTCTTCCTTCCAATTAATGAACAAAATGATTTCAGAAAGTAGAAAAATGCTGTGAAGGGAAGAAAGCAGGGCAGTGTATGAAGAACAATTGGGTTAGTCAACGGGCTGAGGGGGCCCACGGTGGATGGCAGGTCAGCAAAAGCCACTGTGAGGAGGTGATGTTTGAGTTGAAATCTGAGTTAGAGGAGCCTGTAAATTGCTGGAACAAGAGGATTTGTTGCTGAGAACAGGACAGTGGCCCTGCAGCAGGAGAAACTACATATGGCAAAGCATAGGAAGAAGGTGCAGGTGGTGGGCGCGTAGTTGGTGAGAAAACAGAGATCGTCTGGGGATGGATCCTTGGGGTCTGGAGGACATTATAAGGAGTTTGGATATTTAAGAAAAGAGAGGGAAAGAGAAGTCATAGGGGGCCCTTTAAGGGAACACCAGGATTGGCTTAATTTTTAAAAGATTTCTCAGGTTGCTGTGTGGAATGTGGACTATAAAAAGACAGAAATGCAAAGAGGAAGAATAGTGTTGTTAAGAAAATAAGAGTCTGGGGGCAGCTGGGTGGCTCAGTGGGTTAAAGCCTCTGCCTTCGGCTCAGGTCATGGTCCCAGGGTCCTGGGATGGAGCCTCGCATTGGGCTCTCTGCTCAGCAGGGAGCTTGCTTCCTCCTCTCTCTCTGCCTGCTTGTGATCTCTCTGTGTCAAATAAATAAATAAAATCTTTAAAAAAAAATAAAAAGAAAGAAAAGAAGAGTCTGACTTTGAACTTTAGTCAATGCTACTTCAGTATTGTCAATTCTGTCCCTGAATGTTTAAGAGGAAAATTACTTCGGAGGTCATGCTTTTTTTTGGGTTTGGGGGTTTTTTGCTTGTTTTTGTTTTTTTTCTCTTACAGATGAAGAAACTAAAGCCCAGGGTTGTTAGGTAATTCAATCAAGCTGTGTCATAACTGTGGCTATTAATACTCAAGATAACCAGCTTCCTTCCAAGATGTCTGAGTTTGCAAGTGAGAACAGGTACCAGGTTTCCTTAAGCCACTGAGGAATTAACACAGCCAACTGGTAAAGATGCCCAATCTGGATCCATTTGGCCTGTTTTTCATATCCCACCTCGCACTTTACAGATTGTGTAACTACAGACTAGTTATTTAACTTCGCTGAGCCTCTGTTTCTTCATCTATAAGCAGAGATAATAATCCCACCCACTAGGGTTGGTATGAGAATTGCATGAGTTCATATACATGAAGTGCTAAGAACAACACTTGATAAGTACTGTCAAATGGTACAAAACATATAAAAGAATAGGTCACTGAAGCATGGAGATGTCGAATATTGCAAGCACCAAATACCAAAGACCAGGAGTAGGGGCAAGGACATAGAGTGTGGGGAGATTTGTATTCTAGTGGAGAATTTGGGAGGGCATTGCAGTAGGAGGATGATAAGGATGATGGATATTATACATTGCTCAATGAAATTAATTGAAGGGGTGATATTTCTGAGAGCATCCAATATTGTTTTCCTACTTAGCAGCGATTTCATTTTTTCTTTTCTTTTTTTTTTTTCTTTCTTTCTTTTTTTTTCATAGCGCTCATGGCTCCCAACAAAAGCTCAGATGTCACACACATTCTTTCCCAGACTACATTTCTGGGCATGGCCATCTGATTCTAGCTAAGGAATATAGGGGAACATGTGTGTGCATAGTGGAGGATGAGGAAGGGCAAGTTTCTGATAACCTATTAACAAATTACCTCTTCAATTAAAAAAAAAATCCTTCTAGAAAGATTCCAGTCCCCTCTCCATGATTTTGAGTATTTCTGAATAAGGAACTGTTGTTTGTAATGGTAGCAGTCAACCTGTGATGATGAGGAAAATCCAAGTGTGTTACAGAATGACTAGAGTCCTCCTGTAATTATCGAGCTACTAAATTCTTGAACTATAGAATGACCTATATCTGAGGTTCTTTTTTAGTGAAGTTTATTAATAAATTCTTAATCTAGGCTTCTTTGGGCTGGTGTTTTGTTACTTGGAGTAGAATCATTCTGTCTGATACACTTTCCCATATCATTCGTTTTTCTCAACAAACAGTAACTAGATCTGTTTCATGCCATAACTTGCTTCATCTCCACCTTCAAATCTGAATCCCGATAGGATTTATGATGCTTTTTCTATTTATTTCCTTCTATGATTCTTCCCTACTGTATTGTAAATAATTTGAAGTCGGGGATTTTGTGTTATTGCTGTTGTTGTTACTGTTTTTGTTTGTCTACTCACCCCTTCACAATAGTTGATGAAGTTCTTTGGGGACCAAATGAATCTGATTAATATTTATTGAGTTGTACTGAATAGCTTTGGATATTTGAATCTTCTTCCCCCCCATCTCTTATAGCTCTAATTTCATAGACTCTAAGGTGACTAAACTTAGATTGAAAAATACATATTACATTATTAATTTTCTCACTCTCAGCTAAAATTCTAAGAAAGCAATACCAAGAAAAGAAAAAGAAAAAAAAAAAGCATGAGCAGTCTCAGAATTAATATGAGTAGATGAGAATTGCTCTAATTGAAAGATAATCTGGCTAAGGACTATGCTTCATTCAAATTAAAGATAAATTCATAGAAATAGGAAAATGAAAAATAAAATTTATTTTGAATATGCATTATTAATAAAATTTTTTTAAATGACACTGCTCATTGGAGGATATTATGGGGGAAGAAATGTCCCTTTCTGATAAGTCTCTCAGCAATGCTAAAGTGTTGTGACAGCTTTCTCTGAAAACTGCTTGAAGACATTATTTTATTCATTTGCTTCCATTCAGCTTTTTCTCATCTACTTCAAAGTGAACATAAGAGCACTTTCCAGAGTGAGCTAGTCTTCTCCCAGTTCCGAAGTACACAGTAATGTGGACTGTAATTTCATTTGATTATCACAATTTTTCAATCTTTTTGATCTGAATAAGGCAGTATCGAACTTCCAATTCTAGTTTTCTTAGAGCATTATTACATTTTCTCTTACTTCTCTCAGGTTTCAAACCCCCTCCTCTCTACTATGTTATGAAATTATTCTCAGGTTTACTCACGAGCAGAACATGGAGAAAGTATGGCTTTAGTCTAATGTCTGAAGTTTCAAGATGTCCTTTGGATTCCTGTGTAGAATCTGAAATGCAGACACTTAGTAAAGTGGACCTCAACTCCCTCTAATGCATCTCCTTTCATTATTTCTGACATTCCTTCCATATTCTGGCCTTAAGTTTTATGTCCTAGTACATCTCTGATGATTAAATAGAATTTAAAGATTCCAGACCGAACTGAATGGCCTTTCTTTATATTCCATGTGTTTTTTTTCCATATATTCATATTTTTTATATTCCATATATTTGTATTCTGTATGGACTATAATTGATTTTTGTCTTACTTTCCTACCTCAGGTATTCATTGAGTTGATTATAGTTAATGGACTAGTCAAAAAACATGGCTTAAAAACCTATTATATGCCAGGTACCTCGAATGGAAAGATGAATATACGGGTACTGGGTGCTGGCTCTATGCGTCTTGTTATAGTTGTGGAGAGAAATGAACAAGCAGACAAACCAGGTCTAAGGTTTACCTGGTTGCCAAGCATATAATATATATTTGCCAAATGTTTAAGAAGGTAAGGGAATGAGAAGGGGCTGTATTTGAATATGCACATTTATTCAAGGAGTCGATTTTAACTATTCATTCTCTCATAATCTCCTCTAGGGCCATGTTTTTAAATATTGCATCTTAACGGATACTCTCAGATTTCCATCTCTGTCACCAGTTGCTCCTTTGATTGTCTGTGTATATCTGATTTCTACTTGGACATCTCCATTTAGCTAACCTACCATAAAAACTTAACATTCCAAACCCAAATGCTTGAACTTTCCTCCTAATCCTACAAGTTATACATCCTTCCCTATCTCAGTAAAGGAGGACTCCATCCTTTCAGTTCAAACCAAAAAACGTGAATCCTTTCTTCCACACTCTATGTCAAATCCTTTAATAAATACTGTCAGCTCTGTCTTTGAATTATATCCAGGATTTAATCACTTCTTCGCACTTCCACTGTTACGATCATGGCCCAAGCATCTATGATCACTGATCTAGACCTTAGATTATTGAAATAGGTTTCTAACTACTCTCACTGGTCTATGTACTTCCATCGCTTCCTATATTGTCTCTTCTCAACGCATCAGCCAAAGTTGTCTGCTAAACTACAAATTAAGTTGTGCCCTTCCTTCTATTCAACATCCTTCAGTGATTTCCCATCCCGTGAGGACAAAACTCCAAATTCTTTATGATGGGTTGTAAGGCTCTTTTTGAGATCTCTCTTCCTTTCTCTGGCCTCATCTCCTGCTACCTGCTCTTTAACTCAATCCACTTCAGCCGCACTGGTCTCCTTGATGCTTCCCCAGTATGGCTGATACTCTCCTACCTCAGGACCCCTGCACTTACTTTTATCCAGTCATGACAGTCTCCTACCACAAACTGCCTTCTTGGTCTGCATCAGGAATTTAGTCATATGTTATCCTTTAGCATGGGATTCTCTTAACTATTATATTTAATAGCAAAAGACACTTCCTCCACCACTACAGATTTTCTATATATGTTCTCTATGTTATTATAGGCTACTTTCTCATTATCATCTAGAATAATTATTAGTTTTCAAGTACATCTTTTTAAGTGGTCTCCCCAACACCCAAATAGATTATAAGCTCCAATGCAATAATTTTTGTTTGTTGGTTTATTGTTTTCTGCTAGTGTAAATTTATAATATCTGGAATGTTTTCAGGCATATAATAAGCTTTCAGTAAGCATGAAGAATGGGCATGTATATTTGCCAGAGAGAGTCGGACAGTTTCATAAAGGCAGTTACTTCTGAACTCAGTTTGATGGAAGAGGCCTTGAGACCTAAGAGGATACAGGGAGCTGAAGGAGCTGCAGTCTATGTATTCTGGGAAGCAAACTTGTGCAATCAGATTCATTCCAAATCTTGACTCTAACAGTTCTCCATGTGATCTCAGGCAAGTCACTTTATTTTTCTGAAACTTGTTTTCCTTAGTTTTAAAATGGATGGTAATACTATAGTTTTCATAGAATTTGACTAGCAAATTTTTATGCGACATTATTCAGAGAGTGACCTATTATGGAGTCTGTACTCAAGTGGTATCTATCATTACTCTCCTAATTATTAATAGATGAGGTAATATATATAGTTAGCATAGCCAGTCGGTGACTGCTAAAATGTGTTCAGCTGCAACTGCTGCTGCTGAAATGAGTTGGAATGGAAAATTCTTAAGGATGAATGACACAAGCTGAGGGAACAAAAGTTTAAAAAAGAAAAAAAATGAGGGCCATAGACTGCGCTTGTAGATTCAGCTAAGTGTGTTAGCCTATCTTATGTAAGTTAGTATTTCTCAAATTTGAACATGCACCAGCATCACCTGGAAGCTTTGGTAAAACATTGATTGCTGGGCCCTACCCCCAAAGTTTCTGGTTCACTAGGATTGGAGTAGATCCTCATAATTTGCATTTTTGTCAGGTTCCCAAGGATACTCATTATCTATGGCTACATAACAAAACATCACAAAACTAGTTGGCTTAAAACAACCAACATTTATTGCCTCAGTTTTGGGGTCAGGAATCCAGCTGAAGATTATAGTCAGGTAGGTATCAGTTAGGGCTTTGGTCTCATTTGAGAGCTTGACTGAAGGAGAAACTGCTTCTAAAATCACTCATGAGGTTATTGGAAAGATTCCCTTATCCAGACTGTTGGACTGAGGGCCTCAGGTCCTTGCTGGCTGTTAGCCAAATACCTCTGTCAGTCCTGTGCTATGTAGACTCTCCACAAGTCAATTCACAATATGGCAGCCAGGTTTCCTCAGAGACGGCAAGCAAGAGAGAGGCCCCAAGAGAAAAGCCACAGTCTTTTTTGTAACCTAATTTTGGAAGTGGCATCCCATTATATCTGCCACATTCTGTCGGGTAGAAGTGAGTCACTAAATCCAGCCCATGTTCACTGGGAAGGAACTACGTGAAGGTATCAATACGAAGAGACAGGAGTCAGTGGCAGCCAAGGTGATGGTGGTGGTGCTGATTTGGGGACCATAATCGAAGAGCCATCGCTGTAAAGAATTTTAAGCAAGTGAGTGCCATGAATGGATCCAGCTTGGAGAGGTGCTGAAAATGGACGTGAGACTACTCAGGAAGCTGTTTCAGTAATCTCTGTGACCTTTACGTTTAGATAATTAATATTCTTGTATGTTTTGAGAATTGATATTTTTATTTAATGAACACACTTAATAATCATACCTCCAAATTTTGCTCTAAACTTCCTCTGTCAATGAAATATTTAAAAAAATGTTTTCAAGGTTTATAAAAAGATCTGTGAGGAGTTACATTACAGTAAGGGCTTCAAAATCATCTTGTCTTTTTATTTGTCTTTGAGCATATATTTAAATCAGGAGCAGCTTCAGCCTGGACTATTAAAATAGATGCTTTGGGCTTGACCACTACCAGTCTTCTGAGATGAAGGCAATGGATCCTTCTAAATACAGAAGTACAGACATTCAAACACAGATCTCTCTCTGTCTCTCTCTCTCTCTCAATCTCTCTCACTCTTTCTCTGAAAGCTTAGACTAGACTGAAAATTAAAAATATAATCAAAAACACAACTGTTAAAATTGCTAGAAAAATCAACATAAAAAATGGAGCAGGGTTTCATAAAATGAAGAGAAAATTAGCTTAAATAGAAGTAAATGGTTTTAAAAGTGTGGGAGATTGTGTAGTATGAGTAGACTAACATGTTATTTTAAGAATTATTTTTGAATAGGAATACATGATGTTGTAATTATTTTCTTCTATTTTTTTCTGAAGCTGGACAGTTAGGTTGAAACTGTACACCAAGAAGCCATCCTATTAGCTGGGGCAGGTGACCTGCTTGACCCCATCAGCCATTCCCCCGCTCCAACTCTGGTGTGGGTGACATCCAGTTTCAATAGCTGGTTTCATGTTCTTTTGCCAGGGCAGTAGGGGGCAGGTTAACATCTCTGGCTGGGGATTCTGTTCCCTTGGCCTGCTTTTCTGTCTGCAGTCAATTCACTTGCTTCAACCTGCTTTCACCTCCTGGTTATTGATTTTGGCTGACATTTAGTTCAACGTGTTATCAGTTCTCTTAATCGTTTCAAAAAGAGAGAAGGGAGCAAAGATGTCCCAACCATTACCCATCACATCAGCCCAGGACAGCTTTAGGTCATTCATTCCACAGACAGGGGCCCATGTATGATTAAGTGTTTTCCTTGACATCACTTTAGCCATAGCAAAAGTCATAGAAAAGCTAGCTCATGTCTCTGTAAGTATATCAAAGACTGGATTCTTTATTTTACTTTATTTTTTTTAAAGGTTTTATTTATTTCACAGACAGTGATCAAAAGTAGTCCGAGAGGCAGGCAGAGAGGGGAAAGCAGGCTCCCTGCTGAGCAGAGAGCCCCATGTGGGGCTCAATCCCAGAACCCTGAGATCATGACCTGAGCCGAAGGCAGAGGCTTAACCCACTGAGCCACCCAGGCACCCCTGGATTCTTTATTTTAATCAAGCAGTTTTGTCTGCTTCTACTGCAGCCAGGTGTTTCCCCACCCAACCCACATTACCGTGAAATAATTAATGTTCAGAAAAGTAAAATGGACATACTTTTGAAAAAGCTAAATATTACTCAGAAAATTAGCAAGCGAAAGCCTTTAAAAGAGACAGAAGCAAGTTGCATTTTTAGTTTGGCCTTAAAAATGCTAATCAGTTCAGTTAGAGAGTCCTAACGGACTGCTCTGAAGTGACCCAAAGCCCAGGTGAAATAGGATGGATAGGCAGATGTCTGTCACCAAGACCACCTGGGGGTAGCTGAAGGAACTGGTTGAATTGTAAATATTCTGTAACCTTTTCACTAAGTTAGTAAGGGTATCACATTATTTGAGTAAGGAAAGAAGTACATAAGATGAAAAGTATTACATTATTTGAACCATTGCTAGTTTCAACAGTGACTTTCTCCTAATTTCTTCTAAATTCTAGATCAGTATTTCTAATTGCCTCTTGGGACAACTTCCAGGTATGAGCCTGTTCTCCCTCCATTATTCCCTGCCTCTTACAGGTAGAATTGTCCATGTTGTTGTGGGATCTTTGAAGGTAGAGGTAACGTCTACGTAAACATTGCATCTCCAGTATTTTTCCCCAAAGTAGAAAGGAAGCAAGCAGATATAATCACATATCCAGCAACTAGAATGTTTCCTTAAAGAAATGAATTTATTATTTTGTGACTTGTAAACTTTAGGTTAGCATAAGGTTTGTGTCACTAAACAGGATCCCATCATTAAAGATAAGATAGACAATGGTACCACCCTGGAAACCTGTTTATATATCTTTATTGTCAGGGCAGGTAATCACTCAGAACAAGTCACCAGACTAGGATAAATTGAGATCTTTATTCTATTAGATAGACATTAATCGAGTACTTCTTGTGGGCAAGTTACCGTTAAAAGATAGATGAGTAAAACATAGCTCCTGAACCCTGAAAATTTCTTTTTAAAGGGATGCCCAACACTAATCATAGCTATAATTAGATAATTTTCCATTGTCTGTTTCTTCTGTTCTTTCAAAGCTCTGTAAAGGGAGAGGATTTTTTATTCCTGGCAGATAGCACAGTGCTTGGCACACATTAGACATCCCACAAATCCTTGTAGAAAGAACTAGTCATTTTGTTTTGTTTTATTTTATTTTATTTTTTTAGAATATTTTATTAATTTATTTGACAGAGAGAGAGAGAGAGCGAGAACAAGCAGGCAGTGTGACAGGCAGAAACAGGCTTCCAGCTGATCAGTGAGCCCAATGTAGGACTCGATCCTAGGACCCTGGGATCATGACCCGAACTGAAGACGGACACTTAACTGACTGAGCCACCCAGGTGCCCCAGAACTAGTCGTTTAAATGCAAAATGAAGAGTGGTCACCCTTACCTCTCCACCCACTTTTTCCCTTCCCTCAGTCCTCTCTGCCACACCTTTAACAGGGTCCTCAGACCTTACTCCAGATCTCTCCCAGCTAGCCTCCTTCCACACTGCCACCAGAGGGACCTTTCTAAAACCAAGCCTGATCAGGCTTAAAATCCTTACTATCCTCTCCAACTGCTAACAGTGGTTCTTGGCTTTAGGGATAGGATCCTTTTAAAACTCTGATTAAAAAATCCATGGGACATTTTCCCACTTAAAATGCATCTACAAGATCTTGTACTTAATTTCTAGGTGTTTGTGGTCTTTCTGAAAGCCCATTTCGTAAGCCCAAAGAAGTCTAAGAACTCTTACTGAAGAATTCTAAGATAAAATACAAACTGTTTAGTAGGACCTAAGACCTGTGTCATCTTTGTGTCCTTTTCTGGAACTACTCTCTCCCCAGCAGCCATACCCCCAGCCTCTCTTTACACACCAGCTCTACCAGTTTAGTTTACCCCCCAAAATATGTCATATTCTTGCGGACTCCATGTAACTTCCTGGAGTCCATGTTCTCCTCTTTCAAACCCATCCCTTATTGGCTTAGTGAATCTTATCCTTCAAATCCAAGCTTCCAGCCTACTTCTTACAGAAAGCCTCCTCCAACGATAATAAGTCATCTCTTATTTCCTTGGACTACTTCTGGTCTTTCATATACATATGGGGTTGCTCATCTAACTATAATCATCTTTATTCACATATGTCTTCTCTAACCTCTAGAAATACTACTACCAATAACAATAATGGCTAGTATTCTGAGCCTACAATTGCAGCAGGCACTGTTGTAACCATTTATACATGTAACATACTTTAAATCTCTTAAGAATTCTGTGAGGTGTTATTTTTTTTCAAAGATCTTTTTTATTTATTTGAAAGAGAGAGAGAGAGAGAAGCAGACTTACTACTGAGCAGGGAGCTTGGCACAGGGTTCGATCTCAGGACCCTGGGATTGTGACCTGAGCTGAAGGTAGACGCTTAACAACGGAGACACCCAGGAGCCCCAGGTGTTATTTTTATCTATATTTTACAGTTGAAAAGCCAAGGTGCAAAGAAGCTAAGTTTAATACCTTGAGTCAAGCGATTTATCTGAAAACATGCTTATTAAAATGTATTGAATCGAGTTACAGTATTAGAAATATCAACAAATTGCCGAAACAAGGCTTACAATAGCTTCTATTTGCTGAGAGCTGAGTACTGTCGCAGTGCACTTGGATTTCTACCTTACATTATCGCTAATACTCCCCACACTTCAGCAAGGCAGGTATTAGTTTCCACCCTTAATAATGGAGGAAGAACACTCTCTGTTTAATCCCTTGACAGATTGCTTTGTATGCAATCTGAATACAGAAGAGGGAAGCCATGGGAAGACTCGGAGAGGCTGGTCCGTGGATGAAGATGATGAAAACCCAAGTTTTGGCAGTTCTATAGTCTGGAGAATGTGTGCACTGCATTACGGGCATGTCCAAAGAGGAGATCACTCAGTCTCTCAGAACAATCCCCCAAATTAGGAGAATTGTGCTATGGTCATGTAGTCTCCGCCTGTAGATCACATGGTCTCACTCTGAGCTCTGTTGATTTACAAACTTGAATATTCATGCTTCTGGGGGTCATCAATTTCTAGAAGATGGACTCAATTTAAACATAATGACTAGAAACCAATGTATAAAAATTGAAATGCTTTATGAGGTCCTCATCTGTTCATGCGTAAGTACATCCACTCCTTGTTGCCCTGTCTGTATGAGAAGTTACATCACAATTAAAAAGATTGCCAGGAACACAGAGATCAGAACGTGGGAGTTGATGCAACTTAATTTTCCAACAAATGCCGAGTCTATCTATTTGCCACTCATGCACTGAGGGATATAACAGTGGTCAAAAAAGATAAAGATTCTGTGCTCACAGGTATTAAATACTAGTGTTACCTCATTAGGTCCTGTAATCCTGTCCTTCTGCCTGCATTGTAGGCACAACCCTGCTTACCGTGATTACAAGGAACTCTCCTTTGAGCGGTACAGTCAACTCCTAGTACGTGCTCCCTGACTGCCCCTTCCCTATTGATAGTTTGTGTTGATAATAAATCTATTTTAGATTTCAGAAATTCTTTCTTGAGTGATGTTTGTTCTAACAATTAGATTATTTTCGAGTCTTGGTCTGATAACCTTGCATCCCTGGAAGAAGACTCTATTTTCTGTTCTGATACATGTTGACTTAGTTTAACTTTCAGAGAGCAGGAGGCCTGGTTTCTCTCATCCTGTTCCTGGCACTTCATTGCTGGTTTTATGCTTCCACTATGGAGATGAGTTTGAGTTGAAGTATGCTTCTGTGTTTGCCTGCAAATTGGCAAAGAGATCATTGTGTCTGTAGCTTGTAGTATTGAGAGAAAATGGGTTGAAAATGTAACTTGAAGCCAAATTAGGAAGATTTGGGGGAGTGAGAACTTTATTCTTTTTTCAACAGAAATTCATCTCAGGTTTTATTAAATTAAGAAGTGACATAATCAGGTATGTGTTTTTAGAAGGTACAAACTTCGGGACAAACATTCACATAGACAAGATAAGTGCTTTCTTTTTCTAAAAGTTGATCCTAATTTCAACATTGTGCATCCCTTATTCTAGTTCATACAGTTTAATCCGAGTCCGTGTAGAGGTCTTCCTCCGCTTCTTCCTATACTTCCTTGCCACACATAAAAACAGTGGTTTGGCTTTTTCTGGTTGGTTGATTGGTTTCCATGCCAATTCTAAATAATGTTTTCCTGGCTAGGGGGGTAATACGTTTTCCCTGATTTATTTGTGAATATAACAACAGAAGGGACGTGTGCCACATTCCTGAAGAGGGCCCAAAACACAAACCAGCCCCCAGAGTTTTCTGCTCTCAGCAGGGTGCGGAAGCCGCACTATGGAAATGGCCAGCCTCTCCTGGAGCTTTGCAGGGCTCTCAGTTGCAGGGGCAGGGGTCCTGGCATTGAGATAGTTAATGTTCTTATGAAACCTGTGAGTTCCCCCACAGCAATGGAATTTTTCCCCTGTGCCCAAGAGGAAGAGGGAAGTAGTCGAGACGGACTTAGAAAAATCTTAAGAGTGACCTCGCAGTCCAGAGGTGGGAGACAAGGCATGATCTGCTCATACTGAGAGATTATTTAAGTCCCGGGATCCTAGATGAAGAATTAAGCCTCATATGAGAAATTAAGTTTTAGAAAGTTAAATAATTTTACACATCTTTTATCCCTAACTACTTGGCCTGGAATTCTGACCTCTGCATAGTTTCAAATCCAAAATCCATGACTATCAAGGAAAGTTGCCTAATAAAGAGAAGGTTAGAGAATGCTACCAGGTAGGCGAGAACAGGGAAAATGCTGAGTTCAGTTTCATCAGTTAAAAAGCAGTTTCAGGCTAACACGACTGTAGCTCTCTGAATAACTCAACATGGAATAAAAAGCAGAGTTGTAGCACGGGAAAACAATCTATTCGAGAAGCAACAAATAAAGTTAGTTGACTAGTTGATGTAGGGATATACTAATTACCCAAATATTCCCTGAGTACCCAAGTTATGATGTTGATGGGGAACCAAATGTTAAAATAAGGAAAATATTCTCCTATTAAGTAATGTTCTAGAAAACTAGTCACCTACCCAATTAAAACACCCTATGCAATTCACAGTAACATCTTCTCACACCAGTGCAGTGAAAGCCTTTTAATAGGCCCTCACTGACAGTGACTCATAGAAAATACCCAACTTAGAATTCAATTGCAAATTGAAATTTCGAATTTGACAAGATCTGATTTCCTGAAGTTTTTGTAAGCCATACGAGATTATTCGTATCCTACCAGAATTACTGACAGAATGCCAATTTGTCCTATCTTAATGTTTTGTTGGAAAAGTCAGAATTTAATTCAGTCTACAGTTGCTATAAGAATTGATGCACAGTTGAATTATAAACTAAATTTATTAAACACCAAACATATTATAAACTTTTTTTTTTAATTTTAAACTTAACTTTTTTTTAACATCCCTGTTTAACATGGTTTGTTTTAGAGATGTGGTGTGTTTTAAAGGGAGAGAGCAGGGAAGGGCAGAAGGAGAGGGGAAGATGGAGAATCCCAAGCACAGATGCAGAGCTTGATATCATGACCCTGAGATCGTGACCTGAACAAAAGTCAAGAGCTGGACGCCCAACCAACTGAGCCAGCCAGGCGCCCCTTTCAGTGACTTTTTCTAATAATGAGTATCTCCTGTACTAAATAAAGCAGCTGGAAGTGCACACAGGCAAAAAGATAGTTCCTCTGGAGCCAGCCTGTCTAGAGGACAAATATACCTTAAATGGGAAATACATAGTGATGGTGGGGATCACTAGATCAGATTGATACGTGATAGACTGGCAACCAAATGCCCACTGATCTTAAGCCTTATTTCTAATTTTACAACTGAGTCCTGAAAATGCACTTATTTAAAAATCTGTAGCCCACATTTAGCAAGGATGAACATGCATGCTAGGCTCGATATAAAGTCTTACTGGAGTTTACTTATCTAGCCTTATTTCCTTTATCTATTTCTCTTACATATTTATGTTGTACAATGCTGTAGGCTCTCTCAAACAGTGTAGTTACAAAGTGTGGTCTCCGTTAAATACAGCAGGTACGAAGGATCTTGCAAGAAGTTTGCTGAAGATGGTAGTTTTGACTGTAAATGTAAACAAGATCTTCTGGAGAAAAAAGCACTAAAGAAGATTAATATTCTGTAACTACTGGTTTCCAATTTAAGAACTTGGGAAGAGTCAAGCTTGTTGAATGCAGTGGCTCATGAACTTTTTCCTGGGATCTGTGGCCTGCTTAGATGATAGCTTAAAGCTGACCTTGAATTAGATTATCATGCATAGCCTTTGCTCTGTTTTGCAGCCTTGGGGTCCTTGACTCTCTCAGTGCAGAAAAATTTAGAATTGGCTAGAAGGCTCTCTGGTGTGCTCTTGAAACCTAATAATTCTACCAGGAAGTCAACTGAAGAAGATCATTCAGGCTTCAGGAAACATTGCAATTTCTGAGTACCATTAATGAGGGAAGTTGACCCTCAGGAGAAACTTTGGATGGATTTTTCTTTACCTCTGTTCTCAAGGGACCCCAGAATGCTGAAATGTCATGAACATTTTACTACTGTTTTAGACTGAATTGCTTTGAGACACTCAAAAGTAATTTTCCAAATTTTTAGAGTACGGCCAAATCTAAGATGATTTCCCTTGAACCATTTTCAGTGCAATTGTATGTGGGTGGGGAAATTTTTGTTTGTTTGTTTGTTTGTTTGTTTGTTTAAAAAGCCCCTAGATATAGACTCTTTGAATGATGTGGATTCTAAACTGCATACTTTTTGCTTTCCTTGGAAGAGTTCCTTTTCTTTATGTCACACAACTGGTATTTCATCACTTTCAAAAGCCCTCTGGGCCCTTGCTTTTTCTCTAGCACACTAATTCCTCAGCCTTTCTTCCAGAATAGGCCTGTCTGTCCTTTTTGCTTCTCAGAGCAGCACTGTTTATCCTCTCATGCACAGATATTTTGTTTAACTCCTATCACAGCCAAGGGGTTAAGGGAAGACATAAAGATTCAGAAGCAAAACCTCTGCCCAGAAAAGAAAGCATGAAGTCTAGAGATGTGCTAAAACACACAAACAGCTCACTGTAATATAAAGTGTTCTCTGCCATAAATCTGCACAGGAAGACTTGTAAGGTAGTCCGAGAAGGGGAGGATGTGACTTCCAATCTGGAAGGGACCATGCTGAGGCCTTATGAAGATACGGCATTGTGAAGTAGGGAGTGGGATGTGGAGATGCAGGTAGTGCATGAGTTTAGGTTTGTTTAAAGGTAGAAGAAATCAAGGTAGATCTCATGTAATGTAGTCTCTTAGAAGACAATAATTTTTTTTTTCTTTAAGATTTTGTTTGTTTATTTGACAGGGAGAGAGGGAACACAACTAGGAGTGGGAAAGGGAGAAGCAGGCCTCCCGCCAAGCAGGGAGTCCAATGAGGGGCTTGATCCCAGGACCCTGGTTTTATGACCTAAGCTGAAGGCAGATGCTTAAGGACTGAGCCACCCAGGCGCCCCTGGCAATACTTTTTTTTTTTTTTTTTTTTTTAGTTTTGTCCAGCTGACATATTGTAGGACCCACATATGTAGTTTGTAATTTTTCATAGCCACATTCAAAGGTAAAAACAAGTAAAATTCTAATAATACCTTTCATCTAACCCAGTAAATCTAATATATTAACTTCTAACATGTAATCAATATAAAACTTATTAAAGAGGTATTTCTTTTTTTTTTTTTTTTTTTTTTTTATTTTTTATAAACATATATTTTTTATATACATATATTTTTATCCCCAGGTCTGTGAATCACCAGGCTAAAGAGGTATTTCTAATCTTTTTTTCATACCATGTCTTTGAAATCTGGTGTTGCATTTTATACCTACAGAACATATCAGTTTATATTAGCCATCTATGAAATGCTGAATAGTCATATGTGGCTACTGATCCCATATTGGACAGTGGGAGTTCTGGACCTGGTTTTAGTAATGAGAAAAGGAAATGAAAACATAAGTAGATTAAAGAAAACTAGGAGATAACAGTCTTGTTCTTGTGATATGTTGTTTGATTTGAGTTGAAAAACATGAGTAACCCCCAAAATGACCCATTCGTCTCTTCTTGCTCTTGGTAATTATTCTGATTGTTAATCAGGTATCCCCCAGTGTCTACCCACAGTCCTTTTGCTTAGGGGTTAGGTAACTCAATTTCTGTTGCTATAAATGTACAGGTGACTTAGTCCAAAGCTAATTAGTTTAATATACAGCTGTTGATTTAGTTTTGACCAGTGAGATTGAAGGAAACATATTCTTGGGTATATAGGAAAGATGCTTCCTCTCTCTATTGAGAAAACAACCTGAGGTGTGTCTGTCTGTCTCTTTGTCTGGATGTGAACAAAGAAATTTTAGGTGGAGATCACAAGCAAGACTGATGGAAGAGTGGAGAGACAAAAAACAGACAAAAAGCTTTTGGGTACATCAGTAAACCTCAGAACCTGTCTAACCTGATATCTTGTGGGAGAGATTGTTACCCAGTACCCATCTTCTCCTTTTGCTTTGGTAATTGGTCTCAATGTGTGATTCTGGCTCATTGCCACACAGAATAAATACCATATCTCCTGGCCTCCTTTGAAGGGAAGGATGACCATATGATTCATTCTGGCCAGTGAGATGCGCACTGAAGTGTTATATATGACTTCCAGGAAGTCTTATACTTCATGGTTTCCACTATAGCAGCTTTCTTGACTATGGTATGATCTTGGAGTTTGAAGGTTGTATGCTGAGGGTAGTGGAGCAGAAAAATTGGAGCTTAAGTTTCTAGGAAGATCATGAGGCCTCCATATCACTTTTTTTTTTCTTTTAAAGATTTCATTTAGTTATTTGACAGACAGAGATCACAAGTAGGCAGAGAGGGAGACAGAGAGAGAGGAGGAAGCAGGCTCCCTGCTGAGCAGAGAGCCCGATGAGGGGGCTCAATCCCAGGACTCTGGGATCATGACTTGAGCCGAAGGCAGAGGCTTTAACCCACTGAGCCACCCAGGCACCCCCTCCATATCACTTTTAACCACCTACACCTACATTTATTTTATGTGAATGAGGGATAAATATCTGTTTTTCTACAACTGCTGATTCTTTGATTCTTTTCTGGAATGGCTAAAACTCGTTTGAAGGAGGTCCTTCTTTTGGTGGTGCATTAATGACCTAACATACACAAGGCCCTGCTAGCTGGAAATTGATCTCTTATTGGAGGAAAAGAAATAAAGAAAACAGGTAAACAGTGAAAGAGAACCTTCCCAGTAGAGAGAGGAACAATGAGAGGAGCTATCTTGTGCATTCAGGGAGGCCTCCTTGAGGAGCAGGCATTGGAGCTGTGGCCTGTGGGGCAATAAGGAGCCTCTCACAGAAGATCTGATCCAACTTCCCCAGACCAAAAGAGAAGGCAGACCAAGTAGCCTAAGATGAAAATGGAAGGGATACCAGTGTGCCTGGAATGGATGGACTGAGGGCAGGGGATAAAAAAAATAGGAGTCTCAGTCAGGGTCCAGATTAGATAGGACCTTCTAGACCAGGAGAACTATTTGAACCAGGAAGCACGGGATAATTTTTTAAACAGAAGAATAAATGGTCTGAGTCCTTAACTTTTTATTTTCATACTAATTTATATTTTTATGATCACTTAGTGGATAAGATAATTATTCATGGTATAAAGTGAGGAATAATAGTAGCTGGGACTAAGAAGGTAGCAGTGGACATAAAAATAGGCACATGTATTTTTATTTGCTTAAAGCACTAGGGAAGTAGAAGGGATATTCCAATAGTTAATTAACCTTGTAGCATTGATCTCTTGCCTTCTGTCTGATTGTAGGTCATTGCTATTCTTTGTCCTTACCTAGGAGAGAGGAGGACCTAGGAGTGAGAGAAATGCTGAAAAATAATGGCAGGTGGATAAGAAAAAAAGGTCAGGAAATGGAAAAGTGTGCAAATCAGGAGAAAGCCGAAGGAGGCAGAGCAAAGGAAACAATGTTGGGAGCACCCCAGACATTTTCACAACCTCCTAGATAAAAGATGATAAAGCAGAAGAAAGGAGGGGGCGACTTGGAGGACTGGGAATGTGCTCATTCCAAAGCTTCATCTAAGCCCTTTTGGCAGAAAATACTTTAGTCTATAGAATGTTTTCAGAGAACTGGGAAAGGGATTTTTTTTTAATCACTTACTAGTAAATAATACAACTCTCATCATTTTATTTTATTTTAAAGATTTTATTTGTTTATTTGACACAGAGAGAGAGATATTACAAGTAGGCAGAGAGAAAGGGGGAAGCAGGCTCCCCGCTGAATGGAGAGCCCAATGTGGGGCTCTATCCCAGGACCCTGGGACCATGACCTGAACTGAAGGCAAAGGCTTTAACCCACTGAGCCACCCAGGCGCCCCAACTCACAGTATTTTAAATGAAATAGCTCATTTAGTTTTGATGTTTTATTCATAATATATATCCTTCATATTTACTCTTCCTTCATAATATTGCTATTTTTTAAAAAATAATGTTACATTTTCATAGTCCTATAGAGTTCCTAAACTCATTTTTTTTTAGTTTAAATGATTTTTTAAAAACTTTTAAAGGTCCTATGTATGCATTACAAAAAATACCTAAGATGTAAAGATGTGCAGAATTGAAAATATTCTTAATTCTGTTAGCTAATAAGTGAATTTTTTTGAAGATGTTTATACAGTTAAGATTGTACCATTTTTAACTTTGTTTTCCTTTATTTCCTAGACATTATCACATGAATATAGTCCAATGTTTTAAAAATACTTTTATTAATGT
The DNA here is from genome assembly GCF_030435805.1 of Mustela lutreola. Lineage (NCBI taxonomy): Eukaryota > Metazoa > Chordata > Mammalia > Carnivora > Mustelidae > Mustela > Mustela lutreola. Next base: position 111,862,571 of record NC_081295.1, read on the forward strand.
ATTTTTTTTTTAATGTATTTTTAAGGAAACGTATTTCATCAAATATTTTTAAGTTTGAATATTAAACAAATACTTTAATTGCATGTTCACCGCATAGTTTTCTTATCACTTCCTAAATCTTGAAATTTAAATTATTCTCAATTTTTCACTATAATAAATTATATTGAGATAACCGTCTTTGTCCATAAATCTGTATCTTCATTTTAATACTATCTCCTTAGATTTGATTCCCCAAAGAGCTATTAGACATGTAGGGTTTTTTTAAGCCTTTGTTGGAACTATTCTTAACTCTTGTGTTTTTCATCCCTTTTTAAATTTGGCTAATAGCTAATTCCTGTAAATTCTGTGTCTGTCCTGGGCCTCAAAGCAAGCCTACCTCCCTGTTCCCACTGCCAAACTGTAGACAAGGTCTGAATTACATGTAGATCACAATTCCTGCAGTGCTCTCCTCTCTGGACTGCCTAATTCTTCCTCTTCTCACTCAAATCAGTCCTATATATACACTGCTGTTAGAGGAGCCTTTCTCAAGTATGTCCCTGATACCACTTCTCTGCTCAAAAAGCTTCACCACGGCTCAGCACTGACTGCTTAACTAAATGAAAACACCTCATTCTGACAAAAAGGCCAACTGGCCACCTGGTAGACGCCCCCGTATTCTTGCCCAGTCTCCTATATGCAGCCTCTATATGACTGCATATACGCGTGGTATATGTAACAGACCACAGACATGCGTGGTCTGTTACATCTGTTTCGGTCAAGAACTCTGAAGAATGTGAGATTTTTTTCCCTGTTGGCAGTCTACTAGCCTCGTGGTTTCACGGATGCTGGTAGATCCCATGAGACTCCTGGAGCTGAGTCAAAGGACAGTTTGTTATGCAAAAACAGGAGCCAGCGTGTCAGTGTTTTTTGTGCCAGTTCCTCAAGCTCCACTTCACACAGGTTGACAGAAAGGGAGTGGCACGATACTGGTACTCACAGTGGGTTGTGAATGAACACTGGGCCTGGGATACTGGAATCTTTTATAAAATGGAAAGGGATTTTTTTTTAATCACTCACTAGTAAATAATACAACTCTCATCATTTTGTTTCATTTTATTTTATTTTAAAGATTTTATTTGTTTATTTGACACACACAGAGAGAGATCACAAGTAGGCAGAGAGAGAGGGGGAAGCAGGCTCCTTGTATAGTTTGGAGGATACATGTTATTGGAGAATTCCTGGCCCTTGCTCCAAAGGAGTATAATACTATACCTTGTTCCTTTTTTTAACTGTAGTACTTTAGTAAACTAGATTTTCTATAGTCAAAAACATTCATAATTTCTTGTGTTTAGGGATAATCTTACTTGGCATTGTGTTTATGTTAATATCTGGAGAAGATATACAATAAACAGTTAAATTCTACAATATCCAGTGATTTCAGTAGGAGGACTTTCATAGAAGGTGTCTATCACAGAAATTGGCTCATGAGATTTCCTAATCACCATAATTTTGGCTTGGAAATATGGAAAGAATCAAGTATTTGTCAGCAAGCAAGGACTAAAAATGAAAAGATAGAGAAGTGCACATGGGGCAGGAGGGATCTTAAAACAGACTTGTAACTAATTCAAAATCATGAGTAAACATAAGCTCTGACAGAGAAAAGCTGCAGAGTAGAGTTTGAAGAAGCAGCTAATAGTGGGAAGATAAGCATAGAGTTGCATATAGAAGCAGAAGTCTGCCCAAGGTGTCCCAAGCTAAGATATTACTGCTGAGGAACCCAGTTGCCTTGGATTCTGAACCACTGACCTTTAAGTTCCTCACTATTTGCTTCTTGACTTGGGACTCCTCTTGACTGAGAGTCATTGCCCCCTTAGTCTTTCAAAACCACCATTATCCTCCCCATTATTTCAGGCAACCAGAGTGAGTCACTACTTCTTAGAACTGGAAGATCCTAGCAAAGAAATTGATAGAATAAACCAGTAAGAAGTAGTATGCTAGGAAATGTTTAACAACTGACTCTTAGGAAGCAAAGGGTCTAATTGGTAGTATTTTTCAATTTTGATGGCATAAATACTCCTACCATGACTTATTTCAAGCTACCAACATGTTTCAGAACAGTACAGATTCAGGAAAAGGTATACATGACTGGTTCTCTTCAGACCCCAGTATAACATTAGATTAAAAAATTAAACTTAAGTATAGAGATCTTATTCTTTTTTTTCATCTTTCCTTATAAAAGTCAGTAAGTGTATTCTGTTATGACTTATAAAATCTGATACTGGGTTGGGGGGAAACTGGCTGGTTCAGTTGGCAGAGCATGCACTTTTTTTTTTTTTTTTTTTTTAACAAAGGGAGGGGGAGGGGTAGAGGGAGAGAGAGAGAGAGACACACACACACTCTTAAGCAGGCTCCATCCCCAGCACTCGGGGCTCCATCTCACAATCCTGAGATCTTGACTTGAGCAGAAATCAAGAGTCAGAGACTTAACCAGCTAAACCACCCAGGTGTGCCCTGAGTGTGTGAGTTCAAGTCCTACGTTTGTCATAGGGCTTACTTAAAAAGAAATGTGGTATTACTGTTACATGAATGTTTACCCCTCCCATCCCATTATTTTATGCCACTTAATTTATAGGACATTTTAACTCCCCTGTATAGTTTGGAGGATACATGTTATTTTGTTTATATTTTTCTCTAACCATATGCACCCTATTTTTGCCATAGTTTTGGTTAAATTTGAAATCACTTAGTGCATTTTGAGTTGTTACATTATAAAAACTGCTTGGCTTACTTTCAAATTTAAAAACTTCAAATGAAACAAGAAAACCCATAAGTACTGCAGAGCCTTAAAACTGTCCTACACTATATGTGGTGATTTGAAATTATTGTGGTACTTTCCTTTTGGTTATAAGTACTTCTCTTTCTAAGTAGTAGGGACTCTGAACTTACAAAGTAGAAAATAATTTAAAATTATTGGAGTGCTTCAGGTTTTTAGGAGAACTTCATTCTTTCAAATTGGAATTCCAATTTGTGAAGTGCTTTAGTAAGTTTAAATTGCTGAATGCAGTAGACTCAAGATTCTGGTACAGAGTGAGCTCCTTACCAAAGTATTTATTATACATTAAAAATCATTCAGCAGATTCTAAGAGGACATGGCCAGATTATTAATTTATTATTTCCTTCCATCAGCAATTAAGAACTTAAATGGTATATGTGAAGAATAAAATTAGATCCATATTTTAATCATAAATGTTAACTCATATCTTTATATTTTGATCCATCTATGATAAAGAGGTCTGTATTAGACTCTCTGAAACACTGTGGACTTGAAAAGATGTAAATGAAGATAAATTTCATAGGTCCGAATAAACTCATTTTTATGGAAAACACTTTATTACTGTTTCTTGTGCCTTATGGCACAAGATGGACAACAGAAATAAATTGTGACCTTAGATTTCAGTGTATTATGATAATAGTTATTATGAAATTAATTAGTGCAGCAATTTTATTCTGGTTGAAATTAAAATAAATTTTACAAAAGCTAATATAGTAATTCTAGAAAATGTTAATTTATGTAAGCAAAAGAGTAAAGGTTTTTTTTTTTTTAAATCTTCATAAATCAAGTAACAACTGAGGCTGGTGGACATGACAGTTTGTTTGTCCATAAAGAAATGGATTCAACAATTTCAAAGCACTTCCACCTCCTTATAGCCTTAGCAAGTCATGACTGAAGTCAGTAACTCTTTGTAGGTCCATCCATTACAAAGAAATGAGACCCCTTCCTATGGCTTCTAATGCCATTTTAATCACTTGGTACATATGTTTCCTAAATGCTATAAGAAGCAAACAAATGAATGCAATAGTTCGCCTTTTCTCCTATGATTTGGGAAAAACATAGATGTAAATTTCCTTCCCTCGATCCTAAAACAAAACAAAACAAAAAAACAGCTGTCATCATGGTAGCTACTACCACCACCCATAAAAATTGTAGCAAAATGAAAACAAAAAAAACAAGACAGAATACATCACTAATCTGTATGTACATTAGTTGTATATGGAGTTTAGTAATTTTCTAGCACAGAATTTGTCATCCTAAAACGTGTATAAAATCCAAAAGCAGGATTGTTTTTATTTTTAAAGCTATAAACTGATTTGATATTACTTCCATCCTGAAAGAATTTGACCTTTTAAAATATTTTATCTTGGGGCTCAGTTAAGCCTCTGCCTTCAGCTCAGGTCATGATCTCAGGGTCCTGGGATTGAGCACTGTGTCAACCTCCCTACTCAGCTGGGAGCCTGTTTCACCTTCTTCTCTCCTAACCTATACTCTCTCTTTCTCTCTCTCTCTCTCTCTCTTTCTAACACCTAAATAAAATCTTTAAAAAATGTATTTTATTTGTTTCTTAAAAAAAATTACATTCATATCTGTGAAAAGAATAGAAGATATTTTCATATAAACCCAGAAGAACAATTCCTAATGGAAGGGAAAGTGTTCTGAAAAATTTCCTTGTTATCCTAAATACAGTTTTTATGGAGCATATTTGTTAGGGTGGAAAATAATGTGCTTTAAAACTTACTTGGCAATTACTTGAGAATTCATTTTTTAAAATGTCTCATTTTAAATTATTATTATTAATTTTTTTTAAGTAGGTTCCATGCATGGTGCCCAACATGGGGCTTGAACTCATGACCCTGAGAACAATGCCTGAGCTGAGATCAAGAGTCCGCCCCTTAACCAGCTGAGTCACACAGGCACCTCTTAAAGTTTTAAATTATTAAAATCCAATCGATGGAAAAGAATGTTCTCTGTATGATTTTTTTTATGTTTTGTTTGGGGTTTTTTGTTTGTTCTTTAAAGATTTTACCCATCCGTTTGACAGATCACAAGTAGGCAGAGCAGCAGGCAGAGAGAGAGGAGGAAGCAGGCTTACCACAGAGCAGCGAGCCCAATGTGGGGTTCAAACCTAGGACCCCGGGGTCATGACTTGAGCCACCCAGGCATCCCTGTTTGTTTGTTTTTAAATTAAGCACAAGAAGCCACCCATGCATATACACGAATGGAATTAGACTTTTTAAACAGTTCACATCCTTAATTTTTTTTAATGTTACATAAATTATTTTATAATCTAAAATAGGATTAGATGGTTTACAGGAAATCCCCCCTTAACATATGGAAAGCAACATATACAGAGGAACATAGGCAATAAGTGTGCCTTCACTTACAATGCTGTTTTGGAAGCTGGATTTAATGAAAATTCAAAAACGTGTGGTTGTACCATCCATACAGCCTCCCTCATCAAACTCTAATATTGATAAAATGCAGGTGAGCTATCCAGAATAGAGAATATAACCTGAAAACTCAACTTATAGATTTACAGACTTTTAGTCACTGATATATTAAGAGTTTGACTGTAGCTCCTTTCACCGTAGGACTGGTAAAAAAGTGCATAAGCCCTTTCACATTTTTCATGAACAGAAAACTACTATGTAACCAAAGCACCAGATTAGACCAGATCCAGGAACATTTCCAGCACAGAACAGAACATGGCATATTGGTACAAGGAGCAGGGTATTCTTTCTTAGAATTTCTGCTTTCATTTTATCTGCCACTATTCACACTGTATGCTCTCTGAATAGTAAAATGCTTTCTGAACTTTTAAAGGACCTCACTCATTTTTATCACTTCTTTTACAAGGAGCATATGTTGATCTTATTTCAGGAGGCACTATTTAGGTTTCTATTCATGTAATTGAAGGAAATAAAATATGTGTATGTGCCTTATCTCTCAAAGGCAGAACCTACTTATCATTGACTTTTAAGTTGCAAAGAATACAAGATGACTCCTGGATGCTCTAAGAAGCAATTAGCATATTGTGAATTCCCAAATGTTAAATGACAGCCTTATACAAGAATCTGGCATCTCATGCATTTTGAATTTATATTTCCAATAAAATATCTGCATGTTAAGAAATCTCTTTTTTAGTACATCAAGTCAGAGTACAAAAGGACAAAAGTGATGAACCTGAGTAAAGGAAGGGAAATCAGAATTCTAGGTTTTGAAAGACACCTGGTAAGGGTGTGTGTGTGTGTGTGTGTGTGTGTGTGTATGCATGTGTCCTTTTTTTTTTTTTTTTTCAACTAAATCATGCTATTACCAGTTGCTTTGGCCTGTAATCCCATGTATACTCCTAGCACAATGTTTTTAAGAAGGTACGTAGCTGAATTGATTTGTCAATGTCCAGGTTTGGCTGTGAGATAACAATAATTAGGATAATAAAAGTAACATTTGAAATGAAATTTTTTCCCTGAAATTATAAGGGAGGACTCAAAAACAATACTTCTTTCTTCTTAGTATTTATACTGTTTTGTGTTTTGCAGTGTGCGTGCCTATATGAAGAGCAGGGGCTGGGACAAGGGCGTAAGATTGAGAGAAAAGGAAATCATTTTTGCTTTTAAGATTTTTCTAGGTAATTTACTTAACAATTTTAAAACTAAAAAAAAAAAAAAAAGTGTATTTTAATGTTAGATCTTGAAGCCTTATGGGCCAGAGAAGATGTTTACCAGATATGAGGCTTAGGACAATAACAGATGCTATCATTTCTCTGAGACTGGCGATCCACTAAAATTACAGGAGAATATCTGTAAAACGATGGTTTCTGATGGAACTAATGAACTATAATCTATATTAGATCAGGTCTTTATTGAATGATATTCTTACCTTTAAAGGGAAATTATGTGACTCCTGTAATATTCAAATTCAGGCAGTAATGTACCATCAATAATAATTCCTTGTAGCACTGTTCATGTCATGACTTATCCCCTTTTAAGTTGTTATCTGATGGGTATTGTTTCCTGGAATTTAGCCAATTTAAAAGCTGGATGGAAATTAGTTACTTCATTTTCAGCACAAATCAAAGACAGACATTGTCTAGGTAGATGTTCTACATACAGGAACTTTCAAACGCCCACCTTTCTTTGAAGCTTCCATAGCTTCCGACAAAGCGGACTCTTGAAAGGAGACTGGAGACACTGGGGATGTGAAAGGGAGTAGCGGCTAGAGAAACTGAATGAGCCAGCATTGGCTGGTCACCAAGTTCTGCTTGCCCAAAGAGTCCTGAAATCAGCAAAAGTAAAAGGACCCAGAGGCTGTCAAGCCCCTTTAATTTGGGGTCATTTGGGAGATGAATGATTTTATGGCTTGTCCAAGTAATGACTAAATTGCTGGTAAACTAAAGATACTGGTTTTTTGCAGAAATCATGTTGAGATGTGATTTCTTTTGTAAGAGGACTCTTTCTTAAGTTTCTGTTCTCAGCTAGCTGATAATGTGATCGATAGCACCTTGCTCTAGATGTGGAGAATGGAGTGAGATTATCATTTTAATAAAACTATGAGTTTGTTCCTAGGGTTTCATTTCAGTTTTTGGCATTTTTTGGTTTTTGTTTACTTTTTACCATCATAGAAAAAGGAATATCCATAAAATGCCTTTTGCTCTGGGAATTATTACCCAAGAAATATTTGAAGAGCGTTTTTATTACATCTCCTCCTGGAGTCTCTTTTTGCTAGGTTTATGATTCAAGACTTTTTACAACAGATACATTATTTTGGTCATTGTGTGTCCAAGAATTTAATATTTAAAAACATAAACTCGGGGCACCTGGGTGGCTCAGTGGGTTAAGCCTCTGCCTTCAGCTCAGGTCATGATCCCAGAGTCCTAGGATCAAGCCCTGCGTCAGGCCCTCTGCTTAGCAGAAACCTGTGTGTCCTGCCCCCCAACCCCACACCAACTGCCTCTCTGCCTACTTGTGATCTCTGTCAAATAAATAAATAAAATCCTAATAAAAATTTAAAAATGAAAACATAAACTCATTTTAAAATATCTTTGTGCATTAAGTTAATCATTTTTAAAATTTTTGAATTACAACAGACAGACTTTTTGGGATGTGCAAGTCTGGATAAATCATTTGTCTCCATTTATCTTTATTGGACTGCACAATTAACTGAAGTTGAATTACAAATGCCACTTCATATGTAGTAAAAGTAAGTGTATGTAGTAAGATAAAATAAAAATAATATCACAGATGCTCTCTGGTGTTTTAAAGTAAAAGATAGATTTTAAACTGAATAAAACAGGAACCATTTTCATGTTCTTCCTGCCCATAGTCACTCTGTGAAATGATATCCATTGAAACTAGCATCATTTCTTCTGGAACACTATGTGTCCTGTAACAACACTGGGAAGTAGAGGCAAAACGATAGTTCCACAGTTTGGGAATAACACATGTCAAATTTCTCCGTAACCTATTTTCTCTAGTGCAATCAGAATTGTGACATGAATGATTCATCAGTACTTGACCCAGTACTTCATGGTCAATTCCTTTGGAAACCAGCCCCCTAAAAATGATGACCAGTTCAAGTATATTCCGTGCTTAGAGTTTTACTACTGCTTGTCCACGGTGGTGCTGTTTCATAGTAAAGATTTTGTATCAACAGTGAAAGATTTCAGAATTTGCTATTGACTCAGCACAAGAAGAGGCATAAACATCCTTTATTGCTTTATTAGGAATATTATTAATGTGACTGCAACCAGAGTTAACACATATTAATATTCACATTCATTTTGTGGAGAAGAATTCTGTCTGGTAAAAATACCATTTACTTCAATATGATTCTCCTCAGGGAATCTCTCAGAATTATAAATAGGCACATCTATTATAATTTAGGCCAATTTCTGCTAAAGTGAGTCAGCAGTTGACCTTAGATTGCTCATCAATAAAATTCTCATCTCTTTACTTTGTAAGACACATACAGCCTATTCAATCTTATTTACTAATAGCTTCTAATCTTATTTTAGGATAGAGAGGTCCTTTGCAGAATATAACCATAATAATGTCTTATATTTTTATGATGCTATTGAGTTTACAAAAACGCTTTCAAATACTTAATTCCTTCTGATTCTCTCAGCAAATATTACCTCCCCCTTGGAAATGAAATAGTAGCCTCCAAATATTAAGAAGCCTCTTTGAGGAGCGCCTGGGTTGCTCAGTGGGTTAAGCCTCTGCCTTCGGCCCAGGTCATGATCTCAGGGTCCTGGGATCGAGCTCCCCATCAGGCTCTCTGCTTGGCAGGGAGCCAGCTTCCTCCTCTCTCTCTCTCTCTCTCTGCTTACCTCTCTGCCTACTTGTGATCTCTCTCTGTCAAATAAATAAAATCTTTAAGGAAAAAAGAAAAAAAAAAAAAAGAATCCACTTTGAGGGGCACCTGGGTGGCTCAGTGGGTTAAAGCCTCTGGACCAGGTCATGATCTCAGGATCCTGAGATCGAGCCCCGCATCGGGCTCTCTGCACAGCAGGGAGCCTGCTTCTCTCTCTCTGCCCACCTCTCTGCCTATTTGTGATCTCTGCCTGTCAAATAAATAAATTAAATCTGAAGAATCTTCTTTGAGGTTACACAGTTAGTGGTGGTGGTGAATCTGAGACTGGACCTCACAGCTCCTCACTCCTAGGTCAATGTCTATTCTGCTCCATCTCAGTGAGTCAAAGAAGCTGGATGCACTGTGGGGCTGCTGTGAGTGACTGTCTTTAAGTTTAGAGAAGAGAATTAAAAATGAAGTTTGGTGGGGGGGGGGGGTTGTTGAGGGAAGGACAACTTGGCAGGCAAGACCCTGGTGATCTAACTGTCCTTAGCTTTAATCTGAGTCTTGTGGATTTGGGCCTATCAGTTCTCTATTATTCACAGTAGAAAATGGTGAAGTCTAAAACTTGGAGTCCGTCTTTCAGTGATTTTATCAATTTCTTTGTGTGTGGGTGTAGTGCCGACCTCTTCTTATGAGATCTTGCTTGTATTTTGAAGCACTTAACCTATATTTTACTTCATAGTCTTTTATTTAGTAAACAGAAATTTTGGAGGGCCTATTATGCTCCACATCAACGTAGGTAGGAGGGATACAACAGTGAATAAGACAGACATTCCCAGCCCACTTAGAGCTTTTATCTGCATCTCTTTATCATAGTTTTTCGCGGCTGACCACAACGCTTTGCTACAAATTCAGTTAGTTTGGGGAGGAATCATATACTTGAATAAGTCATTCTTTTCTTAAAATTTATATGGGGAAATCGACATTGATGATGATTCTTTTTCTTATGTTTCGATATCGTGAGTTCAAACCTCAAGTTGCCTTAAACTAGATTTCTTTTTGCTTTTAAATCAAGGCTTAAATTTACTCTCTTGAGATTGTCGTGTGAGATACTCTGCCAGTTTTTCATCAAGCTGCCTGCTCCTATCTTCCACATTCATCCCACCCCATCCACAGCCAATTTCACCCTCCAGATCTTGTCATGTCTTCCTCTGACTCAGCATTCCATCTTCTGCTGGCTCCCCTCTTCTCAGAGAAGAGACAGGCGGTCTGTGAGGTAACCTGATCACTAGATAGGAGAAAAAAAAGTCCCTGAAAAAAAACTATGTTCTGTGATTTTTTTTGTCTTTTTGTCTTTGTTGTCTCAATGAGAGAGAATTTTATGAAGGGGAATAACATCTATTAGTGAGTACAGATGTGCTTCACTCAGTGTCTGTACTTTTTCCTTAGGCCTCTGTTCTTAGTTCAGTCTTACACAAAATCAGGAAAGGAAGAGAGAGAGGGAGAGAGGGAATGTGTGTGTGTGTAGATATCACGATGCTGAGGACTAAAAGAAGTAGATTTAGTTCACCTTTCCTGACACTGTGACCCCACAGAAGAGCACACCGCAGAGGCAGTATCAAACTGTAAAAAGAACACCGAGTTCGTAGTTACAGCACCTGAGCACTGCCATTGACTAGCTGTGTGACCTTTGCAAAACTATTTAATCCTCCGAATATTAATTTTCTCACCTCCAGAGCAAAATAATAACCTGCTCTGAATATGTCATAGGGCTGTTCTATGAATTAGGGGACAAGAAGTGCCACGTGAACTCTGAAGTATGGCATAAGTTAAGATGGCATTATTTCAGGACTTGAATCATGGGAAACCCAAGACAAGTCTCATAGAGGGGAAAAAATCGAGCCAGGAAAAGAGAGAGAAAGCTCTAGTTCAGTCCAGTACCTGGTACTTGGTACTCATTTTCTTTTCTCCCATTACTATTTTCTCCCTCATCTGTCTTCCCCATCCACTGTATTTGTCTTCATTTCCATAGTGTTCCTTTCCCCTGTCTTTCTCATCCTTATCACTTCTCTCTGTAAATCTGTAAACTAGTAAGATCCATGTTGAAATTTCTGTTTCTTATTTTTCCATTTACCTCAGGAGTTGCCATAAACTTCTAAAACAAAATAAACTTGGATTCGTTTTAATTTTTTTAAATGTAAGTTGTATGACAGATGGTGAAGGAAATGGGAAGGAAGCTTACTGAAAATCAAAGAGCCGTGGGATACAGCATCTCCAGATAGCCTGGGCGGAGGATGCATGGGGTTTTACTTAGCTATGCCTTACACAGCTGTTAGTACAGTGCTCTGTGGTCCTTGGGGGGGCTTACCTGTGTCGGGTAATGCTGATAAGGGCTGGGCTATGCCACTGCTGAGAAGGCTTTTATCTTTGAGGCTGGATGCTATAACTTGATCCTCTTCAGGTTTTCCAGAAGCTTGGCAGAATTTTTTAGTGCCTTTCTGGTTCCTTCTTGATAAGGGCATACTTTGACAGCTGAAGGTAAATGGGTGAATTAGTGCTGAGTTCCGTTCTCTGTTGCCAAATACAGTTTTTTATTGTATGCAGGTGAACCTGGATGTGAGGTGCATTGGCTTCTAGACCCAGTCCTGCTATCTATGAATCATGTGATTGTGATCGAATCACTTAAGCTCAAAACCTTGCTATAGAGATTTTAGTGCTCAAAAATAGAGTTTTATATTATTAGAACCTATAGTGTGTGCTGTTTGAGTGGAGCTTCTGGGTCTGCATGGGCTGGCTTTGAGATCAAATCTATGTTTATTGGCTGTGTGGCTCTAGGCTCTTAGTACCTCTCTCCTCAGTTCAGCAAAGTAGAGTAATAGTACAAGATTATGAGACTTTAATGTGCTGATACATGTAAAGTGCTGAGAGCAGAGCCTGGCACTTGGCATGTACTCAGTAAATATTAGTTGCTAATGTTTTTCATTTATTATGTGGACCAGTGGCTGAATTTCAGAGATGGGGGTGTGTCCACGGGAGAAGTTAGAGTTGGCAGACGCGTTGTTCAAGTGGTAATGAAACTGGAGAGAAAAATACCCCATATATCTTAGGAATTAAGCCTTCGCCTGCATACCTACTTTTCACTGGGTCCTTGTTGGAGAGATTGGACTGGACTCCTTTCAGTTTTCTGAGTTTCATTAACGGAAATATCTCAAAGCTGTACAAACTGCAGAAACTACTCTCTGAGACTGGCTGAACCTTCACAGTGCACGAAGCAATCGAAAGCCCTGATGCTACCCATTATTCTCCTACACTTCTTCCCACATCTTTCCTAGCCTTCTGTCAGGGTTGTTAGATTTTCACTTATTGGCTTTATATTTGAAGACACCAAAACACAAAGAGGTTTCTTACATACAACGCCAGACAAGACCCGACGGAACAGAGTACGAGCTGTATTTTACAATCCTTTTCTCTCTCCCGGGACTACACCGTGTTTCTAAACATCAATTTAAATAAGATTTTTTTTTCTTTATGCTTCACCAAAGCATAAATATGTCACAAGGTCTTATTTATCTCTTGAAATCTGGAGTTCAGGAAACAACTATTGATTTCAAAGGAAAAATGAATATTCTATTAGTAAAAGTTGTACTACCCAGAGAATCTCAATTTACTTTTAAACAAAAGTTTCCATTCATCGTATGATGTGTATGATATAATACACAAGTGAATAACCTCATAAACTTTTGCATAACAAGAATCTTCCCTTACCAATTTTATGTGAATTAAAGCCCTAACTAGAGTTCCATGTGAGAATAGAGACATCATGTTGGTCTCCATAAAATGTCAGACGGGTCAGCCTTATTGCATTAGTTTATTAGGACCGTGGTACCATAATACCACAGGCTGCTTGACTTAGACAACAGACAGTTATTTTTTCAAAGTCTGGAGACGAGAAGTCCATGAAGGTGTAACCAGATGTGGTTTCTCCTGCGGCCTCTCTCCCTGGCTAGTAGAGAGTGCCTTCCCACCAGGTCCTTCCATGGTCCTCCCCCTGTGCATGCAGCAGCCAGTCGGTATCTCTTCCTCTTAATAGGATGCCAGTCCTATTAACAATAAGGACACCCACTGAAGGGCCTCGTTTTAACCTAATCACCTCTTTAAAGCCTTTGTCTTCAAACAGGATCATATTCTTAGATACTGGGGTTTGCAACTTCAACATATGAATTTGAAGGTCAAGAACAGACCCTAATACATAATGGCAGAGCACAGCAAATAAGGTGTCTGATGTTAATTGTTTTTATTTAAAAAGAGACTTCATTGGGGGCACCTTGGTGGCTTGGTTGGTTGAGCCTTTGACTCTTGGTTTCAGCTTCCATTGTGATCTCGGGGTCCTGAGATGAAGCCCTGTCTCCGGGTAGCTGTTAGCGGGGCATCTGCTGGAGATTCTTTTTTCTCCCTCTCTCTCTCCCCCTGTGCTCCTCTCCCCCCACCCCCACTCATGCACGCTCATGCTCTCTCTCCCCCTCACTCTCAAATAAATAAGTAAAATCTTTAAAAAAAGATTTAACTTTAAAATAAAACCTCAAAAAATTAATGTAAAAAATAAAAACAGACTCAACTAGACATGTTGTGCTGATTGTTTCACAATATATCCATATAAATATCGAATCATTATGTACATCTGAAATGAAGATGTTATATGTCAATTATACCTCAATAAAAAATTAATTAGTTAACTAAGGTGCATTTATAGAAGGTCGGCAAACTATTTTATATATCTGAATATATATCCCTAGAGGGAAAGGAAAGTAAATGCATAAATATAAGATAAGTTCTTTAGTGGATAGTTAAAATATAAAGGGTTTAATTGTTTAATTCTTACACAACTCATTATTCCCCAAATTCTGTTCTTAAGTAACTCATAAATAGGAGCACACAGAATCCCCAGGATAGCCATATCAGGGGCTGTTACTGATTGGTCTCTTGCCTTCAGATTCAACTTACTCTAATCCAGTCTCTGATCTTATCACTTTCTGACTCAACACGGTTCAATAACAACTTTCTATACACAATAAAATCCAATCCTTTTACTTTGGCATAGAAGAAAGAATCTACACACCAGTCATGGAGAATTCTTTGCCACAAGCAAAATTCTCTCCTACAGATTTGCGCTTACACAAGATACCCCTTCTGCCTTTTATTATTTAAAGAGAAAGAGAGACAATTCTTTGGTTTGTCACAAAGGGTGGTTTCTCATCTAACAAAAGTCCGTGAGTCAGAGTGGATGAGGCCCAGATTCAGACAGATCTGAATTGGGGTGCATGCTTGCAGGCAAGTTACTGTACCTCTCAGAACTCCGCATCTCCTCTGCAACGTGGAAGTGATACTATCACCCTGCCAGGTTGTCATGAGAAGTAGAAATAATTGCATTTTTCACCCTGCTAACTGTATCTATGCATATATATGCATGTGTCTAACAGTGCTTGTCATTATATTATTAATAGTAATACTGTCTATGCTGGTATTCCTTGAGTGCAAGACAGAGGTTAAAGATAAAAAGTCCGCTAGTCTGCATTGAACTTTCACTGTTCAATTTCACAGTCTGTTTTCTCATTTAGTAGTGTTCATGTTTAGGTAGTTTGTCGCTTCCTCAAATCAAAAATATTTTAGAATTTTTATTTTTTTAAATGTATGTATTTTACATACATTAATTGTTTATAAGGTTACATGTATGTATGTTAAGTAAATATTGAGTAAATAGGTTTATGTTTGGTCTCAATTTTGAAAGCAAGGGTTTTTTTTTTAGCCACTTTTGAGGTATTATAGAACTTGATGCATTTGGAGGTTAGTATAAACCTATCATCACCATCATCTATGCCATAAACATAACTGTCACCTGCAAAATATTCCTCACACCCTTATTTATTATATTTTTGTGTATGGTAAGAATACATAACCTAGCTCTACCTTCTTATGATCATTATTTTAATGACTATTTTTTTACACTCTTGGATTCTTCAGTTACCCACTTATATACTTAAGTGAAAAACTGTAATAAAATATTGACTCATGTCAGGGCTTCAGAATAAGATAACGTACACAACACATATACATCCTTCTGCATGCTAATTCATGGGAAATGAATAAATATGGCATGTCAGATGCTCAAGTTAAATTTCCACTGACTATTAAAACTTTACCTCTCCCCTCAACTCTTCTAAATGTGGGACTCCTGGTTCCCTCTGTCATCTAATTAGTTTTTCACAACTAAGGCATGGAAAAAGTTTGGTGTCAGGTGTAAATTAAACCTTCATATTACAAATTGTATCAAGCGTAGGTGTTTTTTTGATGTGGGTAAAATGTCAACCAAAGGTAAGAGGTTAGACAATTTAAAGGCTGGGAGAAAATAAGACCATCTAAAATAAAGAATGGTTCCTAAAGTACTTTGGCAAAGATTGAATCTCAAGTGCATGAAGCTTCCCTCCTTTCGTACACATCACCCCATCTTCCCTTATTTAATTCAAAACTTACCTCCTTTGATTCCCTAGTACCCTTACCCCTCTCTAATCATGGCGTTGTTTTTTCAGACCATTTGACTCTTTCGTGTTTATATGAATAATTATAAGTTCATCGGTAGGATAGTATTTTCTACGTCTGTTCTTCTGAACCTCTTAACAGTGGTATGTACTATAGGTACTCAGTTTATTAACTCATTACCATATGACATAATCAATGATCATTATTTTTATATCAGTCTTTACCTCCAGAATATTAACTCTGTGAGAACAAGACTTTGTCAGTCTTATTTATAATTATATCCCAGAATCTAGATCCCCTGGAAAAAACTAGGCACTCAAGCACATGCCATTCAGTGCACTGGAAATAGAGGTGTATGAGTGTGACAAAGCCTGTGCTCTCATGAGTTTATATTGTAGAGTAGAAAAACGGGAATGAACACACACACACACACACACACACACAATGGCAGCAGTTAGGGTAAGTGTTATAAAGGAAAAGCAGAACGAAAGGGTGCAGAGTAGAGTGGAGGTAGAACGGGGTTTTAGATAAGGTGATGAGCAAGAATTCTGGACTCTTGGAAGAAGTGACTTTTGAGCAGAGAGCTGAATGAACTGAGCGTCTGAGGTTGCAGAGATCAAGTCATTCTGCAAAGGTAGCAGCAGCTACAAAGGCTGCTCTGAATCCATGGAATTAATGAGTATGAAGTAAGTGAGTCAGTGATCTCCAAATATGTGATTCAAGTACATTTACTTAGGATCAATTAACTACTTAAGTGCTAGGATAGCATTTTATACATATTCATTATGTATAAAATGAATATGTATAACAAAATCCAAAAGAAGTTTGATCATTTAATATGAATCCAGCTCAAAGGCTGAGGCGAATGATGAGAAGGATAGAGCAACTGAATGTGTGACCAAATGTGGACCTGTTCCAGGCCCAGTGTACCAGTGGAGGTCAAACCAAAGTATACTGACAGACGATGCCTTTCCTGACAGCTATGGATGTGGAAGTAAATATCTCTAGAGTGGATAGACATATTCAGTCTGATAACTTTATTTCCCTCACTTTTCTTTTTCATTGCTTAGCACATCTCTGCCAACACTTCTGTAGGTGCAATAAGACTATTCTAGGCGAAAAGCTTTCTCAGAAGACCAGTTGCATTCCAGATATTTTAGCTGACAGGTAATATGCACAGAGGTTAACCACACAGGCTCTGGAATGGGGCTGTTTTTTAAGCCAACTTAAAGCCAAGGGGCTCTTGGGCAAGTTAAATTGCCATGGCCATGGTTTCTACATTGATAAGATGGGGATAATCCTAATAATCTTCATAATATTATTCTGATAACTAAATGAGATAATTCACTTAAAGTACTTAATAGAGTTCCCGGTGTGTGATAATTGTTCAAGAAACTTTTACTTCTCTTATTATAACCAGGAAAAGATAGAATTTTCCCTGACATTCAGCCTTACCAAGATTACTTCTACAAGTTTTTAAAAGCTAAGTTTGGATTAGCCTCTTTTTAAGAGACAAAAGGCACATCCTGTTCTAACTTTCAGTGGTTCAGTACAAAACATTACTGTGATAGAAGCCATGAACATTCTCAGAAACAGTACACATGGCTTGGCGGTAATATGAAATTTTAGAGAGATCTTGAGGTCTGAACCCAAAATGCCTGGGCTTGCTCCTTTAGCTGCGCTACCTGCTTAATGGATGACCTTATGGAGGTTATTTGAGCTCTGTATTATTCATAGTCTTGGCTGCAAAATGAGGGTAATAATAGTATCTTTCTTGCATTGCAAGATTTTTATATGAATTCAGAGTGATCATGTATACACATGTCCTTTGAAATTGTTACAATCCTAATCAAATGTTAGTTTCTTTGGTATTCAAGTTTTTGAGCCTTCAATGTTGATCAAAACAGGATTTCTTGAGATGAAGAGGTGCATAATTCTAGCATTTGTTTTCTGAAGTAAAATGTTGTTTTTATATTGAGATTGTTACACCTCGGTGTCATCAGTTCTCTGGCTTATGTACACTTTTTAAAGCAGAAATGAATTTTTAATTAGAAAGATAGAAAAAACTCTTTGGGGTCTGATATTTTCATGTTCAAGGTGTTGGTTTACAATATTAAGTTTAAAGAAACCAAGAGGGCGAAACCAAAGGTTAAGAGTGGTACTTGGATTTTATAAAGATAGCAATTTTGGTAATGATAACTGAAGAAAATCTTGAGATACCCTATCCTTGACATTAGTTTGGCAAGCATATAGCACAGATGTGGTGGAGAGAACATTATGGCTAATTTTATAACATCAATCTGTTGTCATCAGTATACAAATGAAATTAAACCCACATTGACAGATCAGATTACTAAAGAGAGACACATGTGAGTTCGAAGGGAGCAAAGGGCTGAGAACGTAAACCCTGATGACACCTGAGACTAAATGTTGAGAATCAGGGTCTAGGCCACCAACAGGGTGTTGTCTATATTTAACATGCAATATTTATTTCACTGAAGAGTCTAAGCAAAGTTAGGAACTTTTTGCTCAAATCCAAAATCTAAGCATCTGTAGAAAAGCAAGTGGCCTTTATGACCTGAGGAAAGAAGCTGGGAGATCCGTGAGGCCTCTGCAAATTTCTGTGGCTGCATTTCCTTGTAGACCCACACGGCTTTTGTGAGTAACATAACTGCCGCTGTGCTACAGACTGAAAGAGAAATCTGGAAGCAGGTGGTTTTTGGAAAACTGGAAGAAACCAACTCCTAAATCCATGAAGTAGAACTTTAAAAGCAGTCGGAAATAAAGAAGAAATGGAAGACAAGTTTATCTAAGCCAAACCTGGGACCCATTATGCAGTTTCGAAAGGAAACTTAGAGCATGTTTTGCTATGGTTATTGGTTCACTAAAGAAATGCCAAAAAGATACATTTATTTAAATAACATGAGATGACAGAATGCTTTACAGAACATATGACTTCATAACTTTAACATAGAAATCATCACTCTTGTTCCATTCTGTCTCTGTCCTCCTAGGACCCTGTTCCATAATACTTTGTTTCTCTTTCTTTAAACACGTCCATTCAGATTCCTTCCCTTTGAAGAAGTAAAGAGCAAATAATCACCATCATTAGTTCTTCTTTACCTTACAGTATTTTTCTGGTTCTCTTGAAGTCACACTTCATTTCTTGATGTTCTTTACTAAAATATCTTCACAGGATGGTTTACACTTGCTGCCTCCTCACGCTTCCCACCCTGGCCGGATCTAGCTTCTTCCTCTGGTTCCTTAGTCTCCAGGACTCGCCTCAGATGGTTGTTTCTGCACCACCTCTCTCTGTAACATTGGCACTGTGGACTCCCTACTAGATTTTTAAATTATCTACCTTTCTTTTTTCCAACTTCCTCCTATTGTGTGTATTGTTCTTGCCTCCATTCTTCTTATTTTCTCTGACTCCTCCATCCTTCTCATTTTATCTTACTCCTCCAATTTCATTTGTTTCGTAACATCTAAAAGTGACCAACTCCTGAAATCCTGTTTTTGGCTCCATTCTCTCCTATATAGTTATCCTTTATGGATTTAAAATATCAGGAGTAGGGATGTCTGGGTGGCCCAGTCAGTTAAGCATCTGACTCTTGATTTCAGCATGGGTGTTGATCTTGGGGTTGTAGGTTTGAGCCCCATGTTGGGCTCCATGCTGAGTGTGGAGCCTACCTTAAAAGAAAAAGTCAGAAGCAGACCCTTTCATCTATCTTACGTGCTTGTGTTCTTAACTTTATCATTCTCAGCATCACCGCTCTCTTGTCCATTTCAGAATTATAACTACACAGTCCCATTGACTTTTGGTCCATCCTACCTTATGGCTCTCCCTCCACAAGACTTTTTGTGTATTAGTGTTCCTACTTGGACCCTACTCTTTCCCTGAATAGACTACTTCAATCACCTTCAGAATATTCCCATCAATCTCCAGTCCCACCTGTCATTTCATCAGACACCCATGTCTTTTAGTATCTATCCTTTGTGATTTAAAATTACACAAATAAAGTGTCTAGTGATATAGCATCACTGTCAGTACTCAAAGATCTTTCCCAGTCAAAAGCTGAGTTCTGCTATACAGCTCTTTGTTTTTGAATTCTGTTCAAACTATGCCAGTGGCACAGGATTCCTACTTGTCAACTTGGTCTCCCAGTGTGGTTTGTAGTCCTTGATGAGTATTCTGTGTATCAGAAGTTGAACTTGGGTTTGTTTTGAGGAGACATGGCTTGTTAGTTCACAAAAGTTTAATCTAGTGAGACTGTGTTTTAATTACCAATATTCTTTTTTTTAAGATTATTTATTTCAGTGGGCACCTGGGTGGCTCAGTCAGTTAAGTGTCTGCCTCGGCTCAGGTCATGATCCCAGGGTCCTGGGATTGAGCCCCACATCGGGCTCCCTGCTTGGCAGGGATTCTGCTTCTCCCTCTCCCTCTATTGATCCCCCTGCTTATGCTCTCTCTCTCTCAAATAAATAAATAAAATCTTTTAAAAAAATTACTTATTTTGGGACACCTGGGTGGCTCAGTTGGTTAAGCAGCTGCCTTCGGCTCAGGTCATGATCCCAGTGTCCTGGGATCGAGTCCCACATCGGGCTCCTTGCTCAGCAGGGAGCCTGCTTCTCCCTCTGCCTCTGCCTGCCATTCTGTCTGCCTGTGCTCGCTCTCTCCCCCTCTCTCTCTCTGATAAATAAATAAAATCTTTAAAAAAAAATTACTTATTTTGGAGAGAGAGAGATTGCACCAGCAGGGGGATGGGCTGGGGGAGAGGGGAGCAGACTCCCTGCCTGGTGAGGAGCCCCATGTGGGACATGGGGCTCGATCTCATGATTCTGAAATCATGACCTGAGCCCTAACCAAGAGTAGAGTGCTTAACTGACTGAGCCACCCAGCTATAAATATTCTTGTTATAAATATTCTAATGTTGATAGGTAGGCAAGTTGTCTCATGAAATTGGTTTTAGGTTTCTATCTTGCTCTTTAAAATATTAAAAATAATTCTGAGATCAAACTAAAGTCTAATTGAAGTTTTCTGTGATGTTTGTGACAGATTCCAAACACCACTATCCTTTTCCATATGCTGAAGTGGATCCTGACTTTTCTCTTGCTTCTAAGGGATGGACACTTAACCAGTTGCATTATCCTACTTATCATAAATTCTGTAACATTCCAATCTATACTTTCCATTCCATTTATTGTTCAGATAGGTAGATAGACTTTTCCTCTGCTTGTCTCCAAATCATCCTATAAGCCACAATTTATACCTGTAGTATTAATAGACATTTTCATAGGCATAATTGAAAGTATTCTTCTGTATACCTGATACAATACAGTAAAGTTTCCTGCTTTGGATTTCAAGTAATATTTAGAACTAAGTTAGTCTCCAACTAATATTTGATGTTTGAGTATATAGGTAACTGAATTTTTATAAACACCATTTCTTTCAACTGCTGAATTCAGAAAAGCTGAGTATGAGAACAGAGGGCATTTGAGCAATCAGATTCTTTATTGGCAGCTACCAGAAATAAGCACCTACTTGCTTCAGCTTCACTGGTTAAAAAAGTGATAAAGTCCACAGAAGTCTGAGGAGTTGCCGGAAGAAAGCCTCTCTCTGTCAGAACAGGCAAAATGTGATCAAATGCTTTAACAGTATGTTGGAGTTACATGACCTTCAACGATAATAGCCAAGTAATAAATTAGTCTTCCCAGCTGCTAGTGCATAATTATAACAGCAAATATTATGTGAGAATCAACACCATGACAGATAGCAATCACGTAACAAAACATATAGATCACAGCCACTAAAGGGTATAGTACAGATGCCTGAAAAGAGCTCAGGTGGTAATATAGATATTTAATAAAAAGCTACTTGTGAAATCAGGACAGCATTTTCAAGGAGATTGTGAAAACAATTTTAGATCACACCTTAATCCTGGAAAGTACAAAGTCATTGTCTACTGCATAGTTTTATAGTCATTATCATTTGAGCAGCAGACCCTTTGTTATCTACATCATTCATTTGCAGAAGAGGCATTATCAGGACATTGGCTTTAGGGTCCAAAAATGGCAGAGGCCTTTCTCTTGTCTTTTTTTTTTTTCCTTCCCTTTACTTTTCTCACTTCTTCCCTTTCTTTTACTCATAGTTAATTACACTAAGATAGCACACCTGTTAGGAATCATTGGCATTGGTAGATGGCAGGTCCTTGTCCTTTAACATTTCTCTCATTGTTGTCCCCTCATCTACAATATAAAGACGGGTGTTGAAAATGTGGCCCTTATATGCCCTCCGGAACTGGCCCCCGGCCAACCCTCCAGCCACCTCATCTGTTACTCTTTGCCACACCTATCTACCCTCATCTCTCCTTTCATTTTTCTTCAGACATAACGGATTGGTATTGGCATGCTTAACTCACACCAACTGAACGTCATACACCATTCCGAAGACTGAGAATCCCTTTTAATGGGATGCATCATTTGCAATCTCATGATTTAATTTTCTTCCATTCTTTACCAGAATTTTGCCTATGAATAATTCCAGTGATCTTTGTTCTTAGGGACAGGGGCCACGAGGGTTGCTACCGGTTTTGTGTATATTTCACCTCCGATTTTTTATGTGAAAATGTTCTCAGTTGTCCTTACAATAGTTAACTTTTCTGATAAGAGAAGTAAAGCCGCCATTAATTTAACTTTCCCCAAACTGTACCCTAAACACATTCAGCTCTCAATAAATGGTAGTGACCAACTGGCTGGCCAGCGGGTGGTGTACTAAGGATAAGCACTAATCTTTATCCAGACTCATCAACCTAAACTTTCTAAGCCTCTCTGAAACTTTCAAGCCTAAATAATCTGTGCAAAATAAAAAAGCCCAGAGCCCTCAAAGTAATTTTCTCTTCTCCATGAGATGAAAGAGTTTTCATTAGACATTACATTTTTTAGTTGACACTTAAAATTCTTGTTTTCCTGAAATGATAATGAAAATGATTAAATGTTTACCAAAAATATCCAAAGTATTTAAAGACCTGAAAAAACCTTTTGTACAAAATTGAGGCACATCTATGTACCCATAAGATGACTCAATATCTTGAGTGTTCCTTGTTCTTATATTCAGTTTTCTGAGGATGATAATAAGATCTGGGTTAATAAAATTCATCTACTTGGCTGTTTTTTCCCTAGTCCTAGTCATTTTTTTTTTTTTAAAGCAATGCACTTAGTAATTAGAAGAGTCAATTTCCAGTTATTTCTCCTTGAGCAACTCTTTTAACCTTCCTGATCCCTAGTTTCCTGGACTGTAAAATTGTGGAATTTTATAAATTATCACTAATTTCTTTTATAGCTCTGATACTAATGAACAAAGAACACCCAAAATTAGATAGTAGGTTTTGTGTACTTTATAGAATTTTCAATTTCTAAAAATTATGGTGTACTTATTAACATATTCCTAATGTAATATTTAGCAAAATCTAGTACAGTACAACTGGGTTCATTTAATACTAGGGTAAACATCTTTTTCATTATATGCTGTTATATATATTCTCTTCATTTAAAACATAACCCAAGTAAATGCTAAATAATTTGTAAAATTCTTAACATATACCTAACCCAGCTAGAAATAAAGCCTCGTTAAAACACAGCTGTGTAGGCGGCATGGAATATTGCTTAGCACTCTTACCATCAAAATATTGACTCAAACAAGCAGCTAATGTCCACTCAATACAAGAAAGCTTTATTTAATTCCTATCATCTGGGGTCCTCATTGTTGCCACATTTCTCTACCCTCAAGGATGTTAGGAGAATTTCAAAGCTTCCTCAGAAAGAGACTCTTCCCGTCTGAGTTCTTATGTAAAACAAATCTTTTCAGATAATACTGGCCTCATATATTTGAGACAGCGACTGTCACCTTTATTCTTCCCTTCTTTCTTAAAAAAGAACTCTTTGCATTTTTAGCTGAAACATAATCTTATGGTTAAAAAACAAACTAAAAACTCTACATGTCTCAGCCCTCCATTCACCTAAGTCTGGCCAAGTTCCAGTCATTGACCTCCAAGCTCAAATACTGTCTATGACTTTCAGGAAGTACCCTTACGGAAAGGGAGGGTGTTCTCTTTCCATTTATTCCTTCGTACTGACTGGAATGGAATAGTCTGCCAGAAGTGGGATCAGTCATATCGGTGCTTGAACTGGAGGTCACTCGTGATAAAGCAATAAAGTAATAAAAGAGAAGAAACCTGGGTCTCTGACACAGTAGAGGATAACACCAGGCCACTCTCTTTCAGATTCTATAGGTGAGAGAGAATATCGTCTGCAGTCTTCTGACAAACCTAATCTTGTAAATCCATTATATTTTCTTTGAGTGCATCTAAGTGTCCCCCACTGCCTAAGCATTGTGCCTGCATTATATAATTTGCAACAACTCTATCAAGTAAGAGATAATAAAAGAGAAACTGAACTTAAAGGGGCCACCTCGCCCACATAGCAGCCCCTGGCCCTCCCTGTCACTGACTGTGCCCTCACCCTCCTCTGCTTTATATTATATTAGATATTTATTGGGGTTTTTAAAACCTGCTTCTCAGTCCAATGTATGAGCAGGAGTGTTGTTTTGTTCACAAATCCTCAGCCAGTCCTGGAACAATATTTGTTCACATGAGTAAATGGCTCAAAAGCCTTACCTTAAGCGCCAAGTTCTGTTGCTCCCCACTCTCATGACCAATTCCGTATATGTTACAACTAGGCTACATGTTTTTTGCACGTATTAGAAAGTACATGTATTTTATGTACTAGAAAGTACATAATCTGGAGAAATGTATCAAGAGAAGGAGAAAGAAACTCAAGCACATGTTTTATTTAGTGGAACTATTTTTATTCTTAAATGTAAAAGGAAGTTTAGTATTTTTCTGGCCTCTGTAAATCCTAACATAGGATACAGTTTATTTACAGTATTGACATAGAGAATTTGCGAGAAATCAAATAAAATTGTAGTAATCACACTTACAACAATAAAGTGTCTGAAAAAGCAACAAAACTCATTCTACTTATTGCTTACTTGCCTGGGAAATGGGGGTAGTGATGGCCTTTTCCAATATTGCCCTCTAATTAACTTCGCTGAATTGGTAAAAACATAAATCACATGCAGCTACGTTTAAAAAATTAAAGTGGGAGCAAGAGTTTATTTAGCCTGAAGTGGGAGAAGCCTGAGACTTTACATTTAGGAATAATTCAGACCACACTATTTTGAGTTCCCATTTTATGTGGAATACTGACTTTTTCAAAAGGTGACCTAACGGGGCGCCTGGGTGGCTCAGTGGGTTAAGCCGCTGCCTTCGGCTCAGGTCATGATCTCAGAGTCCTGGGATCGAGTCCCACATCGGGCTCTCTGCTCAGCGGAGAGCCTGCTTCCCTCTCTCTCTGCCTGCCTCTCCATCTACTTGTGATTTCTCTCTGTCAAATAAATAAATAAAATCTTTAAAAAAAAAAAAAAAAAAAAAAAAGGTGACCTAACGAGAGCTGATTTATAACATATCAAAATTAACTTAAGTTAAAGGTGTCTCTATCTGTTGTATTTTTTTTCCATAAAAGTTCTATTTTAAAAAAGAAAAAAAAAAACACTCTCCAATAGAAACTGAAATATGCCCTTTTCTTTTATTCCTCCAGACTAATGAACATTCATAAAATTGTACTCCTTGACTATACTCCTTCCTTGATTGGGTGGGCAGAATGTTTGAAATATTTAACTGACTAGTTATTCCTATTTCAAATCCCATTGTATACAATGAAACTACTAATTTGATAAGAAAATTTAATGTGTTAGGAAAAAAGAATGGGTAATGTTTGATTAACGGTCTTTGAGTATAACCTTTATCAGCAAGTCTGAACCAGTTTTTCGTCTTGCTGATTTTAGAACTTTCTTGTTGATCTGTGGGCCTGAGCTGCCTCTTTGCAGCCATAGGCAGGTGGTGGGAGGTAGCAGACATTATTTTAGTTTTAAATTTATAAAGAAGTAAGAGGAAAATGATATAGTCTTGTATGACAAAGCTAATAACTTGACAAAAGTATTTCTGTAATATGATCAAATAATGTTTCTGTTTAACCCATAATCTAATGGGGTACCCAAGTGGGTAAGAGCAATAGATAAGGTCTTCATTTTACAGAGAGTTCCCTTTTTTTTTTTTTAGGAATGAATCTGTGCAGATACTTAGCACAAAATTAAAGTGCATGCACATGAACAAATTCAGGTGTTTGTTCAGGTCTCACTCTCCCATTGTCCTTCAAAAAGCTTTCAAGTGGACATAATTTTCTTCCCTGTATATTTATTCTAAGAATGAGAAAAATCTAACACATAGAGTTAATTTGCTGTTAACTTTAATACTGCATTTACCTTAAAAGTAACATGCCCCAGTTCCCAAGGAGCTTTGTTCCAAAATCGTAAATGGGAGTGAGAGGTAGGTGTGCATTGCTTGAACAAACCTTGCCTGGCAATCACTTAATACTTTCGCATGATTTCAGATCATTGCTGCATTCTGTTTTTAGAAAATAATTTTTATCATATATTGGCTTTTGGGTAAATAAATCGTCACACAGAACATTTTGTCGCTGCACAGCATGGTCCCTTAGTTTTAATGACATTTTTGGAATTTTTTTTTTATATTTATCATAAGGCTTAATTTAGATTCCATCCCTAACAAAAATGCAGGGCATTAAAATGTGTACTTTGCTTGATAGACTTCTGACTCTTCCTTCCCAACTCACCTTTTCATATCTATCTTTGTTTAATATTGTTTTATCTCTCATTATGTATATTTAAATGTCACCTTAAATCTTTCAGTAACCATAAAGTTAAAGCAAGATTGGCTAGACGATGGATCAATAAATAGATCAGTAGAGAAGAGAACATGATACAGCCTTTACGAGTTTAATATTTTTGAAGTTTTTAGTTCATTTGCTCAGTATTTACCATTGTATATGTTCCAAGTAGAACAATGTAGTCTGTGATGTTGAGGACCTGAAAATTGAGTAGGGGTAATCAACCACTGTACAGTATGCTATTTGCTCTACACAAGTGTAAAGAATGCTGCCAGAACAGAAAAAGCCAGAACACCCAGCAGCCCTGAGATGTGATATGTCAAGGAAGAGTTCATAGAGGACAGGGCAGATGACCCGAGCTAGTAAAGGAGGAGTGTTCCATGCAGCAGGGCAAAATACGGAAAAGCAATATTAACAAAGGCATAGAGACATGGATATGCATGATGAATTTAAAAATCTTTAATTCTCTTTTTGTTCTAATTGTCAGGGGGAGTGGTATTTCACTGGCACATCAACTTAATAACAAATGAGTAGATATGGGACCTGACAGGGGTTCTCAGGAGCCCTTGAAGACTACAGTCAGTGCTGCTTGCCTAGGTACTGAGTTAAAGCATCCTCTATTCCTGATGATTCAGATCCATTTTATTTTTCTGCTAAGCAAAAGAGACTGCCTTTATATTGCTGGGCCAGGCAGCATGTTGAAGAGCTCAACTGAAATTGTGGGAAGAAATTCTGGCAAAGATCAACTGAAAAAGTAACTAAACAGCAGCCAGACTGGTGACATTGGCTGTACAGACTTGACTCCTAAAATCTGCTAAGGTTTAAAATTAAGAGAGCCCTCTCCAGTGGCGTCATCAGGAGGTGACTTTAAGGCATACTAATGTCTAGAAGGAAATGAGACATTTTCTATCCCTATAAGAAGTCGCCCAAAATATCACCCATATCTTAATTTCTAAAAGACTGCATATCCTCAGAAGAAAATACATTTCCTCAAAAGATACTTTTTTTTTTTTTAAGATTTTATTTATTTGACAGGAGAGAGATCACAAGTAGGCAGAGAGGCAGGCAGTGGGGGGTGGGGAGGTGGGGGTGGGAAGAGGCTCCCTGCTGAGCAGAGAGCCCGATGCAGGGGCTCCGTCCCAGGACCCTGAGATCATGACCTGAGTCCAAGGCAGAGGCTTAACCCACTGAGCCACCCAGGCGCCCTAAAATAATACTCCTTAATTATAAATGGAAGAAGTGGGGAAATAGAGCAAGTACAGTCTAACCAAATGATCAGAGTCCTCATCACCAGGAGTAAACCCTAAGCATATCCTGTATCTCCTGATGTATGATGTACCAATAAAGGCAAAACATCATTTCTGTTACATTCTTGTCAAAAATACATAGCCTCAGTCTACACTTATGAAAATGCACACACATTTAAATTGAGGGCCATTTTACAAAATAAGTGGTCAGCACTCTTCACAGTTGTCAAGATTATGAAAAACAAGAACTGTCCTAGACTGAAGACTGAGGGGACATGATAACTTAAATGCACTGAGGGATTCTGGATTGGATGCTGGATCACAAAAGGGACATTAAAGGTACAATAGGTGAATTTCAAATATGGTTTATAGATTAGTTAATAGTATATGCTAATGTTAATTTCATCACTTAGATTGATTATACTGTGGATATTTCAGATTAACATATTGAAGACAGCTGGTTAAGGATATACAGGAATTCTTTACTATTTTTGCAACATTTTTATGTCTAAAATTATTTCAAAATGTTGAAGAGAGAACATATAAATTATGATTCTTCCCATTTCCCTTTTTTCTTAGTGCTAGCTTCAAAAAGAGGGTAACAAAATGAACATAAACATAAATATAAACATATTTCATTCAAACTTTTCATCTTATGAAATGTTCATTGTTTTCAAAAGTCAGGTATTTTCTTTTCAGGAATATATTAACTGAACTTAAGCTTTTTTGCTTAAATAGTTGTAAGACCTACAAGACAACTAATGTAATCTATCCCTATGATTCTCATTAGAGACATTTTAAAGGCTTCAGTGTGGGGTGCCTGGGTAGCTTAGTCATTAAACTCTGCCTTTGGCTCAGGTCACGATCCCAGGGTCCTGGGATCGAGCCCTGCCTTGTGCTCCCTGCTCAGCAGGAAGCCTGCTTCTCCCTCTCCCACTCCCCCTGCTTGTGTTCCTTCTCTTGCTGTGTCTCTCTCTGTCAAATAAATATCATATTAAAAAAAAAAAAAAAAAGACTTCAGTGGGTGGAAAATTGTCGGAACTTCTTAGTAGTGGTCTTGTCTAGTCTCTCATTGTAATATTCTTAGAGATGATTTAAAGACCTCCTCCCACCATTAAAATTTCTCTCATTTTTATTCAAGGGAGGGGAGTGTGAGTATCTGTCTTTTACACAATGAAATGCATTTCTCAGTCCTGGTAATCCTCAAGCAGAATGTTGTTAACCCTGTAATTCTATACAGTTCACCTAGATTGTTACAATGAATTCAAAGCTGAACTGATTTAGCTGCCTTGACTACTTTCTAGAATGCAAAGATTATTTTCTCAAAATTTCTACTGGCATAGCAGACTATAATCAAAATAAACATGTGTTCTTCCCTTCATACATTTAGGCTGCTTCTAAATACTGACCTTATTTCAAATAGTATAATGGTTTCAGCATCAGAGTTTTTTTTTTTGTTTTTTGGGTTTTTTTTTTAAGATTTATTAGATTTTTGGCAGGGGTGGGGGGAGATGGGGAGAAGAAGAGGGAGAGAGAGACTCTCCAGCAGACTCCCTGCTGAGTGTGAAGCCCTGAATCTGGGCTCAGTCTCACAACACTGAGATCCTGATGTGACCCAAGCTGAAATGAAAAATTGGGTGCTTAACCGACTGAGCCACACAGGCACCCCCTAAGTAATTTTTCATCTTCCCAAGGTTCAGTAAATGTCTGACAATAGTAGGCACTTAAATAAGAGGATGTGTGGAAGTCCCTAAGCTAAAGAATTTGCTTGATTGAGAGGCTGTAATGGGTCTAAACAGAAATGCTTTCCATCTCCAAAGACTGCTGCCCAGGGTCATTTGCATTTGAATACCTAGTGTTGGTGAGAAAATTTGCTTAAGACTGATTCAAGATCAGGTTCCTATTGAGAAGCTAAGTAATTCAAAGGGCTTTTAACACCTTGTTAAAGGGAGAGACACCCACAGGGCCTTTTTGGGATTATCAGTGGGAGTTGCTAATGCTGTCCACCTAGACAAAAGAGATTACAAATGTAAGTAAGGCTCAGCCAACATTCAATGCAATTAATGTGGTAAGACTAGGACAAGGCAACAGTCCATAATCAAGGAATCTACTGTAAGAGACCAGAAGAAAGAGAGGACACTGGGATTTAGAGTGCCCTGAACAAGGCCATTCCAAGTACACATGAAATGAAACCACAGGGTGTTGGTTCTATAGAAACAGAAATGTAGCCTAGATAGACCTAGAAAAGTCCTATCGAGTCCCAAGACAAAGTATCTGTATGAACCAAATAAGTAGAAAGAGCCCACACGTTGCTTGTGGAGCAACAGTTATCAGAATTAAAGGACACGTGGGGTGCCTGGGTGGCTCAGTTGGTTAAGCGTCCGACTCTTGATTTAAGCTCAGTCGTAGTCTCAGGATTATGAGATCAAGCCCTGCATCAGGCAGGCTTCATGGTGAAAGGGAATCTACTTGAGATTCTCTCTCTCCCTCTTCCCCTCCCATGTGTGTTCTCTCTCTCTCTCTCTCCCTCTCTCTCAAATAATAAATAAATTTTTTTTAAAGGATTAAGGGACAGAAGATCCCACTGGCTTTGATGCTTAAATGATGCTCTTAGGTGGATTAATATCAGCTCTCAATCAGCAGAGGAACTGAATCCCTTTGGGTTTAGAGAGCACAGAGAGCATGGAGAGAGCACGGAGCTGCCAACCTTACTGCCACTTGTAGACTCTCTTGTCCTGAAACCATGAAGGTGCTGTTAAAAAACAAAATTCAACTGACTAAATTTAAAAACCAAGTTAGCTTTATTCAGTGATTCATGAGTCAGGCAGCATTCTATTTAGCAAATAGAAAGGAGCTCTGAGAAGTGGAGCTATCTGGAAAACTTCTGTAGACAGAAAGCACAAAGGTACAAGGGAAGCGTCAATTGCATCAGGCAAACTCACTCTTCTTTAGGGAACAAAATGGGTCAAGTGTATTACATCACTAGTGCCAACAGGGAAATTCCAGACCTATGGGTTAAGATTATATTCCTAGGGGAGATTAAATTTGCAATTAGGTTAGGTATTAAGCCCCCTGTTGGAGATGTGGACCTAGAACCAGTTAATCTGTTACAGGCCTATTCTCTCTTTTTTAGTAGGGATTATTGAGGAAAAAAGGAAAAGACATTCAAGAGGTGTGAATCTAATTCCTGGAACAATAGAGGTACTTGAATCGATGGTGCCCCATTTCAGCTGCTGTTTCCAGTCCTGCTTAACGACTATGAGAAGAGCGTACCTCAGCTTCTCTGAGTCTTGAGTGGGTGAGATAGATGCCTCATAAAGAAGGGGTCTCACTAAAGGCTTCTCTGGAGACAGCAGCAATATGGTCCTCATTAGTGTGGATGAGCCCTCTGGGGAGGCCTGGCGGCAGTCACTGAGAAGAGAGGGGGCTTATCAGTACTGCCCTGAAGGCCTAAGATAAGGTCTAAGATAAGAACCAGCCTCTTTATCTCAAAGCTCTGAAACCCACCTATACAATGATTGCAATTAAACCTGTATAGGGGAGAAGTGATTTTTATGAAGTAAAAAAGCCTGGAGCATCTGTTTTTCCTGTCCGTTATTCCTGAGTGTTATAGTCATAAATTATCTATAGTTCAGTAACATGGCTGAGAAGGAAAGCTGTGCGATACAGAAGGAATGTAGTGTTTTGTTCAAGGTGGCCCGGCTACCAGGGAAAGAAGCAGTCTGTCACCCATCATCCCATGGGCTGCAGCACTTCTCAGCTCTGGTCCCACAGGGCCTTCGATTTGGCTGAAAGATGCAGTGGGAGATGGATGATTTGGTGCTAGCATATTTTCTCCTTTGTGCTGCTAAGATGATTAAAGACCCTGATTTGCTTCTCTTCACAGCCCCCTCGGCTGCCAGGTGGAAGATTTCTCTTGTCCTTGAATCCTTCCTGAGGTGTATCTGAGAGTAAGATTTGAATCTGGCAGAGTAGTGTGGTTATAGCCTCTCCCCACCCTCATCCCTTTGGAGCTAGATAGGTATTTAATTAAAAAAAAAAAAAAAGTGTGTGGCACATAGGTGGTTTAGTTACTTAAGTGTCTGACTCTTGATTTTGGCTCAGGTCATGAAGTCAAGTCATGATCTTAAGGTTGTAAGAACGAACCCCACGTCAAGCTCTGCACTGGGCATGGAGCCTACTTAAGATTCTCTCTCTCCCTCTCCCTCTATCCCTCCCCCACCTCTAAAAACAAATAAACAAATAAAAATAAAAGAATGTGATGCAGGTGATGGGGAATTTGGTTCAGAGTATCTGACTCTTACACAGGGACAGATAGACCCTTTAATATCCAGGAGATGGTCTTGAGTTACTTCTTTTTATACTTAACATTAATATATTTGGGTGGGCACATAAAAACCTTATCTCCATGTGATAAAAAGATTAAGGTCTTTTAAGCCTTACATTGTAAAACAAAACAGTCATTGTTCTATTGATATGAAAGCTTTTGTCCAAAGTGGTTAATAAGTACTTGTTGTTGAATATTTGAATATTTAATGCCATGACTGAGTCTGGTACCCAAAGAAGCAACTCATATTTTAATAACCATCCAGTCTTAGAATCCACTGATAATATTTTCCCCATTCATGTCAGAATTCTATATACACTGCAGCCCTAGACAGTTTATGTCCCAGTATATAGATGTATAAGCAGGAATCACTTCAATCTGTACTTTGGCTCTCTGGGAAGAAGGAGGAAAAGAAAAGAGCAGCTGAGTAACAGTGAATAATAGTCTTTTCTGTCCTGTCATATAAGATTTGAAAGAAAATCTAATTCATAAGGATATGACTAAATGAATTAGTTTAAGGATATCTGTACTCAGAACCTAAAAGAAATCACATAGAACTACTGGAATATAGGCAGGGGACTCCAAAAGCAAGTTCTTTCTCTTTTTCCTATTCTTTTGTGCTTGACTTTCCATAAAGAATCTATTGCCTTTATAGGAGGCTTTGTTCAGCAAGCCTGGTAGCAATAGGAGCCTAATTAGGTGAAGAGAGCTCAGAAGCCAGGAAGAAGAAGCACTTACTAGGAGAAGTTGGAGACAGTGAGAATTTGTGGGGTCACCCACAATGGATTTTCTGAGCCGTCTATTGAGTTACTCAATATTTTCCCCAAGCAGCACTTAGTTCGTGAAATATCCTTACTCTCACTTGGAGGTGCCGTGGATTTCTATCAGCATTTGTTTCTCGTATTAAAAGGTCCTGAAGCCACCTTAATGATATAAAACTGCTACTCTAGAATGTACTTATTATACTTCCCAGGACTGTTGTTGAACCTGTGTTTGTCCCTGGAAATGGCTACAGTTAAACTCTAAACCACTGAAGATACATTTACTGGCCTGAATTAGAGAAGTATTAACATAAGTAATTTGTTTCTCTGTGTTAAAATTGCAAAGTTGGAAATTGCGCAGAAAATTTTACACCGCACTCTGAGAATAACCAGTCTTTATACCAGTCTTCCAAAATGTATCAATAGGAAAATTTTTCTTATTTCCTGGGGTTTTCTATGTATTCTAGACAGTTGGCTACAAAACTAGGTTATTTATATTGTGGAACATTATGTTGATGTCTTATTCTCTTTAGAGAACTTGAAGTCCTCTTCTTCACTTGAAATTTACTTCAGTGGTAGATAATGTATAACAACTATTCTTCATAAATTAATCAACTAAATATGGAAGACATATCTATGTTTTAACTTTTTTTATATGCTTGACTATGGTTAAGAGAAAAAACAATAACTGAAGGATACAATGAACACAACTGCAGTCTTCAACTTTGCTAAAAGATTATGTAACTCATAGGTAAATGGCATGATGTCCTTGGTTTTTATGACTGAATCAGTAAGCAAAATTTAACGAAGTGGTTGAACGACTTCACTATCTATGTGGATTATTAATGTTCACATCTTAAGAGATAACTTGAGCCATGCTTTCTTGTCACCAAGAAATAAATGTCAGAATTCCCTGAGATTCTGCAGCCTTTACCTAATAAGAATAATACTGTAACATATATTGTGCTATATGTATAATGTATATTATAGTAATGGGTCTGCGGCAGTCAGAAATGAGATATGACGATGGGAGAGGAAGCCAGAGTTTTATATTAGTGAAGCTATATTAATTATGACAGAGAAGGCTCTTCTATTATAAGCTTCATTTTTAAGATGCTTGAAACTTTCCCACAGGAATTTTCTCATGACAGTTTTTTTTTTTTTTTTTTTTCTCCTAGTCATGAAAATAAGGAGATTGGTTTTTAATGTTTTGAAAGATTTTATCTGGGAATAAAAGTGTTTTTCTAGCCATTAGAACATTTTTTGGGGTATTTTACTTTCTGAAACCTCAAAACAAATAGCTTTTTAATGACCTTCAAACTTGTCTCCAATGAAGAAGTTTAGTGCCTTTGGTGTGTTAGGCAGTTTGATTTGCAAATAATTAAATTACAAGCATTACCCAATGCTTCCTCTGCAAATTTTTGTGTCCCCAAATAGCAGTTAGCCCACTGCACCTTACAAATGAGGGGAATTTGCAATTAGTCGGTCAGTTACTGAAAATTAGCCATTCCTAGAATGTAAGTGATGTGGGTACAGTTTTTATACATGCTAAAAAGGAAACGAGAGCTGAAAATTAGTTGTTGAATACTGACATGGCACATTCCAATATAAGTGAGTTCTGCTAACAAAGGAGAGCAGTATCAAGCTGAAACAGTGGCCTATGTGGTCTACTTTTGTTTAAAATCTCACTAAGACAGAGTCACCTCATTCTCTGAGATCAACAGATTGAGATCCACTCAGGAGACACAAGGTTGAGATCCAAAACAGGAAAGGCCTTGACTGCTCATTAAAATGTTAATTATGCCATGGAGGGTTCAATGCTGTCCTTCAACCATGAATTTTCACTGCTTGCCTTATTAATGTAGGAAGTAACCATAGTTCCACAGGAGCAGCAGCATGATAGGAAGATAGAATGCACATTTCTTTAAATATATGGCAACATGTATTTTTCTAAGTGCCAGACTTTTGAGAAATGGACTCATGTCATTCTTTCCTTTGTCACCACAGCACTAGCTACACACCTACAGTTTCTGTGTTCTAGGTTTTGGAATTTTCTTAATTAGGGTGGGGATGGACAAGTTGTATATTTGTCTCCACTGTACCCGAGGGCAGAGACTATGTTTGTCTTTCAATCTTTGAAATCTGTATGCCTCGTACCAAAAAGGCAGGAAAACATTTTATATAAATTTACCAATGTAGGAGGTTAAAGCAGAATTTCATCTTCTCCAAATTGTGCAAGTCAGTATTTTAGGGTGTCTACATCAATACCTATAAAACCCTAATTTCACCTACCCATAAACTCCTAGAATACTGTCCTTTCAAATTTATTCATGAGACCTTAAAAATCCACTTAAGGGGGTGCCTGGGTAGCTCAGTTGGTTACGGGTCAGACTCTTGGTTTTCGGCTCAGGTATTTATCTCATGTGTCATCAGACCAAGCCCTTGTCTGTCCTTTGATCAGCAGGGAGTCTGCTTGAGCTTCTCTCCCTCCGCTCCTCCCCCAACTCATGTGGGACCATGCTCATGCTCTTTCTCTCTAAAATAAATAAGTAAATCCTTAAAAAAAAAAAAATCAACTTAGGCACTATCGTCACTAAGCACTGAACTTTAAAAAGTTGTGTTACATAATTCACTTAGAGACACTCCTGCCTCTTTGTTAGCCTTTCTTCATGAGCTCCCATTGAGGAATTAAAACACAGGCTTCCCTTTTCCATTGCTACTCTCAGCTTAAGTTGCCATGTAGTCAAGAGCATATAGCTCGGCAAATAAATGGTATGAGATGTTCTTAGAACAGTGCTTCTCCGCGAATATTTGTCAGCCGTAGCAGCCACTGGACCCTCATTTACCTCACATCTTTTTGTTTTGTGGGAGGTGGGGAATTTATGGCATCCCACAAAAGACCTCCATCTTCAAGATTCTTCAAAGCTAGAGGTTTACAGAAATCACTACATTTTTGTAATTTCATATATTATTACTTTCCACTATGCTTATCAGAGCATTTATTTTAAATATTCCTAATATCCATAGAAAGTATTTTAATGAAAGGTTTTCATTGATAATTTCATGGTAATGGCAGTACTTTGGGAGATAGGAAATATTACATCCTTTGCATTTCATGTCAGAATATGACATGTATTACTTCCCTGGTAATTTTACTTATCTTCATATTTTATTAGCCCACCCATCATATAAAATGTGATGTAGCTGTT
Source organism: Mustela lutreola (assembly GCF_030435805.1). Classification (NCBI taxonomy): domain Eukaryota; kingdom Metazoa; phylum Chordata; class Mammalia; order Carnivora; family Mustelidae; genus Mustela; species Mustela lutreola. The sequence goes on from NC_081295.1 coordinate 111,898,561, forward strand.
GGCCATGTGGTTATATGATCCCAAAGGTTTTGTAATCTCGGGTTCTCTTTCCAGTTCTTACAATCTTTATAGTAATAGCAACAACAAAAAATTCATGGTGAACATCAATTCATACCATCTCTTTCATCTTCATAGAGGACATTAATTACTTCATTTCTTTTAACTTTGGGTCTTCCAAACACAGACTTTGGCATTGCCTCTTAAACCTAGAAACATTATGGTACCATGATAAGAGATAATCTTTAATAGGTAATCTTCTTCATGTCTCTTGAATCCTCTGACATCATTTCTTGTCAGTAAAATGGTATATGTGATTATCACAATATATTTCATTTATTTAGGAATCTTAACTTTTAGAAATATGATTTTTATCTTCATTAATAATGCCTACATCATATATCCACTGAACAAATAATTGATGAAAATATTCATTATCCTTAGTTTTATCAACACAGTATCTCTATAAAATTGGTAGAACACGCAACTCTCTAATTTTATAAATGAGAACACTGAGTCCCAGAGTAGGCTAGGGATTTCCTCCAGATAATAGCACTTTGGTGTGGCCCAGCTGAGACAAGAAACCAACTTTCCCTTTGCCATATCTATGACTTAAACAAACAAAAAACCCCACACATGCAATAAAAACTATATGTAGGATAAAAATCATTGTTTTTCCATAAATTCTATAGAGGATGTAAAAGGGGAGGAAAATTAGCAAGCTCTTTTGAAACTTGTCACAAGCAAATTCAAAGTGTAATTTTAATTAGAAAAAACCTGATGAAAGTTATTGTAATACTTACTGAAGCCATTATAAAGCATGTATTTATCTCTGTCATCGTGTAGATACAAAATGTTTACAGCATGTCTTTTATTGAATGAGCTTTTTTACTTTAAACACTGCAATGCTGGGATATTGATTAGTTTTTTAAGAATTCAATAGTTGCAAATGAGTGATACTGGATCTGGTACAAAGTTACTTGAATAATTATATGACTATGAACCACTTGGTTGTTAACAGATTATTTTCTTAGTTTATATTTTAACTTAGTCCAGTTTTTCATATGCAGACCACTTTATTTCATTTCTATGTGTTTGTATATGGTAATACTTTGTTCTGTCATTCCAATCATTTCCATTTCCTTTCTACTAATACCCAGGTTCCCAAATTGCACAGAATACATGGAGGAAGTAAGCAGAGAAACATTACTGTAATATTCTAGGTTACCTGTATCAGAGTTCTAAGAATATCGTGTCATCCAAGTAGTCATTTAAACTATATATATGTCCAAGGATTTTTGCATAGCTAGTGATGAATCATATTTTTAAAGTATGATTAACTCTTCAAGATCTAAAATTTCTATTTTTGAAACTAATAACTCTGATATCAAAATCACATATTCCCAGCTTTATCCCAGAAACAAAGCATTGGGATCTTGAGTGACAAACGTCAACCTCTAATAGGTGTTTTAGTTTCACATCTCAACAGTAAGTTGTTAAGATCTATCCTCATTTGGGTTAACATTACAGACATATGCTCAAATTTTTAACTTAAAAAACAGCTAACCTGTGACCCAGTGCCAGAAGTATAGCTAGGTCAGTTTACAGCCAGGCCACATCATAATTATAATTTCAAATGGAATGGGAGGAAAAAGCTTACTCAGTGATTCTGCTGTTGAATGTTTTATGCCAGAGTTTTAGCCTATAGAAACCCGCTGTGAATCATAGGTATACCCCTACAGAGTTTTAGGAAATACATTTGGCAAATAATGTTTATAGTATAGTGATTTGATTTAGAAGTGTTAAGATCTATGGAGGAATTCTCAACTCTTCTCATTTCTTCCCAAGGTATTATTGTGGAGGAAGACTTTCCTCTGCCCTTCATGGTCTTCTTAGCTGGACTAAGAATCAAAGAGACATGAGACCAATTAGCAGGAGAAAGTAAAATGTAATTTCCTCTGTATGGGGGTCCACACAGACATGGAATTCCAAAGACAGTCAGGCAGAATGAGGTATCTGTATAATCCTGAACTACAGAGAAACGGGTAGGGATCTGGGGCTTCAAAGGGAAGGAACACACTTCACAGGAAGACAAAAAAGAGTTAATGTAAACAATTGTTTGCTGGGAAACTCGGAAACAATGAGCCATAAAAGACTTTGAGATTTTAATTCTCAAAATGTGCTCACCATTTCTGAGCACTCTCCCTGCATGTTCTTAACTCTGGTTTTATGCTTTCATTGTATCTACCCCTCACTGAGAACAGAGAAAGGAGAATCTGCTTTGAAGTCTTGTAGACTTGGGTTCAATTCCTGGCACAGCCCTTTACCAGCTGGGCAGCCTTAGCATAGCCACAATCTCTTGGCTCCATTTATTTCTATTAAACATATAACAATAAAGCCAAAGTAGGCAGTACAGAGCTTGCATGATTGAGATATCCAGGCAGCTTCTAACCCCAGCTCTTATAGTTCTAGGATCCTTATGATTCTGGAGGGAGGCATTAGGTCCATTTGTCTCTATATTCCTACCTGGGAAAATCACAGCAATATCTACCTTGATACTTTTGATTTAGGATTTAGGATTATATATATATATATATATATATATATATGTATATTTATAATATCTACTATAGCACCTAACATTGAGTTAGATACTCCATAAATGTTAGCTGTTATTTTCATTAGTGTAATTATTATTTGCTTATTTACTAATTAATGATGGCAGCTAGCATGTTGTAACCTTTAATTATTAATAAATCATGGTGAAGATATTTATACATATTTATAACCCAGTAGATTGGCCTCCTTAATATTATTTCTTCCCATACTTTTTTTCTACTGTTATTATTTCCAATTTTAAAACAATAGCAAAAAAAGATTAGTTTGCCTACTTTATCAGTTTTGTTTTTATTTTGCTATTGAGGTTTTATTTGCTTATGTAGTTAGGATATTTTTTTAAAATATTTTATTTATTGATTTGAGAGAAAGAAAGAGAGAATACAAGCAGGGAAAGTGGGAGAGGGAGAAACTGGCTTTCCACCGAATAGGAAGTCCAATGTGGGACTCAATCCCAAGACCCTGGGATCATGACCTGCATTCACGGCAGCCACTTAACTGACTGAGCCACCCAGGTGCCCTGTATTTTGGATTCTAACCTCTTACCAGGTCTTTGGTTAGCAAGTATTTTCTCCCATTCTTTAGGCTGACTTCTCACTCTGGTATTTTCCTTTGTTGTGCAGAAGGTTTTTAGTTTGATAAATCCACTTGTCTAGTTTGGGTTTTGTTGCCTGTACTTCAGGGCCTGTGGAGAGGAGGAGGTGGAGAGTTTCTATTTGACAGGTATTAAATTTCAGTTATGCAAGATGAATAAGTTCTAGAAATCTGATGTACAACATTGTGCCTAGAGTCGATACTGTACTGTGCATTTAAAAAGTTAAGAAGATAGATCTGATTTTAAGTGTTTTTACCACAATATAAGAAGTAAATAAATAAATATAAGCTTTTACTGGCAATAAAACTGGTGCTACCATTCTTGCAAATGATGTTCAGTGACCCTTAAGAGCAACATGTTCTTGGTTTTAATGTGTATTTTATGACAAAAAGGCAGTGACACTACACCTGCAAGATAATTTCCACTGAAACTCTCAAGCTCCAAATGACAAAGTACAAATCTAGTATGTCCACAGAATAACCTAGTTTGGTGTCTGCATCATATTAGATGCTGAATAAATATTTGTTAAATTTAAAAAATGAATTAATAGTGTAGAAAAGTTTGACTTTTCTAGTCCAAAATCTATACTGGGTATTTATTCAATAAATATTTATTCAGCAGCTACTATGTATCAGACACTCTTTTAGGATCTGGGAATACTGAGGTAAAAAAAAAATTATAATAAGCAAAGACATACATAATGTATTAGACGGGATAAGTGTTATGGCAGCAACAGAACAGAGTAAAAACACAGGGTATATGAGAAATTATTAGATGATGAATCAGTTATTATACAGCAAACCACCTCAAATCCTAGTGGCTTAAAACAACAACTATTTTATTTGTTCACAGTTGTATGGCCCAGCTGTTTGGTTGAGTTCAGTTGGTTGGTTCTTCTGCTGGTTTCATCTGGTGCCATTCATGAAAATACAGTTCTCTCTGGCAGTTCATCCTGGGGCGGAAAGATCTAGTATGGTCTCCCTCACATGTCTGGTAGTTAGTGCTCTCTCTTGTATTTAGTGAAGCTCACCTGAGTCTACTCCACATGATAGCAGAAAAGATGATGAGTGATGAGTATAGAAACTGTAATTCTCTTGGGATCAAGGCTCAGACGTCACAAATCATTTCCATTGCATTCTTTTGATCAAATCAAGTCACAAGGCTTATGAAGATTCAAAAGAAAAAGAAATAAACTGTATCTTTTAGTGGGAAGAGTTATATAGAATTCATGGCCATTTTTAACCTACTACTGATGGGGAATTACTATCTTATATTGGATAATTGGTGAGAACCTTTCTGGTAGAATAACAGTGCAGCAACCTACATGATGTGAGGGAGTAAGCAATATAATTATCTTTGAGGACTGCATTCTGGGCCAAGGCAATTCCCAGCAAAAAATGCTAAGGTGAGAGAACAAAAAGTTCACTGCCTTTGGAAATGATGGGCAAAGGCAAGTAGGAGATGAAAGTAGTGACAGACCAGATATTACAGGTCCTTATAGGTCATTGTAAGATTTGTGTCTTTTACTCCAAGTGAGATCAGGAGAACCACTGACAGATTTTTGAACAGAGTGACATGAATTGATATATGTTTCAACAGGTGCTCTCTGGCTACTGTGGTTAGGTGGCAAGAATGGAAACAAGAAGCCTAGTGATGGGATTTACACAGACAATAAATGATGGTTCTTAGAATAGAAGGGTAGACCTGATAACATTTTCTGGAATAATTTGTAATAAAGCAGAAAATAAACTCTTGGATTTTATATAGTCTTCCCAACCAGACTGTCCCCATGTCAAAAAAGGAAACTTATTATTATTATTATTATTTTTAAAGAATCTTCTACTTTAGCATTTGAAAAGCACTCTCTAAAAATACTTATTGACTGGTTGACTAGTGAAGATTCAGGTCTTGCTGCTAAACATAATCACTATAGCATGCTGAATCTTTCAGAATTTGTCATCAAATGGTGTTTGAAGACCAAAAACTAATAGATTAGCCTGTTGATACACTTCAGATTATATTTCTACTATATGCTGAAGAACAACAAATGAATTAGAGCTAAGACGATTGTTTGGATCCATCAGTATCAACAGTCATTGCATTGCTTGCAGTGTAAATAATCATTAAATTAACTAAACAAACATCATTTAATACCTATTAAGTGAAAAGCCGCATGGCAGAGATTCAAAGGCAAATAACATACAGTTCTCAAAAAACACTGGTATTCTAGTATGGCACAGAGAGTGTTAATTTTATAACTAAATAAAGTGAGGTGAATTTATCAACCAATATTCCTGTGTTGGATGGGAATCATTAATAGACACAAAGGATTGTTTGGGGGAGATCTAACTATAGAGTATTCCTGGAACTACTTCATTTCTCTGTAACAAATTGGAAATCTAGTGTTTTGGTATAGAAGGGTCACTATTAATTCCAGGCCCAGCACAGTGGATGATAAGTGCTCTTTCTGGTAGTAGCAAAGTACCTGCTTCTAAATTTCATCTCAGTGAATGAAGTGTATATGTTTTATGTGGGTATTACTCTTCATTTATTATTATATTTTTACACATACATACTAGTATATAATGATATCTGTATATAGCATATATATCTGCATATATATATATATATATATATATATAGCATAGATATCCAATGATATCTGTATATAGCAGATATATCTGCTATATACAGATATCATTATAATTGATGGAAAAATAATTTTGAATAACAGTCTTCCATTGAATCACAATACAGAGAATATCATTTTTAGAAGGAAAAAAGAACTTAGAATGTTTACCCATTATTATGTTTTCAGAATTTGGAATTTAAGCTTTTATATCACCCAAAAGAGTAAATGATCTCACTATAGAGACAGGAGATGTTTTATGTCATAAAAAATTGGTATAAAATCAATGTTTTTCTTTAATGCATCATAGGATATATTACTTAAATATAAGATATAAATGATACAGTGTAACAGTCTACCTACCCTTTGCTAACTTTATCCATTGGTAACTCAATTTGCTAAAACTGTGGTTTTAGTACCACAATGGTTGCAAGTGTAAAAGTGCATGACATTCAGATATTCTTACAACTTCATAGGACATGTTACATTCTGTTTTAAAAGAGATTGCAATTAAAACTTAGCATTAAACACTTCTGGTATGGAAGTGAGAAGCCCAACTTTGCTTCTCACTCTGACTTAAAACAAGTCTCCTACATTAACTATACCTCACTTTTCTTATCTATAAAACTAAGTGGTTGAGATAGATCAGTGATTCTCAACTCTGGCTGCACACAGAATCATCTGGGGAGCATTAGGAGAGTAATAATGCCCAAGGCCCACCCCAGGGCTTAATTTTTAGAGGTCTCCAGGTAACTTTAATGTAATCAAGTGTAGAAAACCAATGGACTAGAAGCTCACTAAGGTTACTTCTGGCAAAACTTTCCAATTATTTATTCCCTGTGTTTTGACATAGTAACAGTTGCTAAAGATAACAATAGTTGCAATATTTGCAATGTTCTAAAAAGTAGGAATTACCCTCAAATACTACTTGAACTCAAAATTGAGAATATTAGCTCATTTGTACTCCAAAATTTTCTGTACTATGGGAATAACTTATACCAAGAACCATATACACATCATTTACTTGGGTGTAATCTATACATTAAAAATAGTAGAGATTCACCTAATTTTTAGAAATTAGTAACTATTATCATGGGAAAAACTTCCTTTCAGTGTACATACATGGTAAGAAGAATGTACTCAGAAATTGTGTGTAAATTTTTTTGAATTGCCATTGTAGCTATTTTGATTTTGAATAAGTGGGATGTTAATATCCTAAAAGTTAATAAACATCCTTAAGTATATGGCTTATTCACAATAAATACTTTACACATTGATTTATTATGAAGCAGAATAGACAGTTTTATAAAAGAATGATTCAAGTGAAATGTCTGGTTGTATCGGTATTTCAAAGATAAAAGTTTGGTTTCTTGGAACAGTTTTGAAATGTGTAACTATAAGTTTTTGCTACCAGGTTTTACTAAATAACTTTTTGTCAGAGAGAACAGACAATTTTTTCCTGTAATTGTAAATATTATAGAATTTCGTCACATACTATATTATTTAAAGTTCCCATGAAATCATGAACCCAATGATATACTCATATCCAAAAAGAAACCAGGTTAGGAAAGAAACCCAATTAGGAAATTGGGGAAAGCCTCAAATAAATATAAAGCTAGAAAGTAATAGATTTTGTATCTCACATTTCTATGCTTGTGGTTATGTACTTTTGAATACTTGGGATAGGCAGACTCTTCTTTTAGCCAACCTAATAATAGGAAGAAGGAGAAGAGGTACAGATGACAGCTAACAGCTAGCATGGGTGAATGTAGGTGTAACCAACAAAGACTGTTCTGGCTGTATAGAATTTCTGCAGGCCTAGTTATTTTTGAAAACTATTTGAAATAAATTTTAATGCCTAGAAAAGATATTGTGAAAAAGAAATATGTTATTTTCAGCATAATATGTATATCTGTATCATCATTCTGTGTTCTCTTCTGACATTTTCCGTCTGTTATTCTTATTATATCTTTAATATTCCTATATATATTGTTGTATTTGTTTGCCTTATTGATGACAAGCTAGACTTAATAAATACAAATAATTCACAGATACACCATTAATCATAGCCTGCAAAAAAACCCTCTGATATTGGAAGAATAATATGACTGCTGTAATAGTCCACATGTTTGAAAATCTTGTTCTTTACAGATTGGAGAAGCTTTTTTGCTTCACATTAGCTGTACCAAATATCAGTTTGCTTTACAAGATCTCCCTGAAATCAATCAGACATGTGTACCATGCTTTCAAAGAATTTTGTGCAGTAAGAATAGGCTATTGAGTGTTTAAAAATATAGATGACACATACTATAGGTTTTGTAATAATAGTGACATGTATGCTTGTGATTTGGAAACTAATTTTAAGAGTTTATATGGTTTTAAAATATTGAGGTTTTTTGAAACAATATAAAATATGGTTTGAGAATGGTATCATGTTTATTGCTCAGCTCTTGGGATTAGCCAACTATAGAAGTTGGTAGTTAATCTCTTATTTTTCAAAATCTTCTCTGCTACTCATCTGCTCCAATTTCTGATGTTCTATCAGATGCATTATTTTGTGTTTTATACCTTATTTTAAACTGAGAAGAGTACATCACACTATGTTCACTCATGTTATTATATTAGTTTAAACAGGTAAAGTCAACAAAGCAAGAATAATTCCAAAGAAAGGTAGGGATACAGACTTTGTAGCCTCAGGAAGGTACACGTGGAAAGGGGCCCAGAAAGATTTGAAGCATTTCATGCTTGGGGGCAGTGAGACCCATGTCACTTTCCAGTTCAGCCCGAGGCTGGGTCAGGTCAGCAATGCAATCATTGTACAAACAAAGTAAAGTAAATTGACCTACTTTTCTAAAGATGTCATGTAAAATTTACAAGATCTTCAGAGTCCAACATCATTATATTGAACACAGACTTAATATCTGATAGCCAATGTTTAGTAATGCTAACATTTTCTTAATTACCTGGGTATAAATACATAATTTTGTCTCATATGAGGTCTTAACTACAGTAAAGTTTTTAATTCCTTATTAAGATTTCCCATTGGTTTATTGATCATAGCTACATAATGTGAAAAGTTTAAGTACTAGACTCCATCTTGAAAGCACAGATACTGCATTAAAGTAGAGCTGCCATCCAGGATGAATAATGCAGATATTAGGTTTTAAAACATGTCAGGTTCTCTTAACTATATCTTTCTTCTTTAAACTTTAATCAACTAAGCTAAATGTTTTTCATTTGGCCTTCACTGTTGGTCTCAAGAAGATAAGACACAGCTTATGAGATAAACTGAAGTGTTGCTATGGTTAGGTAGAAGTGGGATTTAATACTATTGCAGTTGGTTGAAGGTATTACTGATACATATTTTTAAATTTGACATGACTGCATGACGTCATGAGAAAGATAAGAGACCTCCTAATTTTGAACTGGTGATACTTAAAAGTATTTGGGTGAACTTAGTTAATTTTTTTATGTGGCCTTCCTCAAATTCCTCACTCAAATATTCCTTCTTAAAAGAACTTGTAATTAAGAGTATTTTGAGTCATAAATATTAATGATACAAAATCACATATATTAAAAACATTGTTTTTACATACCAAAAAGGATAGTGTGAATTATATTCTGTAGCTCAACTTGGAAGTCCAACTGTCACAGAGAAGCTTCTCTCATTGAAATCTCTCAGAAATAGACTGCATGCATATTTAACCCAATAGCTTTAGGCATTCAAGGATGGAGTAGGTGAAATCAAAAGTACAACATTCAAAATTAGGTGTTATTCGCTTCGAATTTTAGAGTAATTTTTAACACAGATAATGTGGTTTGAAATTAAAACACACACATAAACACACACATAACGAGGTTTCGCTAGCTGGAGAGTTTCCATACCTGGGGGAGGGGAGGGGAGAATTGGTGCATTCAGTATATAACACGTGTAATGCTAATAAAGTTGATTGGTTGAACTCTCTAGCTTTTTTTTTTTTTCTTTTTCTCCTTTTCTTCCTCTTCCTGTAGAGTAGTTCAGCTGGGGGTGGAAGGGTTCTCCCCCATCTTACCCCCCCCTACTAAGAAAGCGTAGGTTGATACCATTTTTTTATTCTGCTGGGGTGGGAAATAAACCATATGCTTTAGAATTTTGAATGGCTATACCAAAGAGAAACTGAAGCAGGCCCTCTTTCCCCTTCCTACCGGACTTTGGGGTAGGATTATTCTTCCAAATGTTCTAGCAGACTTGGTGTTAGCTTAATGTTTCTACTTCAGGGCAGAGACGCAGGTCAGGGGGAGAAATGTCAAGGGCTTCAGAGGCGTGTTGGGCTGAATGAAGTGTGGAGTGGGAAGCTTATGTCTGAAACCTACCCCTCCCCTGGATACCAGGCAAGGCAATAAGAGTCGTAACCAGCTGATGCCGCTGCTGCTGCTTCCCGTTTCCAGGGTGAAATTTTCACAGCAGCTAATTCTAAAGGGAGGAAAAATCCCTAACCAGCAGCGGAAAAGATCCTATCACCCATCCCAAGCTATATAACCTTTTAGGCAGGCTTTTCAGAGAAATCCGCATTTTAAAAGCCAGCATTCACGATCCAAAAATACAGGACGAGAATCAGAGCTGGTATGAAAATCTGAAAAGCCTCTTTACACTCTGAGTGTTTGAAACGATCCGATGAGCATAGGAAGTGGCTGCCAACGCTCTGGCGGCTGCTCGTGCTGCCACTGCCTCTGCCGTTCCTCGCAGAGGGCTGGACAGAGCTAGTCCCGGTTTCAGCACCTCCGGCGCTGGACAGCTCTTTGCACGCTGCACCCGCCCGCTTGCTTTTTCCAAACACTCTCGCTTTGCATTACTGGAGATGCATCTAAATTACGTTCTGTTCAACAACAAGTAGATTTTTTTTTTTTTTTCCTGAACGGGAATTACAGTAGACGATTCTCTCAATTAAACTGCATTTTCTTCTTTACGGAATTGGCCGTCAGGCGTATTTATCCCGATCTCCCCCCACCCCCCTTTGCAGGAACGAGTCTTTGGGAACGTGGTCCACCCAGGGATGTAAAACTGTGCTTACCGATGCATCCCATACGAAATGCTTATGTGATCGTCTCTCTACCTTCGCCATTTTGGCTCAGCAACCTAGAGAAATAGTAAGTAACAAAGGGAAAACAAGGCTTTAATGCAAAGGCAGGGACATTGTGGAGAGTGTTTCTCCAGGGAACTGCATTTTAAAAGGGGAAATGGAAAATGTTGCAGGGTGGCAAAATTGGGTTCGTCTCCTCCTTAGCTACAGTAGCTTGGTAAAATGAATTCTAGTTGATGTGCTGTAACTAAATTCTACTAAATTTTATGTCTTCTAACTTGAAATTTCTGCAGCATAGTTTTGAGGATGTACTCCATCATATTACTAATATGCTGCAAACTTTCAAATAAAAATAATTGCCAACTTAACCTTTATTTTAGAACTGTAAAGCTGGTCTGGGGAATTTGTGAGAATACTGTTGGTAGTAGAATGAAGACCCCAGACACTATAAGCCAAACATATTGCATATCTGCATTGGATATTTTCAGTACAGGTTTTCTGGGGGTGTCCTTGGATATTTATTTTTTAAAAAAACAAAAAGCAAATGAAGTTTTCATGAAAGCACGGACTGCCTGAAACTGTAAAATCATTCCTTAAAAGTGTAGGCTTGTTAAAAAAAAAAAAAAGTAGTTTCTGAAATAGCTGCATAAACTGTCTAAGAGAAAAATAATATCCTCAACTGTATTTTGAAAAATTATTTACAAAATATTGAAATATAGAAACATAATTATTAAGATGAATGTGACTTTTTGTCTAAATTTGGCCTAAATATGCCTCACTCTTCTTACTTATTTTGATGACAAAAATACATAATGTAATTTAATGTGCATACCTAAGGTTTGGAACACACTTGATCTTAAAGTGTATTTCTTCAAACTTTCAATATTAAAAATAAGAAAAACAACAGATTTTATTAGTTAGTATCATGTTAGTGTCTAAGGAAAGAAACCTCTCAAGTCAGTAACTGCTTATAATCTTTATATATGTTTTAAAATATTTAAGGCTTATTTGTCAAGGTCATGTATTTAGGGACTGATACTGGTATTGTGAAAATTATTTCTGTATATTTTGTTAATAGAAAAGAAAAACCCACAAAATATGATGTAAATTCTTGCATTCAAAATTTGGTTTTCTTTTATAGCCTTAGAGGCCAAGCAAGTGAAATTAAATAAGAGAACACTTGACTTGGAACAAAGTTGTCAAAAGTCAGAAAGTTTGAAAATTTTTCAATATTTAGGTACCAGGTTAGGGTTACAATGAGTTATAAATGGGAAGATCAAAGTAAATTTTACCAAAAAGCATGCTATGAAATAATTGAAATACAGTTGTTGAAAGAAAAAATGCTCCTTGAAATTTCAGCTAGAGAAAATTTAACATGTGAATACTCACCAAGTTTTAGTTATAGGTATTTATTGTAAGCCATGGTGAGTAATATGCCATAATCAAGCATTTAAAACTCTAAGGCCTTTATTACTTCACAGTGGGGGGGGAGCTAGAATTAGTCACTTTAGAGGTTGAGAATATATGAACAAAGTGATCACTGGGTAATTATCTGGTAACTATAACAACTCTGTTGGCTGTTTTTGAGTATTAGGATAGTTTTGCTGAGTTTAGAAGTTATTTTCATTTATAATAAAAATTATCTCTCCTTTTTGTGTTTCTTTTGTTTAATTTACAGATCATGGAATCCTCTGGTACACCTTCAGTTACCCTAATAGTAGGCAGTGGCCTTTCTTGCTTGGCCTTGATCACCCTCGCAATTGTCTATGCAGCATTATGGAGGTATGTAATCAATTAATGCACTTGAAATAGAATGCTCTCTTAGCAGATTAAAGCTGGCAATATGATAACCATTATGTCTCCTTTCTTTTTAACTTACTGAAAGAAGTATTTTTAGAACAGTTATAATTGTTGTGATTGACATATAATAAATGAGCTCAATAATAGTAATAAAATTCTTGCTTAATTTTCTTGTATATGCCTATGATGACAAAATAAACAAAGCCACATACTTTTCTTCCCAAATCAAGTGGTGATAACTTTCAACAAGTTGCTTACCCTCAAACATGGTATTCTTATCTCCATAGTTCAGTCAATGTTTGTTTCTATTTATCCCAATAGTTACTGAGCTTAGAGTTTAATTGGTACAAAGTAATTTCTCTGCTATGGAAATTCCAAATCTTAAGTTTTCCAAATTCTTAGGTCTCCAAATTCTTAAGTTTTAAGTTTTAAACTTAAGAATTTAAGTGCATGTTTTCAGTATATCCCAGACAATGAGTAAGTCTTCTATATTATTAATGCATTAACATAATACCAAAATGCTATAGGAAAGACCTCTTGGTTGAATGTTTCAAAAAAGTTAGATTTTGACAAATTAGCTAAAAGAAGTAAAAAATACATAAATAAGGAGATGTGATTGAAAAACTTTGTTTTATATATTTGAAATGCATCTGCTTGATAGTACATGAAAATTCAGTATATCCCTAAGATTTCTTCTATTAATAAAAGTTATACCTGTATATTTTAGATATTTTATTATGTCTACTCACATATTGATAAACAGTACATAACCAAATGGCCAAAATTCCTAACAGATTTAAAAAATATTAAGTGTAAAACATTGTATATTCATCTTGATTATTAAAAACATTCCAAAAATAGACAGTTGTATATTATTTCCTGAATATGTTCAATATCAAAATTGCAAAAGTAGCTAGTCCTTGTGTTTTACTGTTACTTAAGTTAAAAAACAATTCAGTTGAAGAGTAATTATGATTTACTAAAGAAAGGTCATTTGATTTAACATCCTTTCCAAAAAAAAAAAATGTTGTCCATTATATTTTTTAACTCTCTTGAGATAAGAATTAATTGTCCAGGATATTAATGTGTCAACAATATTAAAATTTTCATACTTCAAAAAATTATGTAGACATTTTTATCCCGTTGACACAGGTACATAATAGGTGTTCTACCTTCCTGGGAAGGAGTTATCTGGTTGTAAGATACTGACAGAATGAGAAAACCTGATAAAATATGGCCAATCCCACGAAATTAAAGAAATGTTTGGTCTAAGCATGGCATTAGAAACAATAAAATCCAAGCTTCAGGGGTTAGTCAAGCAGACATTGCCCTGGGAATGGAAGAGCGAGATGAACAAAGACTGGGAATAAGACTACTTTGTCTCCCATAATTGCCTAAATGGCATTTTTGGAAAATGAGGCAGTGTCGAAGGGCCAGAACTTCAGGCAATCTCAACAGTGTCATCATTCATATTCACTGAAGTAATTAGAACTAAGTTCCATTTCTCAGTCCTTAGAGTTCAGGCACCAATTCCACCTTCTCTTAACCCCTCAACACCTATAGCTAACATTAGCACCAACATTGCCAATGTAAATGGTATGTAAAGAAGCACAAGATTAATTAGTCCATAATAAATCTTCTTTAATCCAGAAGATCCAGGGAGATCACCTAGTAGTTTTCTAAGAATTGCCCAAACACCTGGAAGGATCTGTATTAGTACCTGGTATGAAACACAAGTGTAGAAGAGAGTACCAAGAAACAACACAATTTTGATTCCTAACATTTAGTGGCTAATCAACTCATCGTGTACAAATAGAAGAATTGAAGTAGCATTAATAATTTTATAGGAATTCCAAGATTCCTAAATTAATAGTGAATCTTATGGCATGACAAATTTAATGAATGTTATAAACATGAAATTTATCTTATAGTATTACCGTGTGGTATTACCATACGGTAATACTCATGTTAGGCCTCTGCTGCCTTTTTTTCTAATTAAAAGTCTAAGTTTTAAAGTTTTTAATGATTTATAGAATATATGAACATCAGAATTATTTTATATATAGTGTAGTATTTTGAAAATTGTTGGTGTCCTTTATAGTTCATTAGAAATGTTCATCGAAATATTACTATGTATGTTCTCTTCATCTATAAATATGTTCCGTAAAGGTATTACATCAAAGAGCAACTGAGCATATCTTTTTAATCTATGTATTGAAATGATGTATTTACGAGTTTTTATTTTTTTTTTTATTTTTTATTTTTTTTTTATTTTTTTTATTTTTTATTTTTTATAAACATATATTTTTTATATACATATATTTTTATCCCCAGGTCTGTGAATCACCAGGTTTACACACTTCACAGCACTCACCAAATCACATACCCTCCCCAATGTCCATAATCCCACCCCCTTCTCCCCAACCCCCTCCCCCCGGCAACCCTCAGTTTGTTTTGTGAGATTAAGAGTCACTTATGGTTTGTCTCCCTCCCAATCCCTGATATGAGGAAGTGGTGATGCAACATGGAGGCTTAAGTGGGTAGAAGAATAAATATTTACGAGTTTTGTTTAAAACCTCAAGTATGTTTATAAAAAGTTTTGGAAGTTGAGATGTTTTATAGAAAATTTTAATGCAATAATGTAACTCAGTATTAATGAATAATAGAAATATCTAGAGTCTTCAAGGTGGTCCATCTGGGTCTTTTATCAACAGGATTTTCCTACATACAGAGCAAATGATATCACTGAAACCCTTTTAGTAATGTCATCTGTGTGCTTGTGCTGTCACGAAGCCATTAACATCGTATAAAGGGTCAATTTTGTGCAGCCCTTAAACTTTTTATGTTATATCTCCCACTCACAAAAGAAGAAATGACTTAATATTTGATGTTGTCTTTAGCTTCCCAGTGTGTGGTTTATTATATTTTTAGATACTGATGATGGAGGGACAAGGTTAAGCAATACTTGAGGGCATTTTATATTGAGAATTGACCTAGGTTATTCCTATTTGGGTTTGTTTTGTGAAGAAAGGAATTTTTTTTATTTGAAAAAATTGCTTTTTGTATTTTATTATTACTCCTGTTTTTATTTTGTGTTCTCTTCTGAAATATGTGATGGAATATGGGCCTAAATATTCCTCAAAGACAGAGATAGAAAAAGAACTTTGATAGATTTTATTTTCCAAAGAGTGCCTCCAGATCTCTGGCACCCCACCTAACCCTGCACAGTAAACCCACGCCTGCTGTGGAAAGTGATTCCATGTACTAATACAAATTGAACAGCCTCAAATACACAGCAAGTACAAGTATGTCTTTTTTGTTACTGTCACTCAGTGATTTACCACAGGGTACAGTAAAGCAAAATAACCGTTACCCTTTCAGGGTAAACAGCTGGTGGAACATTTGATTCTGAGCAGCTTTCTCTATGACTTACATTCTTGATGCACTTAAAAGTTATATAGCAGATTGTATATAATCACTTCTTCATAAGGGGGAAATATGGCAGATACCAAGTATTTTTCCAGCCTAATGGCAAATTATCATTTGTGGATTGGACTAGTTTTTAGAAATGAAGTTTCATTTTTTTAATCTTTCCTTTGTTTTCTTTCTTTTACTTTTTCTTTTTTTTTTTTGCAGCAGTTAGGAAAAGAAAAATAAAAAGAATAGCAAACTATATAAAAGTATTTGAGTGTGTGAAATGGTGGATGAGGGCTCATGGTTTCATGAAAGTAATGGCTGCTTTCTAGTATACAAGGATATTGAGAATCTGTGTGGGATTTTTCCTTTTGGTTTATATAGATTTTATATGATAATAAATGTATTATATATTATATATAAAAAATATATATATATACATAATGGTAATTATAGTAATTGTTATATTTCCAAGAAATTTAATGTTTTAGTAAAAAAAATTATATTGATAGCAGTTACAACTTCAATTCTGTCAGAAATGACATGTTGTCCATACTAATGTCTAAAGAAAATAAAATTACTCTGAAGGACTCTAGGACATACCATGTCACTATAAAATTGGGTCTCTAAGGATAATCTTTATTAAAAAAACATTTTTCATATATTTTCTTCTATAAAGGATATATTTTAATGTTTCCTTTTCTGGATGAATTTCACCATTTGCATAATATGGATTTCTTTCTGCTGAATTTTAAAGTTGGACACATTCTTTCTTTCTGGCTAGGTACATACGCTCTGAGAGGTCTATAATTCTAATTAACTTCTGCCTGTCTATCATCTCATCCAACATCCTCATCCTGGTTGGACAGACTCAGACACATAATAAGGTATGACTGGTAATTATTCTATTTGTGTGTTTATGTTTTGACATAAAGCTGATTATTGATAATCTAAACTTCTACATAAAGTGGAGAACTTCTGACAATTTTTTTTAATAAAATTAGTTTCTAAATAAAAGTATTGCCTAATCTAGACCAGAAATACAGTCCTGGCTTAACTTCCTGGGGATTGAGAGGCTGTTTATAATAGTAAAGATATGTTTATTAAACATTATATCAAAGCTCTAGGAGTTCAAAGCTTTGGAACATCAAAAGAGCAAATTTTGATTCATTATCCTAATTGTAAATAGAATTGCCTGTGTTTGGGTCTACTTTATTAACACACTGATTCCTAAAAGTCAACTATAAATTGCTTACAAGTGTAACATAGATCATGAAAATCTACCCCCAAATTGTCTGTCACCAATGACTGAAGAGAGTATTAGGTAAAATCAGCAATAGATTTTATGCTTTTCAAAAACTTGTACTTCACATTTCGATACTGAACCAGCATTGTGGTTCTTGAACTGCACAATCACTTTGAGCAGAGTGTAGAAGCCTGAACCCTATTCATACAAAATAAATTGAGTTGGATGACCATGTTTTTTCCACCAATGACTATCAGTTTTCTTTACTAAACTACTCTGAATGCATTGTACTAAATCCATACTAGCAATGTTAAATTAAATTATCCCAGTCTCAAAGGAATTCTGATAAACATTGCTTTGATGACTTTTGTTGATTAATCTGGGCCTGTTGTTTTCTCAACTTTTTTACTGTCAAATACTAAAGTCAATAGTTGAAATTTTTTTTCTCCCAGAAGCTTTCATTAAAAAAAAAAAATAGTAATAATGTGCTTTTCAGTAGGTCCTTCTGATAGACTAGTAGGACATGTATCAACATTAAGGTAGTCTAATTTTGCTAACCCATGCTCTGATTACTAAGGAATCTGATTTTGGATCTGGGTAGTTAGGGTCTAGGAATCCACTTAGGTGATTCTAGTGAAGATTTCTTCTTGACCCATATTGGTTTTTGCCAGGGGGAGAGTCCAAGGGAAAGTTCATTAATCCTGAAGGGCCAAACAAAAACAATTAAAATTCAGTATAGAGCCCTGTGGAAGTAAAAAGAACTTTGATGTATTTGAATGTTTTGTTTTTCCTATTTATGACTATGTAACATAAATTTTATATATTATATGTATATAATATACATATAAATATATATGAAAAGGGAAAACAGGAAGAAAGAAGAAAGACCAAAGGTTGAGGAAGATGCCAGTTGGAATTAGGAGAGGAGGAAGAAATGTACAAATAGCCAACAGCAGAGAAAGTAGGGGCCAACGTTGGCACAAGCTGGGAAGAAAAGGGAAAGAGACGCAAAGTTAAGTAGAGATGAGAGACGATGGGACTGTAAACCCTAAGGAAGTACTAAATCATTCATCTCACCCTAACCTTTTTGGCTTTTACCTGGGCAGGGTTTCAGATACCTTAGAAAGGCTCATTTACTTGTTAGTACCTATTCACAATTCTCGAACTGTTTGTCCTTGAAACTCTAGGCAGAAGAGAAGAGCTTTTCCTCTGAAATAGGAATTATTTATTGGGTCTGGCAATGAGAAAAAAATCAAGCTAGAGTTAGCTTAAACCCATAGTTTGAGTTTTTGGTTTTTGGTTTTTGTTTTTTTCATCAAAGCCCCCTTTCCTGTCTTTGTTTAGCCTCCAAATGCTCATTAAAATATGGAAAACTATGTGACCTTCAGTAGGAAATGTGCTTTTAAGGCTGTTTCATGCTGTATGGCAAAGTTTGTAAAAGTTCTAAGCCAGATGGTCAAATGGTAGAATTTTTCACAAGGTTTACTACATATTAGAGTGATTATTGTCTAAATCATCCCCATCCAATAGAAATATAATGTAAGCCAAAAGGCAAGTTACATATGCAATTATAATATTTTATTAGCTACAGTAAAAGTGAAGGGAGATGGGTGAAATTAATTTTAGTACTATATGTAACTCAGTATATCCAAGAGATGACCATTTCAACATATAAGTAATATTTTAAATGCTAATACAATATTTTATAATATTTTTATTAAGTCTTCAGAATTGATGTGTATTTTATACTTCCAGTACATCTCAATTCAGACTAGCTACATTTCAAGTGCTCAGCAGCTACGTCCAGCCAGTGACTACCATATTATATAGGTCTACATAGTAATAATATTCAGAAACTAGTCTTAAGAAATTACATTCTTGGCCATTTTGCCTTTCCCAGCTTTTCAGCTTCCTTGTTTTTTTTATGGAGATGTCTTTTTGATATCTGCAAATATTAGGAACATCAAAGGCAAGATAAGACAAGCCTGGTTTTACTTTTCATGTCTGATTTAACAGAATGGCTGGTATGGGTTTAGAAAAAATATATTAGTAATTATCTATGGGGTAGATTCCATATGGTTTGGGGACCATAGTAGTTCTGTTCCAGATAGCCTATGCTAATTTTTGTTGCTACAGTTACTGATGCTTGTGGGGAGGAACATTTGGTAGGTAGTAGTAATGGTGAGAAAATGAGAAATTATTGGTTTCTCTTATGCTATGTTAATTTTGCTTTACTGGCTCTGAGTAGATGATTCTGCAAGCCTAGGAAAATTGACTATAGCATTGTGACTAGGAGGGAAAATATGAACACTGGGATTTTATTTTTAGTCATTCTTGACAATATCAAGTTTCTCGGGAAAATAATCATATATTTTATCATGATGTGCTGAATTGAATTAAATTGCCTGTACTCATTTTATATGTGAAATAGCAGTATGTGAAAGCTATACCTTTCTGACTATATTTGGGATTCATGATTTTTTTAAAAAAAGAAAGAAATGAAAAATACAAAATGTATCATTTGTATAAACTTATCTGTATAACTGCCAGGAAAGTATTTTAAAAAGGTAAAATATTGATCACTGGCTATAGTATTTTATTTAGGTAGTGTGTAGGACCCCATTGCTGCTGTGGGCATTTTTTTTTCCCTTTGGGCATTTTATAATTGACCAGATTCCATCTTTGACTTCCCTGGTAAGTTTTGATTGATTTTTTAGTATTCCACATTTGGAAAAATAGAAACATGTGAAAGCTTCTCTATGAACAAGCTTATTTGGTACTGCCTCTGAGTAGTCATGACTAGTCTGTGCAAAAACAGGTATTTAGTGCTGAATAGGTATTTAGTATTGAGTCCAGAATAGTTTGGAAGTGTCATATTCGGGTCTTTCTCAGAACTGCTTGTTGAAATATAATTGACTCAGTTATCTCACTACTGAGTATTTCTTTTGAGTAGGATAGAAACAAGTTGAAATTCATTGTTTAAGTATGAGTTATTCATTTCTTATATCTCTTAAGATACATTTATAAAATCTACTGATAATCCATGTCATTATATTTCAAACATTCTCATAAAGGGAAACTGCCCTTTGATATCTTTGTGAATGGAACCAGGATGTTCTTGTATCACTGAAATGTTGTTTGTTTGTGAAGAAGTACTCTGTTTTTTTGTTTTTGTTTTTGTTTTTTTTTTTTAAGTATGTAGGCTATTTTTGGCCCTACTGTTTTGCAGAAAACAAAGATTATTTTGGAAACATAAGTTCAAAATATGGTTTTCTTAATCACAAAATATGTATCTGCTTCTTCCCAAAAGACATTGAAATGATTTTTCATATTAAAGACTTAATAATACGCTTTTTAAATGATGAAAGCCAAATTTGGCAAAACTATTTATTTATTTATTTAGACAATAGTAGTCATCCAAAACGTTTGAAGTGCTAAGTGATAGCTTCTCTCCCACAACCTCACTACCAGTTATAATGAAAGCAGTCAAGTCCAGATTCTTTATCACACAGTTAGATATTTTTTAGATAAATACTTATCAGCATATCAGGAACAAAACTGTTTTATAAGCTCAGTGAAAATCCTAGATCTTTGTCATTTTAGATACTTTGACCACATGTTGTGTGCAACATTCACTTGAGGTAGACATAGCAACACTTCAGAAGCATCTTCTGGGCCCTTCAGTCACCATGATGCAATCAGAAATCCTTCCTACTCTAATGTCTGGACACAGAATGACTGGGGATAACATTGTGGGCCCCATCTCTAAGACATGCTGGATATAGGCTTCAATGAAATCTCTCATATAGTCATGTCAAGATTGGGAAGTATTTAACTATATATATCAGCTAATCCACATATCCTTAAGCCTTTATTTTCATCAAAGGGAACCCATTAATACACCTACTATAGTGATTAACCAGACACTAGTTCATAAATAAAGACCAACCTTTTATATTCAGCTTGATGAGCAAAGTATTACGTGTGGACAAATCTGCCTAGATCAAAAGGACCTGGGAGTTGCCCCCTCTGGCGTATGACCATTTGGAATATGGTGCCAGCTGACCATCCTGTTGTGTGCATTCCTGGACAGGTCCTAGAATTAAAGATTACACTGACTGACACAGACAGAGTATATTCTGAGAATACCAAAGTGTTATGGAAGAAATTATAGGCATGCTAAAAAGACATCCTAAAAGTTATTTGAAAAATAATAGTCAGCTGTGAGAAAGCAAAGTTAGACACTAACTTTAGTCTTAAAGGACCCAGCAAAAGCTCCCATTGACATATCAAGGGGGGCTTCCCAAATTATCTCAGAGGGGCAAACATTTCCTTAGGACTATTTAGAAGGAATTTATTTCATGTTTCTTTATGTATATAATGAGCTATGTCTTTTAATTCGGTCTTACAAAAAACAAAATTCTCTATGTTGGAGCACGTTTTAAGAGTCTATCCTCTACAAAGTTTGCTCTTCCTACATCTCTTGTTTATTCACCTTTTATAAAATGTTATTTTTGTCCTGTAGTTTGTGTCGAGGTGGGGTGGAGAAGAGTAACAGTGTAATCTTTACTTTACAGAGTAATCTTTAAAATTAGGAAATATACGTCAAGCTAAAAGGCAGCGGTCATTCTCATGGAGGATGTTTTTGTGTTGTCAGGATGATGTTTTTTTAGAAATAAAATCTTGAATTTGAACATCTTCAGTTGGGTGAAGCTCCTTCTGATGCACCTGTTTCTTCTATCTATGGTTTTCTTTTGCTGGAGACCCAGATTCTTCACCCATTAACTACATGTTTGGCCTCTGAATGTGTATGTGTTCAGTTTCCGAGGAGGAATATTGACTATGTGTTTCAGCTACCTGTTCTGCCCCTCCTGGTGCCCTCTGTTCTGCCCCTCCTCTTGAGATTCAGTGCTCTGCATGCTGCCCTGGAGAGAACCATCTCTTGGGTGGTGATGGTTGAAAGGCATTTTAATCCAGAGAGACCTGAGCACCCTAAGCCTGCCACTTCCTGCTTATATGATCTTGAGGATGATATTTAGTTTCTCTGGACCTTAACTTCTTGTTAAGGCCTCTCTTAGAGTGGTGTTGTCAATGTCACATGAGATGGTACCTATGAAGCACTTTAAAGCACCCCTTAAACAGTGGCTGTAATTATGGTGATAATGATATTGATGACTCCCAGGTGTGCATCTGATTTATGTTTCTCTTCTGAGCTTTGTATTTCCTCTTGTCTGATCTTCTGCTCACCACCAAATTTATCACTTGTGTCTCTGATCCACAATCCAACACATTATATATAAATTGAACGTATTTCCTGTGGGCTCCAACCCAGTTGCATAAGCTGGGACTCTGAGAGTCAGGCTTAATGTCTCCTCATCCCTCATGTAGTAGATCCAATAAGTCACTTCCTCCCACCCCCATGCTTGTTGCACCCTCATATGCCTCTCAAAGCCACATTTTCCTCTGTCATGTATTAATCATCTTCAGTGGTCTACCACTGGCAGCATCATTAAACACACTCTCGGGGTGCCTGGGTGGCTCAGTGGGTTAAAGCCTCTGGTTTCAGCTCAGGTCATGATCCCAGGGTCCTGGGATCAAGTCCCACATTGGGCTCTCTGCTCAGCGGGGAGCCTGCTTCCTCCTCTCTCTGCCTGCCTCTCTGCCTATTTATGATCTCTGTCCGTCAAATAAACAAATAAAATCTTTAAAAAACAAAATAAAACAAAACAAACAAACAAAAAAAACACGCTCTCTACTTTGTAGCCCAAGTCATGGAGTGAAAATTCAAATCTGATCACTTCACTTCCCTGTGCCTTTGTTGCTATTGTCTCACTTCCTCACAGAAGTGATTTTTCAAACTGCTCAGACACAAGCAGTGAAAAATGTTTTATTTATCTATGAAGGTTTCTATTCACTGATTTTCTTGCAGTAATATATTGGGGCTCAGAAATAAATTTTATTGAGAAAGAGTTCTGTAGCTTATGAAACTTGAGAAACCTTGAACATGACCTTTGTGGACCTCTCCATTCTCGTTCTGTTTTGCTGACTTTGATCACACCAGCAAGAGCAAACTGCTTATAGCTTGTCAAAATTATTTTATGGATTCTTGTTCTTTGTTACCCTTGAACCTGGAGCACTGTTACTCTTCTCCACCCCACCTGACTTTCCAAATGTCTTCATCTAGCTCCTGCTCATTCTCTGACACTGCTCAATTTTTTCCTGTGTAGGAAACCCTACTCAATCTTCTACTCTTAGGTACACTTGGCTCTGGGGCTCCATGATTTCCAGTGCATTCTTAAAGTCTTTGATTAGATTACCTGTTTCTAACCAGGCTATTCTTGGGGCAGGACTAGGTTACATTTATTCTTAAATTTACCGCCAACATATAGTCTGAGTGCATAAAATATATAGTGTTTATTGGTTGAATGAGTACATGCATTTATCTGAGTCCATCATTTGGGCTTATATCTCTGAAGCTAAGAGTTGTAGTTAGTTTTATAAGGATTAGGGTTTCCCACTGTAGACAGAATCTAAGCAAATACAGTGATAAAGACTATTTTCCTGGGGCCTGTTTGAAGGTCTAAGTGATTGATGGCATATTTAAAGGTGATCTGATTTCTGGGTTTTAGTTAAGGAGGCTCTGAAACCTAGCAAATGTGAAACTTCTCACTTGATAAGTCATGTAAAATAAGGTTCATAATCTTCAAAAGAAATGTGCTTATTTGTAATTCCTCTCATAAAATTCGCTTCCTGCCAATAATATCCCAAATGTATGTTTATTATGTCTCAAATATGTGTGTGATCCTAATGACTGAAGCTAAAGCTTCCTATTTAGATTTATTAAAATCTAATTTATCAACTTGCTATGATGTTTGTAAAAGGATCTGAATGCAATAAGCTTATGTGTGATTCATTTAAGTCCATTTTGAGGCATCTTCCTAATTCTGCCAAGGCTCTTCTGGATTCCCGAAAACCTTTATCTAACCAGGGAACAGAATGGTTGGTTAGTTTCCTGATTTTCCCAGGATCCCAGCAATGAAGGACTATTTTATTCACAAAATGACAGTGTGGTTTAACCTTCTTATTTCCTGATTATACATTTCTAGTTTTGTGTGGTAGGAATCAAATCACATTATCAAAGCCAATTCAAAATAGGGCAAAAGATCAATATGAAGGATCAGTTTGAAACAAGCAAAGAAAATGAAAGTGGAATTATTTAACAATACAGAGTTACTAAAATGGTTTGAGATATCAGGTGCCAGATAACCATGAGTACCAGTTTACACACTCCGTGTGTGTTCTGAGGTCAAACTACAAAGCTGGGCAAAAGTCCCAGAGTGAGCATTCATTCAGCAGGAGAGAAGTAGATTATAAGTCTGGGCTTCAGTTCTGTCTGGTAGTTGCTTTGGAGATGCCAGGCCTACTCTTTTCTCTCTCCTTTAAGCTTTTATTTATTTATCTGAGAGAAAGAGCAGGTGAAGGGGCAGAAGGAGGGGAGAAGCAGGATAAGCAGGGAGCCTGACTTGGGATGCAATCCCAGGACTCTGGGATCATGACCTGAGCTGAAGGCAGGTGTTTAACCCACTGAGCCACCCCAGGCGCCCCATGCCAGGCCTACTCTGATTCATTGTTCATTCACCTCCAAGCAGCCGGACTGTTCTCCAGGCAATCTAAAGAGACTCCTTGATGTGGCCCATTTCTAGTCTCCATCCTCCTTACCCCCACTTTGGAACTGGCTTTCATGACTTCTCAGTGGGCTACCATAACTACCATAACATTCTTCTAAGTTTGGTCTGCTCATTTAGCTTTTGTTTGTGTAATCTCATCTTTCATAGGACTGTGAAAAATACCTTAAATTTAAATAAAAAATAAATACCTGATTATGCCATTCCCCAGCTTCAAACTCTACAGTGGGTCGGTAAGACTCATGAGATTAACTGCTTTTACTGATCATCACCTACATTCAGAGCTATCGCTCGTACACAAACTGACTTCATGGGGAAAAAAAGAGCATTCCTTCTGGGTAGATGAGTTATAAAAATACCCTTCTCTCTCCAGGACGAGACAGCCTCTCGAAGGGCTTTTGGTCTTCCATTTGTGCTCTCTTCTGTGGGAGAGGGCGGTCTCTGTGCTTTCAAGGGTATCCCCTGTCCACTGGAGTCACTCTCACCCTGTGCCTCTGTACTTATTCTTACTTTGCCTAATACACTCCTTTTAGGAGTTGGCTTATGTAAATCATCTTAGTGAAGTCTTCCAGTACTCCTTTCTGCTTCCATAGTCCATGGTATATCTCCCTGTTGTCAGCACCAAACACATTATTCCATAACTATTCATTTTCTGAGCAGGCTTGCCCATTGTATTGCGATTCTCTAAGGTGGTATTTTTCCTCTTGTTTCTAGGCTTTGAAGCCACTAATATTAGTATTTGTTTTATATGTGGTATAAAGTTAATAAATGTTGAATGCACGAATGATGCAAGCTGTGGCTCTGTTAAGTGAAGGATAGTACAGCCACTTGGATGATTAGGACCCTGTTTGATATAATTGCAGCCTAGGTCAATCTTTTTGTGTTGATATTGTTGTTTTATGATGAGAGAAAGGAGGAAAGCACTAAAGACTTACAGAACACTTTGAGACCTTCTTTTGATGAGAGAGGATTGAATTGAATTGGATTTTATCTCAATTCAGGATATTTTATCTTGATTCAGAATATCTGAAAGAATTTGAGAACTTAAATGACTCTCAAGGAGTCTTATAAAAAATGTTGAAGATTAGCTGTTTTTCTCCCCTAGAATCAAGCCAATACAGAAATTAAAAGTTTCACTGTATGTGTATCTTCTTACCCTCCCTCTTCTCAGTACTTAATGGGAACTGGTCAGAAGTTTGACTAATGTCAGCAAGAGAGCCATGTTGTATGATTAGAGCTGATAATGTTTATGATAGTTCCGAATACATGGTAAAGTACCAAAGTGCTAAAAAAAAACAAAACAAAACAAAAAAAAACCTCACATAAAGTGAATTATTTTAAATCACATATTGCCACAAAAGTCAAAAGCCCTTGAGATAAGATTATAATAGAGTTTCCAATGGCCCGTCAGACTAATTTGAGGCTATACCCCTCTAGGGTGAATATGGGATGAAGAGAGGAGGATTGAGGCTATTACCAAAGATCATTGACCAAGGCAAAATTTGCCTCATTGGTGGTGGAGAGTAGAGGAGAGAACTCCTTTCACAAATACTTCAGGGTCTAATCCAAGAGTTGGCAAGCTTTGGGGGTAAAGAGTTGTATAGCGAAGATTTTAGGTTTTGTGGGCCATACCGTCTCTGTCACAGTGACTCAATTTTGCTGTGGAAGCTCAAAAGTAGCCCTAGACATAAAGACTTGGATGTGGTTGGATTTAGAGAGAACTATAATGTAAGGTGAGGACAGGCCATTTTTTAGGCTGATGTTTTTATATAAAGATGACCTTCATTTTGAAGTTGTCTACCCAAGGTTTATTTCTGTGTAGCCTACAGAACTAGAACAGGGACCTTTGCGAGTTTCTGAAAGGGCTTCTGCAGAGATAAAAAGGAAGCGAAAAACACTTTGAATTCCTTCCTTGGGAGCAAGAACTAAACAGAATTTCTTCACATAAGGTGACTATTAGTTACCAGTGTATAAAAATTAAAATATAATATGAATCAAATCACTCTCAGCCATGCGGGACATTTTATGAATTGAAGAAGCTAAAAGCGGTTAACAAATGCCCAGTACATGAGACAACAAAGCTGGTTCTCTTGTAGAAAAAAACTACTTAAAGTTTGATGAAGAGAGTAGTCATACTCTCTTGTCGTAAATGTTAAAATCCCTATTTAAAAAAAAGTCTCTCACCTGGGCAGAAAAGTAACATTTGACACAAAAAATAGGGATGGCGGAGTTCAGCTAATTCTTCACTAATGTCACCCACAGAACAGAATTGGGGTGGTTGTTTTGTTTTGTTTTGTTTTTAGCCTCTCAGCCTCTGGCCCTCACTCTTCCTAAAAGCTGGATTATTGTTATTATTATGCATATTCTATCATAGCATTGCTGTGGTAAACTTTAAGAACCAAATCACAAACACTAATGCCTATTATCAGAAAAAAATAAGCATGTTTGAAGATTACATTCTGGTTTTCACTCCTTTTGCGATGCTAGCCTGTTAATTTTAAACTTTAAGCCTTAAAGAAAGAAGTAGCATACGACTGAGTTGAATGTAGTTCTTAACTACAAAATTTAAGATGTATGAAATGCAAAGTGAGTAAATTAAAATATTTATATTTATAGTCATCCTAGGTTACGAGTGTACTGAGTTAAAGATTAAGGTTTCAATTGTAATGTAAGGAGGAAATGATTAACAGGAGAAATACAATGATAAATTCTAATCATGAGTATTCATTATGAGGGCCTGTGTATGTGTTCTGTGTTAAACTATAATATGCATAGTTTTTATGTATCTCCGTACATGGATGTGTCTTTGGTACATGATACATCAGATATACACACGGGACTAGAGAGAATTTTAAATGAATTTTTATGTATTTTACATTCTCATTGTTAATGACATTTTACTTATATTTCAAAGTGATTTTTCCTAATGTATAGGGATGCTACATAATGGCTTTTACAAAATATGAATTAATTCTATTTTTCTGGCTTCTTTCTCATTTACTTATAATTTCTTACTGTTCAGAAACTTTTGTTACTTATTCTCCTAACTTGAAAAATAAAGTTACAAAGTGAATCCTCTATACCTAAGAAAGACCACCCTTTATAGAAATGGGATAGAAAATCTGTATTATCGATTACTGCATAACAAAGCACCTCAAATTTAGTGCCATAAAAATAAATATAAGCCTCACGGTTCCTCTAAGTCAGGACTTTGGAGCCGTCGACCGAGGCCGTTGTCTCTCTGCATCTCTCCCAAGGCTGCAGTCCAAATGTGAGAGTAACCGTCATCTGAAGGCTTGACTGGGGCTGGAGGATCCGCTGTAAGGTGGCTCAGCATTCCGGGTGTAATGCGATTGTGGCTTATTCTAAATGAGGAGGTTTTAAGCTTTATCATTTACTGGCCATGTACCATTTGTCAAGTTATTTAACCATTCTCCACACACCAGCCTAGTGATCTTCTTAAATTATAAATCAGATCATGACACTTCTCTGCTTAAAACCCTTCAATTAAAATAAGTGAAGTTTCTCTTACACCTGGAATGAAATCCAAAACCCCTAAGATGGCCCACAAGTTCCTAAATGACCTGCCCTCTAAGTACTTCTCCCACCTCACCACCTCATAGTCATTACTTTTCCTTTCAGTGTATTCCTGCCATGCTCACCTTCCACTGGAATCTCTGTAGAAGTAGCTAATAAGCCATCCGTCAGGTGACCATATGGCTGGTTTGTGCTTCTTGTCCTCATGCAATTATTAGCAAGGTCACTTACAAAAGTGTCCCATCAGTTATATGCTTTGCCTAGCATACACCTGTTTCCCTTGCCTCAGGGTTTCCTCACATATTTCTCTCTCTGCCACAGTTTGTCTTTTTTTATTCTTAGGCTAGCCTAGTTAACTTATATGTGTCCTTTTCAGAGAAGACACCCCTGAAATCCCATTCCCCCAAGTCAAAACACGACAATAGTTTTCTCATTATTATTTCTCAAGGAATCCATTATTTTCTTTATAATCACTGCTTTAATTTGTCATCTTTTTTTATTTAAATTCAGAAGGGAAGGGACATTCTCTACTTGATTCATACTACCTAGTGCCTTGCTCAGAGCCTGGCACATAGCAGCAAGCACCCATTAAATATTTTTCATTGAATGGAGGAACTCTGCTATTATTCTTTTCTAATCTAGCACTGGGGAGGAGGATGTTATGAGGATCAAGTAAAATTATACCTAGGACATAACAAACCGACATACAATAAACTTTTTTTTTTTTAAAGATTTTATTTATTTATTTGACAGAGAGAGATCACAAGTAGGCAGAGAGGCAGGCAGAGAGAGAGGAGGAAGCAGGCTCCCTGCTGAGCAGAGAGCCCGATGCGGGACTCGATCCCAGGACCCTGAGATCATGACCTGAGCCGAAGGCAGCGGCTTAACCCACTGAGCCACCCAGGCGCCCCTTAAAAATATTTTTATTTTGGTTTTTCAGTGTTCCAGGTTTCATTGTTTATGTACCACACCCAGTGCTCCATGCAGTATGTCCCCTCCTTAATAGCCACCACCTGGCTCACCTAACCCCCCATCCCCCTTCCCTCCAAAACCCTCAGTTTATTTCTCAGAGTCCACGGTCTCTCATGGTTAGTTGGAGTATTTTTAACTTAAAAAAAAAAAAAAACTGAACAGATTTCAAAATTATTGTACTGTCTTCTACAATAACCAGCAGTCTGTGATAGTTCAGTGTTCCATATCCTTGCCAACATTTTAATTTACATTTTCTTAATAGTTAATAGGGTTTAGCATCTTTTCATGTGCTTATAGGCCCTTTTATGTTCTTTACAGGGAAGTCTTTGTTCAAGTCTTTCCTTCCTTAATAACTAGGATTGTTTGTCTTTTTATTACTGTTTTGTAAGGGGTTTTTGAAATGTGTTTGGGATAAAGATTTTATATATATATATACATATACATGTATGTATATATATATAGTGTGTATATATGTATGTATATATGTATGTATGTATATATATATAGTGACATTATACCTACACATTTTCTGACAGTCTGTAGCTTACCTTTGTATTTTATTAATGGCACCTTTTGCTGAGTAGAAGTTTTTTTTAATCTTGTGAAGTGTACTTTTTTAATTTCTCTTTGTGTTTTCTGAGTTCTCTATAAGAAAGAGATATTTGTTTACTCTTTAAGGTCAGGGAGATATTCTTCCATATCATTTTCTGTAAACCTTACAGTTTCACCTTTTTATATAGGTCTGTGACATGTCAAAGTATTTTTGTGTGTATGACACAATGTATGGGTTGGGGTTCATTTCATTCCATATGGATATCCAAGTGTTATGGCATCATTTGTTGAAAAGACCTTTTTTCCCCATTGAATTGTTTGAAAAAATATTAAGTCTAGATATCAGAAAATTTGAATTCTCTAACTTCATTCTTCTTTTTCAAGATTATTTTGTCTACTCTAGATCCCTTGTTTAGAACCTTTTGTCTAAAACTGATACCTGCTTTCAATAACTGTTAAGTTAGTGGCAGTGGGTATGGCTCTGCTTCATGAGATAGAATCATAAAGGTTTTATGACCAATTAGATAAGGTTTCTGAGAAAGAAGGGAGCATCGCCTAATTGTAGTGTTCCTTTGGGCTATGACATAATGCTCCTGTTTCAAACTGAAGAAAAAGTGGAAGAGAATCAGGAGTCCATAAAGCAATCCATATCCTTCTCTAGGGAACATAGTCTGTTGCAAGCAATTTCCCCTTTCCTTTTTGTTGTCTTATAATCCTTCACTCTTTTGGGGCTTTTTACCTGATTAGTTCCTAAATATGTTTTCTTTAGAAAGTGGAACTTTTAAAAAATACTATATATTTCTATCAGAACATACACAATGACAGACTTAATTTATTTTCTTTAAATTTCTTGAGCTTGTTAATTACCAGCTGAGAGCAAAATTCTGTCTAAGATCAAAAGTTCAAGGACCACATTCTCTTCAGGCATGTAGCCATATCTCTTTATATTCTTTATGACTAGGTATATACAAGAGAAGTATTTGTAGAGAGTTAGGAAGTAAGCAGCTGTGCTCCTCTCCAGGAAATCAGAGGCTGGTAGCACACTTCTTATATGGGAGCAAAAAGTATTTCTCAAATGAAGAGGAAAAAGCACAAGGAACAGAATTTATGCCAAGCAAACCATCTCTGACTTCATGTCCAATGAATGAGAGCAAGTTTTAAAACCCATCAGTGAATATTCTGTCTAAAAACCATTTATGTCTTAAATTTCACTGACAAGGTTTTTCGTTTTGGTTTTGCTGTTTTTGTTTTGTTTTGTTTTGTTTTGTTTTGATATATAGGCAGTATTCTGTGTCTCACTTCCTTTAAATTGGTCAACACCCAATTATCTGAAAATAGCCTCTCTTTTGCCTGTTAATGCAAACATAATGAAAATTTCCATTCAGTAACTAAAATAAGACATTTATCAATGTGCAATTAATAGACCCTGGTCCTTTTTAATAATAAAGTAATAGCATGGTGGTTTGGTTTTTTTGTTTGTTTGTTTGTTTGTTTGTTTCAAATACCGAGAACAATCCTGTTATATTTATATTGTGTTTTACTCTTAGAAAGCTTCCCTAAACAGCCTTGGGAGGCTGTATCAATGACATGGAAACATGAATATATGTAACATAATTATTTCTGTTATCTTTTTTCTTTTAGTTTCTATCTTGTCAGTAAAAAGTGGTGCATTTTTGATCATTAAATCCTACAGTTATAAATCTTTTAATCATTTCCCAGATTTTCTTTGATGAGCATCTTATTCAATAAGGACTAATCCCCCCCCCCCCCCGAAATGTGTTTATATTCTATCCTGTATCCATTTGCATCTCTACAAATCCTGCATCCGGCAGTCCTCTCATTTGGCTTCATTAACTATTGGTTGTCAATAAAAAGTGCCCTCTGAAGTAAACAAAATACTGTTTACCTATTTCCACTGCTAGTAAATGGGGATAAAGTCAATTAAAAACAAATGGCAAAAACGCAATACACAGATGGGGGGAAAGTTCATTATTTTGCATTTTGTCTGCTGATCATGTTCAAGATTTAGTTGACTGGTCTGCACTAGGGCCTCAAAGGGAGATGGTGTGAATTTTGCGAGAGAAGTACATTTTCGGTGACATTCTCCCCTGGATACCCACTTGTAATTTCTTTTAGTGATAATAGAGCTTAGCTATGCACATCACGGGAAAACTAGATTCTTCGGGGTATCATGCAGGATAGCTCATCACAGTATTTTTTAATGCTTGTTGGCAGACCTATCTATTTGTAGAGATGTGGTTGTAATTCTATAGTGGAGATGCTGGAATATATTTGTGCAGCTTCCCCAATCTCATGGCCAGCTATGAAGAGGATCCTTGTTAAGCTTCCAGGGCCCATTTGCTGGAAAAGAGAGGAATTTGAATGAAATCTCTGAAGCTAGCAATATAAAGAATATGCTTAAGCTTCATCTTCAGAAATGGAATTGTATTGACAGAGAAATGCTAAAAAAAAAAAAGTCAATATTTCTACTAGTAGAGAGAATTCTAAGATCAGTAAAAGAATTCCTCGGGATCAGAGGAAAACTAGCAATTTTCAGAGTTAAGAATAATGTTGACGGAAAGGAGCTAACTTTTCCTACTTTTAAAAATCCCACCCTGCCATGATTCTTTCTTTCCCTTGGAACTTGAAGGAAGACATGAATAATATGTAATACCAGCGTCCTTTTCATAGATTATTGCTAAAAGGGAAAACTCAGCAATGTAAGAAATATCTGCATATTGAATCTGCAAGTATATAGAAGTGAAAAACAGTTGGAAATTGTGCTGAGTTGAAAATACTAGATAAAGTTAATGCATTTTAATAAAGGGAAAATTACAAAGTCATTAAAGAAATGAACTGCCTTTAACGTGTCAAAAATGTTAGCTCTCACAACCGTTTTTCTAAAGACTAAATGATATAGAGTCCAGGGTCCCAGAGTGGGAATTATTAAATTGTTATAATGGGATAAACATTTTTAAAAAGATGACTTATAGAGGGAAATATATTTAAGAACAAAAGTGCATATATTGGGAAACCATACTAAGGCAGTAATGGTTCTCAAGCAGGATGAAGGAGACAGGCATTTAGAACCACATGGCGAGTTTTCAATCTACTTTCCCCACACCCACCTCCAGATTCTGCTATGCCCTCAGGAATTGGATGACTTGATTGAAAATACTCCTCAGGTGATTCTGATAGGTGTCCTGGTTCTTGCAACAGAGAATGGAAGGGTGGGTAGAGTAAGAAATAGAAGGCTGAAGTTTGCCTGTCAGTACTTGTCCTTGTTAGTCTATTTTCATGTAATCTTCTACTTACCTTAGCTTTACTGTATGTCAAATAAGGATAAGAATATGCCACAGCAATGTTATGAAGATTAATATGAAACTCTTTGACCTTCCTGGAGAAAAGCACAAGATATTAAGAGAAAGAAATCCTGCAAAGCCAAAAATACCATATCATTTCAAATTGCTTAATAAGAAAATGAGTCAGTACCGTGTAAATTAATGCAAGTTCTTAGCTCCAAGCAGATGAGATTCAAAAGAGCTGGGCCTACATGGGGAATAATTTCAAGTAATAGATAGCTTACAAGTTTCAATAACTAGCCTTGTTGCAGCCAACTTGTCAGCTCTCCAACTGCACATCTTTAAGGGTTTCTCTTGCGCCTGTGTTCAAGAACATATGGTTAGTTTTAACCTTGTAAAGTTTAAACAAGAGCACGTTGACTGTTTTTTCTCCTACCCCTCTATTTGCAATAGTACCATAGAGTATAATCTAGCAGACATTATATATGCACATTATATTAATAGAATCAGATGTGAAGAAGGCATTGAATATATCTCGGAATAAAAATAAATAACAGAATTCTTTCAGCTGGGTTACTGTTTTCCTGTTAGGTTATAACAAGCCATACCACAAAATGACCATGAGAGACTGGAAAAACGTTAGCCAGAAGTTAGAAAAAAAAAATTGTTTCATTCAACTTCACATGGCCAAACATCATCTCTTCTATAGGGCTTCCTTGCATAAAGTATTTTTTAATACACGAAATTATATATGTGTCTTTGTTTATGTGTGTGATATGGCTTGTGCTCAGTTAGAGATTTTTTTGTTTTTATAATTCTTTTATGGTGGGATAGAAGGTGTGAGAGAGGGACATATTGAAAGTCGAACTGAATTTATTTTAAAGATTTTATTTATTTATTTGAGAGCGAGAGAGACAGTGAAAGAGAGCATGAGTGAGGAGAAGGTCAGAGGGAGAAGCAGACTCCCCGTGGAGCTGGGAGCCCGATGTGGGACTTGATCCCGAGACTCCAGGATCATGACCTGAGCCGAAGGCAGTAGTCGTCCAACCAACTGAACCACCCAGGCGTTCCCCAAACTGAATTTTTTAATGTATCCTGTCTTGTTAGTGCATGGTAGGCCAGACTGGATGAGTATAGCTTCTGGGAAAAATATTTTGTATTTGTTTTTACATAGTGAAGCTATGTAATCCCATATGTCTCACCAGGTTTTTGTGTCCCCTCTTCCCGAAATCAGGAATTCGTACACAGATGAGTAATGGGCCCCATGCTACATGTACATTTACCTTTCTTTGAGGAGTGTAGCGGGGAGGAGAGCAGCAGTCCTCAGAACAAAAATACACCCATTTGCTCTGTCTCAGTATTAAGACATCTTTCTGGACCCTATTTCAAGTCAATTTGGCATAGCACAAAGGTCCTGGTCTCAAATACTAAACCTGTCACTAAACTGTGGATGGTCATAGGTAAACCATTAGCCCCTCTGAGCACCAATTTTTCTTAGCAGCAAAATGCAAATATATGTCTATATATTTGGTGGAAGTTGGATGGCTGAGGTAGAGCAAGGGGACTGTTGGACTCCACTTGGAGGGATTAAAGAGAAACTGTCTTTAATTTCCTTATAGCTTTGAGTTTAGGATTCTGATCAAGAACCAAAAAAAAAAAAAAAAAAAAAAAAAGGATTTTTCTTTCCTTGTCCAGTATTATTTTGCAACTTCCATAAACTCCATCTTAGACCAGAATTTTTTATTCATATATTCTAATTTCCCTGGGCCCTGTATTAAACTGTGGACATTAACAGTAGCTATTGTATTTTCTCCCAATAATTTAGTGATGATACATCAGCATACCAAAGATGTGAATTATTTTGTTTATTATACATCTGAAACAATCTAAACTGTATTTAGGAACATTATCTTTCTGCAAATGGACCAAATCTGCCCTGGTCTCTCACACAAAAATCCTTCCTAATGGTAATTGTCAGTAAATACAGTGAATAACAAAATTGTGTCTAAAGTCATAGCAGTTCACCCACTTTTTGGTAATTTTGCCATCATCTCCACATTCTTTTACAACAGGCTTTTGTATTTGAATAATTACATGCAGTTGCACTACTGAACAGAAAATTGTCACCAAAAAAACACTTTACAAGGAAAATGGTAGCAGCAAGGCTAATCTATAGCTGTGGCCTCTCTTAATGAGTGTTGCTGGGAAACTTTTCAGAACCCTGCAGGGAAATGCATGTTTTTGTAAGAAAAAGGTTTCAAGCTGTTAAAACTGATAGACTTTCAGAAATGCCTTAAATTCAGCTTGCAGTAGATTTGTAGATTTTATGTGCACAATGAAAAAACTTCTTTAAGGTGTTCATTTAGAATCAAAGTTCATCTAGAATGAAGTACTATCAACATAGAGAACTGAAAATAGGTTTGACCCTAAATACACATTCAGTGGTTGCTGAATATAATAGAAATTATTGTATAAATGGGCTAATTTCTGTATGTTTATTATATCTATTAGAAAATTGTAGAGCTGAGAGAAATCATTCAAGTGTTTTATTCAAGAGCCCTTTTTATTCTTTGATTCAAGTGCCACCTAAAACGTGAGGGCCTAAATGAATAAACATATATGTACATATGAATTCATGTTTCGTGGGATGGAATTATCTTTCAAGCTGTTATTACAACAAGAGCTAATATTTTAGTAATTCACGGTAAATCCTTGGTTTAGGTTAGGTAACATTTCTTTCAATCAACCAAACTGAAAATCACCAACAAAGACCAAAGCATTTTACCCTTTTTTTTAAAGACTGATTTATTTTTTAGAGAGAGAGGGTCCAACCAAACTCTGTGCTGAGTGTGGAACTGAATGTGGGACTTGATCTTACAACCCTGAGATCATGACTTGAGCTGAAACCAAGAGTCGGACACTTAATTGACCGTGCTACCTAGGAGCCCCAGGATTTTTACCTTCTAAGTAAAGAAAAATTCTATAGCTTATACTGAAATCTGGCCAGAATAGGAAAACTCTAATGTTAGTTGAGAATTTCAAATGCACATCAGGATTTATTTTTCTTTTTAATGCTGGAATAAATATAGTATTATACTCTGTTTTCTGAAACAATGTAGGTCAAATTAGGTGAAATTAGAGGGTCCATCTTTATTAACAGGTTAGAAGCATTTACAGTCAATGTCAGCATGCCTTGCCTATAATGCATTCTCTATCTCCTATGAGTACATGTGTAAGGCGAGAGTAACTTTTTTAGGGGGAAAAAAGTAGCATAATATGCCACGAAAGACCAAGAATAGCCAACTCATTCTTGTCATTAAGTCGTACTTTGGATGGGATCCAGGACACAATGGCCGTGTATCAAATTCTGGCTTCTGCTATAGAAAATAGTATTTATTTAGAGTTATCACTGTGGTCCATGGAGATCCTACCTTAAAGAAACAAGGATCATTTTATTTGCCTGCTTACTCCTGCTCTTTATTTTATTTCATTTTTAAAATGGAAATAAATAAATTTTTGGCACTTTAGAAGTAAGAAGTCTTTCAGTAGAAAATACAGGCAGACTTGGAAGGTATGTGAAAGACAAGTACTTTTAAGGAGGAGTTTTACTTTTTCTTTATCCGTGTTCCCCTTGGTCTTATGAATATCAGTTCTTTACTTACACAAATGGTTTTGTCAGTGGGTGGTTAGAACCATGGACAAGGTATGTTATTTTCAATTTCTTCTGTGTTTCAAAAAAAAAATCTACCATTTATTGGCAGTTCCTCAGTTTTTCTTATCAACCCCCTATGAAAATTCCAACAGTAGTTTTAAATATATAATAGTGTATCTGAGAATTTTCACATAGCATTTTTCTAAATACAGATGTCAGATTTCTCCAAAAGGGAGTCATTTTGGATTTGGTAAACTGGAAAAGTTTTGGGAAATATTATGAACCTATTTATTGAAAGATAAAGGCTAAAGTTAGGGTTAATTTTAGATACCATTTATCTTTAGTAAACAATAGCTCTTGGGAGGTATTAAAGGAAGCCACAGTCATTAGTCTGCTAACTTTTCTTCAGTTCACTGCCTGTAAGGCAAGGGGAGGAAGCAACTCTTTTTACATACTAACATGTGCAGAACCATGGCTACATCAGTGAATGTTCTTTATGCAAGTGCCCATAGGGGACACGAATCCTCATTCTCATTCATCTGCTGTATTTAAGACATATAATTGGCTGTGCTTCAGAAAAATCTCAACTGTTGCTTTGAAAGATCATGATGGTGAGAAGGAAGATTTTTTGCATGTGATAGCACCTAAATGACTATTGCATTTGACACAAGGAAGTTGAATGACTTCTGAGTGGAGTCACTGTTTCTCTCAAGCAGTATTCACATTTTCTAACAGCACAATGTGAAGCAGTAACGTTCTAGCAGAGAAACTCATTTCAGACTTGCTTCATGTGTAAGCCTGTATGTTCACTCTGTGCTTAGAAATTGAAGCTAAACTTTAAAATTTTCAAGTCTGTTTTAAAATACTGGTGGATTAGTTGTCTCCTTTTCGATTAATTTGGGGAGGCTTCTAAGTAAGTGAAATTTCAGGCAGATTAAAGGCTAAGGGAAATGGATGTGATGTCTTATTGAGATTCATATAACGTCTTAACAATTAACTTCAGTCAAGACCTTCACTTTACAAATGGAAAATGCAGGAAACTAAGACATAGTTGATCCGAGGAAATAATGGGCAACAGAAACAGAACGGATACTCTGCTTTGGCCAATTATTTGATGCCCAGGTGGAGCTCAGTTAGGTCTCTTCTGTGTAAACAAAATATTACTCCCACTCCATTTATATACTAACCTCTCATGGCAGGCAGTCCAGCTTCAGAGTCAGAACTGTAAAAGCTGGCAAGAGCAGTATCCTTCGACACGGAAATAGGGACATATATTATGGAGATAGGGACATATATTATAATCCGTATTCACTGCTTTTCTCCATTTTTTTTACTAAATCAAAGACAAACACTGTGTGAAAACTATATCCAATTAAGATTTCTTGAAAAAGCCAATTTACAAAGTGAGGAGGAATCTCTCTAGGGAAATGTATTTTACTCCAAGTACAAAAGTTAAATACAAATAGGGTATCTGTGATCTATAGACTAAGGAGATTTACACCTAGAAACCAACCATAGCTATTTCAAGCCCAGCAGGGCTTTCCTTTCATGTACTAAAAACTCTTGAGTGTGATTAGTCTTGACTGGAACTGTCAGTCTTAAAAATCTATTCTTTCTTCTGGCTTTATTACTGTATCTTCTTAGCTATTTCTTTCATCCTTTTTGGTTTCTATGTATCTTTGTTCTAAGATCATCTTTCTCCCTAGACAGGCATGCCTTTTTTCTCTCCCTTTTTCTTTTGGATTGATGTAATAAATTGAGTATTTTGTTCCAAAAGTCACGTGAGTGCTCCTGTACTGTCTCACTTTCCTGCTTGAACTCCTATTTGCCTGGTCACTCTGGGTCTTCTCAAAACCTTGCCTGTCCGTAGCACTCATCTGAACTCTCTGCACACACTCACCAAGCTATCCTGTAGGATACAAAGTAACAGCAGTGACTTGTAATAAGAGTTGTTTTCAAGATTAAAAGACATATTTTTACACAGCTCCCAGGAAAATATCAACTTATTTCTAAACTAGCTGTCCTACAGCATTCTCAGGGTCTTGATTTTTTTTTTTTTTTTTTTTTTTTTGGTATTTAACAGTTCCGGAAAGTCTGGATCATTGCTCGAAAAACACAGTCCCATAGGTTTCTCTCCTAGTAAGATCACTATCCAAAATATAATTAGTCGTCTTACTCTCTTTCTCCCTCTCTTTGTCTCTTGTTGAAGTCCAGATAATAGCCTTTCAGCAGAAACAAATAAACTGGAACAATGTTTGCCTGATACGGTAGTTCTCAACCTTGGTTCCTCATCACAGTCACCCAAAAAGATTTGTAAATTTGGGAGTCCGAGGACTTACACTGTGAAACTGATTGAATTAGATCCTCTGAGGGTTGAGCCCAGG
This sequence comes from Mustela lutreola, assembly GCF_030435805.1. Lineage (NCBI taxonomy): Eukaryota > Metazoa > Chordata > Mammalia > Carnivora > Mustelidae > Mustela > Mustela lutreola. The sequence continues at coordinate 111,938,002 of NC_081295.1, forward strand.
AAACTAAAGTTGTAAAAAAACATCACAAGCAGTGCTGATATGCAACCAGGATTGAGTCACATAGTTTATAATAGATCAAGTAAGATGACAAGGGTGATTGACATGGGCGGGACAGTCAGTTGTCCATAGAGCAAAATAGAAATATCTTTACAGAGTATCACCAGCTTTGCATGGAGTTTTTTTTTTACTTTCCACAAGAAATCTCTTCATTCATGTGGCTAAAATTTCTTACGCAGTTGATTCTTACAACAAGCTTGTGGATCTTGTTATTATCCCCCATTTTCCAGGTGGAGAAACTGCCTAACATTATATGTTTTTCTTAAAAAGCACATTTTCACATTTGATTAAAATTTAACTTTCTTATGAAAACATCTCTAAATTAAAAGCAATTTAGATAAAAAAATTACCAAATTACATGTTCCAAAAATGAAATAATTTTGTTCCAACTTTTTAAAAAAATCCCAAATACTACTTCTCTACTCAAATACCTCAAAAACCTGAGGTTATTGGTTAATTTTAAAAACAGAAATTGCTTCTGGCCACATTCTTTCTATTTTCTCCAAATGCTGGCTCCTTCTGTGTCCTAAAGCACATTTCAGTTAGCTTAACCCAAATCTATGAAAGACTGAGGTAAGTGAATTGCCCTCTTTTTTTGAAAAACCAGCTCATCTACAAAAGAAAAATGACTCCTTCAAGGCAAATGTAGTTTGCTTACCTCTGTCTTTGTTCCTTTCCATGGTCCATTATTTAGAGTCCATTTTTTTTTAGGGGGGGGAGAGGGGGGAAGGCTCTGTCAGAAGGACTTGGGCCCCCATTATTTACAGTCTTAATAACTGAAAAAAAATTATAGAAATATTTCAAATTATTTGAATCCTGTCAGAAAATACATTAAGAAAAGGAGAGTTTTCAAAAGCTTTCTTACTGCCTTTTGGGAAAAGGGCAGTGTTTTTGTCAATAGAATTTTTACAAAATTTTTCTGCTGGATTATTTCAAATAAAAAAGAGAGCAAAAAATAGAGAAGTACGGTTCAGAGCTACTGACACAAAATGTTTATTGAATAGTTAAAGGTGTAATAGATATTTGTGTGTGTATTTTCAAAGGACTGTGGAGGGTCAACAGTAGTGGGTAAAAAACAAAATCTGAATGTATTTGTAGGTTTCCTTGGTTTTTAATTCAAGGATATCTGCTTTAGTTTTTTAGTATTTATATGCACTTTGCAACACTGAAGGGAGCAGCCCAAGTCTCTGGAAGCATTAGTTAGATATAGATAGAAAGTTTTCCCTTGAGGCCCAATGCACATTACTTCCCCCAGAGATCTTGGCACAAAAGGCTAATCTCAGTCTACAAAAGATTTATTATGACAGATAGAACATAAGAGTCATTTGTACTTGTCGGGATACTAATCTATTCACCAGTTTCAATGTTACATTTTAGTAACATACCCAAAAATCTTTTCCTATTAGACTGTTTTCAAAAGCCACACTATATACATGCAATTTGATATATCAAAATACTTTTATATAGAAGCTAGTTGAAGCTTAAAAATTACTACTATAATAAAATAAATATTATTTAAAACTGAAATGAAATTGATTTTGCTTCCATTTACTTTTCAGTGAGATTTAAATTCAGCAATTTGCAGCTAGGTTCGGGAGTCCTGTCATCCTGGAGTAAGTGTGTGATGCTGACTGGCCACTGGGCAATAAATCCATTGTCAGTGTTCCTATCATTCACTTTGATGACTACAAAATCTTAAGTCCAGCCCCGAAAGTCATGGCATGAGGGCAATAATGTTACTTTTGTGTAATGGCTCATTCATCAGTAAATGAATTTGGATTTGTCATAGTTGTGTTTCTGATTTATATTAAAATATTCATGAATGTAGAATATATGTATTTGCCAACCAGAAAGCACACTCAACTCAAAAATATTTTTATTCCCAATTTGTAAAATATGAAGATTTGAAGATTCCTTTTATTTTTAACTAACCTAAAAAGCACTTAGAATGTTTTTTACAGTTATACATGGCTGTATTACTTTTTACAACATCACGGTTTAATTAAAAATAATAATCAAGACAATGAAGGTAATAATCAGACAATAAGGATTTGGACACCATTGTGGTAGTATTTGGATACATAAGTACAGAGATATGTCATACAATTTTTCAATGTTTTTTACAAGATGCCATTATAATTTTAATAAATCTTTATATATGTGCAACTACAGATTTAAAGTCCAAATTCATAATATAAGGATTTAAAAGCTAAGGGGTGATTATATCTTATTTTCTTGAGCAATGTTATTGAACTGAGTACTCCAAAGAGGCTACTGCTTTTTGTCTAGGTGAGAAGTCTGTTCCAACATATTACATTAAACAGTTATGACATTATATCCGATTGAATTTATTGCTATTCCTATTAGATTCCTCTCTAAGTAATCACCGTTTTGACAAGAATGACCCCACTAACATTTTAAGGTAGCCGGAGGCTTGATTTGCTTTCAGCTTTCCAAGGCATTGTGGGTGTCCACACAGAAGTATCGACACATCCTTTCTTACAGGCCTGTGCCCTTTATTCCTCGGGCTTCCAGACCCCTTGTTCTCAGCTTGGAAGCATTTCTGTGGATGGAAACTTCATATTGATTTTCTGAGCAATCAATACAGTGATTTAACTTTGCTCTTCTGTCATATGAGATTTCTCTGCTCATTAGAGAAAAGCCTCATTTCACCTCACCTTTAGCACTACTTGCTCTGTGTTACCCACTCCTAAAATGGGCTGGCAAGGACTCGAGGCAAACCACTTAACAGAATAGTTTACAGGAAGCAATAAGACTGATTTGATGGGGTTGTCACTGAAGCACTCTGGGCCTCTCCAAAATAAGACGAACAGGTGATCATGGGAATTCTTTTTGACTCAACTATTTCACATATACATACAGTTCAGACTGTTAGTCCCGTTATTTGAAATCATCACCATGAGTAGTAGCATGATACCCAATATTTACTGAGCATTTACTTTCTGAAAAACATTATATCAAGCATGTTCTATAAATCATCTTTACTCCTCAAACAATTCATTAAAATAGGGTCATTTATTTCCCCCACTTTAGAAATGAAGAAGCTAAAACATACATATAGGTGTTAAATATTGTGTCCAAGGTCACACAGTTAGTACAAGGCAGAACCAAGTATTAAACTCAGGTTTGTCTAATTTCAGATATAATAGTCTTAGCCACAACAGAATAAAGAATAGAGAGGTGTTTATTAGAATGTAAAGAAAAATTATGTATTAAAATTGTCTTTCTTGAATAAAGGTATTCCTGGGGATTTCATTTGAAGAGGATAAAAATATTAAAAATCTCCATCATTTAAAAATGTTCTAAATGTAGGGATGCCTGGGTGCCTCAGCCAATTAAACATTTGCCTTTGGCTGAGGTTATGATTCCAGGGTCCTGGGATTGAGTCCCGCATGGGACTCCTTGCTCAGAAGGAGCCTGCTTCTCCCTCTGCCTGCCACTCTCCCTGCCTGTGTGTGTGTGTGTGTGTGTGTGTGTGTGTGTGCGCGCGCTCTGTCTCTCTCTAACAAATAAATAAATAAAATCCTTAAAAAATGTTCTACATATTAAAAAAATCATTTTGAAGTAATACATTCTCCTGTAATTTAAACTAAGCTGATATGTACATTTTGATAAAGTAGTTCATGCTTATAATTGTGCATTCAAAATAATTTCAAGTGGTTCTCTTAATCAGAATTTGAATTGCATCAATGTGTTTCTATCAAATTACTGTATTTCCTTAGCACTAGCTTTATATTTCTAAAGGAGTCAGTACTAGCCCTAAGTTATTTACATTTCAAATCCAAGTCAGACAATATCATTGACTGATGCCCCCACAGACATAATCATTTTGTAGTATCATATGCGTTTAGAGATAAGGACTCAGAAGTGATCCAAGAAGTAAAATTTATAATGTTTCCGTTTTTAGCATACCATATTCTTGGTACTTTAGGTTCACCCAATAGGATTGCCTATATTTTAACTTCCTCTTGAAATTTAAAAAACAAAAAGTTATGGAAGCTACATTATCCTTCACTGTCCCACAGACTTTTTTTTTTTTTACCAAACATGAGACATATTTGTAGTACTAACAGACTAGTGAAGACGATAAAGATTTGAGAGCAATTGGTTAATTAAGGAACATTTTCTATAACAGAGGTATAATGTGGAGTGTCTCTCCTCTTTATACCTTGGCTCGTTAGAGTTCCATGCATGGTTATGGCAGTTTCGGAGGTTTGCCATGGGTTTGTTATACTTAATGAGCATGAGTCTTCCACTATGGCTGACATTTTGATGTTAGACTTCCAGCAGTGCATTCCTGTCAGAGATGGATTTTAGATCACTAGGCTTTCCGTGATTAGAGCTTTTAGTACATAATGTCAAGTACATTCATCAGTTAAATGAATTAATTGTAAATGAGCATACTGTTGGTAACACACCGAAGAGAAGAAAGGCTGTTACAGAGATAAGCCTTGGAATCAGGAATACTTCCTCTGCTCTTTGTGAACACCAGTTCTTATTTGACCAAGGTTTCTTGAGTGAACTTTAGAGAGTTTGGTTTCAAAAGTAGGCTTATGGGCTTGATGAAAATGAAATGAGGGGCACTTGGCTCAGTTGGTTAAGCATCCAACTCTTGATTTTGGCTCAGGTCATGATCTCAGGGTCCTAGGATGGAGCTCCTTATGGGATTCCATACCCAGCACACAGTCTGCTTCAGATTCTCTCTCTGGGGTGCTTGCTTTGGTGGCCCAGTCAGTTAGGCATCTGCCTTCGGCTCAGGTCATGGTATTGGGGTCAAGCCCCTCCTCGGGCTCTGTGCTCATCAGGGAGCCTGCTGCTTCTTCTCTCTCTGCCACTCCCCCTGCTTGTGAACTAACTCTCGCTCCCTCTCTCTCCCGGCTTCTCCCTCTCTCTCTCCCCTTCTCCCGCTCCCATGCGCTCTCTCTGTAAAGAAAGAAATAAAATCTTTAAAAAAAAAATAGAAAACAAAATAAAATGAAAAATATTTTTAACAATAAAATGTGTCAATCTGTAAGACTTCAATATTGAGAAAAGAAAGTAAGGTTGTGTACTATTTTGAAAGAATCTTTAAGAGCAATCAAATTATTCTTTTAAGAATAGATTATATATATATTACTGAGAAGGAAATTAAAGCATGTAGAGACTGAGTTGATGCAACTTAGTCCATTAGTTGACTTAATTGATTCAATCAAATTTCAGTAACAAATTAAATTATAAGCCATAATCATATTGCAAATCACAGGAAGAAAAGGGATTGGGATCTCGAATTCTCCTCACTGCCTCGCCGTTTAAGAATGGCACCTTCCCCACATTACACAGGTTAAGTCAGTGATGTAAATAAATTTGAGTGATTTTCTCTATGCTTTTAGTTTTGTTTTTATGCTGCTTTTACAGAACATGTACTAATAATATTTTAACATAGAAAAATGTACAAGAAATAGGCATTTTTCAGGCAATTCAGTAAATTGATAGTATGACAATTTTTTCTTCATTGGCCTTAGATCAATTGACAATATTCTTCAAATGATCATTTGTCATAAAGGGGGGTGTGTATATATACAGACACACACACACATATATATACATACATATATGTGTACACAAATTATTTATATGTATATATATATAATTTGCATTAGATCAGGGAAGCTACACATTGTGTCATTAATGGATGAATTTTCAAGTGTTGTTCTAGTAAAAACTAGAATGGTACCCTTTCCCATAGGAGGGATTAAAAGCGAGAACATATAAATATGAAAATAAACTGATAAGGAAAACGGATTACAGTTAAGACAACTGTTTAGATTGGGTTACTGTAAATTGAGAGAGTTCAGAAGATTGAGAGGACCAGATGGCTGTATATAAAGTATTTTCAAGGTTCTATCTTTTGTGTTGGGTGGTTGAGTCATGGTATATTACATTATTAATATATCAATGAATGAGTGGATGAATAAATAAAAATAGAGAGCCATGTATAGGTAGATCAGTCTGTGCAAATTTATACACCAGAGATTAAGATTAATCTAATATTTGTACCCCTGAGGTCCAAAACTAAATTTTCTTTTAAATGCACTCATCCTGATTCATTTGTATAAGTAATAGTTTGAGTTCTGTGTAGATCAACAAGAAAGCATCAAACTTCCCTTAATTATGTAGCATTTCATCCTGAATTTTAGTTTTCTCTTTAAAGCCAACATATCACGTAAAACATATACAGCTTGTTTCAGCTTAGAAATATAAACACCTCTCTCTCTTCTTCTTCTTCTCCCTTGTCCCTTGCTCTCTCACTTGCTCTTGAAAGCTCGTGCGAACACAAACACCCATCCTTCCAATAACAGGATGAAATATTATAATTAAGATTTCAGACTGATAATCAGAAAGACTTTTTGTTTCAGCTTTGTTGTTTGATTTTTGCTTTCTGAAATATGAATTCATTCATAACTTAGGAAGCATGGAGTATTAAGAACATCTGAATCTTTCCTAGCTTATTCACAAAAATCACAAAGGCATCGTTCTTATTGCTGTGTATACCATAGGTCTGTACTTACCTGAAAGTAAAAAGTAGTTCACATATAAAACAAATCCCAAGCAGATTAAGAATAAAAACAATTAAGAATAGAAATTTTTTATAACAATTTTTTTTATTTCTTTTCAGTGTTCCAGAATTCATTGTTTATGCACCACACCCAGTGCTCCATGCAATCCGTGCCCTCCATAATACCCACCATCAGGCTCACCCAACCCCCCACTGCCCGCTCCTCCAAAACCCTCAGTTTGTTTCTCAGAGCCTATAGTCTCTCATGGTTCTTTTCTCCCTCCAATTTCCCCTGACTTGCTTCTCCTCTCCATCTGAAAAGAAAATTTTTAAATGATGTCAAACAGGAAAGGCAACCATGTACACACACGCATATGCACACACATATATCCTGGCTGATGGGTACATATAGGAAAATTGGTTCCAAAAAAAAATTTGTTCAAAATAGTTCTAGAAATTCCCATCTGGATTTGAAATATGTTCTGAGATATACTGTTGTAGCTTTCCTTTCTTTCAGGTGCTAGGGACGCAGAGACAAATGGGTTTCAGTCCCTGCCCTGGAGGCAATAGGCAGGTCAGCAGATAATTAGGACACAGTGTGGTTATTGTCTAGCTCAAGAGAGAAGTCAGGCAATAATTCTGCACAGCAAATGTAAGAAGGGAAAGGAGAAATTAGGGAAAGCTCCATGGAGGACATGGAATTGGAAAGAGTTGACATATAAATAGGAAATCTATTTATAACTTTGCCAAGAAGAAAAACAGAATGAGTGGACAGTGCGGCAGTGCAATTATGACACAGAGCATATCTGGATAGAAAGGAGGGGAGCTGGAGAGCTGGATTGAGACGGGCCTCAAATGGCATGGGCATGATGTTGGAAAAGAATGGTACTTACATAAAGTTGGCTGCAGTGTGCAGGATGAAGTAGAATGAGGAGAGCCTAGAAACAGGGAAGTAAAATGAAACTCTTGTTACAGGCAGGTGAGAGATGAGCCCATAGGTAGAGTAGCTATAAAGGCATTGGTGACTTTTGAGGCCAGAGGAAGAGAAAAGATCTGACATCAGACCAGCACTCTCACCTGTTTCCCTGCATCTAGTAAGATCTGGAACCAGGTGTGTGTGTGGGGGGGGGTGCGGTTTGCACAGGGAAAAGAAGATCTGGGCCCACAATAAATAGTTTTTAAATCCTTCCATATGTTTGGTGTTTCCCTTTCCCCTCTATTCTAGAATCTTGATAACTATTTGCTTTATTACCATTTTTAAAATAACTATTTTCTGTAAAAATTTACTTCTGTGAGTATTGATTTAGTTGGGCTCTGCTATTTGAAGTTCATGCTTGCATATGGGAATGTATGAAAATCCATTTATCATACTCAGTTTTCTTGAAAAAAAAAAAAAACTACCAAGAAGAGCAACTTTATTGGCTATTTACAGCATGATTTAAAAAAAATAAATGCATGCAATCTAGAAAAATGGAAAACTTAGTTCCCTTTTTTTTATTATAAACGTGGAAATCCTTTGTGTTGGCTGTCTGTAGTACTCAAGATTTTGAAAATAGGACAGGTGTGTAGAAGATAGTGGATGGGGGTTAAGAACTGAAACAATTTTTAAAAAATCCTCTCCTCGGTTTTGATCATTTTCTTTGTCGATGTGTTTTAGGAATGTTTACATGTTAAGCACTTAAAAATAATGTGGCAGCTTTCAGCTTTCTTTGTGTGACTCTATAAAACCACTAATGCTGAGGAAAACACCAAGACAACCTTGAGTAGTTGTGGGATGCTCGCAAAGATTTCAGATGCAGTGTGTTTCTGCTGGTGATGGAGGGGAGGGCTTGTGGCCTCCTGGATTTTTCCCTTTATCAGACAAACTACAACTATGGAAAACACGGTGATACTGGGGATAAATTCTCATCAGTCACCAGCTACCTAAAATATAGCTAGTGCATCGAATTGAAATAGAAAAGACGGCTCTGGAAATTAAGCTGTGCATTTTGAAATTGGTGCTGGGGTGTGGTTGTGGCAGATATCTTCAAGAGGTGGGGTAAAACTGAATAGAGACATCCTGGGTCAACAAATCTCTGTTTAGCCCGGAAGGACCTGAAATGGGCATGTTGACCAAAACAAGTTCGAGGAGATGAAAAGGTTACCCATACACTGAAGTAGTTGTAGTTCCAAGTTGCATTTTAAAATGTCTGAGAAGGAAAAAAACAAAAATCAATGTTTGCTATGCTGGTACACAAACCTTTCACCTCTGGGTAAACGCTTAGGTTCTAAGCCAAACCAATTTTGTGCGTTTTCCTCTTCAATTCCCAGGTCACACACAACTAAACATTTTTACCTGCCTTGCAGTGTTCATGCCAAGAAACAAAGAACTGTAGAGTTCATTATGGAAGCAGCATGCAGCAGTGTGGGAAATAACATGTTTGAGAAAGAGATGGTCTCTCGTGTTGGTAGTTGTGTTTCTTTTTTCTTTCTTTCTTTTTTTTTTTTTAATTCTAGCCAAAATAGAAAGTTAAATCCAGTTGGACAGATGAGGCTGAGCTCTTAAAGAAGTCAATCAGGAAGCAGAAGGGTGCTTAAAATCCTCCTTATATCCTCTCTCGGCATCTTCTTCTGACTGGAGAAGGCTCTGGACAGAGCATGACTAAAACGCCAATGAGATCCACAGTCCGGGAAAGAAACTAATGGACCAATGTTACTGCTCATGCTCCGCAGCCCATCTTATCCCCAATTTTAGCTTTCTTCATTTGGTGGACTCTATGATTAATTCTTACCTAGTCCTCACTAGTTTAGAGAAGATTTGTTTTTCTTGACTGGGAAAGATAGAAAAGACTTAGAGTAAACAGTTTGGGATATCTTGGATTTACGAGGAGGAGCTCCCCAGTTCTACAATGTGGGCTTGGGAGGCCAAGCATGTGGTGATCTACTATTGCCTCCTCCCAGAATCCCACACGGCGCGGTCGGATAGGGTGAACTTTTGTGAAACTCCAAAGGTGCTTTCAGAGCTTGAGTGGTCATTACCGTATAGTTTCTTCATCCACTGAAATTCTTGAGGAAAAAGTGCCCGTGAGTCTACACTTAGGTTTTTTAGAAAATGAAAAATAGAAAGGGAGCAAGGGTGGAAGAAATATTACTGTTTAGGAATTATAATAACTTGTTGGCCTAGAAACCCCAACTCTAGCTTCTATGCAAGGTTTTTTTTTTAACTTCATTTTTTGGGGGAGGGCAGGAAGAGGGTGGGCAATAACTGTGATTATGTTACGTATGGTCCACATGCTACTGTTGAACATATTAAGAAGAACTTTTCCTATAAAATACATGAAATGATCCATTCCTGCATTGCTTTTTGATATATTTTGGCTAAAGAAGACTCTTAAAATAAAAATGATTATAAATTAAATAATGTTCAGGACTAGGTATAATTCTACAAAATTCAGTAGACCTGTAGATAGTTTCTCAGCACATGTGATTATAAGAGAATATTTATGATGATGTCTAAGTATTTTGAGGTTGATGGAAAAATTTCTCCTGAGTTTAAAGGCCAGTACTATCTGGGTAAAGAGACTCCTTCAAAAAATAAGAAAATAATATATTAAAATACATATGCATATGCTGGAAAGTTGCTTTTTTTTTCTGTGTCATTTCACCAAATCCAAGTAAGCCCTAGCCATTTTTTCTTTCCACTTTAATTGCGGCATCCTCATGGTAATTAAATATTAGTTGTGGTTCTTTGCATGGTATTAAATGATATTAGTAATAAAATCTTACTTCATTAAAATTTGGCATAGACGCTGGGCTTCCCCAAAAGGTAAAAAATATGGACAAGGTTGTAGAAAACAATAATGATAAGTTGCAGGACTCTCCTGGATTTCTATAGCATCTGGTATATTTACCCTATTTCTGTGAAGTATCTTCATTTATGGTTAGGGAGAGGAACTGGATGTCAACTGGAAGAGAAAAGTGAGAACCATTTTAATTACAGTCACAAATGACACTAACTATCGAGATATTAACAAAGGGGCAAATGGAAGAGGAGGAATTAAAATCAACAATCTTACGAATTCAAACTGCAGTCAGGGGACATGGAAATGAGTTTTGAAAAGGAAGCAAATAAACAATCTCTCAAGCATAAGTCATTCTAAATCAGAATCAAGCTAAAATGAAAAATACCCCAAGGCAGGTAGGGAAAAAGGAGTCCCTGTATGAGAAAGATGGCCAAATACATTCCTGTCAAAGATCTGTTTTGTCAATAAACATAGATAATATTATGCATAGGGCTTCTAGTTTTAACCCCTCTTCTTCTGGGGCCCAGAAGGGGCATCCCAAGATCTTTTCATCAGCCACCAGAGGAGGATCTAGGGGAGAAGAATTGTCTTCTGAGAAGGAGTAAACTGACAAGATGCAGATGGTGCGATTCAGCTTCTTCCACTCCCTTTTCCTTTGGATGCTCAGCTCAAAGACCTTCCAGACCCATGGAGACTACTTATCTATAGGGTGCTTTAGGAACACAGAATTGTTATTACAATCTCAAACCCCCGTTCCATCCATTCACCTAAAAATGGATTTTTATAACACTGTCCTACCAGTCACTGTCATTCCTGAGCAGAGTAGCCCGTTGTCTTGCATTTTATAAGATCCAGCATAAACACATTTGGTACACTGGTAAAGACAAGACATCGGATTGTGTCTAGCAGTCACAGGACTGGCACAGCTCAAGCAGGACCTGTGGGTTTGTAAGTGTAAGCCTTGGTGAAGCGCTTCAGCGGGGTTTACAGCTGTCCTTGCGTAAGTTGCCATGTTAGTATGTTCAGGTAGCATCATTAGTAGCATTTTAGATTTGTGATCTTCTACTAATAATGTCTAGAGAACTAAAGCACCTCTCACTCCCTGTTATTATCATCATCATCATCACCAGCATCAGGAAACAGAAGAAATCATGGCTGAGATCACAAGACCAGGAGAATGGCTTCCTGGCGACACCACTTGCTCTGAGATCTTGGGAGTTATTTTATCACTCTGGCTTTAGCTTCAGAATCTGTAAAATGGAGGTGGTGATAAGAGTGCTCCCCTCATCGTGTTGATGTAAGGGATAGAGAAAACATAAGTGAAGTGCTCAGAACTGTATTGCACGTGGCAAGGATTTGATGGATGTTAACTATTTCTATTATTGCTCCTTAACGATTGCATGGTATACTAAGAATGGCCTCTCCTTGGAAAGAATTGTGCTACATTACGCATACAAAGTGTCTATTTTCTAATTTTTTAAATTCGAGTGTGGTTGACACCAAGGTGTCTTTTTTTCTTAATGATGCTTTATGAACATGTCTTTCAGGAAAAGATGATTTTATTTATTTCTCTCTTCAAAGAATAGGGTCTTGAAATACAAAATTCATAACCACTTTCACAGAATTCTAACGTCGATGTGACATAGAGACACAGTGTGGGAAAAAAAGTGGCTGGTTCTTCTATACAGTGTAGTCCTGGAAAAAGGGTTTTAATCTATTAATACAGTAAAAATATTTATGCTTTATGATCAGTTGCTTTTATGAGAAAGCAAGAAACACTTTGCTGTAATTTTGCCCTCATTTCATCAAGGCATTTTAACCCACTGAGCCACCCAGGCACCTTACATCAAGGCATTTTAAAAAGAGGTTAATCCTCACAGGTTTTAATTTAGTGAATTGTGATAAATTCTTGATGTTGCCCAGCAGTAGTATATTAGTGATGAATAAATTTGGTATAACAACTGAGATATTAGAATTCTCCTATTAGCTCATGACTATATTCTCCTCCCATTGTGTGATACCTTGTATCTCTTCACTTTGCCCAATTTGTTTTTTGCTAAATAACGGTGATGACTAATTAATTAAAGTCAACAAATTCTCTCTTAAACTTCCAGCATGTGTAGCACTTAAGATATGGCAACCAGGTTTACAAAAAATTGGTAAACACTTCTTTATTGTGTGCTGCAGAAACAAATCAGCGTCCTGCTGAAAGTATCGGGCTCCCAGTTCAACTTCTATGTCTCTTGCTTTTCTACTCTGATTTGACCTCAGTTTCCTCATCTATAAAATGAGGGTAATAATACTGTCTGTCTTAGAGGGCTATTTGAGGATTAAAGATACTATGAAATATATATAAAATACATAGCAGGCCCTGGCATAGAGAAAACTGCCCACAGTATTTAAGCTATCAATAATATCACATTTAAATCACATTCAGAACTAAGGAATTCTTAGAAAAGAAAAAGAAGGTTGTAATGTCCTGATTTCACAATCCTGTACTAAGAATTCTGTTCTAAGAACTCACTTATTACTTCCCTTCCTGTTTTCCTTGATGTCTCACTTGGCAGTTCAAAAACAAATTATACATGCACACGCACTTTTATATATATGTGTGTATATGTATGTAAAAATACATCTTATATTTATAGGATGTATTTATTTTTCTAGCTCTGTGTCTGTGTGTATATATATATATACATAATGTATTTATTTTTCTAGCTGTTTCTTAAGTGTTTTCTCACCTATGTTTAAAAATTGTCTCTGATTCTGATCTATCATGTACTAATTCTATAAACATTTTTTCATATCCCAGAAAGACTAATTTTGAAATTTTTGAGAAATATGCTTCATCCTGACATGACCAATTTCAAGGTTAATAATATGATAAACAATTCAATTAAAATGTGGACCTCTTTTAGCCAAAGATTAAAATCTTGATGTCTGTTTATAGAACCCAGCCTTCTTAAGAAGAGATGTGAAGTTTTTCCCATTGGTTCACAAACTGGACCCATAAACAAAGGGCAGGGAGAGACCAGAGAGAGAGAAAGACACACCACTCCATAATGGCACATGGCAGGGGTTTTTTCTTCTTTAACAATTTTATTTATTTACTTTAGAGAGAGAGTGCACAGAGGATGAGAGAGAAGCAGATCCCTGCTGAGCAGGGAGCCTGATTAGGGCCTCGATTCCAGGGCCCTGAGATCATAACTTGAGCCACAGGTGGGTGCTTAACTGACTGAGCCACCCAGGTCCCCTCACATGACAAGTTTAATAAGCAAGGGAAGTTACGTACAAGGCTTGTTTTGTGGCCACAAGTCAAGTAGATCTCTGCACCCACCTGCCAGAATCTTAAAAGTTTATAGAGCAACCTTAACCAGGTTCAATCATGTATACCTTCTAGATGGTCTTGATGCCACATTTTTTTTTAATTTTTTAAAAATTTTTATTAACATTTAATGTATTATTAGCCCCAGGAGTACAGGTCTGTGAATCGCCAGGTTTACACTTCACAGCACTCACCATATCACATACCTTCCCCAATGTCTATAACCCAGCCACCCTGCCCTCCCCCAGCAACCCTCAGTTTGTTTTGTGAGATTAAGAGTCTCTTGTGGTTTGTCTCCCTCCCGATCCCATCTTGTTTCGTTTATTCCTTTCATACCCCCCAAACTCCCCATGTTGCCTCTCAATTTCTTCATATCAGTGAGATCATATGATAATTGACCTTCTCTGATTGACTTCTTTCGCTAAGCATAATACCCTCTAGTTCCATCCATGTCCTCGCAAATTCAATGCCACATTTCTATTTCAAGGCTGTGGCCTACGGGCATCTTCTGGGGGCAGGGAAGGCAAACAGAACCCACATTCCAGGGACAGGGGCAGGAGAGAAGAGCTTCTGATTTCTGGAGTCCAGCTCACTGGTCAACAGGTGGTCATGTCCTCTTGATGGCCTACCCCAACATTTTATTTCTCATAACCTGCTATTATAATCTTTTACATCCCCTTTTTTGCAGTGTACATTGGGTGGTCAGCAAAAGATTCCACTAGCATAGTGGTGGCTCCTTTGGTGGCTCTCTGGATGCACTGAAGGCAGAGGCCAGAGCAACAGTACAGGTGCATGCAAGAGAAAACACAGATTAAAGAAATGATTTCCCAAATCAGTAATAATTTTTTTTTTTCACTAAGAGCCCCATGATCCAAACCACTCACTGAGTTATTAAGATTCCTAAGCTTAGTTAGATCACATGGGGCATTTACTTGTGTCCTCATGTGATTTACTAAAGATGGCACATTAATAGATTCATGAGGTATGAACATACAGCATTCTGTTTGGATAATGACACAAGTGACTCCTTGAGAGATGGTGATACTATCTGAGACCATTTATTTTGGAAGGCAGCTTTACTCATTAGAGATACTTCAGTGTTCATTAAAGACAGGCTTTGCTGGCTAATATTTAAACTTGTTTGGTGGATTTAGTAGGGCTTATGTGTGTGTTATAACATCCTCCAAGCCTTGGAGGGATAGTGATGTAATGATCTCCCTAAGGATTGTACCAGTGGAATACGGAATGGTCCCCCTGGCCTCGAGGAGAGGGAATTTGGCCGCTTCCGGAATTTGGCCTGGGTGGCATACTGTACGTGTTGACCGGGTGAGACAGCACTGTCAGGCGTAAGAACATGGACTCCTAGGAAGACATACAGACCAGAATTCCTACCTTTCCCCTCTTCCAATGGGGTGTGTTCCATGCCAGGTAGAGTTTTAGTAGGTGCGGCTTGTAGCCAGACAATAGGATCCCAGTGGAGACTGAGTAGGTGCCCTTCGCCCATGGGTACAAAGTACTCCTCCATCCCGCTGGGACATCTCATTGCAGATTCCAGTAGGTCATGCCTTTCACGGGCGTGATGTGGCTTGCTGCTTTCAACAGCACCCACAGTGATCCATGGTGAGGGTCAAGGCAATGTTTCCCTCGACTTCCATACCTTTATGGCCCTGCGTGCCTTGGCCGTGGTCTCCAGTATAGCTGGCACAGCAACAGCAGAGCAGGACTTGCTGGTTGATCATTCAAATAAATGTATGAAATCTTGGACCAGTACTTTAGTCCACCCAGCCAAGGTCATTTTACCTATTAGTAATTTAATCTGTTTTAATATTCCAGTTTTCTTTTTTTACCAACCCTGTTTGTGGGTTATAGGGGAGATTGAAACCTCTAATTGATGTCCTGTGGGATTTTTTTTTTTTTTTTTTTTTGGCCCAGTCTTGCATACTATGACTTTTGAAACATGACCTTTGATCGTTGTCTAGTCGATGAGGGTATTTTTACATGGTAATCAGCTTCTTTAATTTCCTGATTTGTGTGGTGACTGGAAATCCTGGGTTGGACTAGACAGGGTTCACACACACCAGGGTGTATTTAGAACCCTCACTCAGTGGGAAGGAGCCAAAATAATCCATTTACCAATCCTTCACCAGTTGAAAACTCTGGTGAATGGCCCCAGACTCCTTTGGCAGTTGCCTGGGCATTGTTAAGAACACACAGGACATGCTGGCACTGCATTAACCACGTCACTAGATTTCAAGGATAATCTGACATCTTTGGCAATATGCCATCTAGTCCAGGTGCACCAATGGCCGCTCTTCGCCTGCACCCGACCTATTCTACAGGCACACCTCAGAGATACTGCAGGTCTGGCTCCAGGCCACTGCAGTAAAGTGAATATTGCAATAAAGCTAGTCAAATCAGAGTTTTTGGCTTTTCAGTGCATATAGAAATTATGTTTACACTCTTTTGTAGTCTATTAAATGTGCAGTAGCATTATATCTAAAAATATATATATATATATATACCTTCATTAAAAAATACCTTATTGCTAAAAAAAAATGCTAACCATCTTCTGAGCTTTCAGTGGGTTGGAAACTTTTTGCTGGTAGAAGCTTTTTTGTCTGCGTTGATGGTTGTGGATGGATTGGGGTGGTGGCTGCTGAAGGCTGGGGTGACTGTGGCAATTTCTTAAGATAAGACAATGATGAAGTTTTCTGCATCGATTGACCCATCTTTCATGAAGGATTTCTCTGTAGTGTGTGATGCTGTTTGATGGCATTTCATCCATAACAGAACTTCTTTCAAACTTGGAGTCAGTCCTCTCAAACTCTGTTGCTGCTTTATCAAGGAAGTTTATGCAATATTCTAAATCCCTTGTCGTCATTTCAACAGTCTTCCCAGCATCTTCACCGGGAGTAGATTGCATCTACAGAAACCACTCTCTTTGCTCATCCATAAGAAGCAAGTGATCATCTGTTCGAGTTTGATCAAGAGATAGTAGCAATTCAGTCCCATCTTCAGGCTCCACTTCTAATTCGAGTTCTCTTGCTGTTTCCACCACATCTGTAGCTATTACCTCCATGCCTGAAGTCTTGAACCTTCCCTTTGTAAAAACAAAAACAAAAACAAAAAACAACAACAACAAAAAACCCCAGTGTCTGTGAAGTGCAATAAAATGAGCCATGACTGCATCTCCTGAAGGGCTGGCCAGTGGCTCGGGCTTGTACCCAGGATAGTGCAGCCACTTCCAGATTGCCAAGGGATTGTCAGTACCCCATGAGGAGGGATGTGGAAAACCAGGAGGACTGTCTCAGGCTCTTGCAAGCAAGCCCAAATATCCCCTGTAGATCTTGACCCCACCAGGACCCACTCGGGATCATCCATCCCTTGACTTTATAACGTCCATGCCATAAATTAACCTCTGTAGAACAGCCTGACTGTCACTGCAGAGGATTAACAAGGGCTGGGGCTCTGAGCCATCACCAGCCCAGCTGCTCTGAGCTCAGCCCACTGGCTGCTGCAGTTTGCTCCTTCCCGACAGCACTGTGTACATGGCTAGGAACTGTTGCTCTATGAGGGGATATAAGTTTCTCTAGGAGGGCTATGAGGTTTCTTCCTCCTTCCAGAGCTGGGACCCAAATCCTAGTGGTAACTCTCTCCTTCTGTTGTTTTTATCAGAGCACTGAACCCATATTTTCAGGAGTCACAGACACAACTCCTTTTTAAACGGTAATCTTGCTTGAGAGATGCGCAGAGCTTTAATATGCATCACCAGTACTTTTGCTTTTTCAAAGGTGGCTTGCTACTGTAATACCCTGACCCACGTGTGCCTTTTCCTTACCAGGCAGAGAAGGGGATGGAGACCCTGTGCCAGGTGGGGATTCAAAGTCCTCCCAAACCCCCAAATACC
Source organism: Mustela lutreola (assembly GCF_030435805.1). Classification (NCBI taxonomy): domain Eukaryota; kingdom Metazoa; phylum Chordata; class Mammalia; order Carnivora; family Mustelidae; genus Mustela; species Mustela lutreola. The sequence goes on from NC_081295.1 coordinate 111,955,629, forward strand.
AGCAAAGGCTGTTTCTCTTTCGTGTTCTTAAGGGTTGGTTAGGCTTGTATCTTATCAGTCGTGGTATTGGGATAACACATGCCTTACCTGACCTCATGACTGCCGGAACTTTATGGTGGTGCCCTAAAACCTTCAGTGTTCTGTGGGTTCACTGTCTGTATTTTCCCTCGCAGATATTCCAGCAAAGCCTGCAAAGTGTCCTGCAGTATAGGCAAGTCTTCACCTGTTAACCTTAAATCACCAATGTGATGACCCTGTTTCACGGAGCAGGGAAACAGGGACAACTCTTGTTGTCATCTCATGGAATTCATTCTTACTCGGTTCGGGGATTTTAGTTAGCTAACACCTGTATTCGTCAGTAGTTTCCAGGAATCTCCTTGAAGATGAAGCCTTTCTCTAGGAGCAGTTTTGCAAAAGCATCAGAGTAAAACAGTAATTGTCTGATAAAAGGTCATTACAGTGCAGTCGACAAGGGAGTTTGGTGATTTCTGTTTAAAATTACAATGTTATATCAGGACAGATCAGATTTTTAGGAATTTCCTATAAATAGCCTCTAAAAAAGTTGAGCATCGCTCCCTATTTGATAGTGTTTCCCATGAAATTGAACATTTACACAAAGTTGCAGAGGTGTAAAAAAAAACTAGTGCTTTTAATAGAGAAGACTCGGTTTTTGTAAGTAATCAAAGACTTGATAAAGATAAAACAGAATTGTTTTCTAGGCAGATTACATTAAAGGTAAAGAAATTTTGTTTGCTGTTTTTTAAGAGCAGACCAATAATCTAAGAAAACTTTGTCCTTTTAACTGAAAGAAAACCAAATTCTAATTTTGTACCACTGTACCTTCGATATTAAAATTCTTCTTTTTTTCTTTTTAACTTAAATCCATTTTAATCTTAGCTTGGCTACATATAAATGACTTTCTCATTATTTCTTTTTCACAAACCTGTAATTTTCTATATCCATTTAGCTTTTGTTCTGTCTATTTTTTTTTAAATCCAAGAACAATCATTTTATTTTAGAACAAAATTACTTTCTTTTTTTCTCTTTAAAACAAAACATGTCCCTCATGTCTTTCCTTATCCCCCCACCAAAGAAAACATTCTGTTTTCCTTACCCACTCTTGGTAGACAGTCATTTTCTTTCATCCTTATTTCTAGCAGTTTTGTGGTGGGCGGGACGGGGTGGGGGTTGTTGGGGGGGACCTTAACTCTTTTAGGAATCAATTTTCACAATACTCTCTGGCAGTGGCTGAATACTACAAACATAAGCACATTGACATGCAAACAGACCCATAGCTTTCATTCCCAAACTGTAGCTTAATGAGTAACCTTATGGAGACTCGGGACTAGATTTGGAGCAAGGGAGTTTGTCCAGCAGTCTGTATTTAAAAAAACCTCTTTCCTCCTCCTCTTGTTTACTTCAGTCCCTCTGGGCAGTATTTTGGTTATCTCCTAGAGTGCTACCATTTTCAAGACATGATAAGATTTATAATTTCAAGGGATGGAGAAAGAATGCAAGGTTTCTCTTAGGGGTTTCAGGGTATAGTTCTGTCTTATCAGAAGTTTGGTGTGTGTGTGTGAGTGGGGGGGGGGGGTTGCCTGTGAGGCTCAGGTCATGATCCCTGCATGGGGCACCCTGCTCAGTGGGGAGCCTGCTTCTCCCTCTCCTTCTGCCTGCTGCTCCCCATTTCTGTTCTCTCTTACTCGCTCGCTCACTCTCTGTCAAATAAATAAGATCTTTAAAAAAGAAAAAGAAGTCTTGGGTGATTGCTATTTCAAGCTTTCCTTTGTATTCCCTATACAAAGGAAAATGGGTCATGGGGCACTCTGTCTATTTCCTGTCCATTTCCTCTCTGTCCACTCTGTCCATTTCTTCATCAAATCACCACAACACCCTTCTCTTCACTTTCATCGTTGTTTTTCAGGGATTTCACCTCTTTTCATCCCAATCAGGTCGTCACAACCATTTGGGGCATAGTCCAAGACAATCTGTTCTTTCCCAGGTTTGCCAAATGACACACTAACGCCTTCAATTATCCTGCTCTCCCACCTTGTCTGCTAGCCCCAAAGCCAGCAGAGTAGTGGACTTCTACACGTCCTTCTTTAGTCTTAGCACTTCTCACTTTCTAACTTGCACCTCTAGTTGAGACTCTGGGTCCGGCTGAGCTGTCCACAGACGCCAGCCCCCTGCGGCAGCCGTGCATTTCTCTCTTCTTTGCCACAGTGCTTGATGCACAGTTCCTCAAACAAGCGCATGAGACAGCCTGCATTTTCAGGGCTTCCCCATATTTATGTGGCCATCCACAAGCATCTGACATATGCCTACCCCCTCCTCATAGAGGGCCATGGCCAGTGTGGGATTTCCCTCTCAGATACCTCTTTCCTAAGATCCATGTCTTCCCTCCCTTGGCTGACTAGACAATGGTTGGTTTCCATACTGGCCCTGTACACAGAGGGCAAAGGAGAGAATTAGGAAAGAGGCAAACTAATCCAGATTGTTAGGTGGCAAGTTAGGGAACTGACTTACGAGGCTTGTTTTGGGCAGCTGCAAGACAAGTAGATCTCTGCATCTGCCCGCCACATTTTAAATGTTTATACAGAGACCTTAACCAGGCTCAGTCGTGTATACTATCCAAATAGTTCAAGACCACATTTCTATCTCAAGGCTGTAACCTTGGGGCATCCTCTGAGGGTGGGGTAGGGAAGTGGATCACAGGGTCCAAGGACAGGGGAGGGAGTAAGAACATCCTGATTGCCAGGGTCCAGCTCACAGGTCAGCTGGTGGTCATGTCCTCTTGATGACCTCTCCTCCAATATTCCCTTTGCCCAGAAACTAAGGAGGAGCTAATAGGAGGATGGGAAGGTCCTGCTCCTGTGCATTAAACTGAAACCATCTTTCCCTTTCATCTTTTTATACTAGGCAGCCACTACTGTCTCTTTGTATCTTGTCTCTCCAACAAAACCTCCAAGGAGGAAAAAACTATATTAGAGAAAAGCCTCTTACTGCTGTCAGCTGCTGTAGTTATCGGCTTCCCACAGTTGTGGGGCTTCTGTGCTCCTGGTTCCTGGACAGGCTCCCCAGTAATCGTCAGGAGATGCATTCTGCAGAGGAGAGCTGACAGCCAGAGCCGGGAGGAAGGGCAAAATAGTTTTAAAAATACATGTTCCTGGTTTTCACTTTTGCTCTCTATTCTGCTGAAGCAGAAAAATATTCTTGGTTACAACAGAAGAACAAGGCAAGATGGCCTGTGGATCTCACTGGACCAAGCCACAGAACATTTCACCTTAACAGATCTCGATGCTTTCCCTGAACTCACCAGGTAGCATTGCCCCACCTCCCATTTGCAGCTCTACCCCTGCCTGCAACCATGACGCTCGACCCCTGCGACCCCTGCCATGTAACCAATGGTGGTGTCATGTGTTTATCTCTGGTCTGTGTCTTCCTCTGAGATGGTATCATGATGAAAGCCAAGGACCTGGGCCTCAGCCTGCCAGCTTTCTTGCCCATCTCTATCACTGCTTAGCTGTGGGACCTTGAGCAAGTGTTTAAACCTCTCTGCATCCCAATTACCTTTTATATATATTGAGAAGAATAACACCTACTTTACGTGAATGTTGTGGAGATCAAATGAGTAGGGGCATTTGGGTTGCTCTGTTGGTTTAAGCATCTGCCTTCCACTTGGGTCGTGATCCTGGGGTCCTGGGGTCCTGTGTCAGCCTCCCTGCTCAGCGGGGGGCCTGCTTCTCACTCTGCCTGCCATTCTCCCGCTTGTGCTTGCTCTCACTGTCAAATAAATAAAATCTTTAAGAAAAAAAAAAAAAAGAAAGAAAGAGTTAATATGTGTGAAGCATGTAGAAGAGTGCCTGGTACACATGAAGTGCCACCCTAGGCTTTGTTTCACATTCTTGGGGATAGAGAGCAGGTTTTAACCAGTGCCTCTAATCTCCAGAACCAAGTGTAATGACTGGCATACAATAAGTATCTGATGTAGTCCTCAAAGACAAAGGTATCCAGTGTCTCTAAATGGCAAAGACCCCAGGTAGGCTTCGATGGCAAAAGAAAATTGTATATTCGTGTAACTTCAGAAAAACAAAATGTATAAGAAACATAATGGGAAAAAGAGAAAAGGAAAAAAAAAAGCCCACCAAGTTTTCTGTAACAGGAAACAGAGTCTCAGTGGGATCTCCTTTCTATCAAACTAAAATGTCCTAGTAACTGGTCTTTCAGAATCCCCTCCTGAAAATACAGCAGCAGGCCAATTAATTAGTAGGAAAGCTTAGTCAAAAGGACAATGCTACCTGGAGAACTAAGCAATTCAGTCAGCCTCGCAGCATTTAATTAAGCCACAGACCAAGGAACAACTTGGTTTGGTAATTTAGAGCATACATTTCCACTGGAGCGTGTTTTCTGATTCAGGCCTTCTCTATGGTTGCTTTTCTACTGCTCGGATGTGCTCTGAAACAGAGGCGAAAACAGCATGCTCTGCCCACACAGTGGGTCCAACAGGGATATACGGCCAGACTCTTACACGTATTTATTAGGGAAATTGGAGCCTATTTTCAGACACAGATACTGATTCATGGAACATTAGCACTTGTACTCACTTTTCAGGAACAGTCCATACAATAAATGGGAAGCTAGAAGAAGGACCCCTTTGGTAGTGTGGGATTGCCTTACACAGTTTGGCAGCCAGTAGAACAGTTTCTGCTGTTTCTGGAAACGTACCTGAGATGAGCTGCACCCCAGGGTAAAGCAGCTGCTTCTCTCTTTGCCACCCCTAGAGGCCTGGCTCCGGTGTGTGGGGAGGCTCCACACCACTGCAGAGGGCCTGCTGCCCATCTGCGCCTGTGCACCTCAGCCCACGGCGCTCCAGGTGCACCCAGACACGAACTCCCACGGTACCCCCAGAACCACTCTGGATCAGAGCACAGCCTGTCCTGCCAAGGTCCAGAGGGATTAGATAAAAGTGAGGCCATTGAGAAAGGTTTATTTTGAAAGAATCCGCTCTAAGGCAAATAGAAAGCCATACTCTGTGTTGGGTGCCAATTGAAAGTCCACAATGGCTACCTCTGACAAAGAATGAAGTTTATTAAATTTGGTGCAGCATATCCAATCCCTGGAGGAAAAGGTAAATTCCCTGGTGACAGGCGAAACTAGCTTCCTTAAGAAGTCACGGGCATCCTAATTCAGCTGTAGTCGCGGGAGGGGGAAAGAGGAAAGCCTCAGGAGGGGGATCTCCCATAGTTCACTGACTAGTGTGCAAGGCTCACAAAGATAAGAGTGTGGCTCACGTTGTGCTTCTGCCAAAAGGCCCTCCCTGTGTACCCAGAGCTTAGCTGGGAAATCGGTCCTTTCTCAATCCCCCGAAGAGTCTCGCTTCTACCTCCCACCCAGTTTTCTCAGGAGAAAGAGTGCCAAATGAGAATCACTTGGCAAAGGGGATGAATATCAGGATGGGAACATCTGATTTAAGAAGATGCTTATGTGGAAACCCACCCACTGTTTTGAGAAGCCATAAGACACTAGATATTTATTCCCAGAACCAAATGATGAGATGGGCTTTGTGAGTCTAAAAGGATCATAGATGCCAAGATAAAAGAGCAATAAAAAAAAAAAAAAAAAAAAAGTCCCATCTGGGACACCTGGGTGGCCTAGTAGGTTAAGCATTTGCCTTAAGCTCAGGTCATGGTCCCCAGGTCCTGGGATCGAGTTCCACATCAGGCTCCTTGCTCAACAGGGATCCTGCTTCTCCTTCTCCCTCTACATGCTGCTCCCCCTGCTTGTGCTCTCTTTCTCTGACAAATAAATAAAATATAGACTTTTTAAACAATGCCCCAACCTATAAATTAAGAAAGAGAGAGAGAGAGAGAGACTTAAAGAAGGCATTGGAAAGTCTAAATTACTTTTGTAAAAAAGTGAATTGAAAGGCACTTAGGCCTCCATATAAGTAATAAAATTTTTCAGAATTTGATTTTTTTTTTTAAATCTCAATTTCAAAATGTATTTAAGGGACTTCAGTCAGAGTTATGATAGTTTGTTGTCTTGCGTTCTGTTTTTTTTTTTTTTCTCATAGAGGACAGATGGGAGGGTGGAAAATATATAAAAGCATTAATAATGGGATTGTTGAGGTTTAAACGGACTGATATTTATTGGGTGATGGTAAGCTGTGTAAAACTAAATCTGATTCTGTAGGATGGGAGTTCATGGTATTAATGGTTTTTAGGCACTACTAGATAGTAGGTAGTAGAAAAACAAGCATAGCACAACACTTGTCCCAACAAAAGTGAAGTCATCTTAGCATTCAAAGTGCCATAAGATATGTAAAGGCGAGGGGCACCTGGGTAGCTCATTCCATTAAGTGTCTGCCTTCAGCTCAGGTCATGATCCCAGGGTCCCAGGACACAGTCCCACACTGGGCTCCCTGCTCAGTGGAGAGCCGGCTTCTCCCTCTGCCTCTGCTCACCCTGCCTGTGCTCTCTCTCTCTCACTTGCTCTCTCATGTAAATAAGTAAAATCTTAAAAAAAAAAAAAAAAGATGTGTAAAGGCTAAGAGGTTCAGGTAGAATTCTGTGAGAGCACAGGGAAGGACGTCAATGTAGATTAAGTGCATTTGAGCTGCTTAGCAAGGGACGTGCAGATAGAAAAATAGATAAAGGGGCGCCTGGGTGGTTCAGTGAATTAAAAGCCTACTTTTGGCTCAGGCCAACATCCCAGGGCCTGCTTCTCCCTCTCCCTCTGCTCCTCCCCATTCTCATGCAAACTCTCGTGTGCATGCTCGAGGTCTCTCTCTCTCTCTCTGAATAAATGAATAAAATCTAAAAAATAAATAAATAAAAGGAAAAGACATAGAGATAGACTAATGAGGAAGCAACCATGCAAAGGAGAAAATCAAGACAAGAGCAGAGAGACTGTTAGCAGTCTGGTGGCATCCTCCAAAGACAGGATGTCAGAAGTAGAACGAAAGGAGAAGAGCCTGGGAAAATAATCAGAACTTTATTCTCCAGGAAGATACCAGGGGTACAGAGAGATATATTAGAATATATTTGTTATATTAGAAGATATTTGTCTTTGCTTTTGTTTTGTAACAGGGTAGGGACACAATTAGAAAATGCTTTGAGCAAGAGCTTCGATTGTTAATGGGAATTATATACCAATGATACCCCAGAGAGCAGCCAAGCCCAGGAGCCTACAGACAGTTCCATGCTTCACCCTTTTGATCTGGGGCTGGAGAGGGAACACCCTTCCACCCCGCTGACTGGATAATAGTTGCCATGTTTTCTGGAGAGGTCATCGTGTTCTTGATCAAGTGGGGGGCTGGGCTTCTTCATCCCGCTGCAGAAGACCTCCCGAAGAAGTTGGACATTGTTTTGAACTTCTATTCAAATTCGAACTTGGGCAAGTTACTGGACTTCTGAATATTGCAGTTTTCTTCTCTTGTGAAGAAAGTTCAGCACATTGGTTGCATATGGTAAAAAGACAATAGGTAGTAGCTATGATTACGAATCGGAATTATAACACAGTAAATTCACTTGGAGCCCATGATTTTTTTTTTTTCAGTAAACCAATGTGTAATTTGATATACAAACAGAGCTATTCACATGTATTCTAAGGAAGTCTCACCACAAGTAGGTAAAGCATTCACATTTTAAACATTGGCTTAGACCAGCTAAGTGTGTTCGGGCAGGGTGACATTACCTACAAGACTGAGCTTTGCTGTATTCACATGCAGCACCATGTGATACTATAGTCTGTAAGTCCTTCCCTGAAAAGATAAAAAACAGAACAAAACAAAAACAAAAACAAAAATCAGCAATGACTCATGGGCTGCTGGTTGTTTATTCAACAAAAGGGGACCTGGAAAGATGCCTTTTTCTTTTACCCTAAATTACTCTTGCTACTGTTCCATGTAAGTAATGAAGAAGCTCTGATCCGCATTGTTCTTAAGATTTATATTTGGAGGCTTGTCAGAAGCAAAGTAGAACGGAGCATCTACAACCATGCATCTTCCCTGGCTTTGCTGGCCTGCGGCAGAATCCCAAGATTTTCTTCATTGTCCCTCATTCTCCCACCTACCCTTCCTCTCTTCTTTCTGGCACGCTGCCTCTAAGCGTATACTTTACATGTAGTCATCCTGTTTTTTCCACTACTTTTGCAATCCAGCTCTCCTCTGGACTTTACCAGGCAATGAAAATAATTGATCCCTGTTGTATTCTTGGTAAAGGTCAGAGAATGGAATCCTATCAGCTGACTCGATCTGCTTGACTGTGAGCGTCGCGATTCCCCACACTGGCACCTTGAGAGGGGTGCACACTGTCAGAATTCAGACAGTAAGCTGGTCCGGGCATTCAACAGAGACCCGATAGGCATCACATAAAATTGGGCATGGAGCCCTAGTGACTGCTTTTCAACATCTGGCCCCTTCTCTGAGTCTTTCCAAAAGGAATATAAATGCAAACCGAAGCAGGACTTCTTTCTCCTGACACTGTGTAGATGGCTCTAAATGATAACTTGGGTTTATTTAGATTTATATGAACATTGCCATTTAACCCGGTAGTTGCCTAAAGGAGCTTCCTGAAATGTCTGGTCACTGGTGTATAACCAGTTATTTATGTGTTCTGACTTAATCTTCTTCATTTAAAACGTGGAGAGGGGATGCCTGGGTGGCTCAGTGGGTTAAGCCTCTGCGTTCGGCTCAGGTCATGATCCCAGGGTCCCGGGATCGAGCCTCGCATCGGGCTCTCAGCTCAGCGGCGAGCCTGCTTCCCCTCTCTCTCTGCCTGCCTCTCTGCTTGCTTGTGACCTCTCTGTCAAATAAATAAATAAATAAAAATCTTAAAAAAAAAAAAATGTGGAGAGAAGAAGAAGAAGAAAAAAAAGATCATTATACTACTTTATGGTAGCTGCAGAAAACCAGCAGGGAGGATTGCGAACTGTAAGAAAAACACTGAAGAAATAAAATAAGGCTTGGATTTAACAAATGGAATTGGCAGGAAATTGTAGAAAAACAGCATTAAGAGTACAGTTATTCATTGAAAATGAAAAAAAAATGATTAAAGTTGACAATTAAAAAAAAACACATAACACCTTTGGGGAGTAGTAAGATGCTCAAAGAAAGCTTTAGAATTTATGAGTTCTTACTTTGGGTTTGTTTGCCCAAGAGGCATACATGTTTAAATAATCCATAGGGATTGAGATCTACTAGTTCCCAGTATGAAGAAGTCTGGAGAAGAAATTCTGCCAGAGGAAAAAGAAACGACTTTGCTCCTGCAGAGAGTGTTAGGAGAGAGAACATAAACTAGCCTCTGAGCCTGACTGTTGCGAAGTTCATTTGTGGTCCAGTCCCCTTACTGGCTCTATGAGCTTGCCTTCCTGCAGCAGCCTCACAGTCGGCCCCTCCTTCCAAACCATCCTCCACCCCATTCACATATCTTCTTAAAATAGTACTCTCTTGTGACACTGCCCTCCTCAAGAATGACTTTCATGTGTACTCCGAGATTCTGTGTGATGTCTCCACACCTTACCCCTGTCCGGCCTTAGCTCAGACTCTTTCCCACTCTGACCTATTGGAGTCTGGCCTCTCTTTCTTCTTTTCTGTTACCTCCAGGCAACCCAGCATAGGTCTATCTAGGTTTTGGTAAAACAAGATATTTAATTAAATGCTTCCACAACTAAAGGAAGGAAGCAAAGGAATCCTGCCCCTGCTGCTCGATATGGCTTCGGCCTAACATGGTATCTCAGTTCTGAAATTTGGGCCTCCTTGGTACCTTGGCTCATTCTTGTTCCATCCTGCTTCTAAAAAACAGGCTGCTGAAAAAACAACAGAAACAAATAAGGATGAATAAACAAGAAACGATTAGCCTAGGGAAAGGCTAGCATTAGATAACTTTTCTTGACAGTTCCTTCTTAATCATTCTTTTCCTTTTGTGGTGCTAGAAATCATGATTTGCCCCTTCCTTCCCTTCTCTCTCTCTCTTTTTAAAAAGATTTTATTTATTTATTTATCTGAGAGAGTGAGTGAGAGAGAGAGAGAACACAGGAGCAGGGGCAGGGGGATAGGGAAAAGCAGACTCCATGCTGAGCAGGGAGCCAATGCGGGGCTCCATCCCAGGACCCTGAGATCATGACCTGAGCCGAAGGCAGTGGCTCAACCGACTGAGCCACCCAGGCACCCCTCTTCCTTTCTCATAATCCTTTTTTGTTTTATTATTATTATTTTTTAAAATCTTCCTCTATTACGTATCTATCCTACTTCCTCCCACATTAATTCTGGAGCCTCTTGCTTCCTACTTTCAAGTACTCATTCTGACAGCATTGTAGGAGCTCCAAGTTACAAAGGAGATGCTATTTACCTGTCCCTTTTTAATTGTCTTATCACCAAAAGCTGTGTGTGCCAGACATCCCAGGTGCAGTGAGACCAGACTGTCAAATGAGGCTAGAATGAGCAGCACTTCCACAGATCCAGAGGAAGTCCTGCCAAGAAAATAACTTGGGATCCAAGTAGAGAATGTTGCCATCACAAATATTAGACCAGAAAGAAACTGAAGAGTTTTAAAAAACTGGAAACCTGTATAAATACTATGTGTAAAAATCTCCCATGTTTAAATCCACAGTAAAAACCCATCCAACTCTTGATTTGGGAGCAGCTTATCATAAGGAAAGAGAATCACAATTCTACTCTTTAAAAAAGAAAAAAGGAGGTAGAATCAAGTTCTGTAAAATCATCACATCTCTTCAGGAATTAAATGACTATATAATATCTATTGCTATTAAATGCATAACATGTTTATGACCAAGCATGTTAGCACCTCTGATGAGACTAATATTAGCATGACAACATGCTGATGATTTTAACTTAATATTTACCAGTCCCATCTAAGGCACAGCGTTCTATAGAGCGTGTTGAACCATTTCACACTGAGCATCCATGTCAGGGTTGCAGCTCTAGATATCCTGTACTCACAAGATACAATATTTTGTCCCCGTATTTTGTTCAAAACATAAAGGTATAAGTAGATCTAAGGAAAAAGTGAAGATAGCTAGAACGCTTTAGTTGTTTGAGGACGTGTGTGCAGTACATATGATAGACGTGCGTGCCTGTCTTACCTCTTCCCTTCAAGGTTATGCTGCTTGTTTTTCAGTTTCTGAGAGGACTTTGTGCCTAGATTTTCTGCAGAGTGGAGAATGGCAGTTAAGTGAAAAGGGTTGGCAACACCCCTTCAGTCCCCAAATGAATTCAAGTTTCCTCTGGGTTGAGGAAATAATGGGAAAACTTCTAAAATATGGATTCTGTTTTAAAAATAAAATAAATTATGTCAGCATTCAACACCATTTCTCATGGAAGAAACTATTGCAGTAGGGGGGGAAAACCCCCCAAAAATGAAAACAGAGCCTATTATGTAGCAGGGATCAAGCCGGGTTCCTTCACAAATGTTGATTTACTGAAATTTGGCAACAGCCCAGGGACAGTGTAATTGCCCATCACACCCCCCCCCCTTTTTTTTTGCTTTTGAGAAAACTGAGGCTCACAAAGGTCTAGGTCACAGAGATGTATGATAGAGTCAAGATTTAAGCCCAGCTGCCCCAGACTCCAGAGCCCATACTCTTTTTCATGATTAATGAAATACAAATTTGTGTCAATACAAACTTGTGTCAATTTCTTCTCTAATAAACCAAACTGCTCTTGTGGATGAAAGTGATTTATATGATTTTCAATGCAGTGATTCTTTTTTTTTTTTTTATTGTTGAGGGAAGGTAAGTTTAAAACACAGAGGAACTCTCAGAAACTTGCTTGAAGAAAAATAAGAGGTGGAGATTTGAAGTCTCAGTGTGTTCTGTTGCTTGGGTGGCTAAAACTTACAGTAGCCGTAAAACTTAGTTTCTGACAGGACTTTTTACATTGCAACTGAAACCTTCTTCTTTCCTCCAAGTCCTTTGCTTAACCCTGCTCCAGCAAATGAATCTTCATTCAGATCTTTTTACACTGTTCCATCTTGATAGATTGGTTTCAGGTTCAACAATCCAATGGCAATTCTTACAGATACGTCTCCCCCAAGGGAGTCATTGGCTTTAAACACTAGTATACTTTCTGGACAAGTGTTTGGTCTTAACTCTCACGGTGTAGTTGTTTATTTACTTGTTTTTAATTAAAGACTTTACCTTCAGGACGGGTGCACGATTTCTGCTGATAATAATGACACCGCTGTATGAGAAATAGTTTAAAAAAATCATTCTGTCACATTTTCTTTATATGTCAAAGTAGCATTATTTTTACAAGCATAGTCCCTCTTTCTACTCCACACTACCTTCTCCACAACATTCCGTATACAAACACATCCCCTACCCCTCTAAGTGAAATGTTTCCATCTTATGTTCATTCCCTTTTTTGTGGTCTATTTGTATCCCCCTCCTCCTTCATAAGAAGAAAGAAAAAGGGAGCTAGCTAATGAAATACTAAAATAACGGGAGAGGGGCGCCTGGTTCAGTCTGTAGAGCAATGGATTCTTGATCTCACGGGTTGTGAGTTGAAGCCCATGCTGGGCACAGAGTTTACTTAACAAAACAAACAAAACTGGAGAGGAGGGCCCTGTCTGGGGAATCACTGCGTAACACAAGGACATTTCAGAGGTGACCTCTCAAAAGAGTGTCCAGCTTTCCACCCAAGAGAGTGTCACTAATGATATGCATTGAAACAAATCACAAAGGAGATAGGCAGCCTCCCATGGAATAAAGAGATCATTTTGGAGTTATAGAGCTTGGAACTGCCTTACACATCACATCTCTGGGAAAACCACTGAAGTGATACCTGCACACACCAGGGGCCCTAACACAGCTTTCACTCACTGGAAAAGGTGCGGGCCTCGGTAAAGGCCCATTTTGTCAAAATAACCAAAATCTCAGCGTAGCCCTTTAAGTGGATCTCCGACAAAAATCAAAAACAAAACCCCCAAAACAACAACAACATAGAAAAAAGAAAATGAAGGGCGGGTGTTGTTCATTGCCCCTCCCCCTTCGTAATCCCATAGGAACTGATTTCCTTTCAAGCCTTAGAGTTCAGCCCAGACTTTTCCTCTGCAGCCACAGCTTTCACACCCAGCCCATTCAGTTCTCTGGCCCTATTCTTTGCTTTTGTGACGCGAGCTCTGTCTAGGTTTTGCAGTTAGGACATGCCAGGCCCTGGGGTGTTTGGATGGTGGCGTAGGGAGGTGTGCTTTCCTGTCCCCGTAAACCTCCTCTCCGCCTTGCACTCTCACCCTGGCTACAAACTGGGGGCCTGAGCAGCCTGAGGCCGGAGAGCAGTCTCTCTGGCTGGTGGCTATGCCTTCCCAGGGTGTCGGCCGCTGGCTAGCAGACCTGCATCTTGCTGCATCTCCCTTGCTGCCATGTCACACGGTGGGCAGCCAGGGTGGTGTGCGACTGCAGGGCACAGCCATTCTGAGAATCCCTTTGTCATCTTGCCAGTGCATGCAACCACACTGGATTTTCTTAGTTTACTTCTGCCGGTTACTGTTATTTACACACCTCGGGACCACAGTGGGTCTGTGGGGTGGGTCTGGCCCAGAGTAAACGATTTCAGTGGCACTGGCTAAACTCGGAGGATTAATTTGCTGGATATGATCAGAATGAAAGGGGGGTGGTGGGGAAGGGTTGAGTCATCCTCATCATTAATGTGAGTGAGTGATTATAGACCCTTTTCCCAGGAGAAAAAATCAGTTAGTAACCGGCCACTGAAATATAAAATAGAATCCCAAAGAAGCCTGGCACGAGATCTGTGCTTTGTAGCTAAAAATAGCAAGGTTAATTACAGAAGGGAGTGACAGCAACAGGAAGCAGCAGTCGCGCAGAGCAGAAGTTGCTAGAGCAGAGTTCTGAAGTCATTAGTAACAAGGGCTGATGGTGGAGTCATCAGACATTAACCCTTGTTGGCTTGACTGGAGGTAGGGGATAGATGAGAGGAGAGAGACAGCCATACAGCTTTCTGCCCCAGCTCCACCCGCCGCTCCCCCAGCCCAGCCAAGGTCACTTGTGGCTTCAGTTCAGGTTCTCCTGATAGGGCAGTAATGAAGTCTAACTGCTTATTTACCTGAGTCAGATTTGAAGTCTTTAATTATATTTGTCGACATATGACTAAAGCTTCTTAAATTCAAAATGTGTGATGTTCAAACATACTTATGCAGTTCAATCTCATTGTTATTCTCTAGCAAGCCTTAAATGCTATAATAAAAGCAGAGTCTTTATTTCAAACGAATAAGTAAATGAATGTCATAGTAAAAGTCTAAAACCCTCCATAATGAATTTTCTAGCCCTAAGAGTCTACCATATACAACAATGCCCCAGGCAGAATCTTATAAAACTACTTAAGAAATTAAGAATTTTTTAAAGCTACGTTAAAGTTTAAGTTAATACGAAAATACCTACAACAAGAACATAAGATTGACCTTTACTCAAAAGAAGGTTCCTGAACCTCAAGCATTCTTTTGTCTTATGAAAATTCTAAGCCAAAGTTTATTATCTTTACCAGAAGAATATCTGATATTCGTTTGTGTTCAGCTTTCACTTTGAGTCATATCTGATTATTTAGACAGAAAAATATTGGCAAAAGCATGAAGGTTAGCAGTGAGAAATAAAATATTTAACACTGGAAATGGGTTTCTAAAGGCAGCTTTGTCATCCTCTTCTTAATGTTTCTTGCATTTAATTTTTTTGAGAATGTCTTCATTTGGCTTTCTGGAAAATAGAAATGAGGGCTACGTTAGCCTAACTGTGGTTTTGTGTCCTCCCTCGGATAAGCCTCCCCTTTTCCATCAACTACTCGCTATACCTGTGATTATCATCATCATGGTTATTATTAAGCACTACCGAAAGCATCTGCTGGATGACAGACATCCGCTAGGGTATTCACACCTATGAGTTAAAACTCATTACTAAAAAGGCTGATACTATCATCCCTCTTTGAAAGAAGTGAGAACCAGGCAACAGAGCTCGAGAATTTCACTGAAAGAAATACAATAACCACTCATTTCCGATGTAGAAATTTTGTTTTCTCCAAATACTTTGCTGCTGCTTAACCAAGGTTTTCGTAATTATGATTATGAGTCCCAACTTCCTTAATGCCGTTAACATTAAGTAATCGCGTTGTTTTTAAGATTCGGAATGGAGTTACGCATAACAGTATTTTCTGTATTTCTTAACCTGAAGCTCAGTTTACAGAAGCTGTCAAACTTAGCGTAGATTGTGGCTTCTTCAGTGAGTAAGCCTGTAGTAGCCCTTGACCTCTTGGCAAACATTTTCTAGAGATAGTGGGATGAGTAATTATTATCAAAAAACATCATAGAGGTTGCAACTTGTCCCCCAGGTCACCCCAATTCTTTGTCCCTTATTTAGAATGCAATTGATCTATAAGACAAAGGCAGGTACAGTATGCATTTTTTTCTCTCAGAGTTTCTAAACCAGATAAGTGGAGAAGTCTCCCCTTAGCCACAGGGGACACATTCCAAGACCCCCAGTGGATGCCTGAAACTGAATAGTAAAACCCCAGAGAGGGGAGGACAGTGGTATGCAACCTTTGAGAATGCCCTCATTCTGCAACAGAATGCCTTCTTTATTTATTTGTTTTGTGTGACATCCTTCTTCTGTCTGCTCTTATTTCTATTCCCGGCCCCTTTCGCTGCTCTGCTCTGCTCCAAATCTCAGGGAATTATATTTGTCACACTCCACTGCCTTCGGGCTTCTGGGCCAGCTCTGCCAGTGGGATGCTGTGGAGGAGGTCTGGAGAGAGGAGGTGGTGAGAAGTCATGGTATTTCTCTACCTACCGAGACTGCACCTCTCTGAGACTCTGGTTCCTGTTGGACTGTCCCATGACCCACTCAGCGGCTCCCCACCAGGAGTCCAGCCCGCGCTGGGAGGTTCTAATAGCTGGGCTCTGTCCAACCTGTCCTATTTGTAGAACCCAGGGTGAAGGGACAAAAGAAGTCCCACATATTCGTGTCCAATATTTAAAAGTTACCCGTCAAATACAGACAGTTAAAGTATTTTCCATTTTTCTATTTAGACAAAAATACCTTCGTGATGACAAATTAAAAGGAAAAAAAATCACTTGTTTGGGAATCCACAGCGTATTTATCTACCCATATTTTCTTACTCAGTAGCTCTCATTTTCCACACCCGAGGCGAATCTGCTCATCTACCTATCAATCTTTTCTCTTCCCACTGTCTAGAACTGTGCGAATCATATGACTCCAGCCAGTCTAAGCCAAGGATTCTCTGCCCACTGTTTCCCTTACCTCGCCACCTACTTGGTGTTGACCCTTTAAGTTCCTTAAAGGAAACTAAGGCTGGAAGGCCATGCTCAAATTAAGGATTCTCAGACCCTTAGGACTCAGACTTGCGGCACACCCTTCCTCTCCTTTTTTCTTATCTCCTTTCCATACTCTAAGGAGCTGGGCGCACTCATTTGGAGACTCTAGGCCACACCTAAGCTCTATCTGCTACTAGTACCCAACCCTTTTTGCAAATGACTTTAGTCTCCTCTGGATTCTAGGGATCTGTGTTGCCCACGGGTGGATAGATCCAAGGGAAAGGTCCTGTCAGGCCCTGGGAGATAGACTTCTTCCACCTGGGTAGGGCAAGCCAGGGATTTGTATACCCTGAGTGTCGTCTGAAAGGGGGCAGGGCATGGAGCCTGAGTATATATGTCCTCTTGATTCAGAGGTTTCTTTGCCCTGGAAGGAAAGTTCTTCCCAGCTAGGAAGGAACAGAGCTGGGGAGCAACACAGCAGGACTTTGAAGTGGAGAGCCCAGAGCAGGGTTTTGTCTTGTCCAGATCTAAGGTTACCTCCCCAAACACGGTGGCGGTGCCATCTTGCTACGTCGCCCATCTCCAGGTTACATCCCCATCCCCCCCAGCAGTTCCTTCTTTAACCCATTCTCTGTGTTAAATTTACTCTTCTTGAAACACCTAGAGTGCTTTCCGTTTCCCTGACTGCACCGTGATTGATGTAGCTTGTTTAAAACCTTTTTTAAAAGCAGAAAGATGGCAGGGCCCGATTGGTCATTCAGTGTATTCATCTGAACTAAAGAGAACAGGCCCCGTTTCCAAGATAGATTTGGAGGTATCAAATGTTTTCTGAAAAGCTAAATCTTTTTCTAACACATGCACATTTCATAAGTCATATTTCAAAAGGCATTGTATATTTAGCTGTACCTAAATTTGCATGTGGAGTTACAAGGTAAATAGGACAGATGGAGAAAAATAGAAGTGGAATATTTCAACATGCCAAGCCGAGGGACAGGAAAGTGATAGTGATTTGACTAAATGCTGTCTCTTACCTAATATAGAGCCTTTGATGGCAAGCTGCAGCCTTTGGGTTCTCTACAATCCGCTTCGACACTTCCCACATTGAATCTTTTTCACGTGTCATTCTACTAGGGACAGTGCAGTGCTCGCTCTTAAAATAAGACTTACACATATGGTACTTATATAATGAAGATAAAACCTGTGCAGTGGGGCTGGAAATGTTCACATTTGGGCTCTTGATAACGCTTCAGGAGAGATACTGCCTGGATTATGTAATGATTCAGTTCCTAGGTTAGCCGTTTTTCTCATTCCTGGAAGGCACAGCAATTTGATGTACATTTGACTTCTGATCCCCACCCCCCCCCCACACACCACACACACTCCTTTTTGTTTACTAACAAATAAGATTTTTTTTTCTAACAATTAAAAAATTTTTTTTTTATTTTGGTGCTAATACTTCCATTATACATTCTGTATATCACCTTGTCCAGTTTAACACTGAAAACGTAATTACTGAGAAAAATCAAGGATCTATTCGGTGACGTTTTGTCACTCCTGGCTTCTCTACCTTTGCTTGTAGCTCTCTCACTGCAGCAAACCTGCTCTGACTGACCTGGCAGGCAGTGCCAAGATTTGGCAGTAGAGGGGGAAAAGGAGAGTAATCAACTTTACTGCCTGATGTTACAAAGAACTGCAGCCAATTTTCAATTATGTATGTTAGTAGATGCAAAGATCTTTGAAATGAAGATCTAATCTATAAATAAAGCAACAACAGAAACACACCAGCGGAGCTTCATTTGATCAACAGTGGCAGCCTCTCCCTGGGTTTTTTGGTCAGGATCTCTGCCTGTCATTGTACTACCTTCCCGTTGAGAAGCAGACCAAGCCTTAGGTCAAGATTGCAGCTAGTGGGGCTGGACTAAGGAACTTCCTCTTCAGATACGCCTCCAGCTCCCTTTCTCCCCCCCTCCCCCAACTCCACGCTGAACTTCCTTCCCCAGAACAATGCAGGAAGAGCAGCTGGAGAACTGAGGCTTCTCACCAAAGGACCACAATCTAGTGCATTCAGGGAGAGTGGCAGGTGCTCCAAAGGCTGAGAAAAAGGCCATACTACCTGGAACAATAGTGTTTCACACTTTGAACCACCCAACAGAAACAGACAGGAGTGAGGGTGACCTCAAGTGTCCCTGTGGGAATTCCTCCATCCCAGGAAAAGATGCACTCTCATGCAAACACCCACGCAGGGAACACAGTAGCCCCTAACACTTGCTCCTGACCGGTCAAAGAGGTGCAGCATTCCAGGTTTATTTTTGACTGTAGCTACTATTCTTAATGGAGTCAAAGAAAGAAAGTCCATCATCTGCACACTGTATAATCAACCATAGTGCCATGAAGGGTCGGCTGTTAATGGTCACTGCCTTCAGTTGTTTGTTCTGTTCCAAATGTTGGCATAGTCTCCTCAGTCACGTGTCCAGGCCACACTAGAATACGTCTGTGAATCAGAAAATTTCATTGACTTGGGGGACAATTCGAGAAAATATTTCCTACTTCTTAGATTAGTAGCATCGTGTTTACATATGTAAAATGGCTTATAATATTGTACAGCTAGCCTGAGGAGTTGTGTTATCCTCGCTGCTTCTGTTGACATTTAAGCCAAACATAAAATTGCACTTTGTTGGTGACTCCCACCAAACATGGAACACTTTGTTCTAATTTCCATATGAACTCAAATGATGGACGTCCAAAGTGAGACAGGATTATTATTGTTAACAAAGGTAGTAAGTACAATTGACAGAATTTCACTAAAAATTTAAGGAATTAAATAGATGCACGAAGGTTAATCATGGTAAATAGCCAGTATGGATGGTTATTTCCTGAAAACAATTTACAAATGAGAGACTCCATAGTGTTTCCGGTCTCTTCATTATTTATTCACTTATGTTATCCTTGCTTGCTTATCTTACTTTTCCCATCTCCCAAGTGCACATTTTGGGACATGTCTGTATTTATCAGCAGTTAATATGAATTGATGTCTTCCTTAAAAATAATTAGAGTGCTACACATGTCAGAGAATTATGAGACAGAGTATCTTTCAGCTCAAGTAATGTTCCAAGCGCAGGAGGCATTGAAAACGTATTATCTGAAAATTACTCCATATAAAGCAAAGAGTCATGTTCTCACTTGAGTTCTTCAGAAACAGATGGCCACTCTCTTAGTAATAAAAATAATTCTCCTAACTTACCAAGCTTTTATTTCAAAATACATTCACTTGAATTATGTCATATTATCCTCAGACCATTCCTATGAGGGACATAGAGACCGAGCCATGATGCTTTATGGAACCCTGAGCAGAGAAGTCTGCACCCAGACTCTGAACTTATCATCGCCTTCCAGGGATTGCATGACTCATTGGGCTCCGTGCTAGGAATATGATTGATCCATTTGTAGACATTGTTCTTTCTGAGAAATCTGCTACTGCCTGTTTAAAAGATTGAGGATACCAGGGCACCTGGGTGGCTCAGTGGTTTAAGCCTCTGCCTTTGGCTCAGGTCATGATCTCAGGGTCCTGGGATCAAGCCCTGCATCGGGCTCTCTTTTCAGCAGGGAGCCTACTTCCTCTTCTCTCTCTGACTGCCTCTCTGCCTGTTTGTGATCTCTCTCTCTCTCTCTCTGTTAAATAAAGTCTTTAAAAAAAAAAAAAAAAAAGATTGAGGATACCAATAGGGTAAAAGCAGAGTTTGGCTGTATCGTAGGCTTCTGTTGTCATCTTGCCACAGTAAAGCAGCTTGTAGCCTGGCTCCTGTCTTTCTCAGATTTTCACTCAGTAATCAGTGCAGCTTAACTGATGCAAAACCGCATCTGTGCATCAATGGCAGAAACTTCAGGAGTTTGGTCAACAAGCCTTGGTCCTCTGAATTTTGTTGTGGTGTTGATAGTGGAGGTCATGTTTTTTTTTTTTTTTTTTTTTTCCAGTGGAGCTTGTTGATGTATTGAACTCCAAAGAACCAATACATGCCAATCCAACAAAGGCTGGGGAGATCCCACTCTGTCATCTTTCTGCTTTTCATTAATTCCAGTACAGATTAAGGAAACCTCTACTTCAAGAAAAGCCACCTCTAAAGTACTCTCATTTCCTATCATTAAGATACAAAGGAGGCAAAGGAGGTAACTCTGAACTTTCTCCCCCCGCAGTCTGCTTACTAAAGCTGGTAAGAAAGGAGGGGGAATGTCAGTTTTCAGAGGCCTTGAATGAAAGGAGAACAAAACATCTCCAGAGGATGGTTCACAAATTGTACAAGATGAACTCAGGAAGAAGGGTCTCATTTGGTGATTTAAGGAACACCTTAAAATGGGAGAAGCAGCCAAGCAAATGAACACTAAAAAGGTACTATTTTGAGTTGCACTCAAAATAGACATTTTAGTTTTGTTTTGATGTATGATTTTAGTATGAAAAATAGATTCAAAATCAAATTCTGTCAAATTTCTTTTTTTACATGTATCATTTGTGTTTTTAGCTTTTTCATTTACATAAAAAGTAAGAAGAGCTTGGCCTTACTGAGAAGGAGCTCATAGCGTGAATTCCTATTCTTCTACTTACTAAGTATTTACTTTGGTTGCTTGACCTCTTGGAACTTGTGTTCTCACACCATTATTATGAGAGGGATGTAGGATTACTCACGTAGGCACTCAGTGGCTCTAAGCTTATTCCTCTTGTAAAAGAAAAGTTGCACTGGACACTTGGGTGGCTCAGTTGGTTAAGCAGCTGCCTTCGGCTCAGGTCATGATCCCGGCATCCTGGGATCGAGTCCCGTGTCGGGCTCCTTGCCCCGCAGGGAGCCTGCCTCTCCCTCTGACTCTGCCTGCCACTCTGCCTGTGCTCTCTCTCTCTCTCTGACAAATAAATAAATAAAATATTTTAAAAAAATGGTTTAGAAAAATGACAAGACTTTTTATTGCAACAGAGAAGAAAGACAATTACAATAGGGCAAAGAGATTGAACTCAACTCTGCCATAACAAAAAGAGGAAGGATCATTAAACTCTGGTAAACCTGGTGATTCACAGACCTGGGGATAAAAATATATGTATATAAAAAATATATGTTTATAAAAAATAAAAAATTAAAAAAAAAAAAAATGCAAAAAAAAAAAAAAAAAAAAAAACTCTGGTGCTGATGAATGGGAAGTACCAGTCGGTGATAGGGGAAGGCTGGTCAATGTGATTAGGCCACCCATGTTGGCACATGATTGCTTATCCAAATTTGGCCCTTACCCTTCTGCAGGGATGGAGAGACAGAGACACCATCTTTTTGATGAGTACATTTCAAAGAGAGTTTTTAGATTCTTAAGAAAGATGTTCCTAGGGGCACCTGGGTGGCCCATTCATTTAAGCATTTGCTTTGTTTGCTTTCAGCTCAGGACATGATCTCAGAGTTCTGGGATTGGGCTCCCTGCTGAGCAGGGAGTCTGCTTCTCCCTCGCCTTCTGCCCCTCCCCCTGCTTGTGCTCACCCACATACTCTCTCTCTCTCTCTCACACACACTCCTCTCTCAAATAAATAAATAAAATTGTTAAAAAAAAAAAAAAAAAAAGATGATTTTGGGCTGTAAAAGATTTACATCTCAAAGTGGCCCAGAAAAAGTTTATAATTCCAAGGTTTTTCAAGTCAATACTCTAAGGAAAAGGAGGTGGCCTTGCTTCAGGAAGAAGCCTCTCTGAAGTTGGGCAGTTTGCCCTTCTCACCCATTATGTCCTGCAGTTCCTCGCTCAACACATCCCTTCTTAGGAAGTTCTGTCCTATATTCACTTCTTATATCATCTGATCCTTTTTGGAGGCCATCTCATCTCAAGCTCTGCTTGCTGTTTATGTTCATTTTCACCCTAAATCTTCTCGCCTACACAATAAGAGACACTGGTGGTGGTTGTTTTTTTGTTTTGTTTTGTTTTTTGTTTTTTTAAATTTCACATAAAACTAATCTATCTCTGAAGGGCTTTTTTGTGTAATGAGAGGCCTGGAAAAAGTAGCTTTTACATTTCTAGAGTTTAGGGTTTGGTTTAGTCGCAAAATAGAACCCCATCATCCGCTCAGTAATAACGGTCTCCTATAAATTATGACTCTCCTATCAAAGCTGCTGTCCTTGACCTCAGAGTGCTCTCCCCACTCTGCAAATGCTCTCACAGCTCTGCTTCTGTTTGTGACCCACCTTATACTTTTATCTCCTTTTGACTTTTCTTTCTGTTTTGTTCTTCTTTCAATAATTTTTGAAGCAAAAATTTCCACCAAATCATATTTTTTTTTAAAAAATGAGGTTGTATGTTTATTTTCTCATAGCCAAGTTGAACCAAAATTGTAACAGTCTTGGCTTAATACTGAAGAGCAAAGCAAGTTGACCATTTTAAAACTTGGGTTGTAGAGGTTGTAGGTTTTCTCCTTAAAAATTATATTTCATGAATAATTAAATCATCATGGAAAATCCCTTATCTCCAGACTTTGAATCAAAACAGATATATAACATGCACAGAACGTGAATATATTAAAGAAGTTTAAACTCCTGATTCTGGGACTTCAAAGACTTTTTCAAAAAGAAAAAGATTTTAAAAGAAAAAGTTAAAATGTTCTTTCCTCTCCTGGATAATATGTTTCTTAGATTCTTTTCCTACTAGCAGTGGGAGTATGATAAAAATAGCTACTGGATGTTAATAAAAATGAAACTAGGTATCTTAGATGCTACAACTCTTTGTCATCTTTATGTTTTTAGCTATATTGATTTGGACTTTTAGGTACCTTATACTCAAGTAAAAGTTAACGTTTTTGCTTCTTTGGTAGTTCTATTTTGTCAGTCTTTGTATGTAAAAGCTATATGTCCAATTGTGTCTTGTACTGTTTCGCTTTGATCAGACGGAATGCAGCATTTAACTCTACAGAAGTCATTTTTCCTAAGTTTATCTCCTCTAGGCAGGCTAGTTAGGTCTATCGATATTTTCAACTTTGAAGGTATGTGCTAGTCTTTCTATTTAAAAAAAAAATGGTTTGCAGGGCGCTTGGGTGGCTCAGTGGGTTAAGCCTCTGCCCTCAGATCACGTCATAATTTGAGGGTCCTGAAATCGAGCCCCACATCAGGCTCTTGGCTCACAGGGAGCCTGCTTCCGAGCCCCCTCTCTGCCTGCCTCTCTGCCTACTTGTGATCTCTGTCTGTCAAATAAATAAATAAAATCTTTTTAAAAAAATGGTTTGCAAATGGCAGATTGTAGCTAATAGCATGTGTAAGTCACCAAGTCTGTTGTGGATCAGGTGTGAATCTATAGTTTTCAAATACTTAAGAGGAAATATGGAGTCACGTAAGAGCATGGGCTGAAGGAGTTCAGGGTGTTTAGATATGAATCCCAGCATAGCTCATTATATTTTAGGGGACTTTGATCTTCTTGCTTAATCTGTTGGAGCCTCATTTTCCTTATTTGTATATGGTTATAATAATCAATGGTAATACTTTCTGGAAGGACTGTTGTAAAGGTTAAGAGTAATGCAACTAACCACTTAGTTCAGTACTTGGCACCTAGTAGCCATTCAAATTGAAACAAAACAAACAAACAAAAAAAAAGGAATTTTATTTATTTTTTATTTATTTATCTAAGAGAGAGAGAGACTATGAGAGTGCACTCAAGCAAGGAGAGAGGCAGAGGAAGAGGTAGAAGCAGACTCCCTGCTGAGCAGGTAGCCCGGTGTGCGGCTCGATCCCAGGACCGTGAGATCATGACCTGAGCTGAAGGTGGATGCTCAACCAACTGAGCCATCCAGGTATCCCCCGAAAAGGAATTTTAATAGTCATTAAAAATACAATTTCCTAAATTATACTTACCCTAAATATATTTGTTCCTAAAACAAAGGAACATTATTTAATCCCTCTCGGATTATTGATCACAAAATGTTCAAGTTGTGACAGTGCCACAAGCCATTATTACAGCGATTATTACTGTTTTCATAAAGTTCACTTTTTCTGGTCAGTAGAGATTGGTAGAACATGAGTTACTTCCTGACTAGAACTGTGAGATTATCTTTCACTTATAATAAGTTGCTGCCTTCCTGCTATGAACGAGATGCTCCTCACTCACTTTAATCCTTTGTTTAGTATTAAGGGTCACATTTATGTCTTTCTGCATATAAGCGCCTTCAGGGTTACTCTGGGACCAAGGAAGATGAGTGTGTCAGAGTTTGTGGGGGGCGGGATGGGAGGAGAGAAAAACGGGTGAAACCAACTAGCTCAATAGGCACCAGCCCTAGGGCGTGGTCACATTTATCAAGATCTGGCTTAAGGAGGCCATCCCATCTTAAGCTCACATAAATAATCATTGGGCTGTTTCTTTGACCACAGAGCTTTCTCTTACTCTTCAAACCCCTATATAGTCTTTTATCACTGACTCTAAATATACATTCATGTTATTGTGCGGATTAGTAAATTAATGTGAACTTTCACATCATAGAATTCAGAATATGTCATGATCATCTAGAACCATCCTAATACTATCTACCTAAGCCCAGTGATGCCTTGGTGTATTATCATCCAACACATAATTTCTTTATAAAGCAGGATCACGAAGATTTATCTTTTGTTTTGATTTTATCTGAAGTCTCTCGCCTCCATGTCAAAATATAGCATGTTGCCTCTTTTTACTCACGGGAAAAACAAGAACATCTTTTCATTTGTGAATCATCGATAACCCATGTGCTGGGCAAAGTAACATATAGAGAGGTGAACTGAAAATAGAACTGTTTTAGGAAGCTTACATTCAGGGAGATAACCAGACACGTTAATACAGCCGTGCAAAGACAGAAGCTGCTCCTTCATTCAGGGTAATTCACTCATCACTCATTCATTCAGCGCCTGAGGGTTTTTATTTCTTAACACAGGTCAGGCTCAGTACTCAGTTTTGGGGGTATACAATGACAGAAACAAAATTAAAGCAAATGGAAGCTCCCTCCTTGATACTTCAATTCTATTGTGTAAGCGTGTGTCAGGGCGGGGGTGGGGGGGAAGGGGAGGAGTGAGAGACAAACAAGGAAACTATAATAATAATGCAATGTGAAATCGAGCTTATGGGGCTGATCCAGTAGGACAGGGACCAGTGGAACGTATGAGGGCATATCAAAGACTTTAGAGGTCAAGCAAGATCTCCCAGAGTGTCCCATCAGATTTTTCACACTCACCTGGAGATCAAAGCTTCTTACAATAGACCCTATCACACTGCACTGCAGTTTGTGGTTTACGTGAGTGAAACCTCATTCTCCTCTTCTCTTTGTTTCTTTCTCAAGACACTGTATTAGTTATGTTTGTAAAAATAACCTCTTTTGTCACCAACAACATTCTTGCTTTCCTAATTAGGCTCCTACCCTAGTTTCAAAGTAGAGGATGAAGCCGAGCTGCATTGCATTCTCAGTAATGACTGCTTTTTATCGACATGTATTTGATTCCAACAATTTATCTTAATGTCATTATTCTTTATAAAGTTAGGATACTAAAGAATCCATCATTACAAAATACAGCTGCATTTCTCAGGGATTTCAGAATCACACTTGTGCCAAGTGCTGCATTTTAAGCAAGGCTAAAAGTTGTCTTCATTCTTGAGTGATCCACATTAAAAATAAGTCAGGTTAAAAAAAAAAGTGAGGGTGTTTTGTTTTGTTTTGTTTTAATATTGGTGTATTTTGAGTTCCTGCAACATCCTATTTAAAATAGTTAAGTGGACATTACATTATTGCCATATTTCCTAGATTCTTCTAAACCTTTCTCAGACACTTTTCAAGTGCTGTGCTTGACCTACTTCTGCCTTTATTTATTGAAACAGGTGGAATATTTTTTCTCCTAAGCCCTATCAGTTTCTGGGTTCAAGATCTATAGTAAACGATACCAGAAGGATCACATACCTAGTAGTCCTCATTCATCATGGGCCAACTGGATATCCTAGTGGAAGAACTAGGGGAAGTTGTCCTGCTGACGGAGGAAAATTTGGGATGTATGGCTGGCACACATGTTAAATCTTTCTCTGCCACAGAGCGCCCAATCCCAAATAAGGGTCTGAGGTGGTTCATTCCATGTTATGTATTAAATTTTAAACTCGAGTGTAAATTCTGGTGGCAATATCACATTTAGGACAATATGAAACATAGGAATCTTGACATGCATGTACTAGAAAATCAGGGAGGAAAAAGGTAAGAATTTTATTTAGTGAGAAGTTTTACATGTTTTGTGAGAAGATATGCTCTAGTATAATAATTTTAGATGATAAAGGTCATTTCTAATTCAAACAAATCCACTAAGATCATTTGGTGTGGAGGAAAGTAAATGAGATATGAAATAAATCAAAAGACATGACTTTGGATCTTTACTGTGTGACTTTAGGAAAATCTCTCAGCTTCACTGGGCATGTTTTATTCATCCATAAACTTAAAATTACAGTGATTATATCTACTTTTCCTGTTAGATATAAGGTTCATACAAGATAGAATTTTATTTAAAGATTTTATTTATTTATTTGTCAGAGAGAGGGAGAGAGAGCACAAGCATGGGGAGAGCAGAGGCAGAGGGAAAAGCAGACTCCCGGCTGGGCAGGGAGCCCATGATGGGCTCAATCCCAAAACCTTAAGGTCATGACCTGAGCTGAAGGCAGGCTTAACCCACTGAGCCAACCAGGCATTCTGAGTTAGGGAGTGTTAAAGTTTTTTTTAAAACTTATTGCACTTCACAGATATTATTCCTAAGTGAAGGGGATTCAGTGGAGTTGAGGAATAAATGGTTCAGAGCCTATTAAAGGAAGTGTGAATAATTGGATTGATTTTAGAGCTTAGAAAATAAGTATAAATTTATTCCAGTTGGTTCATAGGTCACATTTATTTAAGCATAGTATATAATATTTTATCAAGAGAGAGCATGATGAAACATGTCTGTCTTTTATGTATTGATACCAAATGTAACAAATAGGCTTAACTGAATTATGGGAAAAACCCAAAACAAGAGTGATATAGAAAAGATAAAAGTTTATTTCATGCTCACATAAATGTGGGCAGCTCCCTGGTCACAAGGGGCCCATTTCTTCCTGACCTTATTCTGACTTGAAATTTCCACCTCAGTGTCCAAGATTACTGTAACTAGCTGCAGCCGTCATGTAAACATTCCATCTGATAACAAAGGAAAACAGGGAAAGAAGAAAAAGATAACTTTCCAATATTATTCCAATATTTCCTATACTATTGTCAGTCTTCTATGGGCAAGAATCTATTTATAGATTACCTTAAAAGAAAGGCTGGGAAGTTCAGTTTTTATTCTGGATCCCCATGTGCTCAAAGATTACTTTTTTTTTTTTTTTTAAAGATTTTATTTACTTATTTGAGGGAGAATGAGTGAGAGAGAGCATGAGAGAGGAGAAGGTCAGAGGGAGAAGCAGACTCCCCAAGGAGCTGGGAGCCCGATGCGGGACTTGATCCTGGAAGTCTGGCATCATGACCTGAGCCAAAGGCAGGTGCTCAACCAACTGAGCCGCCCAGGCACCCATTTTTTTTTTTTTTTTTAAATATTCTGCCATGTGAGAAGGACTGAGCAAGGATTGAGGAAGCTGGTCTTTTCTACAACAGTGGTGAAGAATTCCTCACACATAGTTATCACTAAGCAAGAACATATATATTCAGACCAAAATCTCCTTTGAAAGTATTAATAACAGAGTTATTTTCTTAAATTTTTTCATACGGTAAATATTTACTGGATAAAACTTATGTGCTAGGTATTCCACTGGATTTAATACAAGGAAAACAAACCTGACCTTAGGAAGCTATAATCAATGAAATAAGCATAAGAATAGAAGTTTCTAACAAATAATAGAATAATATAAGAGAAAGTGATTTTGAATTCAGGGAGCGAAAAAAGGTGTTGTATTATTCAAAGGTACAATCATTATATGCTATAGTCCTGCATTAAACAGGATCCTAGAAACCTGAAAGAATGTGTATTCTTCTCAAAGTGCTTCATTTACTACAAGAGAATATTTCATGCATTGAGAGGCTGTAATTGAGAACTGAATATGAATCATAATCTGATTCCCTTTAGAAATATACGCTTAGCATATTCATATTGAACTGAATAAGATAAATAAGTAGGTACTTAGAAAAGACAGGTATTATTTATATAATATTAGCTTTATTTGAAATGATTCAGTTATTTATAAAGTACTGTATTTGGTTCATTTGAATCAAGTCGATTCTGCACAAAGCTCTCTTCCTTGTGGAATCCTGGCATTAAGACATTGTGGTCAAAGTAGGAGGACAAGTTGTTAGATGTAATTGGATTCTCTTTCTTCTCTCTTTCCTGCTCCAATACTAACTTTGACTGCTGCCACGCCTCTCCTCAGAAGGCAAAAATGTATGGAGAAGAATAGAAGGAGGCAAGGTTGGAGGTGGGGTGAGAGGAGCGGTTTTCACCCTCTTAAAATGAGGAGAATGAAATTATAGCTCTTTAGAGAAGACTGGGAACACATTTCAACTCCTTCTCCTCCCCTCCTCACCCTCTCCCCGTCAACCTTGGGCCCAGATCTCTTTTTCTCTCCCTACACTACTGTTCTCCTTGTGAGTAAAAATGGAGGGAGTTTCTCCGCTCATCTACATTACTTTAAACTGTATAATTTAAAGTCGTGATATAAGAATAGAAGACTATACTTAAAATATTTGGTAAAATCTATTTTTGACATAATGGTCTTTGGGATTTTGCTTCTATTTTCCTCTTGACACTTTTTACTTGGTTGTAATAAATATCTTAAATATGATAAGAGGAAATGGTATAAAGCAAAACATGTCGTACTGAAACCAAAGGAGCTTCGTAACAAAGCTTGGGCTCAACCAAGAAACATTGTGATCCAGCTGTCACCATTTCTAAACAAAGTTTGAGGGTATTGCATAATACATTACTAATTTTTTAATGTTGTAAAAATAAAGTAAAATAATGCTGTACTTCCTGGGGCGCCTGGGTAGTTTAGTCGGTTGAGCATCTGACTCTTGATTTCAACCAGTTCATTGATCTCGGGGTTCTGAGATCGAGCCCCATGTCAGGGGCTCCTCATTCAGCAGAGAGCCTGCTTAAAGACTCTCTCTCCCTCCACCTCCCACACCCCCCCCAGATAAAATTTTTTTAAAAAATGTACTTCCTTCCTCCTTTCAACCAACTTTTTGCTAGTCTTGATTAGACTCTGGATTTGAAAGTGAACTGTACTAATAAAATTCAGTTCTATTTTATAGTGATAAAAGAAATCAAATAATTTTAGGAATCTGTTTTATCAAAAAAGTCAATTCAGTATATGAAGTATCCTTATCTTCTTGACTTTACTCATTACAGTAATCCAACTTAAACACATGCATATGTCGTAAATGCTTACAAATGTGTTTTTACACATATGTAATTTTTATGGTTTTGTGTAAAATGTTTAAAACTTGTCTCATGCTGGATTTTTCATGCACTCGGTACTCAGTAACTATTTTGATGCTAAATCCTTCAATGATAAAATCTTTTAAGACACGGTAAAGGAAAAGATCACTTGGGGTTTGTGTGGACTAAACTGTTCTTTTCCAATAAATGAATGTCTTCCAAAAAGGTATTTATAGCCGTTGCTTGTAAAAGTAATGGTACTAGAAATAGTGTGTTTTGCCATCTGTTATTTTTGTCCAATCTGGATTATAGTACTCTGAATGTAGTCATCTGTTCCACCTGCTGAGAAACTGAGAATCTAGCCTAGTAGGTTTCTAAACTTTCAAAGGTAATTGTTTATCAAAAGATAAGAAGCTTGAGACACTTCTTCGATTTTGCTTCCAGTGTATGAGATTTGTTACATTGTGATTTCAGCATTTCCCAACCAATGGACTAAAATCTTGATTTGTTCTTGGTAGTAGCTAGCTTCCATTGTTTCCATAGAGCTGGTTTGTATCTTCTTGGACATAATAGTAAGGTGTGCATCATGTGTAGTCAAAGGGGGAAGAAAATGGAACCATATACCAGATGCTCCATTAAAACAGGAACCCAGAGAAAACCCCTCTAGAAAAATAGCAAAACTAGTATTTCTTTACTTTTGCAGGGGACTAGAATTCTTGATTTCAGAGGTGGGCGGAGGGACGTCTATGCTGCATAGTCTTTGGTTTTGGAGCTGACAAGTGTGCGATTACTCAGCTCAAGGTAGCTTCAATGCTGCCTGGCAATTCCATGTTACCTGGTTTTCCAGTTCTCAAGAGAATTTCTGATTTGTTCAAACATATTCAAACCACTGATTTCCTTTCTACATCTTTAGCTTTAACAATAGACCCAACTTCTACTTCAAAAAGAATTTGGTAGCCATGATGGCTACCAAAGATAATGTAGCTAAGATATGCTATCTTATCTACATTTTCACCTCATCTTTGTTCCTTCCTTAAAATAAATTAAGAGAGGACTTTCTTCTTATCAAAGGCTAGTTCTTCTCTTGTGCTTGAAATTTCATTTTTATCAGATTTCTCCTGTCCGTGGAGACAGGACAGTTTCTTTATTTGATTCTTCACTTAACATTTAAACATACTTTAGTATTTCTCATTGTAGAAATAAACCTTATATTCAGTTCCCCTTGGAGTAATTATTAAAATACTGGTAACTACGGTCATATTTATTTAGGACTTAGTATATGGCAGATATAGTCTAAGACCTTTCTTTCTTTCTTTCTTTCTTTCTTTCTTTCTTTCTTTTTTCTTTAACTTGTAGAGGGGAAAGAATAGGAACATCTTGTCATACTTAGGTCTGGAGCTTCACTTCATTCTTGCCGAAGGAAGAAGGACCAACAGAAGGGTGCTCTCCTCACAGAAATCTCCCTCTGTCACTAATACTTCAGGAGAGAGTGAGTGATGGCCCCATCTAAGATCACAGAAATAGAGAGGTCAGTGAAGTCCATACACAAAAGGAGAATCTAGCTTAACAGGGAGGGTGAAAAGTTAATTTTTAGACATATGGGTTTGAAATATCTGGGGTTGGGTGGCTCAGAGATAAGCAATTAGGGATTTGTATCCAAACTCAGGATTGACAATTGGTACTTTGGAGTAGAAGTTCTTTGAGATCTCCCTAAATCAACATGCCCAGAGTCCTAAAACTGGCCCAATGATCACATTTAGCATAATTTAAGACTAGCCTTACTCTGTTGTGCTCTTCCCCGCCCCCCCACACCCTTCATTGTTAGCTATTGAACTCTATTTTCATAGCAGAAACTATAAAGAAGTCTATTCATTCTTAAGGTCATTCTAAGTTCAAATATAAATACATAGCAAAGGACTCCATTTTCATTACTCTTTCCAGAACTTTAGGAACTACCTAAGATGAGGTAAGTTACTCTAAGGGGTTGAGAATTTGCATGAATGGTCATTACTGTTTAATACTTTTTAGAACCCCTTGAGAACTAAACACTTTACATTTATTACGTGTAATCTTAAAATAACCCAATGTAGTAAATACTTTAACTCTCATCCAACAGCTCCAAGACTTTGAGGCTGTGAGAAGTGAATAGTTTGTGCAAGGTCACACATTTGGTAGCTTCCATGGCTAGGAGTCAGTCTGTGATTGTTCTAGATGCTGATTGTGAGCAATGGCTACCCATTAGAATCACCTGGGGAGCCCTAGCAATGCTGATGCTGAAGCTCCACCCTAGGCTGACTAGATCAGAATCTTAGGGGATAGCATTAATAGTTCTTCATTTTTAGAGCTCCCCAGGTGATCCTATGGCACAACCAAGGCTGAGAAATACTAGCCTGACTCTGCAGAGTAGGACGTTTTCATCCTATACCACCTCTGAATCAAAAACTATTTTAAAAATTTTTTAAAGGATTTTATTTATTTATTTGACAGAGATCACAAGTAGGCAGAGAGGCAGAGAGAGGGAGGATGGGGAGCAGGCTTCCTGCCAGCAGAGAGCCCTAAACGGGACTCGAACCCAGGACCCTGAGATCATGACCTGAGCCAAAGGCAGAGGCTTAACCCACTGAGCCACCCAGCACCCCTGAATCAAAAACTGTTTTCATTCCATATTGAAATAGTTTTGTGACACCAAGTCAGACTGGTGATTAAACTTGATAAATGGAATAAACAAATGTCTTTTTGATATAAAAGAGTTACTTTACTTTGCCTTCCCAATCCTCAGAGAAACGTTTTGTCTAGAAACCTCAACAACAGAGCTGCAAAGTTTTGCTTTCTTTGCTCGATACAAGCTGAAGGCAACTTTGTACTTCCATTTCTATCATCCTTTTTTGAGTGACCCTATATGGTGCTTCATTACATTGGAGGGTATAATTCCACTCACAATTGATTTTTCTCTTCTGTTATAGAACGCAGCATAAATCAATTCTCAGAGACATCTTAGCGCTTATAACACATTTTATAAAATTTCTAAATTATTAGTAAAGCTTTAGCTGAACTCTTGGCCTTATTTAGCAAGTGACTTAATTATATTTCATTTTGAATAAAATTGTCATTTTCTAAGCCTGGAGATAACAGTGTATAATGAAGCATCTGCTTGGTACAATGTACAAATGTTTAGTCTCCCAAAGGACACATTTCAAAGACTCAGATTTTCCTGTTATGTGTGACAAACTTTCCAAGGTCTTCAAAATATGAACATGTTTTCTGCAAGATACATATTTTTGACATCTGTGAGACAGATTTTTATCTCTATTGACATCTATCTAGCATTTCTTTCCTTTTTAATAGTACTGCTTCGTTTTAATATGAAATTATAAAAGCCTAGCAAATAAGAATTGTTATTGAGATTCTCATATTTAGCAACTGCCTGTGTTTCTTCATTCATTTGTTATTTCATATCGTACATGACTTTATATTAGCAATTTCTTCTGTTTTCCAAAGTGTTTTTTTCCCCAAAAAGATGGATCAGAGAGATGATAATGTTTCTTTATCATAGCTTTGTGCCATAGTTTTTAAGGAGGTATTGCAACTTTTTAGTAGTGAAACAAGAGTTTTCAAGAGAAAACTAAATCCTATAAAATCTCTTCTATTGATATTGTCCACTATATCCAAGAGGAGGAATGCACCAGCTAAGTATTTGGATCTATGAGAGACATTTGTCTGTTATCTACAAATGACATAGCTTTTGATATAGCATGTCACAGCAGCTATGGAATGAAGGAGGTTGAATGAAGTGACATTAACAGAAAGTTTTGATGGAATTAATATCATAAAACCTTTAATTACAACTTGATGAATCTTGTAGTCACAGTTCCCACTGTCTCATTGGGATTTGCTCTGTCCAGATAACCTCAAACTATGTTTGCACATGTGCTGATGGGCTCTTCATAACCAAAACTATATTTTTAAATGATGCATCTTTTTCTTCTTATCATCATCATCATCATCATCATCATCATGTTCAGTTAGCATTCTTCTTTTGGTTGTGATTTGGAAAAAAAAGACTAATCACTTAATGTGATTTTTGTTGTATATCTTAACATCTATTTATTTACCATCTCCATCCTGCTATTGCACAACAATTTGCACTGGCTTGATATAATGTAGTATAACCATAGAGATAAAAAT
Source organism: Mustela lutreola (assembly GCF_030435805.1). Lineage (NCBI taxonomy): Eukaryota > Metazoa > Chordata > Mammalia > Carnivora > Mustelidae > Mustela > Mustela lutreola. The sequence goes on from NC_081295.1 coordinate 111,989,506, forward strand.
ATGTCAGCAAAGAGCAACATGTGGTAAAGAAAAGAACATTTGCTCCTTCATTTGCTACATGTGTAACTTCAGACAAGTTACTTAACCTCTCTGACCTTAATCTCCTCATATAGAAATAGTTACCTTATGGCATTGTCACAAAGTTGATGTTTAAGACAGAGTAGGTGCTTGATAAGTTAGTTTTTTTTATCATCTTTTAAAATGTAGTCTCAAAAAAAAATGTAGTCTCAAACATTTTCAGTTACATTTGTTATGCCAAATGAAAATTAATCCATGTATTTTAATTATGGATTAATTAATTATGCTTTTAACTATAACCTTATTATTAACAGCTATTATTTACTGAGCACTTACTATACATGGAGTTTTGTGTTATCTTTGTGCAAGCGCTTTTTATCCATTAATGTATTTCACACAGTAATTTATTTTTAGTCTGTAAAAACCTCTTTTTTGAACAATGTAAATAGTTTTAGTGCAACCTTTTAAGGGCTGTCTTTGAAATCACTATAGTGATGAACCAGAATTTCTTCCCATAACATCATTCACTTGTAAGGATTACAGGTGCATCTCAGAATTAAAAGGTTATATGTCTTGAACATGTTTTATTCCACGTGAATATCAAGATATACATATCCATAATTTTTCCAGTTTTATTAATAAATAACTGATATAAATCACTGTATAAGTATACAGCATTCAGCATAATGGCTTGATTTACACATATTGTGAAGTGATCACAATAGGTTCAGCCAACATCATCCATCTTTTCATATAGGTCACAGTGAAAAGAAAAGAAAGAAAACAAGAAAAAAATTCTCCTTGTGATGAGAACTCTTAGGACTTACCCTCAACTTTCCTATATGTCAAACAGAAGTGTTAACTATAGTCATCATGTTGTCTATTTACTTATTATAGACAAACTAGTGTGAGAGTGGAGGAAATTATCTAAATAATTCAAATAAGAATTGCTTCATATGTAGGAATGATTCCAGCTCATCTGAAATTGTTAAATTTTGCAGTAACTTCAGTAATTCTTGATTTCCCCATAAATACTGCAATTAAAGTATGCAGATATTGATACTGTTTGAGAGTTTCTAAATATTCTACTGAAGTGTTTCATCTCAAAATTCTGTTTTTCATATTTCTAGCAAAAACAAGCTTCTCTGCATTCTCTATTGCTTGGAGTTTTTTTTTTTTTTTTTTAATATCCTATATCTCTCCTCAAAAGCATTTTCTCTTTTGCTTTTTGAAATAGTTACATAATTGGTGTCAATGATTGCTTATTTTTAAATGCTAGAACTCTTTGATTTATTTGAATGCTGGGAATAAGGTAAACATAGTTCATTTTTTCCCTTAGAATCCTTGAAAGTCTGCCAAATGAAAAGAATAAATAATTATATTTTACACTTTAAGAAATTCATCTTGGTATTAATGTAATAATATTTTTCTAGAAAGTTGGACTTAAGGAATCATTAAGATTTGAAATAAATTAGTAAAGCAGGCATCTTTGACCAAGAAATAGGAAACATAGATAAGCAAATTTAGAGGCAAAAAAAAATAGTATTTCTTAAAATTTATGAGGACATTATCTACAATCACATAGTAAGACATTGGAAAATATAAATGAAATGGATAATTAGTGGTAAAATATAAATTGCCGAAATTAATTCAAGAAATGAATAGCTCCGTTAGACTTTTAATTAGACAGTATTCATGCTGTTGTAGAATTTTAGAGCTACGGAAAACTTGAAAGACTCTATGAGAATGTTAAGGTCCAAAGTCTTTGTAGGAGACTTAAAAATAGTTCCATATGTTAGATTTGGAAATTAGAAAGTCATAGGTGATTCCTGTAAGAGGGACACTGAGGGGAAATGCTAGAGGGAAAGAAAATGTGTAAACATGTAGTAAAGAAGCTGATGGATAGCTTAACCTTTCAAGAAATTTGACTACAATTGGAAAGAGAGAGAACCACCCAATGAGAACCACTGTGAATAAACCAATAAAAAGAAGGTGGATTGGTTGGTTATTTGAAGATAGAGATTTCAATAGATTTGTCGGCTAAGAAATTATGTATATAGGTATACAGGAACTAACTAAAGGAGACAAGTATATAGTTGACCAAATATAGGATCAAGCATGGTTACTATGCATCAAACCTATATGCACCATGCTCTTTAATCTTTACAAAAGTCTTATGAGGTAAAAGCTGTAATTATCCTCATTTTTTTAATGAGAAAAGAGAGGCACACAGATTTTAAGTAACAACCAGTAAATGCAGCAGTCAGTGTGTGAACCCAAAATGCCATTCTAGGGTCTATCTCTTAACTCTATTATACCACCTCCTGGAAGGGGAAGGGCCTGATTTGGAAAGGAGGAAGGGGGTAAAGAGTATGGGGAATATGAAGATAGCAATAATATGGATAGTCTGTTTCTCATCTGTAATGTTGAAGGCAAGGTTATCTGATTTAGGAATAAGAAGGAACATTGAGAGCATATAAAAGGTTGTGAGGATTAGACTATAGATGTGCAAAAAAAAAAAAAATTATCAGAAAGCAGTGTGACAGAGTTAGGGAAATGCAGAAGCCCTGGAGTCAGAGACCATGGTTTTTTTGTTTTGTTTTGTTTTGTTTTTAAAGATTTTATTTTTTATTTATTTATTTGACAGAGATAGATCACAAGTAGGCAGAGAGGCAGGCAGAGAGAGAGAGAGGGAAGCAGGCTCCCTGCTGAGCAGAGAGCCCGATGCGGGACTCGATCCCAGGACCCTGAGATCATGACCCAAGCCGAAGGCAGTGGCTTAACCCACTGAGCCACCCAGGTGCCCGAGAGACCATGTTTTAACTCCTCCTCCTAACTCATTAACCATGAGACATTGGCTAAGTAACTTAGTCTCTTCAAACCATCATTGGCAAAATAGGGATGGTGATCATCTGTCTACATATTATTCTGTTTTATGTCATTGGGAAAACCCTGTATGCTTCTTTCTTTTCTTTCTTCTTTTTAAAAAAAAATTTTTTTTAAACTTTCTGGGCTATTCTTTGTATTTGATTTTCTCTATGACTTAGAATTGGTTTGCCAAACTAAAAGAAGAAAATTAAAATTTGATGGGAATTATATTGAATATATTTATCAGTTGGGGAAAGATTGACGTTTATATGACCCTGATTCTCCAATTCCCATTTATATTTTCCCATTTAATCATGTCTTGTTTTGTGCCCCTTAATTAAATGTTGTAATTTTCTACATGAAGCTCCTGTTAAATGTATTTGAGTTGTTTTATGGTTTCTATCGTCATTATGAATAGGACCTTTTCTTTCCATCTGATAATCTTTCCCTAGTGGTACAATTTCCCTAGGTACAATTCATTTTCTCAGTTTCTGAAGGACTTAGACTGATTTTGAAGGTTTTTTTTGTTTTGTTTTGTTTTTTAAAGATTTTGTTTATTTATTTGACAGAGATGACAAGTAGGCAGAGAGGCAGGCAGAGAGAGAGGAGGAAGCAGGCTTCCTGCTGAGCAGAGAGCCCAATGCTGGGCTCAATCCCAGAACCCTGAGATCATGACCTGAGCCGAAGGCAGAGGCCCAACCCACTGAGCCATTCTGGTGCCCCCTGCTTTTGAGGTTTTTATTTTTCTGTTACCACCATAGTCTCTCCTCACTCCCCCACTTTTTCTGTTCTTGACCTTTTTTCTTTTTTCCATGTTGGAAGATTTTTTCAATTATCTGAATATCACTGGTTGTGTATTCATGTATAAAAGCAAGGCCCTAAAAAATGACTTAAAGTTCTATATGGGTAGATGGACTTAATGAAAGATTTCACAGTATCTTAGTGAAGGATGAGCCAGCATCTGAAGATTTCTTCCCCCTTGGGGGTGATTTTCATTTCTGACCTGCTAGCATTCTGGGAGCAGAAGTAAGGAGAAAATGAGACGAGGATGCTTAAGAGTTAATATTTACACTTGTATCTGCCTTGTACACCTACCCATTAATGAGACTGATACTTGAGTTCAGAACACAACCCATTCAATTTTGCAGAGACTAGACCTCTCTCTGACAGTACAGGACTTCACTGAGTTGGAGAGGAAACACAGAGTTTCAGCTATTCTGTATATAGATTTTCAACCAGCCTCTCTCTCTCTCTTTCAGCCCCAGGCAAAGTCTTTTTTATGTTTCTGGTCCCTACTGTCTCTAGGTATTAAAACCTTTTGAAGGTCTGCAGAGTCAGTTGGGTCCATTACCATCAATATTTCCATTACCACCTCCCACACTCTATAAGCACTTAGGTGGTAACATTCTTTGTCACTCTAAGTCAGTTATGCCTTCCTTTCTCAACATCTGAACTGACGCATCTTGAGTTCACTGTTGTCTACTGTCTGTTCTTTTTCCTGTGGCTTAATAATTTGGTAATGTTAACATGGTTTAGAAGGGAAAAGAGAGATAAAGTTGTCATCATTAATTATAAATCTTCTATTATATTTTCAAATGGATATTGATGGTGTATTAAAAAAACTTTATATATTGATCTCAGTGTACAGGAAATATAATTTTTATGTATTTATCTTGTATCTAGCCGCTTTGTTGATTCTCATTATTATTTCTAACAATTTAAAAATAGATACTCTTGGGTTTTCTAATGAGATATATTTCATTTTTTTCTAAGTTTTTATTTAAATTTCAGTTAACATACAGGGTAGTATTAGTTTCGGGTACAAAATTTACATATAACACCCAATACTCATCGTAAAATGTGCACGCCTTAATCCCCATCACCTATTTAACCCCTCACCCACTTCTCTGGTAACCATCACTTTGTTCTCTATAGTTTAGTGTTTGTTTCTTGGTTTGCCTGTCTCTCTTTTTTCCCCCATGATCATTTGTTTTGTTTCTTAAAGCCCACATGTAAGTGAAATCATATATTTGTCTTTCTCTGACTGACTTGTTTCACTTAGTGTGGTACTCTTCAGCTCCATCCATGTCCTTGCAAATGGCAAGATTTTATTCTTTTTCATGGCTGAGTAATATTCCACTATTTACTATTTCCTCTTTATCCATTCATCTGTCAGTGGACATTTGGGATCAATCAATTTCCCTACTAGGAATTTACCTAAAGGATACAAAAGTACTAATTTAGAGGGGTATATGCTCCCAGAAAGCTATAGTAGCATTATCAACAACAACCAAACTATGGAAAGAGCCCAAATTTACTATGAATTTCTGAGAGCTGCAAATTGTTTTTCATTATAAACTTAGTTTTGACAGTTTATTCTTGTAGTTTTCTCAGTTTTTGTTTCACATATTTGAAAAATTCTTAGTTTCATAGAGACATGTTCCTTTGGAAATGTCTTTATGACCTGCTTCTGTATCAGTATGAAAAGTCCTTCATCTCTTTTAATGCTTTTTTTTCAATATTAGCATTGTGACACCTGATTTTTGCATGTTAGCATTTGCTTAAAATGTACCTCTTTTCATCTCTTTATTCCTAATTTTCCTCTGTCATTGGGTTTGAGGTATATCTCATAAAAACATTACTAGATTTGGTTTTTTTTTAATTCAATATAAACGTTCTTAACTTTTAACTAATGAATTTAAAAAATTCTCATTTCTATAATTTCTGATATGTTTGGAATTATTTTAGGTTTTTTTTCACTTATATTTTCTAGTTTATTTTGTCCCTTTGCCTGCCTTTAGTTAGGCTGATGAATTTTTTTTTTTAGTTCTATTTTTCCTCTACTATTTTATAAATACATTATTTGTTTCTACCTTTTGTGGTTACCTTAACATCATTAATGCACATATTCAAACATATTCTTCTAACATCTAGAGCTAATTAGTATCTCTAATATTCCTGAGAACAACAACAACCAAAAGGCTTAGCACACTTTTATTTTCTCCTAATCCTTTGTAACTTTCATTTCCCTTACTTATTAAGCTTCACTTACATTATTTTAAAATTTTATATTTAAGTGGTTGTATTTTAAAAATTAAAATGTGTACATTTAAGCTTTTAAATAAACATTTGTGTAAACTTGGTGTATTTTATTACCCTCTTTGCTGTCCATTATGTCTTTTATCTCATTCCTTCCTCCTGGATTTCTTCTTATTATTGGTTTATATTGTCTAACAGTTCTTTCAGAGAGAATCCTGAGGTAGTAAACTTCAAAGTGCCTTTAATTCTAAAAATATCTTTATTTCTGCCTCTCACTTGAATAATAGCTTTGGTGGGTGTAGAATTCGATCTTCAAAGTTATTTTCCCTTAGACTGCTCAAGATACTATTCTCTGTCTTCTTGTATCCTGGGTTGCTCATAAGGAATCTGATGTCAATTTGATGCTTCTTCCTTTGTAAGTAATCTTTCTTTTGACTCTGACAGCTTTTAAGATTTTTCTCTTTATTCTTGATGTTCACAAATTTCATCACAACATATCGAGGTGTGTGTGTGTGTGTGTGTGTGTGCGCACACGTGTGTTATCTTTAATTTATCCTTCAGCCCAGAGGATCTTTGAAGTTCTGAGAAGCTTTTACATAATCTTTCTTTAATGCTGCCTTCCTTGAAAATTTCTCTGTTTTTTCCTTCCAAAAGTAGTTTCCAACAGATGTAAGAACTGTGTGTCATCTGTGCATCTTAATCCGCTATTTCCGTGTGTTCATCTCTGCTTCTAATATCTTGCTTTGAGTTGGGGATTCCTTCAGTCTGCACTCATCTGTTTTGTTTTTTAGGCATTTCTCACAGACTTTAATCAACCACAGTTTATACTTCTTTTCTCCCCAGTTATTTCATGAAATCTTTTTCTTTTATCCCTAAGGACTTGGGGTGAATGGTACACATGAGGGTGACAATGTGAACAGTGCTCAGTTTGCCAATTTAATACCCTCTCAAGTTTTGTGATATTTTTCAACAGCAACACTCATCAGTTGTAAAGGACCCAATTGAGATTCAGTAGGGCAGGTGTAGGAGAATCGAGTGATTTGCTTGAGGTACTGGTGAGTCTCGGGTTTGAAATGACAAGCTATCAAGACTCAGCTGTTGTTTTGGGATGCCTGGGTGGCTCAGTCAGTGAAGCATCTGCCTTCTACTCAGGTCATGAACCCAGAGTTCTAGGATCAAGTCTTGCATCAGGGTCCTTCCTCAGCGGGGAGCCTACTTGTGCGCTCACGCTCTCTCTCTCTCTCTCACACAAAAACAAAACAAACAAACAAAAATTCAGCTATTGTGGGAGTCAAAAATAGACACACACATGAATAAGGAGAAGCTATAGATCTGAACAGTGACAGTGGATCCAGTAGTTGGCAGATTGAACGTATGACAAAGTGTAAACCTGTCTATATAGGTTTAAGACAAAGTGACTTGGGAGTTTGAGATTTGTAAGTCTAAAAATCTCTAGTACTGAGGGGATCCAAGAAATGGTTGATCTTCATGGGCTACTGACATGGGATTTAGATTATGTGGGAGAAAAAATCAAAGAATCCTGAGCCCTGAAAATTAGAATGGCCACCCTATGGAAACTGAGATGACAAATGTGGTAAATAAAAGCATTTATTTGAAATTTGCTATTATAAAAGTTGTATTTTTAAAAGACGGCTTAGCAAATGTATCAGTAGAAAAATTTTGTGTTTCTCTATGTAGAGTATCTGATTTTATACAGATTCTTCATATGATGAGGCAAAGTGTATTCCTCTTTCTTTATTTCTCAGGAACATATATTTTGTTATACTTTTCATGTATGACTAGTTTTGTGTCTTTAGACATTTTAGTCCATATATATATACATTCTTTAAGTTGAGACAACTTTCCTTCATAGTTAGAGAACTTGCTAGATATATATGAATATGCATCTGATCATATTAGAACGCTATTGGTCATAGAAATGGTTCTTACTTCTCTAGAGTCTTTTTTTCCTACACATTGTGGCCCATATTCTAATCCAGAGACATGAATTATTGCAATAAATGTCAGTAGCCCCAAATTACATGTATTTCAATTTGTATTAGAATCGAAGTACATATCAGAAAGTCCCAAGGCAACAAACATAATAAAGAAAGAGCAAATTATAAGTCTCTGTATTGACATATTGAGCGTTTTCTTATTTCTTACAAAATCACAGTGCATCCAGTACTTAGCATTTAACATTTAACATTTTTACATTGTTTTATATAATCTTATACTGATAGTTTAAAAATGGAGAAGGAATAATTTTGCTAGCACAAACAATTGAGATGAAACAAACTGGTGGAAGGAAGTGACAGGTGAATTAGAAAGTGTAGCTAGTCTTCAGGTATTAAAGGGAAGAATTATCTTGGAAATTCAAATTAGGATCAGGAACTGCAGATCAGGAGTGAGCAAAGTAGTCAGCTGTAGATATTCAAACCTTAGCTTGGAAGAAGTCTCAATGTCTCAAGTATGGGAGGGAGCACAGTTGGTTACAGTTACTGCGTTATACCTGAAGCAGGAATAAAGGTCTGAGGAAGAGGGTTTGGGAAATCCATGATTTTGTCATACAGCAAATTGACATCTTTATGAAAATAAGTCTAAGTAATTAAGTATATTTAAGTGCCACATGAAACAAGGAATCACATGCCAAAAACTAGTAATGCTTGCTTTAGTACCATTTGCAAAATGATGATGATTGTGGTCATAATTAGTTCAACCACAGGCTATATGCCTAGCACAGTGCTACTCAGCTTCTGGACATTATCTCTGAACATTTAAAAAAAAAAATCCTGGTGAGATAAACATGGTAAAGTTCTTTTTATAAGATGGAAAGAACTAAAAAGCTGAATTAACATCTGGTGAATTTTAATAGAATAAATAATAGGATTAGTTTGGGCCAAAAGTCTAAAAAGCTGTTCTGCTTTAGCAGTATACTGGAGTGGAGGCGGGAAGATGAGGGTTGTACTTTTATTTCTCTGTTAACGAGTTTATTATTATTTTTTTCTAGTTCTATATTTGCTCTTTTCAGTTTCTGGGAATAGCAAGATGGAAACTGACAGAGGAAGAGAGTAGTTTAGTTACTGGTTCTGCTTGATGAAGACTTGGATTTGAATAAGATTTACACAAAGATATTGTGCCAGTAGTGAAACAAGTAGCAGCCCTTACCAAAATGAACCTGCTCACCTTTGCAGATGAGTCACAAGTAACTATTGCTAGGCAGTAGCAAAATAAAATATCTGTGAAATCATGGCTGTGTACTGCCACTGACTCAATTAACTTTTCAAAATGATTTTATTAGGACACACATTGGAATGTAACAGTACAGAACAATGTATTAAGGACTTTAAAATACATATGTTATTTTTGTACTAGGCTATTAGCCAAATCTCATTTTATACTTTGCTCTTACACCAGGAATATCACATTTGTATAAAAGCAATTTTTCCTTTTGGATAGCTGTTGAAATGTAATCTTAACATCAATACAGATAAAAAATCAAAACAAAGAATTATCAGCTAGAATGGAAGGATAAAGAATGTAGCCAAAAGAATGATGCAAGATGTCTGTAACTTAAATTAAACCAAAGATAGGTTTCTTTACATAATAATTACATTTCAAGGAAAAAAACTTCAAGTAAAGTAGTAATGGTAATCTCCCTTGGGTTTTAATTTACATTCTGCCTCCTCCTCATAAAAAAATTGAACATGCAAACGGAATTAGGACATATTTTTTTCTATCATAGATATTGTATACAGCATAAAGACTGCAGGGTTTCTAATTTCTGTAAATAATTACACTGTCACACAGGAGAGGTAGATATTTGAGATAAAAGCAATGAGTCGAAGATTAATGATCCCTTGGAGGACACATGATTCTCCCCCACCATATTCAGTGTGAGTCTTTTTTGTTTCCACAGAGCATCTGTACAACTACCACTGCATTTTTGCACTTTTTCTTCCTGGCTTCATTCTGTTGGGTCTTGACTGAGGCGTGGCAGTCATATATGGCTGTAACTGGAAAAATTAGGACACGGCTTATAAGGAAACGTTTTTTGTGCCTTGGATGGGGTAAGCATATTAATATACTCTTTCATGCTCTTATTAAAATGACTTTGAAGACATATTGAAGCTGTAGAGTGTGATTATCCCCAGGCTACTTTTCTTTATGTCCAATTTGATACGTGGAAGTGGAAATATATGAAACTGGTCAGTTTTGAACATTGGGCATTTGGAGCTTTAAAAAGGAGTAAATATTGGATGACCACGTAGCCAGTCAGTGAAGCAGTGGTGTAACCGGAGTCCTGGGATAGCTCTAAGCAGAAAAGCAAAGTGTTCACCGCTCATATGTCCTGAAAACACAAAATGTGCTAAAACGTTCGGGGCTCAAGACAGGTACATGTTATAGTCACTAGTCATGTACTACTCTTAAGAAAACTTTAGGAAGTCCGTTCCAAGAGAGCTCAAAGCAAGTAAGGACTAAGCTATTCATGTCACAGGAAGGAAGTGATGTAGAGTGAAGTAGTAATGGAATGAATGAAGCCTCACAGCTAGTCAGGGGAGTCCTCGGAGGAGAAAAAGAATTGTTGACAGACTGAGAATTAATTTTTTTTTTTTTTTTTTTTTGCTTATCTTTATCAGGAAAAGTTTCCCTCAAATTGCCTTATGAAATGGACATCTTGAAGATTTGTGTTTTTCATAAGGCCAGTTCTAATGCTTGATTGGAATTAATTAATTAGCTTCATTTACTTAGAATTAAATTAAGAACCTAGTTTCAGAAAACCTCAGGATTTTGTCATTTGTCTTTGTGTTTCAAAAACTTGAACTAAAAAAATGGGGAATTTAGGGCCAAATATACAGCAAATACCTACTATACAGGTAGACTAGAGAATAGGGTGCTTGATGGAGTCTGAAAAATTACAAGTAAGCAGACTTATTACAATAGCAGAATAATTCATACTGGAAAAATTAGGATTCAGATTATTTAAAGATTATCCATCAGGTTTCAGCAAGGTGCTGTCATATGCGATTAACATATGAGGGTTCTTTGCGCAAACAAATGGGAAAGCCATTAAGAAGAAATTGGAGGATGTATTCTACTTATAATTTTCATAAAACTTTTGTCTGGATTTTATGTCAAAGACCTTCTAAAGTTAGATTGGTATTGAATCAGGGAGCACTTTTTATCATGAATTAGTGTCATAGATCCAAGAAATATAGAATCCAGGTAAGTGACTTCCCTTAAATATAAAGAGTGGCAATTTTCTGGATTCGTAACTAGCTTATTTAATAATATCTTTACCAAAGATCTTGAGGAGAGAGCTCACAGCTGGTCTCCAAGTTTACAGATAATATTGCTACTACTCTGAGTAGCAAAAAAGCTAAGCGGATGGTGCTAAACTATCAAGAAGTCTGAGTTGGCAGATTAGTGGCATACCAATTTCATTATAGCAAAGTGCAACATAATAAATTTAGAAAAAAATAAATTGTACAAAATGAAGATTATTAATGCTCTAGCTATGACCCAGGAGAAAATATTTTCTACTGAACTTGGTCTAGTCAATCAAAATGTCATATATATGTGTATACACACACACACACATGCATGTGTGTATACAGGGTGGAGGGAGAGGCATATCTGTTTTAAACTATGACGTATCCCTCTGAGACGTTCCTCATAGTTTTTGGTCATTAAACCTCATGAAGGAAAGTGATGTCACTTAAAAAGACTCATAGAAGAGAATAGCAGGAAGGGGAGGAAATGATAGGAAGAAAGAAGATGGGCAGAAGGTGATTAGATGATGGATTTTTCTACCTGAAAAGTCAAACATCATCTTCCTGAAAAGAAGTCATGATCAAAATGAAAAGAAAAAAAAAAGGAAGAAGAAGAAAGAAAGAAAAGGTAAATAGCATAGATTAGACTGAACTCTGTTCACCGAGACACAGGGACATGCCACTGAACTTGGGTAATGAGAGTGTGATTCATATAAATGTAAACTAAAAGATGTTAGGTCAGTATTGGCACAGCTATGCAGGCAATTGAACTCCAAGAGGGACTGAGTGATGTGTGGAGAGATACCTACCAAGAAGTCCATGAAGAGAAACTGTTATATATGTTCTGAACTTTGTTCAGGATTGTTAAAAGGAGGATAATCAGGAGGCCCCAAAATTAATTCCTTAGAGCCCTTAACCTTGATCCTACATTCTCGTTGTAATAAGTAAATTGTAAAGAATTATGTGCTAGGATTTATTTTTTCTCTTATTGTAAGTACAACCTGATGTGGATCAATACGAGGCCAACTGAATGTTCCACTTCTGTGATATTCCATCACAGCACAATATCCGTTTTTTGCCTTTCTGATTTTATAACTATAAATTTCCTTTATAACAGCGTAGACCCCTAGGGAAAAAAATAACTTAAAAGATAGACTAAATCTCTGTTATTAATTTCCTTTAAACCCATGTCAAATGTGGTGGTAACCTAGCAACATTACAGAAGTGCACTGAGTTAAAAGACCAGCTGTCGCTCTCATATTTTTGTACTTGAAAGAAATTTTGTGATGGAAACATACTTCACGAAAGAATTAAAGCAATGGTAGTTCTCCAGTGTAAGCATTTTGAGTCTGTCCTAGCTTTCTTGAGCCAGAATGCACAGTGGTTACAGCTGAATGTGATGTGTGACAATGCTTCTCTTGCAGGTTTACCAGCATTAGTAGTGGCCACATCAGTGGGCTTCACAAGGACGAAAGGATATGGCACTGATCACTAGTAAGTCCATCCACAGTGATACATCATGTTTATAATTAAGTAAATCATTATCTATGCTTCATTACTCTTGGTTGGCACTGCTGATGGCTTGCATTTTGTCACCGAGTCATTAACTAGGGTAGAAATCGCATTAGTGTGGAATGATGTAAGGTAGCTTAAATGCACAGAGCTTGGGAAGTATATGCTGAAGCCCTGTGCAGAATCCTTGTTTCAGTTTCCCACTATCTCATAAGACCAGTGCATTTCAAAATGCTTCAGTATTTATTTTGTGTGTTTAATCTCAAATACAATCTTGGGAACTGAATAAACCCTGGTGGTTTAACTTTTAGCATAAGATTCTGATCTGAGCTTCTGATTTCACTGATGATAATATATATTGGTATCGACCAAGTTGTGTCATGTTACTTCAAGTTTTGTTGCTATGTTTTTTTGGTTGTTTTTGTTGTTGCTATGTTAAGGTAATACGAAAACGTACATATCAGGGGAACCAGTACAATACAGGTTAGAAAATGCCTAGGCTATGGGAGAAATTAGAGGGAAGAAATACGGCATGGTATCAGCCCATCCTAATCACAGCTATAATACTGATAAATTCTATGAGAGAATGTATAAGTAATGTTTATGTTTAACACTTAAAATGTAAAACAATACACTTTCGTATTTTCCTTCATCTGCTCTTTCAAGCTGAGGCGGCAGTTGAGAAATGGAGAAAGAGATGGGCACATCTTATTAGAAGCATAAATTTTTAAAGTGAGATTTTCTGTTCATCTTCAGGTTTGAGGTAGGAATTACTGCTAATTAGACCTTCTGGTAGATTCATCCAAATGGAGATTGTGCCAAAAGACATCATGTCACCTGCCCATCCAAAAGAAATTTCCAAAGAATTTAAAGAACTTGTGTCATTAGAACACTTGTTTTCTTCTGCAGTCTGTATTATAAACACACAAATAGGCAAAGCTCCTGGTTGTTTGTTGTAGAGTACTGCTTACTACAGCGCAATTACCTTTAAGACATTACTTTTTACAACAGTAGGACTCTTTTGGAATAAACCCAGTATTTGAAAGGCACTGTATTGGGGATATAGAAAGAGATAGGATTATAGATTATATGGTTCCAACTTTCAAGGAGTTTGTGATTTAGACAGAATACAATATAATGAATAATGTATCAGTTTGAAGATTACCTTGCACAAAAATATAGTAGTAATGTAGTGGCAGTCTGAGAGACACTGACTACAGTGCTGCATCAAACTAAAGGCTTTTTCTCCAGTTATTTTATTAAAAAAAAAAAAAAAGGATATTCAGTTATCACTCCCAAAATGGGAAGTAGAATTTTATGTGTCCACTCCTGTGGTGAGGAGAAATAAGTACATTTGAATACATATAGACAGACACATTTGTGTTATGTATACATTGATACATGTATTGGCATGTATGCATGGGTAAATATTTAAATATAAATAAATATATATGTGTGTATATATATAAACACACACATCTGTATTTTTATTTATAGAATTACTAGGTTAAAATTTTTAATTAAAGTATAATTTATGCACAGTAACATTCACCCTGTTCAATTATAGTTCTGTGAGCTTTAATAAATGCTTAAGTCAGATACCCACTACAACTAATATAGAAAAGTTTATTCTTAGAACAGATATAGGACTGTGATTGTTAATGGTTCTTACTTTTGGAGGCAGCATGTTCATTCTGCAGAGCTAGAAGTAATATTGACAGGGTCGCATGTCAAAACGGGTGCATGAAATACTGGGCATGACCCATTGCATCAGCAGAGATAAAACATTTCCTGGTGCTTTCCTTATATTGACTCTCTTGGACTCTGCACATGCACATGGGCCATCTTGCAAGCCCAAGTTGCACCCCGTGTTTTCTTCATGGTCCTCTGCTCTGAGAAAACAAACGTTCTCACTCAGATGGGTTACCGTGTCTCCACCATGTCTCTAGCAATGTAAACCTGCATCTCTTGGTGAATTGAGTAATCGAAATAAACACAGCTGCACTTATTTTTATTCAAAAGCTTATCTTTAGTGAATTTGCTTAGTAGACTGGGGTAAAAGTAAAATCAGAGGTAAAAAAAAAAAAAAAAAGCATAGAAAATATAGATTATCCATTCCCTGCAATGATGGCTTTTAAACCAATTTCTCCCATATCCCAATGGCCTCAAGAAAGAACTTGTAAATGACATATGCAAGACTCTGAAAGCATGCTGTTCTTAGTATTTGAAAATTTTCATAATGGTTATAAAGCAGCATTTTACGAAACTTATGTAATAGTCACCTTTGTACTGAAAGTCAATATAAAAATCTCACTGCAAGAGTAATTTGTCTAAAATATTTTAACTGCCTGAAAGTAAGGTCTTATAGTAAAAGTTTCTTTTCTGTGAAAGGTACATAATATTTCTCACACATGAAATGCTGTAATTTTAGCTTTTTGCCGTATCTCCTAAAGCATTTTGTTTAATTACAAGCCTTTGAAAGGCTTGTGCCAAAATTTGAATGCTAAGTACATAATTCAAGTAATTTTATCATACTTCATGGTTTAACACTTATCACTAATTTCTGTTAGTTTCTATCTGATGTTATTTTTAGCTGCTGGCTGTCTCTTGAAGGAGGACTTCTCTACGCTTTTGTTGGACCTGCAGCCGCTGTTGTCCTGGTAAACATCAAAGTCAACTTCTGTTTTCTTAGCCAAGAAAGCCTGCTTTGCTTCAATTAGAGTGATGGTTTTGTATTTGTTTTGTAGAAATTTCAAAGTTCAATGTATTATTTCTTCATTATCAATTGTTACTTAAATTTGAATATCAACTGCTATTTAGTCCCTTATTACTCTAAAATATTCTTATTTTGAAGACTGAAGACTATTAAACATGGGAGTGTGGGATTTCTCTTACAGTAATTTCACATTTGTGAAGAAGTTTGAGTAAGTTTCAATAAATTCTTCCTCGTTCCTGTACCGAATTTCATCATTTATTATCATACCACCTTATACTATTCTGTATGATCTACATCATTGTTAAGATCTCTTAATTTTGGTAACTGCTGCCTTCTGTCAAATATCAACAAGAAAATACCCTATACAGATGTTAGACTTTCAGCATCAGTGCTACAGACATTTTGGACAAGGTATTTCTTGGTCGTGAGGCTGTCCTCTATATTTTAAGATGTTTAGTGGCATCCCTGGGCTCTACCTACTAGGAAGGAATGTCAAGTCAGTAAAAATCAAAAATGTTTCCAGATGTTTCCCAAAATTCCCTGTGGATAAAAATCACCCCCAGTTGAGAGCCCCTGCCATATTTTATGCATAAGGATTTAAATTGTTTCTTTTGGGAATCTTGCAAACATGAGAATTTTCTACCAATTTGCCTTTCTTTCCCTCACTCTGATATTATTGATTACAAGTTCTTCTTGTCTAATAAATCTTTAAATGAAAATGTAAGGGGGGAAATGGTCTGAATTAAATACAAAGATCCGCATTGCTGTGAAATTAGAGTTCTAATTGAAAATTACCCTTTGGTTTCTTGAACGATTCATTCAGTATATTAGAAGCTAGCCATATCTTTCTTAATAACTCTGTATGACTTTTCCTTTCTTTAAAGTGTGCTCTCCTTTTCTCTAAACTACAACAGGGAACAGAAACTGTGCATGATTCACAAGAAAAAAATCTAGACATGAGTGTTAGAGAAGAGCATAGGGAAATTGAAACTATTAGACACAATTTTGTCTGCTGCATTGAATTATTATTTAATCAATTATCTCCCTAAGCTACTAAGTTAATATACCTATAACCCTAACATGGAGAAACAAAGAGTAGGCGTATAATTGAAAAACCAAAGTTTGGTCTTTGGAGTAGTGATGGATTCCCTCATGATTAAATTGTAGATTAATAGAATCCATGGAATACACTTTTTTCTCTTAGTTCATGTAATGAGAAATGTGAAGATGAGTAAGTCTTTCTTTTGATTCAAGGGTTGTCTTGCCAGAGAAGGTATGAGAAGTGACAACTCCTAAGACCTTACCTAAGAGTTGCTTTGGATCCTTATACCAGCAGTTAAACAGATTTCAGCTTTATGTTTCGTCAGGCCAATGTGCTAGGGAAATGGAATCAATCTATCTTTCTTTCGTTCTTTCTATTTCTTTCTTTCTTTTTTTCAAATTAGTCATCCTGTTTAATTTAAAACAGATTTTTGTGAACTGCTAGTTTTAATGTTAAAGACTTCACCATTTGCATTGGGGGATGCACCAAGATTCTGTTGATCATGGAGGGTAAGGGGCAGCAAGGCAAAATGAAGAAAATATTTTTCTTTGACTATCTTGGTTTCAGCGTTGGACTGGATTCCTTTTATCAGGAGGTGCTGATAAAAGGTTAGAGAATTGTGGGTGCTCGTCATAACAAGCTGCTACAAATAGACCACAGCGATCTCTACAGCTTTTTGCAATTTTACTTGAGAAAGAAAAATATGTGTGATTTCATTTCAGATGTATTATGCAAAAGACCTTTTAAGTGAGAGTAAGAGAGTCTTAGAAAATGCTGAGAAGTGTTCAGTAGAGCACATTATAAGAATTGGTCTTAGTGTCCATCTCTTAAAGGATTCTGGTGAGTTGAATAGGCTTCCCCCCTTTTTCTAGAAAAAGCATGGAACATGAAAATGTGCTCCACCCACAGGAGGAATGGCCACACCTCCTGGGGAATGCAGGCCTTCTGTTCTCCTTGCTGGGGACAATGATGAATCCTTAACACATTTGGCTGCCAGGGCTCAACCTAGTCTCACACTGTGAGACCGAAAATCTTTTGACTCACAGGGTAAAACTCAGTTTGGCCAATTGATTTTAATCAGGGGTGACCTAGAATGCCCGATCGGTGTAGTATGGCACCTTTTACGTTAGACAATTAAATGGTAATTTCCTTAGTGTGAACTGCAAAGCGTGGAAATGAAATGTACTTAACGTACTTTAAAACTTTAAAGTGACACACCACTGTTACATTGTTCTGTTCCGATATGCATTATGAAATATTTGATAGGTGATTTATATCACCGCTATTGTGAGTTCTGAATTTGGAAGTGGTTATAAGTTAATAAAAGAGGGTTTTCAGGAGAAAGGGGGACCTGATTCCCTTCAATATCATTGAGAGGTCAACCTTTGTTTCTGTTTGACAGGTCAACATGGTGATTGGCATTTTGGTATTTAATAAACTTGTTTCCAGAGATGGGATCCTAGATAAAAAGCTCAAACACAGAGCCGGGTAAGCTGCAATTGGTGGATTTTGAAGGTTCTTGACCAGTGAATCCCATACTCCAATTCCAGATCATCATTGACTGCATTTTGACTGTGCCTTGAATTTTGTTCCTGATGAACCGGTGTGTTTGGTAGATTCTGCCATTCAAGTTCAATGTGCTATTCTGAAGTAATGTGCCAAATATCTAAAAATAATTTGAAAGAGCATTAAGAAAATCTGGATTTCTTTGTGCATATTGCCTGTTTGTAAGATAAGAAGATTAAATGTTAAGGCTGGACTTTACACACTTGTTATTTTTTTTCAAGTTTTCATTTAAATTCTAGTTGGTTAATATACAGTGTAATATTGGTTTCAGGAGTAGAATTTAGTAATTTATCACTTAACATATAACACCCAGTGCTCATCACAACAAGTGCCTTCCTTAATGCCCATCACCCACCTAACGCATCCCCCCACCCCCTGCCCCTCTAGCAACCCTCAGTTTGTTCTCAATACTTAAGAGTCTCTCAGGGTTTGCCTCTCTCTCTCTCTCTCTCACTTTTTTTTTTTCACCTTTCCCTGTGTCCATTTGTTTTGTTTCTTAAATTCCACATATGAGTGAATTGATATTTGTCTTTCTCTGATTTAGTTCACTTAGCATAATACTCTAGCTCCATCCAAGCCGTTGCAAATATCAAGAGTGCATTCTTTTTTATGGCTGAGTAGTATTCCACTGTGTGTATATGTGTGTTTCTTCTTTATCCATTCATTGGTTGATGGATATTTGGGCTCTTTGCACAATTTGGCTGTTGTTGATAATGCTGCTTTTAACATTGGGTGCATGTGCCCTTTGAATCAGAATGATAATACTTATTCTTAGGTGAACAAGGCCATCTAGTTTGGGTCACAAAGGACAGGAGGGTACTGAACATAATGTCAGGGTGTGACACAGCTCGAGACAAATCTTACTACGGCAAAAATAGTACATTTTCTTTGATTGTATATTTCACAATTTCTTCACATGAAATAATCACTTATGAAACACTATTTTTGTCATTTTTTTTTTCATTCCTTATGATGTTTTGACTATAACTTGCTAGGAAGATTTATTCATAATTTTCACTTGCACATTTTAACCACTTACAAAATTTAGAAAAGCATCTCCTTTGATTTTACTGTCACTATGATATCACCACATTTAATGACTCATAACATTTCATAAGCGGGTTGATAGTGCCTTGTAAGGTTACATGATTACCTCATCATATACATTTGTAAAAATCTGAATGAAATATTAATGCTTTGAATTTCCCTTTATCTCTTCTTGAAAATTTTTATATCTATTGAACTGTACTTTGATTCAAAACTTACCCTACAGTTGTTATTTCTTTAATAACTTATGTTATTATTTAAGAGTCACAAAACTTGATCACTGATCAGTGAGAATTTTGAGTGCTTTAGGTTTCTATAATTTACGTAATGATTTATGTGATATGGTAATCTAGGTATTGTTCCCCCTAGTAAAAGACTAGTAAAATGCTTTGAATACAAAAACTATATCCTTCATATCAAGCTTTAGAACTGCAATGGTATAATAAAAACATCATTGGAGGTTCCTTAAAAGGAGGGCATCACTTACCACTTAGAAACTTTTTTCACTTCAGATGAGTCTTCACAGCATCCTTAAATAGGTAAACTTGAACTTGCACACTGAACTTTCTATACCATTTGAACTTGAGGCTTTCACACTATTGCTCTTGTTGGTCTGCCATGTATGATTGGAATTGGAACAAGAGCTTCAGTATTTCTGCCCAGATTAATCATGTAAGTATAAATTGATTATACTGAATATGGGGTATAGAAACTGGGTTCTGCCTCTAGTGGCATATACATGTGTGTCTGCGTATACACACACACACACACACACACACACACACATTATTTTTTAATTAGGGGCTGGGGATTTAGTGGTTAGGATAAAGGCTTGAAGTAAATATTTTTGAACAAAGCCATATTCAATATCTAGCTCTGCACTTACTGGCTATGTGTGTCTTTGGGCATGTTACTTAGTTATTCTGGAGTTCAGCCTTCTAACCTATAAAATGGGGATAATAATTTTACCTCATAGTAGAGTATATGAAATATAATGTATACAGAGGATTCATTAGAATAACAAATAGCAAACACTCATTCAACAAATGGTGACTATTGTTATGACGCATTAAAAGAAGAAAATAGATTGTTTTCAAGTGACCCTGACTTCTATCAGTCAAGCATCTGTGATTCTGCCATTCATGACATTGAGGTCAAAAAAAAAAAAAAAAGAGAGAGAGAGAGAGAGAGATGAGGTCATCAGAATGAGTATAATGCTAAGGATTTATTAAATTTACAATCAGTATTTTTTTCTCATTTAATCATTTTATATCTTGTATCCAGTTTGTCATTTCTCTTAAGAGAAATGACAAAATTGTCACATTATGAATTTAGAAATTTCCACTTCAATCTACACATTAATTTTAAAACATCTATTTATGAAAAAATTATTAGAAGTTACTTCTGCATTTTACTAGCAAAACAGAATCTGTATTTTTCCAGTTCAAAGGCATCCATTAGAGAAATAGAAATGTTGTTAATATGTGTTATAAAAGCAGAATGATGGTTACAATTCAAAGCAGAAAAGAATTATCAACAAGTTAATGACTCTAGGCTTTAAGAATTTTTTCTATAATATAAAATACAACTTTTGCCTAGATATGTGTAGATTGAAATTTACTATTTCTAAGTATGATTGAAGGAGATTTGTAGAAGATTTTAGTTCACAGAGAATCCATGAGAACAGTCATAAAGATTTCAGTGAACAATAAATAATCAGAATTAACTAAAGAAACAGTGAGCAAGAAACTAATTAATTTATTAATAATAAATATTTCAGGTTGAAAATATCTAGATATCAAGTGTTTTTGGAACATTGTTTATTATTTAGAATCAACATGTTCCTCTTACCAGTTTTTTGTTCCTGTTTCCTCCTTTTTATAATTATTAGAAACTGCCAAGCAATAGTTTATTCAATCAATATTTATAACAGAATGAATGAATGTTTAAGAAATAACATAGTAACTTGACAAGTACATAATATCCAAATTATATTTTTTCTAATACACAAAATATATTTACAAAGGAGGTATTGATTGCAATTAATACATTTTATACAAAATAATTGAAAAGATGAAATGGCATATGTATTCAAATATGAATATTTTCCTCGTTAACAAATATCTCAAGCAGAATATTTCATTTTTTCCTCTCTTTTTTGCAATGGAACTTTCTTATCTACTATTTTAAATTGCTTTATCTCATCTACCTGAATGAAGTTAAGGAAACTACCAGGGTCTTGTACAAATATCATGAGATTTTTTCCAAAGGGAAAGGGAGTTTTTTTTTTCCCCAAGAAGTTTTATGTAGTATCCATAATGAACCAATCAGACAGGCTTTTGTTGTTGTTGTTTTGTTTTTGTTCTTGTTTTTTTTCCTAAGCAAAAGAAAAAGAAAATCGAGAAGGGAAGCTTGTAGACTCAAGACCCTGCAGGAACCACCTGATTCCCTGGTAGACATGGTAACATTTGAACTTATGGGAAATTCAATTTTTTTTTTTTTTTTTACTGTTAGCACTTTTTATTTTATAGATATTATCATTTCCCCTGTAACAAAGAAATAAAATTTTCTTGAAGCAAACCTGTTTAGCATTTAGACTATGTAGTCTTCATACTATATTAATTTCTGTAGCGATCATACAAACTAGGGAGAAATATCCTATCTCCCTGGGTAACCTATCTCTCCTCTGCCCCATATACATCTAATAATAGAATTCCAGAAGTGTCCAACCAGTTAACATCAAGCTTAGTTTTCAACAGTTGTTAGCTCTAAGGGCACAGGCCTTTTGGTTAATTACAAATCAATCTCTAAGAGAAATAAGCATTTCAAATACTGGCTTAATACTTACTTTCAGGAAAGCCCATACCTAGATCAATTAGTTTTTCTTAGGGCTAAAATACTTGTTTATATTGTGTACTAAACTAAAATTACTTTTTAGTCATCTTTGGCTTTTCAGTCTTGCTTTGGAGCCTAGAGACAGTGCCCTTAAATTGAGGAAGATAGCTACATTTGTGTTCAAAGCACAAATACCAAATAGCATATCTTCACTGATAAAGGAAACTGTAGATCAGTCATGCCTTTTTAATATTGATCTGATGGAGCTTAATAAAACTAAAGATAACTCAGATATATAGTTAGGACAGTTGTATGCATTCCTGCTTTTCATCAGAATAATCTCTGGGGCTTCAAGAAACACAGGTGCCCAGGGTACCTGGGTGACTCAGTCAGTGAAGCATCCAGCTCTTGGTTTCAGCTCAGGTCATGATCCCAGGGTGGGTAGAGTGAGCCCCACGGTGGGCTCTAATGGAGTCTGCTTGAGATTCTCTTGCCCTCTCCCCCTTTCCCCTTCCCCCCCAATTCTCCCTCTCTTTCTCTTTAAAAAAAAATATATTTTTTTTTTAAAAATTATATATATATATATATATATATATATATATATATATATATATATATACATATATCTTTTAGAAAGAAGGAAAAAACACAGATGCCTAAGCCACACTGAACTGGAGTCTTTGGTGTTGGGTACATATATCTGAGGTGGCACCACTGTGGGGAACACCGCTGTAGATAGGCACTCCTTTGGCAGTCATTTCAAACACACTCGCATGCCCATTGAGGCACTAGTGATCCAACTGGATAGACCATTGTTTACTTGTTATTGTGAAAAGTTTGTTCTCATGTGCCAGGACATAGGCCCAGGGTGGAATCTGTAAGATGAATGATGTAGTCCCCTATTTCCCACCCTCACATCTAACTCTAAAAGCTTTGATTTTTCTCCTGGGGTCTACTGGTCACTCAGTCTACTTATTTAATAGCTTTCAGATTTATTATCTCATCCAAGCACTATCCAAAAATGAGTTCACTTCTTTAAAAGAAATGAGATAGTCTGAAGTATGATGATCTTAGGATTTTTCTCTATCCTGCCACTTTTATTACATACCTGTCCACTAAATATTATTTTGAAAAAACCTACTGAGAAAACATATATTTTAGACATCAGCACCACAAGAGAATAGACGAGAGAAGTATACCGCAGAAAATCATTTCAAGACGTTTTGAACTTCAAATAATTTCTTTTGGTTTTTCATGAGCGCGTTATGTTCTAATAAACCAGTCATTTTCAAGGCACTGTTTTCTAATGTAAAATGTGTACAAAGTTTTTCTGGATAGCATGACTTTGCTTCTATGACATAAGACATTAAATCTGAATTATCTGAATCTGAATTTGCCTGCGAAATCCTCCGGATTAGAATAGATCGTTTAAATGCTGTTGGATTGGAGTTTGTGAAAAAATGTTCGAAAGACTATTTTGAACTTAATGTTAAATGTGTTTTATTAAAGCATTAAACTATCACCCTTTTTATTATAAACTAATATTTCATCAAATTTCATCAGCCCTATATTCAGATCATCCTAAAATGTGGATAATACATTGATGCTGTGAGAAATTTAAAAATATGAATCTGCTGAGATAAAGGCTACATCGCCCACAAATGATTAAAATATATATCTTCTTATACTGGACTTCTTGATATACATGTTTACATTTCAGAAGGTTTTAACTGGTATCATGTGCCTTCTGCAAATGACAGTGAAAATCTTTGAAGCTGGGAGTCCTGATGTGTTTGATAATCAGGGGTCTGAATAAAGGGTTTTCACTGTATGTCTACACAAACACATGCTTATGTTTAACTCAGTGTATTGAACAATTTTGAACTGTAGACACCGGGCCATTTATGATGTAACTGATGGGAATACGCTTTGCATGCAACAAAGGCCCATCTTATTAAAAGGTAAATGTTACAAAAATAACGTGTAGTGTAAATGCATCTTTAAAACAACCCAGAGCATTCATCTTTGATAAATAAACTTATCTGCATGAAATCGTATTTAAAAGCTAACTTGCAGCAGCAACGTCTTTTTTTTTTGGTGACAATTCAATATTTTGTTCTTTTTGTGGGTGTTCTGTTTGTTTGCAGTCAGATGAGTGAGCCTCATAGCGGTTTGACGCTCAAATGTGCCAAGTGTGGAGTAGTTTCAACAACAGCTTTGTCAGCCACCACCGCCAGTAACGCCATGTTAGTCCCAATCATTTACATCTTCTTGTTACAAATCTTTTACAGTGCATGTGAGAAAATGCTATTGTGGAAAAATAAAAAATGTCGTGTTTGCTAATATCGGAGCTAAGAGCATACTTAAATATTTATAATTGGCAACTGCCTTTATAACTATTGTGGGATTGGCTATAAAACATAAATAAAACTATGCAATGTTATCTGCTTTATGGTTTCCAAGTTAATGGTCTTGGTACCACATCCAAGAATGCTTTGTTGAACGGGGGTTGGTTATTGCCTGGGGCGTGACACGCAGCTACGCAATGTTGCTCTCTCTGTCTCTCAACAGGGCGTCCCTTTGGAGTTCCTGCGTGGTGCTGCCCCTTCTGGCTTTGACGTGGATGTCTGCAGTTCTGGCCATGACAGACAAACGCTCCATATTGTTTCAAATACTTTTTGCCGTGTTTGATTCTTTGCAAGGTTTTGTGATAGTCATGGTCCACTGCATTCTTCGGAGAGAGGTACGAAAGAGAATCCCTCTGGTAGAGGGGGATGTTGGTTAGATGAGTATTTTCCTTGTTAACAAATAGGATCATTCATTTTAATACCTTGGGATTAAAATCATCTCTTCTAAAGGCAATCATTTGGAAAGTCAAAGCTAAAGGAGAAGCTATAAGACAAAGTTCAAGAGGGTTCTTTGGACCCTGAAAGTGACAGTTAAAACAGATGGGACTGTGCAACAGAAGATGCTTCCAGGGGTCCCAGACACCAGGGAGAGTAGAGTCAAGAGAGGTGATAAGTGGAGAGAAGTCCGTAAGAGACACTAGTAGATGAGGGAGTGGGGTGGCATATATATATATATATATTATAGATATATATATATATATATATATATATATATTATATTATATTTTATTTATTTTACAGAGAGAGAGAGATCACAAGTAGGCAGAGAGAGAAGGGAAAGCAGACTCCCTGCTGAGCAGAGAGTCCTATGCGGGGCTCGATCCCAGGACCCTGAGATCATGACCTGAGCCAAAGGCAGCGGCTTAACCTGCTGAGCCACCCAGGCACCCCTGGAGTGGCATATTTTTAAGAGGTGTAGTTCATAAATGTAATACAAAGATATCTCTTAAACCCATTCCCAGCTGCTTCGGCACACAGCATATCCCCATTCCTTCATACTTATTACATTTTAAATAGAAAATGTTGAGGATTACCAAATGGTTTTTGTGTCTCTATACTAAATTAAGGTTGCTAAAGGTGTGTGATTTTGAGATGGATGTTTATACTTAAAAAAAAAAAATGTACACAATGCAACACAAAGGCGGTAATTGTCCCCAGGAACTACAGATCTAAAATCACAGCATTTTTCCAGGTCATGGTTGAGGTTTATTGTCAGCAGTGAGGAAAACAAGTCCTCCTTCATGAGTTGAGACACTAACCTGCACTGAATCCACTGAGCAGTGATAGATGTCGGACGTGATTTGTTTTGTGAGAAAATATTGTTTTCCAACCAGTGCAAAAATTATGCCGAGTGCTTGCAAGCACTGACACAGTGTTTACAAGGTTTATGAGTCATTTTTGTGTTTACTCTGGGGACAGTGGCAACTAAAACACAATGACACAGTGCCATGCCAGTAATTTTGAGGAAATGGCCTACACTGTCATTTCTCATTATCCAGCTTGTTTGAAAACTTTATTATGATGTGCACATTGCAGAAAGACTCATGTGTGTATGACTGCACACCACACAGTTTTTACAGTGATATGTGAAGGTAACCGAAGGTTTACCAGATGGGGAGAACAATATTTCTGAGCTGCTTCAGTAAGGTACAGATGTCAGCAATAAACCTACATGTGTATTCCAAGAACATTATATGATGAAAAGAAGAGTGACTTCACATTACAAAGGAGGCAATATTTCATCATTTAAAAATATGATTTAGCTTATAGTTGCCAAGCCCTTTAATTCCCTCATCACAAATTTCTACCTAGAATATCGGTATTAAAAATATTGCAAGTATTCAATCCTTTGTAGACCCAAATTAAGTAAAAGTTAAGGGGAAATTGAACAATTTAGGGCTGTGTAATTTATCAACGATAGCTGCCTTGTGGGTCTTCTGCATTATCTGTAATGTGTTTATGTAACAAAACTGTTCTAAGCAAATAGACACAGGATGCATTTTTGATTGACAATTAAGGATGAACAGTTGTGGGTTTTAAGCAAGATACATAATACATTTATGCAGTTTTCAGACAATAATAACACTGTAGGTGTTAAAGAGGAGAAAAGTATCCTATCTCTAAATAAGCCTCTGTTTTTCTTCAGAAATATGCTTTGGACATAGCCCTAGGCTATGTTAAAAATATTCAGGTTTTAAAATGACAGATATTTTGATGGTTTATCATCAAATTTTTGCTCCTTACATGAAGAAAAATATTTGGCATACAAATTTATTTCCATCAGAACTTTTCCATAGTTGCTAATTGGACTAATAACCATCAAAAACATGATTTAAGGGTAATTAAATCAAATCCTATAATAAAAGCTTCTGCTAAGTAGATATCTGTAAATATATGTTTCCTTTTTCAATAGGGAGTCAAAGTATGAATATTGGCCCTGTTATGATTGCATTTTCAATGATTAGTTCAAATTGAATAGTTTTATAGCTGATAAATGAATGGCAGAGTGTCATCACTCTCATTTCCAAAACCTGAAATGAAGAATCACATATCCATTATTTTCGCATTGACTTTAAAAATACCCTGTAACACTGCTGTAAGTACACAGAGCAGATGTCAGTTATAGGGCAAATCTCTCAGAATTTCTCAAAGGATGTTTTTACTGAAAAAAAAAACAAAAGAACCTTGTTTAAAAAGGTTTTGCAAATCCCAAGGACCACATCCAAAGAAGGCCTCACTGGGTTCAGAGAAACTCATCTTGACCTTCTAACTGTGTATGGCCTAACACACCAGTAATAAGTCTGTCTCATATTAGCTGTGATCACACTGTGCTAACTTTAAGCATAGTCCAGGAGAAGAGGAGCATCTTCCCATATCCTCAGTGTCTCCTCTGAACAGAAGTTCCATAAAAATACACCAAAGCAAATGGTCTAGATAGCTACCTATAAAATACTGGGTAATGACGCCTGTCAAACTACCTGATAATCCCATAGGAGATTTTAGGAATACAATTTTACCTCTACTGCCTTTTTCACTTTAAAATATTTTTTACAATAACTCAGGATGATTTGTATGGATTTTTCTTCATTAAAAATGTATAAGCAGTGTAAGAAATATTTCCTTCAATTTAGAGAAAGACTGGATACAGATACACTTTTTTTTTTCCTGTGTATTTCTGACTTGCAGTAACATAATTTGGTCATTTATAGTCTTTAATGATTCTTCCAATATGAATCCAAAAGCCTTTTCCTATATTTACCTTTGTAATCTTCCTGTGAAGGAGGTGGGTGTGCACAAGGGAGGAATATGGCCTCTCAGTTGAAGAAAGAGAAAAGAAACAAAATAGTATAACAGGCATTTAAAATGTGATGTGTATGGGGCTTGATTTATTCTAAATGTGCCTTTGCTTTTAGTGGATCCAATTTTAAAACCAAATCATTTCACGTCAGAAGGGAAGAGAAAAATGATCACTTTGGTTCTGGCAACTCAATTATATTCCACATTAAAAAAAAAAAAAGCAAATTGATTATTTGCATAACAATTTGTTGCAACCTCCAGATTGACATCTCAATATATAAATTTCATAAAATTTGTATTCTTGAAAATACAATTTTGTCTTCTGGAGCAACTCTGTCTATTGAATTGCTTTGGTAGATGCTTCTGACAAAAGAGAAAACAAAAAGAGGGAATAAGAAAAAAAATGATTTATCACACATCACTTGCAGCAACAAAACATAAATCTTAGAAGCTAATATGTGTAATGCCTAATAAGACAGAATCTAATAGAATAAATATAGATGCTTTCTTCATTTATTCATCATTCCTTGATTAGAATTCATTTGCATTAAACACATAACGACATCTACTATTTACTATTCTCCACATTGCTATGGAAATTCAAACTACACAAGTTATGAAACCTTTGAAATAGTTACTGTTGCTAGGAAACCACTTTCTTGGTGCCTGCACATTCTTCTCATTTCTCCTGTCTCTGGCTGTGCCTGGCTCTAAGACAATCTTACAGCTTAATGTCAGAGGGGGAAAATAACAAGATTGTGATACAAAATAAGCTACAATAAAACCCTTTCACTAAATGAAAGGAAAGAGGCAAGTGCTTAAATAGATGACTTTGTTGTATCAGTGTGTGAGGGTCCATGGCGCTCTGTAGTGGCAGTAGAAGGGCCAAGCTCCTCTTTTCCCCAGCACAGGCAGGAGGTCTAGGCTGCACCAGATGAGGTCCCAGAAACTTCATCCAAACCCAGGAAGCAATTTTGTAACAAAGTGCTTGAAATAAACATGAACAGCTTTCTCTTTCTTTCTTTCCCTCTTCCTCTCTTCCTCTCATTTCCCTCTGCCTTTTTTTTTTTCCTTCCAATTTCCAATTTGGAAAGTCACAAGTCACAAGTACATGACTGTGAATATATAAAACAGACGAGCATCCTTACTGATCTCATCTAAAACAAATGTTCTCCCCCAAATCATTAAAAAAAAATAAATGAAGACAATAGCAGTGAAATAACTAGAGAGCAGTTGGAAAAGAGGTCATACTGCATATAATATAGTTCAGATTGAGAGTTGCATGAGTCTCCAAGCCTGACTATTTACAGGGAAATTAGGTATGACTCATCATTACGGAAGTGCTTACGGAAGCGCCAATCTGTGCACGCCCTTAATGAGGGAGGGCAGGAGTTTCAATTGGCCTCTGGAGTGTGTGATAGAAGACTTCAGAATGCAGTGGGTCCTAAGCAGAAAAATAGGGTCAGAGGATTAAGAAGTGAAAGTTTCATGTAAGGGAAGATGGAGAGAGATTATTAGGCATGAGATTTCCATGGAATGGAGCCTGCGGTGAATATAGAATAGTCCTCTCTGAGACCATCGGGGATACATGGAGGCATGAAGCAAGTGATGTGATCCTACATACTAGAGTGATTTAAAAAAAAAAAAAAAAGTTTATAACTGCAACCCCAAGAGAAAGACAGTACTGACAACATTTGAGTGCATAGCATTGATTAAGTGATGTTTTTAGAGCTCTGTCATTGGGCTGTTCAGTGGCCATGCTAAGAGGCCACTGTGTGTCATGTCATGAAGAAGTTCAGTAGATTTCGTAGAGTTAGTGAGTGGTCCAGGTTGGGAGGCTCAGGGTGCCACTGATTCTAAGATTCTCAGTTGCTCAGAAGGATAAAGATTTAAGGGAAAAGGGAGTGGGTTGCTAAGAGCCTTTTCTTTGTCAGGCTGAATTGAAAGTTCAAGAAGAAATACATTTAAAGATCATTTTGTTTCTTGTGTTTGTTTTCTGGGAATGGGAGAATGGCTCACGGTACTGCAATGAAGCTGAATTTTATCAGAACAGAGAATGGAAAGCATGAAGAGTGCCTTTAACTAGGAACATGGATGTGACATACATGAGCAAGGATCATATGCTTCTATTCCTATGTTCTTATTCCCAGAAATCACCAGCCTCCCTTATTCCATTTCTTATAAATCCTACCTCTCCCTTCAGATTAGGTTTTCCTGACCTGAGCATAATCACAATTATATTATGAATATTTTCATCAGTCTTAATATGCACCTGTGGTCCTCCAAACCCAGGCAGAGATCTAGGAGCTTTAACCACAGCATGAAATCAGATGTGGGTTTTTTTGGTTTGTTTTTTGTGTGTTGTTTTTTGTTTTTTGTTTTTGTTTTTGTTTTTACAGACAGAGATCACAAGTAGTAGGCAGAGAGGCAGGCAGAGAGAGAGAGGAGGAAGCAGGCTCCCTGCTGAGCAGAGAGCCAATGCGGGACTCTATCCCAGGACCCTGAGATCATGATCTGAGCCTAAGGCAGAGGCTTTAACCCACTGAGCCACCCAGGCGCCCGCATGAAATCAGATGAATCAAGTGGCATCAGTGAACGAATTGAGACACAGAGTGCATGGCAGAGATTGGCAAACAGGCATGTCTGCCAGGTGGCATCCAACCTGGGCTTGCTTTACTTAAAATTCTTCTGAGTATATCTGGCCACAAGGATAGGCAAATCCTACTTCCCACTCCTCCGGGTTCCCTGGGATCCCACCTTGCAACATTGTTAAACTGGTGGCAGAAAGTTGAATGTGTCTGGAATAGAGGTCAGAATTAAGTTTTCATTTTCTGCCTTGAAATGGGTGGCATGATACTAAAATTAAGTATCTTCTGTGAAGACCTTAGCTGGGGTGTCTGACATAGAACTTCCCTTCCTCCTTTTCTCATTTGCATGCTAAAGAAGTGGTGCTCCGTTTTTTCAGTTCATATATGTGACATGTCCTCTAGGGGAGCTTACTGTAACCCCCCAAACTGGTACAAAACAAGGTAAAAAGCTGCAACAGTTTTGAAAGTGATAGATCCTTTAGGTGTTCAAAAATGCCAGTAACGGGCACCTGGGTGGCTCAGTGGGTTAAGCTGCTGCCTTCGGCTTGGGTCATGATCTCAGGGTCCTGGGATCGAGTCCCAGGTCGGGCTCTCTGCTCAGCGGGGAGCCTGCTTCCCTTCCTCTCTCTCTCTGCCTGCCTCTCTGCCTACTTGTAGTCTCTCTCAGTCAAATAAATAAATAAATAAATAAATCTTTAAAAAAAAATTCCAGTAGACGAAAGTCGTTAGGACTGAAATTTAGGAGTAAAGTCCCTATTTTCCCTTCCATGTAAAGCAAGGGACAAACCATTTTTATTTCCTTTGCTATCAGAGAAGTCATGTAATGCTTTCATAATGTGAAGTCATTTGTGTTATTTATGTCAGTTGGCATAATATACATGAAATTGAGAATAATCTTCCTGGTTCATTTAATGATTAAGTTATATGGAATTTAATATGATTAAAAAAACCTGAGTCATTTATTTCATATGAATCAATAGAAACAATAGTAGACCTTAGATCCAGGAAAAAAATAGAATGCATAAGAAATCCCCCCCCACCAACAAGCTAACAATCGCAAATAATTATAAGGATGAAACTTAATTTTTTTGCTTGTCTTAAAATGACCCTCACGAATAGAAAATCAAGAATAACGGGAGGTAAAACTGCCTTCTTAAAAGATAAAGATTTGGGGTCTGAGCTGCTTGGTAGCTAAATCCAGAGCCCGTTTCAAACAGTGCAGCTCTTGCCGTGAGGTTTCTCTCAATTGCAACGCTGCCAAGCATTGCTCAGTGCTCTTCCCCAGCAATCTCTAAATCTGGCACCAACTTTCACAGTGACACTCTGCCAGCTGCCTTCAGAGCGAGGACCAACCGAGAAGCTCTGGTCTTGCTGCTCCTGAGAGGATGCAGACCGCTGTTCTGTGGGGGGTGGGGGACACTGAGGCGAGACACACCCTGGCAAACATCTTTGAATTCATGCCTCACTCAGGAAACCATCCACAATAAAAGGGTGTGTGGCTTTGCAGGTTTTTAGAGCAGCCCCCGGCAGGACCTAAATGGGATGACTTTGGTGGTGCCGCTGATGGATACTTGCAGAAGACAGCCTTGGTTCCTTATTCTTTCCCCTCACATTGTTTTTGACATTCTTTTTTTTTTTTTAAAAACTTCACAACATGATATCAGATTTCCTTAAAGTGCCCTAAATACCTGTTCTTTGCTACTCCCCCAATACTTTTTAACCCTTGTCTGGCTGCCAGTTAAGGTTAAAGACCTACTGGAAGAGTATTGTAAAAAGAGGACATTTTGGAGGCTAGATTTTAATTGTGCCATCATATGTCAGACATTTAATTGTTCAAGACGAGTTTATTAAAAACTGCATTTACTGGGATGCCTGGGTGGCTCTGCCAGTTCGGTGTCTGCCTTTGGCTCAGGTTATGATGATCCCAGAGTCCTGGGATCGAGTCCCACATCGGGCTCCTTGCTCAGCAGGGAGCCAACTTCTCCCTCTGCTCTGCCTGCCGCTCCCCCAGCTTGTGCTTTTTCTGACGCATAAACAAAAATCTTAAAAATAAATAAATAAAAATTGTATTTCCTGGTCTTGTGTAAGTTTTTAAAAAAATTACAAGAGTTATATAAAAATTTTTAAATTAAATTGTTAACTAAAATAAGTGCTTTGTTCCCCACAAACAGTAAATCAGGTAAATGAGTTTAAATGATAAATATGTGAATCTTCTAACAATTGTTTTTCTTCAATCTTAACCACAAGGCTAGAAACACCAAAACTATTATTGTCCTGCAGTGTAAATATGACAATTGGCACAGAAGATTTTAATATCAGGATGGGATAGCCAAATATAGATTCTGTCTTTGGTTTTTTGCTTTCTTCTTGTCTAGAATTAAGGTCCTTGCAGACTTGCTTTTTAAAAAATTCCAGTTGTTCTCTACTAGTACAATTCCCATCGATTCACCAAAGATATATAAGTCTTTTTGTTTACTTGATAGAAAATTCAATTAATTATCAAAATGTTTCCAAATAGCTACAGATAAATTTTCCAGGTACTGCCTCTCCTGAAACCCTTTTTTCTGTGATGAGGAATATGCCTTATGAAATCTAGCCTAATCATTCCTCCCTGACTGTGTTGGACAAATATTTAAGGCTAATTCATCTAGATTGCCTGAATGCATTTTTAAGATTTTGTAAAAATCAAATGGAGCATTCGGAATCAAGTAGAATTTCTCCTGCAAAGCTTTCTGCATTAGAGGTAACAGAAGCACTGAAAGTGTCAGAGAATCTAGCACTTAAATTATGGCATTTATGTGACTATTAAAGTGACTTTGAATTTATTGGAGATTTTTTATGCTTTTCTGTTTTATGTTTCTTCTGAATAGCATTGACTGATTCACAAAGCTGACATCATTCTCCAGGGTAGAAATGCCCTTAATCCATTGTCGTATTTGGGAATTTAGTAATTTTGAAGTATTGATTTTGTATGTGTATGTTATGAAAAAGAGATTTCTTTTATGTCTCCTTTAAGTGATAGGGTAGTAGATTTTGAAGAGAAACTTAGCAGAAGTTGCTTTTCCATATTTCATTGTCAGACAAAAATATCTGACAGCTAGACTCTGAAGGTCTGAAAATGGAGTGGTTAGCGTGGACCAGTTAAATTAATGTTTAGTATTACCAAGTGCCACTTTCATATGTTATATATGCTAGTATTTAGAAAGAGATTTGAAAAAATCTTTCATGTGACAAACTCCTGGAAGGCAATATTTCTAACATATGGTTTAGCTACCTTTATAAATTGTGTTTCTTATCAGTCACCTTGGGGCACAAAGAGAAAATTAGCACATACCTATTTTTTTGAGGTTAGTTCTTTGGACTTTTTCTTTTTTCTTTCTTAGTGTTTTTCCCCAATGCAAATTTCTGTGTAGCAAACAGTGATCATCTGACAAACACTAGACTCATTACCAATTTTTGATTATTAATGTGTCACTACTCATGACTTATACCTATTACTTCTTAACCTAAAAAGGAGGATCCTGAAAGTATTTGCATCTAAAGAGTCTAACTTTTCTCATGTCATGAGTCCTTCAAGGGAGATGCTGGAAGGTTTAGTTCTAAATATTTATCTAGTTCTTCAGGAAAAGATGATGAGACTAGATTTCCCTGAACCTATACTTGGATTGATGTTTTTAAAGGAGGAAAGAAGACATTATCTTGCCTATTAATAGCAGGCAACTCCTCACTCTTTTTTGCTAGTAAATCTCAGGTTTAGAAATATTAGCAGCCGAGGACAGAAAAGAGGTGAGAGAGTGTCGAGTCCATCCCCCACTCCCTAAATTCACAGCCTTAGTGGCCACATCACCAGAATTAGAACCTGAGGTGGAGAGTGTCGAGTCCATCCCCCACTCCCTAAATTCACAGCCTTAGTGGCCACATCACCAGAATTAGAACCTGAGGTGGAGAAAAAGAAGTAGACAGAGGTCTCCTTCCTGGACTGGCTGGCCAGGGCTCCATGGTGGTGACTAACCCCCACGTCACTTTCCAAATCTTGCAATGATAACTTCGGACATGGGCGGGAGGGGCTCGGTTTTCTTCTGGCCAGTACATCCACTGTACACATCTCACAGCTGAACAGTGACAGGATATTTTATGTCCCTGCTTTTCAGAAGTAAAGATCGTTCATTATGTGTTTACTTTGGTTGTCTGTGGGACGACGCTTTGGTAAAACGGCATATGCAACATCATGTCTGCTTTGTTTTTTAATCCAATAAAACAGATCATAATAAACTAGACAGGGAATATCAGTCTTGTGACATCAAAACAACACAATAGGAAAATGACCTTGTCATTGACTGGGATAAGAAGCTACTTGTGATGATGCCTATCGATAGCTTGTTAGACTCATGAGCCACAGGAAGTGGGAAGGACACGTTACTGCGACGGCATCATGTGATCAGAATAACTATCCATTGATTTATGTGTTTGCTATTCGTCGATTCATGTTCACTCACTTCATAAAGGATTTAATGTTCTTCAAGTTTCCTTATGCTATGTGTTTCTTTACTCAGAATCCAATTGTGAATGCTTATGAAGGAAATTTGTCTTTGCAAAGTGATCTTCTTCCTTTTATTTTTAAGATGACCAGGAAAAGAGTCTTTCGTTAACTTTTTGTTTCGTTGTGTTTTGCTTTTACACCAGGGCACATGGTACTTGAAGGGAGACTAGAAATAGTTGCCCCAATATGATCCTTTCCATGAGACATAAAGGGAAAACCCCAAATCAGTTCCAGTCAAAAGATCATGGATTAATCTCAATTCTGTGGTGTTTAAAGCTATTACAAAGATTGTGCCGTAGCAAATAGGAAATCCCCCTTGAAAGACATACACATTGTTTGTAACACTGAAAATAAATCTGCCTTCTGGCAAGAATTACTGATTTTTCAGCCAGACACAGCCCTGGTGAGAACTGAGGAGTTCCCAGCACCTCCCCCTATAGATTATGGCGAGTGATAGATGTGGTGGCATCAAGTCCAGGGATACTAGCATATGTATTAAGAAGTAAGCAAAATGGGTATTAGATATAAAACAATGACAGTTAACATTTCTCATTTGATTACCAATATAGACAATATCGGGTCATTACCAAGAGAGAAGAAAATTAATGGGTTTCTGCTCCCCCCCTACAGGTTCAGGATGCATTTAGATGCCGATTGAGAAACTGCCAGGACCCGATCAATGCTGATTCTTCAAGTTCTTTCCCTAATGGGCATGCTCAAATAATGGTGAGCTTTCATTTTCCTTCTGACTGTTGATTAATTCATGATTTGTGACAGGAATAAACAAAATATTCTTAGTACTAAAATAGTATCCAAGTCCCATTTCGAGTGACTTTGGCTTTAGTTCATGAACGTATTTAGAGCTATCAGATAAGTATTCTGTCCGGAATGCTCAGCAGTCCTGGATCTGTTATGGGCCTCCTGGTATGTTGAGTGTGGGGTTTCTGTGCAACACCAGAGAGTATTTTCATCCCTGCACAGAATAAGGGATATGTTTGTCCACAGGAACATGTTTGTTTACAGACCAGAACACTATGGACCTGCACTTCTGGCCATAAAGCAGTGGTGCTTAACCTTTTCTGTGCCTTAGAATCTACACTCCAGACCAGTGAAATAAAAATGTCTGGGGTGGGAACCCCAGTATTGGCGGTTCCAACATGCAGCCTCAGATTAGAACTACTGCCCTAAGGCAGAAGGGTGTGGCCACAATTCCAATTAAAGGTCAGTCATTGTACAAGAGCTGGACTGCTGAGATTAAGGGGTCCTATAGGCAAAAGCACTTTGATGTCTTTTAGAAATGAGATAAGATGTAAACTATGACTCATTAAAAACAGGGTTTAAATAGAGACTTCTTTTTTCATATATTCAATTTATTATGAGTGTTTTTGGATTAGACAACATAAAATAGTCAAAAGGATATACTAATAACTAAGGCTTGGGAAGGAATTACCAATTCTGTATTAAAATAAATAGATAAATACTGAAATTTCTAATTTAAAATATTAAAATAAATTTTAAAAATTCTAAATAATATCTTCCAGTATATGACTAGAAGAATTTTTTTTTTTTTTTTTTTTTTTTTTTTTAAAGATTTTATTTATTTATTTGACAGAGAGAAATCACAAGTAGTCGGAGAGGCAGGCAGAGATAGAGAGAGAAGCAGGCTCCCTGCTGAGCAGAGAGCCCGATGTGGGACTCGATCCCAGGACCCTGAGATCATGACCTGAGCCGAAGGCAGAGGCTTAACCCTCTGAGCCACCCAGGCGCCCCCATATGACTAGAAGAATTTAATTAAGACAGGCTAATTTAATTTTGTCATTTAAAGAAATTAACTGATCTGTTTGGGGGTAATATAGGGATGAAAGTGAACTCCAGCAAGTTGTAGACCAGATGAGTGTTGTTTAATATTCAATTTTAATTCCTAAATCTCAAAGGCTTTTGTCAATTTGAATGAAAATGGATCATTAGAAGAGCCTAGTTTGACTATTAAAGGTTTGACAAAGCTATATTATATGATACTACATTATAAACAATGTACTCAAAGTGAATACTTTATAAAAAACAAAGACATTTATTTAACTATGTTCAACAAAGACATTTATTA
This sequence comes from Mustela lutreola, assembly GCF_030435805.1. Taxonomy (NCBI): domain Eukaryota; kingdom Metazoa; phylum Chordata; class Mammalia; order Carnivora; family Mustelidae; genus Mustela; species Mustela lutreola. Next base: position 112,026,359 of record NC_081295.1, read on the forward strand.
ACTATGTTCATAATAATACACATTTTTTTGTGGTTTAAGAAATTATCTTGAAGGTCTATCCTTTTATAGATGATATCAGTCTCCTGACTGAAGAGGACAGTGAGTAGTGTATTGCTTTATTAAAATTTTATGCCAGTTTTCTACTGCTTTAATTCTACATTTGGTCTCTGACAAACAGGCTTGAAAACAATTTGATTATTCCTCAAGAAAATTCTTTTGCACAAAACAATAATCTAGTACTGCCTAGTCAGGTATCTGTAAACTTTAATCTAGTTAGTAAAAGTCACATTAAAGGTTTTCATTAAAGGTTGATTCTATGCCTTGTGATTTGTTGTTACAGACAGACTTTGAAAAGGATGTAGACATTGCTTGTCGATCAGGTAAGAATATTTGGATTTTGAAAGTATCATGAGGGACGTGAAATCACTTTTATGATTTTGATTTTAATGAAAATGCCACAGTTTACACATCACCTATTCATGTGGATGAATAAATAGAATCTCTCAAAAGGAAAGCATTGTAGCAGCAGAACATGGTAGAGGGGGCGGGATGGGGGCTGAAGGGGGAATGAGGATTGACAGAGAAACGAAGAATGGCTCGTAGGAAGCACAGTGACAATGGGAAAGCACGGACTTGGAGACATAAGACTTCCATTCCACTGCTCTCTGGTTGTCAGGGGTAAGGCCAGTCAGTTTGGCCTCTGTGTGCCTCACTTCATCATCTGTGGACTATGGGTTGTTGCCAGGATGAAATACATTGTGTGTGTGTGTGTGTGTGTGTGTGTGTGCATCCTAGCTGCTGCCATTGCTACCTGCTTAGCAGAGCCCAGAAGAAACTGTTCAGTGTTCTCTGCTTTAGAGAGCTAGGGTCCCATGGATGGTGTCCCTTATGGTTATCCTCAGCCTGGGGCTAAATTTTCACCAGGAGTCGATGACTCAAGAGTTTCAAAGGAAACTACGTGTTCCATTTGTTGGATAATTCCAGTTGTTGCAAATGTTTCTGCATATTGAGATATAATAATATACCTTATTTTATGTTGTATTCATTGACTTGAGCACTGCCTTCTAAAATCAGAGTGGCTGTCTACTTTATCCAAATATCCAGATGTTTGGAAGCAAATCCCATTTATTCTAGTCCAAGCCCTTTTTCTCCAAACTCAACAAACCATGGTTCCTCATTCATTGCTCATAGTATCCTCCTGGGCAGGCACGGTGCCCGTGGAGCCTCCAGTCTGTCAGTAGATTTTAAATTATGGTGCCCAAATGTACACACTTATTCAGCATTCCTCACACTTGGCTCTTTACTTATATTAATGTTATCTACATTTGCATTTCATAACAACTGGTGCTGTTACTACTGTCAACTTGTCAAGACTTCTTGTAGTTGTCAGGATGTTACCAGTAGAGGATGGAGTAAAAGTTCTGGGTTTTTTCCTGGAAGAAAAATCTGGCCTTGCATTTATCTCTGTTTGCTCTTTTGCTAGTTTCAGGCTAGCATTCTATCCATTGGAAATTTTGGGGCCATTGAAAATTTGATGAGAATACCTTCTAAATATCTATTCACACTGTTAATGGGGGAATTGGATGGGAAGAGAAAGGGTGTAGAACCCTGCTGAGCTCAGTAGGGCACCTCCCACCACTCTTTAAGAATACTTTTCAGATTCACCTCATAAACATGAAACATCTTGGCAGGTTGTAAGATCATAGAGTTGTCATAATCACAAAAACATGAGAGACCAAGTTCATAGTCTCATTTCTGAATTCAGTGAAAATTCTCTGTGTAGAGTACAGTCATAGCCGAGCGGTAGAATAACTATCATAACTTGGCAACCCACATTGGGTCTGGGGGTAGGGGGCTAGGAATCACTCTTTCTTATTGAATAGCTAACAAAATATTGCTAAGAAACAGCCTCATTAGTGTTTGGTTTCCAAAGTCTGCCATTTCGGTTTTTGGACAACTGATAAAACATTTTCCATTGCTCCGTCTGCCCTCAATAATTTCTCAAAGATCACTGGCTACGGTGCCAGGTTCTACATCTGCGTTCTAAGATGGATGTGATCTGTCTGGGTTCCAGAAGCCTGAGTTTCTTTAAAATAATTAGTGATTCATTTAATTCCTATTTTCCCACATGTAGTTTAGCTTCCTTTCAGCCTTTTCTGGTGTACTCTTTATAGTTGTCCTTGATAGAGAACCAGGAGAGGAACAAAGTAGTTTTATCCAGACCAACCTTGTTAGCAGCACCTGGGAACCTGTTCAGAGTGTGCACTTTCAGGCCCCAGATCTCCTGTGGGGCGGGTGTAGTTACCCATGTCCTTGCCAGTTGTCCCGGTACTCGAGTGCATGCTGATGTCGGAAAGCCGCTGTCCTAGACCATCCTCCCCAAGCCATGGTCTCATCCGCCAGTATTCATCCTGCTCTCTTGCTAAGTTACCCTTTTTCTCCAGACTTTGTGGCGTTCTGGAATTTAGTGTTCCTGAGCCGTTATTTTGTTCAAAAATAGTCTTGTAATTTTCTTTTTTCTTTTTGTCGGTGCCCCTTTTAACTGAGCTCATCAGGAATTTGCCTCAAATTTTCCCTAGAGGTTTCTGTTCAGTTCAGTTTTAAAGTTTCAATTCATGGACTCCAAGTAATCTTCCTCTAAATTTTGTTGAAATTCACTATCCCAAAGGGTGGAATACATACCTGATTATGCAAAATACTTAGGTGCTTTTTCTTTTACTGTGCTAGTATGTATGTTTTGCCTTTTAAACTTAATTAATTTCTCGTAAAAGTCCCATCACTTTAACATCATGTTTGTAATGTGTAGGTGGTATGCATTTGTTTAGTTTTCCATTTGAAATTTGGATATCCATTTTAAGCAAGTCTAAGAGGCAGAAATACCTCTCATATGGAGTAGACACTACATAATAACTGTCTTTCCTCAAATATTTAAAATATTCAATTTTTCAGTAAAGATGGCTGTGTCATGTCATAAAAATATGGGAACTATGACTACAAATCATATTAATTGATACAAAGCTAAATGAATTTTGCACAAATACAGATTATAAAATCAATATTCAGTACAAAAATTTCCTTTATAGTTTCTAATACATTCATAAAAGTGTAAAGCTATATATGCCAACCAGTTCCCATAACTTGCCTTTAAATTGTACTGCTACAAATTTTGGATTAGTTTTTATATGCAGTTAAAGATTAAAAATATTCTTCCCTGAATTTGGAGATTTTTTAAAGTATTTTATTTAAAGTGTCATTAAGTCTATTAATTTAACATACTTTTCTCTTAATGATTTTATGTAAATTTTTCCTGGCAACCACAGTTCATTACTGATCTGAGGTTGGGAAGTAACTTTTTTTAAACTGAATTATTCTACTTTTTTGTATAATAAATACAAAAGCTTACAACCAAATGTGGATTAATAAAAATTTATATGTAGATATAGATTTAATGTGATTTTTAGTGTCTGAAATAAGAAGACCTAGTACAATAATTAAATACAGTATCTCTAAAGATAAAAGATAATTACATGAATGGTGTGGTTTTTTTTGAATGATGCATGTTTTGAAATAATTTTGAAGGCTTCTCTTCTTTGTAGTCAGGAAAGACGTAATCTTCTGGTTTTTAACCTCTGCTTTAATGAATAATCATTATGGTGCTATTTGAAAATTGGATAAAAATGGGTAAGTTTCAATATATCTGCAACTTTTCATGAGGAAACAATGAACCAAATACTTTACAGTCGTCTCTGCCTAATGAAATTTTCAATGACAATTGCTCTGCCTTGTAGGTAGAACAACATTAAGTGCAGACATTGAGCCAACCTACAGTGCTCTTCTATATGTTTTCAATACCATAATGTGTGACTTTCTTCTTAGCTAGAGACAGGAGAAAAATGATAAAATCCATTTTAATTAAAAATTCTGAATTCTTTCATTGGTTTGTTTTTGTTTGATTTGGTTTATGTTTTCATTTCTTCCCCTTCCCTTACTACAAGTCATCATGCATTTTCAATTTTTCTAAGTTATTATTTTGCAGGCTTAAAATTAAACTGAGTTTTCAGAGGCTCATACGGTTAAAGTCAGTGGCAATTTCAAACCCTCCCCCTCCTGCCCAAAGGCATTCGAGCATATGGATTGATCTTGTGAAGAAATTCTTTTTTTTCTCCACATGGAACTGAAGATGATAAAAACTTTTGAACCCTGTATCTACCTTGACCATATGGACTTCATAGATGAATGCTCATTAATTTTCAACGTGCATAATTTTGGAGGAATTTCTAATGTAGTATGATGAAATTCTCATTGATTACCTCTTTCAAGAAGTATTTTAATGAATAGAACTTGTAGAATTCCTTAGGGGAAGAGCCTTTGAGAAAAAGTGAAATTTATGTGACTATATCCATGATTTCATAAAACTCTTTACAAAAGACTGGTGGAGAAACTTCTCTGGTGTCTGCCTTTCCCCTGAAAAGCTATGCAGAGTTGTTTAAGAATAGGGTATGGAGATTTTTGAAAGTCCATTAGACAACTTCCGGATGTGTTTAGCTATGGACTGCTGGAGATCTATAAAAGCATATCAGAATCAATAAAGAGTGATTGAGTAATCTGGACCATCCGCAAGCAATAGATATGTAATTATTTTAATATTATTTTTTAATTTGATTAAAGATATTGTTTCATAGAGCGATGGCAGACTGCAGTAATGAAAAGCTAAAAACTCACTAATTCTCTTCTGTGAATTTTTGTTTCCTAATTTGCAGTTCTTCATAAGGATATCGGTCCTTGCCGAGCGGCAACAATAACAGGAACGCTCTCTAGGATTTCTCTTAACGATGACGAAGAAGAAAAGGGAACAAACCCTGAAGGGCTAAGCTATTCCACACTGCCTGGAAACGTCATTTCCAAAGTCATTATCCAGCAACCCACGGGTATGCACATGCCCATGAGTATGAATGAGCTGGGCAATCAGTGTTTGAAAAAAGAGAACAGTGAATTGCGAAGAACTGTGTACTTATGTACAGATGACAATTTGAGAGGAGCAGATATGGACATGGTCCATCCTCAAGAAAGAATGATGGAAAGTGACTATATCGTGATGCCCAGAAGTTCTGTAAATACTCAGCCATCAATGAAAGAGGAAAGCAAAATGAATATTGGCATGGAAACCTTGCCACATGAAAGGTTATTGCACTACAAAGTGAATCCCGAATTCAACATGAATCCCCCTGTAATGGACCAGTTCAATATGAACTTAGATCAACACCTTGCACCCCAGGAACACATGCAGAATTTGCCCTTTGAGCCTCGCACAGCTGTGAAGAATTTCATGGCCTCTGAGTTGGATGATAATGCAGGACTATCAAGAAGTGAAACTGGGTCAACGATATCAATGAGCTCATTAGAGGTAAGCAATAGAATAAGCCTTTCCTTGATACTTGAAATATTTGATATTTGAGAAATTGATTCATAGGACACTGGATTGAGGGAGAAGTGTCACATTACCTTTTCCAGTTATGTACCATACAAAAATTTTTGGCATGTTGGGGTTAAGATTCTAGACATATTTTTTTTTTTCCCAGTAGTACATCAGAATGCTTTTTCTCAAGATCATGTTTTGAAAGGGGAGCCCTCTATATTTAAAAGGATGTGAATCAAAATTCTTTCATAATGGGAATCAAGTAGAGCACTCATAAAGGAAAAAAATAGAAGATCCTCCTGATGTTTCTCAGGTACCAGAGATCCTTTTGGTGGTGAAAGTAGTTCATGGATGGCATTACAAACTTAAACTAAAGTCTGGATTTTCTGTGTGAGGGCATCCATTAAAAATTAAAAAATTGGAATGTTTCTGTGGAGTCTTCCATTACACTGATTATAAATGCTATTTTTATGTTAGATCGATATCTTTCAGAGTAAGTGTTTTGCTCTCCACTCTTGTAGAATGATGACCACTAAAATTTTTTATCTTAAATTGTGAGCTCTCGGGAGGGATGTACATTAATCAGATTAAGAATCAGGGCTCTGAGGTCCAACCACATGGCTTTTCTATAAAAGCAAATTCTCCTCAGCTTCTTTTCAACTCATAAAATGAAATACAGAGTAATCAACTGTTATCAATATCATTCATCTTATATTACAATTAATCTAGTAAGACCTAAGGAACGTGTCTTTTTTGTTGTTCATATGTACCATGTTAGTTTTATCTGTGACTTTTATATCTTGTACCTTGAAATTTTGCTATAAACCTACTGCTGATATATAACATATTTTAGTATACAATGCAATACATGTACTCTCTTGCACATATTGCCAATTGTTTTTAATATGATGGGTCATTTCATAAGATACTACTAAGAGAAAGACACTATAACTTGTCACTTACCCTTTTCATCAGAAATATGCTGATCATCATATGTTCTTGTGTTCAGAAGTGCACAGAGATAATTTTCCCTCCCTTCTCCCCACAAAGCCATTCCTTCTGCTAGGTCAACAGGAAAAGAGATCATGTGAGACTAGAGTAACTTGATGAGTGGAGTGATTTTGAGATTTTTTTCCCAACTGGATCAAGGAACTTCTAGATGGGGAAAATGGAAAAGTGGATGGGATCGAACCCCTAGATTCTAGATCAATCTTAAACGAACTAGGGTTTCTGAAAAGGATCATCCCTTACAACCAAAAGCATAGGGGTGGTGAGGCCAAGTTAACTGTAGACGGGTAGGAGCTCCCACGACCATGGGACAAAAGTGTTCTGTCCTTCTGAATTAGCAGACTTGCTACTATTTCTCTTTTTCTAACTTGTGTATCCCGGAGACTAGCAGGTCACCTCCAGTGCACTCACATAAGCACAAACTACCAAATATGTATGCAAAATCACAAACATTTCAAAAGGATTTTCAGTCAGTGTGCATGTAATAATATAACATAAGTAATCATAATTCTGATGTACTACTTGAAAATTGTAATGACCATATGAGTCCTTTTCTATAAAGGGGCTCTTTAAAATGTGCTCAAGGGGTTAGAATGGAATTGCATTAAAATATCTTATTATAAAAATGCTTTACATCTAAAAGCCTAAAAACGTCTCTGGGTTTAATGTTGTACAGGTCATGTGTGCTTGAACAATAGACTAAATTTCCAAGTGTTGCTCTGTTCAGTTTGTAATTTTTCCAAATCTCCATATCCTTATTATTAAGTATAAGCATCATATGTAACTGTGATTCAGCCAAAAGATCTGCATTTAAATGACTTAGAGATCATAAGGCTTACATCTTAAAAAGGAAGAAAATTCAGGATTCAAAATGAAAATTCACTTCCTCATTTTCATTCTTTGAAAGAGTTTAATAGTAATTGCTTATGGTGACCATTTTAGGAGACAGCTGAAAGAGAATATATAGATGTGGGAATGAACAATAAAAATTAGCATTTATATAGCATCTTTCATTAGCAGATCCTCAAATCACCTTAAAAACATGAATTAATTAATCTTCACAACACCTCTGTGCAATGGATAAGTTGTTATAATCCATGAAGTAAAGTCATTTATTCAAGGTTACAGAGCAAGTGCATAGCACATCTAGGAAAAGAATCTTTCTGTCCTGATCAGTTTTGTGCTGTCTAAAAGTGACAGTAATGTGTCTGGACATTAGCAGGAGAGCAATTTAAAGATTGTTTTTACCCTTGACAGACACGTGGTCTTATGGTGAATAAAGACATGACGGGAGTAAAGTTTAGGTATACATAGCTAGCAGATTTTGGAGATAGGACCTTGGCCCGTGAAGATAAAACTGGCCGTGCAGCTTTCCTGATGAGCAGAGCGGTGCATTGTCAGGTTGAGTTATCAGCTCTGCTAGACTGTATCTGCAGGGCCAACCAGTGAGGAAGATGATATCCTGACATTAGAGAAAGAACCAGAAGATGACTATCTCCATAAAGAGGGGATCAACAGTAACCAGGAGGTGCCTGGAGTCTTTTAGAAGACAAATGTGAATTGGGGAAACCAGGTGGTGGGTATTAGAGAGGGCACAGATTGCATGGAGCACTGGGTGTGGCGCAAAAACAAGGAATACTGTTGTGCTGAAAATTAAAAACTAAAAAAAAAAAAAAAAAAAAAAAAGACGACAATGTGAAGATGCAAGTGGGTGAATATATAGATGACATGAGGCCCAAACCATGGTTCCGTTTGAGTTGACTCCAGCTCTGAGTGAGAAGGACAATCACAGCCATGGGGGCTCCCAGCCTGAAAAGCTGCAGCAGCAGAGGATGGCCAGGTGCCTTAGGATCCTTTCAAGAGTATTATAAAAACGATGTTCATGTGATTTCAGGAAGTTTCCTCCAGAGGAATGGAGATTCACAAACTGCCACGGTGGGAAGAGGGGTTGGGGGAAGAAGGAGGGGGAGATGAAAGCTACCAGTTGTAGCACAGAATGTGGTGTACGTAAGGAGAAGAGAAGGCAAGGAGAAACACGATTTAAGGGGGAGAAAATGAAAGCCAGAGTGGGTCAGTGTGTAGAAGTGTTTATTCAAATAAGCAGGAGGCAACAGAAAAGGACGGAGGCCCCCCAGGCCTGAAGGCAGTGCCAGCAGAAAAGGCTCTAGCCTCCAGGGGAGTTTGTTTAACGAACTCCCAATTCCTGAGTATAAAATAGTTTGATGAATGCATGAAGTTTCTTGTGTAAGAGCTTATCCAGATTGTCTCCCTGCCTCATAGTACCTTCTTTTTTCTTACAGTGTGTTATCTTCCATCTTCCAAACTGTATACATTCTCAGAAGGGGCTTGATGAGCAATTCTGAAAATTTTAGTGTCTGAAAGATTTAGTTTGCACAACTATGGGATAATTGCGATTTTAATATAGTAGAAATCCTCACCTTGGCTCCAGTCCTCAATGTCCTCTAAGCAGTTTAAGGTCAAGAAGAATTAAGCTGTCAGGGCTGTCTGGGTGGCTCAGTCAGTTAAGGATCTGACTCTTGATTTTGGCCCAGGTCACGATCTTGGGGTCATGAGATCGAACCTCACATTGGGCTCCGTGCTCAGCAGAGTGTCTGCTTGGGATTCCCTCTCCCTTTCCTTCTGCCCCCCTCTAAAATAAACAAATAAATGTGTTTAAAACAATTAAAAAAAAAAGAAAAATGAAACTGTCTCCAGTACTCAAGTCATTCACCTTCAATTAATGAAAAGAATGTGTTGATATTCGGTGTTTATATAAAGCAAGTAACCACTACGTGCTATGGAGCACGTGGGAAAAAGATTAAGGTATCATATAGTTCTTAAGCCATTTTGAGGCCTATGAAATGTAGTTTACATTTTGGGCTGTGGTTCTATTTATTTTTTTAAAGATTCTAGGTAATGTCATTGTAAGGTCAGAATTTACTTTGAATCTTTGGAGCAGTGGTATTTATTCCACAGCCTGTAGCTGTTGGATTTAAATAATAAACACTTCCTTACTCAGAAATCTTCCCAGTTTGTACGAATGTCCTGGGCCTGTTTGGCACACAGTCCATTCTGCACCCTTTTCACCAGTGTCACTGAGGGCCAGGGCAGGTTCCGGGGCTTCTGGCTGGGAGAGATTGGCCACTAGGGGGCGCAGGGGAGAGATTGGAGGCGGGCAGAAGAGAGAATCCCAGGATATTTCTCCCTTTCTCATCCATTCTGCTTTGGACACCATCTTGTGCTTGAGCTACAGTTTCTTAACGTTTCTGGCTTTGGCCAGGGGCCTCAGCCCCTCAGCCTAGTTGAGAGTGCCATCTCCTTTTGTCCAGCCTGGAGGCATATTCACTTTGGCTAATCTCTGGGTTACCTGTGATCTTGTATGTGTAGCTTCTCAGCTCCACTATCACTAGAATTCTTATGAAACACTTTGCTCAGATGAAATACATGAATGGTTCCTCTTACTCTCCTGACAAATTGTGTCTTAATTTTTCTTATTCCTGAGGAAACCCTTAATGAGTAATCAGAGTTAGATTACATGATTTTATCAAGACCAGAAAGTTCTGCTACTCCAGCTTTTCAGACCATTTCAGTATAAACTTAACAATATATCTGAAAACGTTGTCGGATAAGTCTCCCTCAATTTATATATGGGTAGAAAGGGATGCCATTCTAGGCTCCCTTTTTATACTCCAGTTTATCTGGACATGGATTACAGAGCTCTCACCATAATGGGTTTTAAAGGTAAAACATGTTAGCTATAATGTCATATTACAGTTGCCTCCCATAAAGCTCTTGTGAGGATCAAATTAGATAATGATGTGCAAACCCTTTGAAACTTGTAAGAAGCATTTCAGATGTAAAGTTGTGTTATTATTTCATTACCATTATATCTTGAATTTCTGTGAAGAAGCTTGAATGCTATATTAAATCAATATTTACGGCTTTAGACAAAATATTACAGCCTCACTTGGGAGCTGGGAGACTGTCACTAACAGATACCATTATAAAACTGACCTTTGAACAGAAGATACTTTTTCTTTTTTACATTTTTTTTTTCTCACATAGATGTGCTGAAAGGAAGGCTTGCCCTTCTTTACTGTGTGTGTGTGTGTTTTTTTTTTTTTTTTAAGATTTCATTTACTTATTTGACAGAGAGAGACAAAGGGAGAGGGAACACAAGCTGGGGAAGCGGGAGAGGGAGAAGCAGGCTTCCTGGGGAGCAGGGACCCTGATGTGGGGCTCAATCCCAGGACTCTGGAATCATGACCCGAGCTGAGGATTAACGACTGAGCCACCCAGATGTCCCCTTCTTAACTGTTTTGGTTTTGCTCCTAGGTTAGGGAATTTTGTCTTTTATGAAGGCATGCAAACAAAATTAGCTGAAATAAAAGTCATTTTTCAAAATTAATTATCCTTAGGTTTTATTTTCACAGATATTTTGAATGGATTTGGTATCAAAGATTTCTCCTTGAGTATGTTCATGGCTCACTCCATAATAAAACTTGTAACGGCAGTCATATTGCCATTTATTAATCACTGCAATTTATTCCTTGCAGTGAATTTTCTAGTGTCTGGTCCAGTTTAATTTGAAGTGACACAAACAATGAATTATTCCCTCTGAGAAACTATTTATTATTCTAGAGGATTTAGATATGGAGAGATGCCTCAGTGCCTATACTTGCTAAGTATTCCTCTGTGTGGCCTCATACTCTTGTGCTTTTTTACTCTTAAATCATCCTGGACTTTTTTCCCTTCCATTAGTGATAAGCCTGCATTCCCCTCAATTGTCTTTTAATTGGCTGTCAGTTAATCCATTCATAACGGTTTTCTTTGTGTATTTAGTCTGCCTGCTTATCCATATTCTCCCAAAGAATGAGAAAAACAGCAACCAAACAAAAGCAAGAAATGAGTCACATTTTGGACTTGTTTAGCTGCTGTCGTGTACCTCCTCCAATGATTCATCAATAATTTTGTGAATTATTGGGCCAGGCCCTGTGGTAGATGCTAGGGATATAAATGTGATCAAGAGATGTGGATCCTATCCCTGGGGTGAATATGCCGTATGGAAGAGAGAAATAATTAACTGGTAACAAATGAACAATCTGTAAGAGTGTACTGGGCTGGGTCGGGACCATGGAATGTGAGGGAGAGAATTGATAAGGGGGTCGACGACTCCCAAAGTGCTGTATGAAGTGAAGTTAAGAAGGAATATGGCTTAGGAGGCTCTGTCTGGAGGTTGCGGGGATGTTTTAGGGAAAAGAAACTGTAATACAGAGATAGGAAGGAGTTTGGAATACTTTGCAGAGGATCAGAAGTCCTGTATAACAGCGGGTGAGCTCCTTAAGATGTCATTGGCATAGGAAGAAAAAGCCAGATTTTGGAGAGCCTTGTAAAACAATTGAAGCAAACAAGGACTGTTAAGTGAAAGATGGGCATGATTTCTCCATCCATCCATCCATCCATCCATCCATCTATCCATGGTTTTGGAGGGAAAGATTAGGATTCAGTGGTATTAGCAGAGGGGATAGAGCAGAAATCTGGAGAACAGTTAGGGAGCTACTGAAGTTATCCAGATAGGACAGGAGAATGCCTTTGACCACAGACATGATAGTGAAGATGGAGAAGAGTGGACGGATCAAGAGAGATTTCAGAGGTGGAACAGACACCACTTGCTGGTGAATTTGATATGCAGCGTGAGAGATGGGGAAAATGAATGGTGACTTGAGAATGAGTCACAGCAAATAGGAAGAGGAAAAGGAAAAGCTAAGATCATGTGTTTTATTGGGGAAGTGATTAAATTTCAAAAGCTTCTGAGAGTCCAGCAAGCTAAGGACAGAAAGTTGACCTTGGAAATTGACCAGATGGAGCTCATCCGAGACTTTTAACTAGAAGAATTTGAATGAAGTGTTAGGGATAGAATACAAGTTACAATGAGTTCTAAGTGGAAAATTAGGAAAAGGAAACCACATAGAAGACCTGAAGAGATTTTTGTATCCCCTACTATGACGAAAAATATTCTTTGTATTAAGTTATTTGAGAAGTTGAGGAAACTGAGACAGAGGGAATCTGTGTCTTCATAAAGTATTTTAACACCACCCTGGCTTATTTTAAATTTATATGCAGCAGTCCTTCAGTTGTCAACTTTATCAGAAAAAATTGTTATGACTTGATCACTTTTAATAATAGATTTTCATTGTTTTAAAGATTTTATTTATTTGAGAGAGATCACAAGCAGGCAGAGAGGCAGGTAGAGAGAGAGGGAGAAGCAGGCTCCCCACTGAGCAGAGAGCCTGACGCGGGGCTCGATCCCAGGACCCCGAGATCATGACCTGAGCTGAAGGCAGAGGTTTAACCCACTGGGCCACCCAGGCCCCTAGATTTTCATTTTTTAAATGTATAACCACTTTTTCTAACCACTTTTGTACCTTACAATAACTTCCCAGCAAACTCAGAGGGACATTTGAATAAACGTCAGTCAGTCACAGTTGCCATGAACTTGAGTACTTTTTGAAAGACTTTCCAGCTTATTGCATGTATACCAAGGATAACAGAACTGAACACTCTGGTTCTTGTGACAACATGGTTTCCCAGTGCCAGAATCCTCTTTAAGATAAACTTGATTTTGCAATGGGAGGCACATCATGGAAGTGGAGGTCAGCTATTATGTGTTATTGTATGATTGCTTATAAAGTATCCCATGTTCGAATGGTTTTTAAGTTATTGTAGTTAACACAATTCTTTTATATTGCCATTAGATTTTCTCTCAAGAAGTAACATGTTGAATGCTTTTTTTTTACTCTTTTAAATATAATTGACAAGTGAAAGTTAATCTGCTTGAACTTACTTTATGGCTAAAAAACATCTCAGTCCCACTGCTGTCAGCCTTGGATTGACTGGGTCCTCCATTGTTACTCTTGCTGAGTTCTAGTAACAATCAACAAATTATCACAGGCATCTTAGCTACAAAATATTACCTCTTTTACCCCTGAGCAAGTAGTTGAGAGATAGTGGATAAAACCCAGGGGTTAGAGTCAGAAGACCTGAGTGTGAATCCCAGCTCATTTGGTTACTACCCAGTTTTTAAGTGGACAAGTTATTTTAACTCCACTGGTCCTCAGTGTCCCTAATTCATAGAATAGATACTAAAAAATGATACTTTCCTGACCATCCCATAGGGCAGGTAGCAAATGTGAAAGCACTTTATAAACTATGAAAGGTTGGTATACTTGGTCAGTATTGTGGGGATATGAATAATAGGACACAAATTTCAACCTCCCAGGGGCTCTGAAAATCTGCCACATTTTTCACATTCTCTAATTTTTAAGTCTTCACTGCTTATCCCCACCACCACCATCTTTAAGCTCTTTTGATTGAAATCTGTGTGCTTCATTTGTTTATTTCTTGTTCTAATCCTTCAAGGCAGCTGGTTATGATATACCTTTATGTTAGAATTTAATTTTCACAAAATTAGATAGAAAAGAGAGAAATGGGGGGTGCCTGGGTGGCTCAGTGAGTTAAAGCCTCCGCCTTTGGCTCAGATCATGATCTCAGGGTCCTGGGATTGAGCCCCGCATTGGGCTCTCTGCTCGGTGGGGAGCCTGCTTCCTTTCCTCTCCCTCTGCCTGCCTCTCTGCCTACTTGGGATCTCTGTCTGTCAAATAAATAAATAAAATCTTTTTTTAAAAAATAGAAATGTATTTATAAAAATATATCCATTTTCTTTTTCATATTTTATATCAACATAGGTGCATAGGTGACATCAGCTGTCAGAAGCAGAACCTCTTTCCAGTGTTCTTCTAGATTCCCATCTCCTGTTCTTGTTCCTAAAATATGGGGCCTGTGGTAACATGTGTCTATCAGCATTTCCAGTTCTTAGGCTACACAGCTTTGCATTCAGAAACAGAGCAAGGTACAGTTGTTATGACCGTTGGCAACAGAGAACCCCTCAATGAGTGCAGCAGAAGGGCCTCTTACTTGCTGGCTAGCGGACCCTTTTCCATAGGATCTCACCATTTAATTTTCAAGTGGAACGCAGAGCTCATGATTAATGTTCTATAATAACGGCTTAAAATGTTCCCATGTTTGCATTTTGCTGTATTAAGGAAAGAATTTTGCTTAATGTATAGTTACAAAAACGTCCTGCTGAGTCACAGTGCCAAGAAGGCAAAGCATTCAAGACCAGAATGGAAACACTGACATTCAGTCTAGCATACAGCAGCAAAGTGTGATGTGCTACATTGCAGCCTGCTTTTTTTTTTTTTTTTCTATAAAACACTGTTAGTGAACAATAGTGGCAGGAGATGGCAAAGGAGGCCTGGGTTAAACACTTTGCTACACACTTTTCTCCTTCTGGGATGTCACCACAGCTAGGCTACAGTGATGCTGGAGACAAGGACCTAAGTGACATCAATGTGCCATTTGCATTTAATAAAGCCATCTCCTTCCTAGTGCTCTCCATCATCATACTTGAAACCTGGATTCTATAATCCAGCTCCACCAAAATCAAATAAATTTAAAAACTTTTAGGCTTTTTTTTTTTTTTTTAACAAAATCTTTCTTTTAGAATATCCCCTTCTATCTAGTAAAGCATGCTTTGGGGAGTTGGTTACATAGGGAGGCTCTGGTTCTACAGTGATGTTGTAACTCTAGCTGCAAAAATGTAGACAGGTTTTTCAATAAACTATGTTAGTGCCTGTCTGTCTCTGCTATTTAGCAGTTACAAGAATCAACTATCATGGGTAGGATTTCCTGATAGGTTTTTGAACTTAAGGTAAGTTTTGGGATAAAAGTGAAAGAAAAATTTTAAAAAGTTTGTCTAAAGGTTTACATGATATTCAACTGCCTAAATATTACTTGTTTTTAATATTTATTTTTTGTTTCACCCCCACTTCCTCCCAAAAAATCCAAATTAAAAAAAAAAAAAGCCTCATATTGGAAACTTGTTTTGCTCTCTAAAAATTTGGGAGACGCTTTCTACATTTACCAGATATCTCCTTCAATATCAAATCCCTCTGAGTATATGCTAACTGTACCTTTCCTACACTAATATTCAGTCACTTTAATTTTATTCAAGTAATATTTCCTGATTTATCAGGTTTATTGACTAATTATTTTATTAATACCTATTGATCTGTAACTAGCATTAAGAGCTGCTTAACAGAGTCAGAGGCATAGAGGAACACTGAGATATTGACATGTACATTTATGTTTCTCTAGGGTTGGACAATCATCATTATTTTTTTTATTAAATTAGAATACTGCTTCTAAGAACTAGCAGTTAGGAATTTCCTATCATGGAGAATTGTCAAAAACTAAAAAATCTGTGGTTGAGACATATAGAACTTTAGGACTCAGAGGGCCAGAGAGATTTTGGTAGAAATGAAACCTGGAGATAGGCTACCGGAAGTCTTGAGAGGACTAGATGATTTTTTTTGTACATAGCTTTTAATACTTTGTGTCTCGAAAGTAAAAAACATAGCTTTGCTATGACAGACGTAAAGTCTCCTTCAAGATTGAATGTTTTCTGTGAATTTATATTAAAAAATTCCTACTGAAAAATTAGAGTTAAGAGGTCAAGATAAGAAGTACTCTGTATTTTTATATTCTTCCATTTTAAAGGAAGTTCAAAATAAGAATGAAATCATTTGGATGAAAGAGATGAAATCATAAAAATTTCAACATACTCTTCTGTGAAGGAAAACTTGTAATATAAAGATGCGCAGGACATTTTATTGAAAATAATTTTCATTTTATTTGAATGACTAAACATAACTTTATATTGGTTTTTCTTCTTTTTAAAAAAATCTTACAGAGAAGAAAATCACGATATTCAGACCTTGACTTTGAGGTAAGTTTCTATGGATTTTTAAAATAATTTTAATTGCTTGAATTCAAGATTGACATATAATTACTTAAACATATTACTCTGCCGTATGTAGGAGCTCTACTTTTTTAAAAATTAAATGAGAAGTCAAACATTTTTTATTAGAGTTCATTCTGTAAAACTACTTGTAGAAAAACATTTTAACTTCTAATTGACTTAGATGTATGCTAAACTGAGATATTCCAAACAAGGAATCCATTTTATAAATACTAAGACAAATGGGCAATTTGTGGTAAGGACTGAATTTGATCAATCCAGTTTGTTGTGAGGTAAGAATGTTGTTTTGTTCATTTCTCACATTTACAGCAATTATATTGGTTTTACTTCAGTAACTACCTGAAAAGAGAGCCTCTGAGAATGCTTTGGCTGGTTAGCTAGGCTTTCTCCGGAATTGCCTTGTGTACTGATTCCTATTATTTAGGTTCTCTGTGATACATTCCAGATTCTTTTTTTCAATAGCAAGTGTTGGTTCAGTGTGCTCCTGTGTTTTTAAATGCCTTTTCACAGATATAAACAAGATGAAGATGTTCATTTTCCAATTTGCATTGAATTTATATTGATGTTGTAATATCGATGCTAGAAATTACTGAAATCATACCATTTAAGCAGCTTATGCTAAGCACAAAATTAATGATGTTTGAGTGTCACATAAAAGCCACTTATGCATCTTGATAATTGGATATGATTCACAGCCCGCCGACATAATTGGATATAATACATTATAAATGTCTCTAGCATATTTGTACTATTTGACGCTTACATAGAACTTGTTAATTTTAGTTGATATTCCTAAAATTATGGAAACCTTTTAGTATACAGAAGCTCCTAAATCAATCATTTTGTGTATGAATGTTGTAGATGAATGTTGTAGCTCAGCAACATACATCAGGTATCAAAAGTGAGACTTAACTTTTTATTTACTGCATTGGTGAACACACTTTGATTTTATCCTAAGGAGAATTGGCCTTTTTTAGTAAAGCTTCAGAGTACAAGAAACAAAGTAACAATAAAGAATCTGACCTCCATGATTATGTGGCAAAATTTCCTACTGATGCATCTCAGTTGTAGCAACCTGACATGGGATAAAAACTTCATTCTAAGTTTTAGGGTACAAAGAAAAATCATTTGTCAATATATTTTTTTCACTTTTTACTGCATTGTAAGAGACAAATAATTTGTTTTTTATTCTTTAGGTTACCCAAAAATAGAGGATCATTGTGTATTTACTTTTATGTCCTAAAAGCAGTAAGTTGTGTTAGTACAAAGAAAAGGAGGTGGTAATTAATCCACGAGGTATTAGGGACAAAATATAGTAAAAACCTAGATCTAAAATTAGGTCTCAATGCAACCAACCAAAGGTATGTGATCATAAGCTCTGAAAAGAAATCTAATTATATTGGGTCACTTGGAGCATTAGAAAAACTATTCCTTTTTCATGTGTTCTTTATATAGACTGGTAGCAGATTCCTTAATCAGATGCTTTTCCCCCACTGCTTAGTATCCCAACATATAACCATGGTGTTGCCAAAATATTGACTGATAATGGAAAGATGTTGCAACACAACAAGCCTGGGTAGTTAGCTCTTTACTCTAGTTATCTCATGATTGCTAGAAGTATAGAATTGGGAGCAGGGGACACTTTGAGATATTACATTTTCTTTACAAACTTTTTAATAGCACTCCCCTGAGTCTGTGTGCAGCTGTAGGTATGTGGCAGATACCTTAGAGATGGTGCTCAGAAAAATTACTGCCAGTTTTAAATGATAAATTTTAATATGATATATTTGTACTTTGTGGATGGTCCTTGGAGAAGAGTCAGAGTTGCCTCCTTCTCCTTTAAATCAGGCTGGATAAATTTTGTTTATATCAAACTACTTGCTAGTCCCCCAGTTCCCATCCCATAAGCTTTACCACACAGTAGCCAAAGTAGGCATTTTGCCACTGACAAGCAGATTCATCTTCTAGGCTCCTGAAGATATCTTCCCTTTGGGCCAAAGACATTCCCCAAAGTCTATACACAATAACAATATTCTCTCGACTCGTACATCCATAAAACATCGGCCAGTAAATGTTATACCTGGGGAGAAGTCCTTTCATGCTGCCAATCTCCAAGAAAATACTGCGTTTTTAGGAATAAATAGAGCAAAGTGTTGTCTAGTCAAAATGATGTAATATCAGTTCTTTTGGGAAAGTATACAGAAAATACTATAGTGATATCCTTCTATTCCCCTTCTGTCTCCTTACTGGATTTGCATTCTCCACTCCAAGCAGAGATCGAGTATTTAGTGTCAACTTCAAAAATTGAACAAATTAGAAACAAAGGTTATCATGCAGCAAATGAGTTAATTTGGGAATTGCAAATCAGGACATGCAAGCCTGGAAAAGAAAAAAGGAAGTTGGGAGGTACTGTTTTAAACATTCCTTGAAAGCATTGCCCATCAAGAGTCAGGTTTCCTGTATTTAGTGATTTTGTCCCTTGGTGCCGGGAAGGACCTTTCCTGGTTGTCATGTCCCACTATGCAAGGAAAGAACATGGTTATTGGAAACCATTTAAGGCCACATTTGAGTAACAAGGAATAGAAAGGAGAACTCTCAGGCATCTCCCACTTAAAGACTATATCTTAAAGAGGGTGTAAGCATTAGAGATCATATTGAAAGGTTGAGACAGCATCACCCTATTGGATAGGTTATTTCTGCAGATGTTTGACAGACAATAGGCACAGAATTTTTTTTTTAATTTATTTATTTGACACAGAGAGAGAGAGATCACAAGTAGGCAGAGAGGCAGGCAGAGAGAGGAAGGGAAGCAGGCTCCCTGCTGAGCAGAGAGCCTGATGTGGGGCTCAATCCCAGAACCCTGGGATCATGACCTGAGCCGAAGGCAGAGGCTTTAACCCACTGAGCCACCCAGGTGCCCCCAGGCACAGAATTTTTAAATGATTATACAACACGAGAGAGGCAGAATAATAAATCTAGTTTATGGGGGCATCTGGGTGGCTCAGTTGGTTAAGCATCCCACTCTTGTTTTTTCTTGGCTCAGGTCATGATCTCAGGTTTATGAGAACGAGCCCATATCCAGCTCCATGCTCATTGTGGAGTCGGCTTGTTCCTCTCCCTCCTCCTGCATTTGTCCTCTCTCTCTCTAATAAATCTAGTTTGTATATATAGTCCTACATGGGAAGCCCAAACCTGAAAGTAATGAGCTATAAATATATATCAGGAATCAGTTAGGTTTTTTGCCTGAAAAAAGACAAAACAATAAAAAACATTTTAAATTCCAGAGTTTATCCCCCTTAGCCACAGCCTGGGAGGTGATGGTTTTATTTTTCTAGGCCAATGCCAAGGTAAAGGAAAGAAGGAGGGAAAGACCTTTATGTTTAAAGTATGAAGTCTTGGTGTGGTGTCTTGAGTGGAAGTAGTCTGCCTTCATGTCTGCTACTTCTTTTCCATTGATTGAAAAATCTCCAGGGTTTATACAAGACAGGATGTCAGGTGCAGCCATCTTTAGCTATGGGACGTATGTCCAAAATTCAAACCCCTGAAGTCTGGCTGTCATTTGGGTGACAAGGAGGAGCTGGTATAGTTCCTTTGAAAGAGGTTCAGGGGCAGTCTTTGTTCCAAATCAAAAGCATGGGAAAAAATTGGAAACATTAGTTTGGAGAGTGGTAGACAGATATTTGAGAAAAACAGAAGAATTCAGGATCTAGTACAGTTAAATACAGGATTAGAATCTAATATAGAGAGAAGTTCAAACATAATTTTTCTCTCTATACTTACCCTAATATTTATCAAAGATAATCACAGTAAAACTAATTTGTGTGTCTTAAACTTGGCCTGAGTACTTACACAAGTATAGCGAGAATAGTGATTGGCCATATAAGCTCTTTTTAAGACTGCTTTGCTAGAGGGATGCCTGGGTAGCTCAGTTGGTTAAGCCGCTGCCTTTGGCTCAGGTCATGATCCCAGAGTCCTGGGATCAAGTCCCACATTGGGCTCCTTGCTCAATGAGAAGCCTGTTTCTCTCTCTGCCTCTGCCAGCCACCCAGCCTGCTTGTGCTCTCCCTCTGATAAATAAATAAATAAGATCTTTAAAAATTAAAAAAAAAAAAAAAGAACTGCAGTCATTCAGTAAACCCAAAAAGCAGAAAAAAAAAAAAGGACAAGAACCTTTAAGCAAGGTGCCAAGTTGATTTTTCTGAGGAGCTTTATTGGCTCCATAAAGTAGCCTTAATTTCTTAAAACCTGTCCTGTCAAATCTGAGTCTATGCACATCTCTCTCAAAATAATCCAGAACCTTGGTAAAGTAGCCAATATTTCCAATTGTTATTACAAGGAGAACAGATTCTCACTGAATTTATGTAAATAACTATATTGCCACGTGAAAAATCCTCAAGAGTTTTGAAATTCTGGAGGGATCAGGTAGGGAGAAAAAGTAAATTTTTCATCCTTGTTTACAAAGATATATTTTACCAAACTGCTGTATTTCATAGATAGCTTTAAAGAAAGGAGTAAAAGGGCTCCTTTTAATGTAGCAAGCAAAATATTAAAGGACCAGTAATGTTTGAAAACTAGATGTCATAAAAATTATAATCATCTTCCTCCATTCATTCAATACCATGTTATTCTTACTACGCCTGAATTTAGTTTTTACATTCGTTTGAGAAATTCTTACCCAGTTCAGTTTATTATCTTTTTTTTTTAAGAATTTTATTTATTTGTCAGACAGAGATCACAAGTAGGCATTAGACAACTAGCCATCAGCCCAAGCTATTTTCTTGCTCACAAATTTTGTAAAAGAAATAACATGAATTTATTGTACTTTAATAAACCTCACTAGAACAAAAGTTTTATATTTAATGCTGAGAACTCTATAATGTTGGCTCATTTTCATTGACCCAACAATCTTAAACTAACTTTTAGATCAAATATTTTCCCAAATCATGTGAACCTGAAAAATATTTGAGTGAGTATCTATTAATATTTCTGAGAACTTAATTTATAAATGCTTCATTTTCAAGCCAATTACATAGAACTCCTTTCATAAATTAACTTTGGCAAGTTACCCAGAAGTAGAAAAATACCATATCTATAGTAGACATACATAGACATTCATAGACACACACACAGATGCAAAAAAGGACCCCAGAAGACACCAGCAGGGTTTTTTTTGTTTGTTTGTTGTTGTTGTTGTTGTTGTTGTTGTTGTTTTAATTTACTAATCTCAGTAGGTAATCCATTTATAAAAACTTGAGGATCTTCTCTGGGTTTAATAAGTTCTTTAATTATGGTCCATAGTTTGGTAGATGAGGAAGTCCCGGGGGTATACAAGAGGTGGGGGTGGTGCAGAAGGGAAAGAAGAAGTTGGTCATGAAGGCAAAGAGGACAGGGAAGGGGAAAAGTGGCCCCAGAGCCCCTTTTGTCGACTTTGAATTGTTTGTGTGTTGGGTAATTTAAAAACCTGATTTTGCAAAGAGGTGATTTTAGAGTCTTAGATACATTTGGAAGACTCCAGGTACCAACTAAAACAGGCTTCCTATTCAGTCTGTTTAATTTTAGAACTGTGGTCTTCCAATTTGGTTCTGAGAAAAACAAGTTTGGGAGGTCAAAAGTTTTCCACAGTGACCATCGGAATTCTATATTATCTTCAGTTGAGTTGGTCCATTTGGTTAAGAAAGTGCATGAAGGGCCATAGTTTTGAAAACAAAACTGGTCAGGGTCCCAGAAGGAGGGTCCTTTGTAAAGAATTTAGAGGATTGTGAATCCCATACTTTAAAACCAGAGGCACAGCAAACAAAATGAGCAGTCACCAAAAGGCTGATGCCTTCAAGAATAAAGTCAGAGAGCTCAACCAAACGGAAGAAGCTTAACTCTGAAAAGAGGCTTACCTTGCCAAAAGGAAAAAAGATAACTCACAGAGGGTGCACAAGGCTGAAGTGACTACCCTACACAATGCCTGGGGTTGTTAGTTCATCTAGGTTCATCACCTTCAGGTCCCACTTCTGACACCATATAATGTCAACCTTAAAAATCAAATAACAAGTATTACTGAGCAGTAAATGAGTTTATTTGGGAATAACGGGGGAACTGCAATTTGGCACATGCAAACTATGGCAAACAGTAAGCAAGTCCAGATAACAAAGAGGGACAGCATCCTTTTGTAGAGGAAAGGAGGAAGTTGCAAGGGGTTGTTTTGAACAAAATTTCATTGGAGGCAAAAAGGAGTTCAAAGTGGTGGCAGCTTCTCATTGCCTGCAGGCAGCTTGCTGCTGCCAGGCTGAGAGAAAATCTTTCTTTTTCCTACTGGTTATGCAGACTGTGATGAGTGGAAGTGCATGAGAGCTCTCCCTTCATGGATTCCTCCATTTTGAATGAGGATTCTTTATATTCATTTTCACAATAGTAGGCATTTGATAAATTATTTTGTAAAGGATGGTTTAAAATTGAAATTAGTCCAGTTTGCTTTAATAAAAAATTATCAAACAGTATGTCTACGTTGGAGCAGAGACCAGTATAGAAAATGGAATAGGGAGTTAACACCTCCAAAAGAGCCATACTGGACATCAAAGATATTTACATGCTATGCAACATAAGGAGATGAATAGCAGGCTGAGATTCCAGGAAGAGGAAATGTATGGAGGTTGGCTAAGGTATGGCATGTTTGAGAAACCAGAAGCAAATTAAAATTCACTGAAACATGAGGTCTATAGATAAAAAGAGGAAGGAATTTAGAAACTATATAGTGAACAGTTTGCCCCCCAAGGAAGGAGTTTTACCTAATTTGTTACTAAAAGCTGCTAAAACATTCTGTTCTATTATATTCTGTTTGTTTTTTAATGAGAAATGATTTTCTCTGACCTGGAATTTAGAAAGAGGACTGTGGCAGTAATAGAAAGGAAAGATTGGAATAGAGTGAATGAGGAAGTTGAAATACAAATTTGAAAGTGACTAGTCCAGAAAAGAAAAAAAGAAGTGGTAGGGAAGGATAGGAATGAAGGGACATGGCAAAGTCAAGATCTATGGCGTTTGGTCCTTAACTAAACATAGGAGAGGATCCTACAGGTCTGAGCCTGGTTTCTAGTAGTATCATTGACAGATCTAGGAAAATCAAGCAGACATCTAGTTAAGCAAAGTTGCATTTTAGTACTTTGGGTATTAAGGTGCCTAATAGGATGCTAAATCAGAAATATCAGGCAGGTAGTTTAAATTATCTTTCTTGAATTGAGGACAAATCTCAAGGAATTCTTAGGAATGCAGGAATACAAACCTCTCAAACTGCAATAGACAATATCATCCATTCCGTGTTAAAAAAAAAAAAAAAAAAGTATGTCTAGAGAGGTATTTTTATCTTCTCTTGAAAAAACATGGAGATAACCTTATCACATTCTTCTGTGGAATGATGTAAGCTCTTAAAAATACCTTAGAACATTCCTTTGAAGGCCCTAATGAACCCCACACATCCAGTAAACCCATGCTTTTCAAACTGAGGAGAGGTGATGGTGAGCAGAGAGCACAAGAAGTCATCAATCCAGGATAATTATGCCCATCTTTATGGGGACATGAATTTTTGGTAGATTTGGGGTAATATAAATAAGATAAAATATTTTAATTTTATATTGTTACGGATACAGCTAAGCTATGGCAAAGAAGATAACATTTCTATTACTTCCTAAATATAAAGCATATCTGTCCCCATCCCCCACAGTAAGTGAGCTCTGTTAGGCAATCAGTACACTTTGAGAGGAAACATTTGAGCAATCCAGTCCTATGCTACATCTGTCTTTTCTATAATACTAAATTAAACTATTGCAAATATTTGCAGCCAAATATATCCTGGGATGACAGTGACAAAAAATAATACATACCTTATTCAGTTTTTTTTTTTTAGATCCTTTGTCTAAGTCCTGGATATATATTTATTCAAATAGAAACATACTTGAAACATATCTAGACACTAGTAATGTCAGGCAGGCCATGGGGCTCCAGATTCTTTTTTTTTTTTTTTTAAGATTTTATTTATTTATTTGACAGAGAGATCACAAGTAGGCAGAGAGGCAGGCAGAAAGAAGAGAGAGAGGGAAGCAGGCTCCCTGCTGAGCAGAGAGCTGGATGCAGGACTTGATCCCAGGACCCTGAGATCATGACCTGAGCTGAAGGCAGCGGCTTAACCCACTGAGCCACCCAGGCGTCCTCCAGGTTCTCTCTTAGGGATACTCTGGGACTCTGACCAAGGAAAGTACATAAATCATTCCCTTTTCACAATACAGCTTTAGGAATCAAGATTAATTCCTACAATGTGTGTTGCTTCCTTAACATTAGTTTTTGTTCACTTCAAACTAGTATTCAACAACACACTCTGGATTGAGGACTCCTATGCAATGCAAAAAAGAAGAAAAGTAAGCATAGGTTTATACTGGTAAATATGAACAAGGAGAGCATAGGTGTCTATATTCCTAAAGCTAGAAAAGGTAATTAAGGCAGAGTGCTTTCTAAAGTCTATCAACATGATTTCCAGGCCCCCATAATCTAAAATTTATAGCTGGGAAATTCTCCAACTTTTTCTAAGAGGTTTCTCTGTTTCTAAAAATCTGCATATAGTAAGGCCTACCTTATCTGTAGTTCCAACTTAAATCCTAACTCTATCATTCGCACTTAATGAGTTTAGAAAAGAAAACTTTCAAGCAGTTTGTTTCAAACCCACCTGCAGGCCTTTTATGAACCACTTGTATGGAAAATGAGAGCACAATAGGATCAGAATAGGAGATAGGGATCCTGTCTGGGGCCAGTTAAGTCTCGTCTTCAGCTGGGAGACCCCTTAAATAGGAGAGAAGACACGATTTATGAGAGCCTCTTCGACATTGTAGGCACCTTCCATGGCCTATATACATATGTCATTTCATTTATCCCATGCATGTTTATTGAGCATCTGCTAAATATCAATCATTGTGCCAGGTGTCAGGGATACAAAGATAAGTCACTATCTACAAGGTGTCCAGAGACAAGACCTGGAGACCAGCCCTTCAAAACATAATGGCAGTCCTATGGGATGGTTGCAGGGTGAGCAATATCCAGGTTATGGGCTTACTACAGAAGGCAACTAACCCACCCTTGTTTCTCTCACCAGCTTTTCCATCTGAATAGGGCATAATCACAAGCTTGAGTAACAGAAAGGAGGGTGCTCCCTGAATATGGGATGTATCCAAGATAGCAGCAGGCAAAGAAAATTGGCTTTGGATTCAGAATGCTTTCCAGCTCTCTCACCACTGATGGGAGCCTAGGAGATTTATTCAGCCTCCTGAGTTTCCGTCTTCTAATCAGCAAAATGAGATAATGACTCCTACCTCCCTGGGTAGGGGAGGACTGAGAAAGATAATAATGCCCACCATTTCTTAAGTGGCTCTTACATGTGTCCTCCGGTGATAAGTGCCTTGTATCCCTTTTATAATCTTCAGAACAACCCTGTAAGGTTACTCTGAATGCTGAAACTGGAGCTACGGGGGAATTACATTTTGTGCCTCTGACCACTTAATTTGAAAGTGATGGAACTGAGATCTGAATCCAAGTTTGTCCAGACCCAGAGCTGTTAGATTTGACATGTCTCAAGCATTTAATCTAGAAGAGTGCCTGAGATAGAGGACATGCTCAAAAAAATCACATCCTGATTTTCTCTCAAATACCTGACATGTCATGAAAATACTATAAAACCTATCACTTTTTCTCTCGTATCAACAATTAAAAGCCTCCCTTGAGTTATAAATATATAAAATGACAGATAAGAGTATGAAATAAGCTATTTCAGGAGATATTTTTGTGCAGATAGGTTGCTGGTCTCTCCAAATGGGGGTTCCTATGCAGCTTCAAAGAATGATGTCATTATGGGGCACTTGGGTGGCTCAGTGGGTTAAGCCGCTGCCTTCGGCTCAGGTCATGATCTCAGAGTCCTGGGATCGAGTCCCACATCGGGCTCTCTGCTCAGCGGGGGGCCTGCTTCCCTTCCTCTCTCTCTGTCTGTCTCTCTGCCTACTTGTCCTACTAGTGATTTCTCTCTGTCAAATAAATAAATAAAATCTTTAAAAAATTAAAAAAAAAAATGATGTCATTATAACCCGAGTGGAAGGGAATATTGCTAAGCATTTCTCTTTATTGCAAAAGATGCCGATGTTATTTGACAGGAGTTATAACTCAGGCAACCTGAATTCTATATATAGTGTCAATTAGAATATATTTGTTTATTTAAAAAGAAAATCTACATGAGTTATAGCTTTATCATCTTCCCAAGGTTCTAGAAAATTGAGTTTTTCACAGAAGTCAATTTCTTTGGGACACAGGATGTTTCAGTGACAAAAGAAAGAAAAAGATAAACAGATAAAACCCTAAGGTGAGTAAAATCCAAAAAGAGGATTAAAATGGGCCAGTATGCACAAAAACTTCTAATTAGATAGTTAAGACCATCAAAGGCATGAGTGCTGCAAATAAATACTTAGACAAGTAAATAGATAAAGGGAAACCATACTTATTTGTGAGATCTAAAACCACAGCTACTTTTTTTTTTTTAATCCCAAAACATTGCCAGATTGGAAACTCTCCAGTTTATTTACCATAATGCTGGCTTCCATGTCAATGGAAGCTTCCCCGACTGAAAAAACTGAAAGGTGTACTTAAGTTTGTGAACATGCATGGAAAACCAGACTGAGCCCTAACAGATAGGTGTGCTCTTGATTGGCAGCTCTGATGTGGTACTTCTGTCGGAACCATCAGGCCATCATTGCTATGGTGATTTCTGGCTGTGCCAAGGTGACAATTTCAAATTAGAATGACTATCTGCCATGCAGATGGATTTGCAAGTAATGTTTCTGGTTAGGAAGAGATTTCAGCACCCAAATTTTTAATTTCTTTCCATCTTCTTTGTGGCGTCCGTGAGTTATTAGAGTAGCTTTTATAAACCTATGTAGAACACTACAGAAGGTTCTTTGGTTATAGAACATATGCATTCACCATATATATTTTTCTTAGTATGTTCTAACAATGTAGGTCCTCAAAATAAAATCCACTCAGTTCAGAATCAGCTGCTACGTATTCAATCAGAATATGATGATTAAAAACTTCAGTCAATGTACTCTCATTGCCATGGGATACATTTAACACTTTGCTTCCTTAAACATGCTTTATCCAACAGAGATATTTGGTTGCACGAGACAGAGAGTGACTTTGACTACCAACCAAAAAAGAACGTTTGGGAAGGATATGGAAAAGCTGACCTTTTGGCCAGTAGACAGTAGGGACCTCCATTGACATTTTCGCCACCATTGGCAGGCATAAATCCCCAAGGCAAAGTCAGGACCTTGTCATAAGATAAAAGACAAATGGAGACTGCACAGACAAAAATCATCACACGCCCACCTTAAAATGAGGAAGCTGTGCCAGTAACATCAACTATCTTACAAGAAAATGAGCTCCTTGTCTTTGGAAAGGAATGATCTCATTGAGAAAGGGCACAAAAATAAGAATTATAACAGAAATTCTCTGAAGTTTAGAGAATGGAAGAAAGAGAACAAACAAAATGATGAATAACCGATTTGGGAATTTTCAGCTTCAAAATGACTATGAAAATTTGGAAATCTGCCTCACTTGCATTTATCTTAGTGACTTCCCCTACCACTTACTCACATAGACATACCATTTATTTATCTCAGTTCTAACATAATGTGTATTTGAGTTCTTATGTGACTAATGCCTATGTCCTCTATTCTGCCTTGAGCTGTAAGAGGGGAGAAGCTCTACTGGCTTTTGCACACCATTGTCACTTCAGCATCTAGCACAATATATGGTGCTCATGAATATGTATTAACTGATAGAGTGAAGTATCTTTAAAGAAATGACAGTAGTGTGACTTTAGTCCTACTGCAGTCCAGCAAAAAATAACTACCTGGTAAGATTCATTACTATGAAAAACAAAACAAAAATTCAAAAGTTAGAGCCAGAGTTCATATTCTGATGACCATAGTTGTTGTCGTTGTTGTTTTTAAGGTATTTCTTGTAACAAAAATCAGTATTTTAATCATTGTCTTAGGCTCTGGTACTGCCTGGGAATATTTGAGTGCCCAGAGATAGAATGTATTTCATTATGTTTTCCAGCTATGTGGTCCTCAAAATCCCTCCACTGAGTTGCTTATGCAAATCCTCCCTCTCATAAATCTCCATCAGCCATTGCTAGTCAAATTATGTTTGCCTGGTGTTTCTCTGTAAATCCTGCAAATCTGTTTCCTGTACTCTCCCCAAAACTGATGGGAACTTAATCGCTCTGTAATTGCTTGCTATGTTTCACGTCCTCATCATGAGTAATGTTGCCATGTTCTCATCCTCAACCACCTGATTTGTTAACAGCCAACTCCTAGAACTAAAGGAGCACAGATGAAAATAATTTGGTTAGAGCAAGACTTAAAATGTCAGAATTCTCATAAAAGTAGGCTAATGAAAATAGAAGAAACTAGCTAAACAAAGTATTACCTAGACACAGATTCATTAAGTACAGGAAATTAAATTGGCATAATAGAATAAGGCTTTTTAAAAATATGTTAAAGATTTAATTTGCATTTCTCTTTTGCTTTTTCTTCCCCCCTCAAGGAGATCATGTTCTCTTCAAGTGTCTTTTTAGAAGAAAATTAGGCATTGTATATATTTCTTCCCCAAAGATGTATTTCTATTCCAAAACAAGTCTGTACTTTTGAAAATAATTGTTAATTCAAACAATAGGCCAAATGTTGAAATCCAAGCTTAGTCATGAATTAGAATACACCTATGAAGCCCACATGAGCAAATCATGATTTATGAGGCACATGCTTTAAAATACTATAAAATCTTGCACAAATATGGAGGCGCAATCTTGGAACAATCACTGAAATACTGATTTTTAATATTTAAAAAAAATCAAAATTGAAGAAGGTGTTTTCTCCCTTAAAATAATACTTGTAAATACAGGGGATTTATTATCTTCTCTGTTAAATGTTCTGTAAATAGAAAAAGATTCAGCCTATGATACTTACCCTGGGGTCATTTTTATTTAGGACTCTATTTGTTGAGTTATGATAAAGTTGGGAGAAAAGGATTTAACCAAGGATAAAGAGTATTAATATATTTGGGGGGAAAAAAGATTAATATATTTGTACTGGTGATTTGAGAAGCTCATCAACCACACAATTTTTGCTCTGAGCTCTAATTGTTAAGATTCTGTACCATCTCGTAAATAAATATATGAAGCCTATGGGTCAGATTTTCCTTTTGAAAAGTTTAGTCATTATTCATGGAAATTGTAAGATTTTAGATCTCACCTATATTTCAGACACTTCAGTGCTTTAAGTCAGCCTTAAATGGCAGTGCCTGGGATTTTGCTACCCTTTTAGGAGAGCAGCTAGGATTTTAGTGTTTATGGAAATAATACATAAAAAAGTAGTATTTCCCATGACAAACATTGAGAGTCTTGGGTGCTTTACAAGTCCACATTTTTAAACATTTTCTTATATTATAACAATTTTTGTAAAACAGCTTTAACTTTGAATGATGAAAATCTTACACAGGAATGACTGCTACATTTTTAATGCACTCACAAGAGAAAGCTATTTTTTGGTTATCTCGTAAGTGGAAATAAAGCCAATTCTTCATGTTCAAGAAGTGCTGACTATGAAACAAGGATTAGCAGCTTATTTGCATTTTTGGTGTCTTTTGGGACTTCCTGATTCCTGCCAAACTTGATTTTCTTTATTAGCTAAAGTGAAAATAGTAAATATCTTTTTAAAAATGTACACATCAAATTAGAAACGAGGGCCATTCTGTTCTGTTTTGCAGAAGGTCATGCATACAAGGAAGAGGCATATGGAACTGTTTCAGGAGCTGAATCAGAAATTTCAAACTTTGGACAGATTTCGGGATATACCAAATACAAGCAGTATGGTGAGTATGTGTTGTTGCATCAGTGCCGGGTACCACACTAATGACGTGTCCTGTCAGCCATTATCCTTGCCCTCCAGGAGCTTTTCATCGTCTTGTGAACAAAGAAGTGGCATACGTAGAAAAAAATAAATAATGCTGCACAATGTATTTGGAATGTACTAAGAAACAAATTAGGAATGATAGACTTTTTAAATATTTTTATTCATGTTTTAAATGTTCTCAATTATAAGCTTTAAGTGTAATTAGTTATATATCAAAAATGTATTAGGTTCACCTGGCCCTTTTATCATCATTAAAAGTCCGTTAATTCAAATACCTAAATAGATGACTAAATTTTTCCACTTGCATTTGCAAGTCTGACATTTTAAGGCCATAAAATGTAATTATATATTTCTTTATATTATGAATATTTATAAACATATATGTACATACATATATACATTTGAATGTACACTCTGTTACCTGAAACCGAAGTGATAGGGTTTTGTCTCCCAGAGACTCATGTTTTATGAGAAGAGGTTTGGGAAACTTCAAAGGCTTTGATTATTCATTGGACCATTTTCTTCTCATTTGTTCACACTACTACAATCCTAGCATAGGAATTCATCAAATGATAGTGGGCACTTACCATGTCCATGGCCTAATCATGGCTCCAGAGAAGGCTACAAAATTATTTATGAGGGCCCTGGATCAAGAGAACAAAACTCAACCCAGATCTATCTGGTCTTGAGGAAGTCACTCAGTGTGGGTTTCTAAATCTCAATTTTTCCTAAACTGAACAAAGAAAACGGTAATTAATAAATAATGCTTTCTTTGATTCTTATAATACCTTCCAAAGAGGTAGGGCACGTGAGATGTTAAGAAGCTGAGACTTGGCAATGAGAGACAGAGTTGGGACTACCATCTGACTCCATTGTTCCTCACTCCAGATAGGGTGCTGTGGCTTTGCCTTACACCTTTGCAGCCCTGGCCCTCCTCCCAACATCTGGGGTTCTGGGTGTGTGTGTGTGTATACATATATAAGTATATGTTTGTATCACTGTAAGAGATAAGGTGTTTGGTCACTTTCGAACTCCTGTGAATCTTGGATATGTGTGTTGTGAGTCTAAGTCTTAGTTTCCTGATTAGTAACATGGGTTTATTGAGAACAAGAATTTATATACCTTTGTTTTCCCGGATTCCTTTCAGTACTAGTACAATGCTGGTCATGGTAATGGTCTGTGTTTGTTAAATCAAGATTATAAGAAATATAATAGACCTTAACTCTTAATTGGTCTGTAAATAATTCATGTGTGTATCAACATATTTTCCTCCTTACAGCAAGAATCATGCATTATTTGTTATCATCACCACAATGCTGGGCAAATAGAAGACACTTATATGTAGGGAGTGGGTCTTTCTTATCTACTCCTCCTAATATTGGGCTGTCAATTTTTAGTTCACCAGGCAAAGGAGAACTGCACCATTGAGATTAGACCTAAACACATTAGCTACTCATTCTGGAATACTGAGAGCTAACATTGAAATAAATTGAAGAAACTTCATTTATTTAAAAAAAAAAAAAAGGGAAAGGGTTATGTTTATAAATCTGAAAGTCTTATGCAACAGATACAGCTGATGACTATAATATGATTGTAATTTCCCCTTGTTGTATGGTCTGGGTATTAAATCACTAATGACACAAATATCTGTATCTCAGCTTCCTGACAACCAAAATAGCCTACTAATTACACCACATCTCTGCAGCAACACGCCTTTTCTAGAAAAGATTTATAAATATTTATCATTTGGGAGGTTAAGAGTGGGAAGGATAGAGTTGTCATTGCTGCTTGACTATTGTCCTAAATATCTGAGAACAGGGGGGAAAAAAAAGAGTTCCTTATTCAGTTTTGATTAATAATGAACATGTGAGTGAGTTCATTATCCTTAATTCAGTCATAATTCGTGTGGCACAATGCTAATGAAAAATCGCATAATTGGATAGAGAAAGACATTTTCAAAACAAAAATCTCAAAGTCTTTTCCTTTTTTTCTGGCTACTAACTCACAACACCTGCCTAGCACTGCAAATGATGATAATTATGTAGAATTTTGGGTATCAAAGGGAACCCAAAAGACCATTTAGTCCATTTCCCTGCTTCCAGGCAGGACAACATCTAAATCACACTACAAAGAAAAGGCAGCGTTGAAAGAATTCTATTTCTCTGAGTGTGTCTCACAAACGATTCTCCATCAAGCTCCCTTTTCCTCAAGGAGCTTCTCCAAATTCTTGTTCGTTTGGAATATAGAATAAACAAATTCTCATTCCCTGGTCCTCATTACTGCTCGGTTGGAAGAAGGAAAGAGAAGAGAGGGAAGGAGAAAAAGGATGGATGGATGTGAGGAGGGAGGGACTCGTCTGGAGGTAACAGCTAGCCCTCTCCTAGACCCATGAACTATGCGAAATGCTCAGGGAGCCCTATGGTAGTCCCAGTGGCCCTGAATTCTAATATTCAGCTAATATTCCACTTCAGTGTATACAGCCTAAGACCAAATTAGCATCTTTGTAAACTTCATGCATGTTGGCTTATATTGAATTTGTAATTTTTATTGTGATACAATTAACATAATAGTATTAATTATGGTTTGAGATTTGTATATACCACAAAATGATAACCCAGTTAATCTAGTTTCCTCCTGTCAGCATATAAAGTTATGTAGTATACAATATTATTGGCTATAGTCACCATTCTGTATATAACATCCCCTTGACTGACTTGTCTCAGAAATGTGTATCTTTCCATCTCCTCCCATATCACCTTCCCCCCAAACCCCCTCCCTGCTGGCAACCACTGATCTATTCTTTTCATTTCTGAGTTTTGTATTGTTTCTTCATTTGTTTTTTTTTTTTTTTTTAGATTCTATATATAAGTGATATCATATGGTGTTTGTCTGACTTAATTTACAATAAGCATAATCACCTCTAGTCTACACATGTTGTCACAAAAATGCCAAAATTTCATTCTTTTTTACGACTGAGTAGTATTCCATTGTGTATCTATATACCACATCTTCTTTATTTGTCCATCAGTCATACACTTTGGTTGTTTCAATACCTTGATGTAAATAGTGCCACAGTAAACATAGGGGTGCATATGTCTTCTCAAATCAGTATTTTAATTTTCTGTAGATTAATACCCAGAATAGAATAGATAGTTCTATTTTTAGTTTAGGAACTTCCATACTGTTTACCACAGTGGCTGCACCAGTTTACATTTCCACCAACTGTGCACAAGGGTTCCTTTTCTTCCACATGCTTGCCAACACTTTTTATTTCTTGTCTTTTTGATAATAGCCATTTTCACAGGTGTGAGATATTTTACTGTGGTTTTGATTTGCCTCCTTTGTTTTAAATTTATTGACCATATATGCATGAGTTAATTTCTGGGCTTTTTTTTTTTTTAATTAGCCAAGGTATATTACATCATTGGTTTTTGATATAATGTTCAATGATTCATCAGTATAATTACCCAGTTTTCATCACATCACATGCCCTTGGAAAGGGAGAGGGGGGTGGTAATTGGGTGATGGGCTCTTTGTTCTGTTAGTCTGTTTTTATGCCAATACTGTGCTGTTTTGATTACTGTAGCTTTGTGATATAGTTTGAAATAAGAGAGCATAATGTCTCCAGCTTTGTTTTTCTTACTCCAGATTGCTTTGACTATTTGGGATCTTTCCCGGTCCCGTGTAAATTTTAGAATTGTTCTATTTCTGTGAAAATTGCCATTGCTATTTTGATAGGGATTGTATCAATCTATAGATTGCTTTGGGTAATATATTTGGACAATATTAATTCTTCCAGCCCATGAACATGATATATCTTTCCATTTATTTGTATCTTCTTCATTATCTCTCACCAATTTCTTATAGTTTTCAGTGTATAAGTCTTTTACTTCGTTGCTTAAATTTACTCCTGGATACTATATTCCTTTTGGTATAATTGGAAATGGAATTGTTTTCTTGATTTTTCTGATAGTTTGTTGTTAATGCATAAAAACACAAAAGAGTTTTGCATATTGATTTTGTATCCTGCAACTTAACTGAATTTATATGTTTCAGCAATTTTTTAAAGAAGTCTTTAGGGCTTTTTACACATAAAATTATGTCCTTTACAAATAGGACAGTTTTACTTTTTTAATTTTTTTCATTTATTTCCTTTTCTTGCCTAATTGCTTCAATAGTGTATTGAATAAAAGTGGCAAGAGTGGGCATCATTGTCTTGTTTTTTATCTGAAAAGCTGAAAGCTTTTCCCCACTCAGTATAACATTAGCTGTGATCTTGACATATATATCTATTATATCCATCTGGTTTAATATATCATTTTAGGCTTATGTTCGAATTTCTGTCTGTGTGACCTATCATTGATTTAAGTGAGGTGTTAGAGTCCTCTAGTGTAATTGTATCTTTATATCTGCTAATATATGCTTTATTAATTTATATGCTTCTAGGTTGGGTGCATAAGTACAAATTTATATCTTCTTGCTGGATTGATCCCTTTATCATTATGTAATGCTCATTGTCTTTTATTAGTCTTTGTTTTAAAGTCTGTTTTGTCTGACTTAAGTATAGCCACCCAGCTTTCTCTTGGTTTACATTTTTATGGAACGCCTTTTCTCATCCCTTCAATTTTAGTCTGTGTGTGTGTTTACAACTGAGGTGAGTCTCTTATAGGCAGCATATATATGTGTCTTGTTTTTTTATCCATCCAGCCACTCTATGTCTTTTGATGGAAGACTTTAGTGCATTTACATTTAAAGTAATTCTAGATGGGTGTGTACTTAGTGCCATTTTGTAATTTGTTTTCTGGTTATTTTATAGTTTTTTTTTCTTTTCCTTTTGTCATGTACTCTTCCCTCATGGTTTGATGTTTTGCTTGTTTTTTTTAAATTTTTTTTAGTGTTCCAAAATTCATTGTTTATGCACCACACCCAGTGCTCCATGCAATACATGCCCTCCTTAATACCCACCACCAGGCTCACCCAACCCCCCACCTGCTCCCCTCCAAAACCCCCAGATTGTGTCTCAGAGTCCACAATCTCTCATGGTTTGTATCCCCCTCATTTTCCCCCAACTCCCTTCTCCTCTCCTTCACACAATGTCCTCTGTGTTATTTCTTATGCTCCACAAGTAAGTGAAGACTTACCTGACTCTGTCTGCTTGACTTATTTCACTCAGCATAATCTCCTCCAGTCTTGTCCAGTTGGTACAAAAGTTAGGTATTCATCCTTTCTCATGGGGGCATAATACTCCATTATATATATGGACCACATCTTCTTTATCCATTCGTCTTTTGAAAGGCATCTTGGCTCTTTCCACAATTTTGAGACTGTGGCCATTGCTGCTATGAACACTGCGGTTACAGATGGCCTTTCTGTTCACTACATCTGTATCTTTGGGGTAAATACCCAGTAGGGCAATTGCAGAGTCATAGGGAAGCTCTATTTTTAATTTCCTTTTTTTTTAATTTTTAATTTTTTATTTTTTATAAACATATATTTTTATCCCCAGGGGTACAGGTCTGTGAATCACCAGTGCTTCACAGCACTCACCAAAGCACATACCCTCCCCAATGTCCATAATCCCACCCTCTATTTTTAATTTCTCAAGGAATCTCCACACTGTTCTCCAAAGTGGCTGCACCAACTTGCATTCCCACCAACAGTGTCAGTAGGTTCCCCTTTCTCCATATCCTCTCCAACACTTGTTTACTGTGGTGTTAATTTTGGCCATTCTAACCGGTGTAAGGTGATATCTCAATGTTGTTTTGATTTGAATCTCCCTGATGGCTAAAGATGATGAACATGCTTTGCTTTAATTTTATGTATTTACTATAGCTTTTAGCACTGTTGTTACCATGAAGCTTATATATCTCAGCCTATATATATGTCAATCTATATTAAGTTGATAGCAAATTAACTTTGCACACATTCCAAAATGCTACATCTTAATTCCCCCCCACATTTGATGGTTTTGATATCACATTTCACATATTTTATTTTGTGTACCCATAACTAATTGTTGCAGTCATTATTTTTTACTACTTTTATATTCTTGATTGGGATTTTTGCTTTTAGCACTTTGAATACATTGTGCCACTCCCTTCTAATATGCAGTTTCTGCTAAAAATCTGCTGATGTACTTATAGAGGTTCCCTTATTCATAACAAGCTTTGTTTTTTGTTGTTTGTTTTTTTGTTTTCTTGTTTTTTTTTTTAACCTGCTGCTTTTAAGTTTTTCTCTTTAACTTTTGACATTCTGATTATAATGTATCTTGGTATGGCTTTCTCTGGGTATATCTTATTTATAAACATATATTTTTATCCCCAGGGGTACAGGTCTGTGAATCACCAGGTTTACACACTTCACAGCACTCACCAAAGCACATACCCTCCCCAATGTCCACAATCCCACCCCCTTCTCCCAAACCCCCTCCCCCCAGCAACCTCAGTTTGTTTTGTGAGATTAAGAGTCACTTATGGTTTGTCTCCCTCCCAATCCCATCTTGTTTCATTTATTCTGGGTATATCTTATTTAGAAAGCTCTAGACTCCCTCGACCCATAGACCTGTTTCCTTCTACAGGTTTGGGAATTTTCAGCCATTGTTTTTTCAAGTAAGTTTTCTGTCCCTTTCTCTCTTTTTCTGGGACCCCTAAATATTGCTTTACTCAGTGTTGTCCGATAGGTCCCTTAAGTTATTTTCACTTTGTGTGTGTGTGTGTGTGTGTGTGTGTGTGTGTGTGTGTGTGACTCTGTTTGGCGGACTTCTACAGCTGGGTGCAGTAGTTCTTTATCACTAAAGATGCCTGGGCCTCAGACCTAATGGGTATCCAGACATTTATGAACAATGGCAAGAACCACAATACTACTGGGAAGTAGTATGGGAGGCCAGAGGAGATGAACAAGAAAGCCAACCTTATTAATTATATAACCTCTCAGAAATTCAGTCATATCCTGGCAGTAATACTGTGAAATAAGAATCTAGACATTCTGATTTTTAAAAGTTTAAAATTGGCCATTTTAGTTCATGGATCCATGATGCTTGATCTTCAAAATATAAATGGAAAATCACATCTGTTCCAAACATAATGAAACCCCTATTTTCAAAGCAAATGTACAAATAATTTACATATCCTGAATCCTTTTAGGATTGAACTAATTCAACTTTTTCAGACCAAGGATTTCCAGAAAGCTCCTTTAAGACATTGCCTTTGTCTAAAATGGATAAGTCCTATCCATGGCTTGAGGCAGCAGAATTCACACCAGTGAACCTTTCAATCAGTGATTGATGATTCAGGTCACTGTAGTGCCCTGAAATCTTCCACTATTCCCCACTGCCTACAAAATAAATTCCAAATTGAGTGTCCTGGCATACAAAGTCCCTTATGATCTGGCTTTCAATTCACCTTCTGCCTATTTAGTCTATTCTTTTTCACTCCAACTAAAATAAATTGGTCACTTTTCTCAGAGCTGTCCCAACCCATCTGCATTCTCTCAGGAGTTTTACTTCTCATATGCTTGCCTGTTCAGTCACCCAGCCTCCAATCATACGTCTTTATGACCACGCTCATTCTTCTATGACAATTCTAGTATCACTTTTCTCAGAAAGGTTTAGATGCTTTCCGTAAAAGGAAGCCTTATCTTCACCCTTGTCTGTATCCCCGTCAGCACTTCGCCTAGGTTACAGACACAAATATAACTATATATTTATACTTTTATTTAACTATAAGCATCTTCACAACAAGTTGTGACCATTTATTAAATACTAAGTGTTATGCTAGGTCCCTTAACTTTTTTATTTTTGTAACCCCATAATGTAGGTAATCTGCAAATGTTGCCAATTCCTTTGGCCCCCGGTACAAAAAATGTCTCCGTTTTGCAAATATTAGGTTTGCAAATATGAGGTTCATAGAAACCAGGTAAATTGCTCAGAGTTATATTCATATAAGATGAAGCAACTGGAATTTGGACCTGCATGTATCAGGCTTTAAATCTTATGCTTCCTAGTGAACCATGTGGCTTTCCATCTTTGATTCATCACTTTATCCTTCCTAGTGCCTAATATAATGCCCAGCACAGAGCAGCTGATAAATATTAGTTGAAGAGACCAAGGGAGGAAGTGGGGGGGAAGAGTTTTAAGACTTTATAGTTCATAAGAGTTTAGGATATTAGACTAAATCAGACTAATCTCCTGCATGTATCCTAAAAGTTAAATTTTATCACATCTTAACTGTTAGCTATTGTTTTCTTGTATGTCCTCATGATTAAGGCTAGTAAGTGTTAAAAACATCTAATGCATTGAGGATTTTAACAATTTTTAGTTATGGTACATATTTCTATCGGTTGTCTCTTTTGTTTATCTACACTTGAGTGATTTTTATTACTATCATTGGAACCCAGATAATAACTGCAGTACCTGTTTTACATTCCCCCTACTAATTAATTATAAGCAGTTGAAGGCTAGAATTTAGGGTGAAGGGGAAGAGATAAAGGGCATATTCAACAATTATAGTTGTTTAAGTGCTTTAGCTTAATTTGTTCTAAAGAGAATTCAGTCATGATTTCCTTCTTGTTCTTTGATGTCACTCAGCACAGTCTATTCCATTCAAATTCCCTCATTACAGAAATCTTTAAGCAGTTTAAAATAAATCAAGTTCACTGCTAAATCTTAGCAAAATATCAGGCTATAGAAACTTTGAATAATGTCTATGCATATTTATTGAGACCCTACAATATGGAAGGTCTGATCGGTGGAGTCATAATGAGGCAGATCTTAAATCTTAAGTAGAAAGAGGGTATATACTATGGAATATAAGGAATGCTGGCTGATAGGCATTCTTTAAAACCCCTTATATTGCTGGATATATTTTTCCAAAAAGTTGTGCTTTTTGAAGGGAAGAATGATTTTTGCTGAATTAGTGTGCTGCCCAAATACATAAAAAATTGTGGGGAATAGACAGCAGGGAAAAAACAGACTATCCAAGGGACATAGTAGCATGTTAATGTTCTAAAAAGGATAATTTCCTAAAAACTAAGCAAAGTTAATGAAATCCAGCTTTATGAAATATGGCCAGTTTGGAGACTGTTTTTATTATTACCTAACATGCCCCCTTACATATCTTCAAATTTTATTTCACCAAAGATTCTGCCCAAATACTTAAATTTTCTACATTTAGTCTTAGCAGGAACACTCCTTTCTACCTGAGAGAGCTATACTGGCATTTCACAAGATACCCAAAACAAAGCATCATCTACTTTGTCTTCCATAAATTATTCAATGCCTTTGATCACTGGAAAATTTTAGGATAACATAAAGAAGGTGTTCATCAGTTTGTTCAATGAAAGAAAACTAAAATCAAAACCATTTCCTGCAGCTGCCCACAATTTCAAATCATCTCTGAATCATGTAAACTGGATTAAGGTCACAAACATGCTTGCTTCCTGGGAACTTCAACAAGCAGTAAGCCTCGTCATCCAATAATGACTCTCTTCTCCTCTCTTCTCAACAGGAAAATCCAGCACCAAACAAGAATCCATGGGACACTTTCAAAAACCCCAGTGAATACCAACATTACACCACAATCAATGTCTTAGATACAGAGGCAAAGGACGCTTTGGAACTGAGGCCAGCAGAGTGGGAGAAGTGTCTGAATTTGCCTCTGGATGTGCAAGAGGGTGACTTTCAAACGGAAGTTTAACAGAATCAAAATGGACTGAGGTGGATATAAAACAATTTATTGCACTGACACTTAAGACTTGGGAAGCCTGACATTTCTATCTGGACAGTGTGACTATCCTATGTCAGGACCTTCATGTGCCAAATGTCAGTGGTGTTTGCATATGGTAACTTCTCACTAGTCAGGCTAGTGGAGAGAGGACCAGGTGTACAGTTCTGACCATCCTGTGTTGTAAGTACCCGTGGAATGGATTTGTAAGGTAATCTTTATAGATAAACCTCAAGCAACGATTCATGTTGTAACCGCTTCATATGGTTTAGTTTTCAAAAAACTTCACCATGAAGCACAATGTATATATTTATGCAGTTTTTAAAGTTTATAACAGTCTGTTTGGCCATTACTACACTTTTTACTTTATAATATAAAAGCAAAGTTTTTGTCATTAAATGAATGTTTGTTGAGCTACATTCTTCATTGCTTTAAATGCAATAAAGTAATAATCTCACTTTTATATGAATAATATATTTCACATCTTTATTATTGCAGTTTTCTCCAGAAAGCTCTGAGTAGCTTTCTCTGCTGCAACTGTGTATAAAATATTTAAAATGTTGTATGGTGTAAATAAACTTTTGTCTACATATCAGTTTTTTAGTGCATTTTATTTTGGATTTGTTGAACAGGAATTTACATATTTATAAAGTTTTTTTTTTTTGAATACAGATACTGAAAATGTATTCACAGTTTTAATAGCAGCATACCGTTATTACTCCTTTGAGGCTAATGATTTCTCAAATGTAATAGTAGGTTTGTATAGTGCTTCTGTATTTTCTACTCAAGCATCCTTTGGAACAATGTAACATGTAAATGGGGCTTGTCAGAAATCGCCATCATAGTCTTACATAAATATTTTTTTTTCCTATCTCGTGGCAAAAAGACACCTACTGGTAGAAAACACTAAGTTGCCATACAAAAAGTAATACAGGGAAAATGTTTATTATAAGTAATGAAGTCCATTGCATGTTTCACAAAAGAAACTACTTGTACTATAGTTCTTCATAGCATACAAAACAATGAACTTATTCAGGATTTTTAAAAAATCTTCTCTGTATATTCTCTAGCAGAAGGAAAAGGGGAGTGGATATATTGGGTAGATGCTTTCTCTCTGGTTTGAGAAGTGGGAAATCTGAGGTGAGCTGGTCCCTAGTGTCCTCTGTAGTGGAAAGCCACACCAGTGAAGTCTCCTGCTTTCTCAAAGCTCCATTAATGAAGCACGGTGCAAAGGGTTTTGGCTATTTTGTCG
This sequence comes from Mustela lutreola, assembly GCF_030435805.1. Classification (NCBI taxonomy): domain Eukaryota; kingdom Metazoa; phylum Chordata; class Mammalia; order Carnivora; family Mustelidae; genus Mustela; species Mustela lutreola. Next base: position 112,067,622 of record NC_081295.1, read on the forward strand.
TCCTTTCATTGGATGATGAGATTGTCTTTCAATCTAAGGGGAGTATAAAGAGTGGAAAGGAGAGGAAAGTCTTCAAAACTCCTAAATGTTTGTTGAGTTTGTTGTTAGACCTCAGCTGCATGGTCTTGTGTGGTCTGTCAGAAACTCAAGTGAGCTGGCTCCGGCTACCCATGACCTGGGGGACCCGGCCCCGCAGGCCATGAGTCCAGGCAGAGACAAAGGTGCTTCAACACTCAAGTGCACCCTGAAGCTAGAGCCTTAAAAACCGCCCAGCTCAGGCTGAACTGTCAGATACTTATACTGTTCTCAATGTAAAGATGTTAAAAAATATATTTTTAACCAGATTTTAAAAATAAAAGCAAAATCAAAATATAACTAAGGAGTGATTTTTCTATAGAATAAACTTCATGCTAATTATAATGTAATTGTAATATTAAATGTTTATTAAATTTATAAGAAGACTTCCTGGTGATAGGAATATTTAGTAAATTTCTCTCATTCTCTTTCTATATCCATGTATCTATAAATACATACATATGCATATATGTATGTATGTGTGTGTATATATACATACATACGTATGTGTGTGTATTTATATACACCTACATATATATACACATGCTTAGCTCCATCACAGTAACCTATAGAGTGAATGAAAACCATTTAGGGAGTTTCCCATTTCAAACAGTAAAATCTTGACTGGAAAAAAAAAACAACCCTCAATAAGTGTATATTTAAAAACACAAGTTCTATGTTTAAAAACCAAATTCAATATATTAGACTAATATTTCTTGTAAAACTACAGTAGTCACTGCCATAAAATGAAATCTATTTTTTTCAGTTCTATTTTTCTCTAGTTCTAGTAACTCAATATCAGATTAATATATGAAAGCTAACCAGAAATTGCATACTTGAAAATGTTAGGGCCATTTTTTGTTGTTGTTGTTGTTATTTTACAAGGGATGCCAAGTTGTAGTGGTGCTTTTCATTTGTTTTTTAATCTATAAGAGAAACAGTGCAGGCAGGTCAATAAGTACCAAGGAAGCATAATTTTAAGGAAGCTCTCATTTTAGCCCATTTTTTACAAGTTTCCACTGCATGGGCACACATGTGTACTCTGCCAAAGCTGACTTGCAGTTGTCCCCTCTGACAGTCGTGGGCAATTCTCTGAGCCCACTGCACTCACGACCTGCCAAGAATTCTGTGCCCTCAGACTGGTAGTCCTTCCCCTCCCACCACATCTAATTTTATCTATGCTTCAAGGTCCACCTCATATTTCATCTTCACAAAGTTTTTCATGATTTTCCAAGCTAGAACTAATTTCTCCTGTGAACTCTTATGGCAATGCTTCTGTACCTCTCTTAGGACTTTTTAAAAAAACTTCTACCTTGTTATTTATACACATTTCTGATATCCTCTGGTGGACTGTAAGTGCCTGGAGGTCAGGATTCATGTCTGATCCATTTTTGTATCTCTTAAGGGACCTAGCACAATAATGTTCACACAATAAATGTTTGTTGAATTATTTGTGGAATTTATTTTAGTATTGCTTACAGTCCTGCATTCACGTCAAGTTACACATTCAAAAGTGCTTTTTGAATAACTATTATGTATTTACTTGTTTATTAGGAGGATATAGGACCTGTGTTTTAGGGAGCTCACAATCCACTAAAGATGGAAAATACAAATGCAAAAGTGATATTATTGAAATATTATAAGCTCTTACTACCCTATATTGTCTTTTTTGCCCTTATAATTACATGAGGCAGGAATTAATTATCCTTCAAAAATGGAGACTCAGAGAGGTTAAGCAATCTAAGGTCACCATAAGTAAATGACAGACCCAATATTAGGGCCCCCATCCTCTCATTTGTACTTGGATCGTTCCCATGATACCATAATGTTTCTACTGTTCCTTCTATATGATTAAGTTCCCAAAGCAAATAACCAAAAATTCATGGAGATGTTTTTCAGGCTAGTAGTAGAGGTACAAAACAGTACATGCATCATCAGCTGCCATGGGGGTGGTGAGGCCAGTAGCTAATTGTAGCAGAAAAGCATGGCTGATCAAAATAGCAAGTGATCTTAAATAGACTTGGTCTATTGTGCACTGGGTGGTTCTATTTGCGCCACTCTACTTTTCAAATCCTCTTAGAATGTAACTGCTGTTTCACAATTTTTGTGATTACTTGCACCTATACACCGGGAGACAGAAGAGAGAAGCCAACCTGAATTTTCAGACTAGCTTCAAACACTCTCTAAAAACAAACAGCCACAAATTTTAAAAGCTGCAGTCAGTAAATCACTGCTTGAGAAAATTTAGATTGAAGATTTCACATCATTCTCAGCTTCTTAGAGACTGTTTACTAGTCTTCGTTTTCTCGAGGTATCTATGTTAAAATCAATTAATTAAAGTCTACAGATTTTTATTACTTTTTTGAAGGATACGAAAGCAAATATGTCTCCAGCATCTCAATCTGCACAGTTTTCTATGATGACAAAACCATCTTCCCCTGACACACTTCCACAGTTAAATTTGGAACTGAGGTAGTAACAGCAGAACTGAGACTCCTAAAATGTCTGAGATAGAAGACATGTTGTCAGTCAATGAAAACGGCAATTACATTCAGGGGTCAAACAACAAATCCAGACTTAGGTAAGGAGAGACTTCATTTGAAAAGACGATTGTACTAAAGGCAGAGGGACTCTTGCAGTAGGGAGGACACTCACCTGTAAACTCTGTAAGCATCCCAGATGCCAGGCAGAAAGGGCTTTTCTTTCATAGGGGAGAGTCAACAAGACTAGAAAGAGTCAAATGTGGGAGAGTGAGGTGAGCAGATGTGATTGAGTAGTTGAACAGCAAGTGTCTTTGTTTGTGGCCAGCCAACCCTGGGAGAGATGGTTTAGGGGAGATTATTCAACCTTCCAGGGCTTAGCTAATTTCCCATACTTGTTTAAACTAAAGGATGAGCCAGAATTCGGAGGCCTGGGGAAAGCAAAACAGCTAACTGAAGTTGGTGAAGTTAAGCTAGAAGTATTTTGTTCAGATTTGTGAGGGAGGACAAGCCATTCACTTACAAATTTCTGAGAAGAAGGATAGGAATTGGACTTTGTCATAAGTATACAGGAGGTTCACCTGAGAGTCTCAGCCAATGTCAGAAGGGTGGTTCCTTTGCAATAAGTTGTTTCCTAGAACAAGGAAGGGTGTGGGGGTTTCCTGACTAGTGCTGTTTTCCAAACACCTAGGGCTCATTCAACACTGTCATAGGGGAAGAAACAAAGCCCACTGGAAATAGATTTTTTCAATAATGTTCAGCCAACAGTGTTTAATAGAAAGGATTTTCTAATACTAGACAATAGCTATGTTTTTTTTTTTGTTTTTGTGGTTTTTTAAATTTCTTTTCAACGTAACAGTATTCCTTGTTTTTGCAGCACACCCAGTGCTCCATGCAATACATGCCCTCCCCAATACCCACCATCTGGTTTCCCCAACCTCCCACCCCCCCAACCCCTTCAAAACCCTCAGATTATTTTTCAGAGTCCACAGTCTCTAATAGTTCAAATCCCCTTCCAATTTCCCTCAACTCCCTTCTCCTCTCCATCTCCCCTTGTCCTCCATGCTATTTGTTATGCTCCAAATAAGTGAAACCATATGATAATTGACTCTCTCTGCTTGACTTATTTCACTCAGCATAATCTCTTCCAGTCCCGTCCATGTTGCTACAAAAGTTGGGTATTCGTCCTTTCTGATGGAAGCATAATACTCCCTAGTGTTTTTTAAGATTTATCTATTCATTTGAGAGAGAGCATGTGAGCAAGGAGAGAAGGAGAGGGAGACAGAGAGAAAAAACCTCAAGCAGATTCCTGCTAAGCACAAAATCTCATGCAGGGCTTAATCACAGGACCCTGAGGTCATGCCCTGAGCCAAAATGAAGTCCGATGTTCAGTCAATTGAGCATGAAGGTGCCCCAACAGTACCTATAGCTTTTTAAACAAAAATAATTCCAAAGTGAAAATGGTAAATATTACGAGGTAGAAGAGAATGCTTAATTTTCTTTAATCTGAGTTTACCAGTCCTCCCTTAGTTTGGATTCCTGCTTATACATTTATACCATACAACTTGCTAGTCAGAGTCCAGGGGCCAAGTGAAGAAGCCACCTATCTAACGTTAGGCTGAGGGGAATATTTTGACCTTCTCGGTGATAGAATAGATTGACACCTGAACACCAATAACATTGATAAGATGCATCTGTGTGTTTAACCCAATAGAGTCACCTCAAAACACATGCCACCATTTCTTACATAAAGACAAACAACTCATGGTGAAAATGATTCTTCTGAAAGCAACCACCTATAAAAAGGCGTAAAAACCTTGTGAGAGTTGTCTCTGAGTACAACCATCCTTACCAAAACCACAGAACTTCAGTAAGAAGGCCAGCTTACTTTTAATAAGTAATTCTCAACCAAAAAAAGAATCACAAAGATTGGACTTGAAGGTCAGCATTTCAATTCCCATTCTTTTAACCACTTCAGAGTTTTGTCAACTTTCCAGATGAATGCCTAGCATTATCTAGTATCACTTTTTCTCCTAAATCTAGAATTTCATTTCTAAAACTCGAGTATTTTATATAGACACTAGAAGATAATCTTTGGGAGTAAGAATGTTGTGCTTTTCTAAGGTAGAACCAAGATGTTTATAAAAATATATACAGAATTTTGCAAATACTTATTTAGAACCAATAACCATCTAGATCCTGTATTAGGAGGTGGTGAGTCAACAGCAAACAAAATTCAATTCCTATTTTCAAGGGACTTTGCATCTTTGGGGACACACAGACCAGCAAACAGAATTACAATAACTTGATGGATTTATAAGGAAAAGAAAGGAATGCATGTAATGGGAATATCTGGAAAAGGCACTGATTATATAAATTAATAAATAAATTCCTCAAAATGAGCAAAGACAATCATGGTGACACAGAAACTAATGTAGTACCTGAAATGTGTGCCTCAAGATCCTAGACTCCTGTCTGGAGTGTAAGAAATGATGACTCTGAGCTTCCCAATGACTAATGTACACATAGAAACTGCAACTAGTTATATAGTTTGTAGTGTGCCAAGATAAAAGCCAGCATTTCCTCTACAGAAGCTGAAGACCAACCAAGAAGTGCCTCTCACAAAACCTCATGCTGAATTACATATTGAATTCTTTACCAACAACCTCCTTAGAAAACCTCTGAGCTCTACAAAGGTCTTTTGTTGAAGGGTAATGTGAGAGTTAATTTATATTTCAACTTGACTAGATCACAGTATTTAGATACTGGTCAAACACCAATCTAGGTGTCACTGTGAAGATTTTTTTTTTTTTAGGTGGGATTAACATTTAACTCCGTAGACTTTGAGTAAAGCAGATTACACTCCATAATCTGGGTGGGTGGTGAGCCTCACAAAACCAATTGATGGCCTTAGGAGAAAAAGGCTGACATTTAGAGCAGCAATATCAAATTTTCCATGGGTCTCCAGCTGTTAACCTGCCCTCCAGATTTCAGACTTGCCAGGCCCACAATCACATGACTTAATTCCTTAAAATAAATCTATGTGTGTACACACACACACACACACACACACACCCTATTGGTTCTGCTTCTTTGGAGAACCCTCATACAAGTAAGTATTTAACACCCAAATACAATGGCCAAAAGCATTTTTTCAAGAGTCAAAGCACTGTACTTCAAGTACAAAGCTACCCCATGAACTGGCTGAGTAAAAAAAAAAAAAAAGAAAGAAAGAGAAGAAAAAGAGAACATTGTACTTCAAGAAATTGCCATGAATATGATTTCCCAAAACAAAAGTTTTGGAAATAATTTTAAGCTCTGAGTGTTATAAAACCTTGTAAATATTTATAAATATTCATTTAATTCTCAAAATTAGCCTGTAATCAAGTGCTATCAATATATTTTACAAATAAAGAAATTGAGGATAGGTCCCAACTTTGTCAATATCACACAAGACAGTAAATGGCAGAGCCAAGATTCATCCTCACAGTTTAGCCCCAGTGTCTAAGCTCTGAATAATTCTGCTAAAAACTGAATAGGTTTTTGGCAGCATAAAGTTCAAGGTTAAGCTCACAGGCAAGTATTTGGGATGAAATAAGGGCAGATCTGTAGGATGAAGGAGAGAAGGATGGGTATCCAGAGGACCACTCCCCCTCACACAGAATAGTACTGAGGAAGAACCACCAAGGACTTGCTCAAAACACAGAGTTAGGTTTGGTTCAACACAAGGGCATATGAGAGACAGAGATCCCAAAGATTTACATCATAGAACATCAAAATGATGACTTTTGTTTAGAGAAATATTATCAACAGGTTATTGAACCATATTATGTTCAATGTTCAATTATGTTACATACCAAAAAGTTTGGTATGTAAGAAAAATCTAACTTTGAAGTGATTTAATTTTCCAGTGATTCTTATAGGATAAACTGGCTTCAAAATCTAATCCAAAGTAACAAATTAGTATTGATGAGTCAATCAGATACTTACTAAAAATTCCAATTAGGACTTTGAAATCGGGCACTTAAAGTCATGCTTGCAGATAATGATCACATCAGAGGTTGACATATCACTTAGGGTCATATTGTTTCATGATCATAAAGTCTTATTAGGGGATACTACGAAGATTAATTATCTTTCTGTTCTATACGTTGGGAAGGAGAGATGGTAAGATACCCAATTCATTGAGAAGTGCTATCAAGTCATTAATGTGAAGAAGGAGCTAGGATACAGCCTAGTTTTATTCCACTGTAAACTCTCTGACCTTTGGAGAGACAATGACCACAAATTTTGACTCTCAAGGGAAAAATTAAGACACAGGTTATATATAAACATCATTAGCCAAAGAGTCATAAAGGTAAATAAAAGCTACAGATAATCTTATGATTTGCGTTTTTACCCCCTCAGAGAATTCCCGTCAAAATGAAAAAGAGCATAACAACCATCAAAGGAAGATTAGCTGTGTGTCCAAAACTTAGTAAAGTTCTCTTGATTAGTGGCCCAAGAAGACCAGACTTGTGACATTTTTCCCTGTAGCAAAATGTCATGAATTTTGGGAAAATGTCTAGCAACTAACAGTTTTAATTATGGGAGGAGTAACATGTTGTTCTTAAAATAATTATGCCAATAACCTTTTTAACATTAACCGATAGCAGGATTAATAATTGTGGTGATACAAATGTCAAAATGGCCAGGTGTATTTACAGATACAGTTTCCTATCTTTACAGATTTATAATGCATAGTTGTCATTTGAATTTTGTAGCCAAACTAATTTGAATAGTTCTAGATACATTTCAGTACAAACTCTGACCATCTAATGTCTCTAAATAAGAAGTGCTAAGTACATGCCCAGTGATTCTCATGTCTGAGCCTGAGTGGTGGTGGCTGGGGATGGTCCCAGGCTTCTACATGGTGGCTCTTTGCTAATCTTCCTTTTCATGGGAGCAGAAGAAGTGACCTTTTGGTGCCTAACCTTGCCAGTGATCCAAGAATCAGGAAAGCAGAATTGAGAACGGAGCCAATTCATGACCAGGCCTCCTCCTCCCTCAGAGTCTGGCCATCTCCTCACTTCAGAAGACAGATTCAGCTGCCACACTTCCCAAAACTCACTCTGAACAGCTAACCTCCAGCACGAAGCTATTTTACTGAGAACTTTTCTTTGCACTGGTTTAGGATTTTAGAGTGTAGCCAGCTTTCCGGCAACTATTCATTTCCTTTTCACTTCCAGAGATCCTTGGACCCAACCTCCAGACAGACAAGCCATATCAAATGGCCCATTGGATGGGAGACTTGGGATGGAGCACTTAATTTGCACAATCTCATTGTTGGTCTTTCATCAGACAGGTGACAGCTGGACCCACTTTCTCTCATGGGGAGGTGCAGAGCTAAAGCACGTCACTTAACCAGGCTTTGTATTAAAGCTCCCCAGTTACTATAATGGTTCTGCAATTTTTTACTGGTCTGGGTCCTCATTTGCTGGGAAGCTCATTTGTCCAACTACCTTAAAGAAGGAAACATAAAGATGCATGTGAAACTGTGCTGAGGCTGATTGTCATAGAATGGTGCTTGGGATGGAACACCAGCCCCAGTGTGAGCTGAGTGCTTTTCTTTTGCCACCGAAAGGCACAGAGGAACAGTCCAAAACAACCCCTATCCCTGCCAAGTTTGGCAACAAATAGAGAGCCCTTCATAGAAATCCATTCTATGACCTCCTGGACAGGGACCAGGCATTTGTCCTCAGCACAGTTCTTTTGACTGAGCACATCATTTATCTAGTGAAAAACTTTATTAGGCTTTAAAAAATACTTGAATTGTAATTAGGGTTGTGGTCTTTTCCTGAATCATTTTTTTAAAAAAAGATTTTATTTATTTATTTGACAGACAGAGATCACAAGTAGGCAGAGAGGCAGGCAGAGAGAGGGAGAAGCAGGCTCCCTGCTGAGCAGAGAGCCCGATGTGGGGCTCAATCCCAGGACCCTGAGATCATGACCCGAGCCGAAGGCAGAGGCTTAACCCACTGAGCCACCCAGGCACCCCTCCTAAATCATTTTTATGAAGGTATCAGAAGAGAATCATATCCTAGAGATGGTTTTGTATACAAAATGATAATTCTTCAAGTGCTTTTGTGGAATAGCCAAGAAATTATTAATAACCACATTGTATTCAGATTTCTGAGGAACCCAAGCAGAGACCCTCTGCCTGTGTTTACCCGACGTATTTTCTGGGACATCTCAGAGCTGAGGTTGCACATCTTTTCTGTTGACATCGACATTACGACAACCATGTGTTTATATAGCCGGATGCTATCCCTTGTCCACAATTTCAAATGCTTCACTTCACCACAGCTGTGCAGAGACCTTCCTGACCCTCTTTTAATTAGTATAATTAACTTCCAATGTTATAATTCTAGCATGGTAGATATATTTTCAGGATTTATCATTTGACACTCAGAAAGAAAAATCGTTGAAAATTATTTTATTGCTGGAAGAAATCTTATTTCCTTTATGCATCTAAGAAAAGCTAGTAGGCATATACAGGCATCTGCCTAGTTCTACATCATATTCTGGCAAAACTGTATATATTCACATACCCTCTAGTCAAGCAGGGCTGTCCTAGAAATACTTGCTATGTTGAGGGTGAAGGAGGCTGAGCAATCCATTCTTCTTTCTCACAACAACATATGCAGAAATCGAAGTCATTTAAAAATGACTCCCTTTTTCTAAGTTTCAATTTATACTTACATAAACCTAGGTGTTTCAAATTTCTGCATATCAGAGTTTTTCTGCTGATAAAAGAATTTATAAAAAGTGGAAAAGAAGTGTTCAAAAATATAAATAAGAGAATGAATATCAATTTACTACTCTCTATGGTGATCACTGTTTTTCAGCAATAAATAGATTTAAAACACAATCATTATTTTTAGCTGTGGTAGATGGGGGAGCAGAGAAAGAGGAGCAGGGAGAAGGTAAAAAGGAGGGAGAATGAGAATGTGAATTGATAGCTACATTGAGAGACACACAAAAGGCATATATGCAGACCAGGAAAGCAATCTGCAGACCAGGAAACAAATGTGTGCTTCTCTGTTTGCCAAAAGCATGTAAGACTCATGGGGATTATAAAGCATCTAGTCCTTGGAGAAAAACACTGTGCAAAAAAGAAGGACCAAGAAACATTTTAAGCGGAGTGAATGGCAAGGCATGGCAAACACTGAGAGGGAAAGAAAAGTACGTAAGTGGTGGAGATGCAGATGCTACATGGATAGAACAACAGGATTATTCAGCTACAGGATAGTTTGTAAAGACTGGTTTCCCCCAGTTTTCCAGCTGCATTCAGTTGTTGCTATGAACAATGAAGCTTATTTTTATTTTTTTTTTCCAATACAGGCTTTTTACCTATGTGTCTAGGGAAAGTTGGATCTCCAGTAAGTGACATAAAATCATGGGGGAAATATATTTATCATACCACAGAAATATTGTAACTAGAGACACTAATGCTGCTTTTTAATCTGCTTAAAGCCCATTTTTAATATTTTACCAAAGTACTGATAAAGATTAAGAGTAAGACTCTTTCTGTTCAGAAGTTCTTTCACCTTCGGCTATTAATTGGCAGGAAAAACAAATGCTAGCTATTCCCAGAGGTCCAAAGGAACAGCTGTTCTGATTACTTACGGTGAAGAGATGAAAATCTATGGGATAAGACAATATGGCAGAGGAGAAGAAAATAAGGAGGAAAGCAGGAGGAGGCATTTGTTCATGGACATAATTATTTTTCTAGTTGTATAGGAAGGAGGACAGCAAAGTAGGACTGTTAATAACAGTCTGAAGGAGAGGCTGTTAAATCTGATGTCTTGAGGTCTACTCTATATTAAAGAGCCCATGATTCCAATGAAAGATTTTGACCTAGAAAATGTAGAATACTGGGATTAGTCATATTGGCAAAATACATGAAGTAATATTGGGGATATATATGGCAGTAAGGAAGCCATGTGATTCTGTGTTTCACGGCAGAAGTTTCTGGAACATGAACCCCTTTTTCTGGATGCCACCTTATTATTAGCCCATGGCTAGTAAGTGATATTAAAGTGTTCCATGCTTCTGTCTGAGGGGAGAAGTTCATGCCTCATTTTACTATTTGATAAGGAGGACTGAAAATTTACATTTTTTTGCTCTCACAACGTTTTTAGCAAATTAGTTTTGTTTTAAATTTGAGTATAGTTGACATAAAATATTTCATTAGCTTCAGGTGTATGACTTAGTGATTTGACAATTTTATACATTATGCTATGTTCGCCATTAAGTACAGTTACCATCTGTCCCATTATATATACCACATCAATAAAACAAAGGACAAAATTGCATGATAATCTCAGTAGACTCAGAAAAAGTGTTTGACAAGATTCAACATCCATTCATGACAACAATTCTTAAAGTGGGATCAGAAGAAATTTACCTCAACCTAATAAAGGCCATATGTGAAAAACCAACAGCTAACATTAAACACAGTGTTGAAAAATTGAGAGCTTTTCTTCCAAAATGAGGAACAAGACAAGGATGTCCACTCTCACCATGTTTATCCAAGATAGTACTGGAAGTCCTAGCTACAGGAATCAGTCAAGAAAAAGAAATAACAAAAAAAAAAAAAAAAAAAGAAAAAGAAAAAGAAATAGCAGGCATCCATATTGGTAAAAAGAGGTTGAACTGTCACTATTTGCAAACAGCATGATACTATACATAGAAAAATCCTAAAGACTCCACCAAAAAACTACTAAAAATAATAAATGAATTAAGAAAATTTGTAGGATACAAAATTAATACCCAGGATAATGATTCTACAAAGTAATAATGAAGTAGCAGAAACAAAAATTAGGAAAACAATCTCATTCACAATTGTGCCACAAGGAATAAAATACCTGGAGGGGGGGTGATGCCTGGGTGGCTCAGTTGGTTAAATGCCTGCCTTTGGCTCAAGTCATGATCCCAGGACCCTGGGATTGAGCCCCCTATCAGGCTCTCTCTACCTGCTGCTCCCCCTGCTTGTGCTCTTTCTATCAAATAAATAAATAAAAATCTTAAAAAAAAAATAAACTAAACCAAAGAGGTGAAAGACCTATATTCAGAAAACTATGAAACACTGATGAAAGAAACTGAAGATGACAAAAATGGAAAGATATTCCATGCTCATGGACTGGAAGAACTAATATTGCTAAGATGTCCCTATTGCCCAAAGCAATCTACAGATTCAATGCAATCTCTATCAAAATACTAATAGTATTTTTCGCAAAACTAGAACAAATAATGCGAAAATTTGTACGGAAACACAGAAAACTCTGAATAGCCAAGCAACCCTGAGAAAGAACAAGAAGGCTGGAGGTATCACAATACCAAATTTCCAGATACACTGCAGAGCTGTAATATCATAACAGTATGTTACTGGCACAAAAGTAGACACATAGACCAATGGAACAGAATAGAGATCCCAGAAATAAACCCGCAATTATATAGTCAATTAATCTATGACAAAGAAGGCAAATTTTTGTTTTTAATGAAAGTGAAATCATGAATGCTCCCAATCCTATTGAAAGAAAAGAGAAGAAAGAATTTTCGGTCCATCATTGCATACCACATCACAGAACATAGGATGGAGTCCATTGTTGTTTTGGTAACAAAACTTAGTTACATAATATGATAGGAAATGTCCTATGAAAATACTTTCTTTCTCCAGGGAGTGTAAGAGGTATTGAAATATATAGATTGACCTGGCCAGGCATAAAAGCCCACCAGCCACAATAATTTATTCCTTTTACTAAGAATAAAGAAATTTTTTTCTTTTCTCACTAGGATAATAAAAGCAATTAAGAACTAAGTTATTAAAAAGTAGATTATCAACTTGGAGACTTGTTTCCTGATATAATCAGTAAAACTAAGAGGGTATTTTGGGATATCAATAAAGGAGAATTTGAAGTGAAATACATCACTAATATTGGTTGGTGAGAGCATACAAAAACCCTTGTGAGGTGTAGCCACTTATTTATTTTGCCTTATCTATAAAAGGTCTTTTCTCCCTTTGATTCCAAATTGAATCTGGCTTCTCAAATAAATTTTTCCTAACATAAAGTAATAGTGTTCAGTAAATAATTATTTTTTACCTAAAATCAGCTCCTGCTGAATTGAGCCTTGCCTAAACTTTCTCCTCTGCAGAACTCTGACACTCAGCAGGGTCATAACAGCAATCTCCAAACCTTTCCTAACCCTGAACCTGAGCCTCACCTTGCCTACCATATCATGCCTGGGAACATTCTAGAAAAGCTTCTCCAATGCAGTGGTTAATGCTAGGTTATCAACACACAGTGGAACATTTGCAAAGTATGAAGCAATATCTTGTTTTATTGACCTCAGAGTTCATTCTGTTATTTCTAAAAGAAATACAAGGATATTATTCCTTAGAAAAAGAACATTATACAAAAAGAAAAAATTGCCAATGTTTACTTGAAAATACATCTATATATAGACTTACTGGATCCTGAACTGCTAAAGTAATATAAAAAATTCCCTTTAGTTCTTTACTGTCCCACAATGAAAGACGGTGAGGACATTTAAAAATGTTATCTAACCATCTAACAATAATTATTGAGATAGCTTTTATCTCACTCCTTCCATGTAAAAAACACAGCACTTTCCCTGCAGTCTAGACTTTTCCAGAACACTTCAAAAGATCTTCAGATAATAGATTTTTTTAAACCACAACTTAATGTTTTAAGTTCACAAAGACAGATATTTGAATTAAATTATTAAGATAGAAGAGGGATTGTATTCAGACACTGTGCCTATAATGTCACTGTCAACAGCACTGAGTATGTGAGAATAGATAACTATCACAAAGTAATTTAGTTCTCTGGCAAAACATTAAGAAATATTTGCCCTTTACAAAATGTGGTCTTCATTTAGCAAGTTTCTTTTCATCAAATGGTTGAACTTAGAGCTTCATAGATATTGTTTGACCACAATTTTATGATCAGTGTAAGCCCAAATATAATTCTCCAATTTCCAGAGGAAAACAAATACATTAATTAAAAACTCAAAATGCTAGCTTCACAACGTTTCTAGAACAAAAATTTTCCATGGCATATACTCAAATTCCCCTTATCATCAATCATGTATTTGAAAAAATAAGAAGGAAAACATGCTGACAAGAAAATTGCTTCTGAATTATCATGTACTACAGAAAAGATATTTTTAAAAATTAAAGGATAATTAAAGGTTAAAAAAATTCTGACAAATTGGTTTAGATTCCTGCTTTGCTTCAGCCTTGGAGTCAACACACACCTGTGTCCCAGGTGTTTGATCCATATGAAGCCATATAGGATACCTGAAGCTGTGGTTGCCAAGAGTGATGGGGACTTGTGTCATGATTTGCTCAATTCACAAATCATTTTCAGGTTTCTTAACAATCAAAAAGTTCCTCTCATACCTAAAGAACATTGAAGTAGCCCTTCCTTTGTGCATCATCAAAAGAGAGTCAACATTTCTTGCAAGGAATTCTCAGCAGATGTAAAGAAAGGACTGTGGGGCTATGAAGAGGGGAAAATCATCCCTAGGTATCCTGCAGCACAGGATACCTAAGGTCCCCAATTTTTCTTGTGCTCAAGACATCTGCACATTCTTAAAAATTACTGACTACCCAAAAAAGTTTTCTTTATAAAAATATTTAAAATACACAAATATGGAAATGCGGATTGCGAATTTTAAGTTTTATTCATTTATTTTAAAATGTCAATGTTAGGGGCACCTGGGTGGCTCAGTGGGCTAACCCTCTGCCTTCTGCTCAGGTCATAATCTCAGAGTCCTGGGACAGAGCCCCATATCGAGCTCTCTACTCAGCAGAGAGCCTGCTTCTGCCTCTCTGCCTGCTGCTCTGCCTACTTGTGATCTCTCTTTCTTTCTCTCTCTCTCTCTGTCAAATAAATAAATAAATAAATCTTAAAAAATAATGAAATAAAATGTCAATGTTATACCCATAACCCATGAACATAAATAACGTATTTTAAGAAAAAAATCATTTTCTAAAATTAAATAAAATTTAGTGAGGAGAAGAGCAGTGTTTTATATTTTTAACAGATTTCTTGAATGCATAGATGAATAGGAGCTGGATTCTCATGTCTGTTTCTGTATTTAATGTACTATGGTACGTTGTTTTGGTTGAAATATATGAAGGAAATCAGGTCACACACACATGTATTTGGGAAGGGGAGAAGTCTTTTGATAATCCCTTTAGATAATTCTGGATTTTCTTCTTTGATACTACAAAAATGTAGCAGCAGGATTATCTTGGAAGTTAGGTGCAATGCCAAATTTGAAACCATATTAATAAATTTTTCATATTCTTTTACATTAAAATACATTGGTCTATCTTGTACTTTGAGTGGATCTTGTACTCTGCACAATTCTGCAATATCACACTTTGATCATCTGGAAAATGTCAGTTGAGTTATATAGATCTTCCAAATGTTAAAACATTTTATTTTTAAATATCAAAAAATCACATTCATGCCTATCAATATCCTCCAATCTCATCAAAAAAGTCTTTAAGTATTGGGAAGTATATGGTGGCAAACAAAAGTTTTCCAAAATTCTAATTTTCATTTAAAAACTCAAATTTGGGGGATTAAAGTAATGCTGGCCTCATAAAATGTGTTTGGAAGTTTTCCTTCCACTTCTGTTTTTTGGAACAGTTTCAGGAGAATAGGTATTAATTCTTCTTTAAATGTTTGGTAGATTTCCCCTGGGAAGCTGTGTAGCCCTGGGCTCTTGTTTGTTGGGAGATTTTCGATGACTGCTTCAATCTCCTTACTGGTTATGGGTCTGTTCAGGTTTTCTATTTCTTCCTGTTTCAGTTTTGGTAGTTTATATGTCTCTAGGAATGCATCCATTTCTTGCAGATTGTCTAATTTGCTGGCGTATAGTTGCTCATGTTTGTATAATTATATTTCTTTGGTGTTGGTTGTGATTTCTCCTCTTTCATTCATGATTTCATTAATTTGGGTCCTTTCTCTTTTCTTTTTGATAAGCTGGCCAGGGGGTTATTCATCAAAAAGGAAAATAACAAACCAATATCCCTGATGAACACAGATGCAAAAAATTCTCACCAAAATACTAGCCAATAGGATTCAACAGTATATTAAAAGGATTATTCACCATGACCAAGTGGGATTTATTCCTGGGCTGCAAGGCTGGTCAATCAATCCATGTGATACAATACATTAATAAAAGAAAGAACAAGAACTTGTTGATACAATACTCTCAATAAATGCTGAAAAAGTGTTTGACAAAGTACAGCATTCTTTCTTAACCAAAACTCTTCACACTGTAGGTATAGAGGGTACATACCTCAATATCATCAAAGCCATCTATGATAAACCCATAGTGAATATCATTCTCAATGGGAAAAAACAGAGCTTTTCCCTCAAGGTCAAGAACATGGCAGGGATGTCTACTCTCACCACTGCTATTCAACATACTACTAGAAGTCCTAGCCTCAGCAATCAGACAATGAAAAAAAGGCAACTGAATAAGCAAAGAAGTCATCAAACTATCACTCTTTACAGATGACATGATACTTTATGTGGGAAACCCAGAAGATAGCACTCCAAAACTGCTAGAACTCATACAGAAATTCAGTAGTGTCAGGATATAAAATCAAAGCACAGAAACCAGTTGCTTTTCTGTATACCAACAGCAAGACAGAAGAAAGAGAAATTAAGGAGTTGATCCCATTTACAATTACACCCCAAATCACAAGATACTAGGAATAAACCTAACCAAAGAGACAAAGAATCTGTACTCAGAAAATTACAGAATACTCATGAAAGAAACAGAGGAAGACATTAAGAAATGGGAAAACTTTCCATGTTCATGGATTGGAAGAACAAATATTGTCAGAATGTCTATGCTACCTAGAGCAATCAACACATTTAATGCAATCCCTATCAAAATTCCATCAACTTTATTCAAAGAAATGGAACAAATAATCCCCAAAATTACGTGGAACTAGAAAAGACCCTGAATAGCCAGAGGACTGTTGAAAAAGAAAACCAAAGTTGGAAGCATCACAATTCCAGATTTCAAGGTCCATCACAAAGCTGGAATCATCAAGACAGTTGGTACTGAAACAAAAGTAGAGACATAGATCGATGGAACAGAATAGAGAGCCCAGAAATGGACTCCCAACTTTATGGTCAACTAACCTTTGACAAAGCAAGAAAGAAAGTCCAAAAGAAAAAAGACAGTCTCTTCAACAAATGGTATTGGGAAATTGAATAGCCACATGCAGAGGAATGAAACTGGACCATTTTCTTATACCACACACCAAAATAGACTCCAAATGGATGAAAGACCTCAATGTGAGATAGAAATCCATCAAAATCCTTGAGGAGAACAGAGGGAGCAACCTCTTTGACCTCAGCCACAGAAACTTCTTCCTAGGAACATCACCAAAGGCAAGGGAAGCAAGGGTAAAAATGAACTATTGGGACTTCATCAAGATCAAAAGCTTTTGCACAGCAAAGGAAACAGTCAACAAAACCAAAAGACAACTGACAGAATGGGAGAAGATATTTGCAAATGACATATCAGATAAAGGGCTAGTATCCAAAATCTATAAAGAGCTTATCCAACTTAATACCCAAAAAACAAATAATCAATCAAGAAATGGGCAGAAGATATGAACAGACATTTATGCCAAGAAGACATCCAAATGGCCAACAGACACATGAAAAAGTCAACATCACTCAGCATCAGGGAAATACAAATCAAAACCACAGTGAGATACTACCTCACACAAGTCAGAATGGCTAAAATTAACAAGTCAGGAAATAATAGATGTTGGTGAGGATGTAGGCAAAGGGGAACCCTCCCACACTATTGGTGGGAATACAACCTGGTACAGTCACTTTGGAAACAGTATGGAAGTTCCTCAAAAAGTTGAAAATAGAGCTCCCCCACAACCCAGCAATCACACTACTGGGTATTTACCCTAAAGATACAAATGTAATGATCTGATGGAGCACATGCACCCTAATGTTTATAGCAGCAATGTCCACAACAGCCAAACTATGGAAAGAACCTAGATGTCCATCAACAGATGGATGGATAAAGAAGATGTGATATATACACAATGGAATACTATGCAGCCATAAAAATGAAATCTTGCCATTTACCAACAACGTGGATGGAACTAGAGGGTATTATGCTAAGTGAAATAAGTCAGAGAAAGACAATTATGTGATCACTGATATGAGGAATTTGAGAAACAAGACAGAGGATCATAGGGGAAGGGAGGGAAAAATGAGACAAGATGAAGCCAAAGAGCAAGACAGAGCATAGGAGACTCTTAATCTCAGGAAACAAACAAAGGGAGGTAGGTGGGAGGGATGGGGTGGCTGGGTGATGAACATTGGGGAGGGTATGTGCTATGATGAGAGCTGTGAATTGTTTAAGATCTGTACCCTGAAACAAATAATACATTATATGTTAATAATAGTAATAAATATCAGTTCCATGAAAAAATAAAAATAAATAAAATAAAACAATAAGTTTAAAAAAAAATACCTTGAATTTTATCATTGGCAACAAATACTGTCAGTTGGTTTCTTTGA
The DNA here is from genome assembly GCF_030435805.1 of Mustela lutreola. Classification (NCBI taxonomy): domain Eukaryota; kingdom Metazoa; phylum Chordata; class Mammalia; order Carnivora; family Mustelidae; genus Mustela; species Mustela lutreola. The sequence continues at coordinate 112,085,827 of NC_081295.1, forward strand.
AGTGACCAAGTCACTTTGTTCAGTTTCAAGAAATTGTCTCCCTACCCAAGGGAGGTGCATATGCACTCTGTTGCGTAAATATATTGCTCCATGAAATAATAGCTCATTCAGCTTATAACCCTACTGCCAGTGGTTTTTCCTGAGACAACTATAGTACTTCAGTAGAAGTACACACAATACTAAAAGACTTGAACTCAAGGGTTGAGATTTAGCACAATTAACAATTTTTAGAGATTCATTAATGCCATTCTTAGATGAAACTGGCTTTGTGCTGTGCTTTGTTTTTGTTATTTTGTACTGAGAATGCTTTGCATTTAAGAATAATACAGTGACTTTTAGTAAAGTACATTGCCACACTGCTTTTATTTTTTGAAGATTTTATTTATTTCTTTAACACACACAAACACACACACATAGAGCATCCACAAGTAGGGAGAGTGGCAGGCAGAGGGAGAAACAGACTCCCTGCTGAGCAGGGATCCTGATGTGGGACTTGGTCCCAGCACCCTGAGATCATGACCTGAACTGAAGGCAGATGTTTAACCAGCTGAGTCACCCAGGTGCCCTGCCACACTGTTTTTGTTTGAAGTAAAGGAGCACCTGTGTGGCTCAGTTTGGCATCTAACTCTTGATCTACCCTGTGATCTCAGGGTCCTGGGATCCACACTCAGCACAGAGTCTGTTTGGGATTGTCTCCCTCTGCCCCTCCTCCCACTCACGTGTGCTCTCACTCACTCTCTCAAATAAATGAATAAATCTTAGAAAAGAAAGAAAAGAGTAAAGAAAATTAAAAAAGAAAAGAAAAGTGGAGAAAAGAAAAGAAAAAAAAGGAAAAGAAATTGAAAAGGCAAATAGTGTCTTGGTATTCTTGTGAAAGCAGTTTTGAATTTGTGGACCCCCTAAAAGGATCCTGGGGACCCTTAGAACTCAGGCACCACACATAGAGAACTACTAGGGTAGCAGAACCGCCATAGAAATCAAAGATAAAGAGAAAGTATACTACACAGATCAACTGTGAATAGCATTTACATGGTTATAATAATGGAATCATTGATGTTGATATAAATAAAATTATAATACAACTATATTGGGAAACGGAGAGGGGTGAAATGTGTGTTAATGGTGGGTAAATTGAGGTGAAAGAGTTAAACCACGTCATTAAAAATGGGAAGAAATAAATAAAAAATTAAAAATCAAAATTAACAATATTCCTATTCGATCAAATATGCTTAATAACAATAGAAACTGCTACAAAAGGTGTGAACTATTGTCCTGACTTACGGTGTTCTACATAGTTCACTCCTGCCTTACCCACCTATTCTCATCTCTTCCTCTACCTTTTTCTGAGCTTCCATAGCAGCTTCCTATGCTTCCTTGTATACACCAGTCATTGTTGCCTGCTTTTTTGTTCTGTGCTGTCTGGTCTTCCTGGACCACAGTCTGTCCAGATATTTGCATACCTTTTAAAAATTATTTCTTTTAAATTCAATCAATTAACATATATTATTAGTTTCAGAGGTAGAGTTCAGTGAGTCATCAGCCTTATATAACACCCAGTGCTCATTACATCACGTGGCGTCCTTAATGTCTATTACCCAGTTATCCCATCCCCCCAACCCCTCCCCTCCAGCAACCCTCAGTTTGTTTCGCATGATTAAGAGTCTCTTATGGTTTGTTTCCCTTTCTGGTTTTGTCTAGTTTTATTTTTTCTTCCCTTCCCCTCCACTCTTCTGTTTTGTTTTTGAGAAACAAATTTGAGTTTCCTCATTTGAGAGATACACCTGCACACCTTAACCACTCACTCATTACTTCAGCGTCTTTCTTGACAAGGCCCATCTTAGAATTCTGTCTGCAATTCCTTCCCATGTTCAGGATTCCCCTTTCCTTACTCTTTTTTCTCCCCCGCAGCTCCTACTACAAACAAACATACTATATAATTTACTTGTTTGTTATATGTATTGCTTTTTGTCTGTGCCTCCCTGGTCTGATAGAAGTCTATGTGGACAGGGATTTTTGTCTATTTATTCACTTATGTATCCCAAGCACCTAGAGCAATGCGTGGCATATAGAAGTTGCTTAATGCATATGTGTTGAATATGTGCTTGAATGAAGAACAGGAAATGGTGAGGCATAACAGGTTAAGTCTGCTATTTCTCATAAGAAGACTTACAGAACCATTTGAATTTTCAACTTGTGTATATGTTACCTTAATAAACATAAAAGACAGACCCTGAATAAGTAAAGCAATCTTAAGAAAGTACAAAGCTGGAGGCACCACACATCCAGATTTTAAACTATACTACAAAGCTATAGTAATCAAAACAGTATAGGTACTGGGACACCTGCGTGGCTCAGTGAGTTAAGCCTCTGTCTTCGGCCCAAGTCATGATCTCAGGGTCCTGGGATAGAGCCTCGTGTCAGGCTCTTTGCTCAGCAGTGAGCCTGCTTCCCCCTTTCTCTCTCTGCCTACCTCTCTGCTTACTTGTGATCTCTGTCAAATAAATAAATTAAATATTAAAAACAAAACAAAACAGGATGGTACTGGCACAAAAACAGACACATAGATCAATGGAACCAGATAGAGAGCCCAGAAATAAACCTGTATTTATATGGTCACCTAATCTACAACAGAGGAGGCAAGATATACAATGGAGAAAATATAGTCTCTTCAATAAATGGTGTTGGGAAAACTGGACAGCCACATGCAAAAAAATGAAACCTGACTATTTTCTCATGCCATAAACAAACTCAAAATGGATTAAAGACCTAAATGTGAGACCTAAAGCTATCAAACTCCTAAAAGAAAACATAGGCAATAAACTCTTGGACATTGGTCACAGCAGTGGTTTGCTTTGTTTTGTTTTTGTTTTTGTTTTGGATCTTTCTCCTCAGATAAGGAAAATGAAAACAAAAATAAGCAATTGGGACTACATCAAACTGAAAATCTTTGGCACAGCAAACAAAAGCATCAACAAAACAAAAAGGCAATCCACTGAATGGGAGAAGATAATTTAAAATGATGTCCAATAAAGGGCTAATATCAAAATGTATAAAGAACTCCTGTTAACTCAATTCCAATAAAAAAAAATCTGACATAAAAATGGACAGGGCACTTGAAACAACATTTTCCCAAAGACATATGGATGTCTAAAAGACATATAAAAGGATCTTCAACATCACTGATCATAAGGAAAATGCAAACCAAAGCAACAATGAGATATCACCTCAAGTCTATCAGACTAGTATCAAAAAGACAAGAAATAATGAGTGTTGGTGAAGATATGGAGAAAAAAGAACTTCAATGCCCTGTTGGTGGGAATATAAATTGGTACAGCCTCCATGGAAAACAGTATAGAAATTCCTTGAAGAGTTCACAGTAGAATATTGTACAAGCCAGCAGTTCTACTTCCATCTATATATCTAAAGAAAATGAAAACACTAATTTGTAAAGATAGACGCACCCCTATATTCATTGAAGAATTATTTACAATAGCCAAGATATGGAAGCAACCTAAATGTCTATTGGTATATGAATGGATAAAGAAGATGTGAGAATGGATGAAGAAACTAGATATATATTATTCAGCCATAAGAAATGATTAAATCTTGTCATTTGTGACAACATGGATGGGTGGTCCAAGAGGATAGTATGCTAAGCAAAATAAATCAGAGAGAAAGACAAATACTGTAAGATTTCACTTATGTGTGGAATCTAGAAAGGAGAACAAAGAGGACAGAAACAGACTCGTAAACACAGAAAACAACCATGTTCTGGTGGTTTCCAGAAGGAACGGGTAGAAGGGGTTGGGCAATGAAGGTACAAAATCAAGAGGTACAAACTTGCAGTTATAAATAAAGTCACCAGAGATAAACCATAGCAGAGGAAATATATTCAATAATACAGAAATAATTTTATATGGTAACAGATGGTAACTATATTTATCATGGTGTGAATTCTGTAATGCATATAAATGTCAAATAAGTATGTGGTATACCTGAAACTAACATAATATTGTATGTCAACTTTATTTCAATTAAAAAATAAAAGAAATTTATAGAAAGAAATATATAATAATGTCAGAATTAGTAGAAAATTAAAATTTGAATTTGGGAGAAAGAAAAGACAGAACAGAAGCTACGAGGAAGAATCAGGAGTTTTAAGAAAGGCAGAGAGCACATGACAGGAGCAGCTGGAAGTCATGGTGGGAGAAAATTTGACTGAAAGCCCCATGGGAAAGCAGGACTGCCTACAGCATTGCCTCTGACCCTTAAGGCAACTTTGCACAACTCAGAAGAAAAAACACCCTTTCCTGGGTGGAGGCATTACCTACACAGGACACATGGATTGGAAAGCAAGGCATGAACTAGATTTCAGTCACATAACACCTACTTGACCAATTGTTTTTTTGCAGGAAAGGTCCTGCATAAATGATCTTAAACAGCCCTGAGAGCTGAGTCCTAGAGGAAATCCATGACAATAAGATCCATTCTTCTCACTCTCCTTGGGCCCTGAGAATGTGTTAACAGCAGCTCTAGCCCAGTAAGATTACAGTTCCCTCCTAGAACAAAGCTCAAAAAAAAATGGAGGGCAAGGAAAGGCAAAATGACCAGTATCAAACCCATATGTTTTTTAATAGAAGGGGGCAGATATTAAAAGTGAGAATCAAACATTCTCATTTTAGTATCTTTTAGATAAAGGATCTAAAAGTACCTTTTACCTTAGTACCTTTTAGATAAAGGATCAATACGAAGGGGAGAAAAGGACACAGAAAGTGGAGATTGTGGTGAAAATAAGTATAAATATCTGGTGGCAGCTGCTTCCCTGTTTTAATAGAAGCGAAAAAGTTTGAGGGTAGGGAGCAGAAGGGGACAGAAACAGAGAGAGTCAAAGGACACAGAGAGGGCACAAAAAAAAGCTTCACAGTTTGGATTAGAGTCAGCTCTGTTTACCAACAACTGCATGTGGCCAAGAAAAAGCTGCAATAGACATGCTATTGCCTGCAGGTACACACAAAGACCAGTCCAAACACACTGGACACATTGCTGCCACATCAGCTTTAGATTTGCTTTAACCTCACCCATCTCATCACAAAAAAGCTTCAGTCCTAAAGGAATCATATAGCCATCCACTCAGTCAACAAATATTATTGTCTCCTATGTGCCAGGAACTGCTCTGAGAGCTGGGGACACAATGATGAAAACAAATATGATCTCAGAACTTGTGGAACTTGTAGTCTATAATAGAGACCACTGTAAGCCAGTAATTCCTAAAAAAAAAGTGTTCCGAGGAAGAGAAGTGCTAGTACACAGTACCATGAGAGCACATAAAGGGAGGATCTGACCTAGTTGCAAACCTCATGAGCCCATCCATAAATAATAATAATTGAGCATCAATGTGATGAGGAGGTATTACATGTTACATGGGTGAAAAGCAGCAGATTAGGAGATCAGCATATGCAAAGTCATTGTGGTGAAAGGGTAAGATAGAGAATGAAGTCCCAAATACCCATGTGCTGAAGAACACACAAAAGGTTGAGGCTTACCAATGGCAACACCAAATGGAGCACTGTGGGTTATCTTATGGAATTCTTTAGTCAAAGAAAAAAAATGAGGAACTTTGAAGTATTTTAAACAAGAGAGTGATGCATTCTGATCTGCTTTTTGAAAACATTATTCTGGACAGAACTAGAGATGGGCTTGGTGGGGGTAGTTGAGAAAGACAAATCAGGATGTGGCAAAGTAGGTGTAGGGTGACAGTCATCTGAGATAAGATGGCGGCTCAAAAGAGGAAGAGAAGCAATTGGATTTAAGTGTTAGGTGGTAAAGTCAGCAGAATATAGATTGTGTTGAGTAAGTGGAAGGAGGAAAAGAAAGGAATCAAAAATGGCTACTGGTGTCCAGATGCTGCAACCAGATGGATGTTAGTGACAATCTCCGAATAGACAATACGTGAAGAAAGTCTCAGGGTGGAGAGAGGAAAGAGGAACATGAATTTAATTTGTGGCTTATTAAATTTGAGATGGTTTGGGGAAATTCAACAGAAGTTGGGTAAGGGGATGAGCAATCAGTCTACAGCTGAGAGGAAATATGTGCACTGGAGAAGTACATGTGTGGGCAATCTGCCATTAGGTGTCAACTGAACTTACAGAGTAGATGTCACCTCTGAGAGAGTAGAGTCGGGAGATACAACCTAGTAACTGTGACAGTGAACATCATAATAAAGGGGTAGAGGAAGGAGAGCCCTAGTACTGTCAGAGGAAAAATAGCCAAGGAAGGAAGAAGTAGTAGGATCCTGGGCGGGGACATCCTATATAGCAATTTTTTAAAATAATCTTTTTTATTGTATTATGTTAGTCACCAGAAAGTACATCATTAGTTTGTGATGTAGTGTTGCATGATTCATTATTTGCATATAACACCCAATGCTGCACCCAATAGGTACCCTCCTTAGTACCAATCACCAGGCTCACCCATCCCCCCACTCCCCTCCCCTCTAAAACCCCCAGTTTGATATCTGGAGTCCATAGTCTCACATGGCTCATCTCTGATTCCCACCCACCCCCTTCATTTTTCCCGTGGAGCAATGTTATTTGAAGAATATTTTTCCATGAAAAAATGGGAGTGCACAGGAGACACAGTAGAACCTACGGGTGTGATTTTTAAAGTTACTTTTCTCTCATGACTTGTTCTCCAGGGTTTGCCAGTCCAAACAGGAATTACTTCATCTCAGAGATCATAAATCTCAACAAGTTAATATAAAGATCAGGAGACTATCCCTCACCTCCAATGTCCTGACTCCTATAAAAGACTGAATGAACCGTGCTGAGGAGAGCAGAGACTGACCTATCTAAGAGCATCTTATGGTGAGATAAGAAGCAATTATGAAGTTGGGCAGCTAATGGAAATAAGTGTAAGAATAGAAAAAAAAATTACATTCAAGTTCAGAGAACAAGGCTGTTTCCAATCAATCCTAAACAAATTGTATCTCTGATTAAGTAGAATATTAATTCAGGAAAGACAATATGGCAAAGATAGCTGGTTGCCTTCCAGGAAACCATTCTTCTCTTAGCTTAGATTCTTAACCAGTCACAATGTTATCCTGTTATAGGACTACATTTCCCAGCCTCTCTCTCCTATCTGTGTGTGGTCATGGGCTGTGTTGCATTGGACTTCTAAAAAATCCCTCTAAAAGGGAGGATCGCACTTCTTACTCCATCTTGTTGGCTGTAATGCCAATGTGAAGGCTGGTACTGACAGGCATCCTGGGTGGTGAAAGCTCAAATGGGCAGCAAGACAGAAGGTCGATGGATCCCTGCTGACTCTTGACCAAAACTGGAATCCTGGGCTGCCATGAGACATCCTTTCACTTGTGAGAAATAGGAATGTCTCAACAGGGTGAGCATTGTTTTCATGGGTATCTGGTATATGCAACTGGACCTGGTCCTAAACAGCTTTAAGTGATTTTCCGAGAAAGGTAAAAAATCCATGTGAGACTTTACGGGTGAGGATAGGTAACAGAAATTAGGAGTTTAACAGAATAATGTTCTTTCAGAACATTAAATAGATTCAAAGAAAGATTCCATTCTCTGTAAAATTAATCAGCTTTGGAGTGTGAAATTTAATATAGGCAGATCAAAGAACTTTTGTTTTCTTGGTTTTGAACTTATTTTCCTGTAATATTTCCTATTTCATAAAGTAGAGCTGAGATCACTTCTAAGATTAGTAAAAAATCAGAATTTAAATTTCAGAAGAGGCACAAGGAGATGGTGACAGAGCACCCAGCCCTTTGAATGGACATGAGCCTCAGGGAACAGATGAATGGTATGTAGAAATGCTGAAGAATAAGCAGAAGTGAACTCAGAGCCTCGTGGTGTATTCACTGAGGGATAACAGAGCCTGGGAAATGTGCCAGGGGTGAGATGGGCAAACATCCCAGGAATTCCAAAAACTATAGATCAGTGAGCTTAATATCCATCTCAGGCAGAGGTTTAGAATAGATTATTAAATGAATGGCCTATGATCATCTTAGGAAAAAAGGGAGTAGAATTGATGATCCCCAACTACCAGAGTAAAATTTCCTTCTTATTCTCATCTGCCAGTTCTCTTCTTCCTTATGTATTGTTGTTTACCAGGAGACCATCATCAGGTCTGCTGACTCCACATCTGTCTCACTGGGATAGCTCGTATATATTCATGGCTTTCAGTACCACTATTCAGGGGGAGCCAACCAGACAGTGAAACCCCCAAAGTAGAAGAGATTGTGAAGCATGCTAATACAATTATACAGGAAGCATCACAGTGTGTAAATATCAGGCCAGTGGGGGGAACAGTTTCTAATTTGGACACAGGAAGTTAATCTGCCTGTGAAAAAAAGGAGGGAATGCTTTCTTAATTCTTTACATAATATTCCTCAGCTCCTCTTCTTCTTCCCCTTGGAATGTAATACAGGGCACGTGAGGGCAAAATAAAGAAAAGATAGTCAAGTTGAAGGTCGGGGAAACAGACCAGTCATATGGGAAAAGAAGAAATTCCAGGATTAATAACTGAGAGCACCTAATTTAGGATAAAGCATGAAACAAGGAAACTCTGAATTTCATAGTATTGGTTGTATTCTAAAAGTGAGATGTGAGGATTACAGATAAATTTATGAGCAGCACTTTCTGGTCATCATGGATATAGAGTAAGACCGGGAGAACCTGGAAGAAAATAATCTTCACCACTTCTGACTAAATATTTTCACCAGTTTCATGCTGTAAAAGGTCCAGACTTGAATGTGACTGAGTGCCACTATTTATTGGAGATTTCCCATCATTCGTTTGAACTTAATTGTATTTACTTCTAATTCTTTAGGTAGATTCTCTTATTTTCAACTCATTCTTCTATCATCTTCCTAAAATCCTGAAGAAAGACCTCCTGCCCCCATGGGTGTTGTTATGGGTGAAGACAGTTGGTAAGGTAGTCCCCAACTGATAACTGCCATTAAGATTCTGCTGTCGAGAGTGAGTAACCCAGGTAAACAGCACAGAACACTGCCTTTACAAGATTCATTCAGGTCCACGCTGGTAACGATGAAATCCATTGACAAATTATACCTTCCCCATTCCCTACTATGCTTCAGTTGAACAAACTCCTACGGGAACAGGATTGAAGATTTTGTCCTCCCCAGCACTGTCCTCTACCTTAGTCGAGAGTCCCCCACTCTCATCCATCCCGTCTAATCGAGCTACATGCCTCCGAGTCACCAGCATCCTTCTCTGTCCGTGTACCCTTCCTCCTTCCCATCAAGTCCTATTGACACCACCTCCAAAATTCTCTTGTATCAGTCAATTCCATTATCTCCTTCCCCTCTGCTGCTGCCCTCGTTCCGTCTCCTATCCATTCCTGTCTGCAGTTATCTTTCTAAAACAAAAATCTAATTATTTCACAGCCATACTTTAGAAAACCTTCTATGGTTCCAATCTGTAGACCGGATGAAGGCCAGCTCTTTAATAAAGCTTTCAGAGTCCTTAAGAATTGAGTTCTACTTTTCCAGCTGCCTTATCTCCTACCCCCTACTTCCTCCTTCTCTTCTCCCTCCCTCTTTTCACAAAGACACACACACACACACACACACACACACACACTCCTATACTGGAATCACCAAGGGCTAAGTTTTCTAAATATAAACAACAAACATTTACCTTCTCAGAGCTATATCACAAGGCTTTTCCTCTGGGTCTGGAATTACCGTATTATTGTTTTCATAAACACCATTAACACCAATTATAATGCTACTGATTCTCAAACCCAGCTCAAATACGACCACTCTGATAAGTCTGTCCTGATTCCTGAAGGCCAAATTGGTAGTTGTCTCCTTTGAGTTTCCATAACAATTTGATTGCAATGCTGGCTTTGTTCTTTTTTGAGTGCCTGCAATGCACCAGGACTATTCAGAGCCCAGTAGAGTCAAGAATGGAAGAAATAAGACAGGTCTGAGGTCAGGTCATGTCGTGAGAGTATTAGCAATTGGGCGGAACATTCCAGGATTATCACTCAGAAGGTGAGAAGTAGTGTGGGGGCAGGGAGTATGGAAGTATGGAACCCTAGAGAAAGGGTTTCCATTGGCTTGGTTCTTTGGATTTTGTTCTTCATATTCAATATTTTATCAGCGGCTTTGATTAAGACAAAAAAGGCACACCAAACAACTCAGCAGATGATGTAATAGAGGGGAAATGCCTAAGATAGTAAAACGCAGAATGTGAATAAAATATATAGAAGCAGGTGATTTCCAAGGTAAGCCAATGAAATATACAGGGATAATCCAAAGGTATGCACTTCATGTTCAAAACACAGCATAAGAACCAGTGTAATAGGAAGAAAGGGGGCTGATTTAATAGTGATTCATGTAAATTGGGTCTACTTGAAAAAAAAGTTAATATTTACTGACTATAGATTTTGTTCCAAGTACAGTAATATTTTATTTACAGTGTCCTTTTTAAAAAATATTTTATCTATTTGCCAGAGAGAGAGAGAGAGAGTACACACAAGCAGGCAGAGAGCCAGGCAGAGGCAGTCAGAGAAGCACGCTCCCCACCGAGCAAGGAGACCGATGCGGGACTCGATCCCAGGAACTCAGGATCATGACCTGAGCCGAAGGCAGTGGCTTAACCAACTGAGCCACCCAGGCGTCCCTACAGTGTCCTTTTTTTATGCTCATGACAATACCCATTCTCATTTCACAGATGAGGAAACTGAGAAACAGTGTTTAGTTTAAGGCATATAGGTAGAAATGATGGACCAAGATTTGAAACCAAGACATCTGACTCTGAGCCTTCACAGTTAATCACCAGGCAAGGCTGTTTAGCCTGAGCAATGCTATGACTGTTTCAGGATATGACTAATTTATATAGCCAATACAATATTGGGTTATATTAACAGGAATATAATGTCCAGATCAAAGGAGGTAATTTTTAGCTGTAGCTTATTACTCACTAACCAACTTAAGTATGGAATACTGAATTTACCTTTTGAACTACATTTTTTTAAGATTTTTAATTTTTTTATTTGACAGAGAGAGACGGTGAGAGAGGGAACACAGCAGGCAGAGTGAGAGAGGGAGAAGCAAGATTCCCACTAAGTAGGGAGCCCGACGTGGGACTTGATCCCAGGACTCTGGGATCATGACCTGAGCTGAAGGTAGACGCTTATTGACTGAGCTGTCCCAGCATCCTAGACTATATTTTAAAAAGAGCATAGACAAACCTGAAAGGACTCAGAGAATGATAATTAGAACCTATATGTCCTGACATTTAGGTATTTGACTTCAAGTTTGAAGATAGTTAGCCTAGAAAGAAGAAAAATTATGACAGATGTTAGCCTTCTTCAGCTGTTTAAAGGGAACCAGTCACACAAAAAAGGATTATATTTATTTTGCATTGCCATAATAAGAAAAATTAGGACCACAGAAGAAGCATCTTTTGACTCAGTATAATGAAAAACAATAATAGTATTTAAAGTTGTGAGCAAATAGCTCTCCTCATGGACAAGTAATCTCCCTATGGTGGAAGTACCAAAGGGGAATCTAGTGGAACACGGGCAAGGTAGATTTTCTCTATATTACGTGGGAAGTTAAATCAAATAGCCTCTGAATTCCAATCTACTCTACCTGCTCTAAGGTTTGCTTTTCACAAGACTAATTTGAAAATACTATAGTTAAGTAGAATGTTGCATAACGGGTTTTTATAGAGAGGTGGAGAAGGCAGATGCTCAACAGTTATGCCTTTATGGTCTAGTTATGGGTATTTATATTCAGAGAATTTCCAAGGTCAACATGATATATTGATATATTTCTATAAATAATAATGTCATTTTAAAAGAGTCTCAAAATTACTTGATTTTCCTCTGATTGAGAGATTGAGTCTATGTCCCTACCCCTGTACTCTTTGAAGACTTGTGCCTGCTTCAACCAATAGTATATACAGTGTGGGTGATACAATGCGACATCTGAGACAGGGCCATAAGAAGTAATGAAAGTTTTGGCCTGTTTGCTAAGATACTTGCACTTAGAGCCCTGAGCCATCACATGGGTTGGACCATTCTGAGGCTGCCATTCTGTGAGGAAGTCATGCCAGCACACTGGTTGCTAGTTTTAGCCTTGGAGTCACCCAGCCTGGACGTATAAATGCAGCAGCCTCCAGATGAGTCATCAGCCAGCCATGAAGTAATCTCCAACCTCGGAGTCCTCCCAGCTGAAGCTACAGACTTCATGCAGCAGACATATGCCATCATTGCTATGCCCTATCCAATTTCCCGACCTGCAGAATCTCTGACTATAATTAAATGATGGTAGTTTCATCTGACAGAGTTTTGGTTTCTTTGTTACAATAATAACCAAGGCAGAGAAACATTTCACATGCAAATAAGATTTCTAATCTATGTGGGAGAAAAATCCATTACTATGGTAGACTATGTGTGAAAGAAAGGTCATAACTACTTGTAGTCAGGAGGTGCTGTTAGTGTGGGAACAAGCACTCTGCAATGACATTTGGGTTACCACAGACCTTTTCATGCTCAAGAAAATCTACTTTAAGGTAGTGCCCAGTGGCAGGACTGTCCTAGGATACTGAAACTACATTAATCACTCATTCATTTGACATCAATTGACCTTGTGATTTCACACAAGGCAACTTGGACATTGCAAAGATATGAATATGAGTGAGTTTGTTGCAGTAAGCCCCTGCCCTATATAAAAACTGCCCAAAGCTATTCCTAAGACTGGGAACAGATGTTAGGTTATTCTTCTATTCTCTCTCACAGAGTTTCAAATAGATAATAACTTTGACTGCTTTTGGAAAATTATACATTATATGCAATTGTTAAAAAGACATGTTAAAAAGACATGGTTTGCAATTTCTAATTAGCTTTTACCTTTTTATATTTTTTTAAAGATTTTATTTACTTACTTAGAGAGAGAGTGAGCAAGAGGGAGAGAGAGAGAGAAAGTACATGAGCTAGGGAAGGGACAGGGACACAGACTCCCTGCCGATCAGGGAGCCCGATGTGGGACTTGATCCCAGGACTCCAGGACCATGACCTGAGCTGAAGGCAGATGCCCAACCACTTGAGCCACCCAGGTGGTTTATCTTTTTATATTTAGGTGTATTATTTTTATCCTCTTTTTAAATAAATATATAGAGCCACAGTCCAGGACTTTCTTTCTTTACATCACCAAGTAAAAATGTGATTGCAGTGAAACAAAAAGTGAGGCCCCTTAATGCTGCTGGCTCTTGTGGACCAAGGTATAAGAGATAGTATAAGCTCTTGAAAAGTTGAAAAGTGCCCTCTGGTCTCTCATCCTGTGGAGACGAACCAGTTACCATCAATCACCATCTATGCATATCCAGTGGTGGATGGTAGGAACTGATAGCGTACCAAAAACAAGTGTACTGAACACCTACTGTGTGCCATTATGTAGGAGGAGGAGAAAATACAGATGCCTAATATCTACCAATCACTATGCTGAGACATATTAGGAGGTATTATCCCATTTAATTCTCAAAGTATTCCAACACTGTTGTTGTTAGAATCCTCGTATTAACAATATGCAACCTAAGGAAACTCAGGGGCTAACCAGTCAGTCATAAACTCATGGTTGTAACCCAGATCTGCCCGGCTGCAAAACATCCTTTCTCAGGTGAGACGAAGGCTGAGAAGAACAGGGAAGACCAGAACCTAGCCTCTACAGTTTAGTCAAGTCTTAGGCCAATATGCCTTACATTATTGCTATTTTATTTTTATTTTAAGATTTTATTTATCTGAGACAGAAAGAGAGAGAGAGCATGAGCAAGGTGAAAGGGAGATGCGGGGCTCAATCCCAGGTCCCTGGAATTATGGCCTGAGCCAGAGGCGGAGACTTAACTGCCTGAGCCACCCAGGTGCCCCATAGATCACTACTACTTTAAACACAGAAATGAAACAAACCATGCACAAACGTTATATCTTCTTCCATCTCCTGATGCTGTCATTAACATGAGCTGTACTGTTCAGCCATATGGTGAGGAAAGCCAGGAAAGGACAAACCCAAGATGGGTAAGGGCTCGTCTGACTTCAACTCTGAGCTCAATAAGCTTCCTGGCTTGCGATACTCGGTGTCATTTTGTGTAGGCACCGTGTCAAGAGGGTTTGCCTTAGGGTGAGGATATCTAAAAATATCAAATCTGAGAGAGCTGAGGCAAAAAATCTAAACCAGAACAAAACAGAGCATTTGAATAGGAGACCAGATGGCTGAATGGAGTCCTTCTCAAGGGCGACAGGCTTATTCAGCGCTGTTATTATACAAGTTCATAAATAACTCACACATTCCTCCTTTAACCCCTCTGCAGGGTGTATACCATATTTACTTAGGGCCCCTAGAGTTTAACCTTCCTTTCAGAAACGTTCAGTAACCAAAAGCCAGGTCCACTTGCTATAAATAAAAACCCAAATTGATTATTTTTGAACAATCCCCTTTTCGTCCAAGTTTAGGAAACCATTGTAAAATCTGTCTATCCCCTTAAACCATCAACTTCCTGGCAACTAAGTTAGTCCTCACTTTTCTTTAATAAACGTGTAAGTTGTTTCCATGGGAGTGGGGTACATGGCAGACATCATCATCCAAGGCAGAGATACACTCTCCTCCCAAATAAAATATTTATTCTATTGAGTCTTGCATAAATACTCTGCATAAGAGATGATACAAGGCCGTAGCTCCACTTCATTAATATTTGTTTCATTATTTTACTAGAGGATGAAATAGACTTAATAGGAGATAATTATATTATTGGCTTTGGGGCTCCAAAGAGAGAAGGAAAGAACAGTATTACATTTGCTACTTCCTAATCCCCTAACTCTTCTCATGAATTCAAAAGATAATTGCCTGTAATTCAGAAAGTTCATGAGTTAATTTAGTTAAGACCCTAGAAACACACATAAGACCCAAGGAAGACCTAGGGACACCATCTATAATCTTTTCCCTAACAGGATTATTAACGACAAGATGATTCTGAAGATGCTGGGCTAAAATGATAGGATTTTTTTTTTTTTAGTTTGCATGTCTGCGCAAAGCAGAAATGAAATAATATATTTAATAGTGTTGGTACTAAGAAATATATGTTATAGCATTTTTTTATTATGAGAGAAATATATGTTTGTGATTCTTTTTTAAAGACAAAGGGGTTTATGGTAAACAACAAAATATCCCTCTTTACCCTACCTTCCAGCATAATCTAAACATCTTCTCAAAAAGTAATTGTTATAAAAGCTTATATCCATGTATAACATTTATCCATTTGGGTTTTTCTTGATATTATCTTCTTTAAATTTTTTCTATATAACAATATGGCTTGGATATATTTCCTACAAAAATGTATTTATAATAGTTCCCCAGTATTCCATTTTATAGCTATACAATAATTTTATCACTAGTATCCTATTAATGGACGTTGAGGTTACCAGGTTTTTGCTCTTATAAGCAACATTGCACTGAGAGTTCTTAACCCTACATGTTTCCATATATTGGAAGCCTAGTCTAAAATTAACTCCTACTAGTGGAATTGCTGGGTCAGGAGGTATATGTATTTTTTAATTATGCTCAATCAGTTATGTGCTTTATATTCATGAGGATAAAAATACTAATTTCTAAATGAAATGTATAGCAAAATATGAAATTGATTTTATGTGAAATGAGCTAAAGGCTTATAATTAATGATTTGCCTCCAAAATATGAGGGATCTTAAAATGAACTCTTTTCCTTTATAACAAAAGAGGTTTCAATTCCTGGGCTTCAACATTCCACAAAAGGACTTCCACACACAATAGGACCTGGAATTTATCTTAAAGAGATATATTTCGAATGGTGTTTCATTTTCAGGTATTTCACAAACTCCAAGAAATAAATACAATTGGTGAACCAGTGTAGAAAAGGAATACTTCATAGGAGTTCATTATTTGCACCGTAACAAAAATAAAATCTCGTCCTCAGCGGATGAAAACTCTCCCTGCTAATTCAGACGACTGGTACTGCTTGGCAATGTGAGCACAACATGTAACAAGTATGACAGCATGTAACACAGTGCACAGAAACATGTAGTTCCACCTGTTCAAATATTCAAAAGTCATTTCATGGTTGTTATCTTCTAAGACAAATCTCCTTGGACATGCCTAGTCATGCATGCGTTGCACATGCCTCTCAGCCAAAATAAACCCCATTCCATCTGAAATGGAAAACCAAAGCCCGCGGTAGGTCCATTTCCGATCTTGTTCTTTTTCAAATACTCCTTTTTGTACTTCCTTCTCTAGATTCTCTCTCTCAATTAATACAGGGATTTTTCTAAGGAAAGTTCCTAACTATATTATATATAGTAATATGATATATATATATATATATATATATATATGTGTATACATATATTATATATCTATATAATATATATATTCATTCTTCAAATGTTAATATGTAATTCCCCAACACCCTGCCCCCACCCGGGATAGGCTTTGGTCTCACTGTCAGAATTGCTAAATAGGAAGGCTCAGGCAGCCAGTGATGGCTCCCTTGTCAATCTCAGTGGGCATGAGCAGTCGCTGGAGCTTGCAGTATCAGTTGCTAGGCAACCTGTTCATCCGCTGAACCTGATATTTCAATTCGGCAGCGGTAAACGTCTGCATGTTACAGCCTTTCAGAACTACCTTCATTACATAATATCTACCATTATAATAAAGGGGCTCCAAATGTTGAGGGGTGTGAGGGTAGCAAGGAAAACCAGTGCAGCTGTGGCACTGAGATAATGTCAAACGAGACTTCTGCATATAAAAAGTATAAAATGATGACATATTTAATTCTTAGTCCTTCCTGGCAAAGCACTGACAAAGCATCATGCTGGGGCTATTTACTTGATGGTATCAAATCATATCTTGTCACCATTCTAGAGAAGTTTGGAACCGCCATTATAATGAAGGTAAAGCAGCAATGACTTAGAGAACGAAGAATATTAATGTTCTGGGTATGATAAATCAGGCTAGAATACACAGCCAAGTATTTGTCCAAAAGACAATTCTGGGGAACAGACTTTCATGGAACTTCACTGAAGTCTGAAAAGCAGCAGCTATGTAAATATTTCAGGTTGCCAATCGTGCTAAAACATTTTCCTAAATAAATGTCTGAGTTTGTAGTATACTCATTGGAAAGGACTTCAAAGAGTCCATCTTCCCCTCGAGTTTATTTTAGAAGAAACAAATAATTATTGTAATAAGATGGCACAAGGCACAGTTTTGTTCTCTTATCCACTCTGAGTCGAAGTTCTCCCTAATTCTAAACAGAAGTATACTAATTACAATATGGGTTTGGTAACCAAAACCCCCCAAGCAGTGCTGTCTTAAAGACAGAAAGTTCTTCTTCTCTCACATAACAATTTGGTCTAAAAGTGCAAAGCTGATAGCATTCCTTCTGCCCTTGAGGTTACCATGGTCAACTTGGAGTTTGGATCTCACCAGGTGAGACTCATTCTAGCCAATCAAAGGCTAAAAGGAAAGCACACATAAACTCCTTCCCTTCAAGAGAACAACCAACAATTAAACCTATTGCTTCTGCTTACATCCCAGGGGACAGAACCTGGTCACACCTAACAGCAAAGGAAACTGGAGAATGTGGTTTTTTATTGAGAGACCTGTGTCTGTCCAGCGAAAACTCAGTGTAGCTATTAGAAAGGAAAAGCAGAGGTGTGGCTATTGGGGACAGCTCGCTGTCCCTGCCCTAAGAAAAAACATGAACAAACCCTCAGCAGTGCTGTACAGAAGAAGTAATACAATTATCTTAAACCATTAAAAAAATCATTTTTATAAGTTACAATAATACCCCAGGAATGGAAGGAGATAGGGAGAATAACTAAAACAACAACAACAACAACAAAAAACGACAGAGTTCACTCCTTAACTCACTTCTTTAAGGGCCTGAAAAGAATGGGCTTGGAGATCAAAATGCAATTCCAGGGTGACAAAGAGGTCCATTTCCTTGATTTTAGTGATGGTTTCACCTGTGACTACTGAGGGGCTTCAGAATAAGCCTACCTAAAATGTGTCCCTTGGGCATGCAGGTTATTTTGAGCTGAAGACAAGTGAAGTCCCGAAACACTCAGGAAGAGCTTTTTACTTCCCCCTGAACTGCCTCAAAGAATTCAGATAGAGGTCCTGGTCCAGGAAAAGAGCTACACCAGAGAGAACCACATAAGAGTGGAGGCTAAGTGCAACAAGCTGAAGCAGCTTACGGGGCCCGTTTGTTCAGATTCCCCTCTGTGTCTCACTGTCTCTCCTCGGCACCACAAACATTCCTTTACCAAACATCTGCTCTTCTCATCTTCCTGTGAATTGTTTTCCTTTCTTCAAAGCCCCCATCTCAACTCCTTCTCCTTAGCTCAGGATGGCATGTAAGCCTCAACTGCCCATTTCATGTCTTCATTTACATACAATATTAAATCTGATTTTTTCCTACTAATCTTATGTCAATTTAACTAATACATCAGCCCAAAACAAAACAAAACCAAAAAACCAAAAACAAACCAAACGAGTAAAGAAAAAATGTTCCTCTCCTGTAATACATACTTCAAAATTTAACAATTCTATACTTTAAGTATGTGTAGTTTATTGCATGTCAATCTTCCCACAATAAAGTTTTTTTTTAAGAGCATTAAATATGAATAAAAACACATTTTAAAAAATGTCACACCTTTCCTTAGGAAAACAGTTGTCAAGAGGTGAGGTTTTAAACTTGAGGAATGCTTTCATCAATAAACTCCCCAGAAGAAGCAGAAAAACCCAATATGTGACCCTTTGCTAATATGGAAAATATGGAAAAAATAAGAGGATTTTAGCTGGAAATGGAGTACTGAGAACAGTTGAGCAAAACTAGATTTGTTCAGATATTTTATTTATATGTATATGTGTATATATATAAAATTATTATAATTTTTATATATTTAAGTATATATAATTAAAATTATGTATGTGTGTGTATATATATATATATATATTTTTTTTTTTTTCCCTCTATGAGATCTCCTGGGTCATCAGCGAGAGAAACTTCTAGGTCCAGGTTACGGTCAAGATAATTGTGATGAAGTAAAGGAAGAACAGTCTTTCTGGGGGAAGAATAAATAAATAAATAAATAATAAAAAAACAGGAGAATATGCTTTCTTTTGGAACAGGAGTCTGGACCTCCAAGCAGCAGATAATGGGGAAAAAAACAAAAGTGAAGCAAATGTGCTTTATTTTTCTGTCAATATAAATAGTAGATGGAGGAAGGACAAGAGGGACTAACACCTTCCTGTTTATAGCATCTCACATTGAGAAGGCACATGTGTAAAGAGTCACAAACTTACCGATCCCTCTGCCCGGTCACTGACACTGGTTCTAGTCTCAGTCATTCTTATTCTGATCTTTACATACTTCATATTCATTCTTTCATTCAAAAATGTGAGTACTGACTCTATAGGTTCTAAACACTTTGCTAAGTGGTGGGGATGGGTGGATGGATAAATTCAACCCTAACAAAGAACTCCAATATGGAAAGAGGCAGAAACCGTAATCTCTCCAGCACAACTTCTCCCTTTATTTCAAAGTTTTGCTATGCCATTGTAAAAATATAAATACTGCATATATCAAGCAAGCCCAGAAGAAATGAGTGCTAGAAAAGTGGCAGAAGACTGCTTTGTGTCCTAGAACCAGAATTCCTTTCTTCTGTACATCATCAGGAATTATTTTTTATCTGTATTTCAGAATATCAAACTGGGTGGGCTTGGCCTCTGCATATCCTTGGCATCTCCTCTTTCCATGGTACGATAATATATAAATAGAAGAAGACAGATTGAAGAGTAGAGAGGCATGCATAAATTTCACAAGTGAAATAAAAACTAAAACCTTTGTATTAGAGCCCGAAGAATAGTGAGATTTAATGTGAAGCAATGATGTGTAACGAGTGTTTTATTGTCTATTTCACGTGATTGTTTTACATGTTACTTTAGCTTTCATCTTAGATGGATAATCAGATCTGAAATGTTACTTACTATATTAGATTATTTGTCCATAATAGCTCTACACCTTTCCAAATATAACCCTATCTTTTTTTTTTTTTTTTTTCCCAGAAGGGCTAAGAAATTTGTTCTCAGAAAGAGATGAGCTCAGGGTTGACATTCTCTGCTTCCTAGTAGAGTGACACATTTTGGATCCATTATATTTGGATGGGAGATGAACATGTGGTCTTATAAAATGTGGTAGGGTCAAGCTCTACCACAAGGGGAGTACAAGGAGAATATCTAAATGGCACTGGTAACAATGATGTAGGTGAGAATACTCTTCTGTCATTACAGTCAATCTATAACAAGCCCAAGATTTCATAATGTTAATTAAATTATTTTATGTAGAAAGGGTGATTCATAATTTTAGTTTTGTATATCTCCTTACCCACGGTACATTTTCCACGTCATCAAAAATTTTTCTAAACTCTTTCTAAACCATGATCTACTTAGTGCTTTCGACATCTTTGTAACCTGTTGGTTGAGCATTTCATTTTCATTTTAATACTTTCATTGAATCAACAGAACATATGCAGAACAGTTTGGCTTTGCAGAGCATTCACCATAAGCTGGGGAAGAATTTTAAACCCTAACGGCATTTTTCTGATTAAATAAGGCAACTGAATTATAAAGTAGTAACTGTGCTTCTGTAAGCAGACAGGAAAATCTGATGTTCAGAGGGGCTATACATTCTGTCCTTCATAGCCGAAAATGTAACTGGAGCGCTCCCAGCCTTTTCCAAATTACCAACGTTGCCGTGAAAAATTTGAGTGCTCGAGGAGTAAACACATTTTTCAAAGGCAAAACAAGTCTTCATCCCATCTATCAAAGCCTCATCTTCACTACTGATACCAAGTTTTCAAAGAAGTTAAATATAACGAAAAACTCATAACACAAAACTCCAAAGCAGTACTGATACCTTCACTTACAGGTTTTCTAAAAACTGATGATTATCTTAATTTGAAGTAAGAGGTAAATCTTTTCCCTCCTCTTTTTTTTTTTTTTAAAGATTTTATTTATTTAACAGACAGAGATCACAAGTAGGCAGAGAGGCAGGAGGAAGCAGGCTCCCTGCTGAGCAGAGAGCCAGATGTGGGGCTCCATCCCAGGGATTAGGACCTGAGCCAAAGGCAGAGGCTTTAACCCACTGAGCCACCCAGGCACCCCTTTTCCTCCTCTTGATCCATGGTTGTCATCGCTCAATTAACAGCTGTGGATTCATTAAAAAAAAAAAAATCATGCTTAGGGTTGCTATTTTGCAAATTCTATAATCTTGAATATATTACATATTAGTTACTGTGGAGTCTTTTTCTACAAAGCTGTGGGTTAAGTGTTGTGGAACCTATGTTCATTACCGTGGGTCCATGAGTGGCACACTGGAGAAAAACACTGGGGGGACACCTTGACTCTCTAGCTCAGATTCTATCCCTTGGGAGCTAATCACAGCCTTGGAGATTATTAACAGTCAAGAGTTCATTTGCATTTTAATAGGGGACTCTTGAAGGAAGTCTTTCAAGTCAATAGAAGTAAACTCAAATGATAGATTAGGGTTTATGTTTTAGGAATGTTTGTTAGACATACCTCAATTAAATCACAGAGATGTTTGCTTAATCTCTAAAATATAGAAGAAAATACTTTAACTGAAATTACATATGCCTGAAAGAAAAGAGTGTGGCCAGATGATTTCCAAGGGGATAGACCACATTTTGGCAAATTCTGTGTTTCAATGTTGCTAACCTCCTGCACATATCAACCCACATACATTACTAAAATATTTTTATTGCTTTATTCAATTTATAACCTTCATGTCATGAGCCCTTCAAGGTATAGGGACTTCAGTAGAGAGTGAGACTGATATGGTCTTCCAGACCACTCTAGAAATGGTCCAAAGACTAGTGGCGAGGAGCACAGAATTTCGATGAAAAGGGCCAAAAAGAGGCCTGAACAAATGAGGCCAGAAGGAACTGTAAGTTAATTCATCAAATGAAACACTGTTGGTAATTACTAAAAAATTACTCCCAGATACAACAAAATTCTCCCTAAATCTCTCCCACCCTGTTTCCAACCCCAAATTTCACATATGTATGAGACTTAAATCGCACAGCAGATGTTTCTAAAAGCACACATAATGTGTCTTATTCAACAGCAATACTACTGGAGTACAATCAGGTGAAATAATAAGAAATAACAACAACACACCCAAAGCCATTAATCTACTACACCAACATTTGTCAAGCACCATGATTACGTTTTACTACCTGGTCTAGTAAAAGTGTCACTTTCATGATTCATTACATATTATATCATAAAGATTAGAAATTGAAAAGCCTTTATAAATCATGTCATCTTGCCCCACTCATGTGGGGTGGCAGCCCTAGGAATTTCTCAGTGTGCCAAATTACCAAGCAGGTGTGCGGTAGAAAGTGCTCACACAATTCAATCTCAGTTTATAGGCCCCCAAGAACCAAAAATTCAAACATGTCCTTTTGCCTTATTGTGAGCTGATAAAGACTGGTATTTTGGAGACAGAGTATCTCCCCTTTTGTGGAACTGGGGATGAAGTCACCAAAATATCAAGGGTTCCTGTTGATGGTTTTGTGTACCTCTACAAACTGGGGAAGTAAAAATTGGAGCCTCCTTTGTATCTCCAGAATCAACTAGCTTTTTCCAAAGCTCAAGTCTTGCTTGCCAGGTGACAAAGGATGGCTGTTTAAAGACTCAGACCACGCCAGCTGAATGGCTGTGATCAGCAGATCGAGCACACAGGAGAAGGCTGGTAAATCAGTTAGGAACAAGAGCTGACTTTATGCTTGTTGTCCTAGCACAATTATTACTAGCACCTTCCCTCGATTTCCAAGGATTCCTACTCTAGAAAACAAATTACACAGTTCCCTTATAAACAGAAGAAAAAAGGCTGGTGACTTCACCCATTTGACCAGGGCTCAATACATCTGCAAAGCTGGTATTCAGGTACAAGAGCATACCCGAAGGGTCTTTCTTCCACTGTTAACATTCGAGATGTGAAGTCTGCTTTTGTACCTCTATTGTGGGCAATACAAATTGCTTGTGCAAGAAAGATACCACAGATACAGTATCTAAAATAGTCCCCTGGTATAGGACAGATGCTCCATAAATACTTCCTGAATGAATAATTCAAGAAATCAACAGCAGCAGGCGCCTGGGTGGCTCAGTGGGTTAAAGCCTCTGTCTTGGGCTCAGGTCATGATCTCAGGATCCTGGGATCATGCCCCCCCATTGGGCTCTCTGCTTGGCAGGAAACCTGCATCCCCACCCCACCCCACCCCCGACTACCGCCTGCCTTTCTGCCTACTTGTGATCTCTGTCTGTCAAATAAATAAATAAAATCTTAAAAAAAAAAAGAGAGAAATCAACAGCAGCCTTTCAGAACTCCTCGGCAGACCACATTACATGGGAATATCAAAAGACACTACGTTTCTTTTATATAGTTATTGCTCTGTCCTTCTAACACCCAACTGACCATGTCACCATTTTAATTTCAAGAAATCAAACATCCTATCTTCTGGTCCTTTTTTTTTTTTCTTTTTTTTTTTTTTTTTAACCCTGAGTCTCTGATAGGGCTTTGTCTAGAAACCATGAGACTTCCAAAGAACTAATTTACTCCAACGATAACATTATTTTTCATTACAGAGAGAACCTGCCTAGAACTACATATGAAAACTATAGCTGTCCCTTCCCCTATGTTTAGTCCCTTGTGAGAACCAACAAGGATCTTTTTCCAGATGGGGGAGAAATATGGAAACAAAATAAAACATGTTAGTGATGTTCATTTATTTATTTTTTTAATTTTTTTTTAAAGATTTTATTTATTTATTTGTCAGAGAGAGAGCGAGCGAGAGCGAGCACAGGCAGACAGAGTGGAAGGCAGAGTCAGAGGGAGAAGCAGGCTCCCTGCGGAGCAAGGAGCCCGATGTGGGACTCGATCCCAGGACGCTGGGATCATGACCTGAGCCGAAGGCAGCTGCTTAACCAACTGAGCCACCCAGGCGTCCCGATGTTCATTTATTTTTACTTACTAAGATTCAGGTTTATTATCTCTGAAAACAGCAGAGCTGACACCTTCAATACCAAACGTTTTTTTTTTTTTTTTTTTTTTTGAAAAAATGAAAATTCAAATCAGAACATAATTTATTTAACTAGATGTTGGTGTTCTCTTTTCATTCCCAAAGTTTATATACCATTCACTTTCCCACTGTGTTCATCCCATAAAATCCTTCTAAGGATGGTGCTTCTCAACAAAAGGCATTTTTCACTTAGAATGTTTTTTTCAGAATTTAAAAAAAAAAAATCTGGAGGACTGTAAAAAGATCTAGCACAGGTCTTAACTACATATAACAACGGGTATTCACCAAAACTATGGATCATGGTCAAGGTCAGCAGGGTCTGTCTTTTAAATATACCCCTCCTCTATAACTCCCCTGCCAGAAACACGATTTATTTTCTTTTTATCATTTTGTCCCCAAAAGACTGGGACGGGCACCCGCAGAGGAAAGTGAATGTGTCTCTCAGTTTAGAATATTTAGTTTCTCTGTGACAAAAACCAGCTGGAACTAAGATAAACTAATGAATTCTCGGAATCTAAGGAACAGCTGAAGGTCCAAACTCTGGCAAAGGCAGAGATAAATGAGGCCTTAGGAACACTGAGATGAGAATCTCAACGGAGACCTCATGACACGGATTCCATTTCTAACCCTCTTTTATAAAACTTGTTGGCTTAATTCTCCTTTCAGGCTACCGAGGGGATTTCTCCACCTGGAATGGAAACAGAACATCGTTGTCAGGGACATGGAGTACTCTGACTGGATGCAGGTCATTCATATACACACATAGCCAGCCCTATGATTAGGATTTGATTTCAACAAATCTTTTCTCCAAGGATGGCAGACTGGAGTGGGAATACAGCTATTGTGGGTAAAGAAGTAACAGTCACTCCTACGAGAAAGGGTAGGACGAGAGGATGGGACGTTTGGTATTTTGTAGGCTTGCACAGTGACCTTTTGTTCCCCTTATCATGGTCTTAGAGTAACTTTGTCTGATGCTGATGTTCTTTGAGACGGTTTATGCCCAGAAAGAGAACACCACGGTCTAGTTGTGAGAGTCAGACCAGTATGCAGTAAGCAAGGCCTAGCTGTGATTGCTTCTGGATACCAGAAACTACTCTTTTTTTTTTTTTTTTTTTCTTTCTTTCTTTCTTTCTTTCTTTCCCAAGGTTTTGATAACAAGGAAATTAGTAGAGATGTTGAGAGTCACTAATGGTTGGGAAATAGCCAGAGCTCAAAGGACAGAGCTTGGCATAACTAGTAAGTAAATGGGTATATATAAACTTAAGAAAAACTGGCCTTGAAGGGCAAGATTGGCTTGGAAGGAAGAAGAGAGAACTAATGGCTTGAAAACACCCAGAGGCAGGTGGACAGAAGCCAGTGGAGTAGGATTTAATAAACACACAAGGTGCCCGAGGAAGTGAGAGGGAATGAAATAAAGAATTAACCCCTTATTCTGCATCAGAAGTAAAGAATATGATGAATAAAAGCAGAAATTTTGAAATGAAAAAGAGAAAATTTTAAAATAACTTATTTGGTGGATCTCACCATCATAAGATACTCTGCCTGGTAATGGTCATTTATCCATAGGTTTAAGATTAAAACATAATATTGGTATTATAATAATTTAATTTTTAGACAAGGTTGATGCCTTTTACTGTTTCTTCTAAAACTGTACCTGAAGTATTACATTTTGGGAAAAAATTCTATTTCTTTTTTGTCCCAGGGTACGAAAAATCCTACTATGCTACTATTTCTATATTTTAATCTATAAATTTTTATCTGATTTGATAGGTTTAATGAGTTTCAGAGAATTGTAGGAATATACCCAAATTCCAAATAATTTTGTATTACTCCCCTGGATCAGCTTATAAGTAAGTGTTGTTCAGTTTCCTCAAATATGAGCTATGAGCTAGAAAAGAAATAGATGAAGATTATAATAA
Organism: Mustela lutreola; assembly: GCF_030435805.1. Classification (NCBI taxonomy): domain Eukaryota; kingdom Metazoa; phylum Chordata; class Mammalia; order Carnivora; family Mustelidae; genus Mustela; species Mustela lutreola. Next base: position 112,111,928 of record NC_081295.1, read on the forward strand.
CATGACTTGACATGAATCCACTTAATTGCCAATAAGTCAGATTTCCTATATTCTTTATCAAATTACCACCACAGTTCTGCTCACATGCGATAGGAGACATATTAAATCAGGAAGATTTTCTGCTTTGCTAGTGGCTGCAGATATAGATCAGGTTTTACATAACATACACTCGAAGTTAATTTGACGAGATTATGGATGTTGTATAGTAATGGACATTATTTAAATCTAAAAATCTAGTGCTTATTACTGAGCCCAATAGAGATTTTAAAACTTGCTTGACTCCATTAATTCTAAGCTCTGAGTCCTGTCTTGCTTTTGAAATCTCTAAACCTGGTAAGTGAACTCTCCTGGGTAGAGATGGGGCTTTTATGATTTGCACAGAATGTTGAGACTTTGAAAGGCAAGTTCTAAATTCCCTCAATCCAAAGAGTTTTATTAATTCAAGTTTTGAAAACCTTGAGCCTACCTAATATCAAAGAACAAATTAGTCCTCTTATGATTTTAACCATGGCATCTTCTTCTGTGTCTGATAATAGAGCTGATCATTAAATAAAGTAATAACAGCCAATTACCATGAGGAAAAGAAAAAAAAATTTGATTCCTGAAAATGAATTAAAAATCAGTTATAATTTCATACTGTTCTCATCAGAAACCTAAAAAATCCCAAATGAAAATGTAATATGACTAATATTTCCTAGAGTAGATTATAAGACCTCATTTGAAGACCATGGATTTGATAAGGTTTGATTTATTTCATCTAGGTCCAGGGCACGACCAAATCAAAGGATTAGGACATCTCTTATTCTGACTTAGCCTCTACATAAAACTAGTTTTACCACACTGCCAACATCTGAGGCAAGCTCATAAATTTAAAACTGTCGTGACCTTTCCTTACAGTTTTCTTCCTTAAAATTCTTACTTTAATTTTAGTCCAATGTTAATTTAGGCTGACCAGATTAAATTCACTGGAGTCTGAGAGGGACAATTTTAATTAACTGTTCCAAGGAAGGGAACTAAAGCCACATGGAGATTTCTGTATGGCTCACTTGGGTCATTGTCTCAGTGCATAACAGCCTCAGATGTAGGAATAATTGTCCTGTTTTGGAAGCAATGGCTTAAAAAAATCATTCACATTAGTTGAACAGAATATTGCCTTAAAGGGCACTGATGTATCAGAAAACAAAACAAAACAGAACAAAAACCCCAGGAACAAAAAACAAAGATAAAAGTCAGAACAAAAACAAACCCACAAACTGAGACTTAAGTAAGGAAAGACTTCTATTCAAAAGGATTATTTCAAGAGGGGAAAAGAGACTGTTGCAATAGGGAGTCCACTCTGTTAACCTGAAGCCTCTCCAAGTTCCATAGAAGGGGACTTCTCTTTTAAAAGATGGGATTGGGAGGGAAACAAACCATAAGTGACTCTTAATCTCACAAAACAAACTGAGGGTTGCTGGGGGGAGGGGGTTTGGGAGAAGGGGGTGGGATTATGGACATTGGGGAGGGTATGTGCTTTGGTGAGTGCTGTGAAGTGTGTAAACCTGGTGATTCACAGACCTGTACCCCTGGGGATAAAAATATATGTTTATAAAAAAAATAAAAAATTAAAATACAAAAAAAAAAAAAAAAGGAGGAATAAACAGGACTAGACATAAGGAAGAGGGGAAAGGCCTGGGGGCGGGGGGGGGGCGGGGGGCACCGACAGGGAGTGCAGTGACAGGACAGTAGATCAGAGAATGTGACAGGGAGTGCAGTGACAGGACAGTAGATCAGAGAATGTTTTCGCTGAGGTGAGCCTATTAGGAGAAGCTGTATGCTGATTCAGGTTGAGGGTGGGCCAAAGTTCAGGGGTCTCAGGGAAGGAGAGAAGTTTAACTGAACTTCAACCAAATCAGATTTATGGGCATTTTGTTTCCATTGGTTAGTGGAGACAGAAGAGTTTTGCTAATTTTATGAGCCAAAGATTGGGAATTTAGAGGGTCTTTATCTGGCCTTTCACAGGTCATCTATTTTTTAGCATCTTAGGGTTTGAGTAAAGTTCAAAATAGTTGGTAGATAGAGAAAATTTAAAAAATAAACAAACAAACAAAAAACACCCCGATTAGTCTATTATATGCAAGGAAACAAAAATTTCACAAAAGCTTCTTACTCGTTGATGGGCAGAATTCCAACCTTACTCCCAAGATTCCTGCCTCTTGCTGTACATGCTTTATATAATTCATAACCCGCCCCCCCAGAGAATAAGCAGGACTACTAATAGGATGGAATATCATACCCATGATGTTGTTATATTGTATGCAAAAGGGATCTTGCAGATGTGATTAGGTTTATAATCAGATATCCTTTTCCTTTCAGCAGAAAGGATGCAGAAAGCCTTTCCATCAGTCATATTTTTGTGTAAATCTGTCTGCTAAGCAGACCTGTATCTATTTGCCTACTCTGCAGGGGCCTAGGCCACATAACATCAATACTCACTTAGTGCTGTAGGATATTAAATCACAATTAGAAAATTGAAAACCGAATAGACTCCTTGCTTCACCCAGCATTGAAGAGTCCCACCCTGAATGGCCACTGAGCCACCTGTACTGTAGAATTTCATTGACAAAATGAGTGATAGAGGGTTTTTAAATTCTTGAGCATGGAGTTACCAAAAATGGGACACAAAGGGAGCTAGCTGGATAGGGCAGAGCTGGTTGAGCTCACCCACACATCAAAATTTTCTTCTCAGGCTGCGTGTCTCTAGGCAAGTTCTGAATTTCTCTGTGCCTCCCATTCCCCATGTGCCAAGCAGAACAATGATACTATACTCTCAAGAGGTTATAAGAATAAATGAGATACCACATTTCAAGATATACTACAAAGCTCTCATAGTCAAAACAGTATAGTCCTGATACAAAAATAGACACGTAGATCAACAGAATAGGATAGAGAGTCCAGAAATAAACCCATGCTTCTATGGCCAATTTATTTATGACAAAAAGATAAGGAAATACAATGAAGGAAAAACAATTCCTTAATAAATGGTGCTGGGAATACAGGATAGTTACATGCAAAAGAATAAACTCACCACTTTCTCACACAGGCAAAAATATAAACTCCAAGTGGATTAAAGATCTAGATATGAGACCTGAAAACATAAATTCCTAGAAGAAGAAGAAGAGGAAAAGGAAGAAGAGGAAGAAGAAGAAGGAAGAAGAGGAAGAAGAAGAAGGAAGAAGAGGAAGAAGAAGAAGGAAGAAGAGGAAGAAGAAGAAGGAAGAAGAGGAAGAAGAAGAAGAAGGAAGAAGAGGAAGAAGAGGAAGAAGAAGAAGGAAGAAGAAGGAAGAAGAAGGAAGAAGAAGGAAGAAGAAGGAAGAAGAAGAAGAAGAAGAAGAAGATCCTGCCCATGTCTTCTTCTAGAAATTTGTGTTTTCAGGTCTTGGACCTAAAATCTTGGACCCTAGGTTTAGCAGTATTTTTTTGGATCTGTCTCCCCCGACAAGGGAAACTAAAACAAAATAAAACAATTGGGCATACACCAAAATAAAAAGCTTATGCACTGCAAAGAAAACCAGCAACAAAACAAAAAGACAACCTACTAAGTGGGTGAAAATATCTATAAATGATCTATCCATTAAGGGGTTAATATCCAAAATACATTAAAAAAAAAAAAACTTATACAACCCAACACCAAAAACCAAACATTTCAATTGAAAAATGGATAGAGGACATGGGTAGGCATTTTTGCAAAGTCATCCAGATGGCCGAATGACACATGAAAAGATGCTCAGCAACACTCATCATCAGGGAAATGCAATTCAGAACCACAATGAGATATCCTCTCATGTCTGACAGCATGCTAATATCAAAAAGATAAGAAATAACAAGTGTTGGCAAACATGAGGAGAAAATAGAACCCTTGTACAATGTTGGTCGAAATGTAAACTGGTGCAGCCACTAAGTAAAACAGTATGGAGATTCCTCAGAAAGTTAAAAATAGAACTACCATACAATTCAGTAATTCTACTACTGTGTACTTACCCAATGAAAACAAAAACACTAATTTGAAAAGACATATGCACCCCTATGTTCACTACAGCATCATTTACAATAGACAAGATATGGAAGCAACCTATGCATCTATCACTAAGTGAATGGATAAAGAAGATTTTATTTAGCCTTGAAAAGAATGAGATCTTTCCACTTGCACCAACATAGAGAGACCAGAGGCTTTATTCTAAGTGAAGTAATTAGATAGAGAAGACAAATGCCATATTATTTCATTTATATGTGGAATCTAATAAAATACAAAAACAAAAACAAAAAACACCAAAACTACCACAATCTCTACCAACAAATGGACAAACAAAACCAGAAACAGACTCATAAATACAGAGACCTAGTGGCTGCCAAAGTGAGGGGTACCAGGAGATGGATGAAATAGATGAAGGGGATAAAGAGGTATCAACTTCCAGTTATAAAATAAATAAGTCACAGAGAAGAAAAATATGGCATATGGAATACAGCCAATAATACTGTACTGACATTATATGGTGACATATGGTAACTACATTTATCGTGGTTAGCAGTGCGCAATGGATAGCACTGTCTAATCACTATGCTGTACACCTGCAACTCATATAATATTTTATGTCAACTATACTTTAATAAAAATTTTTTAAAAAATTAAAAAAAGAATAAGTGACAAATTCTGTTTCCACATGTAATAAATACATTGCTTAACTGGCAGAATAACTGCTAGTTATATTTACACAAAAAGCATTATAAGGAAGTGACAAATGATTTTACTTTTGTTTTTGTAGTTTCTATTAAATTTTCTGCCTTGACAAGAATGTGCCCCTAGTTTAAAAAATCTCTGAAGCTTTGTTACTGTTTCTGCTGGTGGTGGTCTTGGTTATTTCAACCAGTTGTTTTTGGATTTTTGTTTTTTAATTCCAGTAGAAGTATAAAGAAAAAGATTTTAGAGTTAGAGGTTTACTTGTCAAACCATTTCACTTGTAAAATGCTGCTTTGTACAGAAAAATAAAGAGGGTGCTCTTTGTTTAGAGGCAGTAACAAGACAACCAAAGAATCTGTCAAGTTGCTGAGGGGACTTATATTCTGAGAAAAAAAATACAAGTCTTAATGCTAAAAGAGACTGGATTTGAATACCTTGGCTACTAAGGCAAAGAAGACATAATTGCTCTTATAACTGCAATTTTGATTGACTTAAGAGAACAAAAACTTGAAGAAAAATTTACTTTAGAGACCAGAAAAATATTTACCCTTAACGTTATTCTAGTTTACTAATCATGCTGTTCTTTTTACCTAAAGTGGGAGAGAGGGGGTAGAGATTAACTGAGGAAGGTCTTTTCAAGTGAATTTGTGGGTTCTGATTTGTTTTTCATTGGCTATATTAGCTTTGCTGTTCAGTTAAAAAAAAAGTTATTCATCTATTCAATTTTCCAAATGAACATAGGAGCAATTATGGTTTTTTTTTTTTTTTTTTTTTTAATTTTGTTCTTGTTTTTAAGTAGGCTCCATGGAATTCAGGAGCCTGAGATCAAGACCTGAGTTGAGATTAGGAACCAGACACTCAACTGACTGAGCTACCCAGGCGCCCAGAACATAGGAGTAATTGTATAGATGTTAAATAATGGAAACATTTTTGGATTTTGACCTTGGTATTAAATTATAGCTACCACCAGCTGGTTCTTGCTTGGCCATCAAAAGCCCAGGAAACACTGCTCATTGAAGGTTAGATCTATGGTCTTAAAATAAGCACAGAAATCCATTTGTCATTGATGAGTTCTCAGTTAATCAGAGAATAGCAAAATTTAATGCATAAGAGTTTGGAGATTAAAAATAGCTAGCATCATATATGTTCTTTGGATATCCAGATGTGTGTGGGGGCGGGGGGGACAACAGAGGGAAAAAGGAGGAGGAAGGAAAGAAGAAAGGACCTATTCCTTGGGAAATTTTCAGTTTTAGCGTATAGCGTACAGCACCCTTGCTCCTCCTGAGAGAACACATCTCAGGGCTTAACCAGACAGAGTATTCCTAACATCACACTCTCCATTTGTACTCAGGATGAATTTATGCTTATGTACTCTATCTGTGATTAGAAAAAGGGAATCCAATGTTATTTCAAAAGGAATGGAAATATTTACGGGCCTTGTTGTCAAAGCCCATTTGCATGTGTGTGTGACAATATCTATGATATTCTGGCCACAGAAGCTCCGATCCCAGACATTTCATTCCAGTGTTTTCTTGCCACAGATGAGATATGGGTATAGGGAGGCAGAATAATTTATTGGGGATGACAAAACCCTGATCACAACTTATAATGCCCAGGTTTATTGTCTATGCAGGCTACTTTAGTTCTTGTTATGCAGTTTTAGAGTACTTTATAATTGAATTTCAGATTAAAATCCTTGTGGAAATGATTCATCATCTTACTGAACAAAATTTCTCTTTTGTTTTTCTTTTCTTTCTTACAGTTCTTCAGTTTCTACCTACCTATATTTTATTATATTACCCACTGCTATAAACTAATGCTCCCAGTTCATTTTTCGGCTGTTTCATTAACTTGATATTTATTCCTTATTCAGATTCCCTAATAAAAATGCTAATTATGATTATATCTAATGGTGACTGCTGAGGCACCCCACCAGTTCCTTCCTACCTCCAACTGGACCTACTCACATTTATCATCAGGCTTTGGTTTGTCAGCCAGATTGCAATATTCCCAACTGCTCTTCTTCAAGCCTGCTAAACCCAGTTTGGGAAATCAATCCAATTCACAAGATACTCTATCAATTATTCTAGCACACCTCAGAAGCAGAGCCACATTCTGTTTATTTACTAATGAAATAGCATTGGGAAAGAATAAAAACTGAAGATGAAATATAATTTATTCTTACCTGTTCTCATAATCACTTTACTTATCGCTCCTATATGTACAGGTTTTTCTATGATCATCTCTCCTAATATTGACGTTTTCAAGTTTACCTACCTTTCATGAAGCTGCAAATATCAATTCTATGCTACACAGAATTCTTGCCTCTCACAATCTCCAATCCTGATTCACAAAATGTATTAAAACATGAATCTGATCTCTTGACACTATTTTAATAGTCTTGAGCATTCTTATTATTTTTTCTAAAAGCTATTGTGACAGATCCTTTCATACTCTAAAATAGAAAAATGTTTTTGTTAATTGATTTAAGGAGCACAACTCACTTACTTTTAAAAAGTCTTCATGTTCACTACACAATCTTTGCCTTTTTAGAAACGCTTCTTTCAAATTTTACTTTTGTCATTCAGATATTAAGTTACCTATTTCATTCTTTAAAAATATGTTCTATTTTGCCTGATATTTAGACCCTGGAAAAAGAATTCACTGTGCCACAAAGGAAAGAAAACCATAGAAATGTTTTAATGTAATTAGCTTAAACAATGAGGGGCCCTTGTGGAAACCCCTTGTCTAGTTGAAACTGGAATGTCTCTACTTTTCTTACAATGTTCAGAACCGTTCCACCACTTTTTTCCAACTTGCCTTATTTCCCTCTGATATCCAGAGACAAACAGTTCTATTTATCCCTACAATTCCACCAACAGACTCACTCTGAATGTCAGTTTTGGTCTATATCAGCTGTACGCCACACACGTATCAGCTCTATTAATGCAACCAAGTCCTTTGGTTTGTGCTGCCATCACAATGATTTATTTTTCAGCTCAAAGCTACATATAAATAGTTCAGAAGAATTTTGCTGCCAGAAGTTGAGAAGCATCTCTGGTTTTCCCCACAGGACTCAGTCTCCTCTTATCTAGGTTTTGAGCACATAATTCTAATTCAGTACCATACTCGCTTTACAAGACTTCTAGTTAACACAGCTCAGTTAAATAACAGCAGTTCCCCAACAGCACAGTTCAAATTTCAGTTACCATGTTATAACAACTGTGAGTACAAACAAAGGTAAATAACAGATGTGTTTCATCATCAGTGACCAATCACATCACTTGTTTCAAAGTCTGTCAGTGATTAGTTACTGCATTTCCCCCTCTGGTTCATTCATAAAAACGTTCCCACTTGTGGTGCCTCCTTGTTTCCCAGCTGTAAATCCATGCGACTTTTTATAAAAATGGATAATCAAAGAGAGAATTGGCCGACAAAAATGAAAGTGCCACAAAGAAACCAAAAGTGGTAACACCAGAAGACAGATTTGAATGGGACCCAAATGGAGTCTCGGCTGACTGGGGGTGTGGAGTGCAGTGGTGTTGACACTTCTGCCTTTGAGGATGATGTAAGTAGCCAGAGGACACAGTGCACATGAAGCTGAAGCTGCGGGCATACACGAGGAAAGTGGTTTTGAGGAAAAGGACAATCATGTCCCAGAAGAAGTGACACTGGCAAAAACTCCTTACTAAAGGAATTCTTGGAGATTCTTCAGAACACTCAAAGGGCAAAGGATAAAATGTTGAAAGCTGATCCAAACTTAGAAAAGAGTAGGACAATTGGCCAAGCCATGGATGTATGCTCAGGCTGTATTATAATCTATATGACAACAATAAGGCAAAAGCTGTCCCCCATAATTTTTTATTTTTTTAAGATTTTATTTATTTATTGGGAGAAAGAGAGACAGAGAGATAGGGAACACAAGCAGGGGAAGCAGGAGAGGAAGAAGCAGGCTTCCCACTGAGCAGGGAGCCTGATGCAGGCCTCGATTCCAGGACCCTGGGATCATGACCTGAGCCAAAGGCTAATGCTTAACTGACTGAGCCACTAGGCACCCCAACCTCCATAATTTTTAAAATGAACCCTTTAATTATTATTTCTAATATTTTAAATAGCACCAATAAATAAGAGTTTCAGTATTTAAAGACATTTTCCCGCATAGTTAAAACCAACAAATGAGAGAGTTTTTAATGTCTGGGCAACTATTTCTAATGGCCACAGATTATACATTTTTTTCATTTATTAGTAAGCTCATGATACGTGGTTTCTGGTTCCACAGCCATTTATTGCTCCTGCCTACTGTGCAAAGCAAAGGCTGCCTGTAGTAACAGCCACGACAATAAACTTTGCTAAGAGGGGCCAGTGGCTTCCCACTAAAATCTTATTTCTAAGCTGGGGAGATAGGTAAGAACTTTACTTCTTCACTGGGATTTCATTATACTATAAACAGTCAATTTTAATACTTCTGTATAATATAGCATATTCCCAGTTTAATTCTGTACATTTTCCCCCCCATAAGCTTAATCTAAATGCTGTGCAGGTTTTGATTTTCTTCCTTCCTGTACACAACTCAAGTAGCTTACACTTCTGATAACAGAGTTGCCTATTGTTCTCACATGAGTGCAGATGTCTACATCACCCAGGAAACCAAAGATGTGATTCTAAAAGGAGCTCTCAAGGGCTTACAATTGACTGAGTTACATTGGCTGCTGGTGTTAAATTGCACGGAGAGCTTTGTGTACACATGTTTGATCCCAACCATGGCTGTGGAAAGACTGGAAGAGCTTTAGCCAACTCGAGGGGAAAAAGAGCTCACAGGGAGTTGACGGAATATTTTTCTCAAATTTGCAGATTGTCTAAATTAAACTTGCCACTCAAAGTATGAACACAGATTGTCTCTTGTTTATTCAGACTCATAATGGCCCCAAAGAGCAAGTGATTGCCAAAGGGACAGAGTGACTAGAACAGAACATGAAGTTCTATCCTACAATACTTTTTATTCCAAAGGATGTTATTTGAAACCTCAAATACACTTGCTACTACTGTCAACATTATACGTGGTGGACATGCCAGCCTACAGAAACCTATTTCACCCAAAGTGCAACCCAACTGCAGTGCTAATTGTTATATGGCAGTAACCCTTCATTTCTCTAAAGATTATTTTATTCAACATGCTTAGGGTAGGGAATATAGCCAGAACATAGGGAGGACATAAAAAGTCTACAGAAACTATCTTTAACTTGTATCATTTTGATTAGGAAACCCAGATAAACAATTTAAAAATATCATTTATAATTCCATCACCCATAGATAACTGTGTTTAGTATTTTGATGCATATTATCTGAGATTTGTTTCTGTACAAACACATATGTATATGAATGTGTGTGATGCTAATTTTTAGCAAAAGTATAATTATACTATGCATTTTAAAACCTGTTTCTTTTTCTCTACTTAACATATTACAGATATTGTAGCAAGAAATCTACAGCTAAAATATAATTGTAAATGGCTTTACTCATTAAATAAATGAAGAATAACTTGACAAATGCCTTTATTTGGGGCAATTTGTTTCTTTTTGTATTATAAATATACACATATGTGTATCATTGAATATCTGTCTTCACATACTTGTTTCCTTTGGATAAATTTTGACAATTAAAATGTTAAGTCAAAGAGAATGCTATACTTAATTTTTATATATTGTTCCACAAAACGCCTTCTATAAAAGTTGTATTATCTTGCATTCCACCACACAACATACATGCCCAGTTCCCCACATTGCTGTCCACATATTTTGTAAACTATATAAGCCGGCTAATCTGATAAAAAATGTCATCTCCTTTATTTTCAGCTACGTTGCTTATGGCAGCCGAGATGGAATATTTTCCACATTTCCCAGCAATCTGCATTTCTTCGTTTATAAGGGTTTGTTTTTTTTTTACCTGATTGTGCAATTTTTCTATCAGAAATTTGACTCTATTAATGGATATCTTCATATTAAAAATGGTAACACCTATGGTTAGAGATGCTTTTCATGCTTGTATTTTGATGGGGGGTATTCATTTTACAATAAAATTATTTTGAGGTGGAGGTCATTCTCAAATTGGTACCAAATTTACAAACTATTTTTTTTAAAGATTTTATTTACTTATTTGATAGAGATCACAGGTAGGCAGAGAGGCAGGCAGAGAGAGAGGAAGGGAAGCAGGCTCCCCGCTGAGCAGAGAGCCCAATGTGGGGCTTGATCCCAGGATTGCAAGCAGTGCCGAAGGCAGAGGCTTTAACCCACTGAACCACCCAGACACCCCAAACTATTTTTTAAAAAGAGAAAAATTTATAAACCATTATGAATACATCAAAATAAAAAGCTTCTGCACAGTAAAGAAAACCATCAATAAAACTAAAACTCTGTGAAATGGGAGAAGATATTTGCAAATGGCATATCCCAATAAAGAATTAGTATCCAAAATATATAAAGAACTTACAAAACTCAATACCCCCCAAAATGAATAATCCAATTAAAAAAATGGGCAGAAGACATGACGTTTTCCCAAAGAAGACATACAAATGGCCAACAGATACATGAAAAGATATTCAACATCACTTGCCATCAGGAAAATGCAAATCAAAACTACAATGAGAAAGCACCTCACAACTGTCAGAACGGCTGAAAAAAAAAAAAAAAAAACCCACAAGAAACAACAGGTGTTGGTGAGGATGTGGGAAAAAAAGAACCCTCTTGCACTGTTGGTGGGAATGCAAACTGGTGCAGGCAAAGTGGAAAACAGTATGGAGTTTCCTCAAAAGTTATTAAAAAGAATTACCCTACAATCCAGCAATCACACTACTGGGTATTTACCCAAAGAATGTAAAAACACTAATTCAAATGGATACATTCAGTCCTATGTTTATAGCAACATTATTTACAATAGCCAAATTACGGAAGCAGACCAAGTGTCCATTGATTGATAAATGGATAAAGATGTGACATCTATATGTGTGTGTGTGTGTGTGTGGTGTGTGTGTGGTGTGTGTGTGTAGTGAGGTATTATTCAGCTATAAAAAAAGAATGAAATATTGCCATTTGCAAAGACATGGATGGAGCTAGAGAGCATAATGCTAATCAAAATAAGTCAGTCAGAGAAAGACAAATAACCGTACGATTTCACGCATATGTGGAATTTAAGAAACAAAGCAAATGAGCAAAAGGGAAAAGAGAGAGAGAGAAACCAAGAAACAGACTCTTAGTTACAGAGAACTGATGGTAATGAGAGCAGAGGGAACTGGGGGAAATGGGTTAAATAGGTGACAGGGATTAATAAGTCCACTTGTGATGAACACCGAGTAATGTATGGTACTGATTGATTCACTACATAGTACACCTGAAACTAATGATACTGTATGTTAACTAGAACTAAAATAAAAACTTCCAAATTGTAGAGAAAATTTTATGAAATAAAAAATAATGTAAATATAAGTTGTATTTTTGAATATTTTATGGCTTTACTTTAAATACTTTACATTTTTATATAAATACTACATATTTTTAAACTTAAGTCATATTGTCTGCTGCAAAGTATCAGATGGAAGTCTAACTTTTTTCCCCCTCTCAAACAGTTGTTCCTATACCATTTATTAAAAACATACAGTTAAGTTTTATTTCAGATTTTTTTTAGATCTGGGATTTTCATTTAGTTTCTTTTTAAACTTTCTATACCTTTCTTGAAATTTATTTTTTCCCATTATTTTTCTCTTTTTCTGTAGATTCCTTAGTATATTAACTGTAGCTATTTTAAAGTCCATGTCTGCTAATTTCATGGTCAGAAAAGATCTGTTCTGTTTCTATTAATTGTATTTTTCTCTTGACTATAAATTATATTTTTGTTTCTCCAGATCTCTGGATTTTTTTCCTATTGTATACTAAACATTGCAAATGATTTGCTGTAGAACTTTTTTTTTAAGCCACTGCTATCTGGAGGGTACCCTCCTGCCCAGTTGAACGCAACTGAACATAATACAGTACGTTTGTTTGGGCTTGTTGATGAGCTATTCCATTCTATTGATCTATCTGCCACCCCTCCCCTGCTTGGACTCCAATACAGAAGTCTGTTATTTTTCTTTGAAGAGTATCGAGTTTTGTTCCAACAAACAATTACGTAAGTGGAAGAGCACTTTGAAGGTGTTTTGGGCTTTGTTAAAGCAGGTCCACTTCCGTGTGCCCCTTACACTTGAGACACGGTTTATACTCCTAAGCTATGACCCTCCAGGTTCTATGGACGGTTTGAAGTATTTTCCAAATACCACTAAACTGGTAGGAATTAAACTGCAAATTCTATCTTCCCAGCATTCAGACAGCTGCTAAAAATCTCTGTGCAGCTCTGCAGTTCTCTCTGGGGTGGATAGGGATAGGCCGGGTGGGGGAGTAGGGAGGCGGCAGGTGGGAGATGGGTAGAGGCTTGCTCCAAACACATGCAGTTCAAGAATCAGCCAAGGATTCAAGACTTCATAGAAAGATTTCGGGGCTCCCCCTTGTGTCTCTCTCCTTTCTAGGATTTTCTCTAATTTTTAATCAGAATTCTTCTTTGTATAATAATTGCAGGAGAGATAAGCAGATAAAAGACTTTGAGCTGGGGGGCAACTGGATGACTCAGTGTGTTAAAGCCTCTGCCTTTGGCTCAGGTCATGATCCCAGGGTCCTGGGATCGAGCCCTGCATCAGGCTCTCTGCTCTGTAGGGGAGCCTGCTTTCTCCTCTCTCTGCCTGCTTCTCTACCTACTGGTGATCTCTGTCAAGTAAATAAATAAAATCTTAAAAAAAAAAAAATACTTTGAGCTGCTCATCTGCAAATGTCTTTCTTACTCCTCTAAGGAACAAAAGCTTTTCAGGGAATATATTCTTCCTACTGTAACTGTTTGACATTTCTTCCTCATCTTCTAGCATTTAGCTTTGCTGAAAAGAAGTATGACAAGTGATTTTTAGCTTTTAGAAGTTTTTCTGATTGGACACTTAAAGGAGTTCCCTTTTATTTTTGAAATTCAATTTGTTAGAATATGTCACTTTTTATTAAGTTTGCTTGGTATTTTATGGACCCTTTTATTATGAAGATAAGTCTATTTTCAACTCTCAGAAATAATATATGTGTATGTATGTATTTTTACATTTTCTTTTGAAGTTAGCTTGAATTTTTTTCTCTTTGTTTGTGGCAGTGTTTCCTAAAATTTCCATATCATTATAGTCACTTAATGTTCTTATTTCGAAAAATAGATATGCCTAAGTACAAACTCGAGGATACCAGACTAGTGATTTTGAGGAGGGGGCACAGGAAGCAGAAATTTTACATCAGTGTTCAGGAAGCTATTATATTCAAGCACATTTGGGAAAACAGTTTTATGTATTTTTATAATGCCTATATATGATTTTCTGGATTTATCGTCTATGTTGTTTACACCCTATTCCTTTACTTTCTTCCTCTATGTTCTCTGATAGAAGAACAGCTCAAGAAACTAATTCACTGACCTACTTCACTGTGGTATCTAATGTGGCTCCAATGCCTCAAATGTTTTTTTCAAATTCCATAATCATGAGTTACCAGAAATAAAGCTTTCCTAATTTCCAATTCTGTTTATATAAAGGCAAGATCACCTTGAATCTTGTTTTGTTTTGTTTTAAATTTGTCATTTTTCTTAAAGAAGTCAGTTCAATAGGGACCATCTTGTCTGATTCATCTTCTCCCTTTGGACTACTGAGTCATTTCATTTCATGTATACACTGATTTCGTTATACTTACAAATCCAGACACATGGACCCCTCTGCTTATTAGAGAGGATATGTTTGTGTCCTTATGCAGACCAAAAGGGAAAAGAAAAACATTGATACTTTCTATAATTTTACCTGCCTACTATGGTAATTATTCAATGAAATGACTAGTAAGATCCTTAACATGTTATTTGATTTGTAATCAATCTTCCTTTGAGGAGGAGGGCTGTATCCCCCCAGAGCTTCGAGATACCCTACAAATATTATCAAGAAAACATCCTTTATGGGGATGGAAGGAAGCTGAGGAAAGAACAAAATTTCTCAGTATATACCCCTTTTACTATTTTAATTTTTGAAGCATATGAAAGTACTGTTCATTCAAAAAAATAAACAAAATAAATGTAAAATAATATACAAAGTCTAAAGGCACAAGGTAGGAGCAGTGGAGGCAGCCCCGACCAAAAGTATTTGGCATTTTTAAATAATAAAAATTATTTTCTTTAGCAATGGAACTGAGTGAGCAACTCAATTTTAGTTTGTTGAGGTCTTTTAACCCCAAATCAGCTTTTAAACAAGTATATCTGAAAAGTCCTTTTGGATTTTCTCTAATTTGTTTGTTCTTTATTGAAGTAACTATGCCCATTGGTACTTGTACTGCTTTTTTAGGAACCTATTTAGGTTTCAGAGAAGTGACAAGGTTAGGCAAAGGAAAATCAGACACCTTGATCAATACATTTAGAACAAGCACACCAATTTCTAGTCCCATGTTTCCTAAAGAAAGAACTTCAATATATGTTTTAGTATTACCCATGCCAAGTTTCACACATCGTGATGAAATTTTCAAATAATCATACATATTCTTAAAAAACAACCTTCCCCAGATGGTAGAGTGAAATACTGCTACATAAAGTCCTATCTTGCTTCCAAACTGTATAAATTAAAGGAATATTGATCCTAAAATCCTGGTACAGTAAATAATTGAAGATTTAGCCTGCAATGCCACAGGCATTGGTAGGAGTTTTGTCTTCATAATGCCCTTCCAAGCAAGCACTTAGATAATCAAGCCCGTTAGCTCTTTATAGAGATCAACTCTGTCAACTTATCGACAGATTTCTTTAAGCAAAGATCTCTTTCTTGAGTCTGATCACTCGCTGTGGCATAGTGATGACAAAATGTCCCATATTACCTGAACACTCATTTAAAGTAGCTATAAACACCTGCCCACGAGAGGAATGCAGGTGCAAAAGGGGGGCACTTCTTACCTTCTCTTAGTTTTCTGTTACACACTAGTCTGAAGTAAAAAATATTGAGCATTCTTTGGAAAAATGGCAGGACATGAATTCACTGACTTTAATTGCCATAATACCAATACTACCAATACTTCTCCTCTTTGAAAAATTGAAAATAGTCTTCATTTTATAATAGACTGTTGAAGAAGATGATTTTGTAAACCCAAAAGTTTCAACATGGGCATTAGAGTTCTGCAGGAGAAAAACTGATAGCTGCTTCTTATGAAAATATTTGCGGATTTAAGTTGAAATCACTTATTAGTAAAAATAACAAGAGTATATTGGTGAATATAAGGTGTGAGCATTATTTCACATTATCCAGCATGAAGGAAAAAATAGTTCTTTTGGTGACAGAAGCTTTCTCAGGTTTTTTTGGTTTGTTTGTTTTGGGGTGTTTTTGTTTTTGCGTTTTTTTTTTTTTTTTTTTTTCTCTTAGAAAAAGCACAGGACTGGAAATCAGGAGGCCAAAGCAAACTGTCCAGCAGGGTCTGGTGCATAGCAACTTAGTAAGTGTTCATTAAGTCAAAATCAGAATTGGGTTCTGAATCTGTCACTTACCACTTTGTGATTTTTTGATATTTTGTTTCTCTATCACATAGCTATCTCATTTAATATAACAGAATATTTCTCACAGAATAAAATGTTACCGCATACATAAACATTTGAATTGTTTAAAAGGAGCATATTATCACAACATTTTACTATTTGCTTCACTTAGAAATTATTGTCTTATTTTGAGACATCAGAACCACGTTGGAACAAGCCTAATATTCAGCTATTTGCTCAAATTTACATGCTTGTGTGGACAAAACATTAACATAATTGATAAGATTCCATCATTTGGCATTATGTAGATAGGCTAAAAACAAGCTGAATTCTGCAATTTTCTTTTTATTCAATGATCTCAAGCTCCAGCAACAGTTTCCACATGCCCATTCAGCCTTCCTTGTACTTGAGCTGAATATTAGAAGTAGGATGGGGGGCTAGTGTTTCCGCTAGGATCTAACCCTGGGGAGGGTTCTCTGCATCCTGTACACACAAAGCTGAATCTCCCTCCTTTATTCAATGCTCCCTCCAAGTTTTTCTTGATTTTCTAAGTATTTTCCCAATCCCATCCACTGCTGCAATCAGTATTTCCCCTGAGCCCCAGTCTTCCTGACTGGGGTCCTGATGTCCTGAGTAGTTCTTACTGGCATCCTCCTAGCAAAATTCAGACTCAATTCTCTTTACTCACCTTCCTCTATTCTCTATCCAGTCATGCAGACGCATTGGCTGGAGACTTGATTCAGCCTGAACTAAACTTCTGAAAGCTATCTCATTACCACCTGACTATTAATTGATCCAATAATTACTCCAAACTCACTTTCAGCTTTTGGCCTTGAGTCCGATCTCATGGACAAAACTGAAGCAATTAGACGAGGACTTGCAGACCTCTACTTGTATCTATACCTATATGCTCTGTCTACCTCCTTGCCTGTTACTAGAGATGAATGATCTCTACTTCTTTCTAAAACTGAGCCATCCACACGAATAATGGATTCTATCTCTTCTTTACTACTCGAGGATGTCTTTCCAGAAATGCTCTTCTGTCTGTATTACATTAAGAAATGTTCTCTGCTATTAACATATAATTCTCATACTTTAAAAAAAATATAGAGAGAACATATAGTTCTCATACTGTAAAAAAAAAAAAAAATTTCCTTTCTCTATTTACTGCCCGGTAACACTATCTTGCTTTGCTAGACCAAAATTCCTTGAAAGCATTGTCTATACTGTCTCAATTGCCCTCTTCCCATTCTTTCTTAAACTATTAAATGTGTCGGGGTGCCTGGGTGGCTCAGTGGGTTAAGCCGCTGCCTTCGGCTCAGGTCATGATCTCAGGGTCCTGGGATCGAGTCCCGCATCGGGCTCTCTGCTCGGCAGGGAGCCTGCTTCCCTCTCTCTCTCTCTCTCTGCCTGCCTCTCTACCTACTTGTCATCTCTCTCTGTCAAATAAATAAATAAAATCTTTAAAAAAAAAACTATTAAATGTGTCTTTTATGCTCAACTATTCTTGCCTAGGTCACCTGTAGCGTCCACCTTTCAATTATTTTTAATCCTTATTCCCCTTTGCCTATGGACAGTATTTGATAGGCGAGAGCCCTTCTCCTTTTTTTTTTTTTTTTTTTAATTTATTCATTTGACAGAGAGAGATCACAAGTAGGCAGAGAAGCAGGCAGAGAGAGAGAGAGGAGGAAGCAGGCTCCCCATTGAGCAGAGAGCCCCATGCGGGGCTCCATCCCAGGACCCTGGGATCATGACTTGAGCCCCGAAGGCAGAAGCTTTAACCCACTGAGCCACCCAGACACCCCGCCCTTCTCCTTCTTAATACACCCAGCAACTCTACTCTTCTGCTGTAAGAGTCATTCTTCATCTGGAATGAGAAAAATCCAGGAAATCCCTTGGCACTGCACTCCAAATACACCCAAGGTCTGAGAACACACATCACAATGCATTACTAACCCAACTACAGCCATCATCCTCTCCCTTTTGATTATTTATTTTAAAGATTTTATTATTTGAGAGAGAGCATAAGCCAGGGGAGGGAGAGGAGACTCACTGCTGAGCAGGGAGCTTGACTCTGCTGACTCCAGGACCCCAAGATCTTGATCCCAGGATCCCAGGACATTGACCTGAGCTGAAGGCAGATGCTTAACCAATTGAGCCACACAGCCACCCCTACCTTTTGGATTCTTGCAATGATCTTCTAACTGGTCTTCCTGTTTCTATCCTTGCCACATTACAATCTCTTTTCAACATTTCAAGTGAAGGCAATCTCTTTAAAATGTAAATCATTTACATTTATATGTCTCCCCCTCCTCAAAATCTTCCAATGGCTTCCAGTTTCATTCAGAATAAAACCAGTCTTTAAATCGCTCACAGAGACCTATAGGATAGGATCCTCAATCCTCTCCCCTGAGACATTCCCCTCATTTGTTCTGCTTCAGGACACAGTCCTTTTTGTTTTCTCAAAAGTACTGCCAGAAGAACCCTTCTTCCTTTATGGTACTGCTCCCCCATCACTGCTCTTTTATGCCTCCAAGTTTGCTGTGGGTGTATCTGCTTGGCGGAACCTAAAGATGCACAGAACCCCAGCTTCAAGGGAGTCTCAAAGTGTAATGTGTAGAAAGCTTTTTCTGTAATATAAGAAAGCCATATAGAAGATGGATGAAAAGATGCTGAGTAGGACAATCTAGTTTCTATGTTACAGCAATGAATAACCAGAGTTTAGTGGGGAGAATAGGTAGTGGAAATCGTAATTTACTTTGCAACAATGCATGAAAATAAAGAGGCTGCCTTTGGGTATGAAATCAACAAAATAGCATACTTACATAGAAAACAGTAACATTAATTATACATGATAATTTGAATAGTATAACAGATATATCTTATGTAAACTATACAGCAGAATGCCAGATTTAATAGGTTCTTTATAAATATATACTCTGTCTCACTGTCACAATTTACAGAGATGAAATATAAAATTTCCATTTCAAAATCTAACAGAATTTTAAGAGCCTTCTCTGGTGAAATGTTTAAATAAATGTGTTTACTTCTGGTATAAAATAAAGAGACGCATAATGACTGGTTCAGTACCACAGGCACAATCATAGATAAATCCCAGTAACTTGGTATCTCTGTTTATAATACCATTTTGATTCTGCTTTAAATTAAAAGATGTGGTTATTTGAAATAAAGTACAAGAAGAGCTTGTTAAATGAAAAGTGGGCAACAGACATTAGTCATCTCTTCATGGCAAGTTTTATAGTTCAATAATTCTGAAATGTAACAGGAATATCAAAGTACTGACTTGTTCCTACTTTCTGCTATTGCTGCATTTCTCCCACACTATCACACGAGTCCTTTCAGATTCTCTTCAGTCACTGCTGAAACTGCCAACCCAGCTCAAAAATGCTTTACTATTGGATTTTTTCCAGGATTTTTGTGGCACTTTTCTTGGAAACAGGTTTGCTACTCTATCCAGTTTCTCCTACACATTCCATCATTATCCACAATGCTCGACTTTGGATTTATTTCCAATATTCATTTTCCTGGAAAATAATATAAAATAACACCAAAAATTTCTCCATTGTTTTCTATGGGCTAGAATGGCAGTTCCTTTTGCTGTACATTCTTACTAGATGCTATTTTATACATTTCATGGTTTCCTAAACATAGTTAATTGAATGAATACATATTGGTGTTGATAATGGGGTAATGAAGAAGACTGCTTTGATGGCTTCACTGAAGAAGATAACACCCAAATAAAAGTGACAAATTCTTCATGTCAAGATTAGCATCCCTCTAAAAGTAATGCTCCAACAAGCTTTCTCCCTTTTTACCTGGTGACAGCAGCAACTGCTGGTTGTTAAGGGAAGCAGTTGACAAATATTCTGCATTTACTAAATAAAAAGAATAGTTTGGATAATAAGAGATTCAAATAGTGATAATTATTTTTTTAAGTTATAAATATATAAAACATACCATTATACTTTAATATCGCAGCACAGTACTTATCTAGGAGATGGAGCAACCCCAGCTGGGGCATTCGTTTTTGCCTGAGTGTAGCTTATAATTTATTCTGGGAGACATACTATGATCAGATAATAACATAAATAAATACAGAATATTTCAAAGTATTTCAAAGGGTAGAGCATGCTTATAACTGGGGGCTTTGACAGAGTAAGATTAGTGATGGAAATTTCAGGTAACACTTGAGCTTAGCTATGAAAGACCAGTTGGAATTAATCAGGTACAAAGGGAAGTAAGAGGGGTCTAGGCAGAAGATACAGCTAATGAAAAACCCTTGGGGTGAGTAGAGCACATCAAATAGTACACTTTGAGAGAAGGTCAGTATGAATGTAGAGAAAAGGGGCCAGACTATGCAATGGCTTCTTAAAGAGACTGGTTTTTATCCTAAGAAAAACTAGATTATTTGAAGCTTTGTACGTAGTTGGGTAAGAGCCGCATTAAAGAACAAACACACTGGCTATAGCAAGGGGGAAATCAACTGCAGGAAGGCATGGAGAAAGGTTCAAATATAAACACTGCTAATAATACTACACTTTATAGAGAGAGAATATGTGGGTGAAATAAGATAGTTAACACTTCCTAAAGTATGTTTCATGAAACACCAATGCAAAATACCCACAAGGCCAAGTGTTCCATGATCCAATAACTTTTGGAAAGGCTGCTTATTATTGCGCCTTCTTGGAGATCTGCAGCAAATGTAGATTAAAGGCTTATGTTGTGAAAGAATACAGCTAGAAAACAAAGCACGTTTAACTTGGTGAAACCCGTAATAGCATGACTGAATTTAAGCTTAAAATCTACTGCACACAAAACACAGATATGAATATAGACTATCTTCTATAGATACAGGCTATCTCCTCAAAAGACACAGAACTAGATTCAGTAGATGACTCTAACTTTTCATATTGCTATTATAGAGGAATATTTTCCCCATAAGTTTTTAGGAATAATATTGGGGAGAAACAAGAATATAATTTAAACCATTAGACTACTGCAAGTATATAAACATGAAATAATTTTAGAAGTATTTTTAAAAAACTGAATAACAGAGATCGGTTTGCTTCTGTTGAGAACCGTTGTGTGGACAAAAAGTAATTTAAAATGCACATATTTTAAAATGACAAAAATTTTTACTTACCTCTAAAAATATGAAATAGGTGTTTGAGTAGTGAGCTTCCAAGCTAGTCATGATGATCCATGATTCCTTTAAAAAGAACCAGAGCAAGATATTTCTCCAATCCTGATAATCAGCATTAAAAACAAATAGGAGTTTATGTTTAAATGTGAGTACCTAGACCCACCACAAAGAGTAATCAGTAATATTTTTAAATTCTTTTTTTTATAGTATTCTTTTTGTCTCAATTATTTATTTAAATTCTAATTCATTAACATATAGTAATATTCATTTCAGGAGTAGAATTTAGTGATTCATCACTTACATATAACCAGTGCTCATCACAAGTGCCCTCCTGAATACTATCACCCATTTAGCCCCACTCCCCTTCCCCTCCATCGACCCTCAGTTTATTCTCTATAGTTGAGTCTCTTATGGTTTGTTTTCCTCTCTTTTTTTCCCCTTCCCCTATGTTGACCTGTTTTGTTTCTTCAGTTCCACATATGAATGAAATCATATGGTTATTTGTCTTTCTCTGACTGACTTATTTTCCTTAGCATAATATACTCTAGCTTTATCCATGTGGTTACAAGTGGCAAGATTTCATTCTTTTTGATGGCTGAGTAATATTCGTGTGGGTGTGGGTGTGTGTGGGTGTGTACACATATATATACATACATACACACCACATCTCCTTTATCCATTCATTGGTCGATGGACACTTGGGATGTTTCCATAATTTAGTTATTGTTAATAATCATACTTCTTGCTATTTATGCCCTTGTTTTATACTCTTCTATGTTAAATCATGCTACTGTTGACCAAGAGAATGTAGTGGGAATGAATTTCAAGGTGAGGTAATAAAGAACACTATAACTTCCAGTTTGGATGTTCGGGTTCTTGGATTGCTTACTCTGGGTGAACTCAGCTACTATACCATTAGGACGCTCAAGCTACCCATTGGAGAGATCCAGGTGAAAGAAGCTGAGGTCACTGACACCAATAGTCAGCATCAAATTGCCCGCCAACTGAGTGAGACACGCTACAGCAGATCCTCCAGCCCAAAGCATGCTTTGAGATGACCACAGCTACCTGAGAGACCCCCCAGGGAGAACTGCCTGGTTGAGTCCTTTCCAAATCTCTGGCCTAGAGAAACTTGAAAGACAATACAAGATTGTGATTTTAAACCACTAAATTTAGGAGAATTTTTAAAAGCAGCAGTAGCTAACTAGCATACAGAATTCTTTTAGAAAACAAGATTGTTCTAAGTGGTGTTTTGTCAAGAGCTGTACATTGCCCATTAAGCATTAATGTTTGTGAAAGCATTTTACCTGCCTTCCTAATTAGGTTATACTATGTTTTTTCAGAATGAAAGCTCCAAGAATATCGCCTGCTAATAGGCAAACAGGGGGTGGTTGGGGTGGAGAGACTCAAAATTTCATGATATAGGGGTGCCTGGGTGGCTCAGTTAAAGGTCTGCCTCTGGCTCTTGTCATAGGGTGTTGTAGGGCTCCCTGATCAGTGGGGAGTCTGCTTCTCCCTCTCCCTCTGAGCAAGCCCTCCACCCCTGCCAATGCACACACATGCAAGCTGTCTCTCTCAAATAAATAAATAAAACCTTAAACAAAAAATTCACAGTACAGCATCTCAGATGCTAATGTATAACCCTTCCTCTTTAGTGGAGGCAAATTGTCACAGAAGTAGGTATTTAAAAGACTGTCAAATCTTGAATAGGATAAGCCTTCTCTGATGATGAATATGACAAAAAGGCTTTGAAAACTGTGTTAGCCACTGCGAATGAAGTGAAATTTTTCACAAGGTGAACAGAATGAATCTCACACTTTTCAAGGTCTTTCCCTTAATAACACCCACCAAACTCTTTCCAGTCCTATTTTCTATATAGCCTACTCAATTAGGGATAATAGTGGCCTGAGAAAGAATATAATTCATTTTCAAAATCCCAACTCTGCATTTTATCTCAGCTTCGTTCCTCGCTGCTTACCTTATGCTTCCAACGGAGAAAAACACGTCTTAGGCTGGATTTTTTTTCCCCCGGCTTCTTTCTTCCCCACTCCCAACTACTCAAGTAAGTCTTATTTGACCAAGAGCATTGCTCCAAATCAGAAACACTTGGAGGAAAATGTGACAAGGCACAGCTACAGACAATCTATAAGTAAAATAAGCCTTCGGATAAGTAAGGTTTGGCTACTTCACTTTTCAATATATTCATTTATATTTGTTTTTAAATCATCTTGACTAAGAAATTCTGTGAAAATTCCATATTCATTGAAATTGTTAAATACAAAGTCTTCCGCTTTTATTTACAAGAAAGATATTCAACTTCTAGTTCCCGCTAGACATGTAAAAAGCTTGGAAGTAGTGACACTGATTCTTACACAAAGAAAAAAGCTGAACAAACTGGAAACCAGAGACTTTTCTTGGATCGATTAGAAAGCTGAAGTCACAGGGCAGACAACTACAAATCTGGAGAGAGAAGTTGAATACAGAGAATCACATACGAGATCTGTTGGAGTCGAAGCTGCTGGATCCATCCATAAACTGGTAGAAACACGGAAATGGTAATTTTAGTAAATTGCTAGAGACTGAGTCTGGACTAATTTGAGAGCGAGAACACCTGAGGGTACCGTCTTGAGGGAGGGCGGGGCACACCTTTAAATATTTTACTCTCAGCAAGTCCACCAGGTTCTCAGGTGAAGAGCCAAAAAAAGCCCCCTCAGGGTTCTCCCAGCGGGAGAAGGAAAGTAACGCTTTTGAAATGTGCCCTGAGTTTTTCTCCATAACAAAGGGAAAGGACTTTATAAAATCCTTATCTTACTTGGGAAAAGTGTAATTATCGAACTCTACTCCCTTCCAGCCTCACCTAAGAGGAGCGGTGGGCGGGGGCGGGGGGCGAAGAGTTACTTGTGAAGGTCGCAATCCAGCGATAGGGGTCTGCGGAAAGACTGAGTCTTAATTGCAACCTTGTGGACACTTTCCCCTCTCCCACAGCACACCACCACCGCAACAGAGCTCCTGGATATCAGCTGAAGGAGCTAGTGTAGGAAAGCTACTGTTTAAGAGAAGTTATTGGGGAAACAGGAGACAAAAGTGGGAGGGGGAGGAGCCAACAATAATACTAGAGGAGTTCTTGACACCTGTGGCTCCAACAAACATGAAACAAAACCCTGCTCCTAACCACATTAGCATAAAGCCTCACAGTTAAAGCTTATACATCTCAGTTTCTATTATCTATACATCATACTTGACTTTAAGTAAAACTTTATATGCATGTTAGGGTGGCTGGGTGGCTCAGTTGTTTAAGCCTCAGATTCTTATTTTTGGCTCAGGTCTTGGTCTCTTGCAAAATGAGATCAAGCTCCCCTTCAGGCTCTGTGCTCAGCAGAGAGTCTGTCTGAAGATTCTCCTCCTAGGCCCCTCTACCCACTCACATTGCATACATCCTTGCTCTCTCCCTCAAATAAATAAATAAATCTTAAAAAAAAATTTTTTTTTACAATGCATGCTAAAAGGCAAGGAAAAACCATTTGAAGAGACAAAGCATCAGAACCAGACTCAAGACACAGATTTTGGAATTATCAGATAAGGAATTTAAAATCATGATGATTAATATATGTTCAGGACTCTTCTAGAAAAAGTAGACAACACAGGCAAGAGCAGATAGGTAATGTAAGTAGAGAAATTGGAACTCTAAGAAAGAATCAAAAGGAACCACTACAAATCAGTAATACAGTAGAAAGAAATGCAGAATGCTTTGATGGGCTCATCAGTACACTGGACATGGAAAAGGAAAGAAACTGTGAGCTTGAAAATATGTCAATAGAAACTTCGAAAACTGAAATGCAAAGATAAAATAGAATCAAGGGAAAAAGAAAGAACAGAACATTCAAGAACTGTGAACAATTTCAAAGGTATAAAATATACTTAGTTGAAATTTCAATAGGAAAAGCAGGGGTGCCAGGTGGCTCAGTGGGTAGCACCTGCCTTGGACTCAGGTCATGATACCCAGGTCCTTGGATGGAGCCCCACATCCAGCTCCCTGCTCAGCTGTGAGCCTGCTGCTGCTTCTTCCCCACTGGTGCTCTTTCTCTCTCTCTCTTTCTGTCAAATAAACAAAGTCTTGGGGGGAAAAAATGACAGAGAGATGGGACGAAAGAAAGAATAAAGAATTAATAACTAAGAATTTTCCAAAATTAATGATAAATACCAAACCACAGGCCCAAGAAGCTCTGATAAAACAAATATAAAATAAATAAGCAATATAATAAACAAAGTAAACGAACCTAAGTAGATTATATTCAAACTGTAGAAAACCAAAGACAAAAAGAAAATCTTGAAAGAAATCCGCAGTGGTGGGAGAACATCTTACCTACAGAGAAACAAGTATATGAGTTACCTTGCACTTCTTTCTTAAAAATATGCAAGCAAGAGGAGGGTAGAATAAAATATTATATTGTTGAAAGAAAAAAAACACTATCCTCAAATTCTATACTAGTGAATTTAACCCTTCAAAAATGAAAGAAAAATAAAGCCTTTCTCAGACAAACAAAACTATCTACAAGAAATGTTAAAAGTCCTTTCTGGAGGAAAGAAAAAAAAATTATATATATATATATATATATATATATATATATATATATATATATGTCAGAAATGTGGATCAGTGTAAAAAAAAGAAGAGCATCAAAGAAGATAAAAACAAAATTCAGATTTTAATTTTTATTAATAGTTGATCCAATAGATAACTTTGCTTGAAGGTATATGTGCCAATTTGAAGTGATATATTTTTATTTGAAAGTTGACTGAACAGAACTTTGAAATCTATAGATCTAATTGACAATTAGAGAATACTCCATCTGGGGGAACCCTTTCGGGTCCCCTCCCTCCTCAGGAGTTTTTTGCTATCACTTTGCTGTCACTCAATAAACCTTGCTTTGCTTCCCACCCTGTCTGTCTATTTCCTCATTCTTCCAAGTGGTGTGACCAGGAACCATGGGCCCCCTCAGGGAAAAAAAAAAAATCCTGCAACATTTATGGGGGCTTGTCCAGGATATCCTCCATCATTAAGGACAACTAACTGTGAGTAGTGGGTAGCAAGTCTCTCTCTCTCTCTCTCTCTCTCTCTCCATTTTGTATGTTGAAACAACAGGCACCCATCAGCCATGTAAGAGCAATTAGCATGGCTGCCATTCTCAAGTCTCAGATGGCATGCTTTGTGGGCTCCTTTCTGACTGATCCCTCAACAGAAGTTGGGAATGTCAGTTTGGTGAGAACTCAGAACTCCTTTCAGGGAAAATCACTGGATGGGAAGGACCTAGGGAGAACTGAACAGCAATTGAGGGGCCTGACCAAAGCTATTCTTTGCACACCTGGATGCTCTTGGAGGGACCTGGTTCCTTACTTGCCCATCTGGGCACCTAGATAGAACCCCTCTACAATTCTTTTCCTTGCTGATTCCTCCCCTAAGAGAATGAGTGGGGGAGACCAGGATGGTCCCCCAGACATTCTCTTATGAGTGGTTTGGGTAACCTCCAATGGATCCCACTCACAGTTCCCTGTTATGGTAAGGAACAGTCTGACTCTTTCTGACACCCCTCCAACTGGCTATACCACCTATATGAAGAAATGGTCAAACAGGGCAAAAGAACTGAGATCTAAGGGATCTCCCAACTTTTTGGTTCCACTGGGGCTAATATCCCAGGTAGATTTCCCCTCCCTGGGTGCCCTGTCTTGTCCCTCCCTGTGGCTATGCCAGACAGAACAATTTTACTAAAAGATAATTGGGTGTTATATCAGACAGAATAACTCCACTAAAAGAAGTCTGGTGTATCCATTGACTTCTAAGGGAGTCTTAAGAGTGGGGAAACCAGGGTCACTCTCTGGAAGAAGAGGCAAGCCTGGGTAAGTATAACTACTCCCAGCACCTTTGAGAGGGGGTCTGGCTGTCAGTCACCTGAGTAGCTAGGGCCACACATCAGGAAAACATGAGGAGGAACTGAGGTTGGGGATGCCTTTTGCTCTCTTTCCAAGTCTCCTTGATCATCACAAGGAACTGATGTAAGGGATATCTTTTCCTCTCTTCTTGTAGGCACCACCCTGCTGGTGCCCAGATATTTGGGAAAATACTGCAAGAGTTGGCCGTTGGTCCCAAGGGGACCCTAGAAGAGCTCTAATGAGCTGCCAACTGGGTCTTTTACAGTCAGGAGGAAGAGTGAGGAACAGAAGCTAAAGCAATGTCTTGAGGCTTTGGTTGTGGCCTTGCATGCTATTGTCAGCTTGGCCTCCCAAAGCCCTGGCACCAAATGACATCTCTGTAGACAACCAGGACATTGGAAGTGAGAATGCTCCCAATGGCAGAAACCAAGGCCCTGTAACCCTTGTCCCACTTGTGGAAGGGGACACTGGAAATCTGAATGTCCTCAAGGACCTCAATCTGTGAGGGCTCAGGTGGCCAGCGCCCCAGATCAGGACTGAGGTAGCCTGGGGCTCTATGTGATGGCTCCTCTGAAACTCTCACCATAGGGAACCCAGAGCTTCAGGTAACTTTGGCTATAGAAGGAAAACCGGTCTATTTACTTCTTGATACTGGAGCCACCTTTTCTGTTCTACTCTCTGCCTTAGGGCCAACTGTTTAATGGCAGTGTTGTCATTAAGGGCATCACAGGGTGACCCATAAGCCAAATTTTTTCCTTCCCTTCTGGGATGGAAATGGCCAATTTTTTTCCTTCCCTTGCTGGAAAGATTTTTTAGGCATAACAGGACACTGTTGCTCTTGGATACCAGGATACAGGGAAATAGCATGCCCCCTCTATTGGCTGGTCAAGGATACCCAGATCGCCAGTACCCATCCTTAATATGGGATTCAGAGTCAGAAAAAAATCTTTTAAAAATCTCAAGAGGGCCTTGCTCAGTGCCCCAGCTTTAAGTATTCCTACTGGGAAGGCTTACAACTTATATGTGAGAGAAAGAAAGGGAATGGCTTTGGGTGTATCCTAACCCACACCCAGGGACCAGATCAACAACCAGTAGGAAGCTACAGAACTAACTCTGGGACAGGATCTTAACTGTCTATACCCCTCATGATACCCAAAGTCTCCTATCAAGGGATAGCATCATTGGCTCATGGACAGCTGCCTTCTGAGAGATCAGGCACTCTTCCCGGAAGGCCCAGTCATGCAAAGGAAAACTTGCTCAACTTTAAATCCCACCACCTTCCTTTGAGAAGAAGGCACAGGGTCAGAGCATGACCGTCAACAAATCATAGCCCAAACCTATGCTGCCCTGAAGGACTTAAAAGAAACCCCAATAGAAAATCCAGAATGGACTTTATTTTCTATTTCATTTGTTGAACAGGGCACCCAAAAGGTTGGATTATTTATTTAGTTAGTTAGTTAGTTAATTTTTTTGGATGTGATTTTATTTTATTTTATTTTTGCTATAAACATACTATTTTTTAAAAAAAAAAAAAAAACATACTATTTTTATTTTTACTTTTCACTATAACTTTATTTTATTTTTTAGTGTTCCAAGATTCATTGTATATGCACTACACCCAGTGCTCCATGCAATACGTGCCCTCCTTAATAACCACCACCAGGCTCACATATCCCCCCACCCCCCCTCCCCTCCGAAATCAGAGGGAGAGATAAAGCATGAGAGACTGTGGACTCTGAGAAACAACTGAGGGTTTTGGAGGCTGGATCTTTATATTAAACAATATACAGTAACCCTCTCCTACCTGGGTCAAATGTAAAACTGGCTGAACTGAGGGCACTCACCTGAGCTTTTAGTAAGGACAAGAGTCAACATATATACTGACTCCAAATGTGCTTCCCTGGTTTTACACACCCATGGTACAATATGGAGAGAGACATTTTCTAACTGTGTCAGGTACTCCTATCAAGTATCATCAGGAAATCACACGGCTTCTGCAAGCCATAAATCAACACCCAGACATAGCAGTTGTACATTGCAAGGGACACCAAAAAGGAGCAGATGAAGTATCAGAATGAAATAGATTGGTCAATGCGGCCTCAAATTCATCTGCCAGCTCAACTACCCCTGTGGTTGTCCACTTAGTCTGGGATGGTTCCAAAGACCCTGATATTCAGTTGAGGAAAACAATTAATCCCCAACAGAACAGGGATATACTCCTCAGTTGAGGAAAGACAATGGGCAACAGAACAGGGATATACTTCCCAGTCTATAGGCTGGCTCCAGGCAGAGGATGTTAGGCTTCACCTGCCAGCCACTAACCAATGGAAGGTCCTAAAAACCACCAAACCTTCCATTTAGGTCAAGATAAGACCCTACAAATGACCCACAAACTCTTTACAGCGAGAAATTTAGATAGGACTATTAAAACATTTTAAAAACATATGAAGCCTGCCAGAACAACAACCCATTCTCCCATTCACAAATCCCCAGAGGCATACAGCAAGTAAGAAGTTACCTAGGGAAGTGCATGTGCATGTCACACGTGTCTAAAATGCATGGGTATAGGTACCTCCTGGTTTGGGTAGATACCAAAAATCATGCACTGAATTGAGGCCTTCCCCTATAAAACCAAAAAGCCTCAGAAGTGATAAAGGCACTGGTAAATCCCTTGGTTTTGAATCCCCTAGGCCCTTCAGAGTGATAACAGAGGGAGTAGCCAAGGTTTGGGACTTTAATCATTTCATCCCTCTTATAAGGAGCTTCCTAATTCCCAGCCCCCAAATAACCAACCTGTCCCATTTTCACCCTGGGAAGCAAGTGCTTATTAGAGCTGGTCTGGGAAGGCTTATATATACAGTGATTTTTAGCAACTCCCAATAGCAGTCAAAATGAAGCCTGGATCTATCCCTTCAGAGTCAAACCTTGGTCCCACATTGGGGGGACAAACAACAAGGAATCAAAATCCCTCTGTGAACCCAGAGAGTACCTCAAACTAATCTTGAAGTGCCTTTTGCCTGCCCTCTCCTCACAGTATTTGGGGTGTTTACTAAAACACCCTCTATCTCTTGCCAGACTGGCTGTATTCAGTCTTGCATTGTGCTTTGGGTCTTGCCTTCTAAATGCCCTAACTCACTTTATATCTTCCAGAATAAATGTCATCAAACTCCCAATGGTTGTGGTTCAGATGGGGCCTCATATGGCAGTCAAACCAGACATCTACATGGGGCCACTTGATAGATCTGGATGAAAGAAACACTCACTGTTGTCCCATCCAACACCCTTGACCAGCAGGAAGTAGCTATGATTGGTCATCGCCCTTCTTCCCTAACAGCAGTTAGGGTTACTTCTTCAGAGGGGGGAATGATAAAAGATAATTAGAACGCAGGCAAGGATAAGGGGCCTCCACCCTAAGAGGAAACCACACTTTAAAGGATTTTACACAGCCCTCGAAGAGCTCCCTGCACTTTTCCATCTGATAGGTAAGAAAAATCTGATTGCATGACAGGTGCAGGGAGGGTTGATCAGATTAAAATAGTGGGCCAACAAACCCATAAAAACCCCTAGACTTGGAAACTCTGGTGGCAACCCCTTTGGGTCCCCTCCCTTCTCAGGATCTTTGTATTATCATCTTGCTATTGTTCAATAAACCTTATTTTGCTACCCCCCCTCCCCAAAACGTTTATTCCATCAAATAACAGAAAACATACATATTATTCTCAAGCTGGTATGGAGTATGGCCCAAGATAGACAACATTCTGGGGTATAAACATACCATAAAAATTTTTAAAAATAGGAATCATACAAATTATGTTCTTAGATATCAATGGAATTAAACTAGAAATCCATAACAGCAAGATGGCTTGAAATCCAAAAATATTTATAGACTAAATATCATATAAATAATTCATGGACTAAAAAATAGTCTTAAGAGAAATGTTTAAATATTTGAACTGCATGACAAGGAAAATAAAACATTAAAATTTGTGAAATGATGCAAAAGCAGTGCTTAGAGGGAAATTTGTAAAACAAAATTGTCTATATTAGAAAAGAAGAAAGACCTGAAAACTGATAATCTAAGTTTCCTTCTTAGATGATTGAGTGAGAGAGAGAATATGTGTGTGTGTGAGAGAGAGAGAGAGAGAAAAGTATTATAAGTCAAAAACAGGCAGCAGAAAAAAATAATTAAAATAAGAGCAGAAATTAGTAAAATTAAAATCAAGAAATCAATACAAAAAGCCAACAAAATTAAAAGCTGGTTCTTGGGGCACCTGGGTGGCTCAGTGGGTTAAGCCGCTGCCTTCGGCTCAGGTCATGATCTCAGAGTCCTGGGATCGAGTCCCGCATCGGGCTCTCTGCTCAGCAGAGAGCCTGCTTCCCTCTCTCTCTCTCTGCCTGCCTCTCCATCTACTTGTGATTTCTCTCTGTCAAATAAATAAATAAAATCTTTAAAAAATAATAAAAAATAAATAAAAAATAAAAGCTGGTTCTTTTAAAAGCTCAATAAAATTTATAAACCTATAGGCTAACCAAGGGAAAAAAAAGAGAGAGAAGGCCTAGCTTATTAAGATAAGCAAAAGAAGGCTCATCATTACTGATCCTATGGATATTAAAAGGATAATAAAAATTATGAACAACTCTATGTCCCCAAATTTGATAATTTGGATGAAATGGACCAATTCCTTGAAAAGATACAAACTACTAAACATGATACAAAGAGAAAGAGATAACTTTAATAGTAATATATCTATGAAAGAAATCAAATAAAAATACCAGGTCCATATGGTTTTATTGATGTATTTTACCAAATATTTAAGGATGAAATGATACTGGTCCTCCACAGTCTTTTCCACAAGATAGAAACAGAGGGAACACTTTCTAACTCATTCCATAAGGCCATTCTACTACCAAAACCATATAAAGTCATTGGAAGAAAGGAAAACTGCAAACCAATATCTTTCATGAACATAGATGCAAAAATCTTCAAAAAACGAATCAAATTCAACAATGTATAAAAATCATCATACAACATGGGCCAAGTGATATTTATAGCCAGCAGTCATGACTGATTTAACATTTGAAAATCAATCAATATAATCCACCACATCAAAGGCTAAAGAAGAAAAAAAATACGACATCAACAACTGATGCAAAAAAGTGCATTTCACAATGTCCAACATCCATTCACAATTAAAACAAACAAACAAACCTCTCAACAAACTAAGAATAGAGGAAAATGTCTTGAGCAAATCATTATCCCAGCTAGTCATTTTATGGATATGAGCAAACTGATTCTAAAGTTTATATGGAAAGATAAAAGACCTGAAGTAACCAACAAACCAATAAAAAAGTAGAAAGTTTCAGGACTGAAACTAACTTCAAAACTTACTAATCTATAGTAATCAGAACAATGTGGTATTGGCAGAAGAATAGACATATAGATCAATTGAAAAGAACAGAAAGCCCAGAAACAGACCTGCACAGATACAGTAAAACAATCTTTGACAGAAAAGTAAAGGCCATTCAATGGAGAAAGCAGTCTTTTTAACAAACAGTGCTGGAACAACTAGACATCCAAACTGAAAAAAGAAGAATCTAGTCAGTCTTTATACCTTTCACAAAAATCAAATCAAAAGGGATCATAGACCTAAATGTAAAGTATATTAGACATTAGACATTTAGAAGAAAACACAGGAGAAATTTTAGGTGTTCTTGGGCCTGGCAAGGTATTTTTAGATGCAATACAAAAGCACATCCATGAAAAAAAAAATGTTGAACTGTATTAGAATTAAAAACTTCTGCTCTGTGGAAGACAGTACTAAGAGAATGAGGACAGGCCCCAGACTTGGTGATAATACAGGCAAAATATGTATCTGATAAAACACGTATATTAAAAATACACAAATAACTCAAAACTCAACAATAAAAATACAAGCGACCCAAGCAGAAAATGGAACACTATAGGGAACATAAGGATGACAAATAAGTATATGAAAATATGCTTAACATCACTTGCAATTAGAGAATTGCAAATTAAAACAACAACAATGTATCACTACATACTTATTAGAATGGCTAAAATCCAAAACCTGACAATACCAAATACACAGTTACATATTTAGAATAAAGAACCATAGACAAATTTCTTACAATTTTTCTGTTCAAACAAGTGAACATTAAGAAGGGGCTGAAGAAGCAGCTTAGTGAGGAACTCCATTTTTCTCAGAAAATTAAAAGAAAAAATTATATCTAGGGATCAAAAGCAGGTATGGAATGTACTTGGTTATAGTACTGGGTAAAGAATACACACCCAATTTCTGTTTATCTGATATGGGAGGTATGGATTAAGCAATATATTTTGAACCAAAAGTAGTAAATAGATATTGCTAAGCCACAAAAAGCCATAAATTCTCAAATCTTCTAATGCCAAAACTGTCAGAAGGCAATAAGGCCAACCATTCAGAACATAAGATATGACAAATAAATTACGTGGTTGTGTGAAATGACCAAAGGGGCATTAAATCATTCATGGTTCTTCTCTTCCCTCCTTCTAAGGCATCATTTTCATTCAGGCTTCCTGAGGTCCTTTAATTCCCAAACTAGGACTAATGGATGAAGAAATTTGGAAGGTCATTATTAGCTCACTTTAGATTTTAAAAACACATGGAAAACTGGATAATAAAAGTAAGAACTTGTATTCATCAAAAAAATCACTAATAAGAGTATAAAGGTAGTTTTTAGATGCAATACAAAAGCACATCCATGAAAAAAAAAATGTTGAACTGTATTAGGATTAAAAACTTCTGCTCTGTGGGGGAGGAGTCAAGATGGCGGAGAAGTAGCAGCCTGAGACTACTTCAGCTAGCCAGAGATCAGCTAGATAGCTTATCTAAAGATTGCAAACACCTGAAAATCCATCGGAGATCGAAGAGAAGAAGAACAGCAATTCTGGAAACAGAAAAACAACCACTTTCTGAAAGGACAAAATGACAAGACGGAAAAATTCAACACAAAAAAAAGAACAAGAGGCAGTACCGAAGGCTAGGGACCTAATCAATACAGACATTGGTAATATGTCAGATCTAGAGTTCAGAATGACAATTCTCAAGGTTCTAGCCGGGCTCGAAAAAGGCATGGAAGATATTAGAGAAACCCTCTCGAGAGATATAAAAGCCCTTTCTGGAGAAATAAAAGAACTAAAATCTAACCAAGTTGAAATCAAAAAAGCTATTAATGAGGTGCAATCAAAAATGGAGGCTCTCACTGCTAGGATAAATGAGGAAGAAGAAAGAATTAGTGATATAGAAGACCAAATGACAGAGAATAAAGAAGCTGAGCAAAAGAGGGACAAACAGCTACTGGACCACGAGGGGAGAATTCGAGAGATAAGTGACACCATAAGACGAAACAACATTAGAATAATTGGGATTCCAGAAGAAGAAGAAAGAGAGAGGGGAGCAGAAGGTATACTAGAGAGAATTATTGGGGAGAATTTCCCCAATATGGCAAAGGGAACGAGCATCAAAATTCAGGAGGTTCAGAGAATGCCCCTCAAAATCAATAAGAATAGGCCCACACCCCGTCACCTAATAGTAAAATTTACAAGTCTCAGTGACAAAGAGAAAATCCTGAAAGCAGCCCGGGAAAAGAAGTCTGTAACATACAATGGTAAAAATATTAGATTGGCAGCTGACTTATCCACAGAGACCTGGCAGGCCAGAAAGAGCTGGCATGATATTTTCAGAGCACTAAATGAGAAAAACATGCAGCCCAGAATACTATATCCAGCTAGGCTATCATTGAAAATAGAAGGAGAGATTAAAAGCTTCCAGGACAAACAACAACTGAAAGAATTTGCAAACACCAAACCAGCTCTACAGGAAATCTTGAAAGGGGTCCTGTAAGCAAAGAGAGAGCCTACAAGTGGTAGATCAGAAAGGAACAGAGACCATATACAGTAACAGTCACCTTACAGGCAAAACAATGGCACTAGATTCATATCTCTCAATAGTTACCCTGAATGTTAATGGGCTAAATGCCCCTGTCAAAAGACATAGGGTATCAGAATGGATAAAAAAACAAAACCCATCTATATGTTGCCTCCAAGAAACTCATTTTAAGCCCGAAGACACCTCCAGATTTAAAGTGAGGGGGTGGAAAAGAATTTACCATGCTAATGGACATCAGAAGAAAGCAGGAGTGGCAATCCTTATATCAGATCAATTAGATTTTAAGCCAAAGACTATAATAAGAGATGAGGAAGGACACTATATCATACTCAAAGGGTCTGTCCAACAAGAAGATTTAACAATTTTAAATATCTATGCCCCCAACGTGGGAGCAGCCAACTATATAAACCAATTAATAACAAAATCAAAGAAACACATCAACAATAATACAATAATAGTAGGGGACTTTAACACTCCCCTCACTGAAATGGACAGATCATCCAAGCAAAAGATCAGCAAGGAAATAAAGGCCTTAAACGACACACTGGACCAGATGGACATCACAGATATATTCAGAACATTTCATCCCAAAGCAACAGAATACACATTCTTCTCTAGTGCACATGGAACATTCTCCAGAATAGATCACATCCTTGGTCCTAAATCAGGACTCAACCGGTATCAAAAGATTGGGATCATTCCCTGCATATTTTCAGACCACAATGCTCTAAAGCTAGAACTCAACCACAAAAGGAAGTTTGAAAAGAACCAAAATACATGGAGACTAAACAGCATCCTTCTAAAGAATGAATGGGTCAACCGGGAAATTAAAGAAGAATTGAAAAAAATCATGGAAACAAATGATAATGAAAATACAACGGTTCAAAATCTGTGGGACACAACAAAGGCAGTCCTGAGAGGAAAATATATAGCGGTACAAGTCTTTCTCAAGAAACAAGAAAGGTCTCAGGTACACAATCTAACCCTACACCTAAAGGAGCTGGAGAAAGAACAAGAAAGAAACCCTAAGCCTAGCAGGAGAAGAGAAATCATAAAGATCAGAGCAGAAATCAATGAAATAGAAACCAAAAAAACAATAGAACAAATCAACGAAAGTAGGAGCTGGTTCTTTGAAAGAATTAATAAAATTGATAAACCCCTGGCCCGACTTATCAAAAAGAAAAGAGAAAGGACCCAAATAAATAAAATCATGAATGAAAGAGGAGAGATCACAACTAACACCAAAGAAATACAAACTATTATAAGAACATACTATGAGCAACTCTACGCCAATAAATTTGACAATCTGGAAGAAATGGATGCATTCCTAGAAACATATAAACTACCACAACTGAGCCAGGAAGAAATAGAAAGCCTGAACAGACCCATAACCAGTAAGGAGATTGAAACAGTCATTAAAAATCTCCAAACAAACAAAAGCCCAGGGCCAGACGGCTTCCCAGGGGAATTCTACCAAACATTTAAAGAAGAGCTAATTCCTATTCTCCTAAAACTGTTCCAAAAAATAGAAATGGAAGGAAAACTTCCAAACTCATTTTATGAGGCCAGCATCACCTTGATCCCAAAACCAGACAAGGATCCCACCAAAAAAGAGAGCTATAGACCGATATCCTTGATGAACACAGATGTGAAAATACTCAACAAAATACTAGCCAATAGGATTCAACAGTACATTAAAAAGATTATTCACCACGACCAAGTGGGATTTATTCCAGGGCTGCAAGGTTGGTTCAACATCCGCAAATCAGTCAATGTGATACAACACATCAATAAAAGTAAGAACAAGAACCATATGATACTCTCAATAGATGCTGAAAAAGCATTTGACAAAGTACAGCATCCTTTCCTGATCAAAACTCTTCAAAGTGTAGGGATAGAGGGCACATACCTCAATATCATCAAAGCCATCTATGAAAAACCCACCACAAATATCATTCTCAATGGAGAAAAACTGAAAGCTTTTCCGCTAAGGTCAGGAACACGGCAGGGATGTCCATTATCACCACTGCTATTCAACATAGTACTAGAGGCCCTAGCCTCAGCAATCAGACAACAAAAGGAAATTAAAGGCATCCAAATCGGCAAAGAAGAAGTCAAATTATCACTCTTCGCAGATGATATGATACTATATGTGGAAAACCCAAAAGACTCCACTCCAAAACTGCTAGAACTTATACAGGAATTCAGTAAAGTGTCAGGATATAAAATCAATGCACAGAAATCAGTTGCATTTCTCTACACCAACAGCAAGACAGAAGAAAGGGAAATTAAGGAGTCAATCCCATTTACAATTGCACCCAAAACTATAAGATACCTAGGAATAAACCTAACCAAAGAGACACAGAATCTATACTCAGAAAACTATAAAGTACTCATGAAAGAAATTGAGGAAGACACAAAGAAATGGAAAAATGTTCCATGTTCCTGGATTGGAAGAATAAATATTGTGAAAATGTCTATGCTACCTAAAGCAATCTACACATTTAATGCAATTCCTATCAAAGTACCATCCATCTTTTTCAAAGAAATGGAACAAATAATTCTAAAATTTATATGGAACCAGAAAAGACCTCGAATAGCTAAAGGGATATTGAAAAAGAAAGCCAACGTTGGTGGCATCACAATCCTGGACTTCAAGCTCTATTACAAAGCTGTCATCATCAAGACAGTATGGTACTGGCACAAAAACAGACACATAGATCAATGGAACAGAATAGAGAGCCCAGAAATAGACTCTCAACTCTATGGTCAACTAATCTTCGACAAAGCAGGAAAGAATGTCCAATGGAAAAAAGACAGCCTCTTCAATAAATGGTGCTGGGAAAATTGGACAGCCACATGCAGAAAAATGAAATTGGACCATTTCCTTACACCACACACGAAAATAGACTCAAAATGGATGAAGGACCTCAATGTGCGAAAGGAATCCATCAAAATCCTTGACGAGAACACAGGCAGCAACCTCTTTGACCTCAGCCGCAGCAACATCTTCCTAGGAACAACGCAAAAGGCAAGGGAAGCAAGGGCAAAAATGAACTATTGGGATTTTATCAAGATCAAAATCTTTTGCACAGCAAAGGAAACAGTTAACAAAATCAAAAGACAACTGACAGAATGGGAGAAGATATTTGCAAACGACATATCAGATAAAGGACTAGTGTCCAGAATCTATAAAGAACTTAGCAAACTCAACACCCAAAGAACAAATAATCCAATCAAGAAATGGGCAGAGGACATGAACAGACATTTCTGCAAAGAAGACATCCAGATGGCCAACAGACACATGAAAAAGTGCTCCATATCACTCGGCATCAGGGAAATACAAATCAAAACCACAATGCGATATCACCTCACACCCGTCAGAATGGCTAAAATCAACAAGTCAGGAAATGACAGATGCTGGCGAGGATGCGGAGAAAGGGGATCCCTCCTACACTGTTGGTGGGAATGCAAGCTGGTGCAACCTCTCTGGAGAACAGCATGGAGGTTCCTCAAAATGTTGAAAATAGAACTGCCCTATGACCCAGCAACTGCACTATTGGGTATTTACCCTAAAGATACAAACGTAGTGATCCAAAGGGGCACGTGTACTCGAATCTTTATAGCAGCAATGTCCACAATAGCCAAACTATGGAAAGAACCTAGATGTCCATCAACAGATGAATGGATCAAGAAGATGTGGTATATATACACAATGGAATACTATGCAGCCATCAAAAGAAATGAAATCTTGCCATTTGCGACAACATGGATGGAACTAGAGCGTATCATGCTTAGCGAAATAAGTCAGGCAGAGAAAGACAACTATCATATGATCTCCCTGATATGAGGAAGTGGTGATGCAACATGGGGGCTTAAGTGGGTACGAGAAGAATAAATGAAAGAAGATGGGATTGGGAGGGAGACAAACCATAAGTGACTCTTAATCTCACAAAACAAACTGAGGGTTGCTGAGGGGAGGGGGTTTGGGAGAAGGGGGTGGTATTATGGACATTGGGGAGGGTATGTGTTTTGGTGAGTGCTGTGAAGTGTGTAAACCTGGTGATTCACAGACCTGTACCCCTGGGGATAAAAATATATGTTTATAAAAAAAATTAAAAAAAAAAAACTTCTGCTCTGTGGAAGAGCTGGGAAAATATATGAACTGGGAAAGTATATTCATAATAGAATATTTTTAAAAAATCTATTCTCATGCTCATTTTGGCTGCACATACACTAAAATCAGAAAGATGCAGAGGAGATTAGCATGACCCCTGGGCAAGGATGACACACAACTTTATAAAGCATTCCATATTTTTGAAGGTTGCTAAAAGAGTAAATCTTAAAAGGTCTCATTACAAAGAAAAATTCTTAAGTTCTCTAACTGAGTATGGTGATGAATGTTTAAAAAAAATAACTACCTTGAATATATAAAGAGCTCCTATAGATCAACAGGAAAAGAGCACACAAATCCAGTACAAAATAGGGAAAAATTGCTGAACACTTTACAAAAGAGGATATCCAAATGGCCAATCAAGACCTTCACTGTCATTACAGAAATGCAAGTGAAAACGACAAAGAGGTTTCACTACACACCTACCATGATCATGGAAAGGAAAACAAACCAACAACAATGGAAAATAAGTGTTAGTGAGGATGTAGAGCAATCAATATGTTCATATATTACTTCTGGAAGACTAATTAGTACAACCATTTTGTTAAACTGGCAGTATCTGTTAAAGCTGTCTATGTTGAGAGGAAGGAGTTAAGACAACTGGGTTTTGATTCAGGCACTACACCAAGGAAAAGTCCTTGAGAGAAAAGCTCTTGGGGTCATCCAGTCTAATCTTCTTCATAAATGGACTTGTGGATAAATAGACTAATGATATTTGCTAGGAAGAAGTGACCTTATCTCTGAAATTCCCTGCTCAGGATGTCCTAGTCAAGAATTATCTATAGAAAAAGAACCCAGGGTTTATAAGAAATGGCCCTCTGGAGGATTTCGCCCAAGCTACATAGCTCTCTGGCTTCACAATTTAAATGCTCCTGTTGTGTGAAGTGACTTTGCAGATGTAACATAGAGATCTTATCCATTACTCTGAGCCATATGTTAGACAGAAAAAGAAGGTCCTGGGAAACAACTTTTGATGCCCTAAACCTCTCTCTGCTCTTCCTGAAATTTTCAATTACTTTCAAATAGAAATTATTTAATAAAGATTGCTAAAGGATAAGATTCCTTTGATTTATGTGGGTCTGACTGGATAATTCCATCCTGTATGTTAGCTTATACAATTAGACCCAATAATCCTACTCATAGAAAATTGCCAAGCAGTAATCATTCACATGTTTAGCTAAGACCCAGGACATTATTATTATTATTATTATTAATGCCCACAAACTGGAAAATATCTGAATGCCCGTAAAGAAAACTGTAGTATGTTCACACAATGGAATGTTATTCAGCAACTAATAACTTCAACTTCATGAATTAGTATAGATGCAACTGTGAAACATAATATTGATTGAACTAATCCAGACTAAGAGGTGTGGTACATTTCTAAAAGCATAAAAACAGGCAAAACTAATCTAAGCTGTTAAGTTAAGCAATATTACACTTGTTAGGGGCCAGTCTCTCAAGAGACTTCTGAATAAATTTGTATAATTTTCAGTGTTTTTTTTTTTAAGGTACATTATTTATTTATTCAATGTAACAAAAGGTGGAGATTACTGATGAGATGGGAACAAGAACATACTAGGATTATTATTACTAGGATTAGAAAAAAACCCTGAAAAACAGATATAAGTGAAAACACTTTAGATATGGCAGGTTATCTAATTGTTGATATTTGTAAACTTTGGTATTTTGGCTTCTAATAAAATAAGATAAAAACAGAGAGGTAGGCAAACCATAAGAAACTCTGCAGTTAAGAGAACAAACTGAGGGTTGCTGGAGGGAAAGTGGGTGGGGGATGGGCTAAATGAGTGATTGGTATTAAGGAAGGCACTTGTTGGGATGAGTACTGGGTATTATATGTAAGGGATGAATCACTAAATTATACTCTTGATACCAATACTGTACTATATGTTAACTAACTTGAATTTAAATTTTTAAAAAAGTTGATTCTGCCATATTTTATCCCATATTGTTAGCAAATACTCAACTTTAATTTTTAGTATCTTAAACTGAAATATTATTAAATAAAGTTTTATATTGTAACACTATTATATTTACATTATAACATTATTATTATAACATTATCACATAACATTTGTAACATTATTATTATATTATAACATTATTGCTAAATTAAGAATTCCAAATATATATTCCTCCTTATATAATAATGACAGTGGTGATAATTATGGTAATAATTGTAAGAACAAGTATGTCTTAAACTCTCAATCTATAAGATACTGTGGCTAAACCTTCTAATACTAGGGTTCTCAATTTGGAGTCCAGTAAAACTCAGGAGCTCATAAATTTAAATGAAAAAATTATGTATTGTCAATAACCGTTAACTGAAAGTTAGCACCTCTTTCAACAGAAATACAGCATTTTCTTCAAAAGAAATCACAAATATTTCCATCACACATTGCACTTTATAACATATACCTTGAAATCATTGTTTAAGCTCATTACTACATTGAAATTATGAATTATTAGACTCAGCATCAGATCTTGTTATTTAATGTGTAAAGAATCATATATATACTACTATATCACATGACCTTTAATAATTTGATGACTCTATTTCAAAATTATTGGTTGGCTTCTTTATGATTCTATATGTTTTATTTTATAGGTTGAAAAAAAAAAGTTGTTTTCAATTGCACCAAAGGGGTCCATGACAATAAACAGTTAAGAACCCCGACAATAACCCATTTAATTCTTACAACCTTATGATACTGATATTAAAATTCTCATTTTAGAGCTAAAGGAAATGAAGCAGGGAAAGTCGAATGACATTCCCAAGTTCACAAGACTAGTAAATCCCAGAGTTAGAATTAGAATGTCGATCATTTGGCTTTAGAACCTGTCCTTTTCACCTTGGTCTGTGTCGCCTGTTAGAAATTTCTAGCACAGTGACTTTCAAACTGTTGTCTATAGAGATTTGAGGCTGTTTTTATATGCCCCAGGATATGTCATGAGAAGCAGGATTGGCCAAACTTCAGGGACTGTGGCTCTTGGTTGGTAGTTTAGGGTTCAACTTAAAATTTTGCATTTAAGCGGGGCGCCTGGGTGGCTCAGTGGGTTAAGCTGCTGCCTTCAGCTCAGGTCATGATCTCAGGGTCCTGGAATCGAGTCCTACATTGGGCTCTCTGCTTAGCAGGGAACCTGCTTCCCTTTGTCTCTCTCTCTCTCTCTGCCTGTCTCTCTGCCTACTTGTGATCTCTCTGTCTGTCAAATAAATAAATAAAATCTTTAAAAAAAATTGCATTTAAGCCACTATTAACAAACATAAAGGAAGAAATCAATAGCAAAGCAATAATAGGATGGGACTTTAATACCCATTTATATTAATGATCTATCTAGATCATTCAGACCGAAAATTAAAAAGGAAACAGTGTTTTTGAGTAACACATTGGACCAGATGGATCTAACAGATATATTCAGAACATTCCACTCCAAAACTTTGGAATACACATTCTTTTCAAGGGCACATGGAACATTCTCCAGAAGAAAGCACATGTTTGGCCACAAAACAAATCTTAATAATTTGAAAAAGAATGAAATCATATAATGCAGCTTTTCCAATTACAATGGTATGAAACTATCAATCCATCACAAGAAAAATATCTGGAAAGAATATAAATACATGGAAGTTAAATAACATGCTAATAAACAATGAATGGGTCAGCCAAGAAATCATAGAGGAAATAAAAACATACATGAAGAAAAATAAAAATGAAAATACAATAGTCCAAAATCTTTGGGATGCATAAAAACTGCTCTAAGAGAAAATAGAAGTACAGGTATACCTCAAGAATCAAGAAAAATCTCAAATAAACAACCTAATCTTACATTAACATGAGCTAGGGAAAGAAGAAAGAACAAAATCCAAAATCAGTAGAAGAAAGGAAATAAAAAAGATTATACCACAAATAAATGAAATAATAGCTAAAAAGCCAATAGTATATTTCAATTAAAACATTTAGCCAGACTCATCTAAAAAAAAGAGAAAGAGAGAGTGAAAAATGACTCAAATAAATAAAATGAGAAATGAAAAAAGAGAAATAATAACAGACACCACAGAAATACAAAGGGTAGTAAAAGATGTATAAGTAATAAAAAATTACTTATCAACAAATTGGACAACCTAGAAGAAATGGCTAAATTCCTAGAAACATATAATAGCCTTCCAAAACTTAGTCAAGAAGAAATAGGGGAGATGGAGAGGAGAAGGGAGTTGAGAGAAATTGGAAGGGACGGTGAACCATGAGAGACTATGGACTCTGAAAAACAATCTGAGGGTTTTGAAGGGGCGGGGGGGTGGGAGGTTGGGGGAACCAGGTGGTGGGTATTAGAGAGGGCACGGATTGCATGGAGCACTGGGTGTGGTGCAAAAACAATGAATACTGTTATGCTGAAAAAAATAAATTAATTAAAAGAAAAGAAATAGGAAATTTATTTTTTAATTTTTTATTTATG
The DNA here is from genome assembly GCF_030435805.1 of Mustela lutreola. Taxonomy (NCBI): domain Eukaryota; kingdom Metazoa; phylum Chordata; class Mammalia; order Carnivora; family Mustelidae; genus Mustela; species Mustela lutreola. Next base: position 112,155,928 of record NC_081295.1, read on the forward strand.
TATTTGACAGAAAATGCACATGTGTGCAAGCAGGCAGAGCAGCAGGCAGAGGGAGAGGGAGAAGCAGTCTCCCAACTGAGCAGGGAGCCAAACATGGGGTTCGATCCCAGGACCCTGTGATCAGGACTTGGGCCAAAGGCAGACACTTAACCAACTGAGCCACCCAGGTGCCCCTGAAATAGGAAATTTAAACATACCAATTACTGACAATAAAACTGAATCAGTAATAAAAAAAACTCCCCCCAAAACAAAAGTCCAAGACTAGATAGTTTCATAAGTGAATGTTACAAAACATTTAAAGAAGAGTTACAAACCATAAGAGATTCGTAATTTTAAGAAACAAACTGAGTTTTGCTGGAGGCATAGGGAGTGGGGGCATGGGGTGGCTGGGTGAGGGACACTAGGGAGGGTATGTGTTGTGATGAGTGCTGAGTGTTAAGACTGATGAATCACAAAACTGTACCCCTGAAACAATATTATATGTTAATTAAAAAGAAAAATAAATAAATATAGAGTTAATACCTATTCTTCTCAAACTGTTCCAAAAAATAGAAGAGGAAGGAAAACTTCCAAATTCATTCTATGAGACCAGCAATTCTCTGATACCAAAACAAGATAAAGACATTACCAAAAAAATGAAAACTACAGGCCAAGATCTCTCATGCAAAAATCCTCAACAAAATATTAGCAAACCAAATCCAAAAATATATTTTAAAAAATCGTCCAACACAATCAAGTGGGACTGTAAAGGGGTTCAAAATTTGTAAATCATCAAAATTATATATCACATTAACAAGAAAAAGGATAAAATCAGTGCTTATCTACTGGTTATTTACCTTAAAAATACAAATGTAGTGATCTAAAGGGGCATGTGCACCTGAATAGCAGCAATGTCCACAATAGCCAAACTATGGAAAGAACCTAGGTGTCCATCAACAGATGAATGAATAAAAAGATGTGATACAATGGAATACTATGCAGCCATCAAAAGAAATGAAATCTTGCCATTTGCAATGATGTGGATAGAACTAGAGGGTATTATGCTAAGCAAAATAAGTCAATCAGAGAAAGATAATTATTATATGATCTCTCTAATATGAGGAATTTGAGAGGCAGGGCAGGGGGTCATGGAGGGTAGGGAGAGAAAAAATGAAACAAGATGGGACCAGCAAGGGAGACAAACTGTAAGAGACTCTTCTTAATCTCAGGAAACAAACTGAGGGCTGCAGGGAGGAGGGGTAAAGCATAGGGTGACTGGGTTATAGACATTGGGGTGGATACATGCTATGGTGAGTGCTGTGAATTATGTAAGACTGATGATTCACAGAACTTTACCTCTGAAGCAAATAATAAATTGTGTGTTAATGAAACAAACAAACAAACAAACAAAAGAGCTTATCTCAGTAGATTCAGAAAAAGCTTTAGATAAAGCACAAAATCTATTCATAATAAAAAAAAAAAAACTCAACAGATTAGGTTTAGAGGGAACATACCTCAACATAAGATCAACTAAAGATCATATATGAAAAAAACCACAGCTTACATCATATTCAATGGTCAAAAGCTGACAGCTTTCCCCATAAAATCATTAAAAAGACAAGGATATCCGTTCTCACTATTTTTATTCAACAAAGCACTGGAAGTCCTAGCCCCAGCAGTCAGACAAAAAGAAATAAAAGGCATGCAAACTGATAAGAAAGAAGTAATAGTTTCAGTATTCACAGATGGCATGATACTATATATAGAAAACCCTAAAGACTCCACCAAAAAACTATTAGAACTGATAAATAAAATCATTAAGGTCACAGGATATAAAATCAACACACAGAATACAAATGTTGCATTTTTATACAATAATAATGAAGTAAACAGAAAGAGAAATTAAGAAAACAATCCTAATTACAACTGTATCAAAGAGTATAAAATACCTGGGGATAAACTGAACCAAGGAAGTAAAAGACCTATACTCTGAAAGCTTTAAAACATTAATGAAAGAAATGGGAGATGAAACAAACAAATGGAAAAATATCCCATACTCATGGATTGAAAGAAAAAGTGTTGTTAAAATATCTGTATGACTCAAGACAATCTTCAGATTTAATGCAATCTCTATCAAATTACCAATAGCATTTTTCACAGACTCAGAAAAAATGATCTTAACATTTGTATGGGACCACAGAAGACCCTGAATACCCAAAGCAATCTGAAAAAGAACAAAACTGGAGGTAACGCAATCCCAGATTTCAAGATATATTACAAAGCTGTGGTAACCAAAACAGTATGGTACTGGAACAGAAACAGATCAGTGGAACAGAATAGAGAGCCCAGAAATAAACCCACAACTATATGCTTAGTCTGTCTTCAAAAAGGAGACAATACTATGCAATGGGGGAAAAAACAGTCTCTTTAACATTTAAATGATGCTGGGAAAATTGGATAGCTACATGCAAAAGAATGAAACTGGACCACTTTCTTACACCCCACCCCAAAATAAACTCAAAATGGTTGAGAGTCCTAAATGTGAGATCTGAAACCATAAAAATCCTAGAAGAGAGCTCAGGCAGTCATTTCTCAGACGTTGGATGCAGCAACCTTGTTCTAGTTGCGTCTCCTTTGGCCAGGGAAACAAAAGCAAAAATAAACTACTGGGACTACATCAGCATGAACAGCTTCTTCACAGCAAAGGAAACCATCAACAAAACTAAAAGACAACCTTTTGAATGGGAGAAGATATTTGTAAATCAAATGTCTGATAAAGGATTAGTATCCCAAATATATAAATAACTGGAAGACTCAACACCCTAAAAATGAATAATTAATTAAAAATGGGCAGAAATCATGAACAGACATTTTTGCACAGGAGATATACAGATGGCCAAAGACACGTAAAAGGTGTTCAATATCACTCATAATCAGGGAAATGCAAATCAAAACTCTAATGAGATATCACCTCATACCTGTCAGAATGGCTAAAATCAAAAACACAAGAAACAAGTGTTGGTGAGGATATGGAGAAAAAGGAACGCTTGTATACTGTTGGTAGGAATGAAACTGGTGTAGCCATTGTGGAAAATAAATGGGGTTACTAAAAAAATTTAAAATAAAATTACCATATGACCCAGTAATTCCATTACTGAATATTTACCAAAAGAAAGTAAAAATACTAATTTGAAAAGATATATGCCTCCTTATATTTATTGAAGTATTATTTAGTATAGCCGAGTTATAGAATCAGCTAAAATGTCTGTTAACAGATGAATGGATAAAGAGATGTGGTATATACACACAATGGAATACTACTCAGCCATAAAAAAGAATGGAATCTTGCCATTTGCAACAACATGGATGGATCTAGAGGGTATGATGTGAAATCAGTGAAATAAGTTAGCCAAAGAAACGCAAACATCATATGATTTCATTCATATGTGGAATTTAAGAAACAAAACAAATGAACAAAGAAAAAAGGAGACAAACCAAAAGCAGACTCTTAATTATAGAAGACAAACTGATGGTACTTAGAATGGAGCTGTGTGGGGGAATGCATGAAACTGGGGAATGGGATTGAGAGTAATTTATCATGATGAGCACTGAGTAATGTATAGTATTGTTGAACCACTATACTATACACTTGAAACTAAATACTGCATATTTGAATTTAAAAAATAAGTAAAGCACTAGTTTTTAGAGTGTTGAAATTACTCTGTGTGGTATTATAATTAGGGAGAGATTAATTACAAATTTGTCCCAACGCATAGAACATATAACACCAACAGAAAAACTTAACATATACTATGGACTTCGCATGGTAATGATGTGGCTGTGCAGGTACATCAGCTGTAATAAACATACCACTGGGTTGGAAAACATTGTAAAAAGAGGTGGGTACACAAGAGTAGCAGCAGATGATGTATGGGCAAAGTCTTCCTCGCAATTCTGCTGTCAACCAAAACCGTTCTAAGAAAAAAATCTTAAATGAGAAAAAAAACACAAAATATAATTTTACTTTTAAAATTTATATCTTCTAGTGCTAAAATGGTTCTAAATTGTTGTCCTAATATAACACAAAAATATTCAAATCTTAGTCACAAATCAAACTTTTAAAAATCATTTATTGGGTAGATACTTTTGTTACCAGCCAATTGAGTCAGCATCTTCTTAATCTGAGAACCCAAGTAGGTTTTTCCAGACCTGATGGAACATCTTCAGCCTTGACTCTAGAAATTCAACTACAGAACAGAAAGAATCCCAGTACTTCCCAAGATGATACCCACCCCATCCCAAAACTCAACATTCTAAATTAACCCACGATCTATGCAAGATTTTCCATGAGCTGGTTGAACTGGCCATGCTGAAAATATCTGATAACTGGCCACATGCTAGACTTAAATGTAGAATCTTTTTAATACACAATCACTCCAGCCTTATTTTTATTTTATTTTTGTTGTTAAATTAAGCTGCCTGGCTTGATAACTTTACCTAAGATTTCTGTGCATTCCATGGAACAATTTCAAGATTATAGATTAGGCAGAGTTTTAGCTTTGAGTAAGAGACACCAAAAAGGCAATGGATTTTTCTTTTCAGGGATATCATTTAGGTTCTGAGAAGTAAAAGTGAGTTAGGAAAGAAGTCTTTTTTAAGATTCCATCCCTTTTGTAATGGGTCAGAAGGAAATATAGAGACTGACTAGGTCAGAACCAAGAAAAAGAAGTTGATCCAGTCTTGTTTCTGCCATTAAATGTATCAGAGTGACCAAAAAAGACATCACTCAACACTATTAGCTTCCCCAGCAAGTCCTCAATGGATCTTTGAATGTCGTATCCGAGTGCATCAGAATATAAGGAAGTGAACAAGAAATTACTTAGGAAACAAATGCTGATAGATGAGTGAGACAATATGATAAAATCAGAGAAAGGTAGAATCATAGTTGTGGGACACGCTTGCCCCAAAATCTCATGAGTAAAACAGAGCATCTCTGATCCTGGCTTTCTTATAACTGCAACAAGCAGAGAAGGTTTTTTTGTTTTGTTTTGTTTTTGTTTTTGTTTTTTTAATCTCTGCCTCTCCAGAATCCTACAGTTCAGAATCCTACAGCTCATTACCTTGTAATCTCTCCCCTCCAGCCCTGTCCCCTACAATACAACACCAAGAGAATATAAATGATCTACATGTAGTACTGTGTACTTTATTTGACACTTTAAGCACAGATTAATCTTCATAAACTAAAAAGATAGTTATTACAGAAACAGTATATGCAGTAGATTTGATTACCCAAGCCACCACTTTCTTTTATAGATTACCTCTGATCAATTATTATCAGCCTTAAATGGATAAACTGTTCTTGCTCTCTCTCTGTGCCACATAAACATATCAGATAAATGTCAAAGGAGAGACACAATTTAAGCAAACATCCAAGTAACAGTGAAAAGTCCAATAAGTGCTACAGGCATGAGTGATGGACACAGGGGACCGGCAGGGCCAGGGGCAAAATTGCAGTAATGAGATGGGGAAGCAAAAACCAAGCTGCTAAAGGAAACATAGTACAGCGGTTCATGACTTGAAAGAAAAGTACCTCAGGCTTCCTTGTAACATAATCAACATCGTGACCTCCTTATGATCTATCTCGCCCTCTCAACATCAAAAATTTTCCAGCCGTATCTTTCCACTTTCATATTTCACCAGCATGTTCTCAACCCTGAATTGCCACAGAATGACATACACAAAACCTCCTTCTTTGAAATGGAAACTCTTTATTTGCTGGGATAGACCCAGAGCCTAAAATAGTTCCAGGCACACAGTGGGTTCTCAATGTCCATGTTGGATGATGATTTATAACTCACTCAGTATAACTTGTTTATTTCTCTGAGCAACTTGATACTATATGAATCCTGTAATCAATCATTTGTAAATGTACATTAAATGGAGATATGTACAGATAGCTCTTGTAGGTGGTGCTGTTAACATGAACCCTTTCATGCCAGGACTTACAATCTAGATGGAGGGAAAGATATTCCTAATAAAATAAACCATGCGACTCAGCATGTGATATTGTTGAAAAAAAATTGTATGCCCTTTATGTATTTATAGGAGAAAACCGCCACAGATAAATGGATGCAGTAAGGAAATATTTATGATAAGAATAATAATAACAGGGGCGCCTGGGCGGCTCAGTGGGTTAAAGCCTCTGCCTTCTGCTCAGGTCATGGTCTCAGGGTCCTGGGATCGAGCCCCACATAGGGTTCTGCTCAGCAGAGAGCCTGCTACCTCCTCTCTCTCTCTCTCTGCTTGCCTTTCTGCCAGCTTGTGATCTCTCTCTTTCTGTGTCAAATAAATAAGTAAAATCTTAAAATAATAATAATAATAACAATAGTTATTCCATTTTTAAGCAAGTACTTTATGTATATTACCTACTTCAAAGCGTTTCCTACCTCCTTATGGAGTATGTACTCTTTTAAAAATTTTATTTATTTTTTTGTCAAAGAGAGAGAGCACAAGCAGTGGGAGCATCAGGCAGAGGGAGAAGGAGGCTCCCTGATCAGCAGGGAGTTCAATGTGGGGCTTGATCCCAGGACCCTGGGATGATAACCTGAGCCAAAGGCAGACAGTTAACTGACTGAGCCACTCAGGGGTCCCACGGAGTATGCACTCTTAATATCTCCATCACACAGATGAGAAAGCTAGGGGTAGGCAAGTGAAGGAGCTTTCCTCATGTTGCAGCTGGCAAATGGTGACCCAGCTCTGGAGCCCATATTTTTAATGACTATGCTGTACATAAAGGAGTATAGGCACATATTTATTAGTAGTAATAATGGTGATCGGTTCCAATATATATTGAGTGCTTTCCCATGTATAAGATACTACACTTAATGCTTTACATATACTCTTTATTTAATGTACACAATTTCATTTATTTATTTTTAAAGATTTATTTATTTGTGAAAGAAAGAAAGCGAGCAGTGGGGAGGGGCAGAGAATGAGAGAGAGAGAGTCCCAAGTGTAGTCTTTGCTAAGCACAGAACCAGATGCAGGGCTCGATCTCATGACCCTGAGATTATGACCTGCGCTGAAACCAAGTCAGTCACTTAATTGGGTGAGCCACCCAGGCACCCCAATCCACACAATTTTATAAGGTAGGCTCAGTTGTGGTTCCCACTTTTCAGAGGAAGCAACTGGTACTTAGAAAGATTCAGTAATCTGCCCAGATTTTACAGGCAGTGATGAAACCAGGTACTAGATGAGTCAGACTAGCTGGAGAGCCTGTACATCTAACCACCAGGCAACAGAGACCAGTCTTCTGTAGCAGGCAGCTTTAGAGACTAAACCCTTCAGTGGCAAAAAGTACAGTACTATGTGAGTATTTAAACCAACTGTATTTTCTGCCCCTTTTAGAGCAATGTAAACTTTCTGAAACTTCTGCCTGAATGGATACTGCTCTCTGCAACTAAAAGAAAGTGATTTTTGGCTGTTAAACAGAGATCTATTTGATATGGAATTCATTGTTGTAAAGAGATTCTCATTGTGTAGGTCTGAAATCTGGGCCAGGGGAGTAAGCAGAAGTCTCTTCTGAGAGCAAGTGACCTACCTCGAAGCAGGTACCTGTCAGCTAAAGAAATAAATACTCCTCTCATGACATGTACTAGAGCAGTCAGATCAAAACTAAGAAACCACAATGAAGAGACCAAATGACACTATTTGAGGAGCATAGAAAGCAATGCATAAAAAGGTTCCACTCTCGTGTAGCATGTCTTACCATTGTTGAAATCACTAACAAAACATCTCTGCCTCATCTGTCAATGAAGATAATAATACCTACTCCTTAGAGTTGATATGAGGATTAAATGAAATCATATTTCTTAGATTCTTCATACAGCGCCTGGCACAGAGCAAATACCCCGTAAATGCTGTGTACAAACATGTATAATTGATATTACTATAATCCAGCACAATCATTAGTAATAATAATCACATCATCAATTATCATGCATACCACAAAAAAAAAGGTCCTACTATTTGAGGGAAGGAAAGGCAAAAGAAAATGATTCTGGGGAACAGAGTGAATCATGGCCAGTATAAGTCAGAGTGAGGGAGTGTAATTCAGAAGAAAAGAATCACAAGTTAAATTTGGCCCATGGAAGGTACATATTCACCTTCTGAAAAATTACTAGGATATAATATTTAATGAAATACTTAGACACTAGCTGTGGATTCTTACTGCTCCTCACAAAAGAAAGAACTAAATCATGATGATGGGGAATGCTGTGTAAGTATCGGGACAAGAGGTAAATGTAATTTGTGTTCAATATGGCTGGGAACTTAAAACTACTCTACAAAATACAAAGGGTCCAAGTATTCAGATGTTATGTAAAGCTTATTGGAGTATACATGGATTTTTTTTTTTAACGAATATGGTCAGGATTTTATAAAAAATTTCAAGGTAGAGAACAAAACACCAGTTAAACTCTTACTGTTGTTCTTCTTCCTGCCTATTATATAGTCTGAAAAATAATTTATGACTAATTTGTTGATCTTTATCTGTGTATTTTATGGAATCTTATGTCTTCCAGATTTTGCAAGTATTCTTTTGAAGTTTATCCTTATAGGCCTCCCATTCATGTTGGAAATTTTCACACACAGATGCTGCAATATCTTTTTTTTTTTTAAGATTCTATTTATTCATTTGACAGACAGAGATCACAAGTAGGCAGAGAAGCAGGCAGAGAGAGAGAGGAAGGGAAGCAGGCTCCCTGCTGAGCAGAGAGCCTGATGCGGGGCTCCATCCCAGGACCCTGGGACCATGACCTGAGCTGAAGGCAGAAGCCTAACCCACTGAGCCACCCAGGCTCCCCAGATGCTGCAATATCTTAACAATCAACAAAGCATTATATATTATACCAAAGTAGCTCAACTCTCAGAGTCTTTCCCATTAATAACTTGGTTTTACATGTATAGTGATCTGAGCTTTTAGAAAAATTTCTCCCAGATGCCTCTTCTCATGTTATGAGAATGAACCTAAACTGGCCCAGAGACTTTGACAAGACTCATAAAACCCATATTTTAATTCTTCAGCTGCATCTCCTTTCAAGATTTATGCTACAGCAAAGAATTCTTTGTTCCTTGAGGTAATAAAATTGTACATCCTATGTGAATCGATAGAAATTTTTCAAGATAAGAGTTTCTTGAGTCTTATCTTGACTTTAAGACAGTTTGGGTTCATTTCAATAATGAAGGAATGGGATAATCCTGGAAGGAATGTGGAACATAGCTCCCAAGGCTTGAAAGTCCTGACTAACAAGGAACAGTTGGGAGCACAAATATGGTTTTTCAAGTGTACTTGATGCAGAACAAACACTTGACAAAGTAAACTTCAATTCATGGCAAAACCCCTCAACCAAGTAGGTTTAGAGGGAACAGACCTCATGTATGGTGTCCATACATGAAAAATCAAACTAACATCCTCCTCAAACTGAGAGTTTTTACAAACTAGGGTCAGAAGTAGGTCAAGGATGTCCACTTTCACCACTTTTACTTAACATGGTACTGAAAGTCCTAGACACAGCAATCAGAAAGCAAAAAGAAAAGGCATCTGGGGCGCCTGGGTGACTCAGTCGGTTGAGTGTCTGATTTTGGCTTGGGCCATGATTCCAGGGTCCTGGGATCTGGCCCTGTGGGCTCCCTGCTCAGTAGGAAGTCTGCTTTTCCCATCTCTCTGTATCCTCCCTTGTGCTCCCTCTAGCACATAAAAATAAAATCCTTTAAAAAATGTACTTAAAAATAAATAGGGGTGCTTGGGTTGCTCAGTTGGTTAAGCACCTGCTTTTGGCTCAGGTCATAATCCTGGGGTCCTGGGATTGAGCACTACATCAGGTTCTCTGCTCAGTGGGAACTGCTCACTGTTGTTCCCCCTACTTATATTCCCTCTCTCTCTCTCTATCTCTGTCAAATAAATAAATAAATATGATCTTAAAAAAAAAAAACTTTAAAAATAAAATGAAACAAAAGCATCCAAACTGGTAAGGAAGAAGTAACACTTTCAGTATTTGCAGATGACATGATACTATACATAGAAAACCCTAAAGACTCCACCATAAAACTACTAGAACTGATAAATGAAGTCATTAAGGTCACAGGATATAAAATCAACACACAGAATACAAATGTTGCATTTTTATACAATAATAATGAAGTAAACAGAAAGAGAAATTAAGAAAACAATCCCAATTATAACTGCACCAAAGAGTATAAAATACCCGGGGATAAACTGAACCAAGGAGGTAAAAGACCTATACTCTGAAAATTTTAAAACATTAATGAAAGAAATGGGAGATGAAACAAACAAATGGAAAAATATCCCATACTCATGGATTGAAAGAAAAAGTGTTGTTAAAATATCTGTATGACCCAAGATAATCTTCAGATTTAATGCAATCTCTATCAAATTACCAATAGCATTTTTCACAGACTCAGAAAAAATGATCTTAACATTTGTATGGGACCACAAAAGACCCTGAAATCTGAAAAAGCAATCTGAAAAAGAACAAAACTGGAGGTAACGCAATCCCAGATTTCAAGATATATTACAAAGCTGTGGTAACCAAAACAGTATGGTACTGGAACAGAAACAGATCAGTGGAACAGAATAGAGAGCCCAGAAATTAACCCACAACTATATGCTTAGTCTGTCTTCAAAAAGGAGACAATACTATGCAATGGGGGAAAAAACAGTCTCTTTAACATTTAAATGATGCTGGGAAAATTGGATAGCTACATGCAAAAGAATGAAACTGGACCACTTTCTTACACCCCACCCCAAAATAAACTCAAAATGGTTGAGAGTCCTAAATGTGAGATCTGAAACCATAAAAATCCTAGAAGAGAGCTCAGGCAGTCATTTCTCAGACGTTGGATGCAGCAACCTTGTTCTAGTTGCGTCTCCTTTGGCCAGGGAAACAAAAGCAAAAATAAACTACTGGGACTACATCAGCATGAACAGCTTCTTCCAGCAAAGGAAACCATCAACAAAACTAAAAGACAACCTTTTGAATGGGAGAAGATATTTGTAAATCAAATGTCTGATAAAGGATTAGTATCCCAAATATATAAATAACTGGAAGACTCAACACCCTAAAAATGAATAATTAATTAAAAATGGGCAGAAATCATGAACAGACATTTTTGCACAGGAGATATACAGATGGCCAAAGACACGTAAAAGGTGTTCAATATCACTCATAATCAGGGAAATGCAAATCAAAACTCAATGAGATATCACCTCATACCTGTCAGAATGGCTAAAATCAAAAACACAAGAAACAAGTGTTGGTGAGGATATGGAGAAAAAGGAACCCTTGTACACTGTTGGTAGGAATGCAATTGGTGAAGACTCTGGAAAACACTATAGAGTTCCTTAAAAACTCAAAATAGAATTGCCATATGATGTATTAATTCCACTACTGGGTGTTCACTAAAAGGATATGAAAACCCTAATTTGAGAAGATATATGCACCCCTATGCTATTGCAGCATTATGTACAATAACCAAATTATAGAAGCAACACAACCATCCATTAATAGATGAATGGAGAAAGAAGATGTGGTGTATGTACACACATATACACACAATGGAATACTACTTAGGAAAGAAAAATGAAATTTGCAACATAATGAATGGATCTAGGTAGTATAATGCTAAGTGAAATAAGTCAGTCAGAGAAAGGCAAATACCATATGATTTCACTCATATGTGGAATTTAAGAAACAAATGAACAAAATAATAAGAGACAACCCCCCCAAAAAAATCCCAGACCCTTAACTATAGGAAAATGAATGGGAGATGGATAAAATCAATGATGGGGATTAATGAATGCATTTATCATGATAAGAACTGACTAATGCACAGAATTGTTGAATCATTATACTGTATACCTGAAACTAATATAACACTATCTTAGTTATACTAGAATTTTTAAAAAATTCAAGTGAAAATTCATCAGATTAAGAAAAAAATTAAGGTAAAGTCCTAATAATAACTTTAAATAATCAGTTTCTTAGATGCAGAATGCAAAGGAATGTTTGACAGCAGCCAGTATGAAAAAGCTCTATGATATTGGTACAAATACAAATCCCACAAGAATAGAACAATTACTACAAATCTGATAAAAACATATTATAGAAGTATTATATTCTAATAAGGGAAGACCAAACTCCCTCATTATGTTTTTTTGCTGGACAGATACCAAAGAGTCAGATTCAGTACTAGTTTATCCAACCTGAATAGCCTTGTTATGAAGTAAATGTACCAGAATAGTGGGCTGGACAACCCAAGAAAAATGCTGAAGAAAGGAGGTCTGCTTAACTTGAATAATAGGTGAGTAAGAAACACAGGAAATGAACTTTACTAGCTGAATAAAAGTTATGTGAAATGTGTAGATTTCTTTAGGAAAGAGATAGAATCAATGGATGAAAATTAGATTAGTGATTAATATTCTACAATTGAAATTAGGTACCTCAAGAGATGGTCTCATTGGGTATTATATGCAGCAGCATTAGGGGCTTTCCCCAATTTTTTTTTTTTTTTTTTTTTTTTTTTTGCTGTTTTCCTGAAAGGTTATTCTTTGCTATGGAACTTGTGGTGTTTCCTTGTGTGCTTCCCTGACTCGTGTTGAGTTTCAGCACATTGAAGAGCTTTGGTCAATGATCATGAGGACCATCATACCAAACTCTGAGCAGCAAGGTTTTATGCAGCATCTAAACTTTAAGAATCATTCTGAATTTCCTTCACCTCTCTTGCTTTTTCCCTTTGCCACAAAACTAGCATGTCCTAAATTTGGGTTACATCTTCATCCTCAGTCCTGGAATGGCATATGCAACCACCAGTATTAAAATAAATATGAAATATATACTCTGGGATTATTTGTTACTACAGTAAGTCTAAGATTCATCTGTGAGGGATCTCACAGAGGGCATTCTCAGGAAGAGAATAAATCTGGACCTAATTATTTCCATTTGTCTTTATAAATATAGACTTTAACTCTTATTTGTGCCAACCTTCCCAAGACTAAAGTTTGAAGAGGTTCATGTACACTAATAATAAGCTAATCAGTAAAATCTTGGGGTTGGTTGTCACATCTACTATTCTCTACAATCTCATATCCAGATGGATATGCACATGTGAAGGGCTTTTAGCCTTCTGGTCAAAAGTGAGAGATTACCCATCCTGTGGCAAAAACATTAAACATTCATTGTCACAGGAGTCTAGGTTTTATATAAACAACACAGGTATGAGGCTGAGATGGTGACTATGGGACTTTACTTGTGTCAAGAGGCTTAAAAGTAACTGTGTTGAGTAAACAAGAAAATTGCCTGAACCAGAGGAAAGTACACTTTCCTCAAGGAGCCTGAAAGGAAAACTCCCCTCATTCAGCTCTTCAAACCAGCTGACAGACACACTTGTGAGATTATAACTTTGGCAGCATAAAGAAAGAAGTGCTGCCAACTTCATTGTCAAACCACTGAATTAATGTTTTTTTTACCTTAATTAAACTGATTATTACAACCCTACACTAAGTGTAGCTGTCCTGTCTCTCCAATATTTCCAGGAGTGCTAGAAAAGGAAATACGCTAGCCCAGCAACATTCTATGACATCAATTATGCAGGGAAATTTGCTAGATTGGGCTCTAATATAAATGCTTTGCTTGTATGTACTCTTTAGATTTTGTGGTTAATTCTTATGTTGGTTAGAGCAGGGGTGCCTGGGTGGCTCAGTGGGCTAAGCCTCTGCCTTTGGCTCCCGTCATGGTCTCAGGGTCCTGGGATCGAGCCCTGCATCAAGCTCTCTGCTCAGCAGGGAGCCTGCTTTCCTCTCTCTCTCTCTCTCTCTGCCTGCCTCTCTGTCTACTTGTGATCTCTCTCTCTGTCAAACAAATAAAAATCTTAAAAAAAAATTTAAATTGGAGTAGTAATAACACCTTTTTAAGAAAACAAATTCAATAGCATGGAGGACAAGGGGAGATGGAGAGGAGAAGGGAGTTGAGGGAAATTGGAAGGGGAGACTGTGGACTCTGAAAAACAATCTGAGGGTTTTGAAGGGGCGGGGCTGGGAGGTTGGGGGAACCAGGTGGCAGGTATTAGAGAGGGCACGGATTGCATGGAACACTAGGTGTGGTGCAAAAACAATGAATACTGTTACACTGAAAAGAAATTAAAAAGAAAGAAAGAAAGAAAGAAAACAAATTCCTGAAGGAAGCCTCCAATTAGATTCTACTGATTTAATGTTTAATATATTAATAATCATATCATCTGATTCATAAACTTTGGTAGGTAATCACCATTTACTAGAGCCTTGTGAAACATCTATCTTATTGCCATTTAAATATATACTGTTAATATTTCTCTTGTTCTTTATTACCAACCTTAGAGTTTTGCAACATATTAATTACGTATCAGGCTAAGTAGCAAAACCATGTATCATAGAACCTAAGAAAAATCACCTTTCATCCTGAAATGTAATAATATACATTCTTAACTGCTCTAAAAGATCACATCGTACAGGTGTTTGTGTCAATTGTTGTATCTCTTCATTGAGAATGGTTTTCACTTTACTGTGTACCTGATTGTATGCACGCTGCTAATGAGTAATTCATTTATATTCATAGTTATAGTACCTGCTTCATCATCCAAAATGAATTTCATATTTCTAGAAGAAGCTTCTCCCACAAAGCTAAAGATGTTTCCCACATAAACTGAGAATGACCATGAGGTGCTTAGCAGTAATCATCATCATCAAACTATACTCAGGGAAACCAAACGTAGAGGTATGGGTGCTTCAACTAAATGAACACACTCATAACTAAGTAAGTGCTTTTTTATAAAATTAATGTTGTCATTAGTTTTTTTTTTTTTTAAGATTATTTGTTTATTTGACACAGAGAGAGAGAGTGAGAGAGCACAGGCTGAGGGAGCAGCAGGCAGGGGGAGAGGGAGAAGCACACTCCCTGCTAAGCAGGGAGCCCAATGCAGGGCTCAATCCCAGGACCCTGAGATCATGACCTGAGCCGAAGGCAGACACTTAACTGACTGAGCCACCCAGGCGCCCCAATGTTATTATCAGTTCTAAGCTTCATTTATCTTTTTATTTCTTTCTGGGTTTTTTATTTGATTTTTGTTGGTGTTTCCTTAATTAGCCGTTAGAGTCTTAACTGTGTTAATAGTTTCTCAAGGGAATATGAAGGAGAATGCTAAATTTTCTGTACATCCTAGATAATGACTTACTATTTGACTTTGAGCTAAGGTTTATGACAACACAATTCTCTTCTTGGTCAAGATTATGGCTCCATAGGAAAATAGTATTTATTTACTTCTCCAGAGTGCTACAAAATGTAGTTAATGCTTCTAAAAGAGGTTTTGACCTCCTAGCCCTCATATAATGACCTCTATTTTGGGTTCGGTCATATTTTTAAAATTACTTTCTTGGCAGTATTACAATAAGATGTTAGGTAAGTTAAAATTAAAAGCCTACTCAATTTAATGTTAGACCACATTATATTACACATAAGAAAAAGTTGCCCTGTGACCTTCAACAGGGATTTAACAGAAACCTAAGAACTCCAACATCTTGAAAAAGTACTCTATCTTCTTGGCATTCTATAAAACATTGCTCTCTGTGACCTGAATTTTATCATTACCAAAACAACTGCATTCTAAGGTATTTTTAAATGCAGATGGTATGACTGTTAAATAAAATCTGTCATGATTTTTATTCTTTAACTCAAATATTACTGCTTTCCCATAAGAATTAAAGAATAGGAAAGAATTTCTTAACCCCCCCCCCATCCATAATATGGGCATGTTTATGAAGCTAATGCCTCAACATTTAAAACCATCATTTTAAAATGTTGGTTTGGTTTCTCTGATTTTATGCCCACCTTAGTTTTTTTTTTTTTTATCACAAAGTCAATATCTGCCTCAAATAATTTTCTTTTATATCTAGACTCCTATCTCTATCTTTTTAATGTTTTGCTTTCTTAAACAGTTTCCCCCTTATCTCTTTCTAAATATTATGGAGAACAACTACAAATTAATATTACAAATAAGACAGTCAGCTTTAATTCTAAATATAGATATTTATATAAATGATACAAAAATCAATAGAAAACAATTATGTTGCTTATTTCAACTAGTTCAGACCCGCTGTTTACTTGTCCCAATCTTCAAGTTATATATGCCCAGGGTTTACATTATGTTCTCTTTCAAATTATG
This sequence comes from Mustela lutreola, assembly GCF_030435805.1. Classification (NCBI taxonomy): domain Eukaryota; kingdom Metazoa; phylum Chordata; class Mammalia; order Carnivora; family Mustelidae; genus Mustela; species Mustela lutreola. The sequence continues at coordinate 112,172,179 of NC_081295.1, forward strand.
TAGTTATGAAGTACAGAGAATACAGAAGACCATAAGAGAGATAGGATGCAGTCAATTCCTGAAGCCAGCAAATATTAATATTCTACCACAATTAACCCATTTGATTTTATTACTCCCTCTAGAAGCAGCCTCCATTTTGTCACAGACTTTCCATCTATGCTCTCATATACATACATTTCCATACACAATATAGAGCAGAAGTCAGCAAACTATAGTCTGTGTACACAATTCAGACTTGGTCTGTTCTATATGGCCCATGGGTTCTGATAATTTTTGTATTCTTAAACCACTGAAAAAAATACATATATATGTCACAGAGACTGTATGAGGCCCACAAAGCCTAAAATATTTATTATTTGGCCTTTATAGATAAGTTTACTAATCTCTCATATGGAGTGTGTTTTTCTGTGGTTTAAAATTTTACATAAATAATATATTAAAGAGGTCTTTTGCAACTTTTTTTTTTAACTCACCATTGTGTGGCTATACATAGATATAATGCATCCTTTACATTGCCACATAGTTAAAATATCACTAATGATCCCACAATTTATTGTATAATACCCCTACTAGTAGACATTTATGTTGTATCCAATTTGGAGTCATTAAATATAAATCTGAAATAGATGTCCTCATACACATCTCCTCGTCCATGTGTGCAATATCCCCTCCAGCATATACACCTAGAAGTAGCATTGCATGCTATAAAATGTGCCCACCTTCAGCTTTGCCCAATAACCAACTCTTCTTCAATAGTTTTGTTGATCACATTCTCACCAACACCGCACAACTGTTCTCATTTCCACATGTCCTTAACAATATCTGGTATTATCATATCTCTTTGTTTTGTCAGTGATATCTCTTTGTTATTTCACATGCATTTTCCTGATGACCAGTGTGCCAGCATCAATTCCCCAACTCTTAACTCCAAATGCACCCTTTTTGGTCCAGTTCTGTGATACTGAAGCTGTTCCCTGTAAATAACTGTCCTTTTATGTTAGGTTCTGTCAGTAGAGGTCACTAGAGGGAGTGCAAAGCCATACTGAGAGGAAGGGGCAGCTCTTCCTCAATCCAGGGACCTTCAGCACGGCAGCCAGTGAATTAATATGCAAGAGACCTGGTAACATACACTCACCTCAGGGGCCTGCACAGTCTGACTCCAGACTATCCACGTGCTCTGGGAAGCTTCTCAGCCACCTGGCTCGTTGCTTCTACGGATCTATTCCAGCCCACGTCTTCTTCCCATTGACAGCTTTAGGAGAGAAGACAGAGTATTCTGAGTTCTTTATTCTTTTCTGATTCATTCTCCCTCAGCTTAGAAAAAATAATCGTTTTCTGTGGAAGCAACTGCAGTACACTTAGAGGGTTATTTTTAGCCTTTTTTTTTTTTTTTAGCAGTTTACCCCTTTTTATTAGTTAATTTTTTATATTAAAATCTCCCTGTTCAAAACTGGTATGATTTGTTTCCTAAGTGGATCCTGACTGGAACGAGTGAGGTTGAACATATTTTTATATGTTCATTAGCCATCCAACATTCTTCTGTGAATCATAGGTAGGTAGGTAAGTAGGTAGAGGGAAGGAGACACACCCCTACACACACGAAGAGGAAGAGAGAAAGGGAGAGAGAGAGAGACACATGCTTCTTTTCTTGGGAGGGGTAGCTATTCTTTATGTGTTTGGGATATCAATCCTCTGTCAGATCTGTGGTTTGCAAATGTCTTTTCCAAATCCACAACTTACCTCCAAAACCAATGGTATTTTTTAACATAGAGAAATTGGTCAATATTTTCATTCATGGTTTGTGCATTTTATTTCTTATTGAAGAAACTCTTCATTATCCTGATGTCATGAATATGGTCTCCTAATTTTCTCATAGAACTTTTAGAATTTTGTTTTTTTCTATATGTCTTTAATATGCCTGGAACTTTTGTGTAAAGTACCAGTTGAGAGTATTATTTTAGTGATTTTTGTCTCAGCACCGTATCTTGAATAGATAGCCTGTCTCCACTAATATATAATACAGACTCATCCTTTGACAAGTTATTATAAACATGGGTCTCTTCTTAGATTTTTAAATTCTGTCCAATTTGGCCTGTTTATCTAATCTAGTACCAATATCACTCTTTTGATTCTGATGGCTTTATAGGTTGAACTCTGGTAGGACAAGTAAACATTCTTCTATCTCCTCTTCTTCTCCTTTAAAATCATCTTCTATCCTTTGCCTTTCACTCCCCCATCCAAATTTAGAGTGACTTTATCAAGTTCCAAGAAGAGTACTTCTGAGATTTATTAAGAACATATTGAACTTACTAATTAATTTGGGAAAAATAAAAACAGTATCTTTCCACACATGGTATTCCTCTCTGTTTATTTAGATTTATTCGGTAAAGATTTAAAAGTTTCTTCAAAATAGAACTGAATGACTTTTGTTATATTTATTCCTAGATATTATGAAAGTAATTGAACAAGGAGGCCATGAGACTGGGGTGGCTCTACACCCCATAATACTACATGATAACCCAAACCTAAGGTAGAGAAAACAAAACTTAAGAACTAATTACAAACAGCCAAATAAGGCTTTCCTAAATAAGGAACTGCTTAAGTCACAGCCAATCAAATAATTTCACTGCTTGGCTTCCATATTTTCTCTATAAAATACAAACTCTCCCCTCATTCCTGTTGGTTGAGCTCTTCTAATCACTTCTGGTTGAGTGGTGCCTGATTCCACCTGATGTATGCTCAAAAACATTTCTAAAAAATTTAGCATCCTTCAGTTTATCTTTTAAAAATGCCATACAGGTTTGGCATTCTTTTTGGTTTTGCTTTGTTTTTGTTTTTGTTTTCGCTATATTGAATATGCTTTAAAATCCACATACTTTAATTAGGTCTTAGTGGACTATAGAAATGTTATTAATTTTTGTGTAATGATTTTTGCATCCAGCAAACTTGATCTCATTTCTTGGTTCTAATAGTTTGTAAATTTCGTGGATTTTCTATGCAGTTAATCACATCATGTGTGACATTTTGCTTTATATTTTGCTTTACATGGAAGAGTGGAACATTCACTACTAAGAAAATATTCATCTTAACATCTTTAAAAAGAAAAGTTTCCTCCAAAAGAAAGGTTTTCTCCAAAAATGAAGTTTAGCAGCATTGAGAGCCCTCATGTGAAGCAAGTCCAGAAAAACCTCACTTATATTTTGTTTCTAAAGCCAGATCAGTCCAAAATTTAACTGATTTATTGACCCTTGTCAGCTTTTAGTTAAGCTGAAAATTTCTGAAGCTTAATTTAATTGTGTTTTAACAGAACAGCAAGCTATTAGGCATGGGCTATGTGTCCATAAAGATATAGAAAGAGACTTTTCAGCCTCTCTAAATATATACCTACTGGCGACTGTAAAAAATTTCAAATATTCAGACCAAAAAGCAAAAACAAAAAACAAAGGAATGGAAAGGATCAATAAGCACATAAAAATCAGCTTCACTATTAATAAAAAATGGAAATTGTAGTATTTTCTTTAGCCACGTAAAATAGTTGCAAGTTTTGAAATTGGTGTTCATTTGTTTTTTTAAGGAGTAAGGAGAGTAAAGGGAATTTTTTATATTGTTTGGGTTTGGAAGAAAAGAAACTGTCCCAGATTTCCCATGGGTGGTGTCAGTTGGTAAGCAAGTGGGCAATTTTTTTTTTAAAGATTTTATTTATTTATTTGACAGAGAGAAATCACAAGTAGATGGAGAGGCAGGCAGAGAGAGAGAGAGGGAAGCAGGCTCTCTGCTGAGCAGAGAGCCTGATGCGGGACTCGATCCCAGGACTCTGAGATCATGACCTGAGCCGAAGGCAGCGGCTTAACCCACTGAGCCACCCAGGCGCCCAGCAAGTGGGCAATATTTACCAGAAGTCTTTAAATTATAAATGTCATTTGATTCAAGAATTTCCTCTCTATATCTTTATTTTAAAGAAAGAGCCATATCTATGGCAAACATGGAAATGAAAGGATGTTGGTTGTGGTATTATATTTATAATAACAAAACAATACATCTAATAAGAAGGAATTTGTTAAATTGTGATACATTCATATGACAAAATACTATCTAGCCATTTAAAATCATATCATAAAAGACTATTTTATGGACTAGAAATTATTTTCCTAAAAAGTTGCTAAAGTTTAAAAAATCATTTTTATAGCATAATTTCAATTTGAATCAGCCATATGTACATAAGAATAATAGTTTCATTTGCCACATGCCAGGCATATACATGTATAAATTTATTTAATTCTCACCAACAATCCTATGAAAAATGCTATTATTATCATCAATATAGAGATGGAAAAGCCAAAACACAAAGAGATTAGTAATTTGCTCAAGATTAGGAAGTAAATGGCAAAGCTGGGCACACACACACAATTTATGCCAGAAAAAATAACACAGATCTCTATGTAGTGGGAGTATGGGTCACTTATGTTTTCATATTTTGCATGTTTTATATTCTTTAAATTCTTTAGCAACAAGAGCACTTGTTACTAAACCCAATAAATTCTATAACTATAAAGATGAACATTAATGTCTATTGTGAGAGCTGAAGAAAAAATGCCTACTTAATCACATGCAATATGAAGTCATACTAATCCTCTTCATATATGTTTTTTTGTACCAAGTTCTGCAAACTGAGCCCAGCCTCTGTGTTGATTTATATTTTGCTGTGCATATAGTTTCTATGAAAACAAACAAACAAAAATAGTAAACAATTTAAATGCAGTAGCTTTAGTCCCACTGTCAGTTACATTTAATGTTGGAAGGGGGAGGGAATGTCTGAGCCCTCACACCCTGAAAATAACTGATGTCAGGCCACAGCTCTTCCTGTGTTCTCATTACCCTTAGCCAGAAAGCAATAGGTTCTGTAAGGAAAAATATTGCCCCATTAAACAAAGTGTCATCATTGAAGAGCAATCATTCTTTTTTATTTTTCCCGTGAGGTTATCTTAATAACTCACTCATAACAGTTATCTCCCAGGAAACATCTAGTTCATAGAGTAAGACTGTTAAACAATATGAATCTGGTCCAAATAGCACAGGATGAATGTTTCCAATCATGAAGGATCTGTATTTATTAAACATCTGTATGAGGCAAAGACCACTGTAAGCTACTGCCTCTCTTTGGTGGAAAACTAATTTAGTCTTCCTTTCTTGGAGCTTTTCATTCCTCCATATGCACATTAGAAGCTATCTTTGATCACAAAAAAAAGAAACAAAGTAAAACCTAATTGTTAAACCCAAATTTGATTTGTAAGACTGAAGATTTGCAAGAAAAAATGAGTGATTGGCATTTTAGACAATCATTATTTTAGTATCGCTGGACTATATATAATTCTTTATGAGGTGAGGCAATCAATTTTATTGCCTTTCCTCCAACATGGGATTGGCAGGAGAATTTCCAAAGAGAATTACAGTGAAATCTTGGCAAAATAAGCTTCTTGTTATTATGGGGACTCCACACTCATACACATGCATAGAGATTTATGGGATGGAGCACTAACTCAAGTGACATAGGGCCAAGGCTATATATAGTCTTGTTGTTACATTTATTGCTTTCTGCTTAATTACCATTTGTTTATAATACAGACTATTTGTTTATAATACAAATGGTATAATACATATCATTTGTTTATAATACATATAATACAGACAGAATTATTATTGAGGTCAAACACTAATTTTTATCATCATTATAGAGCAAAAAGAAAATGCTATTAGAAACATTTATCAAAAGTTGGTACTTCACAAACCCTGAGCATGGGGCTCAGGGCACAAAGCTTGAAATAATTCATATTGGAGACCAGCACTTCTAAACTTACTGTATTTTATTTTTCCAGTCCAGTTCTAGTTTTTCACTGATGAACACTTAAAGGAATAAAGGCTATACAAAGGAAAATAAATATCTAATTGTTTATCAATCACCTGATTTAGGGTGGTTATTTATATTTTCCAAAGTAGGGTTTCATTCCACTTTCTTGCAGATGTTAGGACTAAGATTTGCTTTAGTTATCACAGTATATTAGTCATCTATTGTTGTGTGACTAATCACCCCAAAATATAGTGACTTAAAACAACAAAATGTATTATCTCACAGTTTCTGTAGGTCAGGAAAGCAGATGTACTTTAGCTGTGGCTCCTTCTTCAGGGTCTCTTATAGGCTGCAATCAGGGTATTGGCTGGCTGAGGTCAATGTCCACCTAGGGAAAAATCCACTTCCAAGCTTGTTTTTGAGATTGATAATAGGAGTTAACTCTTGTGAGTTGCTGGACTGTGAACCTTCCTTGCTACCTGTTGGCCAGTGGCCATTCTTGGTTTCTTTCCATATGAGTCTCTTCCACATGGTAGCTTACGCCACCATAATGAGAAAGCCAAGAATGTGAGAGAGAATCTTCTAGGAAGAGAAAGTACCCTACCAAGGTGAGTGTCAGAGTCTTCGCTAACTTAATCATGGAAGTGACATTCCATCACATTTGATGTACTCTCTTAGAAACAAGTTCCTAGGTCTAGCACATACTCAAGAAGAGGGGATTACAGGGGTGCCTGGGTGACTCAGTTGGTTAAGCAACCGACTCTTGGTTTTGGTTCAGGCCATGGTCATGTGGATTGTGAGATCAAGCCTTACATCAGGCTTGAATATTCTCTCTCCCTCTGCCCCTTCCTCCACTCAAGCTCTTTCTCTCTCTCAAATAAATAAATATTTTTTAAAAAAAGAAGAAGAAGGGATTACACAAAGGCATGAATACTATCTTAGAAGTCAGACCACCAGGTACAATTATAAACTGGAAATTAAAACATGCTCAGGGGGCACCTGGATGGCTCAGTCAGTTGGGCATCTACGTTTGGCTCAGGTCATGATACAAGGTTCTGGAATAGAACTTCACATCAGGCTCCCTCTCAGCCAGATGTCTACTTCTCCCTCTCCCTCTACTCCTCCTCCTGCTGTTTTCTCTCTCTCTCTCTCTCTGTTGCAAAAAAATAAATATTTTTTTAAAAAAGCATGCTCAGATTAAGAAGTAATATAAACCAAATCCTTATTTCTTTTAAGTCTATTTTTAAAGTACTTTTCATCAGAATTATATAATGATTTCAAGTTATTAAACACACACACACACACACACACAGAGTGAGAAGAGAGGGGAGAGAGAGACAAAGAGATTAACTTGGAATTTAGAGTTCTAAGAGAAGAATAAAGCATAGCATGTCTTGAAAATATTTTTTAAGTGATGCTTAGGACAGAGATAAAAGCCACCTGACTTTCATAACTGCCTCCCTCTGCCCGGTTAGGCAGTTTCACCAACTAGCTCAGGGGGCATCCTCACCCTGGGATGGATCTCCATGGTTGCTGCATCATTACTGCTTCGCCGATCCTAGGCTTTACATTCCCGAGGACAGGAGCTAGCTCCATGAAAAGGCTGAGGTGAGAGTGAGTATGTGGGTCAGAGTCTCTTTGCAGCCAGGCCTGGAGGGCTTTTATCTTTTCTCCCAGTGGGAGGAACATGCTCCTTGTCTATTCTTTTTTCAGTCTATTGCTCAAAGTTGAATCCAGTAACCTTTCTTTTACAGATATGGATCCCAACATTCCCCATTAAGAGTGTGGGGTTGGGGGCACCTGGGTGGCTCAGTCGTTAAGCGTGTGCCTTCAGCTCAGGTTTGATTCCAGGGTCCTGGGATCAAGCCCTGCATGGGGCTGCCTGCTTTGTGGGAAGCCTGCTTCTCTCTCTCCCACTCTCCCTGCTTGTGTTCTGTCTCTCGCTGTGTCTCTCTCTCAAATAAATAAATAAAATAAAGTAAAATAAAATAAAAGAGTGTGGATTTGGTTTGGTTTGGTTTGATTTTGGAAATCCGAAACACATTAAAATGTTATGTTTTTTCTGATTACTGTGTCTGCTTTGAATTAAAGAAAAGAATCCACTTAAGGCCTTAAATTACTTTTTTTGTTCTGGTATCTGTGGGCCCTCACCTGTAGCAAGGGCCACTCAATAGGCCAGGACATAAGAAAATAAATGGGGTCAGAGAATTCTTTAGTTATTAGTTCAGAATATTAATCTAATAGATAAGTCTGGGTTTGAGATGTAAGACTATTTTTAAACTCCCCAGATAATTCTGACTCACATTCATGTTTGAGAAGCCCTGATTTTCAAAAGCAACTATTTTATGGCTAGTGTAGTGAGTAGCCCTTTGGGTTTAAATCAGTGCCACTAGTGAGTAACGCTGGGCAAGTTATTGCTTTAAATCTTAATTTCCTCACCTATAAAATGATAATAGTTTATGTAATTTATATGTTTATTATTGGAGTGGATAAAATAATATATATGAAGCTCTTACCTCCGTCCCTGGAACATTATGAACACAAAACAAAGATGGAGCTGTGCTAATCATTGTAAACGTATTGCAACACAATATACATTAAGTATTTGTCATTTATGACTCTATTTAAGGTACATAATCTATCCCTGACAATCTCCTAGGATTATTTTGAGGATATCTGTTATAGTACTACTGAAATAATTTAAGTACAGGTGACCTTTGAACGATGTAGGAGTAAGGAGCACCAACACGCCTGCACAGATGAAAACCTGCATCTAAGTTTGGATGCTCTAAAATCGTAACTGCTAATAGTCCACTGTGGACTAGAAGCCTTGCTGATAACATAAATGGTAATTAATACATATATTGTATGTTCTATGCATTATATACTCTATTCTTACCATAAGGTAAGCTAGAGAAAAGAAAAAAAATAAGAAAATGTTATTAAGAAAACCATAAAGAAAATATATTTACAGTACCACACTGTATTTATTGAGAAAATATTGGGGAGAAATAGCCCCAAGAATCACTGTGAACATATTCAAGGAGCAGCACAGAGGCAAGGAAGGCTACAGCACCGCCAAGCAAAAGCAGAAGATGGTGAAATTCGGGCCAGAGGGTGAGCAGGGGCCCGGAATCTCACGTTCTGTGTCCTTTGGGTCTCACTTCTTTCACTTAGCATAATGTTTTCAAAGTTCGTCCATGCTGTAACATAAATCAGAGTTCTGATTTACATTTTTAAAGAACCTATTCTGGTTCTTATAGTATAAACTCATAATAAGGGTACAAAAGTGGAAACAGAGAACAGAGACAGAGAATGCTGAACCCTGGTCAGAGATGACAGAGGTTTCGTTCTGGATGACAGCAGGGGAAATGCAGAGAAGGGACTAGATTCATGATCCTTCTGTTCACCTAGCCAGGATGTTAGCAAAATGGTGATTGACTTTCAGTGATTTTCCACTTGTGCTGCTGTCCCAGGATCCAGTCCCCAAATCTCACACATCTTCAGGCATCTGATAGAGCCCAGGAAGTATAGTGAGAATTTTTAAATGTTATCAGTGAGAGCGTTTACCTTGGAAAAAGTGTGGAACCTCCCAAGATGACTGACAATATTCATTTGGATATTTAATTCGGGTTTTGCTTAAAACATCAGTCTCATTTCTTTATTTAGACAGACTTTACAGCATGAACCCTTCTCTGCTCACCTCCCAATGAGTATTTCTTACCTTGGTTGTAAATAAGACATGGCATGGTCCTTGTCTTCTAATCTAGTTTGGGGTAGAAAGCATACACACATAAGACAATGAAAAAATAATTTTAAGATAAATTTAAAATTAATCTGGAACATTGGATTATAAATCAGCAGATTTTCTATAAAATTTTAAAATACTAGTGTGTTACAATCAGTTGTTAATATCATTTACAGCTATCTCCATTGTGATGTACTGTCTTTTCCAAAGATGTCTGTAACAATACGTTTTATCCTACATCCTGTTCTAGAATGCTGCCACACTCTAACAAGAAGTAGCATTTATATTCCTTCCCCTTAAACCTGGGTAAGTTTTTGAGACTGCTTTAACCAGCGGAGTAGGGAAGATTGATATTAAGTGACTTCTGAGGCAAGGTCATAAAAGTGTCATGTATGTATTTTTGCCTTGTTTTCTTGGGATGTTTGCTTTTGGAAACCAGTGCAAAAACCCAGGCAGCTGACCAGGAGCCTCACGTGGAAAGGAACTGACACTTCTGTCTCCCAGCTCTGGCTGAGCTTAGAGCCACCAGCCAGCGCTAATGCGCCAGCTGTGTGATTAAGTCATTTTGGAAGCAGACCCTTCAGCTCCCCCACCGAACCACCCCTACTGACACCAAATAGATCCATTCCACAAAGCCATGGCCAAATCACAGAGATGCGAGCAAAATTAATATTACTTTGATAAGCCACTAAATTTCGGCTGGTTTGTTTCTCAGTAATAGATAAATGAAATACCTTAAAATACCAAACTTCACTTTCACTTGTATTGCTCTTAAATAGGAACAAAAAGGATAGAGTTATGTTAAAACTCTGGAAAATGAATATGCCCCACAATCCGTTTTAATTAAGCCCAATTGCATACAGTAACTGTTACCAGTGTGTCATTTATAACTACTCAATACATTTTAAAATTATTTTATAAATACTATGCAACAAAATGAGCTTGCAGACCCCAAAATATTTCTCTATAGTTCTGTCAAGATCTGTGTATACACAGAGGGCATAGGTCTTGAATGTTTACAACATCCATCTTGCTGCATAAAGGGAATAGATTTTTCAAGCAGCAAATTTAGAGAAGGGGAAAATGAATGAGAGTCAGGGTACTCAAGGAAGAAATGCTAAAGGATGTAGAACTTGGGCTGCATGTTGAAGGAGGGGTTTCATTGGAACAGCCAAGGTGAAACATACCAAGTAAGGGAAATACTATGCACAGGTTACAGGCTCAGGTCTTTTCTGGACCAACTAGTCTAGAAGAGGAGAAACCTTAAGAAGAAGCAAATGAAAAGAAAGAAAAGACCAGATTGCTTACAAAGCTAAAATGTAAAATCCTTTAGCCCTGGTTTTAAATCTGGATGGCAGTTTTAGTAATTGCTGTCAATTTGCCTGTTGTATTTATATGCATTAATTAGGAGTCCAAATAAATCTCCTTTTCATAGATTTTCTTTCTTTGCCTCTGAGATGTACAACAGCACACTTTTTATTAAAAAGAAGTTAACTATTTTTTCTCAAACATTTCAAAATTCGGGGCACCTGGGTGGCTCAATGGATTAAGCCGCTGCCTTCAGCTCAGGTCATGATCTCAGGGTCCTGGGATCGAGCCCCGCATCAGGCTCTCTGCTCGGCAGGGAGCCTGCTTCCTCCTCTCTCTCTGCCTGCCTCTCTTCCTACTTGTGATCTCTCTCTGTCAAATAAATAAATAAAATCTTAAAAAAAAATCTCAAAATTTGAAAAGCACATATTAGTTATGTTTATATCTCTAAAGTAAATTCAATATTTCTATAACAGAAAGAGTCTATTGGTTTAAATTGAGTTCTCAGTCTTTTGAGTCTTTCCTATTAATTCTAATAGCTTGAGTAAAAGGTACTAACAGCCACATGCATCAGCTCGTAGGTAGTTTCAAAATTGTGTGAGGATAACCCCAAGTTTTTGCTATAGTCAACCAACCTCCATCCCCCATCCCAATTCAGAATCCTATTCCAAGTATCAAGTTAGACCTTCTCATGCTTTAGCATTTACACATTTATTCATTTATGCACTAATTAATATGTTCTAAGCCCTCTTCTAGTCACTAACATTTGTGACCAAGTCTCTGAAACAATAATTTGTTAGTTCATGGGAACAGATATCAATTTTCAAGGTCTTTGAAGTAACCTGATAAATAGTTCTCCTCTTACTGTTCACATTCTGAACCCAATAAGATCAATATGTTTCAGGTCAAAATATTACCCAGATAAATCTCAACTGAAAGATGTAGTTTATGTTCGTGGACAAGTAACTTTCCCAATACTGACATCAAGAAATCAACAGATTTACTTTGTATGGGACCAGAGAAGTTTTCTTTGATACATAGTGTATCACATCCCCAGTCTGGCAGAGCCTTTCTGGAGGAACAGTGTACTGTGTACTGAGTGTACTCCTAGCTCCTAAAAGCAAAGGAACAGGAGGGGTACAGATACACATGCCCAGTTTCTCCCTCCAGATTCTCGAACAGAGTGACAATGTTAAGAGGTCTGAAACCTAATTGCTAGAGAACTGCTTGCACATAGCACAGGAGTAGGCAAGTTATGGCTGATGGGACCAAATTTGGTCCATCACATGGTTTTGTATCTATAACCTGTAAGCTAAAATCGTTTTTACATTTTTAATTGTTAAAAAAATCAAAAAAGAATAATAATTTGTGATACACAAACATATGAAGTTTAAGTTTCAGTGTCCATAAATACAATTTTATTGGAACATAGCCAAGCTCATTTGTTTACCTTTTGTCTATGGCTCCTGTCATACTCCAGGGACAGAGCTAAGTCATTGTAACAGGGACCATCTGGAATGTAAGACCTAAAATATTTTGTTCTTTGGCTTTTTGTAGAAAAAGTTTGTTGACCCCTGACAAAACAAAAACAAAAACAAAAACACCTGGGCTGGGGAAGAAGAATGTTCTTGGGATTTATACTAGTGATGGAATCTTCTTCTACATTTCTGTCTTTGATGTGGGACCAACATCCCTTCAGCCACCCTGCTCAAAACCTGCCAGGCACTTGATGATGATCTTTAAGCTCCTTACCCAATGAATTATCATTTGTTTTCTGTTTTCTGTTTTTCTTTTAAAATGTCTTCTAAATTCTCTTTCTATTTTTCCTGTTATTGCCGCAGAATCACCATTTCACACCAGAATCCCTGCAAAACTTTTCCAATTAGATATCTTAATTCCACTATCTCCATAGTCTTCTAGAATTGAAAATAACTTTAGAAAGTTTCTTTTCAGTACTCTCATTACCAAAATGAGGACACTTGTTACTCTGTGAGGCAAAATGACATTCTTAAATTTGCAAATCTAATTTGTGACAGGCTGGGATTGGACCCAAGATCTTCCAAACAATAGCTCAATGGTCCTTCTGCCCTGGCATGATCTCTCCTCACACTGCCCTTCACATGAAATTTTCAGAGACTCTTATTGATCAAATCAAGTTTATAATCTAGACCAGAAATCAGAAAACTATAATACATGGCCAAATTTTGCTTTAAATCTGCTTTTCACAAATCAGGTCTTATCAGGACACAGCCAGGATCCTTTATTTATAGTCTATGGCTACTCTTATACCACTGCCTATGTAAGAGTTAAATAGTTACACCAAAGATGATCTGCCACACAAAGCCCCAAATATTGACTATCTAGCCCTTCACAGAAAAAAAGTTTACAGAACCCTGATCTAGATTCATTCAAAGTATTCTACCCTTTTCCTCATCACCTTCTATGGCACTGATGACTAGTTGTTCCCTTTATCCATCCTTACCTTCTGTAGTAATAAAACCTCTAATTATTTTTTCAGCTAAACACATGACAGTCTGAAATGAAGACTACATTTCTTGGCTTTCCTTGCATCTTGGTGTAGCCAATGGAATCCATAAGAATCCCATGAACTTGTATACAACTTCCAGGAAGTATCCTTACAGGAAAGCAGTATGTTGAAGGAATATGCCCTTCTCTTCCCTGTGCCTCCTCCTTTCTAGATAGAATGATGCCAAGATAACTAGAAAAGCCAACATGTGATATAAGATGGTTTGGGACATGAGTTATATGTAGTCAACCAATGAAATGGAACAATACTGGGTTCCTGACATCAAAGTGTTTCTATTATCCTCAGACCACATACCTCAGGGTTTTTACATGAGTAAGAAACAATTTTATGTTAAACAAGATCCTCCATTAATTAGGATTTTTCTGTCACTTACAATTCATCGCAAGTGGTATGCTTCCTAGTAGGAAACTTCTTTTGTGGAGAAACTAGTTTCTTTATAACTTGCTGAACTGGCTATGATTATTTCCACACCTTCATTCTTTTGCTCATGCTGCTAGCTCAAGCTGGACCACCCACTTTCTCCTCCTCCAGTTGACCACCTTTTATAAAGTATTCAAAGCGATTAATGTTCAGTCCATATCCTGAAGCATGTTTCTTTTTTTTCACTACCTAAAATTAAGTGCACCATATTAAAAAAAAAAAAAAAAAAAACACAAACTTAGATTGCCTATTGTATTACATTCTTTGAGTCATGTGTTTTTGAACCTTTATGTTCAAAGAGAGTATAGATGTTTAAAAGACTGGGATCATTGATTTTTTATTTTATTTTATTTTATTTTTATTTCCAGGTTCCTCATACTAAACACAACCACAAAATGACTGATGGATATATGTGAATAAATTTGGGCAAAAGCGAGCCACACTTACTTATGAGATCATAGATTCTCATTTTTAAAACACAATGTCTTCCAGTGCCTGAATCATAATGTATAAACTGAGCCAAAGAAGATCTATCCTAGAATAGGTCAAACAAAAGTTCATATGATGGACATTTAGGCAAAGAGTTATGTGCTGCCTAGGAAAACCCTGATGAGACATTGCACATTACTTTTATGTATGATAAATTGGACAAATGTGCCATGCTCTCACCGAAGTAAGTGGGTCTAATTCTACTTTGAGATTTTTCCTCTATTATTTATGAGATGCTCTGAGACTCTGGAACTTACACAACCATACCCTCTGCCTAAGTCCTACCACCTTAGACAGATATATTTAAACTAAGAAAGGAAAAGTTTATCAGATAATGTTTATACTTGTTCCAGTTCATGAAACAAACAGAATACTGGCTTATCAGGACTCAAATGTCAGAACTCAAATGTTTCCTGAACCAACATTCAGCCAGGTTGCTCTCTGTGGAACTGCAGGCATGGACTAAATCTTTATCTACAGAGTGTGGGACAATTTATGTAAACCCAGCCTGCGGTTTTTCAATGGTGATGTGTAGTCTGTCTGTTTACATTAACTTACAGAAGAGCGCTTAGAACATTCTTACAAATGAACTGATGCCAGTGGCAGCCGGAAGTCTATCTGTACAGATAAGTATTAGGAGCAGCTGAAGGGAAAACTGAATGAGAACCAGATGAGAACAGATTTTTGGAGCCCATGAAAGTTGCAGGCTCCCAATTCTTTGCACTTACTGTTTGAGGTAGCTCTATGACCAGCCGCCCCTGGGGTGGCAGACCGTTGCCTGTCAACAGAGGGAAGTGAGATTACACGGAAGAGGCAGAAAACTGTCAGATGGCATGGGAACAGAGTGGCTCTCAAATCTTCTGTTTGTTTTAGTTAAACTCTTCCTGCCCATATCTCCAAAGCCTGATTCTTCTAATTTCGCTGAACATTATGTTTTGATTTCTTTGTCAGTTGTTGTTAGTTTTTTGAAGTACTGGTCTGAAATCTTCTTTTTCTTAGAGATAAGATGTCATTAAGTTATAACTTTTTGCATAGCGTCCATCAGCCTCTGTTTGAGACAGAATTCTTACTCCTTCACCCAGCTCCACGCTGTCAGTCCAGCCCTGCCTGCTTTAGGGAAGCCACAGACTTTAGAAGCCTCATTCTTAGACCTCAATCCCAAAGGTAATTATGAAAATAGGGACAAAAGCCACTGGCTTTCATTTTAACATAACTGTTCTTCTTAGATGTCTTAGGTCGCCTGTACACTTCTGCCCCACGTACTCTTAGATACTCTACTACAGTCTTGCTTTCAGTTATTTCGCTTCCCTGTCTTCTTCAGAACCCACTTCAGTCAGTGAAATTTATCTTATTCACTATAAACACTCTTCTCTCCTTCATGAGCCCTATTTTGTTGGGAAAATACAATTAAAAACAAAATCTTGCAACATAGAAATGCTCTCCACAAAGGTAGTAAAGAAAGAGAACTTTGACTATTGAATAAACCTTAAACTAGAATGTGACATGCATCAAACGGTCTGCTTGGGGATCGCAAAGACAGAAGGAAATCTCACCGTTTTATGTAGCTGAGCAGATTCAATCCATTGTATTTTCAAGATAAATAAACTTGTCCTTAAGTAAGAGGTCTTGACAGCAACATTTGTCCCATCCAGTTCCTCCTAACTTTACCTGGTAATTGGAATGACCATCTGTGTTAACTAATTGGCTTTATCTGGAGGAAAAACAAACTTGTCATATTTTTATGACAGGAAGCAGTTTTGCAACTTGGAACAAGGCACCCACGAAAGTTAGACTTCTACCTCCCACAGCAGCTGGGAGATAGAGGTGCTTTCTCCCTTGATGTTTACATGTCAAAGAATGGACTCCAGGTCCTTGAAAAGACATCCATAGGTCATAAGGATGACAAATGGCCTATGTGGTCTCCAAAAGGATTTATAAAATTTTAAAGAGAGGAGAACATACAGTTATGAGTTTTCTTAAGTAAATGTTCTAAAGAAAGGAATGGGAATAAAGTTCCTCCCTTATTTTCCACGGGGAGAACTGGGCCTCTTATTTTTAATTTGTCTTTGTCCTTACAATTATACTTTTCGCTTCAATCTCCTGTTCCACCTATTGTAATCATGCATAATGAGGAGGAGAGGTTTAGATACCACTTATAGAAAAACCTCAAAAAAAGGAGGTTGTGGAGAGAAATCAAGGAGAAAAGGAGTACAGACCTTGCTGTGAGGTCGGAGAAAAATATGATTCTTGAATGTAGTTCAAAAACACTCATTGGTTATCACTCAGAGTTGATAGGTTTGGTGGGATTCCTGAACCCCAACCCAGACATTCACATTCAGCAACTTTTAGGAACTTAAGTTTATGTCCAGAACATATAATTAAAAGGAAACTTTCCCAAATGATTTTGATCTGCAGCCAGGTTAAGGTACCACTGACCTAAAGCCTGACAATATGAGTATTGCTCTCATTTCCCTAGTCAGTCCCGGAGAGTTTGTCCTAAGATCTTGGAGAAGAAGAGAGAGAAATAAATGAAATACATACTACAAGTAGTTTAGTAACAAATAGATGAATAACAAAAGGCCATTCCACTCTAAAGTTTTTTTTAAAAAACGGAATTAAGAACTCTTGTCCTGCTGTAGAAAAGAGAGCTACTTTTTTTTTTAGATTCCACATGTGATATCATACAGTATTTGTAGAAGCAGAGAGTGGAATGGCAGTTACCAGGGAATTGGGGGGGTGACAGAATTTGGGAGATGTTCAAAAGATACAAACTGGTAGTTAGAAGATGAATAAGTTCCGGGGATCTGATGCACAGCACTGTGATTATTGTTAACAGTAGTGTGTTATATACCCCAAAGTTGCTAAGAAACTGGATCTTAAATGTTCTCACCACAGAAAAGAAGTGAAAATTGTAGGACTTGATGGAGGTTTTCGCTAACTGCTATGGTGGCAATCATATTGCAATATATAAACACATTAAATCAACACATTATAACCTTAAATATACACAGTTATATGTCAGCTATAACTCAATAATAATAATAATAATAAATAAAGAAGAAGAAGAGGAAGAAGAAGAAAAGGAAAAAGAAAAAGAAAAGAAAGATGCTGCACATGGTGCCCACTTTCCTCCTACCTATGTTATGGGGTTTGACAGCTGCACACCAGGCAAGGCCCTAGAGCTTCAGGGAAGGCAAACTGAGATAAGAACCATGGGAGTCTGTAAGAGTCACAGGGAGAGATGGGAAGGATTTGAGCGGGAAGGGGACATCCAGGGATGTCTAGGAAAAGACTCAAGTTAGAGCACCATTATCTTTATCCTTATCCTCTTAGGTTTTAGATGAAAAGCCACAGATGAGCACACCATTTCTGCTGATAGATGACTGACAGCAATAATTAAGAGCAAAGCTTGCTTGATGGCTGGACTTTCTGAATAGCGTTTGGACCCTTGGGGATGATAAAATATGAATTTCTCAGCACCTGCCGATAAACTGGAAAGTCTACAAAAGAGGTTTTCAAGATTTCCTGGTAGGGACGAAGTACTGTTCAGCAGCAGTGTTCTGTCTAAAGAACAGATGGTCTAAAAGTAGTGTCTTGAGCACAATGGGGATGGGTGGAGAGAGGGGAGGGCAAGATAAAAGTGCATGGGGATATTTTTATAAAGCAATATGATTGAATAAACAGAAAAGGGGGAAATCAAAGAGATGGGATGCCTTGTCTAATAAAAGGATTTAAGATGCAAGATGGCCTGGAATCAGAGAAAAAATTAAACGTAAATGCTTTTGGAGAATACAGCAGGTAATAAGAATCTTCTATAACCCTATACACGAAGTAGAAATAGATCCAAAACTGTAAAATTGCACTAAATACCAGCTTATATCACTTCAGTAATGAAAATAAGAGAAACAGTAGTGACTCCTGTTCCCAAGTGAAATTCAGCCTGCCCTGAGAATTACGAGGGTATTCAGTTGCCCAAATGATGACATCACATCAAGCAAACCGACCACTGAACATTTGCATGTGAACAACGTCCTAAGAAACCGGTCACTTGTGGAGTGCCTATTCTGTGCCAGGCAGAATGCTAAGGACCCCCACACATTTTCTCAGAAATTGTAGTCCCAAGAATTAGGTATTGCTCACATTTTATGTACATCTGAGTTTCTGAGAAATAAATTGCCCAAATTCACATAGGGAATGGTGGAAACAATTGAAACTGGGGACTGCTGGACACAAAGCCCTTCACATTTTCACTCTGGTTTCCAGTATAGGTTCTGGATTGCTCCCCATAGGCTTCTGCCTATAATTCATCTCAAAAGGGTCTTGAGACAGAGAAGCTCTCTGGTTAGTCTTTTTCTCATTCAACATGCAATCACTGGATGACTTTAATCACCCAATTATCTGCAAAAGGGCAATCTCTCATTCTAATTTCCAAATCAGCAGTCTCCAAGCTTCTTCCATAATGTTTTCCTAGCCGTACAAAGTTTTTTATTATACGGTACCAATATATGCATATTTATTTATAATTTTTACTAATATATTAACATGTTGTATGCATAACACTTATTCAAAGACAGAAAAATTGTAAGTGGAAGTTAATAAACATTTCTGATATATTTTCAGTACTTTTAAGCTTTATTTATCAACATTGTCCAAACATATTGAGTGCAATGTGATTGAATTCTCTGCCTGATTTTTGAAAATCTTAGTTTAATATTTTGTTATATATTAATTAGATCCTAGGTCAGTTTCTAAGTTAATTTTATTTTAAAATTTATGGCAGTCATTTTCATTTGACTATGGCAGTCATTAAAAGCAAATCCTTGACTAGTAAATATGCATTTTTCCTGATTTCAATCAACTGTCTTTTAAAACTCTTTGGACAGTGTTACTTGTTTATGTTTTTAACAAGTGGGTCCAAATAACTGATAAAATATGAAACATTTTAAAAGCATCTAGAGAATTCTGTTTCAAGTTTCTTAAACAGGGTGTGTATATGTATGTGTGTGTGTAGGTACCTGCACACACACACACATATGTGACTGTGTATATGTATATATAAATATAAAAAGCCCTCTATCACTGGCTCACTTATTGCTGAAATGATGAAAAGATTTCCAAATATCCATTTTCAATTAATTCTTTCCATAATATGAAAGATGGTCATTTTCTCACTCACTGTTAATATAAAATTTTTTGTGGATAATTGTGAATGTATTTGGTGGACCCTGTCAGATCTGAGCAGATATCATTGCCTTGAAGATGGAACATTGCTGACATAGAGCACCTGGGAGAAGGGTCAGCTGTAACAATTTTTTCTGTGGTGCACATGTGCTTATAATATTGATATACATTTTAAATGACAATTCCCATATTAGCATTTAAGGCTGTTTCCCATTTCCTGAAGTATATTTCATTAAGACTGAATAACAAATTCTGTGATTCCACTTATCCAATAATGTCCCTGTGGGGCAGGGCCATGATGAGACACGTGAGGGTGCCACTGTGAGCCCACCCTCAGTGCAGAACTAAACTCTTTGTGGAGGAAACCTCACCATGCATAATAAATCCTGATACAGAACCCAGAGACCACATGCCAAGGCCAGTTTATATTCACAGGGTCACTTAGCAAAGCTTAATTCCTTGCTTTAAAAATTAAAAATAAATACAAATGGAAGTTCTAATATTTTCTTCATACACCACAATGAGTGCCCACACCCCTCTCTAGAGACTGCTATGGAATAACTCATGAAAGACACCCTGGGCCAACTTATCCAAAACAGAACACCTGTCCTTTATTTTCTCCTAAAACCCAAAATGAATCCCTTTCTTGTGTTCCAATCATTAAATATTAAAAGAGAAGTATAAAGAATCAAGGAACATTTGTTAAGTATTTACTAGGTACCAGGCAAGACAATGTAAATTAATACTAAAATGTTAATATCCCTTTTTTTAAAAATTATTTATTTATTTTAGAAAGAGAGAGTACATATGTATTCAGGGGGAGGGGCAGAGGACTAGAAAGAATCCTCATGCAGATGCCCCACAGAGTGTGGAGCCTAGTGTGGGGCTAATTTCTACAATTCTGAGATCATAACAGAAATCAAGGGTCAGCCACTTAAATAACTGAACTACCTAGGTGCCCCTAAAATGTCAATATCATTACTCTCTAGTGCACTTTTATAAACTGTCAAGAAAGCGGTGATGGTTTCCTATAAATGTGTTAAAAAGAGTAGATAGCATTAGTAATCAAATTAACACAATTTGTAAAAAAAAAAAAAAAAGAGAGAGAGAGAGAGACCACTCCTTATCAATCAACTTACACAGTATACTTTAAATGGCCATACTTTATATTAGTGACAAAGGGAATGTCCTTTTTGGAAGACCATTTGACCAAATATACCAAGAAGTTTTAAAAAGTTTGTATCACTTTAAACCATGATTAACAATGTAATTTCCATACATTTATTATAAAGAAATAATCATAGATGTATAAAAAGATTGATTTAAATATTAGTGAGAAGTTAGAGACAATTTAAATATCCAATAATTGGGGATTATATAATAAATTATAGTGACTCCAAAGAAGAGACCACTATGTGATTATTAAAATCAGATTCTGGAAGAATATTTAATGATATGGTAAAATGTTCATGATGTAATTGTAAATGAAAAAAGACAGGTATAAAATAGTATAAATATGATCTCAATTTTTTAAGAAAAATAAATTCTTAAAAAATAAGAAATGAGGAGGAGTCAAGATGGCGGAGAAGTAGCAGGCTGAGACTACTTCAGCTAGCAGGAGATCAGCTAGATAGCTTATCTAAAAATTGCAAATACCTACAAATCCATCAGCAGATCGAAGAAAAGAAGAACAGCAATTCTAGAAACAGAAAAAATACCACTTTCTGAAAGGTAGGACCGGCGGAGAAGTGAATCCAAAGCAATGGGAAGATAGACCTGGGGGGGAGGGGCGGGCTCCCAGCAAGCGGCTGAGCAACGGAGCACAAAATCAGGACTTTTAAAAGTCTGTTCCGCTGAGAGACATCGCTCCAGAGGCTAAACCACGGGGTCAGCGAGGCCTCAGGTCGCGCAGGGTCACAGAAGGATCGGGGGTGTCTGAGTGTTGCAGAGCTTACAGGTATTAGACCGGGGAAGCCGGCTACAGAGACAGAGCCGACAGTAAGATCACAGCTCTGTGTTACCTTGAACCAGTCGCAGGCTCGGTGAGCTCGGAGTGTGGCCGGAGGTCAGGCAGACGGGAGTAACTGGGCACTGTTCTCTGAGAGCGCACTGAGGAGTGGGGCCCCGGGCTCTCGGCTTCTCCAGGCCGGAGACCAGGAGGCCACCATTTGTATTCCCAACCTCCGGAACTCTACGGAAAGCGCTCAGGGAACAAAAGCTCCTGAAAGCAAACCTGAGGGGATTAATCAGCCTGGCCCCTAGTAAGGGCGGTGCAATTCTGCCTGGGGCAAAGACACTTGACAATCACTACACCAGGCCCCTCCCCCAGAAGATCAACAAGAAATCCAGTTAGGATCAAGTTCACCTACCAAGAAGTGCAGTTTCAATACCAAGGAGAGCAGCACAATTCCAGAGTAGGAGAAAGTAGAGCACTGAACTCATGGCTTTCTCCCTATATTTATTTAGTTTTACAGTTAATTTAATTTTTTCTCTTTTTCATTTTTTTTCTCTTCTTCTGCTAAAATTTTTTTAACTTTTACCCTTTTCTTTTTTAACGTTTTTAACTAGTTTATCTAATATATATTTTTTCTTTTTTATATTTTTTCTTTATTAGTTTTCTTTTTTATTGCTTCTTTTCTTTTTAATTTTTTCTGAACCTCTTTTTATCCCCTTTCTTCCCCCTCCCCCCCACGATTTGGGGTCTCTTCTGATTTGGTTAAAAGATATTTTTCTGGGGTTGTTGCCACCCTTTTGGTATTTTACTTTCTCCTTCATATACTCTTATCTGGACAAAATGACAAGGTGGAAAAATTCACCACAAAAAAAAGAACAAGAGGCAGTACAGAAAGCTAGGGACCTAATCAATACAGACATCGGTAATATGGCAGATTGAGAGTTCAGAATGACGATTCTCAAGGTTCTAGCTGGGCTTGAAAAAGGCATGGAATATATTAAAGAAACCCTCTCGGGAGATGTAAAAGCCCTTTCTGGAGAAATGAAAGGACTAAAATCTAACCAAGTTGAAATAAAAAAGCTATTAATGAGTTGCAATCAAAAATGGAGGCTCTCACTGCTCGGATATATGAGGCAGAAGAAAGAATTAGTGATATAGAAGACCAAATGACAGAGAATAAAGAAGCTGAGCAAAAGAGGGACAAACAGCTACTGGACCACGAGGGGAGAATTCGAGAGATAAGTGATACCATAAGACGAAACAACATTAGAATAATTGGGATTCCAGAAGAAGAAGAAAGGTAGGGGGAGCAGAAGGTATACTGGAGAAAATTATTGGGGAGAATTTCCCCAATATGGCAAAGGGAACAAGCATCAAAATTCAGGAGGTTCAGAGAATGCCCCTCAAAATCAATAAGAATAGGGCCACACCCTGTCCCCTAATAGTAAAATTTACAAGTCTCAGTGACAAAGAGAAAATCCTGAAAGCAGCCCTGGAAAAGAAGTCTGTAACATACAATGGTAAAAATATTAGATTGGCAGCACAGAGACCTGGCAGGTCAGAAAGACCTGGCATGATATTTTCAGAGCACTAAATGAGAAAAACATGCAGCCAAGAATATTATATCCAGCTAGGCTATCATTGAAAATAGAAGGAGAGATTAAAAGCTTCCAGGACAAACAAAAACTGAAAGAATTTGCAAACACCAAACCAGCTCTACAGGAAATATTGAAAGGGGTCCTCTAAGCAAAGAGAGAGCCTACAAGTGGTATATCAGAAAGAGTAACAGTCACCTTACAGGCAATACAATATACAGTAACAGTCACCTTACAGGCAATACAATGGCACTAAATTCATATCTCTCAATAGTTACCCTGAATGATAATGGGCTAAATGCCCCTGTCAAAAGACACAGGGTATCAGAATGGATAAAAAAACAAAACCCATCTATATGTTGCCTCCAAGAAACTCATTTTAAGCCCGAAGACACCTCCAGATTTAAAGTGAGGGGGTGGAAAAGAATTTACCATGCTAATGGACATCAGAAGAAAGCAGGAGTGGCAATCCTTATATCAGATCAATTAGATTTTAAGCCAAAGACTATAATAAGAGATGAGGAAGGACACTATATCATACTCCAACAAGAAGATCTAACAATTTCAAATGTCTATGCCCCCAAAGTGGGAGCAGCCAACTATATAAACCAATTAACAACAAAATCAAAGAAACACATCAACAATAATACAATAATAGTAGGGGACTTTAACACTCCCCTCACGGAAATGGACAGATCATCCAAGCAAAAGATAAACAAGGAAATAAAGTCCTTAAAGACACACTGGACCAGATGGACATCACAGATATATTCAGAACATTTCATCCCAGAGCAACAGAATACACATTCTTCTCTAGTGCACATGGAACATTCTCCAGAATAGATCACATCTTCGGTCCTAAATCAGGACTCAACCAGTATCAAAAGATTGGGATCATTCCCTGCATATTTTCAGACCACAATACTCTGAAGCTAGAACTCAACCACAAGAGGGAGTTTGGAAAGAACCCAAATACATGGAGACTAAACAGCATCCTTCTAAAGAATGAATGGGTCAACCGGGAAATTAAAGAAGAATTGAAAAAAATCATGGAAACAAATGATAATGAAAATACAACGGTTCAAAATCTGTGGGACACAACAAAGGCAGTCCTGAGAGGAAAATATATAGCGGTACAAGCCTTTCTCAAGAAACAAGAAAGGTCTCAGGTATACAACCTAACCCTACATCTAAAGGAGCTAGAGAAAGAACAACAAAGAAACCCTATACCCAGCAGGCGAAATCATAAAGATCAGAGCAGAAATCAATGAAATAGAAACCAAAAAAACAATAGCACAAATCAATGAAACTAGGAGCTGGTTCTTTGAGAGAATTAATAAGATTGATAAACACCTGGCCAGATTTATCAAAAAGAAAAGAGAAAGGACCCAAATAAATAAAATCATGAATGAAAGAGGAGAGATCACAACTAACACCAACGAAATACAAACTATTATAAGAACATACTATGAGCAACTCTACACCAACAAATTTGACAATCTGGAAGAAATGGATGCATTCCGAGAGACATATAAACTACCACAACTGAACCAGGAAGGAATAGAAAGCCTGAACATACCCATAACTAATAAGGAGATTGAAATAGTCATTAAAAA
Source organism: Mustela lutreola (assembly GCF_030435805.1). NCBI lineage: Eukaryota > Metazoa > Chordata > Mammalia > Carnivora > Mustelidae > Mustela > Mustela lutreola. Next base: position 112,196,883 of record NC_081295.1, read on the forward strand.
TCTCCAAACAAACAAAAGTCCAAGGCCAGATGGCTTCCCGGGGGAATTCTACCAAACATTTAAAGAAGAACTAATTCCTATTCTCCTGAAACTGTTCCAAAAAATAGAAATGGAAGGAAAACTTCCAAACTCATTTTATGAGGCCAGCATCACCTTGATCCCAAAACCGGACAAGGATCCCATCAAAAAATAGCTATAGACCAATATCCTTGATGAACACCGATATGAAAATTCTCACCAAAATCCTAGCCAATAGGATTCAACAGTACATTAAAAGGATTATTCACCACGACCAAGTGGGATTTATTCCAGGGCTGCAAGGTTGGTTCAACATCCGCAAATCAATCAATGTGATACAACACATCAATAAAAGAAAGAACAAGAACCATATGATACTCTCAATAGATGCTGAAAAAGCATTTGGCAAAGGACAGCATCCCTTCCTAATCAAAACTCGTCAAAGTGTAGGGATAGAGGGCACATACCTCAATATCATCAAAGCCATTTATGAAAAACCCACCGCAAATATCATTCTCAATGGAGAAAAACTGAAAGCTTTTCCGCTAAGGTCAGGAACACGGCAGGGATGTCCATTATCACCACTGCTATTCAACATAGTACTAGAAGTCCTAGCCTCAGCAATCAGACAACAAAAAGAAATTAAAAGCATCCAAATCAGCAAAGAAGAAGTCAAACTATCACTCTTCGCAGATGATACGATACTATATGTGGAAAACCCAAACGACTCTACTCCAAAACTGCTAGAATTCAGTAAAGTGTCAGGATATAAAATAAATGCACAGAAATCAGTTGCATTTCTCTACACCGACAACAAGACAGAAGAAAGAGAAATTAAGGAGTCAATCCCATTTACAATTGCACCCGAAACAATTAGATAACTAGGAATAAACCTAACCAAAGAGGCACAGAATCTATACTCAGAAAACTATAAAGTACTCATGAAAGAAATTGAGGAAGACACAAAGAAATGGAAAAATGTTCCATGCTTCTGGATTGGAAGGATAAATATTGTGAAAATGCCTATTCTACCTAAAGCAATCTACACATTTAATGCAATTCCTATCAAAGTACCATCCATCTTTTCCAAAGAAATGGAACAAATAATCCTAAAATCTATATGGAACCAGAAAAGACCTCGAATAGCCAAAGAAATATTGAAAAAGAAAACCAAAGTTGGTGGCATCACAATTCTGGACTTCAAGCTCTATTACAAAGCTGTCATCATCAAGACAGTATGGTACTGGCACAAAAACAGACACATAGATCAATGGAACAGAATAGAAAGCCCAGAAATAGACCCTCAATTCTATGGTCAACTAATCTTCAAAAAAGCAGGAAATAATGTCCAATGGAAAAAAGACAGCCTCTTCAATAAATGGTGTTGGGAAAATTGGACAGACACATGCAGAAAAATGAAATTGGACCATTTCCTTACACCACACACGAAAATAGACTCAAAATGGATGAAGGACCTCAATGTGAGAAAGGAATCCATCAAAATCCTTGAGGAGAACACAGGCAGCAACCTCTTCGACCTCAGCCGCAGCAACATCTTCCTAGGAACATTGCCAAAACCAAGGGAAGCAATGGCAAAAATGAACTATTGGGATTTTATCAAGATCAAAAGCTTTTGCACAGCAAAGGAAACAGTTAACAAAACCAAAAGACAACTGACAGAATGGGAGAAGATATTTGCAAACGACATATCAGATAAAGGGCTAGGGTGCAAAATCTATAAAGAACTAGCAAACTCAACACTCAAAGAACAAATAATCCAATCAAGAAATGGGCAGAGGACATGAACAGACATTTATGCAAAGAAGACATCCAGATGGCCAACAGACACATGAAAAAGTGCTCAATATCACTCGGCATCAGGCAAATACAAATCAAAACCACAATGAGATATCACCTCACACCAGTCAGAATGGCTAAAATTAACAAGTCAGGAAATGACAGATGCTTGCGAGGATGCGGAGAAAGGGGAACCCTCCTACACTGTTGGTGGGAATGCAAGCTGGTGCAACCTCTCTGGAAAACAACATGGAGGTTCCTCAAAATGTTGAAAATAGAACTACTCTATGACCCAGCAATAGCACTACTGGCTATTTACCCTAAAGAGACAAACGTGGTGATCCAAAGGGGCACGTGCACCCGAATGTTTATAGCAGCAATGTCCACAATAGCCAAACTATGGAAAGAACCTAGATGTCCATCAACAGATGAATGGATAAAGAAGAAGTGGTATATATACACAATGGAATACTATGCAGCCATCAAAAGAAATGAAACCTTGCCATTTGTGACAACGTGTATGGAACTAGAGGGTATCATGCTTAGCGAAATAAGTCAAACAGAGAAAGACAACTATCATATGATCTCCCTGATATGAGGAAGTGGTGATGCAACATGGGGCTTAAGGGGGTAGGAGAAGAATAAATGAAACAAGATGGGATTGGGAGGGAGACAAACCATAAGTGACTTTTAATCTCACAAAACAAACTGAGGGTTGCTGGGGGGAGGGGGGTTGGGGGAAGGGGGGTGGGATTATGGACATTGGGGAGGGTATGTGCTTTGATGAGTGCTGTGAAGTGTGTAAACCTGGAGATTCACAGACCTGTACCCCTGGGGATAAAAATATATTATATGTTTATAAAAAATTAAAAATTAAAAAAATGGAAGAAAACATCTTAACAATGGATGTATCTAGGTAATGGGATTATAAGTGATTATTACTTACTTTTTTATACTCCTTCATACCTAAAAAATGTCCATAGAGAATAGAATGTGTGTGTGTGTATGTATATATATATATACATATATATATATATATATGTCGGGAGGGGTGCGTGTGTGTGTGCCTATATGTACACATCTATTCACTATAGACATTTTTAAAAATATGAAATGTATTTAGATTTTCTATGATATGCAGCCCTCCAAAATCCTGTATATATGTATTATGGTATCAGATTTGGCTGTGCATCATGGAAAATCCAAATACATGGCCTAAGCCCTATAAAGGTTTATTTCTCTCACTTAACAAAAGTCTAGAAGCTGCAGAGTTATCAATGACCTAGGTTCCTCGTAACTTTCTGCTCCACCAGTAGAACGTAGCTTCCTTCTTAAGGTCACTTTAAGGTCCATTTTATCTGCATTCTAGGCAGGAAGAAGAATGAAAAGGGTAGACAAAAGCATATGTCCTACCAAGTCAGGCCCTTTGAGAAGCCTTCCTAGAAACTCTATCCAACAACATATGATTGCCACCACACTCTGCAACCTGGGAACTGGAGATTCTACTTGCTGCTTGGAGTAAATGTCGGGTTTCTTTCTAAGAAAGTAGGAAAGAATGATATGGGGTAGGCAAGTAGTAGGCTCTGCTACATTTACAGTAATAAAACAGCTTTAATTTTTTTTTTAAATGATAGTGGGAGAACAAAAAAGGAATCTCTTTTTGTTGAAAAAGAATGGAAGAGAAAATAGGAAGTGCAGTTAAGAAATTATGCATTATGAAATCAAAGAATATTATTCTGATACCCATAAGAAGGGAAAAGAGCTCAACAATCAATTCAACTATCAGCAGTTTAAAATTTTAAATATGCCTTATATCACTTTCCAAAAAATTTTTTTTCAAGGAAAACTTGAATTACAAAAAGAGAATGAGAAATATGATGGACTATAATCCTGATATTCCATTCTATTCACTCTTCTTACTTCTTTTCAGGATTCCCAGAAGTTAAAGTAAATCTTTGGAATACAGTAGATATTGGCAATTGGAGTCTGGTTCCTCTGCTTCTCCCTGTGTAAGACAGAAGTTTAGAATTCCCATAACGTATAATTTGTATCTCAAATAGATCAGTTTTATCTGTTCTCCTACTCCACGGGGTAAATATTTCTATATAATATTTGCCATTACATAAATGTCTTGTTCTTCATGTGAATTTGCTACATAAATATGAATATCAACAATACTTAAACATATATGCAACTTTAAAAGGTACATGTTTTAAATATATATTAGTATATATAATGATTTTTAGATGTTATAAGCCATTTTTCACAATAAATCTCAATGGCAAATCATGTAATTATTAAGGTAAGAGAATTTAAATTCATTTTGAAGTTAAACTCTACACCAGGCACATGATTCAAGAAAAGTTGGAGCACAGGAACAACAAAAAGTATTAAAACCAAGTAAATGTGAAGGATTTTGTATTTATTCAGTTATATAGCTAAAGAAGTCACAAGAAAATACAAGACTTCTATGAAAGTTATAGATTAGCTAATTTTAAGAATTTAGCACTTCTGAGTAAACAGGATGGTCAAAAAATTCAAAGAATATTAGATACCTAGGTTTAAATGGAAATACAATAATTAGAAGATGCTCAAAATTAAAGCATAGAGATCTTCTTTCTTCAGAGCTGAAGCTAAAATTTGTTATCACATTACTTTCCCTGCCATCCCAGGATTTGAGATTTTTTTTCTCTTTTTATTTGAGAGGTATAAGATTACGTATATATTTTCAGAGAGCTTATTTTGCAAAAGAAACAGTAATAAAAATATCTATGAATGCAGGTGATATATTCCATGATTAAAAGGATCTTTATGCTGTTCCCTTAAAAGTGACAGCCCCCTCCTATTCTAAGCTGTCAGATCTATTGACAGAAACCCACCCCTATGGAACACAGAACTGTCTTTATTTAATTTCCCCACTTAATGTCAGTAGTAAATTTGGTTAAGACAAGACAATACCATTTTCAAACAACAGTTAGCAGATCATTGAAAGGCTACTAAATTATGTCATGGAATCTTTAATTTATTACTGCTTTATATTCTACTGATTCATTTATCTGTGGCACCAGAAAGCTCCTAAATTCTGAATCCTTCTCATTTGATTGTTCAAAATCATGCAATTGAACAGCATTTAGGCATATTGTGCAAGAGTGGGATTTTTACCAAGAAGCTTATGTATAAAATACAGTTCCTGATCTCTGGAAACTTTCTTTGTGAAAATAAGAGTTTGCTAAAAATTTTAAAAGAGCTTTAAGAGTTGCCTATTGTGTATTATTCCTTGTCTTGGTGTTGTACTAAGTGTGTCACAATAACCCAGCAAAGTAGGCACAATTATTATCCACATTCTGGAAAGAAAGAAACTGAGGCTCAGAGAGGTAAAGTGATGGACCCCAGACTACAAAACTAATAATTAATGACAACAGTTTCAAACATGACAAAAAACCAACACTACCCTGAGCCTACATTGGAGCATAAAAGACCAACTTACCTAAACTGTACATTAACATAGCATGACTGCTGTACATTTAAGAAAGGGTGTTTATATGGATTTGAAACATAAATATGTTTTATAGACATATGCAGAAAGCAAATAAAAACAAAACAAAACAAACAACAACATAAAAAACCAAACCCAAAACAACCCTTTAAACTGAAACAAGTCAATCCCGAATGAGCACTCCCCCACAACCAAAAAAAAAAAACAACTTGAAGCAAGTCTGCATTGTTTAACTTCATTTAATCAACAAGGTTGAGGCAAGGTTTTTCAATATTCAATAAATAGGAACAACAACAATAATAATAAAAGCGATGTGTTCTTAGGGGCAATTGAATAATATGAGGAGTGATGATAGAAGGGGTTTCCTGATGATCACTCTCGTGCTTTGAAACCCAAGTCTCAGATTTAAAATACATGATGTTTCCCTTCCCACAGATGTCACTTGGCATCTAGAGTTATCCAACTTTATTTTCCACCAAAAAACATGTAAAATTTAAAAGTAATCTTCTTTCTTTACTATGAAACAGCCAGATATGACAATATCAGCTGTTAATGCAAAAAGGCCTCTGCCCACTTCATCACCTAATACTGGACTAAGTTTCCTCAACTTAGGAAAGAAATTCCTTGGGAATATATCCCCCACCCCGATCTTGTCTCCTGGGTATCCCTCAGTGAATCCTGGCTGTCTCTACCGCATGTACCACAGTCTGCTTTGCTGAGTACGTAGCACGTACTTATGATTAATAGAATAAATGTCAATGAGGGACTGTAAGAGCACAATTGTTAGCCATCATGGGATTGACTATATTCTTCTGAATCTGAGAGTAGCTTTACCCAACATAACAATGTTCAGGATACAAAATATAGCAACTAAACTACATTCCATATTTTCAAACCATGAAATTCATCACTAATGTAAAAAAAATTCATCTAACTTAAATAGTCTCCATAAATCGCCCTCCATAACAATTTCCAAAATAAAAACAAAAGGCCAAATACAGCCTCTAGTCTGAATTTATGGCTTGTTCATGCCATAAGATAAGAAATGTATCCTGACAAGTTCTTTGAAATGTCCGTTTATTGTACTGCTGAGCCTTTCAAGTGATATATCTTCTGGCTGTAAGGCCAATATTTGCATCTTGACTCATTTTTATAGCCATGTTACTGGGTTGTCATGACCCAGAATCCAGTATACTGGTATAAAAACAATAAACTCTTAACCTTGTAAACATTTTATTTCCATTCCTTCAGAACAACTAAAAGGTGCTAACTCTACAAGCTTTCTTTATACAGTACAGGTCACATATACTGCATTAGACTACCGAAGTAAATGAAATATTTTGGAGTTTAAGTATCAAAGATGTCAAAATACTGTACTGACCATGTTCATATGTTTTATCCAGTGTTTTATTTTCCTGGAAAAGGATTAATATTTATGTTTAAGCAAACACAATTAAAAATCAACTTGTAGGGGCGCCTGGGTGGCTCAGTGGTTTAAGCCTCTGCCTTCAGCTCAGGTCATGATCTCGCTTCTCGGCCTTTTGGCTAAGATCAAGTGTAGGATCTCGGGATCCTGGGATCGAGCCCCGCCTCAGGCTCTCTGCTCAGTGGGGAGCCTGCTTCCCCCCTCTCTCTGCCTGCCTCTCTGCCTACTTGTGATCTCTCTCTATCAAATAAATAAATAAAAATCTTAAAAAAAAATCAACTTGTAATTGTCAGCATATACCAAAATATTATGATTTAAGATGAAAAGAAGCTAATTTCATAGACTTTGATTCAATTATTTCTACTTCAAAATATTTAATGGCCAGTGAAATATTGTTTCACTAGTTGACTTACAGGCAATATGTAGATGTCTTTAGAGATAATGTATGCAAGAATACTTGTACTTTATAGCTTCTTTTGATTTGATAAGCATTGTACTTTAATACATGGAAAGGACATATGGATTAATATATTCACACATGTATTTTAAATATGAATACAAATTCATTTTTCTTAGATTTAATAGTAAATGTTCAAATTTCTAAACTCTATTTACTAATTCTTTCACTAGAATCTAAATACTTCAACAACAACATGGGAATTGTAATAGTTTCTTTAATCTGACTAATGGTATGGAAACAACTTAGTGGGATAAAGGAACAAAGGATGGGTTTTAGATTTAAACAGACCTTGAGAAAAAGGGGAAGGAAGGAAGGCAGGCAGGCAGGCAGGCAGGAAAGCAGACGTACATACATACATACATAGAATATTTTGTCATTATTCTGTGGATTCTATTCCTTCATTTACCTCTGATAAATCTTTGATTTATTCTTTTTATTTTAAACGTAATTGTTTTAGCTTTATTTTTATTTTTATTTATTTTTTTTAAAGATTTTATTTATTTATTTGACAGAGAGAGATCACAAGTAGGCAGAGAGGCAGGCAGAGAGAGAGGAGGAAGCAGGCTCCCTGCTGAGCAGAGAGCCCAATGTGGGACTCGATCCCAGGACCCTGTGATCATGACCTGAGCCGAAGGCAGCGGCTTAACCCACTGAGCCACCCAGGCACCCCAGTTTTAGCTTTATTTTTAGATTGCTCTATTATTTCCTATTCTTTGGGAACAAATTCTTCCTCTCCTGGTGTGGATTAGTGTTGTGTGCTTTGCAGTTTTGCCTGTGAGCTCCTCTTTAACAGATGCACATTCCTGATTATAGAGGCTTCCCAATGACCAATTTTATTCTGTTTTAAAATTGAGGTAAAACAGAAAACATAGAAAAACATATAGAATGTTTCCAGCATCCTTTTGGCCAACACCCCCTGAAAGGTATAAAGTATAACTATATACTAGTTACCCTGATATAGGTAATGAGTAAGTTAGTATTCATATGTTTCCAATTCTGTTCTTTGGTAAGATTGCCTTTCCTATTCTAGGTCCTTTAAATTTCGACATAAATTTTAGAATCATCTAGTTAATACCTACTAAAAAAAAACTGTTAGAATTGTGAACATGATTGAACTGAATATACAAATCAATTTACAGAGTATTGACTCCACAAATATTGAATTTCTAACTTCAAAAACATGGTAAATCATTCCATTGATTTGGCATTCTTTAATTTCTCTCAGCAATATTCTCTAGTGCTTCATACAGTTATACTACACTTATTTTTCTCTATATGATTTTTCATACTACTGTAAATTATATTTTTAAGTTAATTTTTAATTGTTTCTTATAAATACAAATATGGTTATTTTTGTATATTGACCCTATATCCAGCAACCTTACTAACTGCATTATTTCTAATATTTGTAGTTTTTGAAAGATTTTTTATGAATGTAATCATGTCAGTGGAAAAATGTTACAGTTTTCTTTCTACCTGTATAGTTGTTACACCTTTCCCTGCTCCCCTCAGTTTAATAAAAATGTTAAATAGAAGTGATGAGAGGAGACATTTTGTCTTATTCCCAACTTCAGGGGAAAGAATTTAATATTGCATCATTAAGTATGCTGCTTTCTGTAGATTTTTTATATATACCCTTTGTAATATTCAGAAAGTAGTCTTTATTTTTAGTTTTTTGGGAATTTTCATTACAGACATTTATTGAATTTTAGGAAACATTTACTATATTTATTGAGATGGTCATATAATTTTTATCCTTTAATCTATTAATGTGTTAAATCCTATTTATTGATTTAAAAAAGACTATTAAATCAGACTTGCATTCCTGGAATAAATATTTGTGGTAAAATTTTAGATAAGCTGTGTTCATAGCTCTATGGACTTCACTGTTTCCAGATAGCTTTTTACATTACTATCTCAGGAACTGTGGCAGTTCAAATGAGAACTATACATAGTAATCTAGAATCATTCTGTAGGTAGATTAGTGAGTAATATAATGGATTTATATTATTCTGATTATGACTCACTTCTCTAAACAGAGGTAAGGAGCTTAATAAAAAATAAATAAGTAAAAAAAGTAGCCAAAATACATTTATATGCCCTTAAAACTTGTGGATTTTCTTAGGCATTGACTTAGTCTGATGACATTAAGAAATAAGTAAATGAGGAAGTTAGGAAAGAGTTATAGGCTGGAACAGGGAACAAGGAGGAATGAAAGCAGATCAAGGCAAGACTACAGCTGTCTGTGGCCCTCTTGTGGAGAGATCAGAAGACAAACTCCACAGCTTCTGGGAATGGGCCTCACATTATTTGTAGCACAACAGCGAATGTTTATAAAGATGATCCTAAGTCACCTACAAAATATTAAATTATATTTAGTTTGTTCTAATTAAGAAGATGAAAGGATTTTTTTAAAGACATCTTGTGTAAAATGGTTGACATTCCATATCCGATAGACAAATCTACACTTCTATATAAAGTTATATGTAATTGTACACAATATATAAAGTCATCAATGTTTATATATTATGTATATAATATATATGTATGTATACATACATAAAGTTTGTATATAGTTACATACTTATATAATTGTACAGACTATGGTTCAGCCATCTTAGGATTCAGTTTCTCAGTCTTTAGAATAACTAAAGTCAAACTTTCCTGTGACCATTCTTTGTCACTCTCTTGCGTTTGTTTGTTTGTCATTCTGTTTTTAAAAAGCAAATGCAATGCACTCACCGGTTAAGAACTTTCACCCGGCAAACAATTTCAACGATGGTTTGAATAAGCAACAGCTGTCATAATAGCACGGATTTACCTGTTCTTCTTCCATTCTTGCATCCATAAAATCATTTCCTTTTACCCAAGAGTGTACTGAGGAGTAATCAGTGTTTTTAAAAACAGTTTGAAGGTATAAAATTATTCTAAAATGTTAATCTTGATTATTATTATTATTATAATAGCCAAAAAGCATACAGATGTCCTCAACCATTTGTGGAAATGGTAAAGAAAAAAAAATCCTTTGGGCCCTACTGCAGAAGCAAGGCAGCAAATGCAAAACCGATGACGGCTAAAGTTTTGCATTAGAGAATCCTAATTAGATTCTCTCACCTTTTGCCTGACAGAACACAATCTTCAAAACCCATTAAGCCAGCTGTCTTCAAAAACATCCTGAAATTCTCACAAAACTCTGTTTAAGCAAAATTGAGCTAGGTACTAAAGCCCATCATAGAGTAAAATCTAGAGTTTATATGACCTAAGTTATCAATGATGGTAAATTTAACTTCATGGTAAAATATATTTGCTTTTGGATCCGGGATATTTCCCATCCGCAGAGTAGGTGTAGGCTATGCTATACATAGCATATAAACATGTCCATATAAACATGTCACATAACAAGTACATGTTGATAACTTCCAGATGTATAGTTATAATTCAGACATCTCTTCTGAACTCCAGACTCACAAGTTAAGCAACTATTTGATATTTCCAGTTAGATGTGGTATAGGCATCTCAAATTTCATGTATCTAAAAATGAGTGCCACTAATTCTCAGACATCCCCGCAGATGGAATCAGTATTCACTTGGGTGCTCAAACCCGAGGACTGTTTTTGATTCCTCCTTCTTTGTCGTCACTCATATTTAATCTACCTCCAAGCCTTGTCAACTCAAATACAAAAATGTCTTGACTCCCTTCACTTCTCTTCACCTTCACTGACACTGCTATAATGAAATCATCTCTTGCCTAGATGATTAGATCTTATCTATGTGAATACTACTTTGCTCCATCCGTTTTCAATACAATCACCAAAACGATCTTCTAAAAGTGTAAATCTTGCCATGTCAGAATCCTGTTAAAAACTCTCCAGTGACTTCCCATTTCACCTAGAATAAAATAAAACACTTTACTATGGCCTACAAGACTGCATACTCTGGCCCTGCCCCATGGTTGACTGTTCTTTGCTCTTCTGGACCCTCACATTCCAGTCACATGGGCCTTCTTTAACAACATCTCAAACACACTAAATTCTCTCCTTCCTGAAGATCATTACAAAAGGCTGTTTTTTCTACCTAGAATGCTCTTTCTCCTGACTGCCAACTTCTCTGATCTCCTGTCTAACTTCAAATATCATTACCTCAGGGAAGCGTCTATTAACATTCTACTCTCTAGAGTGGTTGTCTCACTTCCCCCCTCCATTTCCCAATAGTCTCTCTTACTGTACACTGCTATCTCCTCTTGGTAGCCTGCAGAACAATGGGTAAGGTATTTGCTTATTTGTTTACTTTTTTCTTTTTGTACTCCTCTCCAAACTACAAGCTCCACGGGAACCAGAATCGTCACAATTTTGTTGACATTGTATATAGAGTACCATGTCGTTGTAGCATACATGTGTTGGAATGCTGATGAGTTTGTGTTATGGAAATAGAGACTCTTCAGTTAAACTTATTTCTCATTGCACTTAGTTCAGAGGCCTATTCTTTTTTTTTTTTTTTAAAGATTTTATTTATTAATTTGACAGAGAGAAACTACAAGTAGATGGAGAGGCAGACAGAGAGAGAGAGATAGGGAATAGGGAAGCAGGCTCCCCACTGAGCAGAGAGCCCAACGCGGGACTCTATCCCAGGACCCTGAGATCATGACCTGAGCTGAAGGCAGCGGCTTAACCCACTGAGCCACCCAGGCGCCCCTCAGAGGCCTATTCTTAAGTGGGGAATTCAGCAGTGGGAAGCTAGACAGGGTTACTGGAACACTTTCTAATCAGGTTGAATGTTCACCATGTTCACCATATGTGAAGTCTTTACTATCTGTATTGTATCTCTCCTCAATTAGCAAGAAGCTAGTTCATCTTCCTTTGCTGCTGCAAAAATTATCCTCCTCCTCAAAGGATTTCAGTGGTGCTCTATCTTGCCTTGCCAAAAAGTCTGGGTGTCCACATCTCCCCAGTACGCCTACCTATATCACCTCCGTCATATTCCCCACCTGTTAGCAGCACACTAATCAAGAAATACCACTCACTTTCCCTTCTGTCTCTCTCCTTCTATAGAAGCTTTATAGGACAGTTTATGCTATTTCAAAAACCTAGAACAAACTCCCATCTGCCATCTGTTAAAACATAATTTCTCCTTCATTAAAAATCTTTCTTAAACCCAAGCTCATTTCAGAATAAGTATGAGTCTGAAAAGAAGTGAGATGTCTCATATTTAGAGTCATGTGTCTGGCAATGTACTTTATGTCTACCTTGATTTTCTTAATCAGAAAAAAAGATAAAAAATAAATTCTAAAGTAGAAAAGCAAAATTATAGTATTTATATATTTTGAATATATGTGACCATATTTATACAGACACATATTCTATGTGTGACATGCTGCAGTGTTGCAAAATTATAGGAAACCAAAACTATGCTTCCATTCTACACACTGCCTAACACACTGTGGAGACACAATAAACATACATATGTGTTATCATAAATGTGCTGATGTACAAATTATAGATAAATATATATGAAGTTTCCAAAGAGTTTCAGATTTTTTAAAAACAAAACTACTGGCATACTTCTACTACTTGAGAAGGTACCTCTCTATAGTAATATCAGGGTAGTCAACCAGTAAGTCTCCTATTCCTGAAGTATTTAAACATTTTGTGTTCTTAGTGAGGCTATCTTTACCAAAGTAGGATAAAGAAATTCAACAGTTCCCCAATGGGATACAATATGAGTATGGGGCCAGAAAAAGGGATGATTTCACCATGTATCCTCAGTCCTCTGAATCTTGAAACAAACATTATGTCAGTTGTGGGAATCACTGGCTGGAAGCAGGACCACATCTGTAAAAAGTGGGAACTGATAAAAGACCATGAGTTTATTATGAGTCAAGACTGGGTCCTTTAAGAACTCAATATTTAGAAGAGTTGGTCAGATGAGAACAGGCTATAATTCCCCTATACTTGTATAGGCTTAATGTGGACCTCCATATTTTAAATGCAATTTGAAGAACTTGAAAACAAAACAAAACAAAAAACACCTGGGAATGGCATGCCAAAATGACGGGTGGGATGATAATAAAGACAACAAAGAACAAATAAAGCATTCAGGGTTTTTCAATTTGCAGAAATAAAGGTAATGGGATGATAACTACTTAAAAAAGCAGAAAAATTTTACGTAAAGTGTATTTCCCAGCCTTACAAGGTGGGTAAAGTGGGTTTAAATTGTTATTGAAAGGAGATTTACGGGGCACCTGGGTGGCTCAGTGGGTTAAAGCCTCTGCCTTCAGCTCAGATCATCATCTCAGGGTCCTGGGATTCTCTGCTCAGCAGGGAGCCTGCTTCCTCCCTCTCTCTCTGCCCGCCTCTCTGCCTACTTGTGATCTGTCTGCCAAATAAATAAAATCTTAAAAAAAAAAAAAAGAGAGAGAGATTTACACTAGAAAAAGGGAGCTTGGTTTGATAGACATTATAATGTTTAAAAAGAGGCTTCTGCAAAAATGAATAGTCTCTATCCTCAGAGAGCCTGAGAATAAGATGCATGGTAATCTACCTTATGTTGCTTTGATGTTGGAGAAAATTGTTTAGTCAGTTCACACTTAGGTGTCCCTGAAGAATTAGGGGTCTTCCATCCTACTTTCAGTGACTCTGAAAACTTTTTCCTTAATTATAACAATTGTATACAAATAGTTTATAAAATACTATTTTAAGGCACAAATATTTCTTACTAGAAATCTCTACAGTGTGATAAGAAGGCGAGATGTGAAACTGAGGAGATAAAAAGGGAAGTAACTTTTCTGTGATCATAAGTTAATTTGAAAAAAGCACATCTCTTTCTTGTTCTTCTCTCCTCCATAATTCTGTAGGTCAATTCTGACACAATACACATCCCAGGAGTGAGGTGGTAGAGCAGGTATAACTAAATTTAAACTGCAGGAAAATAGAAGATGGGGAACGTCATAAATTGAACATGTCACAAATATTGTATGTTGAAGAATTGGCCTTAATTGCACACAGAGGTGTTCTCATTACCAACTTGAGTGATGGGGTCACCCCTATATCATGGATATAAATTCTACTACCCTCTGTCTGGTTCTGACATTTTCCTTCTGCAAAAAGTGCATCATGGCTCAGTTCCAGTCCAACCTTTCCTATAACGGCACACCCAAAATAATATCTGCAATGGCAACAGGAAGTTCCTGAGCTTGACCTTTACCTATCACAGGAAGGAGATTGTGTTATAATAGTACTCTTTGCAAAAACATTATACTTGTGAACTGATAAACTTTTCATTCACAAAAAACACAAAATACAAACCTATTGCTTCAGGCTAAGTCATTAAGAATCACAAAGAGCTCATAAAATCTAAATAAAGACACTGTCAGCACTAAACGTGTGCAATTATGCCACATTACCAAAAATTTTACCCTATTTATGGCAGATATTTTACAATTATAATCAGGATGGGTAAAATAAACACAAATGCATTTATCTAGTTAAGTTGTTCAATTTTGCTGATCTTCTGTTTTCCCATTTAGGAATTTGGATTACAGCTGATTTCTGAGAACTTTCCAATTAAAAAATTTTAAAAGTCTCAATTCAGTGAGTTCCTTTTGATTAACATAGGAGTCCAGAGAGCAGAAAATGCCTTCTCTCATAATACTCATTTAAGTACTCTTTCTGCTTGCTTTTAGCCAAAAAGTTCATTCAGGAAACCGAACTGTAATACAAACATTGAAACAATGCAAGCAACACAACCCACAAACATGCCCCATCACCATTACCACCTCTCAAAATCAAGGTATTCATCCTAAAGAAAGGAGCGGGGGAAGAAAAATATAAAGCAACAAAAAGATTATCTCTAGTTGGCTTAAAATTTCTAGCAATATTTGGAGTAAGAGGATGACTGACAAGGGAAATGTTGAAAAATATCATTATACACATTGTTTGTAACCTATCTGAATTTTAGCAAAGAAAAAAATCAATTATTTGATTATCTACATATTTTTAGACATCTGATTTTGTTTCTAAAAAAATACAAATAATTGACAGAATCAAGCTGCCTTTTAAATGAAACTATGAAGTGAGTGGCTAAAAGGTAATTTCATATTTTACTAATTTATTTCAAGTTTTTTTGAAAGAATTAAACATAATTCTTTTTCTCCTACAAACAATTTCAAAAATTTCAGTTTAAAAGATAAAGCTTGACCATGACCTAGAATGCCAAACAGATAAAATATCCTAAGAATGGCTGTCATTTAAAAAAAAAAAAAAAAAAAAAAAAGGCAAGGATGTGGAGAAAGGGGAAACTTTATGACTTTATGCATTGCTGGTGGGAATATAAATTGGTGCAGCCATTATGGAAAACAATGCAGAGGTTTATTTAAAAAACTAAAAATAAAACCACCGTATGATACAGCATTGCCTCTTCTGGTATATACCCAAAGTAAATGAAACCAGTACCTGAATGAGACATTTGTGCTCTCGTGTTATTTGCTGTTCTATTCATAATAAACAAGATGTGGAAACAATCTAAGTGTCCATCTATGGAGGAATGGATAAAGAATTTATGGTTTTTATATACAAAATAGGATATTATTTAGCTCCTAAAAAGGAGATCCTGTCATTTGCAACAACATGGATGAACCTGGAAGACATTATGCTAAGTGAAATAAATCAGAAACAAAAAGAAAAAAAACTGCATTGTCTCACTTACATATGGTATTGAAAAAAGTTGAATACATAAAAGTAGAGAGTAGTGGAGTGGTTACCAGGACAGGGAGGTGGAGGAAATGGGGAGATGTTGGTCAAAAAGTATAAGGATGCAATTATCCCTCCTATCAGGTGTACTTTGTTCTTTAATCCAGAGCTTCTCTGGGTCAGCTGCTTAGAGAATAACCTTCTGTTCTTAGCTGGGATGTTGCATATTTGTATGAGGTGGTAGACGTGACCTGGAGGGTATAATGATTTTTACAACAAATTTTCAACCTGTTGAAATTACTAACAAATTGATTCCTATTTTCTACTCCACTGTTCACCCCCAGCCTTCATATGTATATGGTGTCTTCAATTGTTAAGAACTATGAATGATATGGGACAATAGTAATATCTTTGTTGCATGTTCTTATTATTTTAGAAAAGACTGCTTACCAAATTGCTTTCCCCAGTTTATGAGTTTGCTGGAGCTGCTATAACAAAGTACCACAAGCTGTGTCACTTGACCTACAGAAATTTTTTGTCTCATAGTTTTGGAAACTAGAAGCACGCCTCTCTTCTAGTTTCTGGTGGTCTGCTGTCAATCTTTGAGTGATGGTGTTTTTCTTTTTCAGTTTTTTTGGTTTTTGGGGTTTTATTAATTTGTTTTTTGGCTTGTAGATACGTTACCTCATCTCTCCCTTTGTCTTCACACTGTGTTCTCCCTGTATCTCTATCTCTATGTCCAAATTTTCCCTATTTATAAGGAAACAGTCCTATTGGGTTAGCACTTACTCTAATGATCCTATGTTAACTTGATAACCTACAAAGGCCCTATTTCCAAATAAAATCACATTCTGAGGTACTGGAGGTTAGAAAGTCAATACAAATTGGGGGGCTGGGGAAGAGAAGAGACACAATTCAATCTATAACACCCATCTTAACATCATGTTGAGAAAAAAGAAAGTCTGGTGATCTTAATAAAGAATGGGGAGGAGACTAGCTTCCTGTAAAAGCGGTCTAACAGAAAGCACCACAATGAGAGAATCCAGCTCCCTAGGCCAGAGAAGGAGGAACTTCACCAGGAGTAAGGAGGGGAATAATCAAGAGATAGGAAAAGCTGATGTCTACCTCTCAGTATGAGGGGATTTATGTGGCTGGACCTTACTGTTATGTGTAATTTGCCTTTTATTTCTTATTTCTTTTTTTCCACAATTGACTTAATCACATTGCCTTCTCCCTGGCCAGAAGCTGTCAAATTTTCTCTCACTGAGTGGGGGGAAGGGGGAGACTCAAATATTACCTGGTCCCTTCAACTACCTCCTGACTCCAGGACTAATAAGTAGTATTCTTCAGCAGAAGAGCTGTCACACCCACTAAATTCCTAGTCCTAAAAAAAAAAAAAAAAAAAAAAATAAATTCCTAGTCCTAGACCTGTATCAGCAAAGAAGCATAGATTTCGCCTTAGAATTGTCATCCTATTCTTCCTAAAGCAATCATTAGATTTAATAATTTCCTTCCTTGGATGGACAGGTAATAGTTTCTTATCATCCTGGTGCCAGCTCAGAATCTATGTTAACAGTAATAACCTACTTATAACATTAAATTCTTTGTCACATCCAACTCTTAACTTCTTCCTAGCGTCTTAAAGGGAACCCATTATCTCTCACCAAGATTTGAAATTTCCTTTCATCATTAGAATCCTGGTATCCATCCAAGTGGTTCAACACTAACTACTTTCACTAGTGTTGTAGATTAATAGTACATATAGGCAAATAAAAATAACACAAACAATAAGGGTGGCAATAGTTTAAAATCATTGTTAAATTAGTATTTAAGATTAAATGAGTGAATTTTCATAGAAGTAGAGAAGATTATTACCTGTTACTGGTGATAAGGAAGAAAATGAGTAAAACTAATAACTGTACATAAAAGTAAGAGTTGAAAATGCCCATAGGCCACATTATTCAAATTCATTTTATGTATGCGATGTCTTTCATTGCCACTCCAGATATCTTTTTCCCTTTTTCGAGCTCACAAATTATAATCTATGAACCCACCTTCTACTTCCCTGAGATCTTTTCCCATTTCTTTGGTCCTCAAAAAGGACTGGCACAGTGATGATCTGGCTAGCCAGGAGGACTAAAGTCCGAGTCTTGAAATTACATTTACAAATAAGCACATTGGTTTTCATGACATCATATTGTTTTGGACCAATAAACATAAAATATTCTAAAGGTCAGGTAGGGTTATGGGGTTATGGACATTGGGGATGGTATGTGCTATGGTGAGTGCTGTGAACTGTGTAAACCTGGTGATTCAGACCTATAACCCTGGGGCTAATAATACATTATATGTTAATAAAAAATTAAAAATTTAAAAAATATTCTAAAGGTCATATTCTAAAGGTCATTTAACATGAAGAAAAAGTAAATCCTCATTGTAAAGATGATGATGATGATTTGTGGTTGTTTTGGTGATAACTCTGGAGGTATGTGGACAGGGCTAAAACTTCCAATCCACCACTGATACTATCCTAACCTTTCTGTAGATTGCTCCTTTTTCCTATTTATCTCTCTCTGCCAAAGAACTATGTCCTACCTCCTTTTCAAAGTTGTGTTCTTAACATCCTAACCTCTGTCTACAACAATTTAACTCATGAATTATCTTCTTTTCCACACTTTAAGTATATACCCTTATGTATAGTCTATATTCTGGGAGATCTACAAATAATAATCTTTTCATTGAGCTATAACCAGCATAGTAGTTTCAGGTGTACCTAATGACTTGGTATTTGAATAAATTGCAAAGTGATCACCATAATAAATCTAGTTAACATTCATCACCATACATAGTAACAAATTTTTTTGTCTTCTGTGAACTTTTAATACCTACTTTCTTAGGGGCCCCTGGATGGCTCAGTTGGTTAAGGCTCCAACTCTTGATTTTGGCTCAGGTCATGGTCTCAGCATCATGAGATCAAGCACCATATCAGGCCCACACTGGGTGTGAAGCCTGTTAAGGATTCTCATTCTCCCTCTCTCTCTGCCCCAGCTCAAGTGTACTCTCTCTCTAAAAATAAAAACAAAAACAGAAACAAAAACCTACTCTCTTACCAACTTTCAAATACACAAAACAGTATTATTAACTATAGTCACCAAGCTGTACCTTACATGTTTACGCTTCTTTAAGGGCAAAGGCAGTTAGTGGAGTGGTCAGGAGGAGACTGAGAGGCCAGGCCTCCATCTAACACCCACCCATCACTACTATCCAGACCATCAGAAAAGAGCTCTTACACATCTTGGATTTGAGGTTCCCAGTACAACTTTTTCTGAAAAGAAATTTTGACTGCCAGGAAGAATGTTAAAGAAATCCCTGGCATACAAATATGCTTATATTTTCCATATACCATATGTTCTTCCCTATTTAATAAAAGTTTCCCAATTAGAAGCCAACCTTCATCTTCCTTTCACCTCCAAATAATCTATAGCCATTATCGATCACTCTCTATTACTATTCTTACTACTTTTCTTTCTTCTTTCCTCTTCCTCTCATTCTTTTTTCTTTTTTTACAGTTTTTTTGGGTCACTGTCTTCCCACAGGAATATAAGCTCCATGAGCACAGATATTTTGCTGTTTTGCTCATTAATTATTACCTCATGCCTAGAATAATAACTAGCAAGAAGTCAATATATAGTTGCTTAAAAAAGTAAGAGATATTGGAAAAACACAGAAAAATTCAATAAACAAAAAGGAAAGACAGTACTAGGTATTTACCCAAAAGATACAAACATTGTGATCCAAAGGAGCATGTGCGTCCCAATGTTTATGGCAGCAATGTCCACAATAGCCAAACTATGGAAAGGTCCCAGGTGTCCATCAATAGATCAATGGATAAAGAGGAGCCTTGGGAGACCTAACTATAGGAAACAAACTGAGGGTTGTTGGGTGGGGGGGATGGGGTAACTGGTGATGGGCATTAAGGAGTTCTTGTGCATGTGATGCAATGAGCACTGAGTATTATATACAACTGAAAAATAACTGAGCTCCACCTCTGAAACATACACCGTATGTTAATTAACTGAATTTAAATAAAATAAGATTAAAAAAAAATTTTTAAAGATCACAAGTAATCTCACTATCCAAAGCTAATAGTTATTAACATTTTAGTGGGATCCTGTTCTTTGCAGATATATACCATATATTCTTCCAATAGCTCTCAATATTTTTGAGGAGACAGAAATATAAGTTATAATACAAAATGCTAAGTACTATGACTGAACAAAATGCTATGAGGCAGAAAAGATAAGTAATTAATTCTGCCTGGCAGAGTAAAGGAGTATAACAAAAGCTGAACTTAAAATATGAGTACAACTTGCCAGATTTCTATGGGAAATGTTAAAGAAAAGCCCTAATTCCTATTACTCTGCTATATTATTTTTTAATTATTTTATTATTTTTAAAATTATTTTTTAATTATTTAATTATTTTATTTTATTTTAGTATTTTATTTATATATTTATAAGCATGTCATTGTTGTTCCAAAACAGGGCATGTCAAAGATTACAGCACCCATTTCTTTTTTTCTGTGAGATGTCTGCATATTTGCACTAAGGTAGGAAGACTAGTACATTCAAATTTCCTCTCCTAAGGTTCCATATTCCAGGTTCAAGGGCTAATCCCCCTATATTAGTTTAATTATTCTAAAAACTTTGCTTACTGATTAGAATTAACGCTCAAGGAGGTTGTAAATAAATTTTATCAGCAGCCGTAAATTCTCCCCTTTTAGCCCCTAAAAATAGAGAACGAGGATATCATCTCCAGTTCCTGGAAGTGAGAACTTGTAATTCTCTCCTTCACTACATACAATGTATTCCAGGACCCAAACAAAAGCAAACGAGATCTAGACCTCGGATTGTTCAGTATTCTACCCTTTAATGGAAGACCAAGAACATGGAAGTAATAGCTAAGTATGTTTTGAGCATCTATTTATTGAGAAATAAACAAACATTAAAACTTTTTGCCCTATTTCTGATCTTGAAGACATGAAATTATCATGCTATTGAAATGAAATGAATCAAGATTATATAGAATCTGGACCACAGAGTAATGTCACCTCAAATTTTGAGTAGATTCAAAGTCAGAGAGTAATGGTGAGCAGGAAGGTCCAGGGAGGGAAAATGGATGGATTAGGAGAACCATATACTGGGGAAGAATGAGAGCTTTGTTGTGGCAGGGACAGAGGGTACGAGACAAGTAGGTATTAAAGATGAGACAAGAAGAGTAGGGTGGGGAAAGATTGTCAGAGATAGTTTATACTAATGTGAGGAGTATGGAATTTACACTATCTATCATCATAAATGCTGGTTATTATTGCTAGACAGCAAGTTGACAATTTAAGTGGCTTCTCTCAGATGATAGTGAGGCTCAATAAAAACATTAGAGTATTGTGACATGGTACTGAGTATTTCCTAAAATGAATCTCACTTCCGTCTCTGCCTTTACACTTTGCTAAAGCCTGGATGCAGCCTCAAGGTTTTCGTTTTGCTTTTTATTTACTTGGTTTTTTAAATTTTTTAAATTTTTTTTCATAAATATAGATGGAAATAGGAATAATGGGCTTGTCCTAATAAAGTTAAGACCAGGCTGAAAACAATTTTGCAGAGCAAATACATGTAAATTAATGATTTGGGGTGAAAACTTCTAGCTGAACTAGAAGAGAGAGAGTTGGCAATAAAATACACCGATTTTTATAAATTAAGAAGGCTATATTATGGTAAAAAAATATTACTGTGATATAAGGATCAGCAAGTTTCCTTGAAAAGGGCCAGATAGTAAAAAATTTAGACTTGAGAGCCATACGGTCTCCTTTGCAACTATTCGATTCAGCAATGATACCATAAAGCATGTATAGACTACAGACAAATCCAATAAAACCTAATAGAATTCAAATTTTATTTAATTATACATGTCATAAAATATCATTCTTTTTTTCAAACACTTAAAAAATGCAAAAAATATTCTTATTGCCCATCATTTAGCTGATGGGCAATTCCTCTTTTGGCTGTTTGGGGAATCTGAGAGGTAGGTGACAAGAGGTAAGGCTACTTTGACAACATCCTTTCTGCTTTATCCTCAGTCCTTTTTCTTTGGCCTTAAAAGTAATTTTTTTTCTAAACATGAAGCAAATATAAATGAAAAGCTTAGAAAATATGGGAAAATATATTTTTATGGTATATCTGGTTGTTTAGTATTTTATGATTCAAAGGAGTTCCTTTGAAAAAACTGAGAGGGAAGTTTTTTAAAACTATAATAAAAAGTAAATCTTTAATCACAATCTCTTTTAGAAACTTATAAGGTAGCAAATATATATATTTTAAATGCTAGTGATTGTTTAGATTTTATTCCCTGTCATTATGTAGCTCTAATCACAAGAGCACTCAAACACCAGACTACAAATCGGGTCAGCTGAATATATTCTATTTTAGTGCAGCAGGAAGAGGCAGAGATGTCCCAGTTTAGTCAATC
Source organism: Mustela lutreola (assembly GCF_030435805.1). Lineage (NCBI taxonomy): Eukaryota > Metazoa > Chordata > Mammalia > Carnivora > Mustelidae > Mustela > Mustela lutreola. The sequence continues at coordinate 112,219,286 of NC_081295.1, forward strand.
CCATTTTTGGTTTTGCAGGTCACACACCAGCTCTCGGTTCATGAAGTTTCTCTCTATTTCTGGAATAAAAGCATCTTTTGCCTGTAGAGCACTTCAACCATGTCAACTCAGAGAGGAGAGAGCGGATAGGACTGAGTTCTCTGCTGGATGTTGTGAGCAGGACGGCGTGAAACTGACAAGCTTAAGGATTCAAATGAAATATCCCAATTAAAGTAAAGTTGAAATGTGAAGACCAGTACCACTAGCAATATATATGCCAAAAAAGAAAAGAGCATAACTGTGACCAGTGTTACACAAGAAAAGAGCATGGGGCAGGCATTTCAAATGAGGAGTTTTCTAACTCTAAAAAAGGAGGTTATAGACAACAGGACAGAGATGAGAGATAATATAACCCTGCAATAGACATAATGCACTTCACTAAGGAAAGAGAGCACTGCAGTATTTAGGCTCACAGAACCTCCAAAGGGAAAAAGAGGGAAGGAACAGCTTCTTTATAAGATTTTCTGATCATCTTAGAACCGTACAGTCATATTCTATTTCAGTGTGCTTCAGATGTCCACAGCTTCTCTTTCTGTCTCTGTCTTTCCCTCTTTCCCTCCTCTCTCTCTCTTCTTTTAAGATGTACCCATTTGTCCTTTTTTAAAAATTTATTTGACAGAGAGAGAGAGAGATCAGAAGTAGGCAGAGAGGCAGGCAGAGACAGAGAGAGAGAGAGAAGGAAGCAGGCTCCCCGCTGAGCAGAGAGCCCGATGCAGGACTCAATCCCAGGACCCTGAGATCATGACCTGAGCCAAAGGCAGAGGCTTTAACCCACTGAGCCACCTAGGCGCCCCTCCATTTGTCCTTTTAAGTCAGAAGAAATGAGTGAACAATTTAAATTTCAGTTAGTTAACATACAGTGCAATGTTTATTTCAGGAGTAGAATTCAGTGATTCATCACTTACATACAACACCCAATGCTCATCATCTGAAGAGTCCTTCTTAATAGCTATCACCCGTCCAGCCCATCCCTCACCCACCTCCTTCCATCAACCCTCAGGTTGTTCTTTATCTTTAAGAATCTCCTATGGTTTGTTTCCTCTCTCCCCTTTTTCCCCCTCTCCTATATGTTAATCTGGTTTGTTTCTTGAATCTGCATATGAGTAGAGATCATGTGATATTTGTCTCTTCTGACTGATATATTTTGCCTAGCATAAGACACTCTAGGTCCATCCATGTGGTTGCAAATGGCTAGACTTCATTCTTTTTGATGGCTGAGTAATATTCCATCATGTATATATACCACATCTTCATCCATTCATTCAGTCGATGGACATTTGGGCTCTTTTCATAATTTGGTATTGCTTATAATGCTACTATGAACATTGGGATGCATATACCCTTTCAAATCTGTATTTTTTAATCCTTTGGGATTAAAAACTACCAATTGCTGGATCTTAAGGTAGTTCTATTTTTAACTTTTTGAGGAACCTCCATACTGTTTTCCAGAGTGGATGCACCAGTTTTAATTCCCACCAACCGTTCAAGAGAGTTCTCCTTTCTCAAAATCCTCACCAACATCTGTTGTTTCCTGTGTTGTTAATTTTAGCCATTCTGACAGATATAAGGTGGTATCTCATCATGATTTTTATTTGAATTTCCCTGATGATGAGTGATGTTGAGCATCATTTCACTGTCTCTTAGCCATCGGGATGTCTTCTTTGGAAAGAAGAAAAATCCATTTCTTAACTGGATTTTTTTTTTTAGGTGTTGAATTTGATAAGTTCTTTATGTATTTTGGATACTAACCTTTTATCATCTATATCATTTACAAATACTTTCTCCCATTCCATAGGGTTATTTTTGGTTTTTTTTTTTTCATTTTTTAATTTAAATTCAATTAGCTAACATATTAGTACATCATTTGTTTCAGACGTAGAGTTCAATAATTTATCAGATGCATATAACACTCACTGTTCATCACATCACATGCCCTCCTTAATGCCCACCACCCCAGGCCTTTTAGTTTTTTTTATTATTTCCTTTGCTGTGCAGAAGATTTTTATCTTGATAAAGTCCCAATAGTTCATTTTTACTTTGGTACCCTTGCTCTGGTGACATATCTAGTAAGAAGTTGCTACAGCCAAGGTCAAAGAGTTTGCTGCTTGAGTTCTCCAGGATTTGATGGTTTCCCATCTCTTACATTTAGTTCTCTAATCTGTTTTGAATTTATTTTTGTGTATGGTATAAGAGAGTGGTCTAGTTTTATTCAGTATGTTGCTGTCCAGTTTTCCCAATTTATACAATATTTAAAATTTACTTAAGTTAGTTACCAATATTAACAAATCTGGAGATTTTATATAAAAATACAATTTTCTGATTCACTTGGGTCTCTAGTTAATCCTGGCTCCTCTAGCTGAATGATCTGGAGTAAGTTACCCTCTGTGCTGCACTCTTTCTTCTATAAAATGGAGACTCACTTAATAGACTTTTTGTGAGGACAAATGGCAATGCATTGAAAGTACTTGGAACACACCTGGCACTTTGCAATTATATAATACTTATTAAGCATTAGTAGTAATTGTTGTATTTGACAAACTGACCTTTGAAATCTTGAGGCAAGCATTAAGAGAAACATAAGAAAATGACTTAAAATTGATCAGGAAGACATATTTTGTGAAACAGATAAACAACTGCATTATATAGACTCCCAACATGATGATATGTTTTAAGAGCATTGCCTGTGCTCAGTGACATGAACAATCCCTTTCAAAGCACCTTCCATCTTCAAAATTCTATATGAATTGAAGTAATTGAACACAGGTAGCAGAAATTTCATCTTGTAATGAAAGAAACATAATTCAAAATATGATTGTCTTATTTAGGTGAGTTCTTAATAAAATAAATCATCTGAAGCAACATTACAGAAGCAAGATATCCTTTTCCCTCAGTACAAGTTTAAGACAGCTTCTAAAACTTACATAAAACTTCTAACAAAGACTTTTTATTTTACTTTATTTTTAAAGATTATTTATTTATATATTTGAGAGAGACAGAGCATGAGCTGGAGAGAGGGACACAGGGAAACGGAGAAGCAGACTCCCCACTGAGAAGGGAGCCCGATGCAGGACTCAATTCCATGACCCTGAGATCATGACCTGAGCCAAAGGTAAACGCTTAACCAACTGAGCCATGCAGGTCCCCACCAAAGAGACTTTTTATAACAAATTTCAAAATAATATGCCACTGTAAATTAATACCCACTTTAGTCATATTGTTATCTCAAATATAAAAGGAAACAATATACATTTATATACTTTTGAACAATGCAAAGCTTGGGGTACTGACCCTCCACATATAACTTTTGATTCTCCCAAAACTTATCTACTAATAGCTTATTGTTTACTGGAAGTCTTACCAATAAATAGATAATTTAACACATATTTTGTAAGTTATTATAGGTATTATATAATATATTCTTGCAACAAAGCAAACTAGAGAAAAGAAATGTTATTAAGAAAATTATAAGTAAAATACATTTACAGTATCATACTGTATTTACTGAAAAAAAAAATAAAAGCATAAGTGGACCCAAGCAGTTCAAACCTGCTGTTGTTGTTCAAGGGTCAACTGTGTATAATGTTGTTGTTCAAGGGTCAACTGTATATAATGAGCATTTATAAATCCATAACAAAAAGTCAACCATCATAAAATAAAAAGCAATTTAAGTATATAATTATTTTCTAAAAAGAATAAATACAAGTGAAAACATTCTTATCTCACTTTCAACTAAATAAATATAAATTATACCACTAAAGTGATTATATATTCCACCTGCAGATTGGAAGAGATTTTAAAAATTTAATAAGGCATCTAGGAAAGGGACTTGGCTCTCATCTATTGTTACTAATTTCTACAAATTATGGATTATGGTATATGAATAGGTATCAAAGGCCTTAAAAATATGTCTATTCTTGGATCCAAAACTCCACTTTTAGCAATTTGCCCAAAGAAAAGAAGTTATCAAGTGGGATAAAAATGAGATTATATTTCATGGCCTATGGCTTGGACAGTACAACAGCAAGAAGCCTCATTTACAGAGAATGCTAAGCTTATTCTCACATGAGAAGATATATACTATATACATATATATTACATATGTATAATATATATACATATATATATAAAATAATGATTGTCTTCCTCTAACTCGATTACTTTAATCTTTTGGTCGCATGCCTTAAATCTTATTAAATTGGGTTGGATCACTATCACAAGTTGAGCATATTATTCCTAAGAGAACTTCATTCTCTTGAGCTCATTCCCAAATAGCACACAGAAGATCCAGAGCGCAACAGATGTGATCTACTAGCAAGCTCACGATTCAAAAAAGTCAGAAGCTAGTAACAAATCTCACAGAAAAAAATATTAACTTGACTACATAGCAACTTTAAATGTCTGCATCACACACAAAAATTCATGAGCTACGTAAGAGACAAATGAAAGATGGGTAAATTTATTTGCCACATATATGTCAAAAACCAAGTATTCTCAATATTCAAAAAGAGCTTACAGATCAGTACAAAAAAGACCATATTTGCAATAAAAGATGGGCAGAAGATATTCATTGCTACTCAAATAAAAATAAATATATGTTTCAAAGCTTTTCAGAAGAAATCAACCTAAACCATACAAATCTGCAAACTTGCAAATGCAAATTAAAATTGTGAGAGGCCACTCTCTACCTCTCAGACTAGCAAAGACCAAGCTTCATAGACCTTTCTGTTAATAATAGTGCATTGACATAGAATCTATCACACATCACTGATGGCTGTGCATGTTGATACAGTATCTGGGGAGGTCAAGTCAAAAAGATTTATTACTATTTACTACGAACACATGCTTTTATTCAGCAATTCCACCTTGAAGAACTGATCAACAAATATATGCGTACATGCACATAAAGATGAAATAATTCATTGCCACATTGTACTAACAAAAGACTGGAAACAATCTAAATATTCATTATCAATAGGCTTTCAACAAATAATAATACATCTATACGATATTGTATTACGAATTATTTAAAAAGAAAAGGTAGGTGTATATATGTATATACTTATACAGAGTGATCTTGATTTTTTTTAAAAAAAGAGGTACAGAAGCATGTACACAGCTTGCTTCCATTTGTTTGTGTAAAGAACATATGCTTTTATCTGCATAGACTGTGTCTAGAAGTATTTACAAGAAACTTGCTAGTGATAGCAATAAGTAAGTTTTACAGATCACTTAAAATGGTCCAGATGGGGCGCCTGGGTGGCTCAGTGGATTAAGCCGCTGCCTTCGGCTCAGGTCATGATCTCAGGATCCTGGGATCGAGTCCCGCATCGGGCTCTCTGCTCAGCAGGGAGCCTGCTTCCCTCTATCTCCCTCTCTGCCTGCCTCTCCATCTGCTTGTGATCTCTCTCTGTCAAATAAATAAATGAAATCTTTAAAAAAAAAAAAAATGGTCCAGACGTTGTTCTAAATGGTTTACTTATGTTATTTTATGATCAAAACAATTCTATATGTTAGGTGAAATTATTATCCCCATTTTCTAGATGGAGAAACAGGCACAGAGAGGTTAAGCAATTTGCTAAGGTCACGTAACTAGCAATTGCTAGGTGTGATTTGAACCCATATAGTCTGTTTCCAGAACAGGGTTTTTAACCACTAAGTAATTTGCCTCTGGGGAAGAAAACATGGGGGTCAGAGTTCGGTGGAACGCTTTCCACTGTATCCTCTCTTGTTTTACCATGTGCATGTAGTATGTTTTCAAAACATAAAAATAAAAATTATTCAAAATATCACACAAATCCTACAGTATATCTGGAAAACCTCCTCCAATTCTGATAATGTGTAATGAAGGAGGACAGGCCTCACCAGATGGTAATGCCTGCTATACACATAGAAAATTTAAACAGTGAAGAACTGACAGAAGAATTAATAGAAAGATCAGTGTAACAGAAAAAAAAGAAAAAGTAGCCTGGAAGTCAATCCTGGTAAAATAGGATTTAAGATTTTTAAAAACATGAAAAAGTGGAAGGATTATTCAATTACTATCACTGGGTAAACTGACTGATTACCTGGAGGAACATTCATTTATGTGTCATATGACATAATATACTAAATATATTACAAATGAATTAAAGAAATAAATGTAAAACTTAAGTATAAAAATCAAGAAATTAGATAAATCGATTGATCGATCTGCTCCTTGAAGGACTTTTATTTCTTCTTTTTAAAAATGTTATTTATTTATTTGACAGACAGAGATCACAAGCAGGCAGAGAGGCAGACAGAGGAGGTGGGGGAAGAAGGCTCCCTGCTGAGCAAAGAGCCCAATGTGGGGCTTGATTCCATGACCCTGAGATCATGACCTGAGCGGAAGGCAGAGGCAGAAGGCAGACCCTGAGATCATGACCTGAGCCACACAGGCACCCCAAGGAAGGACTTTCTTAACATAAAGCATAAAGAAATACTTTAGGGGAGGACAAGGCAACTTTACCAATACCAAAATTCTAAAACTGCTCATTTAAAATATCATAAAAAGAATTCAAGGCTGTGAATTGGGAACCACTGTTCACAATAAATAAATTATTAGCATTTATGATTATAAATCAATAAATAAAACATTAAAATATTTGACCAAAAAAAAACCCCAGCAAAATAAATTAATTAAGCACAGAAGAAAAATACAAATAACACACAACTCATTGAATTCTATCTGTAATGTGGACATAATTATTTTACCATTTCATAGATAAAAACTGACACTAAGAGATTCAGTACTTGCCCAACGTCACACAGACAGTAAGTCTTGAGCTGAGATCTGAACAAATGTATTTTGCTCTGAAGTCCTGATACTCCACTCTCTCTAGATACCGATGTACATCCCTCTAAAGATACACAATACAGCCGTAAGAGTATGTCACTATCAAAAGCAAGACTGAAGAAAACATTGCTTCATGCATGTAATTGATGAATTGGTAGTTACTCTAAGTTATTTCAAAAGAATGTTATTATACTTAGTCAATTTAAGGATATATCCTTGCCACTTTTCCTAATGAAACAGCCCACTGGTATTCTTGTGAGAGTTTGTGTTTGGGGAGTACAAATGGAAAAACAAGTGTAGATGTCTCAATGGGAAAAGACTAACCATGTTTCAGATTGAATATTGCTCTGTCTATGTAGACATTTCTCAGGAAGGCAGAGACTGAGTAACAATAACTACCTAAGGAATTCTGAACCTGCAAAAGCATCACTAGGTATGTATTATTACCAAGAAGAAACCAAAATTTTAAAAATATTTGCAATATCTAATTTGAATTGTTTGTCATTTGTTTGCATTATTTAAAATAATTTTGTGACCAAGATAAAACCTGATGGTGTTTCTGTTTAAAAGTTAATACGGTAGGAGGGATAGGGTGGCTGGGTGATGGACATTGGGGAGAGTACGTGCTATGGTGAGTGCTGTGAATGGTATAAGACTGATGATTCACAGATCTGTACTCCTGAAACAAATAATACATTATATGTTAATTTAAAAATAAAAAATTTTTAAAAAGTTAATATCTAGGGACACCTGGGTGGATCAGTTGGTTAAGCATCCAACTCTTGATTTTGGCTCAGGGCATGATCTCGGGGTAGTGAGATCTAGCCCCACTCGGGCTCTGAACTAGGTGTGGAGCAGGCTTAAGATTCTCTCCTTCCAGGACGCCTGGGTGGCTCAGTTGGTTAAGCAGCTGCCTTCGGCTCAGGTCATGATCCCAGCGTCCTGGGATCGAGTCCCACATCGGGCTCCTTGCTCAGCAGGGAGCCTGCTTCTTCCTCTGCCTCTGCCTGCCATTCTGTCTGCCTGTGCTCGCTCTCTCCCCCTCTCTCTCTCTGATAAAGAAATAAAAAATCTTAAAAAAATAAAAAAAAAAAGATTCTCTCCTTCCACCCCATTCCCCCGCAAAGAAGAAAGAAAGGGAGGGAGGGAAAGAGGCAGGGAGGGCGGGAGGAAGGGAGAGAGAGTCAGAGGAAAGAAAGAAAGAGAGAGAGAGAGAGAGAGAGAGAGGGAAAGAAAGGGTTAATATCTAAATTCTGAGTTAAACCTGCCTCCTTGTCAAACCGTGGGCCCACAGTGCTAGTATTGCTGAAGTCAACCAACCCCTAGATAAGGAAAGATAACATCAGCTTTGGTAGCAAAGGTTAATCACTGAAGCTTCTATAAATTCTTGCCAGATCCAAGATCTATTTAAGTTGAAGATATCTGTAATCTGCAAATGGCTCTCTTATGCTTCCTCTTTCATCTTTTCCAGTTTCCTTCAGCCTGGAATTCTCATCTGCTCTATGCCTCCTGTTGCTTTCTTCTGTAGCTTCACTCCATGGTGACATATATTTGGGTATTTAAATGTATCTAAATTCTCTCTCTCTATCTCTCTCTCTCTCTCTCTCTCTCTATATATATATATATATGCACTATAACTATAACACTGACTATTCCAAAATTCCAAATTCATAGGTAGTGTTAGGAGGGGTCATCATCTTTACTCCTGAATCTACCATGAACACTACCTTTTTGACTCTGTGGATGGCTGAATGGCTGAGCCCTATCCACTAGAACTGAGGAACAGTTATTGATGGATAAATGCCTGGGGGTAAGAATAGAGAAGAGGCAGGTGTTAAGTGCCAAATTTCAGCTTCAACAATAACTATTGCTGCCAGCTAGCATGACTTCAAATATCCCCTCACCCAACAGGGGTCATGAAAATTTTATCAGTGGAAAATAAAACACCTTTTAAAAAGAAGTAGATATTAAAGTGTTGAACCTGTAAGTTTACATAGGTTTTATCTCACAATTACATCTCCACTAATAAAACTCTGCAGAAAATGGAATATTATTAAAGCACCCACTTAGCTAGTATGTTTGAAGTACTTTAGATCAAGTTCTTGAAATATACTATGAATATGAGAGTATATATTTTTACAGATCAAATATACCAATATCATATAAATAAGAGTTCAAACAGAAAATAAAGAGACATGTTGAATTTATTTGATTTCAGTACTAGAAAAATTCAAAGGGAATGAAAAATAGAAATGATGGAAAGCATAGGCATTTTAATTTTTAAACCAATACACAGATATGAATCCTATTAAAAGTTATCTAATTATTTTCTGTTCTCTTGGGTTCCTTAAAAGATGATAGTCCAAATGCTCTTCTTGTTCCTGTAGGTTATACTGTCTTTTAAACAATCAGTACTTTGTATAGGACCTTTTCATCCGTTCCACAAATATAAAACACAATTCTGTTCATCATATGTTCATAGCAATGCCTTGGTAAGAAGTGGACACTAGCAAGGGTTTAATCTTAGCAAATGACATCCTGGGTGGCACAAAATGGCCAATTTCAGAAGCACCAATGAGTTATGATAGCACTTGAGCCCTCATCACGGGGGATTTTTTTTATTTGTGCACATTTGGTGCTATGTTTTAAATACCCGCCATTTTAGAAACACTTACAAGTGGTCGTACACTATGCAAAATAATAAAACAGATGTTGCTTCTCGCTTAGAATGTGCCAGAACACACTTGGTCCAAGTAACAAGGGCCAAATTTCACCCTGGAAAGTCACAGGCTGTAGGGTTCCTAGTATTTCAGGATTCATTCAGGCTAATTACTTACCTCAATTCTACATTCTACCAAATGGAGAGTTTCAGGAGTCTATAATTTTCATTATGTTAAGGCTTGGATAAAAAGAGCAAAATGAATTTAAAAACCAGATAGGCAGAGTGCTGCTGCCCCTCGGAACAATTTGTTACTTAAACTGTAACCCCTGGAGGATTTTACTAATTGCCAAGCACATTTAGATATGGCCTTAAAAAATACTGATACTGACAACAGGTCTTTGGGGAGAAGGACGATGTACGACCGTGAAGCTGGGCAGCTGGGGATGCCCGGCTCGCTCAGGGCGGAACGCTGTCCCTTCACCGAAGCCAGGCGGCTGGGAACGCCTGGCCTGCCCAGGGCGGAACACCGCCTGCTTCAGGGAAACTGAGCACCCGGGAATGCCCGGTCAGCTCAGGGTGGAACGAAAACCGCCTGCTTCCCTTTTTCGTGATGGCTCCTTTCTCTTCCCAGAAGTGCTCGTTGTTAGTTAGATGAGTCCTTTGAATGTGCTTGGTTAACTAGAAACATTACCCTCCTTCTTGCTTGTCAGCAAGACGGGATTAACATGTGACCTTCATCAGTCCTTCTGTTGGCTATTGTTTTCTATCCAATAAAAGTGCGACTGTGGAGTTGCTCGTGGCAGCAGTCCTTTTCGACTGTTGTCCCCTGCTCCCAGTCTTTTGCAGCTGACTTGTTTGTGCCTAATTCTTCTCTCGTTGCCGACTGGAAGTGGCAGCAGAGTAAAAAATCAGCATGTAAAAAGGTGTTTTTCATTTTAAATATGCTGATTTTTTTAATACAAAATTCAAAATGTTCCCACGTAATAGGAAAAACAATCACCCCTGTCCCCCATTTCTCCTTTGCCATCAGTTTCTTGTGGCTTTTTCTACAGTTAATTTCTATATTTAAGCAAATGCATATGCAATTTTCTCTTTTTTTAACCCAATAGGGCTTACTACATGGATTAGTCTTCACTTCGCTTATTTCACTAAACTTTTTTCAAAGACTGTTTCCTGTCAGTACATAAAGAAAACTTTTTTTCATTGCACAATAGTCAATTATATAGATACCCAATTAATTATTAAAATTCCCTGTTGATGAATATTTAGATGACTTTCCATGTTATCTCATTATAAATAAAGTGATATATAGAATACTTCTAGCCTAGGATTCTGCTTAAGTTCTAATCTGTTGAGGTGTTCAGCACAGTGGCATACTGTCATACTTGAAACCATTTCACCGGGCGGCTGTATCCTGTATGCCCTTTCTAACTTGAACTGCCAAGTGTTAACAGTAATCTTCCATAAGCTTTAAGAATGCTGTGACATATTAATTTTTATTAGAATTCTAAATGGCATTACCAATAATCAGAACATTGCTTCACTGGAGGTATTGTTTGACCCTAATTGGAGAACCCATCTTGGCTTTCTTTGTATTGCCTGGGTGAACGGAGGAAGGAAGTAAACTACATTAGTTCTGGATTTGTGACACCATGCTCTGACTGACTTTCCCCATAACTCTTTAGCATCCGTGTTTGGTGGGTTAGCATTTAACTCTCCCACATGACTCTACAGAAACCTTAGCAAGCTACTAGGATTCAACTTCGGTTCACTTAGGCAGTAAAATAGTTAATAATACTGAGAGATGATTAAACTGTCTAAGGGACAAAGCCTAGAAAACAGAAACTAATGCCACTCCAAGAGGAACAGAAAGCAAAAGAATATCAACAACACATTGTCACTACTGCCCCTGAAGACTCCTACAGCAGCCACCAGTGAATCCCCATCATCCATCAGCAGTATTTTTCAATCTTTCTTATCTGTATCCCACACCAACGAATAGATTTCTATTTTATTCTAGGATGCCCAGACACGTATAACTAAACCCATTTCATGACAACAGGACTCATCCCATTGTGCAATGCACTCTACTATCATATATTCCCTTCTTCTTTATTTCTTTAGTGCTGGTTACAACTTACTGAATTGATTCAAGACCCACTAATATATCAGGATCTGCAGTTTGAAAAACACGACTCTAGAGAGATTGATTTAGACAACAGTGTCGCTGTTGATAAGTGAAGTGAACAAGCTTGTGGAGGAGGGAGAGTCAAGAAAATAGAAGACCAGTTGGTGTTTGGACAGGGACAGGGTAGAAAGAATGGCCAATGAAGCTTGCACATAATCCTTTATCAGCAGAATGAAACAAGCATGACCCTAATTTACTACAATAGCGAAGATCAACCCAGACCCATCACCTCTTAACACGGAAGTAGTACAAATCATGGCTTTTCAGATGGAAAACAAAGGCACAGGGGGGCACAGGGAGAAGGAAAGAAGGAAGGAACAAAGGGACGAAGGAAGGAAGGGCAATGCTTTAGCTTTACATGCTACTTTTTTCATATAATCCAGCAGCTCAAATTCAATATAACTGCTCTGAAAAATCTTCAGTTATTTCAGAGGTAACACTTGTTTTCTTCATGCCCTTTTCAGCTTCACTTTACAAGCGTCCTTCCCCCACCATTACTTAGGTTGGAGTCTGGTTGTCTGACATGAGCTGTCAATGTACTAAGAGTCATAAAATTCAAAAGAGTGATCTTGTAGGATCCAGCTGCTTCTGTACACATTCATCTGGATCCTAGACTAAATTCTTGTCATCCCGATACCACGACATAAAAATCTAAACTCAGTGTTGAAGCTATGTGTCGGGGCCCATGATGCACCCAAGGTTGGGTTCAATTTGGTGATCTGTGGAGAGATGACATTTTCCTCAATCTCTCCCCTTGTTCTCATCAAGTGTGTAACTACCACTTTTCTGGGAACATTCAGCCTTCCTGCAAGGTTGCAGCCTTGGCATTTGTTCCACTACAGTTCTAAAGTTAGTAGAGAAATAGAAACATTTCATTTCCTTGATTATGCTTCCACTCTTTCAAATTACTCCCAGGAAATGTCAATGCCAGAAGAAATATTTTGGAGACTGTGACTGAATTAAAATTGTGCAGAAGAGTGGCCTGTCTTAATGAAATTATCCAGGACACCCACATTGGCTGGTGAGTCCCCTTAGCCAAAGAAAAGCCTTTTCTCACTGGCTTTCCTGCTCAGAGGATAGTCTAACCCTCACGGGCTGTCAGGATGCCCTCAACAGTCCAGGAAAGGCCAGCTGGGATATCTAAGCTAATTACCATGCTCTGTGTGGCAGGTGTTGCTCACTATGATTTCCTCAGCTTTGGAGAAAAGTCCCTGTGTTCACATCTATTTTTAGTCACATTCGTAATAATGGAATGAAAAATAAGTGACTTCTTGAACTTCTGTTACATGTCAGTCAGGGAGAACAAATATAGCTCACTCTGACAGTTACTAAGCTGGAGCTAAAGAATTTCTCAGCAGTTCAGGGGTGTGAATTTGCACATTCTTTAAGCTGGTTGTTTCCTGGGTGCTCTGCCTCTGCAGATAAAATGTGAAACATAGTGTCGAAGCGTATTTGGCATTCACAGGTGACAATCAGATTCTTATAAGTCTAATAATAGCATAAAGGATTATCAGCAAAGGGCTGGATTCCTAAATGTAATGGGTGGTGAGGCTGTGTCCTCACCATGAAACTTCCCCCTGGCTTCACCTCTGTCCCAACCCCATAAACCCCAACCTCATAGTGAGGGCTGAAAGAACAGTATTACAAAACACAAAAATTCTCAGACTTTGGGATCCAAAAGAAAACAACGGGACACCTGGGTGGCTTAGTTCAGTGTCTGACTCTTGATTTCATCTCGGGTCATGATCTCAGGGTCATGAGATCTGCACCAAACTGCTTTGAGTTTGGTGATGGGTATGGAGTCTGCTTCAGATTCATTCTTCCTCGGCCTCTGCCCCTGCTCTAGCTCACGTGCACTTTCTTTCTCTTTAAAAAAAGAAAGAAAAAGAAAACATGGTACACACAAAAAGTGTGTTTTCCTAAAAAAAGAAAAAGTTAATAGATGCAAATTGCTTCTAAATGTCACCTTTAATTCCTCTTTAAATCCATAAATAAAATGTTAAACCTATTGTTTCCTGATTTGATTTTGTTTTGCCTAACATTCTTTTATGTTGTCAACACAGCCTGATTTCCTAAATATCAGTTCTTCTATTTTACTTTACCAAATTATTTTGAATGAGATAATTTAATAGGCAGGATTTTAAAAGAATAATTAGTAGCTCATAATAAAGATGTCCACCTCATGTCAGGGAATATCTATTTTGTAATGATGATTTCATTACTTCTATTGTACTCATTTAATACTCAATGTTTGAGAGTATCTAAGATATGATACTTGTATGACTTCTGTCCACAAAGAGATGGTAGCAAAGTTTGTCTCATATCATCAGATTCAATTTCATTTTTAAGTCCTCACCTCTATTTATTATTATCTCTCTTTAGCCTAGCAAGTTAAATACACAATTTTCTCTTTTTTAATGATTTTATTTATTTACTTATTTGACAGACAAAATCACAAGTAGGCAGAGAGGCAGACAGAGAGAGAGGAGGAAACAGACTCCCTGCTGAGCAGAGAGCCCGATGCCGAGCTCTATCCCAGGATCCCAGGATCATGACCTGAGCCACCCAGGCGCCCCCACAATTTTCTTCTTTTAATTTATTTTTCAAGTGCTTCAAGATTCATTGTTTATACACCACACCCCCAATGTTCATAAATACAAGATTTTTTACGTTTAAAGACTGACATGCAAAGATAATCTTCATTTAGTTTTTGTCCCGAAAAAGCATTGCAACTAATCCTATTCTTTACATCTTTATTTACCTCAGTCCAAGACTTCCAGGTCACCTTTTATAACTTGTAATAATTATACACATGTCTATAGACCCCCTAATCATATCTAATCTCCTACCCCTCCAAAACATTCTAAGCAATGCTACTAAGGACCTCTGGAATGTGCACCTTAGCATCAGTAAAACATCGTTCATCCTCAAACTCGTAACTGAGTATTTACCTCACTTTTTGCTGAAACTGAAATTGGACACTACCCTGAGAACTATACCTATAGCTTGTTTAAGTGGTAGACTTTTTTTTCTCCAATGCCATATATGCTTCACGATCTGGAAGGAGGGTAAGTGTTCTTGTCTGGGGTATTAAGGGTATTGGGTATTAAGGCTTTAACATGAATTTGGGAATTGATAGAGTTCAGTTCATAACAGTGGTCAAATTTAACGTTCCCAGGATGCCTGGGTGGCTCAGTTGGTTAAGCAGCTGCCTTTGGCTCAGGTCATGATCCTAGCATCCTGGGATTGAGTCCCACATCAGTCTCCTTGCTCGGCAGGGAGCTTGCTTCTCTCTCTGTCTCTCTGTCTGCCTGTGCTCACTCGCTCGCTCTCTCTCTGACAAATAAATAAAATCTTAAAAAAAAAATTTAATGTTCCCAATAATGGAACTAATTGATAGTTTATGCCTCTTGATGGGATGCACTAAAAGGACATATCACTTATGTAGCCTTTTTGCCCCAAGCGCTAACCAAATTAATCATAAGAAATCAATCAGATAAATGAAAGTGAGGAAGATTCTAAAACAACTGGTTGTGTCCAGCTCATGAAAGAAAAAAAAAAAAATGGTCGAGGAAGCTTTCAAAATGAAGGGAACGCTTCCACAGAAAAGGGCACTAAAGCAACACAACAACTAGGTGCATTGTAAAAACCTCAGTTGCCGGAAGGACATTGCTGGAACCATTAGCTTAGTTTGAATACTGACTGTCTTTTAAATAATAACGTCCTATCAATATTATAACAATGTCTTATATAATGATTATGTAAGAGAATATGCTGTTTTTGAAAAACAGATGCTGAAATAATAATAATATGCAATAGCTATGTAGAAAGATAAAACAAATCCAATAAAAAAAGTTAACAATTCATAAATCTAAAAGTAATGTTCTTGCAACTTTCCTGTACATTGAAATTTTTTTAATATAAAAATTTTTTTGACACCCCCCAAATATTTATGTAAATACATATTTAGTAAGTAAATGTAAAGTAAATAATGCAGGCAGCTTCACTGCTCTGTAAAATCTCACTAGAAATTATTTTTAAATAGTGTAAACCCACAAGGACAGAGAGATCCACAGAAGTAACAGAACTTGGGAAACAGAGAAGCAGATGGATGCAAAGTGATGGACTGAACAGATCCAAAATGCTGAATCTTAAGCCAGTGGTGGGGCTGGCCAGCTACTTTATACTACAGAATTCCCCAAAAGGCCCAGGTTTTGGCAGCGCCAACCACCTCTGAGGATGCCACTAAACAAAAGAAGAGGTTATGTGACTAAGAAGAAAATTGGGCGCCTGGGTGGCTCAGTGGGTTACAGCCTCAACCTTTGGCTCAGGTCATGATCCCAAGGGGCCTGGGATCAAGCCCCGCATCAGGCTCTCTGCCCAGCGGGGAGCCTGCTTCCTCCTCTCTCTCTGCCCGCCTCTCTGACTACTTGTGATCTCTGTCAAATAAATAAATAAAATCTTTAAAAAGAAAAAAAAAAAATGAAGCAAATCTGCAGTTGTCTTCCCTATTTCAGTCCCCTAACTGCTTCTCTCTCACCTAGCAGAAGACAAAGCCTGGAAAGGACAAAGCAGAGGGTGTCTGGAGTGGAAATTCCAAGCACTCTGGGAGCAGGAAAATGTTACTAAAACAAGAAAGGAAGTAAGGAAAAGTTGATATGCATACAAGTCCTTTTATCTTCAGGCTGTGTTCCCAGGACAGTTCGTCACATTCTAACTCAGCACACATTTTGAATTTGTTCAAAATTTAAAAAAAAAAAAAATTTGGAAGAAATCACTAACCAGAGAAGAAACAATTTAAAAGCATTACCGGCAACTCTAAAAAGTCACTAGATCCACAGAATTTATTAGTAAGTTTTGTTAAACTTTAAAGTGACTGTCAAGCTACTTAAACTGTTCCAGAAGGTTTATTAAAAAATGAGTAAAGGATTTGAATAGAAATTTCTCCAAAGAAAACATACAACTGGCCAAGAGGTAGATTAAAAAATGCTCAAATTGGGGCGCCTGGGTGGCTCAGTGGGTTTTTAGCCTCTGCCTTCGGCTCAGGTCATGATCTCAGGGTCCTGGGATGGAGCTCCGCATCAGGCTCTCTGCTCAGCAGGGAGCCTGCTTCCTCCTCTCTCTCTGCCTGCCTCTCTGCCTACATGTAATCTGTCTGTCAAATAAATAAACAAAATCTTTAAAAAAAATCCTCAAATTTAGTAAGCATCAAGGAAATAGAAATAAAAACTACAATATTATCTCACACCTGTTAGGATGGCTATTATTATTATTATTATTTTTTAAAGATAACAGGTGTTTGGGAGAACGTGGAGGACTCTTGAACACTGTTGGTGGGAAAATAAACTGTTGGGGGGAAAGAATATAGTATGGAATTTCCTCAAAAAAAAATTAATAATAGAACTGCCATATGATACAGCAATTCCTCTGTGGGCGTGTGTGTGTGTGTGTGTGTGTGTGTGTGTATGTATATAATATTATTAACATATAATGTATTATTTGCTTCAGGGACCTCTCTGGGTATTTATGAAATCAGTATCTCAAAGAGATATTTGTACTCCTAGGTTTATTATAGCATTATACATAATAGCCAAGATATGGAAATAACATAAATGTCTATTGATGGTGGAATGGATAAAGAAAATGTGGTATACACACAGTGGAATATTATTTAGCCTTAAAGAAGGAGGAAATTCTGTCATATGCTACACGATGGATGAACCTTGGCATAATGCTAAATCACATGATCCAATCACAGAAGGACAAATGCTGTATGATTCCACTTACATAAGGTATCTAAAACAGTCAAACTCTTAGAAGCAGAGAGTAGAATGGTATTTGCCAGGCGCAGGGAGGAGGGAGAATTGGTGTAACTATTCTATTCAACAGGTATAAAATTTCAGTTAATAAAATGAATACATTCTAGAAATCTGCTGTACAACATCATAACTATAGTTCTTAATACTGTATTATACTTGTTAAGGGTTCAATCTAATGTTAAATATTTGTCAAGGGTTTGATCTAATGTTAAGTGCTGTTACTACCACTACAACAAATATCATAAAGTCACTTGAGTTTTATTTTACCAAGCTGGTATAAACTAAATAATAACCATTTAAAAAGATAAAATAAAAATAAAACCACAATCCATTATCACCATAAACATAGTTGTGAAAATAAACCAAATTTTATTAAATCAAATTATTTGGCACAATATTAAAAGAATGACACCCTTAGCAAACAGGGCTTATTTCATGAAAACCAAGATGGTTTAAGAATGGACACTTATTAATATAACGATCCCTATTAATAGGTCAAAAAGAAAAGTTCATACTAATTGGGTTGATGCATCTAAATTCATTTGATAATTTTCAACAAATACTCCTGATTTTCAAGCAACTATTTCCTAATAAAACGATAAGAGCAGAATACTTCATTAACATGATATAGAAAACATATTTTACCCCAGATGCCAAACTCACATATAACTGAGAAACATATACAGAATTACTTTATTTTTTTAAAGATTTTATTTATTTATTCGCCAGAGAAAGAGGGAGAGCGCCCAACCAGGGGAAGCAGCAGGCAGAGGGAGAAGCAGACACCCTGCTAAGCAGGGAGCTCGACTCAGGACTAGATCCCAGGGTGGGATCATGACCTGAGCTGAAGGCAGATGTTTAACCAACTAAGCCATCCAGTTGTCCCTATACAGAATTACTTTAAAGTCAGGCACAATGTACAGATAATATGCATACAGCTACTGCTATTGCTTGATGCTATCTGGAACTTTTGATGACACAATAAAAAAAAATTGGTCAGAACTTTAACGAATTGAAAGGTTGTCCTCCTAGAAAATTGAAATGAATCAACTGAGGAAAAACTTTAGAGTGTTAATAGACTACATGAATTTGGGCTGTTACAAAAATAATAGCCTTTTTAAATACAAGGATGTCCATTTAGAAAATGTAATGGATGAAACTTTATTAGCACAAGAAAATTTAGCATATATCGGAATAAATATTTGAAAATGTTTGCAGGAACTGTATTGTATAAATGACTAAATATTTCTCAGAAACATAAAAAGAACCTGACTGAATGGAGAGACAATATGGTAATTTTCTAATGTCTTTCAAATTAATGTTATTCTAATGAATTTCAACTTAACCTCTGCTAATTTTTTTTAAATTGAAAAAGTGATTCTTAACTTCATAAACTGAAGAAAAAAAATTTATATGAAAGTAATGATGAGGGGAGCCTGGGTGGCTCAGTGGGTTAGGCCACTGCCTTCGGCTCAGGTCATAGTCTCAGGATCCTGGGATTGAGCCCTGCGTCAGGCTCTCTGCTCAGCAGGGAGCCTGCTTCCTCTTCTCTCTCTGCCTGCCTCTCTGCCTGCTTGTGATCTCTCTCTGTCATATAAATAAATAAAATCTTTTAAAAAAAAGAAAGTAATGATGAAATTTTTTTCATCAGTTAAAACTGAGTACAAATTTAGTAAATAACATGAGGACAGACAGAATCACAGAAGTCAGTGAACTATCACAGAAGTCAGAAGCAGACAATACTGTAAGTCAGAACTGAGCATAAGATAATAGTGGAATTGTGAATCAGTAGCAAAAGAACATTGTCTCAAGAATAATGGTGGATGGGGTGCCTGGGTGGCTCAGTTGGTTAAGCGACTGCCTTCGGCTCTGGTCATGATCCTAGAGACCCGGGATCGAGTTCCACATCGGGATCCCTGCTTGGCAGGGAGTCTGCTTCTCCCACTGACCTCTCTCCTGTTCTCTCTCTCTCTTTCTCTCTCTCTCTCAAATAAATAAATAAATAATAAAAATCTTTTTAAAAAAATGATGGTGGAATAATTACCTAATGTCTAGAAATTTTAAACTAGTTTCTCACTTTACAGCCTCACTCAAAACATAGTCCAGATAAGTTAAAGAACTGACAGTATTAAGTGAATAAAAGTAAAGAGATAAACTTGTAAAAGTGGTCAGTGGAGGGCGCCTGGGTGGTTCAGTGGGTTAAGAGTCTGCATTCTGATGTGTATAGCAGCATTATCTACAATAGCCCAATTATGGAAACAACCCAAATGTTCATCAAATGACAAATTGATAAGGAAGATGTGGTATACACAATGGGCTATTACTCAGCCATAAAATAGAATGAAATCTCGTCATTTGCAACAATATGGATAGAGCTAGAGTATGATGCTAAGTGAAATAAGTCAGTCAGAGAAAGATAAATATGATAGGATCTCATTCATGTGGAATTTAAGAAATGAAACAAACAGCAAAGGGGGAAAAGAAGAGAAAGAGGCAAACCAAGATACAGGCTCCTAACTATAGAGAACAAAATGAAGGCTGCCAGGAGAGGAGGTGTGGGAGGGCGGTGCATGAAATAGGTGAAGGGGGTTAAGGAATGCCCATACAGGGTGATGTATAGAAGTTCTGAATCAGCGTATTATACACCCGAAACTAATATTACACTGTAAACTAACTGGACTCTAAATAAAAACTTTAAAAAATTCAGGTACCATAACTTCCTGTATGAACTTGGTCAAGTCATTTAACTTCTCTAAGCCTCAATTTCCTCATCTGTGAAATGGAAAGAGGAATTGCACTTAACTCATGTGTTAGCATGAGAATTAGAGACAATACACTAAGAACTTAGAATAACTCAATAAATTGTGTATATATATCTGACTTGCATACAATATGTATATATTATTTTGTAATTATATGAAATGTTAAAATTTTACATTTGAGAATTTCATAAGCTACTTTCAATTTCATAGTAAAGTAAAATTGTCTATTAGTAAATATCATTTTCAAGAATTGAGTCAGTTCTGAGGAGCATTGAGCTGGTCCAAAAAGCAAAATTTATAACTGATTTTAAAGAAGCAATTTCACATACTGTTAATGTCCTTTTCCTTCAGAGGAACAAATTTGGAGATATTTTTAATCTCAGGTGAAAGATGTGGATCTTGAGCTAGTAGCATATTATCTCATTGGTAACTAGCAGTCAGAGTAATCTGGCCTAAGGCAGGGACATGAAATGTTCACCCTGCTTAAGAGTTTATGCCCTGGCAGGAGAGGCATCTGAAAGCAAATCAATGTGATCCTTGCTTCTTATTTGAATAAACCAGCAGATATAAGCAGTTTTTCTAGGAGTCAAGTCCCAGAAATGTTCTTCCTGCATGACAGACTTTGTCCCTGATTTTATGCTTTTATTTAAAATCAGCATCTCTCTCTCTTGTCTTTCTGGGATATCTAAGGAATGAGCAATTAAAACTCAAGTAAAATCCAGGGGAGCGACCTAATGTTCCAGTAACTAGTTTCCAGATCCCCCTCACTGGATAGTCTTTCTCCTCCTCTCTTTTCTCTTTTCTCTTTCTCACTCAGGACGGTTATTTAACCATTAAAAGATTAAATATCCATCCTAATATGTTTCATTCAGATCAGCAAAATTTCTGCATTATAAATCCATACTTCTGGACATCACAGCTATCCTACTCTCTCACTCCAGAACACTGGCTTTCTTTCACTCCATAAACACTCCAAGCTTCCAGGCTTCCTTCAAATCATTCCTTCCCATCATAGAATCCCAACACCTGAATTCGCTGCACAGTACAGACATGTCACAGACTCTGCAGCCAACACATCTGCCTGAGACTTTAATTTAGATAGTAGTTTAAAAAGGAGATAAGAGAATGCAGGACCTCCATTGAGCTGGGGTGGGTGGAGGGAAAGGCGGTGTGATTTGGGGTCTGTCACAGCAATTGTTCCATCTTCTGTAGCAATGACAGCTTCTTGACCCAGCTGTAGCAACAGCTTGCTCTCCAGGGATGGTTTTGGAGGTGTCTCTAGGAACCCCAGCCTATAGTCTTTTCTTCCAGCTCTTCCTGTGGTTCTTCCTGCCATGTAAGTCTTCCTGCACACAATGACTGGAGTGGATGCTTTATGGTCTTCACAAAGATTCTTCCTATGACTCACCTGACAAGGTTTTGTTTGCATTTCCTGGACACTATTCATAAGAGATTTGAAAAAATCTGAGGAGTTTTAAAAAACTGTATCAAGTCCAGCAGGAAGAATATGAATGGCAGAAAAGGCCATTATAAAATTCCAGTGAATTTTGATGTGTCAATGTAGGTTGCTGAATTGTAACAGATGTACCACTCCGGAGGAGGATGTCAATAATTGGGGGGAAGCTATGCATTCTGAGGAGAAGGAAACATATAGGAGTCCTTTATACTTTCCTTCAATTTTTCTGTGAACCTAAAACTGCACCGAAAAAGTCTTAAGAAAAATTTCAGTGAACTGACACGACCCTGTCATTTATCCAACATTGCTGTTCACTGCCACGTCTGAGTATATTGGACTAGATTCTAAAGACATAAACATGAATAAAATTGGCCCCATAATTACAGGTCATAAACACAAAAAGACAATACAAATCATAAGGATAATGATATATCACATGGATCATCTCACTTAGTTTTTAACTAACCTTGTAAGGTGACTACTGTTACTTCTGTATTACTGATGAGGCTTAGAGAGATTGAGGGACTTGCCTGCAATCACAACACTAATAAGGGGCCATGATAGGGTTTCAATACAAATTTGACCACAGCAGCCGAGCCCTAGACACAACACAGCAGCAAATCACATGGAAGTTCATTTACTTATTCAATGAATAGTTATTGACTCTGTCAGTTCTTATGCCAGGATCTCAATAATAGTTTAACTCACAAAAATAAGAAGTCAGAGAAACAAAGGCATGGCCAGTGACTAGAGGCAGAAGTCAGGCACAAGTCAATGTTCCATACACACACAAGGAATTCAATGGAATCAAGTATGGTCAAGGGCCTCTAGGCTCCAGACATTTTGCTTGGAGTGGAGAAGAGAGAAAAGATCCAGTTCTACCACTGTCTGTGTGTTTGTCACTTGCTGTGGCCTCAGCACAAAGCCTCCAATGTATTTGTGTGAGGAAGGGAGAAAGCGATTTCTGAGATAATCCCATATGGTAAATTTATAGTAGTAGAATGAATAAATTCCGTGCAGGGGGCATCCAGAAAGGAATAGTGAGAGGTCAGAAACATTTCAAAGAAAAAAATAACTGAGGCTTGAAGAACGAGTAAGCTTTTATAATGAGTTTTTTAGATCAATCTGCCCTAGTTATCCTACTTGAATTTCTTGTCACAACACTGTATTTTAGGAGTTTCTTAAGGCTCTGAATCTATGAATACAATGCAAGAGTGAATATTGTTAGATAAATCTTTCAAAACTGGAAATTCTTATGTATATTTTTCCCATTTTGCTTCATATTTATATTAAGTACTTGTTATATATGTCCTCATTCTATGAAGCTCAAAGTATTTTGTGTGTGTGTATATACACATGCATAAGCATATACATACACATATACACAAATATTTGAATATACATATAAGCATGCATATACATTGCATTTACATACATATTTACAAACACATATATACATGCACACATAAATACATACATAAGATTATTCCACCCTCAGCATTTTAGCAAAATGTCAGATGGCATTGATAATACCAATACTAGTATTAAATGTGGAAGCACCTAATAGTGAAATCGCCCCTCCTAGTCTGCTTCCAGTCTTGGTTCCTTTGAGGCAGGCATTGCCCATTGTTATTCCTATCATTTCTAGCATCCATGCCCTTCTCTCTTTCCAACCAAATCTTGATAGAAAATGATTCCAATAAGCTGGGACTTGGAAGACACAGTGACAGATGAGTTTTCACACACATGTATACAGAAATAGTTTTCTTGTTTCCTTGGGAAAATATATATTGGACATATTTTTCAAAGAGCTTGTAAGAATCTCCATGGCTAGTATTGAATCCTGGGGAAGAATATAATGGCAGACCATCCAGTCCCACTTTACAGATGAAGAACCAGGCAAGGAGAGTTACAGCAATGGCTCAGAATCATGCATAATGTCAAGAAACTGGGAGGGGGGGCCCAGCATTCCCAAATCCAAGATTATCCCTTTTTCTCTCTGTTTTCAAACACTAACTTTTAAGGTTGCTAAATACATGGATAAGAAAAACATTTTGTTGCTAAATTCATGCTTTACTTGACAGACAACTGTTGAAAATAATTGACTTTCTTTTTTTTTTTTTTTGCTTTTGATACAAGAAGTTATTTTAACTATTTAACTAGTAAAGGCTTAATCCCTGGTACTTTCTCCTTTGTAAACTTTTATATTGTTGTAAAGGGCCAGTGAGTTGATTTTGTCAACTTCAGAAAAACCACTGCCTTGCTTGCTCATGAAACTATGGTAAATCTTTGGAATTTTTTTTTTTTTTTTTGCAGCCTTACTTAATATTTTTTATGACAAGCAATAAGATATTTCTTAGGCATTTGTCCCATCTCACATTAATGAGTCATATGCTTATCCTAGGTTCTGTCACTTGATGTTCCTCCATGTGGAGCTTTAGGTTATCTGATGAATATATAATTATACTGGCAGACTTGACTGGGAAAAGATGACACCAGATTGCAGAACACCTTGGTAGTGTCAGAAAAAGTTTGCCAAGAAGATGAAAATTATAAGACTGATACAAGCATGTGGGACAGGTTACCCTCACTCTGTTCAATGGAGGCTGATTTGGGAATGGTTCCCATATTGCCTAGTATATTAATTTGAAAAATAAAACAAAATACTCTATAACAAAATATCACAAACTGGGAAGCTTATCCAACATCAATTTATAGTCTCACAGTTCTAGAGGTAGAAGTCCAAGATCAAGGTATTGGCAGCACTGGTTCCTCCTAAGGGCAGTGAGGAAAAGATGTGTTCCAGTCCTCTCTCCTAGCTTTTGGCAAAGCTTGGCATTCCTTGGTTTTTGCTGCATCACTCTGATCTCTCCTTTCATTCTGTATGGATTCTCCCCAAGTGTTTATGTGTCTCTAAATTTTCCCTTTTTATAAGGATACCAGTAAAATTGGACTAGAAGGTCCACCCTACTCTAGCATAAATTCACTTTAATTAATTACATCCACAATGACCCTATTTCAAATAAAGTCAAATCTTGAGGAAATAGGGGTCAGGGCTTTAACATATGAATTTTTGAGAAACACAATTCAGCCTCTAACAGCTAAGGATAGAAGTCAGTTTCCAAACAAAATGCCCAATAGATGTGACTTAGGTGTTAGCTGAATTTTTCCCCAAGTCTACAAAGGAGGCAGGGACATAGAGTCTAGTGCCAGGGGATCAACTAGAGTTATACAAAAGCAATTTAAAATTGCCTTGAGACCACAATAAATGTATGGCCCTGGTCAGTTTAGGTAGATGAAATAGCATGTAGACAATTTAGCAGGTAACATCATCACCATCCGAATTACCCAAAGGTATGACCTCTTAAAGTGGTTCAGACCTCTTTTATTTATAAGATAGAACAATGTTATTGCTGGTTAGAGAGCAGTCTAAGTCTCTTGATAAGATGAGAAGAAGCTGTTCGGAATCCCTGGAGCAATGTGCTTTTTGAAAATGATGAATGGAGATTGTGCCACTCCCTCATCTTGTATCCAGGAAAAGGATCATGTGAATGAGGCCAACCATGTGGTAAATAAAAATAACACATATTCTCCTTTGAATTTCATAGACTTTAAATGTACAAATTTGTATTTGTTTACTATTACTACATAACAAAGTATCATCTACTTAGCAATTTAAAACACTACTCATTTATCATCTTACAGGTCTATGGGCCAAAAGTCCAGCAGAGCGTGCCTGTGTTCTCTGCCCAGGGTCTCACAGGCACTGGCCAGGGCTTCAGTTTTCATCTGGGCTCAGGGTCCTATTCCAAGCTCACTGGTTGTTGGCAGAATTTCTCTCAGGCTTCCCACATGGCCTCCTCCATCTTGGAGCAGGCAACAGTATTCTCAGTCACCAATGCTTTGAATTCCTCTGGCTCTCTCTGTGACTTCCTCTTTGGCTTCTAAAAGACTTCTGTGATTACATTGGGTCCACTTAGAAAATACAAGATAATGTCCCTATTTTAAAGACTCTAATTAGTTACCTTAATTAAATATCCAAAGTCGCTTCATAGAATTCTTCTCTTGGTGTTTGAATAACTAGAAAATGGAAATGATGGGAGACATCTTTAAAATTCTGCCTCCCACAAGATCAAAAAATCGCAAACCAAAGGCATTAATATGTAGCTAAGTAATGCTCAAATTTACTTTTAGCAACTATGGAGAGAAGATGAAACATATTTATAAAAGAACTTTTTTTAAAAGACTGAAAAAACTGCTAAACATCTTGATTTTTGCCTTGATCCTGGTTTTAATTTTTTTTAAAGATTTAGTTACTTTAGAAAGAACTAGCACAAGCACAAGGGGAAGTGGACAGAGAATTTCAAGCAGACTCTTCTCTGAGCGCAGAGCTCAATCTCATGACCCTGAGATCACAACCTGAACCAAACATTTAACCAACTGTGCCACCCAGGTACCCTGACCTGATCCTGGTTTTAAAGTGCCTTAAGTGATGAACTGAAGGTTAGTTAGGATGAGAGTTTAGATCTGGAAAGTCTTTACACATAATGGTGCTAATTGGGATAGTTAATCTAATCACTGAGCCTCAGATCCCTCACTGGATAAAAAGTGAATAATATTAATGTTTTACAGGACAGTTATGAGATTCAAATAAGATCATTTCTAGAAAGTGTTTTTGTAACTGTAAAGCCTAAAACAAATGTGAATTATTAAGATTATCACAGAAAGTCTTAGCTTACTTCTGAAAGAACCAGAATTTCCAAATATTCCTCTGTGAAACTGAATAATCACCCTAAAGGGTTATGAAATCTGACAGTCAAGAAATGCAAACTTCAGGAGAAATTTGTCTAACATCGAAGTTAAGATATTTCTGTGAATGCATAATTGTGTGTGTGTCTTTGTGTCTGTGTGTGTTTTGGGAAGATACGCCATGTTGAAATTGCACTATACTAATTCAATGGACAACATATTAAAATTAGAGAACATCCTGATGAAAGAAATACAACACTAAGTCTTTAAAGAAAAATCCAAAGACTTGTCTCAAACCAAGCAACTGGAGGCAAAACGTTAACAAAGAAAAGAAAAGGAAAGCGTTTTCAATATTCAAGAAAATCATTCCATGTCATGTTGTGCCTAGAAAACCTTTGTAGACCTGTCTGGTTTGGGTCAGCTTCATTTAATAAACAGATTTAAGTCATCACATAAATAAGTATTCAGGCACTTGCTGCTATATTTCTATTATACCTCTGATCATCCATCTCATGGAACATTATCACTAACATTTATTTCTGCCAAAATGATTAAATCCTAAGAATTCTTTTATTTATGCATTTAACTAGCTCTTATATGTGTTATATGCAAGGTGCTGTCCTAAGTTCTTTATTAATATTAACTCATAATGATGATTCATCTTGATAACAACCCTATAAAGTTGAAACTATTATAACTCACTAAACAAATAATAATTTGTTTCAAAACATTTTTCTTCTTACAAAAAGGGGAGTATTTTTCCTCATATGGTTGCCTCTCCTCTTTCTATCATGTCTACAATTTATATCAAAAAAAGATTTGAAAAGCAATTGCTGAAGACTTTATCTTAGTAAAAATGACAAAACATAGGCTGATTTCAGTAAAATTTTTGAAGTGAACAGATTAGCCACACACAAAACACACCATGATTAAAGAGGACATTGAGATTTTCTAAATAGTGTCAATTTTAATGAAGGAACATTCCCTCCCCACACAACAAAAGGCATTAACTCGTCTTTTTTTAATTTACTGTTTCTTGAGCAGTGTAGTGCTTTTCTAGAGTTTAAAAGTGCACACAGTTCAAAAATGCTTTGATTTTATTCTTACTACTTTCTAATAAACACGATGAAAATCTGCCATTTCCGATTCAAAGCAGGAAGACATGTTTTTGGTCTATTTTCTTACATTTTATTTTTTCAGCAAAATTTTCTACAATTTCTCCCCATTTATTATGCTGTTCCCAGGTTTAAAATAATCAGAAAAAAAAAAAATAAAAATATTGCAAAGCCGTAGCCTGCTCTGCCTTACTCTAACCTTGTTAAGCACACAGTTAACCCAACTGTGACACTGCCTAGTAAAGCATGCCTGGTGTCTAAGCTCAGACTGCATAACAAAATATCATAAAATAGGTGGGTTATCAGCAACAGAAATGTATCTCTCACTGTGCTGGAGGCTGGCGATCTGAGATCAGGGTGCAGCTTCTGGAGCAGACCCTCTAGCTGGTTGCAGACTGCCGACTTCTCTTTGTATCCTCACCGACAGAGGATACAAACTTTCTCTGTAATTCTTTTTTTTTTTTTTTTTTTTTTTAAGATTTTATTTCTTCATTTGACAGACAGAGATCACGAGTAGGCAGAGAGGCAGGCAGAGAGGAAGGGAAGCAGGTCGCCCGCTGAGCAGAGAGCCCGACGTGGGGTCTCTGTTCGACGTGGGGGCTCCATCCCAGGACCCTGAGATCGTGACCTGAGCTGAAGGCAGAGGCTTTAACAAACTGAGCCACCCAGGTGCCCATCTCTCTCTAATTCTAATCCCATTCTAATCCCATTCATGAGACCTCCATGTTAAGACCTCATCTAATACTAGTCACCTACTAAAGGCCCCACCTCCTAACACTGGAGTATGGTTTTCAATACATGGAATTTCAAGGGACACTCAGGTTCAGTTTGTAACACTAGGTTTATTCTGAAAACTCATAGGTATAAGTAACAGAGAAAGCAAACAGCCAGGAGCAGGATTGATACCTTTACTTAAACAGAAAGGCAGTTCTGAAGAGAGTTTTGGTAAATTTAAATTTCATTTTATAATTCTATATTTCAAGTTTCAGATTTGTACCAGATGCTTGAAATTCACATAACATTGTCATCAACATTAACCAGAAGGTAAAAGTTTATTGTAAACGAGAACACAAGACATCTAAGATCAAATCTCCTTCTTTGAGAATTTAATTTGCCTGATTCTAAAACTAGATACATTTTCCTTATGAGTTCAGGGGACAGACCATTCACTGAGAGTTAAGCTGTGAAAAAAATATGAACATTTTATGAATTTGTCTCTCATGCAAAAGTATTTAAGGTTGTTCTTATGACAATATTTAACAAGCAAATACTACCACAGTCTTAAGACAATCAGCTTTATGTGTTGGCACATCAAGACCAGCCCCAGAGCTGTGAGTGACCAGGGCCCAGATGAAGATTGCCTTAAATGCTTGATTTGAGAATTCATTCATTGGTCCCATTCCAACCAGCCTCCAAGATTTCTGATAATGTATGCAGGTCATTTTATAAATGTAAATTACCATCTGAGTGTGAGATTATAGAACTATAGAAATAATAACAGCTAATGTTTATTTTATGTTTACAGTCTTCCAGACATGTTGATAAGCACTTTACAACTATTATTTATTATCTTTGTTTTTTAAATGAGGAGAATGAAGCCTGAGAAGTTAATCTGTCCAGGGTCGCAGTGCTAGTAAGTCAGAAGTAGAATCCTGGCAGTCTAGTTCAGGAGCCTATATTCACAACCACACAATTCTAAATCAAAATTCTACCTCTTACATAGATGATGAAACTCCTTTCCCTTAGAAGGTACACTCAAACCTCCCACATACAATTTATAGCAGTCATTAATTAACTCAGGGACACATGGGTGACTCAGTCAGTTAAGTATCCAACTCTTGATTTCAGCTCATGTCATGATCTTAGGGTTGTGGGGTCTGTTCCTGCATTGGGCCCTGCATTCAGCAGGGAGTCTCCATGAGATTTTTTTTCTCTCCCTATCCCTCTCCCCCTGCTCATGCTCTCTCTTTTTTTCCTCTCTCTCTCTCTCTAAAATAAATAAATAAATACATCTTTAAAAATACTCACCCCTGAATATTTATATATATTTTATATATTGCTACTTAATGAATTATCTCAGAATTTGTCAGTTCAAAACAATAAGCACACATTATCACACAGTTACTGGGGGTCAGGAATTCAAGATGAGGGGTCTGGCTCATGGACTCTCAGGTTGCTCTCAAATATTCATCTGAGAGTTTGATTGAGGCCAAGGACCTGCCTCAAGATGCTTCACTCATGGGGTGCCTGGGTGGTTCAGTGGGTTAAAGCCTCTGCCTTTGGCTCAGGTCATCATCTCAGGGTCCTGGGATTGAGCCCCGCATCGGGCTCTCTGCTCAGCGGGGAGCCTGCTTTCCCCTCTCTCTCTGCTTGCCTCTCTGCCCACTTGTGATCGATCTCTCTGTCAAATAAATAAATAAAATCTTTAAGATGCTTCAGTCACATGACTGTTGGTCTCAATTTTTTGTCACACATACCTCTTCATAAGGTTACTTGAGTGTTTCCATGACATGATAGTTGGCTTCCCCCAGAACAAGTGATCCAAAAAGGAAAGCAAGGCAGATACCATGTGTCTTCTATAACCTAACCGTAGATGTCACATACCATACTTCTGTTTTAGCCCATCATTACAGGAGAGTCACTAAGTCCAAGCCAAATTTGAAGGGAAGAGAATTAGGTTTCACCCTTTGACGTGAATGCCAAAGAATTTGGACATATTTTAAGCCCACCACTTATATCTATCTCATTGTACATAATTTAAATAATTCTGGCTCTGTGACATGTTTTCCTCCTGCTATCTTGACTCCATTGCAATGTGCAAAAATGCCGAGCTAACCACTTAGCCTAACATGTTCTCAACTTGTCCCAGGTCACCATTCATACCTATTGGGAGGGGCTCCATCAGAAGAAACGCAAAAGGTCATTTATGTAAGCCCTGCCCACAGCCATATGATACTCTGAATATCCTATTTCTGTCACATTGACAAAATTGATAAATAAGCAAAGTTTTTCTCACACTGTGGTTGTCATAAATTTTTCCTGGATGGCAGAATCCTCCTTCTACCTGCCCTAGGGAAAGTTTCGCCACTCAAGAATGCCTGATATGTCATTCATCTCCTCAGAACCTCACTCTCAGCTGGCACCAAGTAGACTGATTCAATGTAAGCCAGAGTTTCTCAACTCTGGCACTATTAACATTTGGGGCTGGATAGTTCTTTGTTGTAAAAGCCATCTTGCACATCATAGGATGTTTAACAGCCTCCCTGGTCACTACCCATGAGATGCCAGTTAGCACAACCCATTTGTAATTAAAAAAAAAGTCTCCAGCATTGCCAAATCCTCTGAGGGGAGGGAGGGTTGGTCACAAAATTGCTCTTGATCAAGAACCACTAATCTAAGCTATTATGACTGAACTTGGCTGAGTAAAATATGTGATAGTATCACCACCCGATAAAACATATGCAGAAATGTCCCATGTTTAACCTACATGAAGTAATCCAAGATACTTAGAATTAAGGAAGAAAGATTTCAGTGTGAATCAATTATTTTAGATAATGTCTCTCCGATTGTCACTTGGCTTTCCTCCTACTAGCTGATTTCTGGGAGAGAGAAGATGCTCTATAAAGCAGGTTACGATATGTTATCTCAAGGTTACAAATACTAGAAGAAACTGGAACAGGATAGAGGGTAAAGAGAATGAGGGAAAGTACAATGAGAATAAGGGTAGTAGTAAAGATAACTTATTATTTACATGTTCAAATTATTTTAAGATATCTATTAGATGGTTGCCTTTATTGCATGGGACATGCCTTTATTGCAAGCCTGGACAAGTCACTTCACTTTCTCAAAATATTAACTAATTTAACTTTTCAACAAATCCATGCAGCAGATACTATTATTTTCCTTTTGACACACAAAGAAGTCTGAGGCAGAGTATTATCTTGCTTAATAGCTAGTTTTAAAAATTCTTTCATATCTCTCTCCCACTCCATGCTCCCTCAGGGCTCTGTTTTTGTTCCACTCATACTTCTCACTCTTCTCTACAGTGAGTCACACAAAGCACTGAAAACTTAGAAAAGGAATCACAGAAGTCCCTAAGTACATCTAGCTCTCCATTATCTGGAGGGAAATACTAAATACTGGAGGGTTAATATTTCCTATTGACCTAGAGTCAATAGGAAGAGAAAGGTAACCTGACTAGAGATGCCAGTGCTAGGGTGAATAGGAAATTGGCCTTGTTTCCAAGGAGGTTGGGGGGAAATAGGCTGAGCCAAGCCAACAGGAGATTAATATTGTAGGGTGATGTGAGGGAAGACAAAGTAAAAAGAGGCATTTTAATCTACAGTTAAAACACAACTTAGATTTTAGTAGAAACTTAACCCATGACCTTGAATGAAAATAGGAACTAATCCAAGGAAACCGATGTCAGTATTTGAATGTACCTAAAAATAAAATGTGATCCATGGGATGACATCATGAAAAACTATTGAGCGCCTACTTCTTGTTTCCAGTCATGCCCTGGGGATTACCCTCCTCCCTTCCTCTTCTCAGAAGTCTTCGGCACCTCTCTACTGTCTCCTTAAGCTGGTGTAAAAGGTCTTCTATAATCTTACTTTATTCTACCTTCTCAGTCCATTTTTCCCTGAAATGCTTTTCCACCTCTAACCTCAGTTACCTCTACTTAAAATGCCTTTTCCTTAGGGTATCTGCTCTCTTAAAATTTTACCATCCTTCAGGGCTCAGACAAAATGTCCCCTTCTACGTGACTCATCTCTAATTAACTCCAGTTGAAAGTACCCTCTCGCTTTGATTCCTACAGTTCCTTGTTTCTAACCACTTTGAGAAAACTTTGGAATTTACCCTGTATTAGAGCTGTGGGGACATCTGGGCAGCTCAGTCACTTAAGCGGCTGCCTTTGGCTCAGGTCATGATCCCAGAGTCCTGGGATGGAGCCCCACATTGGGCTCTCTTCTTAGTGGGGAGCCTGCTTCTCCCACTCTTCCCTGCTCGTGCTCTCTCTGTCAAATAAGTAAATAAATGAAACATTTTTAAAACTAATGAGCTGTGTATCTGTCTCTCCAGCTGCTAAACAGTGAACCTCTTAAGGGGAAGGAAGAAGTTTCATTCCTCTTCATCTACAAACTTCGAAAATCACAGTGCTCAATAAATATATGTTGAATTAAATTGAAATCTGAGTGTTTGACATGTTCATTTTTAAAGATTAAGAAAAAACTAAGCCAGCAGAAGAATTTCTACTTCCTGATATACGCTGCCAATGTCTTAATAACCTTGGCTTTTGTAGAACATTTTTTTATTTCTGAAGTGCTTTATAATTAAGCACTAGTTAACCTTCCAGTAGCCCTGGTCTTGTTGTATCAAGTAATAGGGGGATGATACCATACCCCTTAGGATAACACTGGAGAGACTTTCTATGAAGGAGTGAAGCTGGATGCTTTTCAGAGCACAGGGAAGCAAGAAACCAGCAAATTCCAAATGCAATGATCTGCAAGTCACCACAGAGGGGCTGAAGTGAAGATAAACACGGTGAAGGTAAAGACTTTGTTTTGTTTCTTCTTTTTCCTTCTTACTGTAGATGACATTATATTCCTATGTCTCTGTGCTTATTTTTATAAATTCTAGAAAATAGTTCAAGTTCTCTCTAGTCTAAAGTTTATTAAGTCCTAAATTGAAAAGTATAATTTACTATGTATGGTTGTGTTAGAGAGAGAGAGACAAACAGACCAAAATAACTTTGTTAAACTCAGGAAAGAGCATAATATCACAGACATAACCAACTTGAAACCAAACCATTATGTAAACATCTAGATGAAAATCAGACATTGTAAAACACCAATTCTTCCTTTTAAGACAAAAGCAATGCCTGTTCTGTCTACAATGGCCATTAATTCATAAAAATATCAGATTCCACATACTTTTTCAGAAGCATATTTACTAACTAAATTAGAACACATGTGTATATCAACGTTAAGAGTTTATCTACCTGAACAGAATCCTTCATATGTTCATGGTATTTCTAGGGCTTATGTTTCGGCATCATCCATTGCCACAGCAGACCCTCTTCCTTGAGAGCCTCCACTCCCAAGCTTTCAGTCAAGCTTTGCCCAGAGTGGTCCTCTTGTGGCAGAAGAGCTTAAAGACCAGCTGCTGCATGAAGCTTTCTCTAGTATTCTTCCCAATAAAGAATACTCACCCATTCCCCTGAGAGAACATAGAATCATATTTAATAGAATTTATCTCAACATATTAGTCAAACATTTGCTATATGTTAAGCACCATACATCCATTAAACCTCTGTGATCTTCTGCCTTATCTCACAGTTAAATATGTACACAGTGTTTCTAAAAAATTGCAGGCATCTTAACTAAGAACTAATATTATCACCAAAACATTGTTTGAGGAACTTCATATATACTAAAGCATTTATTATTTAAATTGGATAAGACTTGAACACATTTCCCCGTTGAAATGTTAAGTCCAATAAATAGTCCAACATCAGGACATAAAGGTGTATTATGTTGGCCAAGGTAGGGAATCAAGCTTTCCCTTTGAAATTGTTTGTCATGTTCTAAATTCATTTTTAAAGAAGGTCTGAATTTGGTGATAAATACATCATTCTTACAAAAAAATTGTGCAAAGAAGTTTGTATAGTGAAATCTAGACTCATGTATAACATTATAAATTAAAAGCAACTTACATTTCCAACAACAGAAAATTAAATAGAACAGTAAATTTTGTTTTGTTCATAAATTAGAACACTATAATCCATTAAAAATTATGTTACAAAAATTAGTATATTGTGAAAAAATAGTTATAATATGCTATTAAGTGAAAAAAATCTGAATGCTTTAGAATATGTCTCTCACCCTAATATATCAGAGCTCATTTTTATGACAATATTTTACAGGAAACCATTACTATAATCTTAATTTGTTCTAAGTACTGAGAGCTCAAAACCAGCCCCAGGGTGTGTGTGTGCGTGTGTGTGTGAAGGGTCCAGATGAAAATAGCTTTTAATGCTTGATATAAGAATTGATTCATTAAGCTATTACTAACCAGGTTCCTGACAACATACAAAAAAACGGTTTGTAGAAGAAGAGAAAGAAGAAGCAGGAAGGGAGGGAAAAATGAGAGGGAGGGGGAGAAAAGGAAGGAAGGAAGGTCTAAGGAGGTAGAAGGAAGAACTTGAAAAAGAAAAAAACAGAAATAAACAAAATGTAAAACAGAAAAGAGAAGTGCTGCCTCAATGGTGCAGTTGGTTGAGCTCTAGCTCTCAGTTTTTAGTTCAGGTTGTGATCTTCAGATCCTGAGATTGAGACCTATGTGGTGCCACACTCTGTTGCAAACTCTTCTAGGGTTTTAAAAAGAAAGTGCAATTTCTATGATGCCAGCATAACTTTGATATTAATAATTGGTAAGACTATTACAAGGAAGTGACACCTAGGTGGCTCAGTGGATTAAGCCTCTGCCTTTGGCTCAGGTCATGATCTTGAGGTCCTGGGTTTGGGCCCCACATTGGGCTCTCTGCTCAGCGGGGAGCCTGCTTCCCGCCACCCCTTTCTTTCTGCCTGCCTCTCTGCCTACTTGTGATCTCTCTCTCTGGCAAATAAATAAATAAAATCTTTACAAAATAAAATAAAATGTAAAAATAAACAATTACATGTATTTTAAAGAAATTAAAAGGAATGAAATAGAATTATATATTTACAATGGTATTTGATATTTCTGATGTTCTTTATTCAAATTACCACCACATTTCTCTAAAAGAGTTGTACAGAGATTACCAAACAACAACATTTGGCTCTCACCTGGCATGAATGCATATATTACATATTAACACTGCCCTAATATTTTCTCTTAAGATCATGATAGTTAAAATAATACCACTTGGCACCAAAAATACAAGCCACCTAGGACTTAATTTGAGATATATGTAAATCAGTACAGAAAAAAATAAACACAGATTTTACAAAACCAAAATAAATGGCATGACATACCCCTCAAGGATTGAAACTTCAATATTTTTAAGATACTAATTTTCTTCAAATTGCTCTATAGATTCACTGAAATCCCATTCAAATTTCAGCAGGAATTTTGGTAGAAAGTGACAAATTGATTCTAAAATTTTTATGGAAATTCAAAGGGAGTAAGGATAGAGAAGACAATCTTGAGGAAAAATAAAATTAAAGGACTTCTACTAAACATTAAGACATTACACTACAAAATATTAAGAGATTATAAAGCTATAGTAATTAAACAGTGTGATATGATAAACAAATAGACTGTTGAAACAAAATACAGAGTTTAGAAATAGTCTAAATAATCATTACCTAATTTGCAATGAAGGTGAACAGCTATAGAGTTAGAAATGGAATGTTCAATATATGTTCAATAAATGGTAATGAAACAAATGAAAATCCACATAGGAAAAATAAATAAATCCTAACTCCATTTACACCACACACATCTCAGATAGATCATAGATGGAAACATGAAAAATAAGACAATAAAGCTGTTAGGTAAAACATATAGAAAAAGACTTTACAATCTTAGGAGGCAAGGATTGCTTAAACAAGCAGAAAAATTCAATAACCAAAAAAAGGTAAAAAATAATTCAGACTTCATTAAAAAGCACATCAGTTCCTCAAAAGACATCATTAACAGTATAAAAAAAAAATCAGAGAGAGGAAAGATGGCAGAGGAATAGCAGACTGAAATGACATCAGATCCCAGGAGTTCAACTAGATACTTATCAAACCATTTAGAACAACTACAAACTCAACAGGAGATAGGAGAGAAGAAGAGCAGCAATTCTAGGAACAGAAAATCAACCACATTCTGAAAGACAATTTGCAGAGAAGTGAATCTAAAGCTACAAGAAAATAGACCGTGGCGGGGAGGGGCCAGCTCCTGGCAAGCAGTAGAGCAGTGGAACACAAAAATCAGAACTTTTAGAAGTCTGCTCCACTGAGGAACATCACTCCAGAAGCTAAGCAAGGATGGAGTGCTGGCAGGGACAGCGTGGTCTCAGGTTCCATGGGTTCACAGAAAGATTGGGGATGTCTGAGTGTGGCAGAGCTTCCAGGTATCAGAGCAGGGAAGCTGACTGCAAATACAGGGCCAAAGAGTGACCTTTCAGATCTGGCTTACTTTAAACCATGATCTAAGGCACAGTCAGGCCACTGCTCTTTGAGCAGGAAAACCACTAGTGGCAGATCCAGGGAGACTCACCTTCCTGCTCCAGGAGGAGCAGTGTGACAGGAATCTGCTGGGTTTGGAGGCTCCAAATGGGGCTGTGCATCAGAGATAGAAATGCTTGGTCACAGGCCGAGTGAACTCGGAGTGCGGCCGGAGACCAGGGAGACAGGAGTGACTGACTGCTTGTCTCTGAGGGCACACTAGGAGTGGGACCCTGAATTCTTGGCTTCTCTAGGCTGG
Source organism: Mustela lutreola (assembly GCF_030435805.1). NCBI lineage: Eukaryota > Metazoa > Chordata > Mammalia > Carnivora > Mustelidae > Mustela > Mustela lutreola. The sequence continues at coordinate 112,256,346 of NC_081295.1, forward strand.
AGATTAGGAGGGCACCATTTTCATTCCTGTCCTCCATAGTGGTATGGAAAGTGTTCAGGGAACAAAAACTCCAAGAGCAAACCAGAGCAGATTATTAAGCCCAGTCCCTAGCAAGGGCAGTGCAATTCCTCCTCAGGCAAAGACATTTGAGAATAACTGCAACAGGCTCCTCCCCCAGAAGATCAGCAAGAACACACAGCCAAGACCAAGCTCACTATTCAAGGAGAATAGCGGAACTCCAGAGCTAGGGGAAAGCAACATATACAATTTATGGCTTTTTCCCAATGATCCTTTAGTCTTTTAAAGTTAAATATTTTTAATTTTATTTTTTTCTTATTCTATTTTTCTAACTTTTCCTCTTTTAATGTTTGTTAACTAGTTTTTATTGACAAAACTTAATAAAAAAAATCTTTTTAGGGGCACCTGGGTGGCTCAGTGGGTTAAGCCGCTGCCTTCGGCTTGGGTCATGATCTCAGGGTCCTGGGATCAAGTCCCGCATTGGGCTCTCTTCTCGGCAGGGAGCCTGCTTCCTCCTCTCTCTCTCTCTCTCTCTGCCTCTCTGCCTACTTGTGATCTCTCTCTGTCAAATAAATAAAATAAAATCTTTAAAAAAAAATTTTTTTTTAATCTTTTTAAACCTTCATTGTTATAGTCATATTTTATCCCTTCATTGCATTTAACCTTACTTTTGTATACATTATTTTTTAGTAATTTTTTCTTAAAAATTTTGGGATATAATTTCTTTTTTTTTTAAAGATTTTATTTATTTATTTGACAGAGATAGATCACAAGTAGGCAGAGAGGCAGGCAGAGAGAGAGGGAGGGAAGCAGGCCCCCCGCTGAGTGGAAAGTCTGATGGGGGACTTGATCCCAGGACCCTGAGATCATGACCTGAGCCAAAGGCAGAGGCTTAACCCACTGAGCCACCCAGGTGCCCCGGGATATAATTTCTAATAAAAGATCAAAATATACCCTAATCTAGCACATGTCTAGTCTCCAGTCTGAGCACATTCCCTCCTCTTTTTTTTCTCTTTTTCCAACCAACTTATCTTATCATTTCCTTTTTTAGAATTTTTTTTAAATTTTCATCTTTACACTCCTATTCCATCTCTTCCTTGTATTTATCCTTATTTTTGTGTATATATAAGTTTTTCTTTCTTTAAAATTTTGGGAAGTAGTTTCTTCTAAGAAACCAAAATACACCCAAAATTAAATGGGTGGCTCTGTTCTATTCACCAGTCTAATATATATATATATATATATATATCTATATATATATGATATATATATCATATATATATAGATATATAGATAATATATAATTATATATATTAGATATATAGATATATAGATAATATATAACTATATATATAATAAAAATTATATATTTATATATATTTATATAATTTTTAATTTTTATTTCTTTTTTCCCCTTTCTTCCACCCTGGTTTTGGATCTCTTCTGATTTGGTTAGCATACATTTTCCTGGGATCATTGCCACACTTTTAGTATTTTATTCTCTTCTTCATATATTCTTATCTGGATAAAATGACAAGGCGGAAAAACTCACCACAAAAAAAAAAAAAGAAGAAGAACAAGAAGCACTACCAATGGCTAGGGACCTAATCAAGACAGACATTGATAATATAGCCGAACTAGAGTTCAGAATGACCATTTTCAAGGTATAGGTGGGCTTGAAAAGGCTTGGAAGATATCAGAGAAACCCTTTCTGGAAAAAAAAATCCCTTTCTGGAGAAATAAAAGAACAAATATCTAACCAATTTGAAATAAAAAGCTATAAATGAGGTGCAAAAAAAAAAGGAGGCTCTTACTCCTAGGATAAAAGATGCAGAAGAATTAGTGATATAGAAGACCAAATGGTGGAGAATAAAGAAGCTGAGCAAAAGAGAAAAACAATTACTGGACCATGAAGGGAAAATACGAGAGATAAGAGATACCATAAGACAAAACAATATTAGAATAATTGGGATTCCAGAGGAAGAAGAAAGAGAGAAAGAGGGGCAGAAAGTATATTGGAGTGAATTATAGTAGCGAATTTGCCTAATATGGCAAAGGAAACAAGCATCAAAATCCAGGAGGCATAGAGAGCCCCCTCAAAATGAATAAAAATTGGTCCACACCACATCATCTAACAGTAAAACTTACACATCTTGCTGACAAAGAGAAAATCCTGAAAGCAGCTCAGGACAAAAAGTCTGTACTATACAATAGAAATATTAGATTGGCAGCAGACTTATCCACGGAGACCTGGCAGGCCAGAAAGAACTGGCATGATATATTCAGAGCACTAAATGAGAAAAATATGCAGCCAAGAATATTATATCCAGCTATGCTACCATTGAAAATAGAAGGAGAGGTTAAAAGCTTTCAGGACAAACGAAAATTAAAAGAACTTGTGAACACTAAACCAGCCCTGCGGGAAATATTGAAAAGGGTCCTCTAAGCAAAGAGAAAGCCTAAAAGTAGTAGACTAGAAAGGAACAGAGACAATATACAGTAACAGTCAACTTACAGGCAATACAATGGCACTAAACTCATATCTTTCAATAGCTACCCTGAATATAAATGCCCCAATCAAAAGATATAGGGTATCAGAATGGTTAAAGAAACAAAACCCATCAATATGCTGTCTACTCATCTTAGATCAAAGACACCTCTAGATTTAAAGTGAGGGGGTGGAAAACAATTTAGCATGTTAATGGACATCAAAAGAAAGCTGGGGTGGCAATCCTTATATCAGATCAATTAGATTTTAAGCCAAAGACTATAACAAGAGATGAGGAAGGACACTATTTCATACTCAAAGGGTCTGTCCAACAAGATCTAACAATTTTAAATATCTATGCCCCTAACATGGGAGCAACAGATCATCTATACAAAAGCTCAACAAGGAAATAAATGCTTTAAATGACATGCTGGACCAGATGAACATCATAGTTCTATCAGAACACTCCATCCAAAAGCAACAGAATACACATTATTCTCTAGTGCACATGGAGCATTCTCCAGAATAGATCACATCCTGGGTCACAAATTAGGTCTCATCCAGTACCAAAAGATTAGGATCATTCCCTGCATATTTTCAGACCACAATGCTCTGAAGCAAGAAGTCAATCACAACAGGAAAGTTGGAAAGAACTCAAATACATGGAGTCTAAAGAACATCCTACTAAAGAATGAATGGATCAACCAGAAAATTAAAGAATAATTGGAAAAATTTATGGAAACAAATGATAATGAAAACACAACTGTTCAAAATATGTGGGACACAGCAAAGGCAGTCCTGAAAGGAAAATATACAGAGATACATGCCTTTCTTAAGAAACAAGAAATGTCTCAAATACACAACCTAACCCTACTCCTAAGGAGCTGGAGAAAGAAAAGCAAACAAAGCCTAAACCCAGGAGAAGAGAAATCATAAAGATTAGAGCAATAATCAATGAAATAGAAACCAAAAGAACAGTAGAACAGATCAACGAAACTAGGAGTTTGTTCTTAGAAAGAATTAATAAGATAGATAAACCCCTAGCAAGCCTTATCAAAAAGAAAAGAGAAAGGGCCCAAATAAATAAAATGATGAATGAAAGAATAGAGATCACAACCAACACCAAAGAAATACAAACAATTATAAGAACATAGTATGAGCAACTCTATGCTAACAAATTAGACAACCTGGAAGAAATGGATGTATTCCTAGGGATATATAAACTACCAAAACTGAACCAGGAAGACATAGAAAACCTGAACAGACACATAACCAATAAGGAGACTGAAGCAATCATCAAAAACCTCCTGACAAACAAGATCCCAGGGCCAGATGGCTTCCCAGGGGAATTCTACCAAATATTTAAAGAAGAATTAATACCTATGCTCCTGAAACTGTTCCAAAAAATAGAAATGGAAGGAAAACTTCCAAACTCAATTCATGAGTCCAGCATTATCTTGATCCCAAAACCAAACAAAGACCCCACCAAAAAAAAGAATTTCAGACCAATATCCTTGATAAACACAGATGCGAATATTCTCACCAAAACTAGCCAATAGAATCCTACAGTACATTAAAAGGATTATTCACCATGATCAAGTGGGATTTATTTCTGTACTGCAAGGTTGGTTCAACATCTGCAAATCAATCCATGTGATACAATACATTAATGAAAGAAAGAACAAGAACCATATGGTAATCCCAATAGATGCAGAAAAAGCATTTGACAAAGTACAGCATCTTTTCTTGATCAAAACACTTCAAAGTGTAGGGATAGAGGGTACATACCTCAATATCATAAAAGCTATCTATGAAAAACCCACAGCGAATACCATTCTCAATGGGGAAAAACTGAGAGCTTTTCCCCTAAGGTCAGGAACATGGCAGGGATATCTACTATCACCACTGCTGTTCAACATAGTACTAGCAGTCCTAGACTCAGCAATCAGACAACAATAAATAAATAAATAAATAAAAGGCATCTGAATTGGCAAAGAAGTCAAACTCTCACTCTTTGCACATGATATGATACTTTATGTGGAAAACCCAAAAGACTCCAGCCCAAAACTGCTAGAACTCATACAGAAATACTGCAAAGTGTCGGGATATAAACTCAATGCACAGAGATCAGTTGCATTTCTATACACCAACAGCAAGACAGAAGAAAGAGAAATTAAGGAGGAAATCCCATTTACAATTGCACCCAAAACCATAAGATACCCAGGAATAAACCTAACCAAAGAGGCAAATAATTTGTACTCAGAAAACTATAAAGTACTCATGAAAAACTCTGAGGAAGACACAAAGAAATGGAAAAACATCCCATGCTCATGGATTGGAAGAACAAATATCGTGAAATTGTTTATGCTACCTAAAGCAAGCTACACATTTAATGCAATCCCTATCAAAATACAATCCATTGTTTTCAAGGAAATGGAACAAAAATCCTAAAATTGGTATGGAGCCAGAAAAGACTCCAAATAGCCAGAAGAATGTTGAAAAAGAAAGCCCAAGTTGGTGGTATCACAATTCCAGACTTCAAGCTCTATTACAAAGCTGTCATCATCAAGACAGTATGTTACTGTTCTGAAAGTTTATCTTTAAAATAATTTGCATCCCAGAATAGGGGCAAATATTTGTAATACCTATATCCAAGATATGACTCATATACAGAAAACAGAAAGAAGAGATTTATCCAGAATGTATAAGAAGACAACCTCATCAGAAAAAGAGTCACGTGAATTTACTAGGTATTTTACAAAATAAGATAATACAAATGGTCAATAAGCAATATACTCCATAATATTAGTCACCAAGAGAAAGTAAATTAAAACTCTAAGAAACCATTTCTCCCCCACCAGAGTGGTTATAATTTAAAAAAAAAACTTACAATACTGGGTGTTGGTGGGATAGGTATCAACTGGAGGTCATAATTACTGCTGTTAGGAAGGTAAATTTGTATCTATTAAGGCTGAATGTACTTATATCCTAGGCTGAGCATTATTCACAATATCCTCAAACTAGACACAAACCAAATCCCATAAACAAATAGAATAGATAAATAAATGCTGGTGTATCCATATGGTGGGATATTTTATAATGAAAGGGGACATTTTATTGCTAAATAAACAATATGGATGAATCTCATAAAAATCAACAAAATGAGCCAGGTACAGAAGAGTACCTACTATATGATACTATCTACATAAAGTTTTAAAAATAGACAAAAAGAATCTGGGATAGTAGAAGTCAGATAGGTGTCATCTAAAGGAGGAGGTAAATGACTTAAGAGGAACATAAGAAAACTTCTGAGATAATGGCAATATTGTCCCTTGGTTTGGATAGTGACTGTACATGTATATTCACTTCAGAAAAATTAATGATATCCTATATATTAGATTTCCATACTTTACTGTATGCATGTCATACTTCAAAAAAATAAGAAGCAAGTACACTATCATTTTTTACCAACAGTTTGTCAAAAATACAAAAGTTTGACAATATACTATGATGATGAGGTTGTGAAGAAAGGGGCCTTCCAAGCAGTGTTTGTGGGAATACTACATATCATAACCCCTATGGAGAATTTGACACTGTTTTTGGCTGCATTGTGTCCTCTCGAAATTTATATGCTGATGCCATAACCCCCGATACCTCAGAATGTGACTATATTTGTATAAGGAGATAAGGTTCAAATTGGTGATTAAGTTAAAATGAGGCCATTAGGATGGGCCCAAATCCAAAGGAGACACAAATATATGGGTGCACAAAGAAGATACGTTGTCAGGAAACAGCAAGAAGATGGCCAAGGAGAAACGTCTCACAAGATGCCAAACCACTGACACCTTAATGTTGACTTCTGGCCTCCAGAACTGTGAGAAAATAAATTTCTATAGTTGAAACCACCCAATCTGTAGTACTTTTTTCATGGCAGCCCTGGCCAACTAATACACTAATAAGTTATAAGGGTAAGTCTTAGAGCAGTTTTAAGCTTTATTAACTTCGAAACTATATATACTATAAGCTTTCAGAAAAATTTGATCATATGGTATCTTTAATTTTTTGAGGAACATCCATGCCATTTTCCACAGTAGCTGTATCAACTTAAATCCCCACCAACAGTGCACAAGGGTTTCTTTGTCTCCACATCCTCACCAACACTTGTTGTTTCTTGTCTTTTTTATTCTACCCTTTCTAACAGATGTAAGGTAGCATCACATTGTAGTTTTGATTTGCATTTCCCTGATGATGAGTGATGTTGAGCATCTGTCATATGTCTGTTGGCCATCTGGATATCTTCTTTGAAAAAATGTCTATTCAGGTCTTCTGCCCATTTTTTATTGGATTATTTTTGCATGTGTTCAGTTATAGAAGTTTATTATGTAGTTTGGATATTAATCTTTTATCAGATATATTATTTGCAAATATCTTCTCCAACTCAGTAGGTTGCCTGTTCATTTTGCTGATGATTTCCTGTCTTGGGCAAAGGATTTTGGTCTGTGTTGTCTCAATAGATTATTTTCCTTTTATTTCCCTTGCCTTAGGAGACATATCTAGAAAAATGTTGCTATATCCAAAGTTAAGGAAATTACTGCTTATGGTCTCTTCTAGGAGTTTTATGATTTTAGGTCTCACATTTAGGTCTTTAATCCATTTTGAGTTTATTTTTATGTATGGCATAAGAAGGTGGTACAGTTTCATTCTTAATTTAAAAATAAAAACATCATACGATCTAATATTTTCACTACTGGGTATTTATCCAAAGAATACAAAAACACTAATTCAAAAAAATATATGTACTCATATATTCATGGTAGCATTATTTACAATAGCCAAGATATGGAAGCTATGCAAGTGTCCATCAACAGATGAATGTATAAAGAATATATGATACATCTATATCATATTTTATATATATATTTCATTATGTATATATTAAAACATTACTCAGCTATGAAAAAGGATGAGATTTTGGCATTTGTGACAACATAGATGGTCCTAGATGGTATAATGATAAGTGAAATAAATGAGAGAAAGACAACTATCATAGGATTTCACTTATATATGAAATCTAAAAAAACAAAACAAACAAAAGGCAGCTTGAGACCTATAAATACAAAGAACTGATATGGTTGCCACAGGGGAAAAGGGTGGGAGGATGAACACGGTGGGTGAAGGGAGTGAGAGATACAGGCTTCCAGTTATGGAATGAGTAAGTCATGGGAATAAAGGGTACAGTGTAAGAAATATAGTCAATGGTATTGTAATAGTCTTTTATGATGACAGATGGTAGTTACACTTGTGGTGAGTATGGCATAATGTATAAAGATGTTGATTCTCAATGTTGTACACCTAAAACTAATGTAGCATTGTGTGTCAACTATACTGAAATTTAAAAAGAAATAATTTGAATGTTTATTTATATTTCTTTTTTTTCTTTATTTCCAGTTTCTTTTTTATTAATTTTTTATTTTTAAATTTTTAAATAAACATATAAGATGTTTTTATCTCCAGGAGTACAGGTCTGTGACTTGCCAGGTTTATACATTTCACAGCACTCATCATAGCACATACCCTCCAAAATGTCTGTATCCCCATCACACTCTCCTGTCCCCACTACCCCCAGCAACCTTCAGTTTATTTTTTGAGATTGGCTCCCTCCTGATCCCATCTTCTTTCATTTTTTTCTTTACCTACCTCCCATGTTGCATCTCCACTTCCTCATATCAGGGAGATCATATGATAGTTGTCTTTGTCTGACTGACTCACTTCGCTAAGCATAATACCTTCTAGTTCCATCCACGTCATCACAAATGGGAAGATTTCATTTCTTTTGATGGTTGCATAGTATTCCATTGTGTATATATACCACATCTTCTTGATCCATTCATCTGTTGATGGACATCTAGGTTCTTTCCATAGTTTGGCTATTGTGGACATTGCTGCTATAAACATTCAGGTGCACATGCCCCTTCAGAGTGCCTCATTTGTATCTTTAGAATTTAAACCCAGTAGTGCAATCACTGCATCATAGGGTAGCTCTATTTTTAGTTTTTTGAGAAACCTCCACACTGTTTTCCAGAGTGGTTGCACCAGATTGCATTCCCACCAACACTGTAGGAGGGTTACCCTTTCTCCACATCCTCGCCAGCATCTGTCATTTCCTGACTTAATTTTAGCCATTCTGAATGGTGTGAGGTGGTATTTCATTGTGGTTTTGATTTGTATTTCCCTGATGCTGAGAGATGTGGAGCACTTTTTCATGTGTCTGTTGGCCATCTGGATGTCTTCTTTGCAGAAATGTCTGTTCATGTCCTCTGCCCATTTCTTGATTGGATTATTTGTTCTTTGGGTGTTGAGTTTGTTAAGCTCTTTATAGATTTTGGATACTAGCCCTTTATCTGATATGTTGTTTGCAAATATCTTCTCCCATTCTGTCAGTTATCTTTTGGTTTTGTTAACTGTTTCCTTTGCTGTGCAAAAGATTTTGATCTTGATGAAATCCCAATAGTTCATTTTTGCCCTTCCTTCTGTTGCCTTTGGCGATGTTCCTAGGAAGAAGTTGCTGCCACTGAGTTCAAAGAGGTTGCTGCCTGTGTTCTCCTCAAGGATTTTGATGGATTCCTGTCTCACATTAAGGTCCTTCATCCATTTGGGGTCTATTTTCATGTGTGGTGTAAGGAAGTGGTCCAATTTTATTTTTCTGCACGTGGCTGTCCAATTTTCCCAACACCATTTGTTGAAGAGGCTGTCTTTTTTCCATTGGACATTCCTTCCTGCTTTGTCAAAGATTAGTTGACCATAGAGTTGAGGGTCTATTTCTTGGCTCTCTATTCTGTTCCATTGATCTATGTGTCTGGTTTTGTGCCAGTACCATGCTGTCTTGACGATGACAGCTTTGTAATAGAGCTTGAAGTCTGGAATTGTGATGCCACCAACTTTGGTTTTCTTTGTCAGTATTCCTTTGGCTATTCAAGATCTTTTCTGGTTCCATATACATTTTAAGATTATTTGTTCTATTTCTTTGAAAAAAATGGATGGGATTTTGGTAGGGATTGCATTAAACGTGTAGATTGCTTTAGGTAGAATAGACATTTTCACAATATTTGTTCTTCCAATCCATGAGCATGAAACATTTTTCCATTTCTTTGTGTCTTCCTCAATTTCTTTCATGAGTACTTTATAGTTTTCTGAGTATAGATTCTTTACCTCTTTCATTAGGTTTATTCCTAGGTATCTTACAGTTTTGGGTACAATTGTAAATGGGATTGACTCCTTAATTTCTCTTTCTTCTGTCTTGTTACTGCTGTAAAGAAATGCAATTGATTTCTGTACACTGACTTTATATCCTGACACTTTACTGAATTCCTGTACAGGTTCTAGCAGTTTTGGAGTGGAGGCTTTTAGATTTTCCACATAAAGTATCATATCATCTGCAAAGAGTGATAGTTTGACTTCTTCTTTGCTGATTTGGATGCCTTTAATTTGTTTTGTTGTCTGATTGCTGTGAGGCTAGGACTTCTAGTACTATGGTGAATAGCAGTGGTGATAATGGACATCCCTGCCATGTTCCTGACCTTAGGGAAAAAGCTTTCAATTTTTCTCCATTGAGAATGATATTTGCGGTGGGTTTTTCATAGATGGCTTTGATAATATTGAGGTATGTGCCCTCTATCCCTACACTTTGAAGAGTTTTAATCAGAAAGGAATGCTGCACTTTGTCAAATGCTTTTTCAGCATCTATTGAGAATATCATATGGTTCTTGTTCTTTCTTTTATTAATGTATTGTATCACATTGATTGATTTGTGAATTTTGAACCAACCTTGCAGCCCTGGAATAAATCCCACTTGTGGTGAATAAACCTTTTAATGTACTGTTGGATCCTATTGGCTAGTGTTTTGGTGAGAATTTTCATATCTGTGTTCATCAAGGATGTTGGTCTATAATTCTCTTTTTTGGTGGGACCTTGTCTGGTTTTGGGATCAAGGTGATGCTGGCCTCATAAAATGAGTTTGGAAGTTTTCCTTCCATTTCTATTTTTTTAAACAGTTTCAGGAGAATAGGAGTTAATTCTTCTTTAAATGTTTGGTAGAATTCCCCTGGGAAGCTGTCTGGCCCTGGGCTTTTGTTTGTTTGGAGATTTTTGATGACTATTTCAATCTCCTTACTGGTTATGGGTCTGTTCAGGTTTTCTATTTCTTCCTGGTTGTGTTGTAGTAGTTTATATGTTTCTAGAAATGAATCCATTTCTTCCAGATTGTCGAATTTGTTGGCATAGAGTTGCTCATGGTATGTTCTTCTAATTGTTTGTATTTCTTTGGTGTGTTGTGATCTCCCCTCTTTCATTCATGATTTTATTTATTTGGGTCCTTGCTCTTTTCTTTTTGATAAGTCTGGCCAGGGGTTTGTCGATCTTATTAATTCTTTCAAAGAACCAGCTCCTAGTTTTGTTGATTTGTTCTATTATTTTTTTTTTTTAGTTTCTATTTCATTGATTTCTGCTCTGATCTTTATGATTTCTCTTCTCCTGGTGGGTTTAGGCTTTCTTTGTTGTTCTTTCTCCAGCTCTTTAGATGTAGGGTTAGGTTGTGTACTTGAGACTTTCTTGTTTCTTGAGAAAGGCCTGTATCACTATATATTTTCCTCTCAAGACTGCCTTTGTTGTGTCCCACAGATTTAGAACCGTTGTGTTTTCATTATTATTTGTTTCCATGAAATTTTTCAATTCTTCTTTAATTTCCTGGTTGATCCATTCAAGAATACTGTTTAGTCTCCATGTATTTGGGTTCTTTCCAAATTTCCTCTTGTGATTGAGTTCTAGCTTCAGAGCATTGTGGTCTGAAAATGTGTAGGGAATGATCCCAATCTTTTGATACTGGTTGAGAGCTGATTTATGACCCAGGATGTGGTCTATTCTGGAGAATGTTCCATGTGCACTAGAAAAGAATGTGTATTCTGTTTCCTTGGGATGGAATGTTCTGAATATATCTGTGATGTCCATCTGGTCCAGTGTATCATTCAAGGCCTTTATTTCCTTGTTGATATTTGCTTGGATGATCTGTCAATTTCAGTGAGGGGGGTGTTTAAGTCCCCTACTATTATTGTATTATTGTCAATGTGTTTCTTTGATTTTGTTATTAATTGGTTTATATAGTTGGCTGCTCCCATGTTAGGGGCATAGATATTTAAAATTGTTAGATCTTCCTGTTGGACAGACCCTTTGAGTATGATATAGTGTCCTTCCTCATCTCTTGTTATAGTCTTTGGCTTAAAATATAATTGATCTGATATAAGGATTGCCACCCCAGCTTTCTTCTGATGTCCATTAGCATGGTACATTGTTTTCCACCCCACTTTAATTCTGGGGGTGTCTTCGGGTCTAAAATGAGTTTCTCATAGGCAGAATATTGATGGGTTTTGTTTTTTTTATCTAATGTGATACCTTGTGTATTTTGATTGGGATATTTAGCCCATTAACATTCAGGGTAACTATTGAGAGATAGGAATTTAGTGCCATTGTATTGCCTGTAAGGTGACTTACTGTATATTGTCTCTGTTCCTTTCTGATCTACTACTTTTAGGCTCTCTCTTTCCTTAGAGGACCCTGTTCAATATTTCCTGTAGAACTGGTTTGGTGTTTGCAGATTCTTTCAGTTTTTTCTAGTCCTGGAAGATTTTTATCTCTCCTATTTTCAATGATAGCCTAGCTGGATATAGTATTTGTTGACTGGATATTTTTCTCATTTAGTGCTCTGAATATATCATGCCAGTTCTTTCTGGCCTGCCAGGTCTCTGTGGATAAGTCTGCTTGCTGCCAATAATGTTTTTACCCTTGTATGTTACAGACTTATTTTCCCAAGCTGCTTTCAGAATTTTCTCTTTGTCGTTAACACTTGTAAATTTTACTATCAGGTGACAGGGTGTGGACCTATTTTTTATTGATTTTAAGGGGTGTTCTTTGCATCTCCTGGATTTTGATGTTTGTTCCCTTTGCCATATTAGGGAAATTTTCTACAATAATTCTCTCCAATATATCTTCTGCTCTCCTCTCTCTTTCTTCTTCTGGAACCCCAATTATTCTAATGTTGTGCTGTCTTATGGTGTCACTTATCTCTTTGAATTCTCTCCTCATGGTCCAGTATTTGTTTGTCTTTCTTTTGCTCAGCTTCTTTATTCTCTGTCATTTGGTCTTCTATGTCAATAATTCTTTCTTCTACCTCATTTATCCAAGCAGTAAGTTTCCATTTTTTATTGCATCTCATTAATAGCTCTTTTTGTTTCAACTTGGTTAGATTTTAGTTCCTTTATTTCTCCAGAAAGGGCTTTTATCTCTCCGGAGAGGGTTTCTCTAATACCTTCCATGCCTTTTTTGATCCCAGCTAGAACCTTGAGAATCATCATTCTGAACTCTAGATCTGTCATATAACCAATGCCCATATTGATTAGGTCCCTAACCTTTGGTACTGCCTCTTGTTCTTCTTTTTGTGGTGAGTTTTTTCTCCTTGTCATTTTGTCCAGATAAGAATATATACAGAAGCAAATAAAATGTTAAAAGGGTGGCAAAGACCCCAGGACTATGTGCTTTAACCAAATCAGAAGAGACCCCAAATTGTGGGAGGGAGAAAGGGGATAAACAAGAAAAACAAAACAAAACTAAACAAAAACAAAAAAAAAAAAAAGAAAAGAAAAGAAAAGAAAACAAATAAGGAAAAAATATTTTAAAAAGAAAATATATGTATATACAAAAATATAGTTAGATACAATGGCGGATAAAATATTACTGCTATAATGAAGGTTCAAAAAAAGATTATTATTATTTTTTGGTAAGGTGTTGTTAAGATAAACTAGTTAAAAAAAGTTAAAAGATGAAAGGATAAAAGTTAAAAAAATTTAGCTGAAGAAAAAGAAAAAAAATATTAACTGCAAGACTAAAGAATCATGGGGAGAAAGCCATGAATTCCTTGCTTTGCTTTCTCCTCCTCAGGAATTCCACTGTTCTCCTTGATAAGTGAAGTTGGTCCTGGCTGGGTTTCTTGTTGATCTTCTTGGGGAGGGGCCTGTTGTAGTGATTCTCATGTGTCTTTTCCAGAGGTGGAATTGCCCTGCCCTTATCAGGAGCCAGGCTAAGTAATCCCCTCGTGTTTGCTTTTGGGAGTTTTTGTTCCCTAAACGTTTTCTGTAGAGTTCCAGATAGTGGGAATGATAATGGCAGCCTCCCAATCTCCGGCCTGGAGGAGCCGAGAGCTCAGGGTCCCGCTCTTCAGTGTGCCCTCAGAGAAAAGCACCCAGTTGCTCCCATCTCCCTGGCCTCTGGTTGCGCAGGAGAAAAGCGCTCAATCACTCCCATCTCCCTGGCCTCCGGCGGCTCTCCGAGCTCACCGAGCCTGCGACCGGTTCAAGGTAACCCCAAGCTGAGAGCTCACTCCTCAGCTTTGTTGCTGTAGCCGGCTTCCCCACTCTAATACCTGCGAGCTCTGTGACATTCAGACACCCCTGGTCCTTCTGTGACCCTGCGGGACCTGGGGCCACACTGACCTCGCGTGGGCTTCACCCCAATTTAGCCTCTGGAGCAATGTCCCTTAGTGGAGCAGACTTTTAAAGTCCTGATTTTGTGCTCCGTTGCTCCGCCGCTTGCTGGGAGCTGGCCCCGCCCCTCGCGGTCTACCTTCCCATCGCTTCGGAGTCCCTTTGGACTCACTTCTCCGCAGGTCCTACCTTTCAGAAAGTGAATGATTTTCTGTTTTTAGAATTGTTGCTTTTCTTCTATTCAATTTCCCATTGGATTTGTAGGTATTCGCAATGGTTAGATAAGCTATCTAGCTGATTTCCTGCTACCTGAAGTAGTCTCAGCCTGATACTTCTCCACCATCTTGACTCCTCCCTCTATTTATATTTCTTATATACCTACTTACTGTTGTGGATTTTAAGTAGAAGTTATTGTTTACTTTTCACACTAATTGAATAAGGTAAATATTAACTAAAAATTAAGAATAAAAAACTTTTTTAAAAAGAAACTTTTTCCAAACTCACAAAGTATGTAAATAAAATTTAAACAATTAGGGGCACCTGGGTGGCTCAGTGGGTTAGGCCTCTGTCTTCAGCTCAGGTCATGATCTCGGGGTCCTGGGGTCAAGCCCCACCCACATTGGGCTCTCTGCTCAGCGGGGAGCCTACTTCCCCTTCTCTGCCTGCCTCTCTGCCTACTTGTGATTTCTCTCTCTCTGACAAATAAGTAGATAAATCTTTTTTTTTTTTAATTTAAACAATTAAATTGTCAAATTATATGTTCTTATAGGTGTTTTACATTTATATTTCTGACATTGCATATGCATTTACCCTTTGGTTTAGCAATGCCACCTCTCTCTATTCCAAAGTTAGACTGAAAAAATATGAAAAAATGAATCCAAGGAGTTTTGTATTTCAGCATTATTTATTATAGAGAAAATAGGAATAGAAGCTAGATATTTAAAATTTTACCTTGTTTTGTATATTTTATTTGAAGCTAAAAGTTAAAGTTAAATTCTCTCTTTTTCAAGATTATTTATTCTAGAGAGACAGAGAGCATGGGAGGGGTAGGGGTTGGGAGAAGCAGAGAGAGAGAGAGAGAATCTGGAACTGACTCCCTACCAAGTGTGGAGCCCTACAGAGTGCTCAGTTCCACGACCCTGAGATCATGACCTGACCCAAAACCAAGAGTCAGGCACTTAACCAACAGAGCCATCCAGGCACCTGATACTAAATTTTAAAAGAGCAATCCCTAAAAACTGAAATTAACATAAAAAATATACTGTGTATCCATCCAGCTGATGTAATAATCATACAAAGTGGTACTGATCCTGATGACGTTAAAGCATAGTCACATGACTGTATATCCTTGTATGTATACCCTTAAGAAAAAAATGCAAATGAAAGTTTAACTACTATAAGAATCATATTAATGACATTTTCAGTGGTAATAATATTATTTTTATTCTGAGTATTATTTTCTTGTGTTAGATAAAGAAATGGACAATTATGTTGGTGTCAATGAACTGGGATATGGGGCACAGTGGAATCAAAGAAAAAATGTACCATCGACAAAGTAAAAACCTCATTGTCCTGAATTTGAATTAAAAATGTCTAAATTAATTTATTGTTAGATTTTAAATGTCCACTGAAAATACTGGCTGGGATACAATAGTCTATGGGTGTCTCACAGTTCTGCACAACTTGTGAGCAGAGGCTTTGACTAGGCTTTGACTGTACTTTGCTCCCAACTATTATCTCAAGTATATCTGTATAGAGTGCAACCTTGGAAGATCAGTATCTTCCTCCATAGCAAAGGGCAGACATGCTTATAATCTATTAGAAAATATCCAAGTTCTCTAAGCTCAGTGTTCTTCTATAGTATTCCCACACCTCATGTGCATGTATCATCTGGCCCTCCTTGTGGGAAATGGGGTTTGAAATATTGATGCAAAAATGCTTATACTCTGGCTACTTTCACTGAGTTAAATAATAAACTTCTTAATATTTGTCCTAGGAGTCTCTGGTCTTCTTCCAATATCAATGAAACTATGTTAGGGGAATTTATTAGCTCACAAGTGGGTAAAATATCAAACCCTTCATAGTTCTTAAAAGTACCTTGAGGTATTTTTACTTGGGGAAAAGTGATGATAACATAGTGGCTATATTTGTAAAGTAAAGTAAGTCCTAGCCTTTCAAATACAGTCTGATATTATATACAGGTGAAAGATGATGTCTGAGGTTTATTTTTAAATAACTCCACAGGGAGAGAGGAAATAGAGCAAACATTGTGTTGATGAGCTGTGGATCCCTGGAAATTTATTATAATATTCTATATTTTGTGGTTGTTTGATATTTTCTATACTAAAGAGCTTTTAAAAACAGAGTAAAATTTTCACCATCATTATGATGGTGAAATAACCAAGAGAAAAGAATTCCTTAGGGGAAATCCATCCTGAAGTATGGATTCTCAATTGATTTTTCAACTCTGCCATTGACTACAGGAAAAATCTCCCCATCTTTAGACAATGGTAAGCTGAAATGAACTAGTCTCTTTAACTATTTGCTTGTAGCATTTAAACTGCTGATGGGAAACACTGCTCTGGCATAATTTACTTTACAATTACCCAGAAGCAATTCATAGTCCAACCTAGTCTAAATTCATAGGAATAAGATACCCAAGGAATTAATTACCATCCAATTTATTACTTCTTCATGTCATCTAAGCTCCTGAAGAAACTGGTTACTTGGAAAATTATGTATTTTTAGAATGCCTGTCAAATTTAATTTAGGTTGAGTTAGGCAGAATTAACAAGCATTTTCCTATTTCTTGTGCCTAAAGAGCCATAGGTGTGTCTTCTACAAGGACGGTTGATGGTAATTAATTAGAGTAACCCCACTCTCTATAGCTGTGTGGTCAAGGCTACTAGAGTTTAACATCTCAAGGACATTACTGCAGAAATCTCCACTGAATTTAGAAGCTGTCAACAACTAATTGCCTGGAAGCATACCTGGTTTTCTCATATCATGACAATTGATTTGAGATTTAGACTGAGACTTGATGTGTTACATCAAAATTATATGCATTCTTAAAAACAAGACCTGTGTTAAAAAAAAAAAAAATCAAAGTCCCTTCCATTATCTTTCCCTGCCAATTTGGCTGGGAAATTTGACTAAATTTGGCTGTCCTGACACTAAGAAAGTGATCTCAGGAGGTTCACAGGGTGCCTTTATGTTTTACGTCAAAATATAAACACTGATATTCAAATATTATCTTCTGATTTCCCATTGATTTGCCTCATTTAAGTTTTGCCCTCTCATGGCTGCCATACAACAAATAAAAATATAAGGTGGGGGGGCCTGCGTGGCTCAGTTGGTTAGGCGGCTAACTCTTTGCCTTCAGCTCAGGACATGATCCCAGGGTCCTGGGTTTGAGCCCCATGTCTGGCTCTCTGCCAGGAAGCCTGCTTCTCCCTCTCCCTCAGCCTGCCACTCCCCCTACCTGTGCTCTCTCGGTGTCAAATAAATAAATAAATAAAATCTTTAAAAAAAACATAGGACACTCAGTTAAGTTTGAACTTCAGATCAACAATGAATGTTTTTAGTATAACTATGTTCCATGAATATTTATGATTTAAGGATGTTTCATACAATATTTGGAATACACTTATACTGAAAAAGCATTTCTTGTTCATCCGATATTCAAATTTATCTTTGTGTTCTCTATTTTATCTGGCAACCTTCTCCCTCCCCATCATTAGAGACTAGCTTCTGAAATTTATAAAGGAGATGAGCCTTTTTACATCATTTCAGATAGTTCTATTCTGACTGAATGGAAAACTGCAATAGTCTGATGTGATGTCTTCGGGGATCATTGTTGAGAGACAGCCAACTGCACATCCTCTTTCAAACTCCATCTCAAGAGCCAGTTTTCATCTGAGAAACAAAATCATTAGAGTAGGTTAGTAAGTTCCAAAGGTAGAGTCACTTGGAAAAAGAGTTAAAATTCACTGTTCGGTAACCTGGCATTCAAAGCAAAGTATATTCTAACTTTTTTCTGTAACTTGGGAGGAAACACCATCTAATGAAGAAATCAATTCTTTACTAGAGAATTGCTTCTCAAACTTGAAGAGTATGCAAACCACTTGGGGACATTGTTAAAATCTTCATTCTAGTTCAAAAGGAATGAATCCTGCCTCTCTAACAAGATCTCAATGCTGCTTATCCATGTATCATAATATGAGAAGCGAGGGACTTGAGTAAAGCAATCTGTATAAGAGAAGCTGTGGAAATTTTGAGACCAAGAGAAGCTGCGAAATGTCAAGGACTCAAGTCTCAGGAAGGCCTTGAGAATCAAAGTAAGTGAATTACGCTTAAAGCTGGGAGTATAGCCAAAATTTGATTAAATAATGACTGAGAACGTGCTGAAGACATCTCTCATTGTATATAACCCTTGCCTAAGATAAAGTAACAGAAATAAGTAATAGAAACCTGGATCAGAAAACTTATATTTATGGAAAATGTTTTGAAAGCTAAGTAGTCCATACACATCTAGATCGGGAGCACTTACCTTGAGATACATAGGATCTAAATGGTCCAGAAACATATTTCAGAAGAGCTTAGGAACTTCCTGACATTTGACACAAAATTGAGTGTTAATCCGGAAAACAAATGGAGAGTTTTAGAAGGGAGGATGGTGGGGGGATGGGTGAGCCTGGTGATGGGTATTAATGAGGGCACATATTGCTTGGAGCACTGGGTGTTATATGCAAACAATGAATCATGGAACACTACATCAATAACTAATGATGTATTATATGGTGTCTAATATAACATAAGAAAAACAAATAATGCAGGGCTGATATTTAAGATATTTAACCACCAGTATGTCTTAAGCACCATCCAGTAAGAATGTATATTTGACCAGTCCAAAGAACTGTCAGCCATTATTAACCATGCTGTGTCCCAGGTGAGTATCAACACTGTTTACATGTTTGTCTACAATTTTGAAAACTTTCATCAGGCTTTCAAAGGAGTTAGTGATTCAAAAACTGTCCTAAACTACAGCTATCGACAAATTGTATCAGATGATAGAAAGCAATACACATCAGTAACTGGACATATTAGATGATTGATGAATGTTAGTATATGGTTATTAGCATAATTTTTAAAAATTGCTTTCACTGAGTTAGATTTTAGAGTTAAATTACCAGTTTTTACTGATAATTGACATAGAGTTTCATGAAATAAGTTACTGAATTTTCCTAAAAACTGTACCTATTACACTTCATTGTTTGGCTTACATGAAACAGTTGTAAATCAATTTACTGAAAGTCAATTCAGGGAATGTCCAATATGCAAGTTTGCTTTAAAAAAAAAAAAAAGAGCAACAACAAAAACTTCTTAGTTTCCACTGACTAATGTCTGTTTTGTTTTTATAACATCATTATGAAGAATAATGAAGACTATATGTCCACCTTAGATTCCCACTGTTATAGTGGGTTTGAGGGTCAGAGGGGATGCTCAAGTTCAAGCACTTACCCAGAGCATACCTCAGATGGGTATGTATCACTGGCCTTTCCCTCACCTTTTCTTATTTCCATCTTTTCTGTCCCTGTTATCTTCCTTATTCTCATAACCTAAGTCTGAGTCTTGTTAGATCTGTACCAGGTCTTCACTATGTTCCAAGCTTAGACTGGTCCTTCTTTTTTATTTAATTTTTATTTAAATTCCAGTTAGTTGACATACAGTGTAATACTAGTATTGGGTGTACTGTTTAACAATTCAACACTTCCATACAATACCCAGTGCCTATTACAACAAGTTCACTCCCTAACATAAATCTATCCATGTTAAAAAATTTCTTGAACACTGGACTTCTACTTCTGGGAAGATGGCATAAACCAGCTTTTCCCTATTGCTCCTCTAAGTACAACTAAACCCCCTGTATGTTATATATAAAACAAACATAATAAAACTGTGAATGTAGAGGGAAGAAAGCAATCTGATTAGGAAATTTGGCCTGAGAAATGACACAGTGGTAAGTTCCTTCAATTTCCTTTTACCAAATATATGCCAGACCAGGTCCTGAAGAAGCCAGTAACAAAGAAATGCCAACTGAAAACAAAACAAAACAAAAAACTAAAACTAGAACCAAAAACCTCTAACAAAAGTC
The DNA here is from genome assembly GCF_030435805.1 of Mustela lutreola. Taxonomy (NCBI): domain Eukaryota; kingdom Metazoa; phylum Chordata; class Mammalia; order Carnivora; family Mustelidae; genus Mustela; species Mustela lutreola. The sequence goes on from NC_081295.1 coordinate 112,276,534, forward strand.
TGCTCTCTCTAGTCAAAGGACAAGGAAAGTTAGAATGCAGGAAGGTAAAAAACTTTTAGACAATAACTGCTCTATTCCAGACAAACACCACAGATATTATCCCATCTCCATATACCCAAAAATAATGAAGTGGAAGCCTAGATTTCTACCCTTGAAGGTAGTAACAAGGCATCCCAACACACCCACTGGTGTTTTGTCACAAAAGTCAAGTAGGGAGCCAAGCTGCTCATACCCACCATCTGGTAATGCCCACCACTTACATTGTCAGTGGAGATTACACAGCAGCCTGGAGTTTTACTCCCACCCAGCAGAAATGAGGTGCCCCTCTCCCTCCTTCCTGGATTATTGTCAGAGGAGGCATAGGAAAGAGTCAGGACTTTCAATGTTGCTCAGTATAACATAGCCATCCTAAACATGGTGTCAGTGGGAACCATGTGGGAAGCAGACACCCTTACTCTTGTCCAACAGTAATGAGGTATCAACAGAGTCTGAGTGAGATACCTGGACTTATAATTCCATTTGGTGATCACCTCCTGTACCACTTCCCCTGACAGACCAGTTTCAGAGAAAGTCAGCTAAAATAAAATTGATTTATAACTTTATACGAAAATATCCAGTTTTCAATTAATAAAAAGAAAGAAAACCAGGGAGATCTCAAATTGAATGAAGAAAAGATAATAGATGCCAATACTAAGATGACTGAGATGATAGAATTGTCTGATAAAAGTTTTAAACAGCTATGATAAAAATGACCAAGCAAACAATTACAAACACACTTGAAACAAATGAAAGAAAAAAAATTAACAAAGAAATAGAAGACATACAGGGAAATGGAAATTTTAGAACTGAAAAATACAAGGACCAAAATTAAAATTCAGAGCTTAGCTCAACAGCAGAAAAAAAAAGATAATGGGAGATGCCTAGGTGGCTCAGTCAGTTAGGCATCTGCCTTTGGACATGACCTCAGGGTCCTGGGATCGAGTACCATGTTGGGCTCCTTGACCAGCCTGCTTCTCCCTCTGCCTCTGCCAATCCCCCTGCTTATGCTTGTTCTCTCTCTCTCTCTCTGACAAATAAATAAATAAATAAGATATTTTTAAAACAAAGATAATAGGAAGAATTAGTGAATTGGAAGATAGAGCAATAGAAATTACACAATCTAAACAACAGAGAGAAGAAAGATTGGGGGGGAGAAAAAAAGATGCTCAGGGGACTGTGGGACTATAATGAAAGATCTAACATTCATGTCATCAGATTTCTGGAAACAGTAGAGAAACAAGGTGGGGCTGAAACATACTCAAAGAAATAATGACTGAAAACCTTTTTAAAGCTGGAAAAGACATAAACCTGCAGATTCAAGAAGCTGATCAAATCATAAATAGGATAAATCCAAATAAATCCATACCAAGACATCAAAACTAAACTTCTGAACATAAAGGCAAAGAAAAGATCTTAAAAACAGAAAAACAATATTTTATATACAGGGGAAATTATTCAAATAAATGGCAGAAGATTTCTCACTATGAACCATGAAGACCAACAAGACACTGTATTTCAAGTGCTAGGGAAAAAAAAAAAAAAAGAAGAAGAAGTTTTAATTCATAATTCTGTATCAGTGAAATGTTACCAGCTAAAAATCGACTCTTAAGTTCTTCCCTGGCCTGAACAAACTTACTAAATGATAGAGAAATATATCTCTGTTAACACAGTCCTTGACATATAACAGGGCATATCTGTAAATCTGATGCTGAATTAGCTTTCTTAGGTCATTATAACTTTTTATAAATTTTTTCTTTTCTTTTTTTTTTTCATTCCTTTTAAATCTATATATAGATAGATAGATATAGGTAGATAGATCTTTTTATTAACATATACTGTATTATTTGTTTCAGGGGTACAGTCTGTGAATCAACAATCGTATACTATTCATAGCACTCACCATAGCACATATCCTCCCCAATGTCCATTACCCAGCCACCCTATCCATCCCCCTGCACAACAGTCCTCAGTTTGTTTCCTGAGATTGAGTCTCTTATGGTTTGTCTCCCTCCCCAGTCCCATCTTCTTTCATTTTTTCCTCCCTTTCCCCAACGAACCCCCACCCTGCCCTTCAAATTCCCCAAATCTTGCCATTTGCAACAATGTGAATGGAACTAGAGGATAATATTTTAAGCAAAATAAGTCAATCAGAGAAAGACAATTATCATATGAGCTTTTTATAATTTATCTTTAAAATGATTTCACTAGGGTATACTTTTATTTATGTATGATTATATGTATATATATAAATGTATTTATATATATGTATTTATATACATATACATATTTATATATGTATATATACTTTTATTTATATGTATACACATTCATTTACGTATTATATGTGTGTGTGTGTGTATATATATACACACACATACTCTTGATAGAGGTAGAGTGACATTGCATAGGTTGAAATCTTATAGAGATACATGGTGGTGGTTTGTTATAGAGGGGAAATATTTGGAGAGCACTCTTGTTCATAATTAAATAGAATGCTTGACCTTCTTAGCAAAGAATACAGTCAAGTTTCAATTAATATAACAGGTTTAGGCCTTTGATTCTGCAACATTTTAATGACCAGAAGTTGGAACCAAAATATCAGAAGAAGCCATTAGGATAATCAAAAGACAGAGATGGCAATCCATACAACTTAGATATTCTCCAAATTTTATTCAAACTTTAAGTGCTCTAATTGCAGAAATAGGACAACTCCAACCTATAGACCTTTACTTCTGAGTTATAGTCAGGGTTTTCCTTATGCATGTTGCTAAACTGGCTAGTTGTTTACCCAACACATTTATCTTCCTGGGCAATCAGCTAGACTACATTTTCCAGACTCCCTTGCCTTCATCCATGCCACACACTGAGTTCCAGCTAATGTACTGTGAATAAATAGTTGATTGACTTCTAGACCTGGACCACTTCACACTTAATCTCCTAGGTTCTTGTCCACTCTCTAGGTTTGATTTAAAGTAGCTTAGAAGCCACACATGAAGGATGGCAGGGTCATAAAATGGAAGGAATCTGGAGCCCTGAATCATAGCTTGGGAAAACAGTTACTTAACAATCAGAAACACTTGTTTTGGACTTCCTGTGAGCAAGAAATACATTTCTGCTGGACTAAACAGCTGAAATTTGTAGGTTTATCTATTACAGCAGCTATTGCAATACTAACTAATGCAGTAGGTTTTATCTTCTACACCTATCTCCTGAAGTCCCATTCCCCATCCATTTACCACTCTTTTCATGATTTTCCCTCCTCAGTTCCCTCTTTCTTGCTTTTATCCCCACATACATTTCACAACACAGTCTCCAGCTCCTAGGCCTACAACGGGCTTGAGGGCAATACCCTTTCAGTCCCTACACAGAGCTCTCCTTTTGCAACACTGTACATGAGGCACCATTAGAATAGGATCAGTCCTTGCCAAAGGAGAATTTAAGCCTAGCTTGAGCTCCTGAGAACAGAAAGTAGAGCAGAAATGGGAAGGGTTGGTGACCCAGGTTCCCATATGCTCACTGAGGGCTGGAGGCCAATCTGCAGACATTTGAGATTGCAGTACAAATGCTGTAGGGGGAGGTCTGCCAAATCATCCAAGCAAGGAAAAACCTAACTCCTGTAGCTCAGGTCAGGTCTGCTTCTTAAGACAAGGTTTTGTCATTGTCTGTGCCCAGGGTTTATGATTGCTGCAATTTCCTTGTCCTTTTTTTCTGGGAACCATCTTGCCTACCTCCTTTTTGTGAACTTATGAAAAGAAAAACACAAAACAAACAAACAAACAACACACCTCTCTCCTACAGGGTAACCCAGTCAACCTTTAAATTAAAAAGCCACAAGCTTCCAGTAGTCTGCTTCTGACTATTCTGCATGCAGCCTGACTGCCTGCTGATAAGGAGTGATTCAGAAAGTCTACCGTAAGAAAGAAGGGTCTGGAACAAAAAGAAGCAAGGGATATAGAGAAAACACAGTGGACCATGAAAAGGAGTTTGGATGCAAAAAATAAAAAGAAAGATACAGACTTACCTCACCGGTGGAGACACAAGATTGAAAAACCAGCTTTGAAATGACGACTATTTTTAGTTGTTTATCTGTACATCACAAGTATCAGGTTGAATGCAGTTTTTCAGTAACCGTTTTGAGGAGAAAGGTGATGTGTACTTTTTAAAAGAATAGCTGATACACTGTATGTGCTCAATAAATTACAAATGAGAGACTCTCAAAAAGAAGCCAGGCAATATTTTAAATAAAAATGGAAGATGGCTACTGCTCATATGACTACAAGACATTCTTTAAATTCTTGAAAGAGTGATGTCAATGATATCTTTTTATATAAAGAAATCTTAATAGGCCATGTTCAATATGGGCAAATTTATTTTAGCACCATTTAGTTCATCAATCAGAGGTTGGACTGGCATAGAAGGTGATTCAAAATTCATAATTAAAGCAGATCTGGCCAGTTACCATGTAGACTGAATAATCTTCCATTCCTCGTGTAGCTAAAATAAAATCCTTTTGGTCTAGTTTCTCTAATTTGTCTTTGGTGCTTTGACTGAAACCTATTATTATTTCTTCTATTCTTCTGCCTTGTTACAGTTTCTTACCTGGCCTCAATCCCTTGGAATATAAACCAATTTTAATCTGAAAGAATATAGAAGGAATATAGCTTTGCTTGGTCAAGAGGCAGAGGAGACTGACTTTCAAAGACATAGCACAATATTCTAGTACATGTTCGATATTATTCCACAGCAGATGCAATAGCACCCACATTAGTACTGCAGACCAATGGCAGGTCTAGGCAAAACCAAGGCAGACTGCTGTTGCATTCTACACCCATCAAAAGGACTCCTGAAATATAAATAGTGAAATATGAACCACCGTGATACTACTGCTAAATTAATAATAACTGAATAGTGGTGCGACCCTGTGTTAATTAGCCATTTTCACCTCAATTCCTCATTTGTAAAATGATGAGTTTTGCTAGGTATAAAGGGCCTTCTAGTGAAGAGTGTTGACTCAACCCAAGTTGGACTTTTAGAACTTTTCCCGAAAACAAAAATACTGCTCTATCCACTGACATATGACGCATTTTATTTGCTTGCTCAAGATTCCCACATTTGTAGCCTCCACAGTGTCACAAAAGAGATATTTGTGGAAAATTATACAATGGAAGAGGCAGAACATATGTATTTTCTCTCTGCATTGTGAGTGCCTAAACTTACAGCATTGGAAAAGTCACGTTAATTTTTTTTTGTTTTTTGCTGTTAGCATAATGCTAACATGTAACATATGTTAAGTCATATAGCATTCTAATTGCATTCTAATTTGCTTTCTCCCTTACCTGTCCATTTTCCCTTCCTCCCTTATGTAATTATGTGACTAGATTCCCTAATACGTACTGTGGAAGAGACCAAAAATGATTGAGACAAAGTCTCACCTTTAAAATATTTATAGCTGAGAAGATTTGTATATATCCATGTATATACATACATGTTATCCATTTATATATGTAAATATATCTTTTATGCTTAGTGAGTATTTTATGTATGTGTGTATCTGTGTGTATATATGTATGTATGTACAGAGATAGATATAATTGCTAGGCAAAGATACAGTGCTGTGGCAGAAGAGAAGTATTCTTTATAGCTGGATAAGTGAGGGAGAAAGACAAGAGAATTTAAGTAGTTTTTATGGAGGAAATGGCATTTAGTAGGATAATGAGGGTTGAATTCAATCTGTGGAGACATAGGAGAAATAATATTTATGATGAATTAATTTGAACTCACATTGACTTTAAAAGGGTTCTATTTTTTAGTGGGTATGGAGTGACAGATGCTTTTTAAGCAGGGTGAGGAATAAGGTCAGGGTTATGTTTTCAGACCATAATCTGGCAGCATTACAAAAGGTAAGAATAGGAAGAGATTAGAGACAAGGAAAGCAGGTAGGAAGTTATTTCCAGGTGAGGAATAAAAAAGATCTTAACTTAGCCTGATGACTGTAGCAATGGGGATGAGTCAGCCGATATGAGGATAGAGTCTATAGTGTTCAACAGCAACTGATTAGTTCCCTATGGCAAAGTGAATAAAAAGTGGGGGAGGGGAGAAAAATACCCACTGTTTGAGCCCCCAGTGCTCAATAGGATAATAGAGTCCCTATTGGCCCTGGAGAAGGGTTATGTTTAAAGGAACATGATGAGGTCAGGTTGAGGGGTAGCGTACTTGAGGTACATACTGTGGAAAGCATAGAGAAAGATGCTCAGAGGTAGGGAGAATTGAGCACTTCCATTCCCACTTCCCTTTCTTCTACTATATTACCCAATGGGAAAATACCAAAATAGAGTATATGTAAAAGAAAATTTTCTATGAGCAATTAAGGCCTTTAGTAAACATCATAATATCGCAATAACTGTCTGTATGATCTTTAAGATAATATCGCAATGCCTAATTTTGTGGTGGAAGAGGAAGCTTTTAGTCAATTCTAGAAATGGCCAAGAATGAAAGCCTGCATGTGATAGATACTGTGGCTGTAAGAAGCAAGAAAGAGTGTTGTCTGAGGAGTTGGGAAAGCAGTAGTAATATTTTTAGGTGGTTATATTTAAATTCAAAATAATTGACTTTAAAGGTAAAGTTGACATTATTATCAAAAATTGTATTACTTTTTTTAAAATTAGTTTTTATTTGTGGAGTTACTTTTTATTATAATACATATTTATAATGGGTATATAAAACACTATCCCTTGAGAAATACCTTCTAAAGACATTTCCACCAAATGATAATCCCAGATGCATAATGAAAAATAAGATATGCTGTTGTTAACAGCAGTCAAGACCTATCAAAAATTATATATCACTCTACTTAAAGTTCACAGTACACATTGGAATACAAAGTGTTCTGAAAATCTACCTTTTATCAAACTTACACTCTGTGAAGCCCATGCTAAGCTCCTTAAATTATCTTACCTGACCCTTAAGAACAATCCAATGCCACAGATGACATGATTATCTCTATTTTACAGATCAGGAAATTGAGGCTTAGAGACGTCAAGCAAATTGCCCAGGTCTTAAGGTTATTGAATAGATGTAAAATCATGTTTTTTCTCTGAACATCAATTAACTTGAGAAATGTTGCCCAGAGCGGATTGGTGTTCTACTCCCAAACCCAGTCATTTTTACTTCTCTGTATTGACTCCCCACTCCAAATATGAGGCAGTGTTAATTTTTTTGCAGGGCTGGTGGGGAAGGTGGGCAAAGGGAGATAGCACTGAGAAAGCACTGAGGTCATAATACAAGAAGGCGTTAACTACCAACTCAACTCTTACATTCCCAAGTCCTCAAAAGGTGAATTCAACATGAATTTCCACTTCTCCAATAAGACATTTAGGTTTATAGGTTATAGGTTTAGAACATTTCTGATTATTTTACAGAGGCTCACCACTTTGGATGCAACCAGTTTAGCAACTAAAATAAAAACGGACCGCATTACATTAAACGGACCCACATTTAACTTTTCTCTAGCCAACTACACACATAAAAAGAATTGTCCCTCAGAGGAAAAAAGAAAAAAAAAAAAAACAGATCCTATGTTTAAAGAAGAAAATTAATGAATCCTCTCTTTATAGGCCAAGTATAGGAAGTCCAAGCATAGAGAAAATACACAGTTTAATTTGCAGTTGAGTTATTAGAAAACTATAAAATGTGTCCTAAGTCACCAGTCCAAACCCCAGCTACAGCTTTCAGCTAGCAACTGATTCTAATTATTCTAGAGGAAAGGGTGGATATGTGTATATATGCTAAATACCTAATAGAAAATAAACCCTTAATCAAAAAAGGGAAATGTTAACAACTCAGAAAAGCATATAAAATCCTTATGATGAAAAAAGATATAAAGAAAATGTAGTTTTCTGAAAATTGCTGTCAATATCAGTTACCTGGCAAATAGTATAACCTAGGAATAGAGAAAACAATGTAACATTCAACTTTTAATCTCTATCCACTCTTTTGTTCAGAATATATCAAAACAATACTTTGTTTTATATTATAGAAGAGTAGCTTCTTGAAGTTTTAAGAAGGATATTAAAACATGGATGTCATACAGCTCATTAAATGGGGAACTTTTACTTCCATACCACAGAATAACTTTTAAAATTGGAACCTGATATTTTTGTTAAGGAATTGTGATCTTATATTTTAAATACGAAGTAATAAATGTGTCCTATATAATAAAAATAAATTTTATATTTTTCTGGAAGTATTTTTTGTGCTATAATTATATAGAATTAAATGTACTTACTGTTTGCATAATTGTGAATTTTAGAAAGAAAATTGAGTCAAATTGTAGGCTGACATTTTAGATATGTAGTATATACAAATTGCAAGTACAGTAACATGTACTTTTGTATTTATTGAGCTATAGTCTTTTGTATTCAGGGCAGAAAATATATTTGTGTGTCACTAAAAAACAATACCATTCATGTTGTCAGTTCTGTAGATATAATAAATTCTGTGCACATTTATGCCAAAGTTTCACTTGTAATTCACATATTTGGTTTCCTATAATTTCCCAGTCTAATTATAATATGTTTAACACCTTGACTAGATCAAAATTTGATCCTACTTTTTGAAATTTAAGAGGTTTTAAATATTGATAACTAATTCCACTTGTAGATCATTAATTATCTGTGTTTCTCTATTCATTTTCTGACTTGTTTAATCCTCTTTCCTCTACCCTACCTCCCAGTCTTACCTCATGCGGCCCCACATCTTGATGAGCACACATAATTCTTGGCCTTTGTGGTCATTATCCTCATGGTGGTGTCCTGTGTTTGTCCAGGAAAAGTATAATCCTAGTCCCTGAAGAACTTCCTAAAAACTTCTAAATTAGAAGAAAAAGGAGTTTAATTAGAGTTCAAAAGACTGAGGTAAGTGAATTCAACAAAGTCCTATAAATATTTATAATGACTGAAAAGGCAAAACAGACCCTTTACACAAATTGGCAATTGATACAACTGCTATCCAATCTACCATCTATTGTTGGATCTTAGTCTTTATATTCTTTCAGTGAGATGTTAAGAAACAAAAGCATTTTTAGCTAGCTGCCACAGTATAGACTTATAGACATACACACACATTTCAGAATCTGTTGGTTCTTTTAAAAATTGATATGGAGCACTGGGTGTGGTGCATAAACAATTAATTCTGTTATGCTGAAAGGAAATTTAAAAAATTGATATGTACAAAGACTTTTATTTTATAATTGAGGAAAAAAATTAGCTAAAATCCAGATATATGTACATCATTGATCTCTGGGTTAACATTCTACAATGTCTCTTAGACTTCTAGAATGTTAGGGGACATACTTGACAAGTGGGCATTTGTAAATGCCTAAGTAGAGGAGCCAAGAAAAAAGATTTCATCTCCCTGTGTGGAATGTGAAAAAATGCTCCAAGGAATCTTAGACCACCCTGCTCCTTCCAGCTGTTGATGGAAATCGAGACCATGATCATGAGTTTCCTGGGAGTACTATTTAATTTAGATGACAGCATCATCATCACTGGGACCTGGGAAGAGCCTGAAAATCCTCTCCTTGTGGCAGTGGACTTCCTTGGATTTGTCCTGTGACAAATGTCCATTTTGCTACGCCTCAAGCAAAATCTATAACGCATTAGAAAGCTACAACAAGAAATGAGCCTTCAACTCAGAAAAGATAGAGCCAATACATTAATTATAGGTAATTAAAGGTAGTCCTGGGTCCAGTGTCTTACAGGAAGACATGAATATAAGAAAGAGAAAACCTCAAACCATAACTCCAAAATAAAGACTCAGGATAGGTTCAGTTTAAGTTCTTATAGCTATAACAATTGACCAGTCAAATAATATTTTATATAATTTTGTGCTATTTCTGAGAGCTTAGAAACTGTACCATATCAAGACACTGACATCAAGAAGAAGCCTATAATAAGGACTAATACTTATTAAATGCCAAGCATTCTTCTAAGCATTTTACACATATTAATTTATTTAGGTTATTTAATCCTCACAACAAATCTCTCTGATCGCATTTTACCTATAATTGTATAGAAACTGGCATTCAATTCCAGTTGCTCTGCTCCAGTGCCCATTTTTTAAAAATTTTTTTAAAGATTTTATTTATTTATTTGACAGAGATCATAAGCAGGCAAAGAGGCAGGCAGAGAGAGAGGGGGAAGCAGGCTCCTTGCCAAGCAGAGAGCCTGATGCAGGGCTCGATCCAAGGACCCTGAGACCATGACCTGAGCCAAAAGCAGAGGCTTAACCCACTGAGCCACCCAGGTGCCCTTCCAGTGCCCATTTTTAATCAGTATACTTTGCTTTTCTAGCTTTTGCCAGAAAAAAGGGTTTTTTAAATTTTTTTATATTCTAATATGTGTATATATACATATATATATACACATGTGTGTATATATACATACACACACCTATATGTATATTTGTTTACTTATTTATGTATTTATTCAAAAATATTTGCTGAGTACTTCTGTGTGCTGGGCACTGCACCATGTGCCAGAGATACAGTCATAAACAGCATAGATGAGGGACCAGCTTTCATGAAGCTTATAATTAGTAGTCAGAGATTTTAAAATATATATATAATCAATGTTTCTCTAATTTTGATAAGTGATCTAAAGAAAATAAATCAATATAGTGGTATGAAAAGCAACTTCTGGGTGAGGGGATGATACTTTCAATAAGGTGGTCAGGGAAGGCCTCTTTGAATCTGACATGATACAAAGGACATAGATAAGTGAAGAACTGGAGATAGAGCATTCCAAGCAAAAATGGACAGCTAGTACAATGACCATGATGGAAGGACATTTTTGAGGAAAGGAAAGAAGGCAAGTGCGGCTTATCATGGTTAGAGATAAAGCAAAAGAGTTAGAGAGGGGCAAAATTATCTAGGACTTTCTAATTCTATAGTAACTATTAAGTCTTTAGCTATAAGAAAAAGTTAAGGTTCCCTATATTAATTTTAGACAGTAAATGTTTGGAGGAAATCCCCCTGGAGAGAATCCAGATAAGGGGAGTGATCCAAGAGAAATCCTGAGGACTCAAGGCAGAAAGAATTAATGCTTTTTTCCAAAGCAGTGGAGCTCTTCTTTCTAGCTTGTCATAGACCAGGACTGAAAATGGGAATTTGGGAGGAACAAGAACAATGGTTTATTCCAAAAATATCATCCCATGGTCCTGAGAGACAGAGAAAACGCTACAACTTATGTTTTTATGCATCTCTTTTATTTTGGATTGGATCTAAGATAGGTAGAAATTCAAATTTGAGATAAAAAATGCATTCAAAGAGGTTTTTTCTGTATCTGTTCCTACATCCAAATTTGCAGTACTTTCTGATTTGATGTCTCAGTTATGAACTTGCTTCTCTTATACTCCAACTTATTGTCTAAGATACAGAAATGCAGAGTAACGTGCTTATTAGCCAAAAAGAGGGGGGATTTCAGATTAAAACTCTGGTACAAAGGGTTAAGGGTGTTGCTGAAATTGGAAATGGTTGGTCACATCCTACTGAGCTCAGAAACTAGAAAAGGCAATTTAAAAGGAAAGCAAAAGTGGTCAAAGGCTGAAAGGGCCTGTGGATATTCTACTACTTGCACTGATTTTTATTCATTTATTGATATCATCAGTAGGGGAGAGGGCCAGTCCCAATTGTCAAAGGTATGGTATCTCAGAGCAATAGACAAATAGTGAATAATGGGGTGACATTTTAGATATTTGGGATATTTTAAAAGTTATTTCTCAAGAGTCCTCTCAAAACCACATAGATATATAATAGCTTAGCTCTCTCCATGATAACATCCTACCAATGCTGCTAAATCTGAAATCCGTTCTAGGACCTTCAGTTTCCTTCTCCTTGCCAGGACTATGTTAGGAATGTCACCTCCCCACCCCCACCACCATTTGCTTTGCTTCCATTTTCTACTCACAAGTTCCATTTGTCTTTTTCAATTTATCTCAAAAAATGTAATGAACTCTAGCCAAAAAAGGGCATAATTTAGTGAAATTGCGCATACTGAAATTTTGCATAGGCAAACTCACTGCTGTGCAGGTGATTTTTGGCTCCTTACAAATTATAAGGTCAAACATCCTATAAAAGATCTTCATTATTTCCATGTATAGGAATTCCTCAGTTTTATATAGTCTTCCCATCCCTTCTAAGCTACCCTCGTCAGTGTACTTAAATACCAGAAGTTTCTTAATAACTTCTTGATACTCTGTCTCTTTGATACCATGTACATCAATTTCTATAGGATTTATTTGCTTTGGTGTAATGCAGTAACTCACAAGACAAGTTCACCCAAGGCTGAGATAGCAGCAGCCTTTCATAGACACTGTTATTAATGAACACATTATCAATCACTTTGTCTCCATTCTGAGGTTTGTCACTCTTTATCTCCCATACCTCTTCATACCTCTTTTGCTCCCTTTCCTTTACTTTTTACCACATCTTTTAATAGATCTACTTAAGATCCCTGTCGTGCCTGCCCAACTAGTTGACATTTCTGGGTGATCTGCTTCATGTATTTAGTATTTGGGTAATGTATTTAGGTAATGTAACTTATTTAGGTATTTAGGTAATGTAATTTAGTAGGCTCACTAAGCCTGTATTTCATTGCTTATACAATCTCTGGAAGGAAGAACAGAGAAATCTAAGTACCAAAATTTGATCTTGGTTAAAAACTTATTTAAATGAATTATTAGAATGTTGTTTGGAGATACAAACATAATTAGAAAAGGTTTGATAACCTTTGGATTACTTTCTTGAAAATGTATGCATCCCTAAGATTTAACCCCTCCATTAATTTAATTTCTGAAGTAAACCTAACAGGTTATAAGTGGGAACAACAAAGATGTCCTTTTTTATCATCCTGAATTATTTTTAGTCTGAATAATTTGACAACAGAAGTAAGGTGGGGCCAAAGCCAGCTTGCAAACCAACCATGTTTGAGAATGATAGATAAATGTTTTTCTCTCCTCACATATTTAGTTAAAGTGAATCTCCACATGTAGAGTTTACTTGCGTAGCAAGAACCATCTGTATAACATAAGACCAGGCTATCAATTTCATTTCATATAAGTCACTGGACAGGAATAAGCAACCCTGATTAATTTAGTTTCTTTTTTGCTCCAAGCCAAACACTTCAAAACAAAGTAGTTCAAATGAACAACTAGAATATTCCTCAGTATTATCAGACAAGCAGGAAGTAAAGAGATGTCATGTAAGTTTATATTTTGCAGGTACTGATCAGTTTTTTTTATTCACGATAACTTAAGAGCATCTACTGAGGATAATCTAGTTTCCAAAATTAGTTAACCATTGTTATTTGAAGGGGAGTCTTAGAATGTAGAATTATAATAATGATTGAAAGAACTTGTAAAAATCCTAAGATACTAATTGTGATGTGGGGAAGTGGTCCTACCTTATATAGAATTTAAGGGAATTTAAGGCAAAGTCAACAAAAATAATATTGTTTCTTCAAAGCGCAATCATCCTTTTAAAAACGTTGGAATATTTATGTAAGTTTGTGGATTTGTCATGTTATGCAGGTATGTATTTCTCAAAAGTATATAAGCAAGCAAATAAGCAAAAATGGTAGGTACATCTCCATGTATGTGCACATATGCACATATGTGCACATATGCACATATATATGTTTAAACACACACACACAAAGATCATTTTCAGCAGAAACACAAAGTTCCACAGATTAAATTCAAGACTGTGTTAGTATAAGAAAAAAATAATCTGTGTCATTGAAAAACTTTTGTAACACTAAAGTAGAGCAAAACTGTGGGAGCTCAGAGATAAACATAACCCCAAAATAGATTTGCAGCAAGAAGATTTTAGAAAAGGGATAAAATCTATTCTCAAAGAGATAAAAAAGGACAGGACATCTATTAAACAAGAACAGTCCAGGATAAAGTAAAAAACAAAATGAAATCTATAATAGACCAAATAAAAGCATTGTTGGAAGCAGCCAAAAGCTGGTTATACGGGGAGCTGTTGTATGATAGAACAAAAAGAGTATGAAAATTGGAGTCCAAACATCTGATATTAAAACTGTCTTGGCTATTTATTCACCATATGATCATGAGAAAAATCACTCAACCTCTCTATGTTTCTCCATATGTAAAGGAAGGCTAATGGTATCTTCTAGACTAATCAGAAAAACCCCACTGTACAATCTGAGGACTATAAAGTAAATGGTGTCATACAGTTGTATAACGCAACATGCTAAAGTTCTCCAGTGGAAAATACTATTAATATTGAACCTATTCCTAGTATACAGTAGGCATTTTGAACATGTTAATTTTGCCTGAAACCATACAAAACCAAGCTCATGACTAAATGTTGAATCAGTAAGATAGGAGGTGAAAGTGACAACCATAACTTATCACTGAAGAAATAACTATATATATTATAAACTTGCAGAAAGATGACCTTCAGGAAGAATAAAGCAAGAACTCTATCCTAAAAATGATAGCATTATCCTAAGAATACAGGATGAATGGATGTTGGCATCACTAATAAAATATGTAACTTAAAAAAATTCCACACTTAAGTAAAATTGTAACTTAGAAATAGGCATCATCATGTTTCAGGTTTTAAAAAATAATTGGCTACAAGTAAAAATGATTTTCAAACATATCATTTGAAAGGGGTACTATATTAAAGGAGTAAAAAATAAAAAGTCAGAAAGACATTTTTCTCCTCTGGATCAATCTAGGCCAGAACAAAAGAGTTATATCTGAAGAAATCTCATAAATAATCCAAAAAATGAATCAAGGTATTATTTGTATGGAAAGTCACCAATATGACATTCTCTGGTATGCAGAGTATCTGAAAATATATTAACCTTTTTAAAGGAACCAAGTGAAGACATGCTCCAGAATATAGCAAATGAAGATAAACTTTTTAATGGAGATGATACCATTAAAAAAATATAATCAACACTTGATATACATTGAATTTAATGAGAAATAAATAAGGCATATGACAAATAATTATTTGAAAGTATAAAGAAAAATAATCCGCAGCCCTAGAATTCCAGGAAGATAATGACCTGAATGTAGCGTTCTTCTTTTCCAGCACCAGTTTCAATCATTTGGTCCCATTTGAGTCAAATGGCACTAACGGGCGACCAAATGAAGTTTTGGATCCAGTGGGCCACCTAAATGTAAGAAATGGTGTGAGGCTAACTGTTACAATAGGTCTAAAACCTGGAAACCAGCACCAGAAAGCCCTAGGTAGAGGATCATAATCAGGTTCTTATGAATCCCAGATGGAAAGGTCAACAACAACACTGAGCAGGCATGTGAAGACTCCCTGGCCCTGAAAAGATGGAGGAGGAGCTTAAGTGATGGAATGAGTGATCTTTGGCCTGGAGCATGCAGAGTATAAAGACAGCAGAAGGTAGGCAGTCTTCCTCCGGGTATCTTGATTAGGAGACTTACAGGCTATCTGCTTTTCCATGGCTGGATTATAGATAGAAATAGCTGTGCATTGTACCAGTAGTGTATTTCCCAGTGAGCTGGCAAGGAAAAATAATGACACATCATGTAGGACCCAGCAACCAGAAAAAGAAGTGTATCAGTCAGGACAAAATGTTCAATAGTAAAGGAGGCACAGGAAAACATGAATATAAAAATAATAAGCACACTTAAGGATACTTAAGAGTGCACACAAAAAAAGAATTTTTAAGATAGTGCAGTAGGAGGTTTCTAAGCTCACTTCTTCCCATAGGTATACCTAGATAACATCCACATCAGTGCAGCTAACCCCCAAAATGACCTGAAAATGGGAAAAATATACTCTCCATATATTATCATAGAGAGGCTGTCATACAAAAAATAGTAGAAGGACAGAGACTCAGTCAGGATCCAAATTCCCAGAGAGACTAACCACAAATGAGAAGGACACCACAAGCACAGAGAATAGAGAGGAATGGACCCTACACTAGGCATCCCACATACTAGGTACCTACAGTGAAGCCAAGTCCCATAACATTTGGTTCTTAAAAACAGCAAGTCTTAATGTTGTGGATTTTTGCAATTAGTGGGACTTAACTCCAGGTTAAAAATCAGCCAAGGGATAACACCCCACTTACATCAATGGATAGCTCATCCAACTGAAAAATCAACAAGAAACAATGGTTTTGAATGACACATGGTATCCCATGAATATGACAATTATATTCAGAACATCCCATTCAAAAACAGCGGAATATACATTCTTTTCAAGTGTACATGGAACATTCTTCTGAAGAGATCACGTTAGGCCACAAAACAAGACTCAATAAATTCAAAAGCATTGAATTATATTGTGCATCTTATTTGACCACAACAGTTTGAAACTAGCAATCACAAGAAAAAAATCTAAAAAAGAACATTAATATGCAAGGGTTAAGTAGCATTAAAAAAATGAGCGGGTCAACCAAGATCTCAAAGAAGAAATTAAAACCTACATGGAGACAAATAAAAATGAAAACACAGTGGTACCATATCTTTGGGATGCAGCATAAGCTGTTTATGAAGGAAGATTATAACAATACAGGCTTCCTCAAGAAAGTAAAAAAAATCTCAAATAAACAACCCAACTTTAACCTAAAGAACGACCAAAGTCCAAAGCTGGTAGAAAGAAGGAAATCATTATGATTACAGCTGAAAAAAAATAGAAACTAAAAATAAAATAGAACAGGTCCTTGAAATAAAGAGCTGATTCTTTTAAAAGATTTTTTAAAAATTGATAAAACTTTAGCCAGACTCATGGGAAAAAGAAAAAGAAGGGATTCAAATAAATAAAATAAGAACTGATAAGGGAGAAATAACTGAAGCCATAGAATACAAAATATCATAAGAAAATATACAAAAAAATTACATGCCAACAAATTGGACAACCTAATAAAAATAGATAAATTCCTAGAAACATATAACCTTCCAAACCTAAATCAAGAAAAAATAGAAAATTTGAACAGAATGAATATTAACAATGAAATTGAATCAGTAATCAAAAATTCCCCACAAACAAAAGTCCAGAAGACAGATGGCTTGTAAGTTAATGTTATCAAACATTTAAAGAAGAGGTAATTGCTATTATTCTTAAATTATTCCAAAAATAGGGGCACCTGGGTGGCTCAGTCAGTTAAGCATCTGACTCTTGGTTTCATCTTAGGTCATGATGTCAGGGTTGTGAGATCAAGCCCCCATGTCAGGCTTCACACTGGACACAGAACCTACTTAAGATTCTCTCCCTTTCAGGAGGAGTCAAGATGGCAGAGGAGTGGCAGACTGAGATGACATCATGTCATCAGGAGTACAGCTAGATAGTTATCCAACCATTCCAAACATGTACAAAGCCAACAGGAGATGGAAGAGAAGAAGAGCAGCAATTCTAGAAACAGAAAATCTACCACTTTCTGAAAGGTAAGATGTGTGGAGAAGTGAATCTGAAAGCCACAGGAAGATAGACTACAGGGGAGGGACCCACTCCTGGCAAGTGGAGGAGTAACAGAGCACAAAATTCGACTTTTAGAAGTCTGCTCAACTGAGGGACATCACTCCAGAGGCTAAGTGGGGGTG
The DNA here is from genome assembly GCF_030435805.1 of Mustela lutreola. Classification (NCBI taxonomy): domain Eukaryota; kingdom Metazoa; phylum Chordata; class Mammalia; order Carnivora; family Mustelidae; genus Mustela; species Mustela lutreola. The sequence goes on from NC_081295.1 coordinate 112,294,189, forward strand.
GGGCCCTCACGGAGACAGTGTGGTCTTAGGTCCCGTGGGGTCACAGAAGGATCATGGGTATCTGAATGTAGCAGAGTTCACAGGTATCAGAGCAAGGAAGCCAAGGAGTGAGCCAAGGAGTGAGCTCCCAGCTTGGTGTTACCTTAAACTGTGATCTGCAACACAGTTGGGCAACTGCTCTTTGAGCAGGGACCCCACAAGTGGCAGATCTGGGGAGATCTACCTTCTTCCACCAAAAAGCAATACAGCAAAAATCTGCTGGGTTTGGAGACTCCAAACACGTCTGTGTGCCAGAGAAAGAAATGCTCAGTCATAGGCCAGGTGAGCTCAGAGTGTGGCCAGAGACCAGGGAGATGGGAGTGATTGACTGCTTTTCTCCAAGGGCACACTGAGGAATGCAGCTCTGAGCTCTTGGCTCCTCCAGGCAGGAGATTGGGAGGCTACCATTTTCTTTCCAGTCCTCCAGAGCTGTGCAGAAAGTGTACAGGAAACAAAAGTTCCTGAGAGTGAATTCGAGCAGATTACTTAGCCCAGCCCCTGGCAAGGGCGGTGCAATTCCACCTCAGGGACACATTTGAGAATCACTGTAACAGGCCCCTCCCCCAGAAGATCAGCAAGAACATCCAGCCAAGACCAAGCTCACTGATCAAGGAGAACAGCAGAATTCCAGAGGAGGGGAAAGCAAAGCATGGGATTCATGGCTTTCTCCCGATGATTCTTTAGTCTTGCAAAGTTAATTAAATTTTTTTAATTTTATTTTTTCTTACTCTAATTTTTTTAAACTTTTCCTCTTTCCTATTTTAATGCTAACTAGTTTATCTTAATACCTTTCTAAAAAAATTTTTTTTAAATCTTCATTATTACAGTCATATTTTTTTCTTCATTGTATCTTACTTGATTTTTTGTTTACATATAAGGTTTCTTCTTCTAAAAAAGTTTTGGAATACAATTTCTTCTAATAGTTCAAAATATACCCTAAATCTAGCACAGGGCTTTGTTCTAGTCTCTAACCCGAGAAAATTCTCTCCACTTTTTTTTTATTCCTTTCCAACCAACTTATCCTTTCCTTTTCCAACCAACTTATCAACTCTTTTTTTAGAATTTTTAAAAAATGTTTATCCTGACAGTCATATTCCATCCCTTCATCATGTTTACCCTTCTTTGTGTGTGTGTGTGTATATATATTTTTCTTTCTTTAAAATTTTGGGAGGTGGTTTCTTCTAAGAGACCAAAATATGCGCAAAATCAAGTGGGTGGCTCTATTCTATTCACCAGTCAAATTTATATATGTATATGTATGTATATATACATATATATGTGTATATATATTATAATATATATTATTTTTAATTAAAATTTTTATTTTAATTAAACATTTTATTTTAAAAAAATTATTTTTTAAAATTTAATTAAATTTTTAAAAAATTTCTTTTTATGCCCTTCATTCTCCCCCTGATTTGGGGTTTCTTCTTATTTGGTTAGTATACATTTTTCTGGGATCTTTGCCATCCTTTTAGTATTTTATTCTCTCCTTCATCTATTCTTATCTGGATAAAATGAGAAGGCAGAAAATCTCACCCCAAAAAAAAGAACAAGAGGCAGTACTGAAGGCTAGGGATTTAATCAATATGGACAGTGGTAATATGTCAGATCTAGAGTTCAGAATGACAATTCTCAAGGTGCTACCTGGGCTCAAGAAAGCATGGAAGATATTAGAGAAACACTTTCTGGAGAAATAAAGAACTAAAATCCAACCAAGCTAAAATCAAAAAAGCTATTAATGAGGTGCAATAAAAAATGGAGGCTCTTACTGCTAGGATAAGTGAGGTAGAAGAAAGAATTAGTGATATAGAAGACCAAATGATCAAGAATAAAGAAGCTGAGCAAAAGAGAGACAAACTCCTACTGGACCATGAGGGGAGAATTTGAGAGATAAGTGATGCCATAAGATGAAACAATATTAGAATAATTGGGATTCCAGAAGAAGAAGAGAGAGACAGGGGGGCAGAAAGTATATTGGAGTGAATTGTTGTAGAGAATTTCCCTAATACGGCAAAGGAAACAAGCATCAAAATCCAGGAGGCACAGAGAATCCCTCTCAAAATCAATAACAATAGGTCCACACCCCATCATCTAATAGTAAAACTTACAAGTCTTAGTGACAAAGAGAAAATCCTGAAAGCAGCCTAGGAAAAGAAGTCTGTAACATATAATGGTAAAAAATACTATATTGGCTGCAGACTTATCCACAGAGACCTGGCAAGCCAGAAAGAACTGGCATGATATATTCAGAGCACGAAATGAGAAACATGCAGAATACTATATTCACCTAGGCTATCATTGAAAATAGGAGAGTTAAAAAAAAAACTTCCAGGACAAACAAAAACTAAAAAAATTTGCAAATACCAAATCAGCCTTACAGGAAATATTGAAAGGGGTCCTCTAAGCAAAGAGAGAGCCTGAATGTAGTAGACCAGAAAGGAACAGAGACAATATACAATAACAGTCACCATAAGGCAATACAATGGCACTAAATTCCTACCTTTCAATAGTTACCCTGAATGTAAATGGGCTAAATGCCCCAATCAAAAGACACAGAGTATCAGAATGGATTAAAAAAAAACCACAAACAAACAAACAAAAAACATCAATATGCTGTCTATGAGAAACTCATCTTAGACCCAAACACACCTCCAGATTTAAGGTGACAGGGTGGAAAAAATTTACCATGTTAATGGACATCAAAAGAAAGCTGGGGTGGCAAACTTTATATCAGATAAATTAGATTTTAAGCCAAAGACTATAATTAGAGATGAGGAAGGACACTATATTATACTCAAAGGGTCTGTCCAACAGGAAGATCTAACCATTTTAAATATCTATGCCCCTAACGTGGGAACAGACAACTATATAAACCAATTAATAACAAAATCAAAGAAACACATCGACAATAATACAGTAATAGTAGGGGACTTTAACACCCTCCTCACTGAAATGGACAGATCATGCAAGCAAAAGATCAACAAGGAAATAAAGGTCTTAAATGACATGCTGGACCAGATGTACATCACAGTTCTATTCAGAACACTCCATCCCAAAGCAACAGAATACACATTCTTCTCTGGTGCACAGGGAACATTCGCCAGAAGAGATCACATCCTGGGTCACATATCAGGTCTCACCCACTACCAAAAGATTAGGATCATTCCCTGCATATTTTCAGACCACAATGCTCTGAAGCTAGAACTCAATCACAACACGAAAGTTGGAGAGAACTCAAATACATGGAGTCTAAAGAACATCCTACTAAAGAATGAATGGATCAACCAGAAAATTAAAAAATTGGAAAAATTCATGGAAACAAATGATAATGAAAACACAACTGTTCAAAATATATGGGACACAGCAAAGGCAGTCCCAAAAGGAAAATATACAGAGATACAAGCCTTTCTCAAGAAACAAAAAAGGTCTCAAATACACAACCTAACCCTACACCTAAAAGGGCTGGGGAAAGAACAGCAAACAAAGCCTAAACCCAGCAGGAGAAGAGAAATCATAAATTAGAGTGGAAATCAATGAAATAGAAACCAAAAGAACAGTAGAACAGATCGATGAAACTAGGAGTTTGTTCTTAGAAAGAATTAATAAGATAGGTAAACCCCTGGCCAGACTTATCAAAAGGAAAAGATAAAGGGCCCAAATAAATAAAATCATGAATGAAAGAGGAGAGATCACAACCAACGCTAAAGAAACACAAACAATTATAAGAACATATTATGAACAACTATATGCCAGCAAATTAAGACAATCCAGAAGAAATGAATGCATTCCTAGAGACATATAAACCTGAACCAGGAAGATATAGAAAACCTGAACAGACCCATAACCAGTAAGGAGATTGAAGCAGTCATCAAAAATCTTCCAACAAACAAGAGCCCAGGGCCAGATGGCTTCCCAGGGAAATTGTACCAAACATTTAAAAAATAATTACTAGCTTTGCACAGTGTCAGTATCGTAGCCAATGAGGTTTATCTGAGGTGCGATTATTGTTAATTAAAAAAGAATTACTACCTGTTCTCCTGAAACTGTTCCAAAAAATAGAAATGGAAGGAAAACTTCCAAACTCACTTTATGAGTCCAGCATTACCTTGATCCCAAAACCAGACAAAATCCCCATCAAAAAAGAGAATTTTAGACCAATATCCTTGATGAACATAAATGGGAAAATTCTCACCAAAATACTAGCCAATATGATCCAACCGTATATTAAAAAAATTATTCACCATGACCAATATGATCCAACAGTACATTAAAAGGATTATTCACCATGACTAAGTGGGATTTATTCCTGGGCTGCAAGGTTGGTTCAACATCCACAAATCAATCAATGTGGTAAGTACATTAATAAAACAAAGAACAAGAACCATATAATACTATCAATAGATGCAGAAAAAGCATTTGACAAAGTACAGCATCATTACTTGATCAAAGCCCTTCAAAGTGTAGGGATACAGGGTATGTACCTCAATATCATCAAAGCTATCTATGAAACACCCATATTATTCTCAATGGGGAAAATATGAGAGCTTTCCCCCTAAGGTCAGGAACACAGCAGGGATGTCCACTATCACCACTGCTATTCAGCGTAGTACTAGGAGTCCTAGCCTCAGCAATTAGATAGCAAAAAGAAATAAAAAGCATCTGAATCGGCATTGAAGTAAAACTCACTCTTTGCAGATGATATGATACTTTATGTGGAAAACCCAAAAGATTCCACTCCAAAACTCCAAAATTCAGGAAAGTGTCAGTATATATAATCAATGCACAGAAATCAGTTGCATTTCTATACATCAACAGCAAGACAGAAGAAAGAGAAATTAAGGAGGCAATCCCATTTACAATTGTATTCCAAATCATAAGATACCTAGGAATAAACCTAAACAAAGAGGCAAAGAATTTGTACTCAGAAGACTATAAAGTACTCATGAAAGAAATTGAGGAGGACACTAGGAAATGGAAAAATGTTCCATGCTCATGGATTAGAAGAACAAATATTGTCAAAATGTCTGTGCTACCCAGAGCAATTGACATATTTAATGCAATCCCTATCAAAATACCATTCATTGTTTAAAAAAAAAAAATGGAACAAATAATCCTAAAATTTATATGGAACCAGAAGAGACTCCAAATAGCCAGAAGAATGTTGAAAAAGAAAGCCAAAGTTGGTGGCATCACAATTCCAGACTTCAAGCTCTATCACAAAGGTATCATCATCAAGACAGTATGGTACTGGCACAAAAACAGACACACAGATCAATGGAACAGAACAGAGAGCCCAGAAATAGACCCTCAACTCTATGGTCAAGTAATCTTCAACATAGCAGGAAAGAATGTCCAATGGAAAAAAGACAGCCTCTTCAACAAATGGTGTTGGGAAATTTGGACAGCCACATGCAGAAGAATGAAACTGGACCATTTCCTGACACCACACACAAAAATAGACTCCAAATGGATAAAAGCCCTCAATGTGAGACAGGAGTCCATCAAAATCCTTGAGGGGAACATAGGCAGCAACCTCTTCGACCTCAGCTGCAGCATCTTCTTCCTAGAAACATCACCAATGGCAAGGGAAGCAAGGGCAAAAATGAACTATTGGGACTTCATCAAGATCAAAAGCCTTCGCACAGCAAAGGAAACAGTCAGCAAAACCAAAAGACAATTGACAGAATGGGAGAAGATATTCACAAACTATATATCAGATAAAGGGCTAGTATCCAAAATCTACAAAGAACTTATCAAACTCAACACCCAAAGAACAAATAATCCAATCCTCCATACATATACAAAATATTTGCATATTCATATATATGAATATACATATATATGAATACTATGCAGCTATCAAAAGAAAGGAAATCTTGCCTTTTGCAATGACATGGATAGAACTAGAGGGTATTATACTGAGCGACATAAGTCAATCAGAGAAAGACAATTATCATATGATCACCCTGATATGAGGAATTTGAGAGGCAAAGGGGAGGGTTTGGGTGTGTTAGGGAAGGAAAAAATGAAACAAGATGGGATCAGGAGGGAGACAAGTTGTAATAGACTCTTAATCTCAAAAAAAAAATTGAGGGTTCTGGAGGGAGGTGGATATGGAGAGGGTGGTTGGGTTATGGGCATTTTTGAGGGTATGTGCTATGGTGAGTGCTGTGAAGAGTAAAGCCTGATGATTCACAGACCTGTACCTCTGGGGGCAAAGAATACATTATATGTTAATTAAAAAAAAAAAAAAAAGATTCTCTGTCTCTGTCTCTGTCTCTCTCTCCCTCTGCCCCTACCCCTGCTCACACATGCTTTCTAATGTAACACTATATGTTAGTTATACTTGCATAGATGGATAGATGAATAGACAGACAGATATTTTAGTAGGAAAAGTAAGAGATAGACTAATGTTTTTGATACTTGAATTAAAAGCATAAAGAATCAGCACAAGAAATATCTCAAATCATGGTTTAAAATATTAAAAATCAGTATATTAATTTCTTATTGCTGTTGTAACAAATTACAATAGACCCAATGGCTTAAAACAATACAAATTTATTACCTTATAATTCTGGAGGTATTTAGAAGCTTAAACTAGGCTATTAGGGCTATTTCTTTCTGAAGGCTCTTGGAAAGAATGTGTTTTACTGTGTTTTCCAACTTCTAGAATCACCTATATCTTTAATTCATAGCTCCCTCCTCCACCTTCAAACCAGCTATATAACATCTCTCTTTAATAACATTCTGCTTTCCTTAAAAAAGGAAGATCCATATAAAAGTGTTCTTGTCATTACCTTGGCTCAACAAAATAATCCAGGATAATGTCCTTAAGTCAAGATTCTTAACTTAATTACATCTGCAAGGTAACATATTCACAGGTTCCAGGGATTAGGATATAGACAACTTCAAGAGGAGGCATTGTTTAGCCTGCCCCAGAGATAATGATGGAGAAGATATGAGTTGAATGAAAGAGTTGGGAGATATAATATGAAAATCATAGTAGTTTCCATTGAAGACAAAAAAAATTTATGAAACCCACAAGGAAGATGAAAAATTATTTAAATATTTGATAATAATAATAAAATGCTTAGACTGATGAAATCTTTAATTTGCAGATTCAAATGACATGATGAGTTTCAGGCAGGATCCAGCAGGAACGGAGACATCTAGGCATATTCTGGTATATTATGGCATATTTGCAAGCTCTTAAGATAAAGGAAAAATCTAGCCTTGGAACAGAACAGCAAGGGTTTTTGTTTTGTTTTGTTTTAAGATTTTATTTATTTATTTGAAAGAGAGAGAGCACAAGTGGAGAAAGAGTGAGAAGCAGGCTCCCTACTGAGCAGGGAGCTTGATGTAGGGCTCCATCCCAGGACTTTGGGATCATGCCCTGAGCTGAAGACAGATGCTTAACTGAGTCACCGTGGCACCCAAAATAGCAAGTTATGTAGATGAAAGAAGACTCACGTTAGCATTGAACTTCTCATATATAACACTGGTAGCTGTAGAAGGTAGTGAAAAAATCTAGACTCTGAGAGTTTATGCCTTTCCTGTGACCAGCATTGCTTATGAAATCCAATGATAAATAGACTCTTTCTCTCCAAATAAACTGTAAGAGACAACAAATGGGAAGAAAGTATTACAGCCTAAGAATTCTATAACCAGCCAAAAACACTACCTAAAAGACTTTTATATACATGTAAGAAGTTAGAGAGCATATCACATACTCCAGTTGAGAACAATACCTAGAAAACAACTTCTATTCAATCTGTAAAAAAATGAAGCAAAACAGAGACCTCAAGATGGAGGTGTAAGAAAGAAATAATGGAGAACACGGATTAGTGTGAATAGCTCTTCTCTCTTAGACCTTCTAGAAATGTTAAATATATGTAATTCTAATATATTATATATTTTATAGGTGACATTAAATCACATTTTTATTAATGTTAATATTATTTAAACACAAAACATGCACCCTAAAACAAAGTAGTTTTCTTGCAAAGAAAATTCAATGGGAATTCTAATTGTGATCTTGAACTAAAATACACAATTAATATACCAAAACCTAAGATTTAATATAGTGGAAAGGATATAAGGAAAGCAAAATTTGTCCAGATATTTCATGTATCTGGAAGTGACACAGAGAAGAAGTCAAGATATTACATGGGTCTCACTTAATAAAAGTTGGGAGCAGGGGAAAAAAACAACTAGATAGGAAAATTAGAACATCTGAATAGACAAAATAATTGGCAATATATTTTAAATAACAGCAAAGAAATAGATGACAGATTATGAGTGCCAAGAAAAGCAAAGTAATGATTCATGAGATATGGAAAAGTGTAGTTGAGCTCCAAATTAACAAAGGAAAAAAACCAGCAAATTGATGCAAACTATAAAAATAAAGAAGAGAAAAAAGCAATGTAAAACAAATCATTCAAACAAAACAAAGTAAGACAAACCATCAAATAAAAATGTTTCAACCCTGGGATGCCTAGATGGCTCAGCTGGTTAAGCATCTGCCTTCAGCTCAGGTCAGAATCCTGGGGTCCTGGGATCCAGCTATGCACCTAGCTCCCAACTCAGCAGGAGGCCTGCTTCTCCCTGTCTCTCTTTCCCTCCTCCCCCTCATGCTCTCTGTCTCTCTCACTTACTCTCTGTCTCTCAAACACAATAAAAATAAAGTGACAAAGATATATTACAAATAAAGAGAGAAGTAAAGAGATTCCAGTCAAATGCAACAAAAATAAAGATGTTATAATATTAATTTCAGACTAGGTACAACTAAACTTGAAAGGACCAAATAGAATTAAAGAACAGTATATAAAAGTAAAAGGCACAATTCATAAAGATGTTAGTCAAAAACTTACACATGCAGTTTATATATTAAAAATACAGAGAGAACAAAGTGAACAAAGTCCTTGCATGGTCAGGGCGCTGCATTTCGTTCCACCCTCATCCAAAAACAATTCTCGCTTTCCCTGTTCATTTAGTTATTAGATCATATCTTTTCTTGGTTATTAGAATATATCAAGCACCTTTATTAGAATATATCTTTTATTAGAATATTAGAATATATCTTTTGTTAGAATATTAGAATATATCAAGTACCTTCTGTCTTGAATGTAGTTACTGTTACAAGCAGGTTAAAGATTATAATCCAAGTCATACCTGGTTCTAATCAAGTTGTAATAATAGGGGCCAGATTTACCTTCCAACTAAGATAACTTAATAAAAATAAAACCAGATAAAGTATTAACAGTTTTTAAGATATTGAGTACCAGGCAATGAAGGCAATGATCCCCGAGAGCCAGGAAACAAATGAGGATAGCTCTAGAATCAAGCCATCTCACTACCTTGGGAGAGTTCAGTAGTGGAACCAAATTTTTTAAGTGAAATTTAAATCCTCATATCCATTAAACATCAGATTAGAGGTCTGGATTAAGGTGTATAGTGATTCTGGAGAAGTTATTCAGAATGAAGCCCAGAGAAACAAAGGGATTAATACTAGGGGCAGAGATTTAAAACCACAGAGTTTAAAATACATTTTTACTGGAATTCTAGAAAGAAGGTAAAGCCTAAGAATCTCCCAGAATTTTTTTTTTTTTTTTACAATTATAATCCTCATTTGGAAGAAGGCCAGTGAATTCCAAGGGAGAATGATGATACTATATTCTGATTGATTTCTCCCATCCTTAACTCTCCACTGTTTCTCACACTCCACATCTAATCTAGCAGAAATCCTGTTGGTCCTACCTTCCAGATGTACACAGAATCTGAACACATCTTATCACCATCACTGCTGCCACTTCAATCTAAATCACCATCATTTCTTACCTGAGTTACTGTAATAAATTTCTGTACTTCTTTCTGCTTCTACCTTTGCTTCCTAAAACCTATTCTCAACTTAGCAGCTGGTCAGTGATCCCTTTAAAACAGGTGACTTCTTGTCACTCCTTTGCTCAAAATGTTGAATAAATATCCAGTCCCTACAGACGCTGCATCATGTGCCCTCTGTACTTTTCTATTGTTTCTTCCTATTGCTCTATCTCACACTTGCTCCATTTTAGCTCATTCTAGCTACACTGATCACAATGTCATTACTTCAATACAGTAAGAACATTTTGACCTAAGTGCGGTTGTTTCTTCCGTCTAGAATGCCTTCCCCCACGTGTCCATTTAGCCAATGTTCTCATTCATGTCTTCCCTCATTAACTATCATCTTCTTAATGAAGCATACTCTGACCACCTTGTTTTCTGCTGCAGTTAGATCCATTCTCTCAGAAATCCTGATTACCTTTATTTACCATGATCTACATTTCCCTGTAGGACATATCTAACATTGTTCATGATGATTATTTTTTTATGTCTCTTCTACCCCCACAGACTATAAACTTCCTTGGAGGTTTTTGTCTTCATTTTTCACTGATGTATTCCAAATTCCTGAAAGTGTGCTCAACATAGAGTAGATAGTCAATATATCTGCTTAACAATTGAAACCCAGAACAAGACACATTATGATGAAACTGCCAAAGACATTTTAGGCAGTTAGAGAGAAAGGGCACCAACGGACAGCTGCAATCTCAGCAGCAAACAACAGAAGCCAGAAGGCAGAGGAGTAAGTTTTAACTATTAGATAATTATGCATAGAAAAACTACTCTCCAGGAATGAGAGTAAAATAAAAAACATTTTCAGATAAAATGAGTTTTTGCCAAAAGATATTCACTAAAAGAAAATCTAAAAATACAATTCAAGATAGAGAAAACAATTCCAAAAGTAAGATCTTATAAATAGGAAAAAATAGTGAAGAAAATGGTAAATACATGGAAAAAACTAAATGCACATTAATGTAAAACAAAAGTGAAAATTTTAAAAAAGCAAAAAAATAGTATCCAATTTGTAAAATTTTTGAAAAAGAAATTGCTAGATTGCATGGTAACATTTTTTTAAAGGTTTTATTTATTTATTTGACAGACAGAGATCACAAGTAGGCAGAAAGGCAGGCAGAGAGAGAGGAGAAAGCATGCTTCATGCTGAGCAGAGAGCCCGGTGCAGGGCTCGATCCCAGGACACTGGGATCATGACTTGAGCTAAAGGCAGAGGCTTTAAATAAGCCACCCAGGTGGCCCATCATGGCAACATTTTTTATAACGATTTATTTATTTATTTGAGAGAGAGAGAGTTGGGGGTGGAGAAGAAGAGGGAGAGGGAAATAGAATCTCAAGTAGACTCTGGGCAGAGCACAGAGCCTGGAGCCAGGCTCAGTCTCATAACCCTACAATCATGACTTAAGCGAAAACCAAGAGACACGCTCAACCAACTGCCCCACTAAGGGGCCCCATCAAGGCAATGTTTGAATGTAGACCATAAACTAGTGGGATGGCTAGTTTTGAAACATTGTAAACTATTTGATCCTCCTGACAGATGTTGCCAAACTACAGTGCTTGGACTAGACCTCCCTTTTCTCCTATTTTCTAAGACAATAGAAATTTATTCTCTCACAGTTTGGGAGGCTAGAAATCCAAAGTGGTGGAGTTGACAGGGCCCTGATCCCTCTGAAGTTTCTAGGGAAGAATTCTTCCTGGCCACTCCTTAGATCCCGGTGGTTGCCGGCAATTCTTGGTGTTCCTCGGGTGTAGCTGCATCACTCTAACTCCTGCTCTGCCTTCACCTGGCCATCTTCTCTTGTATCTCTTCATGGCCCTCTAACAGGAACACCAGTCATTAGATTTGTGGTCCATCCCAATCCAGTACGGCTTTACCTTAGCTTGATGGTATCTGTAAAAAGACTCTATTTCCTAATAAAGACACATTCACAGATACCAGGAGTAAGAACTTCCACATATACTTTTGTGGGGGCACAATTCAACTCACAATAGTCTGTGTCTTGATATTCTACCTTCTGGGCTGTTGACATTGGAGGAGGCTCCACCCTCTAGGCAACTGGTGGCAGCTCAGCATCTAGTTTTATAAAGCTTCACTGGCACACCACCACATTTATTTGTTTATTTAGTGTCCACAGCTGCTTTCATACTACGATGGCAGAGTTGTAGATGCTGAATGACTCTATGACCCGAAAAGCCAAAAATACTTACTATCTGCCTGTTTACAGTAAAAGTTTACCAATACTCTGGTACTAAAGATACTGATACTGACTATTAAGATACTGACTATATCTAGACTTTAAATTCCCTGAGTATGAACTGAAATAATAGGAATAGAGATAATTCCCAGTGCAATACAGCTTGATCAATTCAAAAGAAGAAAAAGAAGAGAAGGAAAGAAGAAAGGAAAAACTGAAACTAAAAAAACAATCAGGATAAATAAAAATCTCAATAAAATACATAAGAAAAAAATCCATTAATAATCATTGTTATATATATGAATAATCCTTGTTAGACAGAACTAAGAAATCAACTAAAAATCCAGCTATACTGAGATTCCAAGGGACAGAGAAAGTCTGAAGTAAATGGATAGCAAAGATATACCAAAAGATTGCCAATCAAAAGAAAATTCATAAATGCAAAGTAATATCAGATGTAATAAGTTTTAAAACATAAAACATTGTCTTAACAATGTTAATATGTCATTTTCATTCAAATTTAAGCTATATATTTAAAGATATTCTAGAAAAATATTCTAGAATAAAAATTTAGTGAAAAAACTGAATGCTATCAGTAACTTTCTAAAATTTCCATCCCTAAGCATTCAGAAATAGAAATTTTAAATATCAAAATATGAAGCTACTATAGTAATGCAATAGGGAATGAGCAGTTGTATTTTAAACACTAATCAGCTTCCAGAAATATTTTAGTGTATATGACAATTAACATGATCATTTTATATTATGACTAAGTGGGAGGATGAATTAGTTAATAAATGGCTGCTATTCCAACTGAGTATTCATCAGGAAAAAAATTAAAATGTTATCTTTCTCTTACACAACAATCCAAAACCAAATTTCAGATATATTAGGTATTTCACTGTAGTGAAAATTAAGAATTATAAGAAAATCTAAGATATGCACAAACTAATGTTTAGGATATATTTTAAAAAATAAAAGCCTACAAGTTTTTACAAAATTGTGTATTAGTCAGGATCCAATAAGGAAAACAAGAAATGCATCGATCATTTCAATGAAGGGAATTTAACATACAAACTGGGGACACAGGTGTTGGAGGGCTCAAGTGAGCAAGAAGACCCTGAGTAACCCAGTTCAGTAACTGCAGGAAGAAGTGCGTGCGTGTGCACTCACTCACTCACTCACTCACTCCAGGGCTGGGAGAAAGAGGGAAGAGATTGGAGTTATCAAAACCTGGACCCCAGAGGTCCTACAAGCCTGGTCTCAGACGCTGCCTCACACCCAACAGGAAGCCAGCTCCAAGGAGAAAAGTGGTTTGCAGAGTCTCAGCTCCAACATTTGGAATAACTTTGGAGCTAAAAAGAAAAATTTAATAACTGGTACAGATAGAGTTGACTACATAATCCTTGAATGCTTTATATGGCAAAAAAGATCATAAACACAGTCAATAGATGTGTAGGAGCATCATGGAGAACCACCTCTGACATCTTCTTGCATATAATAATTATAAATTCTGAAAAAAAAGTAATATTAAAAAAGTATTTATAAGCAATGCGGAGTGACCAGAAACAGGCAAAAATTAGAAGGGATTCCAGCCTTGAAAGAATGGAAATGCATGATTGATACCTACGTTTAGGCAGCTTTTTTTCCTGAGGGCCCACTTTAACTCAAAAGCAACAGAGCCACTAGAACTCAAGCAGAAAACACTTTATTTGCCTGGGATGTCAAGGATAGACTTTGGGGCTACCAGAGTAACTGAAAATTGAGAGGAAAAAAATCCTCAGAAGGAGCAGCCATTCATTGGAAGTAGCCCCAACATTTGTGAAAACAAACAAACAACTTTCCAATCACTGGATGATATCTAAATTGAACTTGTTTAGGGAAGACTCCAAAGTCAGTAACAAGAAATTGTCTTTTGAAAAATTTAACTTCAATGATAATTATGTAATTTTAATTAAATTTTAGTTAAGTGGTCACATATTAAAAGTTTAAATGATCATATGCTAAATATGTTAAATCATTTACATTATGTACACATATTTTTCCTAGAAAGTCTGTTTTTGTGTTCTAACGTCATCTCTTTAAGATTTATTTTTAGTGCTTTTGTGTCTTCACTTCCTCAAAGGGAATGCCGTGCTCTCTATGATCCGTTTGGCTTTCCTTTTCCGGGGATACAAAGTCCCCTGACGTGTACTCTGATTTTGCTCTGCTTGCTTATGGTATGCTGCTTCAACATTCAGACTGCTTGGCACCCTCCATCACTGTCCCCTGTGAGTGTCTGTTCCAGTGGATTATGGTGAATCAACTGACCAGTTCTAGGAGAGAGGGAGCCTCTGTCAACAGGGGCAGGAAAGGGGGTAGTTAAGTCCACCAGGTGGTTCCTGCCCTGAGCTTCCCCTCAACCAAGACTGTTAAGACCAAAGACAGCAACTAAGCAAATCCACTTCCGTGCTGGGTCCTGTGCCGCCTCAGGGAACCACAGAAACACCAACATTCTTGAGTCCTGGAGGAAAGACAGGGCCTCTGAGCCACCTTTGGTACATCAGCTGTTTCAGTCATCAATGAAAATAATTTCTATACCTACCTTCTCCACTGGAGATCATGCCACCTCAGATGTATATGCTACCCTCTACCAGTTTGTCTGCCTTCTTGTTTGAGTCCACCAGAGAAGAAACGAAGGGAGATATGATCAAACTGCTAGAAGAACTGTATTTATTAGATGACTTTACTAATTCTAATAGTTTCCTTAGCAAATATTTTCATATTTCCCATGTACACAAAAGTATAAGCCATATGTAATAACATTTTTTTCTTTTTTATGAAAGAGGGCTGAGTCATTCATTTTATTACTTTTCCAAACAACTGTGACTATTAGTTCTATATAATTTAGCTTGAACTCAAGCTTTGGCACAGATTAACCACAACATTACACTATGAAGGAAATGGAGACATTGGATTGTATTTCCTTGCAGGGAGCAGATTTAGGCCTAAGTGTAAGAAAAGTTTAAGATATATTTCAGGAGCTTTAGATCCAGTTCAGAAAGCATAAATAAAATTTTAAATACCACACTGCTAGAACGGAAGTAAATACCAGCTACTAGGAGAAGTCTTTCCCTACTAAGAATTGATTGGATTGGTTTATGATGGAAGTAATAGCCCCTTATTTTATTTCATTTTTTATAGCTCTTTTTAAAATGTTGTTTCTTTTTCTTTTCTTTTTTTTTTTTTTCATACATACAACTTTATGAAGTACAGCTGCACTCCATAACCTCTCATGTGAAATATTCCTTCTGGGGTTGTGTCCTGTAGCACCCCTGGTCCACATATAACTTTCTGTAAATGTATACATGTGATCATGCATGTACACTGATCACAATTTAGTGAAGTCTCTCTGGGTACCCCTCTTGGTCAGCTGAACTCTATCTCCCCTTCATCTCTTTCTTTTATACTGTTCCCTACCTCTGCAAACCAAAAACCATGTAATGACCTACCATGTTAGAAATCTTATATTATTCCATGTTTAAATAACCATGTTTATACTATATTTAAGCAATTATAGGTAATTTACAGAATCCTCTTTTTTTTTTTTTTAAAGATTTTTAAATTTATTTAAGAGAGAGAGCACAGAGGAGTAGAGAGAGGGAAAGGGATGGGGGTGGTGTGGAGGTGTGGGGCAGGGGGGAACCAGACTGCTTACTGAGCAGAAAGCCTGATGCAGGGTTCAATACCACTCTGAGATCATGACCTGAGCTAAAGGCAAATGCTTAATCAACTGAGCCACCCAGGTGCCCTCTACAGAATCTTTCATTTTAACCGTTGTTTTATAGGAGATATTATACATTTATTTCTTTATTTCCTTATTTCCTTACTGGATGTACAAATCTCAACAAATCATCTGGCATATCTCTATTTTCTTTTTAAAAACCTTTTTTTTTTTAATTTTACATTTTAAAATTATTTTTCAAATAAAACTTGCATCTGTGAAATACACAAATCTTAAATGCTTAATCTTTAAAAAATATTTTATTTATTTATTTGAGAAAGAGTGGGCATGAGAGAGAGCATGCACAAGTGGGAGCAGGGGCCAACATGAAGTGTTGGTGAGAATGAAGAAGCAAATAAACTGCCATGACTACAGGTGGGAATGACCATGGTTCAGTCACATTAGAAAATAGATTGCTTCTTTAAAAGCTATATAGGCATTACTGTATGACCCTGCCATTCTATACTAGCCAGTGTTGAATGAAATGGATGCATCTGTCTTTCCTTTAGGACTCAAGAATGTTGGTGTTTCTGTGGTTCCCTGAGGCGGCACAGGACCCAGCATGGGATTAGATCTGCTTGCTTGCGGTCTTTGGTCTTATGAGGGCTTGCCACATCTTAACAGTCTTGGTTGAGGGGAAGCTCAGGGCAGGAACCACCTGGTGGACTTAACTGCCCCCTTTCCTGCCCCTGTCGACAGAGGCTCCCTCTCTCCTAGAACTGGTCAGTTGATTCACCATAATCCACTGGAACAGACACTCACTGGGGACAGTGATGGAGGGTGCCAAGCAGTCTGAATGTTGAAGCAACATACCATGAGGAAGCAAAGCAAAATCAGAGTACACGTCAGGGGACTTTGTAACCCCAGAAAAGAAAAGCCAAACTGATCATAGGGAACATGGCATTCTTCAAATACAGAGAACAAACTGGTGATTGCAGGGGGGAGGTGGAGGAGGGAATGGGTGAAATTAATAAAAGTGATTAGGAGGTACAGACTTCCAGTTATGAAATAAGCCATAGAGATGAAAGTACAGTGTTGGGAATATAGCCAATCATATTTTAATCACGTTGTATAGTGACCACACTTATTGTGAGTACTGAGTAATGTATAGAATTGTCAAGCCAGTACATTATATATATGAAACTAATATAACTTGTAAGTTAATTATACTTTAATAAAAAAAACAAAGTATTCTTTTTGAGGAAGAAGTGAAGAAACAAAAGAATTAAAGATAAATCTTATAAATGACATTAGAGCACAAAAATAAACTTGCTAGGAAAAATATGTATGTTACTTAATTAAATGATCTTCTTTAGCATGTGATCACTTAAACTTTAATATATAATTTAACTAAAATTTAATTAAAAGTATGTAATTATAACATATAATTATATGTATAATTAGTAGTTAGAAATTTCAATAGACAAACTAAAAAGGAAGACAGTCACAGCTGAGAGCGGGTTTACTAGTCTGTAACATAAAAATAAAAAGTCAAAATACAGAGAAAAACACGGTGCCAAAGAGGACAGAAACACTGCTCTGGAAAGCTGGGAAGTGTGGGGGTCTTTTCAGGGTACCATCTGGATAAATCATCTCCATTTGAGTCTCTTTCTCCCATCACTTTTCTTGTGATGCTGACGCTCCTGGTATGGGAGTCACACTTCAAGAAAAATGAAACCGGAGAAACCAGAACACCAAGTAAGTTACCACAAAGGCTGCCTCTTCTGCCTTGTAAATATAACTTAGTTTTTAACAATTGAAACGACAAAAAAAAATAATTGAAACTTCATCAAAAAATATATAAAAAGTAAAAATTTAAATATATTTAAAGTGAGAAAATCATAGAAATAATGAATTTCACCATACTAACCAATTCTTACATTTTGTCCAAAGTAAGGGTACAGTACAAGGAATTTGACATGAAAGATTATTATCCAAGTTGGCAAGATTCTATAACTTTTTAAGTCAAAATCATAAACCTAATGTTAATGCATATACCAGATTCATCTCCTTGCACAGCTTAAAATAAACCTCCCAAAAGTTATATTCATAGTGAATTTCTGAAAACTAAGCTTTCCTCACTGATGGTTTTTACTTTTAAACAGGAATGTTTCCCTTTCAAAAATAAATGGATATCCCAAGTCTTAATAAGAATGAAAGTATAAGATTGAACATGTAGGTGAAAAGTATTTTTTTGAAAAGTCAATTTGATTAATATTTTTAGTATGGTTTATTAGAAAGTACAAACTACAGTGAACCCAAATCAAGCCTTTGGGCTCAAGGAACATGAGAGGGAGACAACACAGAGGTCACAGCACTGTTTCTAATCTCTCCAAGTATAGGAATGGAGCCCCCTGCTTCTCTCTGGTATGAAAGAATCCATTTACATGTCTGTAAATATTTATTTTTAAAATCTCAACATCATAAATCAAACCCCAACATTAATATTTCCTAATCCTTTACTTTTGACAGGGTATTTACCTAAAGATTTTTGTATTTAAAAGGATCCACACCTTCAATTTATTTGTAAAAACTCTGACTTCTTTCATGTTCTGACTTCTTTTCATGTACCAGTGAGGTACAATAAACAGCCACAGTTGGTATTCTGGTCAGAAAAAAATGATGAGAAGTATGTCAGTTACTAGCTTGCTGGGTACAGTTAAGAGTTGAAACAGAGGTACACACATGCACTGTATAAGGTGTGTTCTAGGATGCCTGGTGATTGATGGAAAATACCATGACAGATCAAGTGGCTTACAATCAAATAAAAAACTTTTTAGCAAAGTCCACCAATTATTTGTGGAGAAGATGCTGGAGGACTTTGGAAACAATGTCTACAACCAGCAATGTCCAGCCAAAGGTGGACAGAAGTCTTGGTGATGCAGACTGCCTCACACACTGTCCTCTAGAGTCATACAATCTGGTTTTCTGAGAGCTTCTGTGTAAGCTCATTTGCGAAATGTGACTTCCTCAAAGGTGTGGAAGGATTCTGTCTTGCAGGTTACATTTGTCTTTGTAATCTCAGCATTGCCAGGAGTCTGGCACACAGTAAAAGTTCACAACATGTTTCTGACTGAAAGAGCTTTGCATTTGGAAGTCACCATGACTCTAAAATAATTGCTGCTCTCTGGCAAATAATGTCATTGGAATGCTGCTGTAAATGTAAAGAAAGATACATCTTGAAATGCAACATAGCTACAGCTAGATTACCTTCTCAGTATCTGTTAATTGAAGGTTGAACAAAAGACCAAGGTCTCTACACTTTCAAAAATTATGTAATTCTTGAAATAATTGCACAAGTTCCTTTTCACAGAAAACATCTGCTGTGCCTACATGCCTAAACATTCCCAACAGGGATGACTTTTATCCAGGGAGGGTGGGAGAATGCAGATGGATGTAATCAATTAGCAAGTCATTCTTCCAGCTACGAAGACAGAAAGACTGCTGGGAAGGTCTAGCTCTGTTTGCAGAATACCAGTGTGCGTAAAATAATGGCAACTACCTTTTGTTGAATGCCTACTACAAGTCAGGTATCACACTAGGCACTTTATATATGCTGTCACTAATGTTGTCGCAGCAAGCTGCCCTGGATCCCAGCGCTAACAAGCAGCTGGGCCAAATGCTAGCCCAGGATCAGCCAGAATCCCAAGTCCGTATGTTCAGGTTGGTGGGCTTCTCCAGGGGCTGTTCCAGGAAAGCCAAGGTGCAGGGCGGGATTGAGCAAAATTGCTGAGCAGCAGCAAACAAACGGTGGGGTAACAAGCTGAGACTTGGTGGGAAATCAGAAAGATGGAGACTGAGATGGAGGGCTCAGAGGAAACCATGTCTGAGGAGAATGACAAGGCAGGGTTATTCAGTTCTCATTAAATATCAGTCAAGCTTCAGGGATAGTTATGTAAATGATGACACAGAACTGGAAAGTCCTCACAGGGGGTTCCTAAGTCTATAGCCAGGGCCTTCCCCTTGACCCTACTTTCTCTTTTGTGGGGTCATCTGGAAATTTGTAGATTCCAATTATTTTACTTTTCTTTAATGATTCTGAAAGTGCTTTATCTAACAAATACATGCTATTTATATCTCTATTTCAAAAGGACAGTCAGAACAGAGTATGTAACTTTGATGTTGGTGTGACTTTTATGTAGTGAGAGCAAACTGATTTTTGTTTGGTTTTTGATTACTTCATTTAAAAAATTATAGCAAGGGAACAAATTCACATCTAGCTTTAAGATGTGTTGAGTTGTTTAGGTGCATTTTTCAAAGTCTTAATATATACAGGGGAATGTATGATGCTTTTACATAAGGACAACCTGGATCAAGGCAAAAAATTTGCAAAAGCTATAAAGAAATTCAGGAGAAAGAGTTGACTGTGACAGAAAAAGTGAGAAATTTTACTCTATATTCCTGAGTAGAAAAATAGTGTCATGCTGGGAAATGTGGAGCCTCCACAGTTGAAATTTCTTCTTTTTCTGTCAAATTAAAGAGAAGAGAAAGATAGTTTTAAAAGGGAGAAACACAAAATCCTTGGAGATTACTTCAACAACTAAATAGGGAGAGGCTGACGTAATAGACAGCTACCATGTTGAGAAAGGCTCCTAGGGGTCGTTCATCTTTGATAGTGTGAAGCTGTATTTTTATACCAAAAATTGACACTTGAGGTAACATAGGTGAAAAATTAGAGTTCAGTCTTTATTTTTAAAAAGATTTTATTTATTTATTTGAGAGAGACAGAAAGAGAGCAAGAGAGTGAGAGAGCACAAGGGGAGGGAGGGCAGGTCAGTGGGAAAAGCAGACTCCCTGCTGAGGGGGGACCCTGCAGGACTAGACCCTGGGACTCTGGGATCATGACCTGAGCAGAAGGCAGTCATTTAACTGACTGAGCCACCCAGGCACTCTAGAGGTTCAATTTTTAAAGCTTTAGGAAAGGATTAAGACTAAGAAGACATAAAGGTGAGATAGAAAATTAATCCACTATGTTTTAATATTTACATTCCTTCAAATATTGCCACACCAATTTGCCCTAGTCATAATACACTACATAATTTTAATTCCAAATTTCAGAAAACTATGGAATGGAATGGAAAATGAATGGAAGAGCTCCTTTGACAGGGACAACACTTTATATATCTTTGTAGCTCTCCACTTCTGTTCATAGTCAGCCCACAGGAAGTGTTAGTAAATGAATGGGGAAAGAAATCTGTGTTTTTCACATTACTGCTCCTTTGGGAAGCTCATCCTTTGAACCTAGACCAAAAACCCAGGGCTCAGGGCCAAACTCAAAAGCCTTCTTAGAGCATGTATTTGCCTGTGCGGTGCTTTTGGATTGGAAATATGGCCAATTCGAGAATATATGCCCCACCCAAAAGTATTCTTATTCATTTTAGGTTTAAAACCTGTGCCTTCCTAAGGCTGCAGGTATGCACAAGAGTCTTTGGTGACATTGAGGGCCTACTACGTGCTGGGTGCTTTGAGTTCTTTTGATAACTCAGAAGGGCGGGTAATGGGAACCCATTTTACAAATGAAGGAATAGGCCTATAGAAGTAAAATAACTTGCTCAAGTTCACCCAGCTACTAAGTAACTCAGGTTGGATTTTGATCCATGTCTATCTTTTCTACTTTAACCACACTGTTGAAGGAAGCAAGCTTGTTGGAGGTGTGAGTATGAGGAAAAATCTTATGTAATAAATTGCAAAGTCCAGCCTCTAAAGTGACAGCAAACATTTCATTTCACTGTTTTTGCACTCAGCAATGATAGTACATGTGTAGTATTTTATTCACTGTAAAAGAAAAAAAAAAAAAGCTTTACAAGTGTTATTTTTTTAATTCACAACGTTCCCATGATGAACTGAAGAGAAATTCTTCCCTTTCTGCATTTAAGTAAAGAGAAACAAACAAACAAACAAACAAACAAAAAAACCCACCAAAAAACCCTACAAGACAAAGGCTATAATGTAATCTTTTCAAAGCAACCCAGCAAGGGAACAAGTGAAGAAGATAGAGCACAACGGCTTGGGCTTCCACATTAGTGCTCTAACTACAACACACCACTGCTAGGCTGGAAATAGCTGGGACGTTGCATTCTCGAATTTCATTATTCGGAGTTTTGAAATACAATTTGAAGAAAATAAGATCTCTAAAAAAAAGAGAACTTAATAGTGATGAATTATATTATAAAAGTTCTTTAATGCCTCAAAAATATTTACTCTCTAGGGTTTCTGACACTCTGAGCTTTCATAATATAATCAAATGCTTGTTTTTGAATCTATTAGGTACTTAGCTTATAGGCCAAGGTAGAGGATCATTTCTCAAACATAAAGTATGTGGAGACTTGATAATTAAAGAGCATTACAAATAAAGGAAACCATCTTAGAAATAACAATAGCTAAGAAATGCTGAAGGTTAGCCACCTAAAAAAGCACTATACTAAACATTTCATACTAATTTAGTGCCTCTAATAACTCCATTAAGGGGATAGTATTATCATCCCAATTTTACAAATGAGGGAACTGTGATACACACAAAAATTACTAGTATAATTTTCAACCCTGGAGTCATATTTATAACTCTCTATGACCAAGAGAGGAATAGTATACAAACATTAGAAGTGGAAGGTACCTTATAGATCATGTTGTCCATCATATCTCCCACAGGGTTCCACATAAGAAGATATGGGTCAAACAGATTCCTTGTCAAATAGATTTGGAAATCACTGCCTTCTCTCTTGGTCAGTCACAACTTCAGATTGTTTAACTTCTTTTACAAGTTCATATCACCTCAGAATAAAAGTTTATCCATTAAAAAAACAAAAACTATGAAACATGCTAAAAGCATTTAAAAAAGTTCTTTTTTGTATATATTAACAATTTTCCTTCTATAATTTTATAGTTTGTATGTCATTACCCAACTTTACTTTGTTTAGCAAAACCACCTTAAGCAAAATAATTAATTCAAGGTTGGCACACTACAACTATGAATTCAAATCCAAGAGAAAAAAGTTTTTAAGTTTTTGTACAGGTTATAAAAAGAAAAAAGGAAGGAGAATATATGATAGAGTCCTTATGTGATCCTAAAAAGCTTAAAATATATAGTATCTGCTCCTTTGGAGAAAAAGTTTACCAACCCTTGGAATAATCAAACACCGAAAGGGGAGGTACAGCCTAAGGAGGCTTTTCTTACATGAAGTAAATATGAGGTTGTTTTCTCTATTCCACTACTGGAATAACTAATTTACAGAATTAAGTGGCATTCAAACCAAAATGTTTACTAAGTGTACTTAGCTTTGACAGGCAAAAACGTTTTTAAAATTTTTTTAAAGATTTACTTATTTGAGAGAGACAGAATGCGAGTGGGGTGAGGGGCAGAGGGAGAGGAGAAGGAAAGAGAAAATCCTCAAGAAGAGTCCCAGCAAAGTGCAGAGTCCGAAGCAGGGCTTGATCCCACAACCGTAAGATCATGACCTGAGCCGAAATCAAGACGGGGACACCCAACCGACTGAGCCACTCAGGTGCCCCCAAAAAACACCATTCTGAAAACTCCGGAGTATAAGAAATAGAACTTATTTCTGTAACAACTTAATTTCTATTTCTCATTCTACCCAGGGAGTTGAAAGTTAATGCCAATTTGGGATTCCCTTTTTTTCCCCAGGGTTGAGAGTAATTTGGGGAGGATGTTTGGTTACAAAGTACCACATGTGGCTACTGCTGAGACAGGCCTTCCCTTTTCTGCTCCTTGATTATTGGTCTGTCTTACCTCTATGCAGCCTTCCTTCCCACTCACATAGCTTTTACAAGACTTCCCCCAGTTACCTCCTTACTGTCTAAGCCATTATAACCAGTCTCTTTTTGGTTGGAGAGAATTTATTGCCTGTAATTGTTAACACTTGCTTGTCTCAAGTCTTAGGCCTTCCCTAAGCTTTAGAAGATACCACTCTTAGCTTCACTATATTCAGTAAAACCCCTCTTATAGCATTTGTTTACACTATAATTACCTATGTTTTAATTTATTTGCTCCATGGCTTCTAAATACCTTTTGAGAATAGGCACCATTTTTTTTTTTTTTTCCATTCATGTGTCTCTTGTTCATAGCAGTGTCTGATACATATTAGGCCTCAATTTTTGGTTCATATTAATGAGTCACTAAAGTCTCTCCATTATAAAGGACTTTTCAGACTTCATCATAGTTTGGTCAGCATTTGAGTTACTGTATACATCAGGAGTAAACATTACATTTCCCTTATTCTTCTACTGGACAGACTGGTATTCCTTTACATTAAATGAGATTTTTGTGAATGTGTGTAAATATTTACACACATACACACACTCCTGAGGCCTTTAATGGAACACAGCATCAAAAACTAATAAACACATTA
The DNA here is from genome assembly GCF_030435805.1 of Mustela lutreola. Lineage (NCBI taxonomy): Eukaryota > Metazoa > Chordata > Mammalia > Carnivora > Mustelidae > Mustela > Mustela lutreola. Next base: position 112,318,443 of record NC_081295.1, read on the forward strand.
TTAGTTTTTGATGCTGTGTTCCATAAGTGACTCTTAATCTCACAAAACAAACTGAGGGTTGCTGGGGGGAGGGGGTTTGGGAGAAGGGGGTGGGATTATGGACATTGGGGAGGGTATGTGCTTTGGTGAGTGCTGTGAAGTGTGTAAACCTGGTGATTCACAGACCTGTACCCCTGGGGATAAAAATATATGTTTATAAAAAAAACAAAAACAAAAACAAAAACAAAACAAAACAAAACAAAAAAACCTAATAATGTGTTTTATAGTGACTATCATAACACAATTTAAAAAAGTTGCAGGTAAATGTAGTAAAAAGTGGAACTAGAGCTGGTGAAAACATTAGATATTACCAAATTTGATAGAGCTTTTCATTAAATATTAAAATAAGGTCCAGACAGCACATGGTAACCACCAGATAGATAGACGCTGAATGAACTTAGTACAAATATAACAATTATTTATTTTAGTACACATTTTGTCTTGGCCTACAAATACCCTAGCTTTTGATATGAAAATAGAATAGCTCTAAGTGCCTCCTAATTTCTCCAGGCATTAACTTTGTTGCCTGCCCATCCACTAAACAATAGAAGACGTTGCTTTACATACCTGTCAAGTAGCTCACACTTGATCAGAGTTCCATCCAATAGCCTCAATGTAGAGCTGAAGCAAGTATGAGCTGATGAAGGAACCATGTGGAAATCTACATACCTCACTATACTAGCTTATTTCTCTACAAAAACATGATCCCTAAATTATGACTTAATATTTGCTTATTGGCTTTGTTTTGAAAAGCAAGTTTAACACACTCCCTGTGAAATCACAGTTGAAGACAATGGATGGTTTTAGAAGGGGGTCAGCTGAAATTTAGTTAAACACATTGATATGTGTCCAGGACTGCATCCAGGGCAGCACAACTCAATCTGGGAAAGTGGACAATCTGGTCATTTTGGAGGTGGTCTCCACTGAAAAAGAGGTGGGTACTTAATCAAGCATCATCAAATACCTGAAATGCCCCTTAAAACTACTTATCTCACATCACTTGAACTCCATGCTCAAATAGCATTCTGATTATGACATGAAGAGAGAAGGTGTTGTGGCTTAGAAATGAGAGCATTCCAGTTACTGGAATGTTTTCCATTTTAACTCAAAGTTGGTAAAAGTGATTTTTAAAATGTATTCCTAACAGACACGTACAATCTTAGTAATTATTGATAAGGTCCAGTTATTGTCAAGAACCACTCAGCTACAAAGTGTAGCTGGTCCTAGACCAAGTTCTGAAAGGTTGGGGAATATCTTCCTTAATCCTAGAAAATCAGTAGCTGTCATCCAATGCCTGGAATATGGAGGAGATTGCGTATTTGCTGAGTGGAATGAATAAATGATGTTCACATGAAGCTAATTCATTTTGAGGCTTCTTGGTAGCCAACCATATTTCTTCCTGTTGTTCCCAAATTCTGTCTCCTTACATGTCTATTTAAATTTTAGCAAAGACATTTGTTCATTGTTAACATTCTTTACATAAGAACTCACAATGTAACTTCCTTCTAAGTTTTGGTGCCAGAAAAATTGTCTCCAGGAAAAACTACGTGCTTCCTTTTATCAAATGCAAAAACTTCATCATCCATCATAGTCTTTTTGTCCCTGCTGACAGGAAATTCAAAGATATATTTACATACTATTGCAATGATTATTTTATCTTCTGATAATATTTCTTTTAAATACTTGTTTTAATATTTTGTTACATTTTAATATACTATTTCTAAGTTTATCCATTTGAAATATCTACTAACTTCCCATTGCCTGCTTGAGACAGTTTCCCCTTGCTTTTCTCCCCACAGCCCCCAAATTATTAGTATTTTATAATGCCTTGTTGGTGTCCTTTATAACTTTTTAATCTTTCTAACTTTAATATGCCCAGACCTTTCTTCTTTGCTCCCTCTACCAGAGAGAGTGTCTCTCAATTTCTTTCTTCATGCCTCCCCTTTACCACTCTCCTGTGAAGTAAGGATATTAATACCTTCACCCCTTAGGTCTTCTTCCATCAGCTCTTTCAATCTTCCAACTTTTAACGGCTGCGTTTTTACACTGTTTAGGTTGCCGCTTATGTTCAGTGCTATAATCAATGCCCACTGTATTCTATACATTAATTTTGAAACAGTGTATTACTGTAGCTATCATTCACTGAAGAGCGAAGTAGTATACTTTGAAATATTCTTTTCCTGTATTGCTTGTTGTTTTTCCCGGAGCTCCTTTTTTCCCCTTTTCCTTTAAAAAAAAAATATGCATTTTCATTTTCTTTGGTATAGTGGCACTGAGACAGAAGTCAGTTCCAGTCAGTTGCAGTCGGCTCTTTATTTTGCCAGTATCTTGCTGCACGGCTGAACAAATTAATTACTTGTTTGAAGTTTACATGGAATAAAAGGGCTTTGACCTTTTAGAAAGTCATCACTATGGATGATCTCTAAATTAGGCATTTTCAGAGGACTTCAAAGAAAATACGTCCTTCATTAGTAGAGTCACATCACTTAAATGAGCTTCATAAAATATAAAGTTAAAGCCATTCCATGACTGAGAAGGAGGAAAAGAAACTTTGTTAGAGTAAAAGTAAACTTCTAAGTAGGCAAGAGGCAAATGTATAGAATGTAAGAAAAGAAAACATATTTAAAAAATACAACTAGCCAAATAAAAAGCTAAAAGGTTGGTCTAACACAAATAAAAACAGAAAATATTCCTAGCCGTAGTAAAATGTATACATAGTATTCAAGACAAACATGGCAGTATTTTCAAAATACAGCAAAATAAATCTTAAAAATACACTAAATATACACTCCCCTTAATCTAATGCTTTATTATATAGGCTTAATCCATACATTCAGACTTCGAGCCTCTAACTAGCAAATTCAGCTATCAACTGTGTGCCTTCCGTGTGCAAGGTACTATTCTTAGATACCCAGGATGACAGACCCAGAGGGGTGTTTAAGGACTTACTGTCCAGAGGCAGGAGACATGAAAGCCATAAATCACAACACACTGTACAGGGTGCCATGTTAGTATAGAAAAGACCACCTAACTACCTGGAGACTTAAGGGAGGGGTACCTGAGGAGATAATGTTGAAGCTGAGATTTCAAGAATAAGGATTTTCTTAGAAAAAAGGAAGGGAAAGGTATAGGAAGAAGGAACAGTTCAACACACACAGGATAGGGGAAATCCAAGCCATTTGGATTATGCAGAGATATTTTGCTCATATAACCAGTGTGACGATGACAGAGAAGCAGGATAGTCAAATAAGAAATAAACCAGAAAGGCTTTATCCACTTCACAAAAAAAAAAAAAAAAAAAGAATTTCATTATAAAACAACTGAAAACTTTTCACAGGAAAGAAATGAAATAATCTGATTTAAATTTTCATTATCAAGGAAAGACTGAAAGAAGTCAGGACTTGGCACAAAATCCACTGAGAAAGTTCAAGAAGTATTGTGTATTAGTCTCTTAGGGCTGCCATAACAAAATACCACAGACTTGGTGGTTAAACAAGAGAGATTTATTTTTTCAAAGTTCTGGAAGCTAGTAGTCCAAGATTAAGATGCTGGCAGGGATCGATTCTCCAGAAGCTTCTCTTCTTGGCTTGCAGATGGCTTCCTCCTGTGTCCTCATGTGGTCTTTTTCTCTCTGTGTATACATCCCTGATGTCTCTTCCTCTTCCAGGAGGGCATCAGTCATACTGGATTAGGGCCTTACCTAATGGCCTCCTTTTACCTTAATTACCTCTTTAAAGACCCATCTTCAAACATAGTCATAGGTACTTGAAGTTAGGACTTCAATCTAAGAATTTTGAGAGAACACAACTCAATCTAAAACACAGTGACTGGCAATGAGAATGGAGAAGAAAGGACAAATGGAAAGATACTTAAGACGTAGAAATCAAATACTTGGTTGGTTGAGGAGTTGGGGTACCCAGGAGATAAGCAGGTCTGCCTGATTTCTGGTTTAGGCAATGAGGTATATGCTGGTACCATTTGTAAAAACAAAAACAAAACAAAACCAAAAACGATAGAGAAGGAAGAGGAGGTTTGGTATGCCCAGTAAAATGAGGAGTTCAACTTGTAATTGAAGTCATAATTTCTAGTTAACAGGTAAGTTAAGCTGTGGAGTTTAGGAAAAAATAATGTACATATATTAGTAATAAGACATATAGATGGAAATCAAGGGAATAGGAGACTGTCCAGAAAGAAAATACAAAATAAAAACAGAAGGGAAGGGAATTTGGTAAATAACATTAAAGGCTGCATGAAGAAGCCAAACATGAAGGCTATGATAGTATATCTAGACAGACAATCAGAACAGAGCAAAGTGGCACAAAAATTAAGGGCAAGAAGAATTTAGGGGGAGATGGTTGCTAATTCCTAAGACTTTTGCAGAAAGTTATTGATATTTTATTTCAAAGATATGTTTTTTATGAGTTCTAATTTGTGCTTTTTATGAGTTCTGATTTGCTTATGTGAGTAAACTATAATACCATTTGTAATGATTTCTCACTCCCCAAAGTGTGTTCAAAATACCCTATCAATATTACATAGCATTCCTTATAACTTTTGAAAAGAGTAAATCTTTAGAATGGAAAAAATTTTTAATTAAAAATATTTTTAAAGCCAAAATATGATGTCATATATAAGTTGGTTCTATGCCTGGCGAGGAGCCCAATATGGGGCTTGAACTCACGACCCCAAGATCAAGACCTGAGCTGAGATCAAGAGCTGGATGCTTAACTGACTGAGCCACCCAAGCACCCCAATGTCACATACCTTAAACTAATCAGTCAACTAATTTTTTTCCCTGAAGATCAATTATTCTTGACAACATTCCCATTTATGTTGGAAGGCAAATTTTGAGGTTAGCTATCTACAATAATGTATATGCCTTAAATATGACAGAGATGGTAAGATACCTAATGGATTAATATCTGAACAATACAACACATCTTGGAATGAATGCTGTGATCGTACAGCACAAATTAGCTTGAAATCTGCTCATGAAATATATTTGAATGGCATTAATAATTTAATGTTAGAAAATAGGAAACTAATTGCATAGAGGAGTAACATTTATTTATCAGCTATATTGTATTATACTTAGACAATCAGTTATAGACACTTTAGAATTCCACATTACTCTAGAGACCCAAATGCACAGGTACAAGTGATTTATTATGTTTTTAAGAAGTGACAAGAGGGAATATTAATTCTGGAAGATTTTTAATCAATTCAACACTATTATACACTAGAGAAAAAAAATTTCCACAAACATTCCCTCACAAAGTCCATAGTTTTATATTTACATAGAATTACTACAGCAATTTTAAATGTTAATCTATGATACAATAATGTTACTTCAGATAACATAAAAAATATAGTTTTTTTAATAGCCATGCTCCCATTTTTGACGAAGCTAGTCAGTTCATCCTAATGTTAGTTTAACACTTTAAAAAATGCATAATAGTCATTCAGTCAGCATTATAAAACCCCTAAGACAGAGGCTGTCAAACAGAATAGACTGAGGGCTCATCATCACTTATGTCTGAATCATCTTCATCTACTCCTTCAATGACTGATTTCTTCCCTTTACAACAGGATACAATTAATCCAATCAAGAATACCTGTAAATTTAAATAAGCTCCATGTTATTTCTTATATCTAAAATCATTCAGAAAGCAATGAATTTAAAATCCAATGGCACTACTGTTATACAAATGGGCAAGTAAGAATCAAATTATCCCTACGATACCTGTACTACTTACCACAAGAAAAGCCCAGTTACCAAAATAGTATGCAGCACTAAAGAACCAGAACTTGTGAAGGAACAGGTATGTCCGCGTAACAGTACATTGATCTATAAGGTAAATAAGGACAACAGTGAGATAGTTTCTTTCTTGAAATGGACTATTAAAAATATATCTGTAAGATTATTAACCAAAACATACAGTCATACAGTCAATAAATTTTAAAGATAAAATTGAAATCTAGGTTTTTCTCCAAAGCCCACTTCTCCAGTGTTAGTACAGTATTAAATTACCAAATAATAGGACATTTAAAAAGATGAATGCCACCAATGTAATCCTGGCTCTTTGGTATAAGAAAAATTATAGTGGATAGTTCACTTTATTTGAAATAGAAGAAGCACTTTAACCTGAAGTTCCAGACGTGTCTTAAACTAAAACAGATAAAGTTTTCCTGATGAAGGTAAGAAATAAAAATGAACAAAGTAATCAGATGTGATTATAATTAAGTTGTACTTTTCTAAGAATCCAATTCTTCGGACAGCTCAAATTTGAGACATGTTTTGAGATTTTTTTTTTCATTTTAGGAATGCTATTGAAAAGGCTGCTGGTCCTACAGAAATACAAAATTGTTATTTACTGATACCATTTGAATTTTAGATTAGTATTTAAGCTTGAATTAAAAATAGATCATATGCCAAAAGCAATCAATCAGATATTTTTCTCTTTCAAAAAAATGCAACCATAAAGAGACAGTGGCAGACTGGTTATTTAACATTTGTGTCAGATTTCATTTTAATTTTATCCAAATATATTATTTCCATTAGCTTACAAAGTCCTCTATATAGACATAGGTCTGAGAAATAATATCTAACGAAATATTTACTTATGCCATTCAGAAAGGTCTGGGAGAGCAGAATATAATGTATTTGACTGAAAAAATTATATATTCTGAGCTAACAGAGGATTCTAAAACTTCCAAATTTCAGAGGAAATTACAGAAGAAAATCCTTATCTTACAAGGCAACTTCTTTTTTAGTCTATCAATTACAAAAATGATTATGATTTCTTCATATTTTAACCAATACTGACAATAGCAAGAAATTCCACATGCAACTAGGAGACTAATATCACATCCTATTGGTAATTAAGAAAATGTATTATTGGTTTCTAATTTTATGAACTCTCTTTTCAGTGTCAATACATAAGTGCTATTTTCTTTTAAAACATAAAATTGAGCTGGGAATTCTGTAGCCCAGTTTATTACACAAGGATTCTAATACACTTTATTTTGGGGGCTATCGCATGGTTTTCCGAAAAGTAGCCTTTAGGTTATAGTTTATGCAAATATAAGACTTATTACATAAAGTTTTAGATATGTTATATAAATATATAGATAATCTAAATCTTACCTGGTTTAACCCCTTCCACTATACTTCAACATTTACTTCTGAATTATTCACTACCAACTGGACAAAGCAATCTTTTTTTTTTTTTTTTTCTGGCAGAGAAACATGCAGTTTAATAAAGAGGTAATACCTTCCTTTCACAAGCTGGGACCACCAATCTAATGATGATCAATATATTGATCCCCATCCCCACAAGGGCCTCCTTCAAATTTGTGCTCTCTTTCTCAACAGAGAAGTCTAGAAGGAATATTCAAAGCTTCCGAATAAAACCCAAAAAGGTTTTAAGCAACAGTGGTTGAATAAATGTTTCTCTCTTCTGTGGTTACTAGCACCCAACATTATAGCTGGGTGCTGTGCTGGGAGCTCAGTCTAGCAGAGGAGAAACCTAGTCAGGAAAGCTGTTAGTCATTTACTCCGCTCCCACAATACTTTACTCTCACCTCTATTACAGAACTTGCTTCAAAGTAATATAATTACAGCCATACTTCAGAGATACAGTAGGTTAGGTTCCAGGCCACCTCAATAAAGTGAATATTGCACTAAAGTGAATCAAATGAACTTTTTGGCTTCCCAGTACATACAAAAGTTATGTTTACACCAAATTATGGTCTATTAAATGTGCAATAACATTATGTCTAAATAAACAATGTATATGCCTTAATTAAAAAAAAATACCTTATTGCTAAAATCTAACCATCACATGTGCTTCCAGCAATGCATAATCACTGATTGCAGATCACCATAACAAATATAATAGTAATGAAAAAGATGTAAATTTTACAGAAATTACCAAATATGACAGAGATATGAACTGAACAAATGCTCTTTAAAATGGCTCCAACAGATGTGTTCACGCAGGGTTGCTGCAAACCTTCAATCTGTAAACACTATAGTATGTGCAAAGTGCAATAAACCCAAGTGCAAAGAAACGAGGTATGCCTCTATTCAATTTGTCACTTTCAGATAAGCCTTTGGAATCAAAGTATGCATCAGTGTACCTGGCATTCATATTCAACATAACTGCCAAACCAAGCTAAATTTTTTAAAAAGGGTATTTTATTTAAAAATTATATTGCTAAATAATACATTTTCTAATTTAACTAAAATCTGACAAGATTCCAAGGACGTCAAAACAAGATACCTGCATATGTCTTGAAAACGAAAGTATAATTAAAATGCCCAGTATGGTGAAGGAAGAGCCCAGACTGTGGTCTCTGAGAAACTTAGTGTCAAATATCATTTGGCTCCTTCTTTGCCATGTGAATGAGAAAATCTGAACTCTTCAGACTATGCATGTAAAATGGAGATACCACCATATTTCCTTATAGGGTCATTCAAAAGATGAAAAGAGATATACCAAAATCTCCATGCAGTTAATATTAATTTTTTCCCCACTTCAAGGTGTAACTGAACCCATGATAAAGAACACAGTTCTCAAGAGCTGCTCAAGTGGGCTCAAGGAAAACAACTAATATAAAGATTTTATAAGTAGTAAAGTAACAGTCGTAAACAGTAAACCGTAGTAATGCTTAGGCATCAGTATCACGACTACAGCATCTATGTTCATTATTTTTCTGTATCTATAGTCAAAGTGTCACCAGGTAGACCCCAACACCTGACCTTTACTGACCACCCCCTTACATTCACGAATCTCTATTTTACATTTTTCCTTAAACTCTTCCTTCTGGCTTACTTCTTAACTCAGGCAAATGAAACTGGAAACCACCCCTCAGGTGACAACTGCCCTGAAAAGACATCCCACTGGCCCGCACCACTCAGACCATTTGAACTAAAACCTTAACTTGTGTCTGTGCAGATGGACCAAGGAGTGACACTTGGAATGACCAGCAATCACCTTTACCTCACTATAATACTAAAATCTCTGCCTAAAGAAGAGCCACAGCCTCATTCACATAACATCTAACATATGTATAGACATGTTTTCTTAAGGTGCATGGGTAACCTTATGCTTACCTCCACACAAAGACAAGGCTTCCCTATCTAAATATTCATTCATCCTAACTCTAAACAAACAAACCCAAACAAAAGGTACTCATTCACCCCTTCTTGGGGAGTCACAGCTTTGGAAGCCATTCTTCATGATCTCCTTTTTGCCACAAATAAGTCATCTTTGTGCAATGACTCAATCTGGTGCAGTTCCTGACTCACCAAGAAGCAAACTTGCCTTGGTTCAGTTACAAATATAGATACAAATGGATTTGGTGAAATTTGAATATGTATAATACAGTAATGTGCTATCTCCTAAGTAGTAATAAGCCTTTAAATAAACATAACCAATTTGAATGTTTCAAAAATGAAGAGAGGGATAGGCTGGGATGTATGCAAAGAATGCCTATTCACAATTACTTTAAAAACAAGAACAGTATGTTCTGTGGCTTAAGTGTTACATGAGCTTCATCTTACAAGTATAAACATATTTGAAAAAAGTCATTCAACCTTCTCAGCATTTTTACAATGTTCTAAACTTAAAAAATAAAAGTTCTATTAGCCATTGCCATGCTTAAAGATACTTTGGGGTCAAAAATTCACTGGATTAGAAATCTCAGGGCCAGAACAAAGATTTTAAAACAGAGGCTGAGCTAGCAGAAGCAAGTAAAATCAAATCCTTTTTCCACAGAGGTCTAATAATCCATTCAGTGACATTTTAAATTGGCTTATTATATTCACTGATTCTTTTGCCCACCACAATAAATATATCTTAAGTATTTTTCCTTATCATATTATTTTATATGTTTATCATTTTCAAAGGTTGTAGATTTGATGCAAACCTTCTTCTTTTTATTTTAATTTTTTATTTTTTATAAACATATATTTTTATCCCCAGGGGTACATGTCTGTGAATCGCCAGGTTTACACACTTCACAGCACTCACCAAAGCACATACCCTCCCCAATGTCCATAATCCCATCCCCTTCTCCCAACCCCCCTCCCCCCAGCAACCCTCAGTTTGTTTTGTGAGATTAAGAGTCACTTATGGTTTGTCTCCCTCCCAATCCCATCTTGTTTCATTGATTCTTCTCCTACCCACTTAAGCCCCCATGTTGCATCACCACTTCCTCATATCAGGGAGATCATATGATAGTTGTCTTTCTCTGCTTGACTTATTTCGCTAAGCATGATACGCTCTAGTTCCATCCATGTTGTCTGTCGCAAATGGCAAGATTTCATTTCTTTTGATGGCTGCATAGTATTCCATTGTGTATATATACCACATCTTCTTGATCCATTTATCTGTTGATGGACATCTAGGTTCTTTCCATAGTTTGGCTATTGTGGACATTGCTGCTATAAACATTTGGGTGCACTTGCCCCTTTGGATCACTAGGTTTGTATCTTTAGGGTAAATACCCAGTATGATGCAAACCTTCTAACACAAGATTAAAAGGTAGTCATTGTTAGATATATGTCATTATGTTTATATTTATATAAAGTGGTATATGACCATAGAATAATTCTGGTTAATAAGTGCATGCATATATTTTATATTCATGTAATGATTCCACACTGAATAAACAGAAGGGGCTTCTCTCCTCACCATCTGTCATCTTCTAGCTGTTTACCTGAATCACAGATACCTAGGAGAACTATAGATGTCTTTCTGCAGTTATCTAAAAAATAATAATTAGGCATTTTGAATTTGGTTCGACCTTCAAAGTAAATTTAAATCACTGGGTGTTTCATTTAAGGACTGTGTTCTAAAACCAAAAAATGTTCAGGAACTTCTGACTGTTGTTCCTCAAAAGGATATATAAAAGTTCTAGTTAAACTAGAGTACAGTTAACAATGAAAAATTAAAATAGGGGGGCACCTGGGTGACTCAGTGGGTTAAGCCTCTGTCTTTGGCTAAGGTCATGATCCCAGACTCCTGGGATCAAGCCCTGCATCGGGCTCTCTGCTCAGTGGGGAAACTGCTCCCCCCACCGCCCCCACAACTCTTCCTGCCTGCCTCTCTGCCTACTTGTGAACTCTGTTTGTCAAATGAATAAATAAAATGTTAAAAAAAAAGAAGAAAAATTAAAATAGGGGTTCAGATATGACATTTTTTCCAAAAAAAAAAATACAAAAAAGGTAAAAATTAAAGGAGCCAAGAAAGGGCATCTGGAGCACATAATATAAATCAAAAGGCTTTTGAATACCGACACTACTACCCTTCCTCCATCTCTTCTCACTTATCTTCAAATAGGTAAATAACATAAAGTGTAATTAAATCTGTTTTTCAGTGTAGCAGCAACCTTTGTAACTATATCGGATATACTTTTATTATAGATTTGTTTCCTTTTAGATTATTTGTTACGTTATTATTGATATATGCGGATTGCCACTAAGATAACTTTGGTTATTAACTATGATAAATCACACCTTCTACTTCAAATACATTTCTAAAAGATTTAGTGTTGATTTACGCCACAATTAAGCCATCATCATGTTATACTTTTACCTGAAATCAACTTAGAATTAATTACACTTTATATTTATACTTTATTTATAAAGCAAATCCTTATATTACATATGCATATATAAAAAAGGCCTTGGAGCAAAATCATGTATCATGGGAGAATGAACTTTAAAGTGAATATTTTGTTTGACTAGTGACAAAAAACTGGCAGAAGATTGGACTGTTTAGAATACCACCTCATTTCTCATGGTTGTCCATGATTATACTAATTTTAATTTCTGATTAGGGTCTTGATACTACTGAATATTTAAAATAGACATGTAAATCTGTATACAAACTAAGGAGGCTTGACTTTATTGTGATATGATTAGGAATTATTTATCAAATGATTTTAAGAAAGATAATTACATGAGTGGCATATAAGCTAGCAAAAGGGATTGAGAGTTGACAGAGGCTCACTAAGTCAAGAGACAATCCAAGAGAAAACGTGAGCTGTCAGGATAGAAAAAAAGGGTTGACTTGAATATTTTGAAAGTAAAATCCCAGTTAATCACCACTGTCAAACGGACTTATAGCACAGAAAATATATACACCTAAGAAGTTTTGATATACTCACAACACACATCCAAATTTTTTAAAAAGGGCAGAAAAAATAAAATATGTAATACAAACCAAAGTTCTATATTTATCTTAAAATTTAACAAGGAGGATATTGTTAAATCAATATTTTGTAAATTTTAATGGGGGGATGGGTAAAAGGGAAAGAATTGGTAAACATACAGAATCACAGAATTCTAAAGGAAATAGTTTTATTAGATTTTATGAGTATACAAATTATATCAGGTTAATAAAGTTAGGACTTGCCAGCTACTTTACCTTAAAGATTGAGTTTTACATCGATTATTTTTAAGAACAAATATAATTTGTGTTGAGCTCTGTTACATTTATGTAACTTTAATGTATTTCAAAGGTGCTAAAATACGTAGTGATCCAAGAAAGGATGTTCCTAATTTCATTTGTATTACTCACTGTCCACATAAGATTTATAAAAAGGAGCTACAAAGATAAGCATTAGCATATAACCTATAGAAATAATCACAAACTTATTATTAAACTCTAAATTAAAACGATTTGCTATTTATTAGTCTTAATTGACCAAGGATAGTCAAATATAAAATACACAGAAAACAATTGTTTTCCACTTTTTAAATTCTTTCATAAAACAATAATAGTTTAATGGGTATAGTAGAAAATATTAAAGGTCAAGATAGAAAAGTGAGATTTAGTTCTTGAGTCTGCCCCATATACCATGAGATTCTGGGGTAAGTCATTTAACTTCTAAGTGTCAGTGTCTTTGTAAGTAACAATGAGATAATATCTGCTTGTGGTATATAGTGACAGGATAAACGGATCTTTCAAGAATTAAATTTAAAGAGAAATCTACATGTGATTTTTTTTTTTAAATTTTTAAAGAAAAGACTGTTTTAGGAGTTAGGAGCCTTGAGCAAGAATCTCTATGTAAATGGCTGAGAAGTTTCACAAAACTACCTAGGTTGGCTTTGGCATAGACTCCAGAGAACTCAGAAAGCTTACACCTAATTAACTTCCCTATTCTGTCTTAGTTGAGCTTTTATCAACACAATCAAAATGTCACCTAGACAATGAACTTTAACATCAAGAGACTTTCTGGATCTCAGGCAAAATCCCAGAAAAATGATGCTCTGGTCAATACCTAATTTTCTGGTCTGCATGGCAACCTCACTTGACAATGGACACTACATCAAGCTATCTCAGCTGGATGGTACCAGTCAATAAGATCAATGAGACCCTTTTCTTGACTACATGCCTACCTAGAAAGTATGTGACTATAAATTTGGTTTCCCATACAGATTCCTTCTCTCTGGTGAGAATTCACTAACCCTGAGCCTCTAGTTTCTTTAATGGTTATACTTCCCATGGCAAATTAATACACTTACATCTGGCTAATGTATTAGTCTCTTCTCTGTTCACTCAGTTATCTGAAGCCAAATACAGACAATGAAGACAAAGATATGGTAGCATTTGATGGGTAGACTGAAATCAAATAAAGTTATCAATTCACAAAATTATTATTTGTCAAGTAAAAGATTATAAATTTATAGTACTTAACCATGAAGAACTATTTCAGTCTGCTGCGAACAAAGCTTTTTGGTTCAAGAGGACAGACTGGACACAGTCATTTGTTCCTTGTCTTTCCCAGGACCTCATTAAAGTTACAGTATAGGAATAAAGCCTGCACCAATCTCTTAACAGCAAACAGAATGGGAAGAAAGCCATCAGGTGATGGGAGATGTCAATAATAATCTGGGATATGAAAAGCCACGCTAAAAGGTCTCTAATAAAACAACTGGTTTCCCTTCCATTTATTTTAAAATATAATTTAAACCCCAAGTCACAGAGATCCCATGATGAGGCTTCCTAGAAGTTTCCGACACTTAAATACAAATTAACATAAATATGAATATATCATCAGATATATATAGAAAATATCAGCATAAAGAAGAAAGAACAAGATCAACAGAACTGTTCCAAGATAAACAGAATTGTAATTTTATTTAAAGGAAACCATTAAGATAAAGGTTTAGACCATCAGGAATTAAAGAAAATATTACATCCATAAAACAAAAACACTTAAAAGATCAGAACAAGTACTTGAGGAAAGTTAAGACTTTGTTATATGAAACAAAAAATTTAGGATATAGTTTGAAGATCAAGCTAAACACACACTCAAGAATCCAAACTAAAATGGTAGGCATAAAATATAAAATACAGATAAAACAGATGATCAGCTGAAGATACTCAGCAACTAATGAGGATGAGCTTCCCAAGAGAGGGTGGAGAAAAGAGAACTTATAATGTTAGCTTCAAAAGAAGAATAGACTGGCATGAGATTTCTCACTAGTTAAAAATGAAAGACAGATGATGATGCATGCCTTTAAAGCTCCTGAATAAATAATAACATAATAATAAATAAAATAATTTAATAATAAATACATACATAATTTCTTATGTAGAATTCTAAGCACAACCAAATTACCCATCAATTATATCAGTTGAGGGCAAAATACTTTTCAGACATATAAGGTGTTTTGCGTATTTCATATAAAGCATGTCTTTTTTTTTTTTTTTAACTCAATCAAAACTAGAGGCTTGGGGTAGGAAAATCAAGAAAAAAAGATATGGCTTATAGTGCATCAAAAGTCCAAAGAACAGAAATTATAACACTACAGATGAGCAGCAGAATCAGGAAACATAAGGTACATAAGGAAATCATAAGGTACTTAGAAGGTACAATGGATTTCTTCCAACACATAAAGTAAGCAAGAAACTACAAGATGATAGGTATACTAATATTTTGTGAAACTTTAATAACACTTTTTAAATATAAAAAAATTAAAAACTGGCTTAATTCTGGAAACTGTTGCTCTGAGGGAGAAAGAAAAATACATATTTTCTTATCCTCAAGGAGCTTAAGTTCCTATAAAAGACAAGAACAAGGGTATCTGTGTGGCTCAGGACAGCATGCAACTTCTGATCTAGGGGTTCTGAATTTGAGCCTCATGTTGGGCATAGAGATTACTTAAGAACATGTTTTTAAAAAGTAGAAGAGGAATAAAACAGTATAAGTGAGATAATATATATAAATGACTATAGGGATGCCTGGGTGGCTCAGTTGGTTAAGCAGCTGCCTTTGGCTCAGGTCATGATCCCAGTGTCCTGGGAATGAGTCCCACATCGGGCTCCTTGCTCAGCAGGGAGCCTGCTTCTCCCTCTGCCTCTGCCTGCCACTCTGTCTGCCTGTGCTCACTCTGACAAATAAATAAAATCTTAAAAAACAAAAAAAAGACTATAAATTAAGAGAGAGTAAGGTAATGTCATAAAAAGTAAATGTCATGAGAATTCAAAGGATAAAAAGAGACTGAACAGGTGGAAAGGTTCATAAAAGAGGGTCAAGTTTGATATAAACATCAGGACTCCGAGTGATGAATATGGGCTGGGCGGCACAGAAACTAGTTGTGAAAATTTCAAGAACAAACAGCTGAAAAGCAAAGGCAGAAAAGGTGACCATGTTCAGAAGATGTATGAAAAAACAGAGGTAGTCCTTCAATCCTAGACTGAATTTGTCAGAGGTACTTAAGGTTTCTAATGGAGTACTTTAGAACAGTGGTTTCCACAGTGTGGCTCCCAAACCAGAACCCTCAGAAAATCCTGGAGTCCCACCTCAGATTTACTGAATCAACAATCTGTCATCTGTGTTTAAAAAGCCTTCAAAACTCAGATCATGTGTAAGTTTAATAATCACAGCTTCAGAACAATTAAGCTAACAGCACTGTGTAGTGTGGGTCAGAGTGGAGCACTAGTTAAAAGGTACAGCAATTCATGTGAGACATGAAAGTCATTCTGGCAACAAGCTGCATCCCTTAGCAATTGACAGGGCATGGAGAAAGAGTGAATAAAGGTAGGTGTGCTTTGAAGACTTGTGGTAGCGTGAGAAATAGTGAAGTCAGTAAGTATAGTTCAAAGGCTTTATCTAATAGTTTATACACACTTCATCAAGAACTATTCATTTTAAACATTTTAAAAAACACATTATTAAAATAAGGCAGGCTCTTTATATTATTTTCATAGGACTGTTAAGTCCTATAGAGCAACCCTTAGATAGCTAACAGGCTAACATCTTTATTTTGCTTGCTTTCTTGACCATAGGTAATACCCTAACCCCACATACCACATGACAACACTTGCTTTCAGCTGTGAGGGAAATCTAATGAGAAAATGTGCAATGACCAACAGTGAGACTAAGAGTTTAATAGGTTATCTTGATAGTCCTCAATTTACAAAGGCATACCAGGAACAACACAAAGCCAAACAGGCTCAAAGAAAAAAAAAAAGATAATCTTAATAGCTACAAACAGATTTTAAAGACAATTATTCTAATTATAACCTAATAAGTAGAATATAAAATATTAAGTAACATTTTCTAATTAAAACGCTAAAAAACATAGTCATCACCCTGACTCCTTTTTCTCTCCTATCCTATAACAGATTCCTTAGCAAATCCTATTGGCTCTACCTTCAAAATACAGCAGCATCTAGTTTCATTGATACGTTCTACTTTATCTCTGGTTTCTACCTCATTGATCCCAGCTCTAATCTTGATGATTTCCCTTCTTATGTGTGGAGTTGGTTTGATTTGTTGTTGATTCTCCAGTTCTTTAAGGTGTAGAGACAGCTGGTGTATTCTGGATTTTTCAATTTTTTTGAGAGAGGCTTGGATGGCTATGTATTTCCCCCTTAGGACCGCCTTTGCTGTATCCCATAGGTTTTGGACCAAAGTGTCTTCATTCTCATTGGTTTCCATGAATTGTTTCAGTTCTTCTTTGATCTCCTGGTTGATCCAAGCATTCTTTTTTTTTTTTTTTTTTTTTTTAAGATTCTATTTATTTATTTGACAGAGAGAAATCACAAGTAGATGGAGAGGCAGGCAGAGAGAGAGAGAGAGGGAAGCAGACTCCCTGCTGAGCAGAGAGCCCGATGCGGGCCTCGATCCCAGGACCCTGAGATCATGACCTGAGCCGAAGGCAGTGGCTTAACCCACTGAGCCACCCGGGCGCCCTGATCCAAGCATTCTTAAGCAAGGTGGTCTTTAGCTTCCAGATGTTTGAGTCCCTTCTGAACTTTTCCTTGTGATTGAGCTCCAGTTTCAAAGCATTGTGATATGAGAATATGCAGGGAATAATCTCATTCTTTTGGAATCGGTTGAGTCCTGATTTGTGACCCAGTATGTGGTCTATTCTTGAGAAGGTTCCGCGTGCACTTGAGAAGAATGAGTATTCTGTTGTTTTAGGATGGAATGTTCTGTATGTATCTATGAGGTCCATCTGGTCCAATGTGTCATTCAATGCTCTTGTTTCTTTACTGATTTTCTGCTTCGATGATCTGTCTATTTCTGAGAGAGGCATGTTAAGATCTCCTACGATTAGTGTATTCATATCAATATGACTCTTTATCTTGATTAACAGTTTTCTTAAGTAATTGGCTGCTCCCATATTGGGAGCATAGATATTTATAGTTGTTAGATCATCTTGGTGGATAGTCCCTTTAAGGATTATGTAGTGTCCTTCTGTATTTCTGACTACAGTCTTTAGTTTAAAATCTAATTTATCTGATATGAGAATCGCTACCCCGGCCTTCTTTTGAGGCCCATTGGCATGAAAGATTCTTCTCCATCTTTTCACTTTCAGTCTGGGTGTATCTTTAGGTTCAAAATGGGTCTCTTGTAGACAACACATGGATGGGTCCTGTCGTTTTATCCAATCTGCAACCCTGTGCCATTTTATGGGTGCATTTAGGCCACTCACATTGAGAGTGATTATTGATAGATATGTTTTTATTGACATCGAGTTACCTTTGAAGTCTTTCTTTCTGTAGATTGTCTCTATATTTCTATTCAATGCTATTCTTAGGATTTTTCCTCTTTTATAGAACTCCCCCTTAATACTCCCTGCAGTGTCGGCTTGGTGGTTGAATAGTCTTTTAAGCCTTGCAGGTCTTGGAAACTCTATCTCTCCATCCATTTTGAATGTCATTCTTGCTGGATAAAGTATTCTTGGCTGCATGTTCTTCTCATTCAGTGCCCTGAATATATCTTGCCAGCCCTTTCTGGCTTGCCAGGTCTCTGTGGACAGGTCTGACATTATTCTGATGGGCTTTCCTCTGTACGTAAGGAGCCTCTTTGCCCTAGCGGCTTTCAAGAGATTATACCTACAATTATAATTCCTCAATTTGACTATCAGGTGTCGTGATATTTATCAAAATCAAAAGCTTCTGCAGAGCAAAGGAAACAGTCAAAAAAACAAAGAGGCAACCCACGGAATGGGAGAAGATATTTGCAAATGACAGTACAGACAAAAGGTTGATATCCAGGATCTATAATGAACTCCTCAAACTCAAAACACACAAAACAGGCAATCATATCAAAAAATGGGCAGAAGATATGAACAGACACTTCTCCAATCAAGACATACAAATGGCTATCAGACACATGAAAAAATGTTCATCATCACTAGCCATCAGGGAGATTCAAATTAAAACCACATTGAGATATGACCTTACACCAGTTAGAATGGCCAAAATTAGCAAGACAGGAAACAACATGTGTTGGAGGGGATGTGGAGAAAGGGGAACCCTCTTACACTGTTGGTGGGAATGCAAGTTGGTGCAGCCTCTTTGGAGGACAGTGTGGAGATTCCTCAAGAAATTAAAAATAGAACTTCCCTATGACCCTGCAATTGCACTCCTGGGTATTTACCCCAAAGACACAGATGTCGTGAAAAGAAGGGCCATCTGTACCCCAATGTTTATAGCAGCAATGGCCATGGTCGCCAAAGTATTATGCTATGGAAAGAACCAAGATGTCCTTCAACAGACGAATGGATAAGCAAAATGTGGTCCATATACACTATGGAGTATTATGCCTCCATCAGAAAGGATGAATACCCAACTTTTGTAGCAACATGGATGGGACTGGAAGAGATTATGCTGAGTGAAATAAGTCAAGCAGAGAGAGTCAATTATCATATGGTTTCACTTATTTGTGGAGCATAACAAATACCATGGAGGACAAGGGGTGTTAGAGAGGAGAAGGGAGTTGGGGTAAATTGGAAGGGGAGGTGAATCATGAGAGACTATGGACTCTGAAAAACTATCTGAGGGGTTTGAAGTGAAGGTGGGGTGGGAGGTTGGGGTACCAGGTGGTGGGTATTATAGAGGGCACAGATTGCATGGAGCACTGGGTGTGGTGAAAAAATAATGAATACTGTTATGCTGAAAATAAATAAATTAATTAAAAAAAAAAAACAAAAAACAAAAAACATCAGCATCTGACCACTTCCTGCCACCTGCATCACCACCATAAGCCCTCTGCTGATTACTGCAAAAGCTTCCTGTCAACCCATTTTTGTCCTTGGGTTTATTATGGTCTATATCTCAAGGATTGGCAAATTATAATCCAAGGATTACATGTAGCCCATCAGGTGTTTTTGTAAGTTTTATTGGAACATGGCCACAGCCATCCAGAATGTACTGTCTATGGCAGCTTTTATACTGCAAGGGCAGAGTTGAACAGTGTGTCTCACAACACCTAAAATATCTGCCATCTTATCCTTTTTTAAAAAAGATTTTTTGAAATTTTTTATTATTTATTTAACAGAGATCACAAGTGGGTGGAGAGGTAAGTGCGGGAGAGGGGAAGCAGACTCCCTGTTGAGCAGAGAACCCAATGTGGGGCTCGATGCCAGGAATCTGAGATCATGACCCGAGCCAAAGGCAGAGGCTTAACCCACTGAGCCACCCAGACACCCCTTTGCTATCTTATATCCCTTTACAGAAAAAGTATGCCAAGCCCTGGTCCATATGCAATACACTAATTAAATGATCCCATGAGTATATAATGTCATTCTTCTGCTCACAATCTTGCATCTGAAAGTAAAAGCTAAAGTCCTTACACTTGACTGTTCATTTTTCCTCTACTTCCTCTAGCATACATCCACTCTGCACTTGCTGTTACTTCTGTTCTAAGTCAGTCTTCCCCAGATAGCTGCCTTTGCTCCTTACTTGCTGAAAGGCTTTTTGCTCAAATCACAGCTTCTTAGTAAGAATTTCCTTTCTACTCAAAATTTTAAATCATCTCTACTTCTGGCCACCACTTACTCTCCTTTAGCACTTTATTTTTCTCCCTAATACCACTTAATATACTTATCTCCTTCTTCTAAGTAAGCTTCATGGGGACAGGAATATAGGACTGTTTGGTCACTGTTAAATCACTGGCACCTAGAATAGTGCCTGACACACAGTGGACATTAATAAACCCTTGTTAAATGAAAAAAACACAGGAATAATAGGTAGTAAAACTAAATGACCATATGGAATCCTAGAAATTAAGCATCTATAAATTTATCTTAGAATTTCAAGACAAATAGGACTATGATTCTCAGTTAAATATATGTCAGTATCTTCTAAAAGTGTGTGAACTGTAATAGCTATTAATGTTGTATTCCTCAAAAAAATCATGTAAATTTCTTTAAAAAGGCTATCAAAATTATCACTATTCTAAGAGTTGATTTATCTTCATCTTATGGACTAAATCTTTGTCTTATAGAATAAATCTAACTATGCTTAACTTTCCCATCCCAACCCCCAAATTTTCAGACTATAAAACAAAAAGACTATATACAGTTGTGTGTGTGTGTATGTGTTTTAAAGGCCACTGCCTGAATCCTGAATTGGATCTTCTTATTTAGTGACAAAATTCCGGAAAGCTAAAGTTAATTAGCTTCACCCAAAATACGGTAGAAGGTGTTAAGTTGATAGTCTGTATTCAAATTGGCCTTCTAAATCACCACAATAAGAGTCTGGTACCATTTTATTTCAAATTATATTTATGGACCACCCAAGTGGGCACACAGCACCACAGGAGACATTAACAAATACTGTCATGACAAAACAGCAGTGTCCTTTTTTTGAACTCAGCCTTAAGGCCTACTTTCTAATGAAATCTCTTGAGCAACTTCATTTTCAGACTATTAAGACTGGCTTTCCTTAAAATGTGCACTTTATTTATAATTATATAAATCAAACATCAAATGTCAACTAGTATAGTAACTCCTTTAATAACACTGGTTTTTAAACAGAAATAAACGTCTCCTAAAAAAGGTTTTTTTCCATTTTTTTCTTTCTCTCTCTCTTCTTTTTTTTTTTTTTTTTTGGCTTACAGACCTAAGAATGGGTGAGTGGGTAAAAAATCCACTGTTCGTGATCATGTAAAGAGCACTGAGCAGTACTGCTTAGTAACCTAGACCTCTAAATAAAATTTCCTGGAACCTTAGAAGCTCAAGTAGAAAAAAAAAAAAAAAAAATTCAATAACCTGGGGGAAATGTCAGTACTAAGAATTCCAGAATTAAATTTTTCAAAGTCTCAGTAACTACCCAACCTACTCCCACATTTCAATAAAAATGGGACAAAAAAGTCTTCTCTAAAACCAGTATGTACATGGTAAATGTATGCCACTATTTTATGTCATTTTTTTATCCTTAAAAAGGCTTAACAAGGTTTTTAAATTATAGAATAAAATCTATTTATTAAAAAAGAGTAAATATTCACTTCCTGTCTTTACTCCAAATTTCATTTCCTTGAGAAAGCAGCCAGAATTCTAATGTGTTTATGAGCAACAGCATAAAACTGAGGTAATAGATACACTGTTCTACCTACCATCATACCATCATATACCATCATATGGTATATATTTTTTTATATTGAAAAATAAAACTATATCATTACATTGTATGTAATGTTATTTTAAGTATTCTCACTGATGAATAATCATCCAGTTGTTTCTTTTTGTTTGCTATTTCTATCAGTGGGACTTGGGAACTGGTTAGCTATTCAAAGGGCAAAAAAATGTGAATATGATTTCAAGACTTCCAATTGAGAAAGTAGTTGTGGGCACAGAAAAGGAATAGGACAACATCTCCCACCCCATGACATAATGGTGACAGGTGGGAAAAGTAGAAAAGGGAAGAAAAGGAGTTCAGTCTTAGACTTGAGGTTTGAGGCGCTGGCAGGATATGCACTTCCATATAGGTAAACCAGCAGGCAGAAAATAAGAACAAATTTAAGATTCTGAATCTACTGATTAAATTATTAATCCTCCTTAAATTATTCAGCATGATTAGATTTATTGTCAACTAGCAAAGCTAAATTTATTAGACTAAGTATAGTAAGGGAAAACAAGAAAGAGAAAAATAGGATATTTATAAACATTTAAGGGATTGGAATGGGCTGGACCACTTTAATCAAGGTCTTTAAAGGTGAGGAACAGGGTAGATCTGGTCTAAATGTATAAGTTTTGGATTAGTGGATATAATGAAATGAGAAGTCTTGAAGTAAGTCCTACTGAGCAACAAAGCTATTTTGGTAGTTTCATGGTCAGGAGCATTTCCTGAAGGAAGCAGATTAACTATTTTTGTTCTCAGTATTATTTAATACAGGGATAGGGAAATATTTCTGTGCCCAGAATTACTAAACATTAGCACATTATATTGTGTCAGTTTTCTACCTTTTATGAAATTAAAAATAGTTTAAAATTTATTGATGAGCATTTGGGAATAGTTTGGACTTTAGGTAGTCTATCATGTATTGTTAAAATATGATACTCTGTAGTGGACAATATGCTAGAGTTAAAAGAATAAATTTGCAAAGTTTTCAGAAAGAAAACTTTTTTTTCAGAAAGAAGGCTAGGTTGCTGACATCATCATAAGAAACCACTTTAGTTAGAAAAAAATTCACCAGTTTCAGCTCATAGCTTTCAAAGCAAAAGCTTCACATAAGAAAATGTAAAAATTGTTCTATCATTAAAAATAGGTGATAAATTTATAGAAAAATCTTAAATTGTTTAAAGCAGTTGGATTATATTACCAAATATAGAATATAATCTTTGCACTTACTGGATTATTAAAAATATGAAAAAATTCTTCAGTAAGTTTTAAAGTACTATGTGCCTTTAGAGAAGAGGTTTAATTTTTGAAGCGTTTTAAATATGTTCTTTGTGGATATAAACTGTCCTGCTGCATAGAGCCTCAATAGGAATACATTCTGTAAACCTAGCCAAAGAATAACTCATTTTACATGATTGAATAGGTTTATAATTAAATCAAGGTTTATCTGATGCTAGAAATTTATACCAGAAGTGACAGGAAAATATGAGAGATGAATTATTTTGTAGCAGATTCAAAATTAAAAATAAACAAGAAAGATTAACTCACTTTCATAAAAAGTTATACCTTCTATTCTAAATTGCTTAGGGAATTCACTAACTTTTACGTTCAAAATGTGTTCTGTCATTTTGTAGGGCAAATACATCATGTTGAACCTGGATATAAACTTAAATTTATGGAATTTAAGAAAAATAACATTTAAGTGTAAATTTTTAACGGTATAAAAATAATGTTAAATTATATAAATAGTATAATGTTTACTACCTCCTAAACAGAAGCTAGAAATTATTATCTTTAGTAGTTTCATATCTTGGCCTATACTTGGGACTATGTTTTTTAAAAAGTTGTCATTTGGTGGTGTACAGCAGGTCTCATGTGGTCCCCCCCCTTTTATCATTCTCTCAATATATACACACTTATGTTTTCTGAACCATACATTGTGACTTAGTATTTCATCATTTTTTTAAGCAGAAGGATATTCTCTTGCATAACTGCAGTCAGTATAGCTACTGAAGAATTTTACCATTGATAAAACTTTACAGTTTTAAAAATACTCTGCCATTTATCCCAGTGTATTCTTTCTAGAAGTTTTATCCTCTAGTATTGGATCCACTCCAGGATCATGTATTACTTTTGGTTAACATGCCTAATCCGTATCAGTTTCTCAACCTCTCTGTCTTTTATGAAAATCTTGACATTTTTAAACCATACAAGCAAGTCACTTTATACCATGCTTGTCAACTGTCAATTTGGTTTTGTCTCATATTTCTTCATGATTTGAATCATGCTCTCTGTTCTTCTCAGGGTGTCATATCCTTAGGTGTGTCATGCACTGCCCCTCGGCGATGGTAATTTTGTTCACCTGGAACATACACTGCCCAGTTTTTCTGATGTATAGATATGACATTTACTACATTTCCTCTTACAACTAATATTCAAGTATGGAGAACTTACTGTGGTTTTAAACTATAGTTCCCTGAAGTGTGTTTAATTCCCATAACTGTATGTTCATTTCTAAATATTGTATTTGGGCCCATTATAAACCTGTCACATTTTCTTTTATTTATTCTGTTTGTTGTTCCCTGCCAATATTCTGATCTGATCTTATTCCTTTTATCATAACTTACTGTTCTGTAATCTGTGTTGATAATTCCAGTATCTGGTCTTAGTAAGTCTCTTTTTGCTGCCTGCTATTTCTTCTAGCTTTCTTTCATGGTGCTTTGTTGCCTTGTGTGCTTAAATATTTGGCTCCAGTGTCTTCATTTGTGTTCCTTTGCAGGAATTCCTTGAGGCCGAGAATTAAGGTACATCCCTTGCTGAGCATTTTATATTTACTTGTGCCCTGTGCCCAGTCTGCCAGTCTGAGATGACAATGAAACAAATTCACTCTGGTGATGGGTATGTAGAATGCAAATCTGCAAAGAGCTGGTAGCTCTGTAGTTACAATTTCTCATGGATGTGATTCTTACCTTCCTGTTCTTGACATTAAGGCCAACTTTGCCTTCAGTTTTCTGCAAGTAATATAATTTTGCTACTTATTCACCTCAGATGGTAATGTAATATTGGGGGATGGGAGGGCTCAGCTTTACAAGAGGACACATGCATCTACAAGATAACACCACTCATGTGTGCTCTACATTTGCGTGTCCAATATAATAGTAACATGTTAATTAAATAATTCACATGTGACTTCTAAGGAACTGAATTCCTAACGTTATTTTGAATTTTAATTCAAATATAAATTAAAAACTGAAGCAGTATAAAATATTTTTTCATAAAACAACTTTATTGCTTTGGTATAACTGTATTATACTTTAATAAATTGTTTCATTTAGATGATGAAAATTTGGAGTTTGAATTATGGTGTTATTTAAGTGCAAAATATGCACCAGATTTTGAAGGTTAGTATGACAAAGGATATAAATTATCTCAGTAAAATATTATGTTAGTTACATGTTGAAACAATATTTTGGATACAGTAGGTTAAATATAATGCCATTTAATAAAATCAAAGTCATCAGTTTCTCTTTAAAAAGTTTAAATCATGTATATGATTCACATTGTATTTTCATTGGACAGGACTGCTCTATTATTTCCTGTTCCTTTTGCCTCAGAAGGCCGTGAAAATTGGAGCTTAACTCACTGGATTTGGTAAGTACCCTCAGAACAAAGCAGCTCAGCACTCTAGTTACTACTTTGTTCTGGGTTTCTTTCCTTCACGCAGACCAATGCAGCATCAGAATCACTTGGAGAGATTTTTTTTTTAAATTAATTTATTTATTTTAGAGAGAGAGAAAGAGTGCATGTGTGGAGTGGGAAGGGGGGGAGGGGAGACTGAGGTAAAGGATCTCAAGCAGATTCTCCTCTGAGCACAGAGCCTGACCCAGGGGTCCATCCCATGACCCCTGAGATCATGACCTGAGCTGAAACCAAGAGTTGGACACTTAATTGACTGAGTCACCCACGTACCACTCCTGGAGCAATTATTTACATGACTGCTAGGTTACATCCCTAGAGTTTCTGATTCAGAATGCTTAAGGTGGGGTCTAATAATTTACATTTTTAACAAGTTCCCAAGTTCCCAGATGCTGCTGGTCTAATGATGATGACTGAGAACAACTGAGATTTTTGTCTTAAGACCTTATCAGCACTTTGATACTTTCAAGAAATTTGGTACTTTATTCAGCAGTTATTTTTTCTTGATAATTATTTCAAACTCTAAGCTACTCCAGTCCCCATTCGATCTTTAACTTGCTTCGATCAAGTTTCTGCCCCACAATCCCATAAGGACTGTTCTTGTTAGTCACTCAATTAACTCCACCAAGAGTCATTTCCTGGTCCTTGTCTTACCTGATTTATCCTGACAATGCTGAACTTGACCAGAGCCCTGTGATTCTGGAAACCTGATTAAAGAAATCTCTCTACTCTGTGTGCATTTACTGCAAAGAAACCCCCTTCCCATATGACTTGGTTAAGACTCATGGATGTCCTCCCCCACATGCTTACCTTTGATAAACCAGACACAGGCTCTCTAGATTCCAAGTCTCTGCTTCAAAAAAGATTACCTCAGCTGTTTTTCCACATTGAACAACCAAAGCAAAAGGCTTATTAATTGACTTGCCCCCAATTTAAACTCCTCTCCTTCCCTAGACCTCTGAAATTTGGCTTACCCTACCCTACAGCCACTCCTGAACAACATACCTCTTCGCTAACCTCAGGGAAAAACATTCTCTGATCATCCTACTCCCTAAGACCTGGATCTTTCTAGCCTTATTTACTCTTCCCTACCTAGAAAACAAACAAACCAACCAAAAAAAACCCTTTTCTGCCTGATCTTGAAATAATTACAGATCTCACGGTCAGAGAGTTTTCCTTATTGTAACAGTCCCCCATTTTCTACTGTTATTTAAATATAGTTTCTTTCTCTCTCTTTTAATATGACAAATGCTAGCACTTGAAATGGTTCACTCTTCCCTTGCCTAATTTTCCGCCTACCTCACTGTTTGTCTGTTCTTAGTTCTTCGCTGGTTGCTCTTCTCTCTAACCTCTTACCATTGGATAGTCACAGAGCTCAGTCCCTGTACCTCTTCTTCATTTATACTCAGTCTACTGATGATCTATCATCCAGTCTCACATCAAACCCTGACTAATCCAGCATAAACTTCTCCAGAACATTAGATCCAACTCAACTTCTAACTCAAGATCTCCACTTGGATTTTAAGGAATTCTCAAATAAAAATTATTCAAAACTGATCTTTATGTTCTTCTTCAATGCATGAATTAAGGAAAAAGACATCTGAAATTAAGAATACATTAACTTTGCAAAAAGACTCAAAGACCTGGCCAAAGAGCAAGCTCCTGAATGCATTTTAATATGATTTCATACTAAAAATCAAATTGATATACAACTTTGGTAATATATCCATGCTTTTAATTCATGTGCCATTAAATATATGGGATTTTTAAAGGCCATGTAGATAAGCATGACAAAAATCGCAAACCAGAACCGCATCAAGGTAAGATAACTATCTTCATTTGTTAAATCTTTTCACTTAATTCTCTACTACTTTAGCTCCATACTAAAACTGCTAAAACTGCATTCTCAATGTATTTCATTCTCTCATGGCTTCAAATGGCTATCTCCATTAAAAAAGCAGTAACAGTCTTATTTTTAAAATTTAAAGGACAGACAATGCAAATAAAACACAAAACATAGAGTGTACCTATAAAAAGATATTGGGAGATGAATGGATAAAGAAGATGTGGTGTATGTGTGTGTATATACACACATATATGTGGTATGTGTCTATACACACCACATACACACACATACACACATAATGAATGGAGTATGATGCAGCCATCGGGGGGAAAAAAAAAAGAAAAAAAGAAATCCTGCCATTTGCAACGGATGGAACTAGAGGGTATAATGCTAAACAAAATAAGTCAGAGAAAGACAATTTTCGTATGATCTCAATGATATGTGGAATTTAAGAAACAAGGCAGAGGACCATAGGGGAAGAGAGGAAAAAATGAAAAAAAGATGAAACCAGAGAGGGAGACAAACCATAAGAGTCTCTTAATCATAGGAAACAAACTGAGGGTTGCTGGAGAGGACAGGGGTAAAGAGATGGAGTAAATGGGTGATGGACACTGGGGAGGATACATGTTAAAATGAGCAATGGGTATTATATAAGACTGATGAATCACAGACCTGTACCCCTAAAACCAATAATACATAATACCTTAATTAACTAAATTAAAGAAAAAAGATACTGGGAATCCAGACACTTGCATTATTGCCCCAAGTCTCATCTGTATACCTTTTAATTGTCATTTTCTAGGGCTTTAGTTTCTGTATCTGCAATAAAGAGGATTACCTGAGTTAGATGGCCTCTAAAGGTTGTTTATTTTTTTGTTTTTGAACATTGTAATTTATATTTTAAAACAGTTTACAGTTTATGTATCTCTTTGTGGCCTGTATTTCCATTTCTATAATTCTCACAGAGAAATGGGGAGAAAAAAAATTCTCTAACCCAGACATACTATGTTAGATAAATGTTTTTAGAAGGACAGGTACTTGAGGTTCTAAGAAATAGGTCAACTTGGTTATTTGCTGGCAACACAGAGACCTAAACAAGTTTTACTTATAGAGAATGTATTTTGAATCATTTTTTGATGATGGGCCTGTTTACTGCAGAATTTAGTGTTTAACAATTTTAAGTATCATACACATTTTACTTTATTAACACTTTCCCAACATTATCTTTAGTGATTCAAAGCAATTCTCACTTTCCTTTTGTACTTAGTGTATATAATTATAATCTCGCTTTAGCTTTTTAAGTCTGCTCAGTTTTTTGTAATTCATATAATTTAGTTTAACACATCAACTTCTATTTTAGCATCACCAGCTAACCTGAGTCATCTTAACCATTTGTCTTAGTAAAATTATATCCTAAAGCTAAAATCAAAACTATATAGATCATCTGATTAGTTAAGACCGGCTATATATATAAACAATATACTTAATCAGAATAACCTAATAACAAAAATCAAGTTTGACTTATACAGATCACTTCATTTCCAGTTCTAAGTAAGACAACACAAATTTATGTCAAGAAAAGAGAATTAAATAGAACAGCGCAAGTAAGACTTGGGGTTCATGGATTTTTAAAAATAGTCATTTGGAAATATATTATCTTCCTTCATCCCTCACCAGAGCATATTCAATGCTCCTGCCATAATTTATTGTTACTGTAACATGCCAAATATATTTATGTCTTTAGGCCTTGTTAATGCAGGTGTCTTCTCTGCTTGGAATATCCTCCAATTTTTTGTTGTTGTTGCTCATTTAGATTTATTTAACTTACGCTTTTGGGCCCAGCTGAAATGTTATACTGGCCCCTGGGCAGAATAAATCATTATCCCCTCTTGCCTTCCCACAGCACTTTGTCTATCATTTCTTTATAGCTTGACACTTACTTTTCCTTCTATTACAATTATTTATTTTCATATCCAAGTCCATTAGGCTGTATGCTATTCAATGGCAGAGATACATATAATAGGTATATGTGTTTCTCTGACATTTTTCCAAAATCTACCCCAGTAGTACTCAAAATGCCTACTGTGTTTATCCATTAAGGGACAATGAGCTCTCATCTTCCTATTTTGATTCAAGTATTTATGTAAATTTGTTACTTGTAATAATTCTGTGTTTAACTGTTTTATTCACATTAACACATAAATTGTGTATTAATGCTTGTTAGATTAAATAGCAATTAAAGAATATAAAACTGGAATGCAAAGATCCTTTTTGCCACAATGGCATACAAAATTCAAAACTTGATATCTGATTTGCTGAGTTGACTCACTTTATTTTTTTTTTAAGATTTATTTATTTATTTATTTGACAGAGAGAGAGAGAGAAAGAGAGAGATCACAAGTAGGCAGAGAGGCAGGCAGAGAGAGAGAGGAAGGGAAGCAGGCTCCCTGCTGAGCAGAGAGCCCAATGGGGGACTCGATCCCAGGACCCTGAGATCATGACCTGAGCCGAAGGCAGCGGCTAAACCCACTGAACCACCCAAGCACCCCGAGTTGACTCACTTTAAACATGTAAACAATGCACTATCTGTCAAGGTAAATTATATAATACTGTCACTTTGTGAGAACTTTATAAACATAGTATGATAGGTATTCCTCATAAATCTGCTCAACTATTCTATTCTGAAGAGATTATTTTAAATAGAAAAACCTAACTAGTTTTAGATGAATGATTCTTTTTTGAATCTTAGATACTATAAGCACTTAAAACTAGGGTGTCAGTAATATTTTCTATATGCTTAATAAGTGCGAGACTATCCCATATATGAACACAGTATTACTTAAGGAAAATAGTCTCTAAAATATACTGACTGGTAAGAGATTCATATACGTATTTTTAGAAACTGCCGCTTTAATATCTTTCCAGGGAGATTATCTTTTCTCAAAAATAATTTTAAGTATAACATTGTAATTTTTTTTTTAAGATTTATTTATTTATTTATTTGACAGAGAGAAATTACAAGTACACTGAGAGGCAGGCAGAGAGAGAGAGAGAGAGAGAAGGAAGCAGGCTCCCTGCTGAGCAGAGAGCCCGATGTGGGACTTGATCCCAGGACCCTGAGATCATGACCTGAGCCAAAGGCAGCGGCTTAACCCACTGAGCCACCCAGGCGCCCCACTATAACATTGTAATTTTTGCTTCTAAATCTAAAGCTTACGCTTTAAGATTCTGTTATTTGCAACAGACATATAACAAAAGTGCCATCAAGTGTCTTATGGTGTATTTATATAATAGCACCATCTACTCTAGTCAAATGTGCCCAACAAAATTTCAAAATAAGAGTTCTTTTTTCCTCTGTATGCTGAGATTTCCAAGTTTGTGTTCAAATGGATGCAGTCACACCAGCCTGTAATTATACATCCACACAATCCCCACCCTTACGTATCAAATCTCTTGTCCTAATCTGCCCATCTTTCTCCATCACTATTTTTATTTAAAAGAATCTACCCTACTACGCCAGATCAATGATATTTCTGCCAAGAACATAAGGATGAGCTAGAGAATAAAAAAAAAGGTTGAGAAAAATTAATCAGATTCATAAACCTAAAGGGTATGTTTT
This sequence comes from Mustela lutreola, assembly GCF_030435805.1. Lineage (NCBI taxonomy): Eukaryota > Metazoa > Chordata > Mammalia > Carnivora > Mustelidae > Mustela > Mustela lutreola. The sequence goes on from NC_081295.1 coordinate 112,349,518, forward strand.
GTACTGCAAAGTAACATTTCAAAGGATAAGTCAACTGAAATATTTAAGAAAAATATTCAACAGTTCAGAGAGAGTCATTTTAACTACTGTAAATGTGGTCAGACTGAAAAAGAAAAATGCTAAATAGGATTCATAAAAAATTATGGTCAAGTATATCATCTGACTGAAGCTTATTGAGTTATAATACACAAATTCACTCAGTTCAGCAGTACAGGAGCATCTGAATTCCTTTTACCAGTGCAACGTAATTTTGAAATCTTATTTTGTTTTTATTTATTTTTCCTATTAAGATTTCAATAGTGCCATAAGAACTTTTAAAGCAGAATCTATTTTAGATATTTAGGGTCAATGCCTTCTTAGCTCAAAAAAAAAATATTACAAATCAACTCAGCAGTAATTTTTCATTCTATTTTCACTTAGCTAAAAATGACAATCCAAAGCATTTCAACTATCCACTCTGTTTATGATGTGATGTGTGTGTATATTTCAAAGAATAAAAATCTGGAACTAAAGTCATTACAAAAGGGAGAACTGGAAAGTCATACTTATTTAAACTAGAAATATTTTATTATTATTTCTTTAGGTGACAAAAGATGTCTCACTGGATTTGTTTTCCCATCTCTTCTCTATTTTGTTCTTTTATCCCAGTTTTAGTCTCTTCCCTTATTTCCTTATGCATCCCAGGCTCTGTGGTTGGTCACTTTATTCTGTCACTCTTAGCCTGTCTTTTACTTTGCATTTATTTAATCCTTCAAACTACCCTCCCTAGACAACTAAGCATTGATGGAGAATAATCACACTGGTTGTACAGATCTGTTCAACAAAACCACAAATTGATTATTTCATCTCTGTTCCCTGACATATTTATCTATCACTGATTTATTTTCCCTCTTTATTAACTTCCATGACCTATCAAAAACTTTTGCCACTTTCCTTAATTATGTGCCCCAACGGCCTAAATTTTCAGCACGTGACATGAACTCACACTTCACAGCAAACTAAGACAATCAGATACAAATGACAACTTCCTGTCCACTCTCACTAAGAAATTACTATCTGAGTCCATATTCTTGGTTCTTTCCTTACAACCTAAAGAAGCAGGTACCCTTCATTTTATCTAAAGCACCCTGTCTTGGATGTTCTTAATACTCTCTCCTCTAGAACTAGGTATTGTCCCATCATTCACCCCTTCTGATATTTTCCAGCTTCTCCTGTTCCATTAGTTTCATCCCATCATCCCTGAAGTCTCTCCTAATCTATTTAAAAAAAAAAAAAAGAAAGAAAGAAAGAAAGAAAAGAAAAAAAAGAGAAACAAAAATTTCCTTGACCCTGCATGCTGCCTTTAGTTTCTGCCTAATTTCTCTCAATCTCTATGAAGAATTTCTGTGAAAATTAATAAAAACTCAGTCAATGACTTAAATGCATTTTTAGTCAATGCAATTAGATTTCTCTTCATCAACATTTTTCTCACTTTTTTTAATTTTTATTTTTTTAATGATTTTTATTTATTGACAGACAGATCACAAGTAGGCAGAGAGGCAGGCAGAGAGAGAGAGGAGGAAGCAGGCTCCCCATTGAGCAGAGAGCCCGATGCGGGGCTCGATCCCACGACCCTGGGATCATGACCTGAGCCAAAGGCAGAGGCCTTAACCAACTGAGCCACCCAAGTGCCCCAAAGTAGAGGCTTAACCCACTGAGCCACCCAGGTGCCCTTTTCTCACTTTTTGTTAGTCTTCTCCTCTGTACCTTCTTTATCCGCTTCCTCTCATAAACACTTTTTCTGAGGTCCAGTCTCTGTGCTCCTTTCACTCACTCTCTTCTCTCTCAGTTCCTTACGTAAACATTTAACTGCCTATGAAACCTCCAACTCAATGTTCTGGAGATATCTCAGGTCAACTAATCATTTCTTACAATTTTCTCTAATCTAAGTATTTTTATCTCAGTGCGCTGATACCAAAATTTACCAAAGTACTCAGTAACTACAGGGTCATTCTAGAATCTACTGTCTTTCTCAAAATTGCTCTGGATCCAAACAATAAGAAATTCTCTTAATTCACCCCTGAATGTCTTTCTTCATTTCATATGCTCATGACCACTGCTTAATTCAGGCTTCTACCATCTCTCCTGGATTACTGTGATAGCTCCTTCTGGCTATGTCTCCCATCTGATTTCTATGCTTTGGTCCCAAATCCAGGCTCTATATAACTGTTATCATTATGTTACGGACAATAAACCAGATCATAACTTATACTTTCTAGTTTAAAACCCTTCACTGAAAAAACAGAATAAACAAAAAATCCCTTCATTGACTCTTTAGTTACTTTCTAAAACATTTTGCAATCTGACTCCTAACTCTTCAATCTCACTTCCTCCCTCCCTCCAACCTCCTATGCCTGTAATTTAAAATACAAAACAGTAACAATGTTTTAAATTGTTTAAACACATACCCATACAATAGTTTAAGACAATTTTATTTGTGTATTTTGTTCCTCTGCTCAGAACAACTTCCCTTGATGCACACAGCAGATAAATTCTTCTTTAACCTTTAAATGCAGCTCTGATGTCACTTTTCCAAAAACACTTCTTTTGACTACCACTGCACAGTGATCTCCTCCAGGTAGAGGTAATTACTTTCTCCTCTGGGCTATCTCTGTATTCCATGCTTACTCTTCCTATTACTCCATCACAGTCTGTAGTTGACCCTACTAAAAAACTCAGAATGTATCTTTATATAATGGTACCCATGCGTGATTTATGAAGAAATTTACTGTATCTGACACATTACTCATCCTAATATAAAAGCATTTTGAAGATAAGAGCAGGGAAAAAATTGCAGGGGTCCCTGGGTGGCTCAGTTGGTTTTAAGTCTGCCTTCTGCTCAGGTTATGATCCCAGTGTCCTGGGACTGAGCGGTCTCCCTGCTCAGTGGACAGCCTGCTTCTACCTCTCCCTCTGCATCTGCATCCCTCTGATGCTCTCTCTGCTTGTGGTCTCTATCAAATAAATAAAATCTTAAACAAAAAAAAAAAAGAAGAAGAAGAAGAAAAGAACTGCAAATTCTGATAGAATGAGCCTGGAACCCTTAATCAGGGAAAGAATAATACTCAAAAGAAAAAAATCACCTTAATGAACAGAAAGAAGAAAAAAAATTCTCTAAAAAAACAGAGGTTAAAAGCGTAGGATCACAGAGTTTTTATCAGAATACATATGAAATCTTAGCATAGTGCCTGGAACACGGTTATATGTTCTTAAAAGTGAACTGCTATTATAATTAGCATTATTAAGTAAAATAACTAGACGTGTATAAATGAAAAGTTCTAAGTCATAGGTACTTTTGGTCTTGGTCCTAAGAATTACAGGTTCCATCAAAACTATTTTGAGTTTTTCAAGGAAAATACAGTCATTTAAGAGTGATTTCTTATTATATTACTAAATGTAATAAATAAGAACTACCTATTGTTACTTGGTAAATAACTAATTTATAACGGCCCTTTCCCTACTGGAAATCAATAGATCACAAAGAAATTCTATTGAAAAGACTTACCAATTTATTTCTGCTGAAAGTTCCTTTATCACCACATATTAGAACAGATGCATCAAACGATTAACACAGAAAAATGCAAGCCAACTCTTTCCTCATAGAGTTATAAATTCTAAGATAGTGATAAGAGCTGCCTTACCTTCAGGGGCATCAGCATCACATCTCTTTGGCACAGGGAAGGCTGAATTGTTTTTATGGTCATCATAAGTTATATTGCTCTAAAAGACAAAAATATGGCTAAAATGTAAACATATTAATAAATATTTGGATCAAAAAGTAATCGCATTATGAATTTTATACTCTGTTTTCTATTAAATTACATCTAGCTAATATTCTAAAAGGTAAATTTTGCACAAGATTAGAATTAGAAGAAAAAGATTTATGGTAAATTTAAACATTAGGGCTCTTTTGCAACAATCTTTAGATTCTGGCTGAACAACAGAACTTCTTCCCAAAGAAACAGCCTACTTATTTTTCCACTGTGAAACGAGAAAAGGATATCTTTTGTACATGCAAGTCCATGATCTCACTTCATTGATTCATAGAAAAAAGTTTAATAAGCATGACCTAGTGAACTAGGTGGACACAATAAGGCAAGAAGAGAATAAAAAGATTTAAAAAATGGAAAATAGGATTCAGGTGATTTTCTAGTACTGTGTTTTTCAAACTCAGGTTACTCATGTACATTTATTACAATTTGTGCCTTGTATTTGTTCCACCTACATTCTTACTTAGTATTTGTCAATGAACTAATTTTTCAACCATTGGTAATATTATGTATAGTACTGATGGAAACATTGATGTGCTTGTTAAATTTTTGTTACTAATTACATGTTAAACTAAAGAAAGAACAGAGGAATACAGTATAAAAAAAGGGGTGACCTGGACAGAATAAATTAGTAATCAAAGACTCCATTAAAGCAAGGCTCTAACTAGAACCTGAAACACATACTTGATTTCCATTCTTAAGTAGAGGGAGAGGTATTTTAGGAAAAAGAAACAAACGACACAAAGACTGAGTCAGATATGGTCAAAATATTTTAATCTGTCAAAAAAACCCCAAATTAGCTGTCCAGTTACAATCAGGAGCCACAGCTGGTTTCTGAAAAATTAACATAGAGTATATCATGTTGAAAGAAAGCTCAGATACCCACAAATAAAAATTGGGGGGGGGGTTCTTTTTAATTTACATTCAATTAATTAACATATAGTATATTATTAATTTCAGAGGTAGAATTCAGTGGTTCATCACTTGCATACAACACCCAGTGCTCATTATATCATGTGCCCTCCTTAATGTCCATCACTCAGATATCCCAACCCTTCACCCCCCACCCCCTTCCAGCAACCGTTTGTTTCCTATGCTTGAGAGTCTCTTATGGTTTGTCTCCCTCTCTGATTTCATCTTGTTTTATTTTTCCCAGGTTGGTTTCTTTTACTAACCAGAATCATACCATGTGTATTGTTCTTTGATATGCTTGTTGGAGATGTTCTCAGCCTAGCACACTCCTTTTATCCATTATACATTTCACATAAGCAGTACCACTGTTTTGGGATGCTTCGTTCTGCTGTTATAATTATGCCACCTTTTGTGCACAGACTTGAGCACAGAGGCTGAAATTTGAGGGGAAGAGTGCCAGTTTGAGTGCTTGGCAATGTGAGGTGAAGGTATGCTGACTTGGCATTGATCAGGGGGCAGGCTGTGCATGCTGACTCAGGCAGGAGGGCGGCTGGACTGTGAATGTGGGACCCACAGGCTGATGGCATTGTGTATGACAAAGACGTAGCTGGTTTTTGCTTCTAACATTTGTTTTTCTGGGAAATAATCTCTTTCTCCTTGTATCCTAAATGAAAGCCTTCCTGGATAGAGTATTCTTGGCTATAGATTTTTTCCTTTTGGCACTTGGAATTTATGATGCTGCTCCCTTCTGGCGGATAAAGTTTCTGCTGAAAAACCCACTGACTGCTATAAGGGGTTTCTCTTGTATGTATGTCACTGCTTTCCTTTGTAACACTACAAATAAAATATTTTTTAAAGAATCTCCTGTGGGATTCACAGTACTGGTGACCAGACATACTTTGCTCATCAAAACTTTTGGGGAGCCATATTAATAAAACTACTTAAAACAGTATTTTAGAGAAAATACTATGAGTTTTAATAAAGTGCTGCGATAAAGTTAAGTAGCTTAACATCATGGGATTCATTTAAGGAACTATAATAATAAAATTCAGTGCAGTTATTAAAACAAAAACCCTGAATAAAACAAATATAAATATGCTCAAAAATGGGAGTGAAAAACCCATTTTAGTGATATTCAACTTGATCTGATGAGCTATTATCTTATGCCAACCTTCACACATTAAAATTTGGTTTTATATACCACTCTCTTTAAAATATCAAAATAATGAAGTTAAACATTTTGTACTTACCTCTATTAAGTAATTTTGGCTTCCATACATGACATATTGGGGAGCAAGACTATAAATCATGTAGCTAGTGTGAAGGACAATAAGCAGAAGTATCATGCAAAGAAATAAGAGGGCCTGGGGCCTGGTTCGACCTCTTCTAATTTTATATAGCTGGAAAGAAAAAAAGACAGTAACAGTATTTCAGCAATACACTTTATTTGTAAGGCACTAAGTTCTGCTTTTGTGTTAGAGGTTATGAATACAGCTCAACCAACCATTTCTTTTTCTTAAATAAATATTAAAAATTCTTAATCATTTCAAATGATTATGAGATTGACAATTTTTTCTCTGCAAAGCTTTTAGTTTTACATTCATGCTTATTTAAAAATCACAGCAAAGCATCTATATTCAAAGGATTCTATAAATGATCCATGAAAAACTCAAGACCTAGAGAATATATAGAGTATTCACCTGGTTTGTTTCCAGGCAAATCTTCTAAACTTACTATGTAATAGCATCTATTAGAAGTTTATAGAGCTAAGAAGAATTATGAACTATCACTAATGCTATCTGAAGATTAGAGGAAGGAGTTTAAACTATTTGTATTAGTAATATATTTATGGTTTTACATATTACTGCTCAAGAACAGACATGTCATACATTTATAAATACTCATTTCTATGAAATACTCATGACATCCTCCTATTATACTCTGTATAAGTTCTAGTTTATCACAATTTATATCAATCTGACTACAAACATTTTCATATATATTTACAATAAAGGAAAACTAAAACATGATAACAAATACAATAAGCCAAGAGACTTGCTTCATTTCAATGGCAAGAGCACATTTTTATTTTAGCAACTAAGAAATCACCACCCTATTTTATTAAAAGATGTTAGTAGAACAGAGAGTAGAAGAACTTCAGTTCTGGATGGGATGACAATAAGAACACCTAAAAATTGACACTTCCCAGTTTCCCTTACATCTAGTCATAACGAATAGTGATAAAATATTAAACACTGAAAGGAAAGAAGTCTGCTGGGGACTTCTGGGACAGTGTTTTTTTAATGGAGCATGAACAAAATAAATGGAGCTGCAGCAGCCATATTACAGTCATGAGGAAGAAGCCAAGAACAATACAGTGATGTTGGACTTGACATTTTTTAACTAAAAAGCAATGCTAGATTTTTTAAAATTTTCATGGGAAATCTTTTATTAGTTCAGCTTTTATTAGTTAACTGGTTTTTCTTTTACTCCCAGGTGGAAGTAATCTCTAGTCAAATCATCTTCATTTTGAAAAAAAAATTTTTTTTTAAAGATTTTTTTATGTATTTATTTAAAAGAGAGAGGGAGAGAGAACATGAGCAGGGAGAAGGAACAGAGGGAGAAGGAGAAGCAGATCCCCCTGAGCAGAAGCCTGATGCGGGGCTCAATCCTAGGACCTGGAGATCATGACCTGAGCTGAAGGTAGATGCTTAACTGATTGAGCCACCCAGGTGCCCCTTGAAATTCTTAATTTATCTCAAAATGAGTGTAAGAAGAAAATCCTTCTCCAATCATATAGCAATTTTAACTTCTAGTAGAGTGAGGGTAATCTTGAGAGCTACGGTGTATTCATTTATACTTCAATGTGTTTTCATGCAGCCAGACACTGAGGAAAATAATTTGACTTCCAGACCAGGTTTTCTCAACCTTAGCATTATTGACATTTTGGGCTGGATAAGTCTTTGTTATGGATGGCTGCCCTGTACAATCCAGAATGTTTAGGGTTTCTATCCATTAGACACCAGTAGCACCCACTAGTTTTTTGGTTGTTTGTTGTTTTTTACTGTGGAAGGAGCCAAGATGCCCTTCAACAGATGAAAGGATAAAGAAGATGTGGTCCATATATACAATGGACTACTACTTAGCCATCAGAAAGGATGAATAACCACCATTTGCATTGACGTGGATGAAACTGGAGGAGATTATGCTAAGTGAAATAAATCAGGCACCCACTAGTTTCACCGACTGCAAATATCTCTAGCATAGCCAAATGTATGCAAGAAGTAAACCTGCCCATTTAAAAACCACCACTTGGATGAAAAGCACCTTTATGCTAATGTGAAGTGAAAAAGCTAGTGTTTCCTTTTAATATCAAGATATTTACAAATTTATATTATAAATCTAAGTTAACATAGTAATGGAGATTATGTACAAAATTATGAAAACAATATTGTTATACTTACTCTAACCCAAAAGAACCATATGCCAATATTTCGAATTCCCGCCATTGAAGTAAAAATAAAGTACATAATAATAATTGTTATAAGAATATAATCAAGAGGAAACACCTGAAAAAATAAAATTTAATACATAAACAAATAAATACACAAATTTAATACACAAAATACACAGGGGTTTAGAAGTCATATAAAATTAACTGAATCTTCATTATTCATATTTGACAAATGTTTAAAATATCAATCCTGATTTTGATCAGGCTACTATGATAATACAAAAGAAAAGAATCCTCCAAAAAACAATTACTAAACTGTTACTAAATTGCTTAGTACTCATTATCCTAAGGAAAATCCTATAATGAATTAAACTAAAATTATACTTATATATGGAATAAAAGACTCCATTAAAAATTAAAAATAGGCATTGGAAAAGTTCATTAGGTGTTATATCCCATATCAAATTATGTGTAAGAGTTCAGCAATGTATCAATATAATCTTTAAAGTAATATATCAATGTGGAAATTACACATGAATGAAGAGCCAAATCAGCAGAGGGCACAGCCTATATTGCCAAGTATTACTAGTTTGTTAATATAGTAATTTGACAGAATGACAATGTTGGCTGAAGAATAAAATGGTTTTTTTTGTTGTTGTTGTTTACTCACTGTTTGTAGTACAGGCAAAAGCATATTCAGTGGATTACTCAAGTTAGCTCCAAAAATTATAAAACCAGAATCTATTCCAGCTGAATGAAGGGCTTTATCCAAACTAAAACAACAAAAATGATTGTGAATTTACATGTTATACTGGCATATTTTCAATTAACTTAGAAAAAATATCATAAGTTAAGCATGCAGATTCAACAAAGAAAACCACAGGTAACATATTAAACCTCACTTAAATATCTTACAGATACTGCTCAACTGAAATAGAACAAAGAAACACTATTATTGCACCTTTTTAGTCATTCTTTGAGTTAATGCTGTAGAAAACTTCAAGTAAAACAGCTAAAGATGAATAGGCTACTAATGGAATCAAGTATGGAAAATGTACATCATCACAGGATATGTGCTTTGGAAAATATGTGTACTACACTTACTTTGACAGGAAGAGAGAAATTATAAACAGCAATGCAACTAAGATGAAAAATATTCCCCAAATGATCTAAAAATAAAAAAAAATTCATTAAAATATAGTTCTAGAAATTGATATTAAAAGCACAAAATCATTTTGCTCAATATGAGTTGCAAGCATATGACAATGATCTAATGTCTATTTTAATTTAGTATATAATCTTAGATATTTGTCATCTAAATTTTCATTACGAGACTGTTTGAAAACACATACACAAAAGAGACAAAGTATTTAAAAGTCTTAATTAGTAAGTAAACAAATGAGACTCTGCTAGGCCATATAAAAGGTTTATATTCAGTTACAATGAAATATAAACTTCAAAGATAACTGACAACTAAATTAAGACTTACATACATACATACATAAAAAACCAAACCCATGAAACTCATCAAGTTATATAAACCTGTTATTAAAAAAGGGAACTTGGAACATTTCCCATGGAATTTTTATATAAACACACACACACACACACACAGAGGTATATACACACACATATATACACATGCACACACAAGCATATAATTTACAGTTTTTGTCAACATGTTTTGTGTGTGTTTGTATGTGTGTGTATATCTATCTATATGTATCTATATCTATCTATATCTATCTATCTATCTATATCTTATACCACGGCCCAGAAAAGTCTATATAACTGCTACTATTCCTGAAATAGAAAGTATTAACAGCAATGAAGATACTGTCACCTTAATAATATTTCTGGGAAGAAATGTATTAAGCATTGTAATTGGTAGAATACATTTCCTTCTACCATACGAACTTTACATAAGAGATAGTAAAAAGCAAGTGAAAAATTTTTGAAACTGGGTCTCTAAGGAATAAAAACGCTGCAATCTATGTTAGTAATAACCTTGGCTCTTTTTTTTACCTGACATCTTCTCTAAGTTCTAGCAACAAGAAGGCTGAAGAATCCACAAAATCAGAAAAAAAAAGAAGATTCTGGTTAAGCACAATTAAGTGTTTTTGGCTTCTCTTTTGGAGAAAGAATTGGAATTGATAGGAATTGATAAAAATAAATGGATAAGATCATGAACGTGAGGGTGATTTTCATCTTATTCAACATAACTGCTAAAGTATACTTTAGAATTCTGCCAGGATAAATGAAACAAAATAGTAACACATCAGCCTCCCCACATATAAAGATGAATTTTGGAATAAATTTTAGGCTGTGTTCTAGAATATTCTTCAGTTCTGAAAGAGTGCCTCTGGAACCACCTGGAAAGAAAACTGGTGAGAGCCAAAAATGATACAGTCATTACGGGAAATAGAAAACACCACTTGTATGCATTTGACATACTGGAATTTCATGTGAGAATTCATTTATTTAAAAAAGGTATCACCGCTGGTGTTTCTGGGTAGCTGGCTGTTGAACAGCTAGCTTTTCACTTTGGCTAAGTCATGACCTCTGGGTAATGGGCTTGAGCCCCACAACAGGCTTCCTGCTCAGCATGGAATCTGATTATCACTCTCTTTCCCCCTCAGCCCCTCCCCCTACTTGTGGTCACATGCTCTCCCTCTCTCTAAAAGAAATAACTAAATCTTAAAAAAAGGTCTCATTGCTAAAGAAGTTTGAAATGACCCCTTTATAGTAACAAAAGTTCATTAGTAGAAGGTATAAAAGAGCCTACACAGTCTTTTCTACTAGATTTGAGCACCTTTATTTGATACCTAGGTGAACCGGAAGACAATATAATTACACTGAGGATCTACAACTGAAATATATTATTTCCTAATAGATTGCTAATAAGAAATAGTTTGTAGCATGAGGGCATATAACTGCTAGATGCCAATTAGTAGTACAAAGACATAACACAGAAATAGCAGAAGTTAAAATTCCCTTTCCTTGATGTCCATTTTGGGGGAAGAAAAAAAAAAAGGAAAAAAAAAATCCTGGACTATTTTCCCAATCTGTTGGGATGAATGGCCAACAGTTACATTGTTTAATCATAGCTATCCAATAGAAAACAGAATAAATGTAAAAAATATAACTTTTACAAAAACCAAGAAAACAACATACATTTAAATGAGACCCTAAATTAGCACTTCCAGAATCAAGTCAGTGATGACCCCCTTGAACTGACCTAAATATTCCACTCTTAGCTATAATGTCAATTTTGAAATAAAGATTAAGCTATAGAGGTAACATCAGTAAAGAGAGGGTAAGAACATCTGAAAATCCTCTCCTCTCTAAAAGCAACGAAGAAACTGGCATAAATTATCAGAATCAACTTTTTCAACACTAGGGAAATACCAAAGCCATGCAACAACCCAAGGACATTTACCAAGAAAAATGACTGATTCTCAGTAAGAACACAGAGCATTATGGCATTTTAACTTGTTGTAGTCCCAAACACTTCTCTCTAGAGAATGGTAACCTTGAAAGATAGTCGGTAAAAGCCAGAAGCCTAGCAGCCACCTGAGGAAACAGAAAGAGGATGGAGCTCTTCCAAAGTCTCATTGCCAGAGTATTGTTATTATTTGACCTGCTGGTTAATTCCATGGAAGATCCCACTTGCAAGACCATCTCTTTGACAAGAACTGAAGCTCACACAATACAAAAACCCCTTCTCAGGAGTGTCTGTCAAAAAACTACAGGCAACCAATAACATTATGGCCATAAGAACTGGTAAGTAACAGGCAAAAAATAAACTAACCAAAAAGATGACTTCACTAGTGAATTTTACTAAAGGTTAAGAATTAATATCAATCTTTTACAAACTTTTCCAAAAAAGAAAGGAAGAAAAGGAAGGATGACTTCCTAGCTCAATCTATGATACCAGTATTACTCTGATACTAAAACCAGTCAAATACAATCACAAAAAAATGAAAACTATAGACTATTTTTCCTTATAAAATGCTAGAGTCCTGAACAAAATATTAGCAAACCAAATTGGGCAACATGTAAAAAGAATTATGTACATAATCATGTGCAATATATCCAAGGAATGCAGGTTGATTTAACATAAATCAATCAATCTAATACAATGTTTTAACAGAAAAAAGGTCAGAAACCACATGATCTCAACAGGCACAGAAAAAGCACTCGACCAAATGCAACACACTTTCATTTAAAAAAAAAAAAAAGGCACAATAAATTAGAAATACATGGGATAGTCCTCAATCCTTTAAGTGTATCTACAAAACTTATACAGCTAATATTATATTTAATGGTGACACACTAAAAGCTTTTCCATTAAAAGCAAGGAAAAAGCAAGGATGTTCACTTTTTTTTTTTTTTTTTTAAAGATTTTATTTACTTAGAGAGAGAGAGAGAAATAGAGACAGAAAGCACGAGCGGGGAGGAGAGGGAGAAGCAGGCTCCACACTGAACAGGGAGCCCAACTTGGAGCTTGATCCTAGGACCCTGGGATCATGACTTGACAGCTTAACTGACTTCGCAAGCCAGGTGCCCCAAGGATGATAAATCTTGCCACTTCTTGCCATATATATATATATATATATACCTCTGCAGATGACATTTTATAGACAGAAAATCCTAAGAATATTACAATAAAACGATCGGAACAAATAAATTAATTCAACAAGACCGCAAGATAAAAGATCAACATACAAAAATTAACTGTATTCTGTATGCTAGCAGTGTACTGTCTGAAATGAAAATATACAAAAACCCTCCCACACATATGGAACAATAAGGCTAGCCTGAATAAAACAAAGAAGATTTAATGGAGATAAGAAACATGAGAAGTTGGGAAAAGGTCTATTACTAAAAGGGGACAGAAAAGAAAGACACCCTTAAAAAAACTTGCATTTAAAATTAGGTACAAAGGTTGGCTAGAATTTTAAATAATTGAATAAGCCTCATTACTAACCCCTAAGTCTTCAGTTCCACTTCTCAGTGGTAACTACCATTAATTCTTACAAATCCTAAAAAAAAATCTTACAAATCCTGCCCAAAAGGTATATGCTGAGGAGTGTGTGTGTTTCAAAAGAGTATCTACCACACACATTATCTGCAACCTGAACATTAGTTTCAATTAAAATACAACACACATCCTGTAGACTACTTTAAGCCTTTAAGAAATGATTTCATTTTATATAAAACACATATAACTTGATTTTAATGGCTATAGATACAATACTTCCAAGTATGGAGGTAAATAGTTCATTAAGCCAATCTCCTATTGATGGACACTAGTTATTTTTACATGTGTTTATTAGAACCAAAGGTGCCAACAAACAAAAAGTGATTCTTAAACACTTAATAGACTTTTATAACATTTTTGAGTTTACAGAAAAATTGAGGTAACAGTACTGAAGTTCTTATAAACCTCTCCCATATAGTTTCTCCTATTAACATTCTGCATTCGTGTGGTATATTTGTTACAACTCATAATACTGACACATTAACTAAAGTTCATAGTTTACATTAAAATTCAATTTTTGAAAAAACAATTTTTATGTTATAAAGTTCTATGGGGTTTGCCAAATGCATAACCTCCTGTATCTACCATTACAGTATCACACCAAATAGCTTCACTGGCTTAAAATCTCCTGTTTCACCTATCCATCTTATTTTACCTCACTTTAACCCCTGACAACCAGTGATCTTTTCTCTGTCTTTACAGTTTTGCCTTTTCCAGAACAGAGCTAGAATCATAAATTATGTAATGTTCATACACTGCCTCCTTATATATATATGCATAGTAGAATAGAATGAAGGAATATATATGTTCCTTCATTCTTTTGTGTGGTTTGATGGGTCATTTCTTCTTCTTTACTGAGTAATATTCCATTGTATGAAAGTACCATAATTTGTCCATTTACCATGAAGGATATCTTGGTTGCTTCAAAGTTTTGGTAATTATGAATAAAGCAACTACAAACATTCATGCTCAGATTTTTGTGCAGACATAACTTTTCAACACAGCTGGATAAACACCTAGGAGCATATCTGCTGGATTGTATGAAAAGACCAAGTTTATTTAGTTTTATAAGAAACTGCCAGTGGTGTCTGGTGGTGCAGTCAGTTAAGTGACTAACTCTTGATTTCAGATTGGGTTGTGATCTTAGGGCTGTGGGATAGAGCCCTGCATCACAATTTGTGATCACCCCCAAGTCCACCTGGGATTCTCCCTCTCCTTCTGCCCTTCCTGCTTGCATGCTCTCTCTCAAATAAATGTCTTAAAAAAAAAAAAAAAAAAAAAAACCTGCCAAACTGTGTTCCAAGATGGCAGTACAACTTTGCATTCCCATTAGCAACAAATGAGTTGTTGTTCTACATCTTTGCCAGCATTTGGTTTTGTCAGATAATTTTTTAGTGTGAAATTTTTCACTGGTTTAATCTGCAATTCCTTAAAGTATATGATGTTAAGTATCTTTTTATATGCTTATTTTCCATTTGCATATCTTCTTTCTGGATGGGTGTGTCAACTTGGGCCCATTTTTTAAAAATTATATATTTTTTTCAGTGTTACAAGATTCACTGTTTATGCAGCCCACCCAGTGCTCCCCCTTAATTAACAAAACATAAAATAACATAACATAAAATATGTGCCCTACTTAATACCCACCACCAGGCTCACCCTTTTTTAAAAAATTGGGTAATTTCTTATCATTGAGTTTTAGGAGTATTTTGTATATTTTGGATTGAGGCCCTTTATCAGATATGCATTCTGCAAATATTTTCTCTCAGTCTGTGACCTTTTTATTCTCTTAACAGTGTCCTTCACAGAGCAGAAGTTTTTAATTTTAGTGAAGTAAAGTTATCAAGTTTTTCCTTCATGGATCAGGCTTTAGTGACGTATTCAAAAACTAAGGTAAGCTAGATTTTCTTCTACATTACTTCCTATAAGTTTTATAGTTTTTTTTTTTTTTTAATATATTGGGTCCATAATTCACTTTGAGTTAAGTTTTGTGAAAGGTATAAGGTCTATGTCTTGATTCACTTTTTTTTTTTTTTTAATAAATGCCAAATTTTTTCAGCACCACTTGTTGAAAAGACTATCCTTTCTTAATGAATTGTCTTTGCTTCTTTATCAAAGATCAGTTGACTACAGCATGGGTCTATTTCTGGGCTCTCTATTCTGTTGCACTGGTCTATACGTCTCTTCTTCCACCAATACTATGCTGTCTTGATTACTGTAGCTTTATAGGAAGTCTTGAAGTTGAATGGTATCAGTCCTCTGACTTTGTCCTTAAGTATTGTGCAGGCTATTCTGGGTCTTTTTTCCTCCCCATCTGTTTTAGAATCAATTTGTCAATATCCACAAAATACCTTGCTGGGGTTTTCATTGGAATCGTACTAAATTTACAGATCAAGTTGGGAAAAACTGACCTCTTAAAAAATGTTGTTTTAGAAACATAAATATATAGAAAAGAAACCAATTTTTTTCCTGTGTATTAATCAGATAAAAATCATGTTATTTTTGTTAAAGCACAGTAAAAAGGTAAAATGTTATAATCTATGAAGAATACCAAGTAAGACATTACTTTTGTCAGAGTAAAAATACTGTTAATGCTACTAACTTTACATACGATATTACCTAAACCAATGATGGATCAACTGGCTAGAAAATTCTCCATTACCTGCAAAGAAAATTTAAGTTCCTCTATGTCATGAAAGCATTACCATTCCCCCAAATCTCTTCCCTTCCCCTTTAACATTAAGTTTTAAAAACCCTGTGTTCTTTTCATTTAAATCAGTAGTTCTAAACTGGACAAATCCCCCTTCAAAGGACATTTGACAATGTTTACAGAAAGCCTGTCATGATTTAGGGGGAGGGAAGGTTACAATAAGCAGATAAGAATGAGGCTAAGGAATGCTATTAAACACCCTACAATGCACAGGACAGTACTCAGCCTCTCCAACAAAGCACTATTGGGCCGCAAATGTCAAAGATGCTGAGATGGGGAAAGTCTGATTTAAACTGAACCCTGTATGGTATTATAAAGGAGCATGAATAAGCTATTGTTTTAGCAAAAATAAACTTATCATTCTCTTCAAATTATTTTAAGATGCTTATTAGCTTAAAATAAATTTCTTATCCTAGAATTTGGTATTATCTGACAATGTGAAACAAAACTTCCAAGCAATATAAAAGAAATAATATAGGTGAGCTGTTTTTCTTTTTTTTATTTAAGACACACCTCTTATCAGATTTCATAGGTTAATTTCCCATATCCATAAATAACTTTTGTATACCCAGAATATGATCAAAAACAGAAGAAAGGTGCCACACATCTAGAAATTCAAACAAAAGTTAAAGGATAAAATTAAAGTAATTTCTATTGTATTTTATTATTGATGTTACCTTAAGTAAAATACCATGTACTTTTTCCTTTTTTGCCAAAAGCAATAGCTGGTATCAAGAATGTTTTAAAAAAAATTGTAGTTTTCTAACTCTTTAATAAGAATGAGGTTAGGAAAGAGAAGCATTCCTTCTTTAAAATTGCTTAGAATCTTGTTAACTGAAGAGTGGTCATGGACCAGTAGAATCAGTATCACCTGGGACTTGTTGGAAATACATACTTTTGGGGCCTAATTCAGGTGGACTACATCACAACCTGTATTTTAACAAGACTCCTGAGGAATACTTACATTAAAATTGAGAAGCTGTGCCTTAAAAAAGTCATTTAGAATGTTAGATGACTACATTAAAAAGATACCAAGTAAACCCAGGTTAAAAGTTTGAAAAGAGAATTTTGGAATGGAGAACTGGATTGAAATTTTAACCCAAACTGAACTTTCTTCTCTCCAGAGGCTATTGGACATCATACGTCAAGTATTACATAGCACCATCTGACATTATATGTTAAGTATTACATAGCCAGTGGCCATGGGTCTCAGTCCCCTAACTCTAGAGACCAAATCAATTAGTCTTCAAGACTTTCCTCATGGGTAGAAGGTAAGAACATACAATTTCCACTATCAAATTTAATATAGTTTGTAAGTTATAGTTCTAAGAAGTTTTATAGGTTGCAAATGTTCTACAAAATTTTTTTAAAAGTTATAAAATCAGTAATATTCAGCTCTGGCTATAAATTATTATATTACAAATAAAATATTTGCAACATATTGCATGGAACACTGGGTGTTACATGTAAACAATGAATCCTGGAACACATTAAAAACTAATATGTACTGTATGGTGACTAACATAATATAAATAAATAAATAAATAAATTTTTAAAAAGAAAATTATTACTATTGCAAAGATCCTCATGGTGATTTGTCAATGTAGTACCAGCTTATGATACTTGGTCATGGTTACAATTTTCCTTATATTAGAAGCAATTTCTTCAGTTCAATACTATTCTGATGGAAGAGACTTTCAAATGGAAGTGGTAAGGATAATGCCAAAAACTGGGGGTAAGGAAGTAGGGGAAATCTAGTAAGAGTTAAGACTTTAATGCTTTATTTTAGTATAATTTCAGATATATGGAGAAAACTGCAAAAATTGCACAAAGAATTTCGATATACCTTCCAACCAGATTCAAAAAATCATAACATTTACTTTGCTTTATCATTCTCCATCTATCTGGCTGAACTATTATTTTTGAGAATGAGTTGCAGAAATATACTTTAATACCTATTCTCTAAAAGCAAATTCTTTCACATTATCATATTTCAATTGTCAAAATCAAGAAATAATACTGATAGAATGCTATTATCTAATCTATAGACCTTATTCAAATGTCAATTGTTCCACAAAAAAAAAGCTGCTTTTTTTTTTTCCTGGATCAAAATAAATTCAGCATTATACATTGCTTTTGTTTAGCATTTCTGTTTAGCATCCTTTAATTTGGACCAGTTCCTAAAAAGCTTTTATTTTCATGACCTTTAGATTTTGAGGAGTAGAAGGCAGTTAGCTGTGTTGTCCTTCAACGTGGGTTGCCTATTTCCTCACACTTAATTCAGCTCATGTATTTTTAGCAAAAATGACAGAAGAACAATCATACCTATTGCCTCATTACTGATGAGTTTAACTTGGATCACATGGTTAAGATAGTTCTCGTCATATTTCTCCACTGTAAAACGACTACTGTCCTCTTTGTAAAATCAGTAAGTCTTGTAGAGATATAGTCTGAGATTATGGGAATATCCTATTTTCTCCAAACTCTCACCTTCTAATTTTAGTATTCATTTATGTCTCTTCCAAGAAGCAGTATGTGGTGTTTACCAAATACTGATTTTCTGCTACTCATTCTACATTTATTAGGATTCCATAGCAGGGAAGAGCTTCCCTTTCTCCATTTACTCATTTAATAAATATCAATATACTCATATATTTTGATACTTAAATGGTCCCAGAGTTAGGAAGTGGGAGCCCCTTTAAGCTAGTTCCTTTTATCATACCCCAGCTACTCCTCAGAACATCCTCTCCTTCTGACAAAAGCAGGTGTGGGCTTATATATTTTCCTAGCACCTGTCTCAGTACCATTTCTCCAATCAGCCCTGTCTTCTTTCAATGCAGTTAGTGTTTTATCTATTTATTAAATTAATAATGTTTTATTATTAATTAAAACATACACATAGAAATTATATTAACTGATCTGCTTTTCCTCTCTGATTATTTTCTGCTTTTATGTTGGGTTTTTTTTCCTTGTGTTTTCTTTTGGTTTACTTTGCTCACCTTTTGTACTTGGAATTTAGTGTGGATGTTTTTATCCTTTTATTTTTATGAATAAGTGTGTTTATGGCTTTGAATTTCCTGATCACTATTTCCTGAACACTGTTTCAAATGTATCCCATAGATTCTAATATGATGTTTCCATCATTCATTTTTGAAATTTTGCAATTTTTCTCCTTTCCTTTCACCCAAGAGTTGCTGAATATAAGGTTAATTTCCAAGTGAAAAGTGCCTTAGCTTATCGATTTTGTTGTAATTTCTAGTTTTAATGCTGCACTGCAATCAGGGAAGAGTTGTTTGTAATACATCTACTCTGTAGAATTCACTGACAGCTTCTTCATGACACAATATATGATCAATTTAGTGAATATTCCATGTGCACTTGGAGAGAAGGTACAGTTGCTGTTATTGGGATGTAAAGTTCAAAAGTTATGATACACCTTATTGATTAAATTTAGGTCTTCTATAATCTTACTCAATTTTGTGCACCTCAAATATCTTCCCCTGAGTATGGTGTTATGTCATTCTCATACTGTTAACATATTTCAATCTATGTCTCCTTGATCTCTCATACTTCTTGCTTCGTAAGATTGGCTACTGTGTTCTTTGGAACATAACTATTTTATCTTCCTTGCAACTTGTGAATTTTCATATTAACAGGTATATTAGTTTTCTATTGCTACACTGACAAACTACTACAAATTTAGTGGCTTAAAACAGCAACTACTTATTATTCTGTAGGTCAGAAATACATGCACAGCACAGTACTGCTGGTTCTTTGCTTAAGGTCGCATAATACCAAGTCGTCAACAGAGCTGTATTCCCTTCTACAGACTCTGGGGAAGAATCACTTCATGCTCTTTGAGATTGTTCACAGAATTCAGTTCCTTGAGGTGACAAGGCCAGTAGTCTTTGCTGGCTATCAATGGGGAGCCTCCCAATTCCTTAAGCTGCTGGAATTCCGTTTCACACTGCCCCCCCTTCATTTTCAAATTAGTAATGGCAAGTCAAATCTTTCACACATTTTTAACTATCTCTCTAACTCTAGCAAAAAAAAAGTTCTATGATTTTTAAAGCTCATGTTATTAGACTGGGCTCACTCAGATAATCCAGGATAACCTCAGTGAAGTCTGTAACCATAAATGCATCTGCACAGTCCCCTTCGCCACTTCATGTAACATTCTAAGGATTCCACGGATTAGTGAATGGAACTCACTGGGGAGAAAAGAAGGGATTCTGACTACCACATATCTTTTGTTGGATTTAACGTCTTTAAGCTTGAAATTCTACTTTATCTGACACCAAGATCACTATATGTTTTCTTACTATTTCCACAAGCCTCACATATCTTTCAATACACATTTTAAGCCTTTGTCAATCTGTTTTAGGTGTCTCCTTTAAACGGCATATAGTTCTATCTTGCTTTCTGAGGAAAATTAAAATTTTTCTTTTAATAGTGAGTTAGTTCCATTCATATTTATTGATATGCCTGAAACATTAATCTCAACAATCTTACTGTCTGAGAACTGTGTGTATATTTCTTGTTTCTTACTTAATGTGTGTTCTTCACTTTTTTAGTTCCTTTTTGTCAAGAAGATTTATACTTTTGTTTAGGTGTACTTCAATTTTCTTATTTAGCCCTTTGGTATAGAGTTGTTTAGTTTTTATGTATCCAATTTCCACCTAACTCCCCACACAATAATCTATAAGAAATCCTATTTCTCTTTTTCCTTTCTTAATTGAATGATTTGTTTAATCATAATAATGTTTATACAGTCTCATCCTTGCCTACATCTTTTCTTCACAGATCTGCAATATTAAATATTCACCTTTATTTCTTTTGCTGATGTTTTTCCTCTCACTTCTTTGGTTGGTTAGAACTTGGCAATTAGTGGCTTTCTCAAGAGCACATGAGTACAGAATTCTCTGAGTTTTAAATGTTTAAAAACTGTTTTTCTAGAAGATAGTTTGGCTATATATAAACTTCTGGCTTCATACTTTTTCACTGAAACTTTTTTTAAGTTTCTCTCATTCTTGCCTTGCTTTATCATGTTTTTTGAGGAGTCTGATTCTAACTAACTATGTTGCCCTTGTAAAGTCAGTTGATTTTTTTACTTGGAAATCTTGAGGGCTCTTCATTAATTTTAAAGTCAGTGTTACTAGAAAAATGCACATAAAATTTTCCCAGGTTCAAGGTGGCTATTTCAATATGGAGATCTATGTATGTCTATTTTTAAGTGGGTTTTTGAAATATGGCTTTAAATATTAGCTCCGCTAATTTGTTTTGTTTTGCTACTACATGGACACCAATTAAACATGTAGTTTCTCTTTCTCTTGCATTTCAACGCTTTTTGATCCTTTTTATTTCACCTTGTTTTCTTTCTCTTGGTTGTTACATACCCTTATTCAGTGCCACTTACTAAATTTATTTGCTTCTATTTTCCTTTGGACACCCTATAATTTTTGTTCATTTCTGAAATTAACTGTGTTTTCCTCCCATTTTTTTTTTTTTCAGACAGTCTGACTCTTCATTTCTCCCTGGTTTTTGGCCATTTGTTTTTTGTTTCTATTTTTTAAATAGTGGTAAAAGATACATAACATAAAATTTACATCTTAACCTTTTTTTAAGGTTAGTTTAGTAGTGTTAAATACATTCACATGTTTGTGCAATCAATCCCCAAGAATTCTATCTTGCAAAACTGAAACTCTGCATCAATTCAATAACTCTCCATGTCTCTCTCCCCAGCTCCCGGCAGCCATCATTCTTTCAGTTTCTGAATTTGACCACTCTAGATACCTCACATAACTGGAATCATACAACATTTATTATTTTTTTTATGTGTGTGACTAGTTTATTTAACTTTTATGGAATTTCAGATCACTCTTATTATGCTCAACCTCCAAATCTCTTCTATCTCTCATGCAATTTTCCCCAAATCATCTTTTGTTTAAACACAAAGTTTTACAGTAAGAGCTGGAGAAAACACTTGCTGGATTTGGGGGGTTTTGTTTTGTTTTTACTTATAAGTACAGTTGATTCTCATTTGCAGATCTGAATCTGCAAACCCATCTACTCATTAAAATTTATTTATAAACTTAAAATCAATACTTGCGGCACTTGTGGTCTTCTGGGATATGTGCAAAGTAATAAAAAATCTAAGTCACCTGATATGCAAGTTCCCAATTTGCACAACAAGGCAACACTTCATTTCAGCTCACATACTGTAAACAAGTATCCCTTCTCTATTTAGTGTTACATTCTTTATATTTTTGTGCTTTTGTGTTGGTACTTTTGGTCTTTCAAACAGCCCCCATGTACAGTGATGAAGTGCTATCTAATGTTACTAAGACTAAGATGGCTATGATTACTGAGAAAGTACATGTGTTAGGTAAGCCTTGTTCAGGTATGAGTTATACTACTGGTAGTCTTAAGTTCAATGTTAATGAATCAACCATATATATTAAACAGGTTGTTCTTCAACACAAACACAAAAAACAAGGTATGTATTGTTCACTCACTTATTTCCAAGACCCAATCCAAGGTTTTCTATATACTTGAGTTTCATAACTGTACTAATATAAAAATGGGTTAGGTTGCTGACTAGTGGGTTTATTCTTATATGAACTTCAATGTCCATACCATAAATTTACTGGTAATCTACAAGACACTGCAGGTTACCAGAACTTTTTTAGCACAATTACTACCAACTTAAACCACCCAAAACAGATCTTAAGAAACACCTACACTAAACTATACCTATCAATAGCGATCAAGCAAAAACCTGGAATGCACAATTATACTTCCAATAAGATACTTAATAAGACTTCTTTAAAGTTAGAAAGTGCCAGTCTTTGTCTTTAGACATACTCAAATGGTATGGCCTAAAACAAACCAACACCACCAAAACAAAAACAGATATGCTTTAAGTATTATTCTGAGAAAGAAAATCTGCTACATCTTTAAACATAATTTACAGTAAATTTCAAAGGGTAAAATGACATGACAAAAATATCAGTAAAGAAAAATTAAAATATCCCCATACAACTTCAAAACAACAATGCACTGTCTGTGTATGATGAAATTATTTTCACTGTTTGCTTACCTTATGAAATTTTGTTATGTTTATGTTTGTATATGTGTTGGGGGGGGTAGGATATTGGTGGGACAAGCAGAAATAAAAATCTTGCTACTTCTTTATTATGGGTCTGATTCAAATAAACAGAACCAAATATAATAAAATGCTTAAGAATAAATTTAATAAATGAAGAGACAAAAGACTTAATACACTGAATACTACAAAACACTGCTGAAAGAAACTCAAGTAGACATAAGTAAATGTAAAGACATGCCACGTTAATGTACTTAAAGCCTTAATGTCGTTAAAATAACAGTATCACTGAAAGTGATCTAGAGAATGAACACAATGCCTATGAAAAGTACAAAGGTATTTTTGCAAAAGTGGTTTTTTTTTTTTTTTTTTTGCAGAAATAGAAAAACCCATCCTAAAATTCATATGGAATTTCTAAAAACCTCAAATAGCCAAAACAATCTTACAGAAGAAGAAGCTATAAGCCTCATACTTCCTTACTTCAAAACTTACTACAGAGGAGCACAATGGCAGAGGAGTAAGAGACCTAAATTTCATCTGGTCCCAGGTATTCAGCTAGATAGTTATAAAACCATTCAGAACACCCACAAACTCAACTGGAGATTGAAGAAAAGAATAACAACAATTTTATGAACAGAAAAGCAACCACTTTCTGAAAATGTATATTTTCCAGGGGTCACTGTTACCTTTTTAGCATTTTTTTCTCTCATTCATCTACTCTTCTCTGGACAAAATGACAAAATGGAAAAACTCACCTCAAAAGAAAAGAAGCAGTACCGACTCCCAGGAACCTAATCAATACGGACATTAGTAAGGTGTCAGAACTAGAGTTCAGAATGACGATTATAAAGATATCGGCTGGCCTTGAAAAAAAGCAGAGAAGATACTAAAGAATCCATTTCAGGAGAAATTAAAGAAAATATAACCAAACTGAAATAAAAAAGGCTATTAATGAGGTGAACTAAAAAATGGAGGCTCTAACTGCTAGGATAAATGAGGCAGAAGAGAGAATTAGTGATATAGAAGACCAAATGATGGAGAACAAAGAAGCTGAGAAAAAGACAAACAACAACTGGACATCTAAGAGAATTCGAGAGATAAGTGATACCATAAGATGAAACAATATTAGAAAAATTGGGATTCCAGAAGAAGAAGAAAGAAAAGAGGGGCAGAAGGTATAATGGAGCAAATTATACAAGAGATTTCCCTAAAATGGCAAAGGGACCAAGCATCAAAATCCAGGAGGCACAGAGAATCCCTCTCAAAATCAGTAACAATAGGCCCACAGCCCATCATCTAATAGTAAAACTTACAAGTCTTACTGACAAAGAGAATAAACCTGAAAGCATCTCAGGACAAGAAGTCTGTACCATACAATGGTACAAATATTAGACGGGCAGCACACTTATCCACAGAGACCTGGTAAGCCAGAAAGAACTGGCATGATATATTCAAAGCACTAAATGAGAAAAATATCCAGCCAAAGAATACTATATTCAGCTAGGTTACCATTGAAAATAGAAGGAGAGATAAAAAGCTTCCAGGACAAACAAAAATTAAAAGAATTTGCAAACACCAAATCAGCCCTACAGGAAATACTGAAAGGAGTCCTCTAAGCAAAGAGAGAGCCTAATAGTAGACCAGAAAGGTGTAGAGACAAGGTACAGTAAAAGTCACCGTACAGGCAATACAATGGCACTAAATTCCTACCTTTCAATAGCTATCCTTAATATAAATGGGCTAAATGTCCCAGTCAAAAGACACAGGGTATCAGTATGGATTAAAACAAAAACAAAAACAAGATCCATCAATATACAGTCTACAAGAAACTCATTTTAGACCCAAGGACACCTCCAAATTTAAAGTGAGGGGGTAGAAAACAATTTACCATGCTTATAGACATCAAAAGAAAAGCTGGGGTGGCAATCCTTATATCAGATAAATCAGATTTTAAGCTAAAGATTATAATTAAGCGATGAGGAAGGACACTATATCATACTCAAAGGGTCTGTCCAACAGGAAGATCTAACAATTTTAAATATCTATGCCCCTAACATGGGAACAGACAACTATATAAACCAATAACAAAACCAAAGAAACACATTGACAATAAAAAACAATAGTAGGGGACTTTAACACCCTCCTCACTGAAATGGACAGATCATGCAAGCAAAATATCAACAAGAAAATAAAGGCCTTAAATGACATGCTGGGCCAGATGGACATCGCAGTTCTATTCAGAACACCCCATCCCAAAGCAACAGAATACACATTCTTCTCTGGTGCACATGGAACATTCTCCAGAATAGATCACATCTTGGGTCACAAATCAGGTCTCACCCAGTATCAAAAGATTACAATCATTCCCTGCATATTTTCAGACCACAATGCTCTGAAGCTAGAACTCAATCACAAGAGGAAATATGGAAAGAACTCAAATGCATGGAGGCTAAAGAGCATCCTACTAAAGATAAATGAGTCAATCAGAACATTAAAGAAGAACTGAAAATAATTCATGGAAACAAATAAAAGTCAAAATACAACTGTTCAAAATCTTTGGGACACAGCAAAGGTGGTCTTGAGATGAAAGTATATGGCTATACAAGCCTTTCTCAAGAAACGAGAAAGGTCTCAAATATACAACCTACCCCCACACCTAAAGGAGATGGAGAAAGAACAGCAAACGAAGCCTAAACCCAGCAGGCGAAAAGAAATCATAAAGATCAGAGCAGAAATCAATGAAATAGAGACCAAAAGAACAGTAGAACAGATCAAGAAAGTAGGAGTGGGTTCTTGGAACAAATAAGACTGATAAACCCCTGGGCAGACTTATCAAAAAGAAGACAGAAAGGACCCAAATAAATAAAAGCATGAATGAAAGAGGAGAGATCACAACCAACACTAAAGAAACACAAACAATTATAAAAACAAATTATGAACAACTATATGCCAGCAAATTAAGGCAATCCAGAAGAAATGGATACATTCCTAGAGACATATAAACTACCAAAACCAAACCAGGAAGAAATAGAAAACCTGAACAGACCCATAACCATTAAAGAAATTGAAGCAGTCATCAAAAATCTCCTAACAAACAAGAGCCCAGGGCCAGATGGCTTCCCTGGGGAATTCTACCAAACATTTAAAGAATTACTACCTATTCTCCTGAAACTGTTCCAAAAAACAGAAATGGAAGGAAAACTTGCAAACTCATTTTATGAGTCCAGCGTTACCTTCATCCCAAACCAGACAAAGACCCCATCAAAAAGGAGAATTACAAACCACCATTGCTGAGGAACATGAATGCAAAAATTCTCACCTAAATATTAGCCAGTAGGATCGAACAGTACATTAAAAGGATTATTCAACATGACCAAGTGGGATTTATTCCAGGGCTGCAAGGTTGGTTCAACATTCACAAATCAATCTATGTGATACAATGCATTAATAAAAGAAAGAACAAGAACTTGCTGATATGATACTCTCAATAGATGCTGAAAAAGCTTTTGACAAAGTACAGCATCCTTTCCTGATCAAAACTCTTCAAAGTGTAGGGAAACAGGGTACGTACCTCAATATCATCAAAGCCATCCATGAAAAACCCACAGTGAATACCATTCTCAATGGGGAAATACTGAGAGCTTTTCCTTTAAGGTCAGGAATATGGCAGGAATGTCTAATATCACCACTGCTACTCAACATAGTACTAGAAGTCCTAGCCTCAGCAATCAGACAACAAAAAGAAATTAAAGGCATCTGAATTGGCAAAGAAGTCATCAAACTATCACTCTCTGAAGATGATATGAAACTTTTATAGAAAAGCCAAAAGTCTCCACCCCCAAAATGCTAGAACTCACACAAGAATTTAGTAAAGTGTCAGGATATAAAATCAGTGCATAGAAATCAGTTGCATTTCTATATACCAACAGCAAGATAGAAGAAAGAGAAATTAAGGAGTCAATCCCATTTCTAACTGCACCCAAAACCATAAGATACCTAGGAATAAATCTAACCAAAGAGGCAAAGAATCTGTACTCAGAAAACTATAGAATACTCATGAAAGACATGGAGGAAGACACAAAGAAATGGGAAAACTTTCCATGTTCATAAATTGGAAGAACAAATATTGTCAAAATGTCTGTGCAACCCAGAGCAATTGACATATTTAATGCAATCCCTATCAAAATAGCATTAACTCTGTCCAAAGAAATGGAGCAAATAATCCTAAAATTTGTATGGAGCCAGAAAAGACCCTGAATTGCCAGAGGAATGTAGAAAAAGAAAACCAAAGCTGGTAGCGTCACGATTCCAGACTTCAAGCTCTATTACAAAGCTGTAATCATTGAGACAGTGTGGCACTGGCACAAAAACAGACACACAGATCTGTGGAACAGAATGGAGAGTCCAGAAATGGACTCTCAACTCTATGGTCAACTAATCTTTGACAAAACAAGAAAGAATAACCAATGGAAAAAAAGACTGTTTTTTAAACAAAAACAGTTTCAACACCATTTAGGGTGTTGAAAAAGTTTGACAACCACATTCAGAAGAATGAAACCAGACCATCTCCTTATACCACACATACACACAAAGATTCAAAATGGATGAAAGACCTAATTGTGAGAGAGGAATCCAACAAAATCCTTGAGAACACAGGCAACAACCTCTTCGACCTCACCTGTAGCAACTTTTTAGAAACATCACCAAAGGCAAGGGAAGCAAGGGCAAAAATGAACTACTGGAATTTCATCAAGATCAAAGGCTTTTGCACAGCAAAGGAAACAGTCAACAAAATCAAAAGACAACGGACAGAATGGAGAAGATATTTGTAAATGACTTATCAGATAAAGGGCTAGTATCCAAAATCTGTAAAGAACTCATCAAAGGCAAAACCCAAAGAACAAATAATCCAATCAAGAACTGGGTAGAAGACAGGAACTGACATTTCTGCAAAGAAGACATCCAAATAGCCAACAGACACATGAAAAGATGTTCAACATCACTCGGCATCAGGGAAATACAAATCAAAATCAATGAGATACCAACTCACACCAGTCAGAATGGCTAAAATTAACAAGGATGGGAAATGACAGATGTTGGTGAGGATGCAGAGAAAGGAGGAATCCTCCTATACTGTTGGTGGGAATGCAAGCTGGTACAGTCGCTCTGGCAACAGTATGGAGGTCCCTCAAAAAGTTGAAAATAGAGCTACCCTCAAGCAATCACACCACTCGGTATTTCCTCTAAAGACACAAATGTAGTGATTCATAGAGGCACATGCACCTGAATGTATATAGCAGCAATGTCTACAATAGCCAAACTATGGAAAGAGCCTAGATGTCCATCAACAGATGAATGGATAAAGAAGATGTGGTGTGTGTGTGTGTGTGTGTGTGTGTACAATGGAATATCACACAGCCATTAAAAAAAAAATCTTGCCATTTGCAACAACACAGATGGAACTAGAAGGTATTATGCTAAGTGAAATCAGTCAATCAGAGAAAGACAACTATCATATCTCACGGATTTGAGGAATTTGAGAAACAAGACAGAGGATCATAGTGGAAGGGAGGGAAAAATGAAACAAAACAAATCCAGAAAGGGAGACAAACCATAAGAGACTCTTAATCTCAGGAAACAAACTGAGGGTTCCTGGGCTGGAGGTGGGTAGGAGGGATGGGGTGGCTGGGTGATGGACACTGGGGAAGGTGTGTGCTATGGTGAGTGCTGTGAACTGTGTAAGACTGATAAATCACAGACGTGTACCCCTGAAACAAATAATATATTATATGTTAATTAAAAAAAAAAAAACTACAAAGCTACAGTAATCAAAACAGCTTGGTACCTGCATAAAGGCAGATATATAACCAATGGAAGTGACCCCAGAAATGAACTCTCCCCTATATGATCCAGTGATGTTTGATAATGGTGCCAAGACCATTCAATGGGAGAAGGCCAGTCCTTTCAACAAATGGTGCTGGGTAATGGTCATCCAAATGAAAAAGAATGAAACTGGACCCTTACCCTTAACCATATACAAAAGTTAATTCAATATATAAAAAGACCTAAACCTAAGAGTGGAAACTATTAAACTTTTAGGGATATAAAGGGGGAACATCTTCCTGGCACTGGACATGGCAATTGTTTTTTGGATAGCATACTGAAGGATCGGTAAAACAAAAACATTAGATAAATTGTACTTCATCAAGATTAAAAACTTTAGTGTATCAAGGACACTATTAATGCAGTGAAAAGGCAACCCAAGACTGGGAGAAAATCTTTGCAAATCATATATATAATAAGAAGTTAATATTCAGATTATTTAAAAAAAACTCGTAAAACTTGACAATAAAATATAAATATTCTAAAAATGGGCAAAGGACTTGAATGAACATTTCTATAAAGAAAATATACAAATGGTCAATAATCAGATGAAAAGATGCTCAACATCACTAATTACTAGGGAAATGCAAATCAAAGCCACGATGATATATCACTTCACAACCATAAGGTTGGTTATTATCAAAACAACAGAAAATTAAGTGTTTGCCAAGAATGTGGAAAAACTTAAGGCCATGTGCATTTCTGGTGGGAATATAAAAGGGTACAGCCTTTGTGAAAAATAACTCAAAAAGCTAAACACAAAACTGAAATATGATCCAGCAATTCCATTTCTAAGTGTATATGCAGAAGAATTGAAAGCAGGGACTCAAACATACTTGTACATCAGTTACCACAGCAGCACTATTCACGATAGCCAAAAGTTGGAAATGATCCAAATGTGCACCAACAGATAAACAAAATGTGAAATATACATATAACCCAGTCTTAAAAAGGAATGAAATTTTGATACATCTACAACATGGATGAATCCTGAAGACATTATACAAACTGAAATAAGCCATACATAAAATAACAAATACAGAATAATTTCACTTACATAAGATACCCCGAATAGGCAAATATCTAGAGTGTGTGTGTATATATGTGTATGTGTGTGTGTGTGTGTGTATATAAAATGTAGTAATATAATAAAATCAAAAATTATATTTAAAACCTAGTGAATCTATAGGTTACCCAGGCCAATTAGCTGTAAAAACTCATAGAATGCCTGTCAGAGGAGAATTTATTGAAGTATTTAATTAACATTAGACTGTATGTTTAGAAATGTGTTCAGTTTTATATATAAAAGTTGTTTTAAGAAGCCATTAACTTATTCTAATTAGATGCTTAGTTTTATAAATGTCTACAACATAAAATGGATTTTTTTCCCTTGAGTTCTATGGCAGCATTTAAGAAGTTGAAAAATCCTATATACAGAACTATAACAATAGCAGCCTGCAGCTTTCTGAGCTGTTTCAATCAAAAGGCACTAACACTACATACCTTATTTCTTTTAATTCCCATAACAAAAAAAAAGTAAGTATATAACTCCATTATAAGGATGAGAAAAGTTAAGGTTTAGAAAGGTGAAGTAATGGGGCACCTGGGTGGTGCAGTGGGTTAATAATCTGACTCCTGATTTCGGCTCAGGCCAAGATCTCAGGGCTGTGAGACTAAGCCCCATGTCAGACTCCAAACTCAGCATGGAATCTACTAAAATTTCTCTCTCCCTCTGCTCCTCCCTGCACTCATGTGTGCGTGCGTGCACTCTCTCTCAAAAATAAATAAATAAATCTTTAAAAAAAAAAAAAAAGAGAGAAAGATTAAGTAACAAGTTTATATAGGTGGTAAGGATCAGAACAAGCACTCAAAACCAGATGTATGTGACAGCAAAATCTATGCCTCTGAAATGGTTATGCAGGGACACCTGGGTGGCTCTGGCAGTTAAGTGTCTGCCTTTGGCTCGGGTCACAATCCCAGAGTCCTGGGATAGAGACCCAGCATCTGGCTTAGTGGAAAGCCTGCTTCTCCCTCTCCTTCTGCCCCTTCCCCCCCACCCCACTTGTGTTCCATCTCTCAAATAAATAAAAATCTTAAAAAAAAAAAAAAAAGAAGAAGAAACGAGGTATGCATACCCTACAAAATACATGGCAATGTGAAATCACAAGATCAGCAGTTATCTCATGGGGATCTAATCTTAAGAAATTATAGTATTTTTACCAAAAAATTGTATAATCATCAACCTCTAAACTTCTGCATTTGCAAAAAAAATCCAATTTATTTTATAATAAACATGGATTTGAATACAGAGTAAAAGGCAATACTAGTACAAAATTTTGAGATAGAGCATAACTTCAAAGAAATTTTCTATTAGGAGGTTCTCACAGGTCTGTCACCTCTAAAATGTACTGAGCAATGCAGAGGAATGAGTGAGCCTGTCTCTACTTTCTTTGACTAGGACTACTTGGATCCTAATGTTAAAGAGACACTAAGAGCATGTGGCTCCCTATTTCTGAATTATATTAACTGTGCAAAGAATGATGAATAAACAATTTTCATATTTCAAAGCAGTGCTTATCCCTTCACATTCAGGTTAAACCCTCAATTATTTAACAATAAGTTTATATGCCCAGAGTTTTTCTCCAGGCATGCCTATTACTCCTACCTGTTCCTAATTATTCCTATTATTCCTAACAGGCCCAGAAAATAAAAGGTAGATAAGAATTTCAATCCATATTCAAGAATAATACATTTATATAACAAAAAGAATAAGTGGTAAATTGATTGTGTGGCAGGTTTTTAGCCAGTGTAATAAGAAAAAAAAAAAAAAGTGGAACTCTTAGATTGAAAAGGAAGAAATAAAATTGCCTTTTAGCAGCCAACATGTTCGTGTACATAAAAATTCCTTAGGAATCTATAAAAAGACTACTAGAAGTAATAAGTTAGCCAGGTTGCATGATATGACATCAATGTACAAAAACAAATTTCTATATACTAAAAGCCAAAAATTGAAAACTGAAATTAAGCAAAATCATGTGTAACAGTATAAACAAAAATACAGAAAAATTTATCAAAACATTCGAGAGACCTTTATGCTTAATATACAAAATACTGCAAAGAGAACTTTCAGATACAATAAATAAATGGAAAGCTCTCATGTTCATGGACTAGAAATTTTTAACATAAAGAATAAAGGTATTTTTCAGATTTCGAGCCTTTTGAGATGGAAAAGACCTCTGGGGTACCAGACAAAACAGCTAACAGCTAACATGGACCTCCCATCAGTGGGTTTGACCTTCTCAGGAGGCCTCCTGCCCCAAAATCTGCCTTTAAAAACCTTCACTTGCAGGGGCGCCAGGTGGCTCAGTGGGTTAAAGCCTCTGCCTTCAGCTCAGGTCATGATCCTAGGGTTCTGGGATTGAGCCCCACCCTGACCCAGCATCAGGCTCTCTGCTCAGCAGGAGCTTGCTTCCTCCCCTCTCTCTCTGCCTGCCTCTCTGCCTACTTGTGATCTCTGTCAAATAAATAAATAAAATCTTAAAAAAAAAAAAACAACAACAATAAAAAACCCTTCACTTGCAAGCCATCAGGTAATTCAGGTCTTCAGAGCATTAGCTCCCTGCTATCCTAGGTGGTGCCACAACAATAAATAGCCTTTCTTTCTTCACTACAAAAGGCTGGTGTTAGTTTTAGTGGCTTACAAACTCTCATTTGGTTCAAGTTTACAATGTCAATTCTCCCCAAATTTGCCTACAGATTCAAAGTAATCCTAACAGAAATCCCAGTGGATAATCTGTAGAATTCTAAGTTGATTCTAAAATTTACATGAACATGCAGGAGAGCTAACATAGCTAAAACAATACTGAAAAAGAAAAACAAAACTGAAGAATTTATACTCCTTGATTTCCTGACTGACTGTGTAACAAATCAGTAATCAAGTTTCATCATAATGACATATGAATCAATGGATCAAAAGAAAAAGTCCTGAAATAGACCCACACATATACATGATCAATTAGTTTGACAAAAGTATCAAGGAACGTCAATGAGCAAAGAAGAGTCTTTACAAAAATGCTGCTGAAACAACTGAATATCCATACGGAAAATAAACCCTGAGGTTATACCATCCCACAAAATTAACTTAAAATGGACTGTGAACCTAAAATTTATAAAGCTAAAACCATAAAATTTCCAGAAGAAAACATATGAAAAAATGATTGCAAAAAAAATTTTTAAGGAACATCTCTTTGAATGACAGTTTAAGAAAACATAAAGGCAAGCTATAAAGAGACAACATTCACAATACATATATTTCACAAAGTATTTAATGCAGAATATATAAGGAATTCCTGCAACTCACTCATGAAACAATTTCTAAAAAGGACAAAAGATATACACAGGTATTTTAAAGAAAATACACAATAAGAATATTAAAAAAATGCTCAGTATTGTTAGTCACCAAGGAAATGCAAATCAAAACCATAATGAAATAGTATCATACATCCATCAGAATGACTATTACAAAGTTACAATATAAGAGTTGACAAGGATGTGAAGCAATTTGAAATCTCATATTGCTGTGGGAAATGGAAAATGGTACAACCATTTTGGAAAATACTTTGGCAGTTTCTTATAAAGTTTTATGTACATTAAACATTAGACCCAGAAATTCTATTTACCCAACAAAAATGAATGAAATGAAAACACACATCTATAACAGATGTTCACATCAGCATTATTCCTAATAATCTCTAACTGGAAATAACTCAAATCTCCACTAAAAGGTGAGTGGATAAACAAACTGTGACATAGACATACACACCAGACGCTATCCAGCAGTAAAACAGAATGAATTACTGAAAGAAAACACGCAACACAGACAAAACTCAAAAAATATTTTGTTGCACCAAAAAAGCCAGAAAAAAGATTATACTACACTCTATGATTTCATTTACATGAAATTATAAAAACGTAAAACTAAACCACAATGACGGAAGGACATCAATAGCTATCCGGGGTTTGAGTTCAGTGGGATAGGCGAAGACATCAAGTAGCTTTTTAGAGTAATGTGATCTTCCATATCTACACATCTGTATTTGGCAAAATCAGTCTGCATACTTAATAAGTTGATTTAAAAACCCCTCTAAAAATAGGTTCCGTGAAATAGGAGAGGGCATGTTTAAATCAAGGCAACTAATGTTAGACCAGGTTATAAATATTTATTAAAAAGGCCATATAGGTGCGCCTGGGTGGCTCAGTGGGTTAAGCCTCTGCCTTCGGCTCAGGTTATGATCTCAGGGTCCTGGGATCGAGCCCCGCATCGGGCTCTCTGCTCAGTAGGGAACCTGCTTCCCCCACCCCCCGCCTGCCTCTCTTCCTACTTGTGATTTTTCTCTCTCTCAAATAAATGAATAAAATCTTAAAAAAAAAAAAAAGGCCATAAAAAAAATAGAGAATTAAGATATGGTTGAGGAGATTAAAACAACAACAACAACAACAAAAAACAGCTGAGGAGGGTTTCATCATACTTTTGGTATTATAAAGACAATCACCCCACAAAAAAGTAGTGAGTTTTTAATAAAACTGATTCTAACAGAAGATTTAAAAATTAATACACAATAGATCTAATGGATTACAATATATCTTTTAAGAACTCTTTCAAAAAGCAGCTTTTTAAGGTAAGCAGTCAATGCATTTCCTTACTTCCATTCTAATTTCAAGAGGAAGACAAAGCAGAACTCAACCTGACCAACCCTTTCATAGGGCTGTCTCAAACATTTTTTTAAACTTAGCCAAAACCCACTTTACAGCTTCATCTTGCCTAACTTTCCTTAAACCAGTCTATTCATCGCACTGTCTAAATTACAACTTGCATACTATTATACACAAAGCTTGGTGTTTAAAACGCCAGATACAGAATAGACAATACAGAAGTCTGTGGCCAGAAGTTCTAGCTACTTTTTAGACTTGGGGTTGTATTATTATGCCCTTAGTTCAATGTAGGTACTTGAGTTTATGTACCACTGTCTGAAGAATTCAAGGCTAGCAAATGATAGTTTCAAAAAAGAAAAGATGTAAAAGAAGGAAAGAAAGGAAGGGAAGGGAGGAAGGAAGGATTAATTAATGGTTTTCCGTCCTAAAAAATACCTTTCTACATATTTTCAGAAACATACCATCTAACAATGAAGCAAATTCTTTTACTTTCAGTTAGGGTTCCTGAGTTCTAATATGGATCCCTGTTCTTGTATTTATGGAGAGTCCCAACCTGCAAAATGTGTTAGCAACATACCACATTACTTTTATTTTAATTCAAATTTCCCAGCACCTCTGTTATAACACTTGCTGTACACATGAGTAAATGAATGAAGCTCAGAGAGGTGTGTAACTGGCCTGAACTACTAAATGACAGAACTATGATTCAAAATCACTTTACATCCAAAATTCATGCTCACAAGTACCACACTGTAATGCCACACAAAGAGAACTCAATTACTCTAAAAGGTCTATATAAACTTGGGAAAAGAGTGACAACATAATTTCTTTAAAACTCCATTTACCTTTAGGGGACGCAGAGCACCACAAAATTTTGTCCACCAGCTGTTTTCAATGTATTCTAAGTGCCTCTCTCTTTTCCTAAGTGTTCGTAACCTTTCTTCAAATTGTTTTAAGGCGCGTTTATCCCTTGCTGTCAAAGGTCGACCATCTTTGCTCTGTAAATAACAGAAGAAAATATAACAGTTTTTTACAGTTAAGGTCTTAGTAAAGTACCCATCAGATTTAGCAAATCATGCAACAAAACCTTTTTTAGGTTGGATATGCCTTAGGCAAATTTATAAACTGGAAAAAAAAAATGACATCATCTTTGTGAGAATACACATCTCTGAAACAAGATCAGCATCAAAATGTCGATGTGTGTACATTTACTAATGAACTTCTTGATTCCTGTTTTCCAACTATATAGTAAAGTTATGTGGAAAGAAAATAAATATCTTTAAAAATGCCTTTTAACAGGGTACTTTATTCAATTTACACCATTATTCTTTCTCACCTCCAAGCTCCTCTTCTATCCTTTATCTTAATATATTTGGTTCTACCCCTTATCTCCCTTTGGTCAGCCTCTGATTCAGATAACAGCAGAGAGATGTAATGCTAGTATGTGCTATGCAGAGATATTTATAACAATTGCTAAGAACTGTCACTTTCTTATTCTCCTAGTATTTTTGCAAATAAGTCACATTTTCTTTGGCCAACCTACTGATAAGGTAACTTTCATCCATCTATTTTTATGTGATGCTTACTGTAACCACAAGAAGTAACCATCCCATGGTGGTTAAAAGATAACACTTTCCCACTGTAACTACACTGTCCCCAAGTGTCTTCAATCAGATACAATAATAAATTACAATAATATGACAATTGCTAAATACAAAAAAAGGTGAAATGTAAATTTCTTTGCATTTATTGGAAGCAACAGAAAAATATTTATAGAACTACATTTTTAAAATGTAAAGACATCAGGGGCACCTCAGTGGCTCAGCTGGTTGAGCAAGTGGTCATGATCCTGGGGTCCTGGGATGGATTCCTGCATTGGGTTCCCTACTCAGCGGGGAATCTGCTTCTCCCTTTCCTTCTCCCTCTGCTCCCCCTCTAACTCATGCTTGCACTTGCTCTCTCTCTCTCTCTCTCAAATCTTTAAAAAAAAAAAAAAAAAGTAAAGACATCAGATATTAAAATGTTAATATCCCTATTCAAGTTTAAACACATTTTTAAGAGAGAGACAACAAAATCGCTCTCTAGCATATGCCAGTGCAGCCTCATCTGAAATCATAGATATAATGAAGACAATATTCAAAAATATCATTTAATAAAGAGATTTATACAGTTATAATGATCTCTTTACATAATGGCACTGCCATGCTCTTCTGGAACTAGCTGTTGTCTTCATACCTTAAGATAATTCCCTCTCAAACTTTATCATGCATAACAATTACCTGAAAAGTTTGTTAAACACAGATTTCTAGATCCTATAAATAAAATTTAGTTGGTCTTGGGTGGAGCCTAATATGTGTATTTCTACCAAAGCCCTAGGAGATGCTGGTGCTACTGCTCCAAAGACCATACTTTGCATACACTAGACTATATTTAATTATCTTCACTTCTTTAAGTAAAGTACAATGGGTACTATTCAAACTTTTTCCCAAAAGGCACCTCAGAGAAAGGTATTTTGGGAAGGACAAAGAATAAAACAAACATTCCCTTCTAGAAGACAGATCCGGGCAATAATACTTCAAGTGTGTGGCATGAGAAAAAAACAGTACCTTGTTTCCTAAACATACAATTCTTCTCAGAAATGCCATTCTAGTATCCAAAGGATACTAGAGGTAGCTTTACTTAACAACTAGCTTTCACTATTTCAGGAAAAAATCAGTATATTAAGGGTCCACTAAAAATAAACCCAAGTTATCTATTTGGTGAATATTTCAGTGGAGTAAGGGGTAGAGGCCCACTCTGCTTTGCCTACTGACCAAAACAACAGAAGAAGAATTTAGGTTCAGAGAAACAAACACCAGGATAGAAAACCAGCAGTTAACTAATTATTTCATGGGGGAGGAGGGTAGTTACAAAGCATATGAATACATACCCTTTGTTTAAAAAAAAGTAAAATGTGAAAGCTTCCCTTCACAATGCCCTTTTCTACTGTTACCACCATTAAGCAATACAATACCCTTCTACACATTTTCTCCGTATTTGCATGCATGCATATATGCTAATATGAGTTTTTGTTGTACATAATAGCTAACATTTCTTGAGCACATTTCTTACACCTAAAACTGATCTGTTCTTAAACATGTATTCTCCCTAATCTTCTGTTAATTAACATTTATTCTCCCCAAATCTTCAGAATAAAACTTTGAAGTTGGTAGTAATATTATTTCCATTTATTAAATGAGGAAAAAAAGCTCCACAGATAATTATATGCATAATAAGGAGGGTTAGAATTTTAACGGAGTCCACTTTAATTCCATAAAGATATATTCTTTGGTCTATATATATAAATCCAGCTCATTTTTTTTCATCACTGCATACCACATTATACCATGATATATTAATAAATACCTTATTTTTGAAAACTTAGATTGTTTTCTTTTTTGGGAGCATTAACAATGTGCATGAACATCCTTTTTCACCCAGATATAAGTATATATACATGCTTGAGTAGGAGACGTTCCTAGACATCAACTGCTTTTAAACTTTAACTTTATTAAATGGGAGTAAACTTTATTAATTAAACTTTATTAAACTTTATTAAACTTTAATTAAACTTTATTAAAAA
Organism: Mustela lutreola; assembly: GCF_030435805.1. Classification (NCBI taxonomy): domain Eukaryota; kingdom Metazoa; phylum Chordata; class Mammalia; order Carnivora; family Mustelidae; genus Mustela; species Mustela lutreola. Next base: position 112,387,769 of record NC_081295.1, read on the forward strand.
GGGATGTGTTTTTGTGTATAGGCACATATCATATTATTTTCTTTAAAAAGCTGTATATTTTACATTCCCACAAGCAGTATATCTATCCCCAAATAACACCTGACAAAGATAAATACTTTAAAGACTTCTAAAAGTTAAAAGCAATACTGAGTTCTCTAATTAGCATATCTCTGATTATTATCTCTGATTACAGAGGGACCAACCATCAGGGTCTCTGTACTCCAAATTCCACATTCTGGAAAATCCCCTCAAGTTCCAGGCAAACTGGGATGCTTGGCAAACCTACTTACTGCTGAAGAGCTGAAGCATCCTTTTACATTTTCACTGGAGAGTTTAATTTTTCCTTCAGTAAACTCTATTTGGGTCTTTTGTTCATTATTTCTATGTATTGCTTGTCCTTTTTTCTTATTGATCTGAAGATGTTCTTTATACTTATCCATATTGCGATATCCTCCTATATTATAGACTTCCTTTTGGTGGTGCTTTTGGGTACATAAATTTTAGAACTCAAAAATGTAAAACTCACCAATATCTCAATTAGCATTTGGGGGTTTTTGTGGCTTGTTCAGAAAGATCGTCTATACATCAAGATAAAATTTTACTTCCACTTTCTCCTAATGTCTTGTAAATTTTGTATTTGATTTGAATTCAGGATTGTTTTACTATATGGTGGGGGGTCTACGAAAATTTCATATTTTGTCTTTTATAAATTTCCACCTAAACTTTAGAAAAACTATCATCTCTGTATTACTCAATCTTCCCAATCAGGAACGGATGAAGTTCTCCATATATTTCAGTCTTCTATTACGTATTTCAATAACTTTTATAATTTCTACCAGGATGATTCTGACATTTCTTATTATTTTATAGTTTGCAGCTAATGTAAATGAGACCATTTTCTTTCTTTCTTTTTTTTTTTTTTTAAAGATTTTATTTATTTATTTGACAGAGAGAAATCACAAGTAGATGGAGAGGCAGGCAGAGAGAGAGAGGGAAGCAGGCTCTCCGCTGAGCAGAGAGCCCGATGCGGGACCCGATCCCAGGACTCTGAGATCATGACCTGAGCCGAAGGCAGCGGCTTAACCCACTGAGCCACCCAGGCGCCCCTGAGACCATTTTCTATTACATCTTTTAACTAGCTAATGATTTCTATATGTTTATATCCAGGCACTTTGATGAACTCTTATTAGTTCTATTAATTTATAAGTTCATTCTTTCATATTTTCTTAGTATATGATATCTGTGAATAATAAAAGATATTTCCCTTTTCCTCTCTCTCTCTCCAATGTTTATACCTGCACTCTTTATCTGACAAAGACCTCCAGGAATATGCTAATGAGCAACAATGATACTGACCACACTGACCTGTGTTTGACTTCAATGGGAATGTTTAATTCATCATTTAAGTATGATGTTCATTATAGGCTTCCTTTCCTAAGTAAACTCTTCTCTTCTAATTTGGTAAGGCTTTTTTAAAAATCATAACTATAAATTGACTTTAATTAAATATTCTTTAGCATCTATTCAAATGCTTATTTCTCATTTATTCTCAATACATTAAACTACTTTAATAAACTTTTTAATGTATCATCCTTGAATATCTAGGATAAAAAAGATCTGATAATTATAAAATATTCTCTTACTACAGCACAGGTTTGAATTGCTAATATTTTTCTTTATATTAAAACTATGTTCATAAGAGAGACAGTACATATGTAGTCTTCTTTTTTGTATGCAATTATCATCTTGTTTCTGTATCGGGATATGCCAGTTTAATACATACTTAAAAATGTTCTATAAATACGTTCTATAAATTATGTTCATCTGTTACTTCAAGGTGATGAAGAAACTTCTTTGTGTTTTTAGAAGTACACTCAATTGGCAAGTGATTACATGCAAATTTTACCTTATTCCACTAGTACATAAAACTTGAACATAAGTGATACAGTAAAATCTGATGTATTATACAAGAAATCAATATACCTGGGAATAAGCAAGGTCTTGATCATACCTGAGCAAAACTTCCACTTTTACTTATTAGAACACTGATAGAAATTCTCAAATTTTTAGTGTCTTGCATTTCACAGAAGAAAAATTTTAAAACCATGGTCATATTTTGCTAACGACATGTTGCAAAAAAATTCAAACGACATCAAAAATATGGGGTTGCAATGTCTAATTCATATTAGAAAGTAGTGCAAAGACAATGTGCTTATATGTTTTCCAACTACAATAAAATTACAACTCACTTTTGATTTAATTGTTTGAATGTGTTGCTCCACTTCTTCAATGTCTTCAGTGTTTTCTAAACGTTCGTAAGCAGCACTTCTAGTACCTTTTATTAGATTTAAAGGTAATGCAGACATACCATAGGCCTAAAAGAACAAAATAAAAATGGTTTTCATTACTACTATTTTATACATATTATACACAATTTTGAGGGGAAAATGTCCTTTAAACTTTAAAGGAAGTGCAAGGGTATAGTTGTGAAGGATTATAGTCACTGAAGAACAAAGTACCTGGGAGTGAATTATGATATACTGTCTCATAATTTTCTTGTTTATTTCACATTTTCAGTTATATAAACTGACATGAGTAATACTAACTATTCATAGAAGAGATAATATGTATTCTTCAAAGGATAAGTTGCAAAATTACTGTAAATAGAATACCAAAGTAATAAACTGCAACTCCAGATTAATGAGGGGTTAAAAGAGTGTGAATTAGTAAAAACATTTTATAAAACTATTTTCTATGGAAAAAACAATTTTATCCAACTATATATAATAAACCCTCACTAAAACACATTTTAATAAATGCATGTTATTTAATTAGCATGCCAATTATCTATACACAATTTATTACAAGTTTTAAGTATAATTAATCATTTTGCTAAGTATTTTAAATATTTTCCTACAAGTAATTTTCTGTTGATTAGCATTAAGAATAAACATATTATTTTATATTTTTTCCATATTAGCCAGCCCCAAATGACGACTTTTAATGGTAACTGTTAAAAACACTTAATAATGGCAGTTGCCACATAACCGTTACTCTAAATCATTTAAATCTTTAGAAACAAAACTGACAACTATCACTTCCCGGCTGCAGCAACAGGCTCTAAAGCAGACACATTATATATTTAAATCTTTTTCATTTTCCTCCTGAGCACACAGCCAAACTACTTTAGCCAGTCTCCCTGAAATTAAGTAAGCTCATGAAATTGAGTTCAAGACAACAAATGTAGGCAGAAGTAATAAACACAATTTCTTGGTCTTAACCCCAAAACTTCAAAATATCCTAGGTAATCCTGAATATTTTCTCTCAACGTCTCTGCAACTTAGATGTCAACTCCGAAAAAACTGCAGTGACAATTTTAATTATAGTTGACCCTTGAATAACTTGGGTTGGAACTACAAGGGTCCACTTACACATGGATTCTTCATAAATACAATATAGTACTACAAATGTATTTCCCTTATGATTTTAATGACATTGTTTTTCCTATTTTATTTTAGGAATACAGTATATAACACATATAACATACAAAATATGTGTTAATTGACTATGCTATCAGTAAGGCTTCTGGTCATCAACAGCCTATTAATAGTTAAGTTTGGGTAGAGTCAAAAATCATATGCAGATTTTCACACATTTGGGAAGATCAGCACCCCTAACCCCCATGTTGTTCACACATGCACATCACATCTTCTTTATCCATTCACCTGCTGGACACATAGATTGCTTCCATGCCTTGCCTATTGTAAATAATGTTGCAATGAACAGAGTGGTACATACATCTTTTCAAATTAGTGTTTTTGTTTTCATCTATTAAATACCCAGCAGCAGAAATGCTGGATCACATGGTATTTCTATTTTTAATTTTTTGAGGAACCTCCATACTATTTTATACAGTGGATGCACCAATTTGTATTCCCACCAACAGTGGATGAGGGTTCTCTTTTATCTTCATCAAATGTGTTATTTCTTGTCTTTTCGATGTTAGCCATTCCAACAAGGGTAAAGTAATACCTCATTGCGGTTTCGATTTGCATTTCCCTGATAATTAGTGATGTTGCATCTTTTCATGTGCCTGTTAGCCATTCAAATGTCTTCTTAGAAAAATATCTATTCAGTCCCCATTTTTAAATCAGGTTGGGATTTTTTTTTTTTTTTTTTTTGCTAGAGTTTTATGAGTTCTTCCTATATTTTGGGTACCAACTCCATACTGGATATATCATTTGTAGGTATCTTCCTCCATTCAGTAAGTTGCCTTTTCCTTTTGTTGATGAGTTCCTTCACTGTGTATAGTCCCATTTATTTATGCTATTGTTGCCCTTGCCTGAAGAGACAGATCCCAAAAAACTACTGCTAAGAGCAATGTCAAAAAGCTTACTACCTATATTTTCTTCAAGGATATTTATTATGGCTTCAGATAATATTCAAGTCTTTAATCCATTTAGAGCTTATTTTTGTATATGATTTAACAAAGTGGCTCAATTTCATTCTTTCTCATGCAGTTGTCCAGTTTTCACACCACCATTATTTTAAAAGGCTGCCTTTCGCCCATCACCTGTTTTTGCCTCCTTTCATGTAGATTAATTGGCCATATAAATGTGGGTTTATTTCCAGGATTTCTATTCTATTCTGTTGATTCGGGTGTCTGTTTTGTGGTACCATACTATTTTCATTACTGCAGCTCTGTAGTATAATTTGAAATCAGGCAGCATGATTCCTCCAGCTTTGTTCTTCTTTCTCAAGATTGCTTTGGCTCTTTGGGGCTTCACCAAAATTTTAGGATTATTTGTTCTAGTTTTGTGAAAAATGCCGTTGGCATATTGAGAGGGATTACACAGATTCTGTAGATTGCTTTGAGTAGTATGAACACTTTAACAATATTCATTTTTCCAATCCATGAGCACGGTTTATCTTTCCATTTTGAGGGTTGCCTTCAATTTCTTTCCTCAGGGTATAGATCTTTCACCTCCTTGGTTAAATTTATTCCTAGGTATTTTGTCCTTTTTGATACATCTGTAGATGGGATTCTTAATCTCTCTGCTACTTTGTTATTAGTGAATAGAAATGCAACAGATTTCTGTATATTAATTTTATATCCCCCAACTTCACTGAATTCATTTAGTAGTTCCAGTAGTTTTTTGATGGTCTTTAGGATTTACTCCATATAGTATCATGTCATCGACAAATAGTGAAAGTTTTACTTCTTTTCAGTTTGGAGGCCTTTTCTTTTCCTTGCCTGCCAGCAGTCACTAGGACTTCCAATATTATGTTAAATTAAGATGGCACGAGTGTGCATTCTTGTCTTGTTCCTAATCTTAGAGAAAAAACTTTCAGCTTTTTACCATTGAATGTGATGTCAGCTGTGGGTCTGTCATATACGGGCTTCATTAATGTCATACACAGCCTTCACTATGTTAAGGAATGTTCCGTTTATACCCATTTTGTTGAGAGTTTTTATCATAAACAAACATTGAATTATGTCAACAGTTTGTCTGCATCTATTGAGATGATCATATGATTTTCATCATATATTTTGTTAGTGAAGTGTATCACATTGATTGATTTGCAAATGTTAAACCATCCTTATATCCCTGAAATAAATCTCACTTGGTGATGGTATACTATCCTTTTCATGTATTGCTTTGGTTTCTTGAGAATTTTAGCATCTGTGTTCATCAGGGTATTTGCCTATAGTTTTTTCTGCAGTGTCTTTGTCTGGTTTTGTTAATAGGGTAATGCTGGCCTCATAAAATGAGTTTGGAAGTGTTCCCTCCTCTTCAATTTTTTGTAATAGTTTCAGGCAGATAAGATATTAACTCTTCTTTAAATTGTGGTAAAATATATGTGTGAAGCCATCTACATCTCGCCTTTTATTTCTTGGAGTTTTTGGTAGATGACTCAGTTTCATCTTCAGATTTTATATTCTTCATGGTCAATTTTAGAAGATTGTTGTTTCTAGAAATTTATCCGACCCTTCAAGGTTGACTAATTTGTTGGCATATAATTATTTATAGTATTTTATGATCCTTTTAATGTTACCAGTTGTAACTTCTTTTTCATTTCAGATTTGATTTTATTTGGGTTTTTTCATTTCAGATGACTTATTTTTTTATGAGTCTGGCTAAAGGTCTGTCAATTTTGTTTATCATTTCAAAGAACCAGCTCTTTGTTTCATTGATCTTCTCTGTTGTTTTTTGTTCCTATTTATTTCTACTCTGATCTTTATTCTTTCTTTCCCTCTACTAACTCTGGGGTTGTTTGTTCTTCTCTAGTTCTTTTATGTACATTGTTAATGTCACATTTTTCTTGTTGCTTGAGGTAGGCTTGATTGTTATGAACATGCCTCTTAGACCTGCTTTTGCTGCATCCTAGAGATTTTGGAATGTTGTGTTTCATTTTCATTTGTCTCAAGATACTTTTAGATTTCCTCTTTGATTCCCTTGCTGACCCACTGGTTGTTTAACAACATGTTGTTTAGCTTCCACATATTACTGTTTGTTTATTTATTTGACAGAGAGAGACAGAAGTACAGGGAGTAGGAGAAGAAGGCTTCCCACCAACCAGGGGGCCTGATGCGAGGCTCGATCCCAGGACTCTGGGATCATGACCTGAGCGGAAGGCAGATGCTTAACAAGTGAGCGACCCAGGTGCCCCACGTGTTACTGTCCCCCCAACCCAGTTTTCTTCTAAGATGTAACTGATTTATAGTTTCATAGCATTGAGGTTGGAAAGATACTTGATATGATTTCAATCTTCTTAAATTTACTGAAATTCGTTTTATGGCATAACATATGAACTATCCTAGACATGCGTATTTGAAAAGAATGTGTATATTGCTGTTTTAGGATAGAATGTTCTACACGTATCAAAGTCCATCTAGTCTAAAATGACACTTAAAGCCAATGTTTCCTTATTGATTTTGTCTGGATGGCCAATTCATTGATCCAAGAGAGTATTAAAATCCACTACTATTACTAGTTATTGCTATTTCTCCTTTTATTTCTGTTACTATCTACCATTTATATTTAGGTACCCCAAATTGGGTACATAAACAATTAAAATGCTATATCCTCTAGACTGAGACCTTTATTAATATGTAATGCCCTTCTTTGTTTTTCTTATCATCTTGGTTTTGTTAAAGTCTATTTTGTCGGATAGAAGTGTTATTACCCCAGCTTTCTTTCCGTTTCCATGGTATATCTTTTTTCCATCCCTTCATTTTCAATCTGTGTGGGTCGTTACATTTGAAGTAAATCTCTTACAAGCAGCATGTAGAAGGATCCTGGTTTTTGTTTTTTGTTTTTTTTTTTAATCCATTCAATCACCTACATCTTTTGATTGGAGAACTTAGTCCATTTAAAGCAATTATTGAGGGCACTTAGATGGCTCAGTTGGTTAAGCATCTGCCTTCAGCTCAGGTCATGATCTTGGGGGGGAACGGAGTCCTGCATCAAGCTCCCTACAGAGAGCCTGCTTCTCCCTCTGCTTCTACCCCTCCTCCCCACTCTAGCTCTCTCTCACTCTATCTCAAATAAATATGTAAATCTTTAAAAAATAAAAATTATTGACAGGTATGTATTATTTTGCTAATTGTTTTCTAATTTTGTGGTTTCTCTTTGTTCCTTTCTTCCCTCTTCCCTGTGGTTAGACTTGTTTTATTTAGTGTTTAGTTTCCTTTCTCTTTTCCTTTTGTAGATTTCCTACAAGTTTTTTTTTGTGGTTAATGTATGGTTCATATAGAATATCTCATGTAAATAAAATCTCTTTTAAGTTGAAAGCAAGTTAATTTGGAATACATCCCAAAGCTTTACAGATTTACTTCCCCTATCCACATTCTGTATTTTTGAAAACACATTTTACATCTTATTTTATGTATCCCTTCACTGATTATATAGATATTTTAGAAAGAAAGCATGCATGTGCACGTGTTTAAGGGGAGGGGCAGAGGAAGAAGGAGACAGAGAATCTCAAGCATATGCCCATTGAGCACAGAGCCCAATGTAGGGTTCAATCTTATGACATAAGCTCAAATCAAGAGTCAACTAACTGAGCCACCCAGGCGCCTAATTATATTTTTAATTTTACTATTCTTGTCTTTAACCCTTCATACTTTAGGGGCAATGAATTCCCTCAGCTTTTGCTTATATGGGGAAACTATTACCTCTCCTTCAATTCTAAATGATAATCTTGCCAGGTAGAAAATTCTTGGGTGGCAGTTTTTCCCTTTCAGCTCTTTAAATATGTTATGCTTCATAAATAAATGTTAGTTATGCCACTCCCTTGTCTGGCCTATAAAGTTTCTGCTAAAAAATCTGCTGATGGCATTAGAGTTTCCCCTGTATGTAATATGTTGCTTTTCTCTTGCTGTTTTTAAGATCCTCTCTTTATGCTTACCTTTTACCATTTTAATTACAATGTGTCTGAGATTGTTTCTTGTTGAGCTCATCTTGTTTGGAACTCCCAGGGCTTCCAGAACCTGGATGTGTTTTCTTCTCCAGATTATGTAAGTTTTCAGCCATTATTTCTTCAAATAATTTTTCTAGCCCTTTCCCTCTTTTATCCCCTCTGAGAACTTTTATTGTTACTCCACTTGATGTAGTTCCTGAGGTCCCTTAAGTTGTCCTCACTTTTAATTCTTTTCATTTTGCTTCTCTGTCTAGATGTCTCCCATTACTTTGTCTTCAAGCTTTGCCTTCATGCTCCTGTTTTACCATTTCTGCTACTGAATCCCTCTACTGTATTTTTCAGTTCTGTTATAATTTCTATTTGATACTTTCTTGTATTTTCTCTGGCTCTGCCAAGGTTCTTGTGTTCATCCACTCTCCCACCAACATTGCTAAGTATCTTCATGACTATTACTTGAATTCTTTATCAGGTAGGTTGCTATCTCCCTTTCATTAAAGTTTTTTCATGGAGATTTGCCTTATTTTTTGGTTTGGAACGTATTCTTTGATCTCCTCATTTTGCCTCTCTGTATATTAAGTGAAATTGCTACCTCCCTCAGTCTTGAAGGGGTGGTCTTGTTTAACAGCTGGTTCATGTAGGCCATTAGAGCAATCTCCCTTGGCCATCAGAGCCAGACACTTCATATGGGCAACCACTCTATGGGCTACATGTGCCCACCAGTTGTGATACAGCCAGCACTATTGTACGGAGAGGTCAGGGCTCAGGGTATTCACCCTGCCCAGTTGTGGCTCAGACACTGTGCAGGTAGAGTGGGGTTCTAGCTGCTTGCCCATCACAGTTATGGCTCAGTCTCTATGCTGATTAGGTGGGGCTTAGGGTGTCCCTGGAAGCTAATTACAGCTTACCTGCTGCTAGGGAAGGACGCGACTCTGGCACTTACCAACCAAGTTGTATCCCATATGTGACACAGGGAAGGTGGGACTCAGGTCACTGGACCAACGGGTTTGGGGCTTGGGTGCTGCACAGTGAGGGTGGGGTACAGTGCACTTTCCCAGACCAGTTACAACTTGGTTCTCTGCATAGGCTGGGCAGGGTTTAGTGCAGCCACCTGGACTCATTGCAGCTTGGTTGATACATAGGAGAAGTAGGGATCAGGGTGCTCATCTGGCTCATTTGCAGCCCAATCGCTGAGTGAGGAGAATAGGGCTCAGAACACGAGCCTGGCCCTTTGTAGCTGGGGTGCTGTGTGGCGTGGGTGCTTGCCAGCCAGGTTAAGTTTTAAGTGGGCAGAATATGTCCTCTAGTGCTTGCATATTAGAGGGAGAGCACTAGAAATGGCACTCATCTGCTCTGTCACCAGCAAGTTAGAATGACATTCCAAAAATGAACTCTACCAATGCTTCTATCACCAGACAAAGCATCTATAGGTCCCTGCCTTTGCCACAGCTTCCTTAAAATTAGTTAGTGGTTCTCCCTCATTTACAGGGTAGGAACTTTTCAATTTGTGGCTTTTGTGCTGATCTCAGGGAGAGCAGGTTTGTATACAAGCCACAGCAGTATCTCTGTTACCTATCTTTCTATGATTCTCCCTCTCTTAACTCCCCATTGATTTTCAAAACCAGATGTTTGTGGGGGGTCATCTTTCCAGTGCTAGCCCCTATAGTCAAGATGCCTAATGAGGGGCACAATCTCCTTACTCCTCAAAGAAAGTTCCTTATTATGGGATACTTCCTGATTATGGGGTCACCTGGGATGGGGTTGAGGGTGAGGCCATGTCTTCGACTTGCCTACACTACTTGATTTGTCTCTTTTGTCTTTTGTCGTGGAGGTGCTGTTCTTCAAGTTCTCAGGTGGTTTTCAGAGAAAATTTATTCCAGGTATAGCTGTAAGTTTATTGTGTCCATGGGAGGTGAGTTCAGAGTCTTCTTATGCCACTATCTTGAAACTCCCTCCGTGGCTTTTTTTTGTTTTATTTTTTATTTTATTTTTATTTTTTATTTTTTTTAAAGATTTTATTTATTTATTTATTTGACAGACAGAGATCACAAGCAGGCAGAGAGGCAGGCAGAGAGAGAGAGAGAAGAGGAAGCAGGCTCCCTGCAGAGCAGACAGCCCAATGTGGGGCTCGATCCCAGGACGCTGGGATCATGACCTGAGCCGAAGGCAGAGGCTTTAACCCACTGAGCCACCCAGTGGCTCCTGTTTTGTTTTTTAATTAAGGAAGAATATGAGCAAAGAACATGACCAAAAAGAAATCCCAGAAATCAATTAGTTCTATCACATAATATCAACTGTTTATGGCACAATATAACTAGATAATTAATTATGAACTTATTACCCAATATTCAAATCCTTTTATTTTATAATGAAGAAATACCTTAAAATCTTATATTTTACATATTATTAAAACCTAAGTTAATGTTCTCATGATTTCCCCATCATCTCCCCTCCTTCCCGCCTCCCCTGCTGAAAAAATAGAAAAGATTCTGTTTCATATTAGAAGAAAATTTAATTTAGACAGAGTAATTTTCTTGTAATTAATCAATTCTTATCACTTTATGCTTGTAATGACCTTGGTAAGGTATAAAAAGGATAGAATACAAAATATCATAGCCTTAAAACACTGAAAACGTAAATAAAAAAGCCTATGAGAGCCAAAGTATCCCACAGCTCTTCTAACCTTTCCTTACCGAGCTTTCCTAATGCAATTATCATTTGACCTATTTGTTTCTTCTAGTAGTTCCACAACTTTCTAAAACATTGAAAAAGAAACATAAAACTTGAAGACTCTGATAAATATGCAGTATTTACATAATAATTATTTACCAATCATCCACAGTCATATATGATTTTAACACACCTATGTTGTATTAAACCGAATTCCAAAGCAAAAATATTTTGCTAACCAGTTTATATCCAAATAAATCCCCTGTCCTCTCAAACACCCCCAACCACCTTATTTTACCCCAATGCTTATTTAGATGGATTTGGTCCTTAAGTAGAGAACCTCAGTGTTCAATATTATTTCCCAAGGAATCTTTTGCTCTAGTCAATATCAATAATGTGGCCCTTATTTAGAGTCTACTGTCAAACACAAGGTCATCTAAATTCTTCCTAGTTTGCTGCTCTCACTTTCTATAAATCCATCTTCTACACAGTTTCCAAAGTAATCTTTAGTGCCCACGTTAGATTATGTCACTCCTGTAATTAACATCCATTAAGATCTCCAGGACTAACTAGAATAGTTTTTTTTTTTTTTTTAAGATTTTATTTATTTATTTGACAGAGAGAGAGATCACAAATAGGCAGAGAGACAGACAGAGAGATGAGGAGAAGCAGACTCCCTGCTGAGCAGAGAGCCCAATGCGGGACTCCATCCCAAGCCCCTGGGATCATGACCTGAGCCGAAGGCAGAGGTTTAACCCACTGAGCCACCCAGGCGCCCCCTAGAATAGTTTTTTAAAGTACCCTTGGAGACATCCTAGATTTGGAATAGATGACTTTAAGGCCACTACAGGAGATAAGAAGACAGGTAGCCACACAGGGATCTGCTACTACTTCAACCAGTGCAGTTCTATGTTGTACATCTAACATCTTAGTGTATCAGAATTTTAGGTAAGGTTGTTCAAGAGTTGTTTTGTTATTTTCTCTGTGAGAGGTAGAATTACGGGTCTTATGAACAGACTGCAATTATCTAATCCTGGCATACAAAACCTTCAAAACCTGACCCCTACCAATCTCATCTCATGTCTCACACCTCTAAATTGTTCAATGTTCTTAAAACACTCTGGTTTTATACTACTTCTGGCTTTGTCCAGTTTCCACACTTTAGTACATGTAGTGCCTTCAACTAGAATGCCTAACTTCTCAACCCTATTTCTTCAGCAAATTTCAGTGTCTTTCAGGTCTAAACTTAATTACACCATGTCTGAGAAATATGTCTTGACTTGTAAATGTGCCTTGCTTATAACTCAATTATAGTACAAACGCCGTATTGGTCTGCACATTTGCTTCATCGCTAGATCTGACAAACTTGGCTAATCAGAATCACTCAGAAAATTCTTAAAAACACAGACTCCTCAGCCAGACTAGTAACAAGTGCAGTAAACTATTTGGAATATAAAAACTAGGTCTTAATTATTTTTTCTCCTTCTTTTTCTCCTAATAATAATAAACCAAAAATTGTTTTAAAAAAGAAATCTTAATCTTTCCTTACATGAAATTTATATATTTATTAGAAGAGCTGAACTAAATTCTGAAATAATATAAAAATCTTAGGAAATAAAGACATATCCTTGGTAACACCATGTGGTAATATGGGACCAGAATACATATCTTCTTGTGAACTTTTAAGTCTAAAAAGAACAGTAAAAGAAAGCTGTCATTGTTTTGGATTATGTACCCTTTAGCTTTTTTTTTTTTTTTTTTGGACTGCGTGTTTAAGTTTTAAGGATTAACAGGAAATTTAACTGTAATATTTAGATTATGATAAAACTAACATAAAACATTACATAACACATTTAATCATTATAACCCAAGGTCTTTAAATAATAATCTTCTGAATTTAGCCTCAGACTTCTTTGAAAAAAAAAATTGAATAAAAAAGCCATCCTTTTCAGAAACAAAACTTTTATTGCTTACTACTGCCCTCTAGTGAATTATCAAAAAATCAACAAGGCTAAAGATAATACATCCTTCAAAATGCTTCTAGGTTGGTTATAATTGCCTCCAACTTTATTTGTTCAAGTTCCAAAAATAAATCACCTTATGTATTAAAACCTAAAATGTTTGAATGAATACACATAAATATTTGAAAGAATACATACAGACTACAAACACTTTTAAGATAATTTTTTAAAAATATTTTATTTGTCAGAGAGCACAAACATTGGGGGAATAGCAGGCAGAGGAACAAGCAGGCTCTCCACTGAGTAAGGAGTCCAATGTGGGGCTCTATCCCAGGACCCTGGGATCATGACCTGAGCTGAAGCCAGATGCTTACCATAATGACCCACCCAGGTGTCCCAACATTTCTAATACCTTCTTACACTGCCCAGTTTAGAACAGCACCTTTTCCCTATGTAACTCTCTAATATCTAGAATAATAATTTCCAACCTGTGATCCTTGGATTACTGTAAAGGTTCAACATCAAGTACTACTTATACACTGCATAAATGTCTAGCATATATTTGTTATACCTATTATTCAAGGATATGTATGAGCTTATGACTAATGAAACAATTCATTACACATACTCAATTAAGATTTCTCCTTTAGGGGTGCCTCGGCCGCTCAGTTGTTAGGCTTCTGACTTCGGCTCAGGTCATGATCCCAGGGTCCTGGGATTGAGCCCATGGGGCTCCCTGCTTGGTGGGAAGACTGCTTCTCCCTCTCTCATTCCCCGCTCCCTTTCTCCCTCCTTGTATTCCCCCCCTCCCCGCCAGTCAAATAAATAAATAAAATCTTAAAAAAAAAATTCTCCTTCAATTATTCATTGACTCCAAGACACCTATATATTTTCTCACATTTAACACTGGATGCATCTTATAATCATCGGCTACAAAGAAGTCCTCATTGCAGTCATTACCTGCATGGTCACAAATTTGGTCACAGCTGGTTACATTATAGCTACTTCTCTATTTGAGTTACATGCATTCTTGCTACCACTACTGAGTTTAACTGCCACTTAAAATGTCTTTAAGATATTACTGTTGATGTGACATTGAAACAAAAAGTTAATGTGCAAGGAGAAAGAGAACAAAGGAGCAAACAGTGAAACAAATATTTATTGAAACAAGGAGCAGGGACACCTGGGTGGCTCAGTGGGTTAAGCATTTGATTCTTGGTTTCGGCTCATGAGAACGAGCCTGCATGAGGATCCGCACTGAGCATGGAGTCTGTTTGAGGTTCTCTCTCCCTCTCTGCCCCTCCCACATGTGCCTGCTCTTGCTCTCTTTCTCTCTCAAAATAAATACACAGATCTTTAAAAATAAAAAAGCATAATTCCATATTTTCTTACAAACCAACAACCAAGTGCTTTATGAGCTTAAAGGAACATACCCAAATTAAAAGCCATTTCCATTTGCCCCTCACATGGCAAGACAAGAAACAACAAAAACAGCTTAGAGTTAACAGTGGGTATGTTAGCAGCTTCAAAGAAAATTCCAGAGGCCAGTGGAAGACTTAAGAAATGCTGCATCATCAATTCTCTTGAAAGCATAAAAGAAATAATCTTATAAAATAAAACATGGACATGAATAACTCATTTTAAAAAGTGATTCGGAAGGCTCAGATTGCAAACGTGAAGTTTTAAGGTACATTTTTCCAATTTATTTCACTTATATTTTCTTTATTATGTATGGAGAATGATATTTTTTAAAGTATTTATATAAGTCAAAAAATTAAGAAACATATTTATGTGTATAAAAAACTCACATTAAGTATAAAACAAGAATTATAAATGATAAGAAAGAATAGGCAAATACCTCTAACAATCAGTAGCACAGATTCAATGAAACAGTACCACATGGAAGGCTGAAAAATGACTTTTGAAGAGCATTTCTCTCTTCAAAGACTACTAAAAACCGGGCGCCTGGGTGGCTCAGTGGGTTAAGCCACTGCCTTCGGCTCAGGTCATGATCTCAGGGTCCTGGGATCGAGTCCCGCATCGGGCTCTCTGCTCAGCAGGGAGCCTGCTTCCCTCTCTCTCTCTCTCTCTGCCTGCCTCTCCATCTACTTGTGATTTCTCTCTGTCAAATAAATAAATAAAATCTTTAAAAAAAAAAAAAAAAAAGAGACTACTAAAAACCAATGCTCTATTTCTATTTCCGAATCCTTAATTTACCACTGTAATTTTCTTTAATTACTTCATATTTTACATTAAATGTATATAGATTAGCATAATGTCATATGTGTAATATGTGTGTGCATATAAATATACATGTATATATATATTTTTTAAAGATTTTATTTATTTATTTGACAGGAAGAGAGATCACAAGGAGGCAGAGAGGCAGGCAGAGAGAGAGGGGGAAGCAGGCTCCTTGCTGAGCAGAGAGCCCGATGTGGGCCTTGATCCCAGGACCTTGAGATCATGACCTGAGCCGAAGGCAGAGGCTTAACCCACTGAGCCACCCAGGCGCCCTACATGTGTATATGGACCATATGACATGATCAAGTTTTCACTGATATGTGTATATAATAAAAAGTTCAGTCGTCACTGTTTCTACAGGTACTTCATTTGTCCATAGGCTACATTTTGTATGAAAGTATTATTCAACATTTCCCCACTTGGTGGCACCAAAAAATTAAATTATCTACATAAATATTTGTGTCCAGAGGTTTCATTTTTTTAATTAAAAAAATAGCATTCCCTTTCAATTTAAGATGAGAACAATAGGCAAGCTGTATGTTTTTTGACATTCTTCTAATATTAAGTGCCTAATTATTAGGTTATTCCTTAAGACATGGTAGAGTAGATATAATCCTGGTAAAATTTAAATAATCAACTAGTTTCTAAACCAAACAATAATGGGTAGCTAAGAAAATCACACTCTACCAACACATTACAAAAATTTTTCTGGTCTCAATACTAACAGTTACAGGGTCTATAGTAAACTTTACCTTTAATAATTAGTTCTTTGCCCTCAGGGTCAAAGTACTCTAAGTATTAACTTCCCACTTTGGGAACTTTAATTAATATTAATCCCTTGGACGGCCTGCATGGCTCAGTTGATTAAGCATTCAACTCTTGATTTCAGCTTAGGTCAGGATCTCAGGGTCGTGAGACTGAGCCCTGTTTAGGCTCAACACTAAGGGTGGAGCCTGCTTAAGATACCCTCTCTCCATCTCCCTCTACTCCTTCTCCTGCTTGCATGCATATTCTCTCGTGAAGTGAAAGGAAGTAAAATAAAATAAAGTAAAATAAATAAATCTCTTCTACTTTCCAAGAATATATACTATGCCCTCTTTCCATGTTCCACCATATGAAAAACTCAATTCTCAAGCTTTTCCATAACAAGTTAGGACAAAACTTTGTATCTGCAAGCAAATATGATAATTAGTACTATTAACCACCTCTCTATAATAAAACCACCTATCTATAAACAGCTGATTTTCAACTAGCTTTTTAAATAAAGTTTGAGTATTAATGGCCCATTTTTACAGATGGGGAAGCTAAGTTCAGATATTAGATTTTATATAAAGACTTTCACTCATAACTAGTGCTCAAGTATAAATGCCATGCTCTCCCCTTAAACAGGGTCTCCTCTATACACAGTAGATAGTAAAACTGGACAGACTGGTTTGGTAGCAAAACATCCTTCCACTGAGTTCTGACATAAATGATGTCTGTCTGTCTCTTCCCTCCCCCAAGTAACTACCACCCAACTTTCAATACCTCCTTTGATTTACTCATCTTTTCATAAACCACCTTCTCAATGATCATGATACAACTGCTATTAGCATCTGGTCTTACTTTCACTACAAGATGTGGAAAGAGCTGTAAATTATAGTTTACCATACTAAACTGTGAATATTCAACAATCTGAGCTACTATTGACTGCTGGGTGACCAATAAATTCCAAGACCTGGTAAATTTCTAAATTAAATCCTCACAGTCTTATTAAACATTATTCGCAGTTTGGAAATGAGTAAATTTAGACAGTAAAGTTCAAGAGATGCATAGATTTAAAAAGAATCTACATATAAGACTCTCTACCAAGGATCACATTTTATTGCTTATGCTACTTAAAGAAAAAATATAACTCTTAGATAGTATGACCTGACTATGCTGTTAAATTGGACCCTCTTACCACCCCCCCCCCCAAGCTTAGATCTTAAGGGACCCCTTCCTACCTATTCAGCATACTTTCTATGTCTTTTAGCTTCCCAACCTGGGCCCCATCATAAAGTCCTCTGCATTCTAAAAAGGTAAAGTTCTTCTAAGGATATCTTAACTAAGTTGGTATGACTATTTTATTTGGTTTGATTATTTAAATGATAACTTTCAGTTTGGAGTTAGAGTAATATAAAATACTAGTTCAAAATATTTACTTTACAGTAATATCATTCCTACAGGGAAGCTCTCTTTCAAAGAATTTTAATAATTTCACAGATTTTTCCCACTTCCACTCATCACTGCCACAGCTTATGTAACTCAGAGCCACCAGAGTAATAGTGTTAAAATGTTAGACAGATCTTACTATTTCTCCTTTTAAAACCTTCCAATGGTTTCTAATAGCAATCAAAATAAAATTCAAAATTCTAACCATGGTGCATAATCCTCTACATAACTTGGCCTCTGGCTATTTCTCATCTAAATCTCAGCCATCTCTCCCCTGATTAACTGAATTCCAGCCACACCGGCTTTGCCTCTTTGCTCTTACCTGAACACAGCATACATGTGCCTATCTCAGGATTTCTGCTTATTCTTGCTTCATGGCTGGCTCAGTCACTTTACTCAGGTCTCTGTCAAGTGTTAGAGTCACTTGACAGTCACTCCTGACCTTTATAGTAGAACCAGCTTCCAGTAGAACCAGTTCCAGTAGAACCAGCTGCCTTATTTTTTTCATAGCAAATACCATTTGACTACTGGAAGACAATCTTCCATGGGTCTCTCATTTTTGCACACCTTGCAAACCAGGCATAAATGCTTGTTTTTTTCTTTACTATCTTTTCAAGGATGTTTATATAGCCAAATAGCCTCGGAAAACAAAGACTGCATCTTCCTCTGGAGCAAAGGGCAAGTAGACTTACTGTCCATTGTAAAAGATTTACCTTCCCTAAGTTCAAAGTTCCTCTTCTATATGAGAGTATCATCTGGTGTGTATCACACTGCCTCATTGGAACTGAAACTCAGGAAACCAGCACAAGAAAATGCTAATGGTATGGCTATTGTTATTGCTGTAATATAAAAGTCTTCGTCTTTGACTCAGAAGTCTTGCATTTATACCCAACATCCACTGAACTATAGCAGGCTACATATAAGTTAAAATCTTAGATTTTAGACCCTTCAAAGTTCTTGATGTTGACTTTACATATTGGTTTCCTCTTTTTCCATTTGTTTCTCCTGACTAATCTTTTATCAACTGTTAGATACTCATTTTCCTATAATTTTCAAAGCACTTTTACACAGTATCATTTGACCTTCAAAAATCTCTAAGAGGCATTTTTTAAATCTCATTTAATGGGAAAGACACTGACCCAGGAAGGTTAAAAAAAATATGCAGAATTACCTTACCACATCAATCACAGAACAGCAATTAGAGAACAGGTTGAACTCCTAATTTGTTGTTAATTTGTGACTGTTTCTTACAAGACAAGGAGGGTATCTGGGTGGCTCAGTTAGTTAAGTCATGATCTCAGGATGGTGGGATCAAGCCCTGTGAGGACTCATGCTGAGGAAGGAGCCTGCTCAGGATTCTCTCTTCCTCCCTCTACCCATCACCCTGCTCACACCCTCTCTCCAAAAAGGGAAAAAAAAAGAAAAGACAAATAAATAAGATAGCACACATATATTCTGTAAGACGGAAGGATAATTATCCACTAATAGTAGGACAAATTCCTTATGTAGTAATCCATGAAAAAAAGAGCAATAAAGAAAACAGATGATCCAAATAAACACCTGACAGATATTAAAATGCATGTATTTTAGACTGCTTTTATTCTAAATGATGATCCTTGAATAATTATGTAACAAAATTAGATTCTGCTATCACACTAAAAGCCCATTTCTTTCATGTCTAAAGACAGATATATCAGAACAATATCCAAAAATGTTTTCTTTGTAACCAGTATTTCCCATTTCTGCAAGAATTAAGAATTCTGTAAACAAAATTAATCTGAAAAGATTCTAGATAACTTAAAGCTTCCTACACCACTCTTTTTCAAGAGGTAAGAAGCACTTATTGTTGGTTTTTCCTCTGTAATTTAAGCAAAAAATTCAAAAAGTAGACTGTACATAGTTTGGCAGGCTATAACTCATACCTTACTATCTCCAGAAAGATTAAAAAAAAAAAAAAAGAAAAGAAAAGGCAGTTTCTCAGAGAATAAGATTAGATTCTATATGCTAAGGAAATATTTTATTATATAACATATCTAACTTTAAAAACTCCATATACCCAAGTAGATTCTGAATCTACTACATCAGTAATAGATACTGATCTACATTTCAGAGCTTATAAATCACTAAATCTACTAATGCATAATATATAACCATCTTCAAGGTTCACAAGTTATAAAATGTTTCTGAATATTAAATTTTAAAAATATAGATAAAATTATTGTGACTAAGTAGTTAAAAATTTACCCTCCTCTTCAATAAAGAAAACTTAAGAAAATGAAGAAGCAAAGCACTAAAATATTAAAGAGGAAAATATAATTAATTGAGTACATGACTAAGGTAAAATGAAATTGCTTCATACAGTAATTTCTTAATTTTAACTCAATTATCGCCATTACACTTACTGTGTAAGTTATAGCTGCCAACATTCCAATCAAGGTCAGAGAACTAATAGAAAATGACAATGCAGCTAAACCATCTGCAAAGGAAGCAGAACTTTGTTAAAAATGTACACATATACTATTAAAATGTTTATATTTAAAAAATCAATATAAAGATATAAAAACTGGGTTTTTTACACATTCTGAAGGAAAAAACCTAATGTGTATTCCTCATCTTTGAAGTACCAACTCCAAGTGGAGAAAATCTCCACACCCAACATGGGGCTTGAACCCCCAACCCTGAGATCAAGAATTACATGCTTTATTGACTGAGCTAGCGAGGTGGCCTGAGAAAAGAGTTTTGGGGCTTTTTTTTTTTTTAAGATTTTATTTATTTATTTGACAGAGATCACAAGTAGGCAGAGAGGCAGGCAGGGCTCGAGAGGAAGGGAAGCAGGCTGCTTGCTGAGCAGAGAGCCTGATGCGGGGCTCAATCCCAGGACCCTGGGATCATGACCTGAGCCGAAGGCAGAGGCTTTTAACACACCAAGCCACCCAGGTGCCCTGAGAAAAGAGTTTTTTAAAGGACTCTTCACAAACTGATTTGCAAAAGATCTTTTGGAGTAAGATTTTTTCTTTCACTTCTTAAAGAGAGAAAAGTATTATCTAATTGTTGAGCCTAAAATGAAATCACAAAAATATCAGATGCTCAAAAGGTGGCAAAAAAACAGTCCTAGACTTTCTGAATGGCAGTTCTTGAGAAATAATATTACATAGGAAAGCCACTGACACTGACTACTTCTCTTCCTTCTGCCATCAATCCTGATACTCCCAGTTTCTTTCTTAATTTTCAAACACGTTTTCAACATACAGTCTAAACTAAAATTTAAAGAATTGACTTCATTCTTTAATTTGAAAAGAGTTAGACTGCCCATCTGGTAGGTAAAAAACAAAACCAAATAAAAAGCAAACACAAAGAGGAAATAAACTCCAACCAAGTACCAACACAGGAATACTATGTTAACAAGTTAGACACAGTCAGGTACCTAAGGGAAGGCCAATAAGTCAGAGGCAAGACTGACACTTTTAAATAATTGGATTATACAAAGAGGCACTTTGAATATTTGAATATTCATAAATGGGAGTAATACTAATTTGAATATTTGTAAATGGGAGTAATACTAATTTTTTCAGTTTCAATACAGGTCCTACTGAACCTGTTTTGATCTAGTTAAAATGCAGGTCCTGTGGAAACAAATATAATTTTAATTTAATGCATATTAATCTTTAATGAATAACAATAAAATCAGAATTATTTATCTTCTTAAAACTCATGCCTCAGTTTTATGTAACACCTGACAAAAGTATACTAATAAACAAATTCATGAACTATGTATGCCTAATTTTTAAGCCTTCATTTCATAAAACTAAAATATTAGATGTTATTAAGTCAAAAACATTCTGATGCTATTACCTTCTTGATTATACCAGAATTATCAACAGAAAGTATTCATAAAACTAGCAGAAGTGCACCTGGGTGACTCAGTCAGGTCATGTTCTTAGGCTTCTGGGCGGAGCCTGGTGTTGGGCTTCCTGCTCAGCAGGAGTCTGTTTCTCCCTCCTCCCCGGCTTTCTGCCCCTCCCCCCTGCTCATGCACTCTAATAAAACCTCTTAAAAAAAAAAAAACTAGGAGAGATCTGGTAGTTAGCTGACAGCAATACATCACAATATCAGAAATAGAAAAATGTGAGAAAATATGCACCCTACAACTGATCTGGAGTATTATGTTAACATATCTGGCCAGTCAAAAAAGTTAGTGTTACTAATACTAATAAGCGAAATGTGCTCTAGGGTATGGTGTTTAAGATTTGAGATAAAAGAAATAATGCTAAGACTAAAGAGCATGAGATTACAGAAATTAGAAAAATGCTACCTATGTAATTACTAATCCAAGTTATACTAATACTCAAAGACTAGTGTATAATGTTTAAGGCAGAAGAGTAGTTACTCAAGAGACCTGAAGGAGTTAACTATAAGAAAAGAAGCAATGTATCTCTCAGTAACGGGATCAGGAGCATAAATCCTGACAATTCAGTATTAGTACATGCCAGCACTGCTATCCTAGTTCTTGCTAGTATCAGCAAGATATTAATGGACCATGATTTACACAATGAAATCTTAAGTGGAAAGCAAGAAAATTAAGAAGTTGTACAGCAAAGATTCCAAGATTTAATTTAATCATCATTTAATATTGTAACTAGATCAAGAAAAAGAAATGCTGATCAAGACTATATATAGTACTTATTAAAAAGAATAAATACAAAAGCAATAAACATTTTTCAGGTTTATAAAATATTCTAGGTTTCTTAATAAAATTATTACCAAGTTCAAACGCACATGAAATTCTGAGTAATAAGATACACATTCTTATCTGATACCGGTTTCTAATATCAACTGCATTTTTCAATGATTGTGCATCTTTCTATAACCTAATCCTGAACCTATTTTTTTCCCTCTAAAAACCTAAGTCACACTAATAAAGTTAAGGAAAACTTCTGGAAAAGCAATTCCAAAATGTGTTGGTGAGGTGTATTTATAATAAAATATTATTTCATTTGTATGAAACATCTGTGACTTATATTCTACATAAAAATGACTTAATGATGATCAAACAGAAATATGTATTCTCTCACTGGCTAAAGATTAAAAATAAAAAACAATATATCAAGCACATTTCTTTAACATATTCTATATAATCCCAAGTGAATTAACAAACATGTAGGAATCATAAAACCTTCAATGCTAAAATACTTTGAAGATTATATTTTTGTTTCAACTTGGTAAGTATATGAAGAGATTTCCCTACATAATAGCTGGAATTGAATCTTAACAACACAAGGCTCCTAATTTTTCTAGCGCACGTTTAACCACAAGGTAAAAGAACTGTGAGATTAAATTCTTAACATTGTAAAAACAGACTACTCAGAAAAGTCCCAAGAGTCACAAAATATGAACTATTATGAATATTTTTTTAAAAAGAATACTTACGACTACTTCCAAGTTCTTCAAACAGGAACTTCACTTTTTCCCACTCTGTAGAATTTTTGTTATTAGGAACATTCAGAGGAACAAAAGCTCTACAAAAAAGAAAATAAATCTGGTTAATGGCTGTTAAAGATAAAACTTTAAATAAAAGGAAATGGTCTAAAACTCAATTCCTTTTTATTTTCTCCTAAAATTTTATTCACTTATTTATTTGAGAGAGAGAACAAGAGAGCAGAAGCAGGGGGAGCAGCAGAGGGAAAGGAAGAAGCAGGCTCCCCACTGAGCAGGAAACTGATGAGGGGCTGGATCCCAGGACCCTGGGATTATGACCTTAGCCAAAGGCAGATGCTTAACCAACTGAGCCACCCAGGCTCCCCTCTAAAACTCAGTTTCTAATAAATCAATAGATCTATAAGTAATAAATTTCTAATAAATCAATAGATTAATAAATCTAATAGATCAATGGCCCCCACCACATACATACAAATTAACAACCAAATCTGCACACGTACAGAGGGGTTTGATAAGTTTCCTACCTATGTGTTTACCATATTATAAATTTCATTTAATAGTTTTATTATTGCATTCAATATAATTAGTTTCCTTTGTGGTCCTACATATTTTATTTTTTGCATTTAAAATATTTTGAGAAGGAGCCATGGGCTAAAGATGATCTAAAAGGTCCATGGTCCAAAAAACCCAAGAATTTCTATATTAAATTGGAAAAACAGAATATACATATATGTAATGATTTCAATATATTTATATACATGGAAAAGAACAGAAAGGAAATATACCAAAATAAACAGTAAATATCTTATTGTAAAACTAAGGATAATTTTTACTTTCTTCCTAGCATTTTTTAATGTCATTCAAGATTCTAAATAATACACATAGTGAAAATAGTTTCTATTTATTTTTCAATCCACAGCTGAAGGGGCATCATAAAATAACAGTGACAGTTAGCTTCGTAGGACTTGCTCTAGATGCTCAAACTGGGAGAAAATAGAAGAAAGAAATGAGAGAAACAAACAAGAAAGAAAGGACAAAGAAAAAAAATCAAGAAAATAGAAGAAAGGAAGAAAAGAGAAGGGAAAGAAGAAAACAAGTCAAAAACAAGACTAAAGGGCTGGGTATCCATTAAAATGTGATGTGCAGAATCAAACAGAAATATAAGAAATAACTCTAATACTACTGTCTTTTTAACCTAATTTTAATTGTAAACAAAGCACAAAGATCTATCCTCTTTTGTAAAGAAGAAATACTAAGAGTTCAACAATATACTAAGTACCTTATAATGTGTGCAAGTAAAACAAAGTAATCATTCAACTTTTTTTTTTAAACCTTTACTCCTTGGTACTACTGATATTTATTATTCTTACAAAAAGATGAATGGTCTGAGCATGTCCGGAGGTTATTTAAATTTCTAGCCATTTGTACTGATGTACATTTACTACACTCTTAATCTTGGAGACTAACTTCACACCACTTTCAGAAAGAAAAGTGAGTACTCACACAGAGAGCAATAAATGTAAAAAATTCACCACTGCTCTGCCATAAGATCAAAAACGAATAAAAGCAGTAAAGTGGAATTAAAAAATTTAAAAAAAAACTTGCAAATTATACTTCTATAATGATATTAACTTATTTATTTGCATTTGAACAAAAGTATAAACCAAGCAAGAAAAAACTACCTATATAATATTCCTCCATTTCATTTGAACAGGGTTTTTTTCCAGATATATATACATTTTTTTTCTGAAAAGTTTATTTTGAATTTGTTAATTGGGAATGACCAATTCTGTGAGTATGGGAAAAACTTCTATGCTGTATAAAATATCACTGATTTTATCATTAAAATAGAAATATGTATTACAAATATCTAAAAATAGTATTCATACTTAGAAAAATTTTTTATCTATGTCAGTTTTAGGTGACCAAAGGTTCTGCCCAATAGGAGAAAAAAATTAACTCTGATAACAACTACATGTTCAAACTCTTGAGCTGGACTCTGCAGTTCAAAATTTAACAAAGAACTTTCTATGACAAAAGAAAAAAAATGTTTTGGTTTAAAGGTTAAATGGCCCAAACTACTGTCAGAATGACTTCAGGAAAATACTTATTTTGAGGAGATCCAGCAGAGTTAACATTTTAGCACTTACTTTTAGGTAGGAACTAGAGGGAGTAACAAAAGCACAAACCCCAAAGCAGGTTCTCCTCAACTAGGGAAATCTTTTCACCAGGACTATATAATCTAGGAAAAAGATGTGAAATATTTTCACATAAACTAAGAAAAACATATATAGGCTGAATTCATCTATATATCCTGAACAGTAATACTCAAAACATTTCACAACCAATTTGGCAAAGATACAAACTAGTCAACAGAGACACTGGCCTTAATTTTGGAAGACCCTGCTGAGTCAGGCTCTAACCACTTTAAATGGGCCTAGGATGAGTAGAGAAGACTCAGGAAGGCAGAGCCGCAGCTGACTGACATGCAAGCATTTCAACCTCTTAACAACCAAAAGGAACAAACTAATGTTCACTGGAGAAATGTCAACCTGTAGACAAAGATCTATGAAAAGAAAGGAATACCTCCCAACAGATACAAAGGCAACCAAAACTAAAGTCAGATGTGTCTTGAATACAGATACATCAATTTTGATGAGGAGGTAGCATTTCATAAGGTTATCAGCCATTTACTAAATGATGATGATAGTAAAGTAACCCAGAGTAAGTGTATAATGAGATTTATGTGTTAAAAAGTACAGGCATTTTCTTAATCTCAGTTTCTCGCAAAATAAAAATGCAGAAAAAGAACCTTAGCTTCCAAAAACACACAACACTAGATCAAGATAAGACCTGGAGCCTCAAAGGTTATAAATTTCTTTTACACTCTTAAAAACAGTAAAACTGAAAAACCACTTATTAAAAATACTTTATACCCAATCTGACTCACTGTATTAGTTTCATACAGATTATCTCTTAAGGAAAAGACAAACCAAAGGCTAACGAATTTCAGTAGATAAGAAACTGAAAGGATAAATTCAGTAGAATAAAAAATATGATTTTCACATCTTATACCCAATCACCAGTCATATTTATCTTCCAAATAGCTTATTAGCTTCTTCCTCTCTGCTCTCTTTGTAACTACTCTAGTTCAGACCCTCATCTGTCACTGGAATTATTACAATGATTACAACAATTACATTACTATTACAATGATTTCTATCTACCATTTATATTTCAATTCTCCAACCCAACTCCCAAATGCCCCTTTCAAATGCATCTTTCATGGTGCTTTAATTCTTAGAATAAATTTATATGTCATTACTTTCATGCATTCACATACACACACACACAAATGTATACACATATTCACTGTCTTTCAATTGTTCAGCAGGATAAAACTCAAAATTTCTTAAACATTGTTTATAAGACCCAGAGTCTACCTGGCTAATGTCATAGCCTATCCCTTACCTACACCAATACCTGAAATGTCACATACTTTTTTTTTTTTTGTATTGAGGTGGGTGAGAGTTTAAATTCACATTACCTGTAGGGCACTTGGGTGCCCAGTCAGTTGAGTGTCGGACTCTTGAATCTGGCTCAGGTCTTGATCTCAGGGTTGTGAGATTAAGCCCTGCGTCAGCACTGAGTGTAGAGATTGCTTGGGATTCTCTCTCTCTCTCTCTCTTTCTCTCTCTCCCCACCCTCCTCTGACCCCTCCCCTTGCCCCTCTTGAGCAATCTCTCTAAAAAAAGAAAATAATAATTAATTAAATTTAAAAAAATATGGTCACCTGGGTGGCTCAGTCAGTTAACTCTCTGCCTTTGGCTCAGGTCATGATCCCAGAGTCCTGGGATCGAGTCCCACGATGGGCTCTCTACTCAAAAGGGAGCCTGCTTCTCCCTCTCACTCCGCCTGCTGCTCTGCCTACTTGCGCTCTCTCTCTCTCTAATACATAATCTCTGCCTTGGTTTCTCTCTCTTGCTCTCTTTAAAAAAATTTTTTTCACGTTATATATTTTATATCATTCTTCAAATATTACATGTTAACTGCAGCCTCTCGGCTACCACAATGTTATGGACTCAACTCGTCCCTCTAAAATTCAAATGTTGAAGCCCTAACCACCACTGTGATGATATTTGGATACTGGGCCTTTAGGGAGGTAATTAAGGTCAAATGAGGTCCTAAGGGTAAGACTCTAATCCAATAGTGATGAGGGAGCAGGAGGCTGGCTGAGGACAAAGCAAGAGCTGGCGCCTTGCACCCCCCCCCTTCCATCCACTCCCCTCCATAGGTGTAGCATTCCTCAGGCACCCCTGACTGCCATAAAATGATAAATAGTTAACTTGCTAAGATCACAATCCTACAAGACAGGAGTCTCCCTTGGCTTGCAAATGTCCTTGAGATTTACAAACAAAGAAGTTACCTTATCAATAGCCCAAATTCCAAAGACACAGAACTCAGTTTCTCAAGCCTAATGTCACCCTCCCCTCCATAAAAACCGAAGGAGGTGGAGGTAGAAGGAAAAGTAAATAAAGTTAAATTTCTTCTAAACCTAAATCTCATTAACAAGGATGTTTGATGGCAGGAATGTAACATTCCACCAGGAGACTCTCAATTGTCTTTACTTGATAGTAACTAAGCCTTCAATATCCTGATAGTATTCTTTGCCCCAATAGCCCTTCTGAATACCCCTTTGTCCTCACCTACCCAACTCCTGCGTATATAACCAACCACCCCTCACAACCCGGGGCAGCAGCAGCTCTTCCTGCCCACGGGTCCTGTCCTTTAATAAACCACCATTTTGCACCAACGACGTCTTAAGAATTCTTTCTTTAGTCGTCGGCTCCGAACCTCCTCACCCCACCGAACCTGACTTAGGTTCTGGGACTTCATCAATAGGATTTGTATTCTTATAAGAAAAGGAAGAGATACTAGACAAGTACTCTCTCCCTGTTAGCACAGAGTAAAATAAAGGCCATGTGAGGAGACAGTGAAAAAAGCAGCCATTTACAAGCCAAGTATCTTCAGCAGAAACCAAATTTACTGACACCCTGATCATGGACTTTTAAGCCTCCAGAACTCTAGAACAGAGAAAATAAATGTTCACTGTTTAAGCTACCCAATCTGTGCTATTTTGTTATGGCAGCCCAAGTAGATTGATACAGATTTTGGTACCATAAAGTGGATTGCTACTGTAATAAACACCTAGAAATGTGGCTGTCTCTTTGAAACTCACTAATGATCAGAGGCTGGAAGAGTTTTAAGATGCAAGCCAGAAAAAGCTTAGGCTGCCCTGAAAGTGAAAAGAAAGCAAGAAGGAAAAAGGGAAGGAAAGCAGGCCCCAAATGGAGTCACTTGTGCTAAGCCCCACCAAGATTTAAAATCTAACCTAACAGCAGTTTCAGTCTCTACCAGGAGTGGAATTTTAAGCCAATCAGTCTGGAATTTCCTACTAAGGTAATCTGCCTGATAAAACCCCCTGTATGCCCTCAGGGAAGGTGACCTTGCTTGAAGTAATTCCCTCTTTGAACTTCCTTATTTCACTTCCTTTGACTTAGAACAATCTTCCATTTTGCATATCTCTTTAGTTCCTTTCTACCCACTAGATCAGATGCTGCCCAATTCACAAACTGCTGAATAAAGCCAACTAGAGCTTCAAATCGACTCATTTGAATTTTCTATTTTAACAAAGAGACTACTGATAAACCTAAGGAGGTTAAAGGCAAGGGGGAGGACTCAAAAAGAAGAGTTATAGAGAAAGCCTCTGTTGTCTCAGAGAACACATATATCATCATGAACAGAATGTTGGTAGAAATATGGATGCTAAAGGTCATTCTGGTGAAATCTCAGCTAGAAATGAAGAACATGTTATTGGACACTAAAAGAAAGAAGATAATTTGTAATATAGTGGTAGGGACTCTGGATGAACTATTTTTGTGGTTCGATGGAAGGCGGAACTTTTAAGAGATGAAATTGGGCATTTAGCTGAGGAGGATTCCAAGCAAAGTGTTGAAGGAGTAGGTTGGTTTCTCCTTACTATTTACAGTAATATGTGAAAGGAGAGAAATGAGGTGAAGGAACTAATCCATCCGTATCATAAAAGGACGATGAAGCCTGTGCTAAGAGTGTGGCTGAACAATCATCCAATAAGGAGAGGAGTACAGGTGGAATCCATGGGTTTGATCAACCATCTTGGCAGAAACCAGGAACCAGGTAGGATAATACTAGAAAGGACACTGACAATTTCAAATAAAGGAAGAGAGATGGGACATAATAAGGTAGCTTACAAGATTTTGGGGATTCTGCAAGACAGGATAACAGAATTAATCAGCTAAGAACGTGCTTCATCCTTCAAGAAAAATTATCCAATGCAATTCAGTTATCATCAGGGCTGCCACTCCCACCACAGGCCCCGAGGGTAAAGCTGCCTGCTCCTCAGTTTCCTCAGTTATGGCCACCAGGCAACTGCTAAAAAAAGCCAAGAGAGCAGGACCTATGCCCAGAACCAAGAGGGCAGGGTCACTACCTAGTGTCATGGTCCACCTACCCCTCAATGGGCCTGGAGCGCAGAGCATCTAACCAGAGATGATTATTCTTGAGTCTTAAGATCTAATATAATTTGCCTTGTTAGGTTTTGGACTTGCTTAGACCCATAACCCCTTTTTTCCTTTCCAATTTCTCCCTTTTAGAACAGAAATGTCTATCCTATGCCTGCCCTAGTATTCTATCTTTGAGGCACATAACTTGTCTGGTTTCACGGGTTCACTGTTAAAGAATGAATCCTACCTCAGGTCTCACCCATAACTGAGTTAGGTGATATTTTGATTAGACTTTGAACTCGGAACTAATGCTCAATTAAGACTTTGGGGGCTGCTGGATGGGATGAATGCATTTGCACATAGTAAGGACATGAATTTTGGGGGCCCAGAGAACAGAATACTATGGACTGAATTTGTCCCTACAAAATTTCTTTGTTGAAGGTCTAACCCCCAGTGTAATGGCATCTGGATAGGGGGCCTTCAGGAAGGTAATAAGTCAAATGAGGTCATAATGGTGATACCCTAGTCTGAGGGGATCGAGTCCCTTTAGGAAGAGGAAGAGACACCAGAGAGCACTCTTTCTCCAAGTGAGAGCACACAGGAAAGATCATGTAGGACACAGTAAGAAAGCAGCAGCCAGGACAAGAATTCTCACCAGAAACTAAACTTGCCAACATTCTGAACATGGACTTCTATCTAACCTCTAGAACTGTGAGAAAATAAATGTCTGTTATATATAGCACTCTGAAAAGATTAATATACTATACATGCTATTTATGTTTTTTCTTTACTTAGGCCGGTGATCAATTTCCACTCCTCAAATTTCAATTCAAATATTATTCCCTAGTAGGTTTTCCCTGATGTCTTCAAGGCAAGACTAGGAACCTGCCATTCCATCATCAAAACCTAGTACTTATCTCTTATTAGAACACTTAAATACTATAGCTCAAGCTCTGTTATTTGTCTCTCCCTACTGTGAACCTTGAAGAAAGAGAAAATGACCCTCCATCTTTATCCCTAAGACCTTGCACACTACATACACTACATAACTACACACTACACAACAAAGTGCTCCAAAAATGCTAGCTACATGAATTAAACCTCAACCACACTTTCACCATAAAATTATCTACTGTTTTAAAAGAAAAAAATACATCACTTAACAAAAACTAGGACAGGTTACCTTCAGGAAATTTAGTCAATCACTGAACCTAAAAGTATACCTCATTTAAATATGGTAACAAGAAGAACACTACCTTGGGTAATCAAAACATTCTTAGTCTTTTATTCACAAATTTCAGGCTTGTGAAATACAGGAGTTCATATACTCTCCCCACCATCAGTGCCCTCAGCTAAGACCTCAAATACCAATGAGAAAACAGAGGCCAATTGGAGAGGAATTCTTTCATCTGCATACAAACCCTAAGAACCTACTTGTACCTCTTTTCATTTTTATCACTCTTACAACAACAGAGGAAATCTCTTTCAACTTGAATCAAAACCATCTACCTGTATGGTTGCTTTCTATGCCCTTCCTTCTAACCTATTACCCACTTGAGTGCCAACATTATCAATACAATTACAAAAGGACTGCAGTACTGAGAAAGGTGGGAGGTTGCACAGGGAATAATATTTAGCAATCCTCTAGCTTATCTTTTACATTTCACAAAAGAAAAAACTCATTTTCTCATTGGAGCGAGATATTGCTTCTGAAGAACAGAAACTATACTTTGACTTCCCCAAAGCCTGATTTGGCGGCTTACTCACCATCTCTTCCTGACTGCCTAGAAAACTTAACATGAAATAAACTGAGACTCAGATACTCCCCAGCAGATCTGCTCCTCCTTCAGATTTGCCTATCTAAGTTGATGACAACTTCACCCTTTCTGTGTAGCAAAGAATTTGGCTTTGCCCAAAAGAGGTGCAAATTTTGCTCATGGTTCTGGCAGGTACTCAATGTCTTTTTTTTTCCCCCCCTAAAGATTTATTTATTTATTTGACAGACAGAAATCACAAGGAGGCAGAGAGGCAGGCAGAGAGAGAGGAGGAAGCAGGCTCCCTGCTGAGCAGAGAGCCCGATGCGGGGCTCAATCCCAGGACCCTGGCATCATGACCCAAGCCGAAGGCAGAGGCTTTAACCCACTGAGCCACCCAGGCATTCCGTACTCAATGTCTTTGTTTAGGGCAGAAGCTGGCAAGATCTTAAGTGGAGGGCCAAAAAGACCAACCATGTGATTTTGGATGAGAACTCTGAGTCACATGGAGTCCACTGTCTTGGAAGCTGAAATAATTGTGGGCAATCAATCAATCAATCCGACTTGCCTAAATAACCAAGTTTCAATAAAAACTGTGTTAAAGCTCATGTGAGTTTCCCCGGTTGGCAATATTCCATGCATACAGTCATACATCAATGACAGAAGAGTAACATATCTTGACGATGGAAGATTTATATTTGGAATCCTCACAGACTCTATCTTACACATCTCTTCTTTTGGATGGTTTTAACCTGTATTCAATTATAATAACTAGTAACAATGAATATAATTGCTTTCAGTGACTTCTATGAATCCTTCTAGAGAATAATCAAACCTGAGAGTGGTTTGCAACCACTTTGATACCAAATGCAACCCGAAGTTGCATTTGGTGTCAAAAGTGATAGAAGTGTTCCAAACTATACGGTTTGACCAACTGCAGGTATATTTTCAATTCCTCTTTCTCTCACACCCAACCTATGTATTCTATCAGAATATTCTGCTGGCTCCTTCTCCAAAAGATAGGCAGAATCAAATCACTACTGCTATCATCATGCCTTGCCTCGGTTACAACAGCTTCCTCACAGTTCCCTTACTTTTTCCCTTACAGCCAAAGTCAAGTCTTGAAACACCATCCAGGAATCCTGTTAAAATGTCAGATTATGTCCCTCAATGACAAAAATCCCTCTGATAGCTTCCCATCTCTCTCACAATAAATACCAAAGTCATAACAATGGCCTCTGATATCCTACTAAATCTGGCAGCTTTAGCTACCTCCAGCCTTATTTTCAGCTACTCCTGCCTTCATTCACTCTACTCCAGCTATACTAGTTTTTTCACTTTGTCTTAAATACGCCAGATACTTTCTTGCCACAGGGCTTTTCACCTGCTGTTTCCACGGACTGGAATGTTCTTCCCCCCACATATATTCATGGCTCCCTCACTTCCTTCAAATATCTTCTCAAATACTACCTTCTCATCAGTGTCTTCCCTACCATTTCATAACCTCAAAACAACCCATTTTTTGTTTTTCTTTCTCTGCCCCTCTAAACCTCTTGAATGTATGTTCCATGAAAAGAAGTTGTCTTTTCTGTTAACTGCTGTTTCACCAGTACCTAGTACAGTATCTGGAACATAACTAGTACATAATACTATTTGGAAAATAAGTGAATGTTATATTGTTCAAAATGGCTGATCAAACTGTTGCTTCTTGTTACTAGCATATTTGCAAGGAAACATTTGCTTAATTTTTAGTAGATCACTTCTAAATAAACAAATGTCATCTACAGAATCTGTTAAAGCTTTATCAGAATTGAAAAATGTAACTCTAAATGAGGACTGAAGATAATATGCCATGCAAAGAACAAGTTATTTTACAAGTAAATTTACAAATATGCAAATTTAACCCCAGATACCTTTTGTCTGGGACAGATACTCTGGTTGTTATAAAGATTTATGGTTTTACTGATGGTTCTCAGTCACATTCTAAATCAGGAGATGGCAAAATACTGACTGCCTCTGTTTGTAAATAAAGTTTTATTAGAACTCAGCCATGTCCTTCTGTTTGCATCTTGTCTATGACTACTATAAAGGTACAAGAGAGTTGAGTAGTTGCCACAAAGACTATATGGACCTCGAACTTAAAATACTAACCACCCTTCAAGAAAAGTTTGCTGATCTCTATTCTAGAAAATTTAGGGTTCTAAATGTGAGACCTTCAAATTAACAAAAGCAAATTCACCTATCTTTCTTAAAAGGCCAAAAGAGAATTTAAAAATATATTCAACAGCTGAAGATAAAAAAAAACTGTCCTTTCAGTAAGTACTCTTTCTCATGACACATCAAGGCAAACAAAGGGTACTGGAAATATACCTTGATTATAAAGCACTGGTATTCTAAAACTCCTAGAACTACAAAAGGTTACTGACCAATTTTATTCCACCACAAATTGTATTCAAAAATGACATTTTTTTTATTTACTAAAATTTCTGAAACCAAATTATAAAAACGACCTTCTAAAAGCTTATTAGCACCACACATATTTCCTAACATAAAAAAACAAAATAATTGAAACCTATTTTAACAAGCATAAATGTATTCCATTAGCAAGGACAAATGTTTTCCAAAGAGAAAATTTTAAATGTATAAGTAAAACATGCAAAACGTTATTGATATTAGTAGAAAACCTTAAGGGAAAAGATTTAAGAAAGGAACTCACTGACAAAGATTAATTCAAAAATTTAAAGACTGATGTATCAAATCTGAAAAGATGCACAGAAATGTTTAATCAAAGAGCTATTTATAAAAACAGAAAAATTTCCAACATCATAAATGCCCAAGTAATCATTAGATTAAATAAATTGTTGTATCCTAAAAGGAAAATGCAGTATAGTCAAAATTGATGAATCTACATTTACTATTCTAAAGAAATTCATATAGTATGTCAACAAGTAGATTATCAAGAATTCATAAAATAAAATCCACATTTCTGTAAAATTATATCATGAAGGGTATGTGTATGGGAGAGAAGGGCACTCTGCATGTATCTGAGCACATAAAAAATGTCCAGGTAGAAAAACGTATATAAAAAAGGTTAACTGTGGTTATTGCTTGGTAGCAATATAAAAGGTGGTTTAGGGACGCCTGGGTGGCTCAGTTGGTTAAGCATCTGCCTTCGGCTCAGGTCATGATCCCAGCGTCCTGGGATCGAGTCCCACATCGGGCTCCTTGCTCAGCAGGGAGCCTGCTTCTCCCTCTGCCTCTGCCTGCCATTCTGTCTGCCTGTGCTCGCTCTCTCCCCCTTTCTCTCTCTGATAAATAAATAAAATCTTTAAAAAAAAAAAAAAAAAGGTGGTTTATTCTTTTTCTTACTTTTTTTTTCTAGATTTTTCTAAATGAGCCTTATTATAATTATTTTATTTCCATTGTCAGGGGGAAAAAAATCAAGACTTACCCAACTAAAAGAAGAAGTGCACAAATTACAGCAAATCCCAAAGTATACTTGAATGCAGTTTTAATTTGCTAGAAGTCAAGGGAAAAAAGTATACCATTTACTAAGACCTTTAAAATATATAAAATATTCTTAAAAAAATAAAATATAAACTATTTTACTATGGCGTAAAAGTACTTTCACACCAAATGTACATTTATAGTCAGTCAACTGTAAAATTTCCCTGTTGAAAAATAATCATAAAATTTAGGAAAAAACAATGTAATGCCACATCATAAGTTATGTTTGCAAACCACTAGACCTTAAAGTCTTTTCAATGATTAAAGTCTTTTCAATGATTAGACCTTGTGGAAATCAGTACTCAAAAGCATAATCAATTCTTCAGTGGGCATAATCATTAGTAAAATTACCAGAATATTTACTAATATAATCCCCCAAACAGTATACAATCAGAATCTGTAATACCCCTACCCCAACTCATTTAAATTGGTTATAATAATTACAATATTCAAAATGCATACATGTGAACATATATATGTATGGATATATATATGTTCTTGAATATATATGTACTTATTTTTATATAATATATATTTATATAAAATAAAAATATATAAAGAACATATATATAAAAATATAAAACATTTATCATTATCTTTGTCCAAAGACAAAGAAAAACACAAAGCTGGATATTTTAAATACGAAAAGAAAAGTTAACCTCAAGAAAAAATGTTAAATCAGTAAAAAACAAAAACAAAAAAATACACGGTCTCTCAGATTAATGAAGTCTCTAAAAGTCACCGTTTAAAATTTAAATTCAAGCTTCATATGACAAATTCTTCACAAAGTAGTTAAGACAATTTTTAGGGAAAAAAACCTAAAATAAAGGTTGAGGAGGCTCTTAAGATCAAATAAAAGGGTTGGGCAGGATTAACTTTAGGAAAGGTAAAAAGAGAAAACACGTATCTCATTCCATTTTTAACATGAAATGCCTAACCACCCACTTTACCTTACATATGCTGGGTTTACAAATCCAGAGTTACATAAGTATCTGCAAATAATTAATTTTGACTTTCTTTATAAATACTTAAACACTGTATTTTTTTCTCTAACAACTGTACTGATTACCACTTGGAATCACTTAAAATAATGTTATGTACTTGCTCCTGATCTAATGCAAATACTTTAGGGTTTAATAAACATGATTAAGAATAATGCTGGCTTTTAAGTGAAAGCTAAACATAATTTTTTTGTACTTAAATACAAAACATAAAAAAGTATAAAGCAAATTCCTGTAACTCAATAAAAACATTCATTTTATGCTGTGTTTTCCCCCTTAAATCAGAAAAAATTGCAAATACCTTTCAACATACAATTTCTTTTTGACCTATTAAATGACTATATATTAACAGATGTGCTGATTCTAAACTACCCATGCAGTCTAGAGACAGGCCCAACTCAGTTATACTATAGTCATATATATTTAAGGTATCTCTGAATTCAATTTGCTACTATTTCAGTTAAAATTTGTATACCAATACTTAAGTGATGTTGGTCTGAAATTTTGGACATGTACATATGTTATATTTATGAGATTCTTATATCAGTGTTATCCTGAATTAGTAAAAATAGTCTCCAAATATTCCTCCTTTATGCCCTAGAACAGGGGTCAGCGGACTGTCCTATGGGCCACAGGTAGCTCACCTCCTATTTTACTGGACCACATCAAGCTCATCAAGTATTAGCTCTGGCTACTTTCACAGTACAATAGCAGAGGTGAGTAGCTGAGACAGAAACTATATACCCACAAAGCCTAAAATGTTTACTACCTGGACTTTTAGAGACAATGTCTGCCAATCCCTGCTCTAGAACTGCTGCCTTAACAGTCACAAGTCACATGTGGCTACTTAGCTCTTGAAATATCGCTAGTTCAAACAGAGATGTGCTGCAGTGTAAAATACATTTTAAATTTCAAAGGCTTAGTGTGAAAAAAGAAATTTAATATCTCATTAATAATGTGTTTTGACTGTATTTGAACTGACACTACTTGGAACCTATAACATTAAATACAATGTATGGCTAAAAATAATTTCAACTGCTCCTTTTTACTTATTTTAATGTTACTACTAGAAAATTTAAAATTTCATATCTGGCTCACATTGTATTTCTATTAGACAATGCTGCTTTAGAAAAAATTCAGTCATGTCATTCCTGGAGAAAGGAAATCATCTTTCCTCCTCCCCCTAAAATAAACATACTTACAGTACATTTACTAGTATCATCATCATCCTTTTCTTCATAGTAGAAGTAGACAAAGGGGATCCAGAAAAACACACAGAATAATATAACAGAATATAAGGCTGTGGAAAGAAATAATAAGCTGAGTTCTACTGAATACATAAAAACTTAGTAATTATTATATATACTTACATTGTGCATATTAACATACAAATTAACTTACCAAATTCACATTTACATACCAAATTCACTCCCCCATCTGATCCCTATATACATAACTTTTGTGTCTTTTTTTAAAAGATTTTATTTATTTATTTAACAGAGAGATAGAGAGCACAAGTAGGCAGAGTAGCAGGCAGAGGGAGAAGGAAAATCAGACTCCCCACTGAGTGGGGAGCCTGATGCAGGACTTGATCCCAGGACCCTGGGATCATGACCTAAGCCAAAGTCAGCCGCTTAACTGACCGAGCCACCCAGCACCCCACATATCTCTATGTTTATATGTAATATCCCAATCAGCCTTTCTGATCTCAATCCCAAGAAATCAATAGCACTATTAGGTAGATCATAATTCAAGTTAACCATGAGACAATTTTCAACAACAATGATAATACTTACGCCTATAACAGGTGTAGCAGCTAATGCCTAAGCTCTTACTAGGTACGCACCAAAGCGCAAGAACTTCCCGTAACTAACTCTTTAAATGAACATTAACTTTTGGGGCAACTGGCTGGCTCAGTTAGTTAAGTGACCGACTGGACTTCTTTCAGCTCAGGTCATGATCTTGGGGTTGTGGGGTTGAGTCCCACAAGGGACTCCACACCCAGTATGGAGTCTGCTTGTCCCCCCTCTTCTTCTGCTCCTCCCCCTACTCTTAATTCCTGGTATCTCACTCACTATGACTCTCACTCTAAAATAAACAAATAAATAAAACCTTTAAAAAACATAATAAATGAGCATTAACTTTTATATTCCTTCCAACTTAAAATCAAATAAAGTAGACACAACATTTTCCAGTCACTCAAATTAAAGAAACAGCTACAATCAATACTATCCTTTCGGTACAAATAATTTTCCCTATCTAAGTTTAAAATATGTAGTGTTATAAAACTGACTGTATACAAGTCAAGACAAAGAAAAGGTAAGAATGGGGCACCTGGTGGCTCAGTCGGTTAAGCAACTGCCTTCAGCTCAGGTCATGATCCTAGAGTCCCAGGATCAAGTCCCACACCAGGCTCTCCGCTCATCAGTGAGCTGGCTTCTCCCTCTGCCCCTCACCCCTTTCATGCTCGCTCTCTCTCTCTCAAATAAATAAAAAAAAATCTTTAAAAAAAAGAAAAGGTAAGAATGGTAAAACAGCAAAATCAGATTCAAAGTTAATTGATACGAATTATTATTTACATGCTTTAAAATAATATTAGATACTTTGACCCAACAGCCAAAATATTTTTTAATTCAATGTACTATTTAAAATTTGAACAATGAAAGTATATTTAACAATTAAAAAAAGAACAGCATAAACAACTTTTTAAGGCTTCACAACTTTAAAAAAAGTGCTTTTAAAATCTTCTGTGAAGGAGTGCCTAGATGGCTCAGTCAGTTAAGCGACCAACTCTTGATTTCCACTCAGGTCGTAACCTCAGGTTCAGATTCTCTCTCTTCCTCTCTCTCTGCCCCTCTCATCCTCTAACCAATGCACATGCTCTCTCCCTCTCTCTCAAAAGAAAAATTAATAAAATTTTTTTTTAAATAATGAAAAAATAAGGGAGGACCTAGGTGGCTCAGTCAGCTAAGTGTCTGACTTCAGCTCAGGTCATTACCTCAAGGTCTTGGAATCAAGCCCCACATGGGGCTCCCTGCTTAGTGTGGAGTCAGCTTCCCCTCTCTGTCTGCTACTGCCCGTGCTTGTGCTCTCTATAAGTAAATAAAATCTTAAAATAAATTAATAATAATAATAAAATAAAATCTGTGAATTTACATTTATTTGCATGCGCATAAGTTCATGGAAAGAGTGACAATATAATTATATTTTAAAAATCACAGGATAATAGTTATTACACTCCTTTGTAAAAAATATGTTAGTAATCTACAACTATATATAAGATATGTAAATATATAACATATATAAAGATATTTATATATATATAACTAAATATAAATATGTATTTATATATCTAAATATAAAGATACCAGAACTATAGGCCCAAAGCAGGAAGCAAGTGTTGACCAAAATTCGTGTTTTGCTGAGTGAAATAAGTCAAGCAGAAAGAGCCAATTATCATATGGTTTCACTTACTTGTGGAGCATAAGTAATAACACGAAGGACACTGGGATATGGAGAAGAGAAGTGAGTTGGGGGAAATTAGAAGGGGATACAAACCATGAGAGACTGTGGATTCTGAGAAACAAACTGAGGGTTTTGGAGGGGAGTGGGGTTGGGGGTTGGGTAAGCCCGGTGGTGGGTATTAAGTAGGGCACATATTGCATGTGGTTTATATGCTGCATAAAATTGGATCACCGAAAAAAATTTTGGATCACCGAAAAAAAAATAAATTAAATTTTTTTTTTTAAAATCATGTTTTGCACAAATTATTCTCTTGGAAGGAATGACTATATAATTTATAGAATTTTTAAACACGATCTTAATACTTGATAGTACTATCTCATTTATCTGGAGGCCACTTATGAAATAGACTCCATTAAATTCAGCATAGCTACTACAACTCAGCAAAGTCCTAAATAACCAACAGAAAGGTAAAAGGTTAAGTTTTATTGACCAATCATAAAATAACTGTCAGCAAATTGAATTCTGGCACTTCACATATTTAGTGAAATGTATGCAGTCTTTTAATATCATAAGAAACTAATAATGACAGTAAATCTTTAAAGGTAATGAATACCGGTGTTTCTACTACAAAACACAGTTAACCGCTTAAGGTGGCTGAGGCACCAAGTCCCTGCAGATAATAATCTACATACAACTTTTGATTCCCCTAAACCTTAACCAATAGCCTACTGTTGACTGGAAGCCTTACTGATAACATAAAAAAAGTCAATGTAGGTTACATGTATCATATACCATATTCTTACGATAAAGTCACTATTAGAAAAGAAAATGTTATTAAGAAAATCATCAAGAAGAGAAAATACATTTACAGTATTATACTGAATTTATTAGAAAAAATCCACATTAAATGGGCCCAACACAGTTCAAATTTATGTTGTTCAAGGACCAGCAATAGTTAGTATTAATATTTCTATCATGGAGGGCGCCTGGGTGGCTCAGTGGGTTGAGGCCTCTGCCTTCAGCTTGGGTCATGATCCCAGGGTCCTGGGATGGAGCCCCGCATCGGGCTCTCTGCTCAGCAGGGAGCCTGCTTCCTCCTCTCTCTCTGCCTGCCTCTCTGCCTACTTGTGATCTCTGTCTGTCAAATAAATAAATAAAATCTTTAAAAAAAACAATTTCCATCATGGAAATAAACATATATGCAAAAATGTAACCAGGGTACCTAGGTGACTCAGTCATTAAGCCTCTGCCTTCAGTTCATGATCCTAGGGTCCAGGATCAAGCCCAGCATTGGGCTCCCTGCCCAGCGGAGAGCCTGTTTTTCCCTCTGTCTCTGCCTGCCACTCTGCCTACTTGTGCTCTCTACCTCCCTGTCAAATAAATTAATGAAATCTTTAAAAAAAAATAATTTAACCAAAATAAATATTCTAAAAGTTTTAAAAAATTAAAATTAAAAGGGTTAGGACTATAAACCACTCTAATTACCATACTAATACTATGATTAAAAAGATCAAATAATTTGTATACAATAGGAGAAATCCTAAATTAGCAGAACAGAGTTTAATGAGCTGATCACCATATCCCAGAAATTTTGATACAATAATGTTTGGCTTCACTCTCAGCATGTTGTTTATGTCTACCACTTGATGGCCTAAGCCTTCAGCAGGCCAGAGAGCCAATGGCTATTAACATTCCTGGTATTCGGTAACTTGTATGATCAAAGTTATCACAGTCAATTAGAAAAACAAAGTGTAAAATTAATTCCTATAACTCAAAAAATACAAATAATCCATTTTTAAAGTGAACAAAGGCAGATACTTCACCATAGAAGATATTGGTCAAAGATACAAAAGGGCTAAAAACCACATTTTAAAAGGTGCTCATTATCATTAGCCATGAAGATGTAAACTAAGCCCACAATGAGATACACATACCCCAAAGAATGGCTAAAATTAAACTGGCAATACCAAGTGTGGCCAAGAATGCAGAACAACTGTTTTTGCATACTTTGCTAGAGGCAGTGTAAAGTGGCACACCACTATAGAAAACTGTTTAGTAGTTTCTTACCAAGTTAAACATAAAACTACCACATGATCCAACAATTCTACTCCTCTGACCATGAAGAGCCACAACATATGCAAAGGGTATCTGCCAGAGAAGCCTGCCTGAGTTACAGAGCCCAGGGCTTTTATTAGGGACTTATAAAATATGCACGTTTGCCTGAGTGACCAGCCATTTATGATACCAGAACTACAGGCCCAAAGTAGGAAAGCCAAAAATCATGTTTTGCACAAACAATCAAACAAGCTGATAATACACAGTTCCATACTCAGCTATACAAAACCACCTTATCAATTATAATACAGGGCACATCCCAGGGCTAGGTTCACAGAAGTTAGTCAAGGGTCAACCACACAACCTGAAAGTATGTGGTAAGTGAACATGCTTAGGTGTCCCGCATTAACCCTTTCGTTTGTTTGTTTGTTTTAAAGTAGGCTCCACGACCAGTGTGAAGCCCAACACAGGACTTGAACTCACAACCATCCTGAGATCAAGACCTGAGCTGAGATCAAGAGTCGGATGCATGTGGCACGTGGGTGGCTCAGTCCATTAAGCATCTGCCTCAGCTTAAGTCATGATCTCAGGGTCCTAGCCGTGAGCATCAGGCTTGCTGTTTAGCAGCGAGTCTGCTTCTCCCTTTACCTCTGCTAGTCCCCCACTTGTGCTCTCTTTCTCTCTCTTCTCTCAAATAAGTAAATAAAATCTTTTAAAAAAGGAGTGGGATGCTTAACCGAGTAAACCATGCAGGCACTCCCCTGCATTAACTCTTTCATGAAAAAAATGTTCTTGGGGCGCCTGGGTGGCTCAGTGGGTTAAAGCCTCTGCCTTCAGCTCACGTCATGATCCCAGGGTTCTGGGCCCGAGCCCCACATCAGGCTCTCTGCTCAGCGAGGAGCCTGCTTCCTCCTCTCTCTCTTCCTGCCTTTCAGCCTACTTGTGATCTCTACCTATCAAATAAATAAGTAAAATCTTAAAAAAAAAATGTTCTTAGCAACATTATTCACAATAGTCAGAAACTGAAAATGATTCAAACATCCATCAACAGGTGAAAAGATAAGCAAACTAAATGGTATTATATTTATACAAATGACTAGTATACAGCAACAAAAAATAACAGACTATGGATACATGAGAAGAGGATGAACTGCACAGACCCTATACTAAATAAAATATGCTCACTCAAAGGAATACATTTCCTATGACTGAATTTAAGGAAGTTCTAGATCTGGCAAAACTAATTTGTTACAACACAAGTCAAAAAGTGGTGGGGCAGCTACTAACTGTAAAAAGGCATGAAGATGTATGGCAACGAAAACTCTCATTATGTTGCTGGTAGGAATAACCAGAAAAAGGCAGTTGCTAGCAATCAACACCTGGAGGAAGGAGATGGGGAGAAACACAATTCTGAAAAGTCTCTATAATATCCGCCCCCAGCAGTCTGTGACTCAAAATAGGTGTAGAACAACTGCTCAAAATCTTTGTTTTGCTAACACCATACTCTAAATAAACTATCTTCTGGTAATCTGACCGTTCTTTTTTCATAAAGATCTCTTCTTTGTCCTGCATCAGGCTCCTGGCTCATCAGGGAATCTGCTTCTGCCTCTCTCTGTTAGCCTAATGCTCCCCCTGCTTGTGCTCTCTTTCTCTTTCAAATAAATAGATAAAATCTTAAAAAAATAAAAAAAGAATAAAGATTTCTTCCTTTAGCCCATAAATATTAATCTATAAGAAACCTAAATTAAGTAACATTTTTGTTGGCTTTGGATCAGTTCTAATGTCCAGTTGGGTTTATATACCTGTAAATAAAAAAAAAGGTGCTGCTGCCACTATCATGAAACCGAGAAATTGCTTCTTTTACAGCTCTACTTCAAACTGATGACTATTTTCAAAGGAAAATTATTCTTAACTCCAACAGTGACAACATTCTTCATATCCTGCCATCTTTATAAAGTACGCTTTTCCTTGTAAATGTTTTTGTTAAAAGACTGCTACTAGCAAGTGAAAGATAAACAGACTATTTAGTTTAATAGTCCCACTAACATCAAAGAAAACATATTAAGAACAAGTTTTAAAACCTCATGTCCACAAAAATTGGCAAAAATTAAACTCATCAAATATTTTTTTTAAAAAACAACTTAGCAAGAACTAGCTAAAACAAGTGAACAGTCATCAACTCTTAAAAGGAAATAGACAAAAACAGTGGCAAAGAATATATAATAACGGTTATGATCTTTTCATATACACAAAACAATCTACTTTTTATAAACTTCATATCATTAAATTATAACACACATGAAAATTAACTTTGATAAATTAGGCTTTGGGATTTTCAGACATTCTTTATTCCTCCCAACTATTGATGAAAATACCAAGACAAAGAATAACTTAGTCAATACTATGATAGTAAAATTAATCATAACAAAGCTTTTTTTTTTTAAAGAGGGTCAAAGTATAAAGATATTCTGGGAATTCTAAAAGCCTTCTAAAATTATACCATTTACCCAGCTGAAGATATTTGGGGTCAAGACTGCTAGCTGTATATCCAAATACCCATTTTCACTTCAGCTGGCATTCCCCTTTTGTCCTTCCCCTTTTCTCCTGCTTCCTGTCTGAAATGGATATATTATAGCTTAAACTCTAGCCACCATTTGGACTCTGGTGACCTTAAGATGGAAATCAGGTACTAAGGATGGAGCACAGAGGAAAACAAAACAGAAGTTTAAGATCCTCATGATGCCATAATGCTGTCATCCGAGCCCTGGATAGCCCAATTCTAGACTTATTTTAAGTGAGATTTAAAAACCACTATACTGTTTAAGCCATGTATTTCTGGTCTGTTAATGTTAGCTGCCAGGTGTAATTCCTGAAACAGAATCTGATATGCGAAATGGGGAAACTCGAACATTTCATTCCTGAACCATCCTGAGCCCTTTGTGGTCCTGCTTGTGAGCCATGAGTGTAACAGATCTCAATAAACTTGTTCAATTAACATTGAACATGATAGACTCATGAGGTGCCCCAGAATCTCCCGGGTTCAAGATACAGTTCTTGCCTTCACAGTGTAGTAGCAACTCTATCTCCCTTAATAACCAGCATCAATCACTCCAGCCCACATGGTTAACTATTATTGCCTATTCATTCAATAGAATAAGGCAACCAAATGGTCAGATGGAAATAATACCTCTAATTCAACAAAACTATTGTTTCGTCTTTGTTGGAAGTACTCTCATATGGCTATTGAAAATTCTAATCAGCAGAACTCAGCTACAAGAAACAAGTTCTGTGGCTAGTTCATTAGCACAGACTGTATAAACTGCATACTCAGTTCTATCCCTCAGTTATCAGACATGGGTACAAGATGGGACAAAGAGACGCATGTAATGCTCACTTGTCCACAGCATTCTCTAAAATAATAAAATAATATTAAAAAAAATACTGCTCAGTTCATTTTATGAAACTAGCAGGGTCCTCATAAACAAACCTGACAAAAATAGTAAGATAAAGGAAAATTACATACCAGTCTCACCTCTGAGTCGATTTTTAAAAAGAATCCCAAATAATATAACAGCAAATCAAATCCAGCAAGAGATTTAAAAACCAAAAAAGCCATCATCATGACCAACAAAGGTTTA
The DNA here is from genome assembly GCF_030435805.1 of Mustela lutreola. Classification (NCBI taxonomy): domain Eukaryota; kingdom Metazoa; phylum Chordata; class Mammalia; order Carnivora; family Mustelidae; genus Mustela; species Mustela lutreola. The sequence continues at coordinate 112,432,656 of NC_081295.1, forward strand.
TCCTAGGAATGCAAAGCTGACTGAAGAATAATCTGTCTATATATTACTTGAAAAATTAAAAATTCACATGATTATCTCCCCTGATAAAGTATATTCAACAAATATCTAATTAGTATATTCCAGGCACCACCCTAGGGTTCATGAATATGTCTAAATCAAAGCTCAAAAGTCCCTACTCTCTTAAGAGTTCAGTGGAGGAAAAAATAAAATATTTAGAATCATTGTGTGAACTACACAAAGTACATTAAAAACAAACAAACAAACAAACACCTCTTAAATAAGAAAAACACAAACAACCCAGCTAAAAAAGGTAATTCAAAGAGAAAGTTAAAAAAGTCAGTACATTTTTTAAAAACATGCAATTTTATTTTCAAATAAGAGAAATGCAGATTAATGAACTATCATTTCATACTTGCCAGACTGGCAAAAACTAAAAATACATAGCAATATCAAAATTTGGCATATATATAGAACACCTGAAATTAATGGAACATTGTATGTCAGCCATACTCAAAAAAAAAGTACACTATGTTTCTAAAATTACAACTACAGTGTTGATGTCCCATGTTATCCAAATAATATTAGTCTTGTCACCAGTATTTTATTACGTTAGCATTTCCTTGCTATTCCAAGGGCTCAGATACTATATGAACACCTTCAAATGTTCTTTTTCTCCCCTTCAATTTGGAGGTAGTATATACACATTTGGGAAATTTTGTAAAATACAAAAATATACACAAAATAAAAACTACACATAATACAACTCCCTAAATGCCACCCAATTTAATCTTTGGGACATTTTCTTATAGTCACTGATTGTATACACAGTGTGTTTATTTTTATTTGCTATGTAACTATGATAGATTGGTCCAAGTGCCAGAAAACTACAACCCGTAGGCCAAATCTGGCCCACCACTTGCTCTTATAAATAAAGGTCTACCAGAACACAACAGCAGAAACAAGAATAAAAACAAAAACAAAAACACTAAGTTTAGGATACAGAGCAAATGGAAGGTTTATATCCTTTCAATGGGAGTTAAAGTGGTATAACCACTTAGACAAATAATTTCTCATTACTTAGAATATTGAAGATGCACATAACTCTGTCCATCAACTCTATGTACATATTTTGCATATATGCAACAGGAAACGTGTACAAACATGTTCAATGCAATTTTTAACAGCAAAAAATCCAAACGTCCAGACTGATTAATGTGTTATATTCATAGACAATAAAAATAAGCTACACTTTATGCAAGAACATGTAAGAATCTCAGAAACATGGCTGAATGAAAACAAGCAAGTAGATTCATATAAAGTTCAAAAAAATGTAAAACTAAAGATACAGCCTGGTAGAACTAAGGCAAAGCAAGGGATTAACGGAGACTAAATTAAAATAGTGGTTACTTCTAAGGGCGCTGGAGAAGAGATGGCATCAGGGAAAGGCACACAAGAGACACACTTAATAGATATATTACAAATATAAAATCATTATATGTTGAATACACATCAAAACTGTCAATACTTGAAAGACTGCTATATAGTTAGCCTATAAAATGGCTCCTGATGATCCCCAAACGTTTATGCAAGCCCCTTTCCTTGAGTGTGGGCTAGATCACTGACTTGCTGATGAAAAAAATGTGACTCCTAAAATTAATTACTAAAAGACTCTGACTTCCATCTTGCTTACTCTGAGAGACCTCAACTGCCATGTTGTGAACTGCCCTATGAAAAGGTCCTTCTGGCAAGGAACCGATGTTGCTGACAACAGGCAGCTAAGACATGAAGCCAGTCCACACCCACATGAGGGACTTGGGAGCCAACTCTCCCCAAGTGCAGCCTTAAGATGACTGTAGTCCCAACATACACAACTACAGACTTATGAGGAGAAAACCCAAGCTGAGAACCCAGATCAGCTACATCTGGATTCTTGACTCAGAGAAACTGTGAGATAATGTTTGTTTTAAGCTGCTAAATTTGGGGGTAATTTGGTACACCACAAGAGGTAACTACTACCGCTGCTGATAGTACTTCACTGACTGAAACATTAAGGGGCATGATCTGACAAGATACAACTTGGAGAACAAAATTGTTTACAGGCTTTAACTTAGATTACGGACTCTGAAAAACAGTCATTTCCCTGAAGGATTTTTTTGGCTGTTTGTTTCCTCTAACTAGGCCACTGAGTCTCATGGCATCATTATCTAGTGAACTTCTTGAGCAAATATAATCGGAAACCATTTAGAAAACTCCCCCAGCAATTAAGAATAGTTTTTTAAAAAGGGTGAGGGAAAACAAGAAATACAACCACATCTCATCGAAAAGAACTTTACAGAACTGAAAAAGTCCCCCAAATTAGTCCCAGTCTATCTTATTTAGAAAAGCAATTAAATATATTAGAGATGCTTCTAAAACAATAAAGAATCAAAAAGATGCTAGGTCAAATTTTTTCACATTAATTTTTCATATCATTGCACTGAGGTTTACTTTTCTTGCTCTTTTAGCTAATTTGAATTAAAACAGCAGCAGAGGGACGCCTAGGTGGCTCAGTTGGTTAAGCAGCTGCCTTCGGCTCAGGTCATGGTCCCAGCGTCCTGGGATGGAGTCCCGCATCGGGCTCCTTGCTCGGCAGGGAGCCTGCTTCTCCCTCTGCCTCTGCCTGCCATTCTGTCCGCCTGTGCTCGCTCTCTCTCCCACTCTCTCTGACAAATAAATAAATAAAATCTTTAAAAAAATAAAACAGCAGCAGATATCAGCTGTTCAGCACTAATCACATGTCTCACACTCCTAATACCATGAAGCAGATATTACTTATCACTATTTCATAAGTGGAGAAGACATAGAGAAGTAAAATGACTTCAAGGTCTCACAGTTCTCTTCTCAAATTAGACACCAGAAGGTTGTAAACCCTAAGTTCAAAATGCAAAGTAAAGACCTCAGGTACAATTTTTCAGCAATTAACCAATAAGGAGTAAGGAAAAACTCCTTAAAAATTCTCTTAGGTGCTCTAAAAGGCATAGCATAGAAATAGGAATCTGAAAGTTTCTTGGTCCATCTTCTTCTTCCTTAGTTCCATAACTTACTTCACCCAAATATATATAAACCTATTTTCACTACAGAAATACTGAAGCAAAAAGTAAGAACTTATGAAACACCTAATAATCTGGTATTATTTGAATAAGAGCACCCACACAATGGAAAACAATATTTTTTTTAAATATATACATATACTAGATCCCCAAAGCAGCAGTATTTTAAAGAACCAAAAACTGAACCTAACTAATCATCAATTTTAGAACAGATAAACAGTGGAATATTTACAGCAATGACAATCAATAAAGTACTGTTACCTGCAACAATACAGATCAGCCTCAAATATAATGCTGAGCACTGCAGCCAAACAGAAAACAATACATATGAATTCAACTGATATCTAGACAAAAAATGACAGCCCAAGAATCAGTGTCAATTGAAAAAAGTGCCTGTAGGATAAAGTCATAGGACAACTACAAAAGCCTGAACACAACAGTCTTGCGTAAGTCTTATGGTTTCAGTTCTCTCTGTTTCTACAACTTCTGTATACATGCAAAATCAACATAAAAGTTAGAAAAACTATTAAAATGAAAATTCACTTAAAGTATTCAGAGAAAGAGTTAAAACTAAAATTTCAAGAATGGTTAGAGAAAATACTGGATAAACACTTATAATAAAGTACCATAGAAAGTAAAAATTTGAAGGTAAAAATAAATTGAAACATAAAAATAGGACTCAGATAAAAGGCTAAACACAATATGTAAGAAATAAAATCTTCAATAGGTTCAAACATCGGATTAACAGAACTGAGAACAAAAAAGTAAGACAAGAGCAGGCTTTTAAAGGAAAATATCAAAGAAGTTTAAAGACATAAATGAAGAAACAAAACATTCAAAAAGGAAAAAAGGACTGAAATGTTTCTGGGATGCATACAACATCCTCAGATGAGGGGGTCTCCTTCTAAGAAAACAAATATAGGACAAAAGGGCAGAATTGAGTAACTTTACTCTCCCACCCTTCAACAAGCTCCAGGAACCTGTATTTCCTAGCAGTCAGTTTCAGATAACTGGACTGTTCGTAACAAATGAAGAGCTAGAGGAGAACCAGTAGGTAGAAGCAGTAATTCACCGGACTTTTACAAGCTGTTCAGGAAAAAAAAAAAAAAACACCCAAAGTACCCAAAACGTGAAAATTATTTTCACATTAATACCAAAATGTTGTTAGCCTTTCCACTAGCAGTTACTAAATTTTCCACCACCAAGCACTCACCAGTGAGGAGCACTTTCATTCAGAAAAGTCCCTTTTGAAGCAGTAATAATTCCATTAGATGTCTACCTCAGAGTACACATCTTTTTAATATTCTGCAAGAAGGGAAGCACACATAAATTGTACTTGTGAGAAGCACTGTGCTATTTTACTTATTAGCTACACTAGTCACTTTCTTTCAAAGAAAACCATTTTTTTACTTGAAAGAACAACTGACAGACAAACCATAATTATCTAGACTTGAGTATTAGATGGACTTTTTCAAAAAATGAATAAAGTGACCCTGTCACTTCAAAGAAAAAAAGTGACAGTAATTGCTGCCAATGATAAAACCCAAGCTTTCAAAAGAAAATTAGGATTTTTGGAAAACTTGAATCCACCACCCTAAGCCTTATGTCTTTCCAATACTTGAACACATTTGATACAGCAGTGGTGACACTAATGGAATAGGGAATTCATTAACAGAAATTAGAATCTCTCTGGATATAACCTAGCATTCCTTATTATTTAAAAGGTCCCAGGTGATTTTTGAAGCTGCCTTAGGTGTTCAGTGTTGCTAAGCATTCGCACAGGAAACATCCCCAGAACCATTTATTAAAAGGCAGCTTACTTAATGTCACAAAGCTCCAGTTTAGGAAATAAAATCCACTTTAGGTTATGCCACTCACTAACAAGGGGATCATTAATATCTCTAAATATCAATTTTCTCCATCTGTAAAATGTAGAAAACACTTCCCAAAAGATGACATTCATGAAAATTAGGTAAAATGTTGAATGTGAAAGTCTCGTACAGTTCTTGGCAAGGTTAGACAATGAAATGTGTTGGTATGTTAGGAGAGATTAGATGAACTATGGAATCTCAAAGAGGGGATGTATAAAAATAGTGCTTTGAATTATTTGGAATCCATGCTGTCCTCAGGATCCAGGAGGAGACAGCTAACAGGCAGTTAGATAATATCTAGCATTTTTGGAGAAACAGCTGGGCTTGAGGATAGGAACTATTTCAGAAGCTATACAATTCTTTTAGACTCCTCACTGTAGGTCACCATCTAAGTCAAAGTGGACATAACTACTTTATGACAACAACCATTAATACTATTGAATAAACCCTGCTTTGGATCTAGTCATCAAGAAATCTTCTATCATTATTTGGCTTTTCATACAAGTTCCTTCCCTAGATCAGTATCTCAACTATCCTATCCCAAGGTAGTTACATTTCTAACTACGACTCAAGTTCTGCAGAAAATAAAACCCTAATTCCTTAGCCAGCTATTGTTGGTAATGATTAACTTATTTCCCATGCATTTAAAATACCTGGGACATACTACCCTTAGGAGAATTGAGCAAAACACTCACTAAAATCATTTTGGTAGACCTAATTCTCTCCATAAAATAAATGGAAGGGCTGCATGAATTAACATTCTTATTTATAAGTCTTTGTAACCTTGGTTACAATGGATTAATCCAGTAGCCTCTAGGTTCAGTGATAAGATATGGCTCAGAGACCTGTACTGCACCAAGATAAAAGCTGCTTTATCTTGTAAATACACTTTACTGTCACAAAGGAGAGAGGCTCTATTCCCCCACAATTGTTTTTGAAGTGTTTTATATCCTCCCAAAATTTATATTGAAAGGCAACATTTTGCTTAATATAGCACCATTTCAAAGGTTTTAACACAAGAGGTCAAATTTATATTTAAATAATTTATATTTATATATAAATATTTTTAAATATAAATTTAATGTCTTCATCAGAAATAATGAATTCTACATTAAAATACCACAAAATATTTCTAAAGTACACATCAAAGGGATAGAATTTCATGGGTCTTTAGATTTCAGATTAGGAGAAAAGGCAAAGGTAGAGCCAAAGCAGCTAAATTAAAATTCAAAGAAACCCAAAAATAAATAAATAAATAAATAAATAAAATTCAAAGAAACCCTTGAAAAAATTATCCCATCAAAAGAAGCTTCTATAAGCTGGTATTTTTCAGTTTCCAATTTAGTGTCCTACTAAAATCTTATTCAACATCTTGATTAGTTGATGAAAAAAATGACATCCCTTCACTTACACATTTTTTTAAAGATTTTATTTATTTCAGAGACATAGTGAGTAAGAGAGCAAAGGGCGGGGGACAGACGGAGAGAGAGAGAAAGAGAGAAGCAGGCTCCCCGCTGAGCAGGGAACCAGATGCGGGGCTGGATCCCAGGACCCTAAGATCACAGCCTGAGCCAAAGGCAGACGCTTAACTGACTGAGTCATCCAGGCGCCCCAGCACTTACACACTTTTTTAAAGACTTATTTTTATTTTAAGGAGAGAGAGTGAGAATACACATACACTCAGGGGAACGGGGCAAAGAGAGAGGGAGAGAAAGAATCCAAGCAGATTCCTTGCTGAGTGCACACCTGACATGACTGAATTCCAGCACCCTGAAATCATGACGTGAGCTGAAATCAAGAGTCTGATGCTTAACCAACTGAGCCACCCAGAAGCCCCCACACTTACACACTTTTATAAAAACACAAGTCTTATGCACATTCAAAGAGAAAATCTGGGAAACACTTAGGTGCTTACTATAAAGCTTTTGTAATTGAACATTCAGGAAGGGAGAGGGAAGGCCTAATCAACCAGAATCCCTTAAACTGGCTCTGTATAGTACAATAAAGTTGATGTTACAAACTCCCTGGGGTACCCTTTACTCGTGTCAATACTTAGAAAGAATGTCTAGAAAACTGAGATTTTTAAAATCAAGAGCGCAAGTAGAAAACTGGTATTGTTAACAAAGGAAGACACTTGAGATTTAAAGTAACTTGACTGAAACTCCAAAAAGACATTACAAGTGAGCTTAAATGAAGCAAAGTAGGTTCAAAGTTTCCAGATTATAAGAATGAAGGCTGTATTTCTTACTCCTGGCGTTGAAACAATAATCACAAGTGTGGTATCAAAATAAATGTTTATACACAGCTTAATTCTACATCTTGGTTAGCAGCCCAGATAAGAAATGAAACTGAAATACTTACTGTAGTAACCATATAACACAGTGTCCTCAATCTGTCTGCTGACATTAGCATTGGCCCAGTCCTAGGATAAAAGGAAACAATAGAAATATTAATGAAACATCCACTTGTTTAGCAATTATGATTAAGTTTTAATATGACAACATCACAAGTGTATCATCAACTCAACCAAGTCTGTGCCTTCAATAATTGAGAAAACAGATAAATAAACACACAAATCTCAATAGATAAATGCTGGGATAAGATGACAATATAGTTCTATGGAAACTCATAAGCAGGAGGCATCTAACTCAGCCTGAAGATCAGGGACGGCTTCCCAAAATGACTCTAAAGTGAATAATGAAGGAAGAAAGGTCGTCCTCAGAGAAAAGGAGAAAAAAACAGTAGGAAGGATGAAAGAGAGAAGAAACACAAAGGAAAGTTTGAAAAAAACTGCAAGCAGTTAAATATAGATTCATTATAGCTGTTAGAAGGTAAGAAAAAGCTGGTGGAACAAGGCAGAGAAGGACACAGGTCTAAGGGACTCATGGAACATGCCAAGTATTTTTGGACAGAAAATAGTGATGAATTTCTATACAGAGAGTGAAATATGATTTGTATTCTAGAAAGAAAATATTTGAGCACAACATATTTTTTTTAAAAATATGTAAAAGAACAATCTAAACTTCTTTGCATTCATCCCACACAAGTATTCTTTAAATTAGTCATTTAACTTAGAAAACGTAATTCAAATTAATCTTGTCAAATAGAAAAAATATCTGTATACTAATGAATCAGAACTCAGGTTATAACGGCAAGTCTTTTTGTCAAATGTCCTAAACTTTATGCATATGAAAAATTAAACCTGGAAAGTCTAAGTGACTACTGCTATTAAGTATTAGTATCCAGGTCATCTCTTTCCTATAAACACTTTAAGAGCTCAAAATGGTATCAACATCTCATTACACTGGCACTTAAGGAAGGATATCAACATTTTAATCTCCTAAAATAACTGGTTTTTTCTTTTTTTTTCACCTACAATGAACTCTAAGCAAGGAACATCTATGAATTTCTTACTGACAAATTCCTAAAAGAACAAAAATGTGGAAAATTCAAATTTAGCACTACCAAAGCAAAATCTTGACAGAGAAAGTAAAATAAAAATAGTACTTTTCCGATAGCAATCAAGATTATAAAAAAAAACTTAATAAGCTAAATAAAAACTTTGTTAACTCTTTAAAGAAAACTAAATTATAGAATATTAAAAAAAAACTAAATAAATCGGAAGTCACATGTTCCTACATGAAAAGATTATAAGTAATAAATCCCTCCAAATTAACCTATAAAAACTATATATACTGTCGATCCAAATCCCAATATACTAAGAGGCAGAATATTTTGACACGCTAATTACAAAAATCATCTGTAGAACATATAGGCAAGAGCTAGGAAATTTTTTGTAAAGGACCAACTATGAGGAATTTACCCCATTACTAGATTTTATTAATAAAACATAAAAATCTATTATTATAGTAACCTTTCATTTACCCAAGTGGCAAAATTTAAAACATGTTATTAATGGCAAATGTAGAGGGAAAGTCATCACCTACACAGCAAGAAAAATCGTCTACGATCTAGACATTCTAGATTCTAAATCCTAAATCCTAAAAAGAGTCACACAAATCAGGACAGATTAACAGTAAACAGATAAGTTTTAAAGACAAATAGTACCATCTAATGAATGATCTTAAGAGCTCTTACTGGGTTGCATAACAAGCTACCAAAATGAGGTCTCCCCTTCCCATACAGTAGGAGGAGCTCTCCCCATCTCTATTACTCACAGGATTAAAGGGGCCCAAAGTCTCTAGGTGCTCAACATCTGGAATGTCCAAGCACCTCATGCACCCTTGTATCTAAGTTCACGCCACCTGGCACCCAAGTCCATACTGTTTACCTATCTGCAATGCCATTCTCCTTGCCTTGTAAGAAGGGAGAACCAAAGAAGGTAGAGGTACCTCTGCTGAAGCACCTGTACTTTGGGAAAGCTCACCTTACTACAGAATAATGCAGAATATCAAAAATTTAAGAACCTGTGCACTTGCTGACCCTAATCCTCATAAATTCCAGCTTATACCAAATAATGTTTATTGTTCCCTTTGGTCCTAACCCAGCAACATTCAATGCAGTGTTTTTTAAAAAAGAAATTAAGCAACAGTAATAACTAGAAACAAACTAAATGCCTGAGGAGAAACTGTATAGACATTAAAAACAATGAAATCTGTATAAACTGGTATATGTAGATATCCATGAAGTACTTTTGGAGGGGGGAGCCACAGAATAAACTACAACTAAGAGTTTCAACTCGTGCAATTTTTGCCTAAAAAATAAAACATTCATACATATATCCATACATATACAAAAAAAAAAAAAAAAAAATGGAACAGTGCTTTTGCCAAATGGAAAGCACTAGAGATGTTTCTGTGCAATAACTGGAAATTTTTTCATCAATGATTCAAGTATCCAAAGAGGTATGTACATAATCAAAACTTCAGTTCCTAACAGTTTCTTTAGTTACTATACATGCACAAAACAGAATTCTAAAAAGATTTTTGAGAGGCGCCTGGGTGGCTCCATCATTAAGCGTCTGCCTTCGACTCACGTCATGATGCTGGGGTGCTGGGATCGAGCCCCGCATCAGGCTGACAGCTCAGGGGGGAGCCTGCTTCTCCCCCTCCCTCTGCCTGCTGCTCCCCCTACTTGTGCTGTCTCTCTGTCCAAAAAAAAATAAAAAATAAAAAAATTGTGAATCTTAACGATTTTTTGAAACAGAAAGTAATTCACCTATTCCTGCACAAGCTACCTTCCAATTTCCAAAATAGTCCCATAAGGTATTAATGTACCCACTGAGAACTACTTTAAGTTAAATTTAAAATTAAGCAAGACCCCAACCTCAGAAAAAAGTTCAAAGAAGAAAGAATGTAGGCTTTTTAAAGCCAAAGATTCACTGACACTTAGAACCTTTTACCCTGCAAGTTCTTTTTTGTTAAACCAAATCTTACAGTAATAAGAAAATATTAACATTACTATTTTAAGCCTAAAAATATGCGTAGAATATACAACATCATTCAAGTACTATTAGTGCATTTGGCTTTTATACCCTGTCTTGCCTCCAAGGTACATACTGTCAAAAGAGCTTAGTTTATGAAACCTTCCTCCTTTTACATTTTGAGAACCACTACACCCTTGATACATATTCTAGACCACGGCCTCCCAAATTAGAGACCAAAAGAAACTACAGAGTGATTTAAAACTGGAAGGGTTGGAAGAAAAAGAATACTAGAGAATATTAAAGAATATTTCAGATGAAAGGGAAAGAAAATAAATTCCACAGAACACAGATGCAGTGGGTCATGTATGTAAAACTTACTTTCCTATTCTTCAAGATGACTTTTAGAAATGCTCAGCCCAACCCAAAAGTATACAACTCACCTCAATTTCACCTGATATTCTCACCTTAGACCAGTGGCTTTCACTCAGGGGTGACTTTGTCCCCGAGAGGGATTTGGCAATAGAGTCCCAGGAGGTCAGGAGAGTGTTGGTGTACTAGCGGCATCTTATGGGTAGAGGCAAAGATCTGCTGTCTATGATGCCCAGGACAAAATCCACAACAAAGATGAACCAGCACAAAACGTCAACGCCTAAGAAACAGTGACTTTGAGGTCCCTAAAACAATCTGGAGTCAAAAGACAGGAACTAACTCAACTTACTACCAAATCTAAAACCTACTTCCATCTGTATTCAAATGTCAGTCCTTCCTTCTGCCAAGTACCTATACTCCTATTTATAGTCACTCCTTTCACATTAAGACCTCCACCCTTTTGCTTTCTCAAAAACACTGTACCTGCAATACTATCTTCTCTTCCCTCTAAAAATTTCTCCGACTCCACTGAATCCTTAAGTAAACAAACCCTGGTAATTTCCACTAAACACAGGGATATACACATAACCACCTCAAATAAAAATACCCGCCTTGGCCCCACTTCTTACTCCCTTAGAAAACAGAAGTTCTAGAAAAGTTTTCAGCATTCCCTATCACTCTGTCCACAGTTAACACACTCCAACCCTAAAGCTCCACTGAAATTATTTTCTTGTTCTTTGATCACCACTGACCAAAACCAGCAGTCACTTCTCTACCCCTCTCACTACACCTCTCAACACCACTCCCAACTCCCTACTTGACACCTCCACTTGAATATTTAGGATAGGCACTCTGAAGGTACTTTGTCCAAAATACAGCTCTTTTAACATGACTTAAACATCGTAAACAATTTGGCTCCCGTCTTCCTCTTGAACTTAGCTGGTACCAAAGTGAAACCTCCAACACTACACTTCAGCCAAATAGGCCAAACTCACCTCTGTCTAAAAGCTTCTGTATTTGCTGTTCCCTCTCCCTTTCACCTCTGGACCTTCACCTAACTGGTTCTTCCTCATCCAGGTCTGATCTCGAGTAACCTGTTTCAGCAATTTGGCCTTCCCGTACCCCTATCTGAATTACCCAAAACTTAGACTTCCATAGCAATCTGTTATATTTCCTCATAAAACGTATTGCTCTAAAGTCAGCTTGTTTTGTTTACTGTCGGCCTGATCTCACAGAATGTAAGCTCCATGAAAACAGCAGCCTCATTTATTAATCTCCCACACCCATGGGTGTCAGGTATATTCTACGCTTAATAGGTATTAATAAATGTATTTAAGCTGCAGTGAAGAATACAAACTTCTAAGACACAGTTTGAGAGTACAAATGAGGCAATACTGGAGAGTTAAACCCAGACATCCAACACCAACATGCCATGAAGAGAGATTAATCATTGGAGGAAGGGATTTAGATATGAACATTTTAGCTGTCAAAACACAAAATGTTTCAATGCCGTATCTTAACTACTAATTTTTTTTTTAAGATTTTTATTTATTTGACAGACAGATCACAAGTAGGCAGAGAGGCAGGCAGAGAGAGAGAGAGGAGGAGGCAGGCTCCCTGCTGAGCAGAGAGCCCGATGCGAGGCTCGATCCTAGGACCCTAGGGATCATGACCTGAGCTGAAGGCAGAGGCTTTAACCATTGAGCCACCCAGGCGCCCCTTAACTACTAATTTTTTTAAAAAAATGTTTACACATTGTATAAAATAAAAAATACTTATTCATGATAATGTCAATTTTTAATTTTTTTTGTGACTGTACATTTTGTGTTATATCATTATCCAAAGTTATTGGACAACTATATAAGACACTGTAACAAAACACTTACAGCTATTCTTTAAGGTTTTTTGTTTTGTTTTGTTTTGTTTTTTAATCTGAAAAGTTAATTGTTCTGTAAAAGAACTAGAAACAAATTATCTGGCTAAAATTATTCATAGTGCCATGTGTAGAGAGAAAAAAAAATGGAAAACAACTCATGCATTATTACAATATACCCCTGCCATAAGGAGGAAGAGAAAGCAAAGAAGGGAACTAACAAAATAGAAAGTATTGTTTACTACCTGGTTATAGGAAAGCTTGAGCACCCTCCATTCACAATCACTGACATCTGCAATTTCCAAGTAATTTATATCTTATAAACAAGACTACAATCATTTAAAGACTTCAAAATACTGGAGATGAAAATGGATAAAATGAATACATATATTCATTTAGGAGTAAGAAATGCACATCATAAAAATTAAGATAAAATGTAATTCATTATAGAAAACAATTACCAACTTGTACATTTCTCCTAAGTAATAAGGAAGGATAGGATAGGTTAAAGCTATTATGGCATACTTTTACTCTAATATGGCTGAACTTACAATTGTGGTATGAAGTCTGAAGAACTAATTCTTAAACATTTGTATTTGTTTTTCTTTCACTAAGCACCTCAAGAAATTTCATCAGTAACTCTTTGGAGAAAATACTTTCTACAAATTATTAGGAAAAAGTTTTTTAAAAGTCCATTCAGTTCTACTTTTAAGCATTAACAAAGATGCCCTTCAAATGAAAACTCATGAATTTCACTAGTCCCCCAGCCTCTCACCTAAAAAAACAAAGAGAAAGAAAGGGAAGAAATGTTTTAAGATACCAAGAAAAAAAGCATCAAAGTATTGGGGGGCAAAAACTGATATATTATCTCAGCTCTAAAGTAACTAAAAATAGAACAAAATAGAGATAAGTAAATGCAAAGTAGAAAAAAGGAGAACATAAAATTAATAAATAATCTGATAAAGAAAGAAGTCTGTAATAAGTAGAGGAAAAAACTAACATTTTTCTCTTGTAATTACTGGTACCACATTTACATTAAGCAAATATAAAATAAGCACATTAACTACAGTTATACATTTTCTTCCCTTAGGGAACAGTTAATAAAACATGTGCCCTAATTTTTTACAGGTTAATAGTTTTGCTTTCGTAGTGGGTGAATTCTCAAACTCTTGCTCAACCAAGTAGACTGCATCTCACAAACAAAAATTAGTACCCAGTGACTATTAATTTAAGCATAGTCCCAAACAACTATGTAATCCAAGAGAAAGTTCAAAATTTCATGAAAATACTTAGAAATTTCAAAGAAACATATTCCCCTACAAAATCTAAACAAACCAAATATTATAAATTCAAAACGAAGAAATCTCCTATTCAATCAATAATTATATAAGGGATAATACAACTTCTATATCAGATCTATCTATCTCTGTATCTTTATATATATATATATATATATATATATATATATTCTAGTGAACAAAGAGCTCTGAAGCCAGATTGCAGAGCTTCAAATCTTGGCTATAACACCTACAGGCTGTATAACCTTAAAGAGGTTACTTTACCTCTCCAGACTTTGGTTTCTTATCCATAAAAACATGGATAATACTATACCTCACAGGGTTGTTTGGGAGGTTAAAGAGTGGTAATATATTATTAACCACTGAGAACAGGATCTGACAGAGTAAATATTCAATAGATGTTAATTATTATCTTCATATAGCACTTGGCACATGCTAAGTGCTCAACTAATAGTTGCTAAATAAATGAGCTAACTGGGGTGCCTGGGTGGCTAAGTTGGGTAAGCACCTGACGGGCTCAGGTCATGATCTCAGGATGCTGGGATTGAACCCAGCATTTCAGGCTGTGTGTTCAGTGGGTCAGTTTGTTCTCTTCCCTTTCTCTCTGCCCCCCCATTGCTCATGCTCCCAGAAAGGGAAGGTACGTGCACTCTCTCTCTAATAAATGAAGTCTTTTAAAAATAAATAAATAAGTAAATTAGTAACGTACAGTAAATAACTAATTTTCACAGCAATCATAATATATCTAAACCTAACTACAAAAATGTTTTCAAATTTTTTAAGTCCAGGGGCATCTGGGTGGCTCAGTGGGTTAAAGACTCTGCCTTAGCTCAGGTCATGATGCCAGGGTCCTGGGATCAAGCCCTGCATTAGGCTCTCAGCTGGGAGCCTGCTTCCCCTTCTCTCCCTCTCTCTGCCTACCTCTCTGCCTACTTGTGATCTCTGCCAGATAAATAATAAGATTTTATTTAAGTCCAACTGGCTCAATTCAGGAACTTATTTTGGAAGCAGGCAACACTGCGTTATCTGAAATAATATTTCATTCAAGTATTTAAGTATCTACTTTGTGCTAAACACCTGGGATACATCAATAAAGAAGACACAGCTCCTACATCAAGAAACTTAAACTGTTGGGCGCCCAGTAAGTTAAGCAACTGCTTTCAGCTCAGGTCATGATCCCAGAGCACCCAGATCAAGTCCTGCATTAGGCTCCCCGCTTCATGGGGAGTCTGCTTCCCACTCTGACATTCTCCTCTCTCATGCTCTCTCTCACTGTCTCTCTCAAATAAATAAATAAATCTTATTTAAAAAAGGAAACTTAAGCTATTAAGAAACTTAAAAATGGCTGCTGGGAAGATGGTGGAGTAGGAGGACCCTGCACTTACCTCTTGCCACATGGCCATCTAGAGAACACCCACATGAGCATAAGTAACCCAGAAAATAACCAGAAAACTGGTAGAACAGACTCTCTGCAGGCTGACATAGACAAGAGGCCACAGTGAGGCAGATCCACCCCCTCTGATCACTCTTGGCAAGATCTCCTCAAAGCAGTGCCACAAGCTTGGCAGTGTGTGCACAGTCCAGACAATGGTCAGCACCACCCCAAAGTGAGTCCTGCTCCAGGGAGAGGGGAGGATAACCACACACCAGTCTGAGTATGAGCCCAACAGTGGGCTGGGGGCAGGCAGCTGGTCTAACTGCAGGCCCCGCCCACCAACAAAACCTTCCCTGGGGCAGGGGTCTAGGGGGGGTTGGGGGAGATGGGACAACAACACAGGGAAAGTGCCTGAAGTTTGGTGCTACTTCATCTATGGTAAATGCCTGGTCTTACTCAATTCAAGCCCAAGGCAGCCCCAGACTGGACCACTAACACAACCAGCACCAGACTCTGCCCACAATTGGCAGAGAGCCATTGTAGGCTGAACTGAAGGCAAACAAAGCTCCACCACAACGGTAGGACATCTTCGTACACACATCAGAGACTCCCCTGAAGCACCATTTTCTGGTGAAAAGGAGACATTACGCTGCAGAACCTCTTCTTCATGAAGCCACTACTCTCAAGTGCGGGAAACATAGCTAACTTTCCTAACACAGAGAAATAGAGACAGCAATAAACAAAATGAGGAGACAGAGGAATGTGTCCAAAATTAAAGAGTGGAAGAAAATAAGAGCAAGAGACCTAAGTGAAATGGAGATGAGTAATATGTCTGATAGTGAATTTAAAGTAATGCTCATAAAGATACTTGCTAGAATTGAGAAAGGAGTGCAGAACCTCCATAAGATCCTCTACTAAGAGAAGGTAGACGTAAAAAAGAACCAATAGGAGCTATGGGATTCACTAAATGGAAATAAAAATAGACTACCTGGAATAAATAGTAAATAAGAGGAAGTAGAAGAACAGCAACCACCTGGAGGACAACAGAGTAATGGAAAGTAATCAAGCTGAGAAGACGGGAAGGAAGAAAAAAATACACAAAATGAGAATAGACCCAGGGAGCTCAGCAACACTTGTCAAGCACAACAGTTGCAAGATAGGGATCCCAGAAGGTGAAAAGCAAGAAAAGGGGGCAGAAGATTTTGTGAGGAAATAATAGCTGAAAACTTTCTGAATCTGGGGAAGGAAAGAAAAATCCAGATCTGGGAAGTCCCCAACAAAACCAACCCAAAGAGTTCTACACCAAGACACAAAGTAAATAAGATGGCTAAAAGTAGAGACAAAAAGAATTTTCAAAGCAGCAAGAGAAAGGAAAGCAGTGACATACAAGGAAAACCCGATATGGCTATCAGTAGGTTTTTCAGCAGAAACTCTGCAGGCCAAAAGGAAGCAGCATGATAAATTCCAAGTTTTAAAAGGTAAAAATCTACAGCCAAGAATACTCTATCCTGGAAGGCTTTCATTTAGAATAGAAGGAGAGAGTTTCCCAGAAAAACAAAAGTTAAAAGCAAAATGAGCCACGTCTCTCTCACACATAATACCATCAGTCTGTGGGTCCCAAATTCATAGTCCAGCCACCCCCCTGCCCGAGTCAGCATGCATGGCCTGCCCCCTGATCAATGCCAAGTCAGCATACCTTCACTTCACATTGCCAAGCACTCAAACTGGCACTCTTCCCCTCAAATTTCAGTCCCTGTGCTCAAGTCTGTGCACAAAAGGTGGCATAATTATAACAGCAGAACAAAGCAACCAAAAACAGCGGTACTACTTATGTAGAATGTATGATGGATAAAAGGAGTGTGCTAGGCTGAGAACATCTCCAACAAGCACATCAAAGAACAATACACACGGTATGATTCTGGTTAGTAAAAGAAACAAACCTGGGAAAAATAAAACAGGATGAAATCAGAGAGGGAGACAAACCATAAGAGACTCTTAAGCATAGGAAACAAAATGAGGGTTGCTGGAGGGGAGGGTGGTGGGCAGATGGGGTAGCTGGTTGATGGGCATTAAGAAAGACACATGATATAATGAGCACTGGGTGTTCTATGTAAGTGATGAAATCACTGAACTCTATCTCTGAAACTAATAATACACTATATATTAACTGAATTTAAATAAAAAAAGGAAACCCCCAAAAAAGAAACTTAAAAATATGTTAATTGAAAGGGAACACAGAAACCTTCCAGTTCAACACCCTTCATTTTAAAAATGAAAAACCTGAAGTCCAGAAAACTTAATTTAGCCAAAGATACAGCCTAGACAGTAAAGAGTTAAGACTAGAAGTCACATCTTGTAACTCCCAGCTAGCTTAGTGGTCTTTTCTGCATACCATACTGACTCAAAGTACTTGATATGAAACAGATTGAGAGTTTGATCCACCACTAACAAAAGCCCTGCTAAATTATTTATTTTATTGCATTAATGTAAATCAACTCAAACTTCAAGAGAGCTATAAGAGACACAAAAATAAACTATTGCGATTACTTAATATATTTTCAGATCAACAAAAGGGATTCTTCACATTTGGAGGGTTGGTGAATTAATAGTTCTTAAGTCAATTAACAGTTTGTTTCTAGTCTTCCATGATGGTTGTCCCATTCTCAGTTTCTATGCTGCATTTCCACTTGCATTCTTTCCCTGGAGACAACAATAAAAGCACAATATATACTGGACTGCTAAACTTAAACACTTAATTGCCAAGAACTTGAAAGGGGGAAAAAAATCACATAGTATGACAGTAATTACCTTAAATGTACCATTTTGATTTTTCATGTAAGAAACCAAAAATATATCCACTGGAAGAAGTGCTGATGTGATAAGTGCAATCGCCAGAGAAAAAATTGCCGTTATGGTGGAGACAACTTCACTTTCCCGCTGACTTTGGTATTTACGAACATATATCCAACAGAATGCCAAAATAGCCTGAAAGAGAACAGAAAGAAATGTTTTGTTACTGCCCTATGTATTCTCTACACAGAGGATAGTATGTGTTTGAAAGTTTCCAATGGGAAACTGTCAAATGAAGGTTCTTTTAGATATGTTAAGGAAGGTGTACTACCTCTTATAAACTGGTGCAAGATTTATAAATTTTCAAAGCCCATTTCATGAAAGCAGCACAACTTCACTTAGATGCAAAGACACATACACACACAAAAGTTATTGATAACAATGCTCAATTACATATATCCTCATTGAACCTCATTAATGTTTTCATGCAACATCATAGTTTTAATTAGTTTTGAATAGTTTTTACCTACAGATTTCTCCAACCTAACAGAATATAACTTGAAGTGAAATTAACTTCTGACCCATTTTGACAGTTTAAGAATACCATTCAGCTAAAGATTAACTGCCCATAATCACCATGCAATTAACACATTATACTACAATTCAAATTTTAAAGGACCTTAAACAAAGAAAAGTGAACATTTAAAATAAGTACACATGCACTGCAAGGAATTTTCCAGCGATAAAAATACAATCAGTTGTATTAAGGATGACAACCTCTAATCCACCAGGTACTCTTAATAGTTACCAATGCCTTTCTAATGACTAACATGGAGTATAGGACTTTACCCAGTTTCAGATTCAGTGGTTTGGAGCAGGCCCAGAAAATCTGTATTTGTAACAGCCTTACCAGGTAAGGCTGCTACTGGTCCAGGAACTACATTTTAAAAAGCTCTGCTCTACTCAAATTTAGGGAATTGCATATAGGTACTAATCAGTAATTCTTAGCCTAGGTTGTGTAACAATCACCTGAGCAGTTTTTTAAATACCCTTAATGCCATCCCCACAAACCAATTCAGAGTAAAGCTCCTCCAAGCAATAGCATTTTAAAAGCCTGAGGAGGGGCACTGGGGTGGCTAAGTCAGTTAAGCAACTGCCTTTGGCTCAAGTCATGATCCTGGGTTCTGGGATCTAGCCCCATGTTGGGCTCCCCGCTCAGCAGGGAGTCCACTTCTCCCTCTGTCCCACCCCCCACCACCCCTGCTCATGTTCTCTCTCTCTCTCACATAAATAAAATCTTAAATATATAAAAAGTAAAACTAAAA
This sequence comes from Mustela lutreola, assembly GCF_030435805.1. Lineage (NCBI taxonomy): Eukaryota > Metazoa > Chordata > Mammalia > Carnivora > Mustelidae > Mustela > Mustela lutreola. Next base: position 112,452,032 of record NC_081295.1, read on the forward strand.
AAGCCTGAGGATTCCAATCTGAGCCAAACTTGAGAACCACCGCTATTTGTTTCCCATTTTATTGAAATACAGTTTACAAACAATGTTACATTAGATTCAAGCCTACAACATAGTGATTCCACAATTCTACTCCCTATGCCATGCTCACAAGTGTAGCTACCAACTGTCACCACACATTACTACAGTATCACTGACTCCCATGCTGTACCTTTCATCCTCAGGACTTACTCATTCCGTAACTGGAAGCCTGTACCTCCCACTCCCCTTCACCCATTTTGTTCATCCCCTCCCCTCCGGCAGCCTACAGTTTTGTTCTCTGTATTTATGGCTCTGTTTCTGGTTTTTTGTTTTGCTTTTTATATCCCATTTGCAAGTGAACTCATATGGTATTTGTCTTTCTTTCTGACTTATTTCACGCCCCGGGTTCATCCATGTTGTGGCAAATGACGATGGAATATTACTTAGCCATAAGAGAGAACCATTGCTTTAAATAAACTCTATTAAGAGCTCTGAGACAAAAGTATTGTTTTGTCCTTTCATTCTTGAACATTCCTTTGTGGGTATCCTGTTTAGGAGCAACTAACAACAGCAGCTAATTTGTTTCACAGCTTCCAAATTCCCCTATCACAATCAAGATGTAAGAACAGCTCCACCACCACAGAAAAATCCCCCTTTGTGCCTGTGTAGTTAACCCCTCTCTCTCTACTCTCCACCCCTGATGACCACTATTATCTGTCCCTATAACTTCTGCCTTTTCCAGAATGTCATAATGTACTTATATAGCGTATGGTCTTCTGAGTGTTCCTATATAGCTTCTTTCACTTAAGATTTTAAATTTATCTAGGTTGTTTTAAATCTATATTTATTTTAAAACTATCTAGGTTGTTTCATGTAATTCCTTCATATTACTAACATTTCAGCTGGTGTCAGAACAGCAGGAAAAAATAAAGAACAGACCGTAGACTTTGGAACCCCAATGTCGGAAGAAAAAAAAGACCTAGGTTCAACTTCTGTCTACTTACTAATTTATTTTAGTTTGGGGAAATTATTTTCTCACAAATTTATATTAATATTTTAATGGACTTTTTTAATGAATTCACAAATATTTAAAACATTCCTCAAATTATTCTGAAGCCACTAGAAGCTGAGCTTAATCATTCTATCCTTAGCAGAACCTGACACAAAGTATTCAATAATTTTTTTGATGGATTTCAAAAAGATCTGCACTTTTACAAAGTTTAAAGTGATAGGTATTACTGCAGAAGAAACTGTTTGCCAATACCAGCCAGACAAGCAGGGAAAGGGCAACCAGCCAAAATAGTTAAGCCAAAGGATCCTGAACTTTTTGGTCTCACAATCCCTTTATATTTTTAAAACTGAGAACCCCAAAGAGCTTTTTGTTTATATATTAAATCTATCAGTAGTTACTGTATTATAAAATAAAACAAATGTCATGGTCTATAAAATAGTAATAAGAATACGTCATAGCAGGTTATAAGTATTAAATAAGATGTAAAGAGTTTATAGCACAGTGCCTGGCCACAGTAACTGCTTCCCAAATAGTAACTGTCATATGAATTGCATATGTCCATATATATGAACAAAATGTCATATGAAAGATCATAGGAGCATTTCATAAAAGAAATATGTAATTTTGCTAACAATCATAAAGAAAGGTTTAGAACAAGCCCCAGTCCCTCCCACAAAATTTTAATTTAATTGGCCTGAGTATTAGGATTTTGAAAAACTCCCTAGTTGGTTTTGATGAGCAGTGAAGGTTGATGACTAGGGCAGAGGTAGGAATGAGAATATGTTTCTTAAACTAATGAGCATATATACTACCTGGCATCTTGTTAAAATGCAGATTCTGATTCAGGGAGGCTAGGGTCTTATATTTACTATTTCTAACAAGTTCCCAAGTGATGATCACTTTAAGTAACAAGAATAAACTTGCTTTACAGTAATGAAGACTCTGTCTTATATAGCAAAAGGGAATGTAATTGGGGGACTTAGGAAGAAACCCTTAGATTTCGTAAAAGAGACAAAGTTAGATTATAGAATTGGAAGGACCAAACCTAACCATTTCCCATGTGGCAGAAGACACTGTATAGTCCACTCTGTTTGCCCAGGATCACTCAAGTAGTCAATCTTAGTGTTCTGATTCTTCAGTAGATTATTGGCAGCAGTTCTCAAAGTGTGAAGTCCTCCAACCCCTAGCATTCCCAGAACCTTTTCCAAGGATTTACAAATTGAAAACGATGCTCATAATACTAAAAAGTCATTTGCCTTTTTCATTATGTTGACACCTGCACTCATGCTGCGTAAGTCGGTGGTAAAACTGCTGACAAATTAAGCATGAATCAAGACAATGGCACCAAATTGTGCTAGTAGTTATTTATATACTTCACTACCCCCTCCACACACACAACTTAAGACTGATCTTAATGAAGCTGTAAAAATTAACTTTATTGAACTTCAACCCTTGAATCTTTTCAATACTCCATGGGGGAAATGGTGAAGTATGCATTGGAGTTCTCCAGCTGCACATCAAGGTGTGATGGCTGTCTCCAGGAAAAGCATGACCAAAGCCACATAAGACATTCTATTCAAGGAATATCACTTTTAAGTACAAGTGATTATGGTTATTCAGACTTGGATATCTGGCATATTTTGTTGAAATGAACAATGGACCTATCACTTCACAAAAAACAATTGACAGTATCTGTTCCCAATGATAAAATTTCATCCTTTCAATGAAACTCAGAATTTTGGAAAACTTGTATCCATTATGGCAAAGCTGACAGTTTCTCAATACTTATTTCTGCGATATTTCTTCTGACAAGATCAGTAATATAATTAATGGGATATTTTGTTATTATGTAATGAAATATATCCATATTTGGAATATCTGCATAACTCAGTGAACCAGATTTTCTAAATAATCAATGCTTCATGTTATAAAACCATGCATGGGCAAAAGATCCAAAGTGCGAAGTGGACCAACAAATTTTAACGTAACAGAATGAAAAGTTTAATGATAGGGTTTCAGATTCCATTGTTTCAACTAACCTTTAGAAAGTTTCCAGTTACTGAGTTTTGGTGTAGTACTTAACAACATCCACAGTTACCTAAAAATTACTCCTCTGCTTCCAAGTACATATCACTAACATAGGATATTTTTCATTTACTTCAACCAAAACACTCAAAAAACAATATACAAGCAGACATGAGAATCTAGCTCTCTTCTAATACGCCAGGAATTAAAGAATTTTGCAGAAAATTAAATAGCCCTTATTACTAATTTTTTCTGCTCCAACATCTAGTTTCAAACTCCTTAATTCCCCTCTCATTTTCTCTTTTCCTTCTATACTATCACCAACTTCAGTACCTTCCCTTCTTCATCTATCCAAAGTCTACCTCAATTCCACTTCCTTCCAACATTGCTCTCTACTCTCAAGTCCTAGCTCATTTATATAATCATACTTTGGTTTTCAGTACTTAAAATACCTGTTTTAAGAATTTTTATTCTTGGGGTGCCTGGGTGGCATAGTCAGTTAAGCGTCTCGCCTGATATTGGTTTCAGCTATGGTTGGGATTTCATGATTTCAGGGTCATGGGATCTAGCAGGGCATGGGGATCCACACTCCCATACTCCGCGGGAAGTCTTCCTGGAGTTTCTCTCTCTCCCTCTGCACTCTGCCCCCAACCAAATAAATAAATAAATCTTTTTTTAAAAAGTAATTTTTGTTTTCCCATTATCTTCAGGCTCTCTCTTTTTTTTTTTTTTTTCCTTTTTTAAAGATTTTATTTATTTGACAGAGAGATCACAAGTAGGCAGAGAGGCAGGCAGAGAGGGGAAGGAAAGCAGGCACCCTGCTGAGCAGAGAGCCCAATGTGGGGCTTGATCCCAGGACCTTGAGATCATGACTTGAGCTGAAGGCAGAGGCTTTAACCCACTGAGCCACCCAGGTGCCCCTCTTCAGGCTCTCTTAAAGGCCATTTTGTTTCCATCCTCCCACAATTTATAGCACGACTCACAGACATTAAACATTTATTAACTGATAACTGCCAAGATACTCCCACTAGACTTTGATACTCATTACATACTCATGTGTTTTTTCCTAAACCAACCGTATATAATGGCCTGAAAAGTGACCTCCTGAAGTACAGGACTTGATGGGCTTTGGGGCCAAGGCCAGCCACCCTTTACTGTTTCCATTTTCTCCACTAAGAGGAGTAAAGTATGCTGCAGTGTAAAGGCAGTATTATTTTCTGGGAGAGTGATGGTAGCAAGAGATAACTTTCCATAAGTTTTCACACTTTTTTTATTTTTTTTGGTCAGGGGAAAAGTTTCTGCTGAAACATTTACCAGCAAAACACACCACTTACTACCTAGGTTGCAGACACTGCAGTGGAATCTAACAAATACAAGCCTTGATTTCTGTGTTTGGCGGTTGATTGTTTTTTGTTTGTTTGTTTCAGTAATGCAAAGCAGCAAAATACTCTGGGTCACAAAGCTACAACAGGACAGGATAAAGACAATGAAGAAAGAGGGCAAGAATGGGGAAGGGTATGGAAAGAAATAAATTGAACCCCCAAATAAAATAAATCCAAGGGTTTTAATATGAGACAAGGAAGTAAAAACTAGGCCACTGGGGCTACTGAGGCCCACGTTTTGATCACTAGATAAACAGAATTAAGATGGTAGGCAAAGAAAGCACCTGAGTTCTGAAACGCTGTAGTATATACATCCTGATACTGGCAGTAAAAAGGACTACAGATCTCTCCCCTGCGTAAATTTTTACATCCATCAAAAAGACTCTAAAGGAATGTGAAACCTGGAAGTCAGAACACCTCACGTCATCAAGGCAGAATCGCACAATGGGTAGAGAAGGTTGGAGACTCAATAACCCCAGGGGTAAGGAACACGGACAAAACCCCTTTCAAGAAGCAAAGAGGCCCCCCTCCAGCTCAAGGCCAGCGGCTACTGAACTTGCGAAGATCAGGCGCTGCTGCCCCACACTCGTGCTCACGTCTCACGTGGGGACTTAGAGGCTACTTCTCCCTTCTCAACCCCCAGGGTCTCCACCGTCCCCAAACTCCACCCGTCCCGGTGCCCTGGTCGGGGATAAGGCCAGGAGTTTCGAGAACGGAAACCTGCAACATTAGACGTCATCTGGGAAAAGACAGGAAAGGCGGCCGGAAATCAGAGAATCAGTGCCTCCCTTCCCCACTCGCAGGGCAACCCCCGCCCCCGAACAGAGGAGCGTGCCCCACCCCGCCCCGCGCCCCGCCGCCACAGTCCAAACTATAACGGGGGCGGGGCGGAATGAGGAGGGTCTCCCGGGCCCGGAAAGGCCAGCTACAGGGCCGGGCCCGCCCTCTCTTCCACCAGTCCAAACACTGGGAAAACTACGAGTACCTCCCCTACCAGTAGTAAGAGGCCGAATATGCACCAGCCGATCACCAGCTCCGCCGAAGCCGCGCCGCCGGGCGCCGCCGCCGCCATCTTCACTTCCGGCCCTGACTCCTGGGGCAGAGGGGGTGGGGAAAGGGGAGGGGGAAAGGGGAAAGAGTGCGAAGGACTCTGCGCCCGAGCACCCTAAAGGTTAAAGGGCCTGAGGGGGCGGAGCAAGTAGTTGCCAAGGAGACCCAGCCCTCGAGCGTCCCCTGGCGTAGAGCCGAGCAGGGGCGGGGCGCGCCCGCGACGCCGTGACGTCACGGCGCTGCCTGCTCGGGAGGTGATGAGAAGGCCCTCTGCGAGGGTGGTGGTGTACAGCACAGCAGCCTCGTTGGAATACTTGAATCGGACTAAGCGGATGGGCTGGAAAAGTGAGGGGACTCCACGAGGGCCCGGATTGGGTTTTTTCTAGAAATTCAAGCCAACATTAAGGAGTTTTGACTCCCTCCTGGAAAGGAAGTTCAGCCTAATGTCTAAGACAGAATGGACCATGTAGTTGCACCCTCACTGGGTTGTAGTTGCACAGCTCACTAGGTTCCATTCCTCACTAGGAATGGACATCTGAAGAAAAACCAAATGACTTTCTAATCTGCTGGCATTGGGGCCCAAGCTGAGTAACTATTTGGCTGGATGTTGCCTTAGCACATCATGTTGTAGCCTTTTTACTTAGCACTATACATACCTGTGAATTTCAGTAATGACTTTGTGAACATATTCACAGTGAAACTGCAGGCTTTCTTAATATTCATAAATTAACAAAACTGCGGTAGGCCATAATGAGGCAACGGCATGGATAGTTCCTGGGATAGCTTGCCTGGGTTTCCTGGAGTGGGGGTCCTTAACCACTGGGGCGGTATTAAACCACTAAATTGAAAAAAATATAACTTGTAAATCAAAACAGAACTTCGAGTGAATCCTATCATCTCTTTACGATGCATTATGTGGAGGCATTAGGTGCCTAAGACCTACTTTTGCTGAATCCTGAAGTAGGAAAAGGAGAGGGAAGAAGGGAAAAGGAAAGAAGGAAATACAGGAAAGAACGATTTTGACATGAATTGGTGCCATCATCAACTGGCTTCATGTTCTCTGGACCTACAAATGTTTGATCATGGCTTTCTTCTGTGGAACATTCATTTCTCCAGTAACCTCTTTCCTATAGTTTCGTTCAAGTGCATAGAGACATCTCTAATCCAAGTGGTCACATAGATTATTTCACCAGTTGTCAGGCATAATGTGGTATTTCTTTGTTTAAGATTTTATGTTAAGTAATCTCTGTGCCCAGTGTGGGGCTCAAAGGTCAAGAGTAGCATGCTCTATCAACTGAGCCAGCCAGGCAACCCTGTGGAGATATTCTGCCTCTTTCTGCTAGTCTCCTAATCCTCTCTTAGGGCCTCCCTTGGCTAGAAGGAGAGGTCTAAGACAACCCCAGACCAGTGTTCTCCCTATTCCCCATGGCCCTAATCCCCCCTATTGGAAATGATTGGGCATACCTTGCATAACAACGTTTGGAAGCACATGCCAATCTCAATATTTCTGTAGTCTCCAGCTTCTACCGTCAAAGCAATCGGTGAGCCTGGTGGTAGGTATTAAGGAGGGCACGTATTGCATGGAGCACTGGGTGTGGTGCATAAACAGTGAATATTGGAACACTGAAAAAATTAAGTTAATTTTCTTTTTTTTTTTAAAAAGCAATCGGCCCTTCTTGGATATTCCAGAAGGAGTAAGCCTGCACTCCACAGTTTGCTGTACTTTTCCCAGGCCTGAGTCAAGTACAATCCCTCTGTATCTCTCAATTGTGGGAAACATATTTCAAATCTCCAAGTGGCTCCCATGAGACCTCCCTTACTAGTCTAAGGGTTAGATGGGAACATCCTAGCCCAATATTTCCACACCCTCAAACGCACACTGTTCCTTGTGGTTAAAGGTGGAAAATCCACAAACCAGGAGGAACAGGTCTCATGAAAGAAATCTCTTCAAAGGAAGGAAGGAAGGGGTAAAGGAAGAGAAAGAAAAGAGAAGAAAAAAAAATCTCTTCAATTTTTCTTCTCCCTATTCCAATCCATCTACTGACATTTTATTTAGCTGAGGGTTCAAGAATTGTAGAAATTCCTTTCACAGCCCTTTTAATTTCTGCTTATGAAGGAGAATTTATGGATGGGAGGGAGACAATTAAAAACTGAAATCTTCCACACCACTTTAAGTTTTATGTGAAATTGGAGTTTTTTAGCAATACCAAACTGAACCTTTTTAATAAGTGATATAATGTCCACTGAATTAAGCTCATTTAATAAACTGCTTTAGCTCTTTTGATGACTCTAAATGTTTAAGTACTGGGAACTGGTTGAGCAATTGCTTGATTTTCAGATAGGCAAAACCTTACAAACCTGTGTTGCTCATAAGTGTGACTAGTTACAAGAATAGAAATAGTTTGAATAAGGAAAGTTGGGAAAGAAAAGAGAATGTGAGGCATCTGGACAAGTAGAGATGCACATAACATCCTGTCATTCTATTCTTCACCTTGGTCAGGATGTACTATTCGTTTCACATACAGACCAGTCCAGCAAAGATGAAATATATTCTCCTGGATGATGTTATTAAATCTAAGAAGCCCTTAATTGTAGACCAGAGTTCTTTAAAAATAATAATCTTTATTGGTTTTTTGCAATTATAAAAGAAAGATTGCTTACGTACAAAATTTCCAAGCATAAATAATTTAGAAACTGAAAAGATCCTAATAAATTAACACAGTTCTTCTCATGCCAAGATGCTCACCTTTAAGAGCTTCAAGGATATTTGTGTGTGCATTCTAGTATGTTTCACTAGGGTGTAGAAAACCAGCAGATAATCCTTTCCTGCTACCCTGGTGCTGTAGACTGAATATTTGTGTGACACACACACACACACACACACACGTGCGCGCACATGCGCGCGCACACACACGCACACACACACACCGAAATTCATATATTAAATCCTGATGCTCAAGGTGTTGGTTTTTGTTGTCAGGGCCTTTAGGAGGCACTTAGGCCATGAGGGTGGAGCCCTCATGAATGGTTATTGCCTTTATGGAAAAAAGACCCCAGAGAGCTCCCTTACTCCTTCCACCATATCAAGTTACAGTGAGAAGACAGTACCTATGAACCAGGAAACAGTATCTGGCCTGTTAGTGAATCTATTGGCACCTTGATCTTGTACAAAACAAATTTTTGTTTCAAAAGTGACCCATTTATGGTATTTTTGTTACAGCAGCCTAAAGAATCTAACACACCTGGCATTACAAAAGAATGTCCTTGCCCTCCTCCCCAACTAACTACTTTTAGGAAGGTACCAGGATTTCTGTGGACTCTTGTATTTTTTTAAGACATATTTATTCATTTGAGAGAGAGAATGACAGGGGGATGGTCAGAGGGAGAGAGAAAATCTCAAGAAGACTCCACACTGAGCACAGAGCCCACCTTGGGGCCAGTCCCAGGACCTCGAGATTATGACCTGAGCTGAAACCAGAGATGGGTGCTTAAAAAACTGAGCCACCCATGTGCCCTGACTCTGTTCCATTTTAAGTTCAAAGAAAGGGCCACGTAGAGCCCACCACTCCCAAGGGACTTAATAAGAGGACACATTGCAGGAAACCTTTTATCAAAACCTAGCCCCATTTACTAGAGGGCTAGAGACCTCTGGAGGAAAGCAACATTTGCAAGAAAACAAGTATCCTCCCCTCATTCATCTGTCCTTGAGCTTTTAAGTGGCCCTCCTCCCCTAAAGCCAGTAAGAGGCGGAGACACATGAGAATCACCCATATGGTTAAAAGGTGTGACCTGAATGTTGGGAGAGGCCCAACATCTTGCTGTAAGCGCTGAGAGTGGCTGACTCACAGAGGTCCGTGGACCTGAGCTAGCAAACAAACCTGTGCTGGGAATATCTTGGTGCAAGAAAGGGTGCAGATTAGTCCCTCTCCATCCTTACTCCCAACCCTGCCCCACAAAAGCCCATTAAATTCACACTGAAGACTTTGGTAGAAAGCCTCTGAGAACCACCCTATTGCTCATCCCTGTGGACATGTTCAGCAATCTCTATTGGAGGAGTCTTTCTAAGAATTCTCTTGGTCTAGGGGCACCTGGGTGGCTCAGTGGCTTAAAGCCTCTGCCTTCGGCTCAGGTCATGGTCCCAGGGTCCTGGGATCGAGCCCCGCATCGGGCTCTCTGCTCAGCGGGGAGTCTGCTTCCTCCTCTCTCTCTCTGCCTGCCTCTCTGCCTACTTGTGATCTGTCAAAGAAATAAATAAATTTTTAAAAATCTTAAAAAAAAAAAAAAATTCTCTTGGTCTAGCCCAGGAACTTGTGGAAAGCAGAAAGCCTGTGGAATAGTCCCAAGTGGGACCGGCAGTGATGACCTACAGAAAGGCCATCTTGTTTCCAAAACTGGACAAAGATGGAATAAAGAAAACGACAATGAACACAGATGCCAAAACTGTCAACAGAAGAGTTCATGAAGGAAGGATAGTCATTCTTCTCATCCCTAAACATTATAGAGCTCAAAAACCCTAAGGTGGAGGATTGGGGATGGGTTTGGGAAACAAGAGGCATGAGAGTGGTTTCTCTTTTCCTTTGCAAAGTACTTTCAAAAAACCAAAGGTTGGGTTATGATCAAGTGACACATGTTAGGAGGTAAAATTTATGAAAAGGATCTTAACGTAGGAATTGGTAGGAACGGCAAAAAGCAAACTGAATGTTTTAATTTATTAAGAGGAAAAAAGTAACAGACTGGGAGAAAAACTTAATGTCAATGGGACACAAAAGAGGTAGAGAATAAAGAAATAGAGGCCCAAGGTAGGATAGTAGGGTGCATAAGTCAGGAACACATAAGGGTCAAGGTCTAGCAAAGGGGTCAGTAATCTAAAAAAGTCCCATCATCAAGCTAACCACACAGTGGGAACTATACAAGTTGGTGATACAGCTTGCACTCTGAAATTACATTTAGACTAGACCATAGCAAAGCCTATTTCTGCATCCAAATTAACTGTATATATTAGACTACCAGATGTTAACATGTTGTGTTTTCCTCTTGAAATAGCTGATTTTTATACATCGTTCTTTTCCTTATTTTGTTACCTTGTTGAAAACATGAAATATTGGACTTGCTGCCCAAATAAGATACTTGAAAAGCCTCAAAATTTCTCTTTCTGTCATGTTGTCTGTGCTTCTATCGTTAACCAATAATCCTTCTGATTGACAAATTCTTTGGCTTGTTTAATACCTTCAGTCAGGTTATAGTTAAGCCTTGCTGGCCTCAGATCCTAGTGACTTTGAACATGTCTGGCCTGATCCATCATGTGTTAATGTAGAATTTAGCTCTCTGCTGTGCACCATGTACTGCCTACACTTAATCTTCTGTCAAAAGGATTTAACAGTGATCCTGAGTGAACATTACTGTGGGCCTGAGGAGGTTTGAGCAAATCTTTCTCTCTTGTTACTACATTATCTCCTCCCTCCCCAATCCTTCCACCGTCATCCAACTGAATTGGTCATCACAATCCTAAGAAGTTTCTTATTTTCTTTGTGAAAGGGCTTAAAGTGTATTTATGGGGGAATTGGCACATATGGTAGAGAAGCCCATTTGGTTCTGTTAGAACATTTGCTCATTTGTATATAATTCTGTGGGGAAGCTGGAGGTTTTTGCACAAGAGCTAATCCATGAAAAATTAAATGTTTATGGTCTACATTTTATCATTTAAAATCAAAATGGCTCTTTGGGGTGCCTGGGTGGCCCAGTAAGTTAAAGCCTCTGCCTTCAGCTCAGGTCAAGATCCCAGCATCCTGGGATCAAGCCCCGCATTGGACTCTCTGCTCAGCAGGGAGCCTACTTCCTCCTCTCTCTCTGCCTGCCTCTCTGCCTACTTGTGATCTTTGTCTGTCAAATAAATAAATAAATAATCTTTTAAAAAATGGCTTTTATTGATCCCCAAAGTAGAAGGTGTATTCAAAACTATACTTCATTGGTTTCATTGTTTTCTTAAAGAAAATGACACTGAAATGTTAATATCTGGTGTTTCTGATTTGTGGACACAGAGGCAACGTTCCAATTTGTCATCCTAAAATTAGACTGCACACAGTTTCATAACATGAACTGTAAAATTCACATTTCCATATTTCTGCAATTATAAACTCTTAATGGATACCATTTATATACTTCCAGTGGAACAAACATTTCCACATGAACTGATGATGCATGTTAGTTTTCTTCTTAAGATTTTTCTCCTGACTATGAAATAAATTATTTAAATATAGTCTAGACATAGCTAAAATATCACTTAATATACCCAAGTGTTTTTCATTGTGTGCATTCCTAAACCTGGTGTTTATGTACTTTAAGGTATAAAAAGTAAGTCTGCATGTACAACTCAAACATAAGGTAATGTCAAAGATAGTTTGTAATATGAGTAGAAATTACAAAAGAAACTGATTTTCAATTGATATTTAAAATGATCCATAGCGTGCTCAAGAATTCTAATAAGTGATGTATTTTTTATTTGTAGCATGTGTTGAACTTTTTTCTGGCAATAGGTTTCTTCTACTGACTCCAGTGTCTATTCTCATTCATTGTGTGGTTCTGCTTGCTTCAATTCTGGACAGAGTTTCTCAGCTTATATTTGAAATCAAATGGAACTTTTGGTGTTCAATTCCCGCATGTTAATAACTTATAAGTCATAAAGTTATGTAAAAATGTTTGTTCTTATTAGAAGTTATGGAGCTAAAGTAGGTCAGGTCTAGATAGTTGTGTCTATAGCATAGTATGAAAGAATTTTAAGTTGATCTTTACGTTTTTAAACAATTGATAAAGACATTTATCCTTGTGTTTTTGTTGCCAAATAGATATTGTAAGTTCTCCTATTGTTTATTTTTTAAATATTTTATTTATTTATTTGAGAGAGAGAGAGCAAGTGAGAGAGAGATTGAGAGAACAGTGGAGGGAGAGGAAGAGGGAGAAACAGACTCCCTGCAGAGCAGGCAACCCAACATGGGACTCAACCCTGAGCTGAAAGCAGATGCTTAACTGACTGACCCACCCAGGCACCCCTTTCCTCTACTGTTTTTTTAATGATACAAGGTAGGAAATTTCAACCACTATGTCCACATCTTTTTTTTTTTTTTTGAAAAATATTTTAATTAAAAATTGAAAATATATTAACTGAGGTTTAGAAAAGCTTCCAGGAGGAGGTAACATTGGACCAGGTTTTGAAGGATGAAAATGAGTTTATCAACACACACACACAGGGAGAACACCATATGATGATGAAGGCAGAGAACAAAGTGATGTGTCTATACACGAAGGAACACCAAGGATTGCTAACAACTGCCATAAGCTGGAAGACTGGCAGGGAACATGACCTGCTGTCACCTTGATTTTGGACTTCTAGCTCCCAGAGCTATGAGAAACTTTTTTTTTTTCTTTTTGAGAGTTTATCAGACTAGGAGAAGAGTGAGCACAGATTCCATCAAGGGAATAGCATGTGTAAAGGCACAAAGCATGTGATAACATATTCAGTATTACCTGAGCAATGAGTGTGAGTGGGGGAGGAATTAGCCAATGAAGAGACCAGTCAGGAGGGGATGTGTAGTCCCCACTAAGAAACTTGGGCTTCATCCAATAGGCAATGAGAACCCATGAAATGTTCTGAGCAGGAAGAGGTATAATAAGACTTGCATTTTGGAAAGTCACTTTAGGATAATCTGAATGCTGAGTTAGAGATGAAGCATACTTGAAGGAGAGTTTATTTCAGTTAAGATGCTGTCACTACAGTCAAGGCAAGAGATGATGAAAGCTAAACAGGCTGTCAACATGAAAGGAGAAGATAGATTTATGAGATTGTAATAAAGATTCATTTTCAAGACATGGTGTCTAAGTGTGAAAGGTGAAAAGAGAGAGATTTATAGGGAGGAATTGGTTTATACAATTATTGGGGCTGACGAGGCAAGTCTGAACTCCATAGAGCAGGCAATCAGAAAATGCAGGCTGAAAGCTCTCAGGCAGGAACTGACATTGGCAGTACACAGGCAGAATTTCCTCTTTCTCAGGGGAACCTAAGTTCTTCTCTGAAGGCCTTTTAACTGATTGGATCAAACCAATCCAGATCATGGAAAATAACCCTGTTTAAGGAATCAACTGTAGTTGTTAATCGTATCTAGGAAATACCTTTACAGCAACACTGTTGCAGGTTCAACCGAGAGATGTAGAGAATGAAAGTACCACTAATTAAAATAGGAACACATGAGGAAGAACAGCTTAGGAGGGGGGAAAAACAGAAATCTACTGTATTTTATAGATTCTAAGATGCACTTTTTTTCTTTACATTTTAATGCCTCTGAAGTGAGGATGCATCGTATAATTGATGAATTCTTACCACTATAATTAGAATCTTTTTTCCTTAGTGTTTTCTAAAATGATGGTGTATCTTTTAATCAATGACACATTAGACTGAAGGAAAGAAGGTAGTAGATTTGATTTGGTATCTTGAATTTGAAGTGCCTACTCCAGTTCGCAGAACACATGGGTAGGAAACAGTGAAACCCAGCTAAGTGCTTGTCATGGAGATAGGTCTTCTAGAGTCATCTGTACTCAAGTGAAAGTTGAAGGAATGGAAATAGATAAAATCCCTAGGGAAAGCAGATAGAGTGAGATGAATAGGCAGTTGTAAAGAGCTCAGAAGTTTAAAGAAGAAAACGAAAAGAAATGGGTCATCAGAAAAAATTTCGACATAAAAAGCAAAGTGAGAAGATAATTTTTACAAGCTGTGTGGAGTTATCAATGTCAAATGCAATGAGAGGACAAGTACCCACTGGCGGTAGCAAGAGGGGGGCCACTAACAGCTTTTAGAATGACTTCAGTGGAGAAGTGAGGGAGAAGACAGGTGTATTGGATTGAGGAATGAGAGAGAATTAGGACAGCAGAGGTCATGAATGTGAACACTTCTCCAAGGAAGCTTGACTGAGAAGGAAGGAACAATGAAAAAAGTGGAGAGAATGAGGACGAAGGTGATTTGGTAGAAGTGACTCAAACGTGAACTTGTTTCTAAGATAAATAGTAAAGACGGGAGCCGCAGTTAACACATCAGTCTAAATTTGGTTATCAGGTCATCTTATTGATGACTTGAACTCTGAGGAAATGAGGTAGTTTGGTGAAAGGAAGGGGATGAGTCCATCAGACACTATCTGGCAGAAAAAAAGAATATAGCCAAAAGGGTGATTCAAGACAGTTTAATGACTGGACTATTTATCAAAGTGTGAGCAGCATAAAGTGAAACTAACCCTAAGTTTGTTAATAGCAGGAAGCCAGTACCATTCCTAGGACAAGAACAATAAGTTATTGAAATCTGGCAAGACCTATAAACTTAGGAGAAAGCTGCCTAGCAGCCATTGTCCACCCAAAGTTCCCTAGAAAGAGAGCCATGGGGATAAATACCCTAAATTCTGTATCCTACTATCCTCTCACTTTCTGCCAGTACCTCCTTTGGATGATCTTAAGACATCAAAGGGCAAGGGAGTCTGTGTGATGCAAAGCATAATAATCAGCTTCCCTGGGTACAGAGAGCACGGTGGAGAAGGGTGGAGAACAGATGTAGAAGAGCAAATGGAAAACAATGGACAGAAAAGGAAGGGTTTGTCCAAATGGGAGTTAAGACTCAAGACAATAGAACTCCTGGTGAAGACAAAGAGGGCATTTTCTGCAGATTCTATGATTTATTCTAGCAGTAGTGACAACAAAGACTATTCTAACTTTTGCCTAGTTAATGAGAAACTGATATTTCTAAATAAAAAAAGGCCCAACATCCTTGTTTTAATTAATACCCATTGTTCATTTTGCATTGTGTATAATGAAAACAACCGATGATACCTATGGATTAAAAAAATTCTAATTCTCTGCAGGTTAACAGAACCATTCACATGTTTCATCTTTTCGTATAAAAACAGATTTCCAGTTAAGAGGATGCTTCTTTTTTCCAAAGATTGGAATAAATTGATGTTTAAAGAAATAACTGCCATTGAAAAAACATTAGCCCTGAAAAAAATGAACAATGTTAGAGATTTCTTTAGGTTTTTCTGTCTATTTTTCTAACAGCACGATACTGTTTTGATTGCTATAGCTTTATGTAACTTGAAATCTGGAATTGTGATACCTCCAGTTTTGTTATTCTTTTTCAAGATCACTTTGGTTATTCAGGGTCTTTTGTGATTCCATACAAATTTTAGGATTGTTTGTTCTAGTTCTGTTAAAAGTGCTGTTGGTATTTTGATGGAGATAATATTAAGTAGAACAATGGAACAGAATTGAGAGCCCAGAAATAAACTGATGATTATATGGTCAATTGATCTTTGATAAAAGAGGCAAGAATTGCAATGGGAAAGGACAGTCTTTTCAGTAAATGAGACTAGGAAAAACTGGACAGTTACATGGAAGAGAATGAAACTGGACCATTTTCTTATACCAAATGCAAAAATAAATGCAAATGGATTAAGGACTTAAATGTGAGACCTAAAACCATGAAAATCCTAGAAGAGAGCTCAGGTAGTCATTTTTCTGACATAGCAATATTTTTCCTAGATATGTCTCCTGAGATAAGGGAAACAAAAGCTAAAATAAACTATTGGGATTACATCAAAATGAAAAGCTTCTGCACAACCAAGGAAACCATCAAAAAAACCAAAAGACGACCTACCGAACAGGAGATGTTTGCAAGTGACATATCTGATAAAGGGTTAGTTTTCAAAATATATAAAGAATTTATACAACTCAACACCAAAAAACCCCCCATGTTAAATGGGCAAAAAAAACATGAACAGGTTTTCCTCAAGAAGACACGCAAATGGCCAACAGATAAGTGAAAAGATACTCAATACCACTCATCATCAAGGAAATGCATATCAAAACTGATATGGTTTGAAGTGGTGGTGCTTGGAGAAGACAGCCAAGAAAGAATTCTTGAGACATCTTTGGTGCAAAAAGGTGATTTTTGTTTTTGTTTTTATTTAGAGAGTAAGAGCATATTCAGAGAAAAAAGCAGAGGGAGAGACAGAATTGCCAGCAGACTCCACACTAAGTGTGGAGCTGGATATAGGGCTCAATCTCAAGATACTGAGATCGTGACCTGAGCTGAAATCAAAACTCAGATCAGATGCTTAACCAACTAAGCCACCCAGGTGCCCCACAAAAAGGTGATTTTATTAAAGCATTGGGACAGGGCCCCGTGGGCAAAAAGAGCTGCCTTGGGGTCCCGAAGAGTGCCTGATTATATATTTTCAAGTTGGAAGGGGTTAGCGATAGCACAAACCTTCAAGGTGTTTTGAAAACAAGGTTTCCAGGACCTTAGAAGGCTAGCTATTGTTAGGAAAAAGGTCATTTATTACTGATTAGTAAAAACTCAGTCATGAGACCCTTCAAGTGTATATCACTGGGTCATATGCTTGGGCGATGACTGCTAGCATGTATCTTGGTGGGTAGAGATAAAGGAAGTTTCCAAAGGAATTTCTATGTTAAAGAAAACTTTTAAAATCCTGGAGGTTGGGCTCAGATTTCCTTTCACCCTTAGTAAAGTGTCAACATTGTGGCAGCTGAGCTCCGAGGGAAAGGTCATTCTACCCATTTCAAGGACTTGTCAGTGGGCTGTAGAAAGTAAGGAACTTTAATTTTTTCTTTTGCCTTTTTTTATCACATCAAAAACCACAATGAGGGGTACATGGGTGGCTCGGTTGGTTAAGTGTCTGCCTTTGCTTCAGGGCATGATCTCAGGGTCCTGGGATTGAGCCCCAGGTCAGGCTCCCTGCTCACCGGAACTCTGCTTCTCCCTCTCCCTCTGCCCCTTTCCCCACGCTCCCTGCTTGTGCTCTCTGCTCTATCTCCCACTCTCTCTCTCTCTCTCAGATAGATAGACAGAACCTTAAAAAAAAAAACCCACAATGAGATATCACCTCACACCTACCAGAACAGCTAAAATCAAAAACACAAGAAACAAGTGTTGGCAAGGATGTGGAGGAAAAGCCATCTTCCAGAACTATTGGTGGGACTGCAAACTGGTGCAGTCACTCTGGAAAACAGTATGGAGTTGCCTCAAAAAAATTAAAAATAGGACCACCACATGATGCAATAATTCCGCTACTGGGTGTTTACCCTCAAAATATAAAAACACCAGTTTGGAAGGTTATAATCACCTCTATGTTTATGCACCATTATTTACACTAGCCAGAAAATGGAAGTAGCCTATGTCCACTGATAGATGAAGGGACAAAGAAGATATGGTGTGTGTGTATACACACACAATGAAATATCACTCAGCCATAAAAAAGAATGAAATCTTGCCCTTTACAATATGGGTGGATGTAGAGAGTATAATTCTAAGCAAAATAAGCCAGTCAGAGAAAGACAAATACCACATGATTTCACTCATATGTGGAATTTAAGAAACAAACCAAATGAACCAAGGAAAAAAAGGGGCAACCCAAAAAATAGACTTTTAACTATAGAAAACTAATGGGTATCAGAAGGGAGGTGGCCAGGGCAGGGGGGATGGGTGAAATAAGTGAAAGGGATTAAGATAACACATATCTTGATGAACACTGAATAATGCACATAATCGTTGAATCACTATATTGTACACCTGAAATTAATGTAACGCTGTGTTAACTACTGGATTAAAAAAAAAGAACATCTTTCTACAAGTCTTATAGACCAAGTGACTTCAGTAATGTTGACTCCATATCTATTTCCTTTCTAGCATCAATTATAGATAACTTTACCTAGCAGATAGTTTAAGACTTATGTGAAATAAAAAGTCTGTGCTATTCCTACAAATATAACACCTCAGAGAACCTAAAAACAATAGGTACCAAATTTTGATTTTTAAAATTATTCTCATGAATACATAAACGTGTCCACATGTATGCTCTTTTTTTTTTTTCCTAAGATTTTCTTTATTTATTTGACAGAGATCACAAGTAGGCAGAGAGGCAGGCAGCGGCGGGGGAGGGGGGGTGGTGGGGAGCAGGCTCCCCGCTGAGCAGAGATCCCAATGTGGGGCTCGATCCCAGGACCCTGAGATCATGATCTGAGCCAAAGGCAAAGGCTTTAACCCACTGAGCCACCCAGGCACCCCCACTTGTATGCTTTCTGGATTGGTAGTTCATTGTCACTCAGACAAGCCTTTTTCTCGTATTAAAATGGAAGGCAGCTTTGGTAATAAATCTGATAGAAAACCTTAAGAAATTTCCTTTTTATAACTTTTAAGCAAACTAAAACAAAAAAGAAAAATCCTAAACCATTCCACCACTTAATATCTGACCAATCCTAGAACATGCTTAATTTTGAAGTGCAAATGAAGCTCTCTACAAGATAAGAAATTGTCCCATTTCTGATGGTTGTAAACTTTTTTTCCTCAGGCCAGATTTGTTTTCTAGTAAATACATACAAATTTAAGTTTTCACAACTTTTTTCAAAAACTATTTGATCTTTATTTTTACCACCTTCAAAGTCAACTATCAGATTACTATTATTTAATTATCTTATAACCTGTAAAAATTTTAAAGATTTTCTTTATTATTTGTCAGAGAGAGCACATAAGCAGGGGGAGCAGCAGGCAGAGGGAGAATCAGGACCCCCACTGGGCAGGGAGCCTCATGTGGGACTCAATCCCAGGACCCCGAGATCATGACCTGAGCTGAAGGCAGGTCAGACTGAGCTACCCAGGCATCCTATAACCTGTATTATTCTGGGGCTACTCATAATCCAGTATAGATTCACAGAAATATACCATGTGGGCATTCTATAATTAGAAACAAGTGAAATCTTGAATGAGTATCCTGAGAAATCACCAAAGGATAATTACAGTAATTAAATTTCTTTAAAGTCCTCTCATTTCTTCTCACATGTCTCCAGGGGCAGATTTACACTGACACTAATGAAACGTAAACTTCAACAACCCACTTGCATACGCATTTTCCATGGTCCCTGAAAGAGGGCCTAGCAATGTGTTCACATGCTTTTATGTTATTTGTAAAAAATGTTTAGAGTAATGTATTTTCACTTTAATCTTTTGACACCATTGTCTCTTTCCATTTAAATGATGTCTCTGTTACAGTTCCCATCCTATGAGTGTCTTGAGTGACCACAGGCATTCTGAGAATCCGGCTCTGGGCAAATAGGGTTAAGGTTCCATTTAGTTGGGGTTAAATGGAATATATTTGTATGGCTCATAGTTATACTCTTAGATAGCTAAGTTATTGCTAGGCATCCTGTTGTAGGAATGGCATCTAGGAATGCTTTTATGGCCCACTATCCCAATTGTGATGTAAGAAATGTATTTGGTTTTTGTCCCTCATTCCTGGCATAGAGCTTTGAAAACCCTTGGAATTTCCTGAGTAATAATTGTCTTTTGTTATTTAGAATGAACCCATTTTGATCACTCCTAGACAGATGTTAATGAAGTGTGCATTAGGTGGCTTTGTAATCCAATTATTGTTGGAATTGGGAGTAGAACAATTATTGCTTATTTTATGCTAACAAAGGATTACAAAGTGGGATATACACTGATAGAATTCTTAAAATCACTTGTTCACCGGGTGAATATAACATCAACTCACCAAGGAGGTTATTGTAAGTGTGGTAAGCCCACATTATCTTGTGTCATAGGATCATCACATTTTTCCGTTCCAACCAATGAACAACTGTCATACATTCAATTTGATATGTTTTCTGAGTTGCACTTGGTGCCAGTGGGGTGGGAAATAGCAACTGCAAGATAGTATTCAATTATCAGGTGCTTCAAATGATTCATATAGGTTCAAATATGTGCTCAAATTATATTTTGTAAGATTTTTGTGAAAATACAGACAAATGAAAAAAATGGGCTTAGAAAATGCTCAATGTTATTTTGCTTTGCTAATAAGATAATTATATAGCACCTGGGTGGTTCAGTGGGTTGAACCCTCTGCCTTTGGCTCAGGTCATGATCCCAGGGTCCGGGATCCTCTGCCCAGCAGGGAGCCTGCTTCCCCCTCTTTCTCTCTTCCTGCCTCTCTGCCTGCTTCTGATCTCCGTCTGTCAAATGAATAAATAAAATCTTCAAAAAAAAGAAGATAATTATGAAAATGTTTCTTATCAATTTACTAGTCAATTATGACTATCAGTTCAGCCTTCGGAAGAGTTATGCTTAAATATCTTATAGGGTCCCCAATTATTTACATATTTATCAATGCGTGTTATGCATATAAAATCAGACAGTTGAAGAAAACACTGATTAACCGAAAACTGTAACATCAAAACATAAAAATCATCTGCGGCTTCAAGTTCAGAGCTTCGAATCTGCAAGATAAAAGCCTCAAAGCTTTTAGGCATCATCATCTCAGGGTATCTTGACACCTTTTGTACAGCTACTATATATCCAATAGAATTTTGTGATTGATTGTTTAAGTAGTTCATAAATTATTATGAGTATTGAAAATAATCTTTGTCTTAGGCTAGCCTAGAAGTGTCTCCTATGCCCACAGGCCCTTTGAAGGTGAACCTGCCCATAACCCTTTGTTGCAAAAAATGTTAAAACACATCAGTGGCCAAGTTATGATTTTGTGACGGGAATACAATTGTGGAGATGAAGAGGGCAGCTAGTCTAAAAACTGGACCAGAGGAAATAAGAGGTCCAGGCTGCCTAATTTTACCCAACAGTGACAACAGGGATAAACTGAATATAAACTGGGGAAATTCTGAAATCAGGAAAAGAGAAATAATTGGCCCATTAACGAACAGAGCCGAAGGAGAAAGGCATAAATAAAGAAGGCAGAAGACTTCTACCTTCATCACCTGGCAATGAAAGTGACGAGGCAGAGGCCAGCCACGAATCACCAAATTCCAGGAGAAGGTAGAAAAAAAACAAGTTACAACTCAGAAAGGAGATAAGTGAAAATTAAATGAGTAATGGCAAATAAGGTAAAGAACTTAAAAAATTATATAGTGAAGCAAATGATGATGGTGTCGACTGGATCCTGAGTGACTTTCCCCATTCCTGAAGTTCAGGAAAGCCAGCTCTACCAAAGAGGATTTCAGTTTCCTTTGGGACCTGGATTGGGGCATTTCCTGGATTCCCAGGAGGCTGGAACCCATGAGTGAGATTTCTCTTTTTCTTATTTCCACATGAAGCCTTTTAATAAATGCCACATGACTCAAGACCTTCCAAGGGGATTTCTGTCATCAGAAACCAACAACAAAGAAGGCCTAATTAGTACAACCTTTTTATAATTGCTGGACATGGTATTCATTAGCTAGCATATGCATTTACTATGTTGTATTAAAATGGCTCATTTACTTATCGATTTCCTCCACTTGAGTCTCTAGGCCTGGGGGTATTTTTGTTCACTACATCTTCAGTTTTGGCACCTAGAAAGTGATCCATAAATTTTTATCAAATGATTAAATGAAACAGCCATTCTAAAAAATTACAAGCATGTAAACTAGTCTTTAATCACCTCTATGGCTTACACATTTCATTTGTGCAAGGTATAGTGCCTGGTTTGGCAGATAGGTGAGACTTACACACATAAACACACAGTTTAGTAAGAGAAGTTACTGCTGCTTCTGGCAACTTCGAAAAGGTAAAATAGAAAAGTCATGAGAAGCAGATATTTCTTCTACAAAGAATCACTCAGGATCTCCCTCTCTTATACAACAGCTAAGACAACACCTTTACTAGTGGTGGCCATGGGGAAAGGGCAAAAGAAAGAAAGTTTTGTCATTTGATTAATGTTGTCCCTCTCTAAAGGACCACTATGCAAAAGCTGATTAGCCTGGAGGAGAAGCCAAGGCTTTCTGGAAGGAAAGAAAATCAACATCCAAACTCTATTCTCTGAGACATGACATGGAGAATCTCAGCTATGTAATGGCCATAACAGTTTCCACTAGGTCTTAGGATTCAAGGAAGAGCAAGAAACTTTGTAAGTAAACCCAACATGGATGGGAAAGTTTCATCCCTGAAATAATGTTGCTCATGTTGGCCCCTAAGCATTATGGGAGGATTTATGCCCCACAGGTCTAAAAGGTGCCTCCTGATCCTGTCACAGTGGTTTGGCTTCGGAGAGTAAGGGATGACCAAGGGACAGTGAATGAAGAAGAGGTCCCATTGGCTCCCAATGTGGGACGTCATCGGAACCTTGGGTGCAGCCCTGAACCAAGAAGAGCTTCCCTGAAATGATGGATAAGACTCTGGAGCTATGCCAAACCAGTCTCCAACCCAACACTGCATGATAGGAACAGGCAATGGAGTTGTGTACTGCATCACTCTGTGGACCCAGCTCTTCATGGTTAGAAAGAGTACCAAATCCCTGAGATAGAACATGCCCCTGGGATTATTGATGATGAGTGTGTGGAGTAGAGGGAAATTCCTCGAGAGTGTAAGACTAAACTTCTTCTAATGGATATATTGGAGATTAACTCATGCGTTTGAGCAATAAAATGTATCTGCTCTACTACAATTTTGTGGAACAGGTTAGATATATTTCTTTGCACAGTTTTTATCTCTTTATGAATATATTTGGTCTTTTCTTCCCATGGTCTCTTCTGCTTTCACTCTTTTCTTCCTGAACCTATTTGAAAAAGGGAATACTACCTCTCCTGTTTGGGAGATGCTATCAAGCTTCTTATTCCCATATGTCCTAGACCTGAGCCAGGCAGCAGCCTTGCTGCCCACTTCCCACTGCACCCTCCTACTTCTGTCCATGCCCATCTGCTCCATTTTGCCTTTCCTCGGGGTACCCCAGCTGCCACTTATTTCTCTGAGTCATATGACATCTTCTAGGCACACATGCCTGAACTTCCTGCTTTATCCAGCGGCCATAAGGACAGGTTGGGAGTCTCAAATTCCAAACTCCAAAACATCTCCATCATTGCCTTTATTTGAGGTTATGTCTGTCTATCCCATTACTCCACCTCTGAGCATGACACAAGTGATGTTTGCCTCGAAACATGTCCCAGTGTTAGTGCTTCACATGAAACATCTAGGTTTTCCTTAATAATACATCATAGATAAATTAATATTCTGTGGTCTAATCCCATGAACAAATCCATTTTTGCTCAATGAAAAATATTTACTATTTCATGACAGCACAGTGTTTTTATTATTGACTCCTAACTAATGCTATTGTTTTAACACATAATTTAAATATTTATTTCATTCATTTTGGAGTGGACGAGTTTCATATTACCATTGTACTTAGGACTGGCTGCATAATTTGCAGGACACAGAGAAAAATGAAAATGAAGGAGCACTTGTTATAAAAACAGAAAATAGTGCCATTAAAGGTAATAAAACAAACAGCTTTTAAATAAATATATATATATATACACATATATACACACACACAGCTTTTTTATTTCTTCCAACTTTTTTCCCTGCTCATGCATATATACTTCATTTTCCCATTAGACTTCACTTATAAAATTTGAAAATACAATTTTTGAATTTAAAGTCAAACAAGTAAAAAATGTAATTTTTATGAATTACAAGACACTGGTAGTGATAAAACCAAGTGTAGGGTCCTTCTGAATGTGATCGAATTTTTATGAAACTGTACCTAATTATAGGTATTTTGTCTGTCTATTTATCTAACTTGCAGAAGTATTCATTTCCAAAATAGTTACAGGTCTCCCTACATCAAAGCAGATTAACAGATAAAATATATTGTTGCCGTCTGGGAATCCTGTCCATTCAAACACTAAAGGTAACTCCATGAATGGTTTCCCTGTACTAGCGATATTTGGGAATCATTTCACTATATGCCTGCCAGAATCTGGAATTTTGCATCTCCCGCCCCCAAATGCATATGTTGGAATCCTAATGCTTAATATAACAGTATTAGAAAGTGGGGTCTTTGGAAGGTGATTAGGTCACAATGGTGGAGCCCACAAGAATACTCTTAGATCCCACAGAGCCCCTGCCCCTTCCACTGTAAATGAGAACAATGAGAAGTCTTTGACCCAGAAGGTGGCCCTCAACCAACCATGCTGGCTCCCTTAATTTTGAATGTCCAGCCTTCAGAACTTCGAGAAATAAATGTCTATTATTTATAAACGACTAAGTCTGTGGTATTTTGCTATAGCTGCCCAAATAGACTAAGACAATGTCATACCCTAATAGCTCAATGATGGGTCCAGAAACAAAGAGCAAAGATGGCACCAGGTTCTCTCCTGTTAAAGCAGCACCCTGCTCTCCAACATTCTACAGGCAGTATTCTCAACCACATATCTCCTCTATTTTGTTAAATGTCTACCTACAAAAGTGGCATAGAACCACAAGCAATATATGCATCCTATGATGTGCATGCATGATTTTATACAAAGAAAGGGCTTTCATCTACAGGTCTTTTCCCCAACCCATTTATTGCCTGTCCAGGTAAAAATTTCAGTTCAATGTACCAGAAAGAACACCAGCTTTAGAATCAAACAGCATATAGCCCTCTTGCAACAGGCTTGTACATAAATAACTAAAACCTTCAGAGACAGGGTTCCTGTGAGGCTCAGATGGTTAAGCATCTGCCTTCAGCTCAGGTCATGGTCCTTGGGTCCCAGGATGGAGCCCCATGTCTGGCTCCCCACTCAGCTTGGTCTGCTTCTCTCCCTATCCCTCTGCTTCTCCCCCTGTTTATGTGCTCACTCACTCTGTCTCTCTCTGTTTCAAATGAATAAATACCAAATAAATAAATAAAATCTTAAAAAAAAAATAAAACTTTCAGAGGCTCGGTTTGTGGTCTTGTACTGTGTTAACTTTGTTAGACTGAAATTATACCTCCTAGAATCTTCTTACCTTTATAGTTCCAGGTTAATGTTGGCCGCAAAAGACGTTTTGCAGGGAAGTAGAAGTGAAATAGCAGCCATATTAGTTACACTTTGAACAGAATTACCAGTTTTGATATAGAAAGCTTTAACACACTACTCTCCATGGCACAGAAAAGTTGTTTGAGCAGTCTTCACTAAAGCTAGACATGCATGTACCTTAAGACCAATATTTATATCTTTCATATATACTTCATAATTATCAAATAGTTTTTAAAGAATACACAGTGCCTTTTGAAGTAATAGAAACAACTATATGAACACATAAATAACATTATCAGTGATGTTAGAGAAGGGTCAAATATCAGATAAATGTGATTAAAACATTGTAAGATCTTGGTAAGTATGGGATGCCCGGGTGGCTCAGCCAGTTAAGTGTCTGCCTTTGGCTCAGGTCGTGAGTCCTGGGATCGATTCCTTTGCCTCTTGCTCCTTGCTCAGTGGGGAGCCTGCCTCTTCCTCTGCCTGCCACTACCCCTGCTTGTATTCTCTCTTCTTCTCCCTCTCTCTCTCTAATAGATGAATAAAATATTTAAAATAAGTCAAAAACAAAAACAAACAAAAGAACCAAAACAATTTAAGATCTTGGTAAATAAGCTCACTTGCTCATTAAAACTGCCACCCCCCAGTCTGGGGAAATCTGCCTTTTTCCTCATCTTTCCTTCCCCTCTGGGTACAGGGACCAGTTTCAGATTTCACCCGGGAAGCTCCCGAGTTTTAAAACAACAGGCGTGCAATACATGTTCCGCTTCAAAGTCTTCACTGTGCTCAGTGTCAGCGCCACGTCCGAGCCACTCAGAGGTTAGTCTGGGATGTTGATGGTGGTTTATCTCATAATCTCAATCTCCGGGGTTTTTGTTACTCTTTTCCAGTTATGTTCTGTTCATGCCTGGTTTGGGAGGGAGCCCACTAATGATATCAGTGTAGCTCTATACTCTCTAGAATTTATCTCATGTTCTGTAGCTCTCAAAGACCCCTGGTTCCTCTGGCCAAAAATTCTGGATTTTATGGGAGTTTCATTCCCCTGTGCTGTTGTGCAGTTCTGTGTGACTGGGGTACTCTCTATGTGATGTTCTGAGACAATAGAGAAGAAAAAGTAACTAGGATTTCCACCCTCCGCTCTTTGTACAACAGATGGCTTCTTTACTTTTCTTCTAGTTCCTCTACCCAGATTCTCAGGGTTTTAGGTCTCCACTGTCACAACAGATGTATCAGTGCATAACAATGTGTTCTTCATTATGACAGATTCCATAGTGATGGCAGTTCAGTTCTCCAACCAGTGCTGGTCTCAGGAGGGCTGGAGGAAAGCAAGAAAAAAAAAAAAAATTAGGGATTTCACCCCCATACTCTTTGGCTCACAGATTTTCTAGCCCTCTGGGTTCTAGCCCTCCACTTCTTCTGGAGTTTTTAATTTTGTTTCCACTTGATTCTGCCCATCCCTGGATCAAAACCAGCAAATAAAGGAAATTAAAGAAAGAAAAGAAAGAAAGAAAAAAAAAAAAAAACAGGAAACTTACCTCCATTCTACCAGCCATTCTTCAATTTTGACTTTTTTCTTTAATCTGCTGGCTATTAAAGTAGTTTCTTTTTATATTTTGTCCCAAGTTTCTGGTTATGGTCAGTGAGAGAGGTAAGTGTAGCAGGCTACCCCATCTGGATCGGCGCTGGGAGTATGTATTAGGATCTGAAATGATTGCTTCCTCCCAGACGATGGTACAGAATGCCATACTCCCCAGGGCACCGATAACGCACTGCAATCTGGAGCAACTAGGAGCTGATGGGGATTTGGAGATTTGATAAATCCCCCAAAGCCAGGGCACTGACACACCAGAGACCAACTGAATAGTTCCAGGGTGTATTTCCTCCCACTTCAGTGGTGTACCAGACAGCAGGTTCTGCAGGCCAGAGTTAGTGCAACTCAAAGACAAGATGATACTAGCCCCTGGGTTCCAGAGGTTGCCCCACTCAAACAAGACCTCTTGTTCAAACAGGAGTTTTGACTGTTCCGATGGTATGTATCTCTACCCTATGAATGTGTAGAACATTGAGGGGGACAGTTTCATCTGGACTGTTAGGTATGGCTCACGCAACCAAGCCTGGCCTAAGCCATGGGATAATGAAAGCTCAGTGGTTTCTGTGCTATTACTTCTTATTTGTCAGTTTCCCCCAATAAGCCCTATTTTATATCCATACAGGTGGCATAGGTGATATGTGTTCTGTGACCCATTTGCCTAAGCCAGAACGAAAATAGAGCAATCTTTTAATCTTCTGTGAAGAAACTTCCTTTCTCTAATATTATTTCTAAGACTGTGCAAATTAGATTTCAGAGTGCTATCAAGTTCCTCCTAATATCTAACCATCATTCTTTCTGTTTCAGCTTAATTAATTAATTATTTCTTGAGTTAGTCTAGTGGAAATATTTACTCATTATCAGAGAATATATCTGCATATATCTGCATATATCCAGAAATAGTCAAATCCCTTGACAGCCTCTTAATCTGCAGACTAAATTTCAGACATGTTTGTTAAAATACTTAAATACAAAAGATAATTTCTTTTGACATTTTTGCATTTCAAAACTCAATGTAATTAATTTGTATGTGTTGATTTTTTTCAAGTATAGCTTTTTCTTTGATAACATTGTATTGTAGTTGATCTGTTATGCATATTACATAACCACTAGTATCATAAATGCACCAAACAATCAAAACGCTTCTGAAGGATACTTAAACATGTCACTTCTTCTAATGGAATATTCATTTCTATGTCTCACAGTTCACATTCTTTTATGTTAATATGACAATAAATGCCATTAATACTGTACTATTTAATTAATAAAGCATTTAATTAATAAATCTGAAATAATTTAATTTTTTAGAAGGAATTCAGATTCATCCTTAATATAAATCAAGTGCATCTACCTAAATTATTATAGTCAAGGCAGGAAAACCCAGGATACAAAAGCAAAGCAGACTTTAAAGAGCTATTTACCTCCTTTAAACCAACTCAATGAAATTAACTTATTAAATACCATCTATGTGGCAAATATGTTGCAAAACAGTGTAGAGTATAGATAGGAACAGATGTAGTTTATATTCTTAAGGTCCTTATAGTATAAAGGTGAAAAGACAAGTACATGAATAATAGCATTAGGCAAATTGCAATAAACACAAAAAGACACATAGAAGAATCACAATTTAGAAGAAGACTAATATTCTTTAGGGATCATTTGGTTCAAAATAATCTTTGTGAGGTTGAAGAAATTGTGACTTAGAGAAGCTGAAGAACTTGCCAAGAGAGAAAGTTATGTATTAGTTGACCTATGACAAATGTATTTATTGAACTACTCATCTACATTGAGGCTGGTATGTGGTATGTATATTTCTCAAAGAATGGGTAGGATTTAAATAGGTACAAATTGGAAAGAGAAGGACATTCAGAAAGAGAGAGGACCATGAACAAAGTATAAGAGACAAAGAATACATAAGATATATTGACAATCAACAATTGTTCAGTCTTAATTTTGGACAATGGTTCTAACACTTTAGGATACATAACAAGATTTTTAAACCTGGAAATTCGAAGCTTCTACTCCTACAGATTTTTCTTCAGCAAGTAGACTGGACACCTGAAACATAAATTTTCACAAGCACCTAGGAATTCAAATGCAAATTAAACAGAAATCTCACTGATTTCTGGTTTGAATGGCAGAATATGAAATTAAAAGTAGGGTAAAAAAATGTTGTCAGGATGTCAGACAAGACTTTCATTGAACTTGGTAAACTGTGGGGAGAAGTTTAGGGTTATAAGTAGGAAATAGACATGATTATCCCTTTACTTTTAGAATCAACACTGTAGCAACATATAGCACGTCTTAGAGGTGGTAGATCCAGTTGGAAACTATTGTAGTAATCTCAGCAAAATGAGTTGGAACTAGAAAGTAGCTTTAGAATGGACAAGAGGGTACAGATATATATATATATATATATATATATATATATATATATATACACACACACACATATATATAGTATAAGGGTATATATATATACATATATATAGTATAAAGATATATATATATATACATATATATGTGTGTGTATATATATATATATATATATATATATATATATAACTTTAAAAGCAAAATATGTTATAGTAGGCAACATAGTTGATGACAAGGAAGTTGAGGAAAAAATAAAAAGACCTATGCATTCATGTTTAATAAAGCGATGTCACTTAAAATGTTTTTTTTACAATATTTTTTTTTTAAATGGAGAAGCAACATTTCTTTCTTTTTTTTTTTTTTCTGAGATTTGAGGGTATGGGGAAAAAGAATAATTTTTAGAAATGTCAAGTTGGATGCTCTGTCAAACTACCCAGGCAACTCAAACTGTAAATTTGGAGATTAAGAAAGAGATCAGGGCTAGAAGTGGGAGCTGAGGTTCCTCCTCAGAGTGGAGACAGTGGAAGCATGAGATGAGATAAGTCATCCCAAGAAACGCTTACTCCTGAGGAAAAAGGAGACCAGAAGACAATTCCTTGGGACAGGCCTACTTTTTAGGATATTTGAAAACAAGAGTAGCAAATGAATAAATAAAAAGACAGGCAGATGGGGAAAATTAAAAAATGGAAACCCAAGAGAAGAGTCGCACATTGAAAGTTCTGTCCATCCTGGGAACCCAGGGTTGCAGAAATCACAGATCAGTATGTCTTGCAGAGGCTTGTGAAACTTAATGGCTTCATAATGTCCTCCCCGCCCCCCACACACACCCCAACAGGCACAAGCCCAGGATCCAAACCTAAAATTAGCCAAATCCCTAATTGCCACACAGTATCTCCATTCTGATTTAAGCTCCCCCTCCACATTTCCAGATAAACAGGTGGTCCCTTATTAAAAAGACAAATGAGGAACTTTTGGAGTGCTATTCAATATTTGTGACTTTTACTTGTCTGCATGAACTCTCATTAGCTCAGGAAAATTTTCAGAATGCCCCATGCACCAAAGTTTCTGTATTCCAAGTCAAGATGTATTACCAGTCAAGATGAATGTCCACATATTAAAGCCAAAGGAGCAACCGGGTCACAAAAACCATCCACAGAAATAAAGAAAATGCCATCAAAGTTCATTCTTATCAGAACCTGTACAAAGAGAAAGCAGATATGCTCCAGGTGGTCCTATTTTCAGAGGAGAAATATCAGGATGTTAAAAAAAAAAGTGTTAACCATTATAATACATCTAACAAAGAGAACACAAGGGTGCCACGAAATGCAGGCCAAGGCAAGGTAAAAATTTTAAATTCTATCTGATTCTTCCCCATCAAAGCCTATTTAACAGAATTAACTATGATGAAGATGGGAAAACTATGGATAAATGGGAAAATTTAAAGTTACCTGATAACTACATATACATTTATATAGAAATATATATAAATTTAAAATTCATTGCATGAATTTCATCTCAGTCTTCTTGGTCTAAGTTCTATTTCTATAAAAGATTAAATAATTAATATCCTTAATATTTCAGAACATTTTATAGTCAGAAAAAATAAGTTTTAACTTTATATCGAATGTGTAATATCTTTACAAAGATATTACAAATATATTCGAAAGATATTTACACTGTTAATATCTACACTATTACTCAATGAACATTTTGTCATCTTTTCCATGAGACAATCAAAGAAGGTTTGAATCAAATTCTTTGGCTCAATTTAAGGTACACTACACATTTGGTTTTTACTTTATTTAGCACCAGTGCAGAAACCCCAATTTTATTTTTTTTAAAGACTTTATTTATTTATCTGAGAGAGAGAGAATGAGAGAGAGAGTATGAGAAGAGAGAGGTCAGTAGGAGAAGCAGACTCCCCGCCGAGCAGGAAGCCCGATGAGAGAAACCCAAATTTTAAAAAAATATATTATTTTAGCTAAGTTATTTAGCATAGTTTATTTGACTCATTGATTCATTTAGTATTTAGTACATTGTCTTCCCAAAGTTTACAATTCCTCTACTTAATAATCCAAATGGACTTTTCTTTTTTCTAGGAAGCAAGGTCTATTTTTTTCCAAGATTTACATTAAAACTTTTTAAATTAATATTTTGGGGGTGGGGGGTGCCTGGGTGGTTCAGTCCATTACACCTCTGACTCTCAATTTCAGCTGAGGTCCTGATCTCAGGGTTGTGAGACTGAGCCCCGTGTCGGGTTCCATGCTGGCATGGAGCCTGATTAAGATTCTTTCTTAAGGGGAGAAGTTATAGAGATTTCTTATATATTCCCTGTTCCCACATATGCAAAGCCTTCCACCATTAACATCTCCCACCAGAGTGGTACATTTGTTACAACCAATGGATCTACATTAACACATTAGTATCACCCCAAGTCTATAGTTTACATTACAGTTCACTCTTGGTATGTTGTATGCTCTATGGGTGGACAAATGTACAATAACATGTCCCCATCACTATGTTATCATACAGAGTATTTCCACTGCCCTCAGCATCCTATGTGCTCTGCCTTTTCATCTATTCCTCCCCACCCACCACCAACTCCTGATCTCTTTACTGTCTCCATAGGTTTGCCTTTCCCAGAATGTCATATAGTTGGAATCACATGGCATGTAGCCTTTTCAAATTGGCTTCTTTCACTTCGTAATACCATTTGAGGTTCTTCCAAGTCTTTTCATGGCTTGGCAGCTGGTTTCTTTTTAGCGCTGGATAATGCTCCATTGTCTCGGTGTACCGCAGTTTGTCCATTCACCTTCCGAAAGATATGTTGGTTGCTTCCTAGTTTTGACAATTACGAGTAAAGCAGGTTTTTGTGTGGACCAGCGTTTTCAGCTCTTTTGGCTAAATACTGAGGACCGCAATTGCTGAATTGTATGGTAAGAGTATGTTTAGTTTTGTAAGGAATTGCCAAACTGACTTCCAAACTGGCTGTACTATTTCTGTATTCCCATCAGCAATGAATGAGAGTTCCTGTTGCCCCACATCCTTGCCAGCACTCATGTTGTCAGTGTCCTGAATTTTA
The DNA here is from genome assembly GCF_030435805.1 of Mustela lutreola. Taxonomy (NCBI): domain Eukaryota; kingdom Metazoa; phylum Chordata; class Mammalia; order Carnivora; family Mustelidae; genus Mustela; species Mustela lutreola. The sequence goes on from NC_081295.1 coordinate 112,484,380, forward strand.
GTCATTCTAATACATGTATAGTGGTATCTCATATTTGTTTAATTTGCATTTTCCTGGTGACATATGATGTGAAGCATAGTTTCATATGCTTATTTGCCATCTTTTTACCTTCCTTGGTGAGGTGTCTGCTAAGGATTGGATTCATTCTTTAATCAGGTTGTTTGTTTTCTTATTGTTGATATTTAAAAGTTCTTTATGTGGGGCGCCTGAGTGGCTCAGTGGGTTAAGCCGCTGCCTTCGGCTCAGGTCATGATCTCAGGGTCCTGGGATCCAGTCCCACATCGGGCTCTCTGCTCAGGAGGGACCCTGCTTCCCTCTCTCTCTCTCTGCCTGCCTCTCTGCCTACTTGTGATCTCTGTCTGTGAAATAAACAAATAAAATCTTTAAAAAAAAAAGTTCTTTATGTGTTTCGAATAACAGTCCATTATCAGATGTGTTTTTACAAATATTGTCTCCCCTTCTGTGGTTTATCTTTCCATTCTCTTGATGTCTATATTTTTTTATCTACTTTGTAAATTTTTAAATGAATTATCTATCTTTCCTTTTTGAAAACCAAGGCTATTATTTACTCATCTCTGTTCCTCTGCTGCTCTCACATTTCCTATTATCCCTATAATATGATGACAAAACTTCCAAGATTTATTTCCGAGGTTGTTTTTCAATTCTTGTTTTTTTTTTTTCTTCACTCATCTTGATGCCACACATTTAAAAATCGGTATCAATCTATGTCCAAAAATGTCAGTTCTTACAGTTAAGGCAGGAAATTTTGTTATCTGGAGCTTTGGAAATAGCTTTGTTTCCTACACTGAGAATCTGATTGGCCTGCCGTAACTTCCATGCTGCTCAGAGACTGCTGTCCTATTGATTACCTGCGGAAATATGAGGTCCTTCTATTCCCTACTCAGCTTCTCTGTAGGTTTGGATTATCAGTCTGGATTTCCACCTTCATATCTATATATTCATCCTTAGTTGTTTTTGCTCTCTTCTCATCTTAACTAATAGAGAGCCTCTTGAGATAGCTTGATCTCAAGCCACTGGTTGTGGTCTCACTGACTCCACTGGTTACTATTAAGTCCTCACTCCTTAGGAAATATCAAGTGGTAAGGATGCTGCTAACCTCTGAGTTGGACCACTACTTAGATTCCCTTGCTACTTAGCCCTGCATTTAAAATTATATCGTCTGGTGTCACTGCTCTTTTGAGTCTTGCATAAGCCTACTTTGAACAATTGCTCCTCTCATTGGGGTTAATCTTGGCAGTTAGGTTGGCTTCCACCAGTCTCCAAATCACGTATACATGTATTCAGATTTCCACGTCCTCCTTGTTCTTAACTTCTTGACCCCACCCTGCATGTTTAAGGACTGAAACCCATTTTATACCTTTTCCTGCCTTACTAATGATGCAATTCACTTATCTGGACCTGGCTATTTGACACACTAAAGGGTCAAATGTTTCTTACTTCCTTACCTATCTTTGATTAAACTGTCATTTAAATGATCTGTCTGACTCTTTCAAAGGGGAAGATAAGGCAGTGTCCACGTTGAACATTTTGTGAAAGGAGTTGACTTTAATCTAATTTAGTGCTCTATCCAGCACCTACTCCATTGTGAATTTCCTTGAGGGAAATTATAAATATATCCAGGGAGCAAAGTCAGGAAAATGCATAAATTCGCTCCATAAATGTGGAACAGAGCTATCCTTGGCCATCATTTTGACCTTGTTATTCTCTTTATGTATAAACTTTACGGTGCTATTAGAAATAACCATCCCTCCTCCTAGTCTTTTAGTTCTTCAAGCCCTTCATATTACTCCAAGGGATTGGCCACTTAATTCCCCAAAGCCTTTTTCTCCAATGGGTATTTCATTTCAAGTAACCTAGTAAATAATTTGATGCTTTCAGTTTCTGCTTTTCCATCAATTAATATAAGCTGGATTTTTATTGCTCTCAGTTAGTTCCAACTAGGCCCTCCTTTCTAATGATGTATTGTGGTCTGCAACCAAGCTTCTTTACTTGCATTGTCATTCAGCAATGAAACTAATTCTGCTTGATACATTGAGAAAATGACTTCATTAAACAGATACTGGGTAACTCACCCAACTTCTTCAAGCTATACAAATCATACTATATATGTATACTACATACTAATACACTAAATCATACAACAGAAATAGTCTGGTGAAACACTATTGTGTACTTAGCTGGGAAACAAGAGTACCTCATATTTTCAGCTTTTACAGTGGGAGAAGGGTTCAGGCTTATATGGTAGGAATTTCTCAAACATGGAAAAGGAATTCATATGTTGGACAGCCAAAAGAATAAAATGTCCACTACACTATCTTCAACTTAACCTGTAGCAAACAAAAAAAGTGTAATTAGACTACATTTTTTAATAGTGTGCATTAGTACATATACTAATTTTGAATGATTTCTATCTTATCTAATAATTAACAGAAAACCCGACCTGATGTATAAATTTGTAACAGAACAAAATGAGAAAATGTGAACTCTAACATAGTTTTAAAAGGAAAGAGGAATAGATAAAAAATATCATAAAGATAATATGGGACTTTGATTAATCTTTTTGTCAGTATTAGGTTGGCGTAAATTCTGGAACCATAAACATTCCAACAGATACAGGGGACCATAAGTAAAAAAAGGATTAAATTTCACTTCATAGATTTGACTTTTTCCATTAACCTCAGTGTTTGAGTTTACTTTTCATGTTCCATTAAATTTATTTTAATGGAAAATATAAATATAATAAGGGAAATGTTTGATCAAATACTACAGCTCTGTGCTGTGCTACCTATTGTAGTGATGGGAGCAAATAGAAACCTTGGAAACTGATGGTACAACTGTGGGCTGTTGGATTTCTCAAAAGAGGTAAGATGACATATTTTACCCCGCTATGCAGCATTCCACTCATTCTGTCAGCGATGACTTGCTACTCAGGTTAGCTGCCACATCTCTTAGAGCTCTATGCTCCAGTCAGTTATTCCTTCCTGTCTTTGTCTCTTCCACTTCCCACTGTCTGGTCACAATCTGATAACAAATCAACATCAAATGACAAGATTCCGTATAATCAAGACTTGAATGGTTATATTATTGTAAAATTCACACATTTATCATGGAGCACCTTTAGTTTCAAGATATCATTGACAGTTGCTGTTCTGGGAGAAGTTTAGGATCAGATCAAACTTCCTCCAGCTCCTTCAGCAATAACCATCAACGTGATCCAGCTTATAAAACACAAAACAAAAGGACGAAGTTCCAAAACACAATACTTCTTTAGGATTTTTATCTAGTCAGGAGTTATAAGCTTACTCATCATGATTTTAAGAATCTTGGATACTTTAAAGATTTTATATATATGTTTATTTATTTATTTGGGAGAGAGAGACAGCACAAGCAGGGGGAGTGGCAGAGGAAGACAGACAAGCAGGCTCGCGCTGAGCAGGGAGTCAGACATAGGGCTCTATCCCAGGACCCTGGGATCATGACCTGAGCCAAAGGTGGACAGTCAACTAAATTAGCCACCCAGGTTCCCCAACAATTTTAGATACTTCATCAAAATTCTCTGTCTGTGCATTTGGTTCTCTACTGATGCAGTCTTGTTATGTAATTGCCAACTACTGCAGTCATTTCCGAAAGATCAGAGTTTTTCCCAAATCCTTTGTAGAAGACTTTTTATTTAATTATTTAAATACTTCTATTGACGCTGAGAAATACAGTCTTTTGGATTACTCATTACACAGGTGAACTACTGTATAATTTACGTATTATTTCTGAATTTTCTATCTGTATGAATAAAAATTTTAAATAATAATTTTTAAGCAGTTATATATCCAAAACCAGTTCCTAAATTATAGTAAAACATAAGAAAGCAATCCTGTTTAGTAGAAAGAAATATTTATAAATTGAATTCTATATTCAAAAATAATGGATAATTCTTTGCAAAGTAAGATACATGTTCATATTTACAAATTGGTTAGCAAATGGATTTAGTCCTTGATATTTCAAGTATTTGCTTCAAGTACCAAAAATCAATTTGAAAATAAAAATGTAACAATATCTGCCAATTTCATTCAAATATTCCAAATATTCTAACTTAATATTGATGCATATGGTCATTTCACATTTACCCCTTACTAAAACTGACAGAGTTTTGTCTTATCTAGAAAGACAGTAATCTGACCATTTTCTTCTTACTTGTCCTTCTGAATTTGCTTCCTGACTGTCTGATATATGTATTTCATTTTACTCAGAACTGACTCAATGATACTTGCCTTGGATTAGAACCCTAAGCAATATTTAATAAAAGTTTGGAAATATAATTTCTATGGAAACTAACAATGTGATAAGAGCTTGAAGGGTTAGCACCCAAATAAAGGTGATTTTCTTAAAGAGTAACTAATCAACGTTAGTTGATCCTCTTCAACTCTGAATCCTCTTCAGAGCTGTGCGTGGTTGGGTCAGGAGGCAAGGAATCAATTCACCAGCACGTTGTAGAAGTGACTACCCTGAAGAATGGTTTATTTTGCCTCTGATCAGGTTCAGTTTTATCTGTGTTTTCACTTCTAGAAGCTTCGAAGCTGCATAGCTTGAGGTTAAGGATCTGTACTCGAGGAACTACAGAACACTCATGAAAGAAATTGAAGAAGACACAAAAAGATGGAATACCATTCCATGCTCTTGGATCAGAAGAATAAACATTGTTAAAATGTCTATACTGCCTAAAGCAATCTATACTTTTAATGCTATTCCGATCAAAATTCCACTGGTATTCTTCAAAGAGCTGAAGCAAATAATCCTAAAATTTGTATGGAATCAGAAGAGACCCTGAATCACTAAGGAAATGTTGAAAAATAAAAATAAAACTGGGGGCATCACATTACCTGATTTCAAGCTTTACTACAAAGCTGTGATCACCAAGACAGCATGGTACTGGCATAAAAACAGACACATAGACCAGTGGAACAGAGTAGAGAGCCCAGATATGGACCCTCAACTCTATGGTCAAATAATTTTCGACAAAACAGGAAAAAATATACAGTGGAAAAAAGACAGTCTCTTTAATAAATGGTGCTGGGAAAACTGGGCAGCTATATGTAGGAGAATGAAACTCGACCATTCTCTTACACCGTACACAAAGATAAACTCAAAATGTATAAAAGACCTCAATGTGAGACAGGAATCCATCAGAATCCTAGAGGAGAACATAGGCAGTAATCTCTTCAATATCAGCCACAGCAACTTCTTTCAAGATATGTCTCCAAAGGCAAAGGAAACAAAAGCGAAGATGAACTTTTGGGACTTCATCAAAATCAATAGCTTGAATACTAGAACTTCACTTCTCCCAATAGCCACCCTGGAATCAGGTAGTTAAATATTTTCATGGAGTAACAAACACATTTTTAAGTACAATAACAAAAAATGATGTCCCAGAAGTTTAATTAATCATAGATAGCATAACTGAAGAATAGAAAAGATAAAGGCTAAAGTGATCTCTCTGTCAGAGAAATTCTCCTCCTCTGCAAATGAGGGATTTATTAAATGGTTTTGAGATACCACAATGCTATATAAATTCAAAGTGTCATAATTTTAAAAAATTTTTTAAGAGTTTATTTATTTATTTGACAGAGAGAGATCACAAGTAGGTGGAGAGGCAGGCAGAGAGAAATGGGGAGAAGCAGGCTCCCTGCTGAGCAGAGAGCCTGATGCAGGTGATCCCAAGACCCTGAGATCATGACCTGGGCTGAAGGCAGAGGCTTAACCCACTGAGCCACGCAGGGACTGAAGGTGTCTTGATTTTGAAGCATTGATGTCTTGTCACATTTTTTTTTCTATGTGAACTTTTGGAAGTATTTTTTTTCAGACCTTAGATGATTATCCTTATTGTAGCTAATGGATATTTTAAAAGCTTATGTAGAAATATAACACAAGTACCATGGTGAATTGCCAAGCACAAAGGGTATCTTTTATAAATGGAATTCATATTAACTATATCAATCTCCTCCAACTGGAGGAGTATTTTAGTTGATCTAAAGAGTAGTATATAGTATTAGTTGAAATGTATAATGTAATCCTAAACCAAGGAAAAATGAAGACAACAAGAACATTCTCATTTTAAAATATTTTCAAGAACATTCTCTGTTTTGAAATATTTTCAGAGAACCAAACTTAATTTTTCATTCAAGGTTAAAATATACTTTTGAAATGCAAACTGTTGGGTTAAGCAAAGTCTTTTTTTTTAAATCAAATACTGATTTTATTAAAGATTTGATTATTTCTAAAAATACACCTGAACTCATTATACACCAAGATTATACTTACTGTAAATTTATGCAGCTGATCCATGAACTCTGGGAAGAAAGTTTATCATGCAAGTGCTGATATTGTCTTAAATATACATAAATCTTTAATATTATGATGATGTTTAGATCTCATATTTACCTATGGATCATTTATTTTTCATAAGAAACGAATGTATCAAATGACCAGCAGCTGTTGCCCAAAAAAAAAAAAAAAAAAAAAAAGATGCTTAACCTTTCTGAGGGAATAAGGCATCAATGGCTGCAATTTAGAAGTTTAATAATTAAAAAATTCAAACTACTAAAGAGCAAGATTCTAGGTTTCCAGCCCCAAGAGAATTTATATCATACGCCTTAGGGAATCAGAATCAAAAGACTCCGTTGCAGTTCTAGTGGCCAGAACTAGATGGTGCTCCACAGTCATCAGATGTTCAAGGCTCCTTCCAGCGTTCTAGTGTAGTTAGAATCAAGGGCTTCATTAAGGATGTATTTAATGATTCAATTAAGGAAAGGTTTCAGATTTGACCCCTCTCCTTTTCTTCTTCCGTAGACCTTTTTAGGAAGTGGGAGGCATGCATCTTCCCTGTTAATTGCGTTAGTTATTCCTTGCCCCACTTAGCTCTTATTCAACAACTGTAAAATTACTACACATATTAATGTGAAGATACAGAAATGGAGTCCTAGAGTAGTATTTCAGGGAAATAGTCAGAGTTTTATGGCTAGACAAACCCTGGGCTAGGGTGAACACTCTGGTCTCGTGCCCTATCAAGACGAATCACCTGACTAAGCAAAAAGAGAAAGTACAGGCAGGAAGACTATATTCACGTATAGGAAGTAGTTGGAAGAACCAGGAATGAGACCCGGTAGTTGCTATTCCTTCCGTCGCAGTCACTTTGGCTCTCTTCCCTAAATAACCTCATTGTCCCATCCTCCACTCTGGAGACCTGCTGAAAGAAGTGTAGAAGGAAGACTAGGAAGGAAGAGGACTAGAAAAAGCTCACAGAAAAGCATATTCTGTGTGCCAGGCATTGCTTGACATGCTTGAAATGTGTTTCCTTGTTTGCTTTTGAACCAATTAAAGGAGGTTGTGAATGAATGATCTCTATATTTTATGTATAAGGAATTCTGAATGAATGATCTCTCTTTTACATATGAGGAATCTGGCAGCCAAGTGAATGACTCCCCGGTGTCAGTAAGTGGCAGATTAAGAACTTGGCCTGAACTCTGTCTAGTTCCATTACCAATGGGTTTTGCTACAACTGTGATTAAGGCATCCAAGAAAATTGGTCATTTTCTTTTTCCTAGTGTCTGTCTACAGTGAGCATGCTATAATTCCAGATTAATATTGTATAATTATAATTCTCTCTATTATCTCATTTAATATAATAGCCAACTCTATAGCACTATGAATAGAAAATGAAAATTTCAACTTCAGTCAGTGGCAATAACAGATAATAGAAGTCTCTTGATAATACATTTATTTTAATAAATCACTTAAAATTATAAAGAAATGGCATTGGCCTTGGGATAAGACTTTCATTTCCCATCTGGTTTATAGGAAACCCATATCTTCATAGAGACCCTTCAAGTTGCCCCCTCACAAGATGTAAAGCTATGTTCCTTCCCTCCTCAACATTTCACTCACTCCTGTCTGGATTGACACAATTGTTATATATTTAGAGACATGAAAAAAGTGTTTATCAAAAAAGTGTAATCCATTGTTTATTATGCTGCATAATTGAATGTCTTTAATTTCTCCACTGATTTCTGAATACTATTCACTTCTTCTTTTTAGAGAGAATGAGAGGAGCAGAGGGAGAGGGAGAGAGAGAATCTCACGACCCTGAGAAAATGATCTGAGCCAATATCAAGAGTCTCGTGCTTAACTGACTGAGCCACCCAGGTGCCCCTGAATATTATTTACTTTCTGATTTATGTTAATTTAGAACCTTACAGGACCTCTGTGTGACTTTGGTAATGCTCAGTGAGACCTTTTCAAATGGCTAATTATTAGGATGTTCTTACTCCTAACTGAACTCTCTTTTCTACCTCTCAAATTTGTCTCACTAATACTAATTTTACAGTTGACATTTTGCAGTATTTCATTAGCTTTTCCCAGGATTTAATTACAGTATTATCATATAACTGGGAATGATGCTCATACTGAAAAGAAAGGTTATTGTAAATGTGCAACTTTTGTCAGAGACGTAATTTTTAATATTTTCATTCTCCATGGTAGGTGCAGCTTTGTTATCCTGATGGGTTAGGATCAATTTTACACTCACTTAGTACTAGACCAATCTGGAAAGTACTCCCAGAGTCAGAGTCAGTGAGCACAGCATCTAGGTAGGTTAGCATTGCATGTGCATTTGATTTCTGACATGAAACCTTCCCAACCATCCTGACCAACTTTTAGTCCTTTTGGATTATAAAGACCTACAACACATTTTATCCCATTAAGTCTTCACAACACTGCTGTGAGATTTGTTTTTGTTTTTAACCTTGAAATTACGCCTGAGGAAATCAAGGACCAGTAAGTAAAGATTTCCCAGAGCACACAGCAAGTAAGTCCCATGGAACAAGGAGGCAAAATGAGGTCCAACTGTAAACGGACTACAATTAGCTTATACTTATGTAGCACTTCTTATGATCTAAGCACATTCCATATATTAACTAACTTAAATCTCACAACCCTTTGAGGCAGGTTCTATTTTTGTCCTTATTTTACAGAGGAGTAAATTGAAGCACACGGAGAGTACGTAAATTCTCAGACTCCCACAGTTACTAAGTGGCAGATTCTCTGTAAGACATGATAGATTTGATAACTGCTTTGTATCTCACAGAGGTATAGTTTGGATTTAATAGGATAGTATGTACATGGCTCTTTGGCATCTGTAAGGAATCAAAGTCCATCAGGATAGCTGAGGAGAAGTTTGAGGTCGGAAATAAAGTGCGCGTGTATTATACCGGTGAGAAACATTCTAGGAAGTAAAGACATGAATGTAAGACTGTGGAATCAACAGATGGAATCAGAATATGTGTGGACAGCAGCTTTGTCTTCACTTACCATTCTCCTCTTTGGAATTTTCTTTAGGTGGTTAACGAATCAAGATCAGAAAAGTAAGGGCAGGAAATGCAAATAATTGTAGGCATGGGTCTGTTCCATATTATCACAAATCTACTGTGATTCTGCTTCTGTCTTTGTTTTTAAATCACTTTCTCTTCAGGACTGCCTTTACAAGTTTCCTACATGGAAATTGAAGAAGTTTATAGTGACATTTAAAAAAAAAATTTTTTTTCCATTCAGATTCCACAAATCCTAAAATGTCACCAAGAGATTCGTTTTTCTCCTTATGTTAGCTGTTTTTGGCATCACCTCCGCTCATGCATCCTTGCAACATTAACACTACTTTTACATCAGATTTTTTTTTAAAGATTTTATTTATTTATTTGACAGACAAAGATCACAGGTAGGCAGAGAGAGAGAGAGAGGAGGAGGCAGGCTTCCCACTGAGCAGAGAGCCTGATGTGGGGCTCAATCCCAGGACCCCTGGGATCATGACCTGAGCCAAAGGCAGAGGCTTTAACCCACTGAGCCACCCAGGCACCCCTCAAATTTTTTTGATACATAGTTCTGGTCAACTCCCATTCTGAATTCCTAGGTTTCAGTCCCACAGTAGAAAACATTTATTTTTGTAAATAGCTTATGCCCATTTATACTTCAAAGCTGTCGATGGAATTGGGTAATTATCCAGAGAATCTGATCAATATAAACAACCAAAGTAGATTATAAAGGCTGAAATAACTTTAAAAAAATTACACTTTTATTGCTTGGTCTAGCTAGATCACTGGTTTTTAGCTCCTGTTTTCTCTTTGGGTGGAGTTTCAGGCTTCTTAATGAATGGCCTCAGAGAAAACTTGCCTTTTTCTCATTGTATCTTGGAACACTGATAGGCTATGCTTTGTCTCGAAATAACCTGCCTACACAGATGTTAGTCGTCTGTGGTGTTTTATGAACATGGCGTCTCTCAGCAGAGCCCACCAAATCTCACCAGCCTCATGAAACACCTCAAACCACATTCATAGTTCACTGCATTTTTCTTCCACTTCCTGCTGCTAGTTGCTCTGAAATACTTAGGATTGGGACTCAAACTTTTTTTCACAAGAAGTTATATTTGGATAATATGTATTAATAAGGAACATTCGCTATTGAGACAGCGAACATACATCACACTCTTTCTATCTGTTTCCACTATAGAATGTATCCTCCCAGTGCCAGTAGAAAGGTTAGGAAAAGCGGGTATAAAGAGTGAAAAGAAAAGACCCTTAGAAATCTCAGAACTATTAAAAGGATAAATCATAAGCAGATTTTCTTTCAAATCCCAGCAGTATACCCTAAGGGATAAAGATTTATAGTCCTTGTAATTTTATCTTAAGTATGGTAACTGCTAGTTCTATTCTTAGCTAAATCAATGTGTTATCATTTTTTCCCTCTCTCAAAACTAGCCAGGGCATTCCACTTGTGTTTTAGGATTTAAGAGGCGATAGATTTTTAAAGTTGTTTTTCCTGACTTTTAGTTTTTTTAATGTTTGTTTGTTTGCTTTTTAAATCACGGTCCCTTAAAGTTTATTTTTATTTGCCTTTTTGTAGATTTATTTTGCATTAAAAGTTTTTTCATCACCAGAGCAAATCTTTGGTACTACAATAAACTTAGCTGAGAGCACATGACCAAAATTGAAAAATTCACATTTGAAAAATTGCCCTGTCTCCTGGGGAAGGTGATATTATAAATACATTTGACGTAACGTTCAGACTAGTATGTATCTCCTCATTGGAACATAAGATGAGTTCTCAAGTGGCTCTCAAATCAAAATGTTCTGCCTACCCCAAGTACATTGGGTTTCATAAGATTCTTCTTCTTGAGTACTGATAGACTCCTTTCAAGTTGGAGCAAAACTTTAATGCAGTGGCTTTCAATGTTAGTGAGTATCAGGATCACCAAGAGAATTTATTAAACCATCTACTGCTAGAGCCACCCTGAGAGTTTCTGATTCACTAACCTGGGGTGCAGGCAAGAGAATGTGCATTTCTAACAAGGCCCCCGGGATTTTTTAGTTTTCAGTGTACCTATCTTCTGTTCTTGGTTAAATTTATTCCCAAGTGTTTTAAAAATCATTTTTGATACTATTATGAATGGGATAGTATCTTTTTTTCATATATTTTATGTCTAGAAATGAACTTATTTCTATTTGTTGATTTTATATACTACAGTTTTACTAAATTCATGGATTGTTTCTAGCATATTTTTTTACTTCATATGATCTTCATTTTTCCTTCTTTCATATTCATTCTGATAGTCATTGTCTTTCCTTTTATATAGCATACTCTTATGGAATAATTGTTATATGCCATGTACATGTATTTTGAAAAAACTGGGGGCACAGAAGATTGAGTAACACACCTGTCTCAGGGCTGGAAAGTGGCAGATATGGGAGGTGAACTCAAGTTAGTCTGACTCTAGAGTTTGTCCTTAAGCAATATGCTTTATTTTTTTTATTTTTATTTTTTTTAAGATTTTATTTATTTATTTGACAGACAGAGATCACAAGTAGGCATAGAGGCAGGCAGAGAGAGAGAGAGGAGGAAGCAGGCTCCCTGCTGAGCAAAGAGCCCGATGTGGGACTCGATCCCAGGACCCTGCGATCATGACCTGAGCCGAAGGCAGCGGCTTAACCCACTGAGCCACCCAGGTGCCCCAGCAATATGCTTTATTAACCTTTAGCTCCGGCATGCCTTAACAATTATTTAAATGACCTTTGTAATAGCTAGAGATACTCATTTAGCTGTTGATAGTCATTGTTGAAAAATGGTTTTGAGATTAATGGCTAAATCAGATTATATGTTGTAAAAAATTGTGTAGTTGTAGTCCGTTGCCAAAAGAAAAAAAATATATCATTCTGTCAGGCCTGACTTCTAACAATTTTCCAGACTCATCTGCACTGCTCCCTATACTTCATTTGACCTCAATCTGCTGCTAGTCCTTGAAACAAAATGTGTGCTTTGTTACTTCTGTTTTTTCTTATGCACTATTTTTTTAAAGGGGTTTAAAACATTGTTCTTCTGCTCCCCAGAGGGAAAATTGTTTCTTTATTCAAGACTCACAGTGTAGGGGCGCCTCGGTGGCTCAGTGGGTTAAGCCTTTGCCTTCGGCTCAGGTCATGATCTCAGGGTCCTGGCATTGAGCCCCGTATCAGGCTCTCTGCTCTGCAGGGAGCCTGCTTCCCTTCTTCTCTCTCTCTCTGCCTGCCACTCTGCCTACTTGTGATCTCTGTCAAATAAATAAAATCTTAAAAAAAAAAAAAAAAGACTCACAGTGTACTAGTTAACATTTATGCCTCTACTCTGAACCAGAAAGCTCTTGTCACATTTGAATCTAAGCTCCCAGAGGGCAGTCAGACCTCACTCGCACAGTGTCCCCTTTCTCATCCCTCCCACTCCTGATTGTGCCTGGTTCAGAAGTGAGGAACTATAGCTTGAAATATATATATATATATATATATACTTCTGTATGATCCCAGACAGTAAATAATTTGCCTGCGGTAACTCAGTTTGGTTTTAGGCTAAGACTCTCAAAACCAGATTTTCAAAAATCCCATCAGATCTGAGATCTTTCCACAGAACAGTTTTGGTGACACTTGTGCTCTAGCTAAAGCTCTTCATTGTGTTGCTACCTATTTTCACTAGGATGAATTTTTTTTTTTAAGATTTTATTTACTTCTTTGTCAGAGAGAAAGAGTGCGCACAAGCAGGGGGAGCGGCAGACAGAGGGAGAAGCAGGCTCCCTGCTGAGCAAGGTCCTCCATCCCAGGACCCTGGGATCATGACCTAAAACAAAGGCAGACCCTTAACTGACTGAGCCACCCAGGTGTCCCTCACTAGGATGAATTCTTTTGCATATCTTCTCTGTGTTTGTATCTAGTTCCATAAATGTAAGCAGGCTGCTGCATCCAATCTCTGCTCATATGTGGGGTTTCTTCCACCATCTCTCTCAACCTCTCTAGCACCTCTCAACCTCTAGCTCTGGATTACTTATATTATTTATATTACTTATTACTTATATTACTTATATTTTAATGTGTTATTTACAGAACTACCTCTTTTCCAATCTCAGTTTTTTAATATGTCCAAAGTATTACTGTTCTTCCACACCCTTGACTTTGAATTCATGTGCTTTAGACTTCTCCATATTCCCCGAAAGTTCATATTTCTCTCAGTTTTCTAGCTCATTCTTTTCTCGGTCAGTACTTCCATTAGTATATTTTTATATTGTGTGGATCAATGTTTAAAGGCATTACAAAATCATTGTCTACCAATTCTTCTAAAACATTTCACTTCCATTTATTGCTTTGATACATGAAAAGAAATATGGGGGAAAAACTGAACCAAAGCAAACCTTTCTAATAGAAATACTTGCCGAGATTTCTAAGGGTTGGATCAAGAGAGTTTTTGTTTTCATATTCTTTCTCAGAGAGTCAATTTTTTTCCCATAGTATCTTTTCCTCTTCCCTGTGTCTTTCTGCCTATCAATCTTAAAAGAAAATTGCCAATGTTGTCTTAATTCTCTTGCTTGTATTTCTTCTTAGATTGGTTGTCTTTATTTCTTTACTCTTATTTTCAATCATTTTCTATATTTTCATCTGTGAGTAGCAGATGTGTGTAGGCTCAGTTATGCTAAAATGAGAATTAGATACCAAAATATAATTATTCATCCTATGCTGGTAAGCTTGATTTAGGGAAATAGATGATTATTTGCAAGGCTCATGAATCAATAACTGTATGTATTTAAATTTAAAAGTGTTATATTACAAAGGAAATATGGATTCAGCATGCAGGACACTTGTATAGCTGGAAATGACAATGTCAGTTGAAAAAAGCAAAGTGGAAAGAAGTTAAACATTATAAAATAGGTAAGAAAAAGGTTAAAGATCAGCATTCTTTAGCCACTTAATAAACAGGTATTGAATCCATAGATCTATAATCACTAAAGGAGATATTAAAGACACAGAAACCTGATGGAATCTGCCTTCTCAGAGCTCACAGTCATATTAAATTTATGAACTACCACATCACATGGGTGTGGAAAATATTATAGGAGATATTAATGGATTTTAAACAGGATAGAAAAGAGATAGATTAGATCTGGAAAAGCTCAGATAGGTAATATCTGAAACTTTACAGTTTAGGAAACTGAGCCCCAGAAAGCTTACATGGTTTGTCCAGTATTGGTGACATATAAGTAACAGGCCTAAGACTGTACACCTGGACTCTTCATTTTTTGTTCACCTTTCAAAGTACCTATCCATGCCTTTAAGAAATATTCAAATAGACATGTGAATACAAAGTATTGGGAATGCAAAATAAATACACTAGCATTTGCTCTCAAAGTGGTTTTTGTACACCATGAACTCTAAAAAGGACGGAATAATATTACAAATGAAATCAAACACAATGCCAAAAGGGTACAATGGTAAAGGGTAATCATATTAGCATATGGTGAATTCCCAGATCCATGCTCTTTCTGCATCACCAGATAGCTTCCTGTGAGTCAAGGAGGCTTGGGTTACATGAGAAAAATTTCACTAAACTAAAAAATTAAAAATAAAAATAAAGGCTCTCACCAACATTTTAGACAAGCAGATGATTTTCACTTTACACTTATGCTAAAAGTGTGGGCAAAGAAACAAGTTTCATTTGAAATGTTTTGTTTCTTTTAACATTTTGGCTTGGATAAAAAACAATAGGGTGGATATATTTTTATTTAAAGTTTCAGGATGGTGTTTAACATACACACATAGAATCCATAAAAACAAAATGCTGTCTTTTCTTATGCTTTTAAATATTTTTAAAGAAAGCTTAAAATTGGAGGTAGTACAAAATTGCTGCTTCAAAGGAGTATAACTTGTAAAGTCAAAAAGTTTTGTTTATATCAATGATTCACAAAAGAAAGTTCCAACTCTGACAGTCAATTTTTATTAAAGAAAGATGTGAAGTTATTGTTTATCATATATTGCCAACTAAATTACATGGAATAAGAAGAAAGCAGTGGTGTTGCTTTCTTAAGGAATTTAGACATTCAATGTTTAGTCTATATGTGTGTATGTGTGTATTATTAATATTTAATAATATATATATTCCAAATATAAATATATTTCTTGAAATAATAAAAGCCTCAGTTTCGGGGTGCCTGGGTGGCACAGTTGGGTAAGTGCCCAACACTTGGTTTCAGCTCAGGTTGTGATCTCAGGGTCTCGAGACTGAGCCCCAAGCTCCCAGCTGAACTCCTTGCTTAGTGTGGAGTCTGCTTAAGACTCTCTCTCCCTCTCCTCTGCCCTTCCCTCTCCCCACCTGCATGCACATGTACACACTCTCTCTCTCTCTCTTAAATAAGTAAATAAATATTTTTTTAAAAGACTGTTTTAAATTTGGTTTATTTTTATAGTGCTAGCTAGCTTCCACATATTAAAATTTTGATGATAGCATACTCAATTTCCATTTTATTAAAACCTTGATTCCTTTTGTTATTTTTCAAAAGTATAAATAGCCATAAGGAGCTGTGAAATTTTTCTATTTTTGTTCCTAATGAGACTTCTCAGAATTGTTATGCACAACTTTGAAACAGGTCTAGCATATCTAATTTGCAAAACCATGTGGATAGTTGGATCCATAATGGACATGTTACATTTACATGGTGCATGCATTGAGCCTATTAAAAAAAATTTTAGTAATGATATAACTATATTAATAGTCACCCCCCAAAATCCCAAAAGTAGAAGGCATATGTTTTTGCCTCTTTCCTCTGAAGCATAATATATTTGTAAGCTAAGTGTATGTATTTTTGAGACACTCCAGAACCTTAACATTTTTCTGGAAGCTGCACATGTCTTCATGGCTATATTATTGAAAATGAAAATCTTTACTTTTGCAGAATTTATAGAAACCCCAATCTAGGTAATTTTTATAATGGTTAAAGGCTGAAGTTGCTGTTAAAAATTAATAAGTTGGCCTGTAATCTTCTAGGAATATGAAAAATAAAAATTAAATTTATAAAAATATAAATATCATATATACTAGTTATATACTATATATTATAGATAAATATATGTTAGGAATATATAGAAACACTAGAATAAAATTTTTAGATAATTTGTAAGCAAATACTACTAAAGGCTTTCAAGTCTTCGATTGGCCTACCATCATATATTTTAAATGTAATTTAATTTTCCTATCATATTTAAAATATTACAAGGGACTATGCCTACTAATGTTGGAATTTCTATTCTTAGACATGCATTTATATTTGAAGTAGCAAAAAATTATTGCCTTTTGGCACTTGAAATGAGATGGCTGGCAGAAGTTAATATGCAATTTCTGGTCAAGTTGTTCCCACTTGCTCTCTTTGGTTTGTTTGGTTTTTTAATTGTTATATATGCACAATCTGCAGGGCACTATTCTTTACCCAATTACAATAATATCTCTTGAGAGATAATAAAAACAAACTTTATTTTTCTTACATGCATCAATGGCATATAAAATATTTCTGAACACATCTAACTTTAGTCCTCTGGAAAGAATTTAAATACAGTATAAAGAGACAGATAATTTTTGGTAATGGTGTGATATGATGTAGAAGCATTACCATCTATATCATCCAGCAGTCTGTTTGTTGAAAAGTAACAAAAATTTAAATTCACATTAACAAAAATGCAAAGGGAATTCATTGACTAACATCATGGAAAACTCGAGGGTTAGGTCCTTCTCCAGGAATTGCTTAATTCAGATGCTCAAGAGATATCTCTTTCATTTCCCAGCTATAATTTGCTTTGTGCTGATTGTACTCATCAAGTTAACTACCTGTCTACCTGAGGTGGCCTCCAGCAACTATAGGTACTGCGAACTATTCCAGTGAAAAGGGGATTCTCTTATCAATTGTTCCAATAAAATCTCAATGCTAATAAGTATCATTGGATGACATGGATCATGTACATGTTCTTGGGGAAAAGGAGATGGAATATGTTCATTGTGCAAGGTCACATGCCCACTCCTGGATCAGAGAGCTACTGTCCCCTCCCACCAACCTACATAAACTGAGAGCAGGGAAGTGCTGGTTCCTGAAAGGAAAATCATATTATATTACCAGAGGAAAGAAGCTGAATGGGAAAAAGCAATCAATGTCTATCTTACCCTCAACTTCAGGTCCTTTTAGTCTACTCACTGCTGAATGACTTCTACTAGTTCAGTATCTTTCCACATATGATACTTGATTTGATTTATAAATGACTAGCATTGAGAAGGTAAGTTCATCTTGATTTTTATTGTATCAGAATGAAGGACAGATAGAGACTTTGGTAACAAATTTACAAGGAATTACCTCTTACCACAACTGACATGAAGGAAACAAAGATTTTAAGAACTTTAATTCATTATTTTAAGGCATATTTTAGGTTCAATTATTCTAGTCTTTCTATGACACCCCTTTTCTTATTTTGTCATTGCATGTGATATAAGTATACTATATTTTTTAATGAATTCCTGATTTCCCCCCTTATTGGTAAGCCGTTTTTCTCTCCCAATATGAAGTTAACCATTATAGTTTCAGACAGAGACAGAGGAAGGGAGATGACTTCTCTGGTAGGAAGAGGTAATGATAATAGCGAAAAGCGTGCCCCTTTTGTTCAGGCATTTGTGCAGAGAGCTGCAGAGTCAAAGGCAGGACAGGGATTTTCAGTACAAGATTAGAGAAACCTTGTCAGCTGGAAGAAGCCAATGGATCCTAACTAAGCCAAGATGGGATAGACAAGGGATTTATTAGCATCAGACATTAGCAGCAGGTGCAGAGCTGTGATTCATCCAACATGCATAGTATGACTGTACTGGCTGTTTATAGCCGGTGTCTGTATTCTTAGGTGCCCATGTTGAACTGGTTTTTAAAAAATTTTTGCTATCATAATCAATAAATGACAAACCAACTTTAGTGTTTGGTCAGTCAGTGGACATCCAAGGCCCCGCATTAAGGCCAGTTTTCCTCTCTTTCCCAATGCCATGAGGTGGTTTACACTTCTCTCCTTCACATCCAAATGCCATCTGGAGGAGAAATAGAGGAAAGAAAATGAGAAATGCTTGCAGGGTTATTTAGGATTATACTCAAAGTTTGTTCAGATAGTTGGATTGACTAATGTTTGAGTCAGATTGGGCTAAATTTAGTATTTTAAACATACTTCCTGGTAAGTGTAAGTGTGGTCATAAAAATTAGATCTGTTATAGAGAAATGAAGAAATTGCATTATATATACATCCAAATGGTGATATGTATAAATTTGCAACTCTGTAGCACTCATAAACGAATTAGTTTGACTGTAAATCCATGCTATTCATACTGGCAAAGGTCTAGTTAATTTACTCATAGATATTTGCCTGGGACTTTTGTGTGATGTTGAAACTTTATAATGGTGAACTTGAACCTCATAAACTCTACTATGATACAACTGAAGAATGATATCTTCAAAAAGAACACTCAAAAGCATTTTCAGATCATTGTATAAAATGAGAAAAAGGAAAATCTACTAGTCATAATAGCTATTACTTGCCTCATGCTCTAGGTAAATTTAGTAAAGACTAATTTTTTATAACTAGTTTATTTTGTGATAGACATAGTAGTAAAGGCTAAAGCAGAAAGTAGAAAAAACATTCAGCAAATATAGCAGATGCAGAAATTATATCCTGTTTATAGAAAATAGATCAGTTTGATCAATCGATCAATAGATAAAAAGAACACATAGGGCAAAAAACCCACTAAAATATATGCCTAGAAAAAGGATCTGAACAGAAAATTTACAAAAGAGGAAAAACAAGAATAAACATGGAAAATATATGCTTTATTTTCAGTGAAGACAAATCACATTAATTTTTTTGGTAAATAAAAATACCATATGAATTCACACATACATGGAATTTAGGAAATAAAACAAAGGATAAAAAAAGAGACAGAGAGAGACCAACCAAAAAACAGACTCTTAACTATAGAGAACAAACAGATGGTTACCAGAGGGGAGGTGAGTAGGGATGGGTGAAATAGGTGATGGGGATTAAGAGTACTTATCTTCATGAGCACTGAGTAATGTATAGATTTGTTGAATCACCATATTGTACACCCGGAACTAATACCACACTATATGTTAACTTTAC
The DNA here is from genome assembly GCF_030435805.1 of Mustela lutreola. Taxonomy (NCBI): domain Eukaryota; kingdom Metazoa; phylum Chordata; class Mammalia; order Carnivora; family Mustelidae; genus Mustela; species Mustela lutreola. Next base: position 112,503,933 of record NC_081295.1, read on the forward strand.
TGGAATTAAAATTTTTAAAAAGGACCTTTTCTCATTATTGAAATAGCATGTTTTATATTGCTGATGATATTGTAAACGTTTGGGTAGTTTGGCAGTATACATCAAGGGTCATAAGAAGATGGAAATTTTGGGGACCATAACTTATGAAAAAAATCTCAATTGTGTAAAACTCCAGTTTCACAAATATGTTCATTGTGTTTCTAGTAGATGAGAAGAGGAAACAACTAAACCTTCTAAAGTAGGAGAATGATTAACTACAACTAATTTTTGGAATATTATGTAGGCAGTACAAATATAGTTTATTAGAACCAGGACAGGGGGGCCTGGATGGCTCAGTCATTAAGCATCTGCCTTCAGCTGGGGTCATGATGCTGAAGTCCTGGGTTCGAGCCCCACGTTGGGATCCCTGCTCAGCAGGATGTCTGCTTCTTCCCTCTCCCACTCCCCCTGCATGTGTTCCCTCTCGCTGTATCTCTCTGTCAATTAAACAAATAAAATCTTAAAAAAAAAAAAAGAACCAGGACAAAATATCTGTTTCCAAGCTTAAAGGAAAAAAAAAAGTCATTTTAACATTATTTATATTATTATTATATTTAATAGCAAATTTATATTAAAAATAGGATTATTTTGGAATGAGGGGGGTGTCAGGCATTTGTTTTGTTTTGTTTTCCAAATATCTAAAATGTGGATATGAATTTTTATTCATGGTTGAAATGTATAAAGAAAGAAAGCACTATTCTGGGTATTAAAAAAACCGTGCCTTCTCTCTTGGCCACAACATTATCATGCTTGTGACTATGGGGACAGAACTAAATGTCTCTAGACCTTAGTTTTCCTCACTGCAGATATCATCTGGTACAATCTGTTCAAGCCTTTCAAACTCTAAAATTCTATGATCTATAGTTTATAAATAATGAGCATAAAGAGAGATTTAGTTTTAGATTTCTTTCAAAATATTGTTGCAAAGATTATATGGAAATAAAACATCACTGGCTGGTGAACTTATAAACAAGACTATAAATAATGCATTTTAAAAGTTTGTTACATGCTTAAAATATTTCATGAATTTTGGAAAAGTTATAGAAAAAAGAAAGGGCCAATGAACAACAACAACAAAAGATAAAATAGCCAACACTCAACACATTTTTAGGATCACGACCTGAGCTGAAGGCAGATGTGTAACCAACTGAGCCACCAGGCAGCCCCCAAGAGAAAATTTTTAATGAAAAGTTACATTAAATATAAAGCAAAGGTCACTCATTTTTTGCTTAGTATATTTTTGTGTGCTCTACTTAATGATATATAATATACACTCATCTATAAAATATATAAATTTAATTATACATATAGTGAACGAAAAAATACATTACATTTGGTTTTGTCAGTCAAAATCTATTCAGCTCTATCCACTTGTTTATTTTTTCCATTATATATGCAGACATACAAAAGAGGTTATTGAATTATGTGAGAGGTAGTAAAAGGACAAAACTTCATGAGACTCTAATTAGTATTTATGTTGAAATCTCCAGGATATCTAATAGAAGAACAACAAAACAATATGTAACAAATGGAATAACAAAAGGGAAATGGGATTTTGGAATACTTGATTAAAGAAGGAAAGAAAGAAATAAAGCATATAAGGAGTAAAGAGAAATAAATAGAACTCTCCTTTTTCATAGATAACATAATTGAATGATAGAAAATTCAAAATAATTTTCATATACTGCTAGAATTAAGTGAATTTAGCAATGCCACTGATCAGTGTATAAACATTATTTGTATTTCTATACTGGCAGCATGTAATATATCAAATGAAATTTTCTTTTAAAAATCATTTATAAATAGAAATAGAAACATAAAATACAAAAGAATAATTTTAATAAGTTGTGTAACTTCTATACCAAAAATTATAAAACATTATAGAGGCACTTTAAAAATCCTTAAATAAATGAAGGTATACACCATGTTTATGACTTTGTAAATTTGCTAATGTAAAGATACCAGTTTCTGACAAATTAACCCATTTCAATGTTATTTCAATCGAAATCTCAGAAGTTATTTTTTAAACATGTATCAATCAACAAGTAGATTCCAAAATGTATAGCGAAATGAAAAGAACCAAAGAAATCTTACAGAAGATGATAAAAATTGGACTTACTTCCAAATATCAAGGTTTATTGTAAACCTACAGTAATTAAGACTTATTAATTAAGACTGTGAGGTATGCATGTAAAGATAGACAAATAGGGGCTCCTGCATGACTCAATCGGTGAAGTGCCTGCCTTCAGCTCAGCTCAGATCCCAGAGTTCCCAGATCCAACCCCAGGTTGGGCTCCCTGCTTAGGAGGAAGTCTGCTCCAACCTCTCTTCTGCCCATTGCCTGCTTGTGTTCTCTTGCTCACTCTCTCTTTCTAAAATAAATAAATAAAAATCTTAAAAAAAGAAAAGAGAGACAAATAGAGCAGAATAGAGGCCCTAGAGACAAGCCTGTGTATGTATGAGTTATGTCAAAAGTGGCATGCAGGGAAGTGGAGAAGAGAATATCAAAACATGGTTTCAATACATGATGAGGAGGTAGCTCCTACATGACACCACATTTTTTTTGTTTTTGTTTATTTTTTATTTTTTTATTAACATATAATGTATTATTAGCCCCAGGGATACAGGTCTGTGAATCGCCAGGTTTATACACTTCATAGATATAACTTTCCCAATGTCCATAACCCCACCACCCTCTCCCTATCCCCCTCAGTTTGTTTTGTGAGATTAAGAGTCCCTTATGGTTTGTCTCCCTCCCAATCCCATCTTGTTTCATTTATTCTTTTCTTACCCCCCCCCCCAAACCCTTCACATTGCCTCTCAACTTCCTCATATCATGGAGATCATATGCTAATTGTCTTTCTCTGAATTACTTATTTTGATAAGCATAATACCCTCTAGTTCTATCCACGTCATCACAAATGGCAAGATTCCATTTCTTTTGATGGCTGCATAGTATTCTATGCATTTCTCCTTTATCCATTCATCTGTTGATGGACATCTAGGTTCTTTCCATAGTTTGGCTATTGTGGACATAGCTGCTATAAACATTCGGGTGCAGGTGCCCCTTCAGATCACTACATTTGTATCTTTATAGAGTAAATATCCAGTAGTGCAATTGCTAGGTTATAGGGTAGCTCATTTTTCAACTTTTTGAGGAACCTCCATGCTGTTTTCCAGAGTGGTTGCACCAGCTTGTGTTCCCACCAACAGTATAGGAGGGTTCCTCTTTCTCCGCATCCTCACCAGCATCTGTCATTTCCTGACTTGTTAATGTTAGCCATTCTGACTGGTGTGAGATGGTATCTCATTGTGGTTTTGATTTGTATTTCCCTGATGCTGACACCACATTTTTTTAAACTCAATTCTGATTTGATTATAGACCTAAAAATAAAAATTTTAGAAGATAACGTAGTAAAATATACTAATCACCAGATGATAAACAAATATTTTTAAAAAGTGCACAAAAAATAAACTGATTAAAAAATGGGTGAAATTTTCTTCCTATTTAATGTAACTTTTAATTTTAAGATGCTCTCTAATTATAAATTCTCTACTTTTTAACTACACAGTGCTTTGCACAAAATATATATTATTAAAAACCTGTTGGGAGTTGGTTATTCAATCTGCAGTATGATGTTCATGGGTGTAGTTTTCTTTTTTTTTCTTTGCATTTATACTTTAGGTTTTATAACCCTTCTTGGCCCCTAAAGCTTTGTAGCACTACCTGAACCTGTAGTTTTTTATCTTTCAGCCATCTTGGAAAAATACTGGTCATTATATCTTCAAATAAACTATTGGCATATTCTCCATACCCTTTTATTCCGAGACTCTAATTACATATATGTTAGCTATTTCATTTTGTCCAGATGACTTTCTAACTATATTCCATTCATTAGTCTTCATTCTTCCATCTGGTTATTTCTACCGACTTCTTCCAGTTTCACCAATCTTCTCTTCCATTGTGTCTAATTAAGCCCATTTATTGAACTAACTTCAATTATTGTGGGCTTTTTCTCCCCTCTAGAATTTCTACTTGATTACTTTTCATTTAATTAATTTTCCATTTAAAATTCTCCATCTTTACATCTAATTTCTTGGACATGTATTTGTAATTACATGTCTGCTAACTACAATATCTTCCAGTCCCTCCCACCTTTAAGTCTAACAACTTTTCTAACACTGAACAATAAGAAGTCTTATGTCAATGTTTCTCGTCTTTCAAATAAAGGATCTGTTATTGTGAAAAATAAAACTACCTTGTTAATACTACTCGAAGCATCACCTTACGATATTGAGCTATGCTTAGCCACAAACTTTTATTTAAAAGTAAGGGGTTTATACAGGATTATCTCTAGGTTCTTTCCTAATTCTACAAGACTAAATCTATGGTTATTTTGGAAGATCCTCAGTGTTTGGCCCTGTGCTAGATACTGAGGGGAACTCTTACCTAAATTTAGTATTCAAGGCAGACTATTTAGATAGAAAGCTTAAAGGCAATTTTTCATCTTTTTCACTGCTCTCTTTGTCTCCTAGCATAGTCCCTGATGCAGAGCATGTGCTCCATACTTATTGAATGAATGAATGAATAAAAGGGTGATTCAGTTCATTGTATTAGAGACACAGAAAAAAGGCAGAACTCATGTTCTTGCTGTTAAAGGGTTAATATAAAATGGTGAATGGCTAAACACAGGAACCAAGAGAATAGGGAAGAGTTAAGAAATGATATTAACTATGCTCCTTCAAGCATTAGTACATATTAGATACTGTTTTGAATGTTCCGTATTTACAACATCAGATAATAGTAAATTTCTCTGTAAGGTGGTTATTTAGTTAGTTTCTCTGTGAGGTTATCTACTTCTGAAACCAATATTACACAATATATTAACTAACTAGAATTTAAATTAAAAAAAAAATAGAGTGAGATTAGTCGCCCTACCCAAAAATGGCAAAAGTGGAATTCAAATTCAGGTCTGTCTGTCCCCAAAGCTTTTAACCATTACTCTATGATGCCTAAGGTTTTAAGCTTAAGAGCAGAAAAAAAAAAATTGTCTCACAGACAATTGAAAATCTGTAAGCTCAATTACACAACTATATAGAAAAAGATCTGGATATACATACATACATATCATTTATGAGTAAGAAATATTTTTTAGTTCTGGAGGTTTTATTTTTCCTTCCTCTTTGGCACTTTTCTTAACCCTACAGGAAAATATCCAGTATCTTCCCCATCAATCCATAGCTCACCTGCTGAAAAGTAGAGAATTTTTAAAGATTCTATACAGTTTGAGACAGGGTTAGGTTCTTCATGAGCTAAGAATATATTGTTTTAAAAATACAGATATACATATTACATATACACAGTCACACACAAATACAGGAGAGAAAGAAAGAATGTTTTTCCTTTACATAGCAGATTGGCCAGAAAATCTTTCACTTGTCTAGCAGCTAAACATATCATGATTTCCAGAAATGGAATAAATGTCCTTGCTTTTTATTTTTTTTTTCCCTCTGAAAGACACTTCAGCGAGGGGATGCTGTATCATTTGCCAAAAAGTAAATTAAAAAAAATCTCAGCAAAGTGAAGTTATTTCAGAAATCTTATTTTACACACATAGCCTGAAGATGACATATTTTTATCACCAGCATGAGAAATAAAGAGTCTAGAAAGAAGTTAATAGGATAAATAGACCAAAATAGAGTAGAGAAGTTTCTTTTAAAATGTCCAATATTCTTCAAATGAACACCTCTTTCTACTGCCAGCATATCTTCCACAGTAGACTACCCTGCAGCCGTTACCCGAAGCAACCCAGACTCTCAGATGTCACCGCCTACTTCTCTCCCTGCCGTTGCTCCATTTCAGCATCACTGGCATTTTTGGTGTGCATTGAATATGTAAAGCCTATTTCCAAGTCAGGACTTTTGCACTGAACTTTTCCTTTTGTCTGAAAACTTCTCCCCTTCCTCACCCCAGGTGTCTCCATAATTCATTCCCTTACTTCTTTCAGGTTTCTACTCAGATGTTACTTTTCCAGAGAGGTCTCTGGCACTCTTTATAATATAGTAACCTGTGCTCTGCCTTATCCTCACCATCCACCTGGGTACTATCTCCTTCCTTGCTTCATTTTCACCATCTGACATAATATATACTATTCACTTACTCTCTAGTTGCTAACCATCTCTTTCCTTGGGATACAAGCATAAAGAGGGAAGACCATTCATTTTGTTCACTTTTGTATCCATTAAATGGCTACAACAGAGGCTCACCTGGTGTCACTCTAAGTATTTGTTGAATGAAAGAATGTTGAATGTATAATAAGAAAGCATTTTGAGGAGGTTTTCAACTTTTCTGAGCCTTTAGGGGATAATATTTGCAGAATATTATTCACAAATACTCTCTCACCTAGAAGAATCCTTATACATAGCTACAATGGGTTAAGCCAGAAGTATTGGTGGATCTGTAGCTATCTTCATCTCAATTAACTTTTCCATCACAATTCATGTAAAGAACATGAGATCTTTTCTGCCCTGTTAATGTTTTCTAAGAATTAAAAACAGCTTACAGAACTCAATATATATTTATCGTATAAAATATATGCTTGTATGTTTATATACATATATATTTTGTGTACATCCTACCATGTACAAAGTTCTATGTCCTTAGAACCTCTTGATTATTTGATGAATAAATATTCTATTTCTTTTCTTTCATCTCCAAATAAAACACAAAACCAAATGCTCCAAACTTGTAAATTACCAAGGTATTAACCAAAGCCAGCTGCAACTTATAAATGCTCCATTTTTATAAGAAGACAATTTGGGCATGTGTTCTCCTTAGTATTATATAGCATTTGATATCTCTTGTTCATGTCATCCAATTTTTTTATAGTACACAATCTATCTTTATGAGAATTCCTTAAGCCCAATCACGCGTTCAGCATTCTCTGAAGAACCCAAGTGCGTATGCACGTGCACGTGCGCGCACACACACACACACATACTCGTTTTAAAAGTCCATTATATTTATACAGCATGGGTTGACAATATATAGGATTGAAGTTTTAATTTTATTTATAAAAAAGTACCTGTTATACTCATTAAGTTATTTATATGGGTGTCAATATGAAACCATGAAGAAATTGGATAGCAGCACTAGGAACTGTAACCTTACCTTACATACACAACAAACAGATGTTTAAAGGACATTGAATTTTCCTTGAAATACAAGTCACGCTCTGGTAAAAAGTGATTAGAGAAGCACAGTAATATTTGTGAGTATCTGGAGAGTTTCTTTAGAACTATAAGATCCATTACATAGTAACACTGACCCTGAGCCCTCTAGATAAGGTGACAAAGTAACAATCCTAGCATAGAAGCTTCCCATCCTGGAGCAAGTGATTGGGGGCTTGCATGGATCCATAGTTACTTAGGTCCCAATCTGATTTGTGAAAATAAATTCTAAATACAAACGTAACTACACTAGGCCCTTCCCCTCTGTAGACATTCCGTTGGTTTATTGTGTGCTCTAAATCTAGGGCTCTCGCATGGAGACTTAAACCCGTTGTCCTGTAATATTAGTCATAGAGCCTCTTGAAAGGGTGCCCATTTGGAAAGAAGGGTATGGTCACCATACTTAAGCCAATCTGTGTAACATCAAGTGAAAAGTTTCTTAGTTTCAGAGGCAGGAGCTATCCAAATCTTTCCGGGCCCACGGACCACGCCCTTGGAGAGATTCATTAAGAGGAAAGGCACGGAAAGGCTTTGGAATTCATTTTCTTTTGATCATTTATTTTTTTAATTTTCATTTTTTTAAGATTTTATTTATTTATTCGTTTATTTATTTGAGAGAGAGAGAGAGAAAGAGATCACACATGAGTGGGTTGAGGGGCAGAGGGAGAAGCAGACTCCCCACTGAACAGGGAGCCTGGTGTAGGGCTCACATCGATCCAGGGACTCTGGGACTCCTGGATCATGACCTGAGCTGAAGGCAGACATTTAACTGACTGAGCCACCCAGGCACCCCACTTTTGATCATTTAAAGCATACATCTTGCTGTTTGTAAATAATTTTAAAATTACGTTTTCATGTGTTTATATAAATTATTTAAAAATATGAATCATTTTTACTTCAAATTCACTTTTGTTCATATGAACCTATTACATAAATATCGGTTTTTCATAAGGAGGCTATTATTTCCTCCTCTTTTCCCAAAACAAACTCACTGTCTCCAAAATATTGATGGGTCCTTATCTTTTTCATGGAGCTGAGCTTCCCTATGAGGACTGAGGGTGTTGCCTTGATAAGTGTGGCACAGACCACAGCAACTCACCTAATTAACTTCCTTGCTGTCTCGGGAGGTACATGGTGTGGATGTACAAGGTCATTTATATTACCTACAAACAAAACAAAACAAAACAAGTCCAAGATTTAAATCACTGGATTATTAAAGTCGTATTTTGCCAAGTGTTAGGCAAGGAGCTTAAGTCTAAGAGAAACCTAAACCCTAAGTCAACACAGATTTTCGAAGTTTGATTTATTTCACCAAGTCTATAAAATACTCTCTAATATAGTGTTTAATTTTCCCTCTTACTTCTGTACATCTGTAGATATCTCTGTGTTCATAGTTATAAGTATGATTCATGAAAAGCAAAGAAGACTGTTACTTACGTTTTCTCTCTGGAATCTTTCTCCTTTCCCTACTGCCTCTTTTTTTCAGTTTATCCAAGGTGGTTGGACAGCAGACATCCAGGGCTGTAGCAACTCCAGTTCAGTTTTAAGAACCAAAAAAGAGCTATTAATTTTTATACCTTTTGTTGAAAAAAAAAAAGTCTGGCTTCATTTGCAGCCGCCCTTGCCACTTTAGTCTTCTTGGAGAAGCTTGTGTGATTCTAGGTCACCCCTTCTCTCCCCTGTCTCTCTTGTGCCCTTTATGTGATAGTCAGTCACTTGAGGGGGCTAATAGCCTTCCTTAGCATACTCTAATACAAATTGCAACACATAAGTGTGTCTACCATTAATACAGGAATTTCTCCCCTTTCCCTAAAGGATAAACATTTGAAAATCAAGCAACTTCTATTTCATTTTTATTGATTAAAATTGGCATAGAACCATAATTGATCCTAGTATTTTTAAGGCCCCTTCTGTTCCTGAAATACAGGCTTGCTTTGTTCTCTGTTTTTCTGGGCCCTTTAGCAAGTCTTATCAAGTTCACTTCTAAAATATGTCTTGAATTTGTTTACTTCTTTCCTTCTACAACTACCACACTTGATGTAGCTGAAAACAGCCTCAGAACTGGTCTTATTTTTCTACTCTTGCCTTGATACAGTCCTGTTCTCCACAGGGAAGCCACAGTGGTTCTTCAAAAACAAAAAAATTAGGGGCACCTGGGTGGCTCAGTGGGTTAAAGCCCTGACTTCAGCTCAGGTCATGATCCCAGGGTCCTGGGATTGAGCCCCACATCGGGCTCTCTACTCAGCAGGGAGCCTGCTTCCTCCTCTCTTTTTCTCTCTCTGCCTGCCTCTCTGTCTACTTGTGATTTCTATCTGTCAAATAAATAAATAAAATCTTTAAAAAAAATTAGTTCATTTCATTCCCTGCTTAAACCCTTCAATACTTACCTATTTTTTACAATGTGAAATATTAACTTTTTATGAGGGCTTAAAAGGCCCTGTAGTATCTGGCCCCAGACAGCATCATCCCCTACACACCCTCTGTTGTTCAGCCCCATCCTGGCATGAAGGCCTTTTCTACGGTCATAGAACAGGCCCTGCTCTGCCTACCAGAGCCTCTCCACCAGCTGAGCCCTTCCTCTGATCTTTGCAGAGCTGGCTCCTTCTGGGCATTAAGGTTTTAGCTCTAATATCACCAATTTAGAGAGGTTTACTATGGCCATCCCATCTAAAATTGTCACTTGCTCCCTTCCCAAGTAACTTATTTATCACATCACATATCCATTACAACAGAGACAGCAAACAGGGAGATAAAAAGATGTTAAATTTCCAAAGGCCAGGTGCAAAAGAAGAAAGATTCTGGTAAGTTAGCTTCCCAGGCCTCTCATAGTTTGAAAAGTATTCAACTGGCTTGGTTGTCTTTGTCACCAGCAAAGTAGTAGGAGATACAAAAGAAAGAGTTCTTCTAGAAGAAAAAGAATGAAGAGCTGCTGAAGAGTCTCTTGTTAGTCACCCCCAATCTATCTGCCGTGAGGTGTGGTGAGACTTTCTAAAAGACTGAAGACAAGTTTCTTCCTTTGAGATTTCTGAAGCTAGGAAGTTTGCTGGATTCCCTTGCACCAGCAGGACACAGGGAAAACTACTTTCTAGGCTTTCTAAGAAGGAGAAGGTAGGCATGCATGCATCCCAGTTCTCTATACCTCTGGGGAGAGTGAAGGGAAGACTCTCTTCAGTTTCCATGACCCCAAGTGAGCGGGGCTGGAATTAGCTGAGGGATAAGACCTACCAAGCTGTACTAGCTGTTGCTTCTTGGCATTTCTAGAGACAAGCATCTAGAGGAAGTGGGCACTGGTGGGCTGATTGAAGACACCCTTTATGTATTCTCCTAAACAGAGAAAATCACAATTGGCTCCACTTCTTCGCTCTTTTATATCTGAGCTCATGGCAATGGGATTTTGAAGCTTTTCCCTTCAAGGGATGGCAGTTTTAACTCTGACCTGGCGTTGGGACTTGCTTTGGCCAATAGGATGTGGTAGAAGTGACCATGTGGATTCTGAGCCCAAGCTCAAGAGACCTTGTGGGCTTCCACTCTGTCTTGAATCCCGATGGTCTCCTGGATTAGGCTAGCCTTTTGGAGGATGAGAGATCATGTAGAGGCTGGGATGACTTGTCCCAGTTGAGCCACCTGACTACCAGCCAGTCTTCTTCTGACCTGCCAGCTGGTGGCAGACACGAGAGAACCCAACTGATATCAGCCAAACCCAGACTAGACCAGAAGAACTTCAATCAGTAGACTCATGAACAATAATACATGGTTATTTTTTTCTGCTACTGTTTTTGGGGTAGGAGATTATACAGCAATAAGCTGATGATACATGGAGTAAAGAAGCCAAACACTGCCTGAAAATACCACTTGTGTCACCTACTGTGATACTGTCATTCTAACAGAATCCAATGATGTGAGACAGACCTTGATGGGGAAAACAGACCCTTCCTCTGCCTCAGATGGCACCTGGCTCCTGATATGGCCAGCATCCCCAGGCTGGGGTCAAAACTGAGCAATGGCACCACAGCAGAACCAGCTGAGCAGTGACCACTATTAAGGCACAGGATTAGCAAGAGACTATCTCTGTCTGGCATTCAGTGCAACCAAGTCTTTAGATAAAAGACAGTGGACTTTAATGTGGCTATCCAAATGCTAATGGTTATTATGAACTTTTTAAAAAAAAATAAAGAGCTGCTCTATATAAGAAAAAAAAATATCCTGTAGTTTTTGGTCCATACCAAAAGTGCTTAAAAATAAGAGTAGATTTATGAACAATCATTGGTTCCTTCACTAGCTATGTTTTATGACTTCTCATAATTACTTGAAAGGGGTTTTATAAACATAGAAGTTTACATTTAAAATGGATAAAACTGGGATTATGGCAAAATAATTTGACAGCAAGAATGTTGTTGAGTATTAGAAAACCAGGTAAATCTGTCACCTTTGAGAGAGAACAGAGTCTGGTCAAATTTATCTTGCCTTGCCTTAATTGAGTAGTCAACTAAGCAAAGTGCTTTGTCTAGTTTTCTATCTTGGAATTTTTTTTTCTTTTAATTTAGCACAGACTAAAGCATATTGCTACACATTGCTTGAATAAATACAATAATTTTAAGTCCAACTAAGGTAGTTCATGGTTTTATCTTACTAAAAATTGGTTCTTTTCTTAAAACAGAGACTTATAGGCTTATTTTATTTTGTCTTTCTTTTATTATCGTGTAAGGGAAATTGTTGCCACATAACTTTGAGAACTCTGCTTTACCTTGAGCAACCATTTAGTCAGTCTGTAGGATGATGTAGGGTTGCAAAATGTTTGTGTTGAAAAAGTGATTAAAGTCAATGTGCCAGAGCGTGGTGGATAAGAGCTTGGACATTGGAATGAGACAGACTTGGGTGCAGATCTTGGCTCTGTCGGGTTGGTTCAGGGCCTTAGTCCTGAGCTGTGAAAATAGGACAGCACAGTTGTTGAAGGATTTCAAAAAGATGAACTATGTAAAGCACTTAGCACCATGCTTAGCAAATGATTTTTAAAAAATGATTTCATGAGAATAATAGAAGCTAAATAAGTTTTAAGTTGAAAATAAATGCTCCAAAAGACGTTACAATGAAAAGAATCACAATTCTGTAGCCATAAACCTGATTCATGTACTAGCTGACCATTTAACTGTGCCAATGCTGAAGTAGTTTTTTAAAATGTCATATAAAGAGTTCCTTACTTAAAAACACTCAGGAGTTAGAGCAAAGCTTTACTGGAGGTCCTTTTTCATGATCTAAGAGTAACAAGAGATTAACTAGTTGTGTTCTCTTTGTCAATAATGAAAATTAACCTTTAGTGTGGAAAAGGAGTGAGGGTACAGATGATGGGGACATTTTCAACTAATAATGGTCTTGTTGTCTTGATACTTTGCTATCTATGCATGTGCTCCTGCGCACGCACGCGTGTGCGCGCACACACAGACAGACACAGAGGAAATAAATATCCCTGTTCTGAGAATCTGTTATATGTAAGAAAAAATTATCCTGTGATTACTTTAACAGCATAATAATTTAATTCCCTAGATAGCATACAAAAAATCAACCTTTTTTTCCATATAAACTCTGAGATTCAGTCTATGCTTTGTAATTAGAATACTGTATGTTCTCAGTTACTTAACCTCTACAGGACTTATTTCAACAAATATTTGAAGATTATATTAAGAAAAAACAATTCATTGTACTAGGTGCTCTGGCTATTGTTGAAAAAGGAGAAGACTTCATTCCAGTTCTCCAGGAGTTTAGGGTCATGTCAGAGGGCCAAATACAGAATGTGTGAATGTGTGTGAAACAAGGCAGCGGAAAGTAGAGTGTCATTAAAAATTGAGTATTCTGCTGTCTAGAGGTGGGAGAGAGCTTGGTGACAGGAAGAAACCCTGTTACAGAGAACAGGATACAAGCTTCAGAAGGTGGGCAGAATTTCGGTGGCTACCTGGAGGTTCAGCTGGAGGCAGGTGAGGAAGAGCAGGGAGAAAGCGCTGGGTGTGTTCATTCTGTGGTTACCAGTGGTTATTCTGGTTGTGGCCTCCTGTGCATCTAAGGGGTGTGAGGGTAGCGGTCTGAGGTTACACTCTTTCAGGCCTGGAATTCCCAGGAAAGGATTTAACTCAGTATAGAAAGGAAATTCATTTTCCTCATCAGAATAGGTAGAGAGGTGAGTTTGTTCTCTGCTGAGTTTTTCTTCCCCCTCTCTTGATTCTTTCAACGAATATTTATTATAGAACCAGTAAACTCATCATTTCACAAATAATTATTTAGTTACAGTGCCCCTTTTGGTACTATGATTCTTGATGATTTTTATGCAGATTTATTTAGACTGATAAAGCAACAGATATATTCTTGCTCACCAGAAGTTGTTGACCCTCATGCTTCTACATATTAATAGCTTCCCCCCTCCTCTGAACATTCCCAGTATTTGTATCTACTTTTTTGCACTTTGTATTTTCATTTCATATTATCATTGTGTATGTGTATACATGCCTTGTCTTTCTTACAAAATGTTAACCTCCTGGATGTGGGGCCCACGTGCAACCTATCTTCATATACTGCACAGTGCTCAGCTTAAGAGCCATTTAAAACGTGTTGACACAGTGCTCAGCTTAAGAGCCATTTAAAACGTGTTGAATGAATGGTTTAATTAATATCTGCTACCTAGAGAAATCACTAGAAAAAGTTTAAATGTTTTAAGTTACATACTAATTTTTACGTGGAAGATTCCTGCTGGAAATGACTGAAAAGAGTACTTGAGAGGCAATTTTCTCGGCTCTCTTAACACCACTGCTTCATTAATTTGTGGGCAATAGAAAAAATACCACACTAGTTTATGTTTGTTGTATTTTTATTGCAACAGTAATACATATTCACTGTAGAAACTTTATATTATCATAAATAATCAAAAGGAAGAAATGAAAACCTCCCATAATCATAACTCAGAAATAACCACAGTTAATGGTTTTAAAGGAGTTTTTAGAGCTTTAAGTAAATACGGCAAATCTGCCCTTCAGAAAGACAACTATTCTGTGCTCCTCTGTAAGTATGAAGATACTCTTCATTTATGCCAACACTGTATATAATCACCAATTCTAATCCTGGAAAAATGGGTAGGGACAAAGTCATTCCTTTAGAAATTAATTGCTTTGAATACTAATTTAATGGAACGTTTTTTCATGCGTTTATTGACCATTTGTATTTCCTCTGTAAATGTCCTTTTCACACTTTTGCCTATTTTTCTATTGGGATATTTATCTGTCTCCATTTATAAAAGTATTTTCGAGAGCTGGATGGGTATTAATAAACATTTTCCCCAGTCAGGCGTTTGTCTTTTACCATATTTCCTTTCAGGGTCACTGATCCCTAGGAAGTAAGTCTAATAAACTAGGTGAATGTCAGATCTATGATCACCTCTTCCTCTCATTTCTAAGCTGAGTCAGTGTGAGGAGCTAGAATGTCTTCCAGGAATGGAAGCAAACATAACCACCACCAGTGGAATATTATTTTCTCTGTGAGGAGAATTATTTTCAGAAACGATGGCAAAAATAGCCTTTAAAAAATGTAAGTGTCCTTACTTTTGATGATTACTAAAAAATTAGAACGGATATGCCAACTTTCTGTTTACCCTTAAGAATATTATATGTAGTACTGGTGTAAAAAGGAAAGAATGGGGAGTGCATGCTAGCGATGACAAGTCATATTTGGTAATTATAGTTAACAGTACCGTCTGTTCAGCCACTATTGATGCATTGAAGTATTTCCATGGGATATGTATGGGAGTCATGTATGGCTGTGCCCTGCCAATTCAATAGAGAATGAACACTCTTATAGTTTGGTAACTAAGAAGTTAGCTGGGGGCAATGCTGAAATTCTTTCTTCTTGGAAAATGGAAACTATGAAGGAGGAGAAAAGTGAAAGAAACTACAAAATGAAAAGGCAAAGTAACATGGCTGGGAGTACAGAGGTACAGAAGAAAGAAAAAGGAAAATAAATAGCTGTGTTAACCCAGGAGATTGAGAAGTGAGGCTCAGAAAAAAAAAAAGTACATTCTTTAAATTTATTATGGGACAGTTATCAAAATAGGATGCAATATTCCTTTTACATCGTTTAAATTTACAAATATGGAACAGTTTTTTTAATGTACGAAAAGGAATTTATTCCTCTTACGGTATAAAAATAGTTAACAGTTAACTGTATCTTCCATGGTGGGTAAATGTTGAAAGCAGTTTGCTTTTGAAATCTTTTTAATTTTTTAAAGTCTCACATGCACACAGCTAAACCGGGCGCTAGAAGCCCTGCAAGCTGTTTGCCAGAATTCAAAGTCCTGTCAGATCTGCTCTTATTTTCAGATGTGCATTCACCAGCAGTAGCTTCAGAAGTGTGTGGAAAAACTGATCATTTATAATTGTATTTGCGTTGTATAAATAAAAGGTGCTCAATTCGGGCTGTTTCTATTTGAAGTCACTTCAAAATTCAATGAAAAGAAGTGACTCAAAGGGCCAAACCCTAGGGTTATCATAGTTTCTAATTATGAAACCAGCCCAAATTTGAAACCTTTCCTGAAAGAAAAACCAGGAATATTTATTGACCTAGGATTGTTGGTGCAGAGTGAGCCATAGATAATAAAATTTTTATTTTGAACCATTTCTCACTTTCTTCCAAACTCTTGTTTAGTTCAATGCTGTGAGTAAGGAAAGGAGCAATTTGAGATTGAAGCAAAACTACAACAGTAAAATCGTAAGGATTATGAAATTACTAAAAAGCTTGCAAAAATAACACTAAAATACAGTTGATTTACTTGTACTAAAACACAGATTAGAGGCAAAATTTCAGGCTTTCTCTTAAGTAGTTTTAAAGCCTTACTTTAAATACTACCAATTAAATGTAAAAAGGGAATATGATAAACTATCAGAGAAATAAAGCCTGGATGTTCTTATTTCAATTCACTAGCAAATGAAAGGTAAAGTATAATTGCTTAGAAGAAAAAAAAAAAAGGTTCAAATAGGGGTAGCACTTTTCCAAACATTAGAGAATGATCACCAAAAGTCTGATGACGTTTTTTGAATCACCGTTTTTTCAAATGGTCATTCAAGCAGCATGACTCATGTGATATCCTCCCTCCTTGGCCTCTTTCCACAGTCAACCAAAAATTAGTGATGAAAATCACATGAGGAGGAAATGCATCAAGAAGTTTCAAATTCTGATGCATAAACATGGTTCGCATCACTAGGGATACAAGACTAAAACTGCAGGTATTTTGATTACAATGAAAGGCAGGTTTAAAAACCACTAGTTGACTTCAATAGCTTCACTTAAATGAAGTGGAAATGAGCTATCTCCTAAACTTTTTCTTAACATTTTTAATTTTTGCCAGCTTAATTTTATTTATTACCTGATCTATGAGCCCTGACATGTGAAGCATATTTTTCTGGTTTAAGGTAACTTTTAAGCTTACTGATTTTCACTATTATGGATCAATAACATAATTTATAATATTTCCCCAACTATGGCAATACTGAACTAAAGAACATTAAACCAATTTATCCATTTTCTAATGCCTGATTATTTTTCTGAATTCTATAATGGTTTTGTTTTTCTTTCAAATATATGTATACGTATATATGTGCATATATATGGATATATGTCCAAATATATACCCACACACAATATGTATATAGGCCTACAAACCTACATATATACCCCATTATGTGTGTGTGTGCGTATGTGTATACTCGCACGCCCGCACACCCGCGCGCACGCACACACATTTACCTGCAGAAAAATGTTACCTTTACATGTTCAAAGGGATCCCAAAGAGTTCAAAACCCAGGATTCATGGCACCAACCCATGGAAAGACATGATACTTAAAATCACAAAATAGTTTTATGTCCTCTGAGACAAATGATGCCACACTAACCTGTGCACATGAACATTAGAAGGCGGGAAGGATCTCTTGATTAACTTTACATAAACTCCTGACATAAAAGTGAAAAATGAAACAGAAATGAGATCTTTTTATAGCCCAACTGTTAAAAAGCCAATTATCTACCTGTGAACGTATGCCACATACAATACTTTGAAGACACTTCATAATCAAAGTGAGACACTCTAGCACCTGCATCCAACAGTCATTCTATCTGTGAAACTGCTAATAAAACATAAACCTGAAAGGCATTATTCCTAGTTCGGAGGCAACATTGTTGTAATTAAGGAAAAACCTGTGCACGAGTTGGCGGAGTCCTATCTTGCGGAGTCCTCCGTCCTCGTCGAGTGGGAGGGTCACACTGGGAGAGACTAATAAGGGCAGAGATGCGTCCCCCTTCCCCACTCGCAGGGAGCTCGCTCGGGCCACTCCTCGGCGGTGCGGCAGCCCGGGCCGGACTCCACTGCGCCTCTGAGGGGCTCAAACGCGCTTTCAAGGTAAGCTGCGCAGCTTTGCCACCGGCCGTTTACACTTGATCTCTCGCTCACATGCCGGGTCTATGTCATCTGCTCGTGTTTCTGGTCATTTGCGTGCATCTGCTTTTACCAGAAAACGTAAAAACTGTGCTGCACATGTCGATGTGTTTTGGTAGCGGAATAATGCACACCTGCAGTTACGCATTCCCATAGGTAGCTCCATGATGGGACCAAGAGCGTTTGGCACGATGCGGCCACTTTAAAACGCTACACAGAATGTAGTTCGTGTTCAGAGGCTCACGTAATGCAGGCTTTACGCTTGCTACTTGAGTTCTAGGTGGCTTTTCTGGCTGCGTGTATTCGTAAAGGACAGCTATGAGCACTGCTGATGCGGGTGAGAACAGACTCAGAAGAAAAAAATATATCCATGGGTTAAATGCACAGAACAGATAAACTCGATAAAAATGCATGCCGCTAGGTCATATTTTGGGGGCTACGTGTAGAGACGTTACCGACTGGAAGCGAGGAGACAGTTAAGGGGTATAAACTGGAAGACCGAGGTTCCGGCGCCTAGCTCTCGGGTCGGGGGTTCCTTATGCCGACCTGCGGGTATTTCTCCCAAGTGCAGCTTCGCAGGACCGCGCCGGCGGAGATTCCGGCGCTTGGGTCTCCCCCAGCCCCCGCCGGGGTCGCGGCGTCCGCCGTTGCTCCTTAATGACTCTGCAGCACGCGCAGCGCGGCCCGACAGAGCGCAGCCGTCGTCGTCGCCTCGGCCGCCGCGGGAACGTCCCGCTCCGGCGCGCGGAGAACGCGGGCCCCCGCCTCCGCCGCCTCGGCCGCGAGATCCAGCCGCCGCCGCCGTAAGCGCGCCGGCGCCGACGCCGCCGTGGCCGTGAGAAGGGAGGCGGCGCCGCGCAGCCAGCGAGGGCACTGCGGGGTCCCAAAGAAGTTTGTTGGCGCGGAACCAAGCGCGCCGCGGTCGCCGGGCACGCGGGCTCCTTCTGAGCAGGCGGGCGCGTAAGCGGAACCTGCCCCGCGGAGGGCGAGGGAGGGAGGCAGCCGGCGAGCCGGCGGTGGGCCGGCCAGGTTGCAGGAGGCTCCGGAGCGCAGAGAGGTTGGGAGACAGGCAGGCACCGGAACTCTTTGCCAGCCTCTGGGCACCGTGGGCTGGGGATCCAAGAGAGGGGAACCCAGAACCCTGAGAACGCGGAGAGTTTTAATTGAACCATCCAATAAATTGCAACAATGAGTGATCCTGAGCCCTAGCTTGAGATTGGGGAGTGCAAGGGGAAAGGAAACATTTGTGCTGCCTCCTTCCATTCACAATTCCAAGAAGGTTTGGTCCCATCTTCTGCTGGGCTCAGAGAAGTCTGAGGAGAAACAAGGTGGGGTGTGTGTGTGTGTGTGTGTGCAGGCATGGTTGGGACCTTCAGGAGGAATTCCAACATCTCTCCTTACCCCGACCCCCAACAAAAAGCGAAAGAGCAATAGTACTTAACTATTCTCAGTCCAAACCAAGCGGTACTGTCATTTTTAACGAGGTTTTTTTTTTTTTTTTTTTTTTTTTTTTTTTTTTTTTTTTTTTTTTTTTTTTTAAAGGAAAAAAAAAAAAAAAGAAAACCTCAAACCAAAAAACAACTTATCAAATGTGTGGTTTCCAGCATCTCTTTGCTGATGCGTGAGGAAAGAGTATAGGACTCTGAGATTTTTGATATGCACCTGCAAAGGAGGAATTGAGATGTTTAAATGTTCAGGTGGTGCAAAATGTACCTAAAATTTCTTCCTGAGGAAGGTTGACAGGATTCTTTGAGTGGGAATATCTCTTCAGGGTAGAAAGGAGGAAGGGGGTTTCCAGGAGTAGAACAATTCATTCTTTCCCTAGGGGAAGAAATTGGAGGAGCTATCTGGCATGTGCTTCCATGAGGTTCTGTTCAGTCTGATCTCTTAAACTTGCTGGCCAGACATCTAAGTGGGGTTTCCTGGGAAAGAGGGAGAAGATGTAGTGATAGGGCAGGGGAATGAGCCTGAACATGATATGAAAAGGTCAAGGAAAAACCAAAAAGGTGAAAGAAAACCAAATGTGATCATTATCACAGTTAGGACATTATCTCTGTATCGGAATCATTGGAAACCATCTAAAACAGACAGAAGCCCATGGTATTCTCCAGAAATAGAAAATTTCCATCTCCTTTATGATCCTTCTGTTTAATCTCTCCTGCTGAAATTATAGTTCATTTTCCCCCAGCAGGCAGTAAAGCCTAGTGGGTATACAGAGTGGATGGTTTTAGGTGCAAGAGAATATATGGAACTAGAAACCATAGTTGTACACGGAGGTGGATGGAGGGGGTGGGGTGATGGTGTAACTGGGTGATGGGCATTAAGGAGGGCACATAATGTGATGCTCACTGGATGTTATATGCAACTGATGAATTATTGAGCTCTACATCTGAAACTAATAATGTACTATATGTTGGCTAGTTGAATTTAAATAAAAACAGAACAAAAAAAGAAACCATATTCATATGGCTAATTGACATCATAAATATGAATTCAAGTGAAAAATGAAAAATTAGCAGGAATACGAACTAGCAGGGCTAGAGAGATGCTAATATATAACCAGAAAAGGATGCTGGAAAAAATGGAATGAATGGGACTGGCGTTGGGTTATTCAAGGCAAGCTGCATTAAGGTCATATATTTTAAAGAGGCAGAGAATAAAGAGGCTTAGCAGAAGAGCAAGAGAGAGGGCATTCCAGCCCGAAGGAATGGCATGTGTGCAGGCTTAGAGGTGGGGGTGAGAAGTCATGTGCCTGGTAAGACAGAGAATCCAAGCTGGATGAAACCGGAGATGAGGAGAGCAGATAGCACTTGCCAAGGAGAGATCGGAAAGGAGAAACTGAGAGGCAAGGGACTCTTTGGGGTGTTATTTTGTAGGCCTTTTGTGAGACGATCAGGTGAGAAAGTCTGGAAATTGTTAGATGGCAGGTGCGAAAGTGGGAATAATGGGCCTTACCCATGATATCCCGTGATATCTGTGAAGCCCACGGGGTCTTGACACCTCTCTTTGGGAGGAATAAAAAATAATCATGAGATTGTAAGATTATTAGATCATGAAGTTAGTAGGGCCCTTCAAATGGGAAAATTAGAAAACCTTGATACGTAAGGAAAATATATACATCTATGTTAATTTAAAATTTTAAGTGGCATTGGATCACTGATATAGATATATCTGTGGAAATGGAGCTAGAGAATTGAAATCCGAAAAAAAATGTAGGGCACTCATAATGATGGATGTTGAGAATGGTACCAAGAAAAGTTGACGGAGATGATAGGTCAGAGAAGTGAATCAATAAAACAAGTGGTTGAGGGTGAAGAGAATCAGTTAAGCACATTCAAAGAGAACTTGAGGTTGGACACTTTCTGGGAAATAGGCACTAGTTTTGACATGGCAGGAGAAATAACATAGAAGTTTGGGAAAGTGTGTTAGAGTTGATCACTTTTAGGGAATTATAAACATTAAGAACCAGGGAATATATTTTCTGTGATGGAAGAAAAATTCAGTAGTATTATCTTTTGTGCATTCATTAAATAACTGAAATTATGTTCACTGAACCTTCTTTTAGCAATAATTCTCCACCTGTATCTTCTATAAATGTTAAATACATAGTGGATATATTACTTAACAGTTTGAGCCTCCATTTGTTTAATTTTGAAAGTGTGTTACCTTAGTCTATATTCATTCTACAAATTGATCAAGCAGGCACCTACTAAATGCCAGTGCTTAAACATTATTTAATGTTTGAACAGAACACAAATGATAAGATACTTTTTTTCCTACAAGGTATTCCATATAGAGACAGAATGCACGCAGGTTATTAAAATGCAGTGTAAACCGCGCTGAAGCAGAGGTGGGTTCTGAGCTCGGTTGGATTGCAAGGCAGTGAGTAAATGAACTCTGTGATGGATCTTATAGACTTCATAGAGGACATGGCATTTAAACCACATGTGGAAGACAGAGTAGATGATCACCAATTGGAAAGAGAAATGAAAGAACATCCCAGCAGCCAAAACTGCATGAGCTGAAGCCTGGCACATTTGGGGAATTATGAAGAGTTTGATGGTGTAAAGTTCATTTGGAAGGAGTTAGCAGGCCATGAGACTGGTCAGATGAGTTGAGGACCCTGCTGTGAGAGAGCCTTGAGAGCTTCCCTTAGAAATGGCCAATGAAAAACCACCAGGAAACGTTAATAAAGCAGAGCACTTAAGTGATTCACTGTTACAGAATTCTTGAGCAGTAGGGAGATACAATCAAGCAGAACCAAACTGAAGGAAAGGAACATAGTTAGGAGTCTGCTGCACTTTGACAGATCAGAAATGGTAAGGAGGCGAGGTAAATTATTTTTTGTAAGGATGAAGAAGTTGGTGTGGATTCAAAGAAAAGTTCTAAAAGTAGATTTGATAGACTTGAAAGAAGCTTGATTTGGGAGGGATAAAGAATGAATTGATAAAGTTTTTAAAATTTCTAACTTGAGTTCTTAGGTTAAAGATGATGCCTATAATTAAAATGTAAACGTCAAGAGCTTTCTCCAGATTATAATGAAGGCAGACACCTTGCCTAAGCTTCAACAGACTTCTGCCAACTAACTTCAATTTCAATAATAAAATTATGAAATCATGCTAGATCTGGTTCTGAGCTCTTGGGAATTTTTGTCCTATTATTGGCTTAGAATTTAGCTCTATAGGCATGGCCTTTCAGCTGGTTTTCTCGAATAGTTTATAGACTCTGCTGTAGCTTCACTAAAGATAGATTCTAAAGATTGGTAAAAGAACAGATGTGTAACACCTGTTGTTTTTGCTTATTTACAAGATGTGTGACTTCATAACACTATGGCCAGATTTTCTTGGAGTTATGTACAGGCGTATTGGAGGGGAGTCAAGAGGTTTAAGATTTGACCCCCTACCCAGCCACACAGCATTTCTCTTTATAATGAATATTCTGAAAACATGGGTTCTGTTAGTCATTTGACAAATCAAATAGACTTTTCTTGAAGTTGAAATGTGGTGTTGCTCATTTAATGGTCTATGCAAAGCAAATTAGGACTCTTCCTATTTTCTTCTTTCGCCTCTTTCATTTTCTTTCCCATGTTATTTTCCATTTCTGTCTTAACTCTAATGTTCTGACCCTTTACCTAATACCAAATTTCAAAGATGCAGAGTGAGCCTTATAAAATGTTAGCGGCCATAACAGTAAAACAATTCACGTACCGGAGGCAGATTTGGTTTGGTTTGGTTTACTCAAAAGCTTGTGCTAAGAAGTCCCTGACCATCCTATCTAGCAAGCCTGGTGTTTCATCATTCTACTTACTCTGCGTTTCTTTACTTCCTACTTTCTATCTTGCAAAGATAACATATGCATTTGTTAGTTTTTGGTCTCCCTGACCAGAGTGTTGTCTCCTCCCATGGCCCATAGTGGGAAGCTCATTGTACAGATGGAATGAAAGATTAAGGTTTTCCACTGTTCTTCCTTCCTTTCTTTCTTTTTTTTTTTTTAAAGATTTATTTATTGAGAGAGAGAGAGAGAGAGAGAGCATGAGAGGGGAGAAGGTCAGAGGGAGAAGCAAACTCCCCGTGGAGCTGGGCGCCCAACGTAGGACTCGATTCCTGAACTCAGGGATCATGACCTGAGCTAAAGGCAGTTGTTTGACCAACTGAGCCACCCAGGCACCCATTTTTCCACTGCTCCTTTCTATCCTTTTTGTGTTCTCTGTACATAAATCTAGATTAATAAGGAATTTTTTAAAGATCCATGTCTTAATTAAAATATTTTGGTAGTTGCCTTATGGGTTTTCAAGAGCTGAATAAGGGAAACTTAAGGGATAGTGACTTTCCTTTTTAAATTACCTTACCCCAACCAGTATCCAATACTGTTCCAGTTGGCCAGGATGGTGAGAATAATGGGTTAGAGGTAGAGTCATAGACAGACCTTCAGGCAACCTTTATCTCTTTGTTGTCATGGCAATGAGAAATCAGTTCCAGACATGGCTATCTGCAGGATTTTAGAGCGTTCATAGGCTCCAGCACTGTTGTCTGCTTGAGACTGCCAGTACTGGGCACGTTCACAGTTATGACTTTGGTCCTTTGTAGTACTGGGAAGGAACTGCCTGGGTCTGGCCAGCATCTTGATAGAGAATAGCTGAAAATTTAAAGGAACTATAACGGGGTATGATAGTGTATCCCACATCCTGATGGTGTAACACTGCTTCTTAGTCAAGAAAAACTGGACTTAGGTCTCAGTCTCTGGAATCTTCTCTATGAGCCTTGATATTTTGTATCTGTAGAATGGGGACTTGATTCTTGTCTTCTATACCACCCTTAGGCCCAGGCAAAAGGTCCCTTGCTCTGGGCCTTACATTTTGGAAGGTCTTTGTATGGCCTTACTCTGGTTGTGCTTCTTCTCTCAGGGTTAGGAATCCATAGAGTTAGGGGACCTGCCTACCCAAAGCCCAAGCTGCTAGATGAGGCTCTGGGCAGATACTGAAATTCCCTGACCAAATGACCCTTAGTCCTCTTACAGGACCTGGCAGACCTCTTCCTTGGGTTCATCTTCCCAGAACAGACTAAGTTACTGGTAGGAACACTCCTAGGCCCCAGTGGATATCAAGGAGTGACTGCTTGCAGCTGTTGCGGACAGAGCTTAGATTTACTGGTATGTTCCCATGCGTGTGGGTGAGGCTCCTCATGGTACAGACCAAGCCAGGAATGGGAAAAAATGAGAGAAGAGCTTTGGTCCAGCCGAGAGACTAGTTCATCCTTTGCAGCCTGCTCTGTTCAGTTCTCAACTTGACTTAGGCTTCCAGGTCTTTGTGAAGGTATACTTGTCAAGATAAAAGGAAAAAACCACGTTTTTCTTAGTTTTATTAGCGTTATTTTAAACTTTCATATATTTAAGCATATGGTATATGGATCTCATGCTCTATACCCTGCTCGTGTTATGGGTGGACATGCTTGTCTCTCAATAAATACCACATATAAAAGAAATTCTGTTAAGAAAATGAGAACATGTGTAAAGTACTCCCCATGTCCTTCTTAAAATGTACCATGAGCCATCTTTGTCCAAAAAAAAAAAAAAAAAAGAATGAGGTGAGGACTTCAGTACCCTCAGCATCCACATGTATTATTCTGAGGTTCTTCATTGGTCAGTCCACTGGGAAAGCATTGAAGGTCTGTGTTAATATTTAAATCTTACCTGGGAAGAACAACACATTAAATTGTGACAATGTTAGCTTGAATTTCTCAAACTATCTTGCTGGTCACCTAGCTGGGATCAGAGGGGACAAAACAGAAAATTGACAAGTTTTGATGATGAAGGAGGTTGTGGATAAAGCCCAGAATTGAGAATTCCTGGAGGGCATTGGAGGTGGGTCCAGAGCAGCAAACAGCAGTCTGAAAACACTGGGTTCTAAGAATAGAGAGAAGGATCTGGAGGAGAGGTCCAGAAAGACCCCAACAGAAGTTTTTCCCAGCCCTGCAACTTCTTGAAGCAGGGGTTAAAGATCTGGAAAAGGTATTAAAACAAAACAAAATAAAACAAACAACAAAAAAACGTGTACAGGGATTTACTTTAAAACCTTTACCTGTCCCTTTACCAAACCTTTACCAGATGTTCATAGTGGGAAAAAAATGTTCAGAGTGAAGTACATCTGTACTTAATCAGGATCAAAACAACAGAAACCTCCACTAGTAAACACCTAAGGTAATAGCTTGCGCAAAAGCCCTGAGTGTGGAAAGAGCATGGGAATTTGAGGAATAGATAATTAGTGAAGAGAACAGTAAAATGGGGCAGGAGATAAGGAAGGGGCTAGTTTAGTCAGGGCCTCGAGGTCCTAGAAAGGCTTTGGGATTACGTCTGAATTACAATGGGAAACTATTAAAGGGTAAAAGCAGGGAAGTGCCTTGATTCACCTTTTATTTTAAGAAAAGCTCTCTAGAGCACCTGGGTGGGTCAGTCGGTTAAGCATCTGCTTTCTGCTCAGGTCATGATGCCAGGATCCTGGGATGGAGCCCCACATTGGGCTCCTTGCTCAGTGGGGAGTCTGCTTTACCCTCTGCCCCTCCACCACCCCTCATGCACTTGCATGCACATGCTCTATCTCTCTCAAAAATAAATAAATAAAACTTTTTTGGTTTTGTTTTGTTTTGGTAAAGAAAAAAAGAAAAGCTCTTTAGTGCGATGTACTGAGTGAATTTGGTCAGGAGCCCAGGAGCCCGGTCAAGAAGCTATTGAGGAGTCTAGACCAGGATAACCAGAACTAGGATTGCAGCAGAGGAGTGGAGGGCCGTGGATGGATTTGAGATGGGTTTGGGGTAACACTGATGGGATTTGCTGGCTGGATGTGAGAGATGGTGAAGAGGAAGACAGAAACATCAGTGTGGTGCTGAGTTCCTGGTTTGAGCATTTGGATGGGTGCTAATTGAGACTGGGAGGAGCATGACAGGAATAAGTTGTGGTTGGCAATCAGACATTTAGTTTGGACATAATAAGTTACAGGTGTCTGTGCAACATCTAAGAGGGACTTTGGAATAGGCAGCTGGCTACACAGTATAATGTTGAGAGAAGACTGGACTGGGCATACAAATGTCAGGATTATCTGACATACCATTTAAAGCAAAGAGAATGGTGAGATCACCTAAGCAGACGTTCATTGTAAAGAGTTGGGCAAGGAACGCTCATAGATCCCAGGATTAAGAAATCAGGTAGAAACAAGATTTGAGAAGGGATTTAGAAGGAAATTTCAGGGGCACCTGGGTGGCTCAGTGGGTTAAAGCCTCTGCCTTTGACTCAGGTCATGATCCCAGGGTCCTGGAATCAAGCCCCGCATTGGGCTCTCTGCTCAGCAGGGAGCCTGCTTCCCTTCCTCTCTCACTGTCTGCCTCTCTGCCTACTTGTGATCTCTGTCTGTCAAATGAATGAATGAATGAATGAATGAATGAAAATTCCAGAGAGTGTGAGCACAGGAAGTCCAGTGAGAGTGAGGTTTTCAAGAAGTAGGGAGTGGTCGCTATTGGAAATACCACCACAAGTTGAATTAGATGGGGAGAGAAAAGGATTCCTCTTTCAAGTTCTTGCTGAACTTGGTGAGATTCTTTTCAATGGAGGGTAGAATAACTAGGACGTTTAGTCAACTCTCCATAACATCTTCTTCAAACATTTTGCATAAATGAGATTGACGCTAAGTGCTATCAATCTCTAAGTGGCTCAAGGTACCAGTTGGGAGACCTCAAGATTGAGTTGATATGCTTATGGTTGTATAGCTCTCTGGTGCTTTGTTGTTATAACAGGGACCAAAGCTTCAATGAACATAAAGTTCTAGGATGCTTTGGCACTTCCTCATTGTCCAAATATCAGTGTCAACCTCCTCAGGCTGAGGAGATGACTGTAACTAAATTTTTACGTATTATTATTTGTGAATACGTAGAGCAGACAATTATAATAGGTAATTTTTATGAATACTTAATATGTTCAAGGACATTTACTATACTTTTCCCAGGTGTTAAATAATTTTCTCTAGTGTTATTATTAGTTTTCAGGTAAATAAATGAAGGCGTAGTGAAATTATGTAACTCATTCCTAAGTGACAAAGTCCAGACATGAAGCTGTGATTTCAACCACTATACTACACTGCTAACTCATCAATTCTTAATAAGAGTTGCTTTGGACAAATGTCTCTTCAGGTCCGCTGCCCATTTTTAAACTCCATTTTTTGTTTTCTTGGTGTTGAACTGTTTGTGTTCTTTATATATTTTGGATATTAACTCCTTATCAGATATATCATTTCAAATTTTCTCCCATTCTGTAGGTTGCCTTTTTGTTTTGTCGATGGTTTCCTCTACTGTGTGAAAATTTTGTTGACAGTTTTCATCTGTGTTCAAAAGAGCCTTGCCTGTAAATTTCCTTTCTTATAATATCATTGTCAAAAAAATACCATTGTCGAGTATAGTATAGTAATTTTGCTGACTTAATGATTTACCCTCTTTGACAATTCTCTGAAATTTTTTTTTTGAAAGTTCAGTGATACCGCTTAAATATCTAGCAAAATTTTCTGATTTAAGATTATTATATTATTTGTACCTTAAGATTGTTTGTATGGTAATTTTTTATTGAATATTTAATGATTATAGTAGTGTAAAACTTACTCTTTTTTTCTTATCTAGGTTTTAGTAATTGAAATCCTGTTAAGTAACAAAAATTTCTAGAAGATAAAAAATTGCTGCTTGAAACTACGAACAAAGTATCTCTTCAAAAATTAGATTAATATTTGTGAGCTCATTTATTTGAAATAAAATTAATTACCTTAATAGTTACTAACTGATTTGAAATAATAGGATAAGTTTACAAGTCATATGAGGATTAGGACTATATCTAGATGAAAGAGTTCAAAAGAAATAAGACATAAAACCAGATGTTTGATATTTAGAACCACACATACGATTTTAGTATTGCAGTTGCTACTTCCAGCTATTCATCCAGAAATATCTAAAATCTTGAATTAATTTTAAAATGCTGATCTTAGGGTATTTGGCACATGCAGAATACCAAAGATGATGGCTTTAGTTTTTTTTCTAGAGTGTGTACTGACAGCATTTAGACATTGGTGTGATAGATTCTTTTATATTTGACTCTTGAGTAAACTTCGAATGATAGCAAATAAATGATTTCATATTATTTGCATATTTAGAAGTCTTAGAATAGCTATTCTAATAATACTGCAATTGTTAAATACACTATAGGAACCATTATATTTTTACTTGCAATTTATTTCCATGTTAGTTATTTCACTATAAAAATTAATTTAAATAATATTTAAGTTTTCCATTATAGGGATTCCATTTACTAAATCTTTTATTGTAATACCTATAAAGTAGTAGTCTATATTTAGAAAGGCAAATGATTATGGAGAGTAACACGTTTACGTTAAATATGGTGCCAGTGGTAGGCTCCGTTGAGATAGGCATGGCATTTATCCATTTTCTCTTTGAACAGAAGGAAGGATTGCTTTTCACATGTCTAGTAATACCTCTAGTAGCAGTGATTATTCAACCCAGTAACAACATAGTTAAGTTTATAGAAAATATAGTATCAGTTAAGACAAAATATGCAATACTAATTTCAGAAGAGAAAATAGAATTGTGAGTAATAAGATTATATTTTAAAATATAAATCATTGCATATGACACCAAAAGAACAGGTGAGAAGATAAATAGGTAAATTGGATGACATAAAAATAAAAAAAACTGCTTTGCAGCAAAGGACACAATCAAGAGGGTGAAGAGGTAACCCACAACATGGAAGAAAATATTTGCAAATCATGTCTGAAAAGGGGCAAATGTCCAGAATATGTAAAGAACTCCTACAGTTCAACAGAAAACCAGATTAAAAATAGGGGAAATGATTAAAATAAATACTTCTCCCAATAAGATATGCAAGTGGTGGGGCACCTCGTGGCTCAGTCGTTAGGCGTCTGCCTTTACCTCAGGTCATGATCCTGGGGGCCTGAGATAGAGCCCTGCATTGGGCTCCCCGCTCAGTGGAGAGCCTGGTTCTCCCTCTCCCACTCCCTCTACTTGTGCTCCCTCTCTCGCTGTGTCTCTCTCTGTCAAATAAATAAAATCCTAAAAAAAAAAAGGATATGCAAATGGTAATAAACATAAATATGAAAAGATGTTCCATTTCACTAATCCTTAGGGAAATAAAAATCAAAAACACAATGAGATACCATCTTACACCCACCAAGATGGTTGTTATTAAAAATACTATTACTAGTAGTAATAATGTTGATGAGGATGTGGAGAATTTGGAACTGTCGAGCATTGTTGGTGGGAATATAAAATGGTGCAGCTGCTATGGCAAACAGTATGTTGGTTCCTCAAAAAATTCAAAATAGAATTTTCATTAGATCCAGCAATTCCATTTTTGGGATATGTACCCAAAAGAATTAAAGACACAGACTTGAACACATATTTGTTCATTCATGTTTATAGCAGCATTTTGACAATAATGTCAAAAATGTCGAAAGCAACCTGAGTGTCCATCAACAGATGAATGGATAAACAAAACATAGTATATACATACACTGCAATATTATTCAGCTTTAAAAAGGAAGGAAATTCTGACACATGCTACCACATGGA
Organism: Mustela lutreola; assembly: GCF_030435805.1. Classification (NCBI taxonomy): domain Eukaryota; kingdom Metazoa; phylum Chordata; class Mammalia; order Carnivora; family Mustelidae; genus Mustela; species Mustela lutreola. The sequence goes on from NC_081295.1 coordinate 112,533,795, forward strand.
TGGACCTTAGGGACAGTATGCCCAGTGAAAGAAAGTAACAAAAGGATAAAAATGGTATGATTCCACTCATATGAGGTACCTAGAGTGACCAAATTCATAGAGACAGGAAGTAAAGTGGTGGTTGCCAGGGGCCAGAGGAAGGAGAAATGGGTAATTAGTGTTTCATAGTTATAGAGTCTCAGTTTTGCAAGATGAGAAGTTATGGATGGTGGTGGTGATCACACAATAATATGAAGGAATTTAATGCCACTTAAGAAGATCATAGATTTTATATTAGGTATGTTTTACTAGGATTTAGAAATATATATATATATATATACACAAGCTCAAGTCATTTTAAATGGCATAGCTTTAAAAAACACACTTAAGGAATAGAGAAGGGAGAAGAGGCTTTGTGGACATTGATAATTAGGACCTAATCAGAAAATATTTTTTGGAGCTTTTTCATACAGATTAAGGCCTATATTGTGTTATTATATATAATTACATCTATAACCATATATCTAATTATATAATTACATATATTGCAAAAATCTATTGTGTTTTTTTTGGTGATGAGGGTTTTCTAGAGATCATAATGAGAGGACCTATATACAAGAAGCTCAGTTCCAATATTTTGTTTTTTGCAGATCTGTGGCCACTGGTTCACATGGTTTCGAGGCACAATGAAGCATGCTGGCTCTTGGAAAATTTGGCTCTGGGTGGTAATGCTTCTGCTTCCTGCTTCCATTTCCGTGACGGTCAGGGACAAGTCAGGTATCCAGGCCACCTCTTTTGTCCAGTCACCAAATGTTATTTATAGACTGTCAGTTATTTTTAAAATCATTAAAATACATTGTTGGGGGTGAGGAGGCCATAGATTAAATCTACTAGTACAAAATAAAGAATTCATTGTTTTTCCCCATTGACCTTTTATGTTTCACATTGAGAATTTCTAAAACTACCTCATTTTCTCATATGCATATTAGGCTAAATAGACTTTCTTTTCTCTCCTTGATGTTTACAAATATAAATGTATGTGCATGCCTCTCTGTGTGTCTTTTTCTCCTTTTCCCCTTTGTTATAAGTTATTCAAATTAGAAATACATAAGTCTATCACTAATTAGGTTTAACCAGGAACATGCCTAATCTTAATTAGGGAAAAGGGAAAAACAGAATAGGAGATATAAAAAGAAATGTAGCTTAATTATATGTAAGTTTTATAGTATCTTAGATGAAATGAACAAAAGATTAACAGTTGTTAGAACACTTTTTGAACTAAATAGATATTTATTTGCAGTTGTTAAATTATGAACTTCACAAATCTTTCTAAATGGCTTGACGGCAGTTTAAAACATTTACTCTCACCTCCGATTTTTAAAACTGGCTATGTGGCTAAGTTGGAAAACCTTTCTTGAACTCTTGAGTTGTAAATTACTGATTTAGATGTACTTGTAAGTCAAACTAGACACATTGGAGAAGCCATTTGCTAAGCAAAGAGAGACTTCAACTCTCCTATGCAAAGGATCACATAAGATGAATTCTGACGATGGTCACATATGATGATGTATTCTAAAACTGAGTCTTACTGTGTTTATTCTTTTGAATATACCTTTAATACATTTTGCTAAACAGGTATAAACACAGCCTGGTAGAGACTTTTGAGTTTGAAGCACATATAGAATCAAAACAATCTCTTATAAAGATATAACAAGTCTTAGTCTCTCCGCGTTATGTAAGTCTTTATGACTTTTATATTAATTTGGCAGGAGGTGCATTTCCTAATAATCTGCATAAAAGTTTGAATATTCTACCACTGTATCAATGATATTCTGAGGTTGTCATATATTTTGGGGGGAAAACACTTTCCTTCTTCAGTGAGAAATAAATCAGAAGTGACTCAGACAAAAGGAAGTCCATAGGACAAGGAGGGTTCGTTCTGATAATGTCACTACTTTTAACTTCTTTATGTCTCTTCCTTTTAAGAACACTAGTAAGTAATGCGATTTGCAACTGAAACAGAGGGGTAGGACTTCTTTGGTTAGAAAGGAAAATGAATCTCTGGTTGAGCAGGACATAGTTTTTAGGGACATACTAGTGCATAATAAATGTTCTTCCTAATGATTTGAAGGATCTACAATAAATGTATTTATAATTTTAGTTTGAGCAAAAATCATCTGGGGTGTTGATTTCTAAATCCCACTCTGAGGCTGCCATTATGCAGGACTGGCTGGGGTGGGATTCAGCAATTTACATTTTTAACAAGCTCCCCAGGTGAATCTAATGCAATGTGTCTGACCTGGAATATTAATTGACATTTTTTTTCTTCTTTTTTTCCTTTTCTTTGTCTTGCATCTTATGCTACCATATTCCCTTTATTTCATTTTCTTTTCTTTTTTGTTATTTTTGGCTCTAGTAACTGTTTCTTAAAAAGTTGTGGTAGGAACACAACACTTAAATATCTAAGTGTGTAACTCAGTATTGTTGACTATCGGCACACAATGTTGCACAGCAGATATCCAGAACCTAATCATCTTGTGTGACTGAAACTTCCCCATTTTGGGATTCCCCAGAATGTTCTGCTTTTTCAGCTTTGGTATCTCAACTCTTTAATCAGGTTATACTGTATGTAGGACTCCTGAAATACATATATTCTGGTCCAATTAACTGTACCAAAGTGATCTTTCTGAAAGAATTTCCTAAGAAGTATGAATTCAGAGTTAATCTGAACCCTAACAAGATTCACATAACATGAAGCACTGAGGGAAATTAATACAGACAAAAATGAAGCATTGATTTTTATCAGGCCATTTGAGAGAACGTGTTCCTGAAGCAACACATCCTGAACGTGCCATGGAAATTGCTTAACTTCAGGTATCATTTGCATTAATTGAAAATGTCAGCACAGCACTGTCAAGGGGATTATTGAAGAATATGACACGCTGGGCATGGCCTGACAGGGGGCTCTCATTGTGTCTTGTGTCTCTGATTCACAAGTGCAAAGTTCCCTTTTTAGTTTCCTCATGTGCAGACCTGCGCGTGTGGTCAGTAACCATTTACCGGAGGGAAGTGATTACATCTAAAAATAAGATATAACAAATCTGAGGGAGAGGCTAGGGTTTCAACTCTGGAGTCTGTGAAGTTGTCAGCAGTCTACTGTTAAACCTAAATATACGAAGGATAAATTGAGCCTTCTAATTGCTTTATTTTAGCTCTATGGAATGCTTAATTATACTTGGGATATTGTTTCAGTTGGGGCAGAATTCAAAAGTAATATGAAAAGATTCAATATGCCTTGGAATTTAAAATCTTGAAGCTATTGAGAATTCAGTTATTTCCTAATCTTATCAGTTTTACTATTATATTGAGATTGTGAGTTAAGACATATTTATACATTTTCATATTGTAGGTAAACAATTTGAATGTGGCAGTTTCAGCTCAGTTGTCAAAAGAGGGTGGGGAAGAGAATTAAAAATATACATTATGTAGATCTTAAAACTTGTTTTATTCAGTTTCTTAAAACTTTCCGCTATGATAGAAGTTTATATATAGAAAAATTAAAGGTTCTCCTTTTTGTTCTACTTTCCTAAATCTGGTCTGTGGCCAAAGTACTGAGTTACCATCAAAAGTAATAAAAACAGAAAACCAGGGTAAGGAAAAGCAGCAAATCCGTCTTCCAACCCAGGGGCTCCTGGGTGGCTGAGTAGGTTAAACGGACTCCTTTGGCTCTGTGCTGGGTGTGGAGCTCGCTTGAAGATCTCTCACCCTCTCCCATCTAAAAAACAAAAACCCAAACCAAAACAAAAAGCCAGACTTGGTAAAAGGAGAGATAGATGATAGAATGCCATTTCTTTTTCTTATGGTAAAACATCAGGTTAGAAAACATTTTTTTCTTATGGTAAAACATCTAGATGGAATTGATTATAAACTTAGGCCCTAGACCATGAGCATATAGATTGTAAAATTATTTTTTTATAAATTACCAGGAAAAACTGTTATTCTGAAATTTGGCTTTAATTAATTGACACACACTGCACTCTTAAACTCAGCGTAGAAAGTATGCTATTATATAGAACTTTTATTTTATGTTTGTAAGAATTCCTCATGTTCAATGTGGTACCATGTAACTGGCAAATACACTTTATTATTCCTGAATTTTTAAAGTGGAAGAAAGTTTCCCAATTATTAAAAAAAAAAAAAATTATAGCTCCTAACAGGTATTCTTTGGAGGAGCAGCTTTGTATTAAAACAATAACAACAAAAACAACAACAAACTCACAAGAAGCTGTGAATATTTTGTGACCCCTTTTGTGACTTTTTTGTTAAAATAGCTGTGTTCTCACTTCTTTTTTTACTTGTTTGATCACTTTTCCATAATATTTTTGTTATATTTTGGTCTGATGATCTTTACCTATATTTGTTAACCAGTGTTTTTCTCCTCACCCAGGATACTCTATAATCTTTTATCAAAGGTGTTATCCAAGTACGAAATATATGGGAGGTCTTCGGGCAACCAGTAACAATAAAATAAAAAGGCCTGCTTCCTCCTCAGCCCAACAGAGTCTGTTTTAGCCTTTAAAAAAAAAAAAAAATGTGAAACACCTAAAGCTTCTTCTTTGCTCTGTTTATGAAAAGAAAACAAACCAGTTCTGCATGTGTGGTAAATTGCTACTCTTCACCTTCCCAACTCTAATCATGAAGCAAAGGTTATCTTATTGGTTTTGTCACTACAATAAGGAAAACAATTTTCCTCAATGCCTGTTAGAAAAGAAGAGTGATGGGGGTGCCTAGGTGGCTCATTTGGTTACGCATCTGACCCTTGGTCTCATCTCAGGTCTTGATCTCACAGTCATGGGTTTGAGTCATGGTGCTGTCAGATTTTTGTTCTAGTCATTTAGCAGTATCTCATTGCGGCTCAGAATTTGCATTTTCCTGATTATTAATGATGTTGAGCACCTTTTCATATGCAGGTTGCCAATTTGGATCTTGACTTTTGTGAAGTGCTTAAATTTTTGTGCATTTTCAAAATAGAATTTCCAGATTTTTTTTTAGTGATTTGTGAGAGTTCTTTGTATATTCTGGATATGATACATGATCAGATATATGTATTACAATAGTCTGTATTGTATGAAACAATCTATGTCTCTATGGTTCTATAGGACCTAGGGCTCCTTTTCACTCTTTTAATATTGTCCTTTGATTTATAAGTATTTTAATTTTAATGAAGTCCAGTTTATCAGTCTTTTGTAATCTGTGCTTTCTGTATCCCTTTAAGAAACCTTTGCTTCCTCAGGTTCATGAACATCTTCTGTTTTTCTCTAGCCCTTTATTGTTTTACCTTTCTTAGTTAGGTCTGATATCATCACTAATTTATTTCTCTGCATGGTATGAGGTAAGAATCAAAGTTCAGTGTTTTCCTTTGTGAAGATGCAGTTCACCCAGAAACATTTACTGGAAAGACCATCCTTTTCCCACTGAATTACAATGGCTTCTTTTTGGCAAATAAGAGAACCAACATGTACACACACAGGTCTGTTTTTGGACTCTCTACGCTGTTCCACTGACCTCTTTAGATGTGCACCAATCCCACGTTATAAACATTTCTGGTATCTGATACTTTAAGTTCTCCAGCTTGTTCTTCATTTTTGCCTCAAATCTTCTCGTTTTCTTGGAGTTCAGCTTGTCAGTTTCTCTCTCTCACACATACACACACTATTTGCCCCCCTGTTGGGATTTTTAATTGGGATCGTACTGAATCTAGAGATAAAAGTCAGAATTGACATCTTAAGTCAATTGAGTTTTCCAGTGTAAATACTTGGTTTATCCCTTCACTTATTTAGGACTTAATCTCCCTTGACAAAGTTCTTTAATTTTCAGTTCTTCAAATTTTCAATTTTCTTGATGAGATGCTTGGTTTTTAAAAAAATGACTATGCTTTTGGATTAAAAAAAAAATTGGCAATGTTTACAGAATAGCTAATTTCACTATCATTTTGGACCCACATTACCCTTAAGACCTCTGAGATAGGAGTTTCCAAAGTAGCTAAGTAGCTACAGTTATTCAGTACTACAATTTCACGTATGTGTATTGCAACTTTTAAATCTGATTAAATGACAGCGCTATTTGGAATCTGATTTCTTTTTCTAGTTAAATATATTTAGAGGATACCCTGTCACCACCCCTGACGTTCATGATACATTTGTTAAATGAAGGGCTGAGGAGCTGAGCCGTTGAACTTGGGATTCAGTACTTGCCACTTTTCAGTAGAGCAAGAGATCCATTTAGTTTTAAGCAGTTTGTCTCCCCTCTGTATTGAAAACTTTTAGATCATTAAACACAAGTGAATTTTAGACATGGAGAGTTAAGGTTGTGGTTGTGTGATGCCAAAATAGTTAATTAATTAGTAGTTGATAGTTAATTTTAAGAATATCTGTCCAGTTATACAGTTACCTTGGCATAGTCTAAAAATTGGCCACATTTTTGTCTGAATTAACTATTACCTTCTTAGAATCTACCCTGAATTAGGTTTAACAAACCTCAAATAACCAAAACTTAATGTATGCATGTTCGTTACTCTATATGTGGTAGTGTTGATTAGGTACACTCAATATGAGTGGAGACTAAGTTTATCTTTTATTTTTTTTTAATTATTATTAGGTGCCCTAGCACATAATTAACACTTTCTCAATGCTTTTACCCAATTTTTACAATTATATGCCACTTTTGTATGGCAGATGTCTTTGCTTTTTAGTTTTATTGTGATAACTTCCATATATATTGCTGTTTTAGTCAGTTCAGGCTGTTCTAAGAATACCATAGGCTGCATGGCTTAAAGAACAAACATTTATTTCATGCAGACCTGGAGGCTGGGAAGCTCGAGATCAGGATTCCAGCATAGCCAGGTTCTCGGTTTCCTTATATGGTAGGGAGTGAAGGAGTTCCTATTTCTCCATCCCCTTATTAGGACACTGATTCTATCAGGAAGGCTCCACTTTTATGTCCTCATACAAACCTAATTACTTCCCAAAGGCCCCACCTCTAAATGCCATCATATTGGGGATCAAAACTTAAACATATGGATTTTAGAGGGACACATTCAGTCCATAGCAGTCCCCTTCCGATCTAAAGTTCAGTATCACCTGGCAAGGAAACCTGAATCAAATCTGTGTTCAAATATAATATTGGTTTATTTGTTTTAATATTAGAATATGTTTTGAATATAAAAATTTAATGATGTTGAAGCTAGATAATTTCCTAATGTCAAAAATGAATAGCAACAATTAGAAAGTTAGAGCAATAGTAGTTGTAATAGTAATAATAATAATAGTAGTAATAACAGCTAACAAAAGTGTTGAGTCTATACCAGCCATACGTAATCCTCACAAACATACTCTGAGGTGGGTAATATTCTTATCCTCAATCTATAGAACGTTAGTAAAATGGTTTATTATTTTCATTTTATCTTGTTTCTAATTGTATTGTCTGATTTAAACTTATTTGAAAAGAAAATCAACTAAAAATGAAGTGTACATATTCAATTTTCAATTTTTTTTTTTAATAGAAAAACAGTGTCCTTTACTGAGAACAGAGGGACATCAGTTTACCCAGGACAACAAAAATAAACTTGAAGTTTCAGGTAAGCATTATAATTATAATTCTTGGCAAAGAAGTATTTTGTGTGAAATTCTCACCAGGTGTGTATTAAATCACAAGGGACTCTTTGGCATTGTAATTTAAGATAACATCAGTATGAGAGATTAAAAATAAAGAAGATAAGTGATGTAGAAAAAAGTGTTAAGAGCAGAGTATTAACTAAGAACAACTCAGCCTCTTAGAGGAAAAAAAAAAGTTATTTAAAATTACAGAAGTTGTATCCATTGTAGAAATTTTGAAAAAAGAAAAAGAAATTTATGAGAAAGATCTTCCTCCCCAAAGATAGCCATGGTTCCCATTTTGGTGTACCATTCCTCGTCTTCCTCTGTCTTCCTTTCCCTCCCTCCCTCTTTCACACACACACATATAATCATTAATATGTTTATTGAAGTTGAAATCAAAGCATTTCCCCACATCAACATATATTCTTCTAAGGCATGATTGTTTAAAAAACAAGATTGCTTAACTTTCAGTTGAATTGTGGTATTTTTTACTTAACTAATTTTTGTCTTTAGACATTAGAGATGTTACAATGAACTGCTCTGATTATTTTCTTAGGAGAATTGCTAAGTCAAAGCAAATTAATATTTGAGTCTTTTGAAACGTATTTCATCCTCTTGTATACATACTAAAAGGAGAAAAATGAAATCAAGTAATATTGGTGATCCCAAACAACAGGATTTTATTTGAAATAAATCATTCTATAGATAAGGACAACAACAATAAAAAAAAGTCCTATTTACAGATATCAGTATCTCTGTGGTTTCCTAAATTTAACAAAATTACTGGATTAAATCATTTGTCACATTTTGTAGGTTTTGACCTCGGGGAGCGCTTTTCTTTGAGACATGCATTTTGTGAAGGTGATAAAACCTGTTTCAAATTGGGAAGTGCATTTCTTGTTAGAGATACCATGTAAGTAAAATAATAATTTTTCTTTACATTTTGATAATACTATGTAAACTATTTTCTAAGGAAATTCCAACTAATTTGTTTAAAAATAAAAACTCTCAGTGGTATCATCCTTACTTGAATGCTGTGCTAAGTGGGCTATTTTTATATTTGTTATTTTTAATAATCCCTGCAATCTGATCTTATTCTATGGTATAAATGACATTCACTGATACAGATATGGGTGTAATCTTTGCAGAATAGAAATTAAGTTCATTTTGAAGAAGTGTTATTTATGTTTAAAATAGATACAACCAAAGCAAGATTTTCAAATGTGAACTTTAAAACATAAGATGCAATGTAGAGTTAGAGACAAAAGTCTGGTATTTATTGAAATCATTTCTACATTTAGTATGCTTCATGATAAATTAAAACAAAAGAACATAGCCCTTTGGTATTCCTCTTCTATATTATGTGGAATACATAGTAAAATAAGATGATAACGTGACTATGAGATGGTCTTGATACATACTGTATTTCAAAATTGAATTACCAAAGTTTCCCTTTGTTATCTGTACTGTTTGTTTCCCACTGATAATTCTGAGATTAAAAGAAAAAAAGTATCATGTGCCATTAAGTACTGATAATTGGTCAGGAACTATACAGGGCAATAATACTTCCCCCATGGTCCCTATGTGATTGAAGGATGGATACACAGTAATTCAGAAAGCTTGAGTTATCCTGAAGGTAGATAGAGCATATATGGTTATGATATTTAGTCTTTGAGTCTAAAAGGAACATTCCAATTTATGAATATACTGCAGCGAAAAAGCATTAAAACTCTGGTTTAATCCCCAACACAGATGTGTTTGTGTGAAAACATATATGGCTGTTTCCTAATATTTAAGTTACCAAACAGGGTTGCTGAAAATCTTCACATTTGAATTCTCAGAGGGAAACAGCATTAATCATCTTGTTGCCTATTCTCAGATGCTCTGTGTAAACTAACTCCCTTGCTCACCTTTTTTTTGAGAAAATTTTCTTTTAAACCTTCTATTTTGTGATACTTTAGATGCATTTAGTTTAATGATGTAGTTCCTTAAACGTAAACTGCACATTAATTGGTAAGAAATAAGAATGTTAAAGAAGAGAGTCATCTGCTGTCGGGGGATAGAATGGGTGATCGTCAGGTGAGGCATTTCAGCAGATAGGACCGCACAGGGCTGTGCTGCTGTGGGCAGTTTCTAGGCGGCTTCATAGGCAGGCATTAAACCCTCAGGGTATATAGCAGGTCTGTGTTTGGGAATTCATATCCAGTAAAGGAAAGTCAATACGTATCTCATATGTATCATAGAGAGAGAGATTTAGATTTTTTTAAACTAGTAGTAGATAATTTTAATTGAAGAATTTAAGAAAGGCAATAAATTCTGTTCAAAAATTAAGGCGCATTTTTTCTCCTGCCTTCTTTCTGACAATTTAAACTCCTGTTTAAAGTTTCCCACTGAGCCTGAGTTCTGTCCAGGTGGCTAAAGGATTGGAGGGAAAACTTTAAAATTTACTGGAACTGAATATAAGAAGATTTAGCTAATTTTAGGTAGTTACACTGGAAATCTTGCTGCCTCATTTAGGCAGTGCTGTTCCTCTTTGAATATGCATGAGAATAGATATCAGCCAGTCTGACACTTAGTTTCCGACCTTTAGCTCTAAATCGTGGAGTGATCCCTGGGCTATCAATGAAAGTAAATTCCCTGGCTTTGCAGAGCAGAACCCTGGTACTTCTACTACAGGAAACTGGAGGGTATCTGGTTAAGCTGACTAGCCAGTGTCAAGTAGCTTGGCTCATCTCCATTTACATTTCACTCACTGAGCCAAGTATGCTAGGAGGCTTCTCTTGCGTGATGCCATTTTGATTTTTCAATGAGACTGGAGTAAAGTTGCAGCTATTTATGTGTTTGTAAATAAGCTGCCTTGCAAAATCAATATGGGAAAGGCAGATGCTATTTTATATGGAAAATGAGGATTCTTTCTGTGCCTGAAATGATTTTTATAGTTCTGTCATCTTCCAGCTGAGATTCATGAGGGGAGAGATTTAATAAGCGTGTTGGTCAGTTCCTTTTCGGCACCCTCAGCACCTTGAGCCTGACTTAACAGGGGAATCCCAAGGGCGACTCTTACAGGGACCCTACAGATACACATTACTATACACTTAACGGTGACACAGGCTCAAAGAACATCTCAGGGGAATTTGTATGTTTGGTTTTGTTTTAAATTTGTATCCATTTCTTCAGTAGCCCTTGGGATAGCAAACGAAAGTATTGGTTAAGAGATTCCGGGTGGCATACTACCTAGTTTTTTTGAATTATCTTTTAGAGGAGGTTTCCTTGTCTTTTTGTATCTCCAAGTATCCCTGGTTGTGCAAAAGAAATAGTTCATTATTTACATATATGTTGAGAGCTGTATCCCAGATGATTATACTCTGATTATCTTTAAATAGTGTTTTGGCAATTACCCAGGCAAAGTGGTGAAATTTTGAGAGAAAATGTACACAAAACGTGCATATACTACGGAGCACCTTATTTTCTTGGTGTAGTGTAGTTTTTACCTTTTTTTTAGTTGCTTCTATAGAAACATGTTTTAAATAAAAATGTGTCAATGAAATACAAATGTCTTAGTAGTTGAATATTTTATGAGCTGATAAATGTTGAATTCCCACATATTGTTGATTCTAAAGGGGCAAAACTCTGTTTTTTGACTGGCCAATGGGGAAATCATTTGATTTCAAATGTAGCAGGGAAACAAAATTTCCTTATTTATTATTGAATTCAAGGACAGTAAAGAGCCTTATTCCTTAGGTTTTGTAACTGAGGGCTAGTGGCTTTCCAAAATACTGTGTTGAGGATTTTGAGGCCATATTAAGTTCAGCAGATTAGAATGTTGTGACCTGTTAGCCAAAAGAGGGGAGATGGGAGAGCTTTTACATGTTTCTAGTCTGTAGTCTCTCTGATTGAGGATGGTTCCCGTGGGCTGGTGTCTTTTGCAACTGAAACAGTTCCTAAGAATGAAGGGGAAATTACACTATGTGTGAAAAGATAATCAACACCAATTAACTTTAATAAGATTTTATGAGCTTGGATAGCATAGCTAGACATAGTGGTGTAATGGACAGATATGGTCCCCTTAGCTTTTTTGGCAAATAAATCTCCAGTGAAGAGAAATCTTCTCTCTCTGTCCCTCTCTTTCATTAAATTGGTGGTTGCTTTCTGGAAGCAGGGGCTATTTAGTTTTACAGCTTTACACAGGGAAAAAAAGAGCTATTAGAAGCTATTTTCATTTGCATTTTATGTTTTTTAAAAAAAATATAATAACCCTTCACAAGTAGGAAATGCCAAATTATATATTTGTAAGATGGGTAGTTTCTGAGGAGTTGTTGAAGTTCTCTGAACCTTAACAGTTCCCTTGGAAATAATCCCAAATATGGGGAAAGCTGCTTTGTGTATTGTATCATGATCCATACCTTGTCTGTGCTAGTGTTGAAAGATTCACCCCATGCTCATGTCTTTTCTACATAGACCTTTACATTACCTCCAGATTTTTATCATTATAAATAATGCCACAACATGCAGGAAAGTTGTTTTTCTCTGTGTTTAGAATTATTTCCGTAAGATTAATTTTTCACCGTGGAATTACTAGTTCATTTCTAGACATCTTGATACATACTTCTAATTCTGTTTTATCCTTGTTTCCCCTTCTATTCTGTATAATACCCAATATCTTCAGCAGCATTAGATGTTATCATGTAAAGATTTTGTCATTAAGTTTTGTGTTTTCAACTAAAGGCTTGTAGCAATTACAAATAAAAGCTGTAGCTTACTATATAAGCTATATGAGAGGTTCCTGAAATGTTTCTGTACTGCTAAAGGGTGAATAAGAGGTGACATTCAGTAGTCACTGTAGTGAGTCCAGGGTACTATAGAGCTGCCTTTTTTTTTTTTTTTTTTAAGATTTTATTTATTTATTTGTCAGAGAGAGAAAGAGAGAGGCAGGCAGAGGGAGAAGCAGGCTCCCTGCTGAGTGAGGAGCCTGATGCGGGACTTGATTCCAGGACCCCAGGATCATGACCTAAGCCAAAGGCAGATGCTTCACTGACTGAGCTACCCAGGTGTCACTAGAACTGTCTCTTTTTATTCAACAAGCATTTAGTGAGCTCACTATGGACTGGGCACTTTACGAGGCTCTGGGATTATAATAGTGAAAGAATGTACATCTAGTCTTGCCTTCTGGAACCTGCTGGAGAGACAGATGATACAAGGAAAAACTGCACTTCTCTCTTGGGTTGACCAAAGAAACTGAAACGTGTTGCCTTCTGTCATCAGGCATCGGCCATGGAACTCAGTGCCACCACCCCTTCTCTTAGAAAGGCTAAACTTCCTTTAGCATTCCACACAGGGCTGATTTTCAATCTTTCCCTCGTAAGGGCTGGTTTGTTCTTCTTTCTTTCTTTCTTTCTTTCTTTCTTTCTTTCTTTCTTTCTTTCTTTCTTTCTTCTTTTTTTTTTTTAAACATGTAACGTATTATTTGTTTCAGGGGCACAGGTCTGTGATTCATCAGCCTTACACAATTCACAGGGAGCATATACCCTCCCCAGGGTCCACCACCCAGCAAGCCCATCCCTTCCACTCCCTCCCCTCCAGCAATCCTCTGGTTGTTTCCCAAGATTAAGAGTCTCTTATGGTTTATCTGCCTCTCAGTTTCATCTTGTTTCACTTGTCCCTCCCTTCCCCTATGATCCTTTTATCTTGTTTCTCAAATTCCTCATATCAGTGAGATCATATGATAGTTGTCTTTCTCTTATTGACTTATTTCACTTAGCACAATACCCTTTCGGTCCATCCAAGTTGTTGCTAATGGCAAGACTTTTTTGATGACTGCATAGTATTGGGGTGTGTGTGTGTGTGTGTGTGTACCACATCTTCTTTATCCATTCATCTGTTGATGGACATCTGGGTTCTTTCCATAGTTTGGCTATTGTGGACATTGCTGCTATAAACATTCGGGTGCAGATGCTGCTTTGCATCACTATGTTTGTATCTTTGGGGTAAATACCAAGTAGTGCAATTGCTGGGTCATAGGGTAGCTCTATTTTCAACGTTTTGAGGAAGCTTCATACTGTTTTCCAGAGTGACTACACTAGTTTGTATTCCCACCAACAGTGTTTCTCTGCATCCTCACCAGCATCTGTCCTTTCCTGACTTGTTAATTTTAGCCATTCTGACTGGTGTGAGGTTGTATCTCATTGTGGGTTTGATTTGTATTTCCCTGATGCCAAATGATGTTGAGCACTTTTTCATGTGTCTGTTGGCCATATGAATGTCTTCTTTGCAGAAATGTCTGTTCATGTCTTCTGAAGGTTTGGTTTTCTAACCTGTCTTTCATTTTTATTGTTCTTCTTTGGGACCTCTCCAGGTTCTCAAAACCAGTTAGACCCTGTGGCTCAAAATGATGTTAAGAACTCTGATGCTTAAGCTTCTAATTCCAGGAGGATTACTTCACAATTCCATTAAACTATAGAGAATGACTATTTATGCGTCCCTTAGGTTTTCATATGGGCCATCTTACCATTTCTTAGAGAAGAAGCTTCCCATGTAAGGAAAAGTGACTTAATTAAAAAGTTGTCCAGCTGTTTTTATGAGATTGAATGACACTTACACATAATTCTTATGTCATCACTGTATTTCCTTAATTATAGTTTGTCACACCAAGTGTGAGGTGGATTATTAAGTCATACATTCTTTTTTTAAAATATATTTTTAAGGAACTTATTTATTTATTAATCAAAGAGAGACAGAGAAAGAGAAAGCACAAGCAGGGGGAGTAGCAAGGAGAGGGAGAAGCAGGCTCCCTACTGAGCAAGGAGCCATTGTGGCACTTGATCCCAGGATCCTGGGATCATGCCTGAACTGAAGGCAGACACGTAACCACTGAGCCACCCAGGTGTCCCTAAGTCATAAGTTTTGTTTGTTTGTTTGTTTGTTTTGTTGTTTTATTTTTAAGATTTTAATTATTTATTTGACAGAGAGAGACACAGTGAGAGAGGGAACACAAGCAGGGGGAGCAGGAGTGGAAGAAGCAGGCTTCCCATTGAGCAGGGAGCCTGATGTGGAGCTGGATCCCAGGACCTTGGGATCATGTCCTGAGCCGAAGGCAGAAGCTTACAATCATAAGTCATACAATCATACAAGTCATACAATCTTTTTTTATTTTTTTTTTAATTTTTAAAATTAACATATAATGTATTATTAGCCCCAGGGAGTACAGGTCTGTGAATCACCAGGTTTACATACTTCACAGCACTCACCATAGCACATACCTTCCCCAATGTCCATAACCCCACCACCCTCTCCCTAACCCCGCCCCCACCCCTGCCCCCCGCAACCCTCAGTTTGTTTTGTGAGGTTAAGAGTCTCTTATGGTTTGTTTCCCTCCCAATCCCATCTTGTTTCATTGATTCTTTTCCAGCCCCCTGAGCCCCCCACAGTGCCTCTCTACTTCCTCATATCAGGAGATAATATGATAACTGTCTTTCTCTGATTGCAAGTCATACATTCTTAAGATGAAAAGAAAAGCCTGATAGGTTCACAATTAGTGAGTTCTTTAACTCATATAATATAGCCAAATTACATATATTAGATAGAACACAATTTTAAGAGGATGATTATGCAAATTTTTAAGAATGCATGGAAATATTTATATCCCCATCACAAGAACCAATCACGAATCTGTTATTTTTTTCTGAAACATTTAGGTATACTGATATATTCCAGTAACAAAGAGCTTTGTATAGAAATGGCTACTAAAATGTAATATAATATGAAACGTTATTAGTTTAATATTTCCATTTATCAGTTTTGGAAACATTTAATATTATCATCAAATTTTAATAAGTTGTGATTTTTCTCCATCAAGTTCATATAATCCAGTAGTGTTTGGAGAATGGTAAGGAGTATCAGTAATTGATCACATGTGTAAAGATTCTACAATATCCATACATATTTTATTTTTGTTTTGTTTTGTTTTCTTTCATTTATTTCAGAAAGAACATTTAACATGAGATCTACCCTCTTAATACATTATTTAGTGTACTATATATTATTGTTATCAACTATAGGTACAATGTTATACAGCATGTATTTAGGGCTTATTTCCTACTTTATTATGATTAATTATATGAAATTATCTTATCTTAAAATGTTCTTATGCCAGTTACCTTGAGATAGTGAGGTGCCAGTTAAATATACTACTTAGGAGTCATAATAATGCAAATGTCATCATGTCAACATAAAATAATAAAATTAAGGTGTTCTGTTTTGGTAATTACTTGGGCCAACTTGACAGGCATTGATTAATCTACAATTAGATTATGTATTTGATTTTTCTTTCCTCTTCCTTCATCTTTTTACCCAATAAATCAAATATGGTAAGAGATAGAGGTTTTGCTTGGGTGGGGTTCTAAGTATGTATCTGTGGAGTGTGCATTGCAGGTTTTCAGAGTATAGAAAAGAAAGAAAGCATATAGGCATAGACTTCAAATTATCGTTAATCTTATTTGACCCATATAAATGCTGCAAGGACTAATAAGCTTTTAACCTTAGGTGGTTGCAAATGTATTGCCTTTAGAATGGCTGTAAACCTAAATTTAAGCATGATCTTAAATTTGTAAATTAGCCAGAGAATTGACTATGGTAAGGCATGATGTTTTGTTATACTGGTGCTTAAGAACTTCATAAGAACTTGACAGGTTTTTTGTAGATTTGTCAGACTCTTTGTTTGGTAGAATAGCACTGGATAGGCTAAACTCCATTCTCAAACACAGACTCAGATAGTGGAATACAATTTTAATTTCAGTGATGAATGTCAATCAAGGAAGAATGATTGTGTTAGCTAATAAACTATTAATTTATCATCATCTCAGTTCCTTCAATTTAACCATGAAGGATAATCAGAAAATAAGCAAGGTAGCCAAAAGCCGCTCATGTTATTTTATGTGACTCACAGAAGCTTGGTATACCTTGTCTGTTACCTCATTTTAATTAACACTTACATTTCCTAAAATACATGTGTTCCAGACTAGGTGAAATTTTTATAATTCTAAGCTAAAAGTAATATATTAAAATAATTGACTTTAATAATTCCTCTCACCATGGCTATATCCATGTAATTAAGAAGTAATCACAAGTTCAGTGAAAATTTCAATTAATACGGACACACGTGGTTGTGCTGTGTAGGATTAACATCTGGTTGGTTGAATATGAGATTGAATTGACCAGATGTTTTGCACCAAAGCTATTCCTCATATTTGAGCCAGCTCGACTTCTTCTCTCTACTTCAGAATTTCCCTGCCTCAGCTGTCCTCTGTAGTGGCTACCCTTCTGTTTTAACCCCTTCACTTGTGCTCTTAATCTTCTCCTTGCCAGCCTCCTCTAATACCTTGATCCACTCATGATCCCCTTTGCTCTTCTGTTTTCAGTGTTCCTCTCCACAGTATCCTGGCCTCTTAGTCTACAAATATATACTTAATCCTTTTCTGTTCTAGAAACATCTTCCTTGGACAATCCCTTTTACTCCCAAACTTCCCAGAGGAATAATGTTACTGACGACTTTAACTTCCTCACACATCCCTTAACCCCCTCCTATCTTACCAGCCTTCTTGAACACTATGGAAATTTCTTTCAGAGTTACTGATGGCCACTGTCCTGTCTCAAATGCCCCTGTAGTATTTCTCTACACTGCCTTTCTGTACCTGTTTCTCTCTACTTGTCATATTTCTGCCTGTCATTTTTCCTGATTTGAATGTTATATCTCCTGGAAAGTTTAGTACCCACACTACCTTCTAAACACAGTTGTCACTGATGTCCATAAGCAAAATTCCTTCCTTTTGTATGGTTCAGTATACTTTTCATGTAATGCTGAACTCATTCTGGCTCAGATAATCTAAATGTTTCCGGGTCTCATTAGTATTAGGTTCAAAAGATGTCATAGTAACATCAGTGTTAAATTGTGATGATTTCTTTCTACCTTTCTACCTGTACAACTGTAGAACTTCAGCCCTCTCTTAAAAACAGCTCTTGTTATTTTGGGGAGCCCCAAGAGTGTTGCACGTGTGCTCATGTTCTAAAGAAAGTACACTCTTGTCCTTGTATTCTAATTTCCTTGATCAGGCAAGTCACCCTTACTTTTCCTGGGAGTCCTCTCCATGAAAATGCTGCTTCATGGGCCCTAGACAACCCCTGTTCATGGCTCCTCATCCTCAGCCCTCAGGTACCAGAGTTGCTCTGTGGCTTATAGCTGAGTGGGAGGTGTGTGTATATGCTCTGGAGGATGAAGGTATGAGTTCAGTGATCCTCTCTGTAACTGTCCTCTGGACCTCAAGGCCATGCCCAAGGCACAGGGCTGCTTGGTGTATTTAAAAATGTAATCTAATCAACTCTTGGCATTCTTTTTTCTATGATACTCAAAGGCTCATAGATATGAACTAGACATTCCTCTCTATTATCTTTACATTTCTATCTCTCTTCTAATTTACCCATAATAAGAATCTATAATTCCCTTTTCAGGCCCCTGGGAAGCTCAGTTGGTTAGGTGTCTGCCTTCTGCTCAGGTCATGATCTCAGGGTTCTGGGATTGAGCCCCATATCATGCTCCCTGCTTCTTCCTCTCCCTCTGCCTGCTGCTCCCCCTGCTTGTGCTCTTTCCCTTTCTCTCTCTCTGTCAAATAAATAAATAAAATCTTTTGAAAAAATTCCCTTTGTTCATGATATATACAGAATAAACATTTTATGATATACTGTCCCTATTATTTCTCAGTTCAGCTTTGAATGCAGTGAGAGAAGAAATTCTAACAAAGTATTTCATTTGATTCCCTAATGACATGGAAGACTCATTACATGCCAGGGACTGAGGATTTAAAGATAAATAAAGACATGGTGCCTGGCATTGAGTTATTTCTGTCTGGGAAGATAGGTATGTTAGTTAATAATTAGCTGTTATGGAATATAGTAGCAATATTTAGATGTATGCACAGATGACGATGACAAACATGAAGAGGCGAACAGAGGAAGCCATTTTGAGGGAACTAGGGAAAGCTTCCCAGAGGATGTGTAAGGTAGAGGCTTGAAGGATAAGTACAGATTTGCCAGGTGACCCAGGGGGCCAGTGTGCAGTAGCTGGGGTATCATTTAAAGGTCAGTGCAGTTTGAAGAATGGTGAGAAATCCTGTGTGGTAGTGAACACAGGTGGCAAGAGTTTCTGGGGTGGAGGAGGCTGAAAATGGAGGCTGAGGTGCTCTTCTGAACAGACTTAAATGCCAGGTTAAGGGGTTTGAACTTTATTTAAAAATGAAGTGAAAGGTGAAAGATTCGACGGTCTGAAGAGAAACCACAGTATGTCAGTTACCCCTCAGTAAAGCTGCTTAAAATAAAGTGAAGGTGTGAGAGCAATAGCATTACATTCTAGAAAGAAGCAGACAAATATGCTGAAAATAAGCCCCTGGGAAAATGACAGCTTTCAGGTCAAATGATCCTGAGGCCGAGGCCAAGCCCCCAGACCCAGGAAGCACACTTCAGTTCTCAGAGGACTGCCTTAGCATGGGGTTTGACCCAGGATTTATGTTCTTTTTTGGGTGGAAACACCTGAAAAAAAAAAAAAATTAGCCTTCCAAGCCTTTCTTAAGAGTGGCTTCTCTGGTCCATCCTTGATTTTCGTTATCTGGGTGTTATATAGTAGAAGGGCTTGTTTTCAATGGGTAGTTATTTACGACGTCAGGATGAACGAGTGCTAATCATAACAGACACATGATTATCAGAGAGGCATCTAAGCTTTGTTTTCCCATCAACAATCTATCTTTCTGAATCCCCCTAGCTAGAAAGCACAGAAAGGCTAAGATTTCAGAGTCTGTGTCTGTGGAACTCACACATCACCAGCTGGCTTGGGGGGAAGACATTTCAGACAAACCTTCCAGGCCCTGCTAGCCAAATTGCTTGTAACGTGACAGGTGATGGTGGGTGTCAGCTGGGAAAGAAATGACTTACTATAAACTCCAAGCATCTCTCACTTCACTCTCAGGAAATGTAACTTGTATCATATTTCTCTTCCTGGAAGATATTCAGCAAGTTAAAGGCCCCATTGATACTTGTAAATACGGAAGTTCTTCATAAACTCTGCCTCATGCTTATTTAGAGTGGAAGAATTAATTTGGAAGCCAGTTCTTGATATTTAAAAATAGATCTTTTTTCCATTTAGCCATTTCATTTTAAAAGCAAAAAAGTAAATAAATGTTGGTCTTGCTAAATATGATCTGGAAAACTCACTTCATCTCTACCAAAATAGCACTTTAAAAAAAAGGGGGGGAGGCTTTGTTTCAAGCCTTGTGCTAAGAGCTAGTAGAAGAATTATCTCGGAAACTGTGCTTAATTTTTTAAGCACTTTGCTATCCAAATATGTACCATGCTTGATTTTGGAAATGAAATGAAATTTCTCTAGAATAATTATGTTCTCTTTTCAGTTTGTGAGCACTGAAACTACGAAAGTTTGTTACTCTCTGTATTTCCTTTTTTTTTTTTTTTTTTAACCTTTCACTTCTTGCCTCACATTCCTTGTTATTTAATTAGGTAAAAGAACAAAAAAGAAACTGGCAGTCACATTTTTTTCTGCCTCTATCCCTTTTTATTCTGCAGTTTGGTTTTTGTCCTTTACTTTTTCCGTACATGAGACAGAGATGTCACTTGCCACATTAAAACTATGGTCCTTCTAGGAGTACTGAACAAATACATCAACTTGAACTTGCTGTACAATGAAATTACCAATTACTTAATATACAAAGAAGTAAAGAAATTTATGAGCTTCATTATGGTCTTTATTTTTCTTGACAACAAACCACCAGGGCCTACTCATGGAAACTAAATGAGATCCACTCCCTGATTCCATCTCCCCATAAAACAACTTTATCAATAAATATTTGCACGTACTATAAAAGAGTGAATTATTTTTTGTTTTATGATTTTTCATGCTTGCAGTGCTCCCCATCTAGAAGGGAGTATGAAAAAGCAGAGTTTATCCATTTAAGGTAGCTCTTATTGGTTTCTCATTAACTGGGCAGACAGGAATGCCTGTGATTTGTTCAGCTGACATCCTTCTGTCCCTGAGAGACCAGACACTTCAACTTTATTAAGTTAACTTTGTGTATAGCTCTGGTTGACATTGATTTCACACCTCAGGGGATGAACAGGATAGAAGCTTATACTGCTCCCCATGCCGGGGAAGAATTAATATAGGGTCAGTGCCAAAGGTACTTCTTCTATAATTATTTGAAATAGTCACATTTCTGGTCATTATTTTCACTTTTTAAGGGATCGTTCATCTTTTTAGTCAGGTTACTATTCTATTGGTGTTCTTCCTAAGATATTAAAATAACAATGTATTTTCTCACCAGTAGGATAAACACCAAGGTACTTTTTTATGAGAACATGTCATGCTTTTCTTCACATTGTGTAATTATTAGTATATATGCTGTTCTTATAATTTTTACTACTTCCCCAAAATTGCACTTTTTAAAGAAATGTTTGAGAAATCCAATTTTTCTAAGAAATAATCTCTAAGGAATATAGAGAAAATACTCCTGATTGATTATCACTTCTGTAGCATGGGTATCTTTCTTAAAACCCAACAGATCATAGCCGTCTTTTAAAGATATTACTGTGTGGTTTCAATATTTCCTAATCTGTGCTCAAAATATAATTAAGGGAGAGAACTGTAATAATCTTCCCTCTATGGCCTCTGGTTACCTAAGATATGAAAATGTCATGATGAATACTTTGCTCTGAGCCCCAAGTATGATTTATTGTTGTTGTTAATATTTCATGATTGTAAACATTTTAACTATTCATTTGTTGTTACTGATATTTGATATTTATTTATATTCCCCCATCTCTTCTAGTATTCAGAAAAGTGTTTTTTTTTTCCCTTCCCTGTAGTCACATAACATTACTTTTAAGTCAGGTCAGTAATGATGAGGGAAATTTTATTCTTAACCTGGAGGATGCAAGCAACTTGATATACTGGAAAAAATTGACCCTGGGAATTAGAAGTCCCGAGTTCAAGTTCCATCCTGACCTCTGTGTGGCAGATGATGGTGGGGCCAGTTATTTAACTTTTGTGGCTTTAATTTCTCATTTATGAGATGGTTGATCTAAATCACTCTAAAGGTTCCCTTCAGCTTTAGGACTGTAGAACTACAGGAAACTCTTATGTGTGGTGTCATTTCCAAACACTGAAAGACTTCTGCTGAAGGACACTTTTGGTGAAATATTCTTGGGGCAGGAGATCTATTTTGCTATAACTTGTAGAGATTTAAAATTTCTTTTTGAAAGTAAGAACACTGATTGTATTTGTTCTTGGACTCATTTTGTGTCAAACTGATTAACCTGCTTTAAATCATATAGAGCTTGATTTTTTTTCCTTCTGTTTTCCTGCTGAATGTCATATGGCATAGTCTTTTTATTTATTTATTTATTTATTTATTTATTTGACAGAGAGAGATTACAAGTAGGCAGAGAGGCAGGCAGAGAGAGAGAGGAGGAAGCAGGCTCCCTGCTGAGCAGAGAGCCCGATGCGGGACTCGATCCCAGGACCCTGAGATCATGACCTGAGCCGAAGGCAGCGGCTTAACCCACTGAGCCACCCAGGCGCCCCTCATATGGCATAGTCTTAAAGGTCTTAACTTTAAAGCATTATGCAAATACCATGTACACATGCCAGGACTGGCCATAGGTATTATGATGGATTTTCTAAGAATGGAACAAACTTTTATTTGTGCTTCCTATAAGCAAGATACTAGTCTAATGGTTGATTTAGAGCAATACGTCTGGCAGATCCCCTATTTTCATGGAAATCACATTCTAGGGGTTGTAGACAGGTAATACATGTGTAAACCAATACATTAAAAAGAAATACTTGGGTAGTTATAAGTCTATGAAGATAATAAAACAAGGTAATATGGGAGGTAGTAACTGAAGTGAGAACAGCTATCAACCTTCCAGAAGAAGTGAAACAGAGCTAAGACCTGAATAGTGAGGAGAAGCCATTTAAGTGAGGACTTCTGGGAATGGCCATCCTGTGTTTTGAGAAAACAAGACGTACAAAGGCCCAAGACCCCAATGAGACTAGTGTGCTCAAGGACCAAAGTTCAGGTCATTGTGCCTGGAGTCTGGGTTCCACACAGAAACTGGAATAGGAGATGACCTGTGAGAGAGGGCAGGGGTCAGAACAGATAAAACCTTGTGAGCCATGATCAAAGATGTGCACATCTTATTCCAGGAACCATAGGATACTGCAGGAAGGCTATAAGTAAGGGAGGGATGAGGTCTGATTTACATTTGAAAAGTGCATCCCACAGGGCTAGCCTGTAATGGAGGGGAAAGAGGGAGAACAAAACCATCACAGGAGTCCTGAGGAGAGACTGGCAGTTTGGACTAGTGAGTGACAGTGGAGCTGAAGAGAAGTAGACAGAGTTCTGGTCTGTTTTGGTGGTAGAAACAGTAAGACTTGCTCACGGTTGTTTGTGTTGGAGGAAAATAAAGGAAAGGTAAGATTCAAGAATGACTTTTAGGCTGGAGAATGTGGGTAAATGGCCACACCTTTTATGGAGATGTGGGATTCTGGTGAAGGGATGTGTTGACAAAGTTCAATTTCAGTTATTTAATTAGAGATGCCTTTAATATCCAAGTGGAGATGCCCAGTAGAGATTAAGCACATGAGTTGACAGCACAGGCAAGGAAAACAGTCAAGGTCTATCTTGGTTCCATCTCCCCTTTGGCATCACCTTTCTATTAAACTTTGCTCTCTAACTGCCAGTGCTTTAAGATGATGTTTGTGTTACCCAGGGATCAGAACAATGACATTTCAGTCTTCTAACTAAGGAGCATTTCCTGCTCTGGATTTATTCCTCCCTCTTCGTTTCTTTTCTCTTAACTTCCTTGCTTTATCACAATCTCATAGATCTCTGTTCTGTTCTTTCCAAGGTGAGAGAATTAATTATTAGACAATTTGTTAGTATCATGTGACCAGATTCCTGGGACTATTTTAGCGGTAACAGAGCTTATGTTTTATAAACACAAGTGTTTTTCAGAGAGAAAGAAAGTTCTAGTAGTAGAATTTTAGGTGTTTGGGCTTGTCAGCTAACATAGTCTCTGCATTCATACCATGTATACAAAAGACAGTGGAAGTACAATCCTATTTAATAACAATTACACATACACAGAATGATTAAATGTTTCTTCCATCTCATGCGAGGATCTTTCCTGTATTGCAGATATGTTTTAGACATCATCATTTTACTTATATTTCTTAAAGATTTTAAATAAATTATGACCAAAGATTTTCATTAATCAAGTGAGAAAAATTTAGAGACTGTGGGAAGTAAGCTATGTAGACAAATACGGCCCATTCTTAAATTCCTATACAGTGAATTCCTTCATGTTTAATAAGATGTTCATTTGTATCCAACTTCATAAGTACAGGTACTAGGACTTTGTAATTAGATATTCTGTTTGAAGTATATGGAGAAAATATTGGTTAAAGTGTATTTTCATTTGAGGTTTCTTTCATCTCACCCTACTTCTTCATGACTGAACCATTCTGAAGGCTTTAGATTGGGAGTTATAGACTTCTATGACTTTTTAACCTCCCCTAATGGAAAAAATAATATTTGTTATTGTTTTTTTAAAAGATTTTTTAAAATTTATTTATTTGACAGACAGAGATCACAAGTAGGCAGAGAGGGAGGCAGAGAGAGAGGGGAAAGCAGGCTCCCTGTTGAGCAGATAGCCCAATTCGGGGCTCAATCCCAGGACCCTGAGATCTCAGGACCTGAGCTGAAGATCAGAGGCTTAACCCACAGGGCTACTCAGGTGCCCCAATATTTGTTATTGTTAATTCTCCCTCATCTATGACCTTGAAGAATATCAGGTTAATTTATAATTCACTTTAAACAACAGGATTAATATTTGTTATTGTTAATTCTCCCTCATCTATGACCTTGAAGAATATCAGGTTAATTTATAATTCACTTTAAACAACAGGATTATTTTTTCCTAACCTGAAAGATAGTAGTGTTGTTTTAAAAGTGATAATATAATTTATGCTCATTGTAAAAATTGAGGAAGTAGTGAAACTATAAAGAAGAAAATTTAAAAATCTCTCTTAATTTTAACACTGAGAGGGAAGTACTATAATGTTAACATCTTTATGAAATCAGATTTTTGTGGGGTCAAATCTCACTGGTTCTCAGATCTGGACATTGCCTTTGGCCATAGCTAGTCACTATAAGGAGCCCTACTTTTGATTCTCTGCCACTTCCCGTAGAGTTTAATAGTGTTTCTTTCCATTTTATGATTGAACAGAGGGCTGCTATACATAGAGAACATCAGAGAGTGGGCAAAAACTATATTTTAGATTTTTTTCAACACTGAAATAAATTACAAGTTCAAAGGAGTCTAAAATATGTGAATTATGAGGCTTCAGAGACACTCCAGATTGTATCTAGAACTAGTGCTCTCAGGGGCTAGTGTAAAGAGGACTCTGCAAGCAGCAAATTTCCTTTGGCACCTTTGAGCAATTTGGAATGACTTTAGTTTGACTCTCAGTGACTTTTACTTAGTAACATTAAATAAATTGATTTTTAGATTGAATATTTTGTGAATTTGGTATTATTTCTTCTCTTACCTATCCATGGATATTTAGATGACTTTCATTAATGTGAAGAAAAGTAGACAATGGGAAATAAAGGATTAATTACACTTAATTTTCACTAAACTTTGAGTTCTTCATATATAGGTTAGTATTAATTTATGTGGATGAATTTGCCACTTACAGCATTGAAATACATACAATGTGTATGAAATGGAGAGAAGGTAGAAAATATCCCAATGATGATTTTTAGCCCTATAATATATATACCTATATATTATATGTATTTCATAATATATATTATATACATTTCATATATATATGAATTATTTGGCAAGTAAGGATCAAAAATGTTTTTCTTAATGGGAATATTGCTGAATAAGCAATGGATAGAATTTCTCATAGGAAATTACACTCCATTCAAAAAATATTCAAGCATGGGTATCTTACACATAACAAGCTGTCATTATATCTCTCCGGTATCAGACCAGTAATCCAATATGGCATCTTTTATAATAGAAACTTTGGCAAGACCCAGAGAAATTATTCTGTGTCACATTAAGTGTGCTTGCGTGGTATAAAAAAGAATAGTCTACAAGAGCTGATCTATTTTGTAATGTATTGTTTTTAAAATAGAGGAATTTTTCCTCAAAATTATAATTCAGCAAGTAAAATCATTTTTGGGTTTGAAAGTAGAGCAAGAATTACTGAAAGGAAAAGATAGTAATTATAAGGATTTGTATCCATTATAAACTTAGACTAAGAAAAAAATCAGTTTTTCAGTAAACATAACTAAATTTATTTCAGTGTATTATTTTAAGACTGTATTTATTATATATTAACAATATTAATAATGTTTAAGTTTATTTTTGTCACAGAAAGAACCTTTCATGAGATATATTTTCAATTTTGAATTTGATTATGAATTATTAAAAATAATTATATTTAGTTTTATGAAATATTAAAGAATTCTATCAAAATTAAGTGTGTCTTTATCTGTTTCATTTGCTAGGTCAGTCATTCATTTTACAAACAGTTGTAGAGTGCCCTAGTGGCAATAAACTTGAAAGAAACCTGTGACCTCTACATGAGGATGGGTGTTGGTTACTGTTATTAACTAACTTCCTCTGGTGTTTTTTGCTTTGTTTTGTTTTGTTTGTTTTTTGTGAGTGTGTGTGTGTGTGTGTGTTTTAAAATTTTATTTATTTATTTGACAGAGTGAGCATAAGCAGGGGTTAGTGGCAGAGGGAGAGAGAAGCTCCTCTCTGACATATGCATATCTGAGCAGGGAGCCTCATGCAGGGCTCAAACCTAGGACCCCAGGATTATAACCTGAGCAGAAGGCAAACACCTAACCTACTGAGCTATCCAGTCACCCTTGTTTTTTTGTGGTTGTTGTTTTGTTTTTTGTTTTTTTCATTTTCGTTTTTGTTTGTTTTCAATAAAAGTCTTAGGAGGAAAGTGAAATTTCCTTAGATGCATATTTCTATCCAAGATGGAAAAATCAAAGCTAGACTGAGAGGGTCATGTGTTTTTTGTTTTGTATATTTTTTTAGGTAATATATATCTGAATTCAGTCCGCTAATTGATTCATTTAATAATATTTATTGAGCACGTGCCTTGTGCAGGCACTTTTCTAGATGCTGGGAACAAGAAGGTGAGTAGGTTAGACAAAGAACCTCAGGAAGTTTACATTCCAATTCCCTGGGTGGGCCCCATAGGCCTGTGGTTGTGACCTTTGGTTTATATCAATGAGTATCTTCAGTGTTAAAGACTTAAGAAGGATTGGGGTGTGGGGGATGCCTGGGTGGCTCAGTTGGTTGGACAACTGCCTTCAGCTCACGTCATGATCCCGGAGTCCCGGGATCGAATCCCACATCAGGCTCCCAGCTCCATGGGGAGTCTGCTTCGCTCTCTGACCTTCTCCTGGCTCATGCTCTCTCCCACTGTCTCTCTCTCAAATAAATAAATAAATAGAATCTTAAAAAAAAAGAAAAAGAAAAAAAGAAGGATTGAGGGGAATGGGGATTGAGAAGAGGCCAGTGGATTAACTGAATGGAAATGCTTTTAGAATGCAAGACAGTTAAGGACTAAGTGCGTAGTAACAATGAGGACATTAAGATATTTATGTAAGAAGGTTGGTGGATAGATGAGAGGGCAATATAGTGAAAAAGCAAGGTTAGAGGAAGTTTTATCTACTTTGTAGCAGGGGGAAGATATGCATATGTCTGTAAACCAAGATCAAAGGGGCATTGGAGAGGGAGAGGTTGAAGATTTGAAAGGACTTTTAACCTTCTAAAATGCAAAATTGACTGTAGAAAGGGAGATTACAATAGATTCTTTGAAGACAAAAAGCAGTTGGAAGATGTTAGAACCTATGTACTGCTGGGCTGGGGTTTCTAGTGAGAGGTGGGTCCGTTGACTTCAGTGGACACCTGAGAGACTTATCACTAGGGGGAACCAGCCTCTGCAGAAGCTGGTGAGGGATGTGTGTGTGTGTGTGTGTGTGTGTGTGTGTGTGTGTAGTATACCTAGTGTACCTCCTTTTTCCTCATAAAACCAGACAGAAGGTGAGAGGTTTATTAGACTTATTATTGAGAGAAATTTAGCCAGAGAGCCTTCAGGTGGAAGGTAAGCAGGATAGCCAAGGCAGAAAAGAGGCACGGCGCCAAAAAACAGAGGGATGAAGCAAAATTTTGTATCGAACTATGACCTGCATCCAGATGAATACTCTTCCAAGTGGGACGTAGAAAGATTCTTCTTTGGAGAAACTGAGTGTCCCTAGAGAACTAATCTTTCTACATTCACGTGTGGAGGACTTTCAGTGAAATCTGCCAGGTGATCATGCTATGCAGCAAAGTTGTTCATCAACACTGTGCGGACATACATGAAGCTTGCAATCAAAGTTCAGTGCTTTGTCCTTAATGACATATGGATTATTAAAAAACATCAGAAAGTGGAGTGTAGCTCCCAGCATGGAAGAAAGAGGCTAAACTGTCAAACAGGGAA
The DNA here is from genome assembly GCF_030435805.1 of Mustela lutreola. NCBI lineage: Eukaryota > Metazoa > Chordata > Mammalia > Carnivora > Mustelidae > Mustela > Mustela lutreola. The sequence continues at coordinate 112,562,064 of NC_081295.1, forward strand.
AACGAACCTGGATGAAATGATGATGTTCAAGGATGCAGGAAAAACATTTAAAAACCCATCCAATTGATTATTTCGGGGATATAAAATACTGCGTTCAGGATATTTTTAAAAAGAGAACAAAAGAGGATCCTGGTAATAAGAAAAAAACACAAAAATTGGTGTTGAATAGATGGATTGGAAAATAAATGAGGGAAATATCCCAGAAAGTAGAATAGTAGAATAGATCATTAGGATAAGGTGTTAAGTGGTTGTCTAAGAAACAAGTTCCTAAGAGATAAGAGAAGATTGTGTAGAAAAAAAATAATAAAAACTTGCAAAAAAATTTTTTTTCAGTAATGTGCAGCTCCTATTTGAAGATGTGTTCAATTCAATGAATGGAAGGAGAATTCCAGGAAATAGTTCTGTCGAATTCCAAAACACGTGAAACAAAGATATGATCTTAAGAGCGTGAAGGTGGGAGAGTGAGGTAGAGGAAGCAGGAAGTTAGAAGAAAGATGGAGACACAAGTTACTGCATGTGGGGGTAGAGTGGGGTCTGCTGTGTGGGTTGAGGTTTCCTTTTTAAAAAGAGTTTGGATGCAACTAGCTAGTTCCAAAAATGTCATTTGGAAGTTTATGTTTTGGCATCACCTCTCAACTATACCTATGCTCACCATCAGGTTTATAGGTGGTTCCAAAAAGAAATGGCAGACATCAAAGCCACATTATTTGTTACCTATCTATCTATTTATTTGGATACACAGGAGGGCTTTTGTTTGTTTGTTTATTTTTTAAAGTAAGCTCTATACCCAGCATGTGACTCCCAAGACTGAGACTCCCATGCTTCCCCAACTGAGCCAGCCAGGTGCCCCCACAGGAGTTTCTATTATACTATTTTTATGTGGTTCAAAAATTACATAATAATTTTTTTGAAATTGTATAGATAATAAAGGGGAACACAAGATACATTTTAGCACATATAGGGGCTTGAGGCTGTTCTATTTAGTCATTCACTCTGTCATCTGGTATGAAGAATATGGTTATTTTAATAAAACAAAATGGAAAAAACCATCATTCTTACTGATCAAGGTAAAACTTCCACCCTGGTTTCTTGACTGCCCATCCAGCTGTTTATACATACATAGTCTTATACTTTTCCAATGAGGATTTATTATTAGTTATTAGTTCACCCATGATTCAGGATCCCAGGGTGGGGATCACAATGTATCCAGTTTGTCCTTCACCACCCTGGGAGAAGGATGGAAGACAAAGAAGAGGTAGGTGGAGCCAGTTCCGATCTTCCCAGGAGATGAGCCTTCTGCCCTGTGGTCATCCCAGGCTGACATTTAGGCTGTGGGGCAGAAGGACCTGTAAACACACCAGGACCATTCACACATGGAGATATCACCTCCTTCAGCGGTAGAAGTTCAGGTAATTCTACTAACAGTTCCTGGTCTGGTTCTGATTGGGGAAGCAGTTGTCCAAAGGACAGTCTGGTAGTTCTTGATTTTGGACTTGATGTCTTCTGCCATGGTGCTGACTCCTAGAGACATCCCTGAGGCACCTCGCAGCTCAGTGTGACTCTCAGCAAAGATGCCAGATCAGATTGGACGAGGAATTAACATTTCGTTTGCTTTTTAATGAACAACATTACTTAAGACAGTACAGTAATGGTCATTGTGAAATTTAGTTTAATAATGGTGACTTTGTAGAGAAAATTCCATTTTAGAGATTTTGTTTTATTGTGATGGGAAAAAAATACTGTGTTAAAAAGAACTTTATACCTAGATTTTTTTCGTCACCATCTTCAGTGTTCTCACAATAACTCTTTGTTTTCCTTCCCCAGTAAGATATTTCCCAAAGGCCTTCCTGATGAGTACGCCATAGCAGCTATGTTTCGAGTACGAAGAAGTACCAAAAAGGAACGATGGTTTCTGTGGCAGGTTTTAAACCAGCAGAATATACCACAGGTAAGGAAACAAAGAGTTGTGCTGATTAGTTTTCTCTTACGTGGTTACGCCAACTGAATCTTGGCATGGTGTGCACAAATCTGGAAGCAGATCTAGTATTTGAATAGTCTTCCTTTTAGAGGAATCATCGACAGGGGAATGCAAGTGTTCTCATCATTAGGATGATCTTGCTGAGATCTGTAATATGATTCATATCTTGTCTAAAGACATTCAAATGACCCTTCTTTCATAACTGCTTCATTGACACTAATAACTTCTCTATCTCCTATCATTTCTGATATGTATCACTTTTAAATAACTCATACATGGTTTCATTTGAAAGTCTGGAGTAGGTGAAGAGGTGGGATAAAATATTGATTCCATCGATTAAAAGCTATTGAACACATGCTATATTCTAGTTAGTGATGAAGAGATTTTTGAAAGAGTAATTCGTTTCTCAGGGAGAAAGACCTTTCTCAGGTCTTAAAAGGATGGCATCTAGGAGAACAATATACTATAGCTTAGCCATGGTGTGACAGGTGCAGTGGTAGAGGTAGGCTCAGAGCTGAGTGGGGACTATGGGAGCATAGAAAGGACAGCTTCCTAAAATGGGGCACAGGGAGAAGGAACCTAGGAATACTTGTGCAAGTGATGACACTTGGGCAGAAAGATGAGTTTGCAAAGACTCCAGTTTGGTGGTGGGTAGGGGGGGAGATGAACCTCAGTATTATTTATTGGCATCTTACATTTGTGTTTATTTCTATACCTATCCATTGAGATGTTTTTTGTTCCACTGGTCTTTTAACCTATTAATATAGTCACAATTTTATGATGGAAAGATGAACTGAACTAAAAGTATATCCTTTATGAAAAGGCATTTTTCTCTACACCATGCAAATCATCAAAGTTTCAAGAAGTCAATCTCAGTTTCCATGCTAAGATAAATGATCCTATTCTTATTCTTTTTAAATTAAGTAACATTTAATTCTTGAATTACTCATATAAAATTTTATATATATACTTAGATATACATATATATATATATCTTCTCAGATGTTCTCTCAAGAAAGGAACATATTACATTCACCAGAATGCCCCATATTTAAAACATTTTCATACCTAGATATTTGTTCTTCTTTTGTATTAACAAATCTGGTGTCATCTAAAACATTTTACTAAGTGCCTCAATTACACCAACATGCATCTCTAACTTTTAATTTGTGTGCTTTAATAATTTTGAACCCTGGTTTTGAAACATTTAATGCTAATTTGCATTTTTTCAGGTTTCTATGGTAGTTGATGGTGGAAAGAAGGTGGTGGAATTTATGTTCCGAGCTCCTGAGGGAGATGTGTTGAATTACATTTTTAAAAATCGAGAACTCCGTCCTTTGTTTGATCGTCAGTGGCATAAACTTGGCATTGGTATTCAATCCCGGGACATTTCACTCTATATGGATTGTAATTTAATTGCAAGCCGGCATATAGATGAAAAGGACACTGTGGACCTTCGTGGAAAGACTGTAATTGCGGCACGAGCTTCCGATGGCAAGCCTGTGGACGTGAGTTGTGACATTGATTATGAAAGAGAAATAGTAAAGTTTCTAAATTAGATACCTTATTAAAACCTTCTTTATTTAATTACTGTGTAATATATTCCCTTCTCAACACTGTTTAAATTAGCCATCAGATGTGTGAAGGCATAGCTATGTATTTCCAACTGTATTTTCACATATATTATCTTCTCTCTATTTTCACCCATTTTCTTCAGCCTGTGAATTTTAAAGAACTAGGTCATGCCTTAAAAAATAAGATTATTACAATTAAGTTCTAGTAAAAATGAACCATGTGATATAAAAAGTCAGCTTGAATAAGCTTATATGTTTTGAATAGAAAAGACTGGGAAAAGATGAACTTTAGATTAAATGGTCCCAGATTACCTGATGTTTCCACTCAAGAACAATAGGCTGTTTATTCATCCTTAGAATAGCCATAGTTTTGTATTGCAGACTATTTCTCATAAGCCTATAATGGTTTTTCAATGTTCTGCTGGACTGAAACATAACTACTAATTGTGTCCATAAGTCATTTGGATGAGAACAAATGGCTAGCAATACCCTTTCAGATAAAAAGCTCCTTTAAAAATCATATCTAATGTTCAGGTGTTAATAGATTTATCAGTTTCCCTAGAGAAGAAGGTAATCCTAAAAAAAATTCCTAAAAAAGTGAGATATCTCTGAATTTCATGACTTCTGACTTTCTTATGGGTAGAATGATGAGAAAACCCATAAAAATAACCTAAAATTACCTGAATACAGGTCACTAACATAATAGATGGATAAAGATAGTATATGTGTAAATATATATTCAATAAAATATGTTTAAACTGTTCTCTTTTAGGAACAGTGAAAAAATCAGTGAGAATGCCATAACTAGAGCTCAGTGATGATCATCAAAATAGGCTAGAGTAGGAAAAACCAATCACAGAAGCAAGACATTATGGCAAAATAGGCTAGAGTAGGAAAAACCAATCACAGAAGCAAGACATTATGGCATTGTGGAGAGTGAGCTGGTTTGGGGATCAGACAGATGTGCTGTAAACCCTAGCTCATCTACTTAACTGTAATGATCTGCTAACTTTATCTTGTTAGCTATTAATTAATCTATGTCTCAGTATCCTCAGTTGAAAAATTCTGTTGTTAGAGTTACTTAGTTATAATTATATAGAGTATGTGCAGTAGTATCTAGTATGTAGTTAGTTCCCGGTATATTCATTTGTTTATTCAGGTCTAGACACTCCACTGAACCCGGGCCTAAAAGAATGGAAAAAAAAAAAAAATCCTGTTTCTCTTTCTCTCAGATATCTTGAAGACTAATGAAAGAATCAAAGTCTATATTAGTAAATGGTGGCTTCCAATGATAATAGCAGTATTAATTGTAACACAGTAATACTAGACAGACCTTTCAGAAAATTCTCTCTAAATGTGAGGTGGGAAGTGGAGACCAGCAGTTAGAACATCAGAGATGTATTTTCAGCAGCAGGTGGAATATAGAAAAATAAGGAGTAAATTCAGGGAATTCCAGCAACAGTACAAGAGAGTGGCACCTGCTGTAATAATAAAGTGAGGGACTGGAGTTTGGGATTGGACCCTCCTATAAAACTAGTGAGAGCAAAATGGGCTCTGTTTCTAAGACTTAAAGAACTAAGCACATATGGAAATAAATTCAGAACATTTGTGGGGAGATAGCAATGAGAGAGAAATAAGTTATTGCAAGTGCAGGGTCCAGGCTCAGAGCTTGCCCTCTGAACATTGAGTACTGTGTTCTGTGTCTCATTAACTTCTCACCCAAGAAAAGAATTGAGCCCAGAACAGCGGGCTGAAAAATACCAGGTGTGTCCTCTAAAAAGGCACAATGTAAAAATTATAATATTACAGTGGTTTCATAGTTTAGTGTGGCATCTTACTTCATGAGGATAAAATTAAAGCCATACCCAAAGTGAGGATGCAGAGGAATATGTTTGAAATGAAGAAAAAAAAAAGGCTCAAAATGTCAGTAAGAGACCTAAATGAAATGGAGATAAGTAATATGCCTGATAAAGAATTTGAAGTAATGGTGATAAAGATCCTCACTGGACTTGAGAAAGGAGTGGAAACCCTCAGTTAGACTCTTTAGAAAGAGATGGAAAACATAAAAAAGAACCAATCAGAGATGAAGAACTCCATAACTTAAATTAAAAATACACTAGATGGAATAAATTGTAGACAAGAGGAAGCACAATAAAGGATCAGTGACCTAGAGGAAAGAGTAATGGAAAGCAACCAAACTGAACAGGAGAGAGAAAAAATAATAATAATAACAAATTAAAACAGGCTTAGGAAACTCAATATCATCAAGCATGATGGTATTCACAGAAAGGGAGCAAGAGAAAAGAGGACAGGAAATTTATTTGAATAAATAACAGCAGAAAATTTCCTGAATCTGGGGACGGAAACACAAATCCAGATCAAGGAGACACAGAGAGCCCCAGGCAAAATTAACCCAAAGAGGTCAACCCCAAGGCACATTGTAATTAAAATGGCAAAAAGTAGTAATAAGGAGAAAATTTCAAAAAGGAGCAAGAAAAACCAGTTGAATACAAGGGAAACCCTATACGGTTGTCAGCTGATTTTTCAGCAGAAACTTTGCAGGCTAGAAGAGAGTAGCATGACATATATATTCAAAGTGTGGAAAGAAAAAAAACCTGCACCCAAGAATACACTATCCAGCCAGGCTACCCTTCAGAATAGAAGGAGAGATAGAGTTTCCTAAACAAACAAAAGTTAAAGGGATTCATGACTATAAAACCAGACCTATGAGAGTAGAGGAGAAAAGAGTTGAGTAGAAAGGAAAGACCATAAGTAAGATTAGGGAAAGGGGAAAATGCAAGAGCAATAAAATCAATTGTATGTATGAAAATCAGTCAAGGAATTCAAAAAATAAAAAGATGTAAAGTATAACACCATATACCTAAAACGTGAGGGGGAAAGAGTGAAGAATGGGTTCAAAAATAAACGATCATCAACTGAATATAGACTGCTATATGCATAATATGTTATATACAAACCTAATAGTAACCAAAAATCAAAAACCACTAATAGATATGCAAAAAATAAAAAGAAAGGAATCCATGTATATCACTAATGAAAGCCAGCAAATTGAGAGAGAAGAAAGTGAGATAAGAAAGGAACAGAGAAGAGGTACAAAAACAACCATAAAACAAGTAACAAAATGGCAATAAGTACATACCTATTAATAATTATTTTGAATGTAGGTGGACTAAATGCTCCAGTCGAAATAGGATGATGGAATGGATTAAAAAAAAAATAAATAAAAACCAATCTGTAGTCTCCTTATAAGAAACTCATTTCAAATCTAAACCATGTGCAGATTGAAAGTGGGAAAAACATTTATCATGCAAACAGAACTGAAAAGAAAGATAGCAATATTTATATCAGACAAATTAGACTTTTAAAACAAAGATAATAAGAGACAAAGAAGGATACTATATAATCATAATAAGAACAATCAAATGAGATACAACAATTGTAAATATTTATGCAACCAATATGGGAGATCCCAAATACATAAAGCAGCTTATCACAAACATAAATAAAGTAATTGGTAATAATACAATAATAATAAGGAACATGAACACCCCACTTATATCAATGAATAGATCATCCAAACAGAAAATTAACAAGGAAATGGACTTTGAATAACACATTGGACCTCATAAATCTAACAGATATATTCAGAACATTCCTTCCTAAAACAGAAGAATGCATTCTTTTCAAGTGCACATGAAACATTCTCCAAAATAGATCACATATTAGGCCACAAAACAAGTCTCAACAAATTAAAAAAGATCAAAGTCATACCGTGTATCTTTTTTGATCACAATGCTATAAAACTAGAAATGAACCACAAGAAAAAATGTGGAAAAACACAAATGCATGAAAGTTAAATAACACGCTTCTGAAAAATGAAGGGGTCAATCAAGAAATCAAAAAGGAAATTAAAAAAATACATGGAGATAAATGAAAATGAAAACACAACAGTCCAGAATCTTTGCAATGCAGCAAAATGCAAAGAGGGAAGTTTATAGCAGTGCAGGCTTATCTCAAGAAGCAAAAAAGAAATTTCAAATAAACAAACTAACCTTACACCTAAAGGAGCTAGAAAAAGAACAAACAAAACCCAATAGCCACAAAAGGAAGAAAATAATAAATAAATATTAGAGCAGAAATACATGAAATAGAAACTAAAAACACAATAGAACAGATCAATGAAGCCAGGAGCTGTTTCTTGGAAAAAGATAACAGAATTGATAAACCTCTAGCCAGACTCATTAAAAGAGAGAGAGAGAGAGAGAGGAGAGAGAGGACTCAATTAAACAAAATCAAATGAAAGAGGAAAAATGAAAACTGATACCACAAAAAGAACAAATTATTGTAAGAGAATATTATTAAGCCATAAATTGGACAACCTGGAAGAAATCAATAAATTCCTTGAAACCTATCATTCCCAAACTGAAATAGGAATAGAAAATTTGAATAAACCTTCTACCAGCAATGAAATTGAATCAGTAATCAGGAAACTCCCAAAAAACAAAAGTCCAGGACTACACTGCTTCACAGGTGAATTCTAATAAGCATTTAAAGAGTTATTAGTCTGTCTTCTCTAACTATAGGAAAAAAACAGAAGAGGAAAGAAATCTTCCTAATTGATTCTATGAGGCCAGCATTACCCTAAAGCCAAAATCAGATAACGACACTATAAAAAAGAGATCAAGGTAATGCTAACCTCATAGAATGAGTTTGGGAGTTTTCCTCCCATTTCTATTCTATTTCTATTTTTTTAAACAACTTCAATAGAATAGGTATTATTTCTTCTTTATATGTTTGGTAGAATTCCCCTGGAAAGCCCTCTGGCCCTGGACTCTTGTTTTGGGGGAGGTTTTTGATCACTGTTTGAATTTTTTTGCTGGTTATTGATCTGTTCAGATTTCTACCTCTTCTTGTTTCAGTCCTGGTAGTTTATAAGTTTCCAGAAATGGACCTTCAACTCTTTGGTCCACTAATCTTTGACAAAACAGGAAAGAATATTCAATGGAAAAAGGACAGTCTCTTCAATAAATGGCGCTGAGAAAATTGGACAGCCACAACCAGAAGAATAAAACTGGATTTCTCTTACACTCTACACAAAGATAAACACAAAATGAATGAAAGACCTAAATGTGAGATAGGAATCTATCAAAATCATAAAGGGGAACATGGGCAGTAACCTCTTCCACCTCAGCTGCAGCAATTTCTGGGAAGACACATCTCTAAAGGCAAGGGAAACAAAAGCAAAAATTAACTACTGGGACCTCAAGATAAAAAGTTTCTGCATGGCAAAGGAAACAGTCAACAAAATTAAAAGGCAACCTATGAAATGGGAGAAGATATTTGCAAATGACATATCAGATAAAGGGCTAGTATCCCGAATCTATAAAGAGCTTACCAAACTCAACACCCAAAGAACAAATAATCTAATCAAGAAATGGGCAGAAGGCATGAACAGACATTTCTGCAAAGAAGACATCCAAATGGCCAACAGACACATGAAAAAATGCTCTACATCAATTGCCATCAGGGAATTACACATCAAAACCATAATGAAATACCACCTTATGCAGCTAGAATGGCTAAGATTAACAAGACAGGGAACAACAAATGTTGAGGATGTGAAGAAAGGGGAACCCTCTTACACTGTTGGTAGGAATGCAAGCTGGTACAGCCACTGTGGAAAACAATATGGAGGTTCCTCAAGAAGTTAAAAATAGAGCTACCCTATGACCCAGTAATTGCACTACTGGGTATTTACCCAAAGATACAGATGTAGTGAAAAGAAGAGGCATGCACATCCCAATGTTAATAGCAGCAATGTCCAAAATAGCCAAACTTTAGAAGGAACTGAGATGTCCTTCAGCAGGTAAATGGATAAAGAAGTTGTGGTTCATATATACAATGGAATGTTACCCAGCCATTAGAAAGGATGAATACCTACCATTTACATCAACATGGATGGAATTGTAGGGTATTTTGCTAAGTGAAATAAGTCAGTCAGAGAAAGATGATTATCATATGGTTTCACTCATATGAGGAATATAAGGCATAGTACAGAGGATCATGGGGCAAGGGAGGGAAATCTAAATGGGAAGAAATCAGAGAGGGAGCCAAACCATGAAAAACTCTTGACTCCAGGAAACAAACAAGGGTTGCAGAAAAGGAGAAGGGTTGGGGGATGAAGTAACTGAGTGACGGGCATTAAGGAGGGCAGGTGAAGTGATGAGCACTGTGTGTTATATGCAATTAATGAATCATTGAACACTACCTCAAAAACTAATGATGTACTATATGTTGCCTAATTGAATTTAAATGAAATAAATTTAAAAAGAGAACTATAGACAAATATCTCTGATGAACATAGGTAGAAAAATCCTCAAAATCATTCCTACAATCCCACAATTCCCACAATCAAGTGGGATTTATTCCCAGCATGCAAAGGTGGTTCAATATTTGCAAATCAATCAATGTGATATATCACATCAACAAGAGAAAGGGTAAAAAGCATATGATCATTTAATATAAGCAGAAAAAACATTTGACAAAGTACAACATCCATTCACGATTAAAAACCCTCAACAAAGTAGGATTAGAGGGAACATACCTCAACATAATAAGGCCATGTATGAAAAACCAACCTTGTACATGTACTTAATGGTGAAAAACAGAGCTTTTCCCTAATCTCAGAAGCAACACAAAGCAGTCTACTCTCACCACTCTAATCAACATAGTTCTGGAAGTCCTAGCTACAGCAATCAGACAACAAAAAAGAGTAAAAGGAATCCAAATTGGCAAGGAAGAAGTAAAACTTTCACTATTTGCAGATGACATGATACTATATATAGAAAACCCCAAAGACTCCACCAAAACTCTACTAGAATTTTAAATGAATTCAGTATGGTCATAGGATACAAAATCAACATATAGAAATCCATTGCATTTCTGTATATTAATAATGAAGTGGCCAACAGAGAAATTAAGAAAACAATCCCATTTATAATTGCATCAAAAATAATAAAATGCCTAGGAATCAACTTAACCGAGGAGCTGAAAGACCTGAACTCTGAAAACTGTAAAACACTGATGAAAGAAATTGAAGATGAGCCAAACAAATGGAAAGATATTCCATGCTCATGGATTGGGAGAACACTTATTTTTTTTAAACTTCCATACTACCTAAAGCAATCTGCAGATTTAATGGAATCCCTATCAAAATACAACAGCATTCTTCACAGCACTAGAACAAATAATTCTAAAATCTGTATGGAAACACAAAAGTCCCTGAATACCCAAAGCAATCTCGAAAAAGAAGAACAAAACTGTAGGTTATCACAATCCCAGATTTCAAGATATACTGAAAAGCTGTAGTTATCAGAACAGTTTGGTACTGGCAGAAAAATAGACACTTAGATAAATAGAACAGAGTAAAAAGCCCAGAAACAAACCCACAATTATATGGTCAATTAACCTTCAACAAAGGGGCAAAAACATGCAATGGGAAAAAGAATAAAAGGAATCCAAATCGTCAACAAATGGTGTTGGGAAAACTGGACAGCCACATGCAAAAGAATGAAGTTGAACTTCTTTCTTAACCCATTCATAAAAATAAATTAAAAATGGATTAGATCCTAAACGTGAGACCTGAAAGAATAAAAAGAATAAAAATCCTAAAAGAGAGCACAGGCGGTAGTGTCTTCTTCCGTACCAAGATAGGTCTTCTGAGGCAAGTGAAACAGAAGCAAGAATAAACTATTGGGATTTTGTAAAAACAAAACAAAAAGCAAAACAAAACAAAACAATACTTCTGTACAGCAAAGGAAACCATCAACAAAACTCGAAGGCAACCTATTGAATGCGAATAGATACTTGCAAGTGATGTATCTGATAAAGGGTTAGTATCCAAAATATATAAAGAACTTACCAAACTCAACACCCAAAAAATAAATAATCCACAGATGGCCTACAGACACATGGAAAGAGTCTCAACATCACTCATCATCAAGGAAATGAAATCAAAACCACAATGAGATATCACTTCACAGCTGTCAGAATCAGAACACAAGAAACCACATGTGTTGGCAAGGATCCCAAGAAAAAGGAAACCTTGTACACTGTGGCGGAAGTGCAAACTCATGCAGCCCCTGAGGAAAACAGTATGGAGTTTCCTTAAAAATTAAGAAAATTTTCTTTAAAGTATTTCCTTAAAAAAAAAAAATATATATATATCCTTATATTTTTCCTAAAAATATATATATATTTATATATTTACATATTTATTACTCAGCCATAAAAAAGAATGAAATCTTGGCATTCACTACAGTATGGTTGGTTCAGAGAGTATAACGCTAAGTGAAATAAGTCAGTCAGAGGAAGACAAATACCATACGACTTCACACATATTTAAAATTTAAGAAACAAAACAAACAAAGAAGAAAAAAGACAGACTAAGAAATGAACTCTTAACTAAAGAAAAGAAATTGAAAGTTACCAGAGGGGAGGTGGGTGTAACTATACTAGATTTAAAATTTTTTAAAAATAAATAAATAAATAAATAAAGAGAAAAATTAAACAATTAAAGTGATATGATGCAGCTTATTTATGAGATAGTGTTTGAGTTAAGCAAATAAAATACATATTTTATTCTGTAAAGATTCTTGGTCCTGCTAAAAATTTAAGTGGACTAATTTTTCATCATCTCTGTGGAAGCTCTATAATCCGTAAGATCTGTTGTAGTGTGAAAATGTTTTATTTACGCTGGATGGATGTTATTGGAAAAAAAATCCCAATAATTGGGTTTTATTTTTTTATACTGCCTAGTTACTTTTGTGAAAAAGAAATAGGTGACAAAAAGATACAAAGGATTTTTTAAAACAAATTCTGTGTAACAAGGGCCAGTATAGACTTAGTCCTAAACATTGTCCTTGTAAAGCACAGTGTCAGTGAAGGATTCCAGAGTAACTAATGAATAAGAAAGCATCATTAAACTAGGTTTGTAGTTTCAATGTCATGGTACTTGATTAGTTACTAATCCATCAAAAATTGATCATCCGTCTTTAGTTAACTAAAATAACTCCCATTATCAGGACACCTGGGTGGCTCAGTGGGTTAAGCCTCTGCCTTTGGCTCAGGTCATGATCCCAGGGTCCTGGGATAAAGTCCCGCATTGGGCCTCATTGGTCAGTGGGGAACCTGCTTCTCCCTCTGTTTGCCACTCCCCCTGCTTGTGCTCTCTCCTCACTCTCTGACAAATAAATAAAATATTTAAAAAAATAAAATAATTCATAAAAGGGTCTAGTATAGTGAATCATACATAATCAAATTTTAATATTTATTGGCTAAATTGATAAAAATCATGATGTTATATTAGTTTCAGTTAAGAAGAATATTAATTAATTGGAATCCCCATTCTTTGTTCCATATAATGGGTATGTTACTGCATGGTCTTTCATTTGACTATGTAAGACAGTGTATTTAAATTTTATAAACAAAAGTTAATTTCAATACCTTGCAAAAAGTTATAGAAAATAAAAAAGTTTCATTTTATCTCAGAATTTTGCATTGGCTGCAAATGGTAGGCTGCTCATGAATTCAAAAGATGTCCGTATTTCTTAACACTATCTATGAGCTGAATTGATTCTGTTCATCTCAGTGCACTATAGAGTAATAGTTACAGCCTTTCTCCCCCACCTTTTTGGCTTTTTTGTGTGTGTTGGGTAGAGTTTCAGAACTCAACAAAGATAAGTGCTTCTCATTATGGTAGGATTAATTATTGTAATATTAACCATTGGATCTTTCTATAGACCATACTTATTGACATCAAAGTAATACATAATCTAGCTCTGTAATACTGGGAAACAGAGAAAGAGGTGGAAAGGGGCAGAGAGAAATGTGTAGTCAGTGGGAGGAGAGGGTAGAGAGAAGAGGTTGCTCCTGACCTACATAATATGTGACATCCTTGTATGATTATTAATTAAATTATTAAATTTGCAACCACAAAGTAACTTAAAATAGCTGACTTATACATCTATCGTATTGATATCTTTTCAGTAGTCTGTAGTAATTATTTTTCACATGGTTGCTTGATCTTGCATTTAAAGGCATGATTGCACTTTTTTTGAACTACTTTTTATTTCATGTCCAATGCCAAAAAATATGAATCTACTAAGCAGATAGAAGGAACTGATTATTTTTGTAAAAAGATTATGAGTATTGCTCAGGGTTATCCCAGTGTAGTAGAACATCCATAGATATTGTACAGAATCCATGAAATATAGATGAAAACTAAGTACTTTTTTTTTTCTTATTAAGAAGTAAGCATCTGTTTCAGTGTCTCAAATAAGAGCTCTGGAACTACTGAGAAAGCCTTTTCTATCACGTGTTCATACCTTTGACTTTACTTTTCCCCCACAATTTCTTACTTTGAAATTTTTCTCATTTTGTGGGCATACTTTCTTGTAATGCATAACAATGTCTCTCTTAAAGTAAGTACTTCTTTTGTGTATGAAATCGTAGCAAAGATTTGCAGTTGCTTTCATTACCTGATTTCCTTTATCTAGAGATCTATCTTAATAATTGAATCCATGTCTCTTTCTCAAATGATCCACAAAATCATGAATCCTAAATTAAACAAAAGCATTAAAAATATCTACCAATAACTTATTTGTATAGCTCCTTTTATCTTTCCTGTTAAATTACCACAATTTTTAAGTGCCTCAGTGACTTTCAAGAAAACTAATGATGTGTCTTATTACTACTTTTTTAATAGATTGAGCTTCACCAGTTTAAAATCTACTGTAACTCAAACTTCATAGCACAAGAAACATGTTGCGAAATATCAGACACCAAGGTAAGTTAGTTTTCTTGGCTTGGGAAGAATATAGAATGTCAGTTGCATGGTCCATAGAGTGCAAATATAAGGCAGCACTGAATATCTTCTGTTGAAGCCAGGTGAGTAATTTGTTCCAAGTAAGAGACGACTTTTAGTGCTCTCACATAGTTTGGAAAATGATGATGCTACTGTCAGAACGTAGTTTATGGAAAAAGTCATAAATTCTCCCTTATTTATGTTGAGTCCAAAGTGAGGACATATCATTCCCAAAGTTCAAGACAAAACACAGGGATTTAAACTGTGTAAAAAACTCACATAGTTCTGGATGTCATATATCCAGATATCATATCCATTCTGGATACCTTTCTTTTGTGATAGATTTTTTTTAAAGACTTCATTTGTTTGAGAGAGAGAGAGCATGTGAGCATATGCAGAGGGGAGGGGCAGAAGGGAGGGGCTGAGCAGGGCCCTAATGCAGGGCTTGATCCCAGGACTCTGAGAGATCATTACCCGAGCAGAAGTCAGATGTTTAACAGACAGAGCCACCCAGGCACCCTGTGATAGAGTTTTCGTCTTCATTTTCCCTGTTATTCACCTGGTCTACCTTTATCTGATGCCTGGATTGTTGCGTTATCACATCAACTGCCTTCCCTTTCTCTAGACCTTTTTCCTTCCAGTGTAACCAGAATAAGTCTCTGAATCATTGCTTTGTATATGCATTTATTTTCTCTCATTAAACATTAATTATTCAAAAACATTGATCTTCTAGACATTGTGCTGAAGAACAAGGCATTAACAGATGTGAGTAAGACATATTTCCTGCCCTCTGTTTATCTCTTTCTCAAACCTTTGGTCATTCCCTGTTGGCAACAAAGCATAAACTCAGATACTTAGCCTCTCATTCTTAAAATTTCCAACCTAACTGTACAACGTTACTTTCTTATACCAGTCTTCCATTTAAAAACAAGAAAAAGAAAAATTCAGTGCTTTTTCTATCTTTCATTATGATGGGCACTTGTGCTATCTTACATTATTAGACCTAGTTGTATTTGTTTTTAATTTATTCAACTTCATTTTAAACTCACTGAGGGGAGTTATATTTTCTTTTTTTATTCCTAGTGCTTTATAGAAGATAGTCAAAATATTGTTTCTTGACTTGTTGACTTATCAACTATTGAAGGAGTTAGATGGGACAAAAACGTATTTAAAAGGGACTAATTCAATAAAGTCTTACGGAAAGAACATATGAAAAGTAAAAGAAAAAGGTGAAAATGTTTCTCTTTGTATCTTAGATTTCCTAGAAGTTCTATACTTATCCTTCAAAATTACATGAAAATTTTATCGATAGTTTAGTAATTCAAAGTATTTTTAACTTCTGTCACTCACTGTGAGTAGTAGAATAATAATGTGACTGATTCAAAGCACAGCTAAGTTTTTCAAAATTATTTGTTTTGCTTATGTAACTTGGTTTTATAAAGCATATCTCCAACCCAGTTTATGGCTCTCATTCCAAGTAAAATGAAAGCCAGCCAAATATCTTTCTATAAATATCTAAAAAGAAAATTTATAATGTCAATCTACAGACAAAATACCTAGACTTCCTGGAGCCACATATTTAAATTTTGAAGATGCTAATTCTCCAAAAGTTTACTTTTTAAATTAATTATTCCTTTAGGATATAAGAGCCCTTAAAATAATAATTTTTCCTGGTTGAAAAGTAACATAATGTTTTGATATATCTAAATACTGTACTTTTGACCAGTAGTTTTTACTCTGTATAATCACATAGTAGAGATTTTTCTATTCAAATTATGAGAAAATTATTTAAGGAAGTATGAATAATAGATTTGATGGAGTGATTTGACTGTTAAAAACAATTATGTAACTTCAGAAAGTATGGAAGAAAATCACATCTTAAAAATATTATTTAGGAGTTAAAGTGTAGAAAATAAGGTAGGAATTCGTCTTTGACTATAGGAAAAAAAATAATAAAAGCCTGCTTATTTTCCTGCTAATAATTATTTGAAGGGACATCACCATTTTTTAAGGAGTAGCAAAAAATAGAAACATGCTACATTTTACAAGTGGGAGTGTATAGTTTGGAAGGTAAAAAACTATATGAAAGCCATTTACGTGCATCTGCTGTAATTCTGACAACTTTTTTTTTTTCTGAAAAATGTGTTGAATTCAGAAAATTTTAATGTGCTTGCTTAAAATTTTAATTTTATCCTGGAATTTCAAATTAGACTTTTTTTGGTTATTGATATGTTACAGCATGGTCAAGGGTGAAATTTATTCAAGGTCATCTTTAAATATAGTTCTTTTCTTCTACTGATTAGATTTTTTGTTTCTGTAAAGTTTCATGACCACAGACATAGACAGAAGGAGAAAATCAGCAACATTTGTTGAAAATAAATGAGAAATGTGATTAAAATTTGTAGGGCCAATTAACTAAATATGCATCAAATCAAAACCAGAGGTTTTATGAAGAGAAGAGTCCTTACTTGTACATTTTTATGTTCCCTTCAGGCACTTTTTGGAGAGTGTAGAAAGTTTTATAGTGAATCCTGAGACATACTTTTAAAGTCATTTAAAGTCCCAATTTAATATAGTAAATTAGTTATCCAGACCAAAATTATGAACTCAAATTGGGTCTTGGTTACCTAAGTGGTAACTGGTAGAGCAGGAAGTTGCTGGAAAATCATACCAAATCATACAAGATAAATGGACTATTTTGGTGTTAATTGTGTTTCATTCTAATATGACTTTTAGACTTGTGGACTTGGAAACTTATTAAGATAACAGAATAGCTAATTATTAAATCTGGAGAGAATGACTCTGATAGACCTCAGGGTGGACACAGGAAACTAGTCCCAGTGTTTCTGAGTGTCATTTTTCTTACAGTTTTTATTGTTTTCAGAAATATTAGAGTGGTACCCATTTTTTTTCAAGAGAACTTTTTTGTTTTAAAAATTATGGATGTTGGGGCACCTGGGTGGCTCAGTCAGTTAAGTCTCTGCTTTCAGCTCAGCTCATGATCCCAGGGTCCTGGGCTCGAGCCCCACGTGGGGCTCCCTGCTCAGTGGGGAACCTACTTCTCCCTCTTCCTCTGGTGCTTCCCCTGCTTGTGCGGTCTCTCTCTCTCTGTCAAATAAATAAATAAATAATATCTTTTTAAAAATTGTGTGTATGTTTATTATAGAAAACTTGGAAAATACAGCCAAATTCAAAGAAGGAAATAATTAACAACTGTCTCACCACAATAAATAACCACTGACAATCTTTTTTTATCCTGAAAATACTTTTCCAAGCATATATGATTTGTAGCATACAAAGTAATATGTGAATCCTTCCACCTAAACTGCAAATTCAGAGTTAGAAAATTACAAGTTTATAAAATTACAAGTTCACAGTTATAGACCATGGTGAGGAGCCTGGTAAATGATGTGGAGAGGAAGGGATGCATTTATTTATCCTCCCTGTCTGGATTTATTTTTGAGAGAAAAAAAGTTCATTGCTTTGTAACTAAGTTTCACTTCATGTTATCCCACATGTTCTGAACCCACTGCTTAAGTATAAAATTCACCACTTGTCTGTTACAATGGAGGCGTTTTTAATAACTTTAAGGGATAAGGGACTTTAAAGACCAAGACTAGTGTATACTTTAATTAAATATATACCATCCTGGAGTATAAAAAGAATTTATTTTCTACTTTTACGTGCCTTTACAATCATCTTGTTGGGAGTAAACAAGTTCTAAAAGTTCACATTGCTTGCTTTTGTTAAAAATTTTGTTCCACAAACACGTACACAGATGTAATATGTATAACTATTTTATTTTAACTAGGCAGTTACTGTGAATGTTTAGGATTACTGTACTCATCATCATAAAGTCATTTACAATAGCTTCAGAATTCCTCAACACACCAACATTTTAGTGTATTTCTAGCGTGTTCTCAGTGTGATAAAACACATCGGAGGCCTAGTAAAAGAGCAAAGGCATTCTAAACGTTCATATACCAGTGTTGAGTCATCCCTAGTTTGGTGGGAGCCTGTATTTGGGAAGTTAGAATGTTTGGAATTGACTCTACTCATTTTTCTGGATTGTAGTGTCCAGAGCAGGATGGCTATGGAAGTGCTGCATCATCATTGTTACCCGCTCATGCCGGTAGAATGTCTGCCTATCTGCCAGCAACGCAGGAACTTCAAGACCGGTGCCAGTGCATTCCAAACAAGGTTTGCTAGTTTCAATCTATGCCCATGGAAAAGCCACTACACAGAGTGAGCCAAGCCCCTTGGATGTGGCCCCGGTGCACAGAATGGATCTTGACCTTTAGTGCTAGTTGAATCAAATACATAAGCCACTCCATCACTGGGTGTGGGTTAAGAGAAGGGAATTGGGAATAGGATTTCCTAGATTTTTTTTTTTCTTTTCTGGATAGTTCTGGAGCCATCAGACATTCTTTCCAGGCTGTGAATTACAATGGATAGAAAGGTAAAGGGGGGAGGGGGGACCCACCTGTACAGCAGACAAATAACAAGTAATTAACATGTGTTGGGAATAGGCTTCCGTTCTGGGAACTCACAGTTGAAGTAAAGTGCTGCTCTTTAACACGTACACAAGGTACTCTATATAGTATTTCTTTGTTGGTTACTGATACTGTAGGAAATAGGAAGAGAATATTACTTTAAGAATTTGCTTCATTTGTGCCAGGATGGTGCCCTGGTGAGGAAGAGTGGTCCTTTGGACCTTCATAAACTTCTTTTATGAATGTTAACAGCAGTCTTGAGGCAGTGCTACAAGGAGGCTAAGAGATTTCTTGATGGTTTTCCTCTATGCCCATAGGAAAGAGGAAAAGAAAAAAGGAAAGAGGAAAAGGAAAGGAAAGAGGAAAAGAAAAAACTAGCCTTAGTTCCTAGAGCAGAATGTTCCCTAGTACTGTGCCTTACTACATGCCCTTAGAGACTTAACACATTCAGCTACCACTTCACTCCTGGCTGGAAGAGTAGAGATAGGGGGGAGGTAAAAGTTGAGAGGAACCTTACATTTCTTCTGGCAACCAAAATTGTATGTAAGCTCCATGAGAAAAGCAAGTACAAGTTGCAGAGGCCATAGAGGAGCATCATCTGTTCCAGTTGGTGGAAAGTCTCATAGAGGAGATGATGTCAAATGGCATTTGGGGGAGAGAGAGTACTGAGCCTCCTGAGAAGGGAAGGGCATTCTAGCAGAGGAACCAACATGAGCTCAGAGGAGAGTAAAGCTTTATCCTACTATGGTCACCGTCATATTTGTAAACTATTAGTCTTCAGCTCAAGGTGATAGAATGTTTGATAACACAGAATTCATTTTTGCTCAGGGAGAAGCAGGATTGCCAGGAACTCCAGGCTCACCTGGCCAGAAAGGAGATAAAGGAGAACCGGTAAGATACCCTAAAATACTGTAAGGATGAAAGTGGATTTGTCCAAAAGTGACTTTAAAATGCATCTATCTCCTATCTCGATGTCCCAGACAAATGCACATTTCTGTTAACGTCTATCAAGGACTATATTTAAAGGCTGATTGCTGAAATAAAGAAGACTACATCAGCATTCAAATTTCCTTTTGAGTTCCTATTGGAACTAAAATTTGAAAAGATGTGGAAACCCAAATCTTTGTATCTATAAACTATAAGCAAAATCGTAAAGCAAGAAAGTTTACTTTTAGTTGTGCCCTAGCCTACTCTAGCATTCTGTTCTCCAGATACTTAAACTCTTATTTCTCTTGTGTGCTGATGGATCCCCACCAAACATTCTTTTTTAGCTTCCTATCATTTGTTTATTTATCTATTTTTTAAATAAAATTTTACCCCCTTCATCCATTTCTCCAACCTCCACTCCCTAATTCTGGCAACCACCAATCTGTTGTCTTTATCTGAGTTTGGTTTCCTCTTCTTTTCTCTTCTCTTCCCTTCCCTTCTGTTATCTTCCTTTCTCTCTTCTCTTCACTTCTCCCCTCCCCCACCCCTCCCCTCCTCTTCTCTTCCTCCCTCCCTCCCTCTCCCTCTCTCTCTCTCTTTTTCTTTTCTTCACATATAAGAGAGATCATATAGTATTGGTCTTTCCTACTATTAATGCCTTTGAGGTCCATCCATGTTGTCATAAATGGCAAGATTTTATTGTCTTTCATGGCTGAATAATATTCCAGTGTGTGTCTATGTGTGTGTGCTTGTACGTGTATCACCTCTTCCTCACCCATTCATTCACTGATGGACACTTAAATTGTTCCCATATCTTGGCTACTGTAGATATTGCTGCAATGAATATGGAGGTGCATTTATCTTTTTGAGTTAATGTTTTTATTTTCTTCAAATAAATACACAACAGTGGAATTGCTGGATATTCTATTTTTAATTTTTTTGGAGAATGTCCATACTGTTCTCCATAATGGCTATACAGTTTCTTTGTGGAAAGTTTCTCTTTCTGCACACCCTCATGAACACCTGGTATTGCTTGTATTTTTAATAACAGCCATTCTAACGGATGTGAGGTGATATCTCATTATGGTTTTGATTTGTTATTTCCTTGATGATGAATGATATTGAGCACCTTTTCATGTACCATTTAGTCATCTATACGTCTTCTTTGAAAAATCTCTATTCAGGTCTTCTGCCCATTTTTTAATTGGATTTTCAATTTCTTTTGTGGTTGAATTGTATAAGTTCTTTATATATTTGGATATTAGTCCTTTGTCAGATATGTGAATTATGTATTTTTTTCCATTCACTACATTGTCTTTTCATTTTTTGCTGGTTTCCTTTGCTGTGCAGAAGCTTTTTAGCATGGTATACTTCCACTTATTTATTTTTCCTTTTGGTGTCAGATTTAAAAGTTATCACTAAGACCTATGTCAAGGAGCCTAGTGCCTAGAAAGTGTTTTTTTTTCCCTAGGAGTTTTATAGTTTCAAATCTTATATTCAGGTCTTTAATCAATTTTGAATTAATTTTGTAACATAGTGTAAGATAGTGGTCAAATTTTATTTTTTTGCCTGTGACTGTCCAGCTTTTGCAATACCATTTATTGGCGAGAGTGTCATTTCCTCATTTTATATTGTTGGCTCCTTTGTCATAAATTAATTGACCACTTATGCATGGGTTTAATTATTGTTTCTCTATTCTGTTCCATTATTTATGTGTCTATTTTGTTGCCAATATTCTACTGTTTTAATTACTATAGCTTTGTGATATTATTTGAAATCAGGGAGCATGATGCCTCTAGCTTTGTTTTTCTTTCTCAAGATTGCTTTGGCTACTCGGTTGGTTATTTGTTTGTTTGTTTGTTTGTTGTTGTGGTTCCATACAAATTTTAGAATGATTTCTTCTATTTCTTTGAAAAATGACATTTTGATAGAGATTGCATTGTATCTATAGATTGTTTTGGGTAGTATGGATATTTGAACAATATTGAATCTTCTAATCCACGAGCATAGAATATCTTTCTATTTGTGTCTTCAGTTTCTTTTATTAATGTCTTATAGTTTTCAGTATACATATCTGTCACCTCCTTGGTTAAATATATTCCTAGAAATTCTACTCTTTCTGATACAAATATAATTAAGATTTTTTTTCTTTTTCTGGTTCTTCACTATTAGTACATAGAAACACAATAGATTTTTGTGTCTTGTTTTTGTGCTCTGCAATCTTACCGAGTTTGTTAATTAATTCTAACAATTTTTTGATGAATTCTTCATGGTTTTTTCTATATAAAATCATGTCATCTGCAAATAGTGAGAGTTTCACTTATCCCCTTCCAATCTGGATGCCTTTTCTTTCTTTTTCATACTTATTGTCTTGTCTAAGACTTCCAATACTATGTTGAATGGTAGTGATGGGATTGGGCATCCTTGTCTTGTTCCTGATCTTGGAGGAAAGACTTTCAGCTTTTATTTTTTTTTTAATTTATATTTATTTATTTATTTTTTTACTGATTTTATTTATTTATTTGACAGAAATCACAAGTAGGCAGAGAGGCAGGCAGAGAGAGTGAGAGGGAAGCAGGCTCCCTGCTGAGCAGAGAGCCTGATGCGGGACTCGATCCCAGGACCCTGGGATCATGACCTGAGCTGAAGGCAGAGGCTTTAACCCACTGAGCCACCCAGGCGCCCCAAACTTTCAGCTTGTCACCATTGAGTATGATGTTAGCTGTGGGCATATTATACATAGACATTATTATGTTGAGGTACTTTCCCTCTATAAACACTTTTGAGAGTTTTTATCATATCTGAATCTTGTCAAATACTTTTCCTGTATCTATTGAGATGATCATATATGATTTTTATCCTTCATTTCATTAATGTGATGTATTATATTGAACCATCCTTGCGTGCCTATAGTAAATCCCACTTGATCATGGTGCAAACTTTTAGTAAATTGTTGAATTCTGTTTGCTAATATTTTGTGAGAGTTTTTTCATCTATGTTCATCAGGGATATTAACCTGTAATTCTCTGTATTTGTGGCATACTTGTCTAATTTTGATATCAAGGTTATGTTGGCCTCATAAAATGAGTTTGGAAGAGTTCTCTATTCTGTTTTTTGGAAGAGTTTGAGAAGAATTGATATTTATTCTTCTTTGAATACAGGGTAGAATTAATCAGTGAAGTTCTCTGATCCTATAGTTTTGTTTATTGGGATTTTTTGATTAATGACTCAATCTCATTATTAATTCGTCTGCTCGGGTTTTCTGTTTATTATGATTCAGTCTTGGTAGGAGGTACGCTTCTAGGGATTTATCCATTTCTTCTATAATATCTATATATGTTGTCCAGTTTGTTGACATAATCATTGTTCATGGTAGTCTAATGATCCCTTATATTTCTGTGGTATCAATTTAACTTCTTTTTCATTTTTGATTTTGAGTCCTCCCATTTTTTTTTCTTGATGAGTCTACTTAAGAGTTGTCAATTTTGTTTCTCTTGCAAAGAACCACCTCTTAGTTTCAGTGATCTCTATTTTGTTTTTAGTCTCTGTTTATTTCTGCAGTACTCTTTGTTATTTCTTTCCTTCTACTAACTTTGGGCTTTCTTGTTTTGGCCTTTTTCTTTTCCCCCTAGTTCCTTGAGGTGTAAATTTGAGCTGTTTATTTGAGACTTTTCTTGTTACTTATAGTAGGTATTTATCACTTTGAACTTCACTCTTAACAATTGCTTTTGCTATATCCCACAATTTGTTATGCTGTCTTTACATTTTTATTCGTTGCAGGTATTTTTTATTTCTCCTCTGATTTTTCTTTGATTCATTGATTATTCAGTAGCATGTTGTTTAATGTCCACTTATTTGTGAATTTTCCAGGTTTTTTTCTTGTTATTAATTTCAAGTTTCATACCATTGTAGTTGGAAGGGATGCTTGATATGATTTCAGTTTCTTAATTTTTTTTTCTCTCAAGTTTTTATTTAAATTCTAGTTAGTTAACATATAGGGTAATATTGGTTTCAGGAGTAGAATTCAGTGATTCATCACCTCTATATAACACCCAATGCTCACCACAATAATCGCCCTCCTTAGTACTCATCACCCACATAACCCATTTAGCTCATCCCAAACCTACCTCCCTCCATTAACCCTCAGTTTGTTCTTTGTAGTTAAGTGTGTTGTGTGGTTTGCTTCTTTCTCTTTTTTCTTCCCTAGGTTCTTCTGTTTTGTTTCTTAAATTCTACATATGAGGGAAATCATATACTCTTTGTCTTTCTCTGACCGACTTATTTCACATAGCATAATATACTCTAGCTCCATCCACATCATTGCAAGTGGTAAGGGCTCATTCTTTCTGATGGCTGAGTAATATTTGTGTGTGTGTGTGTGTGTGTGTATACCATATCTTCTTTATCCATTCATCAGTCAATGGACCTCTGGACTCTTTTCATAATTTGGCTGTTGATAGTGCTGTAATAAACACGGGGGTGCATGAGCCCCTTTGAATCAATATTTTTGTATCTTTTTGATAAATATTCATCATCAGGGGAATACAGTTTCTTAAATTTATTAAGATTGGCTTTGTGGACTAACATTTGATCTATCTTTTTTAAAGATTTTATTTATTTATTTGAAACAGAGGCAGAGACAGAGATAGTGACAGAGCTAGTAAGAAAGCAGGAGTAGGGAAGAGAGGGAGAAGGAGGTTCCCCCTGAAAGGGAGCCTGATGTGGGTCTTGGTCCTAGAACCCTGGTATCATGACTGAGCCAAAAGTTTAACTGACTGAGCCACCCAGGTGCCCCACATTTGATCTCTCATAAAAAATGTTCCATGTGCACTTGAGAAGAATATATATTTTCTTGCTTTGCATGCAATGTTCTGATCCTGGTGGGTAATGCTTTCACTTTATTCTTGAATTCATTTTGCTTGTATTTGGTTGAGGGTTCTTGCATCTATTTTTATCAGGAATATTGGCTTATAATTTACTTTTTTTGTGACTTCCCTTGACTGCTGATAGGTTCCCACTGAAGATTCTTCCTTAGCTCCCAACCCTTTTCCTAAACAGCACACCTTTATTGAACTAATTTTAGGCAATATCCCATGCTTAGAGATTTGCCTTTCCCTTCTCCCTACCATATCAAAACTTAAGTGTTCCATTTTCCACTTTTTAATGTCATGTCTTTTGTTAGCTAATTAGATAAATTCATTTGTGCTAAGCTTAGGAGTTGATTTTTTTTCACCTTTCCAAGGTGAAACAGATTTGAATGCCATTCATGCCTTAACTTGGAAGTCCATGGTTCTAAACTAGCAGAATAATCTAAGTGGGCTTCTTATTTCAAAAGTTAACAGACTGATGTCTGAGCAATGACTGATCCTTCAAAGTTGCAGAGCAAGCTTCAACAAAGGATTCATAGGCATTTGACTCCCAAGGGAAAGTCTGCTCATTGTAGCTTGCATGGGAACTTTAAGCACCTAAGCGAGTGTTTGAGAGAATTTTGAGGTATGATGGAACATTTATTTTTGAACTTCAAATCAAATTACTTGGAATACGTTACTTAAGGCCATTATATGAAAATCTAAAATAATTAAATAATATCTAGTCCTAAAGACTAGACTTTAATCAAACTAAACATATAAATCCTTTTAACAATAGCTAGTATTTATTGAGAACTAACTACGTGCCAGACACTGGGAAGAGTATTTTAGATCTGTAGTTTTTCTGATTCTTAAAATTCTTTGTGTTAAGTATTGGCATTACCATTTCACAGAAGGCAAAACTGAATTTCAGAGAGGTTAAATTGTTGCCCAAGAGCACATGGTGAGTGGTCAAGCTAGGATCAGAACCTAGATATGTCAAGTCCAGTCTGGATTTTGAAGGTTGCTCTATTTTCTAAAAGCTCTTCAGTATTATTTGTGTTCTTTGATTATGGCATTTCCACTTGAAATATCTTGTTTTATCCTAATAACTTCATAAAGAATTTCAACCCAGTATTTTTTATCCTCATTTTGCAGCTGAGAGAACCATGCATGGGTAGAATGGTGTGCCCACGGTAACATAATTAAGAGGACTCATAAAGTAGAAAGATCTGGATTAATCCCAACTCTTCTGAGGTTAGCAGTGTGAGGTTGGCCAAGCCACCCAGTCTTTTCATGCTTCATTTCCCTCATCTGTAAATGAGAGTGTGTCATCTACCAGTTCCACCTATATCATAAGGTTGACACAAAGTACTTTGAAAACGATGATCTGTCTTACTTGTTGGTGATTGTGATGTGATACATATTAACATTTTTTAAGTTGACTTTCCCGTTCTTTGACTTACCAGTTCTATCAATTTAAGATTATTGGCATAGGAAGAAATTTCACATATCAGTTTCAGAAGGAGTAAAATATTTTAAAAATTTCCCTGTCTCTTTTTAAAAACATTAAGCAAATATTAAAAAAATTATTAAATCACATTTAGATGATTTTTTTTTAAAGTTTAGGCACTAAGACTCTCTTTTTAGAGGTGTTAGAGCATATGTCATTTAAAGACTCATTCTTTCCTCCATACTCTTCAATCATACAGTAGATACCTCTTTCAACATCTAAATATTCATTTTTCTTTTATTCTTTAATATATTAGCAACTATTTATTGAGTTCCTATTATTATAACAAAAAGTATGCTAAGTTCTAGAGCTATAGCAGTAGTGAGAAAACGAGGCTTACTCTCATTGAGTTTACAATCTAGTGATTATTTGTTCAAGGAGTCTTCCTTCCCTCTGTGGGAAAGAAAAGCAGTAGAAAATGACTAAGAAGGAATTAGTAAAAATGAAATTATTAGCAAATTTATTGTATTTCAAATCTATAAAATACACAAAAATGTACCTTAGGGTTATAGTGTATTATTTAACTTCCATTTAAGATAAGTTTTTAAAATATTAACATTGGTTTTAAATTCCAGACTACACAAAACTCATAACTGCAAGTGATTTTAGTGGCAAGGTAAAAACAGCTGGGATAAAATAAATTGATGATCTACAAAACAAGACAAAAAATTAATTCGTTTTTCAATATACTTTATTTTTTCAATGCAAACACCAGCATTTGATTAAACCAGCATAACACTTGCTGTGTAATTATGACTTCAGATGACTATGGCTATGAATGTGTTCTGCTTTCTGGCACTCATAATAAACGTAGATGTATTGTTTCATTTTAAGGAGTTGATGATGAGTCTGTTCCTGTTCTTACTGTACTGTGTGATCCTGCAACTTTAATGTGCAATAAATAAAGATGACTTTCCTTGTGTTTAAGTCTGCTATATATTTTCATTATTAGACTAGGTGCACAAAATAATGCCTGCATAGCTTGAAGATTGAAAGTCATTTTGCTCTAAGGTATATTGAATAGTTAATTTCATGAAATGATCAGAAGTGCAGTATTGCTAAAGGAACCAGACATTCTCAAGGTTTTCCTTTTGGTGTATAAGACTGAGAAAGGATATTTAGGACAGTACATGTGGGACAGTATATTAGAAGGTTTACCTCTCTAGAGTCTGAACCACTTGAGACTGAATCCCATCCACCTCTTACTTGCTTTGAAAGTAGTCCTTAATAATACCTAGTCAGTAGTTTATTGTGAAGAAGGAATACAATAAAATGTATATAAGATACATAGTGCCAGAAACTCACACATAATACAGACTGAAAAAATATGTTTCCTCTGCTTTCCTATCTATAGTATACTTGTTCACATATTGAGGAAGAGTTGGAAATAATCCTTTTAGTTTGAGTTGAGTTTCTTATGTGACTTGGCCAAAAACGAATTAATCTTCATCTGTAAGATAATCCCTTTGAATTTATAATTGATTAAATATTTTAGTATATAAAAATCTTAATGTGTTATTGTATGCTACCTGTAGTAAATGTTAATAAGTTATTGATAGTTAATTTCTTGAAAAGGTCACTTAATGACTTAAGTATTTCATCAAATCTATGTCTTCTGTTCCCAACATTATTTGACAATGAATAATCATGTGAGTAAAACCTTACCCATCTGGGTCAAAATCCACCCATGTCTTCCTGTCTCTCTCACAATAAACACTGAAGCTCTCTCCATGGCTCCAGATAATGTGTAGCGCTCTCTCCATCCCACTGTCCAGTCCCTATATGGTGTCCTACCCTCTTCCCTTGTTCTATTCTGCTCCAGGATCTTCATGCCAGGTTACATCTACGTGGGGCTTCCTCAGATCTCTTCCTCAGAGAGAGCCACTTGGCTCTCTCCTTCACACCATTTAGAAATCTCAGAAATCACCTTAAAATAGAATGGCCTAGTCTGAAGTCTTTATATAAAAGCATCCCTTCATTCCACTTCTATCTTCTTTCTTAGCACTTTTAGTATCACCTGACTTGTTAGCATTATACGTCTATTCATTTCCCCACTAGAATAGGAATTTTGGGAGCAGCATACATGAGCAGCACATAATAGAAGTTGAATACATGAACGAACACCTGAGAGAAAGTCTAAGTCAGCCACTCAGCCGTTTCTAGAACCTAAAAATTTGATGCCCCAATTTCCCAGGGAACTTTGCCAAGCAGGGCAAAGAGTCAGTTTGCAGAGGAAGAGCTAGATATGTTGAATCATCAAGGACTGTTAACTCACTAGTGTTCTATACTATACTTTTTCTTTTAAAAAACAAAGTGAACTGATTCGTTTTAGCTATATATTGCTAATTAGCAATGCCTGGGTGGCTCAGTGGGTTAAAGCCTCTGCCTTCGGCTCAGATCATAATCCCAGGATCCTGGGATCGAGCCCTGCATTGGGCTCTCTGCTCAGCAGGGAGCCTGCTTCCCCCTCTCTCTCTCTGCCTGCCTCTCTGCTTACTTGTGATCTCTGTCAAATAAATAAATAAAATCTTTAAAAAAAATATTTGGGGAAAAAACGAGTTTGGGCTTAATTTAATTTTTATCTTTACTTGCCTATGTTCTCATCCATGCTTCATTCATCTGATTTACTGCCTTTTTTTTCTTTTCATAAAAATGATGACCCTCTTAATGGAGTAAGATGGTTTGAAATTCAACCATTGCATGGATTTGAACACCTAGATGTGATTAGTGTTTTGTATTAGAGCCCTTAATCAAATCAGCTCATTTGTCCAAGAATAAACTCTAGATGACATTATTTGAAATAACAATTAATACTTTTCTTTCATTTCAATTTGATTATTGTAATTTTCTGAATCTTTTAATGCCCCCCACCTTTTTTTTAAGCAAATGTCGTTAGCAACCTAATTACTTAGCAACCACATTACTTTCTCAATTCTTTAAGACCCTAGCTAATACCCTTATCCACTTCAAAGTTGAAATTCTGTGAGAGTTTTATAAAATAGCAGCTCAATTTCAATGTCCCTGAACCTAAGGTCTGAGCTCTATTTGGGGAATAATTTTCCAGTTTATGTTTGAATTATTATATTCCACATATCCAGTTAATTTCCCCCAAACTATAGGCTTTATGAAATGACTGCTTTGCTGATATACTTCTAAAGAAAATCAAAACAATTTAAAATGGAATAAGTTAATTTACCTCTTTAGTCAGAAACTTTTGTATTGATTCCTTTTCCCTCCTTCAGATCTCGGTATATGGCAGTTTCCATTTTGAATAGTCTAATGTGTTAAGTCAGGGATTATTGGTGAGTTTCCCTTTATTTTCTTTTCAATGTGACATTACTCACCTGCTCATTCTATAATAGAATCAAAATATGTTGTCAGTTTCTTTGAAAGAAGGGATATCTTCCCTTAGTAGAAGCTCTTAGAGGTAGAATTTAATATTGACTTTTGACCTACGTCAATATAAGAAATAAATATTTCTCTATTTTTTCTAATCTAATACTGAATATATTTTATTTATTTTGTTTTGTATCCATTTTTGTATCAATTTTATTTTTATGTCAATTTTACCCAACCTGTTGTAATCTCATCTAATTTATAGGAATTTGAAGTTGAAATTTACTTGTATACCTTAAATCTGAAATGAACATATATCAGTGTAATAATAGCATTATATAGTCACAAAATTCTGATATATTTCTTAAAATCTCCACCACACATTAGTGAAACTCATTAGAAAGTTGATTTATTTTCCACCATTTCGAGGATAAATTATTAGACTGAATTTGTGGAAGAGCCATTAAGGCAGATATCAGTAATACATCAACTTCATTGAGAATATTTTTTCCCATTTAAATGGAAAAGCAGGGAAGTTAACAATTGGGTTGGCCCAGCTGTGGGATTTTTTCTGAGAGGATATAATGGAAGATCAGGTACATTAATGAAACAAATACAGATACCTTAGAGTCTAAAATTTCATGACTTGCTTGAGTTGAAAGCGTTAGGTATTAGTTAAGATAAAAGCAATAGAATCATTCTTTATCTTTGATAAATGTAAAAGAGATGACAAAGCTGAATTACATATATCTGTGTGGAGAATGTTTAGTTTTAGTTTTGATTAGCATTTTGATATTTATTACTTATTAACTTTTTGATAAATTGTCAAAAGTATAGTTTAATTACTTGTGGACAATACAAAGAAGGGAACTCAGTAAACAAACTTTTGTGCGAGCAGAAGCAGCATATCTGTGAAATGGTAGATTCTCTTTGACATTAGCACTTAATACACCTTTGAAAAAAGCTTCCTAAAATTTCTATATTTTAGGGTTCAGGTGGTATGAAAGGTGAATTTGGTACTCCTGGAATTCCTGGGGAAAAGGTATGTGCATTTGCTGTTTGATTAAGCTTTGAGGCTCTTGTAAAAGTTTGTACTGGGTAGGGAGACAAAATATATGGAACGAGTCTGATAGCTCAGGGGCCAGCAAACTATGACTTTGCAGCAGGGCTGCTGAAAACTCTAACTGGATGATTTTATAAATAACGTGCTGGAGTACAATCACACTCATTTGTTTTCATATTGTCTGAGGCTGCTTTTGTGCCATGTGGCAAGGTTAGGTATTTGTGGCAGAAATCACATGGCCTGCAAAGTCGAAAATATTTACTGTCTGGTCCTTTGCAGAAAAAACTTGCTGACCCCTACTCTAGAACATTACCCATTATTCTGAGAGCCCCAAGGCTTCTGAGTGTTACCAGATAACTTGTGCTATAACACCTTTTAATAGATATTTCACTATAGACAGAGATTAAATAAACACTTAAAAATACAGTAGAACACCCTAAATTTAATCAAAATGCAAGAATATACTCAGTCCATCAATAAAATACTAAAACTATGGTATTTATCTCATAAAATGGTTGATTTTCACACTGTCTTTTCTAATAATGTAAAGATAATTCTATATGATGAATTTATTCATAAGAGGTTAGTGTTGTAGTTCAACATCTTATTTAAGTTCAGTTTTATTTTATAAATTTTTTTAGTTAAGTATAATTGACATACAGTTTTTTAAATTTATTTATTTGTCAGAGAGAGAGCACTAATGGGGGGAGTGGCAGGCGGAGGGAGAAGGAGGTTCCCTGCTGAGCAAGAGGCCAGTAGGAGACTCCATCCCAGGACCCTGAGATCATGACCTGAGCCAAAGGCAGAGGTTTAACTGACTGAACCACCCAGTCATCCCTAGTTGACAAGCAATGTTACATTAGTTACAGTGTACATTCGTTGTAATCAGGTGTACAACAGTGATTCAATATCCGCCGCAAGTGTAGCTATCATTGTCATCATACAACACTACTACAATATCACTAACTATATTTCCTATGCTGTGCCTTTTATTCCCGTGACTTATTCATTCGATATATTTAAGTTTTGTTTTTTTGGTTTTTTTTTAATTTTAATTTTTATTTATTTGACAGAAAGAGAGAGATCACAAGTAGGCAGAGAGGCAGGCAGAGAGAGAGGAGGAAGCAGGGTCCCCGCTGAGCAGAGAGCCCCATGTGGGGCTCAGTCCCAGGACCCTGGGATCATGACCTGAGCCAAAGGCAGAGGCTTAACGCACTGAGCCACCCAGGCACCCCGATATATTTAAGTTTTTATAGAAACTTTAAAAATTGCCATATTTGTAAATATAAACTGAAATTAGCTTGTCTGGTTTTCATGATACATAAATGTGTGTGTATATGCACACACACATAACTTAAACTGCTGAATTATTAAAGTTTCACTTGTTGCTGAGAAAATTCTCTTCTTCATTAAAATAAGTTTAGTATAGGTTTCTGTAGCTGTTTTAGCTGCACTAATTACCAAGTGAATCCATTGTGCCTCATTATCCAGTAGGCCTTGACCCTGTGGTTAACCTACAGTTGTTACAAAAGTAACTGAAGCTGAACTGGTAGGAGGTTCAGAAATTATCGGGCAGATATTTTCTGAGTCTTTCTTCAATGTGTCTGATTTTTGACTGCTTCATTCCTGCTGATTTTTTCCTTTTAGGAATTATTCTCTCTTTTTTTTTTTCTTTTAAAAATTATTTGATTAGGAATAATTAAGGAATGATTTGGGAATTAGCAAATTCCTCACTCCTCCTATAGTAGTGTAAATGTTGGATTCAGTAAACTCTTTGTTGAATGATGATACCTGGCTGCAAGTTAATGTTTATTTGGGCTGCTTTCTTCTTGCTTAATTAAACTTGCTGATGACATTAATTGCAGATTCTTCATCATAAGTAAAATTCCTTCAAACACTTGTTCGAAAGTCTAATTTCTTCAAAATGCCTTTTCCCCTAGAAAATACTACTGGCATCTATCTCCTAAGCAGGCTGCCATATTCCATATCTGTTTCAAACACTCATTCCACCAACCTCT
The DNA here is from genome assembly GCF_030435805.1 of Mustela lutreola. Taxonomy (NCBI): domain Eukaryota; kingdom Metazoa; phylum Chordata; class Mammalia; order Carnivora; family Mustelidae; genus Mustela; species Mustela lutreola. The sequence goes on from NC_081295.1 coordinate 112,594,698, forward strand.
TCCTAAAATACGTCAGAATAATCTCATTGGATTTCAGATCATTGGGAGTTTTGAAATTACTTTGAATACGGGAACTTTTTTTATAGCCAAACATAGAATCAATGAAGTACTTGGACTATAAAATAGATTATAGATAATTAGACTTCTTCACTATGGGATGTAAAAATAAGACTCATGTAAGTTTACACAATAAGGTATGGGAAAGCAGGACAATTAGAGAATTCATGCAGCTTCCAGTGGAGCTGAGCATTGTGTCAGGCTACACTGAGCTCGTGGATCCTTGTTTCACACATCCTCACAAATCCTCTGTAGTGGCCAATACCCTTCCAGTATCTATAGAATCATGAGTCTTTGGCCACAGCCTATCTTCAAAGTCACAGTCACTGGTGGTACCAGTTGTGCTTCTAACTTGTCCCTTCATTTAGCTGTTAAAGGTATAAAACTTTCATGAGTGCAGAAATGTCACATGAAAATTGTTTTTTCTCACTTCCATAATCCACAGGTTACCATCTATTTAAATAACTCTGATGAATATATACAGAATGAAGATAACAAGAAAACTATATTACCACATGTCATGGTTAATAAGTTTGAAATATTTCACTCCAATAAGGATATATCAATTTTCCTTAATTTTTAAAACTTCAGAATTTTGAAATTAGAGTTGTAAAGATGAACACTTATATTTGGAGTAAAATACTTGCATTGCTTTAAGATGAAAATAACTTGACTGATTTTTCTGAGTGAATTCCCAAATAAAATTATTAGTCCTTAAAGTATTCAGTATTCTCAGAGCTAAATCTCCCACAATGGGCTTTATGTAAGTTGTACGCATCTTTCAGAGTGCTCAGACAGCATCCCCAGGCTTAACTTTGATGATTCTTCTCAGCATTCGTAATTCCTTGGGGTTCTTTTTCTTGGAATTAGAAATGCTTAAGGAATCTGTTAAAAGCTAAAATTTAAAAAAATGGATTGTCTCACTTGGAACAAGAACATATGCAAGGCACCTCAAACATATAGCTCCAGTGTAATATTCTCAGAGGGAAGCTTTCTTAATTTTTTAAGGTTTAATATTTAAACTAGAAAGCTGATTTATGTTAATGGAGTGAAGCGTATTCTGAGCAGTGCAGAGTAGAGTTTGTATATTAACTATACTTCATACTTATATCCAGTGCGATACCATAATAAATTAAGTGATTTGCATATTAATCCTATTATTCTAGGGTAAACTTACATGTTGAAGTTTGGCTAGGTGATAGCAGTAAATTTTTTTAAGTCGAGGCCCTGAACAAAGTTTTAGTTTCTTCTGAGGACCAGGAGAAAAATAGGACACTGAACAACACTATATTATGAAGTCAACTTATGGGATATGTGAAGTCATGAAGTATGAAGAACTAGAGCATCTAATTATGTTAAGTGATTCTAACACTCCTCACCTTATATGAACTCACTAGGCATTCTAACCTTATATGTGCAGCTCTGCTGCCAACGCATGGCAGCTGATGATTGTCCCCTTTACATATCTTCCGCACAGCTAGGGTTTTGCTGAACAGACTTGGTAAGTTTTCTGTTCTGAGTTCATGTAAGAAAAGCTATCTTATATAGCCAGTGTAGCAGGTGTTATAAGTTATTAGTCACTGGAGACTTCTGGTAAGCTTGATTGGACAGAAACCACTGGCAGTCAAGATGAGTAAATCGAATGGTCTAATTTCCATGAGAACTGGATCACTTAATGTGTAAGATCACACACACATGTTCTTTCACATATGCACACATGCACGCACACACACAGACACACGTGCTCACAATATCCTTGTGGTATGCAGTGGGAAAGTGGGGTGAAGATTTAGACCCTGGGGCAAATCCTGCTCCCTGTGTTAAAATACATATAACACTTAAAGCATAAAATATAACACTTAAAGCATGCTTGTGTTCATTACTTGACTATTTCAAACAAAAAATTACCTCATTCTCTGTTTCACTTATATATGTCATGTATCGGATATGTTTTTTGGGAAGTGAGGATATTATTTAAAAACAGGAATAATTATTTCCTAGTCATCTTAATCCTAATGATGTGATAGGAAAAGTTCAATAAATATGGAGCCCAATTTATGCTAAAAGCAATTTTCGGTCTGTCTAATTACCTACAGTTCATCCCTAAAATGTTTATTTTACTAAGAAAATTTTCACCAAAGAAATTCTCTTTCTCACAGAGTAGGTATGCAGTAAATGATAGCGATCATTATTGTACCATTCAGATACTAATATTCAGATATTAGCTACCCAGAATTTGATTGCCTATATTTGAATCCCAGCTCAAATCCTCAGTCTATAATTTTAGGGTATGTCTCTTGTTTCTTCCAAGTTCTTTTGTTTTTTAAAATTGGCATTATATTGTATCTCCTTCTATTTTTGTCTTAAGGATTAAATGAGATTATTCATAAAAGTGGCTGCTCAGTGCCTGATCTCTAAATACAGTAGTATCTGCTTGTCAGCAGTCAACTACAATCTAGAAGCAGATGGTCCTGCTTCTGACATATGGTCAGAAGTTCAGTAGTATCCTCATGCTACATTGCAGTGCCTACGTCATTCAGCTCACTTTATCTCATCCAGTAGGCATTTTATTATCTCACCTCATCACAAGAAGAAGGGTGAATACAGTACAGTGAGATATTTTGAGGGGGGGGGGCCTATTCACATAACTTTTGTTAGAGGCATTGTTATAATTGTTCTATTTTATTATTACTTATTATTCTCAATCTCTTACTGTGCCTAATTTATAAATTAAGCTTTGTTGTAGATATATATGTAGAGTAAAAAACAGTATATATAGGGTTTGATACACCCTGTCGTTTTTGGTCTTGGAAGGTTGGGGCACGGATAAGGGAGCGCCTATTGTACTTGGTGAATAGATACAATTTTAAAAGAAAACAGTTTGAGGATTCAATTATTCTAAACTCGAGCTTACTATGAAACTAAATTAGAATTCATTTGAGGGGATTTATATTATTTATTCAAAATATATTTAGTGGAAAATGTTAAAGGTCACATAGCTTAGATAATTTTGACCTCTAAAAACAAAGTAATGTGTGCATGTTAGCAAATCAATTAATTTTTTATTTAACTGAAATATATATGAGTGTAAACTCTTAGAATATTAATAATAGCAGCCATTTACTCAATCATTAGTATGTGTTAAACACTGTCAAAAGACTTCTTTACGTTATTTTATTTATTTCTCACAGTATCTCTGAGGTAAGATTTATTATCATTAGTATTTCACAGATTAAGAAACTAAGATAGAATAAAAACTTCCCCTCCCCAATGTATCATTGCTAACAAGACGGTGGAGGCGGGATTCGAATCTTACCCATATGAGTTCATAGCTCTTGTACCTTCACTTCCTTTGGATATGTTTCCTCAAGTATCCAGATTTCCTTTGCACAGACAGTTTATTATTAGATCTTAAATTCATGTGCCTACTTCCTAGAGAGGGAACTGTACAGAGGGTTTCCTAAATTCTGCTGCAGGGCGGGTGGGGGGGAGGGCTGTATTTCTTCTCTTTAAATCCGTGGACCCTCTTAAAGTCTACCCGACTGTAGCGATTCTGACTCTCCCACCCTCAGAAAATTGTGTCCTCCAATTAAAAATCTTCCTCAGATGTTTTTTTCACCAAGTGGAAGTATTTTGTTTAGCTTTATCTTCCAAAATAAGTATTATGAAAACATGATTATTTGGCTTCCGAATTCAGAATTATATTTGAAATAAGCTTTTAAAATTCCCATACCTGGACTGTCCGGAGATCCTTATCTGCTCACCTCCCAGCAGACCAGTCATGGCCACACTCTCCAGATTACCTTACCTCAGCACCTAACCTAGAAAATTCTCTTTATGTTCTCTGTGGAATATGCTTGCAATATATAAATATACAATTACATGTAAAGTATATATAATATAAGTATGCTTATTATAAATGTAATATAAGTGTATATATAACTTTTTTGGTTATTTATATATATGATATATATACACATACACACATTTATTGTATATTCATTTGGTCAAAAACAAAAGTGTTTAACTTAGCACCATGAGTTTATTTTTTTAAAAAATGTGAACTTCTAGAGGTAAAAATCCATATACATTAAAGCACTTAAGAAGTATATCTGATAACATGATGAGAGAGCTGCCAAGTTGCCTGACTGAAAATCAGCCGGGCCAACTATGCTCACGCCGAGGCGCTTTGTGTGACAGCCTTTTCACCATATGCTCTGAAGTCCCCAGTCTCTGCAGCAGGGTGAGACCAAACTGGGCACATCCATTGTTCCCTGTCCATCTTTGTATTTCTTTTCAGTTGGAAAATGAAATGACTGTGATCTCTGAATCTCGATTTTCCCCTTAAAAAGACATTTTACGGGAAGACTGCAGCTTCGGGATATAAAGGCAGATGCTGTTACAGTTGCTGAAAGTGCAGACAAGGCCGGTAGCTGTTGTGAATTATAATGAACTCCGAGACAGCTCTGGTCCAGATGTAGCAGTCATGCCTTAGAGACTCAGAAACTTATAGGCGTTTATTGAAAAAGACAGAAAAAATTTTTTTAAAGTCATTTGGCTTTCCATCTATATTACCCAGTTTCGCCTCATTTTCCATTGAGATTTGGAATTAGTATTAACTTCAGAGGTCTTCCCAAGTTTAAAAAAAAGTTAAAATACCTATTCATATACAACAATTTATTGTAGGAATTAAAACACTAAATGAGAAGAATAAAAGAAAGGGCAACTCACCTTTATTCTAACAGTGGTCTATATCCTTCCTATGAACTTGTTAGGATTTTCAAAACAAACATGAGCTTTATGTCAGAGAAAATACTTCTTAAACAGAGAATCCTCTGTAAACTCCTGTATTTCAGAAAATTCTGCAGTGAAAAAAAGATGGTCAAATCTGGACATAGGATTGAACTTTTTATCATAACCAATATTCATAGGAAAAATGACCACAAAGAAAACAGTTTTGTCAACCTACTGTTGGCTTCACTTACTAAACTTCCAAGAATGATACTTGAATTACCAGTGAAAAAAATCACTGCCTTTACATGGAGTTTAAGTCTCATTTAATTGTCTCATTTATGGGCATTATTTTAATACAGTGTAACAGTAAAATTAGCAGAAACATGAGAAGGACAGAGGTAACAGAAGGACAGGAAAAAGAAAAAGAAACTTGCTCACTCTGCAGTTGATTTTATTTCTTAATGGTTTCTTATTCCCTTCTAATGCCTTCCACACACACCCCAAGTAGAGCAGTTGGCAGAGAACACAACAGATGGATGACAGGCTCGACACAAGCAGTCGATCTGGCACCCAGGCACTTGACTTTTATTTGCTAAACAGTTAGCCAGATTTCAAGAACTTAGTCTGCTAATGTTCCTATTTGGTTTAACGCACTGTGAGAATCTAGCACATAAATATTAAAATATTGCCATAAAAAAGATCACATACTCTCTGCTTCTCTGCATAGTTTAGCAGAGAAGTTTAGCATAGTTGGCTAATCATTTTATCTTGGTGTAGACTGCTGAGACGCTCCACAGTGAATTTAAAGGTGTACTTGGCCTTTGATAAAGACATCTACAATTTTAGATATTAGATATTCAGATATTAGAGTTTTCTAAAAGCAGCTTTGTCTAAAAGAGATTTTAGATATCCAAGTGAGAGACTGACACAGCCAGTGTAGGATACTGAATGAACCTGTTAGGAACTGAATAGAAGAAAGGAGAGCATGATCATACATGATTGGTACCTTTCTTCCCTCACACCATCACTGCATTTTCAGAGATTACTACATTCAAAGCTCAAGAAAATGTTCATCTTTTTCGTAAAGTCCCCTTGGCACTGGACGGGTTAATAGCCCCTTCTCTCTGCTCATGTAGTACTTTATTTACATTACCAACATAGTTTGTGTCTTTGTCTCCATTGTGAGCTCCAGGAGAACAAGATCTTGTTCCTGGAATCCCCAAACCTAACCCAGCATAAGGCACCCGATTGATTCTGGATAAATGTTTGTTGAGTTATTCAGAACTCAAGTGGACTTAGCCCCAGGTCAATAGAGAAAAGAAGTTGAAGATGATTGTTTAGAACCGTGCTGTGAGGAATTGAAAAAGGCAGTGGTGCATCCGTGCCAGTCTTCTGTACTTTCTGCAAAAGCATGCTTCAGGGAAATAGGAGGGCGGGAGAATCTCTTATCTGCCTGGCAAAGCTTACAGATCCTGCTTCCTGGAGTGAAATCTCACAGAGAGAAGTGTGTGCAGCTCCAGAATTTGCTTCCCATTTTCTCTTGGAGAAACTGTGCTCTTTTTTCTCTCTCAATCATAAATCTTCAGGTTATCGTGCTCCTTCTCTTTCCAAATAGGGTTTGGAAAAACATCTCCTGACTTTCTTACAGTGTCACTCAGGCATGTTCTTTCTCTATATCTTCACAACCATTTACCTCAGGGCTAAAGATAAATAACCAATGACTTGAGTGCATTTAAGCTCCACTAGAAGTAATTGATATGGAATAGAACTATAAATTACTCATCACGAGGAATACTTTGGACAGGAAATAGTTTGCACTTACTGGTATCTCACTGTCTTCAATTAGGAGCTCACTGATGACTCTATCCTCCTCTTTATATCTTACATCTTTCACTTGTTAGAATGCTTGACTCCGATGTCAGTTACTATACTTCAGAAATTTCGGGAGATGATTCACATTAAACGTCTTTTGTTTCCCTAATACTTTAATGAAGCTTTGAGTTTACTTAAAGACTATCTTACAGCTAGTCTCACAATATAGTGAAAAGCCAAAACACTTGTTCTTGACAAGTCCACTTAAAAAAAAAAAATCCTCACAAGTACAGAGGAGCGCAGGTTTTTAATGGGCTCTACAACACTGGCCAAGGCTCGGTTTCCTAACTTTGTTTTATATGGAAAGAATTGCTTACCTGTCCAAATAATTTCAAAATTCTTTTCTTGTTTTTTAATTTGAATAACTCAGTATAATTTTCATTCAGTTATTTTGTAAAAGAATTGTAAGATATAGTCCCTTGAGAGGAAAACTTAATGGTTATAGTTGACTGCAAGCTCAACAATACATAAGCAATTTAGCTTTAAAAAATCAAGTCGTATTAATAGGAGTACTGGGTGGTATCCAAACAAGGTGTGTTTGTGTGTGTGTCTGTGTGTGTGTATGACATTTCTGTTCTCTATTCTGTGTGGTGAGACCATTTCTGGAATGATGCGCTCAATTCTAAGTGCCACACTTTGAAAGATATATTGTGTAACCAGTGCATGCCCAGAAAACAGCGACTAACCTATTAAGGAACTCCACACTATCATTGAAAAATTACTGATTTGCTGAATAGGCTTGATATTGACACAGAGGGATATCACCGTAAGATACTTTTCTTTTGTAAAATAAGACTAATGGGCAGAAACTTGGGGAAGGTTAATTTGAGTTCAGAAAGCATTGTTGCAGTACCCACATATAGAATTGTTTGGTTCTGCTCTCCAGTATACAAATTAAAGAGCAAAAATGCCTGACTTTAAGAAGCTTTCAGTAGCATCAGTACTGCAACAGATTCTTTAATGGAGATGGTGGTTATAAGTATATGAATTTGTTCTTGTCCCTGTATTTAAGACTACCCATCCTGCTTGTTTTCTAGGTATGTGCACTTGCATATACTTGTGTAGCCACACACACAGACACTCAGGTTGGTAGTTTCTGAGACGGTAGATGCTGGACTCAGCTCCAGCTATCTCACCATATTTATATTATTATGGTTAAGACATGTATCCACCGTATATTTTCTTTGGTGGGATAGATTTCCCTTCTTTGAAATGACCAATAAGAACAAGTAATAATCAGTAACAAGCTCATTCCTCTTATGGTTAAGACTGTTATAAATTGGGGCGCCTAGGTGGCCCAGTCATTAAGCCTCTGCCTTCAGCTCAGGTCATGATCCCAGGGTCCTGGGATTGAGCCCCACATCAGGCTCCCTGCTCAGCAGGGAGTCTGCTTCTCCCTCTCCTGCTCCCCCTGCTTATGTTCCCTCTCTCGCTGTGTCTCTCTGTGTCAAATAAATAAATAAGATCTTTTTTTTAAAAAAAGAATATTATAAATTTGCCTTATCCTGAACATTAATATAATAATGTGTTTGCTGCATGAAAGATGCAACAAATACAAAGAATTTGAAAAAGTCTGAAGTTTTAAACCCTATGCAGTATATACTTTTTAACTTGACAATTTATTCCTCACAATGAAGTCTAAGAAAATAGGAAGGAAAAATACTCCTCCCTGAAACAAAAGTACTTAGATTGGATGAAATGTCTGAAAAAAAAATTAGGAGGTATCTATTTTATTGCCTGATATATTTAGTTGAGTGGCAACAATTTAAGGACCGTAAAAATTCAATTTCGGAAGATTATGTCCTGAGTAAAGCAGACCTGTAGTCAGAAATATAGAGGTCAAGTTAGCAATACACAAAATCAAAATCAGATTTACTTTCAGCTGCCTCTTCTGTTGGTTATCATGCTAGAATTCTGGCATTGCATTTCAGATGTTTTTTCCAGCTATTTCACTCGACATTCAATTTAAGCAAAACTTCTCTTAGTAAATATGAGTTAATTTGCGGGAAAACACTGATATACTTCCAATTGTATACTGTCTTCATACAGGGGATTACGTTCCTGGAAAACAGGCTATAAAATGATATGATAGGCCAAATTAATTTTTTAAATACAGAAGCAGTGTTATATAGTAGGATTTCAGCCTTTTTAATCAGAGGGTAAATGCCTAATTTTTTAAACCAAAAAAATCACCACAACATAGTATATAACTTTCTATTTTCTGGGCTTAGGTGCAGTTATTAGCAAATTTTCTTTTACCTGTTTAATCTGCTTTTCTTTGCTGGGTCTCATTGGGACTAGGTTTGGAAACATCGCCCTGGGGAATGTGATTTCTTATCAACTGTCCTTCAGACAACATGCGTTTCCTGCATAATAAGAAAAGACATAGATTCCAATGTCAAAGGAATCAGGAAAACTAATAATTTATCTTTTACGCCTAGCCATGCTTCCTTCAGGGAAATGTGCAGTGATAAAAAGGGGGTAAAATGAAATCCTTTGATCAGGTTTTCAGAAAGCCACCAGCTGGCCCTAAATCACACCTCAGTTTTTTCCAAAACCTTCTCAAAGAGGTTACTTTGAATTCTGGAAAGGCTGCTTTTGATCGCTCAGTGAAGTCGGAGATGGGCTAGGCATTACAGTAATAACATGGCAACAGCACTATCAGCAGCAACGTTCTTTTTGGCTTCACTTGTATAACACATACTCATTCACTTGTCCTTCTGTAGCTTGGATTTGTAACAGGAAAAGGACACAGGTCCTTTGATGGAAAAACCTGTAGCAGAAAGTATATACCTCAGAAACAAGTTTGGAATGTTAGGGTAGCTGTGGGAAACATTGATTGTCATTTTCTTCAGTAATGGGCTAAAATACTGATCAGAAGCCAGAGGAGAAGCTTCTTTCTTTTTTTGTGCTGGGACTCGGAGGAAGGAGGAACAGCAAGACTTCAGAAAAAGCGGCTCATGTTTGCCCATCCGGTAATTTTAGATAGGCCATTTATTTGCTAGGTAGAATTCCGTTTGACCTTAAGCTGCATTAGGTTTTCGAGAAAGTTCTGATGGAAATGTCGCTATCCATGAATCTTTTAAACAAAAGTTCACTCTTTACAGCTATTTTCGTCTTTAGTTTTTATGCTACTTAACAGATTTTTTTTTTTTTTTTGAGATAGGGACAAAAACAGATACACCGATTATCCCTTAGGAACTAGAAAAATGACAAATGGTTTAAGATTATTAAAAGTTGCTAAGCAGGACATCTCTGATCACTTCAAGAAAATCAGTGAGAAAAAAATAAAAAGAGTTTTGAACACCAGTGTTGCCAACTTTAATCTTCAGTAGTGTCCTCTCAGAATCTCAAAATCTTCCGCTTGCAGGTGGGGGAAGCTTACTTTTTCCTGTGAGAGTAATCAGTGGTGTCCATTGGGTTATCTGGGTGTTTAGGATTATGTTTACAAAACCAATTCCTCATCAGGAAAGAATGGAGACCAATGAACACTGGCCATAGGAAAACATAACATCTTAATTGTAATAATCATGAACCTGTATCTATTAAAGAGAGAAAAATGGTCTTAATATCACAGCTTTAGAGATTTTTGGTCTCCAGTTAGTGGTGTTTCTGGGTGTAATCCTAACCTGACACATGCCAGAAGGGGGGCTTGAGGTGCCAGAATTTGGACTACATAGTACACAAGGAATGGGCTGTCAGCAAAGAAAAAGAGAAAGAGATACTATCACTACTCTTTTCCCCCAAAAGTATTTTTGGCAGTGTATACTGTATCAGTGTACTTTATTGGATTACATGCCGTATCTTGTTATCTTGTATAACTTGTAATATGATATAAAACATTATATTAGACCAACCGATGAAAATAATTCTCCTCCTTATGGACAAGTGGACATACTTCTGTGATGAGTAACAGAAGCTCAATTTCCACAGAATGTTCCCTGGCATCAAATACTTAATGTGCTTTTACTATCTCTTTATTAAATGAAACAGGAAGTTTCTCATGTATTTGTGTAATGCCTGAGATCTAGAACTGTAACAGCTTTTTAAATAATAGAAATATATTTATTACATAGATAAGTGTATTATACTTTATTGATGCTTCAATGCGTAATTCCACTTAGCAACAAAATTTTCCCTTTAGTGTTTATTATATTCTATGATGATAGCAGTTATACTGCGGAAAAACTTAGATAATTTAATCTGAGGACAGCCTTAGTCTTTAAAATAATATGTGTGTCTATATACGATGTTATAACTGTTAAAAATGACTAAACCTTTCCAAAATGTATTAATTAATGAAATAATAATGATCTCTTTTGATTTAGACACAATGTATTATTGTTATTTTAAAGTTTGAAGATGTGATTTTTTTTCATATATTTGAATTTTACTTAAAAATTCTAAGAATTGGTATCTAAATTCATTCTAGGTGATGCTTAAAAATGATTGTCTTATAAATTACTTATGTTTTCTAGAAATAAAGCAGATCAATGGAATTATTAGTTTATTTTGAACCTGTTTAAACCTGGAAACTCAGAAGCCAAAGTCAGTTCCAATAAGCAGCAAAATTCGTAAGGATCCATTGATAATACACACATCCTCCCAGGAATATCTAATTCTAGCTGGTGTGCTGTTTACAAAGGAGGCTTGTCAAAGAAATGACCCATGAATTCCAGTAATGGAAACTGATAAGCATCTGCTGAAAACCTTTTTACCCAAGACAGGAACCAGATGAATAGAAAGAACTAAAAATTCTTATAAGCAGTTGTTTCAAGTAAAATGGCATTGGGTATGTCTTCAGTTTAAAGGCAATCAGAAGATATGAGCAGATATATATATGAGCATGTTAACATAATATCTGTATGTCTGTCACTGTAATATATATATTATATATATCTCATATATATAATAGACATATAGATATATTCAGTTGTTAGATGTGGTCACTTAGGAGCCAGAAATAAATCTTTTCCATGAGATAGTGGAGGGAGGTAGTTGTGTGCACAGAGCTGAAGTGTATGTGTTCAAATTCCATTTCTATCTCCTACTGGCTGTGTAATCATCTCTTGTAAGATGATCATAACAGTATCTACTCAATAGGTTTGTTGTGAGAACAGTGCCAGCCCATAGAAAGCCTATACCAGACTTTAATATCATGTCCAGAGATTTGAAAGAGGAAATGAAATAAGGGATTCTAAATGGCATGTGGGAAAACATGGACCGTGGAGTTAGAGAGATCTTAATTCAAATCTTAGGTTGTGCCACAAGATGGCTGACACTGAACATGGCTCAGAGACTCTGTTTTCTTTCCTTCCTTTTCCTCCCTCCCTCCCTCCCTCCCTTCCTTCCTTTCTTCAATTTATTTATTTGAAAGAGAAAGAGAGCACACATAAATTTGGGGGGGTTGGGTAGATGAAGAGAATCTTCAAGCAGGCCCCCCTTGGAGCGAGCAGGTTGTGAAACCCAGAGTCAGACACTTAACCCACTGAGCCACCAGGCACCCCATAGGCTCTGTTTTCTTATTTTATAAAACTGAAGTACCAATCCTACTGTTGTAAGATAAGGAAGGATAGATATAAAGCCCCTGAATATGCTAGGCGTTCAGTATTTGGCTATCTTTCCCCACAACACTAGAACTAGTTCTTAAAGACTGTAAACATTTCTTTTTTAAATTTGTTTACTTGAGAGAGTGTGAAAGAGAAAGAGAAGGAGAGGGAGAGAGCACAAGCTGGGTGAGGGATATAAGGAGAGGGACTTCCCACTGAGCAGGGAGTCCAACGTGGGACTCAATCCTAGGAGCCCAGGATTATGACCTGAGATGAAGACGCTTAACAAACTGAGCCACCCAGGCACCTGACTGCAAAAATGTTCTCATTTCATTTGTTTTCTATGGCTAATAAAACTTATTCTCTGTTCTTCTTGTAGGGTGAAAATGGTTTACATGGAGCTCCAGGCTTACCTGGTCAAAAGGTAAAGAATTTTTGAATGTTTTATATAAGTTAGGAATTTAACATCTTAAAAAATTGAATTTGCACATAATAGAGTGAAGATTCAGAAAATTAATTTGATGAAACCAAATTCCATGGAAGGCTCTTAGAAAGCCACTAACTAGTCTTTCCAAAGAGCCTTCTCCAAGGAGCCACGATAGAAGAGAGTTCTATGAGGGAGCTTTAACAGCACGGTTTTCCGGAGAAGTCAACAGTGGTGAATGGTGGTGCTTTCTGGGGGCCATGCGAGTGTCCAGAGCTGTTCTGAACGTATTTTCACTGTTACAAGAGTCTAAAATGAAGAGTGGAACAGTGTTTACTGCCTTTGACTATATTTGTTTCTTTCTTATTTATCTTCCTTTCTGTATATCCCAGCTCACTAAACATAATAGTTACAGTGACATAAAACATTAAATATTACGAAGATGCTACAACTAATCTCTTCAAAAAAATCTTTGTCAGAATGACAAATTTGTAATAAGTGAAAATGTTTGCATTGACTAGGCTACTTCTTTCTGTGCCTAGTATCTTTCTTTTTACCAAGGTGAACTTGACTTGTACCCTTTTATTGTCCCGGGGCTGCTTTCTCCTCCTTGGCAGGCATCTGACCAGCCTTGCTGGAAGCAGAGTCTGGTCTATTCCAGTTTCCTGGAGGCTATGGGGAGCCACTTCAGGTGGGGCCAGCTGTCATAATATCACCCAGATAATCCCACCACAGGGGAGAGCATTCTTGATGCAGTAGTAGATGCCCACCCAGGGCAACCATATCATCCCTATGCTCTGGAAGTTTTCCAAGTTTTAGCAACAAGACGGCAGAAGTTACTGTTACATCTAGGTTTTTTCTCTGTGGCTAAAAATTACCATTAAAAAAGATGTGCATTCATTTATAGTTATAGCTTTTGAAAAATCTCCTGTTCCTTGGCTTGATAAGAAAAGAAGTCTGCGCCGGCAGTGATGAAATGGCAAGCTTCTGAGTTTCTTCACAGCAGCTCCAGACAAAACCCGTTGCTCCAGCATGTGCCGCATCTGTGAGCGGAGCTGCAAGCCAAGGGATGTGCAGATTTATCTGCTGGGAAATAGTTTTGGACTTTCCAGCAGCTGTTTGTGGTGGCTGCATCATGCTGACATTGTGGCTGATGTACTGGAGGCATTTAGCAGCTTGATGTCAGCTTGGATTAACAGATCAAGCCACAGTCCAGACTTTAGGGAAAATGGGAGAATAGAGCTAGAGCACACATTCAGTGGCAAAGAGGCCCAAATACTAACCTGTTGTCTTTCCCAGTAACGTTTTTAAGGGCAGATGAAGCAGAAATAATAATTCGACCATGTGTGTATATGTGCATATACATATACACATACACATATATATTATTTATAATATATATCATTTATAATATATACAGAGAGACTGTATTTATAGTAAAAAGCTGGCATTCCTTTTCTAACACATGAATTTTAATTGTACCAAGTGACACCTTGTTGCAGCATTACAGAAAAAAATGTAAATAAGAAACCCTTCATCCACTGTCTCCGTGTACTCTGGAGATGTTTGCTGAGTGCATCTTGTGCGTGGAGGGGTGAGGATGACCCACCTCCGGCAGCCATTTGCTGGCTCCTTGTCTTCAGTGCCTGACCTATATTTGGCATTCAGTGCATATTTGTTTGAATGTATGAATCAAACATCAGTATTATAAATATCTGTGCAGAATTCAGTGGGAAAACAAGCTTGTCAGACTGGAGAGGGTTTTAGCTGAAGAACAGGGGACATAGACCTTTTGGAATAATGATGGCGGTTAAAGCCAGCAGTGCCCCAGCCACCAGTCCCCTTTCTGTGACTGAGACGCAGGAGATCTGGGTGGTAAAGAGCATGCGTGGCTCTGGTGTCAGAGCTGGAGCCAGGACTTGGGGTTCATGCCCGAACTCGTTCATCACAAAGCTCTCCCTGGAATGGTATTCCACAGAAGTCAGCTTGAGAAGGCTGCTTCTAAGGGATCTGGTGAAATCAAGAGTAACAGTAATAATTAAAAGTCATAATAATAAAAAAGTAATAAATATAAATAAGAAAAAGTAAGAGTAATAATGGCTAACTTAGTTGGTGCCAGGCATATGCTGATGCATTCAGTTCTCAAAATATCTATGAGAAAGGAACCATATATGGAGAAATTCAGGTGTAAGGAGATTATGTTGCCTTGAGAGCACTCTCATGAAGCTGTAGCTTGTACCCTTTAATATTCAGGAATATGTAAATGTCATCCAACTTAAGATTGGTTTAAAGTTTACATATTTGAAATGATTTTTATTTATAATTACTGATGTTTTGTTATTGGAAAAATTCTCATTATTGTAATAATTGTGTGTGTTTAAAGTAGTGTTCCTATTATTATATATAAATCATATTCCTCTTCTACAGGGAGAGCAAGGTTTTGAAGGCAGCAAAGGAGAAACTGGTGAAAAGGTAAATATCTCTCTTGAGGTATGCACCTGTAAAAATACATTAGGTTCATGAAAATATTTTGAAGCAGAATATGTAACTTCTCTTGTACCTTCCATAGAAGCAATTCAGTAATTTTGTAGGAAAAAAACCTGAAAATATTTGCTTCACTTAAGTTAGACTTAATATAAGAAGGATTGTCAGAAATCTTTCTGAACTTGTTTGGATGGTAGTTCTATCTAGATATTTCTCCCTAAATGCATTCCTTTGGTATATAAATGATTCAAACATTGCCTGAGCATTGTGTTTGTATGCTATAGGATGACTGATGCACTAAGGGTCCAGGTCTCTAAATAAATGTTTTGTTTTCATGTATACCTGGTGTATCAGTGGACTTTTTCCTGAGGAAATAAATAAGAACTGTAATAGGGTCAAACAGAAAAGAGATGTGCAAATAGAAGAGTTTGAAAGAGTTAAAATAAGGGATGGTGGGCAAGGTGTAGGAAGAACCACAGGGATTGTGCAATATCCTAAATTGAGTTACAGTGAACGCCTTAAACTCCAAAAGGTTATCAGACTCAGAGGCAAAAAGAACTGTGGGTACAGATCCAGATTGGTGCTGAGGGAAGCAATGAACCCAATATTCAAGCAATCTTCATTTTAAAAATTTATAGCCTTCTACTGAAAGTACAGAGAATAGAAGTGCCCTAGTCATCCAGAATTTCCATTCAGACAATCATTTGAGTCCTTCTGCATTTCATAAGTCTAGTTTTATTTTTGAATAGAACAAAAACAGCATCATTCCTTTGTTTCATAAAACGTCATGTAATTGGACAGCCACAAGAAAGGAAGGGGGAGAGATAATCTCAAATTAGACACTTTTGCCTGTATTTAGTTTTCTGGGCCGTGATCAGTTATTTGCTTCTTCAATAAGTATTTTAGACAGAATGAGCAGCTATAATAATTATGACAAATTATACATGTTGTAAGCTACTTGCTAATTACTTTTCCTCACAGAACTGTGAGGAAGAAAAAAAATAGTCCTATAGTAATCATATAATTGAGGAGAATTCCATTAGATGATGACTACATTTTAAAAGTGGATCTCTCTTTTTAGGGATCTTTTGTATATTTTTGCTTTAGAATGACAGTCATTGCCTTTAAATTAATGCTCTATTTATACATGTTCCTGCTTTATTAATGGGACTTTACCTATAGGAGTACGTGAGAATAAGTAAGGAAACAGGTAAATTCTCTGTAAAGTCACCATTTCACTAAAACCGTAGTGGTTATTTTGATATTTTACATACAATACCATACATAGTTGGTATTGCTCTGTAATAGATTCTCACAGACCATGAAGTATAGAAAAACATTTCTTTATTTGGCTTCCAAGATTTCCCTTCTAATTCTTCGGACTTATTAGCAATCGCTTTCAAATAGTCCGTTTTGGAGAAGGATGGAGACAACAGGAAGAAACAAGGCATCAAATAGAAAAGACAACACACCTTGAATGAGAATTATAATTCAAATGGCTTATAGCCAAATGTAAGATTCACATAGTAACCCTTATAATAAGAATATAGTCTGATTCATGATTACCTACCTAATAGCAAATATGAGTTTTTTCAGTG
The DNA here is from genome assembly GCF_030435805.1 of Mustela lutreola. NCBI lineage: Eukaryota > Metazoa > Chordata > Mammalia > Carnivora > Mustelidae > Mustela > Mustela lutreola. The sequence continues at coordinate 112,611,416 of NC_081295.1, forward strand.
TTACACACTACATATGCTGATCTACGACCCCAAGTATTTTCCCATAAGATAAATAATTAATGCCATCTTTTTGTGTCTAGATTAGAAACTGTGTCTGGATTAATTAAATAAGGAAGGTCTGTGGAGCACTCATTTCTAGGGGACATAAGCGTGAGATTCTTGCTCTGCTTACAACCTAATTTGTTTTTTGAACAAAGACTATTTATCTATTTTTATTTATTTTTTATTAAAGTATATCTGTGGCATCCCAATTGGATGGGGGCAAGGCAGAGCCGGCAGTGAAAGAATTCACCCAAGGCAGAACAAAAGAGATGACAGTTTATTGAATACACCGCCGGAGAGCAGTGGGCCGAACAGCAGAGGGGAGACCATCTGCCTCAAGGAGGTAGTGAGGGCAGAATAAGGGAGGATGAGGATGAAGAGAATTCTCCCTTTTTTAGTAATCTGAGGAACTGTGCCTGGCTGTAAGTAGCTCATTGGTCAGTTAGGGCCTCGGGCTTAATGAGCTTGTTGGCATTCAGCTCAGTAGTCACTGGGGGTCCTTTTGCCTTGCTCGAGTTTCTGTTACTCAAGCCCGTTGCCTAAAAGCAGCCTCTCCAGTATAGTTGGCACACCATGTTACATTCGTTGCAGGTGTAGAACATAGTCATGAAGTCTATGCATTATCATCACCACAAGTGTAACCACTATCTGTCACCATACAACACTATCATAATAGCACTGATACCCCATGCTGTACCTTTCATTCCCATGACTTACTCATTCATTCCATAACTAGAAGCCTGTACCTCCCACTCCCCATCACCCATTTTGCCCATTCCCCCACCCCCTAAAAGACAATTTAATTTGAATTTCAATTCTCTGTGGAAGACTGAGTTTGTAATTACAGTAAGGCCTATCTTTCCTCTTTAGTTGCCTTATTGTGGCCTTTACTATGTTTAAAATTTGTCTGTTTGGAATGAGACAATTCAGTTGTTGTAAAACAAAAGAATTCAGGAGGTTGTTATTGTTCAGAGATGTTGTACCTACCAAAGGCACACTGCCTCCAGTAGAACAAGAAAACACGTATCAACTGTCAAAGAGAAAACACTATGTGATGGTCTTCGGGTATCTTCATAGTGATGATACCACTCTGTGGTATTCTGTAATCCAGTATAAACCCAGTAGAGAAATGTGCAGTTTTTCTTGATGGCCAGAAAACTATCCTGCCGGCCAGTTTAAGTTAAGCCAGACCGAACAAGTAGTTCCTCAGCATGTCTAATGTGGTATCCTTAGTCCAGAGAAGAACTCACAAACCTTGAGCAAGTAGAGAGAACCTCATTTGAAAGCATATTCCTGAGTTTATAGCAACTTATGACAGGAAAAACTCATGTATTACCTGAGCAAGCACAATTTAGCCAAATCAGTCCTGAAGTGAAAATTATTTGAAAGACTCGTTCTTTCTTAAATTACTTATGCTGGCAGGACTCTCCCTGAAGAGCTACTTTCAGGTTTACCTCTCTTTTTTTTTTTTTTGGCTTATCAATTAGATGGCTAGGAATGATCCCATCTCATTGCCTCATTGCCCAGTGAGCATCACTCAAGGATCCTTTCACTCTAACAGCATCCCTCATGAAGCTGGAGGCAGGAGGTCCATATTCTGACTGAGGAATAGAACCGCAGCTAGGGTCTGTGTTCTGGCTTCTCTGTTTCTAAAGGCGTGATCTCAAACAACCCTTCTTTTGGGGATTTTCCTTAGGTCCTTCAGTATAGTTGGGGGTGTTGTAGGGGCTACGACTAGTGAACAAAATGGAGAGTCCACTCTTGAGGTGATAGTTATCCCTATACTGTCAGCCTTCACAGCAGTGATACAGCCACACTCTTATTATGTGACCAAATGTGTGAATGCATGAACTGAGCTCTGACAATCATATTAGAAAAAGCAGATTTAGCAGGGAGGCGTTCATTAAAGTGCGATTCATTTCTAAACCCCGAGCCCAGGTTTTTACTTTAGGTCTTTGTAAAAATAGGAGGAGTATTACTTGGTTACATTATTTTAAAAAAAGCAATAGAAAAGCAAATGTGAACATCTGCTTTATATTATAGCATTATAGCATTCAGTTTCTTTAAGTAATTGCTTCATGTGGTTGGGTTGGCTTTTAACCCAATTCTTTTACATTGTCATTCAAGTCCTAACTAACTTAGTTTTAAAAACTGATTTCTTAGGTGTTAAACTTGATTCTTCCCAACTTTATTGTTAAATATGATTTGATTGTGAGAAAGAAACATCCAGTGACAAATGCTGCTCATGGCACACTTTTCTTGACATTTTCTCTACATTTTCTGGCTAAAATGTAGTTGATTTTGTTCATTCAAGAGTGACATTTAAGTTAACGTGGGTACAGAGGTAGCAAATCTTTACAAGGACTCAGACGTTTTAGCTAGTGTGGAACTTTTCCATTTGACGAATTAAAATAATCTTATCCTTGAAGATTTCTTAAGTAGAGAGAAAAGAAAAAAGGACAATCAAATACTCTTTTCTTCATGAACCATCTGGCTCAGGAAGATGTGGATAGTATCCAATTTTTGACATTCCATAGCCAAGAGTGTTCATGGTTAAGCAGATTCTGACTTACTCTTATTTAAATGTATGACCATTGCCTACTTTGATCATCTTGATTACTGATTTTTTCTTCCATTCTGAGTTAAGCCCATAATAATACATGCAACTGCAAAACTAACAAATGCATATGGCTCCTTCTTTAATTCATCTCTTAAAACTTTAGGAAACTGGTTGCTATAAATTTTCAGTGACTTGTGATTTTTATCATCTTGTTGTTACCAGAATGTTATCTCAGTCCTGAAATGTCATATGACATAAAATAGTTATTTAAATTGGAAAATTATGTTTAAATATCTATTTGTTTGGTTGTATAGCTGTTGCAAATATTTTTACCTGACAGAATCCACTGGAAAATCATTGACTGATCCCTATTCTTCACTGGTTTATTTAACAAGATATCATTTTAGAATTTTGTATAAAATGTTATATTCAAATTAATAAAACCATTGAAATGTCTATTATAATGTAGGATAGAGTACAAGAGTATTTTATTACTCCAAAACTGCCTGGGGCTACTTATAATTAAACCATGTATCCAATCATTTGTATTTCTTCTATCAGCAATTAACATCAGGTAATTTTCAAAGGACATAACTCAGATTTTCATTGGACAGCCTAAATTAAAAAAAAAGAATATATATATATATATATATAATCGGGGGGAGGGGCAGAGGGAGAGGGAGAGGGAGGGAGAATATTAAGCAGCCTTCATGCCCAGGGTGAAGCCCAATGTGGGGCTCAAACTTAAAACCCTGGGATAGATCATGACCTGAGCAGAAATCAAGTCAGACACTTAACCAACTGATCCACCCAGATGCCCTAAAAATAAAATATGTATTTAGACTTAGTATTGCCTTTGGTGGATTCTTTTGAAGATATGATAGGAGAAATAGAAAATGCTTATTAGAATACATCCTTACTTACCTATTTCATAGTTGAATCTATTCTTTTTGGTTTCTTGTCAAGACAGGTTCAAAGAGTAGAGGCATTGAATTCATTTCCTGTTATTCTGTTGATGTTTGTTTTCAGTATTAACACCTGTGACATATAATATATAGGCCTGATGTGTAACTGCTAATGAGAATTGTGGACAATTTATTCAGCAGCATTTTATCGATTTATTTCTCATAGATTGATTTAAACTTCATATTTGACTCATAACAGCCAAGGTTAGAAGTTGACTAATTTTTATTACATCAACAAATAAATTATTTTGCCTACCAGTAAGTAACTAAAATACTGACTTCTAGCATTAGATATCACGAGACCTATAGTCAATCAGGCAAGCAATAGTAATCATTTGCTAAAATAAATAACAATTATGGTTTCAAATAAGCCAAGACCTTTTATACTGGAAAATATTTTGTATTTACATTAGTTATTTTTTCATTCAGTTGTTGTTATGGTAATTGCATATTGAATTTGAATTGAAAATTCAAAAGGATAGCTGTGATATTTTAGCCATTTAAAATCTATTGGAGAATGAGAAAAAGCCCAAGTGAGTAAGTATATATAATATGCATAAACTGTTTTGCAGAACATTCAGGGAGTAGCATCTAGTTCTTTCAGCAGTAAACACATATTCCTAGTTTCTGGAGTACCACTCCAAAGAGATCTTAGAGTTGACACTTCATTGTGGAACTGATAGTGACCCATCATAGAATAAATAGATTCTCAGGGTGCCTGCGTGGCTCAGTGGGTTAAAGCCCCTGCCTTTGGCTCAGGTCATGATCCTTGGGTCCTGGGATAGAGCCCCGCATCCGGCTCTCTGCTCAGCAGGGAGCCTGCTGGCTCCTCTGGCTGCCTCTTTTCCTACTTGTGATCTCTGCCTGTCAAATAAATAAATAAAATTTTAAAAAAAGAATAAATAAATTCTCATTCCTTGTGTTCCATGTTTCACTCCAGCTCTGCCATGCCAGCTGGGTGAATCTGGACATGTACCTTGCTTTCTTTACAATGGTCTCCTTTTCCATAAAATAAAGATAATTTCTGCTTTATGAGATTGTTGTAAGAGTGAAATGAGTAATTAGTAATTAGAAGGTGCTCAATAAAAATGTCCTCAACAGCCAAAATATGAAAAATTAAAATACTGATATTTGGAGAAAATTAGATTTGATATAATTATTTTATCTACATTTTGCCTAATACTACTTCCAAATTTTCCTTCTAAATAATTAAACAAAGACAAGAGAGTATATTAGTTAGCTCCTGGTGTGTAACAAACCACCCCAAAACTTAATGGCTTAAAACAACATTCATTTATTTATTTCATGACTCTGTAGTTTAGTGGCTTAGACTGGGCTTAGCTCAATGATTCTTTGGTGTCAGGTTTGCTTACGTATGTCTTTTCAGCTGGCAGCTTGGCTGAGAGTGGCCTTTTAGGTTGGGCTCTGATAGACAGCATGTCTATTCCAAATAGTCTCTCATCCTCCAACAAAAATCTCAATCTTGTTTTCAAGGTAAAAGCAGGGGTCCAGAGAGAGCAAGCAGAAGCATATAAGGCTTCTTCAAGTCCCCAGCTCAGAACCAGCAGGCCATCACCTCTGCCATGTTTTGTCATTAGCCAAAGCACTTCCTGAACCCAGCCCAGGCTCAAGGGCTGGGAAAATAGATGCCACTTCTTGATCATATAAGCTGCAAAGCCATATTGTAAGGGGTATGGATACACGGAGGGGTAAAAATTGGATCATTTTTGTTATAAATTAAACACAAATGAGATAAAAAAAATTACATTTTAATATAACAGTTAAGCTACTTCTGAGTAAAAAGGTTGAATAGGTGTAGCAAGTTTACTTCATTCTTCTCCCATGACCTGCAAAATAATCTTAAAGTTATGTTTGCACAATGGGTCTTAGAGACTGTGTCAAAAGATAAACTCATATTTGAAATGGTAGGGATGTTTTTTGCATAACAGGAAAATATTGAAAAATAAAACTCTTAATTGGAATGGGAATAGAGGAATTCAATATGTCAAATTATTAAACCAAATTAAGCCAAATTATTAAACCAAATTAGTACTTTCACATAGTCTCAAGTGTTTATTAATTTTAACTAAAATAAAATTGAGACCAGAACAACTGGAAAAAGCAGGTCAGAGTTGAAGTGTATTTTTAGGATGTCACTAGTAAAGCCTTCTTGGCAATTATGTCTAGTATTTAAAACTAATGCAAGAATGTTAAATACTATTATTATAAATATAGCACTTTCCTATCATCACTAAAACAACTGTTGACATGTCACCTTACTTCCTGTTAATTCTCTCTTGGTTCACCTGTAGAATTCCACTGAAGATCAGTGTTATGCAATTGTTCCATTTACTCTGGTAACGTGTAAAACTTCTACAACTTTTAGGAAGGACTTATGTGTTTGATTTGACAGCTGACTCAAAAAATGAAGAGAACAGATGGAGTAGAATAATAACTATAATTTAAAAAATCACAGCAATTTATCTGTGGCCAATGCCAATTGGTATGGAAGTAACCATGCCAACTTACAATTAGCCATGGTAGCAGGCAATTGGGAAGTGTAATGGTAATCCCACAGCCAAGCTAGAGGCTTAACGTTAGTCATTGCTGATTGGGTGTCATTTTCTTGTTCTTCACAGTGCTAGTGAATAACTCTAGATTGTGTGGAACATGTTTAACCCTCTGTTGCTTCATTTTTTTAGTAGTGGTTATAGAAAAAGTGAAATGTCAAAAAAAAGGAGGGATATGAAGAAAAGAAGAATAACTATCAAAGCGTGCGCTATTTCATGCATATAGTTTTTTAAAGTATTATTCTTAATGATTGTGTAATATTTCATTATATGGAGATAAAATATTTTATTTAACTATTCTGTTGTTGGAAATTTAAGCTTTTTAATTTATTTTTGTTTCATTTTTTTAAGTATGTTTTAGCTAGTACATATAACACAGAATTAGCATACTTTGGCAAGCATCTTTAAACATTTCTCTTGTTCTTTCTTTACTAGATTTCTGGAATTAGAATTATTCTGGAATTAGAATGATGGGTTGATGAGTATGGAAAATTTAAAGATTTTTTTAAAAATTTATTCATTTGAGAGACAGCATGCATGTAAGAAACCATGAATGTAGTGGGTAGGCGGGAGGTTAGAGGTGGAGGGAGAAGTAGACTGCCTGATGAGCAGGAAGCCCAACGTGGGTCTCAATCACAGGACACTGGGATCATGACCTGAGCTCAAGATGGACACTTAACCGACTGAACCACCCAAGCACCCTTAAGATTCTTGATACATGTACATACTTACTTTCCAGAATTTTTTTTTGTAAGATTTATTTATTTAGAGAGAAGGAGAGAGAGTGAGAGAGACATATATAAGCAAGAGAGAGCATGTGTGCAGGGGGGAGGGGAAGAGGAAGAATCTCAAGCAACCTCCCCACTGGGTGCTGAGCCCAATGTAGGCTCAACCCCAGGACCCTGAGATCCTGACCTGAGCCAAAATCATGAGTCAGTTACATAACTAACTGACCCACCCATATGCCCTGCCAATTTGTTTTTTTAAGTTAGTTTACACATTCACAAATAGTGGTTGCATCCTCATTCTACCCTCACTGGCTTTAAGTATTACATTTTTTAAATGTTAAAAATTGTCAAATATTATTTCATTTTAACTTTCTCTTTATTCATTGTGTCTCTTTAACGATCACATTGAACATTCACACACACATACACTAGATGACAATCCTATGTCAAGTATGTTATAAATATTCTCATTTTGAGTTTTGCCTTTAATGTTTATTGTATGTTGAGATACAGAAATTGTAAGGTTTATGATTGATGGTTGGTCTTTCTATCCTGATTTCCTTAATACTTCTGTGTTTTGAAATCCTAAACTTTCAAGAAATCTGTTACGTATACACTCTTCTAGTTTTACCTTTACACGTTGTAACCTAAAATTTATATTGGTAACTGTTGTTAAGATGAAGATGAAACTCAGCTTTTCCCTCAATACCATGTCTGATAATAATTTCCTTACACATTTGTTCATGATGTTTTCTTTATTATGAACTAGTTCGTATATACTAAGATTATTTTAACGGTATGCATTCTGTTAATTATTGTGTTACTTCCACATTATTTTAATTATTTTATTTTTTATTTATTTTTTTTAAAGATTTTATTTATTTATTTGACAGACAGAAATCACAAGTAGACAGAGAGGCAGGCAGAGAGAGAGGAGGAAGCAGGCTCCCTGCTGAGCAGAGAGCCCGATGCGGGACTCGATCCCAGGACCCTGAGATCATGACCTGAGCCGAAGGCAGCGGCTTAACCCACTGAGCCTCCCAGGCGCCCCTATTTTAATTATTTTAGTTAATATTTTAACATCTAGTACTGGAAATACAGTTTCATTACTCTTCTTTTAAAATATTTTCTTGTACATCTTACCCATCTACGGTGTTTCTTACTAGATATTTCAATTTGGATAGTAACCTACTCTAACTTCAATTTCTTCATCCTTGAACTGGGAATAATAATGATTTCTATTTTATTGTGATTGACACTTAAATGCAAAGGAACCTAATTAGTGCCCAATATCTGGTAAGATATTAGCAGAGCATTTGCTTTAGTTTTTGTCTTTCTTATGAATTTAGCATCAATTCTCCTAGTTCTGAAATATAAACATCTTTAGTATTTTGGTTGGTTTTATGTTAAATATACATGCTGATTTGGGATATAGCAGAGGGTTTGACATATAATGTATTATTTATTTCAGGGGTATGGGTATGTGATTCATCAGTCTTGCACAACTCGCACGCTCACCATAGCCCATACCCTCTCCACCCATTTACCCCATCCCTCTTACCCCTCTCCCCTCCCAGCAACCCTCGGTTTGTTTCCTATGATTAGGAGTCCCTTATGGCTTGTCTCCCTCTTTTTGTCTTGTTTCATTTTTTCGTCTCTTTCCCTCTGATCCTCTGATCTGCCTCTTCAATTCTACATTATCAGCGAAATCATATAATAATTGTCTTTCTCTGACTGACTGATTTCGCTTAGCATAATACCCTCTACTTCCATCCACATTATTATAAATGGCAAGATTTCAATTTCTGATGGCTGCGTGATATTCTATTGTATTTATATGCCACATCTTCTTTCTCCATTCATTTGTTGATGGCTATGTGGGCTGTTTCCATAGTTTGGTTATTGTGGACATTGCTGCTATAAACATTGGGGAGCAGGTGCCCCTTTGCATCACTACATTTTTATTTTTGGGATAAATAACGAGTAGTGCAATTGCTGGGTCATAGTGTAGCTCTATTTTCAACTTTTGGAAGAACTTTCCAAACTACTGTAGTTTGGAACAGAGTGGCTGTTTTCCAGAGTAGCTGTACCAGCTTTCATTTCTACCACCAGCGTGGGAGGGGTCCCCTTTCTCCACATCCTCACCAACATCTATTGTTTCCTGACTTGCTGATTTTAGCCATTCTGATTGGTGTGAGGTGGTGTCTCATTGTGGTTTTGATTTGTATTTCCCTGATGCTGAGTGATGTTGAGCATTTTTTTCATGTGTAGCAAAGGGTTAGAACCCGGAACTAAAAAGCCATCAAGAACCAAGATACTTCTGCATTCTGTTTTCTTCTCTGGCTGCATAATGTCTCTTTTCTGTGAAACTGCTCTGTTCTCTTGCTTATCTTATAGCCTCACTCTTCTTGCTCATTGATAAACTTAGTATTAAATGGATACAGTGGCATGCACTGCATGGATACAGTATGCATACCTTCATAAGCCCAGTGCTAATAACAGACTACAATCACTGAGTCTCATACTCACACTTTGAGTATAGAGAATCTAGTTGACTCACCTCTGGTCGTATCACCTGTCTGGAAAGTCCTGCAGTCAATTCATCTGTGCTTACAGAGAGTACATGGGAGGATTTTTTTTTTTAAGATTTTTTAAAAGATTTTTAAAAATTTACTCATTTATTTGAGAGCGAGAGTGAGAGAGCACCAAGCATGGCATGGGGGGAGAGAAGAAAGGAGAGAGAGAGAATCTGAAACAGACTCCACATTGAGTACAGAGCCCAATGCGGGGCTTATTCTCATGACTCTTGATATCATGACCTGAGCCAAAATCAAGAGTCAGAGACTTAACCGACTGAGCCATCCATGTACCCCAAATGTATGGGATTTTTAAGAAGGGGCAGAGGTAAGAAGAAAATAATAGTACTGTGAGTATTGCTGATATATGGAAAAGCTCTTGATTTGTGTTTTTTTATTTAGTATCTGGTCACTTTTCCCAATCCTCTTAATGATTCTAATTGCTAATTTTATTAATTCTATTAGTTTTTCCACTGAAAGCAATTGTTATATATGATAATGGCCTAGGAAATGAACACAGCGATTTTTCTTCTTTATTCTGTTTTAATTCTCTTCATGTTTCACATCTTGCTGTTTATTTCACATTGGAGAAGAATGCAGGATGGAAAGGGTAAATGTAGGATGGCTACTTAGGAAACCTCTGCAGTAGGCAAGCATGAGATGATTCTTGTTTGCTATTTTGATGGAAACAGAGGGGGTGAATAGAACTGAGACATAACCTGGAGGTAGGATCAACTGAAGAGAAGGTACAATTTCTGGACATCATATATCATTAGAGGAACAAATTTGGATGGGGATTTATACCACAAGTTTGAGATGCCTGTATAGCATCTAATTAGATCTGAGCCTCGAGTTCAGAAAAAAAGGTCTGTATTACATGACAGATGGTGCGGAGGGAGGGGCAGTCAGCACAAACCAATGGGAGTGGATGAGATTGCATAGGAGGGAGGTCAGAAGTAGAAGAAGGTGACCATAAGCTGAGAAACACAAACACTAGGAAGTTAAGTAGAGGAAAAAGAATATTGAAATGATGCAACCGGAGAAGTACGAGGAAAATCAGTAGACTGTTGCAAAATAGAGGAAAGTGTATAAGAAAGTGAGTGTTTAAATCTTCAAAACAGGTTTAGAAGACAAATAAGGTATAATGCCAGCAGCTAATGTTTACTGAACATTTACTATAGGCAAGCATTTTTATTCCATGAGCTTATATGAATTACCTCACTTAATTATCCCAACAACCCTCTGCTATTATTATCGCCAAACTATAGATGAAGAAACAGATAGAGAAGGTGAAAATTTAAAAAGAAGTACCCAAACTCTAATTCTCTGCCTCCCTAGATGAACCTGTAAAATCGGCCATATAGGTCACTGGTGACTTTGGCAAAGGTAATTTTTGGCGGAATAATAAGGGTAGACGCCATGTTAAAGTTTGTTGAAGAGCAAATTACAGGTGACAAAATAAAGAGCATTCAGAAAACCCTCTCACAGTCTGTCTGTGAAGGGGACAACAGCAAGGGCAGTAGCTGGAGGGAGTATGGATTATTGAAGAAGAAAATCTTAATGCACCAATATTCAAAGCAAGCACAAGTTTGTTTGTTTTTTTTTCCTTAAAGATTTTATTTATTTATTTATTTGAGAGAGAGAGAGAAATCACGAGCAGAGGGAAGAGGCAGAGGGAGAGGGAGAAGCAGGCCACGTGCTGAGCAGGGAGTCCAACATGGGGCTCAGTCCCAGGAAGCTGCGATCATTATCTGAGACAAAGGCAGTTGCTTAACCAACTGAGCTACCCAGGTGCCCCAAGCATGTGTTCTTGATAGGAAAATATTGTTGATCAAGGGAAGACCTGAAAGAAAAGTACAGACCCAGCTCACTTACACAGAGTTGCAAATGTCTTATACTTCCTAAGGAATATCTAATTTTTGCCAATAATGATATCATATTTAAGGAATTCTCATTAAAATTAAGAACAAGATAAAGATACCACCATTATTGTTTAATAACATTCTAAAATTTATGGTCAATGCCAATTTTCCTCCCAAATTATAGTTTAAATCTATCCATTTCTCTCCATATCCCACAATACCACCAAGCCATAATCATTTACGGTCACCTCTTGACTAATCTCCCTGTCTTGACCCTTGCTCTTCTCCCATTCTCTAAGTTGTAGAGATGGAGCTTTACAAAACAAACCATGTCTTATGTTTAAAACTTTTAGTTGTTTTTCATTAAGTTACTATCCAGAATCCCTAATACGTCCTACAAAGTCCTGCACTGTGACCTTTATTTGCCTCTTGAAACTCATCTCTCCCCACAGCCCACCACCCCATCCCCCCAACTCACACCTACCCGCTTTCTCTGGCTCCAGCCACAGCAGCCTTTGTTCAGTCCCTTGAACTCATGAGCTCTTCTCTGCCTCAGAACTGTCCACTGGTGTGCTCACTGCTTGGACTGCTTTTCCCTTCACTTGGCTAGTCTCTTTTTATCACACCTTGCAAGTTATTTTCTCTAAGGAGGCTTCTTGATGCTCCAGTCAAAATCAGCTCCTTTTGTTATAATTTTCATTATACCTTCAACACTACATTTCACCTATATAGCACTTTTCACAATTTAGAATTATAAATTTACTGACATGAGGGTTTTTGTCCATTTCTCCCAGTAGAGTAAAACTTCATGAAAGCAGGAACTGTACCTATGTCTTTATCTCCAACACCCACCATATTGCCCAGCACATTGAAGAATTCAATTAGTTAATTTAATACTAGAGGAGATCGTTGTAGACATGTTTAATTTGTGTTTCTTTTCAGCTTCCAGAAGTGTCTGATAATTAATATTTTGATTCATTTAATTCAATATCAACCCTCATTTTTTTCAAACTCTGGCTATTAAATTTGTGAGATAAAGACCAAAATTCATTTTACATGTATGACCCTTGGAATCGTGTTTCAAAAAGACAATATATAAAACATAAATGTATTTAATAGTATACTAAAATGTGCAGGGAAGAAATTGGGTCACATATTTCTATTTTTCAACCTTTATGAAACACACTGCCTTTGGCAAGTACTATTTAGTTCCTTATTCTATAAAATAACATCATACTGTTCTTTTAATACCAAATATTGCACTGTCCTTTTAATTCAGGAGTAGTGTTAAAGGTTGTCTATTGATTCTTGTGTCATAATTTTTCGTTGCAATTACAGTGGAATTTTGGAACTATTGACCATAGTGACCTTAGGTTGGTTTTGTTAAGGAAATTTATTCAATAACTATTTTATGTAATTTAAGAACAAAGAAATATGGAAATCCAGGGGCACATAATGAGAGATCAGTAGAAAGGGCATGATCCTCATTTATATAATGATTAAGACAACTTGACTTTAGTTTCTCATTAATCAGTGCTCGAGTACTAAAAGGGTAGTTTACAGTCTGTCTCAATTTTGCTTTTTGTTTGACCTTTATTCCAATTATCCTATTTCTTCACTCCAGGTTCTGGTGTTGCCTCCGATTTCTACTCTTCTCTTTTAACCCCCTTTCCCACAGACTCAACTTTACTCCCCCTGTGCTCCCCTTTGCTCAGCTTCTTGTGGATCTTGCCATCCTGTCTTTCCCACCTGTTTCCTTTCATCCCGTCCAAGCCTGATTCTCTCGTTAGGTTAATCTCTTTCCATTTTTATTTTAGGAAGCCCTGGGAAAGGAAGAGAATTTTTAATACAAATATTTGAATTCGTGAGCAGGTGACTCTAGTGTATTTTTTGTACTCAAAACCAATGAAGACATCTATTACCCATTTCCCCCTCACACTTGAGCATTTCCTAATAAGACTGCACTTTAAATATGAGTAAATTCAGCCCTACATTTGGAGACAGTGTTTAGCCTATAAAAAACATGTGGTTTTTAAAAAATATTTTTCATGAAATGGATTTAAACATCAATCTAGCTATTGCTTCTGCTTAACATAACCATCAAATATTCATCATCTCTATTTCCACTAAATCTCAGTTAATAAATGTACTTTATTAATCAAATCTCCTTGATGGAGATGATTCCAGATGGTGGGAGGATAATTAATTTAATGTCATCCAACATTGGATGGCAGGTGCATTATTTTTATTTAGAAGCAAGCCACTGGCATGTGAACTTTCACATTCAATGTAAAAGCAATTCGCTGTATAGTAATTGCTGAACAAGTGTGTCCCATCAGACTTAAATAACAGAAAGAATTCCACTGCACAGAAAACAGAGGTGTTGGTGCAGCTGCTGTTCTAAGTGGATGTTGTGCATTAACTGTGTGATAAGTTATTGTCTGGGCTTATGAACATCTATTGCTTCTTAGTTTAATAACTTACAGAAATCATTCTCGGTTCTTATTTTTCCTTACTAATCTTCACAATCCCCTTTAAGCCCTGTAAGTAACTCCCTATCAATGATCCGTTCTAATAGCAATTGAGGATAAATGAGACAAGATACAGAAAGCAATTAACATTTGCTTTGTTTTTTTCTACATTTTTCCTTGTTCTTCATGTACTGCTGATAAGCATACCATAAGATCAAAAATAAATACAAAATGCTAACACATGAATGCTTTGGGCAAGCATTTTGGAGAATGTTATTTTAAGTACCTGCACTTGTCTGGCCCTGGGAAGGAGTGTAGCGATGCGATTGCCTCACCCTCTGGCTGTATTCCAGGGGCTCACTGATCGTAATCCTGCCTGTCACTTAAGGTTTACTTGTGTATACAGCTGGTTTATAGAGCTGAAGTCTTGGTAAAAAATCGCAAGGCTGAGTCACACAATAGCAACCAGGAGATGGAGGTCCAATCAAGCTTTTGGAACTTTTGGAACTTCAGAGGTCACCTGCAGTGACACTCATCTGTTATTTGGATTTTCACAGGTGGTTGTCCAGGCTCTGCTCATTAATGCTAATAAGATAATTCCAAATTCTGTATTTTAAGCCCAGATCTAGTCCCTGTCACTTTTACTGATTTACCTCCTGGTAGTTTTAACCTCCTGGAAAAATGCATTCTCGGACGATTCTTTTTTTTTTTTTTTTAATTTATTTATTTTAACAGAGAGAGAGAGAGAGATTACAAGTAGGCAGAGCCTCGGCAGAGAGGGGAGGAAGCAGGCTCCCTGCCGAGCAGAGAGCCCAATGCGGGGCTCGATCCCAGGACCCTGAGATCATGACCTGAGCCGAAGGCAGAGGCTTAACTCATGGAGCCACCCAGGTGCCCCTCGGATGATTCTTTTCTTCCAAGTTACTGATAGCTCCTTGAAGAGCCAAAGATAACTAATGTATTCTCTTGAACCACGTTGGCATTTCAGGGTATTCCACTGTGTTCTGCAGATCCTGCTCCTCACAAACTTCATCTCATGATTCGGTGGCCTGCCAGTCACCTGTTAGTGTGCTGCTCACAAGCAGACAAGTTCTTCTGTCATGTCTTGAGCAGTGAATACAGCAGGCCGTGTAGGAGAGTGAAGGAGCTTGGATTCCATAGAGCGGAGCCCCAGTCCTGGCTCCACCTTTGGATGACTGCACAGCTATCTCAGAAGGAGAACAATAAGCTAGATTACCTCTGGAATCACAAATGTTTACAAGTAGAATGGATATCAAATATCAAAATGTAAAAGTCTGTATTCCTCTCAGGAAGTTTTTTTCTTGAATCAAAATGGAAGCACTTACATTTATGTGCGCTACCTTTTATTTGGGGGGTTTTAGCCTGGTGTTCCTACTAGTCAACTTTTAGTTCTTGATTCTGACATCTACTACAGTAGTCACTTTTTTAAAAAAACTTTGTAACAGCCATGAATTTTGTATACATAGATCAGGAGTCTTTGAGTAACTCATATAAATACCAAATAAGAAAGACAAGGCCTGGAGCACATCTCTGTTGCATGCCACTGGAGTGCTCTTTCTAGGTACCAGCTAAACAAAATGAAGGTAAAGTTAGTATATCTAACCACTTACTTCCTCCATTACAATTTAATCCACCTTTATCCAACACATCTTGAGAAATTTTGTTAAGATTCTTACTGAATGAAGCCAATCTCATAACATTTGCATGATTTTTGTTTTTTGAGATGATGTACTTTCTTGCTATTCATCTTACTCTGTACTAATAACGTAAAACCAATTTGTTTAATAATTAATTCTAGAATTTTGCCAGGAATCAATATCCGGCTTACTCATTATTCATGTATAATTTTTAATATATTTAATTTATTTATTTGACAGAGAGAGAGACCACAAGTAGCCAGAGAGGCAGACAGAGGGAAAGAGGGAGGCAGGCTCCCTGCCAAGCAGAGAACCCAATTCGGGGCTCCATCCCAGGACCCTGAGACCATGACCCAAGCTGAAGGTAGAGGCTTAACCCACTGAGCCACCCAGGCACCCCTCATGTATATTTTTAAAATGAGAAACATGGGGCGCCTGGGTGGCTCAGTGGGTTAAGCCTCTGCCTTCAGCTCAGGTCATGATCTCTCAGCTCAGGTCATGATCCCACAGTCCTAGGATAGAGCCCTGCATCGGGCTCACTGCTCTCTGCTAGGCAGGGAGCCTGCTTCCCTTCCTCTCTCTTTGCCTGCCTCTTGGCCTACTTGTGCTCTCTCCCCGTCAAATAAATAAATAAAAATCTTTAAAAAATAAATAAATAAAATAAGAAACATTATTGGATCTTGGCCTTTCCCTCTCCAAGATTCTCACAAATCAATGTCAGTGACTAACTCTCATGAACTTAGTTATCTATCCTTTATCTGGCCTCTCCTATCTTAATGTTTGTCTTGATCTCAGGGGTCGTTAGCTAGAATCAGTGAGTGAAAAGACCTTCAATTTGTTTTCAAAGTAGTTTGATGCCAACTATAACCTAATGTGATATTGAAATTTCCTTCAAAACACATGCTAGATTTTAGAACGCATTTGTTTGTTCAGTCATTTATGTATCTGATCTTTTACTACCTACTCTGTACCAGATAACTGTGTTCAGGACTAGGATAACAGAGATGAAGGTGAAAAAACATTCTTCCAAAGGGCATTTATAAAGTGTTTGATGGATCATAAAGGACACTGTGGGAAGAAAAGGAAAGGAAAACCATAACTCTACAAGGCAGAGGGAAATGAGTTAGGTAATAATTCATTAGTGATGCTTGAAGCATAGGTAGGAGTTCTCCAAAGCAAGGAAAAGGCAAATGGAATAGTTGCTTTAAAGGCACAGAGAGGATAAAGTCCAAGATGTCCGGGGAACCAGATGGAATGTATTATATAACAAAAGGAAAAACAGTGACCTCCAGAAAGATAAAAAAGGAAATAACTTTTTATATACTGACTGAGGCACAGGTTGGGGCCAAGCACTCAACCAGAATTGCCAAAAAATAACAGGAGGAAGTTCCCTTTGACCATTCAGTTGACAACATGTTTAGCTCACTCTCCCCCAGTAGGGGCACCGTCTGACACCCAACCAAGAGATCAGTATGGTAGGGAACACTGATATTTCTGGAAAAATCTTCCTACCAAAAGACATATCTGAAGTCTCCAGACAAAAAGATTAGAAAAGCTAAAATCCCTTTGAAAGACTCAGGCTGGCTTAAATAAAACAATGGTTAAGCTTTCTGCTTAGCATTTCCTAGGAAATTCTGAAGCTCCCTATTTTCTTTGTTCTCACAATTTATAGAAACTGAAAATTTTAGTCTAATAGGGAAAATGGATTTGACCTTTAGTTTAGGTTTTTTCTTTTAGGTAAAGTCCTATGACAATTTAATCTAAGTATTGATTTTTTTTTTAAAATCAGTTAAAGAAAGAAAAGAAAGAGCATGAGATATAACCACTTCTTTTGCGTCAAAAACGATTTAGTATTTACCTTAAAGTCTAAGGGGTGAATTCCTGACTTTACCTGCTAATAAATAGTCATGGCCATATTTACAAAGAAACAAAAATTTTACTTATCTAAATTCCAATAATTTACTTAGCCTGATGTCCAGTCTTATCTTGTGATTGCCCTCCTCAAATTGTCACAAGAATCCTTGGGGACTCAATATATGTTATCTCTGATCAGCATGAGTTAAAAGTAAACCTTGCTGCTTTCATTCCCTCTTTTGGTTCTTGAGAATAGGAATACGACGTTTCAGGTATAATTTGAGCTGGCACCTGCAGCCTTTTCTATATCTCCTTCATTTAGGTTGATTGCTGAGTATCAACAAAGAGAAAGAGAGACAGAGACAGAGACAGAAGAACAGAGAAAGAGAGACAGAGAGTCAGAGAAAGAATCATTTGTCCAATAGGTAATTACTTTACACATTCATGGAATATATAGAAAATATTATGATTCCTCTGCCAAAAAAATAAATAAGTAAACTTCAAAAACAGACATATGACAAAATATATTCCTGGATATAAGCAATAGTAAAGAAACCACAAAATTAAGAAAAACACTCCTAAATATAACCCTTGAACAAAAGAATAAATGAAAGGAAAAATTTGTAGAAATGAAGAATAAGAAAACACTTTATACTAAAGCATGTGAAACATAAAAAAACTGTTCTGAGGGTGAAAATATATAGTAAAAAAATAAGTAAAAGATAAATGAGGATATATAAAAGTAAAAGAAATGTTTTATCTTTTATAATAATAAAAAGAACAATAAATATATGAAAGTAATATAATCACTAAAATTGGTGAAACAGAATTTTTAAACAAAGGATAAAAACACCCAAAAGCTAGTTTCATAAAATGACCAATAAAATAAGTAAATAAAATTCAGTTAGAGAAACAGAGACTAGAAAATAGAAATGAGACAAAATAGAATTAAAAATATTTATAAACATAAGTTTGATCACAGATAGTATAAGGATTAGGAGAATTCTGGAAGACTATTATGTATAATTCTAAAGAAGAAGCAAATTTGATAACTCAGAAATATGGATAATTTCTTCCAAAAGAATGTAAAAGGTTGACAAAGAATAACTTGAAAATATGACTACATTAATCACTGTCTAAGCAATAACTGTGGAGAAGTGATTCAGGATCTGCCATTGAATGAAGGATCAGGACTAACCGGGTTTTTCAGCAGGATTTCATCTAGCCAATAGTTGAAGATGGATAATTTTCATGAAGTCAGAACAATCTTAATGCCAAATCTAATAAAAAAATAAAACTATAATCAAGTATTACTAATGAATATAGATATAGATTAAAAATATATAATATTAGCTAATAGAATTCAATAATTCGTCAAAAGAGGGATCAAGTAGTATAATACTAGGACGTCAGAAGTCATTGAAATCATTGAAGTTTAGGAGTTATATGAACCGAATACATCACACCAATCAATTGAATAATGAAAGTTTATGGTTATATAAATGGATGCCAAAGCTTTTGATAATTGCAATAATCACTTTTAATTAAAAAAATATTTAAGCAAAATAGGAATTAATGAAATGTTTTTACTCAAACACAACAGTGAATATTACTTTTTAAAGGTCAAAACTAGATTAGAAATTAAGGAGTATTAGGATGTAATAAGGTAAAATTGCTGTCACCTTTGCTTCACAAGAATACCAGGTTGTATGCATTGGAAGATAAGTGATAAATCTATCCCTTTTTCCTAAAGCCTGGATTGTATAGATAGAAAACCTAAGAGACTTTGGTAGGAAAAAGACATTTAACTGAGAAAAGAATTTGGATATCTACAAAAGAATTTGGTATCTAATTGAAGAATTTGGTTAGATATCAGATATATATTGAAGACACAATAGACTTCCTTTATTTTAGCCTGAAATACCTAGAAATATAAATAAGAAGTGTATTAATGTAAGTGGTAAAAGCAATTAGAATTCTGGGAAAATTTGGATAAGAAAGGAACATAATATATACAAAGAAAATCAAAGCAGAAACAAGATCTAAGTGAATATAGATACCATTTTCTTAAAAGTTAACAATATTAAAAAGTTTAGTAATTCAAAATTAGCATGTAAATTTAATGCGATACAAATGAGAGTGCCGACATATTTTAATATTTACTTTCAAGTTGGGTAAAATTGGTTAAGGTTTATACATATAAATAACTGGAAATAGTAAAAAAATTTTTTTTGACAAAGAACAATAGTAAAGGTGGATATACTTTATCAGCTAGAACATTCTATAAAGTCACCATACCATAAATGTTGTATATCATGTAGTATAATGAAAGGTGGGGCAAAACGAAAGATCTGGAAATTAGTCTCTGAATTTATGAGAATTTAATTTAATAAATTTTGTATTTCAGCTCAGCGGGAAAGGGTGCATTGCTTCATAGATGTGCTGACTCAACTGATTCTATTCATATTAAATATATCTAACACCCTATATATATAATAATAATTTTTATATATATATAGATATATATATATATCTATATATATAAAACCTGAAGGATTTATGTAAAAATCAAAAGAAAGCAATACATAATTTGCATTTGCAGTCTAGGTCAAGGGTGTATCTAACCAAATGTGTAAATCCAGGGACTATAAAGCAAAGGACAGATGTATAAAAATAAAACATTTCAATTGTAAAAAGACCATAATCAAAATCAAATAGAAAATGATGGTTCTGATATTATAATGTAATTAACAGACAACCAATAACATCAATACTTCTCAGAGAGTTTTAACAATTGAGAAACTATGACTAGGTAGTTTTACTAAAGAGCAAGCCCAAAATATTAACATAGATATAAAAGGCTTAGATTCACTACTGGTCAGTGATATGAAATTTAAAACAATTATGAGCTATGATTTTACACCCATCACCCTGGCACCTGTTGCTGGATGTGATTCAAGGACAAAGGCATTCCCATACATTGCTGGTGGTATGTGTAAAACAACAGCCTCTTTTGGAAAGCAATTTGGCGACATCTATTCAAAAAATTTTTTAAATGCACCACCCCTTTATGTAGCAATCCCTTTCTTGAGACTCTGAGCTATATAAAGTATGTAACGTGTGTATAATGGTGTTTATTGCAGCATTATCTGTAGTGACTGACAGAAAGCTGGAAAGAGTCAGTAGTCACTAACAGGAGAATACTTGAATAAATTATGGCACATATAGAATAGTGGATAGTCTAAATTGATTTATAGAAGGTAATGTTGAGGAAGAAAATAAAACTGTGTTTTATAGAAATATGAGTATATATAGAAATTATATATATATATAATATATAAATATATGTGTGTATATATAAAAAACCTATTTTAAAGCAAAAAAAAAAAATCCATACTCTGCGTGTGTGTGCATGTCTGTCTGTCTGTCTGTCTGTGTGTCTCCAGTTATGATTATATGAGTTTGGAGAAAAAATTTGGGAGGATAGCTGTAAGTTCATAATAGACATCTGGCATCTGGAGAAGGAGTTAAAAACAAAAAAAGGAAGAATAATATGTTTCATGTTATATTTAGTAGCTTATATTATGTATATTTTTGTTTAAAAAATTATATCTGAAATACTCTACATTTATAAATTGTATGTTTATAAATTTTATATTCATAAAGTATATAAATATATTCATATATTTTATATATATTCACAGAATCATATATTCTGAAATGTGTATCAAATATTTCATAAGAAAAAATTTTAACATCTGTACTAAAGTTTATATATTATGAGATCATTTTAGGAATTTATGTAAAACTATGTTTTAGGTAATATTTTAATTTTAAAAAACAAGGTCAAGAGAGATGGATTAAAGGTAGGAAAGCAGCTAGATAACTTCTACAATAATAAACATAAAATATTGAACTAGGATTGTGACAAGGATAATAGCAGGATCATGAAGCACAGGAACAATTCAACAATTTAACGATTTAAAAATTTAACAAGAATAAAAATAAAAATATACAAAGAAAGGAAAGAAAGATTCTGTATTCTGACCCAGTGATTTATTTGTCTATGCTTGTATCTATACAGCACTGCCTAAATTATATTTTGTAATAAGTATTGTTCTGAGAGTACTAGTAGGGAAAGTCCTTCCGTTTTGCTCATTAAGACTATCTTGGGTACCCTAGGCCCTTGGCACCTCCATAATAATTTATAAATCACGTCAGTTTCCGCACTCAAACACATAAAACCTGCTGAGATTTTGAATGAGTTTTGTTCCAATCTATAGATTGTTTGGGAGGAATTTACCTTGTGATATTATAGTCATCCAGTCCATAGTATATTTATTTAGGTCTTTTTTATTGCCTCTTACAAATGTAATTTTCAGTGTAGAATTCTTACATAGTTTTTATTGGATTGAATAATATGTATTTGATGTTTTAATGATCTTTTGAATAATTATAGACTTTAACTTTCAATTGTTTGCCATAGAATATTGAAATACCTTGTTTTACTGATAATCTTGTATCCAGCAACTTTGCCTATTTAACTAATTAATTTTAATGGTTTGTAGGTTGCCATATTGTATGTGAATAAATAGTTCTGCTTCTTCCGTTATGATTCTTTTTCCTAGGTTTTCTTTTTCTTGTCAAAATGCACTGACTAGGACATTCAGAACAATATAATAGAAATGGTATAATGGACAGCTCTATCTTTTTCCTGAATTCAAGGAGAGATGATTCAATATTTTATCATTAAGTATGCTTTAGGCTTTTGTAGAGAATCTTTCTCAGAATTAGGATATTAAGAATATAGCTTTCTGAGTTTTCCCTTAAATATCCAGTCAGGTATTTAATTTAAAAAATGCTTTTATTAGAAGTGGTCAGGCGATAATACGACTTTCCTTTTTTTTCTACTAATGTGGGAAATTACATTGATTAACTTTAAGATGTTAAACAAGACTTAGATTCCTAGAATAAAACTCATCTGTTCATGATGTACTATTTCTTTTTGTATATCACTGGATCCGATTAGCTAATAACATTTTTTTTTCATGGTTTTTGTATCCATGTTTATGAAAACCTTGAGATATTTCTTTCTTATAATTTCCTTGTCAGGTTTTGGCAGTAGGGTTATGCAGGCCTCATAAAATGAATTGAAAACTGTGACTTTTTTGTTTCCTTTCTCTGAAGGCATATGTATAATATTTGAATTCTTCCAAAGTATTTCTAATAATTCACAGAAAAGCAAACAGGATCTGGAGCTTTCTGTTTGAAAAAAATTAAATTATGGGTTTAATTATTTTGTCTTGTTTAATAGATTTGTTTTTTTGTTGTTGTTGTTTCTTCTCAAAATCTGGAAAACTTATATTCCAGTGCTTATATTCATAAAATAAGCTATATTCTCTGTTTTTCCACTCCATATCTATTGATTTTCTTTTCTGGAATAGTAGACATTTTTATCCCTGACACTATCTGACTTCAATGAATGATATTATTTTTGTTAGTTCACCTGGGTATTACTAATACGATAACTCTGTTACTTAATCCATTGGTTTAAAAGACAATGTTTTAACACCTCATCATGAAAGATAAAGGAATTATTATACCCAACTTGCCACTCTTTTTTTCTTTCCCTTCTAATTTTTTTGATATACAATTTCAAAATTTTTCAGTATACATATTCATGTTTTGTTCTTAACCATAATCCCTAACTTTTTTGTTGTTGTTGTTATACAGCTAAATGGAATTTGTGTTCATGGTCAGTCACATGCCTACAGTTTCTGTATTCTCTTGGTTGGCTGATGTTTGTCTTCTGGTAGTTTCTTCTCAAAAAGTTCATGAAAAATGTATATGCATAGTATGTGGAGATCTCCCCAAATTTTCTCTTACTTGATACTTTAATGACAGGTTAGGTCAGCTATGATTCTTGGGACATCCTTGTTCCCTCAGGGACATTTTAGCCATTAGTTTATTATCATTGAATATTGAATATTGCTGTGGAATTATCTGAGACCAATCTAAAACCTATTGCATAGGAGACTGATAATTTTCTTCACTTTAAAAAAGAAATTAATGTAAATATAATAACCGAATATGTAATACCAGCTTCATATCAGAGCTGGTAGCATTTGAGGGAAATTTTTGTTGAAGTTCAATTTGGTTAAGTATAAAAAGTCTCCCTACCTAAGGAATTGGTATCAAAACAGAAATACACCTCAAAACGTGTTTTTTAGAGAAATACTTATTTCCTAGGGCATTGTAATACTTGAAAATGAATTCCTCACTTTAAAAATTGTGATAGTACAAGGTTATAAGTTGTATTTAACCTTGTTTTTGTTGTGTGAGATGGTTTGGCATCTTCAGCCTGGTGAGTCCATCAGTGAAAGAGTCTATCAGTAGGAGAGACTCTAAGAAAATCAATGGAGATTGACAAATGCCAACACGGAGGTATTTTACTCATTTCTTTATTCCTTCCTCTGAATAGGAGCAGTCTTCCTGACATTCATGGTTCCATGGTCCAATGTGAGTTCAGCACCATTAGAAAAAGAGACAAAGGGAAAGAGAAGACTCAGATTTTATATTTAGGTGTATTGGAGAGATAGCTTAATCAGAAAAACAAGGACCTAAAAAGTGGAAAGTAGAGACATGAAATCTCAGTTTCCTTCATCATTACTGATCATCTCCAAAGGTTCTTTAAACGTTTATTTCTTTTTCTGCAAAATAGTAAAAATTTCCTTTATTTTAAAAACTTCTCTTAAAAAAATCTCTTCTGGGAGTCTTTGAAAGTTTAGGCCATTTAAAAATGCATACTATTAATTTTCTTGAGTTAATAGCCATTATGGTCTAGCAGTGTGTATAATATATATCAAGGGACATCTTAAAAAGCATATTATCATAAAATGCATATTTAAGGACTTTCTACCTTCATAAATTGAATTTAATAGATTATAACAACTTCAGTGGGCCCATTAGGGTCTTTAGAAAACACAGTTCAGGGCCTTGTTAAAACATGTATTCTCTTCATGTCATATCCTACTTAGAGAGTTTGCTCTAGTAGCCTAGAAACTGAATGTCTTGCTTAGTTAAGAAAAATAAAAACAGAAAAGTAAATTTTTTTCAGCAACATAAGAAGAAATCAAATTTTACAATTAATTACATAGGTTTTGGTTTCAAATGACATACATAGAAAGGTGTCAATTAAAAGTAGGAGGTGCCAGTAAAAGTTTTGAATGGCATAAATTTATATATATCTCCCTCCTTTTATGTGTCAGAAAGGGTGGGTGAAGGTATATGTATTTCAGTTTAAGATGAGGTTATTAGACTTTAATGAAAAACATCCTGTATAAAATATATCCAGTGTTTTTCATATTATCATCTACAGACTGTCCACATCAGAATATCCTAGGTGTTTAAAACGCCTGCTCCTGAGTGCCACCATAGATTTACTGGATTGGAAGTCCAGACATGTACCTTGGGAGTTTGCATGTTAATCAACCCCCTCAGAGATTCTTGCACAATAAGTAAAATTTGAGATTAATGGTGATTTTAATCTATAAACATATCTATATAAGATAATCAACACCTGGAGTCCTACCTAGACTGAATTCTGAGTATACAATCTGACTGTAGAGTGTATGTTAGAACTCCCTAAACATTCTTCAAGGAATATGTATTTTTAATAAGTTTGTTTATTAATTATTTTTATAAAATATAATGTATTATTAGCCCCAGGGGTACAGGTCTGTGAATCATCAGGCTTACACACTTCACAGCACTCACCATAGCACATACCCTCCCCAATGTCCATAACCCCACCACCCTCTCTATACCCCCTCCCCCCAGCAACCCTCAGTTTGTTTGTGAGATTAAGAGTCTTTTATGGTTTTTCTCCCTCCTGATCCCATCTTGTTTCCTTTTTCCCTTCCCTACCCCCAAACCCTACCTCTCAAATTCCTCAAAACAGAGAGATCATATGATAATTGTCTTTCTCTGGATGACTTATTTCACTCAGAATAATACCCTCTAGTTCTATTCACATCATTGCAAATGGCAAGATTTCATTTCTTTTAATCACTGCATAGTATTCCTATACACACACACACACACACACACACACACACACACACATTCCACTTCTTCTTTATCCATTCATTGGTTGATGGACATCTAGGTTCTTTCCATAGTTCAGCTATTGTGGACATTGCTGCTATAAACATTTGAGTGCACATGCCCCTTCGGATCACTGTATTTATCTTTAAGGTAAATATCCAGTAGTGTAATTGCTGGGTCTTAGGGTAGCTCTATTTTCAACTTTTTGAGGAACCTAAGGAATACGGATCTTTAAACCAATTCTTGCCTGTACTATCTACTTCAGACTTATATAAGAAACCACCAAGATTTATGGCTCTCACTCTGAGTCACTAAACCCTCCTTTTGTAGTAGCAGTTGGAAAATTAATAGAGAGGAGAGATTTGAATGCAACTGTCCATTAGAAATCCTCTCCACTGCTAAGACTTAGGGCATTTTTAAAAATCATCTTAACGGCTTGAGGTCAAAAGGCACCACCCAGGGGTGTCCACTTAAGGCCTGTGGGTGTTCAGCAATTACAACCAACTTTTTTTTTTTTAATTTTATTTATTTATCAGAGAGAGAGAGGGGGAGAGAGCAAGCACAGGCAGACAGAATGGCAGGCAGAGGCAGAGGGAGAAGCAGGCTCCCTGCTGAGCAAGGAGCCCGATGTGGGACTCGATCCCAGGACGCTGGGATCATGACCTGAGCCGAAGGCAGCTGCTTAACCAACTGAGCCACCCAGGCGTCCCACAACCAACTTTTATCTACAGCACACCACTGGCTACACCAACCCAAAGCACAAAACAAAAACCCTCTATCCTGTTCTTTCATTCTACATTCTTCCTCAAAAATCAAAGTATAAAAAAATGGAATATATTATTTACTAGTAACTCTATCTCTTAAATTACTTTTCCCCATTTTCCCTCATTTTAGAAGTACCAACCATAGCCTTTGGCCCAGGGAAGAAATGAACTTAACCTGTGGCCCACACACAAGGCTTGTATTAAAGGAAAATTGTCGCGCCCTCCCTGCCTGAAGAGATGATGCAACATTAACACACACACAGGTTGATGCACAAGCTCTTGTTAATTCCCTGGTCGATCTTTTTCCTCCTCTGCGGGGAAGTTCCCTTGCCTTATATAGGGCATAATAGCCAATCACAGAGGTGTTCATGTGAACAGGAGGTATACAGTCAATCACAGAGGTGTTCACGTGAACAGGAGGTATCTGGGGCTCGTAGGCAGTGGTGGCATGCGGTGTTCATGTGACGAGCACGAGGTCATGTGTGGCCAGGGCGGATGTTTTTCAGGCTGTCCATGCTGCTCGGGCTATGTAGCCGGTGCCATCTTAGGGGCGTGACCGGCGCCATCTTAGGGGTGCGACCCCGACAGCTCCCCCTTCTTTATTTATTTGTATGGATAAGGGACCGTGCCTGTCTTAGGTTGGGACAATTAACTTGCGCCCTTACCCATCATCAAATACTGCAGAGCATGCTGCAGCTTCTGTCTTAGGTTGGTACGCCATTATCATCCTCATTACCCGTCATTGACTACTGGTCCAGCATGCTAAGCCATACTTGGGGTGAGCTACCATGCTCTATGGCTACCAAGGCTTGATGTACAGCCTGCCGGTCTCTGGCTAATGTGCATTGGAGGGCCCTTATCCAACGCAGCACCAGGAGGAGGACAAAGAGCACAATACAGCCAAGTACAATAGACCCAAACCAGGATTTCCCAAAAGTCACCACTGCCTGCATAGTTTGTAGGAATTGGGAGGCCGTAAGAGGGTTGACTCTCGTGGCAATGATCTGCAGAATCTCCATCTGGAGGGAGGCTGTCAGATTGTGGAATTTGGCTGACCAGGTGCCTTTGAGCATCTGAGGTAATTCTCAGGAGAGGTTCGCTGCTCGGGAGAGATTAGAATACAAGTTAAATGTGATGCATATGCCTGATAAGGGCTGGATACAACTGGTGGAGAGAATTTGCGACATTAGGTTCATTTGTTCCTGGAGGAGATCTACCCTTTGATTGAGGATCATTACGAGTGATATACAAGGGGGTTGAAAGGAAGAAGAATAGTTAAAACGAACAAAGAAGCAAAGGCTCCTGGGAAGGAGTAAGGAAGTGATGTTGTAAGCTGCTTCGGTGTTCTCGTATGGTAGAGATGGAAAGCCGGTACTTGCATTGGTAGAGAAAAACAAAGGAAAAACTGTCGAGTCGTTAGAGAGGGGCAGAGGGGCGGGCCAGGCTTGCACCATGGCCCATAATTGTATTTCTCTATTCCGCCATGGTTGAGTCAAAACACTGAAGGGTAGGATGAGTATCCACAGTAGGCATAGGGGGTCCATTGTTTACTCCAAAGGAGGGTGCTGGGATAAGAGGGGCACAACTTGCCAAATATAGAAATATTCTAAGTTGGCCTATTTCAAAGGCCACAAATGTAGCTCTGAATCTAAATGACCATTTTTAAGATTAGGACATAACATGTATCAAGAATGTTCAAGGTCATTTAGATTTAATTCCTCAATAGTCCTTAGAGTTTAGTCCTGATATTAATGATTCCCCAAAGTGGATACAGGATTTCGATCCAAATCCTCACATCTCAGGATTCAAGTAAATAATCTGTGTCAATTACTTTTGAAATTACTGCCAAAAGATTAGTTTTAAAAACCATCTGAAAATGCTTGCTTCCTTTTAACCTTTATTCTGATCATGACCACTCATTACAAAATCCATTCACTTTATCTCTAGCAGAAGCAAATTACTTGATTATAACCCTCCATTACCTCAATAAACTTCTCATCCCTAGACCTGCAAAGTTAGCAAAGTCAAGTACAGAATACCTAAGATGGTAGAAGAGGTAAAAAGGCATGGAGATGTTCGGTAGTCCCTCAGTTCTGGATACTGCTTAGCAGAGCAATATCAAATGAGCAATGACAGACAGCAACTATCCTAATCTAGGTCAGTACAACAGCCAAAATATTTTGTAAACTCTTTCTTTGGTTCTTTCTGGAGATCAAATCAACACTCTTCTGATTAAACAGCATGTGAGGAGCTTAAGAGCAACTAAAGTGTTTAACAATATTTACTTATCTAACATCTTTTACCAAAAAATTGTACTAAAAATAATATTAATCATAACTCATAACTGAGAAAAGTACTAACATGAACTGGTACTAACATAAACTGCAAATGACAGAAATTAGGAGTTGTGTGATACTGAATAGTATATGTGACCTGAAGACTCTGCTGCCTTGTATAGCACTAAGTATACTTTCCTTTAATAAACCCAAACTTAGGCACAAGAACTCAGTGTTAACAGGATTTCACCTTTTCTTACTATGTTTTATTTGTATTTGTACCTAATTTTTACTGAAACTTAATTTATTGAAATTTAATTTTTAAAAGATACTATTTAGAAAATGGTCTTACCCAGAGAAAATTATAGAGATACATATTTTAGATATTACATTATTATGTTTAATTTAAATATTAGATTAAAAGTCTATAGTATCACATATACCAATTATTTAAGCTGTCTTTCCATTTGAGATGAAAGGCTTATGCTAAGCTATACTCCTCACCTTCCCTGTGACTAAGAGCTGAATTGTGAGATATATACCTACAAGAAGTGGCAATCTGTAGCTATGAAGAGTTCTGTGTAAGTGTGTAAAGTTAAGGGACCTATAAAAGGATTGAACTCCCATCCTTAGCCACATTAGCACCATGCTCCAACTGAGTTAACTGGTTCAAAGTGTTAGATAAGACAGTGATAACTAAAGAAATAGGAACAAAGAAAGGTTCTATTTCATCATCTTAAGGTTTCACAGAGATGACGCAGGTTTACTATTCAAATTCCCACCTCCTGAAAAACAACTTCTTAAATAACTCTCAAGAGGGGTTCCGTTAGCTTTCAAATGTGCCCTCAAGGGGCTCTCCATTCGGAGTCTAAAACTTTCCGACCCCATTATCTTTACCTTTACAGTCGCGATCCGCGAACATACAGCTGTTGTCCCTTTGTGGTTGCTCTTCATCAAACTTCTAACCTTTTCTTTGTGGTCGTCCTACTGACGAACGTGCAATCCCTTTGTGGTTGTTCTTCAGCAAACTTCTAACCTTTCCTTTGTGGTCATCCTAGTGACGAACGTGCAATATGACGAGGGGGAAAAAGTACTCATGTATTGCCTTCTCTCTAAAACGCTAAGTTTAAAAAGCTGCGCAACTTCTATTCCATGAAATCTTCCTGTTAGAACTACCACTTCTAAAAATCAAGTAAACAAAATGGAAACATTGTATTTCACTCTGACAAAACTGTTCAATGTGAGATCAAAGCACATAAAATTAAAAAGTTAAATTTACCTCAATATTATCAGTAAATCAGAACATATCTCAACCAGTATCAGAATTTCTACCTTCACTGTATCTTTGCTGTTTTTAAATATACTCACAGTTCCTGGGTTTTGGCACCAAATGTCACGCTCTCCTTCCTGCAGAGATGACGCAACACCAACACACACACAGGTCGATGCACAAGCTCTTGTTTATTCCCTGGTCGATCTTTCTCCCCTTGCGGGGAAGTTCCCTTGCCTTATATAGGGTATAACAGCCAATCACAGAGGTGTTCACGTGAACAGGAGGTATCTGGGGCTCCTGGCAGTGGTGGCATGCGGTGTTCATGTGACGAGCACGAGGTCACGTGTGGCCAGGGTGGATGTTTTTCAGGCTGTCCATGCTGCTCGGGCTATGTAGCCGGCACCATCTTAGGGGCGCAACCGGCGCCATCTTAGGGGTTCAACCCCGACAGAAAATTCATTTGCTACTGAGAAGCATCAACTCTGAGGCTGGAATAAATTTAAAACAAACCATTCTAGGGATTGGGTGGCTCAGTGGGTTAGCATCTGCCTTCAACTTAGGTCATGATCCCAGCATCCTGGGATCAAGTCCCACATCAGGCAACCTGCTAAGCAGGGAACCTGCTTCTCTCTCTCCCTCTGCCTGCCCCTCTGCCTACTTGAGCTCTCTTTCACTCTCTGTCAAATATATAAGTAAAATCTTAGAAAAAAAAATCATGCTGATGGCTTAAGTCCTTGAAAAGATTGCCTGGTTAATGGTTTCATGAACAGAAAAGTGGCTGTAACAGAGTCATCTAGAGGTGCTTTTATGTGCTTGTGAGGTTTTCTAAAAGGTTAGAAGCATCACCATTTACATCACAGCCCCTCCATTGACTGGCTTCTAAGACTTGGATCTAACAAAATGCCTCCCAGCTGTGCTTAACTGCCTCGTGGGGCTGGTTCTTCATTGTTGATAAGGATCCCCAGCTGTGCTTACTGAGGAGTCCTCTGGCTAATATTCCTCCTTCTCCTGTAGAGAACCCCTACTGGAATAGAGTTGTTAATCCCACAAAAGTGCCCTATAAAATCTAGTCAAGTCGTGGGCTTTCTCAGCCCAAGGTTGCAGTAAATGGAAAATGTGAAAAGTCTGAAATGAAGTACAAACATCGAGTTCTGACGTGGGAGGAATAAACTGAGTCAGTAAAAAAGATAATTATTTGGACTCCTAAAGCTTTAAACTGAATAATGTGATTCATCTAGGTTCTGAGAAAGACTCAGAAATGGTTTGTTGTTGGCCTTGCAGTAGGAGAGAGATCTTTATTTTAGTTTTTCAGAGTTTTTAAACTTTAACTAGAAATAATTTAAACGTGCGAAACAGCGGCATTCCTACAGCTTTCCTTCCCCATTCCTGCAGTTTCATTTCTGATTAACTGAAGCCTTACTTATCGGTGGTTTGTAACATTTGAGGCAGGTAAAAACTGGCATGTTATTTCCTCTATTTCTCATACCGGCTAGACCTGACTCACAATTCAATAGTGAATCATGACCCTATCAGTGTGTGAGTAATTTAGGCCAGAAGATAAAGGTAGCACAGTCGAAAGTAAGACTGTACATCTGACTTATCTGAGAATGATCTTCCGTCCTCCACTCCAAGTTTGCTTTTGAGATCTGGCCTTTCCCTGTTAGTTGGTTCCCAGATAAGACACAGTCAGAAAACAAACCACCCTCATTGCTTGGACAAGGAAGCGCTGTCGTGGGATCAATTTGGGAGATCAAGACACTGCTTATGAAGAGATTTCCAGCATTTCTTACATCTCTTCATGAATCAGACTTGAGATCGTACGGAGTCTGTGCTAAATGCCCTGGAAGAATTAAAAAAAAAAAAAAAAAGAAAGAAAGAAAAAGAAAGAAACAACATTCATGTATCAAGAGGTCCTAATACTGGTGGAGATTCAAACCAAACCACTTCCCATTTCCCTTGGCAGTCTCAATTTGCCTTAGGACAACTATCACCTCTCAGAAGGATGATACCTGAATCTCCATCCTGCACCTGAGTTCTTTCCTGGTCCACTTTACCCACCTACCTCCTGGACCTATTCACCCACATGTCTTCTTGATGTCTTTAGTTGAGTATTTCTAAAGCAGAACCCTTACTTTCTCTCACGCCTGCTTCTCTTCCTGCATTTGATGTTTTCTATTTGTGGTGAGGACATCGCCATTCTCCCAAGTTTTGTCCAGACCCCAGACTTGTCATTTTTGTTAACTCACTTCTCTCTTGTCTCTTGCTTCTGTCCCATTTCATTTCTCATAGCTGCCCTTCTTTTATATTTCCATCCTGTTAACCCAAGTTCCAGCTCTCCTTGCTTTTGTCTAGATGGATGGAGTAGCTCCTAACTAAATTCCTGCCTCTAATCTCTCCTCTCCCAATAACCTGTCCTACACGTCCAGTTCCATTAATCTCCAAATGTACAGTGTCAGTCTTCTGCTCAAAAAAATCAGTGGCTCCCAGTGGCTATAGGACGATGTCCCAATACCCCCTAACTTGCCCTTCATGGTCTTTTACCAATTAATCTTGTCTGGCTTTCCAATTGCATCTTTCTTGTTCAGAATCCTGTGTTTTATCTAAACCTATTAACTTACTGGTCCTTTTAATTGTGCCTTTGCTTTTACCTTTATCTTGTTCTGCAATAGCCTCTTCCAGTTCTTTTGCTCTGGATCTTGCCTAAAGCATGCCAATAATTATCTTGCCAATAATTAAGTACAGAATTAAATATACACTAAAGTTTAAAAACCTGAGCTCTAGAACAGAACTGCCTGAGTTCAAACCCTGGCTGTGCCACTTTTTAGCTGTGTGGAGATACTTTACCTAGCTCTACATCAATTTCCT
The DNA here is from genome assembly GCF_030435805.1 of Mustela lutreola. Lineage (NCBI taxonomy): Eukaryota > Metazoa > Chordata > Mammalia > Carnivora > Mustelidae > Mustela > Mustela lutreola. Next base: position 112,643,986 of record NC_081295.1, read on the forward strand.
CATCTAGAATGTGGGGAATATAGTAGTACCAAATCCCTAGTGCCGTGGTGAGGTGAATGAGTTAAAGCTCTGAGAAATAGTATCTCATAGATATATAATGTCTAGCACTATAAGTGCTAAGTAACTTTTGTCTTCATTTTCAGGGCTTTACCTATTAAGAAATTCTTACATAGGTATCAAAATGTTTAACTAGGAATGTGTGGAAATGAAATATTTATGGAGATGAAAAAATATAGTTCACTTATCTATATATAAAATAAAGAATCCATACTCAGACAAAATTAAGAAGCTATTAAGGACAATTTCAACAGACAAAAATGTACAGAATAAGATAATGAATCTCCATGTCCATACCAGCTGACTTCAACTCCTGGCCATCTTGTTATGGCTCAACCCCATCCTGTGTTATTTTGAGGCAATCCCAGGCAGCCTATGCTTTATCAGTTCAGTGTGCATCTAAATGACAAGAGCTTTTCTTACATAAGCATTATACCATTATCACACTTTAAAAAATTTAGCAGTTATTTCTCAATGTCGTTATTCATTCAGTGTTCAGATTTCCAATAAGATCATAAAAACTGTAAAATTTCTTTAACAATTTGCTTTAGTTGGGGTCCAAATAAAGCCCACACATTCCAGTTGGTTGCTGTGCTTTTGAGTGTCTATTATAATATTCCTTTATATCTCTCTGTCATTTTGTTGTTTGTTTTCATTATATTATTTCTTTCTTTGTCTTGAAGAATTTTCCAGTCTGGGTTTGCTGATTATATTCCCATGGGGTAATTTAATATGTTTCTATCTTCTGTGTTTGCTTTCAATGGCAGTTAGATCAGATTTAGGTATAATATTCTAGGCAAGACTACCTTATAACTTCTTCTGTCAGAAGCAGTAAAATGTCTGGAAATTTCTGTGATGATTGCAGCTATTGGTCATTAATATTTACATCCCTTAATTCATTTAGGGTTGTAAAAAATTTTTAATTTTATCATTTCCTCTGCATTCATTAGCTGTAATATTTTAATAAGGAGCAATTTCCCAGGGCGCCTGGGTGGCTCAGTGGGTTAAGCCTCTTCCTTCAGCTCAGGTTATGATCCCAGGGTCCTGGGATCGAGCCCCACATTGGGCTCTCTGCTCAGTGGGGAGCCTGCTTCCTCCTCTCTCTCTGCCTCCCTCTCTGCCTACTTGTGATCTCTGTCTGTCAAATAAATAAATAAAATCTTTAAAAAAAAAAAAAAAAAAAGGAGAAACTTCCCCTCATCTATGCTCTGATTACCCAGTGGTATGGTTGACAAAGAAAATCCTGATAAATGCTTGATTCTTTCCATCTTTCAAAATAATGAGTTGATTCTTTAGTATGTCACAGTGATTACCAATCATGTTTTATTTTGTTTCTTTTTTAGTGTTATTAACCTGTTTTAATCCATTGTAGTTATCCTTATTGGTCCTCAAATTGTCCCTTTCTTTGTCAGCCTCTTCCAGTTAGCCTCTGAGCCCCTTGACATAAACCAGGAATCTTTGCTCCCTCTATCTCTTAGGATAACACCTTCCAGGTTCCTACACACTGTTTATGTCCTAACCATCCTTCAAGGTCTAACTTAATTTTCACCTCCATTCTGAAGGCTTTCTAACCACACCTGTACACCATACTTTACTCACCCCCAAACTCCTCTGGGTCTCAATATTGTGGACTCCTTGGTCAATTATCAGAGCTTGGTCTTCACCAAATAACAATGCTGAGTCTTCACGTTCCATGTCCTTGGTATAAGGTTTCACACAGAGTTGTCATGCAATTGATTTGCTTGATTACTTAGTATTGCTTTAATTAAGTAGACTTATAATTACATAATTTTCCTTAGTCAAAGTTCAATGAGAAAAACTAAACCACAAACTTTATAAATAATATCAGCAAAATTGTAAAAGCAAAAATAGTACAGTAAACACTTTTATATCCTTTACCTCATATGGTGAATTATTTGTGTTCTCTCCCTCCATCTCTCTCTCTCTACACACGTACATATATATAAATATCTATAATTTATATATTTTTACATTATATACTTATACATGGTATACATCTTTATAGATTATTTCTGTAATCACATGTCTATATATTTTCTATATGATTTAGGAATAAGTTACTTAAATCCTTTAACCCTAAATATTTAGCCCTTTAACCTTTATATTAACGTAAATATTTAGCCCTTTAACCCTAAATATTTCACTATGTATTTCCTAAGAACAGGAATATTCTTATATAACCATAGTACAACTAAAAGTTTCATAAGCTTACACTAATTTGTTACATATTTTTATCGTAATAAAAATAAGTAACATTTATGGGAGTTTATAAACACTTTTCACAGGGAGCAGCTCAAAATAATGCCAAAAGGTAGGCGATATTATTAGGCCAAGCTCAGAAAGGTTGTGATTTTACTGATGTTAAATTCTTTCCTCTATCTTGCTAACTCTAATTGAGTGAGACCTCCTAGAAAAGTTTACCAAAGATTTAATGCCAAAACAAGCAGAGAAGAAACCTCTCTGATCCTTGCATCCTAGTCAGAGAAAGAACAAGTCAATCTCAAACAAGTTGAGATTTGCTTGTGATGATTCTGGAGAGTTTCCTCCTAGATCTGTAATTCTCACTGGATCCTGGGCAGCAGCTGCAACAGACTGAATTGTCTCTCCCGGGTGAGAATAAAGTTCCATCTCCTTTCCTCATCAACAAAATGAAATTAAACGGTGGATTTTGAAAAGGTCCTGAAATACCATTGCAAACATTGCTGTAATTCGGAAAATTTTACATTAGAACACAGATGATTTGGCAGTTTTGAGATTTCATTCTGGGTGTGGCCCCGGTTCCAAATCGGCCTGAGAAACTGCCATTTAAAATGCAATTATTTTACTCAAAATTCCTCCTGATGATATTTCATTCACAAGACATTGGTGGGAGACCTACCATTTGCCTCTGCCTATGTGCATCTGAGAATGGGCAGACCAGTCAGATGATTTTAAGGATGGGCCTGTATGAGCATATCTTACATCCTGCCCAGTCTCATGCCCTGCCTGTGCTTTTTCCACCTCCTCAGATATCACCTTGGGCTTGGCTTCCCCAGAGACATATCCTCTTGGTATATCACATTACCCTGGATTTATTTCTGCTATGTTGCCTCCTTCCTTTTTAAAATCAAATGTGCTCTTTCTCAGACTGACTTATTCCACTTAGCATTACACTCTCCAGATCCATCCAGTACCACATGATTTCACTTATATGTGGAATTTAAGAAACTAAAGGAACAAAGAGTAAAAATGAGAGAGAGACAGAGAGAGAGAGAGAGGAAGAAAGCAAGGAGCAGACTAATTATAGATAAGTTGATGGTTACCAGAGTGGGGAAGCAGGGGGTCTGGGACAGGAATGGGTTGAAATAGGTGATGGGAATTACAGGGGGCACTTGTCGTAATGAGAGTCAGGCTGATGTAACTATATTATATACTTGACACTAATATTACACTATATATTAATGATACTGGAATTCAAATAAAAACAAAAAAATAACAAATTTTTAAAAAATGGGAATATGGAAAAAGCAAGTCAGATATTCTCCCTCTACCTCTTTCTCTCCTCAGCTAACCTGAAAATAACTTACATCTTCTTATTGACATTCCTAATATAGTGACCACAATTTTAAGCAAAGCGGGAAGGATGGGATGTGCCATACCATCTTGCCAACATGTTACCTTGGGACATTTCAGTAGATTCGTTATTTTACTGTTATGTGATTGTATTGATAGTCCTCCTGACAACCGTTCTTTGAATGTCTCCTTTGTCCCAGTACCACAAAATCAATTTCTGTGAGGCTTGGGTGTTCTGACACTACATTAGCAAATATGAAAGACCACTGCCTCATAGTTGATTTCCCAAAGGAATCCCTTTCTACAGGAGTTTTAAATTCTAGATGCTTTATGAATGTCAATTGGGTGGCTTTTTTGCCAGCAATTAGCCAGGTTAACTGAGTAAAGAAGACTAGGGAAACTTAATAGTGGATGACTTGAACTTATGTAAACCATCTGTTAGTTTAACCAGAATTATGCCTTTGGTTAGTTAGCAAATCAAAGATAAGATCACTTGTTGGTATTTTGAGTTCCAAGAATCTTCTAAATTCTTTAATTATACTAACTTTTTTTTTAAAGATTTTATTTATTTATTTGACAGAGATCACAAGTAGGCAGAGAGGCAGGCAGAGAGAGAGAGGAAGGGAAGCAGGCCCCCTGCTGAGCAGAGAGCCCGATGTGGGACTCGATCCCAGGACCCTGAGATCATGACCTGAGCCGAAGGCAGCGGCTTAACCCATTGAGCCACCCAGGCACCCTATACTAACATTTTTGTGTCTAAAATTATTCTAAGTAATGGATAGTAACATGATCTTGGAAATGGTTTATGATACATCAATGAGAGTGTTTTTTAAAAGAGGATCTTCTCTTTATATATGAAATTTGAACCAAATTAAACCTACAATCTATAATTATTAATCTATCTGCATTTTTAGTTGCTAAAAGAAATTGATATAAGCTGATTCTGTAGAAGTTATTTTGTAAGATTAAGTTTTTTCTCCCCCTTGGAGAGGTAACATAATTAGGCTTATGTCACAAATGCAATTAGGTGAGTAATCTTGACTCTAATCCATTTAGATAAAAGAATTTTGAACAATTTGTGACATAAATACGTTTATCAAGACAGTCTCTTTGAGACTTTAAAAGCAGGAGCATTGGTCTCAAAACAAAGTTGTCTCAGCCTTTATCTCTGTTCATCCTCATGGACTTATGAAGTCTGATTTTAAAAGAATGTGGGTAAATGCACCTTACATATAAATTCTTTTATCTGCAGCAGTGCAACAATACTAATTAGGTAGGTTTAGAAGTTACTTGGTTTTATCAGTTAAAAACTCAAGAGGTCAATATGGCAAAGATTCACACAGCTGGAGAGACAGATGTGTGATTAGGCTCAAGCCTCCTGTTTCCAAGCACCAGACTCTGTTCACTAGATCACAGTTAGGACCTTAAGCTCTGGCTGGGCAGTTTTTGAGAATCTATCATGTTTCTCAGTCTATATTTAGCTTCCAGAAACAATCAGTTAGGCACTTCTGTGTCATCATCATCATCAATAACAACAAAACATAAAATTAATATGTATTGTGAGATATATTAAGATGATAAATCTTAATCACAGATACCCTTTTAGTTAGAAAAGGATGTTTTATTTATTTCTGTCTTATAACTTCTTTTCATTAGTTATTCTAGATATGTGATTAGTAAAAAAAAAATACTACATTTTTTTTTTTTTGATTCTCAAATTTACATCATTTAGGCAAAGGGGATTTGTTTAAAGATGTTCTTTAGCTTATTGATTCTTTTTTCTTTTTAATTTATTTATTTGACAGACAGATCATAAGTAGGTGGAGAAGCAGGCAGAGAGAGGAGGAAGCAGGCTCCCTGCCGAGCAGAGAGCCGGATGCGGGGCTCGACCCCAGGACCCTGGGACCACAACCCGAGCCAAAGGCAGAGGCTTTAACCCACCGAGCCACCCAGGCGCCCCCCCCCCCAACTTACTGATTCTTAATAACAAATAGAAAGCAAGACATTTGAATGGTTTAAAGTACTGAAAAGCTAACTATGTAATAAATGTATGTGAAAACTTTAAACCTTTATAATTTACAAAAGAAATGTTTTTAAATTGTTTCTGATCTATATCAAGTAGATTTATTTTCATACTGATAGGCCAGAGAATAACTCAAATCAAATAGTCTCTACTCTAAATTTATTTTAAGTTTGCACTGATATATATATATATATATATATATATATATATAATATGTAATATATATAATGGTGTGTATATATAGTTATATATGTCACACACACACATATATATATGTAACATAAAATACATATATAGGATAGAAGGATAACTGGTAAACTATGTGCATATATAGGAAAAATCTAAATAATCCCAGCGAAAAGAAAAATAAAAAATGAAGAAGATGAGAAAGGCTGTAACAATAAATGCATTCTCCAACTTACCTATAGATTGATCAGAAAAGAATAGAAGCCCTATGCATTTGAGGTGCTAGAATACAATTTCTATCTAAATTGCTGGATGATGACTAAGCTATTCAGACACAAGAGTGATCCTAAGGAAGCCCGTTTATATCCAGTTTATGTGAATCCCATTAGAGGGGAGAGTGATAAACAAGACAGAAACAAGAGTCAAAAACTTCCTAAGTTTGATGAAAAATATTGATGGAAGATCCAGAGAGTTCAATAGATCCCAGATAGGATAAGCATAAAGAGAACCACATCTAGACACACTGTAGTCAAACTGTTGAAAACCAAAGACAAACAATAAATTTTGAAATCATTAGAAGAAAAACAATTCATCATGTGCATGGAACCACAGTGAGAACAATGGCTAATGTTTCTTTATATATCTTTTAAACATCTTATTTATTTATTTGACAGAGACACAGTGGGAGAGGGAACACAAGCATGGGGAGTGGGAGAGGGACAAGTGACTTCCGGCTGAACAGGGACCCTGATGTGAGCTTGATTCCAGGACCCTGATGTGAGCTTGATCCCAGGACCTTGGGATCATGACCAGAGCCAAAGTCAGATCCTTAATGACTGAGACACCCAGGCACCCCAACTAAAGTCTCTTTAGAAATAGTGAAGACCAGAAGGCAATAGAATGACATACTCAAAAAGAAATTGTCAATTTTGAACTCTATATCTACTGAAACTATCTTTCACATATGAAGGAAAAATAAAGACATTTCCAGATAACAAAAAATGGATTGAGTTCTTTGCTAGCAGACATGACCCTCGTGAGTTTGTAAAAGAGACTTTCAGACTGAAAATCCATAGGAAGGAATGAAAAGCACTGGAAATTGTAAATATATTGGTCAATGTAAATTCTGGTAGATATTCACATATAGATGCATAATATATAGATTATATTCTCTTAATTTCTTTAAAAGCCTATTTTTAAAGCAAAACTTTAACACTGTACTACTATGTGTCTAATATACGCCTATGACATATATCATATGCAATGTTTATGGCAGCAGTAGGACACAGAAAGGGGAAAGAAGTGGAACTAAGTTGGAACAAAGTTGCCATAGTTTACTGAAATTAAGCTGATGTTAACTGGAATAGATTGTGATAGGTTAAAGATGCATATTATAAATACTAGAGCAATTACTTTTTAAAAACCTTAAAAAAGATTAAATACTCATAAGAGAAAACTAAAATAGTACAGTAAAAATATCTTTTGAATAAAACAAAGGCAGTAAAGAAAGAACAAAGGAATGGAAAAAGATATGAGACATACAGAAGTTAGATTCCAAAGTATAAACTTCTGTCTAACCTACTGTCAAAAGGATTTCTTTTTTGCTCTACAATTTTTTAGTTTTGCATTCTAAAATCCACCCAAGTTAATTTTCATGTAGGGTGTGATATGGACCAAAGTTGATTTTTACATGGATATCCATCATACCAAGAATTACTTTCAGTGTGATCTTAAAGTCATGTGTAAATACAAATGAGCTGGTACAGCCAAAGCAACTCTGAAAAACAACCAAACAAAACCTGAAGGCTAATACTACCTGATTTCAACATTTATCATAAACTATCAAGAAAATTTAGTGTTCACATGAGGATAGACAAATAAACAGAAAAGAATAAAGTCCAGAAGTAACTCCACAAATACATGACAACTTATTTTCAAGAGAGGTACACAAATAATTCGGCAGAATTATGTATGGGTTTTTATTTTTTCAACAAAACTCCTGGAACAATTAGATATTCCTGTAAAAAATAATTTTAATCCATATCTCCCACATTATCCATAACATTTACACTTATCCATTTACATTTGTCTATAAATTTATTTGTAAACTCAGATATGACAATAAAAAAAGAGTTCATAAAAAAAAGTTGGTATATTATAATTTATCAAGTCCCCATGAGATCAAAGTAATTGAGCAAATAACTTGACATAATAGGTAGTGTTTTTTGACCCTGTGAAAGTCACCTATGTCCTCTGAGCTGGTGATTTATCAACACTAAATGGGGATGAGAATACCCACCTCATAAGGTTATTGCTAGAATAAAATGAGCCCTTGCTATAGCACTTGGCACAAGTCTGGCATATAATAAGGGGTAGAGAACAAAAGCTAGTGTATTATTGATGGTAGCTATTGAAATATTAGTAATATTAATATCTACCTGATTCAAACTCTGTAAAAGGGTTTCATTACTTACCTGATGGAGTATTTTGAATACCAAAGCACTACAATACTGTTTGGAAGAACATTAACTTTTGGTTTAGTTTTGAAATTAGTCTCACCAAAGAATGAGTACTAGAAAAATCTTAAATGTAATCTAATTTCCATTTATCTTCTTTCCTTTGGTTGAGATTGCATTTACTTTTGCATTGGACCAGAATGATTTATTGTATTTTCAAAGAAATTTCTAGAGAAGTCCTGTTGGCTTTGTTTTTTAATCCTTTTTGCTTTCGAACTTATCCAAACACTGGGAAACAATCTGAATGCATTTACTTTCTAACAACCTCTGATGTCAAATCAGTTTTAATTCTAGCTTAAATTTTTAATACTGTAGTTTTGTTGTTACTCATACTCTTCTGAATGAAGAAAAAGAGAACAGCTGGTTACTATTGTCAAATTTCTTTTGTTTGGGATTTATTATGTATGCAACTTTTGAATATTTTTCTTTTTCCTGTCTGCATACACAATTTCCACTGGTTTTTTGGAGAATGGTAGAATTTGCAATGGAGAGAGGTCTTAGAACTCACCTAGTTCTAACATATAACCTGATTAATTGATTCCAGTTAAAATATTAATCATCCTCTAGCATTTCTTATGCATTCCTTGTGGTGAATTGCCTGATTTTTTTTATGCTCAGTTACCAGTTGGATATTATTCTTTTTCTTATAAATGATAAAAACTCTTTGCATAGTAATGATGTTAACTACTAAACCACCATCTGATACTTTTCCCTATCTTGTCATTTGTCTTTTAGTTTAGTTTATAATACTTTTGCCTTATAAGTTTACAATTAATATTTTGTCAAATATATTTTTCCTATTCTCAATTTCTTCTTTTTGTCCCTTCTTTAGGTTCATCTTACTCATCATGAGCTCTGACCTATGTTCACTTATATTTTTTTCTGTTAACTTAATATTTTTATTTTTAAGTGTAACCTATCCAGAATTAGGTTTAGTGCTGGATTGTGTATTTAAACCTAATGAAGTTCATGTTGTTTATTATGGCATATTGTTCCAGTCTGTTGTAACATTTCATATCATGAATCTGTTGCATATATAATGATAGTGTGTAATATATCAGTGGTTCTGATATATTTTATCTCCTATTAAAAATTTGGCACTATCTAGAGAGGGTAGACAGGGTAAGAAAGAGACTGAACACTGTCTTCTAGTAAATAGAAGCCAGGGATGAGGTTAAATATCCTACAATGGACAGGGTACCTCTCATAACAAAGAATTGTCAATAATGTCAAGTGAAGAGACCTTACAAGTGAAGGAGAGGGAGAAATCCATTGGTACCATGCTTCTCCCCGCTATGTTCTCACCAATAGTAGTATTTCCTAGGCTGTATTTCTGTTTACTACTCTGAGGGACACCAGAAGAGACTTTGCCAACTGTTTTGCAGAAATCCAGATATACATTTCATTTTTTATCATCCTGACCTGTTTCAAAAGTCAATGAAATGAGTAGTTTTAGAGCAAGACAACGGAGCCATGCTGCCTAAGCTGAAACAGGTTCTGCCGCTTAGTTGTGTGACCTTGAGCAACTTATATAACCTCTCTGTCTTCAGTTTCCTCATCTGTAAAATGAGAGTAATAGTCCTATCCTGGATTCTCACAGAATTACAAGATGCTTAAAACAATGCTTGACATGTAGTAAACATTATAGGATTTGGTAACAATGATAGTAAAGTAAGTGACTTGGTTTTTGTGAAACTTGTTTGACCACAGTGACCTGTACTTGCTTCTTAATGTAATTAAACTTTTTACAGTCCATTGCAGATTTTTGCCAGTGATCGAATTGAAGCACCATGTTTCTTCTTTAGCCTTCTGCCACATCTCTTTTCCTCTCGCCATGCAGCATAAACCCCATCAGATTATCAACTCTGTTCTCTCTATAGGTATTATTTAAATTTTATTACCATAGTCAGACTTGCAGATTTCCTTATAAGCACATCTCTTTTTAAAGTAATTATTAACATATAATGTACTATTTGCTCCAGAGGTACAGGTCTGTGAATCGTCAGGCTTACACAATTCACAGTACTCACCAAATCACATACCCTCCCCAATGTCCATAACCAACCATCCTTTACATACCCCCTCCCCCAAGCAACCCTTAGTTTGTTTTGTGAGATTAAGAGTCTCTTATGTTTTGTCTTCCTCCCGGTCTCAACTTGTTTCATTTTTTCCGTTCCTACCCCCCACTCTGCCTCTCAAATTCCTCATATCAGGGAGATCTGTGATTATTGTCTTTCTCTGATTGACTTATTAAGCTCAGCATAATACCCTCTAGTTCTATCTATGTAGTTGCAAATGGCAAGATTTCATTTCTTTCGATGGCTGCATAGTATTCCATTGTATATATTACCACATGTTCTTTATCCATTCATCTGTTGATGGACATCTAGGTTCTTTCCATAGTTTGGCTATTGCAGACATTGCTGCTATAAACATTCAGGTGCACGTGCCCCTTTGGATCACTACATTTGTATCTTTAGGGTAAATACCAGTAGTGTGATTGCTGGGTCATAGGGTAGCTCTATTTTAACTTTTTTGAGGATCCTCCATACTGTTTTCCAGAGTGGCTGCACCTGCTTGCATTCCCAACAACACTGTAGGAGGGTTCGCCTTTCTCCGCATCCTCTCCAACATTTGTCATTTCCTGACTTGTTAATTTTAGCCATTCTGACTGGTGTGAGGTGATATCTCATTGTGGTTTTGATGTGTATTTTCCTGATGCCTAGTGACGTCGAGCACTTTTCATGTGTCTGTTGGCCATCTGGATGTCTTCTTTGCAGAAATGTCTGTTCATGTCCTCTGCCAGTTTCTCGATTGGATTATTTGTTCTTTGGTTGTTGAGTTTGATAAGTTCTTTATAGATTTTGGATACTAGCCCTTTATCTAATATGTTGTTTGCAAATATCTTCTCCCATTCTGTCAGTTGTCTTTTGGTTTTGTTGACTGTTTCCTTTGCTGTGCAAAAGTTTTGATCTTGATGAAGTCCCAATAGTTCATTTTTGCCCTTGATTCCCTTGTCTTTGGTGATGTTTCTAGGAAGAAGTTGCTGCAGCTGAGGTCGAAGAGGTTGCTGCTGCCTGTGTTCTCCTCAATAATTTTGATGGATTCCTTACTCACACTGAGGTCCTTCATCCATTTTGAGTCTATTTTTGTGTGTGGTGTAAGGAAATGGTCCAGTTTCATTTTTCTGCATGTGGCTGGCTATCCAGTTTTCCCAACACCATTTGTTGAAAAGACTGTCTTTTTTCCATTGGACATTCTTTCCTGCTTTGTCAAAGATTAGTTGACCATAGAGTTGAGGGTCTATTTATGGGCACTCTATTCTGTTCCATTTATCTATGTGTCTGTTTTTGTGCCAGTACCATACTGTCTTGATGATGACAGCTTTTAATAGAGCTTGAAGTCTAGAACTGTGATGCCACCAACTTTGGCTTTCTTTTTCAATACTCCTCTGGCTATTTGGGGTCTTTTCTGGTTTCACATAAATTTTAAGATTATTTGTTCCATTTCTTTGAAAAAAAATTGATGGTACTTTGAAAGGGATTGCACTAAATGTGTAGATTGCTTTAGGTAGCATGGACATTTTCACAATATTTGTTCTTCCAATCCATGAGCATGGAACATTTTTCCATTGCTTTGTGTCTTCCTCAATGTCTTTTATGAGTACTTTATAGTTTTCTGAGTATAGATTCTTTGCCTCTTTGGTTAAGTTTATTCCTAGGTATCTTATGGTTTTGGGTACAATTGTAAATGGGATTGACTACTTAATCTCTCTTTCTTCTGTCTTGTTGTTGGTGTATAGAAATGCAACTGATTTCTGTGCATTGATTTTATATCCTGACACTTTTACTGTATGAGTTGTAGCAGTTTTGGAGCGGAGTCTTTTGGGTTTTCCACATAAAGTATCTCATCATCTGCAAAGAGTGAGAGTTTGACTTCTTTGCCAATTCAGATGCCTTTAATTTCTTATTGTTGTCTGATTGCTGAGGCTAGGATTTCTAGTACTATGTTGAATAGTGGTGGTGATGGTGGACATCCGTGCCAGTTCCTAACCTTAGGGGGATATTCTCTATGGGTTTTTCATAGATGGCTTTGATGATATTGAGGTATGTTCCCTACATCCCTACACATTGAAGAGTTTTGATCAAGAAAGGATGCTGTACTTTGTCAAATGTTTTTTCAGCATTTATTGAGAGAATCATATGGTTCTTGTTCTTTCTTTTATTAATGTATTGTATCACATTGATTGATTTGCAGATGTTGAACCAACCTTGCAGCCCTGGAATAAATCCCACTTGGTCGTGGTGAATAATCCTTTTAATGTACTGTTGGATCTTATTGGCTAATATTTTGGTGAGAATTTTCACATCTATGTTCATTAAGGATATTGGTCTGTAACTCTCTTTTTTGACGGAGTCTTTGTCTGGTTTTGGGATCAAGGTAATACTGGTCTCATAAAATGAGTTTGGAAGTTTTCCTTCTATTTCTATTTTTTGGAACAATTTCAGGCAAATAGATATTAATTCCTTAAATGTTTGGTAGAATTCCCCTGGGAAGCCATCTGGTCATGGGCTCTTGTTTGTTGGGATTTTTTTTTTTTAAATTTTATTTATTTATTTGACAGACAGATCACAAGTAGGCAGTGAGGCAGGCAGAGAGAGAGAGAGGAGGAAGCAGGCTCCCTGCTGAGCGGAGAGCCCGATGTGGGGTTCAATCCCAGAACCCTGAGTTCATGACCCGGGCTGAAGGTAGAGGCTTTAACCGACTGAGCCACCCAGGCACCCCTGTTGGGAGATTTTTGATGACTGCTTCAGTCTCCTTACTGGTTATGGTCTGTTCAGGTCTTATATTTTTTCTTGTTTCAGTTTGGTAGTTTAAACATCTCTAGGAATGCATATGTTTCTTCCAGATTGTCAAATTTGCTGGCGTATAGTTGCTCATAATATGTTTTATAATTGCTTGTGGTTCTTATAATTTCTTATAATCTTATATTGTATTATTTGTGTTGTTGTGATCTCTCCTCTTTCATTCATGAGTTTATTTATTTGGGTCCTTACTCTTTTCTTTTTGATAAGTCTGGCCAGGGGTTTATCAGTCTTATTAATTCTTTCAAAGAACAAGCTCCTAGCTTTCTTGATTTGTTCTACTGTTCTTTTAGTTTTTATTTCATTGATTTCTGCTCTGATTTTTATTATTTCTCTTCTCCTGCTGGGTTTAGACTTGGCTTGGTGTTCTTTCTCCAGCTCCTTTGGGTGAAGGGTTAGGTTGTATATTTGAGAACTTTCTTGTTTTTTGAGAAAGGCTTGTATCGCTATATACTTTCCTCTCAGGACTGCCTTTGCTAAGTCCACATATATTTTTTTTAATATTTTATTTATTTAGGGACGCCTGGGTGGCTCAGTTGGTTAAGCAGCGGGGCTCGATCCCAGGACCCTGGGATCATGACCTGAGCCAAAGGCAGAGGCTTTAACCCACTGAGCCACCCAGGTGCCCCTATGTCCCACATATTTTGAACAATTGTGTTTTTATCATTTGTTTTCATAGATTTTTTCAATTCTTCTAAAGATGCTCTTTAGCCTCCATGTATTTGATTCATTCCAACTTTCCTCTTGTGATAGTTCTATCTTCAGAGCATTGTGGTCTGAAAATATGCAGGGAATGATCCCAATCTTTTGGTACCAATTGAGACCTGATTCATGACCCAGGATGTGATCTATTCTGGAGAATGTTCCATGTGCGCTAGAGAAGAATGTGTATTCTGTTAATTTGAGATAGAATGTTCTGAAAATATCTGTGATGTCCATCTGGTCCAGTGTGTCATTTAAGGCCTTTATTTCCTTGTTGATCTTTTGCTTGCATGATCTGTAATTTCAGTGAGGGGGGGTGGGGTGTTAAAGTCCCCTACTATTATTGCATTATTGTCAATGTGTTTCTTTGATTTTGTTATTAATTGGTTTATATAGTTGTCTGCTCCCATGTTAGGGGCATAGATATTTAAATTGTTCAATATTCTTGTTGGACAGACCCTTTGAGTATGATATAGTGTCCTTCCTCATCTCTTATTATAGTCTTTGGCTTAAAATCTAATTTATCTGATATAAGGATTACTACTCCAGCTTTATTTTGATGTCCATTAGCATGGTAAATTGTTTTCCGCCCCTTCACTTTAAATCTGGAGGTGTCTTTGGGTCTAACATGAGTTTCTTGTAGACAGCATATTGATGGATTTTGGTTTTATTAATCCATTCTGATACCCTGTGTCTTTTGATTGGGGCATTTAGCCCATTTACATTCAGGGTAACTCTTGAAATATATGAATTTAGTGCCATAAGGTGACTGTTACTGTATATTGTCTCTGTTCCTTTCATTTCTACTACTTTCAGCTCTCTCTTTGCTTAGAGGACCCCTTTCAATATTTCCTATAGGGCTGGTTTAGTGTTTGCAAATTCTTTTAGTTTTTGTTTGTCCTGCAAACTTTTTATCTGTCCTTCTATTTTCAATGATAGCCTAGCTGGATATAGTATTCTTAGCTGGATATTTTTCTCATTTAGTGTTCTGGATATATCATGCCAGTCCTTTTTGGCTTGTCAGGTCTCTGTGGATAACTCTGTTGCCAGTTTAATACTTCTACCATCGTATGGTACAGACTTTTTGTCCTGAGCTGCTTTCAGGTTTATTCTCTTTGTCACTAAGACTCATGAGTTTTACAATTAGATGATGGGGTGTGGACCTATTTTTATTGATTTTTGAGGCGTTTCTCTGTGTCTCCTGGATTTGGATGCTTTTTCCCTTTGCCATATTAGGGAAATTCTCTAGTATAATTTACTCCAATATACCTTCTGTTCCTCTCTCTCTTTCTTCTTCTTCTGGAATCCCAGTTATTCTAATATTGTTTCATTTTATGATATCACTTATCTCTTGAATTCTCCCTTCATGGTCCAGTAGTTATTTGTCTATCTTTTGCTCACTTTCTTTATTCTCTGTCATTTGGCCTTCTGTGTCACTAATTCTCTCTTCTGCCTCATTCATCCTAGCAGCAAGTCTCCATTTTCGACTGCACATCATTAATAGCTTTTTTGATTTCAGCTTGGTTAGATTTTAGTTCTTTTATTTCTCCAGAAAGGGATTTATTTCTTCAGAAAGGGTTTCTTGAATATTTTCCATGCCATTTTTGAGCCCAGCTAGCACCTTGAGAATCATCATTCTGAACTCTAGATCTGACATATTACCAGTGTCTGTATTGATTAGGTCCCTAGCCGTTGGTACTACCTCTTGTGCTTTCTTTTTTGTGGTGAGTTTTTCCACCTTGTCATTTTATCCAGATAAGAATATATGAACAAGAGAATAAAATACTGGAAGGGTAGCAAAGACCCCAGAAAAAATGTATGCTAACCAAATCAGAAGAGACCCCAAATCAGGGGGAGAAGAAGGAGGATAAAAAGAAGTTAAAAAGTATATATATGTGTGTGTGTATATATACATATATATTTTAGACTGGTGAATAGAATAGAGCTATATAGGTATATAGGTATATTTTGGACTCTTAGAAGAAACTACCTCCCAAAATTTTAAAGAAAAACATATATATATATATATATATATATATATATATATATATATACAAAAATAAGGGTAAACATGATGAAGGGATGGAATATAACTGTAAAGATGAAAAATTTTTTAAAAATTCTAAAAAAGTAATTGATAAGATAAATTGGTTGGAAAAAGAAAGAGAAAAAATGAGGAGAGAATGTGCTCAGGCTGGAGAATAGATCAAAGCCATATGTTAGATTTAGGGTATATTTTGATCTATTAGCAGAAATTGTATCCAAAATTTTTTTAGAAGGAAAAAAAAACCCATATGTGTAGAAAAAAGCCTAAATACAATGAAGGATAAAATAAGACTATAATAATGAAGGCTTAAAAAGTTTGTTTTTTTTTTTTTTTTTTTTTTTTAGAAATGTATTGTTAAGATAAACTAGTTGCAAAACATTAAAAGAAAAAAGAGGAAAAGTTAAAAAAATAGAAAAAGAAAAAAATTAAATTAAAAAAATTTAATCTAACTTTGCAAACTAAAGGATTGTGGGGAGAAAGCCATGAATTCCATGCATTGTTTTCCCCTAGCTCCGGAGTTTCACTGTTCTCCTTGATCAGTGAGCTTGGTCTTGGATGAATGTTCTTGTTGATCTTTTGTGGGAGGGGCCTGTTGCAGTGATTCTCAAATGTCTTTGCCTGAGGTGGAATTGCGCTGCCCTTGCCAGGGGCCAGGCTAAGAAATCTGCTTGGGCACTCTTGGGAGTTTTTTTTTTTTCCCTGAACGCTTTCTGTAGACTTCTGAAGGACCAGAATGAAATAAGGGCCTTCCAATCTCAGGCCTGGAGGAGCCAAGAGCTTGGGGCCCCACTCCTCAGCACATCTTCAGAGAAAAGGGGTCAATCACTCTTGTCTCCCTGGTCTCTGGCCACACTCAGAGCTCACCCTGCCTGTGACTGAGTGTTTCTATCTTTGGTGCACAGTCCCGTTTGGAGTCTCCAAACCCACCAGATTCCTGCCACGCTGCTCCTCCAGAGGAGGAATGTGAATCTCCTCAGATCTGCCACTTGAGCAGTGGCCCAACTGTGCCTGAGATCATGGTTTAAAGTAACCCCGAGCTGAGCGCCCACTGCTCCGCTCTGTCTCTGTAGTCAGCTTCCCCACTCCAATACCTCGGAGCTCTGCCACACTCAGACATCCCCGATCTTTCTGTGACCCCACCCCACGGGACCTGAAACCACACTGTCCCCATGAGGGCTCCACCTCTGCTTAGCCTCTGGTCCCTCGGTGGAGCAGGCTTCTAAAAGTTCTGATTTTGTGCTCCGGAGCTCCGCAGCTTGCTGGGAGCCGGCCCCTCCCTCCACAGTCTATCTTCCCAAGGTTTTGGATTCACTTCTCCACACATCCTACCTTTCAGAATGTGGTCGACTTTCTGTTCCTAGAATTGCTGCTCTTCTCTTCTATCTCCTGTTGAGTTTGTAGGTGTTCAGAATGGTTTGATAACTCTCTCGCTGAACTCCTGGGATCTGATGTCATCTCAGTCTGCTACTCCTCCATCTTACCTCCACTCGCACATACCTCTTTAGAGTTCCTTTTTTTTTTTCTCCTGGGAATACCATTGATTTTGAATAAAGATTATATTCATTTTTAGTTACATTGTGAAAGTTAATGATGACATATCCATGGAATTAGATTTGTCACCTTGTGCCAAAAATTTGTTCTATTAACATGTGCTGAACACTTATGTGTTACCACATAGACACCATGTTGTGTCTTATCCCCTTACTAGACAGATATTTTCTTCTGTGTATTTCTGAGCTTCTTAATTCTTATTTGCTTTCTGTCCTATATGATATCCTCTGGAACAGCACTCCAGTGGAATTTTCTTTAATGATAGAATTGTTCTGATCTGTACAGTCCAATAGTGTAGGCACCAGTGAGCACTTGAAATGTGGCTAGGGCAACTGAAGAACTGAGTTTAGATTTTATTTAATCCTAATTAATTTAAATGTAAATAGCTACCTGTGGCTGGTGGCTACCACATTGACTAGCACAGTTCTAGAGTATTTCCTTGCCCTTCCATTTTCAGTTTAAATTTTTCAGCTTTATTCTAACTTGAACTTATTTTACTGAATGTGTTTGTATACACTCTTGTCTATCCTACATATTATATATATCATATTCCAGTAATCAAGTCATTTTTACTTCATATCCTGTGTCCTCAAGAGAGTAATAATACATAGTCTTAGGTGATATAATAATAATACCTCATCTTAGATGATTTCAGTATTGTAATAATGCATAGTCTTAGATGAATACATAGTCCTAGATGTAATAATAAATAGTCTTTGACTACATAATGTATTTTCTCATAAAGTCGGATGCTTGCTTTTCTTTAGGTTTTTTTTTTTCTTGCTCATAAAAATAATAGTGTTCATTTTAAGAAAAAACTGATGGAAGAGGGACAAAAGAATAAAGAAGAGGATAAAAAAATCATCCTAGTGACACAAAGCAGAGATTACTACAAATATTACCACATACACACATACACACACACACACATACTGTTACATGATGGACCTGGCAACTTGGATGAGTTCTTTATATGCCTAATATATTCTTTTATTTTTAGACATTTTACTGATTATACAGATAATGTATATTTATTGCTTTAAAAAATTGAAAAGGAAGAACATAGTGAAGGAAAAAAAATCAGCCATGATCACAGAATCCATAGATTAACCACTTCTATTGTTCTGGTTTTTCTTCTTCCAGCATTTTTTTCTAAGACCCCTAGTAAGTGGATATATAAGTTGGTAGGCAAGTAGGGAAATAGATGGTATTTAATTGTTTCTGAATTGTGCTACACATGCAGCATTTGCCTCTAAAAGTATACATATTTCAGATGATAATCAAACAAAAATATATGTCACTGTGGATACGTATCATAAAAAATTGGTATAAGTGATCATTTTGAACATTTGTAACTTTAAAGTTAAAAAACAGGTATTTGTTAACATTTATTTGTTGAATTTGTCAATCCCTTAATTGTATCTTACTTTTTACATCATAAGGATTTTCCTGTAGTATAAAGTAAAATTTATAAACATGATTTTAATGGCTGCATTATATTCCATTTTATCTATATACCATAGTTTATTTAATCAGTTCCCTATTATTGTACATTTAGCATGTTTCTCTTTTCTACTGCTGTAAATAGCATTGTACCCTATAATTTAGTGCCTAAAACCTTTCATCTCTATTTCCCTAGGTTACATTCTTAGAAGCAGAATTACTGGGCAAAATTAAATGAACAGATTTAAGACTCTTGATATATATTGCCAAATTGCCCTCCAGAAAGTTCCTTGTTGCGTATAGAAGAAAATAAATAATCCCTGTTCTGTTTCTACCCTTTAATCATTTTTATACAGCTTTTCTTTGAACCTTTAAACTTCCCTTTGGTTTTAGGACTCAGAATTGTTTTTTAATAAATGTTTCTTTCAAGGGATTAGCAAAGTAATCACATTGTTATAAATGCCCAACAATGTAACATTCTTATTTTTTCTTAGTAAAGGTTCTCAGGCTATAACATTTTTTCATTGTATAAATTGTTTCTTTCTAGGGTGAACAAGGAGAAAAAGGAGATCCAGGTCTGGCTGGCATTAATGGACAAAATGTAAGCCTAACTCTTTTTTTTTTCGAATATTCTGTTTATATTTTGCCACGGAAATATATTGATTGTCTAAGGGTAGTAGCATTTTACTATGCATGGAAGAACTAACCACAATCAACGCAAAGTCAATAATCAAGGCAGTTTTTTTGCGTGACTCTGTGTTTTTAGTGTCATTATGGTTCATTCCTTGGGTTTACATATTTTATATCCTGTCATCCTTAACAGTGCTTTCTTTTTTGTTGTTTCTGGATTGCATTTTTTCTGGTTTTCTTCTATCTTTATTCTTCTTACATACATTCTCATGTGGTCCGTTTTCTCACCCAGGGTTGCTCTTCATCTTATACCAAAGTTCCCTCTACATGGGTCTGCATGGGTGGGATTGCAATGATGAAAAGAAGGGGAGATGGGGAGGGGAGACTTGTAGTTCTGTCTCCCTCCCCTTCCACTGCACCAGGTCATCAGCCTCAGGGATACTATTGCCTGTAACATCCTGATGTCCTAGCATCTCTTCTTCTTTCCCTTAGGATGACAGTCCCCACTCCCCCCCCCCCCACACACACACACTCCCATTCCCTGAGCTTCACTTTGATTCTTATGATAAAACTTGAAAATTATCCTAAATCTGGGTTTTTCTCTGAAATATAGACTAATCTGCTCATCAAAATCACCATTTACTATAGCTACATTAACTTTGCTAGGGAAAATGACCACTACACTACTTGTTTTATGGGTTAAAAAAAAAAAAAGGAAACTAGATCTGGTCCCCTTATGCATTAAAGACGTTGCAGAATCCATCTTGTATGCAGTAGATCACCATGGTAAGAAGGGAAGCTGGTCACTATGGTCCCTGTGGCTTGTGGACAAAGAGGAATACCTGAATGTGGGGAGGGGGGTTCTCCAAGAGAAATACCCTGGTAATTAACCCTATAGTCAACACTGCATTGAGGTTCTGACCCCCAACAACTTTACTCTCTTGTTACCGTCCTGAGAAGCTTCATTTATATATTTAATAAGATTCTCATTTTTATCCCATTTCCTTTTGAAGTGATTTTTCTGTATGAGAGGATGGGGCCTGGTACCTAGGTTTGTAGCTGGAGGAAATCTCTGCATCTTCTCTAGCTCTTTACAATGCCTCAACACATCGGATGTCACAACTGTTGGTCCGTACACTTGAACTGGGCATCTGATTCACCTCCCTTCCACACCAGTGGAGGTACCCGTTATCATAGTAAGAGTTCTGGAGTGGAAAACCAGAGCCCACTGTGTCACTAGCTGAGAACATAACTTCTATGTCTGTGAAGGATGGGCTTAGAGTAGAGTCTAAGGTCCCCATCATTATGATGTTCTATAATTTTATACAAAGAGATTATTAAGATTACAAACTTGAAAAGCATCCATTCAGGTTTTTGGAATTCCTGCTGCATGTAAGGAGTTGAAGAAATAACAAACAGAATACATCTGGAGCCAGAGTATGGAAGGTGCTGTGTACAAGGATGTTTGCTTTCATTCCTCTAACGGAGGGGAGACATCCTCCAAGCTGTGTTTAAATGAAGATTAGTTTGACTGTCTGTTACACAAAATGGATAAAATTTGGGCCTTTGCCTTTGTTTGTTTGTTTTTTTTTTTCTATCATACCCTTCACAAGAGCAAAGACCATTTCTTGGAATCCCTAGTACTTAGTCAATATTTTCAAAGTTCCCAATAATTATTTGCCAAGCTTTAATTTTAAAAACTGAAGAAGTATAATAATAGTTTAAACTCTAAGTAATCAGAGCCTAAAGTAGGATAACAGGGATGGAAGGGAGTACATAGATAGTGATATTACAGTGGTAAAATATATGCAATTTGGCACTACATAGCATTAAAAACTCAAAAATAGCTCAAGAATTTGACCATTCATTATGGGAAGGATGTTAATTGTGAAAAATATAGTGGTATTGAAGGAAATTAATGATAGTGTTACAAAAGATAATCAAACTGCATTTATGTGGGCTCCCTGAGATAGAGGAACAAAACAAAGATATTTAGAAGTTCATTAAAATAACACTGGAGGGGCACGTGGGTGGCTCAGTGGGTTAACCATCTGCCTTCAGCTGAGGTCCTGATCCCCAGGTCCTGGGAACAAGCTCTGCTTCCCCATCAGCTACCTGCTCAGCAAGGGCATCTGCTTCTTCCTTCTCTTTGCTTGTCTTCCCTGCTCGTGCTCTCTTGCTTTCTATCTCTGTCTCTCTCTCTCTCTCTCTCTCTCTCACAAATAAATAAATAAATAATAATCTTTTTAAAAAATCTTTTTTAAAAAGATAACATTGTAGTTGAAATAGAGAGGAATTTATCCAAACACTTGAATAAAACTGGAAATTAGAGGGGTTGGACTCTGAAGTCTATCTACATTAACTTGGAGATTTGGAAATTATTCTTATGGCTCTGCAAGTAAGGTGGTTTGACTTTTTAGAAGTAATAAATTGATAAGTACATATATTTGAGTGCCTACTACTTGTCCAGATGTTCCAGCAGCCATTGTAAGGGTTCCAAACCTGAATAAGATCAACCTGTTGAGAGAACACATAGTGTAGTGGGCAGTGTGACCTTTCCTCTTGGAAAGGAACTTGGAAGAGTTCTTTGCATGCCCCCAAACACAGGGCTGTCATTTCATTAGTACCATCATTGTTTAATATAGTTCATTAGGTATATCATAAAGCAGGACAAAGCACATTAACTTTTCTCACTTTGTTACTTAATTAATATGTAGATGATATTATTTTCCTTTCCTCAATTTTGCCGAAGATATTCAGAAGTCATGACTAAGGAGAAATAAGAAAAAGTAATGAAAATTCTCCTTTTCTCCCCTCTACTATCACTAGGAATAAAGAGTCAAATGCTCTATTACATCATTAGTGGTGGAACTGTCAATAATGTGTTATCATTCATAAACGATTTCCACAAGGAATTTGAAATGTGATCCTTACTCTAGCTTTATGGGCTAGCTAGAGCAGGGATGGTAAAATCTTTGTTTTCAGAGGCAAGAAATAAAGACTTGGGACATTAGACGACTTTTTTTTTTTTTTTAAAGATTTTATTTATTTATTTGACAGAGAGAAATCACAAGTAGATGGAGAGGCAGGCAGAGAGAGAGAGAGAGGGAAGCAGGCTCCCTGCCGAGCAGAGAGCCCGATGCGGGACTCGATCCCAGGACCCTGAGATCATGACCTGAGCTGAAGGCAGTGGCTTAATCCACTGAGCCACCCAGGCGCCCCGACGACTTTTTTTTTTTTAAGAAAAATGGTAAAATCAGCTTTTAACCCTCCATGTTTGACTATAAAGTCTCTTATTTTCCCACTAAATCATGCCACAGTTGTCGTTGCCTATTTTTCAGTACTAAAATAAACTGACTATGCAAATTAAAATCATTCAGCATTTATGACAGTTCACTCTGCCTTTCAATAAGCACAGGTACACATTCTTAGGGAATGAAGGGCATTATAATAGTGATTTCAATTTGAATTAAAGTCAAGCCATGATGGAGAGTCTAACTTCAGAAACATTCTGTTAGAATGCAGAGTGAATGAACTCAGTGGGCCAGCTCTCTCTAGCTAACTTTCCAAGGCAAAGAAAATTGGAAGAATTTAATATTCCTACTAAATGAATCCAAAAGCCCTTTTAAATGGTCTTTATTCTTCTATATTACAAATATCTTGATGTAAATGTATCTTTTACTAATTTCTTCTGTGCCAGCTTTTTCAAAAAATGGGCAAACTCACTTTGGAAAAATGTAAACCTGATTTACAGGGAAATATTCAGCAGTTCAGTCTTTCTCAGTGGGACACTATTTGCATTTTGGGTAAGACAGTTCTTTGTTATATGGGACTGTCTTGCAAAAACAGAATGTTTAACACCCCAAAGGCTCGCCAACTAATGTAGCAGTTTTTAATCATTAGGACCAAAAAAAAAAAAAAAATTGCTCTTATGTCTTTCTAAAAACATCCTTGGTAGTGTATATGTATGTAAACTTTGGATTGATCTTCAAGGTATTAGAGTATTGGACTAAAGTTATTGAACTAAATACATGTTCCTATTTCCCTTATAGTGTAGGTAATGCATACCAAACATATTAAAATCGTAAAAAATTTGAATTTCTAGAATTTAGCCTTCAAAATACCAAGACCTCAATTTTACACACATTTGAGTTTATAATTAAATGATTTTGATTGTGACCTACTGTGAGATATACTCAACAAATGCATCTTTTAACAGACTCGAGAGGGAATCTTATAAAGTTGTTAATGTAAGCTTTAAAAGTCAGACGTCCTGGGGCACTTGGGTGGCTCAGTGGGTTAAGCCGCTGCCTTCGGCTCAGGTCATGATCTCAGGGTCCTGGGATCGAGTCCCGCATCGGGCTCTCTGCTCAGCGGGGAGCCTGCTTCCCTCTCTCTCTCTCTGCCTGCGTCTCCGTCTACTTGTGATTTCTCTCTCTGTCAAATAAATAAATAAAATCTTAAAAAAAAAAAAAAAAAAGTCAGACGTCCTGGGCTCAGATCCCAGCTCTGCCACTGCCTAACTGGCATACTACTCAGAACATGACTTACTCCCTTGGTGCCTCACCATTTTCATTTGCACAATGGGATGATAATGTTAATAACACTTTAGGGCTTTTTTTTTGGTCTGTGTTTGAGGATAAACAGGGTTATGCGTAAAGCATTGAGAACAGTGTCTTGCATACAGTAAGAGCTGTGTAAATATTTACTGTTATTTGAAACTGGGTTAAATAAAACACAATTATCTCTAATAAAAAATATCATTTCGTTTGTTTTTTTGGTGAGGTTATATAATCTTAGGAAAGTTGATTTCAATCAATGAATTTAGACTCTTCCTGTGCATTTTTATTATTGTCTTTCATATATCCCTTATCAGTACAGCATCTGATGTTTCTAAAATAATCTTGTTAATCTCTTTATACTAGTGTAATCTTTATTATTAAATGCAAAAATATTGAAATCACAAAGCTGAGCTATCAGCTGGCAACAGCTGGTGCCATCACTAGGGAACAGGCTCCAGTCAATGGGAAGAGGAGGCGAAGAATTAATTGATGGTTAAAATTTTTTTTAGCAAATATTGTTTTGTTTAACAAATATTATATCTTCTGATTTTTAAAGATGCTACCTACCATGAGTAGTAGATATTCCAGGAAAATTAATTTCACAGTCTGCCTGCTTTTATAATTCTAGATATTCTACTGTCCTTCAGCTTTCATCTTGCCTTTAGATAAGAGTTCCTATCTCCACATAATGTGCAGAGTCAACTGCTGTGCTTTTGAGAGTCTTTATATACATGAATTTTATTGAGAATCTTGATAATAGATTCCCTTCTTATTCAATATTGAATTCATAGTCTGTTCCATTTGATTCTTTATGCTTTAGGGTGTGTGCTGCATCTTTTCCTCCCCAGTACTCAATAACCATCGATAGCAGCACCAGTGTGACAGGAGGAGAAAAATTGCACTTGAGAAAAGCATTACTGATCTGTTTCTTAGAGCTTATTATGATGCCATGGCCTTAAAAACATTGTACTTTGTCAGAGGACATGAGTTACATGGGCCCACTTCAGTGGCCATAAAAGTAGAAGCTTGATAAATGTAGTACTTCTCAATTGCATTTTATCCTATGTGACTTAAAGCACAGTGGTTCCAAATCCATCAAACTGAGTACAAACCTGAACAGAATGAACTATTAATTATCCCTTAAACTTGGACTTGAAAAGTAAAAGCAACATTTATTAAGTACCTACAGGTACTGAGTGTTTTTATAACCTGTGATTCTCAGAATAAGCCTTCAAGGTAACTATTATTTATACCTATTTTATAGGGAAGCTTGAACAACTTAAGATTTTGCGTAAAATGCTGCTCTTTTCCTGACTCTCCTGAACTCTGCATCTCTGAATCTTGGGTACCTCCAATAGATGTAGGCCTCTCTGGGAACTGTTCCCTTCGCACTTGCTATATATTTCCATAATAGTATTCAGTATTCACATCAGCTTGTCTTTGGTTGCATTAGTCTCCATCTGCTTCCTGACCATGGTTGATTGAATCAGGGATGGTTAGCTGATTCATTTGTCAGTAAGTTCTTCCCAAAAATTGCAGTTAGGGTTAGTCTGTCAGGCAAAAATATTGAAAAAAATTAGTGTATTATTTTATGCCTAGAGATATTATTTTTATAACATGTAATGTGTGATGATTATGAATCATAGTAATAACTGGGACACCACTGTACCCAGAACTCAGTGTAACCTCATGCCCCACCCCAAAGTTAACATTTTCCTGAATGTTGTGTTTAATGTTGCCTTTTAAAACAATAACCTTTTCATATGCATATGTTCATAGAATATAGTGTTTAGTCCTTTTTAAAAATTATTTTTATTAACATTTAATAGTCTTTTTTTAAAGATTTTATTTATTTGTTTGACAGAGAAAGAGAGAGCAAGCACAAACAGGGGGAGTGGCAGGCAGAAGAAGGAGAGGGAGAAGCAGGCTTCCTGCAGAGCAGGGAGCCCACAGAGGGCTTGATCCCAGGACCCGGGGATCATGACCTGAGCTGAAGGCAGTCGCTTAACCACTGAGCCACCCAGGTGCCCAGAACATAAAGTTTAGTCTTATATATTTGTAGATATTCAACAATATTTGTTGACAAAATGGATACTTGATATCTTTCTCAGACATTTCTTCTTCATTTGTCTTTCTCTATTATATCAGGAAGCACAAAGAAAACATCCTTTTTAATAAACTTCTCAGTCCAGTAAATGGTTCAACATCCCATCACTTACTTAAGTCTTGGCACTGCCTTTTCTTTGCCCCCTTTTCCAACATATCTGCATGTCCTGCTTCCCAGTATGTGCAATCTCTGACCCTGCTCTCCATCTCCAGTGTCACCCCCACACCCCAGCCATCCTGTGCTCTTGCCTGGAACACTGTGACAGTCCCTTTTCTGCTTCCACTCTTGCTGCCTACAGTCTATTTTCACATTGTGGCCAAAGTGATGTTTTTTGAAACAAGGTCACATCATGGCCTTTCTCTGCTTGGAACATTTAAGTAGTTTCCCCATTCCACTTAACAACAGAAAAACCAGCCTCCTTACCATGGCCTCTAGTTCTCTATGTGCATTGACCTCTGCTTGAACTTGATTTGATCTCCTGTTCCTTGTCTGCATGTTCATGACATTCTGCTCACCCTAGTAGCTTTGGTGCTTGCTGTGCCTTCTAACCTCAATATTTTTCCCCTGGATCATTGCATGCCTGGATCCTTTGAAACAACAAATGTCCCCTCCACACAGAAGCGGTTTCTTATCACCCCAATTGAAATAGCAGCTCTGTCCCTCTTCTTATCACATTCAGCCTGTTGTCCTGTTTATCAGCAGGACAACCCTCCTCTCATAATAGGAGTTCCCTGAGGGCAGGAATCTTGACCCTGTTAGGGAAAAACTACTCTCACATTTATTTAAAATTTTACAATAATGAACATTATATTAAAATTTTGTTCACACTGATTCGAAAAGGGGTATGCAGAAAGGGAGAGAAAAGGAGAGAAATTGAACTCAACTCCAGATACAACAAGGAGAGGGAGGGATACAACCAATAGAGTGATGGGCTCAGTGAATGGAAAATAGTTGCTAAGAGGAGACCTCAAGGGTAGGATGTTTCTTGAGAAACTGACTTAATAGGATTCTTGCTAAAGGCAAGCCAAACACTTAGGAGTCAAAGGTCAGAGATGAGGTGCCTGATCTGATATCAAGGGTGTGAGATTCTTTCTAAACTGATTAAGCAAGAGTCTGCTAAAACTGGGCTAATCAGGCCAAAGACAGAAAGGACAGAGGCCAAGCTTGAGGCCTAATGGAGAAAAGATTTCCTCAGAAGAGTGTGACTAAAGTTTGGACAAAGAGAGAGTTTTTGTCAACTTCTTGTTTTTGTACTTCTAAGTAGCACTATCCAATAGAAATAGAATCTATTTAATGTAATACTTATATAGTATAATTCTAAATATGATATAATTTCAAGACAAATCTAGATATACTTTCCAGTAGCCATATTAAAAAAAGTAAAAATAGACATGTGAAACTAATTTTAATAATATATTAAATATATCCAAATATTGTCATTTTAATATATAATCAATATAAAATTATTAATGAGCTATTTTACATTTTTTGTACTAGATATGGAAAATCTAATATGTTTTACACTCACAACACATCTCAATTCAGACGAGTCTCATTTTGCTTAGTTGGGAAGGAAAGGCTATTTCTTTTTTTTTTTTTTTAAGATTTTATTTATTTATTTTTTGACAGACAGAGATCACAAGTAGGCAGAGAAGCAGGCAGAGAGAGAGGGAGGAAGCAGGCTTCCTGCTGAGCAGAGAGCCTGATGTGGAGCTCGATCCCAGGACTCTGGGATCATGACCTGAGCCGAAGGCAGAGGCTTAACCCACTGAGCCACCCAGGTGCCCCAGGAAAGGCTATTTCAAATAATAAGAAAATATCACATATCAAATGTGATTTACTTTTTCACTCATCCTTTTTCTATAAATACTCTGAGGTAACAGTGAAAGACCCATAGCTATGAGTTTCATCCTGAAAAGTATTTCTATAGTTGTGAAGTGTTTTTTGCCAATCACATGCTGTTTTCATCTGCTAAATCTTTTCCCTTAAGGTGTAAGACGACGGTTTTCACATAACCTCTACAAGATTATTTTAAGTATCCAGTTTTCCTTCATTTCTTGAAATTTATCATGGGCTTCTATATTAAGTAGTTAAAGCTGCTGGCATTTGATATTGTTTATTGACTACAAAATGTCAGTGCCACGAGAGATGGATCCCTCAGCCAGGAAAAGTAAAATGTCTGGACATAGACTGTGCATTGTGTGGCTTCAGAATATTTCTTTTTTCCATGATTGTTCTTCCCTCATCCAATGTGTTAAATCAAGGATGAAGGAAGATATTTTTTTTCTATTTGGCACACAGTCAGGATGTGTCTATCTAACTTTCTGTTTACACTGTGAAACCTCCAACTATAGAACGCCCCTGAAATCTATCACAGTGTTCCTGAGAGCTGTCATTTCTGAGTCTGATCAACAAAATATCCACTGAAACACCCAAGAGTCCAGAAGATTCATGAACATATTTATCTGATACTCTATGTCTTATATAGTTTGATTAAATATCTTTATAAATCCAGGTTTAAAAAAAATAGGAACTAGAGAACTAAAATACTTTAAAACAGGAAAGAGACTATGTTGTAGCTTCAGGCTGTGAGTGATAGGGAAAGAAGATATCCTTCATTTATTTTTCCTTCACAATCAGATTACTTGATAGATACATAAAAATGTTTTTTATTTAATTCTTGGATTTTTTTGGCAAGCTTTATAAGGCCAAATCAATGCTAAATCAAAGGTATTTAAAACATCCACAAATTTAATCCAAAGTGGATACTTAAAAGCTCATATAGATCTAAATGATGTTCTCCCAGATGGTGAATTAATGTAATTTTAGCAGGAAGCAAAGTTGCACAAATATGCAGTATTCAGGACTCACGCTGATTTAATGTATCTGTACTCACCACAACGCAGATGTTGCTTATCATTTTAGTGCCAGTTGTCTCTCTTTCTCTCTATACTACAAACTGAAGAATGGGAGTTGGGAGTTCAGTAAATTATGATTTGTTTTGTGACTAATGATTTGTTAGAAATTCAATCTTTCTGTGAATTGTATATAGAAATTACATTGGTTGTATTCTTCATACAGGGTTTAAAAGGTGACTTGGGTCCTCGTGGTCCACCTGGCCCCAAAGGAGAAAAGGTATCGTATTCACCCTGAGACATGCCAGTTTTTCTTAAGAAAACTCTGAGAATGTATGCGGTGACTTTTCTCTGATACGTTAAAATTAACCAAAGGCTGTTATGTTAAAAGCATCTGAAGAAAAGCCTTTTGGTTCATTTAATTAGTTTGAAGAGACTAAATGCACAACTGCTAGTTGACATTAATTTGTGTTTATAAGATTTCACTTTCTCTCCCTCACTTAACAGCATTAGCTATTCCATTGCCAAATTAGCAACTGTGCCTTGTATCAGGGAACTTTGCCAGTAGCACTGTACTGCTACCATAATGGTGAAGCAGGTGGCCTTTGGGGGGGAAAGAGGTTAACTTTTTAACTCAGTCTTGTTCTGAATGCTTCATTTCCTGCCATTTTTCTGTCATGCCATTTTATAATGATCTATTGGCTGTGACCTTGAAAAGAGATTTAGAAGTACTAAAAGCAAGAGTCATTCAGAATAAGGTCATTGGATGATCCCAATTTGATGAGAATTATATGTGCGGGTGTTTTATACTGTATTTTGTTCTCTATTGTCAGCACATTTGGGAATCCTTGTCTGGCTTCAATATTTACCTCTCTGTTAAAATCTATCTTACAATTTGGTCCTCAGTGACCGAGTTAAGCTATGTTGATGTTCCTTAACAAGTATTGGCTATTTTTATTCAATTGTTCCAAAAAGTAATGATTACTCAATACTAAGCCTTAAATTTTGAGATGACTATGTTAGAGGAGTAAAGAAAAAGTTACAGAGATACTCTCAACATGAGAACTTATCTCCGAGCTTCATACTACAAGGTATAAGGTCTCCATAATGTCCACCTAAAAAGCCTTATAGCAATGATTTTTTATCTTAATGATTAAGAGTTCTTATTAAATAAATAGGAGTCCTGATATACAAAAAAGCATAGAGGCAATATATAAGACAGAAAATAGTAAATTTTTAGATGAGCCATTTTATAAAGATTTTTAAAAGCTTCTTAATATATCCACCTGGTAATTTGTATTCACTTAGGTCAGTGAAACAATTTTGGTATTTAAAAATACGTTATTATAGACAAAACCTCTTAAAATTGACGGCAAGTGCAACGTCAGTTTAGCAGAGCTTTGTAAGAGGCAATGGGACTGCTGCTTGCAGCTGGGAGGCATGAAGTGGGGAGATGCACTTATTATTTCTGCTGATCCTCATACTAACTTTGTCAGAAAAATTATCTGTCGTTGTGACACCTCCCAGCTGCTTCATTGGCAAGTAACCATATTTGAAGAGATATTCTTTCTAATTTTGGGTTAGTAGACAAAAGAATAGAAAATTAGATTATTTTAGCTTTTCAAAACAAGTTCTGCAGAAAGCATGGGGGTGCACAGGGTGGTATTTATATCATGAGAGTTTAAAGCACATGATACGTTTTTCATTGTGCAGAGACTCCTATCAAGATGAAATTCTATTTTCTCCTTCAGAATTTATCTATATATTGCTTCTGTTCATTCAGAACACTTATAAATAAAATGTGCAAGAAAAGATTATTAGTAACGGCAACTTTTAAAAATCTATTTTAGGGAGATACAGGACCTCCAGGACCACCAGCCTTAACTGTAAGTATTCCTGAGATCAGAATTCAAAATTGAACTATGTTATCCTCTTCATTATTCACACTACATCATGACTAAACCAAAATTTAAGCTTTAGGATATTTTGAGAAATGAAAGTGACCTTAGAGGAGATCTAGCCAAACCTCCAGATTTTAAAGATGGGGCAGCTGCCCACATCAGTGAAATATGTAACCCAAGGTCATACCAGTAGTTACGAGGAAAGTCTGGAGGCGGTGCCAGTCCTGAACAATTTTCTCTACCCTCCATATGGTTCATAATTGTGCCCCTAGAATGTTTGATTATACATTCTTAACAAGACATTTAAAGTTAATGGAAGCAGAGACTGTTCTACTTATTCTAAAAACTGTAAAAGAACAAAATAAACTATAATTGCCCAATGGATTAAAAACAGCTACCTGTTTAAACTGATTGTTCCATTCCCCAAAACCTGTCCAAGACAATTGCTTTTTCCCTTGTGATTAGCTTCTAAGATTTACAAGTGATAAAAGGCTGATATTTCTGTAACAGATTTATGAGAAAAGTTTCTAATGTGCACATAATGGGATTGTTCTCAATTAAATGGTTCATCATTTATTAAGCACTTAATCATAAATATATAATGACTTTATATTTGGATATAATTTACTGCTATAGATTTTCTTCATAAGACATTAAAGGCTCTCATTTAACTTAAAGGCTTGGTCTAACAATGACTAAGCTTAGTAGGAAAAAGGAAACTTTCTTAAATAAGATCACTTGTAGCCTGAGGTCTCTTGAGTTTTATGTTGATATTATCTAATGACATAAATTAAGACTTGAAATCATTGGTTTTCAGACCAATTCTGATCACAGAAGGTCAGGTTTAAAAAGAAATCTTCTAGCATCTGTGTTGAGCTCTTCCCAATAAGGCAGCACAGTAATCTCAACAACTGTGTGGCTTTGATAACGTTCATATTTATCTTTGTACTTGGAAATGTCATTCCGAACAATACCTTAATAATGTCTTATGCAAATAATTTTTGCAGTGCTTTCTTAAGGGACAAATATTTCTTTATAAATGAATAAAATCTAAGGAATCAAATACATGACTTACTTAGAAATAACCAAATTCAATTTACAATGGAATTCTGTGCTTGAAGCTTTTATTTTCAAAGTGGAAATGAAAACTATTTGAGAGGTGGTTTTAACTGCATATTAGTCAGCCTTTTTATACTTTGTGGAGTTTATTTTTAAAAATATTTGGCAGTGATTTAGACTTAAGCCTGCTTATTTTATTTAAGTCACATGCTTTCTTTTGTAAGTTACATGTTCACCCACTCCACTTAGTTATCTGATTTCCTAGTCCTTTCTAACTTGTGTTTGAAGGGCAAAATGTAGTCTTTGTTTATCATTTCATCTGATAATGAAGTTTTGGCCCCTTACCCAGAAAACTGTATTGGAATAGGTATATTTTATGGATTTTCTTTTTTTAAGAGGTGGAGAGGGAGAGTGCCTATGCATGAGGGGAGGGGCAAAGGGAGAAGGAGAGAAGGAATCGTAAGTAGGCTCCACATCCAGAGTAGAGCCCCAAACTAGGCTTGGCCTCATGACTTTGAGATCAGGACCTGAGCCAAAATCAAGAGTCGGACACTTAACCAAATGAGCCACCCAGGCGTCCCTATTTTATGGATTTTTAATAACAGTTATTGTCTTCCTACCAAATAACACCTTAAAGATGTCCCTGTACTCTTTAGCTGGCAGACACTGAGGGAATACAAGTGAATTTGTACATAAAAATATAACAAGGCAAAGCCACTGTGAAATGAAATGTTTTATTTCATAGTTAAATATTAGTATTATTTGGATATTACTAGTTTTATGCTTATGTCATAACTTTATTAACATTATCAACTGTTAAAAAATGGGCAGAGACCTGAATAGACATTTTTCCAAAGAAGACATACAGATGCCCAACAGACACATGAAAAGATGCTCAACATCACTCATCATCAGGGAAGTACACATCAAAACCACGATGAGATACCACCTCAGACCGGTCAGAATGGCTAAAATTAACAATATAGGAAACAACAGTTGTTGGTGAGGTTGTGGAGAGAAGGGAACCCTCTTACACTGTTGGTGGGAATGCAAACTGGTGCAGCCACTCTGGAGAGTGGAGGTTCCCCAGAAAGTTAAAACTACAACTCCCTGTGATCCAGCAATTGTATTACTCGGCACTCACCCAAAGGATACAAAAATATTAATTCGAAGGGACACACACATCTTGTTGTTTGCAGCAGCATTATCAACAATAGCCAAATTATGTAAAGAGCCCAAATGTCCATCAGCTGATGAATGGATAAAGAGAATGTGGGGGGTGTGTGTGTGTGTGTGTGTGTGTGATAGAATATTACTCAGCCATGAAAAATGGACTCTTGCCATTTGCAATGACATGAATGGAGCTAAAGAGAATTATACTAAGTGAAATAACTTAGTCCAAGAAGGACAAATACCATATGGTTTCATTCATATGTGGAATTTAAGAAACAAAACATGTAAACATAAGAGTTAAAAAAAAAAAAAGAGGCAAACCAGGAGATAGACTCTTAACTATAGAGAACAAACTGAGGGTTATTGGAGGGGAAGTGGGTGAGGAGATAGGTGAAATAGGTGATGGGCATTAGGGAGTGAACTTGTGATGAGCACTGGGTATTGTATGTAAGTGATGAATTACTAAATTTGATGAATTACTAAATCCTACACCTGAAACTAATATTATACTGAATGTTAACTAACTGGAATTTAAATAAAAAATTGGGGCATCTGGGTGGCTTAGTTAAGCATCCGACTCTTGATTTCGGCTCAGGTCATGATCTCAGGGTCATGAGATCAAGCCCTGTGTCAGGCTCCACTCTGGGTGTGGAGCCTACTTAAGATTCTCTCTCTTTCTACTCCTCCCCGTCCCCTCCTCCTGCCCCCGAGCTCATGCTCCCACTCATTCCTAAAAAACTGAATGAGTGAAAGAATGAATGAATGAACGAATGAATGAAAACTTGGAAATTAAATAAACACTTTAAAAATTCTTAAAAAAACAATTGACTGTTAAATATGAAATAGGGATGAAGCAAAATGCATACCACCTTACCATGTACTATTTAATTGATTTTGTGATGTAGATTAATACATTTTAATGAAGTGATTGATAACAGTTTTCAAGGAAGATAAGCTTGAAAGCTATATTGACTCCGCTATATTCAGAATAAAGGAGGCATTTTTTATGAGTCAATAAACTGAGAATTCATTCATAGTGGTTCTCAAAGCTAATTGCACAGTAAATTCTCCAGAGAGCTTTAAAACTTACCAATCTGTGGCTCCACCCCCAGAAATTAAAATTCAGTAGATCGGTGTGGACCAGTATGTTTTAAATCTCCTGGGGTAGTTCTAAATATGCAGCTGTAATTGAAAGCTGTTGTATATGGGCAATGGAATGGAACAAGCTTTCTTCCTATTCAAAAAATTCTTTTAGACTTTTGAAGAAGTCTGACTTTCGTCTGAAATCCAACGTAATGCATCGTAATAAAGAAATGTCTCTTTCCACTAGGGAGGCACACTAGTAAAACTAAATTAAGATTGAAGTCTGCTTGGTTAAGTGGAGGATTTAGGACTAGGAAGACACCTTTAATTACAGCCTTAACCCAGCCATTCAAGAACTGCAGTGAGCTCAGGTGTCTTAATGCTTCTCAGAATTTATTATGCCCAAGAACATTCAGGGGTCTTGTTTGTATACCTATTTTATTTGATTAAGTCCTTGTATGTGTGATATTCTACATTTCTAACTGGGAGTGCAGGTGCTGCTGGTCCTCAGACCACACTTTGTGTCACAGGGCTTAGCATTCGGCTGCCAGTTACACTGCAGACTTGTTGCTTCATTCCATAGATTAGTGGTTCCTTTCCCGTACTGTCCATTAGATGTACACAGATCATCTGATGTAGGTGTGCTTATCTTAAGATTTTTCCTGCTTTTCCTGAGCTTCTTTGATCTGTAAATATATGTATTTCACCTAACTTGGGAAATTTTTGTCCATGATAATTTTTTTTATACAGTGCTGGATTATTTTTCATGTACTTAGAAACTTTACATCTGTGAACACAAGTGAATCGGCTTTACAGATTATTTATTCTATTTGCCTTACCTTCGATATATATCTGAATCTGACTTACTCTCACATTTCGATACCCAGTTAACGGACTCCCTACTTCTTCCTTTGATCTCCTTGAGTTTTACGGAAACACGGAAGCCAGGAAGCTTCCCTCATCATGCTTCTGTTCAAAATCTCCAGTGTTTCTCAATTTGACTCATAGTAAAAGCCCAAATCTATACAATGGCCTAGCCTACAAGGTCTCCCAGATTCAACTCTTGCTGCATTTCTGACTTCATCTCTCATTCTGCTCTTTTCGGTAACTTTATTCCGCAACAATGGCATTCTTGCACTTCTTCAAGCCTGGCACACCCCCACTTGAGTTGCTTTGCTGTTTCTCCTTCCTGCTCTAGCAAGGAGCATAGCTACTTCCTTTAAGTTTTAACAATGACCACATTGAACTGCCCTACACGCCATACACACACAGAAACACAGAATTTCTAACACCCATTAGTGCTGCATTTTTTTCATTTTCTCTATAGCATTTATTACTTTCTAATGTATCACTTAAAATGCCTATTATATTTATATTATATATTTATTATATTTGTTGTCAATATTACTCTACATTTGACTATTAATCCCATGAGAGGCAAAGGTTCTCTGTGACTTTTGTTCATTGTTGAATTCCAAGCACACAGAACAGGGTTTAGCACATAGTGTGTCCTGAAGGAAAAAAAAAAAAAGTGATGTTTAATGAATCTTGTCTTTGTAGGTATTTTAATCTTTGCTTTTTAACCTCATTGATTCCATTTATTATCTCTCTTTATCTTAGTTTGTATAAAAATAAGAATCAGTTCTTATATAATGATTTTGGTGAAGTAATTTGGACTGATGTTTTCTTTGTCACAAAATTTTTGTGCTGCGGTATTCCATTTTTATTGTTTTATGGTCATTTGTTTATTGAAGTTCTCTGAAGTCAATTTTTTATAACATTAAAAAAAGAGCAAATAGAATAAATCTGAGCCAAATAGAATAAATCTGTGATTCCTATGACTTGATTCTGACACAAAAGTATGAATTGAAACAAAAGTCTTTGATCTACAGTTTTAGGTTTTACCTTATCTTGCCTGATTTATTACTCATCTCTCAGCACTTTGTTTAACTGAAATGTCAAATTTGGCAGCTAATCCATGAAAATATTAAATCAGTTGCTATAATTTGGGACTTTTGCTTTCAATAGCACAAATAGAAACCAAATAAAATCAGATTGTACCATGATTCCAGCAGAAATTCTCTAAGCAACTGCTTATTAACAACAAAAGAATTATTCCCTTATAAATAAATTTTGCATGTACATGTACATTTTAAAATTCTCATTTTAAAAATATCATCAAATCACCTTTTTTTGAAGCTTATTTGGTTGCCACCATACCTAGAATGAGTGCCACAATGACACTTAACAAGTGAATTACTGGAAATTGTTGTCATAGTGGAATAAGTATTTTCTACCATATTCCTCCTAAAGAACATCAATTTAGACAATCACCCATGGATAAGATAGCTTTGTGGAAGTCCATAAAGAAGTCTAGTGGGGTCTAGGGGAAAAGTTCCCGCATACCACTGAAGCAAAGAAATCTGAGAAGAGTGAAAGAACAGTTTCAATCTACATGCATCAGCCCTCCCCACGGCTGCACAGCTCAATGCCAAGAGACACCTTTTCAGCCCTTGATTTCTCCTGTTGGGGAAAGTGAGAGCTTGAGAATGAGAACTCACCTGCCCCAGCGATGCAGGACGCTGCCAAAGAAACTCACTTCCTTCTTGCCTCATCCAAAATACTGAGATATGCTGTGTGATAGGATGGGTAACCCTGGGGAAAAAAGACCAGGTAGAGCTCTCAGAGGGCACCAAAGGAATGTGAATCCCACTGAGTGTACATACCCTAGACTCCATTAGGAAACTCACTCACAAGCCTCTGGGCATTCCTCACCTTTGATTCTCCCACTAATGGCCCACAGGTACCTCCAAAGCTCCATGCACCTCACCTCCACAGATACCAACCTCATGGCCAGCTTCATGTGTATGCTCCCAAGGGCAGCAGGAATGAGCCTTTGCAGAGGACTAGTGAGTGGTCCTGGGATTGAGCCCCACTTCGGGCTTCTCTGTCTCCCCCGTGCTTGTGCTCTCTTTCTTGCTCTCTCTGACAAATAAATAAAATCTTAAAATTTTAAAAAATCAAATATGAAGACAACAAAAGACTTCAAGGAACACTAAAAATCAAGGAAACATAACATTACCAAAGAATGCAATAATTTTGCAATAACAGATCCCAAAGAAATAGAGATATGCAATTTTCCTAATTAAGAATTCAAAGTAGTTTTAAGATAGTTCAATGAGCTTACAAGAAAGATAGTTCAATGAAATCGGGAAAATAATACATGAACAAAATGAGAGAGAAATCATAAAAAAGAACCAGATAAATCCTGGAGCTGAAGACTCCAGTAAATGAAATGAAAAGAAAATGCAGTTGAGAGCATACAATAGACAAGCAGAAGAAAGAATCTGTCAAGTAGAAGCCAAGTCCAGTCAGAACAGAACAGAAAAAAGAATGAAAATGAGAAAAGAAAGCCTACATGAAATATGGGATATCATTAATAGAAATGATCTATGCATTATTGGAGTACCAAAAAGAGAAGAGAGGAGAAATGGGTAGAAAGCTTATTTAAAGAAATAATGGTTGAAAAATTCCCAAAGCTAGAGAGAAAGTTGGACACTTGAATTCATGAAGCTCGTAGATTCACAATAGCCAGAACGTGGAAACAACCCTAAGTGTCCTTCAACAGATGAGTAGATAAAGAACATGTAATGTGTGCAGTATATGTGTATAATTATTCAGCCATAAAAAGAAGGAAATCCTGTCATTAGCAACAGCATGGATGGACCTTGAAGGGATTATGCAGAGTGAAATAAGTCAGAGAAAGATGGATACTCATGTTCTCAACTTATATGTAGAATCTAATGAAACAGAATTCATAGGAACAGTGAGTGGACTGGTGGTTGCTAGGGATAGGGGATGGGGGAAATGGAGAGATGTTGGTCGAACTTCCAATTATAAGATGGCTAAGTTCTGGGGATCTAACGCACAGCATGATGACAATAGTTAACAATACTTGAAAGTTGCTAAGAAATTAGATCTTAAATTATCAGCACACATACACAAAATGTACTTATGTGAGTTGACAGAGTGTTAACTAATCTTATTGTGGTAAGTGTTTGATTATATACACATGTATCAAATCATCAGGTTCTATATCTTAAACTAAGACAATGTTATATGTCAATTATATTCCAATAAAATGGGGGGTGTGATTTACTGATAAATTTAACATATCTCTTCTGTTTGATATTTATCATTTACAAAGCAGATGTTTATTTGCATGAACTAAAACCAACACTGAATAAAAAAATCATAATAACATTCAAATTTCTTTGATCAAAATGCAATTTATCTAAGATCATAATGCAAATTTATGTAAAAGTAGCTTCTACTAAATTATTCTGAAACATTAAGATTTTAATATAAAAAATACTCTATTTTAAGTGTGACATTTTACACCAGTTTTTACTTTTTTTAAAAAAGTTTTTATTTACATTCCAGTTAGTTAACATCCAAAGCAGTATTAGTTTCTGGAGTAGAATTCAGTGATTCATCATTTATGTACAAGACCCAGTGCTCATCACAAATGCCCTCCTTAGTACCCATCACCTGTTTAACCCATCCCCCATCCACCTCCCCTCTAGTAACTATTAGCTTGTTCTCCATAGTTAAGAGTCTGTTTTCTGGCTTGTCTCTCTATTTCCTCCCATGTTCATTTCTTAAACTCCACATATGAGTGAAATCATGGTATTTATCTTTCTTGGACTGACTTATTTCACTTAGTATATTGTGCTTTAGCTCCATCCTTGTGCTTGCAAATGGCAAGATTTCATTCTTTTTGATGGCTGAATAATATCCCATTATATTTATATATACCACATCTTCTTTATGCATTCATCAATTGATGGACATTTGGGCTCTTTCCATAATTTGACTACTGTTGACAATGCTGCTACAAACACCAGGGTGCATGTAACACTTTGAATAAGTGCTTTTGTTTTCTTTGGGTAAATACCTAGCAGTGCCAGTGCTGGATTGTAGTTCTATCTTTAACTTTTTGAGGACCCTCCATATGGTTCTCCAGAATGACAACAACAATTTGCATTCCCACCAACAGTGCAAGAGGGCCCTTTCTCCTCATCCTGCCAGCACTACTTTACATTTAAATACTAGATATAAATCCTTACATTTAATGTGCAAGTGAAATTACTGCAAATTATTTGCTTCTTTGTCATTTGAAGTCAATAACTTTAAATATAACTTCTTTATGTATAATTGTGTGTCTTTACATATAACTTCTTATCATTGTTGCATATCTTCTATGTTCTTACTATTATACACTATTAACAGACATTCCTCATATAAAAAACATACTGCTGTTTTTACAGTCAAGTTTTGCCAAAATCCCTAACTGAAGCTTCAGAAGTGAGGCAGGGAATGTGATTGAAATAAGGCAGTTGGCTAACACCTCTGCCTTCTTCCCTCTTTTCTCTTTTGGCCTCTGCATGTCCTATTAGAAGAGACAGATGAAGGAAGGTAGAACAGTGTTATTTCATGGAATATATCCATTAATTTTAGTTCCCAGGAAAATGACTATGTTACTCTGGCTCTGTCCCTTTGGGGAGTTATTAAATACTCATCCAGATGGCACCAAATGTTGACATAGAAGCCAAAGGTTAAGTCAGTCAACAGCAGAAGTGTCTTAGACATGCTTACTAAAAAGCCAGTCCCTTGGGACCTGGATAAATCTAGCATAAGGGAAAATTAGGCACAGAGAAGGAACACGGATCTGACCCTATTGAAACTACCTTAAATACCATATGCAACTGAGAGAAAAATCTCAGCTGGTCATTTGTAAATCAGATGACACAC
This sequence comes from Mustela lutreola, assembly GCF_030435805.1. Taxonomy (NCBI): domain Eukaryota; kingdom Metazoa; phylum Chordata; class Mammalia; order Carnivora; family Mustelidae; genus Mustela; species Mustela lutreola. Next base: position 112,684,133 of record NC_081295.1, read on the forward strand.
AAATTAACAGGTGGCCTCCACAAACAAGAAATCATATAGTATTCACATAAAGGAAACCTTGAGATAGGGTTTTTCTTTCTTTCAAAATTAATGTGTTGAAAATACAATAATGATCAGTTCAGTGGATGCTGTGGCCCATTCCCTCCGTTTCTCTCCCCTTTGACCTGAATGCTTATGTGTGGAATACTGTGCTAGGTGCTGGGAACACAGAAACAACCCTTGTGTTGTTGCCTTCCCTAGAACCTATTTGATTTATGAAAAAGCAAACAGTTGTTTAAGAATGATCATTTTCACACTGATCATTTGCAGTTAGCATATAGTCTACTTGTATTTGTATAACTGTAGTTATGTCAGTATTACATGAAAACAGTTATTTAAGAGGAAATCATTTTTTACTCGAATCCTTATGTTATAATTTAAACAGTTACTTAGTTTAAATACATTTAAATCACAGACAACTACAAAATAGTGTTTTCTTACTAAAATTCCTAAGAAACTATAACTATCTCCTGTTAGGTGAATGAAATAGAAAAGTTCTTGTTAAATACCACAGAACATAATTTCTTTTAGTTTTGACTTGAATAAATATATCATCTACAGCATATGTATACCATACATATTGAGATCTACACATAAATATATGTGCTGTAGCATAGCAATTAATAGGCAATTCCATTAAGATTATTTAAAATCCCTTACATAGCAAAATCTGAATTATTTATATGGTCTCTCTATGAATTGCCTGAATTTGAATTAAGTTTGTCTTAAAAAGTTGCATAATTCATAGTTAATTCACTATTAACTTTCTAAAACTGCTGATCCAGCTCAATATTGAGATTTTTAGGATACTAGTGGGTCAGAAGAAAGAAGGGATTTGATTTCAAATATTCTTAAAAATCAATTATTTTTTTAATGTATGGGCAAAAGACTTACATAAATGATTTAGTTGATTAAAATAAAAGGTATTTCTATCTACAAAACTATTTTTATTGACTCTGTGCCGAAATATAGGGGAGTGGATGCTTAAGGCCCTAGAAAGATTTATGTTCAGCCTCAGAGAAGATTTATGTTTTGGAAAAACATACCATCAGCTCATTTGACAGAAGGTGATTTATGTATCTTTCATTAGATAAATGATTTGAGAATAGCTCCTTCTGCCCTTCTGTTTATAGTTTGCTTCTGTTTCAAAAGACATTTCAAATTGTTTTCATCACAATTCTACCTTATGTATTTTAAAGTTCAAGAATAAAACTTTTTTTCCTAAAAGTGCTATACACTAGCAGTTAGGGAATTTTATGAAGGAGCTGTTTTTTCATGATGAGATATTCAGTGATCTAGAAAATATACATTAAAATGTATCTTAAATGCCATTAGAAAATTATAAATGGAAAAGCCGTTTGAAAAATTATAGGGAGACAAGTGTGTATTTAAGTCAGATATACATAGAAATCAGTTAAATTGATTTTTACTCTATGTATATGAAAAAATTTGGGGTAGGAACCTTGTATTGATCTATAAAGTGGTATTTTAGAATTAGAATTATATTTATTCCACTTAACTATTCCACTGGTTTTAACAAACCCAAAATTCATGCATTATAGCTTAGGAGTTACCCCATCCCTTCATCCAGGGTTTGAACCTAAGCATGTTACTTGACTTTTTCCCTGTGCCCTACTTTCAGCATCTATAAAATGGAATAACAATATTTCCTACTACATAGCGTTGAAGTAACGATTAAATGAATTAGTATTTGTAAAACTTTCTGAAAAATGATTGGCTCCTAGTAAGTACTATTTAACGTTTAGCTAGTGTTCTCATTGTTATTATGCTAATCTTCAAAGGCAAAACATCAATAGGAATGAGACCTTTATGAAGTAATTGCTGAGAAATGTTCAAAGACAACTTTTGTATAATCACAGTGTCTTTATGGGTAGAACTTTTTCATCTTAAGGAAATTATTAACTATAAACTGAATCAAAGTATTTTCTTTTTTTACTTCTCGTGTAGTCTCTATGAGCATAGCAACCCTTTCTATCATATGCATTCCCTGTGACTTGTAGTACTTGGTTCAGGGTAGGTACTCAATACAAATTTCTTCATAGGCAGAAGACAGATGTTTTTCACCGACAAACATATTATCAAAATAAAACATCACCAAATCTTACGGGTAGAATATCTATGGGGGAATATTTAATCCCTGACTCGAACATTATAATGAAAGGCAGACGCCCTCCCTCCAACTAAAAGTGATTAATTTAGGGTAGGTAGTTACCTTATCCTATATTGATTATTTTCAACAATGGCAATCCTGATGTCACTTACTGTCCCTCATTGATATTTTGTCAGTTTGAGAGACATGTCATTTGTGGGCAACTGGAATTATCTCCTTATTTGAAGAATCCTACTTTCTGTTTAATATACCGCGGACATGAATAGAAGCCTCCTCTGGTTTAATTCATTATTAAAGTTTCTTTTGACAAATAAACCCTAGCTATAAGGTCAAGAAACTCAAGTCTATTGGGGCACCTGGGTGGCTCAGTGGGTTAAGCCGCTGCCTTCAGCTCGGGTCATGATCGCAGGGTCCTGGGATCGAGCCCCACATCGGGCTCTCTGCTCAGCAGGGAGCCTGCTTCCTCCTCTCTCTCTGCCTGCTTCTGATCTCTCTTCTGTCAAATAAATAAATAAAATCTTTAAAAAAAAAAAAAAGAAACTCAAGTCTATCCTGAAGTATGCAACTATTTTTATTTATTTATTTTATTTTGGTCATGTCGCTGACTAATATTTAGTGGTCAAAACAAGGTTTTAAAGGTCATTCAAATTGTGAAATTCTATTATTTCACCTTTCAATTTCCTCAGGAATTCTAATTCATTTAGCTATATATGATGTAATATCTATCCCTCTAGTAACATTTTAATAAATCCTCTCTTTTGTCACATTATTTTGAAAGAATAGAGATTAAATGTAAAAAAAAAAAAATAGTTAAGTTAGATATATCCACAATATAGAGAAAGGGTTGGACTTAGCAGTGTCCAGAACTGTGAAAGGTATGAAATTTTACCCCACTTGCAAGGTAACAATTAGCCTGCCACAATTTAACAGATCCTGGAAGAAGACATGAGATCATGAGTCAGAGGTGTGGCAATTATCTCTCACGGCAGCAGGCAGTGTGAGCTTCGTGTTTGCACTGGTTGCCCTCGCCACCAAGCCTCAGGAGTAATCCAGATAGGTGCTGCACGTGCAATGGATTGGTGTCACAACTGAGGAACTCCAAGTTTTGGGACCCAAATCTTTTTCAATGAACTTTTTAAACAGCCCTTTGTCCTAGAAGGAGACATTATCTTTAAAATTCTGAACAGTGAGCACATCTTCCCTTTGGTTTTTGATATAAGCATTCTTAAAAAGATAATAACAGAAGTAGAAAAGAGCAATTAGTACCTCCCTCACAAGATACACATGAAAGAGCCATGGAAAAACCCATTGTCTCCCACTAGTATCCACCCGTCTTTTTGACACTGTCTTGGCTCCTGGCAGATTTTTCTCTGAGTATACCACTGCATTAGCTACTCTTACTAACCTTACCTGAGCAGGCTAAGACCAAAACTGTTCAACTTGTCCCATCTAACAGTTAATGAGGACTACTGTTAAAAGGATTCCCAGCAGGTAGATGAGGCCAACCTAGAGTACTGATTTCAACCATGTTCCCCTGGATCCCAGACCCAACCAGCTGAACAAATCCCTTAAATTATCCAGATCTACCTTAGAAAACCAGATGATTTGTTCCTTAAGTTTTGAACTGCTCTTTCCCCTTGATGTGAAGTATTACTCCAATACAATATATCAACAAGAACAGACACATTTTTAATAAAACTTATAGAAACCCATTCTGTATCCTATGTTAGCCTGGTGTGCCACCAAAATGGTACTACTGTGTGAGCCGTATTTGGTCAGGTAGCCATTATCTTTTTGATCTAGGACCACATCAAGCCAACAAGAACATCTAGGCAGCTGGGGCAGAATTAACTTTGAATTCTCTAGGTTCCCTTGTGGCTTGGCTGGTAGGTGAAAAGATGGTTTGGAACATAGAGCAGTTAGTGCCTCCCTCATAAAACAAGCAGAAATGCCAAAGATTCATGGAGAATTATCTCCAACAATGTGCTTTGTATCCCTTTTTAAACAAATCCTAACAGGTCGTTGCTCTTTTATTTACCACACCATTTGCTAACAATACCACTGCCTCATTCAGCCTCTGAACAATTCTAATCCTCAGGAGCCTTCTGGGACTTTGCTATTCTTACTTACCTTCAGTCTATGCTGTTGATTTTTCATTCCATTTCTGATGGAACACCATTCTGTCTTACAAACACTTCTTAGTTTCCCAATATAATATTTTCTAAAGAGTTTAATATCTTCATATATCAAAAAATGTCAAGGGTGATCCTATCAGATCCAATAATCTGCTAAGATTTACCTAAAACCCCATTGGTGGATTAACGTGATACATATTTAAATACATTTTATGCTCCAAATATTTCTTTGGAAGTGGAAGTAGAGCATACTAGAAGTAGAATTGAGTTTTGGGGTCAGATATATTTGAGTTTAAAGCTCAGGTTCCCCCACTTATGTTCAGTGTTACCTCTAGGAAGTTTATTTTCTCACCTATGAGAAGGAAAAATTCTATTTTGACAGTTATTCAATTAAATCATTTATGTAAAGTGGCCAGTGGGATTCCTGATACAATAGCAGGTACTCAATAAATGCCAATGCTCTATTCTTTTCCTAATTTATTGTTGTGAGTGTGTGGAGGTCATCAAAGTATTTGTTGTAATGATGTTGAAATGTTGCCCTTGGGCTTCTACCCTTTGGTTCTGTGCAAATATGAGAATCTTTTTTTTAAATGCTGTTTGTATTGTCCTTTTATTCACTATTTATGTGCTTGTAATAGCTTTATATTAGTACATTGACTCTCAAATTATGTTGATTTGTTCCCATGATACACTCCTTTTTTTTAGAAGCTTAGAAATAACTTTCTAATTACTCCATTTCATTGAAATATTAAGAAAACATTAATTATAATTTACATTCATGCCAACTTTCTAGTGTTTGATTCGTAGTTTGAAAATTAAGGCATTTGTGCCTGGCTTTGATAACATTGCAATCTGGTCATTTGAAAAACACATCGTATTACCAACCCAGCAGATTGAAAAGGAACATGGGAATAATATCCTGGGGGAGGAGGGTCTATGTGATACATCATGACAAATATTCTTAATGTTACTTGCATGCACTGAACTGAAGTTACATTGACTCAGCCTTAACTTACTCAGTATATGATTATAGAGGGTAAATGCTTGACCCATTTCTAACAATACCACTGTTTCTGTTTAAGAAAATATTTGTATATAGATTGACTTGTCCATTGGCCTACAGTATAATTTCAACAAAAATTGAATTAGTTCTTAGATATATTAAACTAAGTCTCAGAATTTTAGTATTTTCAAGAATGCCTTTTTTGTCAATATAAAAACATTATCACACTTAACATCCACAAAAAGCCCATAAATAGACAATGCAGTTACTTTACCCATTGTTTAGTGTACAAATTACCAAAATACACCATATAGTTAATTCTGAGTTTATAGGGAGTTCTCACTGATTTTGTTAATTAGGAATTAACCATTTCACTATTTAAGCAGCCACCCTGGCATTTCCCACCTGTTCTACAGAATTAACAAGGCTAGTTTAGTCTTATAAAGGTCATCTCCTTAGTTCTGCCACCAACAAGTACAAGTTGAATCTAAGGACAAAATGATGACTAAAAATAAATAAATAAATAAATAACTTTACATGGGAGTACCTGGGTGGTGTGGTTGGGTAGGTGTCCAACTCTTGGTTTTGGCTCAGGTTGTGATCTCAGGGCCGGGATCAAGCCCCACATTGAGCTTTGTGTCCAGAATGACATCTGCTTGGGATTTTCTCTTTCTTTCCTCTGCCAGTACCCTTCCCCCCATGCTCTCTCTCTCTCTGTCTCATGGTCCTTCTCTCTCTCTAAAGTAAATCTTAAAATATTTTACATGATAATAATTACCATTATATTAACCAAATTAGTGACAGTGCAATTTGGGACCACTTATGTTAAGAGTAATGATCTGTTGTACACTTAGGGATAAATTGCTGGGTATAAAAATTAGAGCAATTTCTTGCTATTTCAAATGCTAAATTTGAAACTGCATGCAAGTAGTGAATTTTGAGAATAAGTTTATTTGTCTTAATTTATTTAGTATTTTAAATAAAAATTTAGTACTCTTCAAGCTAATATATTTACATAATTAAAAATAAAACTGAAAGGGTCATAAAATAAATGTTATATTTCAGTAAATAGATTGGGAACAATTAACATTTGAAAAAACACAAAATTGGATGAATTTATCACTCCCATACCAATAAAAATATTAGATGGATCAAAATTTTAAAGGTGAAAATTAAACCAGAATGGTCTTATGGAAAATATGGAAATTTTTTTTAAGATTTTACTTACTGATTTGAGTGAGAGAGAGTGTACACTCTTGATTGAGGAGAGGGAAGGAAGAAAAAAGCAGACTCCCCACTGTGCATGGAGCCAAGACATGGGGCTCCCTCCTAGGACCCTGAGATCATGACCCAGGCCAAAGTCAGAAGCTTAACCAACTCAGCCACCTAGATGCTCTGGAAAAAATAGAAAATTTAAAAATAATTACTAAAGAACAACTTTTTAAAAGTAAAAAATCAAGAAAGTAAATATGAAAAAAATTAGTAAATGTGGCCACATAAACAAATAATTTGTGCATTGCAATTCAAAATATATATAGATATGTAGATATAGATAAACTTAATTTTTTAAAAAAATGGGTAAGGATGTGAACAGAATTTATACAAAATAAAGAACGAGATGTCTTTTAAACATAAAAAGTTTATCTAAATGTACTTATAATAAGAGAAATATAAATTACAATGTCTCTGACATACTAATTTTCACTTACAATACTGGCAGTAGTCTCAGTTCTTTTGGATATACACCGAGAAGTGGGACACCTGGATAATATGTTAGTTATATTTTTCATTTTTCTAGTAACCTCCATGCTGGATTTTATAGCCATTGCACCATTTTACATTTCACCAACTCTGTGTAAGTGTTCCAATTTTTCCACATCCTTAACAACACTTACCTTTTTCTTTTAAAGAAGCCATCCTAACGGGTGTGAAATGGTCTTTCATTGTAGTTTTAACTTGGATTTTCCTGCTGATTACTGATGTTGAACATCTTTTCACTTGCCTATGATAGAATAGCTAAGATAAAGAAACAACCTAAATGTCACCTGACAGAGGAATAAAAATGTGGCGTATACGCACAGTGAAATATTAGCCTTTAGAAAGGATAAAAGTACCTGTGTGGCTCCTGTTAAACATCAACTTTTGGTTTTGGCTCAGGTCATGATCTCCCGGTGGGGAGATGGAGCCCTGCATTGGGCTCCCTACTCAGTGGGAAGTCTTCTTCCCCCTCCCTTTCTTTCTGCACCTCCCCACGATTGCTCTCTCTCTCTGAAATAAAATAATAAATCTTAAAAAAAAAAAAAAAAAAAGGATATCCTGCCCTATGCAATAACATGAAAGAACCTGAAAGGTATTAGCTAAATGAAATCAGCCAGTCACAGAAGGACTAATACCATGTGATTCCACTTATGAAGTATCTAGCATAGTCAAACTCAATGAAGCAGAGTAGAATGAAGGGTAGTTAGCAGGAACTAGGAGGAGGAGAAATTACAGAGCACCTCAGTGGGTGTAAAGTTTCAGACATACAAGATCAATACATTCTAGAGATCTACTATACAATATTGTACTTGTAGTTAGTAACACTTGTGCACTTAAAAATTTGTTAAGAAGGTAGGGCTCATTCTTACCACAGTAAAAAAAAAAAAAAAAAAAAGATTGGCAAAGATCAAAAAGTTTGATAGTATAGTGTGTAGTATATAGTATAGTGTGTAGGCAAAAATGTAGAGAAACACACTCATACATACTGAGGAACGTATATGTGGATATAGTCTCTTTGGAGGACAATTTGATATGGTTTATCAAAATTTCAAATTTTAGTTACAGATGGTCTTGCTCATTTATGCATGTGCAAGGCTATTTATTTCATCATTGTGTGAGATAGTAAAATAATGGAAAAAATCCAGATGCCCAGCCACAAGTGAATGGTTAATAGAGTTATAGTATTACTTTTATTTTTAAAAGTATAAAATTTTCAGAATTTTATGACTATGTAAATATTGGTATTTGTAGAGCCATGTGGTATGCTTTTTTTCTATTGAATAGTTTTGTTTTTGTTTGTTTTTTTCTGTTCTGTGGAGTTTCTAATCATCTCTTTGCCCTGTAATTATCCTCCATATTTTTCAAATTCTCTCCCTAAGTCTTTTATTTTGGGGGAGTCCTGTTCATTCTTGGCTACTAGCTTTTACTACATTCTTAACTACTAGCTTTCCAGATAAGCTACAAAATTCCCTTTCTTTTTTTAATTTAATTTTATTTTATTTTATTTTATTTTTTCAGTGTTCCAAGATTCATTGTTTATGTACCACACCCAGTATTCCATGCAATATGTGCCCTCCTTAATACCCACCACCAGGCTCACCTAACCTCCCAACCCCCTTCCCTCCAAAACCCTCAGTTTGTTTTCTGTGACTCCTTTTATTTATTTTTTTCTTGATTGATTCCAAATCCTCTTCTTTTCCTTGTTATCTCCTTTCTTGGTTTCATTCTTTCATTTATGTGAATACATTTCAAGCAAATTATTAGAAGAATGTAAAAAGAAGATATGGCCCATATATACTATGGAATATTGTGCCTCCATCAGAAAAGATGAATACCCAACTTTTGTATCAACATGGATGGGACTAGAAGAGATTATGCTGAGTGAAATAAGTCAAGCAGAGAGAGTCAATTATCGTATGGTTTTGCTTACTTGTGGAGCATAAGGTATAACATAGAGGACATGGGAGATGAAGAGGAGAAAGGAGTTGGGAGAAATTGGAGGGGGGGGACAAACTATGAAAGACTGTGGACTCTGATAAACAAACTGAGGGTTTTGGAGGGGAGGAGGATGGGGGGTTGGGTGACCCCGGCGGTGGGAATTATGGAGGCCACGTATTGCATGGAGCACTGGGTGTGGTGCATGAACAATGAATTCTGGAACACTGAAAAGAATTTTTTAAAAAATTTTAAAAATTAAAAATAAAAGGGAGGTAAATTTTCTAAGATTTTACATGTTTGAAAGTGTTTTTATTCTACTTGTACACTTGATTGCTAATTTGTCTTGGTACTGACTTCTAGGTTAGAAATTATTTCCATCAGAATTATAAAGGTTTTGCTCATTGTCTGATAAGAAATAGAATGCTTTATGACTTCTTTTTCTTCCTGGTTTCCTAAGAGGAGGGAAAGCAAAAATATTGGTGTCGAATTCACCATTCTTCTCCTGAAACTGTTCATTCAAGGAAACACTAAGAAAGGAAATGTTTTCAATTTCCTTTCTGGTTGGATAGAAACGGCCTTTATCTGTTCCTTCCTCTGTGTTGTTCATGTTCATCTTTGTGATCTATGAGAATATCTCTTCATATGTGGTGATGAGATACTTGATATTCAGAAATACTCTTCTATTCCTGGAGCCTAGCTTCCAGACTTCTGTCTTATGTGCACCATTATATGTCAAAAGTTGAACATTGACTCTTTCATTGTCTTTACACTTATGCTATTATGATATTAATCCTCCTGAGGGAAATGGATGCTCCTGGCAGAAAGGAGGAAGGCCAGTGGAAAGAAGGTAAAAAGAGAAAAGTCTTCAGAGCACCTCAGTGGACTTTTGATTTTGGCTGAGATAATGATCTCAGGGTTGTGAGATTGAGCCCCAAGTTGGGTTCCACACTTAGTGTGTGGTTCTCTTTGAGATTCTCTCCATCTCCCTCTGCCCCTCTCCCCTGCTTGTGTGTGCACACTCTCTCCCAATAAATAAGTAAATAAATAAATAAATAAAATCTAAAAAGAGAAAAGTCTTCAATACATGTTTTTAATATATTTTTAAAATTTCTTTATTATAATATGGACCATTTTCCCCTATTAAAAGTTTGGTTTTTACCAACTTAATGAATTGCCACTTGCTTTTTGTTTTAGCCATCTTCACAGTTATCTGCATTAATTCTTAGGTCTTTCATGTGGGGTGTGAATATCTCTGTACTGATTTGTGTTTTAACCCCAAAATTACTAGATTATTTCCTTCAGTCTTGTCATTTATGTCACATGACCCTAATGCAAAAGTTATTCATCATATTACATTTGGAATTACATCTGTATCATATTGTCCATTCTCAGAAGTTAACTGAGGACATTTTAACACAACCCATGTGAAAAAAAAAAATAAATAAAACAACCCATGTGTAGATTGCTCCCCTTTTTGCAGTGGAGCCATGTCTCCAAGTGGTCAGTGAGCTATGACAAAGCCAGTCCTAAAGTAGACCATTGTTATGATCAGACTCATCATTAAAACTGAATCAGTCATTTTTACCCTCACATAAATCCTTAAGACAGATGATACAAATGGATTTGATAGACCACTGATCTACCAATTTTTTACTTGTCAACATGGCCTTGAGTTAACTGAAATCAAACCATTTAATTATTGGGTTAGGGCCAAAATAAAGAAAATTTACATAAAATTTTTCATAGTCAAGAAAACTAAAAATATAAAATTAACAAAATATGAAAATATTTATGATAACTCAATGAAATTACTCAAAATAATTACCAAATATGAAACTACATTTTTTTAAATAGTTTTTAAGATTTTATTTATTCATTTGACAGAGAGAGATCACAAGTAGATGGAGAGGCAGGCAGAGAGAGAGAGTGAAGCAGGCTCCCCGCTGAGCAGAGAGCCCGATGCGGGACTCGATCCCAGGACCCTGAGATCATGACCTGAGCCGAAGGCCGCGGCTTAACCCACTGAACCACCCAGGCTCCCAAAACTACATTATTTTAAATGATATAAGCATTTTAAATAACTTGATTGGTTCTATTTCTTATTAATGAATGGCTTGTATAGATACAATAATCTTTTCAATTCATGTTGTTTTTATCAAAAAGTAAGTACTTAATCCTCATCAATATGAGATAAATTTAATGCAACTTACATTTCTTTCTCTAATGAAGGGCAACTCTTCCAAATAGAAGAAGAGCATCTATTTTGCAATTTTACCACATAAGAATTAAAAATAACAGATTATTTTGGTATGAAGTGGGGTTTGTGGATGAAGAATATAAATTTTTTAATTGGAATTTTGGTAGCTATGACAATTAATTTTCTCACTATAGCAGATCTACCAAGAGAAGTATAAAGGAATCAGAATCTATCAGTCATTCAGCCATTCAATGCTTACTACATGCAATTCACTGTACTAGATAATATTCAAAATGAAAGGGAACTGAGGCTATATACAAGTTATGAAGTAGACTATCTCCTAATAGGGGCAAAAATTCTTGGTGGAAGAAAGTTTGTGGGAAGTACGGATGTCCTTCAGCATTCCAAATTCACAGACTGTATGTTATATTCTTCAATTTAATTTTTAGTGTTAATGGCTGAATCAATAGTGACTAAAAACCTGCTATTTCAGGATCAATGTATAAAAAGAGATGTGATTTCTGAGTTCAGAAAACAGAAAAAGATTATTGCTAAAATTTATCTTTGTAACCACATGGAAATAATCATAATACATTATGTCTCATGTCCAAATAGCTGGCAGGACTTTCAAATGAAACTGTTAAATTTTGAAAGCACTACAGATGACCTCAATTTTTTAAATTGTTGAAGATAGGATAAAATTGTCCATCCAACTATGGAACCTGTTTACTGTAACTGATAATGATTGAAACATTCCTGTCTACACAAATATTTCATAAATTTTCTTTCTAGTGATGGCTCTCATTCTTCTCTTGTCAGTGTTACTGGAAAGGTTTGTCAGGGCTTTTTTTTTTTTTCTTTTTCTTGTTAAGTGTATGAAAGAGATTCTATTGTGTTTTTATTCCAAAGACATCTATTTCCTAGTGTGTACTGACAACTGCTTATGATGAAATGTTGGGCTTTTTATATATAACACAAAATTGTTTTTCTGAATACTTTCACACCCTAAGGGAAATTCTTAGTCATGATAATTCTATGAAATGACATAAAACCAGTCACTCCTTTAACTTATTAACATAAACATTCTTGAATTTCACTTCTCAGAAGGACTTCCCATGACTAGACTGCATGTCTGTTACGTTTTTACTAATTCACTTTGTAGTTGTTGTTCTGATGTTGTTCATTTGTTCTCATTGTTCTTATATTAAAGGCATGAAATTTTCTATAAAAACAGATAAGCTCTGTTTTCCATTTTCATTTTGTGCACTCTATTTGAAAGACAGAAAATGCCCTAGTGGTATTTTAAGAATCTATGCAGATTCTGCTTATTCTTGTGTTTCAAGTCTATGAAGTATATTCTAAAGCAATAATCATAACAATTAAAATACACTCACATAATATTTTTGTTGAAGTAAGTTTTAGGTATCATATATTCTGCAACATCCCTAGCAAGGGAGTGCAAATAATACTTCAAAATGAAACTTCCCTTTTTTTTTTTTAACTTCAGCTTCTTTCTTTGATTATGAAGTTATTAATATATCTTGCTTCTTTTCACAAATGAAAATGTGTTTAAATGCAATTAATCTACCCTATTAACTCTACTAAACATCTGCTGTGTTTGTTAAACACTTCAAAATTCTGTTCTGAACCAGTTAATTCTAAGTAATTTCTCAGTTAAATATTTACATGGGCTTCTATAATGATAAGCTCTAGTCTGTCTTAAGTAATCAGCAGATTGTCCAGAGAGAGCTATGTGTAATGTAACACACTGTAATAGCTATCCACTGGAACTTAAAGTGGTTTAGCTGCCTTGGACTATTTTTTACATTGTTTTATCCTAGCCAAGAGAGGTAACAGCCTTATGAGTTCCTTTCCCTGTCAACATTTTTAATATCCAGAATCCCACTTAAAAAAAACAATAGAAAAGAAACCTGACTTTAAAAAAATGAAAAAAAAAGAGAGAAAAGAATGAAAGCCTTATAGAAAAATGCAGATGTTTACATCATGAATCTCGGAAATACATTCTTAATACTTCTCTTTGAGAAAAGCAATAAATCTTCACGTTTGTGAAATTTTAGGAAAAATCCAGTTTACAGTCATTTTCATAGCCAACTAAATACATGAAAAAATTAGAGAAAATGAATTGGCATTATTCTTCCACAAATGAAATCAAAGGAGAAAAAAACACACAGATTATACATAAGATGCAAATCTCTAACTTGAAAAATGGTATACATCTATAAAACATCAAATAGTGGTCAAAAATTTAAATAAGTTTCATAACACAGATGATCCATAAGTCGTCAATAATTCTTCAATGAACTATAAGTCAATTTTACTCTTAGATATCAAATAATTGAATGATTACTTTAGATGAGAAATACAGACAAGACAGAAAGTTCTCCAATGTGATATTTAAGTTCAAGTTTTGAAAATAAATATGATTAGATGTTGACCAGAAATCTGTTTCCTACCATCACCAGCCAGTATTTTTCCATCCCAGTGTTTCTTTCCTTATGATCCAGTTTACTAAGTATCTATTGAGGGTCTTCCATAAGTATGCCAGAAGATAGAAAAAAAATGATGATCTGTCCTCTAGGACTTCAATTCAACTAAGAGGCAGAAAGCCTGAGTGGGGCTCTATCCCAGGACCCTGGGATCATGACCTGAGCCGAAGGCAGAGGTTGTAACCCACTGAGCCACCCAGGTGCCCCCTAATTTTCAATAGTAAGTGATCAGCAAATTCACTATTTGACTTTACTAGGTAAAGTAAGCTGAATAATTGTAAATAATGAATCATTCCCAAATTTTGATTTCTTATTTTGGGAAAAAATATGATTTTTCTGTAGTTGGTTGGCCTGTGTTTTACTAATGACAATGTTGATACTATATTTCTCTGTAAATATCAACTAAAATTCAATAAAGGTAGCTCAAAAATATTCTGAACATTAATGCAATGTGGCTAGGATTAAAAATTGGCCATGGATAATTGAAATAGTGAATAATCCATTTGAGATTAAAAATAATTCCCTAACTTTTCATTAAAAATCTCCCTGGGTTCTAGATTTAGCAAATATAAGGTGGGGTGGGACATGGGATACAGAATCATGAATATTTAGGAGGTATATTCATGGGTTTATGTGTGTGAGTGTACCATTTGGACTTTGCACACAGAAGGTTCTCATAAATATTTTTGAATCCATTGAATCCATTCCAAATCAAGTTTAATATTTTTGCATTTTTGTCAGCTTTTGTATATAATTTGTCCAACTAAGTTAGTGCAATTTTGATTATATGTGGCACAGAATTAATTGTACTCCCTTCATGAATATTTGGTATGTGTATGTTTTAGTAGCTCATGTTTAAAAACACTGAAAGAGCTGTCAACGTTTGGATGGATATCAAAAATGTTATATATAAGTTCGACTATTCATGAAATGATAATAGTTTCCTAGGGGTAAAAGGAAGGAGTTTAATCTAGAGCCAAGATTGTGTCAGTCTTTTGAAAAATGACACAACTCCCTATAATTATATTATAATTAATACTTGGTATATTTGGATTTTAAAAGTTGTTTTTCTTATGCACATTATAAATGTACCACCCTAAAGTTGACCTAATTAGCCAACTTTCCTTGGTTGGCTAGGAAATATATCATTTGGCAGGTGTTTTTTGTAAAAAAAAAAAAAATCAAACAGAACTGACCACTTTTTTCATTCCTGCCTAAATCAATAAAACATGGGATTTATGTGGCCCTATAACATTAAATTGTTCTAAGAACAGGACACGTGGGTGGCTTAGTTAGTCTAGCATCTGCTTTCAGCTCAGTCATAATTCCAGGGTTCTGGGATTGAGTCCCACATTGGATTTCCTGCTCATTGGGGCATCTGTTTCTCTCTCTGCTCCTCCCCCCACGAGTGAGTGCTCTCTCTCTGACAAATAAATAAAATATTTAAAAATAAATAAATAAGTAATAAATTGTTCTAAGAATAGATTTTTAAAAATGAAAGTAGTAAATACCTATATTTTACTGGATTTTATAGGGAAGGAATGAGAAAGACTGGATAAAACACTGAGGATTTGTGATTCATGCAGAATTTTTTGTATTAATGCTTTTTGAAAATGAGTTATAGTGATTTTTATTAAATACTGACAACATTAATCAAATGAAAGCTATCTGAATGAAAAATTACATGTTTATAACTTTTTTCTATTTAAAATAAAATTAGATGGTGAAATTATGCACATGACATTTATTAAAACAGTTTCTTCTATAAAAAATGAATATATACATAATAAATAATTATAGGTCACCACAAACACATCTGATATTTTAGTTTAAAGGTAACCACACTTTTAAAGAAAAAGGTCAGAATGTACAAATATATCCTAAGTTTTTGAAAATCAGATAAGAAAAGAATGCTTCTTCTGAATGGAGGTAAATTTAGATTTGTTTGAATATTTATAACTATTTTCTCATTTATTCCAAATCATTTAAGCATTTAATATATGATAGGTTAATCACAAATATTTGCAAAACTCTTTGAAAATTATTGACTTTACCCAAAACTTACTAAAGTGAATTGATTTTCCAGTATGAATTTTTTCACTCAGATTCTTGGGCCCATAATGTGAATAAGATTAATATAATGATAATCTAATAATAAGACAGATTCTACCTGTTGTCCTTTAAACTTGGCAAATCATTACCTGTACAATGATTTAAATGAGGTGAAGTACAAGGCACTTTAAGACTGATAAACTTCAGGGCATCTGGGTGGCTCAGTGGGATTAAAACCTCTGCCTTCAGCTCAGGTCATGATCCCAGGGTCCTCCAGTCGAGCCCCACATCAGGCTCTCTGCTCAGCAGGGAGCCTGCTTCCTCTTCTCTTTCTGACTGCTTCTCTGCCTACTTGTGATCTCTGTCTGTCAGATAAAGAAATAAAATCTAAAAAAAAAAAAAAAAAAGACTGATAAACTTCATCCCTTCCTGTGGAAAGTCAGGGAAGGTCAGGCTGGGTTTTCTTCTTTTTTTTTTTTTTTTTTAAATTTTTAAATTTAATTTTATTTAAAATTTATTTAGTTTTATTTAATAAATTTAATTTATTTAAATTCAAGTTAGTTAACATATAGTATATTATTAGTTTCAGGGGTAAAATTTAGTGATTCATCAGTTGCATATAATACCCAGTACTCATTATGTAACATGCCCTCCTTAATGCCCATCACCCAGTTACCCCATTCCCCAGCCACCCACCTCCAGCAACCCTCACATTGTTCTTTACAGTTAAGAATCTCTTAATGGGGCACCTGGGTGGCTCAGTGAGTTAAAGCCTCTGCCTTCAGCTCAGGTCATGATCCCAGAGTCCTGGGATCGAGCCCCGCATCGGGCTCTCTGCTCGGCAGGGAACCTGCTTCCTCCTCTCTCTCTCTGCCTGCGTCTCCACCTACTTAAGATCTCTGCCTGTGTATCTACTTAAGATCTGTGTCTGTCAAATAAATAAATAAAATCTTAAAAAAAAAAAAAAAGAATCTCTTAATGGTTTGCCTCCCTCTCGGTTTTTATCTTATTTTATCTTCCCTTCCTGTATGTTTATTTTTTTCTTTAAATTCCACATATGAATGAAATCATGGTATTTGTCTTTCTTAGACTGATTTCAGTTGGCATAATATACTCTAGTTCCATCCACATTGTTGCAAGTAGCAAAGATTTCATTCTTTTTGATGACTGAGTAATATTCCTGTGTGTGTGTGTGTGTGTGTGTGTGTGTGTGTGTGTGTGTGTATTTATATATACCACATCTTTACCCACTCATCAGTCAATGGACAACTGGGCTTTTTCCATATTTTGGCCATTGTGGACATTGCTGCTATAAACATTGGGGGTGCAGGTGCCCCTTTAAATCACTATGTTTGTATTTTCTTTATAAATACCTACTGATGCAATTGCTGTGTCATAATGTAGCTCTGTTTTTAAATTTTTGAGGACCCTCCATACTGTTTTCTGTAGCACCTATACCAGTTTGCATTCCCACCAATATTGTAAGATGGTTCTTCTCTCTCTGCATCCTTGCCAACATCTGTTGTTTCCTGAATTGTTCATTTTAGCCATTCTGACTGGCATGAAGTGGTATCTCTTTGTGCTTTGGATTTGTATTTCCCCGATGATAAGTGATTTTTAACATTTTCTCACACATCTGTCATTTGTATTTCTTCTTTAGAGAAATATCCATTCCTGTCATATGCCCATTTCTTGACTGGATTTTTTGGGTTTTGGGTGTTGAGTTTGATAAGTTCTTTATAGATTTTGGGTAGCAGCATTTTGTCTGATAGGTCATTTGCAAATATCTTCTTCCATTCTGTAGCTTACTTTTTAGTTTTGTTGATTGTTTCCTTTGCTGTGCAGAAGTTTTTTATCTTGATGAAGTCCTGATAGTTCATTTTTGCTTTTGTTTCCTTTGCCTCTGAAGGCGTGTCTGGTAACTGGTTGCTGTGGCCAAGATCAAAGAGGTTGCTGCCTGTCTTCTTCTGTAGGATTTTGATATATTCTCATCTCACATTGAGGTCTTCCATCCATTTTGAATTTATTTTTGTGTCTGGTATAAGAGGTCCAGTTTCATTCTTCTACATGTGACTGTCCAATTTTCCCAACACTGTTTGTTGAGGAGACTCTCTTTTTTCCAGTGGATAATCTTTCCTGCTATGTCAAAGATTAGTTGACCATAGAGTTTGAGGGTCCATTTCTGGGTTCTCTATTCTATTCCATTGACCAGTGTCCGGGTTTTTGTGGTCGTTTTTTTGTTTTTAGTTTTTTGGTGTGGTTTTTTTTTTTTTTTTTTTTTTTTTTTTGGCTAGTATCCTACTGTCTTGATTATTAAAGCTTTGTAATATAGCTTGAAGTCCAGAATTATGATCAGGCTGGGTTTTCTTAAGATCAGTTTGGCATGATGTGGAGAATCGAGAGGTTGGTGTCTGGTTCAAGTAGGAAGCAGATGAGCAAGCAAGAAGTAATGATTGGAGCCTTAGGAATGAAAAGAAATAGATGGTTCCAAATATACTTTGGAGATGGACCAACCAAACTAGGTAACTGGATGTGAAAGAGAGATTTGAGAATGGAAAGTATGGGGGATGAGTTCTAAATTTCTGACATGAGCACTAACAGGATATTGTGTGAATTGACTGAGTTGGAGAATGCTGGAAGAGGATTCAGTTTGGGAGGAGAGGGTCCTAAGTCAGTGTTTAATGTGCTAAGTTTCAGATGCCCTAGAGGAATACATATCTCATGCAGGTGGTTGGGTACCTACATTGGAAATCTTAGAATCACTGGCCTAGAATATTCAAAGTCCACAGTATATTAGATCATGGCAAGAGAATGAGGACTGAGAAGAAAATGAGCCTAAACACCCAAGTTTAAAATGTTGAATAAGGAAGGAGAAAGCATCAGGAGAACTAAGAAGAAACTTTCAGAGAGACAATAACTACTGACAATTTTTTTAAAAAATATGCCATCATTTTGAGTTTCATTTTGAGTAAGAAGTCCTGTATAAAAGTAACTGTGACAATCAGGAGACTTGACTTACAGATTAACAGCACCTGGAATTTCCTGGGCCTTTTTTATAATCTGAAAAAAAATGCTTATTTTTTTCCTGCCTTTTGATAATGTTGTTGTGAGAAAGTATTAAATAATGTCTATGATATTAACAATTAAGTGTTATGAGAAGACATATATTGAAGCTAACATCATAATCATGTGTTTTCTTAGTGGGTTTTTAGAAGAGCTACTCTCAACCAAAAATGTGGCTGTATTTGTAGGTTCATTTACAGAAAGAATCTTCCTTTTTTTTTTTCTTGTTTGCAAATATTGTTACTACTTATTTATAGTAGTTTGGTAAAACATAGTTCTGACCATAGGAGAGTCAGAAAGGAAGTCTGGAGTCTGGAAGTGAACACTGGCCTCACACCTGGTTTAGAATCACGTTTTTTTTTCTTTTCTGGAGTTAGCTCCAAAGAAAAACCAGTCACAGAGGGACAATTTATCATCAATATATTACAGAGTTTAACTGTGGAAGAGCTCAGATCACTCTAAAAGTTTTGTTTAATCAATAAAGTAGGTATTACTTTTCACAACATTCTTCAAAAGGCAGATGTACTTGAAACAGTCTATTAACAAGAATCCTTTCCACCCCCCACAGGGTTCCGTGGGGATACAAGGCCCACAGGGTCCACCTGGAAAAGAAGGTCAAAGGGTAAGTAAACTTGGAACAACTGGCAGGCATTACTATCTAAAGGCTTACTTATTTCTGAACATTAATGAAAATAAACCCAAAATACACAACCAGATGGGCATGAGGAGAGGGTTAATGATCCAAAGCCTGAAATCTGAGTTGAGATTTTGACAGAGCTTTTACAATCCAGAAAGTTCTCTATGAACTTTCAAGATTGGCAGCACAAATGTAGAGATGCAGTTTAGGCGAAATGAATTAACCGTAATTTGATCTAGGGCACACTGGTCTTATTTTGGGGTTTTGAGTTAAGCTGATCTTTGCAGAGTTAAGTTGATGAATATCTTTGTGGAGTTCCTGCCTGTACATGAATTCTATAAAGATTGTGGATATTAACTACAGTCTTTAGTTGAATTAAATTATTGACATTAGTGATGCTTTGTAATGCTTCTTTCACTGCAGTTTTCTGCCTTTGAGATAAAATATGTAGTCAGTGAATAAATTGTAGTTGCAGTAGTTAGTCTTAGCTTTCCCCAGGAAAGGGAACCCCTGCAGTGATAATGGGTAAGCTTCACTTCAACAGCAGTGGGTCACTCCATTCTTTTGGCTTATTGTTATTACTATTTTCAAATCATTTTAATGTCTTGAAACACTTTATGTGCTTGCTCATATGATTATTGTTATCAACTTTTGTTACCTGATAGATGAAGATTGTATGATTCAGGGTTTAGGTGATTTGCCTAAAGTCAAAGAGCTAATAAAAAGAAGAGCCAGAACTTGAATATGAGGCTTCTGATTCTAAATCCCATGTTCTCTTTTACTGTCCTATGATATTAACTCCAAATCTCTTTTTTAGTCATTTTTGTTTATTATTCCCAGTTTTGTCCTCTGGCAAATAAGTCTTTTGCCTCAAATATATCAAAATCCTTCAAGTATTTGGGAACCAGTGGTATATTTTACCAAAGTTTATCTTTTATCAGGTTAAAATCTCATTTCTCTTAATTCTCTTATATGGATTTCTGACTCCCAGCATGCTAGAAAGTACTCATGGACTTTCTGGCGGTATCAGGAATGGGACTGAACGTGTGTGATGTTATTTAGGGCAGAGCAAAATAAGGCAAGTATGCCCTTGTACTATAGAAAATATACTTCTATTAGAGCTTAAGATTGAGCTGATGTGCTTCTGTGTATTTTTTAAACTAACTTTTTCTACTACAGCAACTTTTATCTTTGTTTTTTTTTTTTTAATTTTTTGGTAGTACAATTAAGATTTGATTTGGATAAAAAAATCAAAATTAAAAACTATTCTATGTTTACTTTTTATTACAGATAGCTAGTTTAGTAATACAAAAGGGCTTAATAAGTTTTGATGGTTAAGAAAGTAAAAGGAGGGCACCTGGATGACTCAATTGTTAAGCATCTGCCTTCTACTCAGATGGTGATCCCAGAGTCCTGGGATCGAGCCCTGCTGGGTGGGAAGCCTGCTTCTCCCTCTCCCATGCCCCCTGTTTGTTGTTTCCTCTCTCACTGTATCTCTCTCTGTCAAATAAATAAAAAATCTTTAAAAAAAAAAAAAAGAAAGGAAAGTAAAAGTTTGTGAATAACAGCTAAGATTTATGAGCCTCCTATCATGTGCTAAATGCTTCACATTATTATTTCATTTTGTTTATTTCTCACAATAGCTCTGTGAGATACGTAATACTATCATCCTTATTCAGAAACTGAGGTTTTTAAGCAACTTGGAGAGGACACTTTGCCAATAAGTGGAATGATGCTGATACTTTAAAATTATTTATAAAGCAGTCCTATCTGAGTTCTGTTCCCAATGCCTGTATGTACAACTGTAGTTTCCCATTTGGCTCCCCAGCCCCTTTATTCAGGAGTTCATTAATCCACTTGATCAAAGTTTAAGTAGTGTCAGGCAGAAAAATAGAAAATTACTAATCTAGCTTTAGGCTTTTGAGTCTTTTTTTTTTTTTTTTTAAGATTTTACTTATTTATTTGACAGAGAGAGGAGAGAGGGAGAGAGGGAACACAAGCAAGGGGAGTCGGGGAAGGAGAAGCAGGCTTCCCACTGAGCAAGAAACCCGTTGGGGGCTCATCCTAGCACCTTGGGATTATGACCTGAGCCAGCAATAGACAATTAACAACTGAATGGTTTCACTTATTTGTGGAGCATAACAAATAGCATGGAGGACATGGGGAGTTAGAGAAGAGAAGGGAGTTGGGGGAAATTGGAAGGGGAGGTGAATCATGAGAGACTATGGACTCTGAAAAACAATCTGAGGAGTTTGAAGTGGCGGTGGGGGATGGGAGTTTGGGGTACCAGGTGGTGGGTATTACAGAGGGCACGGATTGCATTGAGCACTGGGTGTGGTGAAAAAATAATGAGTACTGTTATGCTGAAAATAAATAAATTTAATTAAAAAAAAAAAAAAAACCACAACTGAGCCACCCAGGTGCCCTAAGGCTTTTGAGTCTGTCTTAAGCAATTAACTCTCTGTGGGCAGAGGACCAGATGAAAAGACCTTGTGAAGTTACTTTCCAGGCTTCTTCTTCTGTTTTCTCCCAATGATAGCCAAGGTATCTAATTGCATCTAGGACCATATTTCTGAATTAATTTTTATGTTCTGCATCCAGAGGACATTTTCCTTCTAATAACTCTACTTCCCTGGAAACTGAGTATAAATATACCTCCTAGTTAATATCCAGAATGTATAAGTAACTCATGTAAAAAACTCAATAGCAAACACCTAATTCCCCAGTTTAAAAATGGGCAAAAAACCTGAATAGACATTTCTCAAAAGAAGACCTACAAATGGCCAACAGGTACATGGAATGGTACTAAACAACACTAATCATTAGGGAATGCAAATCAAAGCCATAATGAGATGTTACCTCATACCTATTAGAATCACTGTTATCAAAAAGACAAAAGGTAACAAGTGTTGGTGAGGACAGGAGGAAAAGGGAACCCTGGTGCACTCTTAGTGGGATTATAAATTGGTGCAGCCACTGTGGAAAAGAGTATGGAGCTTTCTCAAAAAATTACAATAGAACTACCTTATGACCCAGCAATTTCACTTATGGGTATATTCCCAAAGGAAATTAAATGAGCATTTCAAGGAAATATCTGCATTCTCATGATATGCAAACAACTTAAATGTGCATTGACAGATGAATCAATAAAGTAAATGTGATTACCACAAACACACACAAATGCACACAATGAAGTATTATTCAGTCTTAAAAAAGAAGGAAATCCTGCCATTTGTGAGAACGTGGATGAACATGGAGGACATAATGCTCATGAAGCCAGACACAGAAAGACAAATACTGCATGTTCTCATTTATATGTCTACATCCAAAAATGCCAAATTCAGGGGCACCTGGATGGCTCAGTGGGTTAAGCCGCTGCCTTCGGCTCAGGTCATGATCTCAGGGTCCTGGGATCGAGCCCCGCATCGAGCTCTCTGCTCAGCAGAGAGCCTGCTTCCTCCTCTCTCTCTGCCCGCCTCTCTGCCTGCCTGTGATCTCTCTCTGTCAAATAAATAATAAAATCTTTAAAAAAAAAAATTCAAATTCATAGAAACAGAGGGTAGAATGGTGGTTACCAGGGGCTGAGATGAGGAGGATGGGGAGATGTTGGTCGAAGTGTACAAAGACTTAGATATTCAAGATAAATAAGTTCTGGAGATGTAATATACAACAATGAGATTATAATTAATATTGTATACTTGAAATTTACTAAAAGGGTAGACCTTAAGTGTTTTTTTACCACAAAAAAGGGAAAAGAGTATTTATGTATGAGGTCATGGGTATACTAATTGGCTTGATCATGATGAATAGTTCACAGTGTGTATCAGATCATCAAGTTTTATACCTTAAATATATACAGTTTCATTCAACTGTATTCTAAAAATAGAAAAACATAATAATAAAAAACAGATTTTTAGTTTCAATTCCCCAAAACTTATACTTCGTAGGTGGTTTGAGGTGGAAATTGTAAAGCTAGGTGGGTGAGGCTAGATTGAGGGCATTATATCTGAATTAACCCTCCTATGGCAGAATTGTTTGTGTGTGTGTGGTAAGAATATTTGACATGAAATCTACCTCTTAACAAATTTCTTTAACAAATTTTTAAGTGCACAATGATATCACACTTTTGACTTATATAACATGTAGTCAATTTGATGTTCTCTTTCTTTTATTTTAACAAAAACTTCTGCCAAGTCAGATGTTCATCCATCTTGTTGCACAGTTGCCTTTTTTGAATCACAGAGAAGGAACTGATCCCTGTCACTGTTAAATTTCATCTTCTGGGTTTTAGTCCCTAGTATCATTCTATTAGTTTGCTTTTCCACTAAAACAGCTCCCAGCTTTATGTCACCTTAAAATTTGATAAGCCTCTCCTCTAAGTCTTTGTGTAAATCTTTAATAAATCCTGAACAGAATAGAAACTGACAATTTCACATAACACCAGCAAAGGCTGCCATCTTGATTACCACTGATGTTCTTGTGGCATGAATAATTAAATCATGTACAAATACATTAAACTCTACCTCCTTCCCACCCACATTTCTTAATTTGGCTTGTAAGATAATTATGAGAGTCCTTGTCAGAGACTAGCTGAAATGAAAAAAATATTCAAATGAGGCTTTTTAAAAATAATAATGCTTCAAATTGAAATTGTACCCTCTCAAAGCTTGCATTACAGAGGAAGGTGGGTTAAAGAATAAATTAAACTTATGTATTCTTCATGATAATTATGGAGGAATGTATTCAAATTATAAAGTTCAGCCACTACTTTATGCAAATTTACTCCATTTATAAATATGCATAGTCTCAATAATATTACTTTCATTTTATCCTCTATCAAGAGTTACAGTGTTGGAAACTAAAGACTGTAAAAGAATTTTATAATGTTAGTCATGGCTTGTCATTATCACTACCTCCTTTCACAAGTGCCATATTTATTGAAGAAAGAAGCTGGAACAGGTATTATTGACATTATCCACATTTACAAATTATTATTTCCAAATACAATCCATGATATATTCTGCTTCATAAGCTATTGAATAGGGAAGCAAATTAATTTAAGAAATGAGCATTCTTACATATCTGTAGTTAGGTCCATCTTATTGCCACCATTTCTTCTCTGCTCAAGAGTTAGGTAGCGCTCAGCTCTTTTAGGCATGTTAATGTAATTGTATGTATATGTGTGTGTATGCATACACACATACTGCAAGCTAAGATCAGTAATTTTTCCATTTCACTAAAGCATGCAATAGGAGACAAAAGAAAAATCTATGAATTTAAAATTATTTTTTATTGACATCTTGTCACAAAACTCTTATATTTTGATTACAGGTGTTTGAGAAGGAATTGATTGACTATCATTAAGTTAATCGAAATGACATATAAAATATGTGGAAAGTCTTATACACCTCGCTTCTGGGCATAAATGTCTTTAATGAAAGCAGAACTTTTTTTTTTAAAGATTTATTTATTTATTTATTTATTTATTTATTTATTTATTTATTT
The DNA here is from genome assembly GCF_030435805.1 of Mustela lutreola. Taxonomy (NCBI): domain Eukaryota; kingdom Metazoa; phylum Chordata; class Mammalia; order Carnivora; family Mustelidae; genus Mustela; species Mustela lutreola. Next base: position 112,709,098 of record NC_081295.1, read on the forward strand.
GACAGGGATCACAAGGAGGCAAAGAGGCAGGCAGGGGGGGTGGGAGAAGCAGGTTCCCTGCTGAGCACAGGGCCTGATGCAGGGTCGATCCCAGGACCCTGAGATCATGACCTGAGCTGAAGGCAGAGGCTTAAACCACTGAGCCACCCCAAAAGCAGAACATTTAATTTTAAATAAATCATTGATTTCTTAATTTTCCTCAATGGTTAAATAGATAATAGCTTCTGTTAAACCAATATCTCAAAATTATGGTTAGTTTCAAACAGAAGTGTCACAAAAACAAAAAAACAAACGTAGAGTCACATGTAAACATACTTTGAACAACATCAAACATTATAGAAACATGTTAATATTACTATTGTTATTTTTATTAAACATACAGATTCTGAATGATAAATTCTTTTCCTTTTTCTCTTTGGCCCTTTGTGTACAGTTTTCTATAAGCCCAAAAAGATCACTATTTTTCTCCAAGAACCACACTGAATTTCTGTTTCAAATTTATATTAGTTGATTATTCTTTTCACTGTCTTCTAAGTGGCTAAATCTTGGATTATAAAGTGTTCATTTAATAAAATACATTACAGTATGCTTCTCATACTTAAAAGCTTCTCTTAACCTCAACAATGTTTTTTGGCAATATGTATCTAAGATTTATAGTTTTTATTCTTAATGTCCTGATTTTCTTCTTTGATTCTGTCATATATGTCAAATACGCACACACACACACACACACATACATATACATACACATATGTATATGTATATATAATTTCTTTTACTTTATATTTTTAAAGTTCTATAGGTAAAACATTTGGCTGGCACAGTTTTAAGTCTCACATCCTTTATAGCTTAACACAATTCTTAAAATTCAACTTGTGTTTAGCATTGACCCTAAGACACAGATGGAGTATATCAGAGAGGAGTAAGGGAGAACAGCATGGGGCCAAGAGGATGTTCAGCCCATGATGAGGTCCGAGAAGGGCCAGAATAGGGACCAGGACACTGAAGAGCCAAGAAGCCAACAGAAGAGTGTTTCAGGATGTACAGAGGATTGAACAGGATTAAAATTTGGAATAAAGTCAGAGGAAAGATGTTGAATAAAGGAAGAGGTGGCTGGAACAGGTTCCAGCTGAAAGACAAATTTAGTTGAATAATTGGGAGAACATTAGAAAGGAAAATTGTAAGAAAGGTGTAAATTAGGGGGTGAGTTTTGAGGAAGGAGAGACAGCAATAGGGAATCTATTGGAGGGGTAAGGACAGGAGCTGGATGGGAGCCCATAAAAGTATCTTAGTGAAAAGTGGAGTATTTCAGACAGCTGAGCATGTTCATAGAAGTTTATACGAAATAGCTCAAAAGAACTGGAATTTTTATAAAATTCCCTCTAAGATATAGATTCCTTACCGGGTTTCCTATTATTCATAATAGACTTTCCCAAAATATAAAAAAATTACTATTTTAATGTGACCTTGGAATTTTCCTTTTTCATCACATTAAGTGTATGTCTGAGTGGTATTAAGGCTGGCATAAAACTACCATGGGCTTTTTAAGGAAATCACTCTAGGTCTCTGAAAAAAAAAAACATTTTGCTGGTGAGTCAGCTAGTTTACTGCCCCAAATGCAAATTTGTTTGGTTGGACCGAGATAACACCTCATTCTTACATTTTTTTTTTTTTTTTTTTGCTTGCTTGATTGTAATTTTGAAGTTGAACAGAAATTTTATGATTAAAAAAAATCTTTTTTTTTAGGATAGCTTATTCCACAGTGCTAATTTCAGAGCCATAGAATGACCTCATCATTCCAATGAAATGAATTTAGGGCCTGGTAGAAACCACTAACAATTGTCTGTAGCTGGGATTAAATTATTTTACATTGGCATGAATTTTAAGGGGAGCCTTATAGAGAAAAGGATGAATAATGATGAATTTTCAGCTTCAGGAAGTAATTTGGCTAGTTGCACATGAAGATGAGACTTCTTAACTATATGTATTATTAAAACTGACACTGACCTTTAAAATGCACAGTGAGTGTATCCATAATTCTGCTCACTCACTAACGCTATTACTTGTATCCTTGTACCAAGAATTTGTATTGCTGAAAGGGAAAAGTCAACAATTTTTTTTTTAAGATTTTATTAATTTACTTGAGAGAGAGAGAGAGTGCACAGAGAGAGAGGTAGAAGAAGCAGAGAGAGCTGAGCAAAGAGCCTGTTGTGGTACTTGATTGCAGGATCCTGAGATCATGACGCAAGCCGAAGACAGAGACCTAACCAACTGAACCACCCAGGCGCCCCACACCCCCATCAAGTTTTTTAAATAATAGTTTTAACTCTGGTTCCAGGTGGAACATAAATATAGGAAAAAAACATGTTTTTTTTTTTTTTGCTTCAATCCATATATAAATCTGTAAGTATACATCTTATAAATAACATCTTAGAGGTTCTGCATTCTGCAAATAATGGTTCATGTTTATTGCACATGTTTTAAACTTCCTAGCATACAGAGGACATCTTTTTCCATTTACTTCCTGTGAAATTTTCTAAGGATTTCTCATTAAGGATTACCTTAAGAGTTTCCAAAAAATACCATCTTTGATCCTGGATGATATTTCTAGATGGGTATCTGGGAAATTGTGTACCCTATTCAAGTTCCAAGGGCGAAGCAACTTTCTCGCAACATCTTACTTGAATGTACAAAACCAAGCATTAAACTCAGAGGATTAAAAATGATAAAATTTACATTTCTCCCTGCACTTCTATTTGCAGAGGTCCATAGCAGACTGGGAGACTGGGGAGCCTTCACTATTGTTTTGATACCTGATACTGCTGTCTTTGTCTTTATTTGCTGTCTTTCTAGAAACTCATTTACCATTTGGAATTACCTAGTTATCCCCAATTTACCCTTAAGACTATTAAAATTAACATTTATAAAAGGTCAGTATTATATAATTGAGACAACTTTTACTGAGTTAAAATAGCCACTTTGGGAGAAAAAAAATACCACAATTTGTATACATAAAAAATCATATAATGGTTTATTTTGCATTTATGTTCCTTTTGTATGAAGTACCATTTCTACTAGGAATATAAAGCCTTCAAACCTTATGTGTCTGTATCATTATATATCTCACGTGCAATTTGTATTCTGACTTTATTCAGTCATTTTTATGTGCTTTGGGTATTATAAGTGTATATAAATAAGTAAATATGAAGTCATCTATATGCTTTCATCATTTTATACCCTATTTCAGAAATTAAGTGAGAAATCAGCATAGAATGTAAATAAAGCATAGTAATCTTCTTACTTTTATTTTATGATACATTTCCCAGAGCAAAAGTGTATATCATTCATTACTTTCCATATTAATTTCCTCTGCTTGTCCTAACTGATGAAGTCCCAATAACATATGATTCATTATTAAGCATGTGACTTATCACAGCATATAATAAGGCATGATTTAATGTTTGTGAGATTTTTTAATATTTTCAGTTAGATGCTTCTTAAGATACAGAATCAGAATTTCAGAGACTTCGGAAAGGAAGTTCAAGGAATGACACCAGTCTGTTTTATCTGAACATTTTTCTGAAAAACCTCACGGTTTTCTCCTAGTGTCCTGCCGCCCAGATGCTCCTGCTTCCTCTAACTTGGTGTCCACCATAGCAGCATCAAATTCAGTTATTGAAGCAATAGAGTGAGGCAAGAAGAAGGGAGAGAGGCTAATAACATGTTCATGTCAAATGAATGTTCACAAAGGAGTAGTTGTGCAGCAAGGACAAGAGGCCTCTACTGTTGCCTCACACTCGAACCGGTAGGAAAGGGAAAGAACAGGAAGACATTGGAGGCAACTTCTAGCAACTTCTAGCTCAGTCTAATTAGGATCAGGTGAAGAAAGATGAGATGAGATGTAGCCGAGACTTTATGAGAACAGGCCACCGCTCCGATAAATATCACAGCTAGTTAATAGCGGTGTGCCTGTGGTCTGGTGTGGTAAACTTCACTCTCATTAGTGAGTCTCTGTGATGCCCTTGAAGTAGAAGATGCACAGTGCCCTAGGAAGACTGTAACAAGAAAAAGCGATAGTAACCAGCGGTTTATTCCAGTAATACTTACATGGGTCCTTATACTACAAGGAGCTGAAGTCCTTACTCATTGAAATAAAGGGTCAGATGACACCATTTGTATTGTAACAGAATAGCTTTATCAGGAACTGGCCTCTGCTGGGAGAGAAGCATATCTTCTTACCGTGCCCTCTTTGGACCAAGACACATAGTCCCCGAGGCCCAGACAAGCACCGACCTCCCTCAGAGGAGGGGCCTGGGAGCCCATTTCAGGCACATCCAGTTGTCAGATTTTAGAGTCAAAAGGGAAGAACAGTGTCATTCCAGTCCCCCAAATAATGAAACTGAGTTCTAGAAGCATTCAGCAGTTCTTTAAGCCTTCAGGCTAGTCATCTCTTTAGCTATCATGTATCATAGGAACCCCTTACTGTCTGTTTGGTGGTTCCATTCTAAAACCCAGATTTTCTCGTTTTTAAAATGGAAAATACTGAGAATTTGACCAAAGCCCCTCATTTTCCTCCTGAAGACCACACATTATAAGGGACAAATGTAGATAAGAACAGTTGGTCCTTTTGCAGTGTCCACACATTGTAAAGCATGCACCTTCTGTGTGCCTGCCCTGCTTACCCTGCACCCACAGTGGGGAACAAGCATGGGCGGGCCAGTGGGGAAGGGGGGCGGTGGGAGTCAGTTCTTTCTCCAGCTGTGTGATTGGATTAACTTGTGACTTCAGGCAAACCATTCAAGATTCTAATCTAAATTTATCTGTTTCATCAGTTTAGCCCTAGGTATGTTCCGAGATTAAGCCAGGAGCACTTTGAATGCAGTCTGGCGACAGGTGTTCTATGAAAGAATCTTATAAATATTAACTACTTAGTCAGAGGAACACTTAAAGAGAATGGAAAACGAGAAGGCACTTTCCACCGATGTGACAGTATGCTAATATTCCTGCCTCAGTATCGTTACTCAGAACATCTCACTGAACACGTTAGTAGCTATTTGGTACATTTACCACTGGAAATGTCAAGTACAAAGTTATTCATCCATTTGGTACACAGTGAGTGTATACGTAGGTAGCTGCCAAAGCCAAGAATGAATTACAAGCTATTAGTCAGTTTGGGAAATCTAGACATATAAGTTTTCAGAAATGCAAAACATTTGGAACATGAAACATTTTTATGGCCTACTGGCTTCAAAAGGCAGCATTATGTTTCTAATAAACAATACAAGACCCGGACTTTGTAAAACTTCTTATTTTGAGTTACCTTGGGTGGTAGCACAGAATTCTGAAAGCAAGTTTAATTTTATAGCACCTCAGCTTTGCAATATGTTATATTTCAATTTTCAAGGGAGAGGAGGGCCATTGATAAATAAATGTGATGCAACAATTCTAAGAAAAGTTGGAAATTTATCTTTTTAGAATATAAGTAGATGATACAGTACTCTTATTTCTAAATTCTTTGCAACTATTGGACTTTTCTTTTCAGAAGCCGAGGTATAAAGAGAGATGGTGTACGATCACATTCGGAGAGGTCAAGGAAAAGTTTTTTGTTGTCATTTTGTTTTGTTTCGCAATTGAGCACATTTACAAACGGGGGCAAGGAAGTCAGCAAATAGCAAATCGCAGTGGTAAGCAGTATATGAAACAGTAATAAAAGACAAGGCGCGAGGGTCCACATGAGTCAGCACCTGGACTGTGAGGATGCTTTGGGAGAGAGGTGGGGCATGAGTGCTCCCTTCGGGGACAGAGTAGGAGTCAAGGCACCGTGCGTATTTATCTCAGACAGAAAGACTTTTTCAGCTAAGATATGACTTAATAAAACTTCTGTTGTTTAAAAGTGACATTGCTCTCAAGATTGTCTGTGGTTTCCAGGCAAGTAAAATTTATAGCTACTTCTTTATGCTTTCATGAACAACAAGCCCGACTCATTCAGTAAAGTAAAAAACAGTGAGAAATACAGAAACAGAGACATTGGAGGCAAACTGGAAAAAAAACAAAAAAGGTGGACGTGGGACAGGACATTTGGAGAAGAAATGTCTGTTACTGTCATTTCAGAGTTTTGCTAGATTCTTAAGCAGCTGGTGAAGATGTAAGCATTTCCTTCACCCTTTCTATCTGAGCCTCTTTTCCTCTGTAAATTACCCATGGTGTCTGACAAGAGCTTCCTTCCATTATCAGCGGTTGTCTGAATTCATCTACTTTGCTTTAGGAAGCCATTTTGCTAGAATACAATTCCAACTTCTCAGAAAACTTTATTTTATTGGTATAATGTAAATGATGTCAGACTAAAATGTTGCCAAAATTAAATTGTTCTTATCTTTATTTCTTTCACCAATTTTTCACTTTTTATATCCCTATACACATTCTGTAAACTGCCAATTTTTTTTTTCTCAAATGATACAAAATTTCTGAATCATGCTAATCAAGGATAATTCCCAAGCTAGGAAATGCCAAGGGACTGATTTACTATATAAGTAGTCTTGTCTGTGTCTTTTTATCAATAAATCCTTGGGTTATAGTTATAAATTTTTATAGACTATACTGCTAACTTACTAAGGGCTTAAAATCATTTTCATTGGGAGCTGATGAAAATGAATGTGGTGTATTTCTTTGCAGTTGTTGCCATAGAGATAAAAACCTTTTCAAAGTAAAACAGGGATGGCATAAAAATTACTAATTCAAAAGAAGCTATGCTTCTAATTTAATATTGAAAATGGTACACTATTCCCTTTCTTTTTTATTTTGTCAAAATTGCATGACTTGAGTGTGTCTAATGTACTTTCATTAGATAATTTCTAGTATAAAAAAACTGAAGCAAAGAATGAAATAGGTAAATTCCCCACAGCATTTCGTGGGATGACACTTTCATTTTAATCTTTTGTTCTTAAAATTTAACAACATTCCTAATCATCTCCTCTCGTGCTCCACCTCCATACTCCTTCTTTATATCTTGCTATTTAATTTCAAATCTAATTACCTAAAATGGGCTTTCTTAAAAACAAACAATTTGCTTTCTTTTTCTGCCACATTATTTTCAACAATTAGATACATTTTCTAACAATAACACGATTACAAAGATAAATCTATGAAACTTGCTCAAATCTTATTACTATTCATGTTCAGATTTTGAGAGTCTTATAGACTTCCCTTGAAAAATCAAATTAGGGTACTCTTGGAAAATAATCTGTAACTTAGAATTGTTTTACTCAATTAACCTCAGTTTGATTCTGTCAGCAGCATCACTTTCTGGAGACATTAGAATGAGCTAAACCAATACTAAGATAGATGATTAATTAGATGGGGAAGGGTCAACCAATGAAACAAGACTGTCATGGATGGTGGGCCTACAACATGTCCGCCATAGGAGACGAAACAGGAGAAGGGGACAAGGTCAGAAAAAATAGACTCTACCTTATCTGCATTTTCCTCCTAACTAACTCTGTGTTTGCTTTCTTTTAAAGCCTAGAACACTGTTCACCTAACCAAAAGCATTTAAAAGGAATAGAAAAATTGAAAGGCTTGTCCCCTTAAAAGAGATAGGAGTTAATGAACTGTGGGTGCTTTGTAATACAATGCTATTCAAGTATGGTGCTCAGACAAGGTGATAGGGCACCATGATAAGTACACAAATTGAAAATACATGTTTAGAAACTATGACAATTGAATATTGCTGTATATTCTAAACATGTGATTATTGGACTCATCCAATAGGCCATAAATGAGTTGTGTGTTGTTAAACCACGTGGAGAGCAGCTACCTACAAGTCACGAACAATAGGGCCACATCAAAACATACGACATTTTAAGGTTAACTCATCAACTGTAATCCACCAAAAAAAAAAAAAAAAAAAAAAAAAAACTGAGAAAAGGGGCGCCTGGGTGGCTCAGTGTGTTGAGGCCTCTGCCTCCGGCTCGGGTCATGATCTCAGGGTCCTGGGATCAAGCCTCGCATCGGGCTGTCTGCTCAGCGGGAAGCCTGCTTCCCTCTCTCTCTGCCTGCCTCTCTGCCTACTTGTGATCTCTCTTTCTGTCAAATGAATAAATAAAATCTTTAAAAAAAAAAAAACTGAGAAAATGTAATCATTTATTTTTATAAAATATTTTTAATTATTTTGAGTTTTAATTAAGTTAGGGAACTAGAATTTATATTATTTATTTTTAACCCCAACTAACTAATGACAAAACAAGCTTCACAGGGTTATTTACACGCATATTTCCTATTTTTTTTTAATTTTTTTTTCTTAATTTGATAGGGAGATCACAAGAAGGCAGAGACACAGGCAGAGAGAGAGGGAGAAGCAGGCTCCCTGCTGAGCAGAGAGCCCAATTGGGGGCTCGATCCTAGGACCCCAAGATCATGACCCAAGCCGAAGGCAGAGACTTAACCCACTGAGCCACCCAGGCACCCCGACACACATATTTTCATTAGAAATAAACTAACTGCTGACCATGAAAGGAATTTCAAAGAAATAAAGATCAAAAGAATTGGCATTAGTTTTATTAGGAAGTATGATCATTCATATAGTGAGTTCAGTTCATTGATGGTGAAGTATTAAAGCATAGCATGTCATTTGCAGAGATGGACTGGCTCCTGTAGCAATGAATCCATCAAAGTGTAAGCAACATTTATACACAGAACAGAAGTAAGTTCAAAAGCACTATTTGTGGGAATGTGTATTGATGCAGCCACCATAGGTTCCTCAAAAAACTTAAAACAGAACTACCATTTTATCCAGCAGTCCCACTTCTGTGCATATGTATCCAAAGGAAATGAAAACAGTATATCAAAAAGGTATCTACACTCCCATGCTCATTGTTGCATTATTCACAATTGCCAAGATATGGAAACAACCTAAGTGTCCATCAACAAATGAATGGATAAAGACATAGTGTATATATACAATGAAATGTTAGTCAGCCACGAGAAAGGAGGAAATCTATTTAGGACAACATGGATGGACCTTGAGAACATTATGCTAAGTGCAGTAAGTCAGACAGAGAAAGGCAAATACTGTCTGATATGACTTATATGTGAAATCTAAAATCTAAAATCTATGTGTTCTATGAACACATAGAAAAGGACTAGAATGATGGTTACCAGGAACTGTGAGGTAGGGTAAGTGAGAAAAAAAGAGGAAATCAGTTTCTACTCACCTTTTAAAAAAATGTAATTTGGACAATTTGACAGACTCGCTTATTCACCCATCTTTAATATTTTTAATAATATCTATCCTTCCAAGAGAAGGAAGAATGCAATGTATTTTTCAACAGCAGAAGAAAACCGAAGAGGGAAAATTGAAGTTTCTACAGATTATTGCAGTATATTCTCATAGTTTTACTACTGTTTTTGAAGAAATAAATGACAATTTCCTACATCAGTGAAAATTATCACCAAATATTTTTGACATTTGATAGAATGTTTTGAATTTTATTTTCCATCAGAAGAAAATACATACATAAACAAAGAAGATGCGTATATAACCATTCCAGGATGCTGGGGCACCTGGGTAGCTCAGTCAGTTGAGTGTTGGTTTGGGTTTTTTGGGTCATGATCTCATGGGTCATGACCTGGAACCCACATCAGGCTCCGTGTTCAGCAAGGGAGTCTTCTTGAAGATTCCCCCCGCCCACCCCTTCCCACCCCACTCTCGTGCTCTCTCTCTCTCTCTTTCTCTCTCAAATAAATAAAAATATAAAAATAAAAATAAAAGAATTCCAGGATGCCATATTCATTTCTTTCAATGAAAAATAATGTAAATTAAATGTCAATGGATAGGGTAGATTGTTGGAACTGGCTACTGATGAAAGATTAAAGATGAATTTTTTAAAAAACAGCATCACTTCATTTTTTAATAAAAATTATAAAGATTATTCTCCTGAGTTTGCTAAAGCAAGTTTGGAATCTTTTATTTCCTTCTTATTAACATACCACTGTTAAACTGACTTCTGTACTGAATATCAGTAAATCCAAACAATGAAGCACTGCAGATAAGTTATGCCCTACAAGTAGCATTGTCAATTCAACTTAGGTTAAATGTTAACAAACAAGAAGCTTTAATATAAAGGGGTTTTATTAGCGGGGAGGGGCAGAGGGAGAGGGAAAGAGTGAATCTCAAGCCAACCCCATGCCCAGCACAGAGCCCAATGCAGGACTCTGAGATTATGACCTGAACTGAAATTAAGAGTGAGACGTTCAACTGACTGAGCCATCCAGGTGCCCCTAGTATAAAGTTTCTATACTAAAACTTTCAATGATAGTTTCATTGATAGGTTCATTTGTCTGAAAGAGTGTTTATAGGCACTTAGTATGGGGATCACTATCTCTCTCAGAACTTTTGTTCCATCATAATTGCAAAGAACTAAAAGTTCCAAGCATAATTGTGAATCCTTCTTATCAGCATATATACACTTGCAACAGTATGTACAGTTTTATAAATTATTTTCTTTTTCCTTCTGTTAAGTTTGTTAGATTATATTTACTAAAGTGTTATTTTATGTCTATTGAATCCAATAGTAAACATGTCCTTATTTCATTTTTCTCTAGTAATTTGGTGTTATTATATTTTATAAAAGTACCAACCCATAACAAATTGTAAACGTTAAAAACCAGTCCACCACCACAGAGTTAGAGAAGTACTGATTTAGTGAGTTACACTGACTTTAGGCTAAAAATGTAACAAACATTGTATCACCAGCAAAAAAGTTCCTTTTATTGAAGTATTGCTAATTAAATATATAAAATAGTTCAACCTTGTAATAATTAAGAGAAATGTGCACTCAGCCAGGTTAATGTATTTTACTGTCTGCTCTGCTTTATTCCTGGCTACCTATGTTAGTTTATTTGGAATCTAACTACAGGTCAAGACAAGCAGAGGAGCTAAAAGTTATTTTGTAAATAGAATTTCTAGGAAAGTATCCTAAGAGGAGGGAGGACTCTCCTTTCTCACTCGTTCAGTTTTCTCCTTGTGAAGAAGATAAAAGGAAATGAATGGGTAAAATGTGAACAATAGTCTGACTTACCTTGTAAGATCTGAGGATTCATCTTATACAAAGGAGTTAAAGCCTCTAGAGCCCCAAAAAAGGCAATTATGTATTGCATTTGGGTACATGGAGAGGCAAACAAGATATGGTTAAAAGTATCCAGGTAAAGATCTATAGGATAACTAACTTGGTAGCTGAGCTTAGGTTCATGCTGACTGGTTTTCTTTAGGTAAAATGAACGTGCCTAATTTTAACATGGATAAAGCTGACTTGATCACAAAACTGAGAATTTTGGACCATCTTATCAGTTGTTGGTGCTTGATTATACCAATCATATCATATAATCTCTATATATGTAATATTACAATAATATAAATATAACATATTATATTTATATTAAATATATTTAATATAAATATATTTCTATAATGTTTATAATATATTTATATTATATTTATAATATATTTATATACTTATATTATATTTATATAATATTATATATACAATATAAATAATGGTATATTCTATATTATTATCCTGGTTACAACATCCTTCTCTGTTAAGGATTATTATCTCCATTTTTCAGAAAAGGACACTGAGGCTTAAAGAACTTAAAGAGCAAGTTAAAGAGTCACAGAGCAAGAAATTGGTAGAGTTAAGTTCTAACACAAATCTATTGCTAAGCTCTGGTTCCATAATAGCCATGTTTTTCACACTGTGTGCAATGATCCATTAGAAGGCCAGAAATCAGCTTAATAGGTCCTAATAAGACTTTTCAAAAAAGAAATAGAATACAACATAATATTCAAAAGAGTTTAACCAATGTGGTGGGAAATGCATGACATCCAATGACACTGATTTTGTACCTGACACTGGTACAAAAGCTTCTCTGCCTCTTTGTCTCTGCCCAGCCCCCTCTCTGTCTGAGGCTGTATCCATTTATTTCCTTATTGACACCCTCAACTTTCCTTCTCTCCCCTGACCTACAACTTGTGCTCATGAATGCTTGCTGGTAGGTGAAGTACTCCTACCAGAGAATGGCCTTGGCGGTAGCCAAAGCAACCCACACACCATCCCAGTGGAAGGAGGGCCAGTCATCACTTGATGGGTTGGTTCATACATTCTGTGGCGATCTGGTTGCTTGAGATTTTCATTAATAAAGTGTTAACCTCTCCATCACATCAGTAATGCAAACCCTCCAAGATCATGAGTTCTGGAGTCACGCAGACTTCTGGAGAAGCCCTGATTCTCTGACCCAGGCAATGCTATCTTTCCTCTCTGAGCCGGAGCTCTGCAGTGGGAATGACACCAACAATGCCTAGTCTGAAGTGATGATTAGAAAAAACATATATGGAACATAGCTGGGATAGGGCCTGTCACATGGCAGGTGTTCCTTAACTGCTAAATGTGATATCATACTTATAGTAGTAATTTCCCAAGTATTTGAGCACAGTGAAATCCATTAGTATTAAAACCATGGCAAAGATTTAGTGGTTCTTTTAGCATCCCAGAGACATTTATGAAGTTGTCACCTAACACATTTGCCCTGAAAAAGTGCAACTAGTCAACAGGTGCTTGGCTACTGAAATCTGGCCTGTGCCCCACCAGTCAACTGTGTGCCCCCTTGTTTGGCGGCAGCCACCAGGAGGAAAGGTGTCTTTTTCTCATTAGCACAGAAGTACCCTATCAGCTAACTGTCTCCTGGGTCATCAAATTCAGTTAGCACTATCCAGTGGGAGCTCGGAAGTGCCATCTGGTGGACCTTGCCATTTAATAAAGTGCTATTTGAATAAACTTTGCTAAAATTTGCTCTCTCCGAAACGTGTGTATTTCTAGATGTATTAGAGAAGAGTGTTGGAAGGTTCTTCTCTTTGTCACCATATAGACACGCGTACAGTCCAGCAGCACATCACTACTAAACTATTTATAGCACAGGTTGACAAAGTACTTTCTGAAATGTTTTATGGACTGCAAATGTTTCATAAGGATCTTCATTCTTTCTCTTTCCAGTCCTTGATATTATGAAATATGACAAAAGGCCTTTTTAAGGTCACTATATATCTAGCTTAGTGAACACAGATACTCTGTTTCAAAGCTCTAAGAAACTGATACTTCAGATCAGTAGACCCAGATTTAATCTCAGCTGACTCAGATGACACTTTAAATTCCATTTCAAAATATTTGCCATTATTGTGATATTAGAGATACTACTAATGTTTTAGGTAACTGGAAGTCCTTATGATCCCCAGTTAGGTGTTTTAAAATTTAGCTGCATGAATGGAAATATTGCAAATGAGTTATGCCATTACAGCACTTACCAAATGTTACTAACTGAACTGACATTTTACAGGATGAAGTTTTTCAAACAGAGAAAAATAAAATGGTGCTAAATTCCTGAATTCCTTGGGCCATTAGTTCTTTTCTTGGCTGAAAGACTTGAGCAACATTAGACCCCAATATACAAAACCTGAAAAAAAAAAAAACAATTAGACTTTGCCTTATAGTAAATAGTCTTGTACTTTTTGTACTTCTGTATTTTGCTACTTTGGAAATATTTTCCTTTGGAGAGATTATCTACACACAGACATATACACACATACACACTCCCAACAAGGATAAAGTACAAAATTAGTACGAAAATATTGTTAAGGGGTACATACAAAAAGTAATTTACACAAATTTCAAAATATGATACTATTTTTTAATATTTATATATATATACACATATTTGTGCATGGTTTTTTTTTTTAAAGAATACATGGACCTCAAGAAACTAATGAGACATCAAACTAATGAGAGTAGTTACACCTCAGAGTCGTGAGGGAAACAGGACTAGAGGTGGTCCAAAATGCTTCCATTTAATCTGTAACATTTTGTTTATTTTTGAAAAGTCTTGAAGAAAATATTATAAAATATTACCAGTTGTTAATTCTATATTGTGGGGAAAGTGATCATTTGTTACTTTACTCTTTTTATATATTTGCATTTTTTTAATTCTCAACAAAATAATTTCAGAGTACTTAAGAGGATTTTATCTTATGTCCCCCACAACAATATTAACAGAAATACAAATAAAACAAATAAAAACATCACTAGGATTTCTTTAGGATTAAAGAAATTTTGAGACATAATTAATCCTATAGTTTGGGTATTGAGCCTTGTCTAAAAGTATGGTAATAAATGAGATCACATTCTTTTTTTTTTTTTTTCATTAGTGCAAGCTCTTCATTTGTCCAGTATCTTTTCAACAAATTACATGTAATTCCAATTTAATTGTTAGCTCAGTCCCCAAATAAGAACAAAGATTAATTGAGCACCTACTGTTTGCCAGGTACTGTTATAGACTGAAGATAGAACAATGAAAACAATAGACTGGGAGTCAGCAGACCATGCTTGGCCCAAATCTGACCCACCATCTGTTATTGTAGATAAAGTTTATTGGAATATATCTATGCTCTCCTCACATATTTTTTATGGCTGCTCTACAACAACAGAGTTTTCCATAAATGCCTACCCATTCTTCAGTGCAGAAGGTTCCAAGCTTTCCGAGAGGTTAAACTGTATGGGGGCATGGAGAAGGTAATCGAACACATTCAGATGTAGAGCTTATGGATCAATTACATTCTTGGCAAATATGAAGGAAAACTATATACCAAATGCTCTCTTTAAAACTTAGTATTGTGGTCAACCTACTGGCCTAAAACAGAACCTTATGTAGAATGTGCTAGCATTTACCATGTCACCATGGCTGACTTATGGGTAAGATATGTCCACAGAAATCGTGGTAATATGTGTCATCAGCTACCTAGTTCTTTTCTGCTTTGAGCATGGATAAGGATTGGTTCGATGACTGGCAGAGTTGGCACTGAAGTTTTCAAATGTAAACATTTTGCCTAAGGAGGTAAGATTCATAGATTTGACCTTCGCCTTTAAATGAAATTAAAATTCTAACTTGATTTTTTAAAATTTGAGTATAGTCGACACACAGTGTTGCATTAGTTCGGGCGTACAACATGGTGATTCCTCAACTCTGTAGGTCGTGCTGTGCCCAGCACCCAGCACCGTAGAGCTACCTTCTGTTACCATACAACACTATTACAATACCATCGACTCCATTCCTGTGCTGTTCCTTTTATCCCTGTGGCTTATTCATTCCATGAATATTCAGACTTCACAAAGGACAAACTGGGGCTCTTACTCAGAGTAAAAGCTGAACTCCCTACAGTGGCCTGCAGGGTTCTGCTCCACAGGCCCCATAGATTCTACCTCCTCTCTCCTCTCACACCAGAGTTGCCTCACTGGCTTTCTGCAGTTCTTGAAATTTCCACCTCCGGCCCTTGTAGTTGTCCCTTCCCTCAGATTTCCACTGAGCTGCTCCCTCACCTCTTTGAGATCTTGGCTCACAGGTCAGCTTTGCAACACAGCCTGCTCTGACTTCTTCACGATGCTCCCTAACCTCTTCTCCTGTGTTCTTTTTGGTTGCATCTGTCACCATGGACCACACTAAAACTTACTTACTTTGTTACTATCTGTCTCTGTAGTAGACTGTAATCTCCATGAGGGCAGGTATCTTTTTATTCTTGTACGGTGGATGCAGCTAAGGCTGAGAGATTAAATGACTTGTCAGGTTTGCTTAGCTCATAAATAAAAGGGAAGGTACTAAAGATCCTGTCTCTGGCTTCGCAAACAATGCATACTGCTTTCCATCCTATCATTGTTGTTAAGCCAATGATCAGTCATTTTTGTTATAAATATATGAGTTCGAATCTATAGTCAACTTTACTGAATATATATACCTTTCTATATAATATAAAATATGACCATGGACAACCAAGTATGCTACATATGTAAAATATGCCAAAATAGAAAGATTGCAACGCTATCCAAATCCAAAGCCATTTATATCCAGGTTTCACATAACTTCCAAAATCTTGAAAATAATGGTGAATTATATACTCTTTCCTTGGATCTCTTATGCAACTTTAATTTATGTGTGGGGGGAAAAAAAAACCCTTATACAGAGGGAAGAGAAATATTTTCATACTCAAGTATAAACCCATCAAGGCTAGAATCTGTATCTAATTTTCTCTTTAATTTCTAATAATCATTGTATAGTAAGCACTGTAAGTAATAAGTAATAAATGTACAAATGCTTATTATTGATCTAAGGTTATGTGTTTACTTTGTTTTCTGAATCATTTGTGTTTTTCACTGGCAGTTCATTTCTCATTAAGGTAGTAAACAAATCTATAGTTTTGATCATTTACACCATTAGTTCTTTTGTAGTTACTTATTGATGTTTCTGGAGGATTTAAATTAAAATGGCTTCTGTCTTCAGGAGCCCAAATAGCTAAATGAACCTATGAACATTACCACGTGATTTTATGTTTAGAATCACAAACACAAGCAATTGGGTTTTTCTCTTTAACTCTGGAGATCTCACTATCAAATAGACCCTGTCTACATGGGTTCTCTCCTTCAAATGGACTTAACTCCTATTTCTTTGATATGATTTTACTTAAATAATCAGATAAAAATACTATATATAAGGAAAAGATAATGACATAACTACTTACATATATACATTTTTCCCCAGCTGTTGGTTTCTCCACCATAATCCAACAATAAGGGCTTTTGGTCTTTTATTGGCCTCTCAGGATTCAATTGTTAGGTCATTGGGACTGAACATTGGTCATCCATTACCTTAGGGCATCTTTGTAGCTTTGATCCTATATTTTAAAAGCCATCCAAACAATGATATCATTTCCCAATAAGGACTCTAAGTTATTGGTTGATCATAATATAAAAGGGATTATAAACTATATTTGCTTATTTCTCTGTATTAGTTAAAACATCTTTTTCCCCCCCGGAAGGTCTTTAACTTGAGTTAGGCCAGTAACTGACATATTGCTCATTAATCATATGTATTAACTAGAGTAGTTAAAGCTTTAAAATCCAACGTACCATTCTGTCCACAGGGACTAGTTCTTGTTTTCTAAATGTGATGACATATGCTTCAGACACTGCTAATTAGGTCCTTCCCTTGAAAATTCATCCTAACATGTTTCAAGAACATTTTTCCCCCTTGAGTACGAGTTCATTAAATTATTAATATCCTTGTATAACTCTACCAAGATTACTTACACAATGCAGCTTTCTCTATTTTAAAGTCATAGTTCACAGTGAATGATAAAATGTATCTCACATCCTTGTATATCTTCTGTTCTAATCAAAAACAATGAGTTGGGCAAATATCAAATAATAATATATTCAGTAACATAAAATGTTAATGGAAGGTAAAAAATATCTGTACATGTAAATGGAAATGTGTATTAGGGTTCTCTAGAGAAACAAAACCAACAAGATATGTACACATAGAATTATCTTAAGGAATTGGCTTGCACAGTTATGGAGGTTTAGTAAATCTCAAAATCCGTAGAGTAGGCAGGCAGACTGGAGGCTGGAGTAGTCAGTCAGTCTTTGTTCTATTCAGACCTTTAGCTGATTGGGCAAGTTTTCTACTATGGAGGACTGTCTGCTTATTCAAAGTCTATTGATTTAAATGTTAATCTTACCCCCCAAAAAACACCTTTACAAAAACCACCAGAATAATATTTGACCAAATATGGCCCCATCAAGTTGATACTTGAAATAAACCATCATAAGATGCTATTTTGAGAATCAACACCTCATTATCTGCACAAATGGAAGGAAGTGTTGCCATAAGGAATCCAAGTCAGATAACCTAAAATCAGTTCTGTTGAGCCCCTGTATTAAATGATGACTTTGTAGTAGTTTTACTTTCCTGCCTATTATCTACTTAGGCACTTAGATCAGCCTCTATTATATGACTTTTTAAAGACAAACTTCTAGTAACTTCCCATCATAATCAAAATAATAGAACTTAAAACCTTCATCATAATCTATGAGGTCCAGAATAATCTGGCTTGCCCACTACCCCCACCAAATGGACATGCTCTTCTCTAGCCACCTCTGTTTCTTGCTATTCTTTGAAAAGCCATACTCAGGACTTATTTTTTGCTGTTTCCTCTGCTGGATTCCCTTTCTCAGACCTTGCATGGGTCACAGACTGACTTGGTTCAAGGGTCTGATTTTTCTATCTAAAACTGCATACCTCGCTATATAACTTTATATTCTTCACCCCCCCTTTCTTTTTAATAATTCTTATTGCTATCCGAAATTCTTATCTTTATTTGTTTAGTTATCAGATGTGCCGTAAGTATAGCATGATCAGAGATGATACAGCCAAGTTGCCTGCAGCTTTGCTACCTACTAAGCAAGTGATCTTAGGCAGGTTGCTTGTCACTTAGTTGCCTCATCCCGTATGGCAGAGATGACACAAGGATATTTTGAAGACTCAGTGAATAAAAAGATGTAAATTGCCTAGGATGGTATTTGGCACAGAATAAGGACCATAGGTTATCTATTACTATTATTGTTTACCAATAAAAGGGCAAGACTGAAGATATTTCCAGAAAGATCTGGCTATATTAGGGGCTCAGTAAATGTTTGTTGAATGAATGGATAGAGGGATAGATGGATGGATTGATGGATGGATGAATAAATGAATGAATGAATCTGGGAATATGCTGCCTGAGAGTGGGGGAAATATCCTACAAAGACACAGCGAAGAGTGAGAAATGAACAAATGAAGAGTTAAAAAGTGTTAATGGAAAGTTATACAAGGTTGATAAAGCTGAGTTGGGCAGGTTTTATGTAAAAATCCATACGTATATATGTATGTACTACATGAAGGCAGGATGCTAGGAACAAGATGTAGCTGGGATTTCTGCCTGTAGGATAGTTCCCTAAAGGGGATGGAAAAATCAAAGGAGAACATAAAAAGAATCTAGCAAGTGACCCACCACCAGAGCTGCAAGGACCAAGTGGGACATTGGCTTTCCCAGGAAATCCTAACCTTATGCTGGGAAAAGGTTGGAGCTGAAGGAGGGAGAGACTGTCTGGAGAGACAGGTTGATGAGGCTAGACTCCATACTACTTCTACTCAGTCATAGATTCAAGTGGCATTGGATGTGAAGTTTGAAGAAATGTTAAGTAGTATTCAAGTCAAGAAAAAATATACCCAGTATTGGCATAATGGCATGTCCTCAAGTGTTCAGTGTTTGAAGGTCATCAGTTCATTCCCCAATACTTGGATCAATCAATAATTGGGGGGGGGGGAGGAGTGTTGGGCTGGGAAATGCCGTCTGAGCACACTTGACCGAAATGTTGGTTATAAGTATCAGAGGAGAAAAGGACCAAAGAGGATACACACATCTGTGTCAGTGCAGAAGCATCCAGGAAGAGCTCTCCCTCTTTAGGGTTTGGTGCCACATCTTTTTGCTGAGGATGTACAGGTGGCTTCCTCCCTCCATTTCATTTCCATGCTGGTGACCCTCCCTCTCCCTTTCCCTAAAGAGAAGATGGGTGAGAATTATTCCAAGCCGGCCCCAAACTCCTTGGCTTACTCAACACAAAATGAACAAGTCTATCCAAATAGTTGTTATGAATAACTGTCCCTCCTCTTCTAGTCTGAAGGCAAGATCCAGGTCTTAGTCATTTTACTGTATTTTTCCCTTGCATAGTATGGAAAACACAGTACATTTTCCTTAAACAAATTCACCCATCTTTTTGTTAGGGTTTGATTCTGAAGTCAGCATTTAAACATCCAAGTGCAATTTGACCTAGCAAATTCAAACTGGTGAATTGAGAATTGTGCCCTGAAAATTCTCTTTTGAAATCAGGTGACCAGTATAGTTCATCTTATGGATCCTCTGGAATTCTCTTCCATCACCAGGCAATTATTGGATAGCTGCAAAATGTATTCCTATGAATTTATTTGACGGTGGTTAATCAATTCTGCACATTGAAAATGCAGTTCTAAAAGACCGCCCTTGAGGGTACATTTCATCTTTTAAAGTAGGCAACTCAAAAATGCTGAAATTATACTATCTAATACTTTACATTAAGTGAAATCAAGATATAAAATGTCATTAATGATTTCTTTGTTCCCGGGCTGGTAGGTAGAGCTAAGTCTGTTCAGAGTCTGACCTCTCTGACCCCATTATTTTCATTTTCACGTTTCTGTGAAAGTAGACACAACAGTGTTTCTGCATGATTTTTCCATCTACATGTTGATTTTACCTGCCCTAAATTAGAAATATAACAGTTCCCTTAACAAAGGCGAAAGATAAATTTTAGCTTTCACAAGGCATTCTGAAAGTGCTTAGAGATGTAGAAGACCAGTGGCATTGCCCTCAGACAAGGAAGGTAGTGTACACAGCCCGATTCCCCTTTTCTAGTCTGCGAGCATGCCTGCTGTGAATTTCCAGTTATGGAGGAAAAGAACTTTTCATAGTGCACTTCCAGCATCCACCCCCTTAATGTGGCACGAAGATGTGAAAATATATTCACAGCGTGTTCAGGAAATTGTTTAGCCACATCCTACTTCTGCCCCACCCATGATACCGAGATGAGTCGAGTGCCTTGGCAGAGATTGACAATGGCAGGCGTAGAAAACAGAGCCAGAAATCGGGACTGAGCAAGTTTGGTGGTTTGGTAATTCAGTCAGGAGTCCAGACAAATCCTAACGGAAGGTTGTGGTTGGCATGTTGGAAGGTCTGCAGAAGTCAGGGTAGATTCTGGGGCAAAAGCAAAGAGAAGCCAGGAGAGCAGGTGAGACCTCAGGAGACCCAAATTCCAAAGGACAAAGTGAAAAGCACCTGGGACATTTAAAAATCTGCCTTGGTTTTGAGAAAATAAGAGAACCTCAACAATCACAACAGCAAAGTAACTTAAATTGTGAATGATCAGGATACCCACCAAGGAAACCTTAATCCTGAGGATTATAGGTTTTAAGATCTCAAACGTACTTGGGCTTAAAATTTGGCCCCCCCAGTGTGATTTGGAGCTAGCTGTTCAACCTTTCTCTGTAAAGGGGGAACAGCGCCACCCATGCACAGTAGTTTTAAAAAGACTAAGCAAAATAATGTTAAGTCATTGCTTAGTACTCTATGCCTAGACTATGGCAAGCACTTGATGAATGGTAACCATTTTAGTAATTATTAGTCATAGACTTTTCTTACGTATTTGTGGTACACCATGGGTTGCTCAGGGCACAGAGGGAAAAGTTGATTGTTGATACATCCAATAAGAAGAGGGTTAAGAGGTGAGACCTGGAATTACTTATCTTCATGACCAGATTAGTAACAACATAATAATAGGAATACTGAACAGTGACTCCAGACATTACAGACCACAGACTAGACCATTTGGCTAGTGGTGAAGTGTTATCATTGCTTTGATGAAGAGAAAGCAATGCTTTGATGAAGTGTTATCATTTATTCAGATTATCGCTTGTTCAGTTGTAGCTGAGGAGGTTTAGATAATATTGTCATATTTCCAACTGGTTTTGAAAAGCCACTGTAGTTACTCAAAGTCTGTACAAGGAAAAGCAAGGAAAGGGACAGAAAGACAGGGAAATTGTGCAATGATTTAGAAATTTTGAGATCCCACCCTAAAAGAGGAAGGCAATATTGAGAATGGCTTTACACTATGCATTCATCTTTCCACAGCTCTGAACCTATGTGTCCCTGCTGAATTACATTTTCCCATGTCCTTACAAGAGCCACTTGTCTGATCCCTGAAATAATGAGAACTTCATGACTAGAGCTGTTGCTATCATAGATGTATTTTTAAATATCTGTTAAGAAGTAAAATGCATCTAGGATATTATGCATTGCTTACATCAGTATTCCTTTCCTATTTTTTTTCACATATCATTGATTTCAAAATGTGGTAACTTTTTATATCAGTCATAAATCTTATTTCCGCTCACAATGTAAAAAGAGACAACTAAACTTCCCCAAAGAGTCTGCAATGTTTTCCTGTGTAATTAACACCTCATTCACAGTTGTGGGTGCCAGTCAAGGCCCTGTCTCCTCTTCCATGACATTTCCTTGATACCTTGTTCAGGCTGAGCTGATGCCTAAGAGTGTGCGAAATACACACACGGGAACAGGGAACTATTTGAGAGGAGCCAGCTGTATTGGCAAGATCTGACAATTGAGAGAGCCTGCTTTCCCATGTGTCTCCTCTGTGGGCTCGCAGTCTGTGTACCACCCCTTATTGAAGTCCAGTTCCTGCTTTAACCTTGTCTTCATCGTCATCATCCTCATCAGCAGCAAAAACCATCTGTCAGCTAAGTACCAGTAGCCCATTATTTGCATTCTTTCTCTTCTTAATGCTCCTGCGGGGCCAAGTGTTTATAAATCAAGTGACTAATTTAAGATACATGTGCTCTCATACTGCAAGTCATCCTGGAAGGATGGTTATTTTTAACGGTTGAAAATTTGTAGATGTCATTTATTTAAGTAGCCCTGTCCTTTTTGTTTTTGTTTTTGTTTTTTTTTTTTTTAATCTTCCTGACAATAGTGACCCTCTGCAGCCTTCCACACAGCAAATGCAGATGGCTGTAGTCATTAGATAATTCAAATAAAATCATTCTATTGTTGAAATCTCCTGGTTTCATTTTTTTTAATTGTCATATACATTCAAATTATTGTAATATACATTCAGAAAAAATGTATGTATCATAAGGATATATAGCTTGGTGATCTTTCAAATATCGACCCCAGCCATGTCACTGGCACACAACACATCAGCATCACCCACACTGTAACATCCCCCGGGTGCTTTCCTTCACTCCCCGCTCCCACTGCGGTAGCCTGTCATAACTTCTAACAGCATGGATTATCTTTGCCTGAGTTTATTCCTTTTATAAACTGATGAACACTATGTTTGCAAGAGTCACTGGTATTGTTGCATATAGTATAGTCCATTCAGGGTTTTTTTTTTTTTTTGCTGTATTGTATCCCATTGTATGAATGCCCCATAATTTAGTTCTCATATTTCTATGCTTCATGGGCTCCTCAATTATTATTTTAGATGAAAAAATTTCCATATTTCTATATACATAGTTAAGAGTTGGCTATACTTTTTAATTCCTACACAATCCATATTATCTGTTTTCTTGATATGTTATCAAACATTTCTAAATTTAAAAATGTGGACAGTTGGGCAGAGGATGGCAGAAGAGCAGGATGAGAAGGAACTAATGTTATTATGACCATGTATTACATGTCGTGTCATGAGTATCATTTTTAATTGTGGAAAAATACACATTATATAAATCGTGCCATTTTAACCATTTTCAAGGGTAAAGTTCAGTAGTGTTAAGTACGTTCACATTGTTGTGAAAAAGATCTCCAGAACTCTCTCATCTTGCAAAACTAAAACTCTATCTCCATTAAACAACTCCCCTCTAACCCCTTCCCTCACCCCCCAGGTAACTACAATTGTACTTTCTGTTTCTATAAATTTGACTACTCTAGTACCTCATCTAAGGGATGCATACAGTGATCATACAGTATTTTTGTTTGGTGACTTATTTTACTATGTTTGTTTCAATTAGCAGGATGTCATCAAGGTTCATCCACCTTGTAGCCTGTATCAGAATTTCCTTCCTTTTTAAGACTAACTAATATCCCATTGTATGTATATACTGCATTATGTTTACCCATTCATCTGTTAGTAGACATTTGAATTTGTTCCTCCTCATGGCTATTCTGGCTGGTGCTGCTGTGAACATGGATATACAAATTCAAAAGCCTGCTTTCAGTTTTTTAGATATACACCCAGATGTGGGATTTCTAGATCACATGGTAGTCCTACTTAAACAATTAAGGTTTTAAGAATTTAAGATTTAAGAATCTGCATAGTGTTTTCCATAGCAGTTGCAATATTTTACAGTCTCACCAAGAGTGAATAAGTATTCCAATTTTTCCACATCCTTGCCAACACTTATTTTCTGTTTTTTTTAAAGAAGGCCATCCTAATGGGTGTATATGGTAGGAATTTACATATGATCTTTTTTTTAGTACTTAGCAGATGTGTTGTGAGGTATGAATATCAATTTTACAGCAATGAAATTTTGACACGAAAAATTTCCATAAAAGAAAAAGGCAGCACTCCATTCCAGGTGCTCTTAAACTTGACAGTGGGCTTTTTATTCACATAAACTCACATAATCACAAAACCAATTGGGCTTTTTTTATTCTAAGCTACAAGATTTACAGGATATTAGCAGTTCTACATGATTGCCTAACTTGAAATATGAGTAAAAGCTTGAGGCTGAGAGTAGGGATTCTCAAAGTATGGTCTTTAGGTCAGCAGCTTCAGTATTACTGGGAACCTATTAAAAATGTAAATTCTTGGGATGCCTGGGTGGCTCAGTGGGTTAAAGCCTCTGCCTTTGGGCTCAGGTCATGATCTCAGGGTCCTGGGATCAAAGCCCGCATTGGGCTCTCTGCTCAGCAGGGAGCCTGCTTCCCCCCCCCCCTCTCTTTCTGCTTCTCTGCCTATTTGTGATCTCTGTCTGTCAAATAAATAAATAAAATCTTAAAAAAAAATGTAAATTCACAGGCCCTGCCCCAAGGCTTCGTGAATCAGAAACTCTCAACTGGGGAGTCAAATATGTTGGTTTTTGTTTTTTTTAAGTATAGTTGATATACAATATTATAGTAGTTTCAAATATGCAACAGTGATTCAACATTTATATCTATTATGAAATAATCACCACAATTAGTCTACTTACCATCTGTTACCATACAAAATTATTCCAGTATTATCAACTTTCTTCTCTTCACTGTACTTTACATCCCTGTGGAATTTTGTACCTCTTAATCCCCTTCACTCATTTCAGCCATTCTCCCACACCCTCCTCACTGTTTGCAACCACCAGTTTGTTCTCTGTATTTCAGAGTAGGTTTCCTGTTTTATTTTGTTTTGTTTGTTCATTTGTTTTGTTTTTTTTTAGATTCCACATATAAGTGAAATCTTGTGGTATCTGTCTTTCTCTGTCTGATCTGACTTATGTCATTTAGCATAATAACCTCTCGGTCTGTCTGTGTTATGACACATGGCAAGATTTCATTCTTTTTTTATGGTGGAGCAATAGTTCAGTGTGTGTGTGTGTGTGTGTGTGTGTGTGTGTAATATCTTCTTTGTTCATCTACTGACGGACACTTAGGTTGCTTCCATATCTTGGCTATTGTGAGTAATGCTACAAGAAATATAGGGGTGCATATATCTCTCCAAATTAGTGTTTTCTTTTTCCTTAGCAAATAGAGTAGAATCAGTATGGTAGTTCTATTTTTACTTTTTGGAGGAACCTCCAACCTCCAAACTGGCTGCACCAGTTTGCCTTTCCACCAACCGTGCACAAGGGTTCCCTTTTCCTCTACATACACTGATCTGTTTTAACTAGCCCTCCTGATGATGCTGACACACAATCAGGTCTGAGCACCGCTGGGCTTAAATCATTAGACAAATATCTAAACTGCTGTCTATTAACCTTTACACTACTTCCAAACAGGAAATTTACATGTTGGGCACTTTGAGGTTTCCAGGGCAACCTCGTATGGTGAATCTGTTCTATGCTTCATACTCCCATTTTCAGAAAAGGGGTGGATTAGCCAAATTGTGATTATGCTGGAACAGTAGGTCCCATCAGCCAGGCTCCAATTTATCACAATTGCTTATGAACAAATGGCCACCTGGGAGCAGGCATCCTAACCAGGAAGGTCACCCCAGCTCAGCATTTATCTTTGTCTGCCAGGATTTTCATCCCCACACTCATCCAAGTCCCTACTTTTTGTCTCACTTTACAGTGGGTCTTGAGCAAGCATTGCAGGGAAGACACTGAAATAGAAGGAGGCAGACGTGGGAACAAACGTGAGACAGCTATGTCTCCCATCACTTCGCCTCCACCAGCAACAGCCCTCGCCCCGGCCCCAGCGTCCCCACACAGTTCCCTAGAGCCCTGTAAAGAAAAGAACAGAGATTCATGGAATACACTTTCCTCAGCAAAACTGAAGGAATCTGATTTTAGTCCTAGGAAGAGAGTTGTGGCTTAGGCCTGCTGTCTTGGCATATGTTATTAGTGATACATGTATAAGTAACAAGTAACATTAATTAATATAAAATATGAGTTGAACTGTCCTGGCTTGAGTAATAAAATTCACTCTACCAAAAATCTACATTATCTCTTAGGGGAGGCTTTTGCCTTTCCTGAATGCTTTGAAATGGAAAAGCAAACGATCTTTTGGAGGAACAGGAGAAGGGGAGACTGTTCAGTGCAGCTGGAGGAGGACTTGAATGGCAGGAAAGAAGAAAAAGGATTGAATTCCTGGGGCTCTTTGGAGAGAAGAAAGATGATACCCGGGAGTAGGCCCAGAATTTCTGTCACTCCAGTAGTTCCGGACCACTCCCAGACACCATCCTCTGGAGCTTCCAGCCTGTTTCTCATCCGTTTACCCTCCTGCCTTGTCCTGTCGGAGCCCCCTTCCTAGATCACTGAAACTTAAGACTTAAGCTAAATTCCTAAGTCTGAAATTTTTGGCTGTATGGCCAAAAAATAAATAAATAAATAAATAAATAAATAAATAAATGTATACTGTGTCTCTTTGTAAAGAAAATCATTAAAAAGAATTCCAATCAGGATTAGGGAGTAACTAGGAACTCAAGCCTCCAAACCACATTTAAACTGAAATACATGCTATCTGAAGTTATCTGCGGCACACAGTATGTTCCAGTAAATTAACGGCCTTAAGAAATACTTTACCTGCGTATCCACCCTTAGCAAGGACACGTGAACAAAGGCAGCATTCCCCAGCGCTCCTCCAGCATACACATCGGTGCACTCCAACGGTTGCAAGGTTGACTTAAGTGATCGCTTAAATCACCAGTGATAAGCAAGAATTTGGATGCTTGCCCCCACCGTACTGAATTGTGAATGTTTGTACTTCCACCTCCTAAAATACGACAAGGGTATGTTACAATATCGGACATTTAGTTTGCCTTAACCATTCACTCTGTGAGAAAAGTTGATCAATAGTCAGCCTCATTTTCCCTACTTCCTGCCCAGATCAATACACACGTCGCCTTTAAAGAAAGGAGAATGCCCACAGAAGTTGATCCCATGGTTTAACTTACCTCAACCTAAAAGAAAGAACCTATCACCCACTTCGATGCCATTGATTTTGTTTCTTTGTGCTCTTGTGACTAAATAAATTACAGTGCTTCCACTTTGTAAGTAAACTTTTTATCATTGATTAGTCCTCAGGGTCTAATTGACTTACATTTACTAAAAGACCCAATATATTGATTTTCAGAATGTGTAAACTACAAGACCAGAAAATGATGTACACGGGTATAACCTTTATTAAGTATACAGACTATTAAATTATATATTCATTCCAGTTACAGCTCCCCAAAGGAACTCCCAGGTTTAGATCTCTGCAACAGGAAATACATGAAAAGACCACTAATTATATTTCTGTTTTTAATAAAGGTTTTAAAAATTTGTTCGTGGATGTGAGCTAGGATTGTTTATAAAAACAACTGCTGTTTTTGTATGAATTGTTGATGGTGTGCACCTAATGTACCTTCAGCAACAGTGCAAGCATTTCCCATCCGATCATAGTGTGGTATGTGCTTACTTATCTCCCCAGTTTTATTCCACTCCTTTAACTGACATTGGACTTCCTACCTCACTCCCAGCCTAGAAAAAAACCAGAAAGAGGAAGTGACTTTGCCTGACACTTTCAGAGCAAGAAAATTAGTGAATGAGATGGGCCTTTCTGTGTTTATGTTTACAGTTCTCCCCCCCCAAAAATGTTGAAAGATTAACGCAATACTTTGTCAGTAGCAACAAGTCTTAATGTGTATTACTATACTACCAATATGATAATAAAATAATTAGTAACAGTGAAGTACAGTGACCATATTTTAAAAACATGCACGGAGGGGTACCTGGGTGGCTCGACTGGTTAAGCATCTAACTCTTGATTTCAGCTCAGGTCATGATCTCAGGGTCCTGCGACCAAGACCTGCATCAGACTCCAGGCCCCACCTTTGGATTCTCTCTCCTCCCTCTGCACCCCCACACCCCAGTTCCCATGCTTTCTCTAAAATAAAAATAAAAATAAAACACGCTCAGAAATGCTTCTCATTCAAAATATATGCTTTCAATACCTACGCTTACATCCTTCTATTAGAAAAGGAGAGAAATTTAAAAAGGGAGTTTATAAAAAATAACTAACTGCCCTTTAAATGATATTAGGTACACAGTCACCTAGAGATGTTAGCACGATCTTACTTTTCTAACTCTTGCGATTGAAATTTAGCTAGTGGTCAGCTTGGGAAAGTTAACATTCAATGCCATAGTGAAGATGGGTCAGCAAGGGATATTTATTTTAGTTTACTTAAAAAATAGCTTTACCATCCATAGGGATGAAAAGAGCTAGTTGATGTGCTTTATACTATACACAGGATTACGGTATGGCTTCGGGTAGTGCTTTTCACACTCTAGTGAGCATAAGAGTGACCTGAGATGGTTTTAAAGTGCAGATTCATGAATTCCTTGCCCAGAGATTCTAAACCAGTAAGTCGAGGATGAAGCTTCAGATCGTGCATTTGTAACACCCAATCCTACCCTCAGGTTACTCCTATGAAATTATTCAGACCGTTCTTCAAGAAACACCAATTTAAGATGACAAATGCAGGTTTTATTGCATCCAAAACCATAGACTCGTCAGATAAAATGCCAATCTTAGACCATCTTTCAGATGCTTTATGTTACTTGACTACAGTACCGAGGTAGACAGCATTTAAAGGACTGCCTCTAAGTTAACGTTCATTCCTTGCAGGCACTATCTTTCTCCTGCTGGTCATTAAAATTTGGCCTGTGGGTTTTAGATTTCATTGGTGTTTAAAGGTCAGGTGGGCTTGAAATTATTTTTTAATTTTTGCTATCTTTAAAATTGCCGTTTAATATTGTCTCATCTAAAAGCAGAAAAAGGCATCACAGTATTTATGGTCTGTTTCTCTTTTGTTTCCAGGGAAGACGAGGAAAAACAGGTCCTCCAGGAAAACCGGGTCCCCCAGGACCACCTGTGAGTAAACAGCATGATGACTGTCCTTTAGGAGAGACCGCATTCTTCCTGTGTATTTACTTATCTATGGATTATTTTCCCCCCTGTAGCTAATTTCGATCTTTTCTACTGTTTAAAATGGTTATAACCTGGGATGCCTGGGTGGCTCAGTCGGTTAAGCACTGGACTCTTGGTTTCAATTCAGATCGTGATCTCAGGGTTATGAGATCAAACCCCCTGTTGGGCTTTGTGCTGGTCATGGAGTCTGCTTGAGATTCACTTTCCCGCCCCCTCTCCACCCACTCGTTTCTCCACCCACTCGCTTGATCTCATTCTCTCTCAAATAATTAAATAAATTATTAAAAAAATAAAACAAAATGGTTATACTCCCTACACCTCCCACTACCACACAAACAATGAGGTAAGGGAGGCTAGTAGCTGTCTGCACACCATATCCACCTCTTTCTTACGTAGACAGGAGCCACTGCACTGCCTACATGAGCGCCCTAAAGCCAAGTCTCCAAGTAGATGAATCCTGATCTGAACCCACCTGGCTCCTTCTCCTCAGTTTCCTAATGTCCAGGCTGGTAGCAAGTTAGATATCTTAGATATCTGGAGAAGCATGACCAATTTTCTTGATATAACTGTTCGTTAGCAGAATTTTGTAGAATGCTGTTGCTGGAAAGAGCTGTAAAGAACTTCAAGCCAATTCGCTCATATTTTTCTTTACCCCAAGCCTCTAGAAAATGTATTCCTTTTCTTGTGGTTCTTCCAATCCTTCAGCCCATCAGACTCTGATTTGTGTCCAGGCTACCTTAATGGCACTTTTCTCTCTTTGGTGACCAGTAATCTCTGAGGTGTGAGATTCCCTGGGTCTGATCACTCTTCATTTGATTTCACTGCTATATAGGAATTTACAGGGGTGCCTGCTCTCTCCTTGAAACTCCTAGTTCTCTTGGTGTAGTGACATTGATGTGGTTTTTTTCCTTCTACCTCTGGGGCCATCCTTTTTTGTCTCCATTAACAGTGTTCCCTCCTCTCCTATCTGTATGTTGCGTGCATTAAACATTTCCAGTTTTTTTATTTCAACCCTGACATTCCTCCTGTGTTCCAGGCTCGTACATTCCCACTGCCTGCTCACTGTCTTCACTTATAGGTCTCCTACACATTACAAAAGTAGCATGTTCCCAAACTATACTCCAGAAATAATTCTAGATTTTTTTTTCTCCCCCTCATCGTCCATTCCCAGACAGCTCCTAAATCATGTCCTTTCTACATCTGGATAGCTCACGAATCCATCTCCTCCTCTCTTTCCTCATTGCCATTGACTTTGTTTGGGCCCTTGTCTGTTTGTATCCGTATTTTAGTAGCTGTCTCAGAGAGGGTCTCATTGCCTCTACCTTCTGCGAGTGGAGTAATATCTCCCAATGATAATTCAGACTGTGTGATCCTTTGGCTTGAAATTCTAATAGCTTCTCTCTCCTTCTATATCTGGATTCTACATCTTCTGTGTGTCATTCTGGGCCCTTCTTAGTTGGCCCTCGATGTTTCTTTGCCCATCGTCCTCTATGCCCTTCCTTTGCTTGTAACCTGTAGTGTCATCCTCACTTACTATCTCAAAAATGCCATGCTTTGCACATCTGGAGGCTTCAGTAAGCTTCCTCTGTCTTCAGGACTCATCTCAGCCTCAGCTTTCCTGCAGAGCCCTTGTCAGTGCTCTCAGTGCGTGAGGCGTCTTCGCCAACAATCCTTGCACTCCTGTACCTCCTGCACTGAGGTAGCACATGGCACAGTGCTTCATACTGTTGCTTTCTTTCTAGGTCGGCCTGGTGCACTGCAATTTTTTTGAACATCTGTTTTAACACCATTGCCTAGCACAGTTTCTGTCCTGTAGCATGTGATTGTTAATTATTTAATGAATTAGTATACAAATGAATATATTCTGTAGATAAGAAAATGAAAACCAGAAGGGTACCTGGGTTGCTCAGTTGTTAAACATCTGCCTTTGGCTCAGGTCATGATCCCAGGGTCCTGGGATCAAGCCCTGCCATCAGGCTCCCTTTTCAGCGGGAAGCCTGCTTCTCCCTCTCCCGCTCCCCCTGCTTATGTTTCCTCTCTCGCTGTGTCTCTCTCTATCAAACAAATAAATAAAATCTTAAAAAAAAAAAAAAAAAGATGAAAACCAGAAAGTGGCTTTTTTTTTTTTTAAGATTTTATTTATTTATTTGACAGAGAGAAATTACAAGTACACTGAGAGGCAGGCAGAGAGAGAGAGAAGGAATCAGGCTCCCTGCTGAGCAGAGAGCCAGATGCGGGATTCGAT
This sequence comes from Mustela lutreola, assembly GCF_030435805.1. Lineage (NCBI taxonomy): Eukaryota > Metazoa > Chordata > Mammalia > Carnivora > Mustelidae > Mustela > Mustela lutreola. The sequence goes on from NC_081295.1 coordinate 112,740,471, forward strand.
CCCAGGACCCTGAGATCATGACCTGAGCCGAAGGCAGCGGCTTAACCCACTGAGCCACCCAGGCGCCCCCAGAAAGTGGCTTTTTAAAGACCAGAACCACCACTCACCACCACTAGAGGGCTCCAGACCTAGAACCTTGGGATTTTCTTAGGATGTGGTCATGGGTGGGTATCTGAAAAATGAACAAGGTTGCTCTCCTGTCATTGATTTCATTCCATCCACTTTCACCATTCAAGTGGATTGTTCTATTATCAATGTACTGGTGTCAATGGATAGTGATTATAAAAGCAAGTGGAGAAAAAAGAGGCATAACTCGGGAGCCAGGAAGCCATTCTTTACAGGAATTAGCTTTGTTGATTTTTATTCCAAATTTTCTAGCAAAACAGAGAATGTGTTATAAGATTTGCAACAATTGTCTTCTGCTATAAAGAAGAAAAGCTGGTGAATGCGAACAGGCAAGATTAGACCTTCATATACTTTCTAAACATATGATACTGCTTTTAAAACTGGATAATTGTTGTCTCAAAGGAGGAATTTGAATGATGAAGGCTTTTGTGACAAGCCTGCCAAATGTCTAGGAAAGAAGATTACTCCGAGTCCTGGAATGAGTTCTCAGCTATAAATCAATGGAGTTTACTGAAGAATTTAGAAGATTAAGAAGAATGCGACTCTATGAAGGAATTTATAATATTCAATTCCACCGGTTCTAGTTTATTGCCAGGGCATTTGGGGAAGAGAGGTACTTATTTTATTTCAAGTACTGGATTTAGAATTTCAACTCAGCTGTGGGTCTGATACAGTGTTTGTTAAATCCTGGGTACACAGTACTTAAAAGAACAGTGGGTTTTGTTATCTTCTGTAATATAACAATATACCGATTATTATAAAATATTGTGAAAGAACCAACTACAAAAATAAGGGGGAAAAATCTATGAGAAAAAAAGGGTTTTAATTCATAGGTCAGCTTTTGTTTTAAAAGAAAATATCTTAAATAGCTCATTTTCTGTTTAAGAATCGTGGCTTATGGAAATTCTTCATCTATTTGATTCTGGGCTAACTCCTCCAGGTGACTAAAATATCTTTTCTCAAATACAAGTATTATCAAAACTTTATATTGGGGTGCGGTTTTCATCCTGCTCTGGATTTTTTTGCAGTTGTTCAGATGACGGGTTGAACGGGCGACCTGTATACCTGCATGCTGCAAAAACTCTTGGAAGGCACCTACTCATACTTACAGGACTTAGCCAAGGGCAGCATTGGAAGTGAAAGCCAACTAACAGGCTCCCTGTGTTTTTCTATGCTATCTTCTTGTTTAATTTTTCTGAACATCGTGTATTTTAGCAAGAGGACTCTTGTTTCTCACATGGGTAGAAATAAACAGAGTTCTTTGAAAGCAGTCCTTTTAAGATCATATTAATTCCTATCTTAAGAAAATGAGCTGGTAAAAACATCAACCTGCTCCTAATTTACGTTGTTAAGCAATTTGACAAACATTTATTTAAGGCCTACCATGTATCTAGTACTCTGTTAGGAGTGGGGCTTACAAAAATCAGTAAGGTATTATCCTTGCCCTCTGGGGATTCAAGTTTAGTTTACAGAAATATGAACAAAGGGAGAGGGAGAGAATTAGAAAAGATAGTGGTCGAGATGGTTTCCTTCAGGAATTGACAACTGAAGCGTAAAAACAGAGCGTTAAAAAAAAAAAAAAAGAAGGAATTCCTGCCAGTTACAACAACTTGAATGAACCTAGAGGACATTATGCTAAGTGAAAAAAGCCAGTCATAGAAGGGCAAAGACTACTTGATTCCATTCATCTAAGATCTCTAAAATAGTCAAACCCGGAGAAGCAGAGAACACAATAGTGGTTGCCTGCTGCGAGATAGGGGAAATAGGAGTTGTTATTCAATGGATCTAAAATTTCAGTGATGCAAGATGAAGACCTTCTAGAGATCTGCCATACCACATTGTGCCTGTAGAGTATCATGCACAATATCGTTCATTTTGAAGTTTGTGAAGAGTATAGATCTCAGTTAGGTGTTCTCATCACAACACAAAACAAAAATAAACACCTAAGGGGCTCAAGGAAACTCCGGGAAATGTTGCATATGTCAATTACCTAGATTGTGACGAGAGTATCACAGATGTTTTCGTACGTCCAAACTCATCAAATTGTACACATTACACATGTTCAGTTGTTTGCACATCAATTATACCTCAATAAAACTGTTGAAAAAAGAGTTGAAAGGAGCTGTCCAGTAAAACAAATAGAGGGGGAGGAGAGAGCAAACTGAGTATCACCGACAGGGGAAAGCAGCCTGAGCAAATGCAGAGCACTGTGGCCCTGGGGAGTAGGGAAGGGCAGGCAGCCCACGCAGTTCTGGGACAAAAAGCTCGAGACCAGCATTAACATGTCGAGCCCTGCCAGGGTCCTTGTGAACCTCATATGAAGCCCTGCATCTCAGGTTAAGCTACCAAAATTCGAGGAGAGTTCTACATAGGGAGTCTCATGGCCATTGAGAAAATTAGTATATAATTAGTATAATTAGCATAAAATTAGTATATAATTTTAGGATATATGTTTGAGCAATTAGCTTTTAGAAAAATTAGGGAGAAAAAACTCTATTCTGATTAGTGTGATTGTCTAAAAAGCACCGAGATGAATTCTTTGATAACAGGCATACTTTGATACTTTGCTCAGTTTCTTCAAGAAAATATTATTCCTTTTGGGGTTTCAGGGATGTTCCCTAAATCAAAGGTAGTGTTGTTATTTAAAAGAACATCAATGAAGATTTTTAAAAATAGAACTGAAAGAAATCTCTAATGGCCTGAAGCAACTCAAATAATTAAAACACTTTAATCGATCCTTCTACTTGCGATTTTTTGTTCTGAAATTAAATTTGTATTTTCTCACTCTTAAACATTTGTTCCAAAAAGGTACATTTTTTACAAAGAGTAATTTCCCACTACTTCCCTCTTAGTATTTAAAAGACAACCTTTTTTTCCCCTTAGAGAGCATATTTCTTAGAGGGAAAAAATTCTAATAATGCAATATTTACTAAAAGCTGAACTGCTATTACTAAATTGTCTTTATGAATTATGTCTTTTTGAATTAGTGTTTCATCAAAGTCATATATATTGCTCCAATTTAGTTTCCATATTTACTTTTTAAAGGATTTTATTTACTTAGTGGGAGAGAGAGAGAGAGAGGACTGGCAGAGGGAGAGGGAGAGAGAGAATCTCAAGCAGACTCTGCGTTGGGTGTGGAGCCTAATGCGGGGCTTGATCTTATAACTCTGAGATCATGACCTGCACAAAACTGAAGAATCAGATGCTTAACCAACTGAGCCATCCAGGCACCCCTATTTCCCCATATTTAATAGCAATTTTTACTCTGAGGAAGATTCAGTTGAAATTTACATACATGAATCCTCTTTGAAATAAGATTATTCCTAATCAAAATACTTGTAGTTAAGGAGCAATTAAACTGGTTAACAGAGCTAGCCACAACCTTTTATGATAAACATTTTTTTTCAAAGATTTTTATTTATTTATTTATTTGACAGGCAGAGATCACAAGTAGTCAGAGAGTCAGGCAGAGAGAAGGGGAAGCAGGTTCCCTGCTGAGCAGGGAGCCTGATTCGGGGCTTGATCCCAGGACCCTGGGATCACAACCTGAGCTGAAGGCAGAGGCTTTAACACACGGAGCCACCCAGGCGCCCCAGTAAACATATTTTTTAATAAAATATTAGTCCAATTTCCTGTTAACAGGCAGAGCCTATACTACCTATACAAAGGAAAAAGTTCTCAAATTCTCCCAAATAACTTCCGCCATCTTGTTTTGAATGACTAACTCTTCATTGGTGGGAAACCATTATGTAGAGATATCTTAGACTGATATGACCTGCAAATACACGAGGCTGGAGAGCAGTTTTTCAGAGAAGCATGAGAACATTAAGGATCTTCCCAGGGAAGGAAATAATACTAACTCCTGAGGAAACAGGTTCAAAAGAAAGGGATGGATCAGAAGAGTTTATTAGAATACTTGCTCTGTATGAGGCGCTCCACGGCCAGTGCCTTATGCAATCCTCACCACTGTGGTGAGATGTAGAAGCGGTCCCATTTTATTATAGGTTTATAAAAGGTTGCTTATAATAGGATAAAGGTTCCCCCACTTACACTTGTGTCTAAGTGTAAGTGGGGGAACAAGAAGTGAAACCCAGGAGCTGATCTCTAAACCCACCTTTATTTCACCAGATCCCTCCCAGATGGGAAAGGCAAGCTTCTAGTTTGTAATTTCACTTGAATCAGCCTTATTTAAACATTAGACACTGAACGTGGTCTGATTTTCTCATGAGATCCATAGCACTGCAGTGTCTCAGGACAGCGGGATGATGGAAGAAGATTGTGAGGTCCTCCTCACTAGTATGTCCTCAGGCAGTTCACTTGGCATTTCCATGGCTCAGTTTCCTTTTCTGTAAGTTTGAAATGATAGTACCTGCCTCCATCAGATTCTCACAGTTGCTGGGAGGAATCAAAGCCATGTGTGAGAAGATCTTTCTTGTAAATGTGAAGCTCTGTGGAAGTGTAGCTGAGATCCATTCCTATTACTCTGACCATCCATCCACCCAGAGTATTGTAGATAGAAGAGATTGTCTTCAATCTCCTTTTTATAAAGTTCCCCAAATCCTGTTAACAAAAATGTGAATGTCTTCCGATGACTTGCTAAAGTGGAAAATCACGAACTCTACATAAATATGGAAAGCTTAGTCTACATATGTAAATCTACTCATGAAGAGAGAGGAAGGTTACTCACAGTCAGGTAATAATAATGGGGTCTGAGTATTCAGTGGTGTTTTTCCGTCTTCTGATTTACAGCCTCTTCCTGGCTTGTGGGACTTGTTCATCCACGATCTGAGCTGTTGCATTTTATTAGTTGTGATGTTCTGTAAGTCTCAATTACTATCCCTCACACTCTAATAAAAATTTCTCTTTTTCTTTAAAACCTTCCAGTTATCTGCATAGCATAAGCAATGGAAAATCGTGGCCTTGTGTTATGATAATGAGACCTGGAAAATCTCAAGACTTGAAATGCCTTAGTTTATTTCAAAGTGTTCTGGTTTTTAGTTCCTTTAGAAAAGAGAGGAAGGCAGCTGGAAATGAGGCGGAGCAGGAGGGAAAGCAGGAGAATTTAACTAATGAGCCATTAAAGGAAGTATGTATCAGCCCACCCATTTGACATTAACTTTACTTCTCATCCATCATCACTATAGAAGTGTTTATTAAAAACCATATTAATTTTAAAATATGTTATTATTTCTTTCTGTTACAGGCAGGGCTCTTGATTCCCTTTCTTTTTTTTTTCCCCCAGCATTGTTTTTGTGCATTGTTTCATTATTGCAGTATGAGAATTGAGCAGTGGGCTCAAATGTGTCACATTTCAGTGCCTGGCAATTTATGTTGAAAACAGGAATTTCAAGGCATTTGTAACGTGGGGCAGCAGCTCCCTCTACTGTTTCCACTGGGCAAGCTCTAAACAAATTTCGTAGCCTTTGGAGGATGTCCAAGATATGGATATATTCTGTGTCTGAGGATTAATTATAAAGCTACATGATTTTCAAAATTGTTTTCAGGGGTGTTTTTTGCATTTTATGCTTATCCTATCCTTTAAATACAAATGCTATTTCATCCACAGTCACTTTCAATATGAATTTGATATACTGTTGAAGTGCAAACCCTTAGCTCATGGATATCTAAAATGCCCATCTATTGTAAAATGCTGATAAAACACTACAGTGATCGTTTTGTAGGAGCTGACTCCAGTGCAATTTATGCTTCTTTTCTAAAACCACAATATGATTTAAAACAAATAGAACCGTGTTATTTCCGTTTTTGTTTTAACCTGGGTGTAAAAGAACTTCTTTTACCTTGAAAGCATGAGTCATTGCACAGTTTGAAAGTTATGTTTGTACTGCCTTATACACAGCTAAAAGAGTAATCTAGGGTATAATATTGAATTCATTTATTCAACAAATAGTTACTGAGCATCTATCATGTGTGAGTCACTATCACAAACATTGAGCATACAGTAATTTCAAAGAAATGCATAGCGACAAACAGGCTATATAGACAAGGTCTCTTCCTTAAATAACTTACACTCAGTTGTGTGTTGAGGATAGCAGTGGTTAGTAAGAAATTCGATAGATAGCAAAACAATTTCAGTTTAGTAGGAGGTGATACAGGGGAACTAACTGGGCAATGTAAGAGGGATTTGGAAGAGCTGTTACTCTAATTGAAATGGTCCAGGTGGCATCTTTGAGCATTTAGATGACATTACTTGAGAAGGAGCCAGCCCATGAGGGTCAGAGCAAGATCTTTCCAACCAGAGAGACCAGGATGTGCAAATGACCTGAGGTGGGAATGAGCTTGATGTATCTAATAAGCATAAAGGACCTAGGAGAGAAAAGGGGGGAGGGCAGAAAAAAAAGATGCCTCCTTTCTGGTAGTTCATGGGTTGGGTCATATGATTAATCATAGCAATGGAGATTATATGCTCTCAAAATACCATAGACCTAATGGATTTCTGTGCCATATCCTATTATCCATGCATTTAGATCTTCCATTTCCAGCTTTATTGGCTATGAACTGAGAATTCAGGGTGCAAAGTTATTGTTTTCAGCGTAAAGCAAGGCCCACCTCTAAAACAAATTAGTACCCCAAATTCATTTTGGACTACTGAATAAAGTGGATGACAAGGAATATCTGATTTTTAACATTTAATTTCTGGTTAAAGCACCCTGAATGTAACTATATACATTTTGAGGTTCTTCATGTCTAAATGGGAATCCAGTTCTCATTCTTAACATCCCTTTTAGAAACCTTGAACTGATCAGGGCTTTATCATGTTTCTCAGTTTTTCTTTCAGCAAAAAACCCTCAGTCTCTTTGGTCTATTAAATGACTAAAGGCCATGTACTATAATGATAATCTCCTCAGAGAAAATGAACCTAACCATTTATTTCAGTCATTGGGAATAGTAATTTCCCTTCTTAATAAAAATAAGATGACTTCCTCATATTTAAAAATAAAGACACATAAGACCTATAAAATGGAGACAGACATGGCCAGTTAATCATTTTTATTACCACTTGTTCCCCCCACTCAGGTCATGGTCCTAGACAAAACAGCTGTTGCCACATTGCTGAAATTCCACGGTCACCTTGTGTGGCCACAGAATGCATAGACTTGCATGTGAAGCAGCTGGGGGTTTCAGGTTGAGAATTTGAAAACTAGTACTTGGGTTCAATTCCCCCAATTACTTCTCTTTTTCTGTCTCTGTGAACAGCAGCAGGAGGACATTATTCGCCACTTTTGGACTTGCTAAGTTTTTTGCTAATAACAGCCATAATCTGGAGGAAAAGGATTTTATCTTCTTAGAGCCACCGACTCTTCATCTTGGATTATGTTATTGAAACCAACTATTAGGACTTCTGAATTGACAGGCATTGTGTATCGCGGTCATGGAACAAGATATTTGATATCAAGGATATCTGATCATTAAATTTGCTATTAGTTGGGCCAGAGCATGGATTAAGCACTATTTCTTTGTGGTGGATAGACATTAAGGTTTTAATGAACCTGACTGGCCTTTGAGAGATATTCAGAAAGGGAGACTTGTTTCCAAAATAATCTTACAGTTTGTGTTTGATGAGATCATTTCCAAAAAGTATTTCCATACAGTATTTAATTTGACCTCTGTATGACTTTGTCAGGTAGGCAAGAAAAGATTATCTCTGGTTTAACAAGAACAAGGCTCTAGGCCTTCTAGGGAAGAAGACCTAGGGAAGATCTAGGGAAGTAGGGTCTCACTGAACTCCATGCAGTCGGTTTTCTCTGCTCAGCCATTACCTAGTAGAAAACTGTTCAGCTCAAAGGTGACTGGAGAAAAAAACAAGTTTTCAGCAGTGGAATGGAAACATGGGAGGAAATATGGTACAAAATAGGATTGGAAGGGGCTCCAGCTCTATCTGTAATTTCATTAAAAAAAACAAAGAAATCCGAAGCAAATATAGCCAGTGGTTAGGATCTGACAACATTGGATTATGGATTCATGAGAATTTATCGTTTTCTTCTCTATGCTTTTCAAAGTGCTTAAAATACTCCAAATTACTTTAAGAAATAGGAAAACCATCCTCTGGGCTGGGTTAACGTCAGGGTAATATCACCAATAATTTCGCTGGCCTTGAGTGTCAGCATCTCCTCTTTGCCTGTAATCCTTTATGGGGAACTAAGTGTTTTAAACATAAAATCATTAAGTATTTTTTTTTTTTCTAGAACTTCACTGAATGTGCCTTTTATAACCTTGGGGTTCAGTTGAGCCAAAATCATCAGCTGCAGATGTATCATTCTTAAAACCTAGAGATCGTAGAGAAACCTTGATGTCACACGATTGAGTTGACATAGAGAAAATAATCACGCCAAAGTAAAACCTACAGATTGTTCGTTTTGCTGTTTCCCAGAACTGTCCAGAATGTCCCCAACTATTCAGATTTTGCAGTTCTTGGCCTCTGTGTAACTTGGCAGCATATAAGGCAGTGCCATCAGCCTGGCTATCTTAAGTCCCAGCAGTTTGCCTTGGAAACCACACAGGCAGAGGTGGTTGTCATCCTAACCAATGTTTTTATTTTATTTTATTTTTTTTCTAACCAATGCTTTTAAAGAGAGTGAATGTTATCACTTAATTACATAAACGAAAACTCAGAGCACTGATAGGTGCAGGCTGCGTAAGTCAGCTTTCCTCCCGATTTGATTCCTGAGGTCACACGAGGGAGTGGAGGCACACTCATTCTCCAGGTATGGTTTTTGCTGGTGGTAAGCTTTGGGGGATGCCACCGGATGCCACAAGTAATTTGTCTCGCACACCTCCGTTCTTACTAATTTTCAAACCCCTGTGGTTTTTGTCACCTTGTGCGGGGTCAGTGATGTTGTTTCTGTGGGGTGGCAAGCCACTCTCGAGATTCCTGCTGCTCCTTGTACTGCAGGGAGCTGACAAATGATATTTTTCCTTTTGCAGGACATACTGGGGAGAGATAAGTATGAAACATTTTATGGATGGTTAAGCAGAATAGCAGTGTTGGGGGAGGAATCATTATTTTTCTAACCATCATGCCATGGAAATCAGTCAAAAATGTCCCACGCTATCAGTAATGCAGTGGGCTTTATACCAATTAGATTGATTTGTTTCATGGTGTCAGGAAAAAAAAAAATAAGCTCTTTTGAAAATGATTTTTGTCTCCCTTGGAAAATAAAGTGTTAAAAAAACGTATGAGCTTCATAGCATAATTTAGAAAATCTGCTTTTATGAAATGGGTTAATTATACCCATTGAATGCATTCACTGTCACAGTCTCATCCTCCCACTCCTGTTCCAAAATGACAAGGAAAACCAGGGACTGTGCAATTTTGGAAAACAATCAGGTCACATATTGAGTATTTTGCTTATTCATACAACCATAAACTGCCTATGCTTGAGTTCCCTCAATTACACAGCTCAGTATGCAGGCCAGAAGAGACAAGCCCAGCTCAAGTGAGCGCTTCCTGGAAAACACAGAGGAATGAGTTTGAAAAATGTCCAAAGTGGCAGATGTGAAAAATTCTCATTCAAGATCCAGAAGCTGCTTTTGCTGCAATTCCTCACCTGTTACTCGCACTGCTTCTGAACTTCTGAACCAGGGATGCTGGCAATATCTTAGATTGAGACACTAAGGAGCTATTGATCTTTCAAAGGATGGTGTAGGTATATGCCACTGTCGGGGGCGGGGACTGGCTCCAACAGGAGAAGATGGATCACATGGCTCCCAGTGGGGCTCAGAATTTCCAGAGACTCACCAAGAATGAACGTGTGGCTGCTGGCTTCTAACAAAAGTACAGCTTTCATTCGAGGATGTCCCCAAAAGATGTCCTTGATGAATGCTTAAACCAGGGTATTGTTGGATCCCTTAAATGCTTCAGATTTCAAGAATTCTAATACACAAATCTCTCTTCCACAACAAATACAATGGCACTATTGTAGTCTTCTTTGAAGGGTATTTGGTTTTCTCTACTAAGTGTGACAACTTTCCCATGACTGTTCCTCACTGCAATTTCACGCTCATAGAATTTCAGCCTATCAACATCATCTCCAAGCAATAGTACTCTCTTGGTCAGCTCGTCTTTTCCCACCAACTATGACTCTTCTTATTTCTCCTTTTCTTCTACTATTGCATAAATACTAGGCCTCATTTGGTGTTACTTGAATTCCTAAAGTTACTTAAGATGATTACCATTGCGTGCTTGCTTGCCTTCTTCCTTCAGAAATCTCCCTCTCCTGATCTCTCTCTAATCTAAGCCCTCCATGATTTTAACAGTTCTTGTGTCTGTATGTGCTTCCTCTCTCTTCTCCCTACCCTTCTTCCACTTGGCCACTTTACTCTTGATCTCTTCTTGTCATCCAAATCTTTGAAGATGTGTGTCTATGCTACGCGGGAGAGCTGTCTTTGCTTGGCCTTTACTGATTCCGTATCTCATTAAGGGATTTGTGATCCTTTATCATTGAATTCCCTACTTGAATCTTAAAACCAGCTTTAAGATAATGGACATCTTATTTTCCTATCTGGCCACCCTCTCACTGTGAAGCAGATAAAGGAAAGTGTCAAAATATCAAAGCTACGAGGTCAGGCTGACTTAGGTTGGAATCTGGCTCTTACCCACCAAGGTGTGTGACCTTGAGTAAGATAGTTAACATTTTGTTATATGTAAAATAAGGATAATGCTTACTTCTCTAGGTTGTTGAAGAGTAAATTGCAATAATACATGTCCCTGCCACACATTTATTAGTTTCAAAGCCTAACATTTGTATTTATCTAACATTTGTATTTATTGTCATTATTTCATTTTATCATTCTCTGCCACCTGCTTATTATTTTCTTTTTTTTTTTTAAAGATTTTATTTATTTATTTATCAGAGAGAGAGAGGGAGAGAGAGCGAGCACAGGCAGACAGAGTGGCAGGCAGAGGCAGAGGGAGAAGCAGGCTCCCTGCTGAGCAAGGAGCCCGATGTGGGACTCGATCCCAGGACTTTGGGATCATGACCTGAGCCGAAGGCAGCCGCTTAACCAGCTGAGCCACCCAGGCGTCCCTGCTTATTATTTTCATCTGTGTTTCCCTGGATTTCATCCAGGGTCTACCATTTCTGAAACGAAAATGTTGATATTTTGCCTGCTTCGTACATTATCACCTTCATGTAAATTTTTCTTCTTTCTGCTTTGCTCCTCTCCTGTTTTTCTCTATTCGAGTCTTTACAGAGTAAACTTTACCTAAGAATGTTAACCTATATATATATTATATATATAATATATATTATAACCTATATATATATATTATAACCTGTAATGTTCAGTATATTCATTGACATATTAATCATCCAAAAAAAAAACAAACCTCAGTAGATACAATTTTCAGTGTGGATGAAAAAGTCTATTTAAGGATGAGGGCACTTTGTGTTGCCTGATTTTGTCTTTGCGTATTGTCCAGATAATTGAAATATGTCCGGATTTGCTTGAAACCTGACTTGCCCTGAGCTTATTCTCTCTGAGTCCTCATCTCCTAAAACCAAAGTTAATCTTAAGACTTAGCACCAAAGAAGCGATGTCATTCCTCAGAACCTGGTGCCAGAAAGCAAGATTCCTGGGCTGATGGTGGTACAAGTAAGGAATCAGCCCCCAGGGTCTTCTTCTTCCTTTTTCTGTACCCCTTTCTCTTTGGGTGCTATCTTCTCCTGTCCCTACTCCATGCCCTTCACTCTTCTCTTTCTCTGTCCCGTTCAAGATGGTCTCAGGAAATATCTAATAAATGATTCATAAGAATATATTAGAATGGAACAACTCTTAGACTTGGTTCTACCATTTGCTTATTTTGTGATTTAGGGTAAAATCTCTCCATTTTTCCATGTTAGATGAAGACTATAATAATACCCACTTTAGTTATTATAACAACCAAATAAGATAACATCTTTTGAAATCACATTACCCTGAAATCCAAGAAAATACATGAAAACAAATTTAGGATTATCCAGAGTTGTATAAATATGAAACATTAGTGTTACACCTCCCGGGAACATTTGCATTTGAGCTGGTGATAAAACCCAAAAAATAAATCAAACTTTCTCTATGAAGTTTTAGGAATCAACCAGAAAGTGGGTGAAATATTCTCGAGAATAAGAGCTCCTTTCCAGGAATCTTAAATGTTACCTACTACATACTACCTGGCCACATTCCCATTGTAATCCCAAAAAGCAGAGTTTGAGAAATCTGTGTTGAAATGTATACATATTTCACTTAGCATAATCCCCTCCATTTACTCTATGTTGACTAACTGAACACAATACAAAAATAAAAAGAAATAAAAATAAATGTAAACATAGTACAAACACTCAGTGAATCTTCTCTTGGCTTCAGAAATCATTGTGCAGTTTGAATGTTTTCAGAAATTTTGAGGGGTTGGGGGGGTAGGAGTCACTAAAAATGTATAGCAGAAGCATTTTCAGAAAAATAGTCCACTATAAAATTATAACTCTAACTTACATAATTAAATCTTGAGAAACAAACAAAAAAATTCATTTAGAGAGAATATTTAAGATAAATAAGAGGTTCTGTGTTTAAAAAAAAGAGGAATTGATTTCCCAAATATTTTCTATCTAAAGACTATTACTGATTTTTCTCTCAGAGTTAGAATACTACTTTCTATGTTGTAATTCTGGCCAAAATACATCCATAAGCTCTTTCCTACTTAACTAGAGCTCACTGCAGCTTTGTTTGCAATTACTTAGCCAGATTCTTAGATTAATCTAAATCTGTTGGCCCTATCTTCTTTGAGTTTGGAAGCAGCAAGACTTATCTAGGTTTGGTACCATTGATAACTGAATCCAAAACCAACAAGCAAGAAGTTGGCTTTCCCCTCATATTTTTTCTTGGAGAAACAATAATTCTAATGAATTCAGCAAACCTTGTGGAGATAGGAGAGATACTATGTACCACATCCCAAGTTATGATAAGAAAAACAGATTGATACTCCTTGTTTCATTCCATCAGGAAAGCAGGTGTACACAGCCCCCATAATCAGTGTAAATGGACTTTATATATACTAAGTTATATATAATATTGTAGATGTAAATATATGAGAGAAAACATTAGCTTTTCCAGTGATTGCTGTACATTCAAATATGCTTCATCTTACCGTTCCTGTGAATGAGTTTAGGCTTCCTTGTGATTTTTTCTTTTAATACCAAGCAAGAGTAATTACAGTTCTCCGCCTTTCTAGCAGCCATTAGAAATGGAAAATATTTCTTAAAAATTAGCCCAAATGACTTTCCAATAACAAGCTTTCTATCTGTTCTTATTGCAAAGCTTTTTTTTTTTTTTTAACATGTTTTGAAGATCGTTGATTAGCACAGCTTTCCTCACAGAGGTTTTGGTATTTCGAAGGTTGTAACTGAAATTAATTGGAAACCCACAGGGCCAGAAGGCAGTTGGTATAAAACCTGAAAATATGTATTTGTGAATCATGAAAGGAGCCCCTAATAAGAGATTGAACAGCTATGGGGCATGGAAATAAGGGGCACCCAGATGGCTCAAGAAGGCTTAGTCAGCAGTGATGAAAACCTCAAGGATGCTGTTAGAGAAAAGGAAAAAAGGGAAATGGTTCAGGAGGGAGGATCGGAGAGGAGGCAGAGTAACTGTGGAGCCATGGAGATTTTGTTTCAGAAAACTAGGGGGTGATAAAGCCAAATCAAAAGGTCTTAGCCCTGACTTACATAGAAAGCTTACGCCAAAGACCGGGGAAAGGGGAAAAAAAGAAAAAAAAAAGGCAAAAGTAGAATTCTTTGAGCTCTGTGTACTGCATGAATTGAAAAGTAAAAGTACAACCAAGACTGGGTCTGAAGAGTGTAGTTTTTAATACGGAAAACTCTGGCCATCTTTTAAACTTGGGGAATCTGTAGGAATGGAGTGGAGAGTGGAAATCTGCTAAGGTGAAGATAATGCAAACAGTTCATTATTTTCACCCTATGCATTTGATGAGGCTGGTCTCAGACATCACGCTACTTCTCTGTTTTCTACTTCTAGCAAGATTTTAGTAAAAACAAACAAACAAAAAAAAAAACTTTTAAATGCTATAAACTGTTGCTGAGAGTATATGCTCCCAAATTGAATTAATTTGGGATTGAATTAATTTGGCATTAATTCACTTCATCACACCAGGTATGGTTCTGTGCAGTAGGAAACAACTTCAGGATCTCTACCCAGACTAGGTTTATAGACCTCCCAGATAATTACACAGGAGCCCAGTTGTGTTCTGAACAGGTGTGTCTCCCTGGAGTTCATGTGCATTTTAAAGATGCTCTGTAACTGGGTTCTCATCACATTAACCATGATGTCCTATGTCTCCCAACCCGGTACAGATGGAGCAGAGCTGAGCTGCATTAAAGATAGACAGACATTGTATAGCCATGATTTCTGTATAGCTATGTATAGGTCACTATCATGAGCAAGGCAATGGGACATTTTTTTTTTTTCTTTCCACAATCCTTCAACTGGTTTTCCCAGTGGAGTGGCTGCGAGCATTCGCAGAGGCTGACGGTGCCTCCTTAGCTAGCCTTCATTCTCCACTTGGCCTTGATTATCTAAGCACCTCCTTAATGAGTCTTGCTAAATGCAGACCTTAGAGAAACTGACCTTTCAAGTGTCCTGGAGCTTCGACTAACACCATGTGGTGCCAGCAGACCTGTCACTTACCACAAGTCTTTAACTTCCCCTTTCTCAGAGTTGATTGATAGTCTGTAAGACTGACAGCTCTTACTAAACTTGGAAACAAATGACTCATTGGATCTTTTCCAGCCATACATTGTACCAGAATAGAAAAGAGGAAAACAGCACATCTCTTGGAGATGTGACTCTAGGACAGCCAACTCTAAGACCCCAGGGTCTATCTGGGTCTTTCAGCAGTCAAGAGTTGCTCTGGGCATTTATATGCATAGTGTTTCTCTCACCGTCACTCTCCCTACATTGAGGTGGGGGTTTTTCTGCTAGTTACAGAGCAACCCAGGGACCCTCTGACTGCAAGGCAGAGGTAGACTGCCCAAGGGCTCTTCACTGTGCCTTCTTTCAGTCACTGCACGGTTTCTTTAGCCCTCGGGGAGAATTTGTGTAAAGGACTGCCTTCAGGGTAGATGGTTAGCTGTAAATCTCTGTTACATTAAACCTAAAATCTGTGATACCCAGAGCATCCGACTGACTAAAAGAACAAGAAAGAAAATGCCATCATAAATGCTCAGCGGTAGATTAGGTAATAGAGCCTAAGACTTCGGATCGACCCCATTTGGAGCAATACATTGTGGATACATTTTATGGCAAGAATAGAACATATGGAAATGTGGAAGTAACTTCTATTAATCTTGTATATATCTGAATCATTCTGTTCAAACTTTTCTATTGGCCAGGGACTCTGTTCAGTGAGCTGTGTCTGCTCTTGTTTTTGGAAGGAGAAGCAGCACTGAACCCTCCTACCCTAGCCCCCAGGTGTATGCTCCACAGCAAGGTCAGGATCCTGGGCGAGGAATATGTTCCAGGTTTATGTAATTCAGCTATACACTGTGAGCAGATAACCAGTCTGTTAAGGAGCAAACCTAATTCCCACCCAATTTTTTCCCTCCCATTATTTTTACTATTCTCCTCCAGGCTGCTACCTGTTCTGTGCCAGGTAACCCCCACCACACTGCTCTCTCTCCTGTTTATCTTTCCATACTGCCTTTCAGAACCCCCTCAAAGGCTCCCACGTTTTCTCTGACCACCTGCTGTCCACCCACTGCCTGCAAACAAAGAGAAGATGCATTTTGAGTATAGCTGTGGGTTGGGAGGAATTGGGGGAATATTTAGGCATAATATCCCTATCATGGGTTGTAAGAATGTGTGAAGATAGGTGGGATGTGCAGTGAATTGTTTGGGGGCTCCTTCATCTACTTGGTGGGACTACATCTAAAGGCCAGTAGCTTGTACTTTCCCCTCCTGCAGCAATCACGGTGCTGCCTCCTTAGAAGTGCTATTTCTGTTGATTTTTTTTTTTTTTTCAATTTCAGTATGTTAAGTAGAACATGGGAGATACTCTCTAGGGCACAGTCAACATGATTAAAAAATGACTACAAAATAATTCTAGGCTGTGAGCGTGCTTTTAAGTTAAGATAGGAGAGCAGATGAGAACTGAATTTAGGTCCAGTCTGCCTGTGTTAAATATTAGTCCTGCCACTTGCCAGAGGCGTGACCTTGGGCCAGTTAACAATTTCTAACCCTCATTTCTTATATCTTTGAATAGGAAATAATGATGGTATATACTGCTCTGTGTCACTGTAGGGGTTAAATGAGTTAGTCCACAGAAGATCTCTGGCATAATGCCTGGCACACAATAAGTACACTATAAATATTTGCTATTCTTATTTGATTGATTCTTCTGCTCTATTTGAGAGATTGTATCATTCTGCTATATTTGGGAACCCTCATTATTAAAAATTTCAATGAGGATGAATGTGTATGAAGCTAAATTTATCCACCACATCACTATTCTTTGATCTCACTGGCCTTATGAACACATATTCACCATTCATCAAATGCCTGCTGTGCATATACCCATAAGCCACCTGTTGATGCTATTACAACACGATACCTAAAATTTCTCCCTGCCCCATAATATAGCTGCAGAAAGATCAGTGCGCAAGCAATCTCAATCTTCCTGATTTTTAAGAACGAGTTTTAGTTTGCATCTTCTCTGGGCTAGAAACGTTTTGCAACAACTCCCAACCCAATGATTGCTTTCCTCATTACTTCATCTAACTGACCTAGAATACACAACGCTGGCTGATAGAAAAAGAACAGGAAAAAAATATAGTGCCTTGAGAATTCTTTTCTGACATTAGCTCTGTTTTTATTTCAGCAAGGTAACAGCATCGTTTGTCTTTCCAATCATACTCGGCTCCGTTACTCATGAGGCCTATTATTTTCTCAAGAGTTATATCACACTGCTTCCAGACATCCGTCATTACATCATTGTGTCCTCTGCACTTAGCGGCACAATGCAAAGGTCTCACATTAGAAAAGACCTTCAGACACAAGCCGTTCGTAAGAAATACCAGTGATAAATGTTAACCGGCATTAATTTTTTCAGTGTACTTAAGGTGTTTCTCCTATCAGTGAGTATAGCTAGTATTTGTTCCTTAAAATTTTCTTCCCTTTTCAAAATTTTTATTCCCTTTTAAAGGAAATAATTTTTATATAACAGTGATGTTTGATTTGCTCAATCATAGTCTTCCTTTGTGTTATCTTTTGAGGTAGAATGTAAAGAACGTTGCCTCTGTAATATTTTTCCTCCTCTGAGGAGTTTTCGAGGTCTCGATGAAATATGCAGTCTCTTTTCTGACATTGCTGACTCTCTCTTGGCTTGAACTACTTGATTTAAAATAATGCTAAGCTTTGTATTTTCTTGTGGCCCTCTCCCCAGAACGTAATCCCTGAAAACTCAGAAACTCTTCTCTTCTTCTCAATCTGGAAGTTTCAGGGACAAACGAATGTCTTCTTCCCTGTCTACCCAAAGCTCAGCATAGCGCTTAGGGAACACGCCATGTCAACAGAAGACTTTGAGGATCTGAGTGTCTTAAATCTGAGGTTTTTGAACAGATCTCTTTTTCTGGCCTGAAATTCCATATGCAGCCATTTTCACTCAGCCAGTTCAAAAGAATAAAGCAACAGAAAAAAATATTTTTTTCCATATTTTCTCACTTAATAACACATGGGCACACATTTCTATAATATATTGATCTAAGCCCTATGAGAAGTGTCAGAAATAAACTGAACCTACAGCCTCTTCCCTGGAGGAGTTTTACAGGTACAATATTTTTAAATAAAGAATATGCTGATGGCTGACCTTCTGGTGAAATGCTACACGTTCCCACTAAGGACCTCTCTTTGGATTCATGCAGGATTTTACCTACAAGTACCTTTTGGAGCCTGATAAGTTATTGCTTCCTCTAATTCTCTATCACTTAGAATATTTGACTAAAGATATGCTTCCCTTTTCTTAACTGGAAGATTTCAAGAATTCTCAGATACATTATTTAAATTTGTATTGTTTTGGTAAATGTTTACACCTCTATCCTTGATTTATTTCAAATACAGGGACCTCCCGGTATACAAGGAGTACAACAGACTCTTGGGAATTATAACAAGGTATGTCTTCCTTTCTTCACATCGTACATACACAGACATTTTATGTAATCATATTTTTGAAAAAAAAACTTATTAATTCCTAATCGCTCAGACTCTGAAACATAACATGTTTCAAAAACATGTTATCACTGAAAGTACGTTTCCAAAAAATGTAGCTTGCTCAGCATCTCTTCACAAAAAATAAATTTTTTATAGATTAAAAAAATTACTTCAAAGTTTGCAAAACTTTATGCAAAAAATTCATGCCAGCCATCATGCTTCACCATTGATACTGTCATAAATCCAGTTTCTCAGAGGGTAGACATAGATTATTTGCTGTCTTGAAGCTCGAGTAGCAAATAGGTGATAGATTTCTTATCAGAACCAATCACTGCTACACTAAAACCTCCAGCAAACCTTGACATACCATATGTCAATCTGGGGGGGGGGGTCCCCCACCTTTCAAGGAGAGGCCCTTTCCCCAAGGTTTTTAAATTGTAGTCAGGATAGATGGAATACTGACATGGTAGTACCTGAGTGGTAAAAGGCAAGAATGTTTTGCTCTGTTCTTCAAGGAAACAACAGAGGAAAGGAAAATGGGTGTTGGCAGTGAAATAAGACCCAGAGACCTAAGTGAGACCACTGAGTGACCCATCATTTAATAACAAGTACTTGAGGTCTGATCACTTGGCATGAGGCATTGTGTTTACAAAGTAGGATCGCTTCTATACACAATAGCTTGTTGTTGATATGTTGCAGGTAAATAACCGTGCTCCTACACGAAAACAAGTTCAGAGAGACTTCCCTTTATATCTTTCTTTTATGTTCTTGCTTTTGCTTTTAATAAATTCTTCTGACTATGGTCATTCCTCTTTCTTTAGAAATCCCAAAGTGAGGCTATGTGCCAGCTAAGGCCCTGAAGATAGCAGGCGCTCAGAAAAGTGTTTATTAAATGATGAGCTAATTAGTTTGAAAAATCCCAGTTCTTCTTTGATCAGATTAAATTCAACATAAAGACTGTGGAAAGTGTGTAGAGCTTGTAGCGCTTCCTAAGAGATCCTGTCTTAAATTTTCTCATTTACTTAGATTTTCTAGGGAGTATTCTATTAGAAAGAATGTTTGGGGTATATTTTATGATTCTCTATTAAGCATTTTCTGAATAGATCTATACCACCTTTATGAAAACATTAGGGCTTGGCACAAGTGGGGAAAAAAAGTGAAGCATACCTAAAATTAATCAGTTAAAGTACAGTGCTTTCTCTGTAATGGCATCTACTGTCACAAAAGGGGATTTATCATAAATGCTTCAAAATAATGAGAATGAGTTGGCTCTGATGTCACAGTGTCAGCTAGAAAAACTTAAAGAACACACTCTATTACTACCACCTTTGGTATAAAATTTACCAAGTTGCTACTCAGCTACTTAAATATTTGCTATCCCTTGCAAAACTTTCAAAGCTTGTATCTTTACAGGTCTCCCAGCACTACTTCTATATATAGTCTATCTTGCCGATGAGTCAGTTTTCCCTCAAATGAAGATATATGAAGCATTTGTATTTTAGTCTGAAGTTGAGAATGTAAATTTTTTTAACTTTAAGGTTATGTTTCAAAAAAAATGGGTGCTGACCAGAGCAGGCAAGTGGAGAACCTTGCTAGTAGTAAACCAGGACTTTGAACTTAGCTATTATCTCACTAAATAACTCCAGCTCTGTATCCTTGCTGATAGGGGACTGAGGCTTGAGGGATTTAGTCCACATGTGCTCAAAATGTGGCTTTGGAGCTAGAGCATAACTGGTTAGACAGGAGAGACCATAATTTTTCTTCCCCAAACAATGCATTGTAACCTCTTGGCATCAAAAGATTTTAGACCTGGGGAGCCTGGGTGGCTCGGTGGGTTAAAGTCATGATCCCAGGATCCTGGGATCGAGCCCCGCATTAAGCTCTCTGCTCAGCGGGGAGCCTGCTTCCTCCTCTCTCTTTGCCTGCCTCTCTGCCTACTTGTGATCTCCGTCTGTCAAATAAATAAATAAAATCTTAAAAAAAAAATAAAAACAGATTTTTAGACTCATCTGGAAATCAGTGGAAGGTGGCTCCCCAAAGACTTCACTTGGTTTCATTCTGAGAGTAGTTGGAGCTGTTTTATGAGCCCCGACCAGAACGGATGGAGGAGGTAGGTCCCAGCTTTTCAGTACCTACCATGACCAGTGTTTCTGGGTGATAACCACTTTATCCTCATCCTCAGCTCCACAAAGGAAAGGGCCAAAGTGTGCCATGATGAGAGAGATGCATGTTTTCACTTGGCAGTGACTTCACCCACCCACCCCCATCTATTTTGGATACTGAGGTGGTTTCATTTTGCAATTCATTGCATGCCTGATGGTCTGGCTATAGCATATAAGGAGAGGGGGGAACATGAGGGAAATTTTCTTGGAGATTAAGTGATGGACATGTATTGAGACCTATAAAGTGATGCTCCAAGGTTAAAATAATCTTCCCTTTTAAATTGGCATTGATTTATGTAATGTCTGCACTTGAGTCCTGGACCTCAGGAACTCAGCTCCCAGTCGTGCAGCCTGGATTCTGCTGAAGCAGCCACCCCCCTCCCTCCCCCCCACCCCCCCCACCCCGTGGGAGGATGAGCAGCAGGCGACCAGACACTCCTCCTCCCCATTCTAAACCTGAAGAGTCCACAGTTCATTCCCTCACCGCTGGAATCCTCAAAGGTCAAGGAATTGTCCCGTGGTCCCAGTACAGGAGTTGGTCTTTTCCCCTATGGTTTTCTGTATGTCATCTGGAGGGAAAAACTTGGGCATAAAAAAGCTTCTCCCCTCCTGGCACAAATCACAAGGGAATTGGGTGGGAGAAAAGGAAGTAAGGAATAGCGAGAGGCTCAGGAGTAAGGTTGGGAAGATTTTGTATGTGTGTTTGTATGTATTTTTGCATGCCCACTTGAGGCTGCAAAGAATAAAAGGTAGAAGATCGCCCTCTCCATCACAAAAATAATTTACAAACAGCTGCTCCCACTCGGTAAGATTGTTTGCAAAACAAAGCAACAATGCCGAGAATATTCTCCCCCTTAAGGAAATCTGCTCACAGTCCAACAAACTGCTCTTCATTGTCCCCAACTCTGGGGATTTTAATAAAAATTTGATAGGCTCTGTCAACTGCTAAAGCCATCAGATCCAGAGCCTCTCACGACAGTCTAGATGGGGGAAAAGTGTTCTCTGTGGAGGGCCAGAATGGGAGGATTTTACATTTGATGTCGTTTTTAAAGATCCTCATTGAAAATGCATAGTTGTGCTCTCTCCCATCGCCACACTCGGTGCAATTTGCAGAGAATCGGGCTCCGCGGCGGGAGATTGCTGCTCTGCCTCCAGCAACCAATTCTCGTGCTCACTCTTCGAATTGTTGATCCCAAAAAAACAATTTGCTAACCAAATAATCTATTTTCCTTTCGAGTAGCAAATCATAACTTCATTTTAATATCCACAGACAAGAAAGGACAGAAAAATCTTTCTCCAGAAAAAAAATCAAACATTCAGAGCCTTTCCAAATAGTGAGTTAAACCCACCCGTGGCCTAGAAGTGAAGTGAAGACTTTCTTGGGGACACTAAAGGCAACC
This sequence comes from Mustela lutreola, assembly GCF_030435805.1. Lineage (NCBI taxonomy): Eukaryota > Metazoa > Chordata > Mammalia > Carnivora > Mustelidae > Mustela > Mustela lutreola. Next base: position 112,762,372 of record NC_081295.1, read on the forward strand.
TTCTGGGCCCAGAAGTGTCAGAAAGAAAATTTAAATCCTAACTTCCTGTCTCTTCCTCTTTGCGAACTATCTCCTGTGGTTCAACCTATCCATTTCCAGGTACATCATCTTTTTTCAGAGAAATACCTTCTCCAAGTCAAATGGAGAAGCTTGAGTCTTCCCACTGGCCTGACTAGAGGTTTCAAAGTTCCATTCGTCATTGCCCATAAGAGAGAAGGGACATGTTCTGACATCCCAGATTCTTGAAATGACCAGGCAGATTAGCAGCCCCATTCCACAAGCCTCATCACTTCCGGAGAACATTTTTAAAAAGCACATTTAAAACCGTGTGACTATTACATTTATTCAAAAGGCATATAAAAACCCATTCAAATTACATGGCACCAGTCTACAAATGACCTAGTAAAATTAGAATAATATCTATGGCGGAATGCCAGATTCCAGAAACGCAAGGACTATGTCTTTTATTTCTGTGGAGCCAAGTAGTTGTCTGGTACATTGAGCTTAGAGAAAGTAGAGAGCAAAATATTACATGTCAATACTACTGAAGTTCAAGGTCAAATCTGCCTTGAGTATTGTTAGCCTCAGAGTGAAGAACAGCTCCAGAGGTCACTGAGGATCCTTGATTAGACGGATTTTCTTGCCTCGCTATTGAATGAAGCGAACATATGGGGCTCTGGTAGGCAGTAAATAGCCCTGTTTTCTCTCTGGGTATGAAAGCTACCAGAAAAATCAAGATTTTAGAACAATAGAGCATGTGGATAGAATAGTATGAGCTGGTGCTATAGAGGCAATTTTTTATCCCAGTTTACAGCATCTCTAATATCCTGTAGGTTGTGGGGAGGTGTAATGGGAGAAGGATCTAGACCAAGATGCTACGTTGTAGTATGCTCTCACCCAAATGTACTTTGGGTGCTCTTCTGCTCTGCAATTCAAGAGCATGAAGCTTCCCAATCCAAGATCATCTCTGGATAAGTCATCCAGCAGACCAAAGCATGTTCCTTCTTCCTCCCAAATTTTCTACCTCAAACACAGCCAGGGAGAGGTGCTGATGGGTTGTATACACTGAAAGGAATCATGCCCAAATGGCTAGTATTTTTAGGAAATGCCTCAGATTTATGTTTTATGCAGGTTGCATCTAAGAAACCTACCATTTTGTAACTGCTGATTCTTTATGTATGCGTGTATGTCTTACAGTTTCACATCTCATTTTCAAATATGTCCTTGTAATAATTTACAGCTCAGGATTTTGAGAATACAATTTTTTTTTTTCAATTCAGACGTCTCAGATCAAAGTTAAACAGGAAAAAGGAGAAATGTCTGTCACAAGACCAACAATAACAGCGGTTATAAACTACTTATTTTTGATTGGAGTAGGATGAATAAATGGAAGGCATATTTGAAATGTCAAATTTTAGCAACAGTGATTTAAATGCGTGCCTCTGTGTATTTTTGTTGCTTAAATGTTCCTCTACTTTTTTCTACCAACACACAGAGTTTAATAAAAAAAAGTTTGGTGGGAAAAGCACATAAATTAGAATTATAGGTTTATTTCTTCAACAAGTATTTATTGAATGTTTCCCGTATGTGATGTACTGTGTTAGGAATGGGGCCTTCTATTCCAGGTCATCACGGGGTTATTTTCTAGTGCAAAAAATGCAAGATTCTTTAAACAGACACAAAAATAAAAATATTAGTAAGTATTACGAAGGAAAAATACAATATCCAATGAGAATATGTGAGAGGGGAACCCGTGTGGGAGAACTGCAGGAACTTCCATGAATGGCATTTTATCACAGCTGAGACCTGAGGGATAAGTAGTTGCTTCCTGGACAGAAGACTGAGGAAAGAATGGTGATCTAGAGGGTGAAGTGAGAAAGGCTTTGGTCTATTTGAGAAGCTAAGAGAAGGCTATTACAGCTGAAAATTCTGAGGGAGAACTGGGGCCACCATGATCCTGGAGAGGGAAATGAGTTGAGGTCATGTGGGATTTTGATGGCTTTGTAATGGTTTAGAAAGAAGGGCCTCAGAATGTCTTAAAGGGGTTTCTCTGAACTTATATAGAAAACGTAGGTGTGTGGAAAGCAAGAGTGGATTGCCGAATGCCAATTAGGGAGCTACTGCAGTAGTCCTGGCAAGCCATGATGAGTGAAGGTAGGGAATGTGAAGAGAAGGGATTTGGGGAACAGAGGCAGCTGGGCTAGATGCCTGGACTTGAGGGGAAAGAGGAGAGTGGTCTTAGCAAAGATACCCAGATGAAGAAGGAAGACTTCTATGGATGGGAGAGAATGAATTCAGATTTTCTTTCTTTCCTTGATTTTTTTTCCCAATTGTAAAATGAAATTACCATGCATTTTAACAAGTAACTATAGAGATCAATTAGGAAGAAGCCAACTGTTATTATCCCGCTTCTGGACAAATGGATGTTAACGGCATGATGTAATTCTCTCATCTTTCTTTCTCAGATATGTGTGTATTATTGTAATTTTTAAACTTAGCTTTGAACTTGTTGAATATGAATTTTTTCTGGAGTTTCCAAGTGAACACATCAAGTAGAAAATTAGATACATGAGTCAAAAGTCAGAAGGAGATGTCGGCTGGGTTTATAGATTTGTCTTAGTGTGGATGATACCTAAAGCCATGGGAGCAAAGAGTGCCCAGGAGAAAATGTTGAGCCACAAGAGAAAAGGATCTGGACAGAGTCCAAAGGAAATCTAACGTTTACCCAGTAGGTGAGGGAGGAAGTGGAGAGGTCAGAAAGATAGGAAGATACTAGGAAAGTGAGTATTATACAAGTCAAGAGCATGGTGGGACAGCCAAGAGGTTAGTTAATGGATCATCCATTATAGTGAACAACAAAGATATCATTAATAATGTTACAAAGACATATCAGTGGACTTGTTGGGGACCAAGAACAGTTTCCAGGCATTAATTTGGAGTAGTGACAATTTGCCCTTGGAGGTGTGATATTTCTCCCGAATCACCTCCTGGGGGGAAGTCACAGAGAAGATAGATAGGGCCTACACAGTTGGAAGATTTCAGGAGTATTTCACAGAAGGTGAAGAGAGGCAAAATTGATTAACATGGTATTCATAAAAACCTATTATTAGAGCAGCGTTTCCTGACTATATTTTAATGCGGGGGCTGAATGTGTTAAAAATAAATTGACTTTTGTGTATACATACATTTTTTTTCCTTTGTTTTTTCCCACCTAGGGAAAACTTGGTGAATATGAAGCTCGTGGCCCAAAAGGAGAGAAGGTAATCATATTTTTCCAAGTAAATAAAAATATCCAGAGTTTTACACCAACATATCCATTCCCACATCAGGGGCAATCCCGTTGCCACATGGGCTTGCATACCTGGGGAGGCCAGCGTTCAGTGGGCAAGAGCCTCCCTGCCTCTTGTCCAGTCGTCCAGATTAGGCACTGAGAGGGTCTGCTCCCCGGTAAGGACTGTTAAATAGCAGCTGGCTGGCTGCAAGGAGGGGAACACATCTAGGGGAAATCGCTGGAACAAAGTGAATGAAATTAAGACGCAAGCTTCGATGCATAAAGTGATGTTTCGTGAATTGGTGTAGGTGGCAAAAACCATCTGAAGATGGGGCGCCTGGGTGGCTCAGTGGGTTAAAGCCTCTGCCTTCAGCTCAGGTCATGATCCCACAGTCCTGGGATCGAGCCCCACATCGGGCTCTCTGCTCAGCGGGGAGCCTGCTTCCCCCTCTCTCTCTCTGCCTGCCTCTCGGCCTACTTGTGATCTCTGTCAAATAAATAAATAAAATATTTTTAAAAAAAAATCTGAATGCCCTTTAGCAAAATGCCTCAGGCCGAGGCTCCCTGTTTTTGTGTCTTCCTAAGTACCCAAACATAAGCCATCATGAGACATTTTTTGGGTCGGTTTTATAGTGTGTGATCATCGTTTAACCAGTTATTTCAAAAAATAGTTTTAGGGGCGCCTGGGTGGCTCAGTCGGTTGAAGCCTCTGCCTTCGGCTGGGGTCATGATCTCAGTCAGGGTCAGGGTACTGGGATCCAGCCCCCGCATAGGGCTCTCTGCTCAGCAGGGAGCCTGCCTCCCTTCCTCTCTCTCTGCCTGCCTCTCTGCCTACTTATGATCTCTGTCAAATAAATAAATAAAATCTTTAAAAAAAATAGTTTTAAAATTAAAATACTGATGAATTTCCATTGTGTTCTCACCATCACCTGTCACCAGTTTAATTACATGAGGCATGAAGTTGACAGATTCACTCGCCCACTCAGAAAGATGTTTCGCTCTGGTTTGATTCTGAAATTGTGATGACCTCGGATTCACTGTGAATGTGCCATTGTCAGGAAAAAACAATGCACGTTAAATCTACAGACAGAGATGAGTAGGTCTCAAAATACTCTGAGGGAATGTGGCCTGTGAGTGCTACTTTCATTCATTCAGCCAGTAAAAATTCTCTTGATTGAGGGCAGGGTATTTTGACACGAATCCAAGAAAATATGACTTTTGTGCCTCATAAATCAGTGCAACCAATCTATTCAAAAGATCCTACATCTATCACCAGAAAATACTGCTAAAAGATAGTCTCAACAGAAACTAGGAACTTCTTTTAGATTGACCATTGAAAATGAAATTTTCTGCAAAAAAGTAAATAAAACCTTGACATTCTTAAAAAGACATCCAAAAAATATTGATTATACAGCAATAATAAGGCATTTATGTGTCTGGGAGTTTACTGCTAGTACAGTAGCGTTAGCTTCTGTAACCAGATAGCTTGCAGACTTTCTACACCACCGTAACGAACACATTACATTTTAAGCAATTACTACAGCACACATGCAGGCTAACGAGGGAGAAAAAGCCACAAAGCTTGTCACATAGGACAGCTGAGCAAAGAAGAGTGTTGTAGCACTTTCAAAGTATTTAAATGATGATTCATTTATTGAAACAAAACAGCTGGCTTCTGTTTTGCTCTGTTCATTAGGAAGCATATGTTACTTAGGAATTCTTAAGACCTCAATGATGAGAAATTTGATTCTGTAAAACAGGTGTATTTCAAACTCTAAGGACCTTTTCTATTGCTCAAAATCTTTTCTAATTGCTTCAGAATCCTAAGTGGAATTAGAAAAAGCCGGTGGCATAACTCTTCCCTCCTCCCACCCAGAGAAACAACCTAGAAGAGTCCATAGGGAACTTGATACAGTACCTGATATAAATGTACAGATGAAATGATTTGTAAGAATTCTAATTAACGGGAGAAGGACTCTGCCAATAAATAATGCACAAAATAAACTGAAAGACAAGCACATCCCTTGCTGGGAGAATGAAGTCACCTCTCCCTATACATAGGTACTAAGTGGTTAGTATCTGTTCTGAATCAGTACATTCGTTTTTTAAAATTATAATGCTGTTCATGGGTCACCATAGTAAGAATTTAAACCTCCTTCAAGCTGCTCTCGCAGATCTTTCCTTCCACCTTTTGTGGACCCTGGTGGTTCTGAACCCTGGCTGCTCATTGGAATCGCTTGAAGAGCTCTTAGAAAATGCCAGTGCTCAGGCCTCACACCCAGAGAGTCTGATTGGGCCTGAGCCCATGCCTCTGGTTGCTCTGGGGTCGAGTCCATATCGCTGTTATCTCAATCGGCTTCAGATGATTCTGAGAGGCAGCCAGGACTGGGAACCATTGAGTGGTGGAAAGAACGTTGGCTCTGGGGTCAGAATTGATTGTACCATTAACAGCTGTGTCTCCTTGGGAAAATCATTTCTCTGAGCATCAGTTCCCTTGTCTATAAAATGGGCATAACTGTGTCTACACAGACTTGATGGCAAGACTGAAATCAAAGGAGATGAGACAAACTTACCAAGAAGCACAATGGCTGACACATATGAAGCCTACACTACAGTCTTGTTCCTTTCCAGTCATCCGCTCCAAACTTTCTTCTCTTGAAGTCTCACATCTCTCTCTTCGGTATTAATCACTGTTGCCGTCCTTAACACCTGGTCTTATTCATCTTTGTGCCTCCCAGCACAGTTTTGACAGAGGGACTCAATTTACATAGTTGAACAAAATATTTCATGTGAAGTACAATCAACCCATAGGTGATTTGTTTTTGCCGTATAATATATCACTTCTCAGCCGACCATTTGGATCCCAGATGACAATGAAGTCCCCAAATGAACACAAACAGCAGGAGAATCTACACACAAGTCACTCCTGGCTTGGCGCCCTCATCCTATCTCGAGAGCACTCAGACACCAGGAGGAGCACCAGTGAACACTAGTGCCTATTAATGGTGGATGGCTGGCAAGACCGTGGCAGCCATGGGACCAGTCTGCCAGTGTGGAAATGATGATCTCCGCTCTGTAGTTTTCCTGAGACTGGCAGCACGTGGTGTAGGAATAATGCATTTGCAAACGGGTTAAGGAGAACTGCTCCTTTATCTAGACAGTGGAATAAGGTGGCAGAATATCTAGGGACTCCTAAGGAATTAGCAGATATCTTTCGGGGCTGACTGTCAGAAGGAAAAGATGTAGCCTCAACAACACAGGCCTTTCAAATAGCATTGAAAGTGTCAAATTAAAGGACAGCCATTCCTGAAGCTGAGTAAATTCATCACTTGTCTTGCAGCTCATACCCACAGTGATAAATCACTGAACATTCATTTTAAGTATGAAAAAACAACTCGTGTGTCTAAAATTCAGATATGAAATGCTTTTGTTTGCAGAATTTTATATGAGGGAATAGGTGCCTAAGATTTCCTCTAAATCCACCCTTACCCACGTACCACTCAGAGAGATGGACCGATGCCTCTGTTGGGTCCTTTTTCTACATTTCAAAGGAGACCTGTTTACATGGGTTCAAACATACAACAGCTATGAGTGTAATTATTGTCCATCCTTTACAATCCCCTGCTCTTTCCCTTTGGTATCAGGCAGATTTTTTTTTTTTTTTAAAGATTTCATTCATTCATTCATTTAACAGACAGAGATCACAAGTAGGCAGAGATGCAGGCAGAGAGAGAGAGAACAGGAAGCACCTCCCTGCCGAGCAGAGAGCCCGATGCAGGGCTCTATCCCAGGACCCTGAGATCATGACCTGAGCCTAAGGCAGAGGTTTAACCCACTGAGCCACCCAGGTGCCCCCAGATGTGATTTTTTATAGTGATCTCTAGACCCCTTTCCCTGAGTTCCCCTTTTCATTTTGCAGATCAGTACAACTACCAGGCATATTTTTCCTTCACACCTATTTACGTATTTATTTGAGAGATCGAGATCACAATTAGGGGTGGAGGGGCAGAAGGAAGGGGAGAAGCAGATTCCCCGCTGAGCAGGAAGCCAGATGTCAGGGTCTATCCCAGGACCCTGGAATAATGACCTGAGCCAAAGGCAGACACTTCACTGACTGAGCCACCCAGTTGCCCCTGCATTGGGAATTTTAATACCAGAAGAGTAAAAGGAAGGCCTCTGTGTAGACCCTAACACTCAGACAAGGCTAGTTGTTTATTTTCTTTCTAAAACCAACAGCAATTGGCTTTTTAAATATAACCATCAATTTCTCCCTCTTCTTACTTTGGATAGAATTGATCATATGTAGAAAAAAATGATTTCTACTACAGTTGTGGTAAGTATAAGATAGATGATGGTACACTAGACGTTCAGATGGTAGAAGAAAGGTGAAGTGCTTATACTAAGAAAATTAATTTTACAAAATATACTCCACAAATATAAGGATCCAGAAGAATCCTTTGAAAACTACAGCCTTGTTTATCAGTTACATATGACAAGTTCCGTCTTCTTCAAGTGTAAAGTCATAAGATATTGATTTTGATAGTAATGTGGAAATAATCCAACATTTTTAGGATTGTAAAAAATTTTTACTTGAAGTACTTTGGGTCAACTGTTTTTCGAGGCTTCAAAATAAACAGATAAACACATCCATAGAAGGGGACAGAAACGTAGATATGCTCCGCAGCCTTGTTTATAATAAAGAAAAGCTAGAGACAACCCAAATGCCCATCAACAGGGCTTGGATAAACCCTAATATGTGAACATTATAGGGTGCTATCCAGTGGTTACAAAGAGTAGATAGATCTCTTTCTATCAATACAAGGAATATTAAAAACAATCTTGAGTGGATAAAAGCAAGTTATAGAATAGAATATATAAAATAAAGCTATTTATGGAATTTGTTTAAAATATTCCTAATAATGTATTGTTGATTACCTATATGCAGTAAAAGTGAAAAAATACAGACTGAATATATAAATACTACATTTAAGAGAGTGGCTCCCTCTGGGACAGAAATAAAGGGGAAAACACAGGAAATATCTACTTCGTAAATGTATTTTTTTCATTTTGGGTGCCTGGTACACAGAGGTTTGCCATATTCTGCTTTATGTTTTCTGTAGTTTTTTTTTTTTCCAAAGTAAAAAATATATAAGCTATTGTGTGAGAAAGATATATGCCCAGAAATGCAGTGGTGAACATCATTTTGCAAAAATGCTTTTTGAGGTTGGAATAAACCCCACATACCTAACTTCTAGTGGCGGTGTTTACTTTCACCGTCAAGTATTCAAGGATCTTGGTAGATGCTAAAAGAAAGCACAATGCTGGGACTCCTCCAAAGTCTGATTTAGTGATCTACTTCCTTTCTGTAGTATTATTTCTAAATTGTATTTTCTGAAAACACTTTTTACATGTCACATACAAACCCCTCTTCAAGATCTCTGACCAGAATGTCTTAGCCATTCCTAAGCTGCTGTTAGCACATCAATGCCTTCTTTGTCCACAGCCAGTCATTTAAGTGATCCCATAAATGCTGGCAACAGCTGAGAGACTCACTTTTCTTCCTATGGCTCCCCCCCTCCTTCACCTCCCCCCACCTAAAAAAAGAAAGACGTGTCTGAGATCACAGGCGTCTGGATTATGGTGACAGTTCCACAATCTCAAGTCTTTAAGAAAAGAGGAGGGTGAGCGCCTGGGTGGCTCAGCTGGTTAAACAATCTCGGGTCTTTAAGGTCTTTTGTAAAACAAGACACAGTTGTAGTTTTTTCTTCTCTGGACATATTTTCTTGAAAAATAATTTTGCTCTCACCTTAATTTTAAATATCATGACCCATATAATGGATTTCTGAGAGAGCTGAAGGCATCGCAGAGTGCTGACAAATACATTGTTATGCTAACAGTCTAACTAGTTTTACATTGTCTCTTGGACGATAGTAGATAAATTCCACCGTGGGCAGGAGCGCAAGCCATGGCTCTGAAGTGGACAGTCACACCAGCACTCATCTGACCTCATGCAAAATCTCTCTTCTGCTTTTTCTCAAAAGGGTGAAACTGGACAACCAGGATTCCCAGGGTCCATTGGCCCTAAAGGTCAAAAAGGAGAATCGGTAAGTATGAAAGCTTTTAGGACAAAGGAAGAATATTTTTTTAAAAAAATAGAATTAGAAGTATTTTTCCAAATCGGTTCTAATTCCATGAGCCTTGTTTGCCAGCCCCTTCCTTGGCAAACAACCACAGATCAGATATTTGAGCAAGTTCTTTATGCAAGGCATGAAGTCACTTAGTCTGTTTTTTAAAAATGAGATAGATAGGCTGTGATCACTCCTATTCTTCACAGGAGGCAACTGAGGCTCGAAGAGGTTAACTAAGTTGCTCTAGGCCACCCAGCCAATTAACCAGAGAGGTTAACTAAGTTGCTGTAGGTGACACAGCCAGTTAGAGCTAGGAATCCCACTTAGGTGGGGATTCTCGTACACAGGGTCTAAAAACTATGAAACCATCTTGCTATAACTAAACATTGTGGCCATAATAAATAATAAAGTCAATATATCAAAGACTGTGGCTAATATATCCAAAAAATTAGAAAGGTGTATCTGCTTTCAGTATATTTTCTGAATTTTTTTCCTTCCTTGGTTTTTATGAGATCAAAGTAGCTTCTCAAGCCACTTTTTAATATTACTGAGGCCACTTTCTTTCAAGACATAGTTCTTGTGGTAGGAGAAAACCTAAATCATTTATACTCAAATCAGACCACCTAAAGAGATCACGTGAATCCTAGTTAAAAATAACTTTATTTAGTCCTGCTAAAAAACAAAAACAACCTACAGCAGCCCGTAAGAATCATCCAGAATTAGACTTAATTTTTTCTCTTTATTCAAAAGTGTAATACTTTTTAAAAATCACTTTTCCCATTTTGCTTGCCAGGGGAACAAAGGACATTGTGTTAGCAGGGTAGTGAATGCAGAGTCGCGAAAATGCCTGTTAGCAGGGGTAGTGAATGCAGAGTCGCGAAAATGCCTGTGTGCCAAACGGGAGCAGTAGAAGCAGCATTTGGTATTACAAAGCCAATATCTCCCTGTGCTTCTGCTTTAAAAATTAGGCTTGTTGGGCAAGGAGAGTAATTTTGCAGTCAGAGGCAGACTCAGGGCTGTCACCCGAGTTCCCCAAGTTGTCTTGCTTTCACGCTCACTCACCTTTAGTGTCTAGTCTAAGCTTCGGTTTCCACCTGCAGCACGGACCGTCTTTAACGGGGCTTCCGGACTTCATATTTCCAAGGACGCCTGAGAAATTCCCATTCCACAAATCCAGCCCGGTGGTTGCTGCCCCTTCCACCTGCCTAATTACTCCTGATGCGCCTCATTTGTTGGCAACTCTTACCGTCGCCTGGCTGCTTCTCTAGGTCTACACTATCTCCCCTCCAAGCTTGAACATTGGCTCTCACCTCTTTTTTTTTTTTTTAAGATTTTATTTATTTATTTGACAAACAGAGATAACAAGCAGGCAGAGAGGCAGGCAGAGAGAGAGGAGGAAGCAGGCTCCCCACAAAGCAGAGAGCCCAACATGGGGCTCCATCCCAGGACTCTGGGATCATGACCTGAACCGAAGCAGAGGCTTTAACCCACTGAGCCACTCAGGCACCCCTGGCTCTCAACCTCTTAAACTACATGGGACACAGGGCAGACCCAGACTGCACACTGTCATAAATCCTACTGCCGGAAAGACAGGAAGAGCAGAAAAGGGGAACTTCCAGTGGTTTAAGAGCAGTGCTTCCCAAATGCAGAACGTGCACTTGACTCACCTGAGGCTCTTTTGAAATGCAGGGTCTCATTGGATAGGGCTGGGGTAGAGCTGAGAGGCCGCACTTCTCACCGTTTCCCAGGTGATGCTCATGCTGTTGGTCCAGGGATCGTGCTCTGAGAATCAGGGGCTGGAGGATCTCACAGCTCCTAGGAAATCACTCTGGCTTTCTCTCCCACTGCAGGTGTCTGGGGCATCTCACCTACCTCCCTGAGCTTATCGTTAGCCCCACCTGCCTTACACAGGAGAAGCAGACTACTTTTCCTTTTACCTTTTCTGCTTGCCAAGTCCCTCTTAATCCGTTAATGATTCCATGTCCCTTATTCAATAGTCCCACCTTGTACAAGGGGGATAAATTCAAAGACCTCCAGTGGATGCCTGAAACTGCCAACAGTACCAAACCCTGTACAGATGACCCTGAACAACGTGAGAGTTAGGGCATCAACTCCCAGTGTGGTCAAAAATCCACGTAAAGCTTTTGACTCCCCCAGACTTAATTACTGATAGCCTACTGTTGACCAGAAGCCTCACCGATAACCCACAGTTGATTAACACATATTTTGTATGTTATATGTATTATATATTGGATTTTTTTTAAAGATTTTATTTATTTATTTGACAGAGAGAGATCACAAGCAGGCAGAGAGGCAGGCAGAGAGAGAGAGAGAGAAGGAAGCAGGCTCCCTGCTGAGCAGAGAGCCCGATGTGGGGCTTGATCCCAGGACCCTGGGATCATGACCCGAGCCGAAGGCAGCAGCTTAACCCACTGAGCCACCCAGGCGCCCCTATATATTGGATTCTTACAATAAAGTAAGCCAGAGAAAAGAAATGTTACTAATAAAATCATTAAGAAAAACACCATTTTACCGTACTGTACTGTAAAAAATCCACATGTAAGTGACCCATGCAGTTCCAACCTGTGTTGTTCAAGGGTCAAGTGTATATTATATACTAGGTTTTCTCATATGCATACAGACCTATGAGGAAGTTTATTATATACACTAGGCACAGTATGAGATTATCAACAATAATAATAAAATTATAATAATCTACTGTAAAAAAAAACCTTTATATGAGTATGATCTGTCTCAGAATATCTTGTCCTGTACTCACCCTTCCTCTCGTGAGGACGTGGGATGATAAAAGGCCTGCGTGTTGGGATGAAGGGAGGTGAACGACGTAGGCCTGGTGACGTAGCGTCCGACGACGACTGATCTGATGATTTGTCGGAAGGAGGGTCATCTGCTTTCGGACTGCTGCTGACTGTTGGTAACAAATCATGGAAAGTGCGGTCACAGAAAAGGGGGGAACTACTGTGCATCTCCGCCTGCCTTCCTCTCTGCCCCCCACATAAGAGAAACATTTTTTTTTTTTTTTTACATTATTATACAGAGAAGTTTGGTGCTTTGTGGTCTCAACCTTTCCATTCCATAACAGAATCTGGACGTGACATGGTAAAATATCCAGAAGGCCCAAAAAGAGGAATGGTTTTTATCCAATTTGAATTCTGAACTACTTATGCTGAATGGCAGTTTCTCCTCCACTACTGGACATGTAGATATGACTACGTGTGTCACATATTAGAGCTTAGAGTTATGGATGAGTTTACAGATAGAGAAAGAGAGGTGACCAGAGAGTAGTCATTGGAGCAAGGACTAAATATCAAGTCTTGAGACAACAAGGATCCTGGTTTGGTTTGTTTTTTTGTTATTGTTGTTGTTTTGTGTTGTTTTGTTTTTACTTTAACTATGTGGCTTCGCAGTGGCTCTAAAAAACCATGATATAATATCGTGCTTATATAATATATATGTAATCATACAATATAAGCAGTGCAACACAAACAAAAATAAAGTTATATAAGCAATGTGGCCCATTGCTCATATCTAAATAACATCATATCTTCTCTTCAAAATCAAGTAGAATTTTTTGAATTAAGGCTGAACAACAAGATTATAAATAAAGCCCTGATCTAATGTTTAGCAATTAACCAACAAAAGAGATTTAATCACATTGGCTAGATACGGGACCTATCTAGAGGAGGCTAAGTTGTGCTAGGTAACAAATTAACCCTGAATTTTCTGTGGCTTAATGCAAGAAAGGCTTTCTCTTGCTCATGCTGCGTGCCCAGTGTGGTTGGGTCAGGAGTGGATACTGACATCCACTGCACTCAGGTACCAGGCTGATTACCACTAGGTAACTAAGCTTCTGGAATACATAAACCCTCTCCATCACCATGCAGGGAAAGTGGGATTGGAGAATCATGAACGGGCTTCTCCTTGACTCAGCCTGCAAGGAATACGTGTCACTTCTGCTCACGTGTCATTGCCAAAACTAGCCAGACAGTCCCAGAAAACAGCAAGGGCGCGGGGAAATATGGGAGAAGAGAGTTGAGCCCTGAATCCCTAGCACACCGACGGGAAGTGAAAACCACAGGGATTCACTCCCTAACCATTTACCTCCCATTAGCAATTTGTTTAGGGGACTTACAGTCCCTAAGGGGACCTTTAAGAAGAGTATTATCTACCATCTGGTTCTCATACTTTCTCTTGACTTCCTATGCAAAAGAAAAAAATAAATTTAAATAAATGGTTTCCATCTTATTGTCAATTCACTCAATTCAAACCAAAAGTAAATCAAATTACATATCAAATTAGACTGCACAACCAAAGCCCTAGACTGAAGTTAGGATATCTAGGTTTAAACCCTGAATGACCTCCCACTGGCTATATGACCTGGAGGAATCATTTAACTTCTCTGTGCCTCAGTTTCCTCATCCGGAAATGGGTGTCTAGTCATATGTACTCAGTGACATATAAGAATTAAGTAGAACTATGATTAGATTAGCACTAGAGGATTTAATGTGTATCAGCTATTATTGTTATATCTGCATAATTGAAATTCTCTAATTTAATAAACTTTTACTGGGCACCGACAGAGTACACCAGAAATGCTGTGATAGTCAAGATGAATTATATCCCTACATTCACAGAGTTTATAGGCAAGATAAACAAGGAGACATAAAGTGTGTGAGTGCTATTTTAGGGGAAATAACTCAGTTACTCAGAACTTTTCGAATCTCTTTCCTCATGCTGAAAATGGGACCATATCTTCTTCACAGCATTGTTGTGAAGAGTAAATGAAATCGTGCCCATGTAACTTCAAGAAGAGAAGCGTGTGTGTGTGTGTGTGAGAGAGAGAGAGAGAGAGAGAGATTATCTCCGTGAACCATGCAAGAGAAAGCCTTGGCCTTGGGCAGCATTCCAATTTGCTCCACTCAGGATTCTCGAAATAGTATTAACATGATTATCGTATTGTTCACTAGGGGATATGAAAGAGTTTTTTAATTAATTCTCAGATGCTTCCTTTAAACTGCACAAGCCGACTGTGTGACATTCTGAGTCATTTTAGAGGCTGCTTTGTGACAGAGGTCTGATTTTGGCCTGCAGGATTTATCTATATCCCATTTTGGAGAGGTTCTTTCTCAAAATGTTCGTAATTGACTCTGTTTTTTTGCCCATTTTCCTAGGGAGAACCTCTTACTAACGGTGAAAAGGGAGATAGAGTAAGTAGATGTTTTATCGCTATCTCGGGTTTTCTACTCCATTGATTTCTATCTCACTGATTTCTCAAATGTTTACTTTGGAGTCTAATAGGTTTGATAAAATAAGCTCTCTGAGCACTTTACTTTTTCCTCTGTGAATTTTGACTTATTTTAATAAATGAGAAATTTTAAACCATGGTAAGTTTCATCATATGATGACGGCTTTGCCATTTGGCTTAAGTATTGAATATATTTTCTTTAACCATTACTATCTGTGATTGGATGTAAATATTTTGAAAGATGTACACTTATGATATCTAAAATACAAAATAAAAATGCAAGATACAGTTTTTTCAAAAATTTGTTAATGATACAGATTTAATTTATCAAATACAATGATTTTATCAAAAGGTTCAATAATAAGTCATGGAAATATGAAAAGCAAACTCATAGTAGCCAAAATTGTCCTCTTTTGTGTAACCTTAATTTTTTTCTGGGTTTTTTTTTTTCATTAATTACCTATACCCAATGATAGAATCATCATAATATCAACTTAAATTTCAGTCTTTCTTTTCCCCCTTCATCTGAGGTTTTAATCCTCTGAGATAGAAGATTAGCTGGTGGCAAGTCATGAAAATGTCATCTAAGTGGAGAATGCAGTGATTGCTAATGAACTATGGTGATTATAGAGTCAAAGTGATACTGGGGGGAAAAACTGTTTTAAAAGGAAATCCTGAAACCAACATTACACTATATGTTAACTAACTTGAATTTAAATGAAAGAAAAAAAATAAGGAGCTATTGTTCACATCTTAGCAATAAATATTTTTTAAAGATTTTATTTTTTTCTTTGACAGAGAGAGAAAGATCACAAGTAGGCAGAGAGGCAGGCAGAGAGAGAGGGAGAAGCAAGCTCCCTATTGAGCAGACAGCCCAGTGTGGGATTCAATCCCAGGACCCTGAGATCATGACCTGAGCCAAAGGCAGAGGCTTAACACACTGAGCCCAGGCATCCCAGCAATAAATATTTTAAATCGTGTTTTAGAATGACCTCTCCTTGATTTCATCATGTCATCCATAATTCCCCTAGATTATGTTACTTAGTAGAAATGCAGGTGAATTCAAGTATTAGAGATACTCATCCCCTTCTAAGTTTAAACGTTACATAAATGGTGTTTGTTTTTTTTTTTTTTTTTTACAGGGAGAACCTGGGCTAATGGGGTCACAGGGACTAAAGGTAATCTCCTGACCTTTTTCACTGCATCTCCAACCCAAGAAGATAATGAAGATTAAAGTAACCATTTCACTTTCCTTCCCACCCATGTGTTCAGGGCGAACCTGGAGATCCTGGTCCCCCTGGTTTAATAGGAAGCCCAGGACTAAAGGTATATGAGAAGTAAATAAGACAAAAGAAGAAATAATTTTGGAGTCATAGCCATTTCTGTGTAAAACAAAGGGCTCTGCTCTGCTACTCGTTTTCTTCAAAAATGTTCGCAGGAACATTATCATGTTTCCATGACGATTTCCCCCTATTGGCTGCATTTATTACATGCAGAGTATTGTGACTTTGGGTTCGCAGTAGGGTTTTTAAACTCTTTTTCAAAGCATATCCACAATAGCATCCCTAAAAGCTTTGGAGTAAAGAACGTGAGCAAAACCTATAACCTTGAACTATATTCTTAAAGTGAATGGGAGTCAGGAGTCAATCTCTTAGCCAGACTAAGGCAGATGCTTGAGGTCCCCAGTGTGAGATTCTGTAGGAGTGTCCCATGAAGAACCAGCCGTCAGGAGATGTAAGAAAGACTAATGTGATGCCTTCCTGCCGATGGGTAAGGCAGGTTATCCCGGTCTTGCTTGCTGCGGGGGAAAAACCCATGTAAAGGACAACACGATCAAACTACCTTTATAAGCCCAAAGCACATTTCAGAATTATTCAGAAAGGGTAGGATGATAGAAAGCCTGTCTTTCTGCAGATAAGGTCACACCATGTTTTACATATATTCGGCTACAATCTATTTTTTAACAGAGTTGAAAGACGTATCATCTTCTCTTTTAGGGTCCACAAGGACCTGCAGGCTCTATGGGACCCAGAGGACCACCAGGAGATATTGTATGTATAGCAAATACAGGTGTCTTTGATATGTGGGAATTAAATTTATGTCTTAAAGAATGTCCACATCTTTTCATGTGACTGAGTTATAGTACCTTTTCCAAAGACATGGGTCATCTCTACTCTCAAAACCAATCACACCTGATATCAGAGGTTATTAGAAAGGCTAGTACCTTCCTATATTCATATGAGGTCCTTTTGAATATCATTAGCCTAATAAATCAGTCTTTGGAAGTCAAATTAACTAAGTTATTATTTTGCACAGGCTTGTCAGTGTGATACCACTGGTAACAGAGACTGGAAACATCAAAAGAAATAAGGAAAACTAAGACAGAAAACAGGCATTTTCATTATGCATGGACATCCAAAAAAAACACTTCTTAAGCTTCTGTTGTTGATTTCTTGCAAGAGCCTCTAAAAAGAGCAAGTCTTTTGGCTAAAAAGATTTCTCTAATGCCATTGGAGAAGAGTCCTCAGGTTGCATTATAAGCTAATTCTAGTGGTCTCATTATTCTGTCTCTGTCTGGCTCTCACTTTCTCTCTCTCTCATGTCCTTCAAATATATTTTTCTATCCATTCCCCCAGCTAAGCCTTTTGTTCCTTTGAGAACCTCCCTAGCCTGGCCTTCTGACAATTTGGGATTTAAGACTCACCATCATCCTCACTTGAGCAAATAAAGAGAAATGCTTGGCCATAACTTCTTGGAAACTGATCTCTGATCACAGTTCCAGCACTTTCTATGCAACTATTAGAATCACTCCTTTTCTCATCATCTTGGGAATAGCTCCATGACCTCCATGCTTCCTGACTGAGTCTCCAGAGGTCTCCTTTTCAGTGCATTTGTTCTCCTTGGCCCTTTGAACACTCAGTTTGTAAGCAAAGCTTTTTGTTGCTCCCCCAAGCCATTTAATGAGCAGGCAGAGGTGTACCTAATGGAGAGATGTTATGAAAAGGGAGAAAGCGCTGGTGGCACAGGTGGAGACATAATTGTCCAAGAAGTGCGATTAGGTGATAGTGGCTGGAGCTGAGAAAGAGAAGAAAATCAAAAGGGAAAGAGCCACTGTTGCCGCAGTAAAAATGTGTTTTCTTATTTATCCCATTGTCCTTCTAAATCATGATGTGATGCTACCAACCACCATCCTTCCACCTTTCCTTGGCAGTAATAATGGATGGGGCATTTGGTTCAGTTCTCCCTTATTTGGTTTCTTCTCCATTACATCCAGGTCACTTCACTTGAAACAAGCCACATATGTTCACTAATGCGTTTTCCTCTTTAACACGCCCAAATCAGCCCATCCCCTCATAGTTTGTGTGTTACCGTTCTGTTCTCCGGACAAAGACTCACCGATAGAATTGTTCTTACAATAAGAGATATTCTAATTGTTCTTTCCCATTAATTCTGAAATTTCTAGGGATTGCCAGGAGAACATGGTATCCCGGGAAAGCAAGGCATTAAAGGAGAAAAGGTATAACTTCCCTTTTACCTATTTTGTAAATTAAGCAGCTTGGTAGGAGGAAGAGACAGAGGGTCATGAGGGCTTTCAAAAAGTGAAGGGATAAGACAAGGCTGCCAGGACTGTGCAGGGGCTAGACAGACATAGAAATGAAGGCATGAATGATGCCCCCTGGAGTTGTGCTTTATGACAGCTCTCATTCTGACACAGAAACACAATGTGACGAAATGAACAGACTTAGAGATGAAGACCTCAGGACTCAGAAAGTCTGTTTCAAGCTCAGCAGCCAACTCTAGAGTAGATCTAATGGGTCTTTCAGGACCCATTTCTTATTGTCTATACATGGAAATAGTAGGTCAATGTTGAACCTTTACTTGGAAATAACTTAAAGAAAACATAAAGATCATCTAAAGAACTTCTGAATAGAGGCCACTTTTATGCATATGTTTATATACATGCATATGGCATGATACTGCTAAGCTTATTGTCACATAACTTGCCATAGAATATAAATGCATTTAAGATGACTTCAGTGCCTGGCATGAATGAGGCCCTCAGTACATATTGCTGAATGAGTGAATGAATGAGAAAATGAAGTTTGACCATGATGACAAATCAAAGCACTAGAAATGGAAACTACTGCCCCCACACCTCCCACCACAAACCTGAACAATGAAGAATCTTACCTTGTTTTCCTCAGGGAGATGCAGGTGGGATTATAGGCCCTCCTGGGCTTCCAGGTCCAAAAGGTGAGGCTGGTCCTCCAGGGAAAAGCCTGCCGGGGGAACCGGTAAGTACCAGCCCTTTTCTCCCTTGCAAGTTCATTAATTACCACTTGGGTGTTCCTAGTTTCAGATCACAAGGAAAGGAATAAGTTGAGGACTGCAGAAAAGGAAATATTGGTCTTGTTCTTTAGGTCAGAACTCTAACCTCTGAAAATTTGGTGCAGCTGAAGGGGTTTCTTCTGAAAATAAAATGCACATACCCATTTTACATGCAGTTTTGAAAGATTCATAGACCCCCCTGAATCTTCTGCATGAATCCTTGAGGGATCCCAGGAGCTAGTAAGATACATAGTTTAAATCATAAGGCTTCCTAGGACACTATTTTAAAACAGAACAGCCTGAAATTTTCTTTCCAGAGGCTCTGCAGGGAAAGCCATGCACGGTCATTTGCAGAAAATGTCCTTGATGCCCAGGCGATTTCCAGGCCATAGAAGAACTGGAGAGCTGGGAAATCTAAGCTACCAATATGCCATTTCACATAATCTTTTTTCTCATCCTCCTTGACGTTTCATATGAATTGTTGATAATAAATAGTTCTCATTCTCAGATGCCTCATTTTAAAGATTAAAATATCTTTTTTATTACTAAGGTTTTATTTTCATTCCAGTACCTGCAGTGTTACATTAGTTTCAAGTGTACAAGACAGCGGTTCAACCATTCCATATATCACTCAGTGCTCATCGGGATAAGCGCACTCTTATCCTCTTCACCTATTTCGCCCATCCCCCCCTCCCCTAAAAATGAAAGTATCTTATATTTTAAAGTAACTATACAAAATCTATAACCTAGCGAAATATGTATTCTCTGTTTCTTATTCTTTTACAGAATAGCATTTATTCAAGAAGGATGAAGCAAAATGAAACATTTTTGAGTTATAGCTTCTAAGATGCTTTTAAACTTTTTAGAAAAAAGAAATGTATTTTTACCTCCCTTTTTTTTTTTTTCTTTTAGGGTTTAGATGGAAATCCTGGAACCCCTGGTCCTCGTGGGCCAAAGGTATGAAAATATCATAGATAATTTCCAAAGACTTAATAAGAAAATCCAGCCTGGAATCTCATGTCCTCCGAGCCTCACACTAACAGAAGCCTCTGTTGTACAGGGCGAGCGAGGACTGCCAGGCGTCCACGGTTCCCCAGGTGACAGAGGCCCCCCGGGGGTGGGGGTTCCTGGCCGAGCAGTAAGTGAAATGCCATCAAGTTTTTGAAATCATGTCAATTCTGATAATCAAATAAAATCCAGTGACAAACCTGAATCAGGAGAAAGGAATGAAATGATCAGAGGAGGAAACTAAAATAAGCACGAGCCAGAGGAAGACAAGTGATAAGCATTGAGGTTACATCACTGAGTACAGGGGCAGTGCTGACTGTTTCCTGACCGACAGATGTTGGTCTCACAATGGCATTGGGGTTAGAAGCAATTATTTAACCCGTTATTCCTCTGTTCTATGTATTAAAAAGTACAAATGAGTGTTTGTAAGATGATCCAAGTGCCTAAGATTAGGTTTTATATTTTACTATTTGTTTTTAGTGAGAATAAAATTGAAAGTTGATATTATAAGGGAATGGGGCATATCTAAATGAGATGATGTCAAAAATCTTTAAGTAATATCTTCAGGAAAAGAGACTAAAAGTCATTTATAAGAGGGAAGACAGAGCATGGGCAGTTTTGTAATGTGTTTTAGCTACGAGGACAGTGCCTGGTAACAATGGGCTCTGTATGCACACTTGTTGACTAAATAGTAATAGGAGAACTTTCTATTTACTATGATAAAAACATCAAGATTCTGGAACAAGAAAGTTGGAAACAAACACTAATTCTAACTGCATTACTTTGGGAAATCAGCCTTTTAATAAAGTTATCCTGAGAGCTCAAAGAAGGCATAGTGAATGGTTACATTGTATGTGACTGATTCTCTGGAGCAAGAATGTAAGAGACCACTGGAGATGGGAGATTGAACACAGTAACTAAACAGATCAGGGAGTGATTAAAGGAGTGAAGGAGGTTGAAGCAAAAAATTTTAAACTATTCATAACTAAGGACACATTATAAATTTTTAAAAAATGTACAAAAAGTAGCTTTGACAGTAAGAGTGATATGATTCTTTATTTAAAAAAATAAGACAGGAAATGTGGATGAGCAGTTGCTGAAGTCTGCTGCTGAGAACCCAGCCGTGTACGTCCCGAGGTTGTCAGCTCCTCCTTCCAGGGTCTGTGCTTACGTGGCAGGGAGGAAGCCTTCAGCGTTAGATTCCCTGATTATTTCCCAGCCTCGTGTTGCTGGCCCCAAACTCCAATTTGCTAAAGTAGAAAAGAACGATAATTGATACCTTACTGCCTCCTCCTGAAGGCAGAATCAGAACACTGGTTCTGGCAATTTCTTCAAACGGGGAAGTGACTCGAGGTAGAAAGCCGAAAGGAAAGCAAGTCCTGAGCCGGTCACCCTATCAGCAGCCAGTTTCTGAGCACATAGAATTTGGGTGCACGGTATGGTCGTGAAGATACAGGGACAGATGATGGTACCGAGAGAGATAGCCTGGGCATCTGAGCGAAATCTTTCTGGTGTTTCCAGCAACAGGCATCTACTTAACTGTTGAGCTGCCAAAAGTCTTGGCTGACTTCACAGAGAGTTTTCAGGGGGTGCAAGGTTGCCAAGCCCTATTGTTCCATAAGTAAATTACAATACATAGCTCTTTATCCCACTTGGATAATTTATGACATTCTTAGAAGAATTCTGACTATTGTGGTCTCATTCTACTCAGGGCTCCCAAGGACCAGCTGGAGAGCCAGGTATCCAGGTAAGCTGCTTGACCATGTTATTTGGCACCACGAATCCAGCTTGCTTACTTGGGGAAAATTACTGAAAAAACTGTCCCTGGAAGCAACTGTTTTCCCCCTCTTCCAGGGTCCTCGCGGTCTCCCTGGATTGCCAGGAACTCCAGGGACCCCAGGGAATGATGTAAGGACTGTCTTTACCTCCTCGTCCCCACCGCCCCATTTTAGTCCACACCTGTGCCACTGTGAAAAGATTTGAACATGATGATTCTGTTTTCAGGGAGCTCCGGGAAGGGATGGAAAGCCAGGTCTGCCAGGCCCCCCAGGTGACCCGGTAAGTCAACAGACTATGCCTGATTTATGTATCTTTAATGCACCCAGAAGCCAAATAGCCTACCAAGCAACTTTTACTGTCCAAACTAATTAGAATGTTCAGTGACTGCTTGGTGATTTTGTTTATCCCCATTATTTTGTAGAGGGGAAAAAATTTCAAGCTGCATCAGCATTATTTTGTGTGTGTGATGAATACTTATTTCCTAAGGGTATAATTCAACTGTACAATTTTGCCCCAGGCTGAGCCATGGCACATAATGTCTCAATCCTGTGGAATACTGAGTTAAAATATATAGGCACAATTTCTGTTCTTTCTAATGCTACTGACTAAAAGAATTTCACTTTTCTAAATGAAAGTTTGCAGGTAAGTTACCTACAATATGATACATATCCATTGATTCTGCAGCTTTAAAACGCTGAGATGATTAAATTACAAAAACCGGCATGAGTGGGCTCTTAAAAAATGGGTTTAGGCACTAAATGTGTGTTCCAGAGTTTTATTTCAGGATGAACCTGGCTTTGAGCGACAGCGAAATCCCTGTAAATAGCCTCAGAATCGGCAGTTATAATTTGAGAGGCCATATGGTACATGACATTGTATTAAGAGTTTTGTATGATAAAATCCAAATCTGGCCTCTCACTTCTTACGTCTCACAAATCCTTCTCCCTCCCACGCTGGTTGGGCCTTATGTGCCTTTATATGCTACGTGCAAGGCATATTTTGGCCTGAGTTTAACTTCACTGCCAAGTGAATCATGTGTGTGCATCATCTAGGATTCTTATAAAGTGTTACTTGGGTTTCCAGTGTCTCTCCGAAAGGACATTTTAAGACACGAGTCTCAAACACCGCCTGCGTTCCCTCAGCGCCTCTCTTGCGAATCACGGAAGTCGCCTGTTGGCCCTTTTGAACTTCAATGAGAAAGAACATTAAGGCAGACTCATTCTAGACTTTTCTTTGGCCTGATAATTTGCTTGACATCCTTTTATTAAATGACTCACTTTCGTGTATTATTTAAAGCCAAGAATATTTGAGGGTTGTTAGAAAAGCTACCATGTCATGAAAGCATAAAATAGAGATACAGACTCCAAACCACAATATGGATGTCTTTACATGTTCATTGTAGAGGAATAGTGAATACTTCTCAAATAAAGTTAGGAGTCCTGTCAGTGTCATATGCCTACTTTGTGATCTGGATGGAACATAAAGCCGGCCATTCTGACAGTGAGGCTCTTAGAAGCCTCAGGACAAATCTGAACTAGCATGATACTTTGAGGAAAAACAGTGACATTAGATTGTATGTTTATATTCTATTATGTGCATTTATGTGTATAAATACATGTATTTGGATTTTTTCTTCTTAAACACAGATCGCACTTCCTCTCTTGGGGGACATCGGTGTCTTGCTCAAGGTAATCTGTTGCTATATAAGAAACGGCGTGTTAATTTTTAGGAAAAATCAGAAAGGAAGTCTTTACCAGAAATTGAGTTAATTGCTTGGCCTGAGCAATTCAATTTTTTTAAAGGAAGAACATCTTTAAGATAGAAAAAGGAACACATTTTTATATCTCTTGAGTCACTTGTACTAATCCCTCCAACTCTTTTTCTCTACCTCCTAATTGGTTTGGGTGTAAGGGGTGGTGGGTGAAGGTAGTAGTTCTGAGATATGCTACACGAAGGACCAGTGTCATCAACACCCTTCAGTGTCCCCTTGAGGGACAGCTCTCACCTCATGGGTGTTTACGTCCTGGCTCGCTACTGCAAAACCTAATCCTTCTCACTTGGACTCACCCGCACCAGTCCCAGGATGAAAACCAGTACAGCTCAATAAGGCGCTAGCTTGCAGGGCCGAACTTTGATGTCATGGGATTTTACAAAGTGAGTTATAAAGTTCCAAAGCCAACAACTGCCCTAACACCTGTTACTCTGTTAAATAAAAACTATCTCTATCTATTATTCATCTCATAAGGAATAAATCTGGCTACCATTTTTGTCTCCAATACTACCCTGTGTTTTATTTGAAATGCAGATGTGGGAGAATGATAACAGGATACTGTAAAGTTATGTATTTGTAATATTTTTTCATGGCATGCTAAGACTGAGTGGACCCAGATGAAAATCGGTCCCTTCACATTATACTCAAACCTTATGTGTCCTGTCTATATGTGAATGCACAGTGTATATGAGTATGTACACGCGCATACACACACTTGCACTTTTTGTGTATAAATGTGACTTGTTTTATGTTCCTAGCATTTAGCCCAGTGGTTTGTACAATGACTTACATAATAGTAGGCAGGCAGGAATATTTGCTGATTTAAATCCAAAGATTCAAGAATTCTGTTAAAAGTATTTGCTAGATGATTAAAAAATTGAGAACATATATATAAATATAAATATAAGTATGAATATCAATATAAAAATAAATTATAGGAGGTCTCTAAGACCTTCAAAAGTCAAAATTTTCTTATAAGTCGAAAGAGAATATTTGTGGGAATTTTAGGAAGATCTTATATGTGTTGAGTTACAGCTCCATGGCAGACAACACCCTGCTTTACTTATACCATCTCACTTAATCTTCACAGAAGTCCTGTAAATCTAGACTGTGGTAGTATCCCCATTTTATACAGTAGAAACTGAAGTTCTGAGCAGCTAAGTAACTTCCTCAGAGTCACACAGCTAGTGAGCGCAACAGGAACACAGGAACACAGGTCTTCATGCGTTGTCTAAGTTTCTTCCCAAGAGCGGCAATGCCGGAAATGGCAGGACTCTAAGAGTTAAAGCTCGCCATTCCAGAATAGTTAGGATCAAAACTTGCACACTTCAGCAGAAATGAATATTCTCAGAGGATATAGAGGTGGCTCACAGAATAGACCAAAAGACCAAATTAGGCTCTGATAAGAACCAGGACTCCAAAGGCCTCAAAAGTGGCCGCAATTAATAGTTCCACCAGGGCAGCATGCCTTTAACGAGGTTCTGGGTCCCAGGACAGCTGAGGCAAGACACCTCAACTGAAAGTCCCATCAAACTGCATTCCATAGAAGGGGAAAGTTTAGAGTTCCCCAAAGGAAAGTCCAAATACAGGGACTTACATTGGAGATTGGGTCTGTTAGGTCAACCTAACGTAATTTTAAATTCTGATCCTATTACCCAATGCATTAAGTCTCCCTCTCTGTCTAGTCTTTAGTAAGCTTGATCATCTGCTTTCTGTTTTCAAAAATATCTTTGGTTAGAATGTAGTAAAGAACTGACATAATTCCAGGTCCAGATGATACCCTTCAGAGACCTTATGTGGGTTAATCTGTGTATCAGTCCCTCTTTGAATGAGACTGTACATTGGCTAATAATTGGTGCATCTTTATTCTCTCTGTAAGAAAATCTAAAGACTTTTTTCAAGACCTTCAATGAAATCATTTCCCTTGATTTACCATTCTGGCAAGCCTAACCCAAAGAAAATGGGGTCCATTTGAAATGACTCTGAGAAAATTTTAGTGACTCATAATGCTTACCGTTCTTTTATGTTTTATTAAAACAATCAATTGAATAATCCACTCTAGAATATTGCTGAGTGTTGGTATACCAGGGTTTTGCTCCGTATTGATATGCCACATTTATTTGCTGCAGAAATAATTTATCTTCTCCATGATTTTTGGAATATAGAAAACTTCTTGGTTCTCATAACTTCCTGGCATCTCTCTCTCTTCATAGTTTTTCAGATATTATAAGTAATGGATCTACAATTATAAACGTATTTCTTTTATTTCCTCTACCAACACATTAGCTCTGGGAAAAGATGCTGATGGCAAAATTTGTTCTGGGAGATGTTGCACACTCTAGCTCCCTTTTATATACACCAGCTCTAAGAATGGACCACCATGAAGAGAGAGCTCTTTAGTAATCCAGCGTTTTTTAGAGAAATTGCCTCAGAACCTTTTCAATAGTATTCAGAATTAGTCTTCCAAGGAGGGTATTTTTGGAAATCAGACTTATTCTGGTATTCACTGAGCAAAAATACAGAGCTTCATTAGCCATGAGCTTGCTTGCCAGCTTCTCATTAATGGCAAGTTTCCGTTCCCTTTTTACATTTCAAGATCCTTCCCTTTGGTGAAAAGAATGGAAGAAGAGAGGCTGATACTGTCCTACCCTCCGTCAACTGTTAAATTAAACTGTCTTCTCCACCCGGTGATCCCTATTCTGTGGCTTTCCTGATCATATTCTTATTCTAACAATTTAAAAATAAGCCTTTTTAGGGCTTTTCACAAGCACTTTTTCTCTAGCAATGTGATAAGAAGTTTATCTTGTGAGCTCAGACACTTAAATTCAAGCCTTTCCAGATCAGCTCAAGGTTACAGAGAAGACAATGGCAAGGTAATTCCACTTAGATTTCCTGTCTGCGCTTGGATTTGACATAGAATCAAGTCCAAGTCACTCAAATAATTATTTCTCACATGAGTGCTTCCACTGACAATGTTGGTAAACTGTGTGCAGGGTCCTGCAACTAATTTTGTTCTCAAAAGGAGAAATCCTTCCTTCACAATTCTTTCTTGCTCTTTCTTTCCCTTCTTTCCTCTCTTCCATTCTCCCTTCTCTCCTTCCCCCCTTCCTCTTTCTTCCTTTCTGTCTCCTTTCCTTCCTTTCTTTCTTCCCTCTTCAACGACTGAGACTGTTGGTTCTAGGAGGTCTGTGATCTTGTTGGTCATCCTGAACTTGAGTACTGCTGAACAATGGAAACAGTCTGTCTTCCTGACTTACGTGTCTTTTCTTTATATATTTGGAATTTCCCACACACATATCATCATGGATATGCTTTGTATTTAAAATTTTATTTATTTACTTATTTATTTGAGAGAGAGAGAGAGCGGGGGGGGGGGGAGACAGAAACCAGCAGACTCCCCACTAGCAAGGAACCCTAGTGGGGCTCAATCCCAGGACCCTGAGATCGTGACTGAGCCAAAATCAGGAGCCACGTGGTCAACAGACCGAGTCACCAGGCACCCCGACGTGCTTTAAAAAAAAAAAAAAAAGACGGTCACCAATATCATAAACAGATACAATTGTCTAACTTCATATGTAGTTTTTACCTCACAAAAAGCGGTCTTTGCAAATTGGATAAGTTAAGTTTCTGAAAGTGGTGATGTATCCACTGCCGGATCGGTCTCTGACAAAGATTCAGGTCTGATCAGACCTCACTTTTACAGACTGCTGTGATGAATCCCTCAGTAACCTTATCTCTGCTCATTAGAACTTCTGCGGCAACTGCCAAGCCAGTGTTCCCGGGATGAAAAGCAACAAAGGAGAAGAAACTGGCGCTGGTGAGCCTGGAAAGTATGATTCCACCGCCCAGAAGGTGAGGAGGTGGGCTGGATGTTGCTGGCCGTGTAGTTTGCACCTCGTGCCTTCTCTCATTTCTGTACTGCTCCATCCTCTAGGGTGATACAGGCCCACGGGGTCCTCCAGGAATCCCAGGCAGGGAGGGGCCCAAGGTAAGGCAGTTTCTCCTCCAACTCTCTGTGCTCCTTCCAATTCAGTGTGGAAGAAAACAAAACCAATTTTAAAACACACTACTTTTTTATGACAAATATTTTGGAAAAGGGGTGTAAAAAGCCATTTGCAAAGGTCATTGTTTTTGTGCCCTGATTCTGTCCAAGTTACATGTCCCAAGTGTATGAAGAAGAGATGTTTTTGTTGTTCTGAAAGATGACAAAACGGATTCAGTATACTCGCTGAATTTCTTGTCGTTTTAGGGAAGCAAAGGAGAGCGGGGCTACCCGGGGATACCTGGAGAGAAAGGTGATGAGGTAAGACTTCTCTGGTAGTGTGGTCCTGCTGTTGGCTCCCTTTGCAGGATGCAGAGGAAAAACATCAACTTGTTTGTAGCTCAGGTTTTTGTTTTTTATTTTTAAGATTTTATTTATTTATTTGACAGAGGTCACAAGTAGGCAGAGAGGCAGGCAGAGAGAGAGGAAGAAGCAGGCTCCCCCTGAGCAGAGAGCCCGATGCGGGGCTCGATCCCAGGACCCTGGGATGATGACCTGAGTGGAAGGCAGAGGCTTTAACCCACTGAGCCACCCCGGTGCCCCTATAGCTCATGTTTAATGCCAAATCAAATAAAAACAAAGATTTAGGTAGGTTCTTTCAAATTCAAATTTCAACACAATTTAAATAATGATAACTGATGTTTATTATCAGTGGTTCAGTTTTTGAGAGAAGGAAAATAAAGCACAGAGTTGACCCTCAGTTCCTATGGGTTTTTTTTATGTAGCAGACAAGCAATTCCAACTCTCTCGAGATAAAAGCCAGGATGTACTGAAAGGAATCCCTAGGTAGTTAGTGGAACTGAAGGACAGTTGGACAACCTGCCTAGGGACAAGGGACAGCTCCAAAACCCAGCAGAACTTGCCTGGGATACTGCTGTAACATGATTCAACTTCAGTGACCTTCGTTTGTCTGTGTCTCTGCTCAAACTTTCATACTCTTGGGAGAAAAACAAAACTATCAAAAGGATCTGATTCAACTAGTTTAGATCAGCTACTCATCCCTAGACTAAGGTTCAAAGACAAATGTACTTTGGAGACAATGTTATAATTTTCTGACTCTAAGCCATGGCGATGCTCAGGATATCATTCTTTTCCTGCATAATTTACCGTAACTCTTAGAAAAACCAATTAGGATGATGAATTGTTGTTAGTTTAAACAGTTTTGATGCTAATAATTCTTAATGAAAGTAAGTAAGCCATCTGGCATATATTAACCTTGATGGTAGTACTGAAAATCAAAACGGTGTAAAGTAGGTCTATTTTTTGAGTCAGTTACATTTCATGTTACAAATTGTCGCCATGTGTTAGTGTTTTTAATATTGATTCTATTCGAGAAAACTGTGAGAATTAGCTTGCTTTTTTCCAAATTAAAAGAAATACAACATTTATTTTCATTCATAAATAAAGCAGTAAGGGCATTTTATTTTCAAAATAAGAAATATTGAGCATTTGCTTCTTTATGCTCCATAGGAAGTTTCACTAATGTACAAGCCCTGTATCTGATATTAATAGTCTAACAGCTTTTAACTGCCTAGATTCAAGGAGTAGGTGTTAGAGGCAATTGAGAAGGTAATAACAAAAAGATCAGGAAATAACGGGAATTCAAGGTTTTTTACAAGTGACTCCAAGTTGAATTTATTAGAAGTTAATTTTGATTGATTCTACAGGATACTTTGCTCCCTTGGTTAACTGAAATGCATCATTATTATTATGCCACTATTTTAGTATACTCTTTCTTAAGTAGAGTAGACCCCTGTTACCTGTGGGGAATATGTTTTAAGACCCCCATGGATGCCCAAAACCGCAGAGAGTACCAAAACCTATACATGCTGTGTTTTTTTTTCCTGATACATACATATGATTAAGCTTAACTTACAAATTAGGCACAGTAGGAGATTAGCAATAATAACGAATAGTGAATCAGAATAATTATAACCACATACTATAATAAAAGTTGTGTGAATGTGTCTCTCAGTGTCTTTTTGTACTATAGTCATCCTTCTTCTTGTGATGATGTGAAATGATAAAATGCCTATATGATATTAAGGGGAATAATGTAGGCATTTTGACATGGTGTTAGGCTGCCATTGACCTTCTGGAGATAAGTCAGAGGAGGTTCATGTGTTTCTAAACAGCAATCAACCGTGGGTGACTGAAACCATGGAAAGGCAAACGACTGTATACTTTTTGGATTCTTGAACAGAGCACACACCAAATTTTGCATGAGACTCTTATTATATGGGAAATTATTATTATGTTAATTATTATATGTAGCAATTTCAGAAAGATTCTTTTCAGTTATTTCTTCATATCACATGAATTATATGAATAAGGCTAAGAAAGCATAGTAACTCAGACACATAGAGAGTGATGAATATCACCTACTTGGGTAGACTCAATGAGTAGTATCTACTTGGAGTCACATACTAACTGAAATGATAATTTATTGACTTGTTTAGGTGAATGAGACTTTGACCGAGAACATGTACGTTTCCAGCTGGCCAGTAAACTACTATTTTTAATATGTATATAATATCTAGTTGTACAAAATCTCAGATATCTGTTCTAATCTTAGTGGAAAAAATGCAGAGGGACACTCCATCTCTTTGAGGACTTCTTATGATTATGT
The DNA here is from genome assembly GCF_030435805.1 of Mustela lutreola. Classification (NCBI taxonomy): domain Eukaryota; kingdom Metazoa; phylum Chordata; class Mammalia; order Carnivora; family Mustelidae; genus Mustela; species Mustela lutreola. Next base: position 112,792,595 of record NC_081295.1, read on the forward strand.
CTTCATTTTAATCTGTTTGGCAACTTAGAGGAGCTGCCTATTTGCTCATTGCTCTGAGAAAAGTGACATTATCCTCTACATTTTTTGCAGGTGTTTCACAAATCAAAGTAGCAACTTCTAAGACACTAACAGAGCACACTTATCTCTCACAGAGTGAATTCTTGCTTGGAAGGAAGATGTTCCTACAATATTTCAGCATAATAATTGATAAATAGGCCATGAAAAATATCGTCAACCATAAATTATAGCAATGGAAAAATAAATATTCTTTGGTAGCAACTGAGCTAGGACTTGCAAAACCAAAATATCAGTTCAGAGAAAGAACTTAGCTCTAATGATCCTTGAATATCTATGCAATAAATTCTATTTTGTATTTTAGTTTGGCACTATATGCTAAATTGACTGTCCTACTCTTTAATCTGTATTTGTCTTCTTTAATGACCATCTTGTCTTCTAAAATTATCTTATTGCCCTTTATGCATCCATAGTAAGTTTTACCCTTACTACAAAATTTCAGCTTGTTCAGAGAAAGACTGCTGAGAATGATTTTTTTTATTTATGAACTAAGGTTTATTTTAAAGTTTAATGTGGTCATCAAAGGTTAATGAGTCCCAAGCTTATAAATTAAACTACCTAAAGACTCACTCAGCATCTCTAGACTGATACAGGAATGAAACTAAAAGTAGCAAAAAATAAAAAAAAAAGAATACATCCATATGTACACCCATATCTTATACATGTACATATAAAGAGAATTTTATGTACACCCATATCTTATACATGTACATATAGAGAGAATTTTATGGAAATGTGGGTATTTTGAGATAAAGCAATTTGTGGTATGGCATTTATAATCTCCAGACATTTAGAGGTACCATTTGCAAAGGAAATTTGTTTACTTTCAATTTTTAAACCCATAAATAAGTTAAGGGTAAGGGAGTAAAAAGAGACAATGCAACATGCCGGTGTTTGCCAGCCATGCATGTGTGCATACAGGCACGTGTGTACACATACACACATGTGCACACACACGCACACAGGTGCACGCACACACAGCATTGTCAGTGAGGATTATATCATCCTGAAGAAAGAACATGTCCACATTCTTTAACACAAGCATACATAAGATTTTGCCCAAAGCTCTCATTTCATGAGGCATTTCAGCGTGTTCGAGGACATTCTCTTCAGTGTTTCTTCACATCATATCACATGAGAAAACCTAAAGTAACACACGATCCCATCTGGCATGAAATGGACAGGTCCGGCAGCGCTTGGTCCTGGATCACACCGATGCAAAGAACTTGATTCGAGAGAACCTTGGTCCTGTATAATTCTCATAAATAAACACGCAGTGTTTTTACCATGGTCACTCCACCTAATATTTATAATGTGTCTAAAAATGCATATTTCATTACAGTAAAAGGCAGAGGAATGTTGTTATAACAATGAATGGTTTGGTAGTATAAAACATTACTCAGTAAAGAAAATTAGAACCTGAAAGAGTGGAATCATTCAGATATGGTTATCTGAAATAGCAAGAGTGTTTAAAAGTATAATATTTCTAATTATAGAAGTCATCTGAATTTATTACAGAAAATTTGGGAAATGCACAAAAGTACTAAAAAGGTAAAAGCTATCCCTATTTGTACTGCTAAGGGAGGACTACTGGTAATAGTAATATTATGATTCACACCCCTCATCTATAATGCCAAAGCTCAGAAGCCTCTGAAAACCCTAGATATTTTTCCCAAATTTGCAGGAAATTCTTTTGGCAGCAGAATCTGACCTGAAATCATATGGAGCCGATCTATTTATCCCACATGATAAGAATATCACGTTTTGCTACAGAAATATTTGTGTGTTTATTAGAGGTTCCTGCCCTGGGCACCACTGGGAATGTTCTGTAATATCTAGTGTGAGCAGTGTTATTTTTATAAAAAATCAGAAAATTCAGAATTCTAAAACACGTGTGACATCAAAGTTTCCAGATTTCATACTTTGCAACTCTATCATTCTCATCTTTTATGAAGGGCATTGGTAATTTCTAATAATTTAAACTTTATTCTAAACATTTTATAACTATCAGTTTTCTATGTTAGCCTGTAGTTTGCTGAAACATGATTTTAATAGTTGCAAGATATTTTATATTCTTTTATGTAACTTATTTAACTAATATTCTGTTGTTGACACACTTGGTAAAAGGACGAAATTAATTACACAAGACACCAGTTAATCTTGCCAATTCTTCTTTGAATATATGGATGTAGCAGTATCTTAAACGCTATCCAGTATAATTAGCATTATTCTACAAATCCAAGAAAAAGGAGGAGGAGATATTCATGAACTTTTATGCTTAAGCCACTAAAGGATTCTAAATTTAAATTCACCGATGAGCCAAATTTCCTCTTAAAATGAACCATTCAGCTAAACTACATATTGTATCATAAAGCATACTCCATTTTCCCACCAGCTGAAGCACTGGTGTAATCATGTATTTCTTTGATGGCATTCTGCCAGTTTGAAATGTGTATGTCCGTGCGTTAGCGAAGCCAGATTTTCAGTGATGCTCTTGTTGACGGGGTGGCTCTGTGAGCTCAGAAACGCTCTCTGAGTCAACAAATGCATTAAATTATGTTTGTTGCAGATTCTGTGTCATAGCATTTTAGCTCATCATCCTTACTCTTTGAAAATGGGCATTTGTATATCATATATATGTTTTCCAGCCAACATAGTTGTTGGATTTCAATAGTCAAAATAGTTGATCAACTAAAATGCCTTGTTTCTAACTACGTAACAGACTTATGATAGGAACTGTTTCTTGTAGGGCCTTCAAGGAATTCCAGGCCTTCCAGGTGCCCCAGGTCCCACTGGACCGCCTGTGAGTATTTGCTAAAGCTCTTCCACTCACGCTTCATATCTGCTGGGATGAGGCTGGGTGAACTAAATTCCACATTGTCTCTTGTTCTCTGCCTCTACCTGTAGATTTGCCAGCTCTTCCCTAGAAAAGTAGCATCTTACGTCTCAGATTTTCATTTAGTATTGCTTTAAGGCTCCTCAGGGTCATGGAGACTTGTCATCAAGACTCTACCAGACCAGAAAGCAATCTGTTTGAATAGAAGTTAGATGTAAAGGAGCATTCTATTTTTCAGTTACACTTTTTTGGCATTAACCTTTGGAAGAGAGATTCAGATGGTTACACCCTTACACTCGTAGGTACCATAAACTAAAAATATATTTTTTTAAAGGGGAAAAGTAGGCTAAGGATTATCATCTTCGATTTATTTTTATTCCTATTTATCCATTAAAATGCCCTCTACTTTAATTAGCACATCTTTTTTTCACTGTCCCTCAAACACAACTTTGTGATCTTTGTGTCTTTGCTTATACTGTTTTCCTGAAACAATCTCTTTTCCTCTCTTAGCTGTTAAATCCAACCTGTCACTAATGTGGGGCTGTCAAATCTAGGGTGGTGGGTTAAATTACAAGACATGCAATTAAGTTTGAATTTCACATAAATAAATGGTTTTAGCATAAGTTTGTCCCAAATATCATATTTCTATTTGCTAACTCTAGCAACCCTATGCAAGTCTCATCTTCTCCAGCAATTCTTGTGAGTTCCTATGCAAATGGTATTTTACCTCACAGGTAGGCATATGATCATGTTCCTTTGTGTTTTAAAGTATAGATTCACCCTAATTAAAATTTTATCATTTATGCTTTCAACACAGTTATGTAGAACAAACCTGGCTTTAAATTGTACATTAAAATTAAAAGTGGAGAGAAGAGTTGTGAAAGGAACCATAGAAATTATAGCTAATCCATTCTCAAAGAAGAATTAAAATTAAATTTTATTTTCCATTGGTAAAATGCAGATCGCATAACTTAATATGCACATTGATAATTCTGCCGCATCTTGAAGTATTTAGAATGTTGATCACTACCAAAATTATAGCTCATTTAGGAAGGCATAATGTTATGTAAATTGCCATTTAAACAGCAAGGCTAAATTCTTAAATGTATCAAAAGGTTCCAATTAAGGTCATTAAATGTGGTTGGCCAAGGTGAAAAAGCGACCACAAATACAAATTTTACCCTTGCAAGGGCTTATCAGCAGGGTCCAGCTGCTGTATCAGCCTAAAGAAATATAAGCTTTTAGGACTGATTTAATTAGGATCAAATGACCTTCAAAATATATCAGTTTTAGCAACCAACTTCCAATGCCTTTGGCCATTTAGTTTTTTTTTTTTTTCTTTCTTTTTTTTTTTTTTTTTGTAACACACTTAGTTTTGTATTTTACAGGGCTTATTGGGAAGAACTGGACATCCCGGTCCCACGGGAGCAAAGGGTGACAAGGTACAGGGGAAACGCCTCACTTACTCTCTGAATTGGGGCTTGGGGGATGGCAAGGTTAGACCTTTAACACATCCATAAAATCAGGCAAAGCCTGAAAGTAGGAATAACGTCAGAGAATAGCTATTCTCGTAATGGACTTGGAAAGATAACAAGTACAAAATCTGGACTGAATACAGGTTCCTAGGAAAAAGGATAACTAGAACACTGGTGTCATATAGCAAAATTCCAAATTGGGCTCAAGGCCCTGGGCATCTAGTTATGTGGAAGCATGGAGTGGAGGTAGCTTCCTGAAGAGGTGCGGGTACCATGGTTTGTAGCACAGAGTTCCAGCCACAGGTGCCAAAACTTCAGACAGCTTGCTGAGAAAGTCCAGAAGTTCTGTCCATCCAGAGTCATAGGGGAAATTCACTAAGGAATTAGGACTCTTATTTCCTGTGGAGTCCGGTTGATTGGACAAATGGGTTGCTGTGGTCTGAAAGGAAGACCAGCAACAGAGGAATCTCAGGCAGGACAACCCCAGGGCTTCATATATTTACCCAATTTACGTCTAAATTAGCCCCACAGTGTGAGCCCAGACACATGCAGCCAAAAAGTGAATAAGACTAGGTATTGAGATTCGGGAAGTGAGCATCAAGAATCCCTTAAGCAACTCAAGTGGTGTCTACCCTGAAATGACCAAAATGGGGCATGATGGCATCAAGAAGCAAAGGGATTCCAAGAAAAAGAAAAAAAAAAATTTGAAAGGAGCCATGTGCTTATTTTAGATAGTCTCTGCATATTTTTTTCTGTTAGTATTCCCAAGACACTTGCCCAATCCCACCAGCCTTTTTCCCTCTGTTCTCTATGGAAATACTCAGTCAGAGATTTGCCTTTTGAAGTTCATGGGAATTCCACACTGAGATGAGCTTTGCGGCACAACCGAGAATGAAAATGTGACTTTTAATTGTGCCAGGAAAAAAAGAGTCTTTTCAATAGGCACATATTTTTCCTTGTTTGTTGTCCTCTCATAGTTCATGAGAACTATGACATAATTCTCTGAAAGACACTGCCAGCAGTCAGCAGAATATGACATGTCTTAGAGAGATAGCCACCATCAAAGCAGTTTGGGAAAACATGCGATATACTTGTTGTCACTCATTCTCAGGCAGATCCATTGCAATAAAAACTTTACAGTTTCTTTTCATTGATAAAGATAGAAACAGTTTTTATGATACTTTCTTTTGTTATCGAAAAAAAAATATGGGCAGATTGGAATAAATTCCTTCATCAAATTCATGGAAACGGACTTAAATTCCTTGAAATTTGGGAGCGTTATAAGTAGGACTCTTACTGTCTGGATTCTTTTTTAATTAACCATTTCTTGCCATTGCCCTGACATGAAGGAACTTACAGATTTTATGAGGCTATTATCCTAAAAGAAAAGCACAGTTCCAGGAAACACTGGTTAAAGGCACCAAAGGGACTGTAATAGCTTTGCTTAGTATGGATCAATAAGCATTGTATGTTTTATAAAAATAAAAGTGAAATCTATTTTTCAAGTTTCATGAATTCATTTTTCACAATTCCATTTTCAGGCTGCTTGTCCTGCCAACAGAATGTCTGAGGCTGTTTAAACTGTATAGAACATTTCCCTTACACAGTGTTGTACCACAGTCACTGCTGTTCAACGGGGTGTACCTGACTTGGTTACAAAGTCCAGTAGAACCTTAGGGAGTGAAAAAACTTTCTCTCCTGCAGACACAACACAGGGTGTGATTTTTCTCCTTTAGTCAAATTATGTGGATGGCCTCTGGGTCCCAAAAGAAGAAGGTGGTGGAGTTGAGGCTAAAAGTGAGGGGATGACCCAGAAAGCCCAGTCCCCAAGCCTGCCACTGCTTGCAGGAATGCCTCTCTACACCCCCTCTCTACATACACACCCACACTCCGAGTGGAGTTTCCCCGGCTACACTTGAACTCCAGAACAGGAACAGCCAGGTTGTCTGGCCCCATCGGAAACTAAGCTTCATGCCCAGGGCTCTCCCAGTGGAAATCTGAATGGGTATGGAAAAGGCGTTTACCTTCCCTGTAGTCTAGGAATGTTATTTTCCCAGGTGAAAGGGAAAGCCCAGCTGAATAAGACTTTGCAAGGTTGAAACAAAATCATATCGATTTCAGAGTACAGCTCTCTGAGCAAGCATAATCTGGTTCATAAACTTTGTGTCAGAATGGGCAAACCATTGATTTTTGGTCTCTATATTCCATGCAGGGCAGTGAGGGACCCCCGGGGAGACCTGGACCACCCGGACCACCGGTGAGTTTCTCCCGTTTTAAAACTTAAATTCATGTGTCAGCTTGAGACTTCTATAACTCAAGAGATCAGACAACCTTTCGATGCTTCCAGGGTGTCTGATTTTTATGGATACCTATGAATGATAGCCAGCATAGCTTTGGGGAGACCTGAGTTTTTCCCTTAAGCGCAGCCCCAATTATGAAGTACTCAGATTTGCGTACTATAGGCCTCCTTCCTCTGGACTCAGGAGACCTGAGTGTGTGCCCCAACTCCCCACGTCCTGCCTGGGGGACCCTGGGAAAGCCATGTGACCTCCATGAGCCCCGGTCACAGAAAAGAGGGGCTTTAAAAAGAGCTCCCTTCTGGCACTGTGAGTTGGTACAGAATGTGATGTTAGGCAACATGTGCTCATTACCAGCCATGATGTCTGAGATGTGGAGAAATTCTATTTATATAGCACCTAGTGAATAAAATGTACAAGAGCCATTAGTGTTTTTATGCTTGCGATTGAGACAGATGTGCACTTGGTCAGGGCAGCGGCAGAGAGGAAAGGTACCGCTCTCTGTAGCAAGTCTGCCCTCATGTGGGGCCACGCTCAAATCACAGCACAGGTTTAGTCTAGGCTGAATGTGCTCTTTTCCATTCTACCTCACAGGCATACTTTAAGAAACCAAATTCACCTGTGAAAGGGCAGAATTAGTCTGTGACTTTCTGAAGACAGCAAAGATATATAATTATTCTGCCTGCAGTCACACACTTCATACACATAAACAGATTTGCACTCCGTCTTCCTAAACCTGTTCTTCATTTTGTTTATTTTCCTGTTCCCTTGACAGAGAAGCAGGACAGAAAGTATGTGGGGCTCAAATCCCAAAAGTCACTCTCTCTCCAGTGGACACAACAAGCAACATATAGCATGAGTTCACAAAAGGGCTTATGTTTTACACTGGGTTAAGAAATCTTCCTCCTCCCCCTGAATTCTTCGAAACTATTCACTCTTCAAAATAGATTACATATTGTCTCTTTATGAGACACACTGTCTAGAAATCTCAGACAGAAATATTCATCTCTTTAGGACTCAGCACACTAAAATACAGTAGAGGTTTGCCAGTTGCCAAATGAGTGAGAGAAATAATAAAGGAATAAATGAATGGAGTATTTTCCCTCCCATCGCTAGTGTTTTGAATGCATGCAAATCCTGTTCACTGAGCACCACTGGCCGCCATCACCCGAAAACAGCGAAATGATGGCTTCCTCGGTTTTGCAACTGAAGTGTGGTACTCCCAAAAAAGGAAAAATGCAGATTATTGATTCTATAGGAACTTCTTAAAAGAAGGATAAAAGGTCCCAGCCATAATTTTTATCTGGAAATTTTTCCTGAATGCCAAAACGTAGGATTCTTTAAAGATTGTTGAATTAGTTCTCTTTAAGTGTTAGTTATTCTGGAACTTTCCACCCACAGGTCCGTTTTATTAGGAAGTTTTATTCCCTGTTATTCTAAAGAATATGTTTGTGTGGAAACATCCACACGGGGCTGTGAGCAACATCATTTTCCCCATTTACTTTAATTTTCTCTTTAGTGTAAAGGGACTGTAGAAAAAAATTACTTTTCAGTGGCCAAATTGCTCCCTATTCACATCTTCATCAGCACCACCGTGTTATAGCCTGCAGGTCAGCGGGCTGTAAACAGTTAGCATAAATCGGCGATTCAGAAACTGAATTTTAATGAGCAAATAGTATTTTCCTCTGAATGCATTAGTGTCTCATCTGTCAAACACGAACATTCATCACACCTCCCCTGAAAGTCTCTCTGAGCTGCAGGTGTAGCTCAAACTCCTGGTCATTTTCCCCCCTACATTTGCTTTAGAAAAGCCCAAAACGGATACATTGTTTTATTTCACTTGTAGTATCAAACTCCCGTTCTAAAATAAACTAGGAGAAATATCATTTGGTAAAAAAATAAAAGGTAGAGAGACTTATTAATATAAAAAAGAATTATTTTCTATCTCCTCTCTTTCCAAAGGGTGTACCATTCAATGAAGGAAATGGAATGAGCAGTTTGTATAAAATCCAGGTACTCGCTTTGGTAATTATATGAAATTATTTTCCTGTGATAAGTTGCAATAAATGTTTCTCACCTTTTTCTTTTTTTTTTTTTTTTTGTTTGAAGGGAGGTGTGAATGTTCCCAGTTTTCCAGGCCCCCCGGGTCCCCCTGTGAGTACAGTTTTTTATCACTAAGCATTCTTTAGCAGAACAGCCTAAATAAATAAATAAATCTTCCTAAGTTCACTGAAAAAGTACATGGTATGACTATAATCAAGATCTTCTGCAGTAGGAAATAAATGGCAGCAAATTATAATAAAATGGAGAAAGTGTGCCCAGCCAAAATCATGAAAAATAGCGTTCTGCATGGTGGTATCCCTTTCTGCATTGTAAATATAAGAACTGAGTCAGCGCCCCAGCAGTCGCTGTCTTGGGGTTCCTTCAAGTTATGTCTCCTCATCTTCTTATTCTCTAAATCCAAACTGTAGCAAAATAAAGTTTGCAAATACGTTGTATGTGTCTTAAAGCAAATTGAATTAAAGTGCTTTAGATTCTATAATTTTGCTTCCCTTGTTGCTTTAAAAATAATTTCCCATGTTTTTCTCTTAGGGCCCAAAAGGAGACCCTGGCCCAGTGGTATGTATATTCCCATGCTTTGTGTCATTTAGAAAATGAGTGTTTCTTGAAGTTTGAAAGAAGAGCATTAGGCAAATGGCCTTTTTTCTTGACCATTCATCGGTTAACTAACATGGGAGGCAGGAGGCAAGCCACCAAAGAAATACAGCAATGTGTTCATTTTTAAGATACATTGGTCTTGATGTCACTGCCCAGTATCGGCCTTGTCTCTCTTATTAGTGTATTTTCAGAATTGCCCTGCGATGGAGGAGGGCGCAGATGAAGTTGCTGATGAACAGAACACTTTACTCTGATAGCATGATTTTGATGGTTAACTCAGTGTAAAGTCGATTGTGGAAGAGAAATATTTACTGGAATGAAATTCCTTAATATGTCTCCAGCCTCTCTCTACTCCCAAAAAAGGAAGGGGCTGTCTCCTTGCTTTGGATGTCCGAGGCAGTTATTCGGTAGGAAATGTGGGATGCTGTCATCCACCTGCTGATTAGGTATAACGGCATCAGGAGCTTAGTTAGCACTCAGCGTAGAAAGAGAGCATGTCCTGCAGCCCCCAAGAGAGTGACGACTGTTCTCAAGCGTCCTTCTCAACCACAGAGCGTCACACTGCTGCTTCTGCCAAATTCCTTAGATCCCCTTCATCCCTTGGCGGTTCTTCCTGTCGCGTCCTTGTCAGGCATATGTTCATATTTCTCTTGTACTAACCTTGAACCTTAATTTATAGAGTACACTTGAAACTCAGATATACCTGAAGTTGAAATAAAGTTTCAAATCATTTGCCATTGGGAAATGATTCAGGAAAAAAAAAATTAAGGCCCTTTCATTACAGCACAGTTTGGTAAAACTGGATGAATCAATTTTTAAAAAGCAAAAGAAGAAGCCATAAAAAGTAATCTTTTCACATCTATTTGAAAATATATTTTCAAAATATATTTTTGAAATATTTGAAAACATATTTTCAAATATATTTCAAATAATGCCTGTTCTTTGAAAATATATTTTCATTAAAGCACATGTTTTTTGTTATTGGTTGGTATATATTAAGAACCAATTTTCTCCCCTGAAAGAGCAGGATTTTCAGCTAGTTTGTACCATTTTCTGAACCCCAATTATGTAACTTAGAAATTTCCTTTGTTTTCTTTTTTTTTTAATTGTAGGAAGTATTATTTATTTATTATATAATTTTTTATTTATTTATTTTCAGCATAACAGTATCATTATTTTTTCGCCACACCCAGTGCTCCATGCAATCCGTGCCCTCTATAATACCCACCACCTGGTACCCCGATCTCCCACCCTCCCGCCACTTCAAACCCCTCAGATTGTTTTTCAGGGTCCATAGTCTCTCATGATTCACCTCCCCTTCCAATTTACCCCAACCCCCTTCTCTCTAACTCCCATGTCCTCCATGCTTTTTGTTGTGCTCCACAAATAAGTGAAACCATATGATAATTGACTCTCTCTGTTTGACTTATTTCACTCAGCATAATCTCTTCCAGTCCCGTCCATGTTGCTACAAAAGTTGGGTATTCATCCTTTCTGATGGAGGCATAATACTCCATAGTGTATATGGACCACATCTTCCTTATCTATTCGTCGGTTGAAGGGCATCTTGGTCCTTTCCACAGTTTGGCGACTGTAGCCATTGCTGCTATAAACATTGGGGTACAGATGGCTCTTCTTTTCACTACATCTGTATCTTTGGGGTAAATACCCAGGAGTGCAATGGCAGGGTCATAGGGAAGTTCTATTTTTAATTTCTTGAGGAATCTCCACACTGTTCTCCAAAGAGGATGCACCAACTTGCATTCCCACCAACAGTGGAAGAGGGTTCCCCTTTCTCCACATCCTCTCCAACACATGTTGTTTCCTGTTTTGTTAATTTTGGCCATTCTAACTGGTGTAAGGTGATATCTCAATGTGGTTTTAATTTGAATCTCCCTGATGGCTAGTGATGATTTCCTTTGTTTTCTTATTCATGTTACCCCTCTTTTATCTGTAACTTTTTCATGCTTTCACCAGTCATAGCCTTCATTCTAAGTTTAATTTTCTTTCATCTGGTTGATAAAAATTTCCACCTGGCCTTTCTCTCTCCTACTGACTCACAGCCCCTAGAGGCCCCTACATGTCTCACTGACTCTTCTGGAACATTCTTTTACATTTTGCATTAAAAACTGCATATCAAGGTGATAACATTTTTTAAGCATTCTGATAAAGGATAAATCATAATTCACTGGATTGGAAAACAGGTAGCAGACAGATTCAAGTAGACTTTGAAGAAATTAGGCTTCAGATTCCTTAGCTACAACAAAGGAAAAAAAAAAAAAAACTGATTAAAGGATGTTCCTTGCTTTTAGAGATGTGATTTAAGTGGGTGAAGCCCAAAAGCAGAAAATCTGGAGTAATGAAGTTAAATACTGTATAAAGCCTCAAATTTATCCTGCATAAACCTTTGAAATTATTCTTTGGGGCCTATGTCAGCAACAGTGTGCAACACCCTTCATTTCACACCAGTTGCCCGGTACAGAGAAATACTACTTCCTACTAGAGAAATAAGCCAGAAATGGTAGAATGACAGGTCACAGAGCAGAAAATGGAAAAGTTAATTTGAGGAGGCTGCTGGGCAGGAGGGGGAGATTTAGTCTTTGCATCCTTCATTTCCCATGACACTAGGTCTGCACCATTGTTTCTAATCTTCTCAGTAAACGTTTTTGTAGACAAAAATTACCCTTAACTGAATTTATCTTCTGAGGTGCTCCATTTAATTCCTTTGATATTTAATTTATAAGTGGCTTCAATTAAATACTTAATTATTAACTACTTTCAAGTAAATATTGATTGATGGGGTGACCACCTTCCTCAGTCCTAAGGATTGTTGAGGATGTAAACAGAGAGAATCAGTTTATTTCCTTTGTCAACAATCCAGGACCACTTTTACAGCACTTTATGCAGAATAGAAGCTGAACATCTTTTTTTTTTTTTTTTTTTTTGTCTGATTGTTATATATTAGTGGACATTTAAAAAGATTTCTAAAGCATGAAAAGTATCAAATCATCTGCTTGTTCATTAAGTGTTCTGTAATAAGGACAATATCAGAAATAATAATGGAAGTTGGAGACTTGGTAGTATTTTGAAGCAGATTAGAATTATACATGCAAAAAATATATTTACAGAGAATGGAAGCTCTCTTTTTATGTGATTATGTTGAAAGCATCCAGTGTCTTAAAAAAATATTTGCAGTTGACATCGGTTCATTAACAAGGAGGTATCAGACAACTACCTCCTTTATTTCTCTTGATTTAAAAGACTTCATGTTTATTTGCTCAAAATTAGTAGCTTCCTTCAACCTAAACTTTTTAAATATATTTCTTGAGAGCCTTCAGGCTCCAGCTGGCCTGGGACTATACACTAGAATATGCAATAGATTTTTTTTTTAATGGAAATGCTTATTTATCTTCTGCCAGTGACCCATGAGCTTGAGCAATAACTTTCAGAATCATCCAAGATGCTGCTTCTGGGGCCATCCCCTGAAGCATTCACAATTCATTTTGCAGAGAACACTGCAAAATGGTAAACTTCGCTATCAGACCTTCGTCTTCATCTGCTCTTAAAGAGCTTAGTCTTATTCTCCAGTCATCTAGCAGCCCTGAGTACCTCACACATTGGCAAACTTCATTAAAGCCCATCTTTCCTTCTAATTCTTATTGAAATTAGAGTTATCACTGACTGGAGGGATTCATTCTAATTAGATTCTTAATCAGAATAAAAACAATTAATCAGAAAATATATTCATACTTCTCCAGGGAATAGCTTTATTCTCAAACTATTTTCAAATATCAAATGCAAGCATACAGATGCTTGAAAAGAGAGCATACCAATTACTCGCTAAATTGCTAATCAGTGTTTGGGGATAGTTTTTTGTAAAAAAAAAAAAAAAAAAAAAAAAAAAAAAACTTTGGTTTTCAAACGAAGGCCTAAAACAGCTCTTGGTCATTGCTTCTGCATTTCTCATGTTTATATTTAACAGGGAGAACCCGGTGCAATGGGGTTGCCAGGATTAGAAGGATTTCCGGGTATAAAGGTAAGTACAGGTGTCACTCATTGTGGTCACTGAGTCAACATCCAAAAATGTTTACTGAGCACCTCCTGTTGATCAGGAACTATTTTAGGTTTAAAGATAGCCAAGAGTACAAAACAGACAAAAATCTCTGCCTTCAAGGAACTTACTTTCTAGGAAGAGGATAGAGAAATGACAAGAATAAACATAAGTAATAATGTTGGTAAATTCTATGAAAGAAAGAAAAAAGTAAAGCAGGTGAAGAAGGCTCCAGAGTGCTAAAGGAGAGGTGGTAATTTTAAATATTGGTCTGAGATAGCAAGATCTGAGCACAGACTTGAAAGAGTGAGACACAGTCAAGTCCCCTCAACCCTGAAGGAAGAATGTCCCAGGCAACATAAATCAGTTCTAGCGATCTAAGGTGTAGGATGGTGACAATAGGTTACAGTACTTTACTATATACTGGAAAACTGCTAAGTATTCTCACCACTATGTTAATTAGCTTGATTGTGGTGATCACTTCACAGTATATGTATATATCAAATCCTCAAGTTGGATACCTTAAATATATACAATTTTTAAAAGACTTTATTTATTTATTTGAGAGAGATCACAGAAGGCAGAAAGAGAGAGGGGGAAGCAGGCTCCCTGCTGAGCAGAGAACCTGATGTGGGGCTCCATCCCAGGACCCTGGGATCATGACCTGAGCCAAAGGCAGAGGCTTTAACTCACTGAGTCACCCAGGCGCCCCTACAATTTTTTGAAAGCACAAACATTAGGTCTAAATGCACTGAGACCATGAGCATTCCTGCTCCACCAAAGGAGACCAGGGGAATGAGGTGAAGGAAGGGGTTAGATGAAGTCAGAGAGATAGGGATAGAAGGAAGGTGGAGCCCAGTCATAGCAGTCCTGCAAAGCAATGCTACTCAAAAGCTAGCTGGTAGAGGACCAGTGCCAGTCTGAAAATTCTCTTATGGATTCTGTGGCAAGGTAATTACAGACTAAGAGTAAGTACTTAAAAACTTGTCTAGCAATTCAACTTTGCTATGATACTCAAACATGTGATCAGTACACTCACCTCGGCTCAGGATGTATTAGAACATAAATGATAAACTGCTCCCCGGGAAGCACAAGTAGTTTGAGAAGCACCGATAATAAAGAGGCTTATTAGCCACTGTGAGGACTTTATCTTTCACTCTGAGTAAAATACGGAGCCAGTAGTTCATTTCTGAGTAGAAGGGTGGTGGGGCCCACAGCCGGAGGGCAGAAGAGAAGACTATTCCCATGATACAGCTGGGAGGGATGCTGGCTGAGATCAAAGTAGAGATGGTGGAGATAGTGAGGGGTGGCTAGATTCTGGATATACTGGGAAGGTAGAACCAACAGGACATTCTAATTGATTGGACATGGGTATGAGAGAATAAGGAGGAATCAAGGACACTCCAAGTTTTTTGACCTGAGAAACTGATATAATGGGATAGTCATCAAGTGAAATGAGGAAAGCTATAGGCAGAGCCTGTGTGGAGAGGGTGAGGATGATCAGTTTAACTGTGGACATGAGGTCAAATTTGGCGGCATCTGTTAGATAGCACAGTGGAAGTATCGAGTAGGCAGAACAAGAAAAAGGCATGGGGTTTGAAAAGAGTCTTAGGGGAGTTTTAAACTTGGTTGTTCCAAGTGTATAGACGCTGTCTTAAAGCCAGGAGACTTGACAAAATCTCCAAGGGAATGACAGATGTTATAAAAGAGAGGAGGACTGAGGACTGAACACTGAGGCCTCCAACATAAAGGGATCAGGAAGAAAAGGAAGAATGAGCAGGGAAGACCGAGATAAAATGACCAGGGAGTTATGAGGAAAACTTGGTGTCCTGAAAGCCAAGTGATGATTGTATCAACGTGAAGAGGGTAATCACTTGTCTCCAGTACTGCACATGGGTCTAGTATGATGGGGATGGGGTCAAGTAGGACGGTCAAGTATCAACCATTGGATTTAGCAGGATAGAGGTTTAACAATAATAGATTATTACTATTCACTCTTTTGGTAGGAGCAACTGTTGGATTTAAATGGATTTAAGAGAGAATAAGAAAAAAAGAATTAGAGATAGCAAATACAGTATAAACAATGGCCAAGGAGTTTTGCTGCAAAGGAAAGCAAAGAAATGGGAAGGTGACTGCTGGAGGAAGTAGGGTGGGTAAGGCTTTGTAAAATGGGTTTTAGAAATGGACCGTAGAAATATCAGATTAGTTGTATGCTAAAGGAATGATCTGGTAGAATAAGGTAGGGGGGTGATGATACAGGAAGAAAGGGGAGAATTGTTGGAATAACATCTTCAAATAGCTAAGAGGAAATAGGAACCGGTACATAAAAGGATGGTATGGCTTCAAAGAGGAGTCTGGAGAGTTCATCTCTAGTAACAGGTGGAAAAACAAGAGTGTAAGGATACAGACACTAATACACAGGAAGAATAATTGGTTGGGGTCTATAGAAGTTCTTTTCTGGTTGCTGAAATTTTCTCAGAGATAGAGGAAGAAGATCATCGTCTGAGAGTGATGAGGGAGAAGAGGTAGGAGATTTAAGGGGAAGGTCTTCTAAAAGAGAGGGAGAGTCCTGGGGCCACAGAGTGGGATGACTAGGCAGCCCCAGAACACCCCTGAGGTTCATGGGTATAAACTGAAGTGAGACCGGTCAGGGAGATCTTCTCCAGCATGTACACCCAGGTAAAGACATAGATTTAAACAAAGTTCCAGTTTTGACAGGTGAGTACTAAAAAGCAAGAATGGGCCAAGAGAGTCAATGGTGTACAACAAAGGAGTGATTAAAACAAGTGACCATGGAATTTAAACTAAATAAATAAGGTAGAGAGGCCATTTAGAGAGTTGAAGGATGATGGAAGATTTGTTCAATGGATTAGAGGTCTTGATAGCATCAAAAGTGTGAGAATCCAAGGTACTTATGGGAGTGAATTAAAACTATGGTGGCCCAATATCAGAACGCATGAAACTGAGTTTATGGAGGGGATGGAATTATGGTTACTGACAAGGTCTCCGGTATAATAGTGGGAATAAGAGGCCAACTCATTAGAGGAGAATGGTTGAAGGAACTGGAAGACCTGAACTTTGGAAGGACTATATTGTCCAAGAGAAGGTTTCTTACTATTAATATTAAACTTTATCAGATATACAAGAGTTTCCACTGAATAAAAAGTTCCAATATATTTATTTTGGTGGTTAAAATCCCATAATTTAAGAGGAGCCTGAGTGAAACTGGTGAGAATTACCTGTTTGTACTATTTGTCCTCTATTCTATTAGTTCTTTTTCTATTTATCTAAGGATATGCTTTATAAACATACTACTTCTATTTACATGTTAGAGTTAATCTCCTAACTGGTCTGACCTTTCATTTTCATGTTTGATCTCATAGTCTATAGAAACATAACATTTATGTAGTCAAATATCAAACAATTTTTCTCTATGTTTTCTTGTTTTGCTTTTATGCATTGAGTTCTTTTTATTCTTATTGTCAACCAAAATCAGGTAGTCACTTCGTGTTTTCTTCTAATTCTTTTATAGTTCATAATATTTTGTTTTTTACATAATCTATATGGGATTTATGTGGAGTATAATGTTAAGAGAGGAATTAAACTCTTTTCAAGGATATTACTCCATTATTAGTACTATATTTTGAATAATACATCCCTTTTTTTACTAAAATCCTATTATAGATGTTGGCCTATGGTTATATTGCATTTTTATATTGCATTGATATACTGCTTAATCTTATACCGATATTCCATTATTTTAATTGTTATAGCTTTATTATATGTTCAGGTATTGATATTGCTAATCTCTGTATTGTTCTTCTTTTAATTTTTTTCTTTTATCTTCTCATTTATTCATTATCCAGGGTGGACTTTAATATCACCTGGTCAAGCTGCAATTTCATAAGAATTGCATTAAATTTATAAATTAGACTGGGTAGCAATGACACCTTTACAACATTGTCTTGCCCTCCAAGAACAAAACATACCTCTTCCTTTAATCAAGTCTTCTTTTATGTCCCTGAGTGAAGTTATGAAGTTTTTTAATGTAGGTTCTGCTCAACAAAAGTTGCCATTTTATTATCCCGTATATAATCATTAGCACTTTTAGCATCATCAGCTTTATCTAAAATACCACATTGCCTTTGGAAAAAGAGTTACATCACTCTGCTGTTCAGAGCAATTGAAGGGATCTTCTGATGGCCTAGTGAGGAGAACTACAGAATCCCTTGTTCTAAATATCTTATTCCAACCCTTCATCGAATAATACAAGTGTAGGAAAAGCTTTTTAGAAAACATTCAATGTGCTTTCTTTTTTAAGTATTGTAATGGATTACTTTTGGAATAAAAATACTGTTTTGACTAATCTTAGCTGTAAGTATGTGTGAAGTCCTATTAAAAATAGGTCACAGAAATGATAACCTGAATGTTTATTTTCGTTAAGATTATTATTTGCTTTCGTTTTTTGGAAAAAAAAAAAACTTTAACAAATTCAGTTAGCTACTAATTTTTATTTTCCCATCTGATGATACTGATAATGCTTATCAACACCAAAGAAAAGCTTCACCAAATCCAAATACTCATTTGAGCATTAATTTTATAGACAAAGATGTTATAGATATCATCATAAGCAACAACTTTTTTTTAAATCCCAACAGGGGGATCGAGGCCCAACAGGTCCCCCAGGAATAGCTGGAATATCGGTGAGTCCAGAGTACCTCACATTATTTTCACAAGGAAGCAATTCTATCTCCGCAGTCAGTCTGTGGCTAGGGACCAAGAAGAGGTAGGGAGCACACAGTAGCTCTTATAACAATAGGTTCTAGAAACATCCAGTTAAAAAAAATAAAACCACCTTGTCCCTATTTATCCTCGAGAATTCTCCTTTCTTTTTTATTTTTTTAAAATTTCTTTTATTTTAAAGAGGGAGGGAGAGAGAGGGGAGGGGCAGAGGGAGATGGAGGGAGAGAATCTCAAGCAGACTCCCCACTGAGTACAGAGCCAAGCATGGAGCCCAGTGTGGGGCTTGATCCTTAGGATCATAACCTGAGCTGTAACCAAGAGTCCAACACTTCACTGACTGCACCACCCAGGCACCCCAAGACTGTTCCTTTCTTTATGTTCACCTCTTTCTTTATTATCTTTTCCTTTTTTCCCCCAACTTCCTTAATGAGGGGAGGAGATGCCCAGTTAATTACAAGTGCCAATACGTTAATACACGAGCCCAACTTTGAGAAGCTAGTTTTGTTTCTCTGTTCTTGTCATACTTAAGGTTTCTTGGCCCCCAAAAGACGAAGCTCTTATCTTTAGGCATGTACTTCAAGTTCTTGATATTAAGCTGCAATCTGCCTGAGTTTTCCCTTGGCCTGGTGTTATTAACAAATCTTTACTGCTGCTAATGTTTCCTCGTAAACTAGCCCTTCCAGACTCTCAATCATTTTTGTTGCTCTCTGGTGTCAAGTGTTTTAATCTCATCAAGGTCTTTTCAAATGAATAGGAAGTACTCCAGGAAAGGTTGAAATCATTTCTCTGAGCCCTAGGGATCATTCTGATCTTCATTCATGATGCTCTAATTAAAATTTTGTGGCCATGCTTTATGAGTAAGAGCCCACTTATCCTTTTGTTCAGTGCCCCTGCAGGGTAGGCCCAGGGTAGGAAAGTCAGTGGAAAACTCCGTGCTTGAATCATAGGCACACAGGAGAAGAAAGGGCTCTATCGTCCCACTCACCACCACCCACAGACATCCACTGATACCCAGCACCACCCAGAGCATCCACCACTCACCACTGCCATCCACCACCACCCATCACTCCCATCCTTTAAAAGGCCAATAGCCATTCTCTTTTATTCTGTGTAGATATTAAGCCCAAGAACAAAAATTCAAAAGCCATCCCTAGTCTGTAGAAAACCATCCTTTGTAGAGGATGAATCCCCTTATTTAGCAGTTCTATCCCTTTCTCGTATTTTCAAGCCCATCCAGAGATTTCTCCAGGGCTTGTTTCTCCTGCTTCTTCCCAGGATGACACATGGGTAGACAGGAGGAGGTGTCTGTGAGTGCTGGCAATGAGGTGAGGCCTCCAGTCAGCATGCTGTCCCCCAGGTTTTCCAAGCTCCCCCCAACTTTTGAGATTTCTGTTACCTGCTACCAATGTCCCTGATCCCTTTGTCTCCGGCCTCCAAGCCTGAGCACTCTCCCCGTTGCGGCTTATGCCAAGTCCACGTGGGACATTAGCCTTCCAGCTCTAACATATCCCCCCACTTGGGCCCACAGGAGATTCGGGAGTTCCTGCTTGTACACACGGGCTCTGGGGAACCAGGACTGCTCTTTCAGGCCTTGTGTCTGCCTCACTTCACCACTCAGCCGTGTCTGAACCTGTGAGGGGGGCTCCTCCCAGGGCTCTGGACAGCAAGAGGAGTAAAGAAAGGGTCCTTCCTTTTTCAGATTCCCTCCTAGGAAACCTATTAGGGTTTCTGCAGCCTTGGCCCCATGCCTGTATCCCTGTGTTATTTGTTTTTCCGTCCATGTTAATTAAGTCCAAGGGATAGAAGGGGGTTCCTTCTTGAAGCTTGATCTGGACACTTGGGCACTTCTCACTTCTGGGCTCTAATGGACCATCTTCTTCTCTTGTCCCTCCCAGTTGCCTCTCTACCCAACACTTCTCTGTTGTCAGTCCTGCAAGCTATTATGTGTTGGAATAAATCCGTCTTGTCCCCTTCCTTTCAACCAAACATGGCTTTTCAAGTCAAACATGGTGTTTCTTCAGGTTATCCTACTATGAACTTAGAAACCCTCTTAACAAGACACAAAATCTAGGAAAGACTTCTTTGACCCCATGTGCCCTCCCTCCTCCAAAGTCAAGAAGAGCTGCTGATCAAATAGGCACTAAAGATATTTCCAGTAATGAGGATACATTGGTTTCATATTTTCTCAAAAATAGTACCGTCCGCTCCCACCCGTCTGCTATACACATATGTGTACGTTCAGAGAACTGCATTCTAGTCCATACCTTGGAGCCTCCAGAGTCAAGTATATGTCCCCACAGCCTCTGTCCCATTAAGAATGCCATTTTAGTATAGAGAGCCACAGGCCTAGCAGCTCCTTAAATTCACAGGCAGGGAGGGGATGGTGTCATGCCGTAATTTGGCTCCTAATGTTTCTCCTTGCTTTGATTTCCCAGGGAAAACCTGGAGCCCCAGGGCCTCCGGGAGTCCCAGGGGAACCGGTGAGTTTCTAGTCACTTACTCCACAGTTGTACTTACATGCAGTTCCAGAGCTTTCCTTGGCAGCTAATATTTGTCTGTGGACATGCCTATAGGGTGACAGAGGGCCTGTTGGAGATATAGGTTTCCCTGGACCAGAAGGACCCTCCGGAAGGCCAGTAAGTACTTTTCATTATTTAAAATTTGCCAGTTTGAGAAATATTCCAAACACTGTTTATCTCTTATCCAATCACTGTCCTATCTCCTTGGAAAATCTGATGTTTGTAGTTTCTAAGGAAGTAAGAGCAATTTCCACAAATGGGTCTTTGGGGGTGTGGTTCTCCCTGAGTGTTCTAGCTCTGTATGAGGTATCTTTAAGTCTTAAACAATGATGAAAAAAGTGAGATTTTGTTTGGTTGTTTGAAGTGTCAGGAGATTAGACTCATTACTTCTTAAGTCTGATATTCTCCTGGTTAAAAAACAAAATGGCCTTTCACATCCTAAAATATAAAAAACCTGAAGACTCACAGATATAACTCCTGGAGGCCAAGCTAAAAACTGAATAAGAAGCTATTTTCTCAGATTCCCTTCATTATCTATGGACCTTGTTCTTCTACCTTCATAAATCATGCTTCTAAACATAGCATCCATTTGGTTCCTAAAAGAACTCTTGGATACTGACATATATTGCTATAACACAGTAATAATCATTCATACTAATTCAGTTTACTTCAACATATATTTATTTAGTCTCTTCTGTTTGCTAAGGAAGGGGGGGGGGGTAGACAGAAAGATGAACGACATGCAGCCCTCTCGGGTTTACTCTTGATAGAACATCACTGCTCCCTTTGCTTGTTTATTTGTGAGTGGGGAGGGATGCTATTAGGAGGAGGAGGACACTGAAGGTGAACAAGCAGCACAGAGTTCACAAGGCTGGGTTAGTACCTCTGGGAAACCTCTGGGTCTGAGTGCTCCCTGGCCTCCCCCTCCTCAGAGAAGCAACATAAAAATAGAGGAAGCATATACAATTTAGAGTCAGAAAGATATGGGTTTGAATTGTGACTCAAAGGGTTTTGTGAGTCACTTAAGTAACATGACATATGGTACACATTGTCAGTCCCTGGCCCTGGGAGACACGCAAAAAATAGCTTCAATCTGGAAACCCACTGAAGCATTTGTAGTGGGGAAGGAAAATGGAGTATACTCCAGAGTATCACTCTTGACTATTCTGTGGAGAGCGGACTGTAGGAAGCAGGATGGAAGCAGACAGAATAGTGACCATAATCTCCTTGAGAAATAGTGATGGGGAGAACAAGGAGATCATGAGGAGTAAGGGAGTTTAGGATGTACATCAAAGGGAGAGTCAGCAAATTCTCTGATGGACCGGAAGTGGAACGTGAGAGAGAGATAAGTCAAAGCTGTGGCGTGGGGTCTGAGCAGCCATGTCACAGTGGCGTTTTTGGTGAGATGGGAACTACTGGAGGTGGGTAGGTTTGGGAGGAAAATCAAGAATTCCCTGCAGTGGACACATTCAACTTCAAGCACTCCTAGACCTCCACTGGAAATGTCAAGTAAGCGGTAGATATACGTATCTTGAATTAATGGAGAGGTCAGGACTGGAGAGACTGATTTGGGTATTTTAAACCTGGGTCTGAATGAAATGTAGTCCCTGCGGATTGGGAGGGAAGAAAACATTTCAACTGTTAGGAAAAAAACACAGCAAAAAATCTGAGAAGGTGCAGCCGGTGAGATATGAAGGAAACCAGGTGAATGAGGTTTCCTGGATGTTGAGGGAACTACGTGTTTTAAGACAGAGAAATGATGAATCTAGATAAATCATGTGAGAGCTGACAGTTCTGCACTGGGTTTAGAAAGTGGTGGTCCTTGGTGGGAGAGGTTATAGCACACTTGCATCTTGGTAAGAATGATCCAGTCGAGAGGAGAAGTTTTGATGGTAACATAGGAGTGGAGATAAATTTGAGTAAGGGGAGAACACTGGTATTCCATTCAGAAGTGAAAATCGGCCTTCACAAGGAACAGGGGCAGCTCATCCTTCTCACCAGGAGGAAGGGGACAGGCAGACATTGGTTTACAAATGTGTACAAATGTGTGTAGGTTGGATCTATAAGAGAGAGATTTCTCTCCTACGTATTTTCTCAGGGGAAGAGGAATCGAGGTCATTGGTTGGGTGTAAGGAATCAGGTGGTGAAGCTGGAGATCTGAAGACAGGAAAATCTGTGAAAGAATACTTAAGGAGAGAAGGAGAGGGAGTTGAATCAGGAAATCCAGGACAGCCTGGTAATACAGGGCGATACTTGCACTCTGCCTGCATTCATTTAGGTAGGAACAAGTGAGCAAGGACATGCCTTTTACTTCAACCACAGCCAGCTGCTCAGACGCAGACATGTGATAGACAAAAGGCTGCTTACACCCAGGTGTGGAGTTCTTCCAGATAAGTGAGATGAGGGAGGGAAGAACAAATTCATGCAGGTCATTCTAAAAATCTCTAAAAGCAGTACTTGTCTAGGGAAAGCAAGTTAGTAACACCTTTACATACAAAGGAGAACACACGTGATAGTCTCTGATGAATTACAAAAGACGAAAAAAGGAAAAAAGAAAGAAAGAAAGAAAGAAAGAAAGACTGCACTGTTTCTTTTCTTACATTGTTACCAAAAGCATGAATTACATGTTAACACTAGATACATCATCTTTTATTCAAGTGGTACAGCTGGGTTGTATCATCCCTTCCCCCACTTCCTCTCCTTAATCAGCTTTATCTTTGTTGCCTGTGTTTCTGGATGTAATAAATTCTTTGAACCACACACTGCAGGTAACGTGTGCCTAGTTAGAGTACTCTACATAATTCCCAGATGTTTCAGAGAGGTTGGGGGACTTTGGTTGGGTTATCAGCTGTGACGGATTTTCGTGTAATTTACAGCAGTGAAAACATGTGCTTGTCTGCAGTTCCATCCTCATAAAATCCATTCCAGCGCAGCAAAACTCTCCTAGGCTTTTCAGAGGAACATGTCCATGCAATTGCCTGCTAGCTAAGAAATCATTTCCCTCACCTTGATCTCTCTCTTCAAACCAAATCTCAAAAACACATCTGCTATTGAACTCTAGGTATTTGATTTGACCCCAAGTGCTTTTCCTTCTGACATCTCCCGGCCACAAGTTTTCTCCATCTCATAAATCTCTGAGTAGGGGGCTTTATTTCCACCTCCAGGACAGCCTTGTAAAGTTTGGGAAACTTCCAGTTTACTAATAAAAAAAAAAACAAACAAACCCAAAACACTACTTAATGCTCTCAAAAACCATGATCACAGATTTCCTACTTTTCTTTCATATTCTCCCACTGGAAAATAACAAATTGTTCTCTAGCCGACAGTTTATTTCATAGGAGGATTGTGCTCTGGCCATGTTATGAAATTTCCCCAGCAGTAACTGAGACCATTTACTGAGAATGACTCTCTGTGCTAGAAAATTGTTGGGCGGTAACAATAAATGCCACCCACCAGCCACCCAGCACCACAGGCCACCTTATTTTTCAGATTGTACCTAAGAGAATAAGTAATGAAAATAACCCCATTGACTATTTACAGTGACTTGGGCATTTTCTGTTGCTTTACCAAATCCTGAGTTTTCACATAATGACTTTATAAGGAAAGAAGCATATGCTATTAGGAGTCAGTAAATTGCCTGAAGTAAATGGAACTCGTCAGTGACAGAGCCCGAATTCTAACTCCGGACCATCGACTCTCTCAACTTCGTTTTCTGTTTCACTCCACTCCCTCACCAAAATAGCAGAAATGTGATGATTCGGTCCTCAAAACTTTACCCTTTTATTGTGTTTAACTATGTCTACCTATGTAGAATTAGGAATATTGATCATCTTCTGTCTTTATAGGGAATAAATGGAAAAGACGGATTGCCTGGTGCTCAGGTATGGAAAATACCACTTCAGATAAACATTCTCATGCAAAACCTCATTTGCAGTACCTGTCAAAATACTTGACTAAGCAGGCTGGGGAAAAATCTTGGCAAGCAGTGATTTTTTAGTGTTGGCATTTGTTTTTCAGGGTGTCATGGGTAAACCTGGAGACAGAGGCCCCAAAGGAGAACGTGTATGTATATTACTCTTCTGATCATGATTTAAGCCTGTCTGCTGCAGCTGCCTCATCCTTTGGGTTACACAATTTGTCTGTGGATCCCTGCAAATCTCCCAGTATGACACATTTAGGGTGTATGTAATCCAAGATCTCTTCTAGGCATAAAACAGGCCCATTGAAGGACCCCGAAGCAGGCCATATGGCTGGTACACCTACAACAATGACCTTTCTTCAGAACGAAGTCTAGTGTGCTATTCCACTTGGGAAAGCTTTGATCCTCCTGTCTCGAACACATATTCCTACGATAGCGATCACCCATTTTCTTGTTCCTTAGAGTAGGGTTTCTCAACCTCGGGCACCATTGATGTTTGGAGTGGACAGTACTTTGCTGTGAGTGTCCACCCTGGGCACTGTAGGATGTTTCGTAGCATCCCTGGTGTCTAGCCAACAGATCAGGCCGCCATCTTCCCTCCACTTGTGACAACCGAGAATGTTTCCAGACATCACCTTCTGGGAACTGGAGTGGCCCTTGTTGAGAACCCGTGATCTCATGGAAGTCAAGTAAAGGGGGGTGGTGGTGTGGAGAGGTAGAGCTGTGGAAAGTGGAACCGAACACATAAAATCATGCCAATTCTGTCATATACTTTTATTGAAATTGGTTTGGTTGTTGGTGTTGTTCCAACTTCTCATTATTTTCTTTAGTGAACCTTACTGTTTTCAAGTAGAGTTGGAGTCAGTCCACTGCAAAGATTCAAGCACTGTAATTCAGTGAAACTCCTGGGTGGGTTGCTAGTATGTTGCATATGTGTTTGTGTATTGGTGTCTAGTTTACTCATTTTTACTTATTACACAACTAATTCATGATAACTGAAGGTCATATGAAAACAGAGATAATATAAGTAAAAAGTAAAGAAAAAAGTCTACGTTATCCCCTTGCATAGAGATAAGGATTCTTAAATTTGTACAAATACTATTTTGGACATATTTCTATTTCTTTCTTATATATGATATACATGTGTACTTAATGTATCAATGCAAAAGAATATATGCTCTTCCAAAAATGTGTTCAGACTGTTTTGTAAATTACTTTTTTCACCTAACAGTATATAATGACCATCTTTCCGTGTCAGTCAATACAGATCTGCATATGACTTTTAGTGGCTATATGTTATTCCACTGTTTAGATATACCTTACTTCACTTTCCCAGTCTCCTTTTTCTGGATATTTAGGTTCTTTCCAGTTTTCATAATAATAAACATCACTGTCATGAACATCCTGGTGCCTAAATTGTAAAACAATTTTAATATGCTGAAGACTGTGATTATTTTGCATGTGATCACAGTATCGATCAGCATGTGCTAGTACTTCTTTTCTTTATTGTTTTCTTAATCTGACTCATCTCAGGTATTTCCCCGAAATGTGAGTTGATACACCTATATGCAGATATATTTTTATAACTAAAAGAATAACGTTGAAATTAGGTCCATCTGCTTTTTCTTCTTTCTACATGACTTCTTTCTACACCTCTTCATTCCAGGATCAAATAGATCCCTATAATTGTTCATCTGTTTTCATTACTTTTTTTTAAATCAACAGAAATGGAGTTGGGCCCTTTGCACGGTAGTCACAAATAAGAGTAACACAATGAAATACACAGCAGCCTCAGTGCACCATCCCATCATAGCTAGTGTGGTCATCACCTTCTGGCATTGGGGAACTGAGTATTTGGAATATCTCTAACTGAAACATGCTATGGTACATATATACCCGTCTCTCCTGATGCCCCCCATCTCTAATGAACAAACACATGCAGTAGTAGACACGTTGCTGGATAAGTCAGCATTAAATAAACTTCTTACCACAGTCAAGCCACCTAACACTATCTTATACCTAATTTACTATGGCACTTTACTCAGCGAATTCTTTTATTCATTTGTTTATTAAGTATATGATCTCAGTGGTGACCCTCCACCCCAAGTACCTGCTTCCTTTCTCATCTTTCCAAGTTGTTTATGTTTGGGACACAGCATGTATGCATCTGCACACACACACACACATACACACACACATTCATACAACAGTAAAACACAAATAAAGAAACCAACCCACATAATCTAATAAAGATTCTGATAGAGGTAAAAGAAGAAGAAAAGCACATGATTTGGGAAGGATTTTGAGGGTGCTAAAGTTTTTACGTAGCGTAAAATTTTGGTGACCATCTTCATTCAAGTACAAAATCCTCTTGGCCATCTTCCTTTTTTATTGCCAAGGAGACCCAGGCCTGAAGTGAGAGCTGCTGTTGACTTTCAAAAGTGTCATCATTCTAGACAATCAAGTACAATCAAGTACAACCCACATTGTCACTAGCTTTCTAAGGAGTGCCTTCAACATCCCAGTCGTTGTTCTAAGCACTTGACTTGACTCATTCATTTCCAGCATCACCCTCTTTCATGGGTATTATTAATATCTCCACTTTATGGGACAGGAATCTAGGGCACAGAGGGCTCAATTCTCTTAGTGGAGGTGCCACAGCTAGCAAGTGCCCGTATGAATGCAGAGCCTTTGCTCTTAACCACGGCTTACATGTTCTAGAAAAGATCACTCTTATTAACTTCTTCCTTTAACAGGGTGACCAGGGAATTCCAGGAGACAGAGGCCCACAGGGTGAACAGGGGAAACCAGGCCTTCCAGGCATGAAGGGAGCCATAGGTCCTGTGGGGCCACCCGGAAACAAGGGCTCCACGGGATCCCCCGGACACCAAGGCCCTCCAGGCAATCCAGGCATCCCAGGCACTCCAGTGAGTAGTGCCGAGAGCTCCAGCAGCTCCTGGCTAGCATGGACCTCGTATCCCTTTGAAAGAAATCAGAATTCATCCCCGTGAAAGCAATCATAATCCTTTTAAAAGAAATAAAGTGAACCTAAACAGATCTCCACTTAGGAGATCAATACCTGCCACTTATTTCGAGTTATGTACCACACCCTCCGCTAAGTACTTCCTCTACATCACCTCTGCAGAGCCTCACAACTCAGAGGAGGGTGTCCTATCCGCCTCACTTTGACGAATGCAAAAACTCAGAGTTGACTTGTTCAGGGTCACACTTATTGAGTGGGTTAGACCCAGGTCTGACTGACTCCAAAGCCGTGCTCTTAAATACCATCTATAATGTCTCCTACACTACACAGATGACATATGTCTGTTTTATGTGAAAACTCTATTTGTTGAATATGAGAACCACAGACCTGCCCTGAGTGGTATTTTGACGTGGAAAACGGGCCAAGAAGGAGTGTTTGGTTAAGGAAGCTCATATTACTATTAATACCCTCTGGAGGTGTGGTGGATGGTCATTCACAGAGGAACTTAATTAGAAAACATCCTTGTCAGGGAGAAAGGTGGATCCTGGATTGGGGAGGGTGGGGGTGGGGGTGGGGCAGGGCTCTAAGGACACACTGTCCTCAGATAATCAGCCAACACCAGATGGAGGGCCAACTGGGGCATTCCCACAATATTGAGATTCTTTATTTTTATCCATTTTCCCTAAGCTCTACTTGAATAAAGCCTGTATAATGAGTTCTCAGTGCTGTGTCAGTAATTGGTATTAGATGCATTAACTCAAGTTCATATATCCCATATATCATGAAAATAAAATATTGAAAGAGAACATTTTTGGAACTATACTGCCCTATAGAAATCATCATTTTATGAGCCCATCATATTGTCTTTAATGCCACACATATACACTTGAATAATAACCACTAAAAAGAGAGGAGCAATATAACACTTACAAATCCTAATGATCATGGAAAATAATAGCCCTCTCTTAAAAATATCAAGGTACTACAGTAAAATGTTACTATTATAAATGTTAGGTTCTCTCCCAAATTCATGTAGCTTCATTTGTTAAGGGGTTAAAAATTCAACTGACATCCTTTATCTACTTCCCTTTCTCATGTCCCATAGCGTTTTCCATTAAAAAAGGAAGATTACTTAGTACAAATATGCTCACAAAGTGTAAATTACAGAATAAACTATACCATAAAAATGACTAAAACTTAGTAAGTAATAACCCAGCCCACTTGGAGTTCTCTTCCTTTAAAGGTGCGTAGTATCCTAGATACTGACTTCACCAGTGCCCAGGGATTGGTTAGAAGTTAAACTGTGCCTGGGATATTAATGTCCTGATAACACTGTTCAAGTTCTGTAACTTCAGAAAATGAAGTAATAGGAAATGTCTCTCCTAATCATATGAAGCCATGTCTCTCCATTTAATAAGAAATATGTTCGAGTCACTGGTTATGATTCCAGCCCACGGCTTTTAAAGCAATTATGCACTTCAAGTTCTTCTCAGCATTTGATCAAAACAAAGATACTTATTGCCTAATAGAGCCAACTGCCAAAAGCATTTTGTTTGATAAATGTGTCTCCACGGAAGTTTAAAGTATGCACACCAACCCAGGATTCCTAGTCTTTATTCATTTGTGCTATGCTCAATTTTAAGACCTTTTTCCCCCTTTTTTAGGCTGATGCGGTTTCATTGGAAGAAATAAAGAAGTATATTAATCAAGAGGTTCTAAGGATTTTTGAAGGTTAGATCTACTTAATAAACATTTCTGAATTTTTCTCCAGTTACCACCTCCCATCTACTGAAGGGGATCCCTTCAGCACTCTCTCAAAAGATGGCCATACAACAATGATGTTAAGAGGCAACCTACTTTATGGGGTGGGGGGGGGGGGGATGGGGCATCTCGGTTGGATAGAAAATTCTTCCTTACACTGAGTTAAACTTGCCTCTCTCTAACTTTCTCTCCTCATGGCTGGTCTGTTAAGTAGCACAGGTGAAGCATCTTCCTCTCGTCCCACGACAACCCTTACCATATTTTCCCATACCCATGGTACTTCTCCTTACTTTTCTCTTCTATGTGCAACTGTGTCTCGCCCATCCTGTCACCACTCTTTTTAAATGACCCTTGTTCACCCAGGAGTATTTTGACGAAGGCAGAGCACAGTGTGTTTTGATCTAGACCCGGGTCAACAAACTGTGGCCCACCAGCTAATTTCACTTGCGCCCAGTTTTTGTATGGCCCATAAGCTGACCATGGTTTCGCTTTTTTGGGGGAGGGGGAAGTTAGGGAAAAGGAGCATGTAGGAAGTACATTTTTAAATGTTTTTTTTTTTAACTCGAAAGAATATTTCATGATGTGTGATAATGATCTGAAATTCAAATTTATTTCCATAAAGTTTTACTGGAGCATAGTCAGACTCATTCTTTTATGAATTTTCTCTGTCTGTTTTCATGCCAGGGTAGCAGAATTGACTAGTTGTCATGGGGATTGTATAGCCTGAAAAGACTTAAATATTTACTATCTGACGCTTTGCAGAGAAAGTTTTCTAACCCTTGATATAGACACTTCAATACTGCTGCCTAAGATAGAATCCCTTAAAAAAAAAAAAAAAAGAAAAGAAAAGAAAACCTTCCTTGATTTTGATTTTCCAATTAACTAACAACTCTGGATCTTATTTACACAAACTTTTACAAATTAGGTGTTTCTCATTGAGCAGTGTGTCCATTTTTAAACTCTAAGTGTGTGATTTAATGTTTCTTTATATTACATTTCAAAAGGTTTATGTTCACGCATTGTCCCAAACTGAAGTTATCTTCTGGAATGTTGTATTACTGTAGGGCAGGTGGACTGACCCTCAGAACTTGGTGCCATTTCTGAATTTTATAATCATGTCATCATTCCATTGTGTTTAGAAATGTTGAAGGAAAGAGTCAGGAGTCAAGGGTTAGGCCTTTCTTACTGCCATTGCGTTCCTGCTCTTCATTTGTAAATTCTATTAATCTTATTGTTTCAGTGACCTCTGAATCCATATATACAGTTTTTGAAAATCTACTCTATATTTTTTTTATCTGTTCCCAAGATATCATATGATTTTGTCAAATGACTTGCTAAAATCAAGATCACTCCCCTCAACTGTGAGCTTAATAAACTGGGGAATTTTTGTCTTTAAAAAACGAATCCACATTGGCTCTCCTGGTTCCTGCTGCTTTAGCACAGCCTCCTCTCTTTGCTAAATTAAATATATATTATTGAATTTTACAAAGAATAAGATTACAAAATGCCCCAACTTCACTGAAACTTGTCCTACTGCAAACATGGAATTAGCTACTCTCCAAGAAGCTCTGGTTATTTTAAGCAGTAATTAGTATTAGAGACCAAAATCTCAATGCTTGCGTGTACGTTATCTTATTTCTCGTGAGCACTAGAGATGGAGCAGAGTTAACCCAGTAACTTTGGCTGCTTTGATGACAAAATAGAGAAAAAAAATGATTATTTGTTTTTTAAAGGTAATGAATTCATGCTGTTGTTTTCAGTTTACATTGATCTCTACTAAGTATCTTTACCATGCTCTGACATGATAAGTCATTAATACAATTCTCCACTGTGTTTTTCTTTCAAGCTACCAGGTTTCTCTTTATTATTTTAATGTTGCCCTTCAATCTAGAAATCCTTTTTTACTATCTTTTTTGTTTGTTTGTTTGTTTGTTTTTTTGGGATCTTCAAATCAAGCATCATGAAAGAGCCTCCAAACTTTGCAATTTAAACGTTCCTTCTCCACAAACATTCCTCAAGCATCAGCTGCCTGAAAAAGAAAAAGGCCTCTCAAGTGCTCCAGAAAAGCACTGAAAAAATACAGATGCATAGGCAGGTCCAGCTAATTTGCAGGACTTGATGCAGAATAAAACTGTAGGTGCCCTGATTCAAAACTGTTGTGGAATTGTAAGACAGCCACAGTTAAACACTATACCAAGCATAGGGCCCTTTTGAGCAAGGGATTCCCTGTGACTCACAGGTGGCTTGTTCTTGAAGCCAGCCCTGGGCACAGGACCTCCAGGACCTCAACATCCACACACTTAGTAGACACCATCATGGAAGGGAAAATACCTACAAATATGTTTTTGAATTGTGATCTAAAATTCTCCTTTAACTCTTAATGTCCATGGGCTCTAGTGTCCACCATTGTTTATCTCAGGCAGCTTTAATGTGGAACTACAATTCCTTAAACAACCTTAGATTTAGTCTGAGATGTGGGAGGTGTTCATTTTGCCCAGTGGACACTGGATGAAGGCATGGCCCCTGGTGACCTGACCCTGCATTCAGCAGAGGAGACGTACCACTTCCACCCATAGGAAGCTTCTAGCTGGGGTGCCTGGGTGGCTCAGTGGGTTAAAGCCTCTGCCTTCGGCTCAGATCATGATCCCTGGGTCCTGGATCAAGCCCCACATCAGGCTCTCTGCTCAGCGGGGAGCCTGTTTCCCCCTCTCTCTCTACCTGCCTCTCTGCCTACTTGTGATCTCTGTCTGTCAAATAAATAAATAAAATCTTAAAAGAAAGAAAGAAAGAAAGAAAGAAAGAAAGAAAGAAAGAAAGAAAGACTTCTAGCTGCCCACTCACAGGCCATAGTGAGATTATTCCTGCGAAGGACTCACCTGAGGAGAGAGATCAGGGGAATTGGACCCCTCTCCATCTGTCTTGGGGCAGGCTTTGCAGCTTGCACTTTCTCTAAGTCTGTGGGCTCCCCCTCTGCAGTCCTGTCCCAGCTTTCTCTCCTAGTCACTCCTTGCCCACCAGGAAGCAAAGGGTGCAGAGGCTGCTCCAGGCCTCCTCTGGCTTCCCTCCATCCACCACCAACCGTCCCCAGTCTCTTCCAGCCTGGCGAGATCCTTCAGCAGCTACATGTCTTGTCTCAAAACCAGACTCGAAGGTGGAGTGCTCGAGGGATCCTGCTCTCCCACTTTATCATCCTTTCGCTCGAGGTCCGCACTGGAGCCTATGGTGACACCTAGACCCAAGCCCCAAACCTGGGCTCTCCAGCTCCTTTTACGGATGCTCAGGCGGTCCCTTCCCACAGATCTAACACTTCGGGCTCTGCCTCAGGCCACCAAGCCCTCCTTCAGCAGCCCGATGCCCCCATCTCAAACCCACCCATGGTGGAAGAAGGTGCTTTCCTACCAACCCAAAGTCTGGGTTTCTGCTAGATCACAATGGACAAATATACACCTAATCCAAAGTGAAATTAAATTCCCTATTTGATTAGCCAACAGGGCAAATCATTGTGCAAATAAGGTGACTGCAGAGTGGTGCAAGATGCCGTGCGTCTCAGCTTAGGCTCTTTTGGCTTTATGAGGGCTTTTCAGCTACCCCCACCCACAAATTAACTAACTTTATCTGAGAAGCTTAATTCTTGCTATGATACCACCCTATTATACTTGGAGATTTCCATCAACACACAAGAATTTGCCAACCTGTGCAGGAATGTGGACATGTATCCTGCTCTCTTGGTTCTGGAGACAAAGTTGGAACCAACTGTGACTGTGGGAAGACAGGAAGTTTAGGGCTCCATGTCCCTGAGCAGTATTTCTGCCTCCAGAACCAATGTCTAGGAATGCCCCTTTATCTATGTTTTCTCCATTTTCCATACATATATTTCATATGTATATGACTATGCATGAATACATATTATCAGGCTCTCTTGTTTCAAGTGTAACACCTCTCTTGCATATCAACAACTAAGAAGTGCATTTACATGTGTGTATGTATATGCATCATATATATACACTGCATCTCATAGATACACATCTGGAAGATATACATATACCTTTTAAATATTTTGCACAGCATAGCCTCTCTTTCTTTCAATTTGCCCCTTTCTGTTTCTTTGTTTGGGTCTATTGTTCAGCTTATAGGATTTCCTTAGTGCCAGTAATCCTTGGATGTCTGTTCATACAAGAGAGTAAGTTCTAAAAACCCACTTGAAAGTTATGAGTGAATGGTGGGACTCGCCAACCATGAGCTTCACTGTAGGGTAGTCCTACTGCTCTTTTTAACTGAGAAGAATTCAATTTCAGTGCCGTTAAGTCTTTCCTCTTATTCTGGCCAGATTCCCCAGAGGAAGCACTTCCATATCCTGCATGGCTGCCAGCATTTGGAGAGCAAAGTAGGAGAATACAACTGAAAATGAGAGCTCATTTATTCTTCTTGTTTTCAGTTAGGGAAGCCCAAGATGCAGTGGGATCTGGAGGCCCCCCAGGGTACACATGATCTATTTAACTTTTTCAGATAATAAACCTTCAGGGTTTTTTTGCTAGGTTTGGGGAGGAACAACTACCTAGCTGTATAGAGAAAGAAATTTCTCAGACTACTTCTTTTTTTTTTTTTTAAATGTTATGTTAGTCACCCTACAGTACGTCATTAGTTTTTGCTATATGTAGTGTTCCATGATTCAGTGTTTGAATATAAGACCCAGCGCTCCATGCAATATGTGCCCTCCTTAATACCCATCACCAGGCTCACCTGGCCCCCCACCACCTTCCCCCCTAAAACCCTCAGTTTGCTTCTCATGGTCCAGAGTCTCTCATGGCTCATCTCCCCCTCCAGTTTCCAACCCCCCTTCATTTTTCCCTTCCTTCTCCTCATGTCTTTCATGCTATTCTGCAAATAAGTGAAACCATATGATAATTGGACTCTCTCTGCTTAACCTATTTCACTCAGTATAATCTCTCCACTCCCATCCATGTTGATGCAAAAGTTGGGTATTCATCCTTTCTGATGGCTGAGTAATATTCCTTTGTGTTTATGAACCACATCTTCTGCATCCATTATTAGCTGAAGGGCATCTCAGCTCTTTCCACAGTTTGGCCATTGTGGCCATTGCTGCTATGAACATTGGGGTACATATGGCCCTTCTTTTCACTACATCTATATTTTGGGGGTAAATACCCAGTAATGCAATTGCTCTATTTTTTTTTTTTTAAGATTTATTTATTTGACAGAGAGAGAGAGAGATCACAAGTAGGCAGAGAGGCAGGCAGAGACAGAGGGAAGCACGCTCCCCATTGAGCAGAAAGCTGGATGCAGGCCTCAATCCCAGGGCCCTGAGATCATGACCTGAACTGAAGGCGGAGGTTTAACCCACTGAGCCACCAAGGCACCTGGGTGGCTCTACTTTTAATTTTTGGAGGAACCTCCACACAGTTTTCCAAAGTAACTGAACCAATTTGCATTCCCACCAACAGTTTCTTCGGTTTTTCTTTCTCTAAGCCTCTCCAATATTTGTCGTTTCTTGCGTTGTCAATTTTTGCCGTTCTAAGACTACTTCTTTTTTTTTTTTTTTTTTTAAGATTTTATTTATTTATCAGAGAGAGAGAGGGCGAGAGCAAGCACAGGCAGACAGAATGGCAGGCAGAGGCAGAGGGAGAAGCAGGCTCCCTGCCGAGCAAGGAGCCCGATGCGGGACTCGATCCCAGGACGCTGGGATCATGACCTGAGCCGAAGGCAGCTGCTTAACCAACTGAGCCACCCAGGCGTCCCTCTAAGACTACTTCTTAAACAGGATTTCAACTAATTCTTTTGATTTTAGTTCCCCTCCTCTACCACGCTTCCAGAAGTAATGTGCATTGCCAATCCCTGAGCCTTTTAAGGATTTGGGGGTTTAGAACAGGTTGTTTTTCAGTTTCTAGAATAAAGATTTGGTTTTCCTGAGTCTGCTAAGTCATCTGTCACTCAGCCATCTGGTTCTCAGCTTCCAAAATTTTGATGTGTTATATTCTTTCATATTCTCCCCATTCTTGTGCTTTTATGCCTTGAAGACAAATCTTACTATTGCTTTACAGGGAGTCAGATGCATGTGTTTCATCCACTATCTTCACCCACAATAACATTTCAAAGCAGTATGCTTACAAATGTGACAGAGGATTAGCAGTAACAACCTTTGGGTTATGATGAACCACAAAATGAATATGAATCCACCAAATGATACTGTGCAACTCACAGTTAAAAATGAAACTAGAGAGTAATTATTTGAATATATGAAAGGAAATTGCCCTCCTGATATTTCCTGCCCCTTAGGAGAGAATCGTATCTAATTTTGGTTTCCACGTTTAAGAGATGTATGGAAAAGCCCTTGAATAGTGAAGCCAAAAAGTGATTTGCAAAACAGATTACCAAACCTATGAGCAAAAGTTATTTAACCTGAAGGCTAAGAGGTAACAATAGTATCAAGTAGATGACTGATTTCCCAAGGGAAATGCTCATTGACTGCTTTCTGTTTCCATCATAGAGTAACAAAAGAAAAGTTGAAGCTGTACCAAGAAAATGGGCAATTAAACATTTGAATGGACGTTAGGAGAAAATAATGAATTCCTTTGTTTGAAAACATTTATAAGTTCTTTCTGTGAAATAGAAGATAGACATGGGCTCAATGAGGTCCAAATGCCCCTTCATTCTCCACATAATATAGTTTATCAACACATTAATATTAATGTCTGCATTAAATTGATGAGCCCATTCTCTCAAGAAGGCAAGTTATTGGTCTTATTTGTCGAAATGGCTGCTCTGGGTTTACATTGGCAGATGTAATATGTGTATATGGTTTATGTAAGCTCCTATCTGAACTCTTCAATTTTCTGCCTCATTAGAAAGCATAGCCAAAAATGGTTTAATTAACCAAAGTTCCCTGAAAACAGAGGAAAAGTAATAAAGAATACAGGTCTTTATAATTTATTTAGAGTCTCAAAAACATATTATTTTAAATTATAGAACATTAGAGTAAGGTTCAGAAGAAGTCATTATCCTTTTGCTAAATGATTATTTCTGAGTATATCTTAAACCCAGATAATTTATAGCTAGAAGTAATTATCTAAAAGAATTCTGTTTTACTAAAAATATTAAAAACCACCTAAAGCAAATTACTTATAAATTCAATTCATACCTTAAAGAGGAAAAAATTTTTACTGTGAATATTTGTGTTTAGACACTGAAGGTAATCAAAGAGATATATCTCAAATTAATAAAAATTATACTGGGGCCCCTGGCTGCCTTAGTCAGTTGAGCATCTGACTTTTGATTTCAGCTCGGGCTCTGATCTCATGGGTGGTGAGATCAAGGCCTTCCTTGGCTCTGTGCTCAGTGGGAAGTCTGCTTGGAGATTCTCTCCCCTACCCTTTGGCCCTCTCCCACTTGCACAGCTGCTCTCGTGGGTTCTCTTTCTCTCAAATAAATTTTAAAAAAAGGAAAGTTGTACTGAAATATATATCTCTTTTAAGTGCAAAACAACAAATAATACAGTTTTGAATTGAATTTCCTATTAGTTTGTAAAACACCAGTTTACAATTTCATATAATAAAGAGATATCTACATTCAATATAATGATTTGCAAAACTTTAACTATATACTGATTACAAACTTGTTTTATGTATTTAGTTATTGGAAACAAATGTATGAACATCAACCAAACATATCCCAGGTGGATAAGAAGTTTTGCATGAAAGCCTGTAATTTAATATCACCCTGGGGATGAGTCATCAAATCCTCCTTGGTCTTCTCCAATCCCTGTCAATCAGTCTGCATCCAGAGACTCACATCTTGTGGATGTGATGCTTCCATTCTATTTGCTTTATTATTTGAGAAAAGGAGTATACACTGATTGCTCCTTGGATAATAATACCTAATAGCCCATGTTTGTTATTGTTTTTCCCTTAATAATTCTATTTGAAAATAAGTTTGTTTTACTTTCTCAAACAGCATAAGGGCCTACATTTTTTAAACAAATTTTTTATCACAAGTCTATTGAAAAATGGGTTTTACTAGGGGATAATTTGCTCTTTACAGAAGGCTGTAAAACACACATATCTGCTTAAGTGAAATGTGCCTTGACAGTTCAACCGAATGAGCCCAAGTGAGTAAAGAGGCTGGAGAAAATTGGAGTGACTCTTAACAGGGTCTTTACAATTTGGCCTTTGATTTTTCTAATTGACAACTATAGTTTCCAGAATGTTGTTGTCATTTGGTTTTACCTACAAAGTAAACACTAATTTAATTCAGTAAGAACATTTTCTGGAAGATTTGTCTGCGCAAAACCCATGCTCAATTCTTTCTTTCTTTATTTTTTTTTAAGATTTTATTTATTTACTTGACAAAGATCACAAGTAGGCAGAGAGGCTGAGAAAGCGAGAGATAGAGAGAGAGAGGGAAGCAGGCTCACCACTGAGCAGAGAGCCCGATGCGAGGCTTGATCCCAGGACCCTGAGATCATGACCTGAGCCGAAGGCAGAGTCTTAACCCACTGAGCCACCCAGGCGCCCCCATGCTCAATTCTTTAAAGAATTATTTTTTTCTTACACACTGCATGTATCCTTGAAAAATTGGGTGTAAATTAGTTTTAAAAATGAAATCATTTGAATTTATTTTTTGAAGAAAATATATGAAAAGAAAAGAAAGGGATGCCTGGGTGGCTCAGTTGGTTAACTGGCTGCCTTTGGCTCAGGTCATGATCTCAGTCCCACATCAGGCTCCCTGCTCAGTGGGGAGCCTGCTTCTCTCTCTGCCTGCTACTCCCCTTGCTTGTGCTCTCCTGCCCCCACCCCCCCGTCTCTCTGACAAATAAATAAATAAAATCTTTAAAAAAGAAAAAAAAAGAAAGAAACACCGCAGTGAATATCCTTGGTCATGCTAAGGATTTGCCCTGCTCTAGTTTCTGTTATAAATCCAATTATGCCTATTCTATTTGTTAAATGTGAGATATATAAAATATAAACAAACCAATCAAGTTTAAATAAAGAATCCTATGATAGATTGCATTTATAATGGGCTTTAGTTTAATTTGCATTAGCGATTTCACTAAAATTAATTACTAGGGTAGTAAAGAATTGAATATGGTTTTGAGGAAAAATTGAACTGGATGATGACCAATGTAGAATTTATAACTGAGAAGTCAATAGTAATAAGTACAATCTTGGAATGATTACTCAAAAGAGCAATTCCGAGAAGGATGTCTTATATTATGGAACAAGTTTTTAGTCATAAGATAAAATTTATCAGCAGATAATCTTTACAACATATGGGACTTATAAAGCATGGAGAATAGCACAGGATGATAATCTCTTTCAGGCTTTCTCTGGGATTCCTGCACAAGAGCACTTCATGCAGAAAGTATAAAATGTTCAATACAAGGCCCTGCCTCCAGATAATGTTTAATCAATGTAATTAATGGTATGTCTTATTTAGGAATTTATGTTAGAGTGAAAATTCTCATTTATATTTTCATATTTCCATTTTCTTTGAACTTCCTCAGTTTCCAGATCCTTTCAATTTCATGAGTTATGATGCACTGATGTTCTGTAATATACTCACTTTCATCCAAAAGCATTATTGATTTATTAATAAGTCTCTAAATAAAGTATTAATAGTTGCATGACACCAAGACCACCTATAATGATATTTTCATGGCCAAATGACTGAGCTCACCTTATAGAAGCCCCTATAATCAGTCCTTGCTTCCCTTCCTTAGTTCTTTCTTTAGGACCCAGATAATAGTGTTAGGCTCCAGGCAGTTTGGTGAATGAACAAAAGGACAAATGTCAATGATATGTTCCTTAGGAAGGCAACATTGCTTTGGGGGGAAGTATTCAATTCATAAAGGTCACATCACTCAACACCTGCAAAAGATTTTGCTATTTTTATTGACATTTCTAAATGTTCTCAGTAATTTGTCAACTTCTCTTAACTTGTGTGTTCTTTGTTTCAGTGTTTTCTTCAGGTTCACGGAAATGTGTAGATACTTTATTGTTTTCACTCTGTCTACAATTAGAATTCAGTGAGAGCATGCTCTTTGGCACCAATGCTGAATTTTTTTCTTTGACCAAATTAGGCATACTCCCTACTAAAACCATGACTGAATAATGGAACTAACTGGGATTCAAACCAGAAAAAAAGAATAATATTGAGGGTGTATAATAAGACTCTTTTTAAAAAGCAAAATTTGGGGCACCTGGGTGACTCAGTCAGTTAAGTGGTTGCCTTTGGCTCAGGTCCTGGTCCCAGGGTCCTGAGATTGAATCCCACATTGGGCTCCCTGCTTCTTCCTTGAAGGAGAGGCTAAATCTCCCTCTCCTTCTGCTGCCCCCCTGCTTGTGCTCTCTCTCTCTCTTCTCTCTCTCTGTAAAATAAGTAAAGAAAATCTTAAATAGTAATAATAATAAATAAATAAAAGCAAAATTTAGTTGTTGACAAAGTACAGTATTTTCCCAGTATAGAAATTAAAACAGTGAAATTAATGAATATAGAATCAATGATCATTTTTTTTCAATAAAAATAATCTATTAGTAATGCAGTTTTATTCAAGGATATAAAGTGTCACATACTATATGAGTTACACATTGTTACGTAAGAAAACATATGTTATGTTACATAAGAAAACATGTAACTTATGTTACATATTGTTACATAAGAAAACACCTCAAATCTTCTTAAAACAACAAACATTTATTAACTCACATTTCCTGTGGGTCAGGGACTTGAAGTCTTGCTTAATTTTGTGTTTCTGGTTCAGAGTGTACAGCGAAGTTCCAGTTAGGACATCATCTGAAGGGGCTGCAGTCATCTGAAGGCTTGACTGGGGCCAGAAGATCCTCTTCAAGCTCACACACGTGAATCAAGTTGACAGTGGCCTCAGTTCATCCCCATGCAGGCCTCTCTGTGGGACTTTTTAAATATCCTCACTGTACAGCAGCTGGCTTTCTCCAAAATGAGCATCTGAGAGAGAGCAGCCAGGATGGCACAGAACTTTTTATGACTTAGCTTCCTTATTTACACACTGTCAATTCTGCTTTTTTTCGATTCATTTGAAATGAAAAGTAACTCCAGCCCACACTCAAGAATATAACTAGGCATCACCCAATTCCATTTGGAAGAGAATGTCAAAGACTTTGTAAACATATTTTTCTTTTACTTCCTTTATTTCATTTTTTCTTTTTTCAGTCTTCCAAGAATCATTGAAACATATTTTAAATGACCACACACATTTACAACATTGCTGGAAAGTGGTTTAAATTTATTATTAAAACCATCTTTTTTTTAAAGATATTTTTTATTTAACAGAGAGAGAGAGAGAGGTCACAAGTAGGCAGAGAGGCAGGCAGAGAGAGAGAGAGGGGGAAGCAGGCTCTCTGCTGAGCAGAGAGCCCAATACGGGGCTCCATCCCAGGACCCTGGGATCATGACCTGAGCTGAAGGAAGAGGCTTTAACCCACTGAGCCACCCAGGCGCCCCTATTAAAACCATCTTTTAGTAGAAACCTAAAATCCTCTCCATAAATCATTAGATTCCAGGCTAGTGTTCTGTCCAGTAGACTTGCTATATCTCGGAAGCACTGAAAATACTCAGACCCTCTGATCAGCACAGGTGGTTGGCATTTATATTCAGACAACTTTATACACTGCATTTTGTTTAACCAATCAGTAAGAAAACTCTCTTGGGAGAGAGGCCAGTTAGTAAATTAAATATGCTTCAACTGAAAACCAAGTAGTGTTTTCTTGTTGAATTTCATGTAAAAATTTTTGAAAAATGTTGAAGTAAAAATAATTCTATTACATGATGTATTATTTTTTCTTTCATAAATAAAGAGCGGATGGCTGTGTTCCTATCGCAGCTCAAGCTGCCAGCGGCAATGCTGGCTGCTCAGGCTCATGGAAGGCCTGGTCCACCAGGAAAGGATGGATTACCTGGGCCGCCAGGAGACCCTGGGCCCCAAGGTAAGTCTTCAGGTATAATACCTGTTTAGAACATGATAATCACAGTTAAAGCAAATATATAGGCATATACATATGTATGTGTATATATATATATATACACACACACACATATATATGACTTAATATAGAATATCTTGTTCATATTTGAAACATTCTGGAAGTTTATTTTTAACTATGACATCTGCAAGCTTAAAACTAGCTAACAATTACATGGCAGTCTAAATGTATTTTAATAATACTTGTTTTAAAAATAATTGCAACAATAATGGCTTATATGTCATCATTTTGTGGGAATCAGAGTTGCGTATGCCTCTCTGTTGATGTAAGTTCGACAACAAAAAGAATCATTTTAGTATCCATCTTAGTATCCTGAAAAAGCCAAGGAAAGAATTTTAAGAGATGCCACTACAGTAGGGATTTATGTCCGAGTAAAATTTTGAGAAATTTTAGAATCCTTCCCCATATGGTTTCTAAAAGTTTTAAAGCAAAACCTTACTTAAATTGGCAAAAAATTATTGTTCCACTGATGACAGCTTGACAGAAGACATGAATTTGAGCATAGCCTGACTAAATTAAGCCAGCAAAGCCATTTTCTAGAAATCTGGTTCGCAAATCAGCAGAGAAACCAATTAGACCCTGGTTTAGAGGATTCACGACTCTGACAAAGAAATACTAAATCCAGTAAGTACGTGGCATGAAAAATAAAACCAGGAAAATTCCTTTTCATGTATTACCACTGAGGAGTTCAAGGGTCTTCCTTGAAATAATCAAAAGGTTGTATAAAGGAGAAAACAGAGAGTGAACATCAAAATTGCATAAGAATACAATCAAAAATACCATCTATGCAGAGGATTCTTTCTCTTTCACTAGTTCCCTGTCTTCCTACTGCTTCTCTGTAACATGAGCCTGATTTTCCATAGGAAGTGCCCAAGTGACTGACTGGCCCTTCCTCATCTGAAAGAACAACCATCTCCAGTCACAGGGTCTGTTAGAGTCTTACCCTTCAGTCACAGCTGACAAGGCTATCGGTTTGGTTAGTACGATGTAGAAAAACAGAAACATCATTCTAGTTCATCTAAACTAAACAGTATATTCTTCCCTTCCCTAAGATCATAGAGGTGTTTGGCTGATAGCTGGAGGAAAATGTGTAGAAACAGATATAACCTCTGTGTGTACACTGTTGTGTAAGAAGGTAGTTAATTATTACCTTTCGAGAGTTGGGTCTGTTCTGAAGTTGGGAATCTATGAATCTAGAACAAAGAGCTTGAAGGCTCAGCTAAAGAGGGATGATGCCTCAAACCACGTGAAGGTTAAGAACTGTTAACACCCATAGCAGAAAACATATGGACTGATGCTTCAAATAGCTGTTTGAAGAAGACAAGAACAGTGGGAAAATCAGGATTATCAAGGAAAATATTTCTGGAACTGGAGTCACCTATCCACATAGACTCCAGTCTCCAGTCTCCCTCCCATGTAGGGAAGGCCCATCTGGAAGGCTCTCAGTCAGAGGCAATGCCAAGACAGCCATGTTAGTGAAGCTTCTGGAAAAAGACTATTCACCACTCAATTTATCTTCCGTTTTGTGGAAGATTTCTGTGAGTTTTATCCATTTGCTTAAGAAACCTTCCAGACTACTTCTACTCCTGACGAGACTTTTTGACTCAATTCTTGAACTAGAAAGACTTCCCTATGTGATTTCCA
The DNA here is from genome assembly GCF_030435805.1 of Mustela lutreola. NCBI lineage: Eukaryota > Metazoa > Chordata > Mammalia > Carnivora > Mustelidae > Mustela > Mustela lutreola. The sequence goes on from NC_081295.1 coordinate 112,835,588, forward strand.
ACTTTTTAAAAACCGATGTTTGGTAAAATTGACAAAGCATGTGCTCACTCCAGCAGCACATATGCTAAAATTGACAAAATTTTGTCCCACTGTGGAGTTTCTAACAAACATATCTTTGACTCTAACTCAGCTGTCTCTTCAACTTTCACAGGATAGCTCCTTTCTAGTATTTGTTAAATTTGCCAGAAAGGCTATGGAAACATAAACACCTACATAAAATGGGGTCTATTTTTAAGGAATATTTGCCTGTAGTCACGCTATCCTGATAAAACAACCAAGAAATCTTGCTGGACAAAAGAAGACAAGAGGCTGCTATTTGATTTTTGGTGCTTCTCCAAAAGTTCACAAATCATTGAAGGGTTTGTCTGTGGTATAGAAACAGATAGGAAGTGTTCAGAAGATGAAGTTACGCATATAGGCTCCACGTTTTGCTCTGCCTGACTTAAAAGTTTTCTCCAAAAGAAAGAAAGAAAACGCATATAAAAACTGTTACCCTAGTGTCCATAGCAGACGTCAGACGCTGTTGGCTGAATTAGTCCTCTTCGTGACACAACATGATTGAATTTGAGAAAAGATTGAAGTGAGAAAAGCAGTACAGAAAGGGAAAGAAAGTGTGGGCACCAAGCCTGGCACAGCACATCCTGCCCACTCTCAGGTTCTGTTGGATGGTGGCTCTTCTGAAATTCCCAAGAGACTTTTTCCCCCAGTTTATTAGGAAAGAAATCCACTTTCATTTAAAAAGTGGTTTATATTGAAATGTGTATTATAGAAGGAGTCCTTTATTATCTTATGAGGAGCAGGACAGAAATTTAAAGGGGCTTTATAAGTTTTCTGTGCAATCCTGAGAAGCAGGAGCCGTGCAGAGAGTGATGAGAACGTTGATGTGAGACTAGTATCAGCACTCAATCCTAGTTGAGAAAGGGAGGTCCGGCTCCTTCCAAGATTCTGACAATCTGAAAACTTGGATCCTCTTTCAGTGGCCTGGTCTTCTGGCGGTGAAAAGAGAAACCCCTGTGATTCAGAGTTGAGACACTTCATTTGCATTTTCCCTGAAGTCCCAAAGGGGATGATCGTTGACATCTTTTTCAAATTCCAAAGCATTTCCAGACAACTTTATATTTTAGCCATCCCGTGGGTTTCTGATTATTGCCTTCCCCCGGTGCAGTGAGAGAACTTTCCTCAGTGTTCTTTCCCACCTCGGATCTGCAGCGTAGGTTCCGATGGCTTGTGCAGCGGGGGTGAGCAGGAAGGTGCCACACTAGGATCAAAAAAGCCCAGTGTCATGACGCAGCTGGTTTCCATATATACATGAGCGAGGCGGATCTTCCCAACAGATCTGATTCTCTTGGGCGAGTTTTATGAGAAAGAACTTTATTTAAACTTTTTCCAAACACAACTGATTCTCCACCTCTGAAACTTCTGAAGAGCAGAGGCTACCCTTGAAAGCCCTGTTTCAGAAAGAACCCTCCCACAGAGTAGATGTAGAGTTAGTTGCGTAAAACAGACGTAGTCATTCCACGTGTCCTACATCCATTTTGAAAGGACATTATTGGGAATGGTGGTTCTTACTTTTGAACTTCTAAAGTTTTGCTGTTATTGGTTTATAACAAAGAAAGCCTTCATGTGACCGATAGGGATCTGGCCTGTCACACTGTCTCACAGTACGGGCCTTAGGAAAGGGAGGCACTTGTGTCCCAGTGACTGAGGCGTGCCGCAGCCCGTCAGTGAGCTGTGACCTAAGAGGCTGAACGACTTGTCAGGTGTGTCGCAGGCCCACAGGAAGCACTGTCCCTCCTCAAATGCTAGGAACACTCCTTTCGTGGCCATTTTGTCCAGTATACAGATAGATGCACCGATTTGCAGTTTAAAAATAAATCCCTGTGGTCAAAACAGAAATCTGTCTACAGAAAGTACATCAAGTCTGCCATCTAAAACACTCCAACAAGCACCAAGTTTCTTTAATGACTAGGACATAACTAGTCACATGCTGTAGATTAGGACATCACTGTGGTTTTCTTTCCCCACCTAAGCTATGGTGGTATCAGACTGTCACTATGCATACTTACAGGCCAGGGAAACAGGTGTCCATTGACGTGAGACCTGCCTTTTATTTTTTTCCAAATTTCAAGAGAGGCCTTCCCTAAAGGGGTGAAAAACTTAATTCTAGTAAATGGGAAAGCTCTTATTGACTTTATTAGCATTCGTATCTGAAGTTTTGTTGTGAAGCAATTATAAAATAAGACCCTATGGCTCTATGGCAGCCTTCATAAGGAATTAGCTTGAGACTTATTAAGAAAATTGAGAGTAAAAGCTCTCATGTGCTTGTACAATTCAACAGCAATAGTGGGTATTTATTAACCTAATGAACTGAGAAACTTGTACAAATAAGTCATTACATTTGACAGGAGAATTGTAAATGTTATCCTATTCTACAAATACGAGAATTATTGTTTCTTGTTTTGTGATACCGTGTGCACTGAAATCCATGTGGAATAATAAATTGTTGCATTATATTAAAATCTGAGAACTCAGTGTGAGTTTGTTAGTTTTAGCAGATACTGCCTCCATTTGGAATTGTGTTACGGTCTTATTAATCCACTTGATAATCGAAAGTTCATACACCTTTTGCTTTTTTCCTTTCTCCCTCATTTTTTAGCCTATGATCTCAAGCACTTAACTGAGATAGCTTGAGGGTCAATTTTATAATTTTTCATAATTGTTGGACCTACGTTGAACTATCAAATAGATCTTATGTAACAAATGTTATTTTACTGCAGAAATGTTTAAATAATGGAATTGGAAGGGTGCTTTCAAATGACCCTAAATATAAACATTTTTCCTTTTTGTTCACACAAGTTAAATGAAAGTCACTCATATAAAAGAAATTCCAGTAACATTTTGAATTGAATATGTATCAACTTCTGATTATCATACCAATATTCAAACCACTATTGTCTCTAAAATCTAGGATTATATTGGATATCTGTAACAGTTTTATAAATGTGTAAAAATTTCTCCCTGGACATACTTCCAATATGCACCTCAAAATATTTCTTGAATGTGTATGCTCTTTTCCCCACTGTTTTCACATTTATGATCCGGTCACACCTCCAAAGTAAAAAATGTGATCTCATTGCTGATATTATTTCCATTATATATACTGTATGGTCAAGTAAAAATGAAGATGGCAACCCCAAAACTGATGTTTAATTCTCAACAATAATGGGAAAATATTTATCTTACATTCTGCTCATAGAAAACATTAAAATTTCTCCTCTTAATCACGTTCTGCTATAATAACACACCTTTACAGAAAGGCACAACTAAGTTAGGACCTACTTCTCCTACTGAGATACTCTCCTAATTATCTCTGTTGTGTATTTGCATGTTTCTGCATGACTTTGTTCATTTCAGATGAGGTATAGTCTTTAAGCTGCTGTTTAAGTATGAAAAGTTGGAAATTAAATTCTATTTGACATCATCATGAAACTCTTAGAGCCACAAAACCTTTTTATCAAACATAGTCTTAGGTGGATACCAGTATATAAAACACAGATAAAAAGTGTTTTATACTTTGTACTTTGTTATTTTCAATTTTATCTCTTTTTTAGAAGTATCATTGACACACAATGTTACATTAGTTTCAGATGTACAACATAGTGGTTAACAAGTCTATGCATTATCCTGTGCTCACCACAAGTGCAGCTACCATCTGTCACCATACAACACTATTATAATCACTGACTATATTCATTATGCTGCATCTCTTATTCCCTTATAAGGATGAACGAATGACTTACTCATTCCATAGGGGGAAGCCTGTATCTTCCACTCCCCTTCACCCTTTTTTCCCATTCCACCACCCCCCTCCTCTCTAGGAACCATCAGTTGGTTCTCTGAATCTATAGGTCTGATTCTGTTTTTGTTTGTTTATTTATTCACTTGTTTTGTTTTTTAGATTCTACATGTAAGTGAAATCATACAGTATTTGTCTTTTTGCTTTTTAAAAGCAGAGATAAGGGCTCCCAGAAGCAGAAATTACTCTGCCCTAGTCTAACAGGTGACAACAAACATATTCAAGGATAAGAATGATTTTTTCTTAAAATGTATACAGACCTTGGACCTAATTCATTTTGGCTACAGGATCTTAAATTGATGAAGTGAGCTTAAACGAATCCCTCAGCTTCCTTGCTTTCTACCATTATTGAAGCACCTAGTCCTTCGGAGTTACAAACTGCCATCTTAAAACATGGGGTTGCTGGTTTAACTTTCCTCGGAAGGGATGTTATGTTCTTACAGTCAGTAATTTAAACAAAGACCTGATTTGCCCTCTCCTGACTTCCTCATCCTTCCTCATCCTCTCCTGAGATGGATGGCTTTCCATATATTCACACACTTGTTGTCATTTATTAAAATCATGAATTTTTGTTCCTTTCATTCCCTTTAATTCTTGCACTAAGGTCCAGATCCTTGTTGTCATATCATCTTATCCTCATACTAAGCAGAACTCTTGTCAGTATGCTTCTTATATTTAGCCTGTATCTAGCCTCCAGTCAGAATTCCAATTGAAGAGCATTCGCGTACTCTGCCATAGCTATTGACAGATGACATGAATGATCAATTTGAGTTATTCAGGGTCAAAAAAATCTCACTATCAGTAGTTTGACCAGTTGGAACTTTTATGGTAGCTGCATATTTCTAGGATCCTCATTGTGTATCGCACCTAATCTGTTTGATATGTAAGCCTAATGTGATTATAATGCAAAACAGATAGCCAATATACTGTTTAGGTTAAGTGAAGGCGTAACATAAATCACACGGATTAAGAACATGATTCTTGCACGTGCTCTGCTGCCACAGAACTCTCTTACTTCTTGTGTCTCTCTTTTTATGTATCCCTCAGGCTACCGAGGACAGAAGGGAGAAAGAGGGGAGCCTGGCATTGGGCTCCCAGGGAGTCCAGGTCTTCCTGGGACTTCAGGTAATAGTGATATTATCTTCACAACACAAGCAAGCCTCTAAAAACAGGAACCGCACCTTCTCGCCTGTGGCCCTTATGTGTTGCTACAGGTGAAGTTGAATGACCCATGTTGGTTGGAGTGAGGGAGGACGAGCCATATGTGATCTGCATTCTGATGGGGGTCTTTTATTTCATTAGCTCCGGGTTTGCCAGGCTCACCAGGTGCCCCAGGTCCCCAGGGCCCCCCAGGACCTAGTGGAAGATGTAATCCAGAAGATTGCCTCTATCCTGTGTCTCATGCCCGTCAGCGGACAGGTGGGAAATAAACACACCTGAGGAAGACTTGACATTGAGCTATCTTAATACTCTCAACCCCTCATGATATGTGGGTGGCTTTTTTTGTTTGGTTGGTTGGTTTTTGATTTTGGTAGGCCAGACATTAAAAGCAACAATTGGAATCCTATTCCCTATAGGAATTGGGATATTAGCATTTTCAGCTTTCCCCAAATTCATTCCATTTGTTTTTCTTCACCATTACTATGATTTTTATTCAGGATCTTCTATGAACTAAGCAAGCAAATCTTGTCATTAGTTCTTCAAGATGAAATGACATCTTGTGATTGAGTAGGCTGATGGTGATGTATTTTCTGGACTTATCAACTTGTATTTGGCCTTTGATTTCTGAATTTTAGAGTTTCAAACTTAAAGTTTTCTTGGAGTTTAAATTTACCATCATTGCTAAAACTTTCAACTTTTTTTGACATAGTGCATTGCTCTTGCTCAATGTTTTTTGACTACTTTTATAGCTGAAGAATTCTTATACCATCCTATGTCAATCCTGCTTATGCAGAGAGATAGATAGGCAATAAGAGCTTCACTTCGTAACTCATTTTGGAAAAAAACAAAACAAAACAAAAACCCAGGAGGCTATTTTATCAGGGAGCCCAAATAGCCAACGACTGAAATGATTTTGTTTATTCTGTATAATGAGCTCAGTTCAAAGCAATCACCACTGGCATGAATATGTGCTGCATGAAAAGAGGGGAACAAAGTCCAATTGTACAAGAGTTCCACAAGAAAAGCCCAACACTGCAGCCTCTTCACTGAATTTCTCATTTGGGAAAAAGAAGGCAGTTTTCCCTCAGAGGTGTTTGATGGTGGAGGCATGAAGCTCTCTTTGGTACCTTTGAAGCTTAAATGGCCTAGCAAGGTTTTGGGGTCCTGGTATCCATTTTCCTTCCAGCTGGATCACTCTCCGATTGTAAGACAAGAACTGGCCATCAGAACAAAGGATGGGATTTGTAGCAACTGGGAAAGAAACCCCTTGATCTAGAAGATGAATGGGTGGTGTTGACAGATGCGTATTGAGGCGGTGAAGCCCAAAAGCTCTTTCGGAGAAACAGTTATTCTGGAGAACCAGGGCAGCCAAGGATATGCAAGTAGCGCTGGGACGGAAGAGTTAGCACTAACTTCAGCGGGAACAACAGGCACCGTGAAGACCATGTCCTCTGGCAGGAAACAAAAGTATAGCGATCACCAGGCCAATTGCTTTCTGAAGTATTTTTATTGCCTAGCTCTACATTATTTTGAGAGGTTAAAAACAACTGATTTCCTAGAACATTGGGCACGAGGGTGTTGCTGAAATCTAAGCAGTGGGTCCCACAGATGCAGTGAGCATGCCACCCAGAGCCCTTCCTGCCGCAGAAATGGGGAGACCCTGACTCTTCAAAGAGCAGCACAGATTCCAGTTTGGCTGAACAGGCTAGAAGGGTTGCTTTTATTTGTTAATTGGAAAATGAATTTAGAAAAACAAGCCCACTGAGATTGGAACAAGCTGTGAACAGAGTTGTATAGGGAGGCTTTTGTTCAAATGCACCCATGAGCCGAACTGGTTTTCTTTATAGATGAATGAACTGCTGGTCAGGTACTGTCTACATGGCTGTGTACACACACAACCATTTAGTTATTTCGTATTGAATTATGATGTATATTTTAATTCCAAGTTTGTTTCTTTTAACCTCTAAGGTTATTTTATTTATTTCCAATGTTTTTAACTTTAAATTGATTTTTTTCAATTTTCTTTCCTGTGCAATACCTACAATGGTGCTGTGTTTTAGATTAATGATTGGAATATACATATGCATTTTCTTAGTAAAATGAAAAATTATCCCTCCCAAAAATGTACAGAGATCCAAAATCTGGTGCTATGTGTATATCTTGAGGTTTTAATTTGTTGAACTTTAATTTTCTTGAATTTTCTGAAAGCTTACAATTCATCTGCCACTCCTTAATTTACTTGAACTTTTCATGAAGCTAGACATTTTGTATGTTTTCAAAGATTATTTTTTAATATTAGTTACTAGGTTGTTTATCCTTTTGCCTTTTTGCTAGTCCAGAAGTACTTATTTTAGCATGTTCATGTTTTCATGAACTTTTTTGCTGCTGGTGATCAGTGCATTTTTTCCTTGTTTTCTTTGAGTCTTATATATCCATGAAAGGACTCAGTTCATTTTCTTGTTTTATAACTTCTGTTCATTTTAATTCCACAGAATAGGTCATGCATCCTTTCTTATCAATTGTATATTTAGGAACCTTTCTTTGTCTGACTTCCATTAATTGCTGGGCTGGTTTATTCCTGTTCCGAGAATTTGAATTTATTCAGGGGATGAAAGCAGAATGGGGAACATCACGTTCTATGATGCAAATGACAAAATAGAGTACATTAATTCAAGCTCACTTGTTATAACTGACATGTATGACTTAATCTGCCTTGGGGATAAGAAGAAAAATGGGACTTTGTCCACCTGGAATGAGGTCCTCTCACCCTGCTTAACGTTAACCTTCCAACATTTGTTCATTTCTCACACGATCTGCAACCAAGAGCCAAGAGAAAGCCTGGGCCCGGCTAACATAACACCAAATATAGTGGACATTTGGCAGTTGTCTAATTCCCTTACTGTTGAAAAAGTGGATAATTAAGGCCCCAAAGTAGGGTGGGAAATTTTCCCCTCCATAATTTGGTGGTTGCAAACTCTGTTGTATCATTTTATTCCATTCCAAAGCATTTGTTTACTTTCAGATAGATGTTAGTAGCATCCACAGCAGGGAAGAAGAATTATCAAATTTCTTGAATTATCTCTTATTTGGACTTTAGAATAATTATAGGCCATGATGACAATTAGTAATTAAAATTGGCTTTGCCCTGTATATAAGTATGTTTGGACTCCAGTCTAACATTTTATACCAAAATCACTTAACACTTTTCACATAGAAATCTTTCTATGCCAAGAACAAGATATGACTTCAATCAATATTCCTAGCCTTTGGAATCTAAAGAAGGAAGAATAATTCAAGAGTTTGTTCATTGTTCTTTCCTGTTCTTTCCTAACCATAAGAGAAACACAACCAGTCTTAACCTTTGAAACTTTTCACTCTGTGATTGTAGTAATTTAATTAATGACTTTAAAGTAATCCCATATGCTATTTCTATATTTCATGGCATTGTTGAAACTTAAAGTTTTGTCACTTACAGAGCTTAAGTAATTATCTTAAGATACGTTGTAAAAATGTCATTTGATGTTTGGATTATAAAATATTTTTTTATGACTATGTTTTAGGAGTTAAATAAGACTTAGCTTTTCTGCAGTCTTTCTCCTCTATTGAGAACCTGTGATATACCTCCTTTTGTCCACAAGATGGTGTTTAAAGCGACTTGAAACTGAAGAACTGAACAGACTTGCAGAAATACAAGGCTAGAAACAGTTTAGTGGACAACTAAATCAGACCCTTGCCTTTGCACTTTTTTTTTTTTTTACTTTTATAAATAATTTCTTATTAATTTGTTTTTTGTTAATTTATGTTCTTCCTCATTTTAAGTATCTTTACAAATAAGGCACAATAACCTGTGATTCCTTAGCTGTTTCCATTTTATTTCTTAAGTGGATTTATATACCTGCTTAACTTGTACCTTTACTATTGGTAACTTTAGTTTGTATGCTACCCTCATATTTTGGTGATTGACGTGAAAACACCTAAGTATTCATCCTACTTTTCAGACAGGATATTCTTTTTTGTTTTTTTTTTTTTTTTTAAATCAGACAGGATATTCTCTTTTGATGGACAAGTAAAAAGCATTAACCTTATCTCAAGAAGTAGACCATTTATAAAATTACATAATGTCTAAATCTCCATAATATTCAAGGTACTTAAAATTTTTAAATTTAAAAATTAGATTTGTATAACATTTCTATTTTTCTAGAAATATATCACGATTTACAAAAACAGATAAGGAACACTATTTTTCAAATTGCCGTTTTAATTTTCCTAACAGAGGTAATAAGACCCTGAGATTGATAATTTCTAGTTTAAATTATACTCTTCAGTCTTCTCAATGAATTCACAGAATTCTTTTGCACATTTTTTCATTGCTTTTGTTCATTTTTTTTCCACATCTACCTGTGTTCACTTTCTTCACACACTCCCAGTGTTCTTTCTTAGAACTTCAGTGCTGAGGGACATATACTCTCTTCCCCGCTCTTCATACACTTTCCTCTCACAGAGACTACCTAGGCTTCTAGGAGGAGGAAATGAAGAAAAGAACTGAATTTCTATATTTTATGCCTTGATACTTCTAAGTGACTTAGCCCATTGAATTCATTTACTAGTTGGCTGGCAGTAGTAGTAGCATTATTTCTATTAATTTTTTTAATTACTAGGAGACTCAGGAAACAAGACAAATGGATGTCTTCAGATTTACTATGTTGGGTAGCTAGAGCTATAATCCAAACATCTTCCTCAACAAAATCATGCCAGGCTAACTGGTGAGTTTAAACTGAATGAAGAACCAGTTGAGCACAGAAAAAAGCTCACTCAGACAAGCAGACCCAGTAGAGCAAAAACTTACCTCAGAGATAAGGCAGGTTTATAAAACCAAAGCTAAGTCTAAGAAAATCTAAATGGAAAACATATTGTGTTCACATAATACAATAATGAGTGATACATGGTACAACTCAAGGAGTTAGCTACTTGCTTCATGAATTTGTCGAAAGTGAATATTAACTTATGGGGTTATTCAATAAGAATTAAGTTCATCAGAAGGGTGTGTGTCATTTGACCATAATAAGCTTATGGGTGTAAAGATGCTAATTAATTTGCAACTTTTTATTTTGCTGTATTATTTAAAGTATATTTTAGGGATGAATATTTTTCGGTGTATTGATGTATTTAAATTCAGATTGTTTTATGGCATATTTTATAACTATTTATTTTTAAAATAACATTTAGGGTGTATTTTTTGCCCATTTTGTTCTCTACCTTACCTCATCCAACTATTCAAGATTTCATTCGACATACTCAAGCTAAGTGGAATGGCACTGGTTTTATTCCAAATCCCACTTGGATATAATGTTTTGAGGCCTTGATTCCGATATGTCCATGATACATAATGAGCTTTTCGCTTATCTTAGCAATAAAGGATTTAACCCTAAATCAAGGAATTCTGAGGTGCAGTTATTAACACCGTTTCTGCTCTTCACCACTTCACCATGCCTCATGGCTGAAATCCACATTTCAGCTCCATTCTGGGAGGTCTCAGCCACAAAGATACCCCAAAAGCACTTGTATGTCAAGTGTGAGCCACAAAAGTGTCCAGGATACTTGTAACTTGGACTGTTGCAAGGTTCATGTTTATACCATGCTGGAGATGATGTTTTTGCTTGTCATAAGAATCAGTGCTTAGCTCATAATAATTAAGTCTATTACCCATCTCCCTGGCAGCTCATAAAAAGCCTAGTCTAATGATTGTGGAGAAGAATTACAAGCAGAAACAAGTCAGAGAGCAACCCGTCCTTTGCAGCTTTTGTCCCACAAAAGTGGTCTCCTCACTAAAATCATATTAGATTTATTGGTATAGAGGGGCCTGAGCAAGATAAGAAATATCACAGTTAAGTTTTCTCATAAAGTAAGCTCTTACATCATTAATGATGTCAATAGGCAATAAGAAGTTAAATACATAGCATGTTTCCTTAACTGAAATTAATCACATCAAAACACGCCAGTGGATTTACATGTCTGTTTAGACTGGGAAACGCTTTACATAGGTCTTAACTATTCTCATCTTCAGGTCTCCTTATGATATAAGAAATTTAACCAGGTGCTCTCTAAGGAATATTCTTAAGTCTTTACACACACAGATCTTCAAAATAGAGGCCAAAGACACATTCAAATAAATCTTAAAAAGAAAGGTAGTTTCTTGGAGCCAGTTTCCCTCATCTGTTCTCTCTCTAGTTAGTCTTAGAAAACTTGTTGGAGTCAAGAGTAAAATGTGGAAGCATGTTAGGGGAAAGTTAGCATGGATTTATGAAGACTAAAAATAATATCAGCATCCTCTTTCTAATAACTGGATCTAACAAATAGATTACACTTCCCCTAGTTAATCACTTAAAGGGCATTTGAGCGTGTGTATTTATAGTCCTACATCGTAATGGTCAACGAATTGTGATTTAGTATTTACTGAGCCAAATGCACTTAATACCACCATCCCAGATCGCAATCTCACTGTAAAGGGTTAAGTACACAACTGAAAAGGATTTGCTTTACCCAATGAAAAAAAGTCTTGACCTATACTGATTGAGCACAAATATTCTTTAATTAAAAATAGTTGAAACCATTTATGTCCACTGCAAAAACTGTAAATGGCAGAATCACTAGTTTGCTAGTATTTTTTTTCTCATTAGTACTTGTCACTCCTTCTGCCAGGGCTAAGAGAAAAAAAAAAAAACTTTCTTGATATTTGGTATGATCTGATGTATTTTTAGTGATCCTCTCCATATACTGGTTTATTTTTAAACTCATAGATATATGCCAGAAACACTGCCGTAGCCAAAATATCAAATAATACAGTCGGAGGTGGTCTTCTAAAGCAGGGATTCACCTTAGCTTATTTCAGGTAGCAAATAAATCAGATTTTACTAATGATGTTTAAGAATATCAATACTTGTTTAGACAGCTGGGCATATAAAGTGTCTATAATCAAATCAATGACATAATTGATAGACTACTAGTTCAGACTCTTCTGCTAGACAGAGGTCAATTATCCCAAACCATGCCCGTGAATTTATATACTCAGTCAACCTGGGAAGTGATTTCTGTGGTTCTTAACCAAGCTGTCAGATATTTAGGGTTAAAATCATATCGTAATGCCATAGAAGAACTGCCTAGAAATAAATCAGTAATCATTTGCCCTTGAGTAATATGCCAGTTTCTAACCAACCTTAATTATTCACACACTCTTCTCTCAGTGAGTGCTCTAGGTGACACTTCACCCAACTCTTAAAAATATCTCGAAGAGGTTTGGAGCTTTGTGTTTTGCTAGAGAGAGGGATTTGGCTTAATTAAATGTTTATCAACTCTCTTCCATTGGAGAGGATTTGCTGGATGGTTGTCTTTGCAATTTCTCAGTCAAGTATTTACTGCTTCTGTAAACTATTTCACTTAACTGAATTTACAATGGATTGTTCCCACCATTTGGAATGTGCTAGTTTTGCATAATCTATTTGTAAGTGGCTGTTTCCAATATTGCTTATGGTATCCGTGGGGCTTGTTGTACAGCCTTTTATATATCAAGTTTGTAAAACAGTTGAATGAACTGTTCTTTGAAATTTTATTTTTTAAAAATTTTCTTATGAATACAATATTCTAGAACTGGGAAACATATTTATTTGGTTATCTAGTTTTTCTTTTGTTGTATTTGATTCTGTCACTCCAGTTAGAATAAAACCATCTTTGTGGAAAGACAAAACAATTTCTTTGCATTTATTTGGTTAGATGTTGCAGCACCTAAAAAGGTTTGCCATTTATATAAAGATCATTTTAAGTAATAATGATGAATCTATTTCCAAAACTTCTCTATTCCACATGAAGGAAAACCATCCTTCTCAGTGTGTGTAAACGGCACTCATTATGCAACCAAGTTAGGATCATTCTCCTTAAGCACAATCCATGTTCAAATCACAGAACTAGATGCTATAAGCAGTTTTAAAGAAATCCAGGTTGGGGGAGGGGAAGGGAGAAGGGAGTGCCTGGATGGCTCATTCCTTAGAGTATGCAACTCTTGATCTCAGGGTCTTGACTTCAAACCCCACACTGGGTGTGGAGATTTCTTAAATCAATCAATCAATAAATCTTCTTTTAAAAATTAAGGAAATCCAAATACAAATTAAATAATGATTGGTTTGGTCAAACAAATAGTGCTGAAATTTTTAAATATATAGCAAGTATACACAAGAAAAAAAAAATTGGTATCAAAGATCCTATTGGAGCTCACTCCCCCTTGACTTGAGAGAATTGAATTCCATAAACCAACCAAGGATATCGACTGTTTTGAGCACTGTGCTATGCCCCCAAGAGAAGTTACTGTGACATAAAACTAATATATTAAGTCTGATCAATAGTTTAAAAAAATGTCGATAAAACAGCCATCTGTGTGACGATGTAAATAGCAATAAAGTGCTTGAGTGGTCAGGCAATACCTGTCTTATAGGTCAGAACCCCGTGCTTTAGCTGAGTTGTCGTTATAAAATGTCTAAGAAAAATGGTGAAACATAAATTATTTTTGCGGCAGTGAAGTTCTAAATAGGAAGGTGTTAATGAACCATTGAAACAAAAGCAGTGGTTCCTAACCGAGAAACAAGCACGGAAGTGGTCTATGAAGTCTGAAACAGTCTGCAAACATGTTTGTCCATATGCTCTCATGTGTTTTCCTGGGATGATGGCCCCATGGCTTTCATCAAAATTTCAAAAAGGTCCTTGAAGCTCTCCCTAACGCTGTACACATATACAAGAAGAACTTCTCTCCCCAGGGTAACACCCCCCAGGGAACAGGAAGGGCTTTTTAATTTCTCCATAGGAAAAAAAAGCACTAACATTATAAACATACCTATAGAAATACCAGTCACTAAAAATTTTTCAAAGTATCTAAATAAGTTCAGTGACTTCATTGAACACGATTATTTATAAGAAAACATGCAAGAGATTAAGAAATCATGTTTATTTCTTCTTTGGTACAACCAGGGATTTTACCTCAAACCTTGAAAATAAATAACCTCGTTAAAACCGATGAATGGCAGGATGTTAAAATTCCTTCTTTGCTTCACATAGAAGAGCTCAAAACTTTAATGGGCTTGGGAGACAGTACAGTTCAACAAAAATCCAGGCACTACAAAACCGGCACCTGGCGGCCGAGAACCGTGGCGGGCGGCACCTGGGAGCACAGGCTGCTGGGCGTTCTAAGGAGGTTCCAGCAGGTCTGATAATCCTCTGTATAACCCAAACATTAATCTGAGAACATCTAAATAAAAGAGGAAAAGAACTACTCCAGCTAAGGAAAACCAAACCAGCTGTCCTTCTTTATTGGCACCTTGGCCCACGATGTGTCCCATACGCACAGCGCGCTGAATTCAGTTCAACGCCCCGGGAAGAGGATTAGAAATTTATTTAAAGAGAGGGTTTGGGGGGGTTTGTGGTTGTTTTGTGTTTTGTGTTTTTTTTTTTTTTTTTTAATCTGATGACTCTCCTGTCTACTCTCCAAAGGCAAAGAAAGAGGACTTGTTGAATAGCACCATTGTTTTAAATCCGTCAAATAAGACTTAGGTAATAACGTTGAAGGTAATGCATTGTCGTCTCCTGCCTCGGCTTCGGTGGGGTTTCTCCTCCACGCTCCTTTGCCAGGCACGGTTTATGCAGATGGCCACGCAGCACTAAGCTTTTCACGGATCGGGCCCTTTGCTAAATGCCCGTTGCCCAGCCTGCAGGGTGCAGGAAGCTGGCTCGCAAAACCCAGGAGGGCCAGGAGGGCCCGGGGGGCCAGGTACCCCGGGAATTCCTGCCACCCCTGGGGGCCCTCGCTCGCCATCCCGGCCGTTCCTCCCGTAGCTGGCAGGACCTGGTTCACCTGAAACACAAACGGTTGCACATGTGAACAGGAGAACCCCGGCGGCAGTGAGCTGGCCGCAACGCACCCACCCGACTCCCTCCCGCAGCCCAGCGGGGTGCACCCAGGGCCTTAGGAAGTGCTTTTGGAAAGGATGGATGAAGATCAATGATGATGGTAAAATATCTTCACTGGACTTGGGTTTCTTAGAAATTAAAAATGAAAGGAGGCCTCAGCATCTCCAATAGGGTAGCCTCTGGCCACACAGGTCTATTGAGCACTGACATGTGGCTAAGTCAAATTGGGATGAATGGTAATAGTGTAAAACACACCCGGACTTTGAAAAGTGAATGTAAATTTTATATTAGTGTAATTGTTATTAATGTAATTGTTAGCGTAAATGTTATGTTAGTCGCCATCATAGTGTAAAATGTTCAAAATATATTTCATTAATAATTTCTGTTCTTATTACATGATAAAGGGATAATATTTTAGACACAGTGGCTGAAATAAACTATTATTAAATGAATTTCACCTGATTCTTTTGACATTGATAATGTGGCTAGTAGCAGGTTTAAAATTATGCACACAACTCTCCTTGTGGCTCACATTGTATTTCTCCAGTAGCCTCATCCCTACGAGGCGAGCAGTCTCCAGACAGGCAGTACGACTACAGCGCAGTGGTTAGAAGCACTGGGGTTAGAGGCAGAGAGCTCTGAGTTCTTGCTCTGCCGTTTGTGAATAGGGCGGCATTAGCAAGTCGTGAACCTTTCAGTTTCTTCATCTCCAAGATGGGATGATACCTTCCTTAAAACTAAACTCCCTGTCTGAAAGCCTCCACTAAGTAGGGGCTATCTGATTGTGAGGATATCACTGACGGATGTCTTAGAAGCCTGTGCAGTGCACCTGCAAACTTCCCAGATGTTTTCCCATCAGGGGCTCACCCCTGGGTGAATTTTATCATGGGGAGCATTTTGTTCCCTTTGTCTCGTTCAAAGGTTGTTTGGTCACACCGTGGGGCACATTCTCTGAGGCAGGGCACCCCATGGCAGGGAGGAATTTCTGCTGAATGCTTACCCACCGCATCACACCAGCAGTGTTTTCCCACTATTAGCGTAACAATGGCAAGAAGCAATCGGTGTGAGACAAATTGCATGTGCCATGATGATACCATTTTATAGAGATCCTCTTTCCGTCTCTGCCCTCCTACCTGGGCCGTTCCGCTGAAACAGTGGACATGTTCACTTATGTATCTGCTTAGATTCAGTTACTTGCCTTCTTTCTTAGTGGTTTTAGTTTTCTTTTTCTATTTTTGTGGTCTTATTACACGTGTCTTTTATTGGTCTTATTATAGTGGTCCAGTCTTAACTAAATGGTCTTATTACATATATCCAGTCTTATTACATATATCTCACATACTTTCATTTACTCATTTTATTTAACTTTTTTTTTTTTTTTTTTAATTTATTTGACAGAGAGCACAAGTAGGCAGAGCAGCAGGGAGAGGGTGAGGGGAAAGGCAGACTCTCCACTGAGCAGAGTGCCCTACCTGGGGCTCGATGCCAGGACCCCGAGATCATGCCAAAGGCAGATACCTAACTGACTGAACCACCCAGGCGCCCTCTCACATACTTTTAGAGGGAAGACAGATCAGAGATTTTATTTTACATATAAGATCTCATTCTACCTGCGATGCTTACAATTAGATCCACGCAAAGCAAGAATATAGAATAACCCATTATTAAGTTTGAATTATTATCTTTGATTCTCTCCATCTCAAGCCTATAGGTAAACAGAGAAATAAGTGATTTCCCCTAATCTATCCCATAAGCCTCCATTTAACTATATTAAGTTGTAGTGAAGCAGATGATTGTATTTTCCTCTAAAGACAAGGGCCCTGAGAAAGTTTTTCCCTAATCAAGAGCACCTGTAAATCAATAAGCCTCTAGCAGAGCCTCTCCAGGTCTCCTGACACAAAGTGGTTGTTCAAAGTCGCTCTTTGAAGGTTTAAAGATAGGCCAGAAAAAGGTGCGCATAAAGGGTAACTTTCACACACCTTAGGTGCAGCAATGTTCCCATGGAGACATACCATGTCTGCTTTCACAAAATCAAATCAGGATGAAGAGGAGAAAATGCCTAAAGGAAAGGTCACAAACCAAATGACCACGGAGGCAGAGTGGATAAGGCAGATCAGGGTAGGCGAACAGGGCGGAACCCAGGAGCCAACCCCTGTTTTTGTAAATCGTTTTAGAACAGAGCCATGGCCATGTGTGTATGTATCATCTACAGCTGCTTTTTCACTACAAGGGCAGAGCTGTCTAACTCGCACAGAGGCCGCAGGGCCCGCAGATCCAAACACTCTGGTCCTTCCCGGAAAAAGTCTGCTGACCCTTAGGGAAGTAAAGAAATGGCCCTGGATTAAGAATGCCTTGCTGTCTTTACAAGAAGAAAAGTGATAACGCGGGTCTAATGAAAACTGATCTAATGAGAAGTCCCACCTCACTGGTAGGGAGGCCACAGGGAGGACTGAGCCTGTGGCCGCTCTGCTCCAGCCCACAGCTGCCACAAGGGAAGACAGGCCAGAGCCTGCAGAACCTCTGATAATTGTCAGGGAAAGCTCGAAGCTGAGTTCTTGAATAGGTCTCCGTTTCTAAACCTTAGGATTCAAATTTTTATTGAACATTTGTAGAACCAGCCACGTGCCTAAAACCTTAAACTTAAGGGAATTTATTCTCTACTACACTAGATACTAGAAATCAGAAGGAAAGCTTTTTAGGTTTTCCTATGTGGTGCCCCATCACTACACATTCCAGGAGAGGTTTCTCACGTGGTGCATTTAATCCAGATTCCTGCTCATCCTCTGAAGAAAGAGTTGATGAAGCCATCCTGTGTACCCTCGATTGATTTTATGTAAAGCACATCTAGTCCAGTTCTCCCTTGGGCAAACACAGCAAGTGACCTTCGGGAGCTTTTATGATGTCACTGTCATCAAGGTCGTCCTCCTCATCAACACTTACAAACTATTTCCACTTTACCATGGCCATGAACTGTGCTCAACGTTGATCCTATTCTCCTCTTGTGTGAACTGAGAGTTCAGAAGGCTAAATAATCGTCCATTGTCACATAGCTAGAGGGTGTTGCAGCTGGAAACAAGGGCTCTTCGCCGCCCCTCCAATCCAGCCTTACCCCCATAGCCACGGATGAGCTAATTCTGCCGCGGTGTGTGCGCCACTGCGCATGTGCATGCGTGAGCCTGCACGGCAAGTGTGTGTGTGGGGGGGTGTTTTTTCTTTAATTCTTTGCACCTGAATTGACTAGGACGTAAAAAGAGGTACAATCTACAAGAGTAATACTGATTCTTCTGGAGCTCTATGTATCCTAAGAAACTAAAGATATTTTTACTGAGGTTTTTGTCCTGTAGAAATGACCAGGGGAAGAAACCAGGCGTCACATAACAGATCGTCAGTTTCCGGTGAGCCCAGACCCTGGGCATTTACTCTCCAATGTTCTTGTTACTGTTTAGGAATGTAATTTTGGGGTGACACTAGGTCACAGTCCAAATCATTCAAGAAGTCCAGCAGCTTCATTAGCAAATATCTGTAAACTAGCCTCCAACTCCTCAGAAGAAAACAGATCTGAAGTGTTCTCATTATGCTTTGTCTGCCTCATGGGTGTGTTAGCTGCACTAACCAGCTAATGATTACACAGTTTTCTGAAATTTCAAGGGCCTATAAAAATGTTATGGCCAAACAGTGTTATTTTTCAAAATAATGTGTTATTCTCTGTGTGAACACTAGAGGGTAGTCATGTTACACTGACAGAGACCAGTCCCCCCTGGAACATTCTGAAGGATCTAACATGTGGGGCAGAGTGAAAGGGACCGTTTAAAGGCCTTAAAAAAAAACCACCTGCAAGTAATTTTCAGCATTAATTTATCCACGGGCTATGTAAAATATGTGTCAGAGACTTCCTTACAGTTCTCACCTTATTCTGAAGCTTACTTTTGTGGTGTTTAACAAAGCATATATGTTTAAGGAATTGGCATAAAATGGTTTGTGTATTTAAGATCCCCACGGCCAAATATAATAGTTGCAGTGACAGAAATAGGTTAAATGGCTACTGCTAAACCAGGCTACACTGAATGTGCCTTTGGTCTGGGGCTTGTTGGGGGTTTTTCCACTCAGTATTCACAAGTAAAGCTCACCTCTGGGCAAATTTTGCCTAAGAAACCTAAGTAGCCCAGTTGCCTAGCATGACCCTATACAAAGCCAGATCTACCCTTCTCTCCTCATCCCAGAAGGGAAAGCATGTCAACCCACAGGCCACATTCCTGGTGGTCACAAACTTCTGTGTCCTTATCTAACTGGCTTCTTCCCCTCATGAGTTTGAATGCACAGTGGAGATCAGAACCTATTCTTAAAATGTTTCCTTAAAATCCTCAGAGCGGCAAGGAACTGGTCCCAAGCAGGCAAATTCAGAGGCAGCAGGCGTAGAGGGTTACTTTTAATGAGACAACCCAATCAATCGATATCACCAAAGGCCTGTGGTAAGTAACTGAAGGTAGGGGCAGGAGGTTGAGGGCATCTAAAGCCCCAGGGATCTCTATTGTGATCTGCTCTGCTCTGTGAGAGACAAAAAGAAGTCAAGACATTAAATGGTTATGGGACATGCTGAAGTTACATGGCTAGAGCGGCAAAGACTAAGCTAAAGACAAACATGACTGGAGAGCCAGCTCAACATTCTGTCTACTACATGAACCTGGACCTAGAAAGTATGAGTATCTGCCTCTGTCACTGATTAGCTAAGAGACCTTTGTCAGAGCAAGTGACCTTTGTAAGTCTGTATTTTCTCAAACACGAACAGAGGAATACAAAAGGATCATAGCTAAGTTTGCAAAATGCCGGCCATATGCCAGGCACTGTTCTAAGTGTTTCACATGTATTCATGTGTATGTAGATCTTCCTGAATAACTCTAGAGGGTACATGTGCTTATTAACCTTGTGACACGGAGGGGAATGGAAGCGTCAAGAGGTGAGGTAGCTCCAAGGAAGTGACAGCGCGGTGTGTGAACCCTGCCAGCCTGACTCCAGAGCCTGTCCTCCCTAAGTACCCATTCTGCCTCCCTCGGGCTGTGGGAAACAGACTGGAGGATATGGGAACTTCTTAGACAAAGAGCCCTACAGCCAATCTGCATGGTGGTTTTAATAATGATCTATGGTCCATATGAAGCAGCGTACCATCACGGCCCAAAGGGCCACTAAACACTAGACACTGAACAGAGAGGTCTGATATGGAAAGGAGACGAAGAACTAAAACTAACTACAAAGAGCAAAGGAATTCTGATAACTGATAGATAATTAATGTATTAGCTACCTTTTTTTTCAAATATATCCTATATCAGATATGCTTGCGTCAGAAAGAATGATCAAATGAAGTTTTTTCACCCAGGAGGATTTAAGTCCCAAATCCAAGTCCCAATAGAAGACAACAAGGAAAGTTGCAGGATATCCTGTTCTGCAGGAGGTTTATTTTAGGTACCAGACAAGAACCCTGCACAGAGTGCTATTGGAAGTTCCTCCAGGCCCTAAAGTCCTATTACTATTACCTTTGTGAACGCCCAGAAACCACATTTCTAATCACATTCCAGGTTCTGCCAGGGAAATTAAAAAGCCCAGCCTCTCAGTGGACAGTGAACTCGTTTAATAATTTACTGTGAACCAGTACTTAGCATTTATGATTTGGAGTTGGAAGTCACCCAATGTCATAGAGCTAGTAAGTGACAGAGTCGGAATTTGAACCCAGGATATCTGAACTGTGGAGCTCCAGATAGCTCACTTGCCCAGTACGAGCTTAAGGAGACGAATGACTCAAATAGCTCTTGTTTCGGGAGTGATGGATTGGGGAAATTGTCAGCTAAGCGTATTCATAGCGTAGACGAGAGAATGTGAGCTGACCTAAAAACCAGAGAAAACCAAAGCACCCAGCTGATGCTTCGAGGTTTGGGGGGAACATAAACCCTTTGTGCCTGTGCACTAAAGCACTTGCAAAACTGTGTGCTTTTGAAGAGTGGCCCAGGCTTTTAAAATATAATCTGAAACTCAGATTTCCCACTAAATAATGTCAGATATCCTCTCAAGGGAAATATAATAAAAGCCCAGATTTCAAAGTGTACCAGGAAGCAAGGGACCAGGACTGGCAAGAGGCAGAAAGGAAAAGGCAAAGGGCAGGTGCCCCAGTCCTGAAATAGCCAACAACCGTTGTTAACAAAGCATATTTAAGTATTAAATTCAAGACCAGCTATAACAAATTCATTTTTTCCTAAGGGAGACAAGATGGGGACCAGGCAGAGCTGCCAGGGATGAGCTTGTTCTGCCTTAACCATTGTGCCCAGCACATGTCTGAGGAACTAAAAAGCAAACCAGGGACGCCCCCTTCTGGGAGAGCAATGGCCCCAGAGCACAGGGGAACCGGTCCGGGTCAGATCCAGCAACTCTGAGTGCAATTACTGCAGATGGAGACTGACACGTCCCCTCGTGACAGCCTGGGGCACTGCAGGTACAGAGCTGGGTCTGTCTCAGTCTTCCCATTTGAAACCCAAAACATGGTTTATCAACAGAGTGTTGGAAACTAACAGTCACCAGAAATGATCATCTATTTCTGCTAAAGGAAAATCTCGCCAAGAATACAAGTTGCTGGTCTGCGAAATGTTACATGATCTGTCAACAAAGTGGGAGAAGGAGAAATTGTAAGGCAATCCTATAATATATAGATCATTAAATAGATTGGAATGATATTTTTATCAGCTTTAAACCACCTATCGCTACCACTGATAAAGGAGGAAAGCACTCAGTAAGTTTTATTTCCGTTTCCTCTATTAAACATCCATGAGTGGATGCAGAATTTATCATACACTGAAATCTTCTCTTGGTCCCGTGTAGCTTCAACCAGATTTTCTTTCCTTTTCCAATCATAAAAACCTCCTTTTCCAATCATGAAAATTTATCAATTTGTGAAAGCATTTTGACAGACCCATGAATCACAGTTTTGCATAGCAGTGTTTGAACCGTCTCCAAATGTATTCATATTTTTTTTTAAAAATGTTAATGAGAGAGTAATTCCCAGGAGCAATGAAATGGATAATGAGAAAGCAGTGATGTTTTTGGCTGCAATTAGAAGCATGATTGAATAGGTAAGCCTGTCAGAATTGGAAAATGAGCATTTCTTTTTCTACATTTCCCTACACCAAGTTTTCCAAATCTACTGTGGAAGCGTGGACCACCCTTTCTCGGCAGATCCTCTCACCCTGATTCCCAGCATTCGCTGGGAGGCTATATATCATTCAGGCGCGTAAACCGAAGTGACTTTCTGTGCTGCTTCTGTGGTGGGGCTGGTAGGCCATTTCCCAGAGGATGAGTGTGTGGCAGCTTAGGCTGTGGGGACAGAGTAGCCAGTGTGTAAAGACAGAACAGACGCCCAGTGTGCAAAACCAGGCTCTCCACACAGAGGCAACTTTGTCACCTCAGCCAGGGCAGCTGTGCTACGTGGCTCGTGTATGGTTCTTTGTGGCTATATGAATAGGAATGTTCAGGTTTATTTTATTTATTTACTTTGGATATGGGTTTCTGGAGGGTCTGGATATTTGAAACAGGAGCTTGTAAAATAAGACTTCGGTTACCCCCTATGCAACATGAGTAGTTTGAAAACTTGGATTAATTTTCTTGTTGCTCTGACTTTTTGGTCATTTTGGGAAACTATCAATGAGGCTAACAACGGCTAGGACCTCATTCATTCAGAAATTTCTAACAAGTGCATTGTGGCTGGACCTTGACACGAGTTTTTAAAGTCATCTATTCAAGAAATTAATATTTTAAGCCCTGACACTTGTTTTCTCATGAGGAACACAGGCATGAAGGGGCACCTGGGTGGCTCAGTGGGTTAAAGCCTCTGCCTTCGGCTCAGGTCATGATCTCAGGGTTCTGGAATCGAGCCCCACATCAGGCTCTCTGCTCAGCAGGGAGCCTGCTTCCCCCTCTCTCTCTGCCTGCCTCTCTGCCTACTTATGATCTCTCTCTGTCAAATAAATAAATTCTTTAAAAAAATAAAAAATTTTAAAAAATTAAAAATAAACAGGAAACTATCAACGAGGCTAACAATGGCTAGGACCTCATTCATTCAAAGTTTTCTAACAAGTGCACTGTGGCTGGACCTTGACACAATTTTTTAAAGTCATCTATTCAAGAAATGAATATTTTAAGCCCTGACACTTGTTTTCTCACAAGGAACAGAGGCATGATTTATAATTCTTTTAACTCTTCCTTAAAGTTGGTCTTGAAAAATCTGTGCCAGCCGTTACTGAGAATCACATGACAGGCATAAGTAATTAAAGGGCAAGTCTTTATAATGGTATCCAATTCAGACTGCACACTCGCTACCAATTTCTCAACCCTGTGCTGCTGTATAACACACTTACCTGGGAGACCTGTTGCTCCAGGCAAGCCCTTCGGACCTCTTCCTGGAGGGCCACGTTCCCCTCTTTCTCCCAAGTCACCTGCATGTCATTAGAGAAATGTTATTTTTCTGTATGCTTATAAAAAGAAAGTTCCATATTTTTAGACTTTCAGCAGACCCAGCGTTGAGAAAGCAAAATCTCATGAAGTTGCCACAAACGAGGTTGTAGTAAATACATAGCCAGGCAAAACATAAGTCAATTATATGAAGAGATCTAAGGGGGAAAATCAAATAATCATATTCATTAAAGGATAAACAAACTAAAATATCTAATGATCAACATTCAATAAACCAAGAATCAAATGCTGCCTCCTTAACATGATAAAATGTATCTACCTCAACCGGAGAGTTAGGGTAACGCCTATTGGGAAACATGAGAAGCAGTTCCACTACACACACAGCATCACAGAGATGCCCACGTTTATCATTAGTATTTGTCATTTAGTTTGAGAGTCGAAAACATCCCTCTTTTTAAGTGGCATCAGTGTGTATCTTAAATCTTTGAAAATCAACTCAAAATCTACTACAAGCAATGAGAGTAATTCAGTAAAGGAGCAAGATACAAAATTAATTGTTTTCATATATACAAACAACCACCAGAACTAAGATGTAGTGAAAAAATATCCCATTTATCATAACAATTAAATTAATAACAAGGAAGAAGTTTAATCAGAAATATGCAAATCCAACATTAAAAAATTAACATTTCTGAAGGATACAAAGGACTTGACAACTGTTCGTAGGTGGAATGACATCAACACAAAAAGGTGTTGACTTCTCCCTAAGATGAAGTTTCGTCATGTTCCCAATAAAAATTTTTTTAACCAAAAAAGGGAATTCTGAAGTTTGTACAGAAAAATGCATAAGCCAGAATAGCCACAAAAACTCGAAAAAGAAAAGGTATATGAGGGAATTAATCCTACCACGTATTAAACCAATTAACATGGTGTGGTACTGGTACATGAATAGATAAACCACTGAAACAGCCCCAAAACAGGTTTGGATACATAAAGGATTTTGTTTTGTAATAAACATGCCATCTTAAAGTGGGAAGCAGTCAAACAAGTCAATAAATGGTGTTTGAAAAAGTGGGAAACCAGCTGGAAAAAGAAAAGTTGAATCTGTTCCTCACAACATAATCCGGGATATATTATAAGTGGATCAAACATTTAAATGTATAAGAACCAGAAGAAAGCAAGGGAGAAATATTTTATAACTTCAGATTTGAGTTGGCCTTTCTGTTATGATTCAAAATATGAAGAGTTCCTAAAATCTATACAAAAAGGTCAACAACAGTAAAAAGAATATATAAGCAAAAAAGCCACTAAAAGGAAACAAAAATAAGTCTGGAATATATGAAAAATTCCTGGACTTCACTCTCACATCAAAATAAATGGAAATTTAAAATAACACAAGCTACTTTGAATGATAAGATCGGCAAAAATTCCAGAGTTGAATCAAACATATGTTAGCAAGTATGTGGAAAAGCGATTACATATCGCTAATAACACTGCAAACTGAGACAGTCTCTTGGAGGGTAATTTAACAATATCTATCAAAATTACAAATGGTAGTACCATTTTACCTGGCACTTCCACTTCTGGGAATTCATCGTAGGAACATAAATGCTATGCTGATATTTACACAAAGATGAAATTGTGTGGTCCACAGCAGCCTTGCGGTAATGGCAGGAGATGGGAAACTAAATGTCCACGAGAGGGTTAAATGCGTTATGCTACTCCTGCAAAATGGTATACTACGCAGCTATGAAGAAGAACCAGGAAGCTCTTTAAAATGATCTCAAAACATATTGTTCAGTGAAAAAATTTAAGGTCCAGATCACTACTAAAGGGCAATACGACTTGTTTCTAAAAGGCTATAGAGAGTGTATGTAACCGTATATTGTTCATCATCACTGGCAAAGATATGTAGGAAACTAATAAAAGGGATTATCTCATGGGAAGGATAAAGGAATCTAGGCAGATGGGAGACCAGAGTGGGAGAAAAACTCTTCAGTAAATATCTTTTCATATATTTTAAATTCTCAAACATTGTAAATTTAGTATTGCTGAAAATAAATTAATGAATTTTCAAAATTTTAAATGTGCTATCACAAGTGCCCACACTTCACTTGTGATTCATTATTTACATGGAATATGCTTTGGATTACAACCAACCATGTTTATTTGCAAGACAGTTGATTTTCAGCCACAGAACCAAGTTTCATTAATTATCCTGGCCCCTGCAGAGAAACCCAGAAACTTGGCCTCATTAACAAAGTGCCCTAATACCTAGTCAACTGCTCCTAAATGACGTTTATGGCTCATAGTAGAAGGCATTATTCTACTATCCCATTGGCATAGTATTATATTATCACACTACTCTTGTAGAAGATGCAGTACATTTTTCAAGATTTTATATGTGATCATTTTTTCCAAACATTTGTATCAGCCCAACTTGATTCAATATTGAGTCAAGTTTGTTAGAATTTTAAAAAACAAAAGCATGCATGCCAAAATAGTAAAAAACAAAAATAAAAACAACAAAAAAAAAACCTCTAATTACGAAGTGAATGTTTAGTTACCATACTTTGATTTGAGCTGTGAATGTCCTTGTATGAATATTTTTTTATCATGAGTCAAATATATTTTAAAAACAATTTTAAAATTATATAAACACTGTGTGAGGATACAGAGCTCAAGTTGAACTCATTCACATAAGCTTTTTTTTTACACTCATCAATATGGCCTTACTATATTAGGAAGATAACGATAATTAGCATTTTAAAAACGAAGAACTTCAGCGCTCTTGTTAACTTAGCAATTTAAATGTCATATCACTGTAATTCTGGAGGCTAGCAACGAGAAGAGAACCAATAAATGTGCCACATTTTCCGAAGATAGGGGAAGATTATAAATTAAAATGTAACTTCCACGCAAACCGTGAAAGTTAAACACTTTGTATTACGAAGCCACATCCCCTTTAAAATGTCGCTTGCAAGGAAGGTCTTAGTCGTGATCCTGCCTTGCGGTTGTCATCAATTGTAGACACACAATTTTTAGAGGGGCTCCAGGACAGAGGCACAGGGCAAGCTGCTGGTCCTTCCCAGCCCAGGGAGCTGCGGCCTGGCTCTGTGATCCCTGGGGTCAATCCGCTCCTTCAAACCCTGATCATGGCTTCTTTCGACATTTCTGAAAACTGGCTCAGGGAACTAAAGGTGCACCTTTATTAGCTAGCCTACTGTGTGGAAAAACAGAGGGAGCTTGTCAAATGAGCTTTAGATAAGGTAAAAAGGGAAACGTGCAGTGTAAGTAGCAAAACAGCTCCGTCGGAACAGAGTGGCTAAAATGAAAGAAATTCTCATTGCTCCATGGTTGCTCTTTATTTCGTTTATTTGAAAGCTATAACTGACACTCCAACCCCATGCAAACTGACTAATACCAAAAAAAGAGTTAGTCACGGTAATGACGTGTATATTTTCTCAAGCCGTCATTTACATGGTGACACATCGTTTGACTCACACGAAAATATCTAAAAATAGATATATAGCCTTACTCAAAGGAACTTAAAATTAACCCAAACCATGAACATTTAAAAATAGTATTTATGACACAGAATTTATGACCCAGAAGACCAATACTAAACAATTAGATATCTCTCATGTTTCTGCTTGAATAGACATGTAAAATGTACCTGTGGCATGGGTCTTGGCCCTCTTTGTATAATATTGCACAAAACATGTCCATGAAAAACAAAAAAATTATAAATATGATTTAAGATTTGAGTATGATTTCTGGCAGATATTTCTACTAGCTCCTATTGAAAATGTTTCACTGTGTTTTGCAAACTAATTGCTTAGGAAAAAATGATTTTATTAAAGACATAGTTTGAACTACTCAACGCTTTAGTAAAATTTATTTGTTCATTATCTGTGGAGTAATTTCCTTGGAAAAAGACTCTCAAAGTAATATGTTGAGCAAGACTCAGACTATCCCTTTATTAGGCATGGGAAAAAGACAGCAGGGAACATTGAAATACATCTCTTCTCTAACTGGCTGAATAGTTAAGTTTCAAATGCTGGACTATTTGTTCTCTGGGAAAAATTGACGTGTAACCTTTGGCTAGTGGGACATTATATGTTTTCAATTACATATTACTGTTACAATGTATGTGGTAGGACAAGAAAGGTCAAGTCTGGTTACCTAGAAATCTACATTTCCAAATCTGTGACAGCATTGATTGATAAAATCCAAAGACAGCAGTCCTTCCTTCCTTCCCACACCCCAAAGTTCAAGAAGTAAGACAGAAAAGATCCTGCTTTAAAGGAACCCAGTGATTATAAAGGGATGGAGGAAGGTGGGGGGAAAAGTCCTTCAGAAAAAAGAAAGACTATATCTCTTCTAGACTATGTCATAAATACTAAAGAAACATTAGTCTCTTAGACGATCAAACAATGCTTGATGAATAAACTCTGTGCCAGGAGGCATTTTCCAGTTTCCAAATATAGAAATATATTTTTCTTCCCTTCAAAATAAGGTCCATCTGTTAGAGCCAAGTCAGCCCAACACAGCCACAATTCTGTGCTTCTAGGAGCTTCCCAGGACACTTCCTGGACATTTCACCTTTGTTTCCTGTGGTTTCCAACCCTACTTGTGTATTAAAATCCCATGGGGGTGTTTTTAAATCCTGCTGCTCAGACCTATTAAGCCAGAATCTGGGAATGGGATCCAGCCGTGGATAGTTTTTAAAACTCTCCAAATGATTCCACGGTGCACCCCAGGCTGAGAAACACAGCCTTAGGCAGATGCTACTAGCATAGCAAGTAGACATAGACATTCTTATTTCTTAGAAAATAAAATGGGACTTCAGGCGAGTTCTCTTACTAACTCAAAGTTAGGTTTTATCCCACATATGAAGACTTCCTTTTAGCCAAAGAAAACAGGGCTGGGATTCCTGTAGCCTACAAGGCGTTTCCTTTTGGCAGGAAGATGGGTGACTGCCCTACGGCATCAGATTCATCGGGAGACTTGTTAGAATGCAGACGGCTGGGCCTCGCCTGCCGTGTCTCGGATCGGGGGACCAGGGTGGGGTAGAGAATCTCTATTCCAGACGGGTCCCTGGCCATGCTGACGCTCCAGGGGGCATGCTCTCACAACCACTGCTCACAAGGGAACTGAGGAGAAAGGCTGAGGAGTCACCTTGAGCTCTGGTGCCACAGAAACAACTAAGTCAACAATCCACTCGAGGCAGCAGAGTTTCTTGGAACCCGAACAGAGTGAATGGGGACTAACCACAGAGAGAGTCCCTACTCCTGAGTTCCTGAACCAGGAGCTAAAAGCAGGACAAAGATGAGCGGCGATGAGCTTCTTTCAAAGAAAATACTCCGTTCTCTTTAAGAGCTCTGAGCTCTCTCCACATTTGATTTTGTCCAGCCTCTGAAAGCTCGGAAATCCTGCCAGCCTTGCAAGAGGCTCCAATGAGGGGTCATTTTTTCACATATGGCAATGCACATGCCCTCTACCCCCAAAAAAACCCCAAACATAATTAACAAAATTGTTCCAACTGAGAGTGTAGTTAGCCAAATACATCAGCAATTCATTTACAGATCCAAAAAGGCTGCTTGCTTGCCGTCTGACCCTTCACACCATAATATTTATCCCTAATGGGTGCACCACCATTTAAAAAAAAAAAAAACCTCTCCTGTTTCTGATGCCACATCTTTCCGAAGCTCCCTAGAGAACTGTCAGTCACTTGCCAAGATAGAGAAATGCCTCATTTTGCTCCGCGCTCTCTGTCAGTGATCCGGGCCACACGCCCGCCCCACGCTGACATACTTACTCACCTTGACTAGTAAACAGCACCTGAGGCAACCAGTCCTTCTTCTGCAGGGCCTGCTGCATACCCAACACACTCACAATACCATTTTGGATTTTTGTGGGGGTTTTTTGGCAAAACACTGATTTTAAGGGCTTAACTTGCTTTCGATAAAAGGGGAAGAAATAAACTGCCTCACATTCCCTCACATGTTAAAGAAGGAAAAAAGTTAAAAAAAAAAAAAGGAAGGAAAAAAGTTCGATTGTACTTCTGAGCTAAAAAAAAATCCATCAAAACTAAACATCTGATGTCACTCTTTAAAAGAAGAAGGGACTTCACTCCATGATGTAATTTATGCCTTCTGACCTGTTAACCGATGCTGTTAGTTTAAGTTACGGCTACAAACATTCTAAGTCTGGTTGCCATTTTAGAAGAACTCTACAGTGATTTTTGAGTCTCAAAAAAAAAAAAAAAAAAAAGGCTGACTTATCGTTTACAAGATCCCGTAAAGTTTATTTTGAACTATGATTGAGGCAGAGGGTAGCTGAAAAAGATCAGTACTAAAAATCAAGGGACCTTAATTCTAGGTTTTGGTCTCCTGTTGACATATAGCAAGGTCAAGAGGATGTCTTATAATAGCTTTCTGATCGTTTTCATCACCACCGTAGAAGACAACGATACAATGGACATTGGGGAGGGTATGTGCTATGGTGAGTGCTGTGAAGTGTGTAAACCTGGCGATTCACAGACCTGTACCCCAGGGGCTAATAATACATTATATGTTTATAAAAAAATTTTAAAACTATAAAAAAAAAAAGAAGAAGAAGAGAACGATACATCTCCTTGTCTCACAGTGTATCTAGAGCTTGGAAGGCCGTGTGGATATACCGTGAGGAAGGACAGTGTGTGTTCTTTTGTTCTAAAGGGGCAAAATGGCTTACCTTTAGGCCCCCTCAAACCAAGAGCACCAGGAGGGCCTTTAATGCCTGGAAGGCCACGAAGTCCCATCTGGCCTGGGAAACCATTCTCTCCAGGTGGCCCTGGGGGACCAGGGGGTCCAGGCCTCCCAGGGAGGCCAGAGGCTCCTGAGTCCGGTCGCCTGAGACTAGCAGCCATCTCAGCAAGATGCTCTGAAAGATAATAAACCGGCCCAGAGAAGTCAGAAACAGGAAAATGATTCAAATGGGAAAAAAAGGTGGGGGGCGGTATTTCAAGTGTCTTTTTTTCTTAAATGTGTCACCAGAGCTTCAAAATTGGTGGTGGGAAGTGAATAAAGTTGGATCTTTTTTTTTTTTTTTTTTTTTTTTTCATGGACTTTCTGCCAAGAAACTTCCCTGGTGCTGTTTTATTCAGCTCTTTTTAAATATATTTGGTCCTGCTGTTCCGAGACAGGGGCAGGGAGATTTGAAAAAAAAAAAAAAAAAAAATACATGGCAAGGCTTTCAGGTGAGCAGTGTTCTAAAAGGATGAGTCCATCACCTGGGTCCTGGCTGGTTCTCTGAAAACCCAGGATGGGCAGAAAATGAGTTTCTTAACAGAGAAGAAGTGGATGTCGCAAAGCTTTTTAAAAGCCAAAGACATTGTCCAGAATTCGTTTTGAGAGAGCATTTGAGACTCAGCCCCACATTTTCAGTCTGAAGATATTGAGTGACCTAAAATATCCTGAGCATTCATGACTTCTTATAAACTCCCCTCTCAAAAGTTTTTTCATGTTTGGAGTAGACCACAGACATTAAAAATAGCCCGCTTCTTGGGAATGTTCACAGTCTGTCTTCAAAATTAATAACTGTGTGGGCTTTTTCAGGAACCATTAAAGAGATTAAGAATTATCCGCTGAAACCATGAGGAGGAAGAAAACTTTCCTATGAAAACACTCTAAGGGAACTATGCCGATGTAATATTTTTTAAAGGTGTGAAGGAAATTATGAATTGGAAACAAATTTCTAAAGAACATTTTAAAAGTGCTTAAATGTGAGCATTCTGGTTTGCCTTATATAAGTAAGAGCATAAAATTATAATTTTCTAGGGACATAACGTTTAAAATTGAAATATCCTTTCAAGATTAAATGTCTTCCATGAAGAGACTTAAGATTGGTTTTCAAATATCAAAGTGACAGTTTTATTCTGGAAAACTCTACAAGTCTACCAGACAAATGACACTATCTCATGAGCTTGTAAAAGAAGAGTATTTATCATGACTGACTTGGTTCCAACCAAAATAAGGTAATTATTTGTTAGAGAGGCCCAACGTTACAGGATCTCCCCAGTTCCTGCCTCCCCAATTTCTTCCTTTTCTATGTGATTTTAGAACTAGACCAGTTCTAAAGCAGCTATGAAAAATGGCAATTGCTATAGGTATAGATGAATTTAGATAAAGGTTAACAAATATAAAAATATATCACCATTTTGGTAAAATACAGTTCTTGATTTTCTGTACATGATACATGAGTAGAGATAATGTCCCAATGCTTCTTATGGGCATGAAGACTGTCAGTTACTTCACATAGAAGCTACAGAGAGAGCCAGGGTCAGTACCAGGAATACACGAAGTGGTAGGATGTTAAGGAGGGTTAAGATACCTGAGAATCTGTGTTCCAAATTGGGGGGCGGGGCTTGTCTGTATTTGTGTGTGTGTTTTCTTGTAAATTAACCTCCTTGGCAAAAAACAAAAACAAGAACAAAAATGGGCTAACCGAAGGGTGCCTGGGTGGCTGAGTTGGGTTCAGTGTCTGACTCTTGGTTTTGGCTCAGGTCATGATCTCAGGGTCATGAGATCAAGCCCTGTGTTGGGCTCCATGTTAAGTGGGGAATCTGCTTAAGACTTTCTCTCCCTTTCCCTCTGCCCCTTCCCCCACTTACTTGTGTGCTCACTCTCTTACTCTCTCTCTCAAATAAATAAATGTCAAAAAAAAAAAGGGCTAACCTAGAAAGATGAAATTTTTCTTTGAGACTATAAGCTATTTTGTGACAATACATTAACTAAGACAATTAATATTATTTAAAATCTCCCACCTTAAAAGCACACCAAAAGTCCAGACATTATGATTTATTTACCTTGCATGACTCTCATGCAAACCTGCTTAATGTGCTGATCTGTCGGTGCTCTACCCTGAGACAGGAAGAAAAGAAAAAAAGAGAGAGACAATTTATACACAGAACTATAAAGAAGACATTGTTAAATGGTTACCTGACACACTCAGCAAGTGGCCAGGTGGCTGGATTTACAAAGGAACTTGCCCACACTGCTAAGGAGCTGATGTCTGGGCTAGCCTGGCTGCCCGCCCCCCTTCTGGTCCTGTGAGATGGACTGTCCAAAGGGAAACCACGGAGACTGCCCACCACTCACTGGGGGGCCCTGGATGCCAGGCAGGCCGGTGGCACCCTGCTCTCCCTGCATGCCTCGTGGTCCAGGCGGTCCTCTCGGTCCTTCTACTCCAGGAAGCCCCCGACTTCCTTCGGGCCCCCTCAAGCCGGGCTCCCCAGGGTTACCCACCTAGAACAAAATGGCACATTACAAAACCAGAGCTATCCACAAGTAATGTGTCTGCTTAATATTAATACAAGGCTTATATGAAATTTGGAGTTTGCGTACATTCTGTCTCCCAAGAGGTGTTTGTTCAGAGGTTACAAATTCTCAAGGTAAATACACAGAATGCCACAGTCTCTGAGAATTCCAGTTCAAGTAAAGTTTTTCAAAATCTTTTTCTTTGGTATAGCTGTTATTTCAAAATGTTAATTGAAATAATGCATTTTCAAACTATATTCTCTATATTTTAAGCTACTGCCTAAGAACAAGCTAGTTTTTAGTAAGATTTGTGAAGTTTTTCTGGCCACAAAAAGGCCACTGAGTTCATACAAGACATGTTACTTTGTATATCACCAATACAGAAAGCATAAAATAAAGTTATTTCCAAGGACATAAGTTATTTAGCTTTATAACACTCTAGAGAATTTGAAGAAGGAGATGTATCCAGGAATTATAAAATACATTAATTAAAAACATTTAAAATGCCACCTTTAAAATGCTGCACTTAAAATAAATACATTCAAAATACTGGAACAAAAAGAGTGAGTCCATGGTTTAACTGACTCTTGAGGAAGTTAAAAATCTAAATATTAAAGAAGTGAAAAAATAAACCAATGGTTTCCTTTGAACAAAAGCGTATACCAGTTAGATTTTTTTTTCTGAGAGCAGACCACTAAAAGCATTTTTAAAAGTTGCCATCTACAATAACTGTTTTAAAACGAGACTAAATTAATTCACTTTCTGCTAAACTGCCTCTGGTAGAATTTATGACATAGTAGTTACAATGTGCCCTTGTTAATAGAACAAAAATGAGAAGATAAAAGGACAGGAGGCATTAAAGAGCACAAGGGCTCAAGATAAAGTTCATAAAGCAACTTAATCCTGCTCCTTGTTCATTTGCAACATTTACTTAGGAAGAGCTAACTCTTCCAAACGGTCAGATTTTAAGCTAAAAGGAAGAAGGTGATGACGCTGGGCTCTCACTAGATGCGTCTGAATAAAGCTTCACAAGTAGGCTTTTTCCAATCTTTCTTTATGCAAAAAGTTGATACTCATCTGAGTCAACTTGTCAGAATTACTTCTGTGAAGAAATTATGGCCTCAAAGACTTCCCAAAAGACAGTGTCAACAGAGAGAGCTGCGGATGTGCTGTGGAGGCTTTGGACCTGTCAGATAGCTGCAGTATAAAACTATCACAGCTTCTAAAACAAGCCTGAGGAGAAGCCAAAATGAATTTAGAAGTGTACTAAAGAATTGGCAGAGGAACAAAGGAGTCCAGATCAGAATCTATCATCTTGTTGACGATGTCTGAAATACCAACAGGACATTTTCCATGAAGACATCAAGGGCCAACATGGCCAGTATATCTCCAGGGCCCCGGGTCTTTGGAAAGAATACCTCAGTTGAGTGCTATACTGAAGTAGAAACTAGGGGACAGACTTCACCTACTTCTCAGGTTTGTCTCTGTTGAGATCACCGAGCAAAGTGAAAGTGTGTCTCCCTGACTCTGGGACAGCACATTTCAGCTGCCTCAGCAGTAGATGGGTGGTGTCAGAGAAGAGAGGGGTAGGAAGGAAGCGTTAATTCCAAATTTAAATGAAATTAACTCCTTTTGACCACTGCATCGTTCATTCACTTTTTCCTCTTATGACAAATTCTTACCATTGAACATTATCGATTATTTCTAGGCAGTGAGGTAGGATTTCTATTACCTATCAAGGTTTACTCTTCCCAATTTTTTCCTCAATCCTAAACTATTCCTGTCAAAGATTCTTGGGTGTAAAGATGTTACTTCAAGCTTGAGACTGTCAGTGGTGTTTAGAGGCAGTGTGTAAGCAGGTGAGTTAATACAACATAATGGTTTCCATCTCAGGGGTATGTAAAGAGCCCAAGGCTGGCACTGCACCGGAGTCGGGAGCGCGAGTCCTCCGGGGGAGAGTTGAGCTGAGGATCGGGCTACATGCCTAGGTAGGAGGTAGCTATTCTAAGGAAAGAGGAAGAGTGTTCCAGGATAGGAGAACAGCACAAAGCATTAAAGAGCATGCCAAGTAAAAACAACTGCAAACAGATAAAGTTCCAGATGGGCAGAGAGGGGGTTGGCAAGGCAGAGACCACTTCATGAAAGACGGTGTATTTTGCTAAGGTCTGATTTTATTCTATCAAATGTTATTCCTGAAGAGTTTATGCAGAGGAGGGATAAATGGTGGGCTTTGTATTTTTCTCTAGATTCCACTGGCTGCTATGAGCATAATGTGCTGTATAGGGACAGAGAAGAGTGGAAAAGATTCCAGAAATAGGAAGGACTAAAAGATTAAATGGAAGCTAGTGGTGGTGGCATTTGAGGTTAAGGTCTGCGCTTCATTTTTTCCCTTATACTCTCTCAAATTTCTCTTACATTTCTTACTGTATTAAATGTGCGTTCCTTTCAAGTTAGTGAATCATCCCAGGTTTGCTAGTTTTCTAATTGGCTCTATACTCGGTTCTAAAAATTTCATTCTAATAACTGGTTCTATTATTGGTTCTATAACTCTGAATAATCTAATCTTGAAGGACATCAGCTTAGTTTCTGTAAGAGCATGAATGAGATGATCATTTTCTAGTCTTAACAACTGTCTATTAAATTTTCTTATGCATTATGACTTTATGTTACTTCGCTAAATAGAACACACGGGAGATTAATAAAATTACTGAAATATTTGCAATGGTATGAGTGCCAATGAAATTCATTTATACTCTTGTCACCACAATGGATAAATCAGGTTTTTTTTTAATGACTCATTTGTGAAAGAAATTACCATGTATACTCATTGAGCTACTTATGATAAAAACTTCGTTTAGAGTGGATTGTTCAAAAGGCAGATCCATTTACACTGTTATGAGGTGGTCCCCTCCCCCACTTGGGATGAATCCATTACTTAAAGAATAAATTTAGACATTAATCTCCTTGAAGGTAAGTCCTTTAAGAATTGAATTTTATAGTGATTTCATAAAGCAGAGCATTGCATTTTCTGTAGTTTTATTGATATTTTAATTTTTTATACCATTGTTGTTCATTGTACTTACAGATCCCTTTGGCCCAGGTAAGCCTATCTCTCCCTAAATCAATAAAACAAAACTATATTAGAACAATGCATTCACATTTGATAGTTTACTAAAAACATTTAAAAGGTGATTATGCTGCTGAAATCTATAGAAAAACATGAAGAGATGAACTCTGGCACTGCCAAAATGAGATTCAAAATTCGGATTCTAGTCCCAGTTCTGTTACTTTGTGAGCTTTGTAACCTCCTAGCCTTTGACTGATATCTATTAAATAACAGGGCTGAATCGGAGCTCTGCAAGGCTCCAACCAGGTCTAAAATGCTAGGTGTTGAGACTTAAAATGTATAAGTCAAAAGACATTAAACTAGCATGCTGTTTTAAAACAGAGTAGACATTTAAACCTGATGACTTCATTTTTGAAACTCTAACAGTATTGTAAAATTCATCTGCAAAATTCTATCAAACCAAAAATGCCTGATTTTATACTTAAAAAAGAACACTTGGAAATAAGTCTCCCACCCCTAATTCTAGATATAATTTCAGTTTAAGTTCAAGCATATCAGTTCATCTCCACCACAAAACAATGATTTAAAACATCCTTTTAGCCCATAAAAGAAAACATTTTAACAGAAAATAAACTTAAAATAATCCTTTTTCAAATTTACTTAATAGAGAGCTTTGCCGAATTCAGATATTACATTTATATTAGCTCTAAATCCTGAAACTCTGAATAAAACAACATTATGAGGTTTTTTTTTCCTGCACAAAGTGCTCTCTGGAGCTGTTTTATGAGAAATCTGTCACCACTCCAAAGGACCAGTCAGAAGTTCCCACATTAGATCATGTTAGATTGTGTCAAAAATGAGCCAGCAGATGTAGTACTCCCAGCAGAAAGATAATTTTTTCTCATTCTTGCTACCTTCCTGGAGATTTAGCAGCAACATCCTCTGGAGATGGAGGTCACTTCTTTGGGAAGTTTTAGACGACAGAAAATACCCATGGTCAAACTTGTGAACCACAGCTTTCTAGCTATAATAAAATTCATTTTGTTTCCACAATAGGCACTATTCATAGACTTTCTATAGTCCTCTAAGAATCACTTCGAATGTCTAGGTTAAGCCACAGAAAAGTCACCACCTATAAGAGAACACTTTGTTCTCCAAAGGCTTAAGGCCAAGGCTATCGATTTTGGGATGTTTACCCTCTGCTTTACTTGAACTTGGCTACAGGTTTGGGGAGTCATTCACTAGTTTATATAAGAAACACTGTAGCTGCTGAAGAAGCCATGGAGGATAACAGTATCAGAGAAAAGAAAAATTATATTTTTAGTAGTTAGAAATCAGCAGGGCTCATCATTAACCAGAAAAAAAATGTCTTACAAGTTCACCCCTTTCTCCTGCTTCACCTTCTTCACCAGACGAACCCTAAAAATTAAAATTAAAAGTCACATTCTTGAACTGTCTTGCCTCAGTTTTAACCTGTCCACATTGATAAGCATTCCCAAGTGCCCACAGTGCCCCCCAAATCATGCAGAAATACAAAATGCACTCAATGGCTTTTCAGTGTAGCTGTCAGTGGCTAGTCCAAAACTGAAAAGAGCCTAGAGAAAAGGTAGCGGGTGAGACTGAGTTTCTTCTGAAGTTAAGGATTAATGATTGTATCCGGCAATTTTATAATGAGATAATCCTTGAAAAAAGGCTTTCACTGTAGAAAAAGGAACCCAGAAAAAGGACTAACTCCCAAACGATGTTCATAGTTCATTTGTTAAGGTCTTGATACAGAAAAACATAAAATATGATGATGTAGGGGCACCTGGGTGGTTCAGTGGGTTAAGCCTCTGCCTTCAGCTCAGGTCATGATCTCAGGGCCCTGGGATCGAAGCCCGCTTCGGGCTCTCTGCTGAGCGGGGAGCCTGCTACACCACCCCCCACCCCGCCTGCCTCTCTGCCTACTTGTGATCTCTCTCTCTCTCTCTCTCTGTCAAATAAATAAATAAAATCTTAAAAAAAATATATGATGATGTAGCTAATAGAAGGCTCCATTGGTCACAAGTAAGCCAACCTGGTGAATGAGAGAGAGGGACACTCTTTTCAATGTGTGCCCTCAGAGGCAGAGTCATTATCAGCTCCAGCTTATTAAAATAGTAGATAAGGTTATAAACCAAACTGAACTGTAGCTTTCATTCACTATGAAGCACATTGAGAAACACAGCTGGCCCCCAGCCTAGTCCTCACACCCCTAAACCAGCCAGTGCCCCCTGCTGGTGAGGCACCTCCATGCACATATTCTTCTGATAGGACCTACCTGTACACCCTTTGGACCAGGCTCACCGACTACTCCCTGTAATGAATAAAACATAATACTTTTTCAGTATTTTGACATGTTCCACTTTATAATTTCAAATGAACCAACTTTCCTTCTCAGGGTGGTAGATAAGGGCAAGTATGAATAATGCGACAGATGAGGACTTGCTCCTCTCCACAACCTAACAACAGGGCTCCAGGCTGGGCGTGGAGCCCACTTAAAAAAAAAAAAAAATCAGGATGACAACCTGGGAACAGCCAGGTAAGGCCTAGAGAAACTGACAGCTGTCCAAAAGCTGGCAACTTGTGATGTTCTCTGATCACATCCACAGAAAATTGGATCGGTAGGAATGTAAAGTTAAAACTGAACAAGGAAGTATGACTACAACTGGCATTTTTACTTTTTTCAACTTTTATATTTTCCTGATGATCTTTTATTATATTGCTTTTTTTTTTTTTTGCTTCTTAATCTCAACTCTCAGTAATTTAAGATACTTTTCTTGATAGCTGACTATGATAATTGCTACAAAAAATCTCCACTGTTCTGAAAGCAAACTCATCTTTCCAAATAAGAAACTTTGGGGGGATGGTTAGATATCTTACCCTGTCGCCTTTCATTCCCGGAAGGCCAGGGGGGCCAGGCAAGCCAGGGAGGCCAGGACTTCCAGGAGAACCCTGAAAAATAAACAGTGTCTCCAGATTCACCTTTAACTATGACATTGCAATCACATGAGGCCCACACAACCTTGGGTGTGTGGACTCCTGTCTAAAATAAATGCATGCTGGGACTGGTTTAACTCTGCTCCTCAAATCTGCCTCTCTCCCACACTCTCCGAAAAAACAGGCCAGCCCCTCCACCCCCTGGGTCCCACCGCGGAGTTCCTGGGTTTGCACCCTTCCCAACAGTGGGCTCGTTCAGTGGGCCTCCCTGCCGTGGTGCGGTTTCTCTCACTGTGTAAACAAGCAGGGCTCAAGAAGTAAAAGGCTGCATTTACGCCTGCTTCTCTTCAATTCCAAGAACAACCAGAGGCACTTCCGGTCTCCTGGTTTCAAAATGTGTGCTGCAGACCACACTGACTTAAATACCCTCGGAGGGTATCCTAGACATGATTTCAAACTTCACATTTACAATTCCATGCATTCCCATAACAACAGGAATCAAGTAAAGACGATTAAATCACCTTTTGTACATTATTTTTCTCTCCTTGCTTATTTAAAAAAAAATGTATTGTGTTTTGTACGAAGCCAATAAACTTAAGGAGATTGGAATTATTACTTACCCGTTTACCGGGTGGCCCTGTGGGTCCCTCCGGTCCTATTTCTCCTCTACTGCCCTGGAGAAACACAAACAGGACCATCAACTGGCTGGTTTGCCCAAACGCAAATGTTCAATTACTATGTCAGTAAAATAACACTTTACGCAGGTTTTTCTTTAAACATCAAAGTCATCAAAGTATTCTACCCCGTCTTCGACTGAAGGCAGAGACCTTTACATAAAACCCCTGTAGCCCGCGCAGTATTTATCATTCAGTGAATGTGTTAATGCTGTTCCTTGTGATGACGGCCCCTTAGATAAAAACAGTGTCTGCTACATCTACGTGAAATGACAATTAGTAATTTTCAGCATCTAAATCACAATGTAGCTTATATTATGGTTATCTATGTACATGTTTTATCCTCTCATTAGATTACGTTCTTGAGGTAGAAGGTATATCAATTTTGAATTCCACCTAATGCCTAAAACACAGTAAATTTTCAGGCCCACAGTATGTTTTAAAGCAGCATCTGGCAAATGATCTTGAACTGCAAAAGAATGGTGGAAAAAAAAAAAACAGGACAGGGATGTTTGCCTTTAAATGACTAATGCAACTTCAAAAAGACAGACATAATAGAAATTTACAAAGTTTCTGACATACAAAATTCTTTGTTCTACTTATTCTTGTTCTAAACATGTCTCCAAGATTAAATAAACTTTGGAAAGTACAATTTATAATGAAAATATACCAAAAGCAACATCCATTTTGTGAGCCAATTTCAATTCTTTATTTGAATCTCTAAGCCCTTTGAGAAAAGGAGACACATGAATTCTTCAATTTCTTTCCCCAAGAACCTCATACAGTTTTATGCAGTCTGATAAAAGCTTGTTTTAAAGCTTGAATATGTGTTTCTAACACATATTCAGCTAAACTGAATACAAGGTTATTGGATAAATAATCACATTTCCTGGACGGTATATATAAAAATGAAAGTAGTCTTCTGAGTTCATTCTACTTTAAAATAACATGACAACTTCATATTAATTCTTGATATTTATAAATGCTCCTGCTGATATTATCTGATCTGGCCCTTATGTTATTCTTTTATCTCTAAGTTGAACCAAGTGTCAAGGCCCATTATCTTTCTGAATTTTCAGTTTCTTTGAAGGATTAAGAAATGTTTGCCAAATTACAAGTCTCTAGCTTTGAGCTATACTTAAGTGGCACTTGTCTCAAATGACTTATAGGTGATTTAAAGGAAATGCTCTTTAATACTTTTCAAAAAATTTTATATAAGCAACCTGTCTAGTTGTGTAAGTCTGGATGATACATTGGCCCTTAACCCTTGTGAGCAGCTTAGAAGCCTGAGCAGAGTCTTGTGAGGATGGGCACTGGAAAGATGTAAGACTAGACGAAAACCAGCTGCTGTGATAGATTCTTTTATCCATCTATTAATATAAAGATTGGGTTCTACCCCATTAATTTAGCCCAGCCACTTGAATGTTCAAGACAGATTTTCTTCAGTATATCTGCTCTGTTGGCATTTTCAAATAATTTCTGAACTGCATCTTGATGAAGATCCTAAATGTCATTGGGCTAATATGACTTTAATTCACAGAATAATTAGTAGTCATTGGGAAAACTAATCAATGATATCAGAAGACGAAAGCAGTTCTTGACACAACCTCAAATATTCACTTCCAAACAAATGAACCATTATGCCAAAATAAAGATAACTGACATACTTTTTTTCTCTTTCACAAACCAAAGAGCTAAGTTAAAATAAAGGATTGTGTGGGGGGCCTGGGTGGCTCAGTTGGTTAAGTGACTGCCTTCGGCTCAGGTCATGATCCTGGAGTCCTGGGATTGAGTCCCACATCAGACTCCCTGCTGAGCAGGGAGTCTCCCGCTGACCTCTCTCCTCTCATGCCCTCTCTCTCTCTCTCTCTCAAATAAATAAATAAAGTCATTTAAAAAAAATTTTTTTAAATAAATAAAAATAAAGGATTGTGTGACTTTTCATTTTTTTCATGGGATTATTTTGCCAGTCAAAGACAAAGATGTTCTCTGCTGGTATCTTATTTTCTCTGTCTTTCATGAGCTCTCTTTGTCAATTCATAAGTGTCTTCCAGGGCGCCTGGGTGGCTCAGGGGGTTAAAGCCTCTGCCTTTGGCTCAGGTGATGATCCCAGGGTCCTGGGATCGAGCCCCACATCAGGTTCTCTGCTCGGCAGGGAGCCTGCTTCCTCCTCTCTCTCTGCCTGCTTCTCTGCCTACTTGTGATCTCTGTCAAATAAATAAATAAAATGTTTAAAAAAAAAAAAAAAAGTGTCTTCCAACCCTTGGCAACATGTATGAATGGCTCAGAACCCCAGTGTAGACAGCCTGTTCCGCTGACCTTCTACAACCATGAGAGCCCATGTACAGGACTAGTAGTAGTTGGTTAGTGGATTGCATGTGTTCCTCATTTTTTTTTCTTCCATTCTTCAAATTCTTCACTATTTTAAATGCAGGTATTTCTAGGAATCATCTCAAGGTTGAAGAAGGTAATGTTTATTTTCACAACAATAACCAAGCAGTTATGAATAAAGTGTTTAGACAAGATTTTCTAATGGTCATTTCTATGATTTCTATGTACTCTAAAAAGATGTAAGTAAGATGAACATGAATGATCAAGATATAAATAGTCATCTCTAAAAACATAGGTTAGACTAAACACATGTTACAGGGAGCAATTAACCATGGCCTTTAAGCACAGGTGTGCTAAACTTACAAATGGTAAATCTCCTGTGTTTCAACAGCTGTGGTGATAAGCATAATCTCAGATGTGGGCAAGGGAGACTTGTAGGGATATCGTTTTTCTGCCCGGTAGCTAATATTTACAAGCCCCATGACAAAAAGAGTTATGATCGGTAACAAAAGAATTGTAAAGAACCAGGAAAAAAAGGCAAAATCCTAACATTAAAAATCTGAGGGCCATAATAAAAGACTTCTTTTTTTTTCCCCTCTTACATGCTCTGTGCCACCATATATCTCTCCAGCATATTCACACACATCTGCCAACCACTTCCTACTTAAGAAGCCAATCAAGGCTTAAAAAAAAAAAAAAGCTGCAGACCCTCTACCAGTGATTCCCAACTCTGGCTGTGCTTCAGAATCCCCCTAAAGAATGTTTTAGGAATATATTTCACAAGATGTCTTCCACCACTTCCTGTCCCTGTTCTTCCTCCTTCCTGTCTTCCCTCCTCTCCCTTAGATTTTTATTCTGTGATTTTGAGGTCAGACCCAGGAATCTGTTTGGGTTAGGTTGTGTGTGTTTGTCTTCACCAGCTTTAAATTAGACTTTTGTTAAATGCTCACTACAAAAATTCCAAACACCAAAATTTTAAATTTTCTAAATATGTCTTGTACCATTAAAATTGGGCAAGCTAGGGCGCCTGGGTGGCTCAGTGGGTTAAGACTCTGCCTTCGGCTCAGGTCATGATCTCAGGGTCCTGGGATCGAGCCCCACATCGGGTTCTCTGCTCAGCAGGGAGCCTGCTTCCCTTCCTCTCTCTCTGCCTGCTTCTCTGCCTACTTGTGATCTCTGTCTGTCAAATAAATAAATAAAATCTTAAAAAAAAAAATTAGGCAAGCTAACTTCAAATAAAAACCACCCTGCAGAGCCTTGACTTGAGCTGTCGAGGCACTGGGGGGGCACTGAGCCCCCTGCCAGGTCTGAAGCCTGGCTCCACCACATCAGCCAA
Source organism: Mustela lutreola (assembly GCF_030435805.1). Classification (NCBI taxonomy): domain Eukaryota; kingdom Metazoa; phylum Chordata; class Mammalia; order Carnivora; family Mustelidae; genus Mustela; species Mustela lutreola. The sequence goes on from NC_081295.1 coordinate 112,878,669, forward strand.
CTCTAGCCCCACAACTTCTCTGTGCCTCAGCTTCCTCACCTGTAGAGTGGGGATAAAAACAGTACTGATCTCAAAGAGTTTTTGAAAGAATTGAATAGATACATAAAGCACTTAAAACAGTATGTGTCTCATAGTAAGCACTATGGAAGCATTAGTTATTTTTATTCAAGAACTATAGAAATCAGTCAAAATTAAGTATTTTAATCTTTAATTAGATGTTGGTTGCCTTTCAAATTCCCCAAGTTTCTTTAAAAATACAAGTAGCTCTTGGAAAAAAATAAGTCTCTGGTCTTCATTTCTCCAGTTTCTGTCAAGATCTCTGATCACCAAGAAGAATTTCCTTTTTTTTTTTTTTTTTCTTTAAGAGAGGGAGTGGGAAGGGGCAGGAGGAGAGAGAGAGATAGAAGCCCAAGCAGACTCCACACCTAGTGTGGAGCCTGATGTGGTGCTCAATCTCACAATCCTGAGATCATGACTTGAGCCGAAATCAACAGTCAGGTGCTTAACCAACTGAGCCACCCAGGCGACCCAAGAAGGCACCTTCTTTATAAACAAGTACCGAGAACTATTTTGTAAAACTCATTTCAATGAATACAGACAAATAGTTCCATCTGGAAGTCTTCCTTTTCAAATGGAACTACTAGGGTGCCTGGGTGGCTCAGTGGGTTAAGCCTCTGCCTTCGGCTCAGGTCATGATCTCAGGGTCCTGGGATCGAGTCCCGTATCGGGCTCTCTGCTCGGCAGAGAGCCTGCTTCCTCCTCTCTTTCTCTCTCTGCCTGCCTCTCTGCCTGCTTGTGATCTCTCTCTGTCAAATAAATAAATAAAATCTTTTTAAAAAAATGGAACTACAAGACTTTTAAAATATCACAGAAAAAATCTATTTCATTATATGTGTGTTGTCATAAGTATTTTCCAAAGAAAAAAAGAAATTTAGATTTTATTCCATTGTGCTGCAGACTGTGATGGTGGTTGTATTTGCTTGATTACCCAAAATGCTAACTAGCTGAAGAATGAACATTATTCTTAGTACCATGCTAATTTTAGAAGTGAGAAATTGTAAATCGTCATACTTAGTCTGAATTATATATTTAAGTGCCTCTCTCCGGGAAAAAGGATGCTGATTAACGCAGAAGATCAATTATGATTTCTTTAGATTGTTGCTTTTACAAACCCATCTTCATATTAACATAGGAATATCATATTAGTCCTGCCACAATGATAATTTTTAGGTTAGCCACAAAGGTACTTTAAAAATCTAGTCAATTTTGCAGCATTGTATGGTTTGTGTTTTTCTCTGGTGTAGGTTTAGGTATTCCCTCACATACAGAGGGAAATCAAAATCTACAACCATCACAGCTGCTTCACAAACTATTGACAGGGATAATATTCCATGTCCTGGGTGGCACAGGAATGCGGTTCCGATCATTCAGCAACACATCGTTTGGAGACCTCTGTGCTCAGAGCTGTTGGTGATAGGATGGAGTGGGACTTCAAGAGAAACTGAGAGCGGCTCTGTACTCAGGAGTGTATCATCTTCAGAACACTGGAAGTAGATCAGCAATGCACTGATCCAAGTCAGAATCATGAGAGCAAAGCAAAAACACAGCTCACTCATCAAAAGTTCTGGCAAGAACTGGGAAGCCTGAACGAGGGAAATGGACCAGGAGTCACGGCGTCCAAGGACCCCCGCATTCTCCTGCTGTAAACGGGAGTCACCCAGATCCACGTATAAACCAGTAGAGTGTGAGCGAGAAAGCCAGAAGCACAATCCAAGTGGTGAAGATACGTGCTCATATGTAATCACTGGAGGTGACCAGAAAACCTCCAATATGTTTTGCTGTGGCACCGGCTAAAGCTGTTAGAACAATGATTTGAAAGGGGAATACCACTTAATTTCAAAGACGTGTTCCAATTAGCCCTGGCCCATTAGTAGAACACATTAGAAATGGGTTTTCATTCTTTCTACTCAGCTTTTCAACTTGACATTTACAGGAAAAACTGATAAAACTTGGGAGGAATTGTTGAAAATGTGTGAATTTATCTATGAAACTAAATGTAATGATGTAAAATGAAAGAACAAATGTATCTTTCAGTAAGTAGATTTGGTGTTAAAACTCTGCTCAGAACCGTAATGCTTACAACCTCTCATGCACTTTTCTGTAAAATTTATAGGAGGTGAGAAGTCAATTATTACCAACATAAGCAGCATAGAAAGATTTACTATACCTCCAATTCAATTCATTTTTTGGAAATATTTATTGAGCTCTACCTTGTGACAGGTCCTGAGGGGAGAGACGTAGGGAATGCAAAGGTGGATCAGAGTGGCCCTGCTTCCCTGCAGCTCCCACAGCATGGGGTGAACAGGGCCCGGGGTTACAGGGTTCAGAATAAAGAGAGAGCACTTCTGTCTGGGGCATAGGGCATAAACAGAGATGGTTTCACTGTCGAATTAAAATTTCAGTTACACCTAAAAACGTACATGGGCGGCTGAGTCAGAAAAACAGAGAAGGAAACCATCTAAGGGCAGAGTGTAACAAAAGAAAACAAGCAGGCTGAGAAGTGCAGAGACTAATTGGAAATGACCATGGAGTCCAGCATGACTTGAACACAGGCCTTGAGCAAGACACAAGGGAGACATAGAACTACCAGATAAACAGTTCATGATTTGGTACTTCCTTTCCTTGCTAGTGGAAATTCATTGAAGATCTTGAAATAAAGAGGTAATGATCTAGTTGTATTCTGAAAAGACCAATATGGCAGGGTGTGAGACTGGGACGACTGCCATTCCCAGGTCTTGGACATTGTGTCTGACACTCTTGTCACCATGACTGTGGGAACCACATTGGAGTTCTAGGGTGGAATCCCGGGGAACCAAGAAGTATGCCAGCCAACATACCAGGAGTACCTTGTTGGGGACCACTGGTAAAGGAAGGAAAGACAACATAGAAAGGCAAATCAGGAGACCTGATAATCCAAGCAGCAGCTAATGATCTGAGCTGGGGTGGTGGAGGTGAGCTTAGAAAAGAAGAGTCAAATACAAGAGACTTTTAAAAGGAGAAAGTAGAAAGCCCCTGGGTGGCTCAGTCAGTTGGGTGTCTGCTTTAAGCTCAAGTCATGATCCCAGAGTCCCAGAACCAAGTCCTGAGTCAGGTTTCCTGCTCAGTGGGAAGTTTGCTTCTCCCTCTGCCCTTCACCTTGCTTGTGCTCTCTCTCTCTCTCATACTCTCTCTCTCTCAAACAAAATCTTTTTAAAAGGAGGTGGAAGAAAGAACAGGTCCTATTGGAGAGTGGAAATGATGGAAGAAGATCACCAAGGCTTTGAGCCACAGTGACTGTGAGCAATGAGAATCCGGACATTTACAGGAACTCAGAAATCAAAACCCGAGTTAGGCTCAAAGCTTGCATAGTCACGACAGATCTGCCTCCCCTCACATGAGAGAACGGAACCCCCACCCCATCTCCTTCTGCAGTTCTTGCCTCTAGGTCTTTATACATCCCTTAGCACTTAACTAATGATGGGCCAAGCTCTCTCTACTGTGTCACTTTTTGTGTTCAGTGCATGGACTTGACATACAGCAGGTGCCCCTTCAATTTTATGTTCTCTGCTCTATAAAGTGAATATTACACCTAATAGCCAATATTCTCAAAGTTCCAATGCCTCTCTCCCACACTGTTAAATCTTTCTGGACCAGCCATGTAGCATCTCTACTGTTTATGAATATGTTCTAGCTACAAACTCATTGTTTTGGCAATAAATTTTTAAAAATTATTTTAATTAGAAGTTTACAGGCTTCAAGCAAGACAGAAGAAAAGGATAACTGAGCAGTGAGTGAACAAGGAGCATAATGAGGAGCATTGGCTAGTTTCTCTGGCTGCAGAGAAACTTCTAGAAACCACCTGATAGAGCTAAGTTGACAAACACCTGTGAGAAATGGAAGAGTTCGCCTCTTATGTCAAGACACCTGGAATATTTCACTTCTTTGACACATGAAAATCGTCATTCAACGCTCATGAAATGCTTTAAAAGTAACAATACTTGGAAATGTTTCTCTGTTCTCACTTGGAGTTCTTTTTGTTACCCAGCAGATTTTAAAAATAAGAACTTAAGCTGAAGGCCAGAGAGAATTTTTTAGAGTTGACATTAAGTATATAATATTTAATTAATCCATTTCTCTCTAAGGGTTGAAGTGTATCTAGTGAAACAATACGATTTGCTGTGTTGGCAGCAAAACAGACACACAAACTCAGACTACAAGAAGTCTGGCAGTTTCTCCAAGGATTAAATAGAGTTATCAGATGACCCAGAAATTCCACTCCTCAGTGTTCTACTCAAGAGAAATAAAAACTTGTGTCTACACAAAAACCTGTAGAAAAATGTTCCCAGCACCATTATTCATAATGGTCCAAAAGTGGAAACAACCCAAATGTCCAAGAGCAGATGAGAGAATGAAGGAACGCTGGTATGTCCATACTACTGAACACTAGTCAGCAAGAAGAAAGAAGGTAAGCCTTGAAACGTGCTGAAGGAAGCCATTCACTGAAAAAAAAAAAAAAAAAAAAAAAAAACCCACTATATGATTCTATCTTTATGAAATTTTCAGACCAGGCAAGTCAAGACAGAAAGTGGACTAGTGGTTGCTGAGGGCTGAGAGGACTGCGGGGAAATGCTGAGTGACTACAAGTGGACACAGAGGTTCTTTTCTGGGGGGTGATGAAAAGGTTTTAAGATTGTGGCAACGGTTGTATAATTCTATAAATATGCCTTAAATATCAATGAATTATATGCTTTAAATGGTTGACTCATACGGTATATAAAATATATCTCAGGAAAGCTGTTTTGTTTTGGGTTTTTTTTTTTTTTTTTAACCACACTGGAATATTTCCTTCAGTATGAAATAAGAGTCCTCATGCTTTTTAAAAATACTTAAAAAATATTTAAAAAGCAGATTGTATTCACAAATGACATTCTTATTTCACTGTCTCAAACTTGAGAAGGCATTCATGGTTAAATGAATGAATGATTAGAAGGACACCCAGAAAAACCCTGAGAAGACACTTCAGAAGGGTCTACAGGAAAGCAGTACTCACAGGAAGCCCTCTGGGTCCTCGGGGTCCCACCTCTCCTGGAGGCCCTTGTTGGCCCTGTTATGAGGAAGGCAGGGAAAGAAAAAAATCAACACTCCCTGATTCTCTGCTGAGTGATTACAACAGGTGACAACATAAGGAAAGGTAGCTCACGTCATCTTACCGGTTTGCCTGAATTCCCCAACTGACCAGTCTTCCCAGGAGCACCTGTGTTACCCTAAAGGTAAAATGCAACATCCAAAGTAACTCATACAACAAGTAAGCAAAATCCGCAACCTGTCTTACCCAGACTGGGCATTTCTTACACCTGAACAGCATTAATTTCCCAGTTTCACATTGAGAATTTGGGAGGCCATAGAATCTCTTGCTTGGGGGATACATTAAAGTTGTTTAGATCAGGATACTGCTCTGCTGTTCCCAGAAGTATAGTAAAGGTATCAAAAAAATGTTCAAAAATGAAGGTCAAATGTCACTACATGAAGCTCTTTACCCAGACAGGAAGAGAAGAAGGTTTTTCTTTCCTCACAATATTAATTATACGTGTCTTTCCTTTACCGTTTCTATCTCTAATAAACTTCTTGGAGCTCTTTTCCCTGGCACTGACACTATTAAAATTAAGAAGGATCCTGTGAACATGAGGAACAGGAGGAAGGACTGTTGAAGGGACCCCGCCAGCAAGCTCCAGAGAAGGCACATGTCTGGGGGTCCAGCCCCACCATCCATCTCTCATGGTCCACTTGGGAGGAAGCATCCCTGCTCAAGATGCTGTGGGCCCCAGGCTCGGAGACTGTAGCCATATAACCTGGCAGTGACCAAATTCTACGTTACTCACGTGTCATCCCTTTTATTTAAAGTAAAGCTATATCTTACCCTTCAATTTTTCCTTCACCTATTGTTTTTAATTTTTTGCACTATAAGCACTGGTTGATCAGTTTGAGAATAAAATGTCTATCATCTTTTTAGTTTAAGCAAAATCACGTTAGTAATATTCACTGACATAATTTCTGTGGCTTAATCGTAATTTCTTTATTTTAAGTGGTAAAGAGCAATAACACTGTCTCTGTTTAATACTGGCGAAGGAAGACACTTCCAGGAAGGAAGTCTAATCAGCAACACTTTGTCAAAGTGTTCTTTCTGCAGCTAGGAAAGAGATCAGCATTCAAGGCCTTAAAAGAGCCTTTTCAAAAAATTTCTCCTTAGAGTCGAATATAAAATAAAAGGCAGGTTGGAAATACTAAAAATGATAAATAAAACATATTAATGAAATAATAGAGAAATACAGAAAAGTACTAGTTAAAAAATTTTCATCTTTTACCTTTTCACCAGCAACACCCTTTGCACCAGGAATCCCAGGTACACCCTAAAAGAAGGCACACAGAACTAGGGCTGAATCACATCAGCGGAGAATCCGTGAGATGCCTTGCCCCCAGCACACTGCCCAGGGGCTGAGGGAATCCTGACAACACCAAAGCTTTAGTGTGAGAGAGATTCTTCGTAGTTCCCAAATTCTGAACAGTTCTAGAACTACCCACAATTTAGAAGGAATTACACTTCACTCTATCCGGCTTATTAAGCCTGAACACCCTTAGGCAAATCCTATCTCTAAACTAAAGTTATTTTTCAAGCATGAATTTCCAAATTATCATCGGTCAAGGGGAGCTTGAATAACAAAACAAAGACCTATTGAAAAGTTAACCCTGAAGTAGAAAAGCGGAATGGCAGGAGAATGCTGGCTTGAACTAAAATTCGGTGTTACTGGGAGTCCTAATGTTCTATAACTGATTATTTTTAAAATGTCAGATAATAAATTGAGGCCAGTCCTCAAATGACCAAGTATCTCTTTATTACCTTGAAACATTTGTCTCCAAGAATACATCTGTATAATCCGCGTGACCCTCTAGCCACATCAAGGCAGGGAAACCCCAATTTGAATAATTCAAAATAGCACGCAATCCAAAAAATGGTATCTGATACTTCACATCGTCCAGGGAGCATACTCGCAAGCCCCTATGGCTCAACTCTGCTAACAAGAACTTCAAAACTGGTGAGAAGGAGGAGGGAGTATGCGCTCCCGGCCCACAGCTCAGAGTTAGTAAAAAGATAATAAAGACTGAGTGAATGAAAGAGAGGAGAAGAATGCAAAATACAAATTAAAGCTTAGTATAGTTATTAGGAAAGAGTTCCTTATTCAGAAAAAAAGTATAAAACGTAAAACTACAAAAATGTAAAACTAAACCATCAGGTATCTTCCTGAAACTGAGCCAATTATTTTGTTTCTCTCTAAAATTCATATTTTCCAAATACTCAGCTAAATCAGGAAACATTTAAAGACCCAAATACTCACAGGTAAGCCCTGCAATCCTGCATCACCAGGAGGCCCAGGCTTCCCGGGTTCACCCTGAGAAAAGAAGTTTTTATTGCATCATTGAACCCATGTGAATTGCTCTAAGTCTTTCAAGTAAAGAAAGGACACAGGGCTTCTGTGTAGAAGGATTCTCCCTACAGGTGACCTTATGCGCACTTTTATGATATGATCCCGTTCAGGGCAGGGGCGGGTGGTGATACGGGATAGGGCAGATGGACTAAGGACATAAAATAAATCAAAACACACAATCTCTTTCAGCTGCTTTCATCGACAGGGCAATTCTACTGAGTTCCTAAAACCAAGTAAACATACTATTCTAAAAGTATTTCTGAGGTGACATTTGATGAAAAAACGGAGGAAAAAAGCCAAAACCAGCTGAGTAAATCTCCCTGTCATGTAGTCATGGAAATGCTGGGCTCGGTTTGCCAGGGTTACAAAAGGTACCTTTGTCCCAGGCATTCCAGGTATCCCGTCACGGCCATCCACACCTGGCAAGCCCTAAGAAGACACAAAGAAACACATTGTGTCTTAGAAACAGTCACATTCTTCTTCCTTTCATTATTTTCTAAAGTTTTATTACAAGTTAATAATCACTTCAAAAAATGGGGTGGGTGACTATGGCGCAGGACATACCATGTCTCCTTTGGTTCCAGGGAGGCCAGGAATTCCTCTAGAACCTTGAGGCCCCTTGCAGGGTAGAGGGGAAAGGAGAGACAAGACAGGCTCATTCATCACGGCACTTTGGCCACATCAAAGAGGTAAGCATAATCAGCAGAGGACACCAGTAAGCACGAGGTTTATAGTGATTAACACTAATCTGAACTCACTCTATCTCCCTTGGGACCTATTTCTCCTGGAGGTCCTCTCTGTCCTTGGTCACCCTGTATGAAAATAAAATGAAAAGCAAGAGTTACTTATTGATAGACTTTTGAAACTAGAGAACACCATCCATATTACCTATGACTGCTCTTTCATTCCAGTGCTTTGCTCTATCATGGGTGCCTAGCTCAAGAAATCATTTATAAAAATTACATCTTAAAATTTTATGTTGGGATAGGGATGATAGAGAATTACATGTCTTTTTATTTCATTTTCAATGTGTAAAGCTTCTGTGCCCTTTTGATGTATAGGTATAATAAAATTAAGATCCGTACTGTAGGTAATCTTAACATCAGTAACTATGTCTACATTATCAGCTAAACTCATTGACTATCATGGTGGGTTGAGGTTTGGGTCAGTTGCCAATCTTTTTTCCATATTATTTCATTCTCCCGGCAATAATAATGGTTTCTGTCAAAATTATCTGGCTAATGTTGATTTACGGTATAGGTGGTGATAGATGAGAGGATAAGTCTTCCTTAATATAGCTTTTGTTGAACTGCAGAACTACTCTAAAACCTCAAATGGCTTCCTGTCACTATCAGATCAGTTCAAATTGCTCACATTGGCATAAAACACTCTCTACAATGTGATCGTCCTTTATCTATTCAATTTCATCTTCTCAACAGAAACTTTCCAAGCTAGGCAGTAACAATCCCTTAAACAACACATACCCCATTACCACCAATTACTCCCATCACGGAGTATCACCTAGACTCTGTCTGCTCCTTTCCCACCCAGAATGGCTTTCCATTTCAGCCTGCCTCTAGGATCCTCCTCTTACCAGCAGTACCTCTACCTCATACTCCAGCGCTGGATCTTTTAACGTATGACAGAGTAATATTCTGTCTTCCCCACTGGGCCATAGGAGCTTGATAATTGAAAACTCTATTGTCTTTATACCTTTTCTACTTTTTTGGTGATAAAGGTGGTTATTATATGGGTGGCTTTTTTATTTATTTCCAGAAAAGGTGTGAGGCAGCCTATAATAATGACACATGTACATATAGCAGTCAAAATATAGAATATAGAAAATACAGAGAAATATAGAAAATATAGAGATCAAAAATCATAGAAAAGGAGCAAGAACCTGAAATGAGACAGTTACTGTGACTCTAAACTTCCTAGTAGCTGTAACAAAAGGAAAACACAGCAAACATAAAACTTAACAATTTGACTTCACCGACTTGAAAAACAAAAACCCTCGTCAAGGCAAAAGAACATTTCTCTTTATTCAAGGAAGTGATACTTATCTTAACTAAAATTTGTTTAAATAAATAGAGAAACTATTGCCCATTTTTCCACTGTATTCACATGTAAAAGACACACACACACACACACACACACATACAGCACTTTATCACTGGTCAGTCATTGCTAAATAACCTATCATTGGGTCTGGTAAAAGGAAAACTACTTACAGGTGCACCAGGAAGACCTTGAGGCCCAGGTTCTCCATCTAAGCCCCGAGCACCCTGCAAAAAAAAAAAAAAAAAAAAAAAAAACAGCATAAAGAAATGAGATTGAAATCAGTCATTAAAGGGCACATCAGTCTTTCCATAGAACTTTAATAGCCAGATTAAGAAGGAGGTTTTGTGCCTGGAATAAAATCTGTATACATCAGTGTATCATCATACATCATATATAATAGATCACTGTATATGTTATACCAGGGAGTATGCCATTGGACACCTCAGATATGAAAACACAATTTTACGTCTCCTCATCCCACCAAGAGTACTGACGGCCGATCTTTCCTACCACTCTGGATATTTTAAGTTCACATTGCAGCCATTTTTGATTGATGACATGAACTAAAAACACTGGTCCCTATTAAGGGAAGGTGGCAAACCTATGGCAGGAGGTTGGGTAGTTACCCTCCAGGAGTCTCAGGATTCCTGTGCTTTTCACGAATGGTGAAGACTAAGGAGCCACCGAAAGAATAGAGCAGTTGCCATGGACTGTGCTGCAGCCACAGCTGTGGGTGGGATTCTGTGATGCTGGATTTCTGCCAAGATCCACAATCTGAAGTCCAGTCATGTGATTTAGAAGGACGAATCATAATAAGGATTTGAGTATCCCCCATTCCATCCTTGATAGACATTAGGTTCTGTTTATATAAAAATAATCCATCTATTTTCTTAACGACAGATTTGTCCTACCAAGGGATGGAAACTAGAGTTTTATAAATCTAATTATCTTGAAATCAGTTGTGACTTGGCTATACTGTAAATATCACCTCCTTAGTTAATAATAAGAATCAAAATGTGATTTTAAAACAAAAGTATGAGGGCTTTTTTTTTTGGTGCTTTCTACATATACTGCCTGACAAAATACAACTCCCTTCTTCAAATCTTTTTCTCATCTGCTAAGTGAATGAGAAGGCAAAAGGGTGACTGAAGTCAACAGGCCATTTCCTAATGAATAGGGTTGAGACAAGGAGATGATAAAATAAATGGAAAACAGTCAAAAGAGTGCTGGATGGATGTCAGGCCAAGAAAACCAGGCAGACAGCATCTGTAGTGAGATTTAAGAATTAGAAAACCTTTGATAGAAGGTTCAGAAAAGGTAGAATCAAAGAAAGAACACCACTGAAGCAGAAGCACCACAGAGCCTTGAAATTCTTTGATCCCTAAAAACTAGAGCAGAGCAGAAAGCATTTTACATTCACCAGGGAAGAAGAGGTTTGGAAGACTCAAAAAAGACCTTGAATTCATCATTCACCCTGCGTTGTGAGCAAGGAGCCCAACCTTTGCATTACAAAATCGGCTGTGATGCGCTCACTCTCTCTTATTGCTGTTCAGCATGAGCTCAGACCCAAAATGCTGTTACTAGGCAACCACTCCAGGGGTCTGAGTTCATGAGAAGAGCTTGCTTTTTTTTTTTTTTTGTTATTGAAAGCAATTTGACAGAACTCAAAGGAAATGAGAAATTTTGAAAAATGCCAAGTAAAAAAATACCTCAAATAAAGAGCATATCAAGAACAGTAATCGGTTTCGAAGTGTGAGGTCACATACTTTAGATGATTTAAACCCAGAAAAAACAAAGGCCTAGGTATCAGCAACTTCAAAATAAATGGGGTTTATTTCTAATAACAGGAGATAAACACAAAATATTACTAAAGGTAATATGAATATAGAAACATGAAAAAAATTTTTAAAAACAGTATTTTTAGAAAAGAAATATTCTAGAGGAAATGGAAGAGTAAAACGGGCAGAATGAAAATACCTAGAAGGGACAACAAGGCTGAAAAAAAAATGAAGTTGAAGGAATCTGTCACAAAATAATTCCTTCCGTTTCCAAAAATGTTTATTTCTTTTAGAAAAATTTAAATTTATTTATTGAGCACCTACAATGTGCAAGTTATTCCCTCTTAGCTGTTAATAAAAGTCTCTGTGCTCCTGTGCAAAATGAAGCAAATTAGCCACAGAGGTCCTAAAGAGGAAGAGGCAAGGGTCAGGAGTGGTAGTGGACAAATTGCTTTTATTGTTTTTCCTGGAACCCACAAACTGGCTTTCCTAATATACTAAGTGGCAACCATTTTCTTAAAAATCTGATAGAGAAGCTGGGCACACCCCTACACACACACACACACACACATACACACACACACACACACAGTGAGAAAAACATTTCTGAGCACAACAGGAACATTCAGGTTTCCACTGTTTTCATTTTCACTCATCCAAGCATTTCCCATTCTTCATCCTCCACCAATGGGAACACGTCATCCTTCCAGGCCTGGCATTCTTCTAATGCCACCTCATTCATGAGCCCTCCCAGTTCCCTGACCAAGAGTGGTCACTCCTTTGTCTTCACTCCCTCACACCACTTGCCCTCAAATTTATGTGTCTCTTTTACATGGTAGTTAGCCATCTACTCATTTGTTTCTCCCAATGAATAACAAATTTGAAGTCCTTTTTCCTCTTTGAATCTCCCCACCATCTCACAGTGCCTTGCTATGGAAATGGTAGGAGAATCTGGTTTTTGAGACTGAGCTAAGGACAGGTTGGAAGTGCAGGGAGTATTCTTGTTGGGGACAGAGCTCAGCGATCAGCCCGGAGGGAAAGCCATGGATGGTCCTCGTGTCCTTGGGGAGATCTTGCCTTCTCTTGCCTCTCCCTTTCCATCCTCTCCTGTCTTTGCTTTGATTTCCAGTATTAACTATTAATAATGATGAAGATGTAAAAAGGTAACATCCCTGTTTATTCCTATCTACCAAGATAATTTAAAATATATAGTACATAAGTATCACACATACTACTCACTTCTGTCATCTATGTTTATAACAGAAATGTGAAAACTTAACCAAATATCTACTAAGCAAATAAGAAATTAAAAAATGATGTTGCTGAAAATAAGATATTTTTAAATGGGAAAATTTTTAAATATTTATACATTTTGATAACCTATCATCATCATCTTACTTTTTCTCCTTTGGCCCCAACTATGCCAGTGATGCCTCTTAATCCCTGGGCTCCCTGGGGGGGAAAGAAAAGAACAGTGAATTGTTTTAGTTGAAGCACACACTTATTTATCTCATCACAAACGTTGCTCCAGAAGGAGGTTAACATAACCAAAGGTAACATGAAGAAATAGTGACATCATGTAAACAAATGTTTCTAGTTTAGAAAGAAAAAAAAAATACAAGGAGAATTCTTCTGATGCTAAACACTCTTCTGAAACTCTGAAGACATACACAAACCTGGAGAGGAAGCAATTAATGATGACAAAAAAGTAAACATTATTATCATAAGAAAACCACAATCATGTATTTTGACTTACTTTTTAACTCAGATACAGAATACATTGCCATTTCTACTTCCTTCATGATTTGTAACTTAGTTACATGTAAGATGATTGTGATTTTAAACCTTGGAGTTAATTTCTCCCCACCAATGTATGCCGTCAAAGGCCATTCAATTTCCAGGGTCCACAAAAGCTTCTGACTATACATCGAGCTGAAATCTCTACTGACCACTAGGAGTCACTACACCACCCGTAAGGCATTCTACATTCCCACCTGGAGCAGCAGGAATCCATCTCCCCCCATCTCGGGCAATGGAGTGGGTAAGCCTAAAAATAAGGCTGTGAGTGTGATTTCTAGAATCTTCTTCAATACTGAAGCAGCAGGGCTCCAGGAGTGAGCCTACGTGTTCTCCTGGGAACAGCAGCAGGTAGATGCCCCTTCAGGAAGGTAGAGCAACTACTTCTAAGCAATTTGCTAACTGTGTGCTGTGCCTGGCTTCAGATCAAGTAGCTCTAGGCCAGTCATTCTCTTGGGCTCTCCCTTGGAGTAAGTGGGGCAGTTCTCTGGCCAACTGGGCCTGCGTCCAGATAAGTCACAAATTTGTGTAGATCAGTTAGGAATGACCTGACTGTGTAAGATTATCCAGCACAGGATAACCACTTGAGATATAAAATGTGGCCATATCAGATTCAAACTGCTCTTTCTGAAGATAATTCTACAAAAAGAATTCCAAAAATATTTGGGCCAATGGCAGTGACATGAGAATGCCATGTATTATCTCTTAAGGTGACTATTTTGAAGGACAAAGCTTGTGTATAAATGTTTCCAAAAGCATATAGCTTTAAAAAAAAAAAAATCTGTGCATTGCTTTATAGATGTACATTTAAAAAGTAAACATTTGTGAAGTTTATAGAAACATTTTGGTAAGCCTACTGCCAAACATCAGAACGTCAGCAAGCATTAACAATAGTCCCCAGTAGACCACTTGAGCCAGGCAGATCCCAACAGATATCCTTAATCTGTGAAAACATTTTTAAATGCTGCTTGCAAAATCCTGTTCTGAGGATTTGGGGGGTGGCTTAAAAATAATTTAGGTCCCCACTAAATTTTCATCAGATCAAAAAAAAAAAAAAAAAGCATATGTCTCGCATACTATTTCTATCTCTCTCTTACCAAATAGAGCCATCTCCTTGTCTCCTTTCAAAGGCTCAGGGAAGACAAGCTTCTGAAATAAATACCTTGTATTCCTCCAGGTTTTCTTAAAGTTCTCATGTAGCTTAAAAGCAGTGACCATTTCTTACAAATGCTCAAATTCATCTCCTCTAGCTCGAATTTCTTTCAGCTCTGGGGTAAGTATTAATCCACACAGCTCCCTGAACTCTTTTGTAAAAGGCCAGTTGTTTGGGGGAAGAGCAGAGCAGGGCAAGGAATGATGGCCCTATGTTTGTCCTCCCTAACCTGAGCCTGTCCCTCACCTAGCAAAGACCTTAGCTAGCTACAGTGTTCAATGAATATTCAGAAATTATTATTTCCATAATTGTTAACTACTCATCTTGACAAGAAAAAAAGTGTGGCAATTCTACTTTTGTATACAAAAGTAATGTAAATTTTGATGTAGCAAACACTTTAAATCGAAGTATGGCAATGTCCCAAATTACCTCATTGTGCATATAATTGCAGCAATCTGCCAAAGCACAAGGGACTAACTTTTTATTAAGAGACCTGATTATAAGCAATTAAGAATGTTCTAATTATAATGACTATATGCTGGCATAAGGTACATTAAATCCAGTGGTTGAGGTACCTCCTGCATATTCAGGGTACATGAAATTTTCTATATCATGTGAAAGTACCATAGAATATAAAAGACATATATCAACCTCTGTGTTCAATATTTGCTTTCAGATTGCCTAGCCCTAAAATCTAGTAAGTGAACATACGTAATTGTAGGTAAAATTTTTCTGTTAAAATGGTGCTTGATTATACATTGAGGATTCTTCCTATTTTGAAAAAATGGTAAACTCCCAATGCTGGCTTGGTGGGAAAATATGTTAATATAATACTATTAATCCAAACGCTAAACAGAAAATATTCCGTTAGTCGTGAAAAAAGAATATTTGCATATCCAAGTTAAATATTTTTAAAGAATACTTTACTGGAGGTCCCTGAGCTCCAACTTCTCCTTGTTCCCCTTGGTCCCCTTCTTCACCCTAATAAACAACAGAAAAGCACGCCAAGTGTTATTCCACCAAATGAGCATAGATAGATAACTCAGCACATCTGAAATTCACTTGGCATCCCCTGAGTTATGTTACCATACTTTCTTAAATTAGTTTATATGAGTAATCCATATTCATTGTAGGACATTCAGAAAATACAGAGAAGTTTACAAATAAGTCACCCAAATCCCACCTTTCAACTATAAATAACCAGTAACATCTTGGACACTTCTCTATAAAGGGGTGAATGGGGAGGAAAGGACAGAGAGAGAACATATATATATTCACGTTCTCAGTGTGTGTGTGTGGAGGGAGGTGTTACTAGGAAAATATGATCATCGTATGCAAACTTTTCCATCAACTACAATATTATTCATTTGAGATTTTCATTTTTTACTTCTCTTATTATAATTTTTCTACCATATGTAATTCTTTAAAAAGCATTTAAATCAGTCTTTCTTTTTATGGCTTATACCTTTGATGTCTCCCACAGAAAAGCTTTCTTCACCTCCTGAATATATCAATATTCATCTGTATTTTTCTTCTATAATTCTGTAGTTAAACTTCTTAAATGGAAACCTTTAATTGATTTTAACATAAAATATAAAGTAGAAATCTATCATTTTGGAGGTGGGTGGGGTGATCGGGTACGAGGGTGATGAGCATAAAGGAGGGCTGTGATGGGATGAGCACTGGGTGTTACATGCAAGCGAGGAATTACTGAATTCTCCATCTGAAACAAACGATGTACTATATGTTAGCTAGCTGAATTTAAATTTAAAAAAAGAAATCTGTCATGTTGTCATGTTGTTTTTTTCTTGTTTTTTTCTGGTAATTGCTCACCTTCTCTAATATCATTTACTGAATGCAAGATTCTCTCCACAGAGCCTGGAAAATCCTTCTTTAACATATAGTAAATTATGAATATACTTGTTTCTAGATTTCCTACTCTGCTCTTCTGATCTGTTGTATGAATTTGTCAAACTCACATCTTAATTATTGAAATTTTATAATACATTTTAATTTCAGATAGAATTCCTTTACCTTTGTTTTTCTTTTATGGCTACTCTTATCTTTCAGTTTTTCCTAAATGTTTGCTCTTCCAGATTAACTTTAGAAGTATCTGGAAGATCTTCACAAAAAAACTACTTGCTTTATATTAGGACTGCTCTGAACTAAAAGATTAATATGGAGAGAACTAGAATCCTTACAATACTGAGTCTATCTTGGAACTCAATGTATCTCCCTATTTAATCAAATCTTTTACTTTCCTTCAATAAAGCTTTGTTCTTTTCCTCATGTTGGTTTTGAATATTTAAATTTAAATATTTAAATATTTAAATTAAATCTTGACTATTTGGTGGTGATTGCCAATGGAATCTTCTTCCGTGTTGTTTTCTAGCTAATTATTGTTTGACTTTTTGATATTAATTTTATAACTTCTGATATGCTTTAAAATGTTAGTATATTCTGAAAAGAAATCCAACTGCTGTTTCATACCGAAAGATCACTTGACTGACTCTGAAAAAAAATTATTATTCCCTCTGACAAGTTTTTTTTTTACAGAAATACACTGCCCTACATGTCCTGTAGTAATGAATGTCTTAAATTGTAAAATTAATCATGAGAAAAATTCCTCATTTTTAATATTATGTGCATAATATTATATAAAAATCTATTCCTGTTGTTTCTTTATTACATATTTCAATTCACCCATGTTCTTGTTCTATAGATTATACCTTATAGTGCTTGTCACACACACACACACACACACACAGAAATGCAGAAAATTAAATGGCAATATTAATATAGAAACATAGAAACTTTGGGCATAAATGCAAAGAACTAGGTTATGCCTAAGTCATTTATATTTGACTTTTGAATCAATTATACCTAGTGGTTTCAGTCTCATAATTTTACTCAGATTATATTCCATAAAAACATCTGACTGATAGCGAGGAGAGGTAGTCCCAGTGGGAAAGCCAATGAATTAGCTATTTCAAGGAACGGATAAGCAACACATTTGTGTAATTAAATGCTACCTGTATGTCCCTGCCTAACTATCAAAACAACAGTGACTGATATGTGCACAATAAGCTTTCATTAACAAGGTTTGGGGTATTTTCTTTTCTTTTTTCTTTTTTTTTTTTTAAGATTTTATTTATTTATTTATTTGACAGAGAGAGAGATCACAAGTAGGCAGAGAGAGGCAGAGAGAGGAAGGGAAGTAGGCTCCCTGCCTAGCAGAGAGCCCAATATGGGGCATCCCAGGACCCTGGAATCATGACCCAAGCTAAAGGCAGAGCCTTTAACCCACTGAGCCACCCAGGTGCCCCAGTTTGGGGTATTTTCCTACAGATTCCAGGATAAGCCCTGGAGTAATATAGATGATTTAACTATCTCACCAGCAGGTGAGTAGCACACAACTAATCAATCAATAACTACAACATAATGACAAATTTAGGAACAGCAATTTGTTATCATTTTACTGAAAGATTGTTGACCATTCATTTATTTACAAATTTTAAAATCTTTGTTAACTAATTTGTAGAGTAAATTCAAGGCAAAATTGTGAACCCACTTTCAGTTTACAGTTCAGTGCATCGATTACCCTTTTAAGGTTCATTTTTTAATGAGTTATTGTCACCCTTTCGTCCCAAGTAAATTTTCTTTTTTTTTTTAAGATTTTATTTATTGATTTGACAGACAGAGATCACGAGTAGGCAGAGAGGCAGGCAGAGAGAGGAGTAAGTGGGCTACCCGCTAAGCAGAGAGCCCAAAGTGGGGCTCGATCCCAGAACCCCAAGATCATGACCTGAGCAGAAGGCAGAGCTTAACCCACTGAGCCACCCAGGCGCCCTCAAATAAATTTTCAAAGACAACACTGGAAGGTGTGAGTGACACAGCATGTGAAATAAATTAAAGGAGTTTTCAACAATGACTAATAAAAGTTTGGCCAATTTTCTCACACACCAAAACTTCTTCACTAAAATCAAGCCAAATTTGAGAGTCTGGATAACTAACTTGTACAGGTGTCAACAATAATTGGTTTCTTGAGGAGAGGGGGAAAGTATTCTAATTGACACCTCTATCCCCAAATGGGATTGTATATGTGCTGCCAAAGAGAGCACCCCCAAATGGGATTGTAAAAGTTCCCCTAAAGAAAAGGGGTCACTAAAAGAAGAAGGAAGGGAGCATGGCATCAAAAATAATAGAAGTCTGCCGAATCTGTTTGAAACATGCATTACCTCGTGAATATCTTTTGGTATAATGTAATATCCTTACACATATTTTTCTGTGGTTAGATAATATTCTATTGCATGGCCATGTCACACTTAATTTAGCCAGTCTCCTGTGGTTGGACATTTTTTTTTTTTTCAGTTCTGTTCTCCTGGCACTTAGAATAAACTCTGACACACAGCAGGTACTTTAAAAATATTTGTTGAATTTTTTTCAATTATGAATTTCAAGATTGAAAGGAGGAATGAACAGGCAGAAAAGTCTCTGAAGTACTCAACTTTTTTCTACTTTCTCCAATTTGACAGTAAGAACCCAGGTGTTACAGTCCAGATAAATAAAATGCCTTAATTACTCAGGGCCCAAGTAGTAAAAGACTAGAAATAAGTGTCCAAACTGTAACAGGGTAGGGAAAATTGGCTTACTTATCCTGATTATCTCAGGTTGTTCAACAGACTGATTTTAGCTAGAGTTCAAGGATATCAATGCCTGACAATATAATAAATTGCCTCTTCAGTTCTTAACTTCCAAAGAAAAAGACTAGTTTTCCACCCAATAAAGGTCTAGAAGGACATAGTCAACAATGTCTAGAAAACCCACATTAATAAGAACAGTTTGGCTTTGTAAAATATCACAGAACTAGCAGACAACACTTCTGTTATGCAGGAAGTCAAATTCTTAGACATTTAAAGCCAATATGCACCTGTGGATTTTTAAAAGAGCAAGTCAGTCATCATACTTTAAATTTCTGCCTTGGGTTTTCTGCAAGACACACCAGCCTCAATGCAAGTTGTGCTACAGATTCTGTCTTTCTATCCTGACAACTATTTAAGTCTATCATTCACTTCCAGATTACCCAAAATCTAAATTCTCTTGAAATGGAGTCAGAAACAGACAAATTATTTCAGAACTAACATGAGAAGCTATCAGCTTTCAACCTCCTGTTTGCTAGTGTCAGCGACACGTCGTAAAATATTACACGTGTCATAAAATTTTGTTTAGTGGAGTGGAAAAGCTAGCTGAATGATGTTTTGACTATCAAAAGCATCAAGGAAAAAAAGCTGAATGTGATTGATTTCAAAAGGAAAGCAAGGGGCAGCAACACAAGAAAGAATGAAATGTCTGGTGTATTATTGTTTTTTGTAATTGAACAACATGAGAATATTGTGCTTAGTCAGGATATTGAAGCATCTACTGAAAACCTGTCGATCGTCATTTGAAAAGGAAGGAAAAAATATCATGCTTTCTTATTCCTTATAATATGTTGTACTACTTCCTAAACACAACTTACCCATTAAATACTCATTTTCCTTACCTTGTGACCTTGTCTTCCAGGTTCACCAATTTCTCCTTTAGCCCCTTTATGACCCTAAGAATGCATAAGTAACAATAAATAAATTAATTAAAAAATAATTCTATTGGGTTTGTTACAGAAAGTGGTCAGGAGGTTCATAAAGTGATTTGTTTCCCTAAATCTGCGTCAGTGTGCTACAAAAAGTTATGTCACAAAGAAAATGACTGTCTTCAACAACCTTAACAGTGCCATGTGTATTACATGACTGGTGTATATGGTAAATACTAGCTTTAGTTAATAGAAAAACACTGTTCTAGAATAACAAAGCTTCATTACCTGGTTCGCCCACATGATTTATCACCAGCTGATCCCCAGATCCCTCTATCCCAGACTTCCTCTCACAGTTGGGTCAAGAGCAACAAGTCTTCTCCAGCATCAGTAACCTTCTTCTCGGAGATGACAGTCCTGACTGAGCTTAGCTGGCTGTTCCCTGCTCTCTCTGTGCTGCTCCAAAAACCCTCTGCCTCCTCCTCTATACCCACCTCCTTCCTGGAG
This sequence comes from Mustela lutreola, assembly GCF_030435805.1. Classification (NCBI taxonomy): domain Eukaryota; kingdom Metazoa; phylum Chordata; class Mammalia; order Carnivora; family Mustelidae; genus Mustela; species Mustela lutreola. The sequence continues at coordinate 112,899,054 of NC_081295.1, forward strand.
ATAGAAGAAGGGCTGGTATGAGAAGGGGAGCTCCCCCGATGCACAACTTCCACCTCTTGTACACAATTATAAGTGCAAAGGGAAAGCCATAAAGGGCAGTCCCTGAAAGCTGCATAGTACGAGAAGAAATCCCTGTATCTTCTTGTCAGGCTGCCTGTTCTAAGCATATGTGTGCTTCGGGTGGTAATATGAGGCAAATGGGAAATGAACATTCTAAAATTAAGTCTGTCAGAGCTTTCACCCTCGGACACTTTCTTATTGTGAGAGTGGAGGTCTTGGAGAAAAATAAGACACCAATCCAGGACAAAATCTTCTGCAATTGTGGGAACCCACTAAAACTCACATTAGAGAAAACCATAATTGGAAAACCAGTGCCCTGGTGCCTTTCAGATCATAGCAGAATTCCTCTGGTCTGGAATTTTCAAAATCACTTCAGACTCATAGGCTAGAGAGAAAAAGCCACTTAACCCCAACATTTGGAGGTTTTTTAATGGGAAATTTTGAAGTAATTATGATACAGAGTGAGAGAAAAACATTTTGTGGAAGTCTCTTTCCTTGGCTATGTTGCACTGTTTTCCCAATTTTTTAACTAAAATAGATTCAAATACATTATGTGTATAATTGCTCCCCAATCTTCCCCATAGGACGCAAACTTCAGAGCCTTAATGTGCTGTTACAGCATCTCTCCAGCCAGTACATTTTACTGGTATTTCCTCCCTGAACAACAAAAGCACTGTATAATCAAACATCCACGTCTCATGTACCTGCCAGGGGAGCCAGCTGAAGTTATAGGACTGTAGAAGGACCACAGACTAAGCCAAAGAAAAAACAAACACAGACTTGCCTAATCTTCCAAAATGGGGTCTTACACCAGAAAGGCCAGTACTTACAGGAAAGGATCTAGTTTTTTCCTATGGTTAATACTCTTGAATATAAAATACTGAAATTATTCTCTTACCCTCATGCCTGGTAAGCCTGGATATCCTGAGCGACCTGGTGGACAGGAATTGGGACACTGCGAAGGAGAGCGAGAGAGAGAGGTAGAGGGCATAAATTAGAGCCTCCCTTCATGACAAAATGGTACTGTTTTAGGGATTGCAGCTTCAGAATCCCAGTATAATTATATTCATTAAATAAGTCTGAATACCCCTTCTTTTCAATATTTCATTTTTAAACTCAGACATATTCCTAGCTTACAGAAAAGTACAGAGAATAGAACAAGCTCTCCCCGTGTGTTCACTATCCAGATTAAATAAGTGTTAATATTTTGCCATATTTATTTCAGATTTATTAAAGAAATAAAATGTTTCCAGACCTCGTATACCAAATGTTTCCAACCTAGTGTACCACAACCTGATCCTTTTCTCTTCCCCCACCACCAGAACAGCTCTATCCTGAGGTCCACAAGCCCTTGTCAAATTGGCCAAAATTGCATTTAGTACAGTTTACCAACATCATGTGAATATTAGTCTGTAAGTAAAACAAGTCTCAGAGGGAGACATTGGACTTCTAGCTTCCGAAATTGGGGTGCTATGGTGAAAACGATGCTTTAGTCATAAAGCAAAAAAGACTTTGGAGAAACAAAAACATTTCCATAATGAAAACCACATACAGTCCAAGTGTATACAAACCACCAGCCCACTAGGGCTCTGGATTGCTCTGCTATCCAAGTAGAGTAAAACACAGAAATACAACATATTCCGGCAAGACAATTTTAAATCTAAAGATTACGTGGTCTTTGACTTAAACAGTATTTTGTTCAAAGGTAAATATCTTACCAAGGGATCTCCTTCATGAAAGCCAATTGTTCCCTAAAGTAAAGAAAATATTAAAGTTAAGAATATAGTTACATACCCTACTCAAACCCACTAATAACAGAAAGTCCATTGGACAAAAATATAATAAATATATTTGTTCAATAGAATATAAGGGATGAATAGCAACATACAATATGCTAATATTCTAAAAACCTTGACTCATGGGAATATTCCTTTTTCAGCTCAGGTTGGGATCTCAGGATTATGAGATGAGCCCTGCCTTGGGCTCCACTCAGCGAATGGTCTACTTGAGGATTTTTCTCCCTTTCCCTTTGCCCCCTTCCCCAAATTATATGCTTTCTCTCTCTCAAATAAATAAACACATCTTTTAAAAAACTGGGAAGAAATAAAATATGAATTATCTCCTATTTAAACTCCTATTTTAAAAATTGCTTACTGTGTAAAACCTTTGTAAAAATTAGTTCATTTGAAAATGTCCCTTTTATACATCCAAGTGTTAAGTATTTGAGAAATCACAAATGCCAAAAGACTTCAAATATATGAGTAAGCCATTCTCTGAAAAAATCACCTTTTAAATTATTGTTATTCCATGACTTTTTCGGCCTAAAAAGTCCCATGGTCTGAATGGGTGAAAAAATTTATAGCCATTTTGGAATTTTAGAATGATTACTTGATTAACAAGTACTTCCATTTTGGGTTCTTAGGTTTCTTTAATCCTAACTCTCAGACACAGGAAAATTCAGGCTGCAAACAACTTACACTGGGTCCTGGAGGGCCAGGGGGCCCAGGCGGTCCTCTTCTCCCAGGGTCACCCTAAGTTATTTGAAAATTGTGACACAGTGGTTATACACATGTCAAAACACAGTGCATAAGATTGGTGAGGCATGAGAGACTATTACGAGAAACCCCCACAGAGCTCAGCCATGCGTAGACCTGCCACGAAAATCGATGGGTGGCCCATAATCCAATTAGCTCCACAAAACTGGAAGGATAAAGGAGTTCCAGTCTCACCAAAGCAATAAACAAGGCAGAAGGAGATTTGGGGGGAAAAAAATCCAATTCTTCTCTAAAGAATGATCACTTTATTCTGAAAACAAACTGGAAACACAACATATTTTTCTAGTTGATTTACAGAGGAACTAGAACAGACAATACTGCCAGTGCCATCCAGATAATGGTAGCAAAAGGAGGCTTGCACCTGAAGCTATGGAATGGAAGGCTAATCTGTGCAATGCCAGACTCTCCCTGGTACTGTCTACCCACAGCTGTTACTTGGCCTGTCGCGTACCCTCTTGCAAATGGGATAAAAGATCAAAGATGGCTAAATTCAAATGAAAATAGATTTTGATTTGTCTTAACATTCAGAATTTACTCCTTGCATACTTATTCCTTCTTATATTTCTACCGTAAGAAGTTAAAAGCATCTTACAATTAATTTAACCTTACAACCATTTCATTTATTCATCTGTTCAGTGAATAATTTTACCAAATAGTAAGACATACTTACTATACTATAGTATAGTAATATACTATTACTATAGTAAGAGAAGCAAGAAGAAATATAGAACACGGGTCTCCTATTCTCAATGCGTTTACAATTATCTATCCTCCACATAACGTCACTACTTCTCAACAATCCTGAAATATTTATTGGATAGTAACATCAAGAACTTATTACCAGCAATTTTTCCTACAGAGCTCAGCTCTTTTATTACTTAATGTTAAGTTCTGTTGGTTCAATTATAATTTAATGATCCTAACATAAATAAACATGGCAATAATTTTTGGCTGTTCACTTTTCATCTCATGCAGTGAGACTAATACAAAAGATGCGGGACCTTAATTCCAGCTGAGAGTCTATTAGGTGGAGGAGACACACCTTTGATTGATCACTAATTCTGGAAGTTGGGAAGAAAAGTTTAGCTGGTAACTTTGGGAAAAAAATTTAAAATCACTCTACAGAAATGAGGTAGCATTATTATCGCCGGTTCCCATCAATATTGTGATCTAGAATGAAATTCATCACTTTTTGGATTTGCAGGAGAAAGCATACAGTTAGGGCAATTTGCCTTCCAGAATGATGTCTTCTACTAAATCAGCAAATGTCTATTAAAATGCACTGCAGTACTCACAACTGGTCCAACACGGCCAAGCTCTCCAGGGAGTCCTGCTGCCCCAGGAGGACCCTGTATATACACATGCAATGGAATATTACTCAGCCATAAAAAAGAATAGGATCTTGCCATTTGCAACAAAACAGATGGACCTAGAGGGTATTATGCTAAGTGAAATAAGTCAGACAGAGAAAAACAGATACCATATGATTTCACTTGTTTGTGGAATCTAAAAAACAAAGCAAACAAAGAAGCAAACAAACAACAAAAAACCGAACTCTTAAATACAGAGAACAAACTGGTGGTTGTCAGAGGGAAGATGGGTGAGGGTATAAGGTACAGAATTCCATGATAAAAAAGTAAGTCACAGAGACAAAAAGTATAGCATAGAGAACATAGTCAATAAGATGGTAAAAATACTGGTGACAAATGATGACCACACTTATTGTGGTGGGTGTGGGTGATGTATAGAATTGTATATTGGACACCTGAAATTAATATAACACTGTATGATAATTACACTTCAATGTTTAAAAAAGTATAATTCTAAATAAAGAAAGAAAGAACATGGTGAGTTATGGATATTTTTACAATCTATCATAAATGATATCAAATTTGATAAGTAACTGATTGATTTAGGAGTGTCTATCTGTCCTAGCTTTGGTTTCCAGTGACACAATAATTCATCTGACCAAATTTTCATTACATAAAATGGAACAAAATTTCTAAAATGAATAAAATTTTTTGTTTAACAGAACAGAGGTGTGTCATAGTAGCCACCTAAAGTCATGTATGTAGGACACTATAAATACCACTGGGTAGAGTCCATTGGAGAGTTAAGCTTGGAAGCTGAGAAATTGGTCATTGTTATAGACTAGGAAGAAATAAACCAAGAGATAATACTTACAGGGGGCCCAGGAATACCACGGCCCTAAAAGGTTAAAATAGAAATTATTATGGTAAGTGATTTAAACTTAGTATAAATGCATATAGATATAACTCAGTTCAAAAAGAAAGTATAAATTTTGTCACTAAATAAATATATGATGTTCATTCTAAAGAAAGGACTATGAATAAAGAAAAGTAAACATGGCTCTCCTTCTAAAGGAAGAAGCTTGTTTCAGCACCTCAAATATAGCTTGGACATCTAAGCTAACTGATAATACTTTTTCCAAACTTCTTTTTAAGAAAATCAAAGTAAAGAATTCATTCGTGCTTGTCTTCAGAACTTAGCATCACTCACAAAGAAGCACATCACATCCTGACAGTTTAAAGATTTTTTTTTTTTTTGGCTGTGTTTAATAAGAAATCTGCATTAAAAGCAATACAGTGTACTGCTTTATAATGTATAATGTGTTGTTTGGAAATCCCCCCAAACATTCAGCACGGAAAGGCAGGGAGTAAAGACCAGAAACCACCCTCTTTTGACAAGTAGGACTGTTTCCAGACACCAAATCCAACAGATGAAAATAAAATGGTGTCACTCCAGAAATTTCTTACTACGGGATCCTAATCTAATATCCTGAATTTGATCTTAAAGCTAATTATTTTGTCTCCCTCTCCTTTGTAATTTATCTCTATAGCAACACCAAACTGCATATAATCAAGGATTGAAATCACATCTTATTTATCCTTCTAGCCTCAATTCCTACTACAGGAACCAGTATATGCTAAACCCTAACTATATGCTTGTTGAACTTCCTATAACTGAACACCAGCTGCCTAAAATCCCTTTTTCTCTATCTTTGCTTTCCAGGTTCAATATCCCCCCATTGGGAATCCTCATTACTCCTTTCTCTCCTACATTGACTTAAATAACTTTTATTCACTGCTATCTCTGATACCGTGTTCATGTTAGCTTTTCATTCCTGTCTTCCTTTTCTAAAATATCCATATATGAAGCATTTAGTGGAATCAGTGTGCACCCTGTGATAATGACGTTACGATTTCCATTATTCAGGCAGCCAAAACAAGCACGAATTTCAGATGAGCAGTATGTTTTAATAACATACTGGGGCTTTTTCAAAGTATTTCAAGGCATTTGAAAAATTACTCCTATTTGATCATTTTAATATGTAAATCAATTCAGGAAATAAGAGTTATGCTTAAAAATACCAAAGTAATCAATAAGTTATTTCACTATCATAGCTCTAAATGTTTGACAAATTTCAAATTTCACTTAGTTTTTTTTAAAAAGACATATCAATAAGATGTTGAGCTCTGAAAGGAAAAATATGAAGGAAAGGCCAGCAAGCTATTTCACTTCTGAAAATAGCCTCATAATGGAAAAGTTGACAGACAGTGAAATATGGCCATGAAAACAGTGCAAACAGAAAACAAAGACAAAAAATACAGATTAATGACAAGAACAAAAGAGAAATAAAGAGCAAAATAGAAAGGAAAAATAGCCTGAGAACCTAGCCCTCTTATAAATAGAAATTACAAAAATCAGCCAGAGTGGGCAATGCAGGAAAGGACTAACCAGGGAATCAGGCTGGTAATTATATCTGATGGTTACATTCCATCTGAGATAAAACTAGTCGTGAAGAAAGTGGTTTGATATTATGGTTTAAAAATCGACGATTTAGATTTGCTGTTATTATGCAAGAAATGTTTTCCATCAAGGGGATTGAAGGGGGAGTTACCTATTGGGAGACATATGTATTTTATACTGTGCTTTCAAATTTCTCTAAAGGTTCTCTACTCATACTCAGAATGCTTACCATAGCAGATAAGTCCTGAACTCCTTTGTGATGCATATTATGCCAAAAGCTGCATTTAAACATTTCGCAATGACAGGAAAAGACAGATTTTCAATTCTGTCACTTTACAGTTACTTACTGGAAATCCACGAGATCCAGGAACACCAGGTTCTCCCTAAAAATAAAAAGAGCTTCATTGTACTTAGCTTTTTGTATCATGAATATGTAAATATGTAAATTGCATAAATTTTGAAATCATTAAAACACTCCATCTTGATGTTTTTAATTTAATTCAACTAAAACATGATTTTAGTTGAAGTACATTTCCTCTGTTTCATAACTGATTTTTCAGTTGATTTGCAAACACTATAATAAAATTATACTTCAGCATCTAACTAATACCAGTAATTAATACCAGGTGGCTAACTTACTTTTTGTCCTCTTGGTCCAACAGAACCAGGGGATCCATCAGGTCCTGTTAATCCCTAACAAAGGAAGATGATGTTAGAACTATTATAGCATCCTTAGGCAAATAATTGCATTTTATTTATTGTACAGAATGGTTATCTTTGTATGATGTAAATATTTACAAAGAAATACTTTCCTATATTCTTATTCAAAGCTAATGTTTAACATGAAATCTGCCTGTTACTTTCTGTTGATAAATTGTATAATATTCCTAACTTCCTGCTAACAGGGTCCAATAATTTTAGTAATTTTTGTCTTTGCTTTGGAAAAATGCTGACAACAATTGTAGCCTTCTAATAGCTACATCTAATGGGACAATAGATCTTGACTTTGTCAATTACCCATGTTTAGGCACCTCCCTTATTTCAGACATATAGTAAAAATACTATATGACTCTGTATCTCTCTAACAGTGTTTTGAGAGTTAATAAAATGTTTCTTCAATAGAAATTAAAAATACTCAATCTCATTATTGCCCTATAGCCATCTAAAGCCCCCAGCCATCTTCTAGCAATAATGACTGATTAACTTTTAAAATAAAATATTTGGAGCACCAGGGTGGCTCAGAGGGTTAAGCTTCTGCCTTCAGCTCAGGTCATGGTCTCAGGGTCCTGGGATCAAGCCTGCATCCTCTCTCTCTCTGCCTGCTGCTCTGTCTACTTGTGATCTCTCTGTCAAATAAATAAATAAAACCTTTAAAATTAATTAATTAAATGTTTGAGAGCATCCATGTTTCTACTCTATTTGCCTTAGTAAAAATAACCATAATTAAGTATATATTTTCATGTGTGTCAATTAGTATGCAGAATTTGAGCCAATTATTATCAATCACATTTTATAACTATCATATTTAATATTAAATATGTTATTTAAAGCATATCCTCCAAATATTCTCAGTTTCCCTATCAGTACTTTTTTTACCATCATCCTCAATATAAAATAGATTTTAAAGCATTAATAACACTATATTGTACATCTTAATTTCCACATTTGATGAAGATGTATTTTTATTTTTTAATTTTTTCTCTACTCTTTGACACTTTTAGATATCATTTGTAATGCACTCTTGAAATTACACCTTGCCAAATACAAATATGTGTACTTGTATATATACATATACATATGTGCATGCATACATCATACATCTTACAAAACTATTTATTATCAAGATGTTGAAAAAGACTCAAATGGTATTAATCGAGAAAGGGATTCCTTGCAAATATGAAAGCCCTACTTAAAAATGGATCACCAAAATCCACGTTTAATCTGTCATAGTCTACATATCACTAAAATGTTCCCATGTAATTTATATAGAAAACCAGTTCACGGGCCACCATTTTTACATTTCTCTACGTCAATCCATTTCCCTTATAACTCCAAAGGGTGAATCAAAGGAGATAGAAAAAAAATAAGTTGAAAATGTTAATTACTGGAAATTTACCAAAGAAAAATATTAAACGCAATCTACATACAAGCCCCAGCATCTTAGGTGCTGAGCACCTGTAGTAATGCAATGTTCGTTTTTTATTTTGGTACACAAACCACACATCCGGAGCATTCCCTGCAGGCATGGATGGCCCACAGATTGTACAAACCTGAGAACATTTCTGACTCAAGGAACCCCTAACACCCACTTCATGTAGAGACCCTCCAAAATCAACCTTGGTCAATTTCCACACATGCAACCAACGCAGTCTTCGAGACTGACGAGACTGGCTTGCAAGAGCTACAATATAGGGTAGAGTTTCAGCTGCATAATAGTAAAGCAGAACCAGGTAAGTGGTTGAACGACACGGAAGCTGCTTCCAGGTCACTTCTCATTTAAAGTACCTTGTATAACACATGACCAATTATGTCTGTCACTTAGGAAGTTCTTTGAACTAAATTGGTAATACATTTTGGTGTCAGATGTTATAGTGAACTCTGTTATGAAATAGTTATGTAAAAAACCATAAGCTCCATCAGGACAAGGACTGCATGACCATTATAATCCTGGCACACTGTCCCTGGTGTCTAACATATACTCAGTACAGAAGTCTATTAAGTCTATTAAGTCTATTAGTCTATTAAGCAGAAGGATATTTCGCTTATCGCTCTACATCATCTTTATTCGGGTTTCAAATCCCAACGTTGCCACTTATTAGTTGTGCAACCATGACAAGCTGCTTAACTGCATAGTGCCTCAGTTTCCTCATCTGTAAAATAGACATAATATTAATATCTACCTGATATGGTAATTTTGAAAATTAAATGAGATATTACACATAAAATGCTTACAACAGTGCCTGGCAGAGTGGGCCCTGAATAAATATTAGCTATTCTTATTATCATCATTATTATATGGACAGCATTGTTATAGAGGTTGTAAAGAGTTCGCCTGAAGTACAAGACATCTTTCCTGCCCTCTGGCAGCTTAAAACCTCATTCACAAGGGGTTCTGCAAACAAAACGAATGAACAAACAAAAATCTAGATATTAACCATAAGTACTTATTACATGGCCCCCTCACCATTTCTTTGATGTCTATTTCTACTTACACTGACCTATCAGAACGACTTTTAATAACTACTAATCATATAAACATCTGCCAGGGATAGTAGTTGTATACATCCTGAGGATGTTCTAACTTCTTTCCTCTAACAAATGGTATGGTTTAACTGTAATGCTTATATTTAATTCTAATTCTTCTTCTGCCTATCTTAGATGGATGCTATAAAGAATGAATAAAATACTGTTTTCAGAGCTCACTGAGCATGTCATAGCAAATAGTGCTGATAAGAATATCTCTATTGATTATTGATAATAACACAGTTGTCCTTTGGGTGCAAAGTTATAACCAAACTCTGACTTCTCTAATTTTACATATATATATACACACACACATATATAGATGAAATATCCCCCATTTGCATTTACACACACATAAATTCCATTTCACAATAATTCTTATCTGCCAAAAACTTGACAGAGAAAAATATTACCAGTGGCAGAAAGAATTGCTTTCATATGAATGATGTTTGTGAAGATAAAGTTCTGTATGGGATGATTTTGAAGCTGTGCTCTGAACTTTCATGCTGCTGCTTGGCAGAGAACACCAGACCTCAATAGTAATTTCCTTCCAACATTCCAACTACTCAGCTCATGAGACTCAAGGCATAATTCTACAAGCATAGCTGCCATGAATCTTTTACACTTTCTGTCAAAAAATCTACTTCACTTAAGATAATTACCCTTTAAATCATGTTCCTTCTATAGTCTTCCAAACATCATCTGATTAACCATTTGTTAACATTACCAAAAAGTATAGCTTTGCAATAAACCAAAGAGCAGAAGACAAAGAGGTTGGAGGTTTAAGGTCCCACCATTACAGGCCGGCTTCCCTAACAAGAACAGATCATTGGCGCTCCTGCTTACCTAGCCCCTCTATGGTCAGGGAAAAACAAAGCAAACTCTGATGCAGTTACTCATTTTTCACTATTCTCAATGTCTAGTCTCAATTTAAGGTAAAAGATGTGTTTAAAATGTCAAATGAGCCAAAGAGTACAGTAAGTCAGAATTTTGTAAGCCCCCTGGGGCTCCATGTCAGAATCTGGTGGAACCGTACCAATATTTACCAATAATTACATAATATCAATTATATATTATTTTTGTGATCCATTGAATTACCCATATCATTTTTCTTGGCCAGGAATTCAGATACTAAAAATGAGCTATCACTCTTTTCCTCTCTTATTTCCTCTGATTATTCACGTATTTAAGATACTCGTTTGTATCCGCATGAGACAAAACTATCTGGAAAGAGAGTGAGTGTAAAAATGAAGAAATCTAGGTTTCTTTTTTCTTTTTTTTTTTTTAAGATTTCACTTATTTACTTTACAGACAGAGATCACAAGTAGGTAGAGAGGCAGACAGAGAGAGAGGAGGAAGCAGGCTCTCCGCAGAGCAGAGAGGCTGATGCGGGGCTGGATCCCAGATCATGACCTGAACCAAAGGCAGAGGCTTTAACCCACTGAGCCACCCAGGCGCCCCGAAGAAATCTAGTTTCTTTCACTATCTTAGCCACTAAATAACCCTGGGTCCCTGAGGAAACTACTTGTCCTCAAAATTATTCAGTGTTCTTATCTGTGGAGAATAATATTAACCAAACTTGCCTTCCAAGTTATTGTAAGGTTAAAGGAAATAATGTTTGCGACTGCACTTGAGGAAAAAAGTTCTACACAAATGTACATTAGTATAGTTAACTTTTTGCTTAGTATAGTTAACTTTCTGTTGTAGGAAATGCTTAAAAGACTGGCACATACACAGAGGTCTTCCTACGATTCTGCAACTATAGACCACAACAAAAACTCCTTGTACTTCTAAAGATTTTTAAGCACTTTCATTTGTTTATCCAAAATTTCTGTTTAAATGGGGGAATTATTTTATAAAGCAAAACCAGTCATTGTCTTTATAACCTGGCGGTGAAAGGTAAAGAGTTTGCAGTATGTTGAGTATGCTGCAAAAGCACCGCACAGAAGCCCCAGCGGCGCCCCAGGGGAATCCCAGCGGAGCCCTGCAAGATTCCTCTTCCTTCAGTATCCCCTGTGCCAGGAAGTGGGGCTGAGAGCTCAGGCAGTGAGCAAGGAATTGAGGGATAGGGGCAGGCCCCAGGGAACCCAGGAGGGTTTTCTGAGAGCAGGGAAGGCCAGCGATGGGTGCTCTACCCAGGGGGGGCGCGAGCTATGTCCACCCTCACAAGACCCTTTGCAGAAACTGCCGCCTCCACGGCACGCGGGGAGTACAAGGCCCAGTTTAGGGCCACAGCCCTGTTTCAACGAGGATTCCCGCAGCCTGCAGGCCTTCAACATATGGCCAGGTCTCTCCTGCCCCCACGCCCACCCCCGCGCCCGCTTCCTCGTGCGCACGCCTGCGCCTACTCACGTCTGCACCGGGCGTGCCTGGCCTGCCGGGAGCTCCTGGCTTGCCGGGTTCTCCAGGAGGACCCTGAGCAGGAAGGGAGTGAGGCCGGGAGAGAGAAAGATCCAAAGTTGAGACTCTTGGGACTCACATGGCTGCAAACCACGTCCGGAGGAAAGAAAGGAAGAGCGAATGCGCTGATCAACTTACCGGGGGGCCCGGGGGACCCTTTGGACCTCGGTCACCCTGCAGGGTAGCAGAAAAGGCAAGAGTAGTCCGTGAGTGGGAGGCGCTGAGGACCCAGCTGGGAGACTCCCACGCGTGTTCACCACGCACCTCGGGGACAGGGACGGGGTAAAGCTAAATGGCAGAGATTCTTGACCAGCGGAGACAACTGGACGTGTCTACTTCATCCCTCCGGGAGTGCCCAAGCTTCTAGAGAGGATCCAACCCAGCCCTCACCCATGCCCTAGCCTGCCTCTGGACGGCGGGTGTCTGGCCCCATCAAAAACCCCATTCCGATGGAGAAAGGGTAGGAAAAGGCGGGACTAGAGGAACAGAGGACTGCAGATAGAGACTTACGTCGATGCCATCGATGCCTGGAACTCCAGGGGGACCCGGGGGCCCGGGGGGACCCTGCTGGCCCGGGGGACCTCTCTGACAAAAACAGCACACACGGGTTAATGGAACACATTGGGCAGCAAGGAGAAACGTCATGTCCTAAGGCCCCCACCTCCACCCGGTAAGGACACTTCCCTTTGGAGGACAGAGTCTTGAAATCCGGAAAGAGTATGAAACTCCCAAACCACCCCAGGTTTCTTTGATTCCGCCACATTCTGAATAAGGCTCACTAGTGTGGTTAGAGAAGAATCTAGGCCCTAAGATGGGTGCTGGGGTCACAGGGACTCACCCCTAGAGGGACCATTAAACCAAAAGGTGGGTCTTGAAGAAGGGAGGGCCTGACGCCTCTTTTTTTTTTTTTTTTTTTTTTTAAAGAACTTAGTAATGAAAATGGTGGCCATTCATCATCACGGTTTGATCAGCAATTGAGGGTGTTTTGGCTAAAATGGAACCGCTCAGAACCGAGGTGCTCCAACCCAGATCGATTTCAGGATCGTTTTGTAAAACTTTCTACATCCAGTAGAAATCAGGGAGAAATACTGGAGGAAAACTGGGGAGGATTGGGGCAAAAGAGCTTTGAAACCCAGGGAGGGCCTGGCCTCATTTCGATTTACCTGCATTGACACTCTCTTGCATAAGGTCTCTGCGCCTCCTTCTAAAACTACACCAAATTTCAGACTGACCCTAGGGTATTACCGCTTTTATCGCTTGCAAACAGCTAAGCTATGATGGTGCTAGAGGGAATACTGGCGACTGAAAATAGTGTGACCATGTGGCTTAGGGAATGTGAGATTTTTTTTTTCTCTCTCTCTCTCTTCTAATTTAAAAAAAGAAAAAAGAAAAAAAGTGGGGGGAGCTTCTTTCATCAAGGAAACTTTGTTTTTGTAAACTCCAATGACTAGACAGGTTACAATGGGGTCTTTGTAAGTGAAACCTTAAACCGCCACTGGGCTCACCCGCCCCCGCCTGGTCCTCTCCCGAGCGGGAGGGAAGAGACGCTGGAGCCTTCGGGAAATTGCTGAAATTTTGACTGATGCCAACCAAGGCCGCCGGGTTCCAATCCCAGAGCGGCGAGCACAGCTAGCGGGGGCTGGCGGTTTAATGCTGCCACCGTGGGCTGGTGGAGCTGACAGGCAGCTTCAGCGCCGCTAGTCTGAATTCCCGCCTCCTCCAGAAAGGCCTGCTCTTGAATGCAACCAGGAGTGGCTGGGTGGGGGAGTTAAGCAACCCGGTAAACCGCCTAAATTTAGTGGCCGGTCCCCAGTCACTAGTGGCCTTCACAAACTCAGTCTGCAGTTTTGGAGGCCCAGGTGGGGAAAGAGATGCCTTTCCCGAACTAAGGGTCATCTAGGGTCCCCGACTCCAACAGTACTCGCTGCAGGTGCTCAGGGTTGGAGGCAGGACACCGCTGCAGAGCCCAGGGAAGGCTCTGCGCCTTCCCCCACAGCTCCCGCGATGGCTGTTCCTCCACTTTTCCCTAGGTGCATTGGAAAAATGCAAGCACTTCTCGCCCTCCGCTTACCTGGTCGGTGGTCTCGCTGGGCTGGAGAAGAAAAGACAGGGAGAAAGTGAGAAGGCTCTCCCCACCCACCTCACTCGCGCACAACTTACTTGAGCCATGCACAAGCAGAGCCCAGACAGCAGCAGTCGCAGCCCTAGGGCCCCTCGATCCCGCGCCGTCCAGGCCATGCCCGCCACCCTCCGCTAATCCCCTGGACGGACTCTGCCTCCTGCCGCCCCGCTAGGCTTCCGGACCCGTCACACACATAAAGTGGCTCTTCTCCCCCGCAAAAAGTGCCCCGGGGAGTAGTCAGTCTTTGCAAAGGTGCCCAGCCAGGAGGCGTACGTTCCTCCTGTTTCTGAATGGCCCTGGAGAGGGTCCTGGGGATTGGAGGAGAGCTAGCGGGCTGGAGGACGGATAGAATGACAACAGTCCCCCTTAACCCTTTCCCCCCCGACACACAGGCAAGGCCTGAAAGCGCACCTCTGCCTCTCCACCCAAGTGTAGTCTCTCGCTGTCCACTGTGGGCGGCAAATGGACAGCCAGAGTTCTCGGGGAGATGTTTGGGGGATGAGCAGTGAGGAGCCACCCAAGGTGGGACCAGACACCCAGAGGTGATTTCTACTTGCCAGGCTGTGGAAGTGGCAAGCACAAGTGGCACCTGTGCTTCCTTCATATCTATCTGGTTCCTACAGTAAAGCCTGAACTCTAGAAGAGGGAGGAGGTAGGGAGTTTATGGAGCTGGTGGGAGGTAGGCTAGGTGGAAGTGTCCTTTGCAGGTGGTCAGCGGACTCACAGTTACTCGGACTGGCAGCTCATGGCAAGTTTCTCTCCTGGGACGTAGTGGGTCACAATGGATCAGCATCCACTGAAGTTCAAACTGGGGAAAGACAGCAGACAGTCCATTCAGATTCTTTTGGAGGACAGAAGCACGTCATTTAAGCAAAAGATAAATTTGTAAGTGTGGTCCAGTTGTTAAGTGACCGGAGATCAGTTTGAATTGGTTGACTTCGAAGGACCCGTACTCTTGTTCCTTGAATACAGATTTAACAATGGAAGTCTGCTGGAAGCCCTTCCCAGGTTTCTGTGATGATTGAATGTAAAGGTCTAGCTCTGTAGTGCTCCAGCGCAGCCCTTGGCAGGAACAGACCTCTGGCACCGACTTTCCATTTCTGTCCTTCCACATCCTCAAAATGCAGATTCTATTAAAATGAAGCCCTGTGAGGACAAGGAACTGGCCAAGTCACAAGCCAGTGTGAGGGTCTAGATTGGAACCCAGGCCTACTGAACTTCACAGAGATCATATGCACTAAGAGTTTACATGAGAAAAGATTAGAGACAGAGACAGCCAAAGAGGTGGCACCTAGGAGGAAAGGAGAGGAAAGAAAATCCAGCCCTACAAGAAATTTGCATGCTAGAGAAGACATTCTCCATGGAGTATTCACAGCTTAAAATGGAAACAGAAAGGACTAGAAATGGAGGGAATGAGAGGGAAATCTAGAACTCAGGGGAAAAAACAAGAGAATAGAAAACATTTGAATTTGGTGTTATCTCATTCATTGGTTGAAGAAATATAAGGTTTTCAGACACTTGAAATCCAAATGTGCCCTGACAAGTTCTTACATTTTAACAGGGTTAAGAGAGAAAGAAGGGAACAGGAGAGAAACATTACAATGCCAGAGTGACCAGGTCTGAAGCTGAAGACTTCAGGTGACAACGTTAAAAAAAAAAAAAAAAAGATAAGCACTACCCAGGACCTCCATTCTGGCCCATATTCTTAAATTGAGGAAATTCCTTGCTAGTCATCTCAAATCAGATCTGTATTTCTTGGTCAGTTGATTCTTGTGGCATTACACAAATGTCTAATTAAGTATCAAGGTCCCAAATCTAAACCATTATGTGTTTTCTTTCATCCACTAGTGATTTACACTTCATCCCACCTGCCAAAAGATCTCTAGATCTGCTGGATCTAGCATTAAGTTAGATACTTTTTTTCCATTTTTATGGAAACATCCAGAATTGAGGTTACTGAAGGAAAGATCAGATTTGGAGAGGATGAAGGAAGAACTCCTTCCCTTCTGCCCATAAGGAAGGGAAGTCAAACAAGGGAAGTTTTTCATTTTATAAAGGGGTGAAAATGAGAGACTAGGCTGTCAGACTCCTGCATTTGTATCTCTTCTTAGATGATTCTAACTGTCCTGGTTGCTCTCAACCCTACCATGGCTCTTTTCCAGAAAACATGGATATCTGGAAAAATGAGGTAAGTGGGATGAAAACAAAGTGAACAGCTAAACCAAGATACATTTTAAGATGGACAGTTCTCTATAAATTGTATGAAAATTGTGTATTCGTGGTATGAATTATTTAACAATAGTATACTGACATCCTACAAAAGAACTGCTTTTCAAGCCACACAATTATCTTAGAGTTAAGCACATCACTTTGTCAAATACTTTATCTTTATTAGAGTAGTCTCATTTGCTTGGGAAGGATTTTACTTCAGTTTTGTTCTTAACTGAAGTGGAAATTTTAATAAGAAGATAAAAGAAAGAATGGGACAGCCTTCTCCTTCATGACTACTAAATACCTAGCTGTGCCTCAGACAACACTTTGAAGCTGTCCACACATGAGTAAAGTGGGGCAAAGCGGTGAAATCACTTGCCACAAATCACACAGCTAGTAAAAGACAGAGCTGGTATTCCAAATGGGCCTAATCGTAAAAGAAGGGCTTTCTCTAACTCCTCTACTTAGCCTCCCCCCAGAATAATCCATCTCCAGAAAGAGCCATCATTTTCTAAGCCAGTAACCAAGGAATTTGGTGATTGAACATTTGTATTAAAGATGAATAGAAAAGAATGATCTAGAAATTAAAACTTTGTAAGCTTACATCCAACATCTGCTAGAAAACTTCAAAACAAGACTAAGGAACTTCCCTAAGAAGCTAGACCTCTCCCTGCTTGCATGAGTATTATGCATATACATCCAAAAGCAAATTTCTAATGCTTCTTCAAAAACTGACAACTAATTCTATAGGCAGATACATATACCTGTGTATATGTATAATAACATATCAAATAAGAAATAAGAATAATTCTTATTCTTCAATGATTAGATAAAAATATTACTGGAATAAGAGAAAGTATCTCCCCCCCAACTCTCAAAATAAGAAAGACCATTCATATATTTTATTCACTAAGTCCTTTGTGAATTGGAAATTCACACTAGGCATGCATTTCATATGTTTGATATTTTGATTCTCAAAAAAATTCATAGCCTAATCATCTTGAGAAACTTTAATTGTATGGCTAACCAGAAAACCTATATCCTTTGTTTAGATATTTCATTAAAGTTACTTATTGTAAATGCAAAGTAATTCATTAAGCTGTTTTCAGAAAAATGTAATTCTCTCTGGATAAATGGGTACACCTGCTTAAATATGCAAGATGCAATTGTGGCACAGGATAATGGGGGAGTGAAATGTAATTCATCTGTGAATACAGACTGGGTTGTTCAGAGTGCCACATAGATCAAAGGTTTCTGCACACATCTGTGCATCCACATAAACACCACCTACGCACTAATAATCATCTATACAACAACATTTTTTGGCATGCAATATGAATTCCAATTTGCATGTTAATTATTTTGAAGGAGGATTGGCAGAGTTCCTTACTGAAAGTCACTTTCATTACACATCTAAAATGCTGATTTCCACACGTCTCTCATCTTCGTACCTGGAATCACTGTTCTCTTTGAATACCCACTGACAAAATATATGTGACAAATATTTTAATTTAGTCCTTCAGTTAACATTTTTGAAGTCCTGATATAAGCCATGCGCTAGGGAAATATTCTAAGGAAACCAAAGATAGTCTCCTCCCCCTAATGAGTTTATAGTTTGTAAGACTTGAGAAAAATACAAATAGAGAAATAAGAAAGTTTTTTTTTAATCAGTTAAACAGAATGCCCTAGCACAGTTCATTCTTCTCAACATAAAATACATCACCATTGTCTCAGGAAGAACTGACTTGTGCGAGTGTAAGATGCCTGATGTCATCCAGATTTGGCATTATCCAATTCTTTCCTATAGAACATTAAGGTATAATTCTATCCCCTAAGCCAGAGTAGTGTCCAGCAGACAACACATTGGAACAAGGAATTTTGGCACCAACTCTCTACTCTTCTAATAGCACTAGTGATTTCTACTTATTTTTCTAGGTTGTTGAGAAAAATTAATAAGGTATTTAAGCTTTTCATAAAAATTAAGCAAAACTAATGGCAGACAACTGTCTTTTCCTCCTGAGAGAATTCTAATGGCAACCTGTAGAACTTGGTTCAGTATTAATGAGAATAGCACAAGACTTGATTTTTTTGCATACCAAATTATGTTTAAATTTTACAAGTATAAAATACCTAAAAACTAGCTCTTCAAAGATAAGTTTTTTTAAAACAGGAGAAATATTTCATTACATTTTTGTCTACTCTGTGGCAACAAAGATTTAAAGAAATACTTGAACTCTGAGATCTTGTTTTTCTTTTCAGTTTATGCCAAAGTGTCGGTTTCTACCATCATGAGGGACTTCCTCCAAGTGAGGCTTCCTAGTTGCCAAGCAGGAGGCCCTGAGCTGCCCTGAAATCAGAAATTTCCCCGACTCTCTGTAGACTGGGCTCTGCCGTTCCAGACATAGTGCTAAGAATTGTCATTAACTATGAGCAGGTGGCAGTTTTCTGAACCAGTCCAAGGGCAGAGGCAGAACAGTGAAAGGAAAGAGCAGCGGACTTAGAGTTAGCAGACCTGGCCTGTAGTACTTTGTTCATCTTTTTATCCAGTGTATCTTTACATAACACACTCATACACTTTGAGCTAGAAACTATGGAAGACACAAAAATGTTTAGTACGTAGGGCATCATCCAGGCCAAAAACTGCTTTTGACGGTGTATAGTACCGAAGTTGATGTACGACGTGGCTAAGGTCATCAGCAAGAGGATCTTCTAACCTGTAGCATGTGAGAGACGCCCTACAGAGCAGTTGAGATGCCCGTAAGCAGAGACATGGAAGGTAAAGGTAGAGTTCTAAAGAGAAGAGGTAACAGGAACACAGCACAAGAGGAGGAGGTTTTGTGTACAGAAGGGATTCGATTCTCTGTGGCAAACAGCAGACATTAGATGTTTCTGTCTTTTGAATTTGAGTAGCACTGGATAGCTAGTTAGTGGACCATCATCAAAGATGTTTCTGCACCAGGGATGTGGATGGGCAAAGGTGGCCTAATTTAATAGGGCACTTCCAGGGGATTCATGTGGCAATAAATGCCTGATCCTTCGAGTCAGAAAGAGGCTACTTTAGTAGTGCATAAAGGAATGTTGCACCTTGAGCCATGGTGAGGCATCCTCAGCTATGTGAACATTTAAAAAAAAAAAATCATTCTCTCATGCCACATCCCCCTTCAAATGCCATCCCAAAACCTTTCCAGCTGAATTTCACTCCCAATACTCCAACAGGTCTTTTCTCAAAACCCCTCTCTTGGGTTTCTGAATCCAATATCAAATCTCAGCCCTCATCTAATTTGAACTGTCCACAACATTTGAGTGAGTTGACCATTCTATCCTCCTTAAAATTCTATTTCCCTTGACTTTCAGGACACCAAAATCTCCTGATTCTCTCTGATATCACAGGCTACGCTTTCTGGTCTCTTCGGCCAAATCTCCCTCATCTCGGCAACCTTTAAATGTTGGTTGATTCACAGTTCAGTTCTAGAATTTATCGACTGCATTCATCGCTCAGTGATTCATCTCACTGCATGGCTTTAAATACCACATATGTGCTGACAACTCCTAGAGTTCTGTTCCCAGCTGGGCCTGCCTGTTGAACACAGAAGAACATAACTAACTGCTTCCTCAACATCTTCTCTTAGGTGCCTTAAGGGTGATCAAAATCCTGGCCGAACGTGCACCCAAATGTTTATAGCAGCAATGTCCACAATAGCCAAACTATGGAAAGAACCTAGATGTCCATCAACAGATGAATGGATAAAGAAGATGTGGTATATATACACAATGGAATACTATACAGCCATCAAAAGAAATGAAATTTTGCCATTTGCAACGACATGGATGGAACTAGAATGTATTATGCTTAGCGAAAAAAGTTAATCGGAGAAAGACAACTATCATATGATCTTCCTGATACGAGGAAGTGGAGATGCAACGCGGGGTGGGGGTAAGAAAAGAATAAATGAAACAAGCTGGGATCGGGAGGGAGACAAACCATAAGAGACTCTTAATGTCACAAAAAACTGAGGGGGGTCAGGGGGAGGGGGGGTAGGGAGAGGGTGGTGTGGTTATGGACATTGGGGATGGTATGTGCTATTGTGAGTGCTGTGAAATGTGTAAATCTGGCAATTCACAGACCTGTACCCCTGGGGCTAATAATACATTATAAGTTTATAAAAAATTTTTTTAAAAAAGAGTGAACTTTCACAACATTTTACTAAAAATAACTTAGTTCTTAACAACTTAATTCTAGCAACTTACTTCTCTTTTACTAAGAGAAGTCCTCCAAGTAAGCATCATTTTTACAGAGTGAAAGCTGAATTCTAGGTTTGCATTACTGTAATATTTGATTCTAAAGGAACCATAAGCTTATTTTTAGAATCTTATGAATAAGCCCATCAAAATGGAGACAGATTTGGCAAAATTTTAACACAGATTCATGTTTCTTTTTATATTTTCTTGTCTGGAACTTTCTTCAAGCTGCAAAACCTTATTATTGTGATAATAAAAGATTGTTCGAATAAAAAAAAAAAATCCTGGCCGAACTTGGATATTCCAAACCAATGCTTGATAGTCTCAGTGACACCCGTTCTTCCCATCGCCTTTCCCATCTTGGTAAATGGTAACCATATAATTCTGATTAATCCGTCTAAAAATATTGGTGCCACTCTTGATTTTGTTTTCTCTTACACTTCAGATCTGTTTACTTTATCCTCAAAATGGGTCAGGATCTGACCACCTGGTACCATCTCCATTACTACTGCCCCCTTCCAAACCAAGACCAGCCCCTGCCTGAGTTATTGCAGTGGTCTCTAAAGGTCTCCTTTTATTGTGCCCCTAAGTGTTCTGTCCTCTCCTCCTACATTATATTACCAAAACAGGAGCCAAGGAGATATTTTCCAAAAAACAAGAACATATTACTTGTCCGTCCAAACCCAAAAAAGAGTTCCCCATCTTACTCAGCATGAAAGCCAAAGCGCTAACACAACTTCCCCACCCTCACTTCATCTGGTTACCTCTCCAGGCCCATTGGCTACTTCTCTCAGTCTCACTCCAGGTCTCCATGCCTTCCTCAAACATAGCAGACAGTACCAACATCAGTCCCTTTTCACTCCATATTCTCTCTTTCTAGAACCCTCCTCCCTCAGAGAACAACATACTAATACCCACAGCCCTTTCAGGTTTCTATTAAAATGTTCTTTTCTCAGTGAAGCCTTCTCTCCAGGCATCCAGTTTCCTGCTTCATTTTTCTCCACAGTATTCATGAACACCAGGCATACTATATACGTTCACTAATCTATCCATTTGCGTCCACCTCCTCTCCCCAGAATGAACATAAACTCCACTGGAGCTTTAATTTCTGCCTATAATGTAACAGATGTTTAATAAATAGTTATCAAATGGGAATTAATGAATATATAAAAATGCAATGAAATACAGTGAACTATGAATTGATAATATTTATCAATTGATAGTATTGACTTTTGACCTTCCCCTCTCTGGGTTTCAATTTCTTCACATGTAAACTTAGAGGTTTAGAGTAGATAACAATTAAAGTTTCCTCTAGCTTTAGGAGTCCATGATTCCATTGATACCACACCGTAACCAAAGAAACCAAACACACAGAATAACACAAAGAGGAGGAATAATAATATTGAATTAATCTCCTGACTTACAACCATCCAGTCTACATAACAAAGATTTCTTTATGATTTTAGCCCATATACACTTTAATAGAAATAGAAAAACTAATATCACTGACTTTTTTTTATTGCAACAGTATGGGTATAGCTGAGGCCAATAAAAAATTTTAGTGTTTTCAATTTTCCACTAAAAGTAAGTTTGACCGTCATTTTGTTTATATTCTAGTTATCCATAATCCCTTCCTTTGATTATAGACCCTCCTACGTTAGCAGATTTTTCCCTGTGTGCTTGTCATTTCATTGCCACCTAGTGGAAAATCCAGCTGATATTGTTAATATGGTTTACAAAGCAGCCGACTAGATTTTATCTCCAAAACATTGTCTTCACAGTCAGTATTCAAAAATATTCCATCAAATCACGCCAAAGTGTTATAAAGAGAATTTCCTGCGGTTATGTATACATAACATAACTATTTCTTTTGTATTTATTTCATACTTACATGTGAAAGAGTGTTTGTAAAAGGTGTATTTGTCAAAAAAAAAAAAACAACTTAATAAGCAAACCTAATAGTTTAGTTATTATGCATAGCAGAGAGTATGCATTTCTTAAATCACTGAAAAATAACTTTTCTACAATATTTCTTAAATACCAAAAAGAATATTAACTACAACCTCATAGTTGATTTTCCCATTTTATCATTTATGAAACTTACACTCTTTCTGTCTGTGGAGATTTGTGATTTAATTCTATGGAAGAGAAAAAAGGACAGATAACTTCTCTATCACTAGTTTTGACAGTTCTTTCTATCTGCTCTCACATTTTCTCTGAATTTAACAACAAAGAGTGGCACTCTTGAAATATACTTTTAAAGATACTCTATCTTCTGATTATTTTCCACATTGGCTTATTTTGAATAAGCATAGGTAAAAAAGAAAAAGGTTTTGAAAAACCATGTATTTGTAAAGCCACATAAACGTGTATCCTGCTTTAAGCCCAAACCCCTAGTGTACATCCCTGAAAAAGGAGAAAGGCTAACTTTGTTTTCTAATAGAGCTGTACCAAATAACTCTCCGAGGCAATCATGCTGACAACAAACAATAAAGAACCTGTCATAAAATAACATGTTTTTATGGTATGCTGCCAGAAAACTGAGCTTTGCAGTGGGATAAATGGCACCATCCTAAAATATGGGCACAAAGGAGAATAGGAAATATGGGATTTATTGCTTTAAAATCAAACTAACAATGTATTACAGCAGTACATTGGGAAAAAATATAAAATGCTCTGAGCCCACTAAATAACCATGAATGATGAGAAGGTGTTTGAGTTGTAGATCACGTGAGGAGCTATACGGCAAGCTTTATGAAAAACCTCTTGAAATTGGTTTCCTTCTCCAATTTAGAAAAGGGAAAGGTACACAAGATAGGAGAGATATGAGAAAATCACAAACAAGTACAATATAAATGAGTCTTTCAGCATTAGTGCTCCATCAAATGTTGTTTTCAATTGCATTTTTTATTATGTAGTTCCTAGGGCTACCTTTTGACATTTGTTAATACCTTTAGAAGGGATGTTTGCTTTTGATTTATTTGCTAAAGAAAAGCCAGTGTTAATCCCGAGAAAAGTATTCAATTAATCTAGAATGTCAAAGATTAGAATGAATCCAATTTCATGGAGAAAAACTGAAAAATATACTCTTCCTTATTGTTTTTACATTAGTGGCACAGTCCACTCCAATATAAAATTTCTCACGCATTAATATGGACTATTTGCTGTCTCCAGATGGAGAGAAGGGTGCCCTATAAGTATACTTCTACCTCCCAAAATACATGGATACTGTTATTCATTACTCTCTAAAGTTTTCTAAGGGATTTATGGTCACTGGTGAGCTTCAGTAATTGCTAGCAACTTCAGATTTCAGCCAAACTGGTGAGAAGTCAAAAACATAAAACAAAAATAAAAACAAGGGTTTAGGGTCAACTCATGGCACTTGAACTTGGACTTTGGGAACTTGTATGAGTATTTGACTATTCTAGTCTAGAAAAGTAAGGAGCAGTGTGGAAAGACTAACAAAACTTGAAAAAGAAAGAATTTATCTATGTGGGAATGCCCACACAAGAGCCTCTCTTCCTACAACACTGGACACTGTCTTCTCCTGGATAATCTCATTCAGCCCCAGGGTTTCTCCAAACATCATCTTCTACAGTAAACATGATTGACCTCCACTCTCATGCCTCCCTGGCCTGATCAGGCTGGGGACCTTCTTCCATATGCTTCCATTCACTACCATAACCCTGATCATGTCGTGTTGTCATTGTTTACTTATCTCAACCCCTGACTCTCAAGAGACTGAGCTGAAGAAGACAAGATCTGTGAATTATTTAACTTTGTATACCTAGTATATAGCCACATGATGCAAGTCTACTAAATCCATAACCAAGTAGGTTAGGTGTGAGAACATGTTTTATAGTGTATAATCCTCCTTTTAAAAAAAAAAAAAAGAGCATTTATTTTGTTTGTCCTGCAAAGTAAATCCTGAAAAGTCTACACAAATCACAAATGCCTTCCAAAATGTAAGTGAGAAAAAAAAAATGTAAGGAAGGAAATGCTTTGAAAAGAATATGTGGTGATACATATTTTTACTTTTCTTGAAGGGAAGTGAGTTTGCACAGCAGAAAATAGGTAGATTACAAATTGTATGCATAACATGGCTTCTTACAAACCAGAAGCACTCTTGAAGGTACATCGTCAATGGAGAAAGGGAGATAATCTGTGCTTGCTATCTTAAAAAATTGTTGCAAGGATAAATAAGTTAATGGGAATGAAAGCATTTTTGAAACTTTAAATTGGCATGTTAAGGGTATTAAGATGCTTAAATAGCATAAATGGGTTTTCCTTACATAGAATGTTCTATTTCTTTGTCTAATATAGGGTAAAAATTGAGGAATATATTTTGGTGACAAGTTTGAGTTTGACATTGTCACTGTCAGTCTTTGGACGTAAATAGGATTTTTTTGGCCTATAACCTTGACCTGTTTTAGTTATTATTACTACCCACCACTATATATCAAATATGAAACTTTAATGAAGCTTTAGGTTCAAATCTCTTTTGTCTTTCCTTGTGGGAGAGTGAAAACTCAGTATAAAGGAAAAAAATTGTTCATGCCTGCTTCAATTACTTTTAACATTGGCTATAGTGTACTGACTTTGCAAAGCTCCTTGGTGGACCAGAGGAAAAATATAATATCAGCTACCAGGTTCTTTGTTGCATACCTGCACATGGCAGAATAAAATGGAGGATAACTGGTCCTAACTGGTCTCCACTCTGATATGAAACTAGACTTGGCAGAAAACCTACAATCAGCTATAGCATTATCGGCTAGATTATAATATATTGGAGTAATATTGAGACTTTACCACTCTGGCAATCAAAGAGTTTAATAATGTCCTCACATCCAGAATGATAGTGATTTGAAGTGTTTCACAAGGGATGCATTAAATGGGCGATGGGGATTAAGGAGGGCACTGGTTGTGATAAATACCAGGTGTTGCATGTAGGGGATGAATCAGTAAATTCTGCACCTGAAACTAATACGACACTGTACGTTAACTACTGGAATTGAAATAAAAACTTGAAACTACAAAAAAACGAGGTGTCTTTCAAGACCAATGAATCAACAAATCAATTCTGCACATACTTGATTGATTGATGTTCATTATGCTACAGAGGTGCCTTAGGGTCTCCCTGCCCTTACCCATGGTCCAGAAATGACACAGATGCTGTAGAAATTTGGTGTTGTCTGCAAACCTATCCCATGCCATTGCAACAATCTTACTGCATGAAATTTCAAGATGGCATAATAGTGGTCCCATTGGCTTTTTAACCCAGACACTTGAAGTGTGATAACTCATTAGTTGAAGAAATAGTTTCTCAAGTGTCTACAAGCCAGAGCAGTAATGTGGCAGTTACAAATTGCTTCCTGTCCATCACAGAATATAGAAATTTCACACTACCCTTCACACTAATCACAGTTCTTCCCTTGAAAATAAGTTACTTGAACAATTCCATTACTGAGTGCCTGATAACCTTTTTCCTTTGGAGAAGTATACAGAAACAATTCAAAATCATTGTATCACCCCTGCTACATGCCATGATATGTTTTGTGACTAGAATGTAACAGTTCTATATGGGAGAGAGAGAGAGAATATGTTGGCATCCATAGTTTATTGAACTCTAAATTCTGTAATTTCCTCCCAAATAATACTTACCATATAAGATATGCTTTTAAATTCCTGTAATAACATTATAAAATACCCTTTTAAAGTATTCAATGAAAGCTAAACAATTCAAAATGGTAGAACTATACGGTATTAGTTGGTACAACTCTTCAGTTACTACATAATTCCTAACCTTTATATCCATGGAATTCTACAGCAAAATCCTGAACAGAGTTCTAAAATTGTTTACTTTTATAATGTCATGCAAGACCTACTTCCAACTATGTATTTTACCATCTATATGCTTTCATTCTTGTTAATCAGACATCATATGGCTACCTAACATTCTCTCTCATGCCCTGCAGTTAGAATCTGCTACCTTTCTTCCCTTCATCACACACACACACTTACACACATACACACTTACACACACACACACACTCATTTTCACATAGGCATATCATCCAAACCAACTGGTCTCCCGACCTTGGATTGGGCCCACTTATTCTCCACTTCCTTTTCATTTAATGCCCTTTCCCTCAGCTTGTGCAGATCCTTCTGTTTCAAGGTTCATTGCCTTCAAGAAGCACAGACTCCTGACTTACTGAATCCACCATTTGTCTTAGCCTTACTTTGAATATTCTCATTAGTTATTTATACACAGTGTGTACCACACCAGTATTATGTTCTTTTACACTGCCTCTGAAGAATTCTGGGAGGTCCAGGTCAGCATGTAGCATTTTCCAAGTAGACTTGAAATTCCTCAAGACCAAGAGCCATTTATTCAACTTTCTCTGATTTCTCATTTCGTCTGATACATGCTGTGTGCTCAAAACAGGCACTGAATGCTTTTTGAGTAAGTGGTTGAATGAATTTTGAAAATGAATAACTATTCATTGCTTAAGATGTTCAGATGATTATCAAAGATACCTGAAGTATTAGTTTTTAAGCAATCCAGTTTTGTTTTAATAGACCATCATGTATGGTTTTATACTTACCGGAACAGAAACTTGAGGATTATCTGCAAGTTTTCCCAGCACAGCGAAGCCATCAATGTCGATTTGGCCTCTTGGCTTTATAGGTAAGGATTGAATCCTGTTGCAATCAACAAAAAGAGTAGCACTACTCCTTTCTACACCGATCATGATCTTATGCCACTGGGAATCAAACAAGGAAGGCAGATTTGAAAAGGTTGCAGTTTGGAGACTTCCATCCAGTCCCTTGTATGAAAATGCAACAGATTTTGTTTGGCCATTAATCTTCACGCCAACTTGCTCCTTCCCTGAGGAATCCTGAATCTGCCAAATGCTCCAGTTCTTTTCAAGTGTGCTTCC
This sequence comes from Mustela lutreola, assembly GCF_030435805.1. Taxonomy (NCBI): domain Eukaryota; kingdom Metazoa; phylum Chordata; class Mammalia; order Carnivora; family Mustelidae; genus Mustela; species Mustela lutreola. The sequence continues at coordinate 112,926,599 of NC_081295.1, forward strand.
AGTCATCCGAAAAGTAGTTAAAAAGGAGTATTCTTCAGGCAGACCACTGGGATATAAATGCCTGAGTAAAATTTTAAAACAGTAAATAAAAGTCTTGTTTTTTGTACCCATGCATATTACCATATTCCCTTATGCTTTCTTAGATTCTAGACCTACAGAAAGACTACAGTGTTAAAAACCATGCACTGCTTGTTCTTTCATGACTGTCCATAAAAACCTTCAGAGAAGTTCAATCATTCATGTACGTTAATGCTTCATCCTAAAATACACTTAAAAAAAAACAAAACCCTTCCTCACAGCTAAGGAGGGTTCCCAATGCCACATAACCCCAATAATATTACTATTTATGCTACCTAAAGAGCTCCTGTTCAGGAATTCCATCTCAGCCAAAAAACATATTCTTGCAAGGTTCTTGGCAACATTTCTTTCACAAATTAAAGAAGAGATCATTTGGAATCCAAATCAGCTCTACTAGTTAATAAAGCCATTTTAATTAAAGCAGCTTTTAAATTTCTTAATTTTAATATAGTACATTGTTAGGAGTGTTTGTTATTTCCACAATTGCTTGGGTGGTTCCCTCCACAATTATATCCTAGACCCACATATGCATTTTGAGATTCAGTCACTATAAACCTGAGAACCTCCTTCACACTGAGCATGTCAGATGCCATTAATTTTCTTTGGTAAATAATACTATTTGACATTTCTGAAAATAGTTACGGACCAGGACTCAAAGTCCTGAATAACCTTCCTTCAGGTCAGATTCCTGTTAAAGAGCCTCATCTTGTGAAAGTAAAAAAGAAAAAGGCAAGAAGAAATATCTAAGTAGATGCTGATTTGGTTTGTTACAAAATGAATAACATAAATTTATTATATTGGCATATGTGTCACTGCCAGTTGCAATAAAATACATTGTTGGGGGTCAAGAATTTCTAAACCAAAAAATTATTCAGTTCCAAGAATGTTTACCAATAAGTGAAATTATTCAACTTACTAAGATTTTCTATCTTTACTTTGACTTTATAAAACTTAATCATCCCTCACAACATCATAAACAAACATATAACTTACTGCAAGTAATTTTGTACACCTTCAGTAAAATGGGTCAACTATGTCAACAAATTTCATTGCTTTGCTGATTTTATAAAAATAACAAAAATATGAAGCTTTTCATCAGAACACCCTTTGAGCATCCAAGTACTTTTTTTTAAATTTATGTCTCAAACAACTTTGTTTTTATTTATAATATTGGGTGAATTACTTTGTTACTACACATTTTTAAATGATCACTGGTGATACGTATTATACTTACTGCAAAGTTTTTAATTCACTAAGTATTTGTCAAATATACAGGAGGTTTGGGGTGCCTGGGTGGCTCAGTCAAGTATCTGCCTTTGGCTCAGGTCGTGATCTCAGGGTCCTGGGATCAAGCCCCACATTGGGTCCCTTGTTCAGTGGAATGTGCTTCTCCCTCTCCCTCTGCACTCACCCCTGACTCCTGATTTCTTTCGCTGTCTCTCAAATAAATAAAATATTTTTTTAAAAAAGTATACAGGAGATTTTAACACATGCATTTAAAAAATTCAGTTTGGAGCTAAAGAAGAAAAAATGTGTGCAAGAACTATTTCCCAAGAATAAAGATGTCTACATTTGATATTTACTTTTAATATAGATTTTGAAATATTTCCTTTGACTTTAAGATTTTCAGAATATGCATATGCCAGACTAACCTCTAGAGAAGAAGCAAAGGTTCACTGTTGACAGTATAATATATTGCCTACTTTATAATTATAAAACCTTATAGAAGTTCATACATTTCACTTAATTGACCTCAATTAACTTGGAGCTAGGAGATAAGTTTTAAAAATTTTATTCAATGGTGAAATTTGACAAATATCCACTTAAATTATGAATGTGTTATTTTAATATTCTTCTCATTTAGTGATCTGGCTTTAACCAGATGCTTCAAGAATTTATTCTTCTTTGTTGTCCAAATATAGTTATTGTTGAGGGTGAACCCTTCACAGAAGAAAGATGAATCTTAATGTTTTGTTCTCTTCCTTAAAGTATACTTTTTTTAGGTTTTTTGTAAACTTATATATTTGCTTACAGATGCACTGAGCAAGCCTGTAGAATTTCATCAGTCCCTAGATAAAACAAATCTATTTTGCTTGGATTCCACTAGTCACAGTAACTTGTCTAAGTGACTCTTCTGCAAAGAGATTTTGAGGTTGACTGAGGAATCTCTCCCAATTTATACTTCATCTCATCTTTTCTGCTAAATAAGCAAAGAGACTATATTAAAGGTAGGATAGAATAGAATGTCCCCATTTATCTCTGACTTGGTTCTGTAATGCCAAAAACTTTTTTTTTTTAAATGAGCTGGTGACTGAGGTTACTAGAAGAACAGTTCATTTATAGACACATTGTTAAATCAAAGGCATCCATCTGTTCTCTTTCTTCATGTGAATGAAGATAATATATATATATATATATGTTTGTTTGTATATGTATATATAAGTGTAGTCAAGATTATCATGTTAGTCTTTTAAACTAGGTAATATAATTTCTCAGTATAAGAAAAGGGGGCACCTGGGTGGCTCAGTGGGTTAAGCCTCTGCCTTTGGCTCAGGTCATGATCTCAGGGTCCTGGGATCGAGTCCTGCATCAGGCTCCCTGCCTGCTTCCCTCTCTCTCTCTCACTCCCTCCTCCTGCCTCTCTGCCTACTTGTGATCTCTGTCAAATAAATTTTTTAAAAAAGAAAATTCCTTTTAGTGTACAAATTCACAAAATGTATCTGTATGTATACACACTTAAGACCTTTTAGAAGTCCTCACAAGTCTAATTTACATAGCAGTCAGTAGCATTGTCTTTTTTGAACACCTGAGATTCTGTTCTTGCAAAGATGCTATACACATCGATAAGTAAACTTGACAGCATACATAATGTAAAAGAAGCTGGATCTATAAATGATTTATTTCATTATGTTACAATCTGCACAGAGTACCTTAAAAGAAGAACTCTAAGTGTTTGAATAAAAGATAAGGAGACTAGACCTTGAAAGATTTGTTTATGACCTTAACCCAAAAAAGAACCAAGAATTATATTTGTTAAGGTAAACAAATACAAAAGGTTTATAAATCTGAGTTGAGAATATGATATTATTATGTCTAAACGAAGAACAAAAAGCAGTAAAAAATATGTCTCAGAATCTTTCAAAAAATTGAAAATAGGAGGATAAATTCTGGATTATCGCCGTACTCTTATTTCCCTCCCATGAAAAAATCCTGTTAAGGTTTTGTTTTTGTTTTTGTTTTTGTTTTTGTTTTCCATTCCCTCAGAACTTATGTTCTCCAGAATAGAAATTTCCTTTAAACCGAGACTACTCCCTGCATGTTCTGAGAGCAATTCCGGTCCCTGCTTTTCTTGCCACCCAGTTTTTGAATCAGTAGGACTGGGAGAGCAGCTTGAAAAGAAAAGAACCCACTAAGGAGAAAAGGCTCCCATTTGCACACACACCCTCTCCTTCTAGTACTCTCTACTCATTGAATGAATATTTAACTAATACGACTGTGTGCTAGGCTCTATCCAAACCCTCTCCAACTTACTAACATTTGCTCTTCATGGCAAATCTACAACACAGTTATCATTCTTGATTTATGCTGAAGGGACTGAAACAAAGATAGTGTAAGTACTTGCCCAAAAGTACACTTTATTACCTATTTACGATTCCATTTATTTCAATGCTCTGGCTCTCCCCTCCTTTTTTTATTTTTTTCCCCTAATTTTTCTACTTCCTCCCTAATTCTTTTTTCATCTTATAATAAGCTTTGTCAGTAAAACAGAGTTTTTTAGTCTTTGAGGGTCAGGGAATCAAGGAAATAGGGAATACAGGATATTGGTTGTATTTTGTGAAAAATATTTAGTGACAGCTCTAGGCACTTAGAGAAAAGCAACAGCAAAGATGAACAGGAGGTACAGGTTGATGTGACCTCAAGTTGGTCAGTACCTGAACTTAGAGTTAATGACAGTCCAGATTGTGCCTCAAATTATAGAAAAGGGAATTAGGTCAGCATTAGGGGGTCTTGCATCATGTTTATTTTATTAAAGAAAGAAAAACATTGATGTTTTATAAAGCTTATTTAGGAACACATCTAGGGCTAGACACTGGGCATGGAGCCTACTTAAAAAAAAAAAAAGAAGAAGAAGAAGAAGAAGAAGAAGAAGAACACAACTAGCCTTTCAGTGCATGAAAAGAAAACACAAGCAAAAATCTTTTTAAAAGTCAGTAGCTGTTATCATGCCTGTAATCTTTCCGAGTATGAATAATTTTTCAGGGTCAATATTGAGTAGTGGTTGTAGTACCATTCTGCCTGAAATTCCATCTTTCTAGCACCTCCTAACCCTGGGACCTCATGTAAGTAACTTAAATTTTCTGGCCTCAGTTTCCTCTTTCATAAAATATGGATAATAATGTCTCTACTGCAGGATTGTCATGAGGATGAGATTTAATGTTAATTAGTAAATTTAGAAAAAGAGCTTATGCAGTGCACTATTGTCATTTTATAAAATATAGTTCACATTTAGAAAAATATGGTTTTTATATTCAAAATACGAATTTCTATCTGCAGTCTGGTATATATGAAAATATTCTAACTTGACCAAATTCTCAAGATTATATATAAACATTTAGAGCTTTTTTTTAAAAGATTTTATTTATTTATTTGACAGAGAGAGATCACAAGTAAGCAGAGAGAGAGGAGGGGGAAGCAGGCTCCCCGCTGAGCAGAGAACCCGATACGGGGCTCCATCCCAGGACCCTGAGATCATGACCTGAGCTGAAGGCAGAGGCTTTAACCCACTGAGCCACCAGGTAACCCACATTTAGAGTTTTTATAATACTCTCTTATTGTTCTAAGTAATCATTATTTACTTTTACAACTTAATTTTTATCAAAGCCCTAATTTTCTTATTCATCTATCAAAGGAAACTTAATTCAGTTATTTTGCAGTGCATTAAAACATACAATAATCATGATAATTACATTTATGGTATTTAAATGATATAAAACTGAAAATCCTGAAGCTCATTCATAACAATGGCTTGACTCAACACTTACATACACTAAAGCACCACAGTTATAAATATTTTAAAGGATAAAAAACATAGTTCTAGAGAGGAAGGTAAAAAAAAGTGGAGGATTTTTATATTATAATCACTAGCATTGCTTTGGTGATCATTATTCTAGTTTTGCTTTTGTTTGATTCCTGCCAGGAGCCAAGCAGTAGAAGTGTGGTTCAATTTCAGCACTACGATGTTTGAACAGCACCATTGTGAGTCTTCTAACCACTCCATGGTTCCTAGTTAAATTTATGCTTAACCTCTGGCACTTTTCACAGAGGGTCCTTTCAGCCAAAACCAGACAAATTACACAAAAACAGTGAGCAAAGTAATAAGAACATGTCCTGAATCAACGTATAATGGTTTCAGTGATTTTTTTTTTTTTTTTTTTTTTGCTTCTTGGAATGAAAAGTAAATTACATACTGAAAACATGAAGAGTATTCACGTATTTAGACACTGAACCCTGAAGATGGGTAAATAAATTTCTTCATCTTCAAATAAATTGGTGATCTAAGAAGGATTGAGCATGAGATTTTCTAACATTGCATAGCTTTTCATTTTTTAAAATGCATTTGAGACAGATAATTAGATAAAATATTTGTGTATACCTTGTTGGAATCCTGAAGTCTATATTATTTCCCAATTTATAAGCCACTTGTAATGCAGTTGATCCCACTATCCTCTGAATAGCTCTTCTAGATGCTGCTTTATCTACCTGGAACTGAGAAATCAAGTCAAAGCCTACAGAAAGGGAACACAGAATAAAAAGTCTAAAGTGAGATTGGTTATATTCCTTTCCACAACCTTCCCAAATAATAGAATATATCAGGTAAGTTTATAGAAAGCATGCATTTTCAATATGATATAAGGCAACTTGCCTGGTAAATCATCTTGGCCAATCCTGACCTTTGGACAGAGTTCATTTCCACCATTAGAATTTGAATTAACAGGGAACCCTGCAAAAGAGTAGCATGTCATCCTACCCTAACCCCTACAAGGACCATGAAGATATATCAATAACAACAAGATCTGAACAACTATTTAAAGGAGGAGAATATGCCAAATAGCTTGCTTATAATGTATTTGACTTTCACTCTATGACTCTATGATTATAATTAATTTATCTTCAACTCATCCTGGAAGAGAAACAAGGTGGAAGGTTTTAATAATTTGTACTGGGAAATGTTCCTTTGGCAGAAGTTGGGAATTTGTTCCTTTTGGAACCAGAGCTGTGCCATGTTCTGAATGGCATGGTGTCAGACGCCTGTTTGGGAAACTTCTGGTGGCTTGGAGTAGAAAATATTCCTTAAACACCACAAATTTTAGGATTCCTAAGAGAATCCAGAGCCAGTCTTGAGCCAGTTAATGGGACTTCTGGAGAGTGGGGTTCTTAGGAATCTTTGTTAAATAGAGGAGTTTGCAGGGAGACTTGGATTTCATTAATCCAAAATAAAATATATAGGGTGTTTTTAATTTTACAAATTCATTCCAAGAGATCAAAAAAGGGTCCCAACTAGACTCTTGCTCGCATCCTAGAATGGAGAAAACTAATGAAAAAAAGAAAAGAATCATAAAAATGATTAAACCCTTAATTCAATGAGAAATCCTAGAATTAAATTGGGTGCTCCTTACACAGATGGAAAGTTGCAGGGAGCAAGATTTTTAAGAAGGCTTCTTGTAACTGTCCAACCTCAGCACCCTGCTGAGACAGACCTGACAACAGAGACTTCCTAGACTTCAGAAAAAGCATTTTCCAGCTACAAGTTTTGGCTCAGCCATCCCAGTATATTAAAATAGTTTTTACACCTCCACTGACCCCAGGCCATTCATCCATCTGTTGGTCCACCCACCCAACCTTACCAATCACCATGTGAACCAAGTAGGCACTGTGCAAGGCACTGGAGTACCCAGCTTGGGCTTTCCTGCCAGTTGTGATCACAGCCAGGACTTCTCTTCTATACCCAACACTGACCACATAAAACCAGCCATGGAACAATCCCCTGGCTAAAGGAGGATGGAAAAGTGAGGCTGTGGAGGACCATGGATGCTTCATGCCTTCCTCACTCAGCCACAGCCCTGCCTGATCCTTTCTGGGAACAAGTGATATTTCAAAATCCAGAAACTGTGGCCCTTACTTGGGTGACGCTTGACAGCAGCAGATGCCCAAGATCCCAGGAAACTGCATACAAAGAAGAAAACTGGAATTTTCCTGAAGAGGAGAAAAGACAATGACTCAAATAAGAATCCCTCCAGATGGGGACTACTTAAATATTTTGATATCTGGTAAACACGATTAATCTCACTATAGTTTATTTTTTCCACTTGACTTTGAAATCTTGGGAGATTCAATGAATTCTCACATTTCCAGCTCCTGCACTAAAACAATCATGAAACTGCTGTTTGCTTTATTTCACTTGCTCTCTATCTATCTATTTCACCATTTCTACATCTATTTCCTCGTCTATGTTTTCTTTTATCTTAGTATTTCTCCTTCTTCACTTTGATAGCTCTCTCTTTCTCCTTGCTCTGTCTCCTGTCTCTTATGCTTGTTCTCTTTTCTCACTCTCATCTGTCTGCCTGTCTTTCTCCATCTGTGTCTCTGTCTGGGTCTCTCTCTTCTTCTCCTCTCCCTTCTCCCATCTGCTCCCACCTCCTCTTATCCTACCACTGCAGAAACACAGACCCTTGGTTCTGAGGGCTCCAACCCAGTCTCCCCACCACCCTTTCCAAGGTCAGGGTCTTACCAGAAAATCTTCATTTTCCCAACTGGTTTTCTTTTGTGCCAACAGTCCCAGTGCTGAAGGGGGTGTGTGGGGAGGGAGGGTCAGTGCTCCCCCCAAGACCCCTTCACTATCACCCCTGGACTAATGGGTCCTGGGCCCAGCCTTGGTTCCTCCTGCCCTTGTAAGGACTTAAAGCAAAGGGAGTGAACCAGAGGCATCTAGTGAAACTTTAAACCACAGCAGAGGGAAGGGGTGGGCAGAGGAGGCCCTGTGAGCCCAGGCCTAGCCAGGGGTGTGTCCTCAAAACTAACAAGGTTACCCTGAAGGAGGGATTAGCAAGGGGAAGTTTACTGAAAAGAAAAAAAAGTCAGGATGTGGAGACATTCACCAGAAAAACTCAAGCGAGCTGCTCTAGGAATACAGTGGAAGCTTTTAGAACTGCTCTAGGAATACAGTGAATGCTTTTAGAGGACTGCGGTAAAGAGGTGCTCACTGGAAAGCAGAGATGTGGGAACTCATGGGCACCTTGGAATACAGCCAACCTAGATTTGAATCTCCATTTGTTCTGAAGCGTACTAGTTGGATCTTCGGGGGCAAGTTAGTTAATCTGTCTGTAACTCAGTCGCCTTGAATAAAAAGTGGGTTGAAAATAGTTACCTAAAACAATTGTTTTTAGGTCACAGAGAAGAAAGTCTAATGCCTGGCTCAGGGGAACAGCCTTTATTCCCCATCATCATCATTACAGCTAATATAACTTCACTATTTGCCTCCCTCTGTTGAAAAAGCTTGAATCCTGATAACATTTGATTCTCAGAATATTATAGAGTACTCAAATTATTCCTGTTCTACAGGTGAGACAACTGAGACATAGAAAATAAAGTAACTTATAATTTGCTCAAAGTTGCACAGCTAATTAATTACCTGAGACAGGCTAGTTTTCTATATTTCATGGCTAGAAGTCTTGGTAAAATGTAACATCAAGCCCCCTATTTTGTATTTCTTCTTAAACTCTATAATTACCAGAGCTAAGCGCAATATCCTGGGAAATAAGCAACATATTATCCTCTATAAACAAGTTGAGAGCATGTTAAAAGGAGCACAGACCTGAAGAGAAAGGTTTGTCTTAGCACCATGTTACGCAAACTCATCCTTTCCCCCAGAACCTCAGTCCTTCAAGAGAGAGCCTCTACCCCATCCGCTCGCGATGGTTGGTCGGCTTCTTGTCCCATCTTGGGGCACACTAGTGTCCACTCCAAAAACAAAGACTTTCAGGCTCAGATGATCCAATGATCTTAGTATGTTTTGGCGTCTAGTGTGAAGTACTGTTTTCTGGAAATGTATTTAATTTTTAAACAATTTCATTTTTCAATTGCAAAATAAATGGCATTAGTTCTTATTTTCTGTTTGTTCTTTAAAAAAAAAAAAAAATCCTTTCCTCTTCTGTTTTCCTTAGTTCGATGGAGAGTTTGTTTCCCCTGATGAGCTGAGAACCAGGTAAACCTGAACATCTACACCACTGTTCCCCTTTCCTTTTCTACTCATGACTTACCTGTCTCCCCCTGGCATTAGGACATCCATTTCCTCATGCTGTTTGGGGCTCTCCACAGGGCCCTGTCATTCTCCTTCCATCTATCAAAATTATGATTCCCAAGGGTAGCCATCTTCTAAGTCACAGAATTTTATAATTTATAATGGTCCTAGCCTAGCTTTTCCTTGAAAGTTGACCAGGGCTTATGTAAATGGAACAGTTTATTAACCCAAAAAACCCTGAACTTTTAATGGTAGGACTTCAGAAGAGAAACTGCAGCTGGGGAACTCCTTGAAATAACACAAGGTAAGTGAGCCCTAGATCCACAGGGGAAAGGGCATTTTCCTTAGGGACCCTCTCCACTCGAGTTTTTTATCTGTAGGAGAGATCCTCTAACACTATTTACTGTGGGAAACAAGAGAGGCAGTTCTTCCTATGTAAGGGTTGGAGAAATCCTTTTGTTGAGGGTTTTAAATATCTCACTCCTGCTTTTGTCCCCTCCTCCTCCCATTTGAAGAGTCTTCTACAGCTAGAATAAGAAGGTAAATAAAGGGGACTTTTAATGAAAGATTTTTCAAATGAGAAGAAAATGGGTTTTCTTATAAGCAGTTTGGCTTTATTCCAGCTTGGCAGTTTTATGTAAGATGAAGATGAGCAAGCAACAGTGCTATTAAGAAAGAATGTAGGGGCACCTGGGTGGCTCAGAGGGTTAAAGCCTCTGCCTTCAGCTCAGGTCATGATCTCAGGGTCCTGGGATCGAGCCCCGAGTCGGGCTCTCTGCTCGGCGGGGAGCTTGCTTCCTCCCCGCTCTCTCTCTGCCTGCCTCTCTGCCTATTTGTGATCTCGGTCTGTCAAATAAATAAAATCTTAAAAAAAAAAAAAAAAAGGAATGTAAATTCAGAGAAAACAAGATCTCTCTCTCTCTCTTTCTCTCTCACACACACACACGAATTTAAGGACACTTTTTCTCCTTTTCCCACCCCTGTTTTCTATTAACCTTATATTTCATAACTTGACATGGAGTCTCACAGGGAGCCGTGCAAACCCCACACTCTCTGGTCTGGGTCAGACTGTACCCTAAAATCAGACACATAAGCTTTTTTGTCATTAACACTGTTCCCTCACTTCACCTAACAGTTTTGTTCCTGCAAAACGATGTGGAAATGAAATCTGATCAATTATATAAGATTGTAAATGCAGTAAGACAGTGCTATCTTTTAAAATTATCCATTTTATAAATAGAAGCCCTTTCTACGAAAAATTATGCTTTCATCCCTCTTTACTCCCTCCATCCCCCAACACACACTGCTCTGTACAACACACACACACACACACACACACACACACACACACACACACATCTTTCCCTTCCTAGAAATCTAGAATTTTGTTTACTTACAGTTTACATCAGGGAACTTCATCACAAATAATCATCTTTCTTGATCACCTACCTCTTTTCTTTTTGTACCCAGTCATTCAGCAAACACTTATTAAATGACTGTATGTACCAAGTATATAACCACTCTTACCAAGTGCTAGGAGTTGAGGAGATTTAAAAAACAAACAAACAAACAAACAAACAACCCTTGTCCTGAGGAGGCTCACAGCCAAGTTTGGAAGTCCAGCATGAAAATGAGTGTAAAATAGTGAGGGAATGAGGTTGCAGCGTCCCTGAGAACAAGTATGAACTCAGTCCAGGAGCATCAGGAAATTTTTCTTGAAGAATGTGCAATCTTAAAGCATGAATAGAAGCCTACCAAGAGAACAAGTGAGAACAATACATTCTGGGCGGAAGAAGTAGCAGGTACCATGATAAAAAGGTAGGAACCCCAAGTTTAATTCAGGAACTCTTTCACTTGGTAAATTTTTATTGGTGACTTCTCTACCATGAGGCTTGAACTGGTCTCAGCACAGAGGTATAGCAGAGAAAGACCAGGTCCCTGTCCCCATGGACCTTACAGCTGGTGGAGATAGGTACTAAATACATTTACAAGAAGAGACATATAATTTGAATTGGAACTGTTACAAAAAATATACAGGGGTGTGTGGGTGGCTCAGTGGGTTAAGCAATTGCCTTCAGCTCAGGTCATGACCCCAGGGTCCTGGGATCCGGCCCCACATCAGTTTCCCTGCTCCAGGGGGAGCCCTCTTCTCTCTCTCCCTCTACCTGCCTCTCCCCCTGTTTGTGCTCTCTTTAAAGATTTTAAATAAAATCTCTAAAAATACATACAGAAGTGGGCAATGTGCATTAGAAAAGGCAGGGGTAGGTTTAGAGACTGATCAAGATTGAGGGATAAATGAGATGATTTACCTCGGAGAGGATACATTTTGACTCGGACTAGATGAGAATCCAGAGACAAGGCTGATAAGGTAGACTGCGAAAGGAGAGGAAAGCAGGTGGAACCACTTGTTTTTCAAGCTTGAGCAACCAAGTATACGGTGATGTTCTTTTCTGAAAAGACAAGTAGAAGGATCATGGAGGAGGCATTGAGTGAGGGGCTAATGAGAACCTTTGAAAGACTTTATTGGACATTATTCTGGCTATTAAGGGAGCTGGGTGAAGAGTTTGAGGCCAAAAATGACTTTTTAGGTAGGTCTTCAGAATAATGGTTCTGGCATTGCTGAAGGATGGATTGAATGTATTTGATAAATATACATGCATATACACAACTGAAACAAGTTTCAGAAGACAATATTTATCTATGTAAATGTAGTGCACTCTATTTTTTGTTTTATTCTATTTCACTTTTTAGTGATGGTGATCAACTCAATCAATAGATTTTAGGACCAGCTAATGGGTTGCAACCCATGGTTTTAAAAACATTGTATTAGAATACAGTAGGCACTAGATATGTCAAGATGCATCTTTCCCCTTATTTCCTGGCATAGGGCAGAATAGTTGGGACACCTCATAAAATTCATAGAACAGTGGGGAAGCCTCCTTAGTTTTAACACCATGATATTTTAATTAACATATAAGTATATGTTAATTAAAATATCATTTTATATGATATTTATATCATTAACATATAATGTATTATTTGCTTCAGGGCTACAGGTCTGCTAATCACAGTCTTATAAAATTCACAGCACTGAGGCTCCTGGGTGGCTCAGTGGATTAAGCCTTTGCCTTCGGCTCAGGTGGGGGTCTCAGGGTCCTGAGATCAAACCACACATCAGGCTCTCTGCTCAGCAGGGAGCCTGTTCCTCTCTCTCTCTCTCTCTCTCTCTCTCTCTCTGCCTGCCTCTCTGCCTACTTGTGATCTCTCTCTGTCAAATAAATAAATAAAATCTTAAAAAAAAATTGAGAGCACTTACCATAACACATACCCTCCCCAATGTCCATTATCCAGCAACCCCATCCCTCCCACCGCCACCCCCAGCAGCCCTCAGTTTGTTTCCTGAGGTTAAGAGTCTCTCATGGTTAACACAATGATATTTTTTAAAGTATTCTTTTGAAATAAAGTTACCATAAACACAGCTTTTTTAAAGATGCTGTGCATCCCGAATTTACTTTATAGATTAAAACCAAGAAGAAGCCCTTTTAAAATTAGCTTCCTAATAGTGTTTAATTGTAAGCTTTCTTCTGCATATTTTGTCTTTAAAAATACAAGACTCGAATGCCTAGTGACACAGAGCAGTTGTGCAAGGATGCTGCAAATTAGCCACAGCTAGAACTTGAAATTTACCAAAGGAATCTGGCTGAGAGGCTGATTAATAATCAGAGAGTTGCTAAAAGTAGGACTCTCACAGTTTTGCATTAAGCTTTACTGTAAAGAAATCCCACCACAATCAAAGCTCTATTTTTAATCTGTTTATTTTGGCTCCATAGTTGTAACTGCAGCCTAATCATATATAGCAAGTAAATAGAGCCTCATGATGATAACCATTTCTCTATGAAATCACTCACAAATAAATGTGCTCTTGCCATGGACCATTAATACAAGAATGCATTATTGAACATAAACATTCCCCACCTCCAAGTTTCCTGATGTATGATTTTTGCTTTCTCTAAAACATGAGCATTTTCATTACCCACCTCCCCCCAAGGGAGAAATCAAGTCCCCTCCATCACACATGTGCTTCCAACACATGTTTCTACATTTGTTGCCTAGTGGATCTTCAATTTGTAGCAGCTGATTCATGTCCTAAGCCTCTTTTGCATCTTCAAACCTCACATACTGATCACTTGCCATATTTTTCTACATGCCATAAACCCTCCTTTTCTAACAGTGGTTCCCAAAACTACCTCAAAATCATCTGAAGATAAAAACGTTTCTTTGGGCTTCACCCTCAGAGTTTCTGATTCAGGAGCTTTAAGGTGGGTCTGAGACTTTGTATTTCTAACAAGCTCCCAGGTTGATGTTGGTGCTACTGGTCCAGTGAGAAATGCTGCTTCTAAAGGTAATGTTTTCAACTCCATTGAGCCACCCCTCCTTTTTATAACTGATATGGAGTTGCAGACTGAGATTTTTAAAATACTTACTTGCAGAATAACTTTTTAGAATAAATATCAGTTGCATCCATAAAAACAGATCTACTGGGAACTTACACACTTATGAAAACAGATTGTACTAATTTCTTTGTATTATATGTATTAAGGAAATTTACCTGGCAGAATGATGTATAGAAACCAAGCCTTCCCTTTCTCACTATTCTCATTTATCAAGCAAAATATATAAAATGTGTTCCTGAATCCATGTTATCCTTAATCAATAAAATATAAAAAGATCCTTCATTCTGAAATCACTCTCTTTTATCAAAAAACCCTTAAGAGATCATTGCTTTATGCCGCATCCTATGAAATTTTATATGCATTCACTAGCTTTCACACTCTGGAAAAATGTTTGTCTACACTAGGTGGCAGTGTAACCCTGCAATTTGAAACCTGAGCTGAGGCGTCACACTAGAATTTGATTTCTAGTCTCTCAGTAAATAACTCTGACTTTATGCAGATATTCCATTCTTGGTTGAGATATATGTGTGTGTGTGTATATATATATAATATATATATTATATATATGTGTTTATAGTTGATTTCATTTTAGGGCTATTCTCAGAATAAATGTGCAATAAAATGTAATGTGTTGAGAAAGTCTATTGAAGGAGAAAGACACTAACCATTGAAATTTTTTAAAAATTTAACTCCAATATAGTTAACATACAGTATTAAATTAGTTTCATGTGTACTATATAGTGTTTCAACAGTTCTGTATAGTACCCAATGTTCATTAGATAACTATACTCTTAATTCCCTTCATCTATTTCCCCTATGCCCATACCCACCTCTCCTTTGCAACCACCTGTTTGTTCTCTATAGGTAAGAGTCTGTTTTTTGGCTTGTCTCTTTTTTATCCCTTTGTTAACTTGTGTTGTTTCTTAAACTCCACATATGAGAGAAATCATATATTTTTTTAATTTTTTAATATATTGTTAGATTTAGTTTGCTAATATTTTGTTGAGGATTTTTGCATCTGTGTTCATCAGGAATATTGTCCTGTAGTTCTCTATTTTGTGTGGTGTCTCTCTGGGTTTAGTATTAGGATAATGCTGGCCTCAAAGAATGAATCTGGAAGCTTTCCTTTCTCTTCTAACTTTTGGAAAAGTTTGAGAAGACTAGATGTTGACTCTTTTTTAAATGTTCAGTAGAATTCACCTGACAAGCTGTCTGGTCCTAGACTTGTTGTCAGAAGTTTTTTGATTACTTATTCAATTTTATTGCTAGTAATTGGCCTGCTTAAATTTTCTATGTCTTCCTGCTTCATTCTTGGAAGGTTATATGCTTTTAAGAATTTATCCATGTCTTCTAAGTTGTCCAATTTGTTGGCATATAACTTTACACAATAGTTTCTTACAATACTTTGCATTTCTGTGGTGTCAGTTGTCATTCCTCCTCTTTAATTTGTGATTTTGTTTGAGTCCTCTTTTTCTTTGTCAAATGAGTCTGGCTAGAGGTTTATCAGTTTTCTTGATCTTTTCAAAGAACCAGCTCCTGGATTCATTGATCTGTTCTACTCCTTTGGTTTCCATATCATTTATTTCTGTTCTAATCTTTATTATTTCCTTCCTTTAGCTGGTTTGGGATTTTATTTGTTCTTTTTCTAGCTCCTTTAGGTGTGTAAGCTTAGGTTGTTTGAGATTTTTCTTGTTCCTGAGGTGGACTTGTATGGTTCCCTTTTAGAACTGCTTTTGCTGCATACCAGGATTTTGGACCATTGTGTTTTCATTTTCATTTCTCTCCATGTAATTTTTCCTTTCTTCTTTGATTTCCTGGTTGACCCATTCATTATTAGGAGCATGTTATTTAACCTCCATGTGTATGTGCTCCTTCCAGAAGTGGAGCATTGTGGTCAGAAAAGATATACGGTATGACTTCAATCTTTGAATTTGAGACTTGTTTTATAGCCTAATGTGTGATCAGTTCAGAAGAATGCTCTATGTGCACTTGAATGTGCATTCTGCTGTTTTAGGATGGAAAACATGTTCTGAATATATCTGTTAAGTCCACTTAGTCCAGCATGTCATTCAGAGCCACTGTTTGCTTATTGTTTTTCTGTTTGGATGATCTCTCCATTGATATAAGTGAGGTGTTAAATTCCCCTATTATTATTGTGTTACTATTGATTAGTTCCTTTGTGTTTGTTATTAACTGTTTAATGTTCGGTGCTCCCATGTTAGGTACATAAATATTTACAATTGTTATATCTTCTTGATGGCTTGGCCCCTATATTATTATATAGTATTCTTTTCGTCTTTTGTTACAGTCTTTGTTTTAAAGTCTGTTTTGTCTGATATACATATTACTACCTCCGCTTACCTTTGACATCCATTTGCATGATAAATGTTTCTCCATCCCCTCACTTTTAATCTGCATGTGTCTTTAGGTTTGAAATGAGAATCTTATAGGCAGCATGTAGATGGGTCTTGTTTCTTTATCCATTCTGCTATTTTGCATCTTTTGACTGAATATTTAGTTCATTTACATTTAAAGTAATTATTAATAGATGCGTATTTATTGCCATATCATTACTTGTTTTATGGTTGTTTTGTAGGTCTTCCCTGATCCTTTCCTTCCTGCTCTTTTTCATGCTTTGCTGGCCTTATTTATTGATATATTAAGTTCATGGTAGCTTAAATTTGAACCCATTCTTTACTCAACACCCCTCCCATATTTTAAGTATAGGATGTCATACTTTACATCCTTTTATTTTGTGAATCCTTTAATTGATGTTTACAATTTACTTATTTTTTGCTGCTTTTGTGTTTCCTACTTTCCTTACCCTATGGCCTTTCCTTTCCACTCAAAGTGTCCTTTTTAACACTTTTTGTAGGGCTGGTTTAGTGATCATGAACTCCTTTAGCCTTTGTCTGAGAAACTCTTTATCACTCCTTTTATTCTGAAATGATTGCCTTGCTGGATAAAGTATTCTTGGCTGCAGACTTTTTCCATTCATCACTTTGAATATATCATGCCCCTCTCTTCTGGCCTGCAAAGTTTCTGCTGAAAAAGCTACTGATAGCTTTATGGGGTTTCTTTGAATATAACCATCTTTTCTCTTGCTGCTTTTTAAAATTCTCTCTTTTTCACTATTTTCTGCCATTATAATCATCATGTGTTTTGCTGTGGACCTCCTTGGCTTGATTTTGTTGGGGAATCTTTGTGCCTCCTGGATCTGGATTTCTTTTTCCTTCCCCAGATTCAGGAAGTTTTTAAGGTATTATTTCTTCAAATACATTTTGTGTCCCCTTTCTTTCTTCTTCTTCTTCTTCTTCTTCTAGGATCCCTATAATGTGAATGTATTGTGTTGGATGGAGTTGCTGAGTTCCCTAAGAATATTCTCATTTTGCATATTTTTTTCCTCTTAGCTACACAGCTTGATTACTTTACATTACTCTGTCTTCCAGTTTGCTAATTCATTCCTCTGCTTCTCCTAGCCTGCTATTTATTTCATCTAGTGTATTTTAAATTTCACTTATTGTGTTCTTCATCTCCAATTGGGTCTTCTTTATCTCTTTGTTAAGGGTCTCACTGATGTCCTCTACTCTTTTATCAATTCTCAGCAAGGTATATTACTTATGTCCATTTTGCTTGGATCTCTTGCTGTGATTTTGTCCTTTTCTTTCATGTTGGACAAATTGCTGTGTCTCCTAATTTTGTCTAACTCTCTGTGTCTTTTTTGTGTGTTAGGCAAGTTAGCTGTGTCTCCTGCTTTTGAAAGTAATGGCCATATGCAGAAGAGGTCCTGAAGTGCCCTGCAGAACAGTGTACCCTGTTCATCAGAACTTGGTGCTTCAGGGGGCGTCTCCTCTGTGTGTTGTGTGCACCCTTCTAGTTTGTCCTGGCTGTTTTTTTCTTCAGTCCAATCATCTCCACAGGCTCTCTCTTTGCCTACTGTGGGCATTGTTTGGTTCCCAGGCGGGTAGGGCACGTGGTTTGAAAAAGATGCACACCAGTCTGCTTATGAAGTGAGACCACTTCCAGGACCAGGGTAGTCTGGGCAGATCCTCCAAGTGTGTGAATACCGGGCATGCGATTTTAACAAGGGGTGCCTCAGGCTTCTGCATGGCCTGCCTCTGCCACTACCACCACCACTCCTGGGACCAACGCCCCACAAAACACACAGGTTGGGAGACATGGTGTTGGCAAGGTTTGCCCCAGTTTTCTGGGAAGGGGATGTGCAGCACTGGAACGGAGGCAGACAGGACCGGGAAGGGCCAATCTACCAAAGCACAGGAGGCGGGGCTTGGTGTAAGCAAGTGAGGTAATGAATGTGGGCACCTCCCTGGTTCCTACAGGTGGCCATGTGTTTATGCTGGGGTCAGGGGAGAGAGGTGGTGCCTGCCAGCTACTATGTTCCTGGAGAAGTTCCTCAATGAAGCCTGCCCCTTTAGGACATGCTCTGAGATCAGAAAAATAACTCTCCTGTATATCCTGGTTTTTCAAACTGCTACTTCTACACTGTATCTCTGCAGGCTGTTTGTTGTTTTATAACTGTTGTAACTAACTAACCTCTGCAAGGTTAGGAGTGTGACTAGTTAGGTTCAAATTGGGACCACCACCTTCTAGCTAGGAGGCCCCAGAGAAGTAATTATTCTCCCTATAACTTGGTTTGCTCATTTGTGAATATGAATAATGAATCTACCCACCTTTTGGTAGATTTTATAAGGACTAAACTAGAACTTAAAATAGTGCCTGTATATCAATAAATTTTAGCTACATTTTTTTTTTTTTGGTATTATAATTTGCTCTCCTCTACTTAATTTTCCCACTCAACTCCACTCTGCTACATTGAATGGTAGTTTATTTAGACCTCCTTAGGAAAGAAGGATGTGACCACACTAATGGTTAAAAACTCCTGGACAATATTTAATTACTGGAAAAAACCACCTAAAACTATCAAAGTAAATCAGTCAATGCCCTCTCCTCCCTTCCATACTCACCTCCTTTGTTCTCTGCTATACTTTTATGATTCTTCCTCTTTCAAAGTTTCCCTTAATAAACCCTTTAAGCACACCTCAGTATCAATAATGCCTTCTCTCTCATTATATATAACTGAGGAATGAATATATATATATATATATATATATATATATATCTTCTAAAATGAAAAAATGAATTATATGTAACATTATATAATATATATCTGGCTTTTTTTTTTTTTTTGCTTTAGAAGTGATATGTAAACATTATAGAGAAGCAGAAAATATAAATAGAAAAAAAAGAAAAAAACACTCAGTGAGACAACCCACTATTGACATTTTAAGATGTTTCTTTTCCTTTTTTAATTTAAATTCAATTAGCCAATGTATAGTACATCATTAGTTTTTTATATAATGTTCAATGATTCATTTCTATGTTTTTTTTCTATGCTCAAACTGTGGTCATCCACAGATTTACAACTTTCATTTTAATGCCCATCACTTGAAGTACTTATACATTTTCTTTCACAAAATTTAATGCAATCATATAGCATATACAAAATAAATAGCAAAGCCTAGGTATAAGAACTTAGCCTTGAAGTCAGTATTATAGCTTTTAATTCCAACTGCTGTAACCTCGAAAGAGAAAACAACTGTAGAGAAAGAAACATTTGAGTAACTGGGAGAGATTCTTCCAGCAGCTCATGGTTTTTGAAAGACATTCTCTTTGTCACCCAAAGTCACTTGAAATTGTAAACTCACCACCAACTAACCACAAAGCAGCAAAGGCATGCACAGACATTCTAGAGGCGCTGAAGGGTAACCACAGAGAAGTCCTGCCTCCTGCCATTCCTGCATTTCAAATATCCCTGAAACCATGATTAATGCCAGGAATAGAAATAGCAACTGACATGAGGACAGGTGATGAAGAGGCTTTGTTCTTGAGGACTGAACTTGGAGCCCTTGCAAGCTGAAAGGGCTCTAGCATTGGCATAGTCGGTTTCTAGGCAGTTGTCAGTCCAGGGTGGACCAGCAGAGATGAAGAAGTGGACAGGATGTACCAGAGGTTCAGGATTAGGACTGCTAGTGTTATCCCTGCCTGTCTTGGCCAAGGGCTTCCTCAAGGCTTCCAGTACTTTTTCTAGACGTACTGTGTAGGAGAAAGTAGGAGAAAGACTACCTCTACTATGCCAAGAACTGTGCTTTATACTTAAAAAGAAGTTGTCCCACTTAATCTACACAACTGGTTATAATTGTCCTTTTACAGGTGAAGTAAGTGAGGCTCAAAAATGTTAGGTAACTTGCTAAGGGAAAATGGCAAAACTAACCTTGGGTTTATCTGCCACCAAAGTGAATATTCTTCCTATGATTTGTTGTTTCTGAGTACACACACACACACACACACACACGCACGCACACAGCACAATATGCTTAAGTACATTTTGCATTTCACTGTGCATCTAATCCTTCACAATTATTTTCTTTTCTTCATAAACTTCCAAAATTAAGAACTTCTTCAAAAGTTGATAAAAATTTGCCCACTGTGCTGGTCACCAACTTGGTGCCCTAACTGAGTGAGCTGCATGAAAATGTTTACCTTACTGGTGCTTTGCTAGAAGTTACATAAAGTAGGGGCGCCTGGGTGGCTCAGTGGGTTAAGCCGCTGCCTTCGGCTCAGGTCATGATCCCAGGGTCCTGGGATTGAGCCCCGCATCGGGCTCTCAGCTCAGCGGGGAGCCTGCTTCCTCCTCTCTCTCTCTGCCAGCCTCTCTGCCTGCTTGTGATCTCTCTCTGTCAAATAAATAAATAAAATCTTTAAAATAAATAAATAAAAGTTACATAAAGTAGTAGTAAAGGTCTGTTCTATACTTTTCTGTGTGGGGCGCCTGGGTGGCTCAGTGGGTTAAAGCCTCTGCCTTCAGCTTAGGTCATGATCCCAGGGTCCTGGGATCGAGCCCCGCATTGGGCTCTCTGCTTAGCAGGGAGCCTGCTTCTTCCTCTCTCTCTCTCTGCCTGCCTCTCTGCCTACTTGTGATTTCTGCCTGTCAAATAAATAAATAAAATTTTTAAAAAAAGATTTTATACCTTTCTGTGGTTCTTCCATACCAGGATTTGGCCCAGATTTTAAACTCTCTTTCTAGGTTAGGGACCTTAACTATTTATAATCTTGCCACCATACTTTCTTTATTACCACTAGGCATCATTTTGTATGTTCCTCAGCAGTCAAAACTTCAACCAACACCATATTAAAAGCACAATGCTGGATACTAAGGAAACTTTCAGAGCTGAAAGGACACACACACACACACACACACACACACACACACACAAATTGTGAAGCATACTTTGGCCTAAAAGGACCCCCAGAAGAAAATAAGTAGAATCATAAAGTGTTTTGGAGACAGAAAAGCAAAAGTAATTGATTCGGTTCAGAAGGATTCAAAAGCATTTCACAGAAGAAGTGACATTTTACCTTGACCTTGGGGAGTGAATCATATTTTACAGGCAGAGAAAGGCAGAATAGGTTACAAGGTGGTTGGAATAATAAGAGCAAAACCTCAGAGGCATGATAATGCATAGAGTGTATTTAATTATGTTAAAGGCACGACTTAACTTTTTGACAATATTATTTATGTGCCAGTGTTAACCCAGAGGTTGAAAAAATTAATATCATTAAACTGCCTTTGGTAAATAAAGAAATGAGTCTAACAATGTTTTTAACTATCTTCTATTAAGCTGCCTGTCACAATAATAAAGTTTTCATTTCCAGAGGTATCCCTTCGTCCACTGAAAAGCAAATCAGCTATCCATTTCTATGGGAAATATAGAAATAAGAGTTTCAGTTGCAGAGTGTCACAATTCTAGGAGAACCTCTCTGTTGTCTGCGAAGGACTCTCAGTTTGGGGGTACTATCAAGACATAAAGAACATCAGATACCCCATGCTAGCAGCAAGGGTAAAAGAGGTAAGATGTCTATATTAAAACACAAGCTGTTTTCTACCACATATAATTCTTTTTTTTTTTTCATCAGTACAGCAATAGGCTACTAAACTTGCTTCAAGTCAGGGGCTAGGAAGGGTCAGTGGCATAAGCAGGTGGCAATACTTTCCTTTCCTTCAGGGAAACCTGATCAGTAAATAAAATCCATGTTACTTTCAAAAAACAAAGGTCCAAGAGAATCCTGGGTACATAGTAAGTGATGACTTCAGGCTGCGAGATTGAAGGCACACAGTCAAGAATGGGAGATGTGTTTGTGTGCAGGGAAAAGACGTGAAATTGAAGTTGCTCTGAACGGTGAAATGAGCTCTCAAGTCGAGCTCAAAAGGGAGAAAAGGAAAAATGTAGAGTGTGGCTGGAGCAACTCGAACGGAAATCAGCATGCCCATGGTGTATTTCCTAAAACCTATTCAGTCAAGTAGAACAAAATAGTAAAGAAGCAATAAAAGAATAAATGGCCTAGAATTATTGGCCTCACCAAGCATAACTTGCTACATAGGGTTGGTTTCGGAAGCAGATGCAGAGAAATTGCAACCCCATAAGGCTTTCATCACTGTAGATGTTCTTTTAAGCTTTGTTATCTGACAGGACACTATTGAAAGCCAGAAGAACATGTAAAATGTTATTACTAGAATCACTAGAGTAACCAGTAGAAATCTGTCTCTTGGTGCAGTATTGGGAAATGTCATTTGGCTACAGATTTGTACCATAATAAAGTTGTCCATAAATACACACTCTAAACACAGAAGGAAAGAAATAAATAACTTCAATGTTATATCCAAAGGCTAAATGATAGACCCTTGGTGTGTTACTGTAAGCAGTTATTTGAGAAGAAAAAAACCCCACCAAGTTATTTGACCTACATTGGACTATAAATAACCATAAAAAGACTTTTTTAAGAAATTGAAGGATTATGAAAAGCCTCAGGGTTTTGCTGTCTTGCCTATAGAGCCCACCACAGTCATTCCTATTGCTGGGTCCAGAGTTACAAATTCAACTGTAATTTTAGTTGCAATTCATGCATTCCCTCTAAAAAATAAATGCTTTCTGTAACCTAAGTTTCTTTTCAAATATGAAATAGTGAAGCTAGTGTTAATATAAAACTTTTCATGTTCTGTATATCTCGAAACATCATTCACCTTCTCTCGGCCTATCATACCATACGTTCTTCCAAGACACACTTCCAAGCCCCTTTCAAGCAAACCCCACCTCTCCCACAGAACTCCCCTATATCGCCAGCCAGATGTTCTCCATTCTGATCACTCAGGAAAAGCTATTTGCATGAAATAATGTTACATTCAGTTTCACAGGCAGGAAAGTATAGTAGAAAAATCAGAAACCTCTCAAGTCAGACGACTTGAACGTAAGCCCTTGCCTGTCCCACCAGTGTGTCTCCTTTCACTCATCTTGTTCCAAATGGGGACTTCTCTTGGAGGCTCACCAGGAGATCCAATGAGCTGATCCATGTGGAAGAGCTTTGTAAAGAGTAAAGAATTCTGCAAAGGTAATTAGTGTTTCAGAAATATTTAGGGATTACCTCTTATACGCCGGACACAATTTTGAACACTGGAAGAAGTCAGATTCCCACCTCACAAGGACCTAAAAATATAGTAAGAAGTCAAGAAATATACCTTAATAATTAAAACACAGGATAGTAAATAGTAAATGCCTTAAGCCGGAAACCACACCCCCCCCACCTGCAGGATTTCAACACAATTTGACAAACATCCGTGAAACAGGCTCTTAAGATACAAAGGTAAACACAGCAGGCATTGTCACCTGTCTGGCCAGAAGGACAGACGCACAACAACATCAATACTCGGCAGATGGTGATAAACACTGTAGAGAAAGTGCTTACTGTGAATGAATTAGGTCTGGCTGGGTAGATAGACTGAAAGGTTCAGGGCTAGATGCTCAAGGATAAAGTTTGATAGATGTCAAAGACTGAGTTTTCATTTCCAGAAAAGGTAAAAGGGGTCAGATCTGACATCAGATTGACCAGTGCTATAAGGCAAATGGACACTGGGAAGACATGGAGGTGACCATGGAGAATTCAGCTGAGCTGGAAAAAACTCTGGTTAGAGACCGAGGTTAACATTTTGGCAAGGCTTCAGCAGAAACCTAATCATAACAGGCAGAGAAGAGAATAGGGTCAGCAGAGGTCAGGGAGCCAAGGGATGGTGGGGAAAAAGCGAGGACAGGTCAGAGGAGAAAGTTTTCTTGTTGATTTGTTTCAAAATAATTTAAAAATAACAATTTTATAGTGTTTAGTCTATGGTGGGTACTATTCCAAGCATTTACCTGTATTACCTCATTGAATCATAAGGAACCACCGGTGGTAGGTGCAGTTATCCCCCCCGTAGTGATGAGAATGTTGAGATGGGGGAGAGCTGACCACATTTGTGGGTTGAGAAAAAGGAGCCACTGCAGAGAGAGAGAGACGTTGAAGACAAGAGGGAAGAAAAGAAAACATGCTATGGAAACTCAGAAGAGGAAGAGCCCAGAAATCAGGGTGATCATTATTTTCCTTTTTACACTTTTCTTTAACTCTTAGCTTCTCTACAATAGACATCATCACTTTATAATCAGAAAACTAAACAATATTAAAATTTGCAATCACTTAAGTGATTTATTTTGTCTAAATTATTCTTTATTTCTTCCATGTAAAAATAAGCTTTCCAATAAAAAAGCTCCCTGAGAATAGGAATGGTGCCTTGCTTTTCTTTTCTCCCCACTGTCTAGCACCTGATGTGTGTGTGTGTGTGTGTGTGTGGCACCCATGTGTTTCTTCTAAAGGAAACAAAATTAAGCACAACCAAACCCAGATGCTTGCTAATATTGCCCCCCAATTTAGCTTTCCCTACACTAACTACCCTATATTACTGTCCTTAAGTACTTTTAGGATCTGCGTTTTTTTTTTTTTTTTTCCTTCCCTTCTGTCCCCTTCCATTATTCCACTTCCTACCACCATTACTTACAGATCGTAGAAAATAGGAAAACTCCTGGGGCTAGCAGGTGGCAGACTGATCTTTTTGTTGGCTCTCAACTGTCCTGTGTTGGGGATTCACAGTGGTTCCCCTGTCATAAGACGGGGATATTCAAGCAATCATTTGAGCATACTTTCATTTTTGTTTCCTTGTCATTTTCATAAGATGGGTTTTATTAATTAAATCTCAGACTTTTACACGTAATGTAGCTTTCCTTCAAATCATTGATTTTTAAAGTTGTTGTCACTGTTGTTGTTTACTTAGGGAGGGAGAAAGCAAAAATGGCTGTTTTCTCTTCATTTTGATATGCGTTTCTCCCCCCTGGCCTCTTAGCAAACCTATCTCTGAAGTTCATGTTTCTCTTTATTCCTGCGAGAGCTATTCCCCTTAGTTTCCTCACTACAATAAAAACTCAAGGAAGGAAGCCTAAATTCCCAATTTCCATCCATGAGAGGCACTGCCGGTCCAGCAGGGCTTTTTCAGGGGTCGGTGCGGGGAGGAGGTTGGGAAGAAGACAGTTGTTTGAGAGGAAAATAAGCATCTTGCTTGTCTCTGTTACACGGGCCCTTGTGTGGACCTACCTGTAGCATGCTCAGGAGGAGGCAGATGTTATAAGTGTGCGCCTACTTTACACTTCTTCCTAGATGAGCAGGTGAGAGGAGTCTCAGGAGGGGTGTAAAAAGAGAACCCCTTAAAATAGAATGTAAGTTCTCTAGAAAACTGTCCCACAGTGCCTGATATTCTGGAAGTTCTCTAGAAAACTGTCCCACAGTGCCTGATATTCTGGAAGTTCTCTAGAAAACTGTCCCACAGTGCCTGATATTCTGGAACTATTTGTCCTCTGAGTTTTTTGATCCATAAGAGAATCCGTTATAGTTGCTAGAGCACTTAGAGTTGCTTGGGGATCTTTTTAAAAATTCAAATGTTTAGCGGTGCTTTGGTGACTCAGGCTTCTGTCTTCAGCTCAGGTCATGATCTCAAGGTCCTGGGATCAAGCCCTTTGTTGTGCTCCCTGCTCAGCCAGGAGTCTGCTTCTCCCTCTCCCTCTGCATTTCTCCCCACCCCCCACCTTATGCTCTCTGCTCTCTCTCTCTCAAATAAATAGACTATTTAAAAATAAAGAATAAATAAAAATTTTTTTAAAAATAAAAATTCAGATGTGTGGCTCTACCCACAGAAATTTAGATGATTTAGATGGAGATTTAAATCGATGCCCACGTGGGCAACGATATTTCTTAAATCCTTCCCTACACCAACACCCACCATCTACCCCCACTCCCAGTGATTCTAAAGTGTAGCCAGGTTGAAAATCACTGGTAGAGAGCCAGTCCAAAAACCTAAAAATTTAAAAATTTGAATATATATATATATATATATCCTCATTGTACAGTCTAGACCTAGTTTCTTTTTAATTAAAATTGAGATTGTGTCTGGGGTTGAAATAGAGTCAAAGCTATTCACCAAATTATCTCTTCTTTTTCTACAAATATGCACACAAATATTAAACTAAAATAGCACCTAAGGGCTGCTCAAGGGACTAACCAAGAAACTTGACCTAGTTATCTTTATACCAGCAGCATGTGACAAGGCTAAACTTGTTAATGAGACAATAGGGTTGTTTGGAAAGAAAAATTATCTTTAGGTGTTAATAAGACTCTGAGCTAAGAAAGCAAAAGAAGGATATTCTGTCAAAAGACTCTAGGATAGGATATAGTACTTAAAAAGAGTCACAGAGAGATTATATAATTCTGCTCTTGAACACCAAGATATAAGGAGAGCTTTGGATACAGAAAGTTATTCTTTTTGCTTCAATTCCTAATTTCCAATTATGTAACAGATAAATGTTCAGGTAGTTCAAGTGTAGTATGTTCATACTTGAAACAACAAAACCATTTTTTTTTTCCTGCAAAAAGCTTTATTGTTTTTGTCCACAGCTTGGGAGAGGGCTCCAGGGTGGTTAAAAAGCTGCCTAGTGGCTTGGGAGGAGGTCCAGGCAGAAGCCCTGGCACCAAAAGAGATGCCAAAGGGGTCCCTCAAAGGCTGCTGGGCTCCAGAGGTTCCTAGTCATGTTTGAGGGTGAGCCTTTCAGCCATCCCAGCCTGAGGGCAAGGTAGCCTGTGGAGGTGAGTTAGGTGGTCATAGTCCTCTTGATAAGTTTCACTCCTTGGGGCACCTGGATGGCTCAGTGGGTGAGCCTTCGGCTCCTGGGATGGAGCCCCGCATCTGGCTCTCTGCTCTCCGGGGAGCCTACTTCCTCTTCTCTCTCTCTCTCTCTCTGCCTGCCTTTCTGCCTACTTGTGATCTGTCTTTCAAATAAATAAATAAAATCTTAAAAAAAAAAAAAAAAAAGTTTCACCTCCTCATCCAGGAAGTGGTTCTCCAGGAATCCACAGAGATGGTCACCTGTGGGGACAAAGTCCATAGCATGCAGATCCAAAAGGGCCTGGTTCATGTTCTTCTCCAGAGCGGTGGCAGTTCCATAGTAAAATCTAGGATTTTACTCCATCCATTCTGGGATGGCTTCTGCCCATGCTGGAAGAGGGAGTGGTCACTAGGCTGGTTTTGCATTTTTAAGAAACACTCAGCACCCTCACGCTTCTCCTCCCACTCCAGGAAGAAGTGGTCAACACCCTCCAGAGCCACAGAGTTTGGTGTGGACATAGAAGCCCAGAGAGACTAAGTGTAAGAGGTATGTTGGCATGCTGACCAGGTGGTTGATGGTAGCCACCACCTCAGTAGAGTAATTCTGACAAATAGAGTCAATACTACTGTAAAGATGTTGTGTGGTCACTATACTTAACATGGTGAACACTGAATAATGCATAAAATTGTTGAATCAGTATATTGTACAGCTGAAACTGATATAATATTGTATGTTAATTATACTTTAATAAAAATGATATGTCAAAATGTATGTCAACAATAAAATAACAAATCACTTCATTCTTCAATAACTAGTGAAAACTGAAGAATTGTACCCCAAATTAGAGGGCATGAATTAAGATAAATCATGCTTCAAAGTTTTAATTATGAGCTAACTGCACCAGTGGTTGCCAATCAATTGCTTGCAGCTGCATTGCATTCCTGGTCGGTTTTGTCCTAAAGTTAGACTACTAGATGGAGAGCCTTCCCTCAAGGTGCATGGACTTTTTTCCTGCAACAGCCAGAGGAAAAGTGTGTGAAACACACTTTCCATGACACTCAGTTTGAATGGCTCTTTGTGTTGTATATAAAGCCTCTAGGATTAGGTTCCTGTCGCACACACACACAAACTGTCTTTGCAAAGCATTCACAGTGCATCTTCACTTATACCTAAACAAACATCTAGGATGACCAACAGTTTACATTTGCCCAGGACTTTCCCAGTTTTAGCACTGAAAGTCTGGTGTCCTGGGAACCACCCACCTACCACAGTACCAAGCAAATCAGGATGAGTGGTTACTCTAAAAACAACCAAAATCAGAATCCGGTCTGGGGTAGTCTTTGAACTATTGAACCCATCCTTCAAACCAGGTATTTCCTGATATTGTTAACCAGTGCATGCCGAAGAGGGCTAGACTGATACCACGAGTCACCACGAGAGCTACCACCATGCTTTATCCATGTTATCTGGAGTCTCCTAACAATTGTGGAAGATAATTGTCATTGTCCTAATACTATAATATAAAGAAATTGAGGTTCTGATCAGTTAAGTTCCCTGCCCAAGTCCACACTGACTGTAAGTGGTAACGCTGAGATTCAGACTGATTCTGACTTCAAATTATGCTCAGTCTGTTTCATTCTCTGCCTCTTGTGTTCTGAAAACTATCCTCCATAATAAATTTTAAGAAGACCTGCAGAGAGATTTTATAAGAGCTAAAGCAAAGCCAAGTAATAAAATAGAGAGGGAGAGAAATAACAAAGTATCAGAATCTATACGAATGCAATAAAATACAGGGCATAAATAAGACAACCAGAAGCTAATTGATGGATTACAAATTGCCCGAAGTCAAATTCATAATATTCTTTATAACATCCTCCCAAGTATTCAAATAAAGTATTCAAATAAAATAGTTACTGCCTTAGGCAAAAAGGATTTTCTATTCATATGTATGTAATATTTTGTTTCTAATTATTTATCCTCAGAGTGAGTAATAATATGTAGTGTAAATATGATTTGTTGCTTAAATTTTTATATTTTGATTTATCCTATATGCTTACAGAGAAAAATAAGATTATAAAGCTGCTATTTAAGAACTGTCTGAAACAGGCAAGAAATTGTTGATTTATAATTTAATTCTTAACTATGCAGATTCGTTCTCAGCATATATTTAAATCTGAGTTAAATCAGCACATATTCTTGGATGAACATAATTGCAAGGATATTCTTCAAGAAATTCATGTCTGCTGCTTTTTACTTGACACTGTTGTATACTCATTATTTCTCCCCACATGTCAGTACTGTTATCTGCCCCCTTCTACTGGATCTTAAGAAAAGTGCATACCAAGGGAGATTTCCCTCTAATAACTACACATAGAAAAATAGGAGTTGATGTCCATCAGTGACAATGAGAGTGAGCCTTGACAATGTGTGACAACTCATGGCAGGGTCCCCATGTGAATTTATCAGCAGAATACCAGGGAAGCAGCTTTTGATGCTGACCTTTAAGTGATTTTTTTTTTTTTTAATGTGTGCGCCTACTTCACATCATCTTAAAGTTGTTAAGTAACTTTTAAAAAATGTTTAATACTCTTAGATGAGGTGCAACAACCAGATTTACAAGTGGTAGAATTAACAACCAGCCCTAAAATTGTCAGGGTCTCAATTACATCCAAAGTCTCTAATGTTGTGATTTACCAAACACTATGGAAGTCTTCTGGAAAAGTTTACTAAAATGTCTCTAGGATATCATTTCTTACCATCTTTGGGATATCTTTTTCTTAGAAAATATCTGGTCATGACACATTTCAGAGCTTTCTATAAAGGTCTTTTTCTGAGGAAAACCTGTATAGTCTTTAGGTTGGCATGGAAATGAGAGAACACCAAAATGTTATATTCTATCAAAAATGGACTCAAGTATTTCTGGCAGTTTTTACCTAATGGCCATTATAAAGCAAAATGGATGTAATTTAGTCTCTCTGGATTAGATATTTGCTAAGAGATACAATATTCCCTGGTAGCAAAAATGACTTCCTTTGAACTTTATGTATAAACCAGATGGACTCTACTATGGACTGAATGCTTGTGTCCCTCCAGAAATTCATATGTTGAAATCCTAATCCTAAATATGATGGTATTAAAAGGTTGGGCCTTTCAGGGCCACATGGAGCCCATAGCTAGGATCAGTGTCCTTATAAAATAGAACCCTGGGAGCTGTCTTGTCTCTTCCGCCACATGAGGACACAGCAAACAAACACTATTCTGTGAACCAGGAATCTAGTCTTCACCAGACACGGAGTGAGTCTGCCCACTGCTTGATCTTGAACTTCCCAGAGAAATAGATTTCTGTTGTTTATAAGGCATGCAGTCTATGGTGATTTGTTATAGCAACCCAAACCGAATAAGACTCTTGTGGCATCTTAAACTCATATTTGGGGGCATGAAGAATCAGGGCTGGGAACTCTTCCACCAGCTGATGAGAAACATGAGAGACTTGAGATTAAGAGCAAAAGTTCCTCTTATTTTAAATTAGGTACTATATGGATTTATTATAACATAATAGTATTGCCAGATTTTTAGAAATTGCTGTAACTGCTTCATCTGTACTCTCAGAAGAAAAAAGTGGAAAACAATAACTTGAAATAAAAGCAAACTAAATTATATTGTAATACCTATGAGCTGAAAATCCTAGTGGTTGTATTGTATTTTTTCATTTGGCTAATAAATATGTAGATGTCTTCTTTCTTTGCTTATATTCTACTTCATTATCAATACGTAAAATATAACATGCAAGTTTACTATATTCCCAGAACTCAGGAAGAACAGATGGACACTGAATAATGATACAAATTCACCCATAAAAACAGGAAAACCTCTAAAATAATTAAATATGTCTTTTGCACAAAAACCCAACACAAAGGGTTAAAAGCTAGACACTGTTTCTAAATATAAATTCAGTACAAGCCAACACATATGTGTAATTACAAATTATAGGTCATTTTTCCTATTTACCTATGCTCTTTTCTATACCACTCATTATACATTAGCAAAATTGGGCACAAATGGGCAAGTTAATTGCCAATGCCATTAGAATTCTCATAGTTCTGTAGTGTGAATGAAATTGCAAATTAAAACTACTAATTTGTGTATTTTTTAAAAGGTCACATTGTTACACAGGAGCTTGAATGTGAAGAGAACAGAAAAATCTCAAGGTAGGTGTTGAGTGGGAAGTTGGCTTTTACAATTTCCATTTTGTTGAAACTTTTACACATATCTTGTTGGGTTTTGTTCCCAGAAATTTAGACATTGTGTGAAGCTGTAATGGAGTGAGGTCAGGGAGGCGATGATCTGGAAGAATCCTGGATCGGGTGTTTCAGAGGTCTTACCAATGGCAAAACAAGTCAAAACGAAGGTTGAAAGAGTCTCAAAAGCATGTTGTATCTGCTAGTAGCAAACTGTGAGTCACATTATTTTTTTGATCCTCTGCAAGAGTACAAAATGGGAAATAATTTTAGATTCTAATAGTGTTTCTTTCCTGTTACTTAGAGTTTTGACTTTATAATTAAAATTCTCAACTTTCTCATTTGTCACATAAGTATCTTATCCATATCTTGAATGTTAGTTAAGTCATGACCATCTCCTGGGAGGGGCTCATCAAACACAAGGTCACACCAAGGCAAGCCGTATGATATGTATTGAATAGCAGTTCACAGGAGCCAAATCCAATGAAGAGTGGAAAAACCCAAACCCAATTCAAAGTAAGTGCTAATATCCATGTGAGATAATAGAGGTCACTGATGATCAAAATTAATACATCTTAACAAAATGACAAAATAATTAAACAGTGCTTCTGCATAAATATAGGAACATGATTAAAAAATAATCTTAACCTAGGCACTATTACTGAATTCAAAACAGTGCAAGCCAACACATATATATAATTACAGATTATATCTGTCTAGCCTTTATACCAAAGAATTGGGAAACAGGCACCAAGAGATACCAGAAACCTAATGATAAGTTTCAGCAGCTCTACTTACCCCAGTACTTTCCTTACAGTAAGAGACCATGGAGAAGCTGAAGTCTGTTTGCTGGCACGTTAGGTGGCCATAGTATCTTGTATAATTCAGAGTTCAGCTAAGAGAGATGAAAATCATTTCCAAACCATACTAACTGTTGAGAACTGTGAATTTTACCCTAATTCTACCCAAATACAAACCACCAAATAGGCTACCATAGATTCATAGATGCTGACAAAAGACACAAGATTCCTGGGTCCGAAACAAAGGATAGTTTACTAAGCATAGCTGTATAGACAGTATCAGCATTTGTGCTGGTACCCTGAGCCCCAGTTACCATAGGGTGATATGAAGAAGGCTGGGTGATTATACACATGTAATGGGGGCGTGATTCCAGAAAGCTTTGGAAACCGAAATCTTTTATAATGGGCAATAAACCTAGTCAGATTATACCCTGGAGGGAGACATATTTATTATACTGAAGAATAAACAGACTTGACCTTGTTCCAGGTAGAGACATTACCTCAGTCATCCAAGGCTGTTCACTACACCGTCTTTGAAAAGGTAATCTGAAATAAAATTAGTTGGTGCCCTCTGCTTAGAAGATGTACAGAAACTTAAGAGACCCATGGAGAATTATGTCTCAATACTGACCAGGCAGGAAAATTCCATTCTGAGTCATAATTCACACAGTTCTTCCTTTAAAATCTCCAATTGCGGGGGCATCTGGGTGCCTCAGTGGGTTGAGCCGCTGCCTTCGGCTCAGGTCATGATCTCAGGGTCCTGGGATTGAGCCCCGCATCGGGCTCTCTGCTCAGCAGGGACCCTGCTTCCCCCTTCTGGTGCCTCCCTCTCTGCCTACTTGTGATCTATCTCTCTGTCAAAAAAATAAGTAAAATCTTAAAAAAAAAGAATTTGTTTTAAAAAAAAAACCTCCAATTGCACAGCACCATCTTCCTTAGAAATTCTCTACATATCACTCCAGTCCCAAATTGTCCTATTTTTCTTTTATGCTCCCCAGTGGCTTTTCCATACTGAGTCTACTCCTCCTCAGTCTGTTTTTGCTCTCCTGCCTGAGCTATTCACTCCCTGCCCCAGATCTTAGGTTCACCCTTGACACAGGCGTTTAGCTCATGCCTTCTGGCAAGATGCTCCCACAGATAAACCTACCAGTAGACTTCCTAGTTTGTACTGGGACTCTGGTACTGGCCTGATAAGGAACTCCCTCCCCTCAGAGAGCACATTTTAGTATGAAATTGACTATTTCTAAGGCTGGTGACTGGTGTTGACCAGATAATTATTACAGGCAACTGGGACTAGGTTTGGCCTCCTCTAGCCTTTATTTTTCCTTTAGTGAATTTTCTAGGGAAGGAGTAGAGTCATCCTGTGCATATGCAATTTTGGTTAATGCTATTTACAATAGTCTTTCAGTCTGCAAACCCAATATGTTTCCATAGAAACAGATCTCCATCTGAAATGCATCCAATCAATTCTGAAATTATCATTCAAAACACCTTCATAAATTGGAATGAATCCAACAGGTACCTAAAATGTCAGTATGTAGGAGTAAGTTGCATTTATCCTTTTATTTAATTATTTTAAAGATAAGAAATGCAGAAAGGAACCCACCATAGATATAGACAAATATACAAAGATAGTCACTCTAAGTAAGAACATTTCTTCTTGATTATTTTATTCTTTAAATGGCTTTAAACTAGAGCAACATATGCCATTCAGAAATGGCAAGATAGTTTCAAATGACTAAACAGAATGTGATGGTTCATTTAAACAGCATTATTCTTCTTGGCAAAAACAAAAACAAAAACAAAAACAAAACCCTGCAAATTTATTTATTGGAAGGATTTCGATTTTTAGAGTGGATTTTTTAATACTGTCTTGCACCTCTTGCCTCCTTGAAATTATTTTTGCCAACTTAATATTCCCAAATGGAAAATTATTAGGAGTTATATAATCCATGAAAGGGGAGTCACAGGTCTATAATAAGAATCCAAAATTTCCAAGTTTTAGGGACAATATCAGAAACTTTTCTCCCATCAAATTTATGACAAGAAGAATAAAAATAAAATTAGTAACCATCAGTAAGATGAATCTACCCCAAACGATGATTAGTTTGGCACGGGTAATAAAATTTAAGTATTTCCCAAATCTCTTCGTGGAGTCCACATTATTTTATTAAAACATCACTAGGAAAACATTAGTAGAGTCTATCAACAGCATTGTTCAACAGAACTTTCTGCAGTGATGGAAGTATATCGTGCTATACAATATGGTAGGCACTAGCTAGTGAGCACTTGAATGTAGCTAATTTGACTAAAAAGCCAAACTTTTAAAAAAAGGTTAACTAATCTAAATTTGAATTATGACAAAAATTTAAAAAGCTAGTGGCTTCCGACAGCACACCTTTGTAACTTAATACTCATAGTTTATACTCAAGAGTTGGAGTCAAATTTACAAGGTTCAAACTCTGGCTTCCCTACTTTTTCTCTGTTACCCTTCTCTTCCACCTTGTTGGGGTGATATGAAGATTCAGTATGTTATACTACTTGCTATATAAATTTTAGCAATTATTGTTGTATCTCACTTCCATAACTCACTAGCCTTATATTCAAGTTTCCAACCCCACAGAACCTGGATTATTTCATCTGCAAAATAGGATTAATACTTCTACTGCATGGAATTGGTTTGGGGATTAAAAGAAATGATGCAATGGGACACCTGGGTGGCACAGTCAATTAAGTAATCCAACCCTTGATTTCGAGTCAGGTCATGATCTCAGGGTTTTGAGATCAATGAGCCCCAGATTAGCCTCCGTGCTGGCCGTGGAGCCTATTGAAGATTCTCTCTCTCTCTCTCTCTCTCTCTCCACTCCCCCAACCCCCTGCCCCTACCCCTGTTCACACATGCGCTCAATCTATCTCTCTCAAAAATGTTCCACTAAAGGGTTTAGCACATGCCTATCACATGGGCGCATGCAATACATATTAGATGCTTTGTTAAATTATCATTGAAAAAATATTTTAACATCAGAAATTTTTGTAAATTGTGGGAGATACTAGAGAAAACAGAGACGATTATAATGATTTATACTGGATGAACCAGTTCAAATTTGTTCACCAGCAAAATTTAAGACTATAAACCCAGAGATTCCACAAAGATTCAAAAAACACATGAGATTCATCAACACATTCTGCCAACTTTTTCTCAGTTGTAGCCTCATTAGTAAAAAGACATATTTTTTTCTTTTTCATATGTATTCACTTTGTCTTAGTATGTATTACTCTGTCCTTATTTTCAGTACATGGTAGCACAGGAAAGTCAGGTAGAATAAATGTATCATTGCAGGAAATTCTGTTTCAAATTATTTTAAGAATATCATTCTAAGATATTCAATGACATACCCAGCTCTAAAAACAACATATTTATAGTCACAACTTTACACATCTCAAAAGATTTCTTAACACAGTATTCAAATAAATCAATAATTCCCACACATATATTAACTTCCTCTCTATTTCTATCTTAAATACAGTACCAAATGATAAAACACCTAAAACTTAAGAGTTCAGAGAAATTTTTCACCCATTATAAAAATGTTTCTTGAAATATTACACAAAGACATGGAGTCTGGAAAAATGTGAATTGGAATGCTGGTAGTTGTGGCTTAAAACAGTTTTATTTTATAAATGGACCTGGTGTGCTCGTCTCATCATTTTTCTGGCATCTCAACAGCAGACAAGGAAAGTTCTTGTTTGTCCAGCAGTGTCTCTTTGGTGGAGTTTAAGTAGGTCAGAGCAAGAAGCAAAAAGCTTTCCTTTCATTGAGAAATTAAACTCAGAACCTCCTTTATATTTAAAACTACTTTCACTGTACAGTTGCCCAAAAACAAACATGTAGCAGACCCTTTGCTCCCAGGTGAATGTGCTTACACATTCTGAAGAGACAACATACCTTCAGTGTTGGGACTGAAGATTTCCTGGAATATTTGGACTATGTTGACCACAATTTGGGAAACTGCCCATCTGATATCAAAGACATGGCAATATGTGCTTGTATATACTTGTACTCCACCATGGCTGTCCAACCAGCAGCCTCCCCTTAATGAGTAGTCCACCTCTGTCAGAAAAGGTCATTTGGCCTTTGAACTTTGGCCTTTGTACTTTGAAGTACAGATTGGAGTAGGAAAAGGGAAAAAAAAAAAAAAAAAGAAAGAAAGAATGACCAGAATTAAATTTAGAGACATCAGGAAGATGACCCAAATCTAATTTTTCCAAGTCCTCCAGACTGGCTTTCTAGCATCTGGACTTGTCTGTCAGGAGGGCAAAGATCACATTTGGAATAACGATTTTATTGATCTGAACTTTCAACTAACACCAACAACCATGATAAAGATTTTGATAATAATACTTACTTACATGGGGTGCATGGGTCGTGTAGTTGGCTGAGCGTCTAACTCTTGGTTTCAGCTCAAATCATGATCTCCCAGTCCTGGGATTAAGATCTCGGCACGGTCTGCTTTGGAGTCTTGCTCCCTCTTCTTCTCCCTCTGGCCCTCCCCACTCATGCTTGCTCTCTATCTTAAATAAATAAATAAAATCTTTTTTAAAAATAAAAATAAATAATATTTAAATACCTTATTGTGCTGGCATGTATCATGCAGATAGTAACTGGGGTCTCCTTAGTCCTTGAGTTCTAGATAAAATTGCCCTGGTTTGTACAATTCCAAAGCCCTTCCTAGGACTTTGTTGATTTGGGGGTGATTACGTTCATGAAGTCTCCTCTACTCTTGGATTCTTGCATCCATGGAATGTGTCTCTGCTACTAGGCATCAATTTAGACAGAAAATACAAACCTCTCATCAATTTCCACCATTCATGTGATTAGTAGAACTGACTGGAGGTCTGTGTTGGAATTGGGGACCGGGGGCACATATGGAAAAAGGTTATTTCTCACATCAAATCTATCATCACCCTCCTGTTCTCTCAAGTTGTCTCTGGATCCTACCATCAGGCAGTGTGAGCTGTAAACCTAAGATAATTAAGGGACAGCTGGAGAGGGGTGACTACTACAGGCAGGTGACACTAGGAGAGACTGTTTGACACCAACAAAATTCTAAGCAGTGGTCATGATTCTTAAACCTCTGTGAAGCCAGAGCCTTAATTTCCTTCACTGTGGAGTAAAACTGGATGTGCGGCTCAGACCATTTGTGACCTAGATTAGGAAATATTAGTATAGCACCCTATGGGAATGATCAGAAGGAATAAAATTAAATGGCCATAAACCTAGGTAAGCCAAAAGACAAACTCTTCACCTCACACTGCCCCAGGTAATCATGGCATCATTAAGAAAAGTCACTTCCACACAGGACTGAGTCATGTTCTGGGGTGGAGTTCAAATGAAATCCTCCAAGAAGTACCAGCATATCCAAGCATCAACTACTGCATCTTTGAGGAAGACATAAATGAGAAAAATGGCCAATACACAGAGTGGGGGTGGATACTTCACTTACCAGACCACAGTCTTTATTTCACCACCAAAAACAAAGAAGAAAAGAAAAGAAAAAAATGGAAAGCTTTTAGTTATTACTGCAGCGTAAGTCCAAATTCTTGATAAGGAGTAAAATTTTAGTTTAAGATTTATCTTCCCATTGAAACATGTTGTGTGAACTACTTGATACTGGCTTTTTCAAATGCTAAATTGCTTTTATTTCCCACTATAGTAGGGTTTTGGAAAGAATCCCATTTAGAAAGCAAGCCATTAGGGCAGGGAAAGGAGTGTTAACACACAGAAATCAGTACATGGATTTAAGAGAGCCTGGTAACCTTGATTTAAGTGCTAAGCTAAATATGGTTTCTCATCATATTTCTGTACTTGTGAGCCAACACCGCAGAAAAGCAAACTGAAATGAATGAATTTCTTTGATTAATTTTCTGGTACAAGACAGTTTAAACATCACATTGGTGATGTAATTTAAATTATAGCAGATGGAAATGGCAGAGTCCTTAAATAGATTCCTGCACACTCTCTCAGGATTCAGAAGTCTCTTATTTAAGTACCATAGCCTATCTTAACGTGATTTACTTGTTGATATCTGCTACGCATAATGAGCTGCCAGATTAGAGGGCGTATGACTCAGGTGATCCAGATTAATAATGCCAAAGGAAAAAATAAATATACTATTCCTACAAAATATTTTATGGTGGTTTAACCAGGGAAAGGTCTACCAGACACCCTAACAGGAGTTCTCCAAGTAAATAGTTTTGGGGATTTGATGTTATTATTTGATGTTTGATCCTTACTCGGACACTCATAATAATATACTTGCAATACGAAGCAAGCATGCTAGGACTCCTACCACTGCAGAACTAAATTAAAACACTTACTTAACATAAACTACAGTTCAGTGTTGGTCTATGAAGTCACCATATCTCTCTACTCTCACTCTGTCAAACTCATTCATGGTGATTAAAGATGAAGGCAACTCTTTTCCTCCTCAAGCTTCCTTACCTAAGTTTACCTCCCTGGTTCAAGCCAGAGAAGTTCTTCTGGGTCTGTAAGGCTGCTGAGCATTTGCTCAGTACTCCCGGTCACCAGCCTATGTAGTTACTCTGAAACCCGAAGGCCATAAACCATGGAATGCTTTCCAATCTCCTTTAGCTCCCTATTTTCTCTAGAAAATCTCCTATTTTCTCTTTAGTTTGCCTCCCCTCTCTTATTCTTACCCATGCATTGACAGATTTGTGGGATTATGTTCTATGATAGACAGAATAATGGTTCCCCAAGGATTTTCACCCGCTCATCCCCAGAACCTATGAATGTGTCATGTTATATGGCAAAAGAAACTGAAAATGTGATTCAAGTTATGAATCTTAGAATGGAGAGATTATCCTGGATTTTGAAGGTACACCCAGTCCAGTCAGTGGAGAAACTAAAAGTAGAGAAATTCCTCCAGCTGGAGTCAGAGAGATGCAGCAGGAGACAAAAGAAGTAGAGGAGAAATGATGCAGAAGGGGAGGTCAGAGAGATTCAACACCTGAGAAGGTTTTGACCCACCATTTCTGGTTTTGAAGAGATCTGTTTGGCAGGAAGACATAGAGAAAATGCCAGATGTGTCTATAAAACCTTTTTCTAATACCTTAGGAAGTATAAAAGGTCAGAATATTCAGTTGCCAAGTGCTATTTGAAGAGACTAAAGGTGTGATAGATCCCTTCAGCCATATCATCAGAAGCCCTAGAGATGAGATTATCCAAGAAAGACCTATGTAGGGGCACCTGGGTGGCTCTATCAGCTAAGCACTGCCTTTGACTCAGATCATGATTGCAGGGTCCTGGGGTTGAGCCCTGACTCAGGAGTCTGCTTCTCCCTCTCCCACTGCCCCTCCCCCTGCCGGTGTTCTCGTTCTCTCTCTCTATCTCTCTCTCTCCCTCTCTCTCTCCCCCCTCTCTGAAATAAATAAACAAATAATAACAATTAAATTTTTTTTAAAAGACCTGTATAGTGAATCCCCATGACATACATGGGAAACTCATGAGGTTCTTGAGAGTATTATGACAGCAGAAATACTGCTACTGAGGCAGAGAGAGTACAAAATGAAAAGAGATTGTTAGGACCCTACAATCCCACTTGCAGAAAACATGGTGTTAAAACTACTCAGTTGCAAACATGTGCTACCTTTCGTGAAAAGGGAAGCATGACTCAGAGGAAGCAACCAAGAGCTGAGAAACACAGAAGATTATTTTCCCTGGACCTCAATATCTAATGGAGTTTGTATGGCTGTATTTCAAAAGTATTTGGGACCAGTCATCCCTTTTATCTTGTATATATCCTTTTATCTGTCCATTTCCCCTTTTTTTGAACCAGCATGTCTGTAACTATAATCCAATGTCTATTACATAATCCCATATTTAGGATAAAATAACTTGTTTCTTTAGTTTCATAAGACCAAAGATGAAAAGGAATTGTGCTCCGAGAAGAATTTTACCCAAAGTTTCACTCATACCTGATTTAGATAGATTGGGTGATTCGATCTGGAATTTTAGAGTTGATGAAATTCTGCACTTGAATTAATACTGTAATGGGACGAGATCTTTGGGCATCTTGGAATGGGCTGAATGTATTTTGTTATGTGAAATGGACATCAATCTTTGAGGGCCAAAAGGTGGACTGTGGTAAGCAGAGTAATGAACTCCCAAAGATTTTCTTGCTCTAATTTCCAGAACAGTGTTGCTTAATAGCAAAAGGGAAGACATAATTTCTGCGTCAATGTGATAATGGTTATGGACATTAAAATAATGATATTGTCCCAGAGTATTCAAGTGGGCCTAATGTAATCACTTGAGTGCTTAAAAGTAGAAGGGGAAAGAAGATGAGGTCATCAGAGCAAGAGAGCAGGAAAGAAGCAAGAAAGATGAGACAAGTATGAGAGGATTGAACCCCCTGTTGTTGGCTTTAAAGTTGAAGAAAGGAGGCCAGAGGCCAGGGAATGTAGCCGGCCTCTAGAAACAGAGAACAGCCGCGGTTAATAAGCAGTAAGGGCGTAAAGACCTCAGCGCTATAACCACATGGAACTGAATTTTGCCAACAACCTGGATGAGCCTGAAAGCAGATTCTGCCTCAGAAACTTCAGGTAAAATCCTAGGTTAGCCAACACCTTGATTTCAGCCTTGCGGCATCCACAGCAGAGAAACCA
Organism: Mustela lutreola; assembly: GCF_030435805.1. Lineage (NCBI taxonomy): Eukaryota > Metazoa > Chordata > Mammalia > Carnivora > Mustelidae > Mustela > Mustela lutreola. The sequence continues at coordinate 112,967,243 of NC_081295.1, forward strand.
GCTGAGCCGAACAGACTTCTGACTAACTTAACTGAGAAATCATATATTTATGCTGTTTTAAGCTGCTGAGTTAGTGATGGTTTATTGGTAACCATAGACAACTAATACATATTCCCTTACATGATTAGATTATTATTAGACTTTGATCCTCTCTGCTTTTCTAGTAGTATACTAACAATGCCTCCATGCCCTCGTGTTACTTTCAATCAAAAGATTATCTTAAATAATCTTGTCTTTCACAGAAGTCATTTCAAAAATTTGGTTTGTACCTTGCGCTGAAAGTTAAAACACTCTCTTTCATTTTGGTGCCTCTTTTTATTTTATTTTATTTATTTATTTTTTTGGTGCTGCTTTTTAGAAGAATCAATTTGTAGATTTAAGATCTAAAATGTACCTATCCAAAATTAGTCAAATCACGAGACTGTAGTACTCTTAAGAATTTCTCCTTTGGGTTGTAAATGGTGAGTTTGAGTTCCAGAAGATTAAAGTGGGGTGCTGAAAGAGAGTGAGCAGCTAAATCGAGAAGTAGGAGTTCTAGACCAAGTTTGATACCAAATAGCTAGGCAGCCCCTCACAAATCCGTTTACCTCTCTGGTCCATTTTCTTCCTTGTTAGAATAAAAGGGGTGAGAAATCAGGAAGGCTTCCATAATTAGGTACCCCTTCAATGAAATCTGAAGTACTGGTAGGCATTAATAAGGCAAGTGGGGTGGGGTTAGGTGCGAGGGGAAGAAGAGTCCAAAAGGTTTAGCATATCCTGTTCTTTATACCACATTCTATAACACTTTCCTGATGAATTCAAGGAGCAAAAAAACAGAGCCCAAATGGCCTATAAATTGGTTTAGAAGAATTCACACTGCTTACTGGCAGTGTTATCTCTGCGGAGGGTTCAAAGGAAAGAGTGAGAGCTTCGAGAAGTTTTTATTCGAGTCCTGGCTTTGCCACTTATTAGCTGTGTATGTTTTTAGATCCTTCAGTTTCCTTATGTGTAAAGTGTAAATGTTGTGCAAGCGTTGCTTAGGAGAGATCGTGGCACATAACATGCCTTATTTAAATTAGCAATCACTGAAGCCCTGAATCGCAGTATGCTAGTATTTGGAGATGGGGCATTTGGAGGTAATTAGGTTTAAGTGAGTTCATGATGGTGGTGCCCTCATGATGGGCTTAGTGCTTTCAGAAGAAGAGACACCAGGAAACTTGCTCTGTCTACCACGTAAGCACCCAGTGAGAAGGCTGCCATCTGCAAGCCAGGAAGAAAGTTGTCCTCAGGAACTGGCCATGCAGGCACCGTGATCTCAGACTTCCAGCTTCCAGAACTGCGAGAAAATAAATTTATCTTGTGGAAAACACCCAGCCTGTGATATTTTGTCATGGTAGCCTGAGCAGATTGACATAATAAGTAAGAATTTTAGTTTTTGTTCTATAACTGCTATTTTATTGAACTTTTATGTGATAATACATTAATGTATTATTTTATAATTTAAAATGAATAAAGCCAAATCAAAGGGAAAAGGCCTATAATTCCTTTGAATGATACCTTCAGATAGCTCTTAAACTTCAGAATTGGACAAGCTGTAGGTTGAAGAGCCATCAGTGAAAGACATCAATGGACAGTTTAATCAATATTCACTCTCAATTTGTAAGAGGTCTCATTGATCTACTTGTCAACTTTAAAGTGATATAATTAACAAGTGCTGCAGGGAAAAGATCCTTCAGACAATATCAAAAACTCAAGAGAGTACTGAAAGGTGGCTCTTCTGATGACATTTAGAAATATATATAAAATTCAGCTATTACTTAAAAGGATGACTTTCTGAAAAAGGAGTGCTCAAAAACTTAACAAAATTCAGAGCTTGGAAGTCATCTGTGGAACTGCTAATATAGTACTGGATAAAATGTTTGAAAGAGAAATTATAAGCTGCCAAATTAAACCTCTTTTTAAAAAAAGACAACCGTATGCCTGTTACCAGAATATAACTTAAAATATAATTTCTGCAGTCTTAGAGCTTATGATTTAGTGGGTCAGACAGATATTAATTAAACAATCAAATAAATTAGGATACAATTGTGAACAACAATTTGGAATTTTTTAAGTTTTAGTTTTAATTCCAGTTCATTAACATACAGTGTAATATTAGTTTCCAGTGTATAATTTGGTGATTCAACACTTATATACAATACACTGCACTCTTCACAAGTGCCCTCCTTAATCCCCATCACCTATTTCATCCATCTCCCCCCTCCACTTCCCCTCTGGTCACTCTCAGTATGGCTCTCTATAGTTAAGGGTTTCTTTCTTGGTTTGCTTTTCTCTTTCTTTTTTTCCCCTTTGCTCGTTTTGTTTGTTTCTTAAATTCCACATATGAGTGAAATCATATGGTATTTGTCTTTCTCCGACTGATTTATTTTGTTTAGCATAAAACTCTCTAGCTCTCTCCACATCATTGCAAATGGCAGGATTTCATTCTTTTTTACAGCTGAGTAATATTCCATCATATATATATATATATATATATATATATATATATATTCTTCCTCTTCTTTATCCATTCATCAGTTTATGGATGCTTGGGCTGTTTCCATAGTTTGGCATGTAGATAATGCTGCTATAAACATTGGGGTGTGTGTGTCCCTTTGAATTAGTATTTTTGTATTATTTGCATAAATACCTAGGAGTGCCATTGCTGGATATTGTAGGATATTACTTTTTTTTTTTTAAGATTTTATTTATTTATTTATTTGACAGAGATCACAAGTAGGCAGAGAGGCAGGCAGAGAGAGAGAGGAGGAAGCAGGCCCCCTGCTGAGCAGAGAGCCAGATGCGGGGCTCGATCCCAGGACCCTGGGATCATGACCTGAGCCGAAGTTAGCGGCTTAACCCACTGAGCCACCCAGGCGTCCTAGGATAGTTCTATTTTTAACTTTTTGAGGAGACTGTTTTCCAGAGTGGCTTCACAGTTTGCATTCCCAACAGTGCAAGAGGGTTCCCCTTTCTCCACATCCTTGAGAACACTTATTGTTTCTTGTGTTGTTGGTTTTAGCCATTCTGTCAGGTGTGAAGTGATATCTCACTGTAGTTTTGATGTGTATTTCCCTGATGATGACAATGTTGAGCATCTTTTCAGGTATCTTTTGGCCGTTTCTGTGTCTTCTTTGGAAAATGCCTATTCATATCTATTGCCCATTTTTAATCAGATTATTCATTTTTTGGATGATGAGTTTTATAAATTCATTATGTATTTTGGATACTAACCCTTTATCAAATACGTCATTTGCAAACATCTTCTCCTATTCCATAGGCTGCCTTTTAGTTTTGTTGATTATTTCCTTCATTGTTCCAAAGCTTTTTATCTTGATGAAATCCCAGTACTTTATTTTTGCTTTGGTTTCCCTGAGGCATATCTACAAAGAAGTTGCTACAGCCAATGTCAAAGAAGTTGCTGCCTGTATTCTCCTCTAGGATTTTTATGGGTTCAGGCCCTCATTTAGGTCTTTAATCCATTTTGAATTTATTTTTGTATATGGTGGTCCACTTTCACTCTTCTGCACATTGCTCCAGTTTTCTCAACACCATTTGTTGAAAAGACTATCTTTTCCCCATCGGATATTCCTTCCTGCTTTGTCAAAAATTAATTGACCATATAATTGTAGGTCCATATCTGGGTTTTCTCTTTTGTTCCATTGATCTATGTACCTCTTTTTGTGTCAGTATTACACTTTTTTTTCAATGTCTTTCACTAATTTTTATTTTATCTTTAAAATGAGAAAGGTAATGTAAAATTTTGTTCTAACGGCCCATGGCTCTGAATAAGAAAAAAGGGTAAGTTTTATCACCTGAAGCAGATTACCTTCAGACAGGCTGAAATCCAACAGCATTGATGGTACTTTGCCACTTGTGTGTTTGCTTTAGTCTTTTGTAGACTCCCCTCCCAATTTTACATTTTTTAAATTAACATATAATACGTTGTTTCTTTCAGGGATACAGGTCTGTGATTCCTCAGTCTTACACAATTCACAGTGTTCACCATAGCACATATCCTCTCCAATGTCCATCACCACGGCACCCCATCCTCCCACCCTCCTCCACTCCAGCAACACTCAGTATGATTTCTGAGGTTAAGAGTCTCTTATGCTTTGTCTCCCTCTCTGGTTTCATCTTGTTTCATTTTTCCCTCCCTTCCCTTATGATTCTTTGTCTTATTTCTCAAATTCCTCATATCAGTGAGATCATGTAATAATTGTCTTTCTCTGTTTGACTTATTTCACGTAACATAATACCCTCTAGTTCCATCCATGTCATTGCAAATGGCAGGATTTCAATTTTTGATGGCTGCATAGTATTCCATTTTGTGTGTGTGTGTGTGTGTGTGTGTGTGTGTGTGTGTGTGGACACATATATATATATATATACACATATATATACCACATCTTCTTTATCCATTCATCTGCATTCATCTGTTGATGGACATCTAGGTTCTTTCTATAGTTTGGCTATTGTGGACATTGCTGCTATAAGCTTTGGGGTGCATGTGCCCCTTCTGATCACTACATTTGTACCTTTAGGGTAAATACCCAGTAGTGTGACTACTGGGTCATAGGGTAGCTCTATTTTCAACAGTTTGAGGAACCTCCATGCTGTTTTCCAGAGTGGCTGCACCAGCTTGCATTCCCACCAACAGTGTAGGAGGGTTCCCCTTTCTCTGCATCCTCACCAGCATCTGTAATTTCCTGACTTTTTAATTTTAGCCATTCTGACTGGTGTGAAGTGGTATCTCACTATGGTATTGATTTGTATTTCCCTGATGCCGAGTGATGTGGAGCACTTTTTCATGTGTCTGTTGGCCATCTAGATGTCTTCTTTGCAGAAATGTCTGTTCATGTCCTCTGCCCATTTCTTGGTTGGATTATTTGTTCTTGGGTGTTGAGTTTGATAAGTTCTTTATAGATTTTGGATACTAGCCCTTTATCTGATATGTCATTTGCAAATATCTTCTCCCATTCTGTCAGTTGTCTTTTGGTTTTGTTGACTATATCCTTTGCTGTGCAAAAGCTTTTGATCTTGATGAAATCCCAATAGTTCATTTTTGCCCTTGCTTCCCTTGCCTTTGGTGATGCTTCTAGGAAGAAGTTGATGCAGTTGAGGTCAAAGAGGTTGCTGCCTGTGTACTCCTCAAGGATTTTGATGGATTCCTTTCTCACATTGAGGTCTTTCATCCATTTGGAGTCTATTTTGTGTGTGGTGTAAAGAAGTGGTCCAATTTCATTCTTCTGCATGTGGCTGTGCAATTTTCCCAACACCGTATCTTGAAGAGACTTTTTTCCATTGGACTTTCTTTCCTGCTTTGTCAAAGATTAGTTGACCTTAGAATTGAGGGTCTATTTCTAGGCTCTCTATTCTGTTCCATTGATCTATATTTGTGCCAGTACCGTACTGTCTTGATGATGACAGCTTTGTAATAAAGTTTGAAGTCTGGAATTGTAATGCTGCTAACTTTGGTTTTCTTTTTTAACATTTCTCTGATTATTTGGGGTCTTTTCTGGTTACATATAATATTATACTGTTTTGATCACTACAGCTTTCTAATATAACTTGAAGTCTGGAGTTGTGATACTTCTAACTTTGTTTTTCTTTTTCAAGGTTGCTATAGCTATTTGGGGTGTGTGTTGGGGGGGTTTCATACAAATTTTAGGATTGTTTGTTGTAGCTCTGTGAAAAATGCTGTTGGAATTTTGATAGGGATTATGATAGATTGCTTTGGGTAGCAGAGATATTTTAACAATATTGGTTCTTCCAATCCATGAGCATGAACTGTCCTTCCATTTTTTTGTGTCCTCTTCAATTTTTTTTGTTTTACAGTGTTCACTTTTTCACTTCTTGCGTAGGTTTATTCCTAGATATTATTTTTTGTGCAGTTGTAAATGAGACTGATTCCTTAATGTTTCCTTCTGTTGCTTCATTATTGGTGTATAGAAATGCAACAGATTTCTGTACATTGATTTTGTACTCTACAACTTTGCTGAATTTGTTTATGATCAATTAGATTTTAAGCCAAAGACTATAATAACAGTTCTAGCTTTTTTTTGGTGGACTTTTCTACATAGAGTTTCATTGCATCTGCAAATGGTGATAATTTGAGTTCTTCCTTGCTGATTTGGTTGCCTTTTATTTCTTTGTGTTCTCTGACTGCTAAGGCTGAAACTTACAGTGGTAAGAGTAGATATCCCTGTCTTGTTCCTGACTATAGAGGAAAGGCTCTCAGTTTTTCCCCATTAAGGATGATATTAGCTGTGGGTTTTTCATATATGGTCTTTATTATGTTATGGGATGTTCCTTCTAAACCTACTTTGTTGAGGGTTTTTACCACAAATGGAGGTTGTACTTTGTCAAATGCTTTTTCTGCATCTGTTGAAATGATCATATGGTTCTTATGTTTTCTTTTAATAATGTGAGGTATCACATTGATTGATTTTCAAGTATTGAACCACCCTGGCAACCCAGCAATAAATCCCACTTGATCATGGTGAATGACTCTTTTAATGCATTTTTGGATTTGGCTTGCTAGTATTTTATTGAAAATTTGCACATCCATGTTCATCTGGGATATTGGCCTACAGTTCTCTTTTTTTTAGTGGAGTCTTATCTAGTTTTGATATTGGGTAATGTTGGCCTCATAGAATGAATTTGGAAGTATTTTTCCTTTTCTATTTTTGGAATAGTTTGAAAAGAATAGATATTAACTGTTCTCTAAGCATTTGGTAGAATTTGCCTGTGAAGCCATCCGGCCCTGGACTTCTGTTTGTTAGGAGTTTTTTGATTACTGAATCAATTTCTTTGCTGATTATCAGTGTGGTCAAGTTTTCTATCTCTTCCTATTTCAGCTTTGATAGTTTATATGTTTCTAGAAATGTATCCATTTCCTCCAGCTTGTCTGATTTGTTTGCATGTGTTATTTTGTAATATTCTCTTACAACTGTTTGTATTTCTGTGGTGCTCTTTATTTCTCCTCTCTCATTTATTATTTTATTTTGGGGGGTCCTTTCTCTTTTCTTTTTGATAAGTCTTGCTAAAGGTTTATCAATTTTATTAATTTTTTCAAAGAACCAGCTTCTGGTTTCACTGATCTGTACTATTACTTTTTAGTTTCTGTATCATTTATTTCTGCTCTAATCTTCATTATTTCCTTCCTTCTGCTGTATTCAGGCTTCATTTGTCCTTTTTTGTAGCTCCTTTAGATAAAAGTTTAGATTGTTTTTTTTTAATATTTTTTATTTATTTATTTGACAGGCAGAGATCACATGTAGGCAGAGAGGCAGACAAAGGGAGAGAGACATGGAAGCAGGCTCCTTGCTGAGTAGAGAGCTGGATGCAGGGCTCGATCCCAGGACCCTGGGATCATGACCTGAGCCAAAGGCAGAGGCTTTAACCCATTGAGCCACCCAGGCGCCCCTAGATTGTTTATTTGAGATTTTTCTTGCTTCTTAAAGTAGATCTGTACTACTATATACTTCCCCTTGGAACCCCTTCTGCTGCATCCCAAAGTTTCTGGACCATTGTATTTTCATTTTCATTTATTTCCATGTATTTCTTTGTTTCTTCTTTGATTTACTGGTTGAGCCAGTTATTGTTTAGTAGCTTGTTTTTTAGCCTCCATGTACCTGTGGTCTTTTCCATTTTTTTCTTGTGGTTGACTTCTAGTTTCACAGCAGTCAGAAAGGTGCATGGTATGACTCCAGTCTTTTTGTGTTTGTTGAGGCGTGTTTTGTGACCACTATGTGATCTATTCTGGAGAATGTTTCATGTGTACTTGAAAATAATGTGTATTCTGTTTTTTAGGATGGAATGCTCTAAATATATCTGTTAAGTCCATCTGGCCCGGTGTGTCATTCAAAGCCATTGCTTCCATGTTTGTTTTCTATTTTGATGATCTGTCCATTGATGTGGACTACTATTATTGTATTATTATCAGTTAGTTCCTTTATGCTTATTACTAATTGTTTTGTATATTTGAGTGCTCTAACTTGGATTTTATTGTCTATCCCCTCTAAGCAATTTGTCCATAGTACTTTTTACTTATTCTTATTAATCTTGTTTGCTGAGATCTTAAATCAACCTTTCCATCCACTCTATGTAAAGAGTTATACACAATGAAGAAATTATTATATAGAGCACAAAACACTGGTTTGAAAATCAGTTCAGTCCAGCTCTGCCACTAATTAAGTAAATTTGCAGAGTTCTCTAGACTCTGTAAAATTAAGTGGTACCATAGATGTTCCAGTAGAGTCCTCCAATTTTAAAATCATATGACAGGGGTTCCTGGGTGGCTCAGTTGGTTGTGTCTGCCTTTGGCTCAGGTCATGATCCCAGAGTCCTTGGATCAAGCCCCATATCGAGCTCCAAGTCAGGCTCCCTGCTTATCAGGGAGCCTGTTTCTCTCTCTCATTCTTGCCTGCTTGTGTGCTCTCTCTCTCACTCTCTGTGTCAAATAAATAAAATCTAAAAAAATTAAAAATAAATCATATGATAAATATCTTTTCAATCCCAACATTATTTTGGATCCTAACAATTTGCTACTTAATAACAAATAAAAGCTGTGTCTCCTGTCAGGGAAAATGGACTTAAAATTATTGATGTATAAACAATTCATACAAATAAGTAGTAAGTAAGAAAAATTTTAAGAACACAATAAGCTTGACTTTAAGAAATATATAATAAGAATGTTCAGTATAATAACAAAGGTTCAGTTGTGACTGGAAGGATGGCTTATGCTGTGCAATGCTGAAATCTTTTTCCCCATAGGCCTTTAAAAACAAAGCAGATTCCAAATTACAGTGGGATGGCTTAAGAAATAGGAAAGCTGAGATAACATAACAACCAGCTTTCAACCTTCTGAACATTTCTGAGACATTTTCTTCATACCTAAAGTACGTTTTCCATAAAGGAAGAGTTCTTTTTAATTATCCAGGGACATACATTATTAATTAAATTCTTTCTTTGAATCATAATTTGCACTAAAATCCCCAGAAGTAAAAAACGTGTATGAGAATTTGGAAACTCCACTCAAGAGGTCACTGCAAGGACATTAAAGGGCATTTACTTTGTTTAGATGTGATGTGCTTTATTAGGGCTGATTCACCCTTACTGCAATACTCTGGGGGAATTAAACACATTAATCTAATTATGAGATTTTCACAGAACTCTTGGAAGAAAGGCATTCACCAAATTTCAATTATTTTTAGAAGATCCATCTTTGAATTTAATTTAAAATGTGATTAAGTTCCCTTTTCTGTTATCTAAACTAAGGCAAAGGCATTGTTTAAGTTTATTCAAAGACAAAAGAATAGCATTATTAGTGTTTGGTTTCTTCATGTAGCTTACATTTAACAAAAAATTGTCACATAGTTTTCTTTATATCTAATGATATTATTTTCTCACCTAAATACAGGTTTAATATTGGACAGTCTTGAATCCAATAAGGTATAAACATTACACATTTTCTATTTTCCCAATCACTGCTTTCAAATCTACTTGGTCAAATTTCTTTTTCCCGACCCTTAACATCATCTCAGGCAAACCCTATAGCTTTCAGGTCACTCTGAATATTTTAAAAATCTAGTCCAGGCTAGGATACTTTAAATTTTCACCTTTTATGTAGAGTTTTTAACCTTGCCTTCCAAAGTCCTGGCCAATACATGTAATGTGTCAAGGTCATAATCTGCTTTTATACTCCTTCAGAAAGGTGAGAACAGAAACATGCTACTGAGGAGAGGGGGATGGGACCAAGCCCGTTACTGCTCATTGCATATTTACCTGCTCCTAGACATTTCCTACCCCTCATGCATCAAGTTGGGGAATACGACTAGTAGCCAAGTGGAACATAAAGGGAAATGAGATGGCTCTTCTGGTCTGCACAGTTAACATTAAGAGTATCTTCTAGGGGTGCCTGGGTGGCTTAGTGGGTTAAAGCCTCTGCCTTCCGCTCAGGTCATGATCCCAGGGTCCTGGAATCAAGCCCCGCATTGCATCGGGCTCTCTGCTCAGCAGGGAGCCTGCTTCCTCCTCTCTTTCTGCCTGCCTCTCTGCCTACTTGTGATCTCTGTCTGTCAAATAAATAAATAAAATGTTAAAAAAAAAAAAAAAAGAGTATCTTCTGTATGTATGTATACTCTCTCCTTTGGCTCTGTGGCTGAAAACAAAGGATTCAAGTGTAACATGGTACAGTTGAACTAGATGTTGCTTGGGTCTCTGAGTCGCCATGAAGAGAAGTAGCCTGCCCAGCCTGCATCAGATTGTGATGTAACGGGATATACATCCTTCCTTTACTAAGCCACTGAGAGTCCAGGATTTATTATTATTATTTTTTTTACCACAACGTAATCTGTCATGTATCCTTTTTAATGCAAAGTTAGACTGGAAGGTGAGGCAAAAAGAGTAGGCTGCGCTGGCTCTGACCAAAGAAATGAAGGAGAAAGAGTAAGTACATGCAGTGACAGCTAACTCACGTGGGCTTGTATGCACACTGGTGAGAAGGAGCCAATAAAGAAATTGGCAGTGTAAGGAAGAGAGTATATCATAGGTGGGCCGCTTTTTATGAAGGGAAATGAAAGACTAGGATTAATACCACAAGGGAAGAAATAAATCTGGAAAGGAGTGTTTGCTCGATGAAAAGAGAAAAGGAGAAAACAAAAAAATTAGATGGAAAAATTATTAAAATTTGCAGAAAATCTAGTAAGAGAAAAATGGACCACTTTTGCCGTCTTCTGATAGAGGTACAATCAAGGGAATTTCCAAACGACGTGAGCTTGTATTAACCTTCTCTCACATACTTAAATTTATTCAGCTTTATCCCCACAGACCACACTTAATACCTATTCTTAAGGTACACCAAGCCTGATATCTTCTAAATCTTATGTGCTTTTAATGCATTTCTGGGCAGAGTTACTCATGCTCCTTGCACACTAGCAATATCATAAATTAGAACTGGGAATTACTGAGGTATGAGTTTACCAACCTGAACTAGATGAAAGTCTAACAGAATTAAGCACAGGTTTTATAGGAAGGTATTTTGTTTGAATTGAGACCCAAACAGAAGAAAAAGTTGTATTTCACTTGAAAAAAAAAAAGCTGGAAAAAAACACAATTTACAGAAAAGTGTGGTGTGCTTTGTATTAAAGAGACTGGCAGGGTTCAATAGAGGGAGGGAAATGCGCCAGTTCTAAAATTCTGGTAGGTTATAAAATACCCCTCTTCCTATTTCTGCTCTCTCCCACTAAATTCCTAAACCAGTAATGACCAGGTCAGTGGATAATTGGACATAGAAATTTTCTGTTCCCAAGAAATGAGTCAATAGATTTGAAAATACTAATTTATTTCGTATGTGCAGGAATCACTCTCTAAAATCAAGGGATAATTATCATGTCTTGTCTTCAAGAGATCAGTCTTTAACTTCTTCAAGGGTCCTATTTTAAGAGCACAGAATAATTATTTAGTTGGCCCCTTCATATAACTGGTAATCAAACGCTCTACCTCCCTTTCCAATATCTCTTTTTAAAAATTTTTAAATTTATTTTCAGCATAGCAGTATTCATTGTTTTCGCACCAAACCCAGTGCTCCATGCAATCCGTGCCCTCTATAATACCCACCACCTGGTACCCCGACCTCCCATCCCCCGCCCCTTCAAAACCCTCAGATTGTTTTTCAGAGTCCACAGTCTCTCATGGTTCACCTCCCCTTCCAATTTCCCCCATCTCCCTTCTCCTCTCTAACTCCCCGTGTCCTCCATGCTATTTGTTATGCTCCACAAATAAGTGAAACCATATGATAATTGACTCTCTCTGCTTGACTGATTTCACTCAGCATAATCTCCTCCAGTCCCGTCCATGTTGCTACAAAAGTTGGGTATTTATCCTTTCTGATGGAGGCATAATACTCCATAATGGATATGGACCACATCTTCCTTATCCATTCATCTGTTGAAGGGCATCTTGGTTCTTTCCACAGTTTGGCGACCGTGGCCACTGCTGCTCTCTCTTATACCTGCCCACAGTGTATTATACTCTCTAAGCCTTTCATCACCTTATATCCAGATCCTCTAGGTCTTCAGATCTCCCAGTGTTCCAGTCTATCCTAGATGCCTTCTTAAAGCACTGTTTTTACCATGTCATTCTCAGAATTAAAACTTGCAGTTCCTCCCCATGATGTACAGTAGAGAGGTTATTTACCCAGCATTTGGGGATGGGCTTCAAGGGGATTTTTGAGAGCACTGAAATTCTGTGCAAACTTTTTTTATGCTATATGTTACTTTGCTGGTAAAATACTCAGTTTTCTCATATCCTATGGGAAACCCTAAAAAAGGTTGAGAATCACCAATATAGAGAGCAAAATCCAAACCCAATGACCAGCATACAAAAAGTGAGAAAAAGCCTGCCTTTCACTCGTGACCCCTACGTTAGATCTTCTGTTGGGTTAGTTCTCATTCTATTCATTCATTTATTCATTCACTCAATGAACATTCCTCAAGCACTTTTAAGACCCAAACATGATTATGGACACAGAGGATGTATAAGTGAAAGAACAGTTTCATCCTTAAAGTTTTTCTAAGCTCTCATCAGAACACACCTCTTGCGCAGGTGGGGAATTAGGTCTTGAGCAGGCCTAGTATTTCAGGAATTGAAACAAGGTATGAGGGGCACCTGGGTAGCTCAGTTGGTTAAGCCTCTACCTTCAGCTCAGTCATGATCCCAGGGTCCTGCTCTGCAGGAAGCCTGCTTCTCCCTCTCCCACTCCCCCGTTAGTGTTCCCTTTCTCGGTGTCTCTCTCTCTCTCTCTCTCTCTGTCAAATAAATAAAAATCTTTAAAAAAGAAGAAGAAACAATGTTTGAGAGTGGGTTAAGAGAAACGGCCCTTAGCCGTCAAGAACAAAAGTAGAACAAAAGTAATGTTCGAAGAAACCTCTAACACACCAAGTCCAAAGGGGAGTGCTGGATAAAGAAGTGAGAATCAAGCAGTAGCAGACGCCAAAGCTCAGCCAAGCTATGGAATTAATGAATTCAAGAAGATAAACAGAAGATGGAACCAGTGAAAAGAGACTCTGGAGTGCCCGTACTTACAGCCGGATTCCTTACTATGTAGCCTCCAGATGTGGCAATGGGAGAGGACACAGAAGGATGCCGAGAGAGTCCTAGGAGCTTTACGGTGGTGTCACACACAAGCTGACCCTTCAAAGAGGAGCAGGATATTGTCAGGTGGACAGGGGGGAAGGCAGGATAACCCATAAAGGGAACATTAAATGCAAGGGCTCAGAAACTTGACACAGCATGTTTTGAGGAACAAAAAGTGGTTTAGTACAAATAGAGGTGTGGGGTAAATTATTTAGAGATGATGCCTAGTAACCCTGGTATGTAGACCTTTGACCTTCCAAAAGAAAATTAGATTTGTGATCCAGAATGTCAGAACCCTCAAATCAAGCCCCTTGATTTTACGCAGCAAGAAACTCGGGTTTGGGAGGGTATTTGCCTCACCCAAGTTAACTGACGGCAAAGTCAACACCGCATTTCTCACCTGCCAGTTTAAGTTTTATTTGATGTATGCCCCACAGCCAGCTCTATAACCTGATCCAAACCATTTGGACTTCTACCAGAATTAGACATTCAGAAGAAAAGCCACTGATGACTATAAAGTCAGAGGGTGGGTGGGGAACCTTTCACTTTAGTAGTTTATAATACTGAAGGGCTTCGGAGATTCTAATAATAAAAAAAATAGTAAGACGGGAAAAGGGTGAGGTAATCCTGTCATCTCTGTCCATATCAGAATTAGGGCCTAGCATTGTGTCTGGCTTCTAGTTCACGCTTGGTGGTAAATGTTTAACAACCAGTATTCAGAGCAGGAAGGGTGGAGGTTCATTTATAGGGTTTTCCAATTTCGGTGATGTAAATACTTCCTTCGTGGCCAATCTTAAGCTACCCATGTGATGTAACTGAGATGCTAACAGTTAACTCTTAGGAGTCAGTACAAGCTGGCTGAAAGGTACCACTACTAGAAGATGACAATAAACACCTAATAAATCCATCAACCGGCAATCACTCCCATAGAACCTCCAGCCTTCAGTCAAAGTTGAGCCAGGCCTGCCCATTTGTGTCAGACAAAATAAAATAGTTACTCTATCTCACTAAAAATGGTACACTTAATAGAAAAATATAAAGAGATGAAACCCTACCTTTCTCGTACAATAGTACTAACCTACTCCTCCCTACCTCAGCTCACTGTCTTCAACTTGACCTTGCTCCCAGCAGTGGTGCTGACCATCACATTTCCAGGAACAAGTGTGACAAAAGCATTGGCCAGAACTAATGGAGAGATTCTCTTTAAAGTACTTAAATTGGGGGCGCCTGGGTGGTTCAGTGGGTTAAAGCTTCTGCCTTTGGCTCAGGTCATGATCCCAGGGATCAAGCCCTGCATCGGGCTCTCTGCTCAGCAGGGAGCCTGCTTCCTCCTCTCTCTCTCTCTGCCTGCCTCTCTGCCTCCTTGTGATCTCTTTCTCTGTCAAATAAATAAATAAAATCTTTAAAGAAAAATAAAATAAAGTACTTAAGTTGTCTAGACTTGATTCTGAAGTCATGTTGAGATTAGGCAGATGGAAGTCATGCATAAATCAATGCCAAGTGTGACACTCAGAGAGAAATACCAGGTGATGAGAAGAAATGGAAACTTGGTGACATTCCCAAAGCAACCGATAGAGAAGCAGAGGCTCCTTCATTACTATTACATCACTTCTGGTATTGCACCTTTAATGTGGCTAAAGCTGAATAATAAGTTCTGGATAAAATACTGCAGTTTGTTGTCTCCCCTAGGAGATGAGCCATTCAGTTCCCAGCCATGCTAAAGTAGGTATTTGAAAGATCCTTTAAGAGAAGTCATTCCAAGGCTAGAGAATCATGCTGGGGTTTCCTATGTAGGCTTTCACCACTCAATCAGCCTCCCTGGCACTTCTGTAACACTCATTGAGAGGTTTTCTTGTTCTCCTAGTTTTTCCCTTGTGCTCTCATCTCCCAAATTGATGTTGAGCGAATCAGCCCACACTGGCAGCTCTCTGCTGCCCTCTTCTGTCACTAAGTGGTAATGACTCTAGTGGCCCCATCTTTTGGACAAGAATTCAAGGTCACTAGAAATCTTCTCCCTCAAAACTGGTTATTCTCCGTTCTTTACCTTCCAGCTTCAGTATGCTTCTGTGAACTCTTGACACCTCTTTCTGCTTTTTACTCTGGCTTCAGAGACAATTACCTTTCGTGGATTCTTTCATAATTTCTGTGTTGACACTTGTGAGTTCTTCCCTAAATTTCCACTTTTTTCTCATTTTTCTTTAAAGATTTTATTTATTTATTTGACAGAGATAAGGAAAGCAAGCATAGCAGGGGGAGGGGCAGAGGGAGAGAGAGAAGCAGGCTTCCGACTGAGCAGGGAGCCCATTACGGGGCTCAATTCCAGGACCCCGAGATCATGACCTAAGCTGAAGGCAGATACATAACTGACTAAGACACCCAGGGCTCCGCCCAACTTATTTCTCATTAATAATGGATATCTTCAAAGAGATAATTCAAAATATCTGCTTCTTTTAACCCATATTGACTCCTAAAAGAAAATCACCCCCTTAATCATTTTCAAACAGCTTCATATGAAGTCACAGTTTTCTATTACAAGACCTAACATTCCTACATTTTTATTAGAAGACCTAACATTCCTGTATTGTTCACTCCTTTTCTTTTCACAATCCTTATTTATACAGATTTCTAGGATAAGAGTTAATTGTTTAGCTAGCTGGTGTGGCCCTGGCATTCAAATGGCTAGAGTATAAGATCCAGACCTCTCGGGGACAAATTATGTAGATCTTTCCGAAAAAAATAAAAAATAATTTACCATGTGGATTTCCAGCAAATTTCTGAAAATTCATCAAAACTAGAAAAATAGTGGGTGACCACAACTCAAAATCAGGCAAATATATACACAAACCGAGATGATAGGGAAAGTAAGGCTATTGTCTTGGTGTGGGCATTGGCAAAGGGTTTGCTATGGAAACTCCTGCCCTACTTCATGTGGACATAAATTGAGGTTTGCAGCAAGAAAAGATGGCTCTTACCTCCTGGAATGCTGCTGAGTCCAGAAATATTGAGGACAACTTGACAACTTCTTTAAATTCTGTCTCAGTCCTAAAAAGCTAGTGATCTACAATTACAGGATTGTGGAAAACATTAGTAATAGTAAAACATAGCAGCACTTAGTCAATGGCATTTGGGCAGAAAGAGGACGTACTAACCATGTCTTCTTTTTTTTTTTTTTTTAAAGATTTTATTTTTTTTATTTATTTGACAGAGAGAGATCACAGGTAGGTAGAGAGGCAGGCAGAGAGAGAGAAAGAGGGAAGCAGGCTCCTTGCCGAGCAGAGAGCCCCATGCGGGACTCAATGAGTCATGACCTGAGATCATGACCTGAGCCGAAGGCAGCGGCTTAACCCACTGAGCCACCCAGGCGCCCCCTAACCATGTCTTCTTTACTGGCCTCTTCCCTCCTTTCCCTGCACAACCCTCATGTACAACTTTGTAATTTACAAACACAGACACATGCTAATTATTCTATTTTCTAAAGTGCTGGGAAGATTCGGTCTGTCAATATCAGTTCCAAAACGGATGATCTATCCAGGATTAAGTTCTAAGCTTCTCCTCTCTAAATTCATCCATAATAATAAGATTTTGGTTCATTTGAACATAAATGCTGCGGCTGAGTATCAGAATGCAGGATTTATTAAAATCCCTACCCAAGTTATTACTGAATGTGTTGCCCACATGTCTGATATGACTTTCCTAAAAGTAAATTAACATTTATTGAGAAGTGAGCTAAAATGAGTCCACAATGTAAATGAATCACTTCATTTCTATTTTAAATAATTGTACTTCATATTACCTTTTAAACTAACCTCAGGCATTTCCTTTTTAATAAAGAAGTATCTTTCAAATCAGCTGATCCAAATCACATTTTATACTGACATATTTTATGAAAGTAGACCACTCTGAAGTAAGCATCACTTATTATGAGTAATGTAATATGCCTACAATAAATCTGCTTTAAATTTTCTTTATCATAATGTTTCCAGTAGATAAAAACATTACCAGCACTGGACTTCATATATTCTAAAGAATGCGGCATCTCTATTCTTGATTTTTTTAAAGATTTTATTTATTTAGGGTGCCTGGGTGGCTCAGTGGGTTAAGCCGCTGCCTTCGGCTCGGGTCATGATCTCAGGGTCCTGGGATCGAGTCCCGCATCGGGCTCTCTGCTCAGCAGGGAGCCTGCTTCCTCCTCTCTCTCTCTGCCTGCCTCTCTGCCTACTTGTGATCTCCGTCTGTCAAAATAAATAAATAAAATCTTTAAAAAAAAAAAAAAGATTTTATTTATTTATTTGAGAGACAGACACAGCGAGAGAGGGAACACAAGCAGGGGGAGTGGGAGAGGGAGAAGCAGGCTTCCTGTAGAGCAAGGAGCCTGATGCAGGGCTCGATCCCAAGACCCTGGAATCATGACCTGAGCCAAAGGCAGACACTTAACAACTGAGCCACCCAGGCACCCCTCTATTCCTGATTTTCGATGTGATAAACATAATTTCACCCATAATATAAATAACCCATGAGATAGAGATTCATCCCTCTGTACATGTGGGAAAATATATTCAATCAATTAAATCTCAATTTAAAAGAATGAATGTAACCAACATTTAACATGTAGTATGTATCAGAACTCAAGACTGAATGTAGGTAATAGTACTGACAGAAATTAACAGATTCTTCATTTATCTTCTATTTACACAAACAGATATTATGCAAACAGATATGTGCTTATAAAATCTAGTTTGCCTCAATTATAAGTAGCTAGGAACGAGTAATAAATTTGTATGTCTTGAATTTACAGGTTTTAGATTTCAGGCAGTCGACACCAAGATTATAAAAGAATGATAGAGTCATAAAATCCTATGTAAACACATAGTTCAGTGCTTTGAATTCAAAAGTAAAAGGTTAGTCATTAATTTGCTGATGGTTCTGAAAATTTCTTGACTATCTATCAACATCTGTAGGTTTAAAGCTGTGTTGAAAACCGTATTTCTTCAATATGGCCACTAGATGGCAGGTCTTGGAGACTCGGTCTTGGCCTACAAGTAGTTGAAACAAAACAGGAAACAAAATCTTTATGGGTAATGGTAGGCATAGAGGAATATAGTTAATAGTACTTTGGGTCAAAGAAGAAAAAAAGAACTAATCATGAGTCTTCCCTTATGCCATATTTAGGTTTCCCACATAAAGATTTCAGGATACTAGAATTTTGCAACTAGGCATACATGGCACTGGGGGAAAAAAGTGGTGGTGAAAGGTAAAAATGTTTTCCCTGAAATTTGTCTGTTTTTCACTAAAATAAATATTACAATAGAAGAGCAATAATGGGAATCTATAGAGGTTAAAACCTATGGCTCTCCTCTCCACTTACTTGGGAATGAACACAGAAAAATAGAAGTATGCAACTATTAGGAATGTACTCCTACAGATTAATAAATTAGTCGAATTTCGATTGAAGCCAACTGGTGACATATTGAGCTATTTAGGTGTCTTTAAATCCAACTTCTTATTTATAAATCCCAACAGTAAATTTTATTCCAAACATTTTAAACATCTTTCTTGAAATAAAATTCACATACCATACAATTCAACCACTTAAAGTGTACAGTTCCGTATTTTTCAGCACCATCACAAAATTATACAACCATCTTCCCAAACTAATTTTATAACATTCTGTCCACTTTAAAAGAATCCTTGTAGCAACTGGCTGTCAATATTCACCCCTTTACTATTCACCTCAGTAACTATTAATTTACTTTGTGTGTCTATAGATTTGCTTATTCTGGATTTTTCTTATAGATGGAATCACACAGTATGTGGTCCACTGTGACTGGCTTCATGCCCTTAGCATAATGTTTTTAAGGTTTATTCATGTCTCATATATCAGAACTTCATTCCTTTTTATGGATGAAAATGTTCCATCATATGGATATACCACGTTTTCTTTATCCACTCATCAGCTGATCAATATTGAGGTTATTTCCACCTTTTGATGATTGTGAATAATGTTACCATGAACACTGCCATACAAGTATCTATTTGAATCTCAGTTTTCAAATTTTGGGTTACATACCTAGGAGTGGAATTACGGGGTCATGTAATTCTATGTTTAGCTTTTTAAGCAACTGCCAAACTGTTTTCCAGGGTGGCTGCACCCTTCCCACCAGCAATGTACAAGTGTTACAAGTGTTATTTAATGGAGGTTGGTTGTTTGTTTCTTAATAGCCATCCTAGAGTATCTGAAGTGGTATTTCATAATGACTTTCATTCATTTCATTTTTTGTTTTCAAAAACCAATTTACCTATCTCCAACTTCATTTTGATTTGAAAATGTTACTTATGAATTTAAAAATTATCAAATTTTATAAGACATGACACTGCTAAATCATGAAATTCTTATTTAAATCTATTCATTTGGCTCTTGATAAAAATTATTATTAAAAAACTTGTTAAGAAGACCACCCATACTAAGATAGCATGTAACTAACTGGTCAAATTTTCTCACAAGTGCTGTTTTTCAAATTTGACAGCCATCTGTTAAAGGTAATAGCAGATGACACACAAAATGCTGCATGAATTTATTTAATAGTGATAAACAGGGGTGCCCGGGTGGCTTAGTCACTTAAGCATCTGCCTTCAGCTCAGGTCATAATTCAGGGTTCTGAGATGGATGGAGCCTCCTGCCCGGCTCCCTGCTCAGTGAGGTCTGCTTCTCTCTCTCTCCCTTGCATCCTACCCCCCACCCCAGCTTGTGCACGGACAAATAAATAAATAAATAAATAAAATCTTTTAAAAAAAAAGGTGATATACAATGTGGTGTGGACACCTACTACCATGCATTATTGAGGACTGTACCAATCACTTACATCAGCTAAGCCGATGTAAATTTGCTGCCTGGTCGAAGGCCGCAAATTTAGTCAGCTACTTAATCTGGATTCAAACTGAGATGTCTGACTTCCACAGGCAGTTTTGCTGGCTTCTGCATTGTGTCCTGTGGAGGCGGTAGGATTGTATTCAATTTCCCAATGGAGATTTAATATCTATATCTGTAGACCTACATAACACCGAGGAAGCCCAGAGACAGTAAGACTTCCTATTGCAAAATGTGTGCCCGCCCAATATCTTAATACCAATACACGTATGGCTGTAAGAAACGGAACAGAATGTGAAGCATGACAGTATTCATTCATTTGTCCTTTCCTTTATTCATTCCTTCAGCAAGCATTTAGAGAGGGGTGATCCTATGTTACCCAACGCCCTAGGCACTGAAGACACATCAAGGAACAACAAAAACCTCTGCACTGGGGGACCTTCCCTGTAGTGGACAGACACAGAGAAGAAAGACAGGAACCTAAAAACAAAATAAGCTCATTTTTCACCGAGAAAGAAAGAAAAGAATTCAAAAGAGTGATGAAATAAAGAGCTGTGGCGAGGTGGGGGCTACATTGGCTCAAAGAGTCGGACGAGATCTCTCTGTGAAGGTGACATTTACACGTGGGCCCAAAAAGACGAGAAGGAGCCAACTATGTCAAGATCTGAGAAAAGAGAGGGCCAGGCGAAGGGAACAAACAAAGCAAGTGAAAACACATGGAGATGAGGACTAGCAGCTGCTGCCGGAGGAGGTGGATGGCTGCAGACGTTGGAACGGAGGGGATGGCAGTGAGCTGCGGGCGATGATTCCGAGGTACAGGTGAGCCTAGGTCGTGCAGGCCTGTCGGCCATGATAAGGAGTTTGGGCATCAGTCTAATTGCAGGAAGTAGACTGTAGAGGATTTTAACTAAAATAATAATAACAATAATAACAACGACAACAACATGACCAATGGATATGGTAGAAGTGATTAAATCCAGGATATATTTTAGAAGTAGAACCAGAATATCTTGCTGAGATATCACACAGTACAGATAACAGAAAGAAAGGAGCTACATTTATGAAATGGTCTTAAATTATAAAATACAATTCATACTTGTTTTTTGTAAAACAGAAAAGAAATGTAAATTTCCTAAAAGAGTTGAAGTTAAAATAAGAGGAAAAACTCTGTTTCTCACTTTTCCCCTCTGGAGGAAGATTTAAATTTTCCATCACTACCTCAGACTGTGCATTCCAACAATTTTAATCACACCGCGCCTCTGCCAGGAATGACACACAGTTTATTATATTTATTGTGCTATGTATGGAATATTGCTCTAAGTAAAAAAAGGATAAACTACTTTGCCATAATCACCAAAGGGCTTTTCATTTAAATAGTTATGTGTGTTCCTGGTGGCCGACTTATCTAGGGATAGCTGCTCCATAGTCATAGCCTCTGTCTCTGCAAACTACTTGACCTATAATCCCTGCCAGGAACCAGGCTGACTCCCATGTTTGTACCATGTAATTTCATTCCCTAACCCCAAGATGTATGTGACTGGACCAAGATTACCCATGGCTGGCTAATTTATTGGCAGAGGATTGATAGAACAAAGACAAAAAGAGCCCACTTGAGGTATAGCTTCTGGAACTGAAAGGCCACAGAGAAAGAGCTTGAAACCAAACCACAGCAAAACAAAGCCAAGTGCATACTATAGTTATTGGAGAGCAAAAACGGGGAATTAGTGGGCTGGAGAGAGGGAAGGTGAAGCTAGTATGAAGGCAGTAGAAAGCAGCAGACCAAACACAGAAACAAGTGTGCCTATAGACTCAGAAGTCAAGAATCCTTTGGTTTGGGTGGGTATCTTACAACTAGAATTCCTGGCTGAGACACTCCCATACTCCATTTAAAACATGATGCTATTTACAAATACTTGGCTTTCACTTAACTTTTTTAAGATTTATTTATTTATTTTTAGAGAGACAGAGAGCAAGAGAGCGGGGTTGGGGTGAGGAGGAGGAGGGTTAGAGGGAGAGGGAGAGGAAATCTCAAGCACACCCCATGCTGAGTGCAAAGCCCAACACAGGGATTAATCTTATAACCTGAGGTCATGACCTGAGCCCAAACCAAGAGCTGGACGCTTTCCCAACTGCATCACCCAGGTGCCCTTCACTTAACTTTTTTTTTAGGAACAAATCTACTGCAAGACCTGGCTTTAGGATGGCCACTGGTGGATATTGTTTACCAACGATCTCTCTTTTCCATTTCAAAGAAACAATGGTTCTGTCTCAGTATGAGTCTTTTGAGATAGCGTCAGACTACTGAGGTCATGAAACCCTCAGTGATTCTAGGAAAGGGAAGAAAGTTAAAAATTACGGCTCTTTTTCCCAAAAACCCTTAACTGATGTTATTCTATGCCACTTAAAACTTTCATGATGGCCACAGAACTAAGAGTGAAAACTATAACAAAGGCATTTTTTTCTTCAGGTCAGTTTTATTTGATCTAGACCTAGTTTGCTCGCTGAGATTGGAATATGTTTGGTGATAAGGTGTAGTATATGAGAGTTACAGGTATATTATCACATTGTGCTATATGATGGGGCCAAAAAAAATTAAAAAGTGAAGGGCTATCACTAGAAATATGTGGGAACCTGATAAGGAAAAGGAAGTCTGGAATGGGACAAAGTCCATAGATAATTTTAATCAAATGGAGCAAAACTCAAGTAAGAAATATTCTGGGCACCAAAAGATCCGAAATAGAAACAAGGACAATGTGATATATTTTTAATTGTATATTCCCACCCATATTATATTCCTGTTTATATCCTATAAATCACATTGCCATAATCACCAACGGGCAATAGCCGTGACTGCCTCTAAAGTAGCCATCAGGGACCAGGAAAGGTCAGAAGGAACTTGAACTTTACCCAAAATGTCTGGTTTTGTTTTTTTATAAGAGAGTATGTTCATGAATTGCTTCTATAATTAAACGTTTTCTAATTATATAAATTTAGAAAAATATAGGGGCACCTGGGTGGCTCAGTCCTTACCTGCCTGCCTTCGGCTCAGATCATGATCCCAGGGTCCTGGGATTGAGCCCCACATTGGGTCCCTGCTCAGCAGGAAGTCTACTTCTCCTTCTCCCATTCCCCCTGCTTGTGTTCCCTCTCTTACTGTATCTCTGTCAAATAAATAAATAAAATCTTTTTAAAAATGTACAAAGAAAGGCTTTAAATGAAAAAACTTCCTAAAATCATAAGAACTATGCTAATGTGAAAACAGTTGCAAAAATCCTGGATGCAATGTTGCTCCATTTGCCAATGTAGGAATCTATGGAAATTGTGGCTAAAGGCTTACAAATTCATAATACCAAATTCTGACACAAAACTTTTTTTTATAGGGCACCTGGGTGGCTCAGTAGGTTAAAGCCTCTGCCTTTGGCTCAAGTCATGATCCCAGGGTCCTGGGATGGAGCCCCCCATGGGACTCCCTGCTCAGCAGGGAGCCTGCTTCCTCTCTCTCTATGCCTGCCTCTCTGCCTACTTGTGATCTCTGTCTGTCAAATAAATAAATAAAATCCTTTAAAAAAACCAAAAAACTTTTTTTTACAAGTCCCTCTAACCAATTGTTTCATTGAAATGGGAAGGGATGAAATCTACTGCTAAATGAGTATGCTGCATTAATAAAGAAATGCGAGACTCCACTGGAGTTTCAGTGTTCAACAAAAGATGAACAGTTCTGAGCTCTTTCTCACCCAACATTGGTAAAATCTGAAAAGATGTCCCTGTGAAAAAGCTGGTAAGAGATCAACTAAAGTGGCAGTGCTGATGGAGGACCCTCACTCAAAGCTTTAATGCTTTATGCTTCTTGGGCAGTAAGTTAGCAGTGAACAATCAGGATACAATGGATGGTCGGTAAGTTGTTCAAAGAATTGCTGGTAAGAGCACTAGCCTAAAGCTGAAATACCAATCTTGTCGTTTTTCAATCACCCTGTTCACGCCACCTTGTTATTTAACACATAACTGAGATTTCTAACATCAAACTAAAAATTTCCCCAACCCTTTATCAGAATACTAATCATACTTTCAAAACATAATTTTAAAAAGAGAAGAAAAAAAAAGAGATGATAAGAAAAAAGAATAGTGAGAAATTTACTTGCTAGGGTGCCAGATATCTCAAAGCTTTCCAAAAGCATGACCTAATCTAAAATGTTCTAGACGTAAAAGATAAAGTCATATTTATTTCCATTAACCTTGTAAACATCTTACCTACCTCACTGAAGGTGTTTAGAAGGAAAATCTGGGAGATGAGATCATGATTTTCAGGCTAAAATAAAACACCATCTGAAAAACACCATGAAATGTTACAAAATTTTTCAGAATGTCTAAGACAAGGAATATAAAAGGAAATTTCCTTTGGAATTCTTTCCTTCTGTTTTTGAGGAATGAAACACAAATAAAGACAATTTTTAAAAGCACTCTTTTTTTTTTTTCAGTGTGCTTTTGTGTACACCACCAAATCACAATTAATAGGATAATGGACTTCCAATTGACTTCCCATTCATAACTGCAGTTTTGTATACATCCATCCATTCCCTTAGACAGTGCCCATGAGCCCCAAGCCATGCATTTGCATGGTGGCTGGAGATAGCCTAGGAGCAGTGCTACAAGCACCAAAGAGGGTAGATCTCACTGGATTCTGGGAGAATTAAACTCATAATCCTGACATCTGTTAGGTTATATTTCACTTATTTGTGGAGCATAAGAAATAACACGGAGGACATGGGGAGATGGAGAGGAGAAGGGAGTTAAGGGAAATTGGAGGGGGAGATGAACCATGAGAGACTATGGACTCTGAAAAACAATCTGAGGGTTTTGAAGGGGCGGGGGGTGGGAGGTTGGGAGAGCCTGGTGGTGGGTATTATGGAGGGCACGGATTGCAAGGAGCACTGGGTGTGGTGCATAAACAATGAATTCTGCTATACTGAAAAGAGATTAAATTTTTTATAAAGGTTATAATCAAAGGAGTTTATAACCAATAACTGCTTAAGTAAGAGCCATTTTCAAAAATAATGATGGTATGGGGGTGCCTGGGTGGCTCAGTGAGTTAAGCTCTGTCTTCAGCTCAGGTCATGATCTCAGGGTCCAGATCTCAAGCCCCGCATCGGGCTCTCTTCTCAGCAGGGAGACTGCTTCCCCATCTCTCTCTGCCTGCCTCTCTGCCTACTTGTGATCTCTCTCTCTCTCTGTGTGTGTCAAATAAATAAATAAAATCTAAAAAAAAAAAGAAGAAGAAGAAGAAGAGTAGAAGAATGATGGTATAAATAGTATTTCAGAAAATAAAAGTGTATTATTCAAGACTTGGATAGTAAATAGTATAGAATAAATTTCTGTTTTCAAATCATGTCCAGAATAATTTCTTGTTGTTGTTTTTAAGTTTCAGATAGCTTTTGGTGATATAATCTTGAATGTATTTTTTAAACCTAAAGCTTTGTTTTTGTGTATTTTAAAAGTCTATCTTTTCAAAAAATAATCTGTTTCAAAAATCAGTTTATAAGACTCTGTAAGTTAAAAATTCATTATTATGGAGAACCATAATAAGCTAAATGCAGTGGCCAGAAAAACCAGGAGGAGGAACTGTGTTGTTTAATTATATGTGCTAACTGGTGTATGCTATGGCACCCAGATATTTGGTTAAGTGCCAGTCTGGATGCTGCTGTAAAGGTATTTTTTAGATGATATTAACATATAAGCAATGAACTTAGAGTAAAGCAGATTATCCTATATAATGTGGGTGGGCCTCATCCAATCATATGAAGGCTTTAAGAGAAAACAGACTGAGGTTTCTCAGAGGAAGATGTAAATCTGTCCGCAGTCTGCCTTTGAACTCTAGTTGCCACATTAAGTCTTACCTGGGTTTCCAGCTCCTGGTCTACCCTGCAAATTTGGACTTACCAACTTCTACAGTCATGTGAGCCAATTCTTTCAGATCTCTCTCTCTTTCTTCATTTCTGTTCCTTTGTTTCTGTCTCTCTCACTACACACACACACACACACACACACACACACACACACATCCTACTCATCCTCTTCTGGAGAATTCTAATACAGGAACCAAAAAGAAACACTTCCTCCCTTGCCTTAGCAGGTTTTTCCTCCTAGAAAAAAAAAGGGGGGGGGGCTCTGGGGGACAAAAAGACAAATACCTATCCTATGATTACTTTTAAATATCTACATCTCCATGAAAAAAGTGAAGACAAAGATTTTGGATTCATTTTTCCACAAATGCTTATAGGGTATCCACTCCAGAGCAAGGCCCTGCACTGCCCCTGTTCTCCTACAGAATGCAGCATAGAGTGAAAGGGACAAAACCTCAGTCTTTGTGGAGTTTGCTGTCTAGTAGCAAGATGCAGATGATAGACAAATAAATACAAAATGGAGGAAAACTCAAAAGACTCCACTCCAAATCTTCTAGAACTCATACAGGAATTCAGTAGTGTCAGGATATAAAATCAATGCACAAATAAGTTGCATTTCTATACAACAATAACAAGACAGAAGAAAGAGAAATTAAGGAGTCGATCCCATTTAAAATTTCACCCAAAACCATAAGATACCTAGGAATAAACCTAACCAAAGAGGCAAAATATCTGTGCTCAGAAAACTACAAAATACACATGAAAGAAATTGAGGAGGACACAAAGAAATGGAAAAACGTTCCATGCCCATGGTTTGGAAGAAGAAATATTGTAAAAATGTCTATGCTACCTAAAGCAATCTACACCTATAAATGCAATCCCTATCAAAATACCATCAATTTTTTTCAAAGAAATGGAACAAATAATTCTAAAATTTATATGGAACCAGAAAAGACCTCAAATAGCCAGAGGAATGTTGAAAAAGAAAGCCAAAGTTGGTGGCATTAGAATTCCAGACTTCAAACTCTATTACAAAGCTGTCATCATGAAAACAGTATGGCACAAATACAGATCAATGGAACAGAATAGAGAGCCTAGAAATAGACCCTCAATTCTAAGGTCAACTAATCTTTGACAAAGCAGGAAAGAAAGTCCAGTGGAAAAAGACAGTCTCTTCAAGATACGGTGTTGGGAAAATTGCACAGCCACATGCAGAAGAATGAAATTGGACCACTTCTTTACACCACACACAAAATAGACTCCAAATGGATGAAAGACCTCAATGTGAGAAAGGAATCCATCAAAATCCTTGAGGAGAACACAGGCAGCAACCTCTTTGACCTCAACTGCATCAACTTCTTCCTAGAAGCATCACCAAAGGCAAGGGAAGCAAGGGCAAAAATGAACTATTGGGATTTCATCAAGATCAAAAGCTTTTGCACAGCAAAGGATATAGTCAACAAAACCAAAAGACAACTGACAGAATGGGAGAAGATATTTGCAAATGACATATCAGATAAAGCGCTAGTATCCAAAATCTATAAAGAACTTATCAAACTCAACACCCAAAGAACAAATAATCTAACCAAGAAATGGGCAGAGACATGACAGACATTTCTGCAAAGAAGACATCCAGATGGCCAACAGACACATGAAAAAGTGCTCCACATCACTCGGCATCAGGGAAATACAAATCAAAACCATAGTGAGATACCACTTCACACCAGTCAGAATGGCTAAAATTAAAAAGTCAGGAAATTACAGATGCTGGTGAGGATGCGGAAAAAGGGGAACCCTCCTACACTGTTGGTGGGAATGCAAGCCGGTGCAACCACTCTGGAAAACAGCATGGAGGTTCCTCAAAAAGTTGAAAATAGAGATACCTTATGACCCAGCAATCACACTACTGGGTATTTACCCTAAAGGTACAAATGTAGTGATCAGAAGGGGCACATGCACCCGAATGCTTATAGCAGCAATGTCCACAATAGCCAAACTATGGAAAGAACCTAGATGTCCATCAACAGATGAATGGATCAAGATGATGTCATATATATATATATATATATATATATATATATATATATATATATATACAATGAAATACTATACAGCCATCAAAAGAAATGAAATCTTGCCATTTGCAATGACATGGATGGAACTAGAGGGTATTATGCTGAAGGAAATTAGTCAATCAGAGAAAGACAATTTTCATATGATCTCCCTGATATGAGGAATTTGAGAGGCAATGTGGGGGGCTTCAGGGGGGTAGGGAAGGAAAAAATGAAACCTGATGGGATTGGGAAGGAGACAAACTGTAAGAGACTCTTCATCGCAGAAAACAAGCAGGGTTACTGGGGGGAGGGGAGTAGGGAGAGGGTGGTGGGTTATGGACATTGAGGAGGGTATGTGCTATGGTGAGTGCTGTGAAGTGTGTAAGCCTGATGATTCACAGACCTGTACCCCTGGGGCAAATAATACATTATATGTTAATTAATAATTAAAACTAACTAACTAAATAAATAAATACACAATGGATTAAATGGTATAAGTGTTAGGAAGAAAAGTAAAGCAGAAAAGGAAAATAAAGAAGACGGTTGCTATTTTAAATGTAGTATGCAGGGATGGCCAAAAGTATATCAAGCAGAAGGGGGCTCCAAGCTCAGGAAAGAACAAATGCAAAGGTGCAGGGAGGACATGTGCCTGGTATCTTCATAGAACAAGAAGGCCAGTGTGGCTGGAACACAGTCATCCAGGGAGAGAATCATGGAAGATTAAATCTTTCTCAAGTGAGGTGGAAAGCTATTAGAAGATTTTAGACAAAGGAGTGATGTGATGTGACATGATTTGGAACAACACTCTGGCTGCTTTATGGAAGATAGATTATAGTAGGGCAAGTGAGGACTAAGGGAGGCCTTTAAGATGCTATTGGTGACTACAGTCCTAACGTAGGAAATATGCAATCCCATCAATACATGGACAGCAGAATTCCAAATTAGAGATGGCTCTTTTGGAAATACCAAGGTTTGAAGGCTACCATTGATTATGGCATGGAGAGATGATCAAGGATTATGCATAAACCCAAGTAAGCATTCTTGGAAGTTCCTTGGCAGGGGATAGGCTGGAGGATCCATCTGAGACGCTGTAATTACAAGGACTACATTTATAATCACAGTTAAAAGTGCTTGAGATGTTCAAGATTCACAGCTATAAAGAAAGGGTGTGGGACCAAAAGGGACATAGTGTGCTCTGCAGTCTAAAAAAAGGGAGCAATGGCTTTCCTACTGTGTCTCTAGAATTATCCCAGATAGGTAAAATGTTGGCCATGTTTTCACATTCAGTCTGTCTTCTTGGCACATATATCCTTATAACACAGATGATGCACCAGGCTGTCTTGGCAACAGCCATTATGATCACCCACCTTAGTCTTCTTGCACTGACTCAATGCTCAGTAACAACCAGATTACAATGTAGCTTCCCATGGAGATGTTCCTATGAGGTGTGTTCTTACACTAGTGATTATGAACTTTAAATTCTGCTTGACATTTATGCTTTTCAGTATCAGTTAATAAACAGGTTCAGTGTTGTATTTATGTTAATGTTCTAAGTCTGACTGATAGGAATCAATATTCTTAGATCTGAATGCTCAGAAAATTTCAGATTTTTGTCTTGCTAAACTGAGAATCAGACTCTAAATCCATGGCAGTGCTGCCCTGAGAGGTAGCCTCTCAGATTATTTGAGTTGTTCTTTGACAAGAGAATAAGAGTTTATTAGGTGAAGAACTCAGGAGGAAAGCTAAAAGAATGAAATGTGCAAAACCAGAGACAGGAAATGAAGGTTTGTGTTTATATCACCATTTAACATAAATAATGCAGAGATTGAGTATCTAAACAGTGTTAGGAGAGAAGTTTGGAAAACATGTTTGGGGTGAGAATATCCCTTGAATGACATAATGAGAAGTCTGTATTCTTTCCTAAGGCCAAGGAGAATGGGAGTTACGGGTAAGCAGAAGAGAAATACCGAGGAGGGGAGCCTGGGTGGCTCAGTTGGTTAAGCATCTGCCTTTGGCTCAGGTGATGATCCCAGGGTCTTGGGATCAAGCCCCATGTCATGTTCCTTGTCCAGTGGGGAGCCTGCTTCTCCCTCCCTCTTTGTCCCTTCTTCACAGCTTGTGCTCTCTCACTCTAGCACTCTATCCAAATACACAAATAAGATCTTTTGAAAAGGAAATATAGAGAAATAGAGATACGTTTTAGGAAAAAATGTCTGGTGATGGTGTGGAGGATTAAACCAGAGTAGAGAAAGACTGGATGAACTGTGATGAGTTAGGACGACTCTCAGTGGAAAACCACATGGACCTGAATAAAGGCAGGTGCAATGAGTACAGAGAGGATAGACAACAAACAAGAAAACACAAAATAAGCCACATGTGAATATTAATGGAGAAGCAAGGATAGACTTTGCTTAGCCAAATAACTGGAAAGCAAGCTCACTCATTGAGATAGGCAACGGAAATGGAGATGCAAGTTTTGGAAGGGGTATATTGAGTTCAGTTTTACACATGTTGATTTTGAAATGTTTGTGAGTCATTCAAGTGTAAATGTCCAGAAAGCAATGGAACACAAGTCCATAGTTCAGGAGAGATACATAGACATAAGCTGTAACTTTGGAATTTGCTATACAATAAGCGAACTGAGAGATGTCAATGAGTTAGAATTTGACAGTGGTGTGGACAGTTCAGGATGTGAGGTGTAAGAAGATTAAGAGTGACATTCCAGATCCTTGCCAGGACCATCTCAGTGGGGTGACGAGGGCAGAAATAAAATTGCAAAAGCAGTAGGTGAACACAACTCTTTCAAGACATTTGGAAGACAAGAAATCAAATGGCAGCTTGTGAGGGAGGAACAAAGAAAGCTGAAGACTAAAGACTCTGAGTCTATTTCTTCTTCCTAATTCCCTCAATCCAATTAGCAAATATGTCCTATTGATATTTCATGCACATTCTTTTCAAGACTGACCCTTTCTCACTCTTGGTTGTTTGTCAAGCCTTCTTGGTTTGTCTCTGATCTGCTTCCAATCCTCTGAACTACTCTTCCTGCTTCTTTTTGCTCTTCTCTCTGGCTGTACACAATACACTGGCTGCCAGACGAATCTTCTAGAATATGATTCTCCACTTAAAAAACTTCGGGGGTTCCTCATTCTCTCTAATTTGCACTTCAGCCTGACGTTTGACATTTGATGAGAATTGGTCCTCCCTATTCATACTATACCCACCTCCTACCCTGCTTCACCCAAGATAGACGTATCAACTATTCTCCTGTTTAAGCATTGAACGTAATTTTCCTTCTAACTGGTATATCATCTGGCTTTTCTCAGGTAATAAATCCCACCTGTCTTCAGGAATCATGTTAATTTCCAAGTCTTTATGAAAAAGGAGGAAAAAGAGGTAAGAATAATTACTAAGAAATTTTATCTATTTTACCTTTTTGGTGGGCTGGAAAGAAGGAAAAGGGGAAATCACTTAAGAAAATAAATAACAACGTCTGTATTAATGTAGAGATCAATAACCATACAATTTTGAAAATAGTATCATTCTTAAATATGCATTTATATATTTTCAGTATTTAAGTCACTGATTTACCCCAGATTATAATGTCTTGATTTCACAGTACCATAACAATTGCTGTATTTAAGGATTTCTAGTCTCCTACGGAATACATAGGTGAATAATTGCTCTTTGACAGGTTTTGGACCCAGCTTTGCAACTCAACCACTGAATAAAAGTACCCTGGGAATGTCTCAAAAATACATTCCTGGAGATTCTCTTCCCACTTCAGTTGGGGGCTACATACCCTCAACTATAAATCTCTGCTTTGTCAATCTTCTCACTGATGAGTGAGCAGGTAGCCTCAGGTAGGAGTTTGAGAACCACTGCAGAGTATGTTGAGTTGGAAGAGTCAAATCTGTTATGAAATGGCGGGTTGGTTATTCCCAATGAAAAAGGAAACACACAAAATAATGGAAACAATTAGTTGGGGGACTTCAATTCTTCCGAATATAAAGAATATCCCCCAGGAAAGTATTAAATGGTATAAGGAGATTTTTCCTCCTAAAAAGTCACATAAGAATTTGAAAAATATGTAAGGAATGCAATATCAAAGTAAAAATAAATCAGCCAACAGACTGTCTCCAATCTGTTGGATGACATATTTAGCATATTTTATAATTAAATAAGCTGACTTTTAAAGTTGTTTTGAGAATCCAAACAACTACTTTGTTATCCTATTATGACTGCATGGCTCTCTATATTTCTTGTCAATCATACTGAAACTTCTGTGTTCTTTAGACGGAAGCTGATGCTTTTTCTTGTAACACTGTATTAATACCACTTAATGACACGGTACAATTCCATAGAGGCAGTCATCTTTTTATTCAGTTTATGAACACCAAATAGTTCCAAGCTGTTTTGATGACTAGTACCTTAGACCTGTCTAATTGTCGTTTTACTCCTAGCAATGATAGTTGGCATCTTAAACTTTAATGACTTTGTGTTTATTTTTATTAACAAAAGAAAACAGAACTCTTTGAAATAAGTAGGAACTCAGCTCTGATGAAAGATACTTAGGTACCAAAGCTGAAATCCTATCCAGGGATTTTTAAAATCAGAGTCACGTCCCATCACTTGCTTCATTAGCTGTCACTCATGGACAGTGTCAGAATCACTTGGGGCTCTTATCAAACATACGGATTTCCACACTGAGAATTTTCATGAGGTCCAAAAAAATCTGCATTTAACATAAGAACTCAGGATGGTCCTTGAACTCCAGTTTGAAAATTACTAACCAACCACCTCACTTCGGCATAATGAAACTGAGCCCAGGAGGTTAAATTACTTACCCAGGGTCACATAGCTAGATAAGGACAAGCAAGTGGGGAACTGAGGTAGCCAAAGCCCCAGCTCTGTGCTCTTCCCACCCTGACAGCCACTCTGACTCCCCTCCCCCTGAATTTCCTCAGCAGGAGCATTCACCTCTCCAGCCCTCCCATGAAGAAAAGTTCACACACAGTACTCTCTAGGTGCCATAGAAGTTACCAATGTATAAACAGTAGAAGAAAGGCTGCTCTCATAAGGGGAGTACAAACTGTGCAAGCACCAATGGAACATTACAGCAAAATGTCAAGAGCTTGGTGAGACAAAGACTACCATGATACAGCAAGTTTACTTATTTACTCACTTAATGTAATTGTAATCACAAAAATAATAAAAACACGATTAGATAACGGACAACTAGATATAGCTAAATTTGATAACTAAATCCCAGAAAGGCTACACCTTGAATTTACCTATCTTTCTGAATTTCAACTTATTCTCTGTGAAAATACATCCTATGCTAAACCTACAAACTAGGCAGGATTATCCTGAGTACAGCAACATTATATGAACAATGTTTCATGCAGTCCTAACACATGGTAGTTACTGGATAAATGTTACGATTATTTAAAATATTACATGGTGGACTCCTACCACAGGGAGATGACAATTACATACATACCAAAGTAGAATCGTTGATGCTTCCCATCACCAGAGCACCGTAGAAATTAAAAACATAGCAGAGTGAAGATAGATTTAGGAGATTTAAGGGAACACTTATGTATAATAACAGGGATGGAGCTAATAGAATACAATATTGAACAAAAGCAAGACAGAGTAACATAAACACTGTGATTGTAAACATTAAAAATAGGCAAGACTAAACTGTATTTGGGGAGAATGCATAGTTAGGAAGCAAAACCATGAAGCAAAGCAAGGAATTAATGAAAACACCGAGATAGTGATTCCCTCTAAAGGGTACAGAGGGACTTGCCATGAGGAAAGACACAGAAGGGACTTCTGGGATGATGGCTACAGTGGTTTTTTTTGTTTTTGTTTTTGTTTTTGTTTTGTTTTGTTTTGTTTACCTAAGTGGTAGCTACATGAGTATTCCTTTTCACATAATTGTCTATTTTTTTGTTTCATGCATTTTTTTATTTTACAGTAAAAACTCTTAAAGGTTTTTAAAAGACAACTTTAGTAGATAAGACCAAAAGGAGGCACTAGACATTCTTATTATAGACATTTGAGTTGTCTCTCCACATGAACTACTAAGATAATAGAGTACAGCTGTGCAACAGGTTTATGTAAATATTTATTTGTGTACTGGCCCCCACAATTCACCCTGAAGGTGTGAAGTTTAATTGGAAGGCATTTGATCAGAGGTTGCCAGGATCCATGCAACGCAAATATATAGCCAATCTAATTCCATATGACTTACTAGTTGAATGCTGATTCTATTCCTAATCAACAGAGTCTTAAAAATAGTCATGTTTGCTTGTTCCAACAATGCTTTTGGTCAGTTTCTATGGTTCCCAACTCCATAAGGAGAAATAATATATGTCCTAAAGGGAAAGATGACTAATTTTCTGAACTTTACAAGGGCAAAAGTTGTTGTTTTGTTACATGGGCTAAACACATCGACAGCAAAAACAAATGCAAGATATTTTCAGACTAAACTAAAACTTTAGCTGAGACATTAGAAGATGAAAAAATAGTCAATGGCACTGGTTTACTTGAATTGACTAATTCCATCTTGACACCTAGACGAGACTGTTTTGGATGTGGTTGGTGCCCATGGTGCTGTATCATTTGCTTTAAGTTACAGAATAGCTAGAAACCTAAAATAAAAACAACTTGGTCACAGTGTTAATGACGACTGCTTCCAAAGAACTGAATATAAATGTTTCTAATTTCCTGTGGTTTCTTATGAGAAGTCAGAAAATGGACCTGACTTAATAATATGTTACTTGAAAATTAATTAAATAATCACATTTACTTTAATTAAATCTGTCATATAAACAAATCAGTGCAATTTATATGCACAATTTAAAGAATAATAAAGAAAACACCCATGTACCTACCACATAGAATATAATAAAATCTTTGTTTCCCTTTCTCCCCCATAAAAGAAAAAAAACTATTCTCAACACCCAAAGAACAAATAATCCAATCAAGAAATGGGCAGAGGACATGAACAGACATTCCTAATTTCATAAATATCACTCCGTGCTTTTCTCTGCAGTTTTGCCACATGTATGCAGTATGTATCATTATGCACTTTTTTTAGTTTTACATTTTTTAAAATATGTATTTATTTATTTGAGAGAGAGAGGGAGAGAGCTTGAGAGGCAGTAGAGGGGGGGAGGAGCAGAGAGAGTGGGAGAGAGAGAGAATCTCAAGCAGATGCCCTACTGAGTGCGGAGCCTGAAGCAGGGCCCAGCCTCAAGACCCTGAGATCGTGACCTGAGCCAAAACCAAGAGTTGTATGCTCAACTGACTGAGCCATCCACGTGCCCCCTAGTTTTACATGTTTTTACACATTATATGAATGAAATCATGTGGTAGCATTCAATTTTCTTTCTTCAGCATTATATTTTTTAGATTTACCATGTTGATAAATGTATCTATTCATCATTTACTTTCTTTTTTTTCAAAGATTTTATTTATTTATTTATTTATTTGAGATAGAATGAGAGTGAGAGAGAGAAAGAGAGAGCACACGCATGGGGAGCAGCAGGCGGAGGGAGAAGCAGATCCCCGCCAAGCAGGGAAGCCGATGCGGAGCTCGATCCCTGGACTCTGAGATCATGACCTGACCTGAAGGCAGAGGCCTAACCAACTGAACCACTCAGGTGCCCCTTCATTTATTTTCAATGTTTATATTCAATTGTATGAATATGTACCATAAAGTACTCCTTTTTGTATTCATGCAGAAGGCATTTGGGTTGTTTCCAGTTTGAGTTTTTCTTTTGTTTTTCCTATTAAAAAAACAACGCTATAAACATTCTTAGACAGGTCTCTTGCTGCCCATGTGCAAAAGTTTCCTATGAGTCAGTATCTAGGAGTGGAATTCCTAGATCATAAGTATGCATATCTTTAACTTCAGCAGATAATGCCAAGTTATTTTTCCAAAGCGGTTGTGCAAGTTTATGTTCTTGAGTGTTTGAGTTTACTTTTTGATCCCATTTATTCAGTTACAAATAAAGAAACAGTATGTACTTTCCTTTGTAGATTCTCTTGGTTCCAAGTATCAGAAGCAGCCTTTAAAAGGAGAAATTGATTGGCTCACATAAACACACTGTAAAAAGGTTAAAGGTAGAGTTGGCCTTGGGTGTGATTGCAGGTAGAAATGTGAGTTTCATCAGGACTTCTCTAACTCTCATTTCTGCTTCTCAGTGGTTGTGCTGGTCTCATTCTCTCAGAACATCTCTCCACCAAGGAAGGGACATTGTTTCTGTAGATCCATATTCCCTTCCTTCCAGTTTCTCCTCAGCTCTAGATTGAAAAATCCTGACAAGATCTATGATGGGGTCAGCCTCAGTTTCAAGACCATACTTTAAATTGATGACCACTGTGGCCAATGGGTGAGGCCCTCTGATTAAGTCACATAGCCATTTACGTGGCCAGAGGATTAGAGGCTTTGTGGAGGCCACATAAGGCACAGCTCTCTCTCCACTGACCGAGGCATCACCTGTGGAGGCACCACAGGTATGAGATGTGAGAATGGGAGGTATCTGAGAGGTTGAGCCTGTCCTCCTTGACATTGAACTTTAACCAGAAGGACTGTTTAAACTATAGGGCCAGAGTAAGTTTTAAATATCATAGGCTTAAATTTTTTTTTATTACTTATCAGAAGCTGAAAGCTTCAAATAGATCTGAATTGTTATAGACAGAAACAGATAACATATGTTCAGCCTAACTGAGCTGTGGAATAACACTATATGGCTTTTAAATTCCTGCTTCATTCTTCTGGTTTAGGCAGTGCTGACACAACTTTCTCTCAGCCTCTCCTGGCTCCACACTCTCTTGTCTCCACTTGATCCCCTCTCTGGCTCAGCTTTGGCATCACAGAGCCTTGGCATCAAGATACCTTGTAGAGTCAGCATCCACGCTACCTGGGAATGAGAAGAACAGTGCATCCGATGGTGTCATTATTTCCCCCACATTATTTCCATGGACACCAGCCTGACTTTCTTCTCCCAATGCCCCCCTGAAGGCTTTCTCTGGCCACCAGTGGCCACTCACTCTGAACACACTGAAGGCTACAAATGCCAAGGATTTAATGCCCTTTGGAAGCAGTCCTCAACCAATGACCATATGTGAGACAGTGGATAGATACTTTAGCTCTGTCACCTTTGGTGTGGGCTAACCTGAGGTATGCATTCTAAATTATTCCCTAGAGTCCCTCAACAGGATTGGACTCCAGTTGTCCACAGTGGTAACTTGTTTGATAGCACCACTGAGATAATAGAAAAATATATATATTGGTCCTGATCAATATATATATAAGTCCTGACACAGAATTCCCCAAACTCATGTAATTTACCAAGAGAAAAGAGTACTAGGAGATCTTTTGTTGTAACATTTTGTCTTTGAGTCCAGTTCCTGACACAGAGCTCCTAAAACCCTGTAATTTCCCAGGTGATGGGAATGTCTTTTGTTCTAATGAGGTAAGGCTGGGTTCTTGGATAGCTCCTAAATGAGGGCTGGTCATGAAAAGAACAAGCCATGATTAGAAGCTTGGAATTTTTAGTCTCAACCCCTATTCTCTTCAGGAGGGAGAGGGACTAGAAACGGAATTAATGATTTATCATGCCTATGTGAGGAGGCCTCTACAAAATCCCAATAGTAAGAGGTTCAGGGAGCTTCCAGGTGAGTGAACACATCCACACTGGGAGCCTAGAACATCACATCTCCACAAACAGAAGCTCTGGTGCTTGGGATCCTCCCAGACCTCATCCTACATATCTCTTCCTCTGGCGTTCAGCTCTATCCTTTATCTTAGCCCTTAATAAACTGACAAATGTAAGTAAGCATTTCTCTGAGTTCTGTGAGCCACTCAAGCAAATTCACTGAACCTGAGGAGGGGGTCATAGGAATCCCCAATTTGTATCCAGATCGGACAGAAGTTGTGGGTAACCTGGGGATCGATGACTTGTGGCTGGCATCTGAAGTAAAGTCTTGTGGGACAGAGCCCTTTACCTGTCAGCTTGAACACTGTCTCCACGTAGGTCCCATCAGAACTGAGCTAAAGTGTGGGATACTCAGCTGGTATCCTAGAGAATTGCTTGATGCCTGGAAAAACTTCCACATGTTTGGTGACCAGAAGTGTCAGAAGTGAAGTGTTTTGAACAAGTAGTAAAGGGGATACACAGGAGAAGGGAGATCTGGGTTTTTCCCTATAAAGGAGGAAAACAATTGCATTCTTCTGCACAACACTTTTACTGGCTTTCTTCTCTTTCATTTAATTTCTCCAATAACCTTTTGGTGTACCCTGGAAACACATCCCACATAAATTCTCCTATACCCAAATCCTTTCCTTGCTTCTGCCTCTGGAAGGCCACAAATTAAGTCAACAGGGACACTAAAACTTAAGAGCCTCTAAATATGTGATCCTGTTTTGCTTAAGTTGATGGCCCGGATTTCTGCAGAGGATTCTGAGAGAGAAGCTTCTCTCAGAATCCTAAGTAGGAAACGGAAGCAAGAGCTATCTACCTCTCCCCCTTCTTGTTACCCTCATTTAACTAATGCATGCAAAATTAGGACACATGTTTCACTATCCCCCACCCCCTTCTCCTCTCCATTCCATGCTGGAAAACAGGCAGTTTTTTTTTTTTTCTTAACTTTCTCTGTACCATATATTCCTTCTACTGTTCTACTGTCAGGAAGCAAGCCTCCTGTGTGTAGATCATAAAAATTTTCACCATCATTGGCTGAGAGGTATCCTTTCTATATCACATTAGAAATCTATGTGCCAGATCATCCAGATTCAGTCTTTGGCATGTTAAAGGGGAGGATTAAGGAGTTTATAAAATTTTCCCTCAAAGCTTGTTATATACAATTTTTTAATTTCAGAAACTATCGCTGGTTTTCATCTTTTATTCTTTCCAAGACATCCGTTTCCCTGATAGAAACATAGACACCAATGAAAAAGTACAAAGAAAAGGAAGCCAAAGTCAAACAAAGAACACAGAATTTCAAGACCTTGCCTAGAAAATAGGTCAATATCAAGGAAATAGTTCTCCCAAGATTCAAAGAAACTAAATTATTTAGTTTCTGTTGTTCTAAGTTCTTAGATTTTTCCTCATCACAATTCTTCAGTTTTCAGTGTACTATTTCCTGTTATGAGATTATTCAAAGTAGTTTATTTTTTATTGTTGGTTTTCAAAGAGAGGCAGCCTGACCAGTAATGCCTTTCTAAAACTTGCCATTCCTTAAAAAAGAAAAAAAAAAAAAAAAGAACCCAAAAGACTAACAGATTAAAAAAGAGGTGAAGAGAGAACAGAACAGAAATGAAAAGTGAGTTTATGGACCTCAGGTCAGGAATGAATAGAAGAATAAAATGAAACTATTAGAGGGGTGAACTTGTGGGAATCAACAAAAAAAATAGATATGGATTCAAAAAAGAGGACAGGCTTGAGGAAATGTCCAAATGAAACAGAAAAGAACAAAGACATAAAGTTATAAGAAAGAAGATGGCAAATACAGACAATGTACAAATCATCACTCTGCTGAAAGAAAAGAATATGTTAAATGCAAAAAAATTCAAATATATATGGTCATACCTTATTTTATTGAGTTTTGCCTCATTGAGCTTTGCAGATAGTGCCTTTTTTACAACAGAAAGCTTTCTGGCAACCCTGCCAACGTTGAACAAGTCTATCGGCACCATTTTCCCAATAGTATTTGTTCTCCTCCTATCTCTGTGTCACATTTTGGTGATTCTCTCAATATTTCAAAGAATGTTTCATTATTATATTTGTTCTAATAATCAGAGATGGTGACTTGTTGAAAGCTCAGATGATGGTTGGGATTTTTAGCAATAAAAAAGGCAGCTTGGCTTTTGTCAAAAGGAGGATGCTCTTTCTACTGCAAGAGAGAGAAAGCTGTGAGGATGTTGTGTGTGGAAGCAGTAAGTTTGTAGATGGCAGTTAGTAAAGCTGAAGTTTTTAGTTTTGTCTACACTGCTTTAGTTTTGTCTATGAAGTAAGAGTAAGGCCTTCTATGGCCAAATATGGGAAATTGGTACACAGTGAAGGTTAGCAATAGAGGATGACAGGATGGTAGCCAGAGATGGCCCTGTCCCCCGCTTCCCCCAAAAAGACCACATTGAGGATACAGAAGACGTTGAATGAAAAGCATAAGCCAGAGAATTGCAAATATTAAAAAAAAAAAAATTTCACAGGATTTTCTTTTCCCCTAGCAGCTCTTCCAGTATTCCGAACACAGAAACAAGATGGTTAGACAGATACAGGATGGAGAACTTGAGGTAAGATGTGACAAGCAAAATTTATAACTTGGCTACTTTTGCCAGAGTACAAAGTAGGAAAAATTAAATTTGTTCCATTTCAAGATTTACCTATCAGAGTAGTGTTGGTTTATGGTACAGAATGCCTGTACCCTGTCTCATGCCTCTATTGTCCACTGAAAGGATTTTAATCCTATAATAAAATCTCTCATAGCATACAATGAACACTATTTCCTAGAATTTTTAAAAACAAATAAGAAGGAAGTTTGAATATGCTGATTAACATGCAAGCCAGTTATTAGAAAAGGAAAGCATAGTTGAAAGATTATTGTTTTAATATCCTTTCAGCTATCTAAAAGATTACATAACTGATTATATAATAAGCTATATAAAGTACACGGCTTAGTCAGAGAAACATGTCTCATACCTGACTTTTCATACTTAGTGTAAAAGTCTGGAGAATCTTTTTTATCCCCTATCTGATTGTGGTTTGAAACTCGTACCTCCAGCAAAACAGACATGTTAGAATCAATTATTTCAACTAGTTCATGTAGATAAATGCACTTTAGTTCAATTTTAACATTCAGTAGCAGTCAGCAGCATTCATGTATTGTTTTACTACAATACATAGGCAATCCCCTCATTGATCTTTTCAACAAATAATTTATTAAATACCCCAGACATCATCCACAAAGCAACATATGGCATTGGGATTGACAATAAAGCTGGCCAATAGGTAGAATTGGTACTTGCCCTCTTTTCAAAGTGTCAGCTGTCAGTATAAAAGTACCTCAAAGAAATGGCCAGTGAATGAGGGACAAGACAATTTATTGAATGGCAATGAATCAAACCGAGGAAAACAAAAAAGGAGAATGAAGAATAGTAGTAAGGAAAGAAGTAATAGAATGATCAGGTGTATGTTACAAATAAAATTTTCAAGGCAAATTCTTCAGAATAATCCAGCTGTAAACAATGAGTCTTCCAGGAGCTGCCACTGGGCTTTAGTTTCTCATACACTTCACTATCCCTGGAATGGTAGTGCAGATGTAACCCCTCTCTCCACTTTTATTTTCTCTCAAAACAAAAGAGGTCAACGAAGAAAAGTTAAAGGCTGCATGAGAAAAAGTTTATAATAAGACAACATGGGACGCCTGGGTGGCTCAGTTGGTTAAGCAGCTGCCTTTGGCTCTCAGGTCATGATCCCAGCGTCCTGGGATCGAGTCCCACATCAGGCTCCTTGCTCAGCGGGGAGCCTGCTTCTCCCCCTGCCTCTGCTGCTACTCTGCCTGCCTGTACGCTCTCGCTCGCTCGCGCTCTCTCTCTCTCTCTGGCATATAAATAAATAAAATCTTTTAAAAAATAAAAAATATAGAAGACAACAGAGGAGTTCCGTGTCTCAAGGAAGAAAAGGGAAATACAGGTCTTGACATCACACAAACTATAAAGATAATAATTAGAATTAGAATTGATAGGGAAAGAACTTTATTCCTTCACACTTTTCATTATGGCATGGTTTGTATGATAGAGATAGAGATAGATAGAGATAGATAGAGATAGATAGAGATAGATAGATAGATAGAGATAGATAGAGATAGAGATAGATAGATAGAGATAGATAGAGATAGATAGATAGATAGATAGAGATAGATAGAGATAGATAGAGATAGATAGAGATAGAAAGATACAAAATTACTTTCAGCATCCTCTTCCCACCATCATCTAGATCAGATGTGGGTAGGAATGATTTTCAGAATTTTATTCTTAGTAGATATCCTATCCCATAAAAACCAATGGCTCTCTGATAACAAGTGCACACATGACATCTCTACTCATGACAGTAGGATAAACTTTCTAATTTGACTAATGTAAACTATGACACGGATGTCTTTTATGGTCTACAATAACCCATTCATCTTTACTAGTTATATTTTTCTATATTTTCATTCTTTGCTACTATTACTTAAATTTAAGAAAGTTGCAATGCAAAAAACAAAAATATGGTTTGCAATTATATTTGAGGAGGAGAGTACTAAAATTCTATTGATACTTGGCAAAAGATTGACTCATAGTTGCTTGCATGACCTTATTTGATGCCTAGTAAACTACACTGGATTCCTAAAACTCCCTCTACTTAATCTCAACTTCAATTATACATGCTATTTTAATAAATTATTCATTTCTATTGTTCTGAGTTCTTAGGGTTTTCCACATCACAATTCTCTGGCTTCCCCTGGGTTATTTCCTGTTATGAGATTATTTAAAGTAGCTTGTTTTTATTGTTGTTTTTCAAAGAGAGGCAGGTTGACCAGGGGTGCTTAGGGATGTTTCACAATGCTGGTTCTTTCCTGTATATACACACCCACACCCACACCCACACCCACACCCACACCCACACCCACCTACCCACATACACACACACACACACACACACACACACACACCCCTTAGGTACGATGAAGCTGCCAAATATTTAAAGTCTTCAAATCACCCTTTCTGGTTCTTTTTTCTTCCTTTTGGGAGTACCTACTGCCCTTCAATTATCCTACATCCTGCACTCTCTCCTCTTTCTTACAAAGAGCTGGATATCAGTCACAACTCCTCATACTGTTGAGTTACAGTGTCCTACTTCTGCATATACTGGGTACAAAAGCAAAGAGAAGAGGTAAGCTTGCCCCTTAGCTTGGTAGCCTCAATCCTCCTGGAACACCAGTCCTCTTTCTTACAAGTTACATCCTGTCTGTAGACAGACTGGCCCAACAACAAAGCTATATCCATCGAAGTGAAACTTGCCACAAAGGGCGTGTGTTGGAGCAGAGGGGTGTGGGGGAAGGGAGGGAGTTGAAATAAGAGCATGGATTCTTTAAAGAGATAAAATCCAACCTATCAAAATTCTATATATACTCAGGCAAAACTTTGTGATTATTTTTTAGTGATAACAATATCAGCATATTCTAGAAAAGATAAACTTGCTAAAACATCATTAAGTGAGGGGCGCCTGGGTGGCCCAGTCATTAAGCGTCTGCCTTCAGCTCTGGTCATCATCCCAGGGTCCTGGGATGGAGCCCTACATTGGGATCCCTGCTTGGCAGGAAGCCTGCTTCTCCCTCTCTCACGCCCCCTGCTTGTGTTACCTCTATCAAATAAATAAATAAAATCTAAAAAAAAAAAAAAAAATCATTAAGTGAGAGATGTATAATTAAATGTTATTGAGAAAAAATTATTTTGAGGTTATTTCATACATTTAAGTTTAATGAAGTCCTGACTATCTAGAACCACTACCAGCACACATTAAGTAAACATGAATTAGGTGACTGGGTGGTACTCAAATATTTTAGATTGTTCATTCCTTATTTACATTTGGTTTTATGTGCGAGAGTGTTCGTCTCCCTGATTCAAAATGCAGTGACTTTTAATGGTGCGGAATCATTTTTTCTAAGGCTGCAGGATAATTTATTTTTGAAGAGCTGAAATTTGCTAATATTTCAAAGCATCATTTATTTTTTTCAGGGAAAGAACTAGAAAGACTGGTTCCAAATTTAAAATGTCAAATCTGGTAGTTTAGCATTCAAAAATGAGTAACTATATGGAGTTTCCAGTGATATTTTAAAATTCATGTTCTGGCTATATGTACCAGGATTTTTTTAGGCAAAATCATAGTAAGCATACCAAAGTGAGCTGACAGTCTTCATTCCAAAATGTTCCCTCATATGGTTTCTGAACCATATGGCAGAAATTTGATACAGATGACTAAATTTGCTGTCATCTTTAATTATTGTTAATTGTAAAACCAACAGAGAGCGCTAAACTTTAAACACCCAAACCTTAGAAACAAAACTAACATTAAGCTATATAGAAGTACCCTCTCAAAGTACTCTTTTTCTTAAAAAAGTAAAAATAGATGTGCCTGGATGGCTCAGTCAGTTAAGTGTCTGCCTTTGACTTGGGTCATGGTCCTGCGATCTTAGAATTGAGCCCCACTGCAGGCTCCCTGCTTGGCAGGGAGCCTGCTTCTTCCTCTCCCTGCTGCTCCCCCATCTTGTGCTCTCATTCTCTAACAAATAAATAAGTAAAATCTAAATAATAATAATAATAATAAAAGTTAAAAGCAAAGGTCAGAGATGAAGGGAAGAAACAGATACTGAGTGAGACTAAATGCCAGCCAGATTTTCTGGGCTAGATGCTTTACATACCTCAGATCATATAACAATATAGTTAGATAGGAAATGTTCTACAGCAGAGGTGTTTAATTTTTCTAAAGTAGCGTGAATCTTGACTCACATGTTCATAATGCAAAGATTATTTGCTCTGCCCTATGTTCCTCTTGCACAAGATTTTCTCTCTTTTATAAGTTCTATTTCTTGATTCATCACCTGCCTCTGGGTTGTTGTGGTACAATCTCCAAAAGACTGGTTTAGTACTAATGAGTCATGTTCTCTTCCCAGTCAAGTGAGCAGGATATCAAAGCCTCTTTATCTTTCTGGGTGGATACAGAGTCATTAAGCATAAATATGTCCTTTGCCAATAGACTCGTGGGTTGGGTTTAGTTATTAACTTGGCGAGCCTCCACCCAGCTAACTATTCTAGGAAATCATTTGATGAGTCAGGTGTTTTATATTCATATTTCAGCAAATCAGTAATCTCCCTAAATACTGCTGCTGAAG
This sequence comes from Mustela lutreola, assembly GCF_030435805.1. NCBI lineage: Eukaryota > Metazoa > Chordata > Mammalia > Carnivora > Mustelidae > Mustela > Mustela lutreola. The sequence continues at coordinate 113,012,167 of NC_081295.1, forward strand.
GCTGAACGCCCTGGAAAGTTTACCATCATGGCTTCCTTAGTGAACTACCAACCACCAAGGCTACCAGACCAAAACATGCATTGTCAACAGAATCATTTTTTGGTTTCTTTTAAACAACATTGTCTGTTTGTTATAAAAGGTCAATAAAACTTTGTTCATTTCAATTTGATGAGGCTGTGAGCTGTTGCAAAGCATAAAATAGTGTCCTAGCTTAGGGAGTGTAGAAGTGGGAAATTGGAAGTGTGGGTCTATGATGATTAAATGTGACCCCAGATTGAGAAGTTCCTCTTCCACCTGGAAGAAAAACAGCACTGGGAGCATGTGCCCTTCTTTCCACTAGAAGAAAAGACTAGGCCCACAGGTGTGTTTTCTGTAGAGCAGCCTGTGGTGTGACAACACCAAGTGATACAGATTCTGTGCCATTTCTCCCTCCAGCCAGGCATACACTTGATTCAAAGAAGAGCCTGGAGGGGTGGCGGGTGGGTGAGGCTTTGAGGAGACACAACAAGTTGGGCACCTCCTTTTTCACAGAAGCAAATATGATCAGTTCTTACCTACTTGGGAGCTGAGGACACCCTTAATCCATAAAACACCATAAGAAATATTTCATTTCCTAAATTCAAGGACATAAAGGAATATAATCTTCTTTAGGAAAAAAACTCTGCTGAAATCAAATGAGTCCATTTTGTATTGAATACTTACCATGCAGTTGGTGCTGAGCCAACAAAGCACCTTACACACTTTTGCTCACAGCAAAGCTCACCATAAGTCCGTAAAATAGCCATTATTCACCATTTCAAAGAGGAAGAAACTTAAGACAATAATTTGCCCAGAGGTCCACAGTTGAGCCAAAAATTAAGCCAAAGTTAAGTTTGTTTATTTTTAAGAGTCAGAATTATTGTAAGTATATTCTATTGTCTATATAGTAACTAAATAAAACTAATGTAACTAGCATGCAGCCTGCATAATCTTATAATCAGTTTGTATTATATATATAATAACTTGTTTTGATATAAAAATTTTACCATTTATATTTTTTAAAAATCACTAGATGATGAAATTTTCAAAGTAAACATTCTATGACAAAGAGAAATAGCTCTGTCAAAACATAGCTGCAATTCGTAACATGAGCAGCATCAAGTATCAGTTTCAAAAGACAAAGTGAACATATTTGTCAAAGATGTGTTCTTCTTTATACTTCTCTCTATATTTTTATGTGTTTGATATATTTTATATAGAAATATGTTTATAAAAAACAGATCAGTACTTAAGCAGAATTTCTGACCATTATCCTTTCTTTGACTATGCCTCAAGTAACCTTATGCTCTGACTTTGTGTCTAAGCTCACAGACATAACCAAAAAGAACAGAAAAGAATATGTGTGAGGTAAAAGCCTATCTTAAGTAATTTTTTTTCTAGGAAGATATAAGACTCAGGGTTAGATGATTTTTAACAATAAATCCTTTTAAAATCCCATGCAACATAAAAACAACAAAACTTCGAATTTATTTTACAAAGTTAGTACAAACCTGATACCAATAGGTGAAAAATGCAAAGAAAAGGAGGAAAGAGGCATAAAGGAAAAGAGATAAACAAAAAGGAAAAGAAATTAAACACAATACATTTATGAATATAGATGAAGACAAATGTTAAATAAAATTATGGCAAATTAAATTTAAAAACACAGTAAAAGAAAAAATCAGCCTCCACTAAGGAATTTTTACTCTCATGAGATGGAAGGAAAATTTAATATAAATGGCTAGACATATAACACATGGCATTTATGGGTCAAAGGAGAAAATTAAAATAGAAATCAAAAGGGCACAATGGAATATTACTCGGTCGTAAAAAAAAAAAAGAAAAGAACGAAATCCCACCATTTGCAATGACATGGATGGAGGTAGAGAGTATTATGTTAAGTGAATTTAGTCAAAGACAAATACCATACGATTTCACTCATGTAGAATTTAAGAAACAAAATAGATGAACATAGGAGAAGGAATAAACCTTTATTTCTATTGGATAACAAGTAGTAGTTCTCTAGAAAAACTGGCTCAAGCTACCTTAGTTAAACCCCCTTCCTGATTCCATTTGCTCCACCTGCCCTTTTGTTTTTTATGCTAGTATTATTATCATTCCAGATGCAGAGTTTGTAAACCTTGCTAAGAAATCTGTGCTTGACCCTAGATAGTTACCAAAGAATTTTAATCATAACCATGATAGCATAATAAAATTTGCATTTGAGGAAAATCACTCAGAAGGGGTAGGATGGTTTGAAGGAGCATAAACTGAAGCAGAAGACATTTAGAGTAAACTAAAAGAAGAGGAAGAAGAAGGAGAAGGAGAAGAAGGAAAAGGCAGAGTAGGGGGAGGAAGACAAAAAGGAGGAGGGCTAATATGGGGCCTTGTTATTCTCATTGAAATACAGTTTTTCTTTCCTTCTTTTTTTTCTTCTTTTTAAATTTATTTTTTTTTTTTTTTTTAAAGATTTTATTTATTTGTCAGAGAGAGGGAAAGAGAGCGAGCACAGGCAGACAGAATGGCAGGCAGAGGCAGAGGGAGAAGCAGGCTCCCTGCCGAGCAAGGAGCCCGATGTGGGACTCGATCCCAGGACGCTGGGATCATGACCTGAGCCGAAGGCAGCTGCTTAACCAACTGAGCCACCCAGGTGTCCCTCTTCTTTTTAAATTTAAATTCAATTAGGCAACAATAGAGTGCATCATTAGTTTCAGATGTAGTGTTCAATAATTTATCAGTTGCACATAACTCCCAATGCTCATAACCCAATGTTCACGTGTCCTCCTTAATGCCCATCACCCAGTTACCTCACCCCCCAACCACTTCCTCTCTAGCAACCCTCAGTTTGTTTCTTATAATTAAGAGCCTCTCATTGTTTTTCTCCCTCTCTGTTGACTTGCCATTCAGCTTTCCCTCCCTTCCCCTACTGTCCTGCCCTGTTTCTTATATTCCACATAGAGTAAAACCATATGATAATTGTCTTTCTCTGATTGACTTATTTCACTCAGCATAATACCCTCCAGTTCCATCCAGATCGATGTAAATGATAAGTATTTATCCTTTCTGATGGCTGACTAATATTCCGTTGTATATATGACCACATCTTCTTTACCTGTTCATCTGTCAATGGACATCTCGGCTCTTTCCACAGTTAGGCTATTGTGGACATTGCTGCTGTGAACACTGGGGTGCAGGTGCCCCTTCAGATCATTACATTTTTGTCTTTGGGGTAAAGAGCTGGTAGTGCAATTGCTGGGTCACAAGGTAGCTCTATTTTTAACTTCTTGAGGAGCTTCCATACTGTTTTCCGGAATGGCTGTACCAGCTTGCATTCCCACCAACACTGTAAGACAGTTCCCTTTTCTCTGCATCCTCCCCAACATTTGTTGTTTCCTGTCTTGTTAATTTTAGCCATTCTGACTGGTGTGAGCTGATATCTTATAGTGGTTTTGATTTGTATTTTCCTGATGCCAAGTTATGTGGGACATTTTTTCATGTATCTGTTGGTTATTTGTATGTCTTCATTGGAGAAATATCTGTTCACGTCTTCTGCCCATTTCTTAACTGGATTATTTGGTTTTTGGGTGTTGAGTTTAATAAGTTCTTTATGGATCTTGGATACTAGCCCTTTATCTGATATGTCATTTGCAAATATTTTCTCCCATTCCATAGATTGCCTTTTAGTTTTGTTGACTATTTCCTTTGCTGTACAGAAGCTTTTTATCTTGAAATCAGGTCCCAATAGTTCATTTTTTCTTTTATTACTCTTGCCTTTAGAGATATGTCTAGCAAGAAGTTGCTGCAGCTGAGGTCAAAGAGCTTGCTGCCTATGTTCTCCTCTAGGAGTTTGGTGGATTTGTCTCATATTTAGGTCTTTCATCCATTTGAATTCATCTTTGTATATGGTCTGAGAAAATGGTCCAGTTTCATTCTTCTACATGTGTCTGTACAATTTTCCCAATACCATTTATTAAAGAGACTGTCCTTTTTCTACTGGATATTCTTTTCTGCTTTACTGAAGATTAGTTGACCATAGAGTTGATGGTCCATTTCTGGGGTTTCTATTCTGTTCCATTGATCTCTGTCTGATTTTGCACCACTACCATGCTGTTTTGATTATTATAGCTTTGTAATAGAGCTTGAAGTATGGCATTGTGATGCCCCCAGCTTTGGTTTTCTTTTTAAACATTCCTCTAATATTCCAGGTCTTTTCTGTTTCCATACAAATTTTAGAATTCATTCCGGCTCTGAAAAATGTCGATGGTATTTTGATAAGGATTGCATTGACTGTGTAGATCACTCTGGCTAGCACAGACTCTTTTAACAATATTTATTCTTCCAATCCATGAGTATAGAGGGTTTTTCTATCTCTTTATGTCTTCCTCAATTTCTTTCATACGTATTCTGTAGTTCTTAGACTACAGATCTTTTACCTCTTTGGTTAGGTTAATTCCTAGGTATCTTATGGGTCTTGATGCAATTGTAAATGGGATTGATTCCTTAATTCTCTTTTTATGTCTCATTGTTGGTATATAGAAATACAACTGATTCCTGTGCATTTATTTTTTTGTCCTTCCACATTGCTGAATTCCTCTGTGAATTCTAGCAGTTTTGGGTGGGGTCTTTTGGGCTTTCCACATAAATTATCATGTCATCTGTAAAGAGTGAGAGTTTGACTTCTTTGCCAATTTGAGTGCCTTTATTTCTTTTTTTGCCTGTCTCCTGAGATTAGTACTTCTGTTACTATGTTGAACAACAGTGGTGAGAGTGGGCATCCCTATTGTGTTCCTGCCTTAGGGGAAAAGATGTTTTTCTCCATTGAGAGTGATATTTGCTATGGGCTTTTTTGTAGATGGCTTTTGTGATATTGTGGTATGTTCCCTCTATCCCTACACTGTGGAAAGTTTTAATCAAGAAAGGATGTCATATTTTGTCAATTTGCTTCAATTGAAAGGACCATCATGTATCACATTGATTGGTTTGTGAATGTTGAACCACACATGCAGCCCAGGAATAAATCCCACATGGTTGTGGTGAATAATCATTTTCATGTATGGTTGGATCCTATTGGCTACTGTGTTGGTGAGAATTTGGGCATCCATGCTCTTCAGAGATATTGGTATATAATTCTCCTTTTTGGTGGAGTCTCTGGTTTGGGGATCAAGGTAATGTTGGCCTCATAGAATGAGTTTGGAAGTTTTCCTTCTATTTCTTTTTTTTTTTTAAGATTTTATTTATTTATTTATTTGACAGGTAGAGATCACAAGTAGGCAGAGAGGCAGGCAGAGAGAGAGAGAGAGAGAGGGAAGCAGGCTCGCTCCCCACTGAGCAGAGAGACCGATGTGGGGCTCGATCCCAGGACCCCAAGATCATGACCTGAGCCAAAGGCAGCGGCTCAACACACTGAGCCACCCAGGTGCCCCTCCATTTCTATTTTTTGGAACAGATTCAGGAGAATAGGTATTAGTTCTTCTTTAAATGTTTGAGAGAAGTCTCCTGCAAAGCCATCTGGCCCTGGACTATTGTTTGTTGGGAGAATTTTTATTACTGTTTCAATTTCCTGGCTGGTTATGGGTCTGCTCAGGTTTTCTATTTTTTCTTGTTTCAGTTTTGGTACGTCAAACATTTCTATGAATGCATCCATTTCTTCCAGATTGCCTAATTTGATGACAGATAGTTGCTTATAATCTGGTCTTAAAATTGTTTGCATTTCCTTGGTGTTGGTTGTGAGCTCTCCTCTTCATTCATTATTATTTTGGGTCCTTTCCCCTTTCTTTTTGATAAGTCTGGCCAGAGGTTTATTGATCTTATCCTTTCAAAGAACCAGCTTCTAGTTTCATTGAAAAGTTATACTGTTCTTTTGGTTTCTATTTCATTGATTTCTCCTCTGATTTTTATTATTTTTCTTCTCCTGCTTGGTTTGGCTTTATTTGCTATTCTTTCTCCAGCTCCTTTAGGTCTAAGGTTAGCTTGTGTACTCAAGACTTTTCTAATTTTTTGAGAAAGGTTTGTATTGCTATGTACTTCCCTCTTCGGATGGTCTTTGCTGTATCCCAAAGGTTTTAAGCAGTTCTGCTTTCGTTTTCATTTGTTTCCATGAATTTTTTAAATTCTTTAATTTCCTGGTTGAGCCAATCATTCTTTACTAGGATGCTCTTTAACCTCCAAGTGTTTGAGTTCCTTCCAAATGTCCTCTTGTGATTGAGTTCAAGTTTCAAAATTTTGTGGTCAGAAAATATGCAGGGAATAATCCCAGTATTTTGGTACCAGTTGAGAAGTAATTTGTGACCCAGGATGTGATCTGTTCTGGAGAATGTTCCATGTGCACTCGAAAAGAATGTGTATTCTGTTGCTTTAGGATGAAATGTACTGTATGTATCTGTGAAGTCCATCTGGTCCAGTGTGTTATTCAAAGCCCTTGTTTCCTTGTTGATCTTCTGCTTAGAAGATCTGTCCATTGCAGTGGGGGGGGGGTGTTAAAGTCCCCCACTATTATTGTTTTATTAGCAATATGTTTCTTTACTTTTGTTATTTGTTGATTTATATACTTGGCTGCTCCCAAGGTAGGAGCATAAATATTTATAACTGTTAGATCTTCTTGTTGGATAGACCCTTTAAGTATGATATAGTGTCCTTCATCATTACTACAGTCATTGGCTTAAAATCTAATTTGTCGGAGCACCTATGTGGCTCAGTCTGTTAAGCAGCTGCCTTCGGCTCAGGTCATGATACCAGGATCCTGGGTTGAGCCCCATGCCAGGTCTTCTGCTCAGCAGGGAGCTGGGTTCTCCTTCTCCCTCTGACTGCCACTCTGCCTGCTTGCTTGCTCTCTTTCTCTCTCTCTCTCTCTCTGTCAAATAAATAAATAAATCTTTTAAAATTATTTAAAAAATCTAATTTGTCTGATATGAATATTGTTACTCCAGCTTTCTTTTGATGTCCATTAGCATGATAAATAGTTCTCCACCCCCTCACTTTCAATCTGGACGTGTCTTTAGATTTAAAATGAGCCTCTTGCAGGTAGCATATTGATGGTTCTTACTTTTTTATCCAATGTGATACCCCATATCTTTTGATTGGAGCATTTAGCCCATTTACATTCAGAGTAACTATTAAAATCTCTTAATTTAGTGCTATTGTGTGACCTGTAAAATACCTGTTTCTGTAGATTGTTTCTGTTTACTTCTGGTCTATGTTACTTTTGGACTCTCTCTTTACTTACAGGATCCTTTTTACTATTTCTTGCAGTGCTGGTTTAGTGATCAGAGATTCTTTATTTTCTGTTTGTTCTTTATTTTTCCTTTCATTCTGAATGACTTACTGGATAAAGTATTCTTGGCTGCATGTGTTTCTCATTTAGCATCCTGAATGTATCATGTCAGACGTTTTGGGCCTGCCAGGTCTCTGTGGATAGATCTGCTGTCAGCCTAATGTTTTTATACCTGTAGCTTAAGAACCTCTTGTCTTGAGCTGCTTTCAGAATTTTCTCTTTATCCCAGGCATTAGCAAGCTTTGGTATTATATGTTGGGGTGTTGATCTATTTTTATTGATTTTGAGGGGGTCCTCTCTACCTCTTGTAGTTGAATACCTGTTTCCTTCCCCAGATCAGGGAAGTTCTCAGCTGTGATTTGCTCAAATATACCTTCAAGCCCTCTTTCTCTTTATTCTTCCTCCAGAATCCCAATAATTCTAATATTATTTCACTTTATGGTATTGATGATTTCTTAAAGCCTCCCCTCATGGTCCATTAGTTGTTTTACTCTTTTCCTCAGCTTCCTTCGTTTCCATCAACTTGTTTTCTATGTTACTGACTCTCTCTTCGGCCTCATTTACACTAACTGTTAGAGCATCCAATTTAGACTGCATCTCAGTTAAAGCCTGTTTTATTTCAGCTGATTAGATTTTACTTCCGCACTAATAGATTCTCTAGTGACTTTCATGTTTTTTTCAAGCCCAGCTAATAATTTATAATCATTATCCTGAATTCCAGCTCTGACATTTTACTTATATCCATATCAGTTAGATCTGTGGCAGAGAATATTCTCTCTGGTTCTTTCTTTCTTTCTTTCTTTTTTTTTTTTTTTTTTTTGTATTTTTTTTAATTTTTTCAATTTATTTTCAGAAAAACAGTATTCATTATTTTTTCACCACACCCAGTGCTCCATGCAATCCGTGCCCTCTGTAATACCCACCACCCGGTACCCCAACCTCCCACACCCCCGCCACTTCAAACCTCACAGATTGTTTTTCAGAGTCCATAGTCTCTCGTGATTCACCTCCCTTCCAATTTACCCCAACTCCCTTCTCCTCTCTAACACCCCTTGTCCTCCATGATATTTGTTATGCTCCACAAATAAGTGAAACCATATGATAATTGACTCTCTCTGCTTGACTTATTTCACTCAGCATAATCTCTTCCAATCCCGTCCATGTTGCTAAAAAGTTGGGTATTCATCCTTTCTGATGGAGGCATAATACTCCATAGTGTACATGGACCACATCTTCCTTATCCATTCGTCCGTTGAAGGGCATCTTGGTTCTTTCCATAGTTTGGTGACCGTGGCCATTGCTGCTATAAACATTGGGGTACAGATGGCCCTTCTTTTCACGACATCTGTATCCTCGGGGTAAATACCCAGGAGTGCAATTGCAGGGTCATAGGGAAGCTCTATTTTTAATTTCTTGAGGAATCTCCACACTGTTCTCCAAAGAGACTGCACCAACTTGCATTCCCAACAACAGTGTAAGAGGGTTCTCCTTTCTCCACATCCTCTCCAACACATGTTGTTTCCTGTTTTGTTAATGTTGGCCATTCTAACTGGTGTAAGGTGATATCTCAATGTGGTTTTAATTTGAATCTCCCTGAGGGATAATGGTGATGAAGAGAAATAAAAGGTATCTAAATTGGTAATGAAGAAATCAAAATCTCTCTCTTCACAGATGACATGATTCTTTATATGGAAAACCCAAAAGACTCCACCCCCAAACTACTAGAACTCATACAGCAATTCAGCAACGTGGCAGGATACAAAGTCAATGTGCAGAAATCAGTGGCTTTCTTATACACTAACAATGAAAATACAGAAAGGGAAATTAGAGAATTGATTCCATTTACTATAGCACCAAGAAACATAAGATACCTGGGAATAAACCTAACCAAAGAGGTAAAGGATCTGTACTCGAGGAACTACAGAACACTCATGAAAGAAATTGAAGAAGACACAAATAGATGGAAGACCATTCCATGCTCTTGGATCAGAAGAATAAACATTGTTAAAATGTCTATACTGCCTAGAGCAATATATACTTTTAATGCCATTCCAATCAAAATTCCACTGGTATTCTTCAAAGAGCTGGAGCAAGTAATCCTAAAATTTGTATGGAATCAGAAGAGACCCCGAATCGCTAAGGAAATGTTGAAAAACAAAAATCAAGCTGGGGGCATCATGTTACCTGATTTCAAGCTTTATTATAAAGCTGTGATCACCAAGACAGCATGGTACTGGCATAAAAACAGACACATAGACCAGCGGAACAGAGTAGAGAGCCCAGATACGGACCCTCAACTCTATGGTCAATTAATCTTCGACAAAACAGGAAAAAATACACAGTGGAAAAAAGACAGTCTCTTCAACAAATGGTGCTGGGAAAACTGGACAGCTATATGTAGAAGAATGAAACTCGACCATTCTCTTACATCGTACACAAAGATAAACTCAAAATGGATAAAAGACCTCAACATGAGACAGGAATCCATCAGAATCCTAGAGGAGAACACAGGCAGTAATCTCTTCGATATCAGTCACAGCAACTTCTTTCAAGATATGTCTCCAAAGGCAAAGGAAACAAAAGCAAAAATAAACTTTGGGACTTCATCAAAATCTAAAGCTTCTGCACAGCAAAGGAAACAGTCAAAAAAACAAAGAGGCAACCCATGGAATGGGAGAAGATATTTGCAAATGACAGTACAGACAAAAGGTTGATATCCAGGATCTATAATGAACTCCTCAAACTCAGCATACACGAAACAGGCGAACATATCAAAAAATGGGCAGAAGATATGAACAGACACTTCTCCAATCAAGACATAAAAATGGCTATCTGGTTCTTTCTTTTGTTGTGACTTCCTCCTTCTAGTCATTTTGCCCAGAGAAGAATGGATGAACAAGAGAACAAAATAAAAAAATATCAATTGTGACCCGAGTGAAATACACTCTAGACAAATCCAAAGAGATCAGAAACCAAAAAAGAAAAGAAAAAGAAGAAGAAAAGAGGGGAGTGGAGAGAGAATATAATCTCCCTGGTGGAAAAAATACGGTGATCCTCTTGGTCCTTAGTGTATTTTGTTCTGTTTGTTAGAAGACACTAAATGCCAAAATTATAAAGAAAGCAAATAATAATAATAATATATAATTAAATGCAGTGAAACTGAAGATTATATCTATAAAATGTAAAAGTAAAAATGAAAGTTAAAAAAAGACTTAAAAAACAAAGAGTTGATAAAATAAGAAACTAGTTGAAAAAGAAAGAAAAAGAAAAAAATTTTAAACTGAAAGATAAGTGAATCATGAGAAAAAAACCTTGAATTCTATATACTATTTCCCCCTAATGCTAGAGTTTTGCAGTCTGTGTGTTCCATAAACTTGGTATTCACCTGGTGTTCCAGCTGGTCTTCTGGAGAAGTGGCCTGCTATGCTGATTCTCAGGTGTCTTTGCCTGGGTGATGTTGCACCATCCTTCGACAGGGGCCTGGGCTCAGTGTAAGTTGCTTCTCGATACTTTAAGTGGTTTTTGTTTCCTGAAGGCTTTCTGTACCTCTTTAGAAGATGAAAATAAAAATGGCCATGCCATGATCTCCAGCCACAGAACTCAATGATCATGGCCCCCTCTCTTCAATAAACCCTCAGGGATAAGCAGTCTTCACTTCTGTGTCAAACTCTGCACACTCCTGTGGTGTGCACCCACAAAAATCCTCCGGGGAAGGCAAAGCATTGCTGTATTTCTATCCCTTGCAAGGCCCCCCACAGAGAGGGGTCACCCAATTGTGCCACCTTTTGAATTTTATGGCAAACCAAGCTGAGAGCCCTCTCCTGGGCTTGCTAATTGTAACCAGTTTCTCCACATCAGTGCTTGGGAATCTGCTGGCTCAGGCACCCCTGTTCTTTCTAGGATTCCTGAGACCACATGTCCCACATAGGATTCCAGGGTTCCTGAGACCACACTGTCCCACATAGGGACAGTGTTAGTCACCTGAGCACCTTTCAGGTAAGGATGTCTCTCACTGGAGCAGACTACTAAAGGTTCCAATTTTGCACTCAGTGGCTATACCACTTTCTGGAAGCTGGCTTATAGAGACTCCCTTTGTCCACCATTTATCTTTTGATATACCCCCTCTCATCCACTTCTATGCACCTCCTACCTTGCAAAAAGTGGTTGCTTTTCTATTTGTAAAATTCCAGCAATTCTTTTCTCACATCTCAGGCTGAAATCATAGGTGTTCAGAACAATTTGATAGTTACCTAGCTAAATTCAAGGGACCAGATGAAATGAGGTCCCCTACTCTTCCACCATCTTGCTTCCCTCTAGTAAAATATGGTTTTAGAGAAATTACTATGGTCAAGAGACTTGACATATCAGTTTAGGAATGTTAAAATTCTGTTACTGTCTTATAGAAATGAGAAGAAGATGAGTTAAATAATATCTTCATTTAAAATTAAAAACCAGGGGTGCCTGGGTGGCTCAGTTAGTTAAGCATCTGCCTTTGGTTCAGGTCATGATCCTGGAGTCCCAGGATCGAGCCCCATGACTGGATTCCCACTCAGTGGGGAGTCTGCTTCTCCCTCTGCCCCTCCCCCTGCTCATGCTCTCACTCTCTTTTTCACTATCTCTTTTAAATAAAATCTTTAAAAATACAAATTAATTAAATAAATAACAAATCATCAAACATTGAGTTTTATACTCTCCCTCCAGATAAGAAAAATAATTAATTTTTTACAAAGGATTCATTAACTGATTACAAGCAGGACTAATTTTACCTTATTATTGTATTGTGTCTAGTAAGTCTAAAAATAATAGATTAACTCTTTAAGGATTAAAAAAAGATAAGTAAGTTCTATTGAAATTGTTTTCTGAGAGGCCCAGAATTCTAAATTAAATACTATCTTACCATTCATTCTTAATGAATTGTTTTATTAAATTAGATAAAGTATGTGAAAGCATAAAGTGTATTTATTGAAGTCTGCTCTGTACAAGGCACTAAGCACAGGTAGAAAGAGAGCAAAACATTTTCTCCAAATTAAAGAAACTCTTATACTAATACATATACCAAAAAAACTCAAATGAAACGTGAATATCTTTCTATGCCAAAATAGTACATAGGAAGCATTTGTGATTGTTCCATAAATTCAGTCACTATAGTCAGAAAAAATAAATCAGATTCCAAACTGAAGATTTATAAATAAATGAGAAGACCAGAGTGCCTATATGGTTCAGTCAGTTAAGCATCTGACTCTTGATTCCGGCTCAGATCATGATCTCGGGGTTGCAAGAGCAACCCCCATGTTGGGATCCATGCTGGGCATGGAGTCTGCTTAAGATTCTCTCTCTCTGGGCTCTCTACTCTGTTCCACTGTTTTATGCATCTGTTTTTATGCCAGTACCATGCTGTCTTGGTGATCACAGCTTTGTAATAAAGCTTGAAATCAGGTAACGTGATGCCCCCAGCTTTATTTTTGTTTTTCAACATTTCCTTAGCGATTTGGGGTCTCTTCTGATTCCATACAAATTTTGGGATTATTTGCTCCAGCTCTTTGAAGAATACCAGTGGAATTCTGTTTGGAATGGCATTAAAAATATATATTGCTCTAGGCAGTATGGGTATTTACCCCAAAGATACAGATGTCGTGAAAAGAAGGGCCATCTGTACCCCACTGTTTATAGCAGCAATGGCCACGGTCACCAAACTATGGAAAGAACCAAGATGCCCTTCAACGGACGAATGGATAAGGAAGATGTGGTCCATGTACACTATGGAGTATTATGCCTCCATCAGAAAGGATGAATACCCAACTTTTTAGCAACATGGACGGGATTGGAAGAGATTATGCTGAGTGAAATAAGTCAAGCAGAGAGAGTCAATTATCATATGGTTTCACTTATTTGTGGAGCATAACAAATATCATGGAGGACAAGGGGTGTTAGAGAGGAGAAGGGAGTTGGGGTAAATTGGAAGGGAGGTGAATCACGAGAGACTATGGACTCTGAAAAACAGTCTGTGAGGTTTGAAGTGGCGGGGGTGTGGGAGGTTGGGGTACCGGGTGGTGGGTATTATAGAGGGCACGGATTGCATGGAGCACTGGGTGTGGTGAAAAAATAATGAATACTGTTTTTCTGAAAATAAATAAATTGGGAAAAAAAAAAAAAAAGATTCTCTCTCTCGGGGCACCAGGGTGGCTCAGTGGGTTAAGCTGCTGCCTTCAGCTCAGGTCATGATCTCGGGATCCTGGGATCAAGTCCTGCATCAGGCTCTCTGCTCAGCAGGGAGCCTGCTTCCTCCTCTCTCTCTCTCTCTCTCTCTCTCTCTGCCTGCCTCTCTGCCTACTTGTGATCTCTCTCTGTCAAATAAATAAGTAAAATCTTAAAAAAAAAAAAAAAGATTCTCTCTCTCCCTTTCCCTTGACCCCTCCCCACCCCTAAAAAAAAAGAAGTAGACCAAAATAGGCCCCAAATCTACTTTAGTCATCCCCTTCCTGCTTAATGAAATATTCTGAGAAAACATCAAAATATAATGAAAGGAGTGAAAGCAGTGAGTTGACTAGAACTGACAAGGTTATTCACACAGAAGAATCACAGTCTAATGGAGCCTATGATATTAGCATCCTGCTCATACTACAGAAGTAGAAACTGAGGGCTAGGATGGTTACATCCTAGCCCAGATTCACACAGTTTTTCAAATCTGAAAATGTAACAGTAGTCTTTAGTCTTTTCATTTTACTAAATTGACAGGTAGAAGAATAGTCCTCCCTGGGAAAAAGTAAGTATTTATGAAATAATTATTTTCTGCATTTAGATGTAATCCAGCTCATTCCTTTTCTACTTTATGAAAGTATCTTTAAGAGAAAGCAGAGTTTCAGGAAGGATATCTTCAATCTTTAATCCCTCCTACTTTCTTATCTTGATGCTGTGGTAAATACAATCTAAAGTAAAAATTTTCTAGGAAACTGAAGACCCCCTTAATTTTGCTAAGATATTAGAAAGTCTGGTGGCATCTAATTTCTTGTCTTAGTCTATTTGGGCTGTTATAAAAAATCCTTATAGACTAGAAAACTTACAAACAACATAAACTTATTTCTCATAGATCTAGAGGCTGGAAGTCCAAGATCAAGTTGCCAGGACAGTCAGTGCCTGGTGAACAGCTACTTCTTTGTTCACAGATGGAACTTTCTCACTGTATCCTTACATAGCAGAAGGAGAAAAGGAGTTTTGTCAGGCTGCTTTTATAAGGGCACTAATCCTATATATGCAAGTAGAGCCATCTATGATGAAACTTCCTAAAGTACTCATAAAGGTTATGCCTTATATTAGGGAAAAATTAGTCCTACACTAAATTCTGCTGTTATTCTACCTAACAGAGCATAAACACAAACTTGAAAGGATCAAACTGTTTCCAAGTAACTTAGTTGAGCTCCAGGACAAGCTCAAGAATATTTATAGGAACACAAAAATATTTGACACCCAACAAAGTAAAATTTACAATATTGGCAGTTAAATAAACAATTATCAGACACTTGGTCAGAATAATACCATGCATCAAAAGGAAAAACATCAATCCACTGAAATTAACCCAGAAATGGTACCAATGACAAGATACAGATTAGTAAACAGGACATTAAAAGACATAACTGTATTCATATACCAAGAAACTAGAGGAAATATTGAACATGTTAAATAAATATATGAGAAATATAAGAAGTTGTATCAGATGAATTTCTCTATTCTACATGGCAAAACCATTATGTATGAAATGAAAAATAACCTGGAAATTATTATCAGCAGAGTAAACATATAAAAGGAAATATTACTCAACTTGAGGATATAGCAATAGGAACTATCCAAAACGAAACACAGAGGGGGAAAAAAAGAAGAAAAATAAAACAGAGCAAAAATAAGCTGTAGGACTACTATAAATCATCTAAAATATGTGTAATAGTAGTTCCCCCTAAAAAGGAAAGAAAGGTAGAGAGGAATATTTCAATAAATAATGGCCAAATGTATTCAAAAACATTATGAAAAACATAAACCCATAGATCTATGAACATGACAAACCTCAAGTACAAATATCATGAAGACAATTACATCAGGACACATAATGATCAAATTGCTTAAAACCAGGAATGAAGAAAAGATGGGGGTAGGGGGGAATATTACACAACCAGGAACAATGATAAGGATGACTGCAGATTTCTTGTTGGAAACAATGCAAGTGAGAAGATAGTAGAGCAGCAGCACCTTAAATCATTAAAAGGAAAACTGTCAACCTATAATTATATACCCTGTGAAAAAACAAAGTGAGGAAGTTTTCAGACATACAAAAGCAGAAAGTATTCATGAGCAGAATACCTGCACTAAAATAAATGTTGGAAGGAGAACCAGGAAAGATACCAAATAAAATCTAAATCAACACAAAAACATGAAGAATACTAGAAATAACAACTATGTGGTAAGCACAAAAAAATTCTCTAATTTTTAAATGAAAAAAAAATTGGCTGTCTAAAACAAAAATAATACATTGTTAAAGTTTATAACACATGTAGAAATACATGTAAAATGTAAAATGTATAACAATGACTCGAAACCTGGGAGGAGGAATGGAATTATGCTGTTGTAAAGGTTTTATACTACATGCAAAGTGGTGTAGTATCATTTGAAAAGAGATGGTAATAAGTTAAAAATGTATAATGATCACCCTTAAAGTAAACTCTAAAATACCATAATGAAGACCAATAGCTACTAAGCCAACACAGAAAATAAAATGTAATTTTAAAAAATTAATACAAAATAAGACCAAAAAAAATAAGGAAAAGGGATAAAGAATATGTGACACAATCACAGACCTGTACCCCTGAAACAAATAATACATTATATGTTAATTTTAAAAAGAGAATAGATGGCACAGATAAAAAAATCAATAGCAAGACTGTAGACTTAAATCCATGCATGTAGTAGTAGTCTACAAGCAAGTGGTCTAAACATTCCAACTAAAAGGTAGTTTGGATTAAAAAAAAAAACATATCTATATGATATGTACCTTCAAGAAACCCACTTTAAATATAAAGAAACATATATGTTAAAAGTAAAATGATAAAAAGTGATATATCATGATAACAAGAGTTAAAAACAAAGTTGGAATGGTGGTATTAATATAAGACAGAGTAGATTTTAGAGCAAACAAACAAAAAGTCACCAGGAGCAATAAGGGCCATTTCAAATTGATAAAGGGAAAAATTCTTGAGATGACCTAATGATCCCAAATGTATATGCACTTATTAAAATGACTCAAAATACATGATAGTGGGCAAAAACATCAAATCCACAATTATAATTAGAAATTTCAACACTCAACTCTCAATAACTGATAGAACAGATAGAGAACCAATAAGGATATAGAAGACTTCAACAACACTATCAATCAACTTTACATAAATGACATTTCCAGAATACTCCACTCAATAACAGCAGAATACCCATTCTTTTCATATGTGCACAGAATATTTATGAAAATATCCCATATTCTGGGCCATTTTTAAAAATGCCAAAAAATTTAAAAGGATTTGAGTCATACAAAATATATTGTCAGACCACAATGAAACAAAATTATAAATCAATAAGAGAAATATCTCTAAAATGCACTCAAATATTTAAAAACCAAATACCATACTTTTAAATATCCCATGGGGAAATGATGGAATAAAACTGGAAATTAGTATTTTGAACAGAATGAAAATGAAAACAAATCAAGATTGGCAGGATTTGGCTAAGACAATATTTAGAAAAGAATTCTAGAGCATACTACTAACACCTATATAAAAAAGAACAAAGGTGTCAAATCAGCACCCTCAATTAAGAAACTAAAACAAGAACAACCTGAAGCAAGCAGAAGAAAGGAAATAATAAAGATCAGAGTGGAAATTAATGAGGTAGAAAACACAAGAACAAGAGATAATATCAATGAAAACAAAGCTGATTCTTGATAAAGATTAATAAAATTGGCTACCTTCAAGCCAGACTGATTGGGACAACGAGAAGGCACAATTATAACAGTATTAAGAATGATAGAGATAACATCACTAAAGGATCTACATTTATCTAAAAGGATAATAACGGAGTATTATAAAAAGTGATGGCAATAATTTGACAACTTACTGAAATGAAATGTCCCCTGAAAGTCACAAACTATCAAAGTTCATTCAAGAAAAAATAATAACCACAATGCTTTAGGAGCACCTGGGTGGGTTGGTTGGTTAAGCACCTGTCTTTGGCTCAGTTCATGATCTCAGAGACCTGAGAGAGGTCTCTCTCTCAAATAAATAAGATCTTTTTGTTTTCTTTTTGTTTTATTTTCTAAAAGATTTTATTTATTTATTTATTTATTTATTTGACAGAGAAATAGCAAGAGAGGGAACACAAGCAGGGGGAGAGGGAGAGGGAGACACCTGCCTCCTCCTGAGCAGGGAGCCTGACACACTGGATCCCAGAACACTGGGATCATGACCTGAGCCGAAGGCAGTCACTTAAGGGACTGAGCCACCCAGGTGGCCCAATAAAAATCTTTTTTAAAGAGTAACCATAATGCCTTGTATCTATAAGATAAATTAAATTTGTAATTCAAAGTTTTCTCACAAAGAAAACCTCAAGCCTAGATGGAGAGGAAAGTAAGCCCATGGGCATATATACTTTTCAAGAAGTTTCTGCAAAAAGACATTGCCCAGAAGGTAACTATTTACTCAGTTTTCAGATCACTTCAGGTTGCATTGTTTCTAAAGAAATGGGGGGGGGTGTTTAAGTAGTTTTTAAAGACATAATGGAAATAATGAATGAAATTTTTATTTCCTAATACAAAGCTTTCCTTTTCTGTACCCATGATAAATTTGCCAACTGCTACATATTTCAAATAAATTGAAGGATAAATGAATTTGGTAGTTGACAATGAAAGAAATAAAGCATAATGATAACTTTAATATAGAAAAATGACTTATTATTATAGCTTTTTCCCTTTCTGCTGCATTCCCACCAATATTTCTAATGTAAACATCTAAGAAGTGGAAGAGTTTTTCTGCTTAAGAGATTTAAAAATATGTGTAGTTAATTTTGCATTGTCTATGGAGATTGACACAGGAGATTCAAGTTGTATGTCTTGTTTGTTGAGACAGACTTGAGCACTGATTATGGATGTTCCTTGTTAAAGGTCAATTGATATGTTAATCTATCATTACTTCTCATTACCCCTTCCAGTGACAGGAACAATCATAATTGAGTAATTTTTAAAAATCTTTTTGGGAAAGATCTTTTTAATAATATCACAATATTCTCATGAAGCAGCTTTTTATTATGATACCCATCTTACAGATTAGGGTGCTAGAGAAGAAAGTTATGCAAACATATAAAGTAATAGATATTAGAAAGATTTTTAATTTTTGACTATATGCTCAATTTATGAATTTACTAGTATGGCTGTGAGGTTCTCAACTTAGGTAAAATGGCAGGGGAGGAGAGTAATTAGAAACCGGAAGGTTCAGAGAACAATGGAGCTGTGTGTGATTGGGGAAAGGGGAAAAGGATGAGTCTAATTTGAGATATGTTGAGTAAGAAGAGTCAGTAGTATGTGATAAGGTCTGATATGTGATGAGGTCTGATATGAAGCAGAAGCTCTCTGAGTGGAGTTGGCTTAAAGATCAGTATTCAAGATAGGAATGTCCGAGTCATCAGAAAAGTGAGATTTTTTTGCTCTAATATGTTTGCTATCACAGATCAAATGGTAACTAGTATAAATATTCTTTTTTTTTTAAACAAGCTTCAAGCATATAAGGAAGAGAATAATGCAGAAATCATTTCATTACTATTACTTGATACTAAATAATTATACTTTACAGGAATGATTCAGTGGGATGGTGGTGGGAGGAATGTCTGCTGTCTGACAGATTCTCGCTGAATGATCCAAGCAGACATTCTGTCTGGGAAATCCAGATGATCTGAGTTGCAACTCAAGTCAACTCAAGTCACTGCTTGACTGCTCCTTTCACATTGTATAAAGAAATTTTTTGCAGTTTAATCAGTTATGTAGCGATCAGGCTTTTTTCTGTAATATCATTATTCAAGACTATTGTATAAGCATTTTAGAAACTATTTCACACAGACTGAACATTTTTTTCCTTGAATACATTCACCAGGTTCAAACTCAGAAGAATATACAATAAACAGTCTTTCCTCCCTTCACCAAGCACTTCAGGCTCCACGTTTCCCTCTCACAAGCAACCAATGTTATAAGTTTTTTTAAAAAGAAGAAAAAAAGTTTGATGGTTTGCTATTACATTACAGGAAGAAAAAAATTGGTAACTGAGTTTTATATGGTAGTTCCTCCAGAAAGACCATGACTATTAAGTCATGAAATAATGTTACAACATTAAATTCTGAAGTAATACATTTGCCTTTCTGGTTTGTAGCTGTTAATAACCCAAGAAGGAAGTTCTGTTATGAGACTTTGTTTTGCCCTATCTCTTATTTGTTGTTAAAATTATGAAACTTTTAAAAAACTTACCCTTGAGTACTATGGGCACTCACTCAGCTACAAATGATTAAATATATACACAGAGACAAGAGTGACTTCCCCAGAAGGGAGGTTATTATTTTATTAATTTTTATTAATATTATAATACTCCAGTTAATTAGAGAATATTCCATTTCTTATCAAACATAAAAATAAAAATATTTTCAAAGGAATTTAGAATTCCTTGTATGAAATGCCCAAAAGAATCATATTTCTGGAAAAAAGTGGAATAATTTTGACTGTATCATTTTTTAATTTAAAATTTGAAGTTGATAGTGACCTACTGAAAACAGTAAGAATATTTTAAAGATCATAAATCCCAGGAAGGAAAATTTTAAGCAAATTCATTACTTGCTTAGTGAAGTAATATCTAGCAACAGACAAATACAGACATATTTCCATGAGGCTATTTCCAAATTTGCAATATTCATTTCTTCTCACATCTCAATCTTTAGCTGAGCCAAAGATCTCTCCTTTGTAAGGGAGAGATAACCTGATCATCTGTGCAAAGATAGTTTCTTATTGCATAGTTTTGTTCAAGCAATCGCTTTCCCTTTTTACCTGTCCCCTAGACAGACACACACACACACACATACACACACACCCCTTCCCACTTTATTAACTCTCTGGAATCATTTTCTCTTGGAAGTCTTTCCTGACTCATCACCTCTCCCAGCCTAAATTGGATTAGTGCTCCTCCTCTGAGCTCCAGTAGTTTCCATGTGCACCTATCTCTGGACTACACACATTACATCATAAAGGAATTATGCAAACACTTCACCCAAGTTCTGTTTTATTCATGTTGGTATCCTCCAAAATTAGTACACTGTCTGGCACTAGATGATTTAAAAATGTGATCTGAATAAAAAGAGCACGTAACAGAGAAGAAATCTTGGCACAGAGTATATTTTAGGAGAGGCATAGATGCGGAAATGCAAATAATGGGATATTTCATATATTTTCTAAGAGAACTAAATATAAAAACCTTTGTCTTGAGGCTATGAATTCAAATCATAAAACAATAAAGGTCCTTATGAGAAAGTTATTAAAATGGTATTTGGTTATTTTAAAAAAGATTAGGAACCAGAAAAGCAGATCATTGATGCAAATGCTAATATACTGGTTATCATAGGATTACAGGGCACTCACAATCATGATAAAGATACATACTAAACTGAAGAAAAACCAGAGGTTGTATTATATTCAAAGCTTGCCCTCAAATGACCTTGGCTGCAAGGCATCATCCTTACAGAGGGTCCCTTACTCACCATGGTTTGATTTAAGATTTCTGTCTTTAACATGGTGAGAAAGTGGTAAGCATTCAGTGGAAACTACATTTCAAATTTTGAATTTTGGTCTTCTTTTCAGGTTCGCAAAATACAGTGTGATATTCTGTCATGATACTGGGCAGAGGGAACAAACCACAACTCCCAGTCAACCATGCAATCCTGAGAGTACACTTACAACTTAAAATACACTTACAACCACTGTTTTTCAATTTCAGTATTCAAATTACAAGAAATGCCTAACCCTTACTATAAAACAGGCTTTTTGTTTAGATCATTTTGCCCAACTGGGGGCTAAAATAAGTATTCTGAGCACATTTAAGGGAGCCTAGCCTATGATGCTGTGTCGGTTAGATTATTTCATGCATTTCCGACAGTATTTTCAATTTATGATGGTTTTTATAAGGTCATAACTGTCGTTAAGTCACGGAGGAGATATATTCCCAAACAAATACAAACGCTTTTCTTTTGAACTCATTCTTATTGTAGTAAAACATATATACAAAACGTACCATTTTAAACATTTAAGTACAGTTCAGTGCCATTGAGTACACTAATAGTTGTAATAATCGACACTATCCATCCTCCTATTTCACTTTTAACACTGAAGCCACAATTTCCTTTTCCCATTAACTGTGCTTTAGTAACATACTGAACTTCATGCACGACAAAAGGTTCTGCTGGATTAGATTCAGAAACTGGGATGAAGTAAATCACTGAAGGATTATCTTTCACGCGCTATCCAAATCACAGGCTTCTTTTAATGAAACTTCAAAGCTAAAGAACACTTCATCGTCTCCCTCCCGCCTTTGTGGGCATCAGTAACCTAGCAGTAACCATAGCAGCATCCGTATCTCTCCAAAAATGCAACGAGTCCCTAAAAGCAGCAGTCACGAGCCAGAGCTGGACTCCCGCAGCTTCCTTTCCTACTGCGCAAGGTGAGTAGCGCAGGGAGTGGGCTCTCTATCCGGGACCGCAGCCCAGAGGCCAAGAAGACAGAAGAACAAAGGACAATGTGAGAAACAGAGCTGATGTCTTAGCACTCCCTCCTTTTGCCCTCCTCCGGAACCCTTCTCTTCAGCATAAAATGCAAACAGACTCTTAACTTGTTTCTTTAAACTCCCAGCACGACCCCTCTACTGGGGTTCGCGCGTCTTATTGACGCAAAACTCCCGTTCTCGCGAGAACTTGGGAGCGAGAAGCGAATAGTGCGGACAAATCTCTTGAAATCTCAGTTGGCGCTGGAGCTAAAGCGGCGGTTGAGAGGCTTGGAAGCGGGGGAGGGGCGGGGCTCAGTGCCTGGAAGGGGCGGGGCCTCGCCTTAGAGAGGGGAGGGATCAAGGGAGGAGTGGGGAGGTGAGAGAAGGCGGGGGGCGGGGCCGCGGGGCAGAAGACCTGTTGATCGCAGGTAGTGCTGGCAGGCCGGGGTTCCCTCGGGATTGGGGCGACTGCGCATGCTCGCTGGCCGTTTCGGGCCAGTAACCGAGCGGCGGTGACGAACCGGCTCCTTCGTTGCGGCGGTTGCGGTTGCTGCTATGGCGATGTGAGGGGGCCCGGGGCGGGATGGTGCTGACCCGGGTAGGGCCGTCTTTTTCCAGCTGGACAACGAGCTCCTCCGTCCGACAGGCGGTGGAGGAGGCCGAGCCGGGCGAAAGGTAAGCCCCTAACTGTCCTCTCCGCCTCCCCCGGCTCCCTACACCCAAGACCCCTCCCTCTTTCCCACGGGCCCGGCAGGAAGCGGCCTCC
This sequence comes from Mustela lutreola, assembly GCF_030435805.1. Lineage (NCBI taxonomy): Eukaryota > Metazoa > Chordata > Mammalia > Carnivora > Mustelidae > Mustela > Mustela lutreola. The sequence continues at coordinate 113,035,040 of NC_081295.1, forward strand.
TTCTCCTTGTCCCCGCTCGCCCGCTCCAGCCCTTCACTCGGCTGCTCCAGCTCGGAGCCCGGCCCCGGGCCCGCTGAAGGTCGGTGGGGACGGCTGTGCCGAGTGCCCTCCGGGTGGCGAGGAGCCACGGAGTCGCGCTCTCCGGATGCTCCCTGCTGCCCCTGCCCCTGCGGCATGTCCCTCGGCCGGCTCTTCCTGACCGCACTCCTGTACCCAGACGTCGCCTGCCCTTCGAGGTCAGCTGGGTCCTGCGGCTCTGTCCTCTCTTTATCCCCCTTTGGTGGTTATGCTCTTTCATCCCCTCCTCCCACGTGCCCTTTCGCTCCGCTGGTCTCCCTGTTGAGGCAGTGTATCCTTTTTGCTCCCCTTAATTTCTCCCATCTCACCGTGCATCCCTAGTTGGGCTCTTCTTCCCGACTCTCCTTTCCCTCACCGACCAAGTTTGCCTCTTAACAGTTTCTTCCTTAGCTCTCTTCTTTCCTCGTTTCAGCACTCCGTCTTCCTTCTCTTTTGTGAGTTTCTGGTTGTATGTGTGCTTTAACATCGGTTTGCGCTGGAGTTCATTCTGTGCCCCCCCCCCTTACCTTCGCAGGCCCTCACTCTCTAATTTTAGCTGTCTTTGGTACCTTGTTTCATCGCTTTCTGTTTAATGGCTTCTGTCCCCCCCCCCCCCGGTCCTTTTCCATTATGATCCTAATTCCAGTATTTAATCTTGGGCGCTTGCTTTCCCCCCTCTAAAACCGTTGTGGGGTTTTTTTATGATTTTTTTTTTTTTTTGCTTTTGCATAAATCGAGACTCTCTAATCTATTTAACTTTTCATTAAATCTCTGAAGAGTTCAGTCTCTTCTGCTTCCTCCGTACGCTAGGTGTCCACTTAGTATTCTTAGTTCATCTTACAGTTTAATCAAATCTCTTCATCTTTTTTCTTTCCTGACTGGAAATTATCAAGAGTGGCAGTAACAATAAGCCTCTTACATTTATTCATTGAACCTTTAATTTTTAAGAATTATGTTTACCTTAAGAGTCAGAAGAAGCAATGAGTATAGACTTCATGAAAATATAAAGGGTTAAGATTTGTTAAAGGATGACCTGCAAACATAAGCTTAAAATTTGGAAATTTTATTGTCCTTTAGTAAAGACAGTGGTCCAAGAGCTAATCTTTAATAAAATTTAATAATTTATTTTATGAAATCCATTATTAATTTGATGTTTTATATATTATTGCAAATTATTGCGTCATTTTCCTGAGGGTCTCTGTTCTCTTTAATGAATGCCTATGATTTACTATATTTTTTTAAGATTTTATTCATTTGATAGAGAGAGATCACAAGTAGGCAGAGAAACAGGCGGGGTGGGGGGTGGGAGGGAGTGGGAAGCTCTCTGCTCCTCACCAAGCAGAGAGCCAGATGCAGGGCTCCATCTCAGGACCCTGAGACCATGACCCTAATTTAAGAATAGATTTAGTGTGCCTGCAGAATGAAAGATATGTGAGAACAGAAGTATTAAATTTTTGAATTGGGGAAAAGAACATTCTAACCAGTGTTGGGGCCCCCCCTTTCATTTACATAAAAGCTCTCTGTATAAATAATGGTATAGTATTTTATTTTGAAGGCATCTGCTGAAGCAGATACTTTCAGTGAAGTTGTCTTTTTTCTAAAGTTGAAGATAAACTGGATTATGTATTTCGTTCTGGAATCTCAAAGCAGTCCACAAACAGTAAATTCTTCCTTACATTGTCTGTGTGAGGTAGGAATTAAATTTTTCTGTTTCTATTGTATACAAGGAATATACCAAGGCAAAAAAGTACAGTTTCTTATTCAGATTGATACTAGAGATAAAAGTAGAGGGAAGGGGCACCTGGGTGGCTCAGTGGGTTGAGCCTCTCCCTTCGGCTCAGGTCATGATCCCATGGTCCAGAGATCGAGCCCCACTTCAGGCTCTTCGCTCAGCGGGGAGCCTGCTTCCTCCTCTCTCTCTCTGCCTGCCTCTCTGCCTACTTGTGATCTCTCTTTCTCTCTGTCAAATAAATAAATAAAAATCTTAAAAAAAAAAAAAGTAGAGGGAAATACAGTTTAGTATCTAGTGTCTTTAAGCCACACCTCTATTGGAAGAACCAGCAGTTGTGAGTGGTAGGAGGTGATGAATTCAACTTTTAAGATTTTCTAAAAATGATTTTTCCAATGCAAATAGAATTAACTGCTATTTCTGAAGGAAGCTTTCCCACCTTTCAAAGACAAGTCTTTTTATTTTTAAGTAACAGTTAATTTAAAAAAGTAAAAATGCCTACAAATTCTTGTTATTTTTTTGGTTTTTGGTGTGTGTGTGTGTGTTTTCTGTGCTCTGAGAAATTAAGAACTTGTGGTGGACAACAGGCACAGAACTTGATGTCGGAAGATCTAAATTCTTATGATGACTCATGACATTAATTTGTAGAAGCCACTTAACCTCTATAGCTAGTTGTCTCTACCTATAATAAGTGGGTGATGTTTCAGTAGCAAAGTAAGCCTTATTAAATATATTTAGGGCCACCACAGACAAAAATTGCTATATAACTACTTTATTTCTGTTTTAGACTGCGTATCATTGGTTAAATTCCAGATCAAACTGGTATTTAGATTTTTAAATTTGAGACTTCTATGAAAAATCTAGTAAAATGCTGGTGAACTGTGTACTATCTTATATTAATGTTCATATACGGTTAGGCCGATGCTGTATCATTCAGTATATAGAATTAAAATGCCCTGTGCCAGGATTTGACGCTGAAAAGAGATGTAAGAATTATTCATACATCTTTGGTTACCTCTGTAATTTTCTGTTATCTTATATTTGAGCTTTGTTTATTGTAGATATAGACTCTTGACAGTGGGCATTGTTTAGGGACTAGGAAGGGCAAGGATTTCCTTTGCTTTGATTCTATATATTGAGGAAAAACTGCTTAAAAGTGAGTTTTGTGATATATTCATGTGTGTATTTAAGTGAATGGATAGACATGGGAGCATATAGGTTTGAAATAAGTAATGTGTTTTTTTGTTTTTCTTTTCTTCAAGTTGTTTGTCAGGAAGAAAGTTTAGAAATGAATAAAAATAAGAAGAATGGTGATACCAAAAAAAAAAGTTAATGAACCAGTGACTTTTTGAGAAAAGTTAGAAAGCACAAGTTGTTAGGTAGGTCTAGATTTTTCAGAAGGAGTAGAGTGAAACAATTCCACAGTGGGTTTCACCATTTTAACAAGTACATACTTAGTTATCAATAATGTGCTAAATTTAATAAAAATTAGCTTCTTTTTTCCTAACAGGAAGATAGAGGTGTCAGGCCAATATACGAGATTATACCAGGTACCTCCTTCTTATTTTGATGAAACAATCTTTATGAACTTTCTCTCAATCAAAACAACATTCTGAGAAAATTATAGTATATCCCTTTCATGGGATTAGTTCTCTTTAGACTATCCATAATATAGCAAGTATTTCTAAATTATATTGTCAGTATAGAAGTCTGTAATTGATAGTATTATGGAACATTTCTGTTAAGTTTTACGAAATGTCCTTTTTCTACAAATCTTAATATAATCAGACCTAGAAGTATTCCTTCATTGGAATCCTCTTGAAGTTGTCTTATAGGGTGCAGCTGCTTCATTCATGATTGTTTTTAGATCAGTGGTATCTCTGACATCTGCTCTTTGATGTCTCCCATTGCCAGCTGGAAATACTGCTAACTGTAAATGTCTGAACAGCAAACTCAGGCGTTATTGACAGTCACAGTTTCAGACCTTGGAAGCCTATATTCCTTTGCTATCACTTTTGCCTTTTGGAATTAAGGACCCCAGATTTTAAAACCATCCTCATTCTTTCTCAGGCTTACTGAAAATTAGTTCTTTTCCTCAGGTAAGATAAGATTAGAATGTAGGCTGTCTCCAGTCCGTTCTGTAAAATTAACTTATATCAAAGTATAATAATAATATAATAAAATGCTTGCCAAAGGCTCATTTTTATAGAAATAGACCTTCAGGCAGGGAGAACCAAAGAAATGTCTTTAAGGAGTGTAATCGTAGAAAAAAATTCTAAATAAAAAGTTGAAATAATCACAGTCTCCTTTTTCCCTAGTTTTTCTCAACACCTAAGATCTAAGATGATCTTAATTGGAAGCCAGCATTTTCCCTTTAAGGTCTGATGGCCTATAAATGACAATATTTTTATTTATTTTTTTTTTCTAAAAATTGAGATAGAATCTTGAGATGTAAGGAATTGTTGAATCACTATATGGTACACTAAAGTTAATACAACACCTAATGTTAACTCTATTGGAATTTTGTGAGTCTGGATTAGAATATGGATCTCTCTGGCATCAAAATCACTGGTAGACTAAAGAAAGCAAGCAAGCATAGACTTCTAAGAAAGCATCGTTTGTTTCTTAGAATATTTTTCAGAGGGAAGATTGTAATTCTTTTTGTTCTAGTTCTGAGCTTTGTCTGTTGAGATAATCAGTAAGATGAAATATTTTAAGGGATGCTGGGCAGATTCCTGAACTAGGTACTAGATAATGATTGTGATTCTTTCTGAATTTCTCTTCATATCAAAAGAAGTAACTAATTTTTGATCATTTGAGATATTCTTTTTTTTTTTAATATTTATTTATTTTAGAGAGAGAGCATACAGCAGGGAGAGGCAGAGGGAGCTAGAGCTAGAATCTTTTTTTTTTCTTTTTAAAGGGAGCTAGAATCTTTTTTTTTTTTTTAATTTTTTAAAAGATTTTATTTATTTATTTGAGAGAGAGACAGTGAGAGAGAGCATGAGCGAGGAGAAGGTCAGATGGAGAAGCAGACTCCCTGTGGAGCTGGGAGCCCTATGTGGGACTTGATCCCGGAACTCCGGGATCATGACCTGAGCCGGAGGCAGCAGTCGTCCAACCAACTGAGCCACCCAGGCGTCCCAGGGAGCTAGAATCTTAAGCAGACTCCTCACTCAGCACAAAGCCCCATGTGGGACCCAGTGTCACCTCTGAGACCATAATCTGAACTGAAACCAAAGGTTTGACATTTAACTGACTATGCCACCCAGGTGCCCCCATTCTTGATTTTTAAAGTGTATAATAACATGATCTATTCAGAGGCATACTGTATTATATTGCTGGCAGATTTGATTTATGGCATGAATGTGTCCCTGAAAAGTTTATATGAGCTGGTTTCAATAAATTAAATTTTAATTTTTTTTTTTAAGATTTTATTTATTTATTTGGCAGAGAGATCACAGGTAGGCAGAGAAGCAGGTAGAGAGAGAGGAGGAAGCGGGCTCTCTGCTTATGCGGGGCTCGATCCCAGGATCCTGAGATCATGACCTGAGCCGAAGGCAGAGGCTTACCCCACTGAGCCACCCAGGCACCCCTAAATTTTAATTTTTTAAATTAAATTTTTAAATCACTAAATCTTGTTTCTCATTGTTAATATAATATAAGAGGACCATTAAGTGTCCCATAATGGGCAATAAAAGTTTCTGTCTCTTCATTCTCATGTAATAAGTCAACCATGGGAATACTCTCAGAAGTCACCAACATTCTTTCTATGTTTTAAAAAATATTTTTCCTTTGGATTTTCTATCATACTAACACAGTTATCCAGAGTGAACAAAGTTTTGTTTTGAGAATGCTTACTTCTTTTTTTTTTTTTTTTTAAAGATTTTATTTATTTATTTGACAGAGAGAGAAATCACAAGTAGGCGGAGAGTCAGGCAGAGAGAGAGAGAGAGAGAAGCAGGCTCCCGCTGAGCAAAGAGCCCGATGCGGGGCTCGATCCCAGGACACTGAGATCATGACCTGAGCCGAAGGCAGCGGCTCAATCCACTGAGCCACCCAGGCGCCCCAAGAATGCTTACTTCTTAATCTAAGTGCTGGTTCTAAGATTAGTAATAATATATTTCTCTTTTATTTGACAACTACAGTTCAAAACCAAATTTTAAAGGAATTAGGAGAGAACAATGCCTTTAAAATTTCAGATTTCCTGTTTTTGGGTGTGGAATGTCAGAAATTTGAAGATTTCATAATTAGTAATACTAATTACATGGAAATTAAATGTGGTTAATTTATCAAGTGTAATTTTAGTGCTGTATTCTGATTTCAGTTGTAGGGGCATATTTATTTTATACTTGAAGATCTTTCAGTCTATTCCTATAACAATTCAGGTGTAGACTTTTTAATTATGCAAGTTTAAATTTAGGCCATGTGGGGCGCCTGGGTGGCTTAGTCGTTAAGCATCTGCCTTCAGCTCAGGTGGCTTGAGCCCCACATCGGGCTCCCTGCTCGGTGGGAAGCCTCCTTCCTCTCCCACTTTCCCTGCTTGTGTTCCCTCTCTCGCTATGCCTGCCTCTGTCAAATAAATAAATAAAATCTTAAAAAAAAAAAAAATTTAGGCCATGTAGTTTGGCACATTTGAGGATTTTGTCCTTTTTCCATTATTTCCTAACTGTGATCTTGCATACATTGTGTAAACTTTTTGCTCTTTAATTTCCTCACCTGTAAAGTGGAGTAATGATAGTTTTTTCAGATTTTTGTGAGAATTAAATGAAATAACATAGTTAAAACTACTAGTGTAATAGTAGGTACTCCAAAAAGTTCTGAATATTTATAATTGGTTCCAATTTGATACTGCTGTTTGGTCTGTATTTTGATATCAATAGAGAAACATACAGGTTTTTAAAATATGGTTTGCCTGTCAAGTTGTTCTCATTATCCTCCTTTCTGAAGGTCTCCTCTTCTCTCTCTAAAAGAATTTAGTACTCTATTCTCTTAAATATTTCTATAATTTGGGCATTATAGCATATGGCAGGCCATCAAGAATTCTGAGTCAGCAGTGGCAGCAAAAGTTTCTAGACCAGTGTTCTTCCTTAATTTACATGTCCTTTCTACTGTAATTATTCTGATAAGTTCATCTTCGCTGTGAATCACTTTTTATAAAATGAGAGATGTCGCTGATGCAAGTGTGTTGTGCGTGTGATAATTGTGAAGGCAAAAAGAAAGTTAAAAACTGTCCAAACGGTGGGATCTTCAGAGTCAGGCAAGAGACAGGTGGCTTGGCCATTTTAGAGCAGGTTGTAATTCAGTGACTTAGTGTGTTTAGCCCCTGTAAGAGGGAGCTTACAGAGCTGGGCAGGGTGTCAGGACCTTGGCCAAATAAGAAGGGAAATGAATGTAAATCAAAAAATAAAAATATAGGGGCACCTGGGTGGCTCTCAGTCAGTTAAGCGTCTGCCTTTCGGTTCAGGTCATGATCCCAGGGTCTTGGAATCGAGCCTCTCATCGGGGTGCCCACTTCTCTCTCTCCTTGGCTCGTGCTCTCTGTTACTATCTCTGTCTGTCTCTCAAATAAATAAATAAAATCTTTAAAGAAAAAAAGAAATAGAAACATTGCTCGGATTTTTAGACTTGAACCACCCAATGGAGACTTAACTATCTCAGATGACCAGAATTACGAGATGGCAGGATTAGAGATGCAAGGATAATCCAGGTATCACTGGTTGATTGTTCTCAGTGTACTACTGTATGGTCTGACTTGGTGAGGATTAGCTCCAAGGCTTTAAGGGCCTGAGCCTGTATAGATTGGAGTTCAGTTATGCCCTAAGTGAGTGGGACTCAGAAAATGTGGCAGCTGAGCACCTCCCCTCCCCCAAGAGACCCATCTTCTACTCTTCTCAGTTTGCTATAGAACTTGACTGTTAGAAGAATACTTTATTCACAAGGTGGTAAGAGTGGCATTTTGAAGACTTCTGGGGGTGCCCGTATTTGAAGTTTCCTACTTATTAGGAGAAGGCTCAAGAAAATGGATACAAAACTGACTAGCTAGTATTAAGTGGATTGAGGTAATCTCCTTCTTTGTTCCCATCATGTTTCTATATAACATATTTAAATTTAACTGTACATATAAGATACTGTTTCCTCCATTGGTCCCAGATTCTAAATGCCAGTCTCTGTCCCCACATGTCTGTCATTGTGTGAACCTTTCATCCATTTGGGCTTAAATGTGATGTTCCTTCATTTGGTATCAGTTCCTGTATGTCTACCATAATTTGAGTTTCTCGGTGATGAATATGAACATATAAAGATGTGTATATTTTTTGTACAATATGGCCCCTACATGCAAGTTTACTGTGTTATCTAGTGTTCACTGAAGAAACTGATTTTTTTCCTAAAGTTGGAAGACAAAGTGAATGTATTTTACTCATTGAGAAATGGTATATTGATTGCCAACATGGAGCCTTTCTAAAGGATTTTTAAGGCTAGGTTGGCCCATAGGTTATTTTTGCCTTATGTAGTATCTTTAGTATCTTCTGCATAAGATTAGGCATCATTATTCACACTGTCGTATTATAAGCTCTGAACCCATTTGTGTCATGGCTGCTAACTTGGAAATAGAATTTAGAAGCTGGAGCTGTTTGGCTCTATAATTGGTAGAAGCGATCGCTTTATTCCTTAGGTTGGCAAAGGGAGTGTCTTAGAGTTTCCAATTCATTCAGCTCCTTTGCTGTCTTCCTTAGGAGAAGAAAACATCCTCAGGGCATATATTTTGGGTCCACAGTTTGAGTTAAGGCTACTGTTAGGTTTTTTATTTCGGTGAGAGGATCTGATCATCCCCTGTGGTCTCTAGTTCATCTTTAGGAACCTGTAAGCTGTGCCTCTTAGTTTCAGATGTTTCCACATCCTTTTAGATTTCTGGTAACACTCATGAAGTCAGACTGAGTTCACACTGGTTAGTGGTTAGCTGTTGTTCTAGGATTAGTGTAGATGATGAAGGAGTATCTCCCACATTTTTCCATATATCCATACCTGGACTCCCTTTTGTGGTCTCTCAACCAATCTGATTGGAGTGAACATGTCTATAGTCTTAGAAACTATGCATGATTTTTATGTACCTTGTGTTATTTCTGGGGCAGTTACTATACATTCCAGGAGTTAAAGAGATGGCTTGGTATTCCTAGACTAACATACACATTCAATAGATATATGTGTGTGTGATTTAAAACTTTCCAGTAGCTACATTTTAAAAACAAAAAATAAATGGTAAAATTAATTTTTATAATTTATTTTACTTAACCCAACATATCAAAAATATTATTCAAGATGTGTTCAGTATAAAATAAAATTAATGAGGGGCACCTGGGTGGCTCAGTGGTTAAGCTGCTGCCTTCGGCTCAGGTCATGATCTCAGGGTTCTGGGATCGAGTCCCGCATCAGGTTCTCTGCTCAGCGGGAAGCCTGCTTCCTTCTCTCTCTCTCTCTCTGCTTGCCTCTCGGTCTGCTTGTGATCTCTCTTTGTCAAATAAATAAATAACATCTTAAAAAAAATTAATGAGACATTTATGTTCTTTTTTTCTATACTATCTTTGAAATCTGATGCTTAGAGTGTATCTCAGTTAGCATTACTACATTTTTAACAGTTCAAGTAAAATATAGCCCTATCAAACAATAAAGTTATGTTCAATGAAAAAATATTTTATACTGGATTTAAATATAAATTACTGTAATTTAAATTAAATTACATTAAATTACTGTAAATATAAATTTAAATTAAATTTAAATTTATTTATTTAATTTATTTATTTTTAATTTAATTTAATTAAATTTAAATTAAATTTATTATTTATTTATGTAATTTAAATTAAATTACTGTAAATATAAATTTTAAATTTATATTTAATTTGGATTTAAATATAAATTCCTTTAAAATTAAAAATTCAGTTCCTCAGTCACACCAGTCACATTTTAATTATCCCATAGCCATATGTGCCTAGTGCCCACTGTGTTAGAGCAGTTATAGAGGGCCAAGAATGTCTTTCAGAGTAATAGGTAACTTTGTTTCTTTGGAAGTAAGCTAATTTTTACTGAGGTATTACTAGGTGATGGTCAGATTATTCTCCCTGTCAGTATAAGTGACTTTTAGTATTAATTTCCCATTTAGTATCAGAATCGGTTTCTGTTTGAGGTTCCCTTCTGGCTTCTTTGGATTGGAGTTTGTCGTTTACTCAGCTAAATTCTCTCTTAGGGACCTAGGAAATGGCCCAAGAAGAAGCCCTTCTCAAATTATTCCGTTTAGGCTACTTTGCCAGCTCCAGAAGAGCAGAAAGAACAATTTAGTTTCAGTTTAAGTCAGTTTATTCCCATAGCTTCAAATGCTCAGGTTAAAGTGACAGATTCTAAGCCAGCAAGCAGGCTATGTAGAAGAGCTGTGAAATCCATGGCTTGTTGTGGAGCAGAGAGTTCCTTACAGCACAGTGTCCTGCAGGCATCCTCTGGGTAAAAAGGAAAGAAGGCTTTTCTTCACCTTCTTTCATTCTTAAAAGAGGGCAGACAGGATTTTTCTGTTTCATGAAAAGTCCTTTCCCAAGGAGGATCTGAATGGCATAAGAATTTGTATGAGTGATTGCAAACTCTGAACACATTTGTCCTGTAAATGAATTTGATTTGAACTACACAGGTTTTGTTTTGTTTTGTTTTTGTTTATTTTTAACTAGTTGACAACATCTAAAGTTTAGGAGATTACACCTTTAGGAAAAAAGTTTCCAATTTCTCTTTGAAAATTTAGAAGCCTCTGACAGTGTGCTAAGCCAACAAGAATTGGCTGTACCTGAGTGACAGTTGCTCCCTGTGATGGGAAAAAGGGCAGTTTATTTTATTTATTTTACTTTTTAAAGATTTGATTTATTTATTTGACAGACAGAGAGACAGCGAGAGCAGGAACATAAGCAGGGGGAGTGGGAGAGAGAAAGCAGTCTCCCTGCCAAGCAGTGAGCCCAATGTGGGGCTTAATCCCAGGACCCTGGGATCATGACCTGAGTGAAGGTAAATGTTTTATGACTGAACCAGGAGGCACCCCAAAAGAGAAGTTTATGAAAAAAAGAATCAGACAGATCCACTTTGACCCCGAGAGTCCTCTGGTTTTTCTTGCCTTTCTCTTTTTGCCTGCTCTCCTTTTCCTTTAGTTCTTCTTTGGAATTTTTCTACCAATACATAAACATAAAAATAATTGTTTTCTGTTTTTTGAGGGGGAATGAAAATCAGATTTATCAGCATCACACTGTATATATCTGTATATGTATTATATATTTCTACTTAGGGAATAATCAATAAAAAGAGATGGACTTGAAGAAAATTAGACAGTAACAATAGAACAAAAAAGACAGCAGGGTACAAGAAGAGCAAGAGAAGCTGCTAACAGACCTAGAAGATAATGCTGGTAAAGGGATATTACTATAAATAAAAGTTTATTTTATTATAAAAGTTTATTCATGTATGTCTCTGTTTTTCATATATCAGTGTAATTCCTTTTTTCAGGTTGGTTGTATTTAAGTAGAAAAATAATAACAGTTAATGCTTATGGAAGATTCAATGTTAATTTATTAAATCTTTGTTAAATGTTAAATTTAGTATATATTGTGTGTCAGGCAGTGAGGATATAGCTATGAAGAGAGTACTCAGGATTCTTACCTTTATAAAGCTTACATGTGAGAGGGGAAACATAATAAAAACTAAAAAAAAAAAATCTTTAGTTTGTTAGATGGAGATAAGTGCTGAGGGAAAATATAAGAGAGGAAAGAAGGTGTGCACCCTGGATCGTACCCAGATGCAAGAACTCCACAATTGGGAGGGATGCCCAAAATATGGAGCGCTCTCTCAACATACTTTCATGATAAAAACTTCAATAAATTATTTATGGAGGAAAGGTACCTACACATAATAAAGGCCATATATGACAGACCCACAGCTAACATCTTACTCAGTGGTGAGAAGTTTAAAGCTTTTCCTTTAAAAAGATCACTACTTTCATTCAACATAGTGCTGGAAGTATTAGCCATAGCAATTAGGCAAGAAAAAGAAGTGAAAGGTATCCCAATTGGAAAGAAGACTTAAAAATGTCACTATTAGCAGATGACATGATACTACATGTATAAAACTCTTAAGACTCCAGTAAAAAACTATTATAGCTAATAAATGAATTCTGTAAAGTTAGAAGATACAAAATTAATACATAGAAATCTGTTGTGTTTCTATACACTATCAAGAAAACGATCCCATTTACAGTTGCATCAAAAAAGAATAAAATACCAGGTGGTGCAGCTGGTTAAGTGTCCAACTCTTGGTTTTGGCTCATGTCATGATCTCAGGGTTATGGGAATGAGCCCTGAGTTGGGCTCTGCGCTCAGCACAGAGAGTGCTTGAGATTATCTTTTCTCTTCCTTTTGCTCCTCCTACGTGTGTGAGCAATCATGGCGCTCTCTCTCTCAATAAATAAATCTTTAAAAAAAAAAAAAAAAAGGTGCACCTGGGAGGCTCAGTAGGTTAAGTGTCTGTGTTTGGCTCAAGTCATGATCCTGAGGTCCTGGAATCAAGCCCCATGTCAGGCTCCCTACACAGCAGGGAACCTGCTTCTTCCTCTCCCACTGCCCTTCCTCCCACTCATATGCGTGCGTGCTTTCTCTCTCTCTCTCAAATAAACAAAATCTTAAAAATAAATAAATAAATGTTTAAAAAGAATAAAATACTGAGGAATAAATTTAACCAAGGAGGTGAAAGATCTGTACTCTGAAAATTACAAGACATTGTAGAAAGAAATTGAAGATGACACAAACAAATGGAAAGCTATATCATGCTCATGATTAGAAGAATTATTATTGTTAAAATGTCTGTAGTACCCAAAGCAACCTACAGATTCACTGCAATCCCTGTCAAAATACCATTGATATTTTACACATAACTAGAACAAATAATCCTAAAACTTGTATGGAACAACAAAAGACCTCACACATCAAAGCAATCATAAGAAAGCTAGAGGTATCATGTGTCCCGATTTCAAACTATACTACAAAGTGATAGTAATCATATCAGTATAGTCCTAGCACAAAACAGACATACAGATCAATGTAATGGGATAGAGAGCCCAGAAATAAACCCATTTTATAAGGTCAGATAATCTGTGGCAAAGGAGAAAGAAATATACAGTGGGGAAAAGACAGACTATTCAGTAAATGGTGGTGAGGAAACTGGACAGATACATGCAGAATAATGAAACATTTTATTATACCACATTCAAAAATGATCCCAGATGTACTGAAGACTTCCAAAACACTTCTAGAAAAAAAATAGGCAGTAAGTTTTTTGACGTTGGGCTTAATATTTTTTGGATATGTCTTCTCAGTGGCAACAGTAGCAAAAATAAACAAGTGGCTACATCAAACTAAAAAGCTTTTGCACAATGAAGGAAACCATCAACTAAAAAAGACAGCCTACTGAATGGGAGAAGATACTTAAAAATGATGTATTTGATAAGGGGTTGATATCCAAGATGTAGATAAAGTCATACAACTGGATAGCAAAACAAAACAGGAAAATAAATAAATAAATAAAACAACCCTATTTAAAAAATGGACAGAAAAGCTTAATAGACATTTTTCCAGAGAAGACATATGGAGGTCCAACAGACACATAAACATATGCTCAACATTAGTTGTCATCAGGGAAGCACAAATCAAAACCGTAATGAGCTGCCACCTCACAACATTCAGAATGACTAGTATCAAAAAGACCAGAGATAACAGGTATTGAAGAGGAAGTGGAGAAAAGGAATCCCTTGGGCACTGTTGGTTGGAATGTAAATTGGTGCTTTGGAGAACAGTATGGATGTCCATCAAAGCATTAAAAATGGAAATACTGTATGATCCAGTTATTCCACCTCTGGATATTTATCCAAAGAAAATGAAGACACTAATTCCAAAAGATAAATGCATCCCTGTGTTCATTGTAGCATTATTTACAATAGCCAAGGCATGGAAACAATTCTATGTATCAGTTGGTGAATGAATAGATAAGATGTGCTGTGTAAGTACAATGGAATATTACTCAACCATAAAGAAGAATGAAATCTTGCCATTTACAGCAACTTGAGTGGACCTAGAGGGTATTTTACTAAGTGAAATAAGTCAGAGAAACATAAATACCACATTATTTCACTTATATATGGTATCTACAAAACAAAACAAATGAGCAAAACAGAAACAGACTCATAAATACAGAGAAAAAAACTGTTGGTTGTCAGAGGGGTTGGGGGTGGGGAAATGGGCAAAATAGAAGAAGAGAATTGAGAGGTATAAACTCCCAGTGATGAAATAAATAAGTCGCAGGGATGTAATGTTCAGCATAGGGAATATAGTCAATAACGTTGTAAGTTTATATAGTGACAGATGGTAATCAAAACTACTGAAGTGATCATTTTGTAATGTTTAAAAATAGCACATCACTATGTTGTATACCCAAAACTAATATATTAATGTATGTCAGTTATAGATCAGTAAAAAATGAAATAGCAGTTATTTAAGCTGGTAAAGTCTATGTGTTTATGATGGAGAGAAGAAAAAGAATCTATGAAGAAGAGTGAATATGATTTATTCTAACATTTTTAGTATCTAAGGTAATTTTACCAAGGGGAAGAGATTTTTTTCTTTATGCAATAAATTTGGAGTACAAACAAAACTATCCATAGCATATCCAAACATTCTTTTTTGCCAATATAATTTAAATAGTTCAAGTGTGTGTGTGTGCGCGTGCGCCTGTGTGTGTACAGATGCACACATGCACATTTCATATATATATATACATATATATTATATATGTATTTTAAAATACATTTTAAAATACTTATATAATACTATTTTAAAATAACTTCTTAGGTAGAGGTAAATGATTTCTGGAGCTATATATTATATATATATAATACATATATATACATATATACATATATATACATATATATAATACATATATATACATTATATATGTATATATATATAGCTCCAGAAATCACTTACCTCTACCTAAGAAGTTATTTTAAAATAGTAGGTTTTACATCTTAAAAATTAATTAACTTAGAATATTTTGAGTATTCATGAAAATTGTTTCTGAACCACTGAAATAAGAAAATACTCTGATTTTTGTCCTTCGAAATATACATCAGTGAATCTTAATGTTGATATCAGTGAAACTGAATGAAAAATCTCTAAAACTTATTTTGAATAAGCTTTATGCAAAATATAGATCTTTTAGATAAATTGAGATTGTTAATGAAGCGCAAGTTTCCTTAAAATGGACTTCTTTATGTCTATTTTGTTTGAAATGTTATTTTTTTCTTTTTTATAGGGGGAACAATATATTTTCAATTAGGAACAGTAACTGGAAGTACAAGTTTGGTTATTTCACAATGTTAAAATGAAGCTTTAACCAGCAGAGGTAAGAATCTGTGATTTCTTTTGTATTTGTCAGTGGGTCAGAATATTTGTTGAATTTCTGTGTAGAACTATTTCAAAAACTATGAAAGGTCTGAGATTTTATCTTCTTGCAAGCTAACAATGTTAGCCTGCTACAGTGCCATGGATGTGGGCAGAAGACATGAGACTCTTAGATATAAGAAAAGGCTGATTTATAATATACTGAGTAGTAGTAGCAGTAGCTACAGGACCAGGCAACACCTGCATATCAGTAGGTTGTATTACAGGAGAGGAACCTTAAGCTAATGGGACCTGGATCTTTAAAATGGATAAAAAGTTTGCCTGACTTAAGCCTCAGGAGGAGACTCTATCTATTAAAGGGACAATAAACAAATTTGCCCTTTGTTCCAGTATGAGACACTATCTCTGACTTCTAAGGCAGTTTGCTGATCATGCATCCTTGAAAAATAGTCTGAAACAGAGGTAGTCAGGGTCTGCTTGCAAAATATGTGGAAACACAAGACTCTAGAGAATTGTCTTTCAACACTTTCTTACTCTGAATTGTGTTTTAAAGCACATTATTATTGATAAAGGTGATTGTTAGAGTACTTTTTTGAAATAGTGAAAAGATGGAAACTACTGAAATACCCAACAATAGAAGATGGTTTAAATTATAATATTCACAGTATGATAGTAAACAATTGAAAATAATGTTGTAGGGGTGCCTGGGTGGCTCAGTGGGTTAAGCTGCTGCCTTTGGCTCAGGTCATGATCTCAGGGTCCTGGGATCGAGTCCCGCATCGGGCTTTCTGCTCGGCAGGGAGCCTGCTTCCTTCTCTCTCTCTCTCTCTGCCTGCCTCTCCATCTACTTGTGATTTCTCTCTGTCAAATAAATAAATAAAATCTTTAAAAAAAGAAAAGAAAAGAATGTTGTAAAAGTACATTTATTGACTCATCAAAAAATTAGATGAAATAAACATTATAAAATGTACATGTAGCTTGATCCCGTTTTTATAGAAATTTTACAAAAGCATACACAGGTGAAGAATATTATACCAAAGCATTGTTGGTATATATTCTGTCAAGGGACAGAATCATGAATGTTTTTATTTTTGCTTGTGTGTATTTTTTTTTTAATTCCTTAAATGAATATTTTGGGCTTTTGTAATAAGGGGAATTTCTTTTGAAATTTAAAAACAAATAGTAATTTAAGAAGTTCACCTAGCAGAAAAAACCTTTATGAATTTAATGGGGATTAAAGAGTACTAATTCTCTTCATGACTTTGGAGTTGCCTGGATGTGCAGTGTAGAACCAAAAGAGAATAATTAGGTCACTTAATTTTTTTCTTTACTATTTTATCTGTGATAAAGTCAAGCATTTCTTTTAGCAATTTGCTGTATTATTTATTATCACATAGATGTCACAAAGGAAAACAAATGTTTAGAAAATGCGTTCTATTAGAACAAATCTTAAATTATAGATTATTGCTATTTAGTAAATATATAATTGGTAAGTAAATGTAGTTGATTCTGGTGCTGTTTAGTTGGGACAGGCTAAGTTAGGTACACTGAATTAATTTGCTTCATTTTTATTTTCTACCTACTTATCATAGTTTGAAATATGTTTGAATATTAGTGTTTTTGTAAGTTGGCATTTTTGTCATTCTGCTTCTCATGATTTTTTTTCCCCGACTTTTACCAGATTTGTCTTCTGAGTATAAATTGAAAATGACTGAAGTTCAAGCAATGGTAGAATTCTCTGTAGAGCTAAACAAGTTCTACAATGTGGATTTATTTCAGAGAGGGTATGTATTTTAATGTGAAAATTACATATTTTGCATAAGAAATGAGGTACAGGTTTTCATTTAAATTTAATTACATACTTACATTCCAGCATATGTAAGGGAAACAGTGAGGTGTATTCAAATAATTATTTTATTAGAGAAATTTTAGTTTTAAATAGATGTTTGAGAATTATTCAAGTGGATTTAGTGATGATGCTAGATATATGTAATGTATGTTTATGAATTTGTACTGGGCATTGAGGGGACTTCTGTGTAAGATCTCATTTTTGCTTGTAAAAGCTTATAGTATATAGGGAAAATAAAATATATGCACAAAACAGCTAAGTAGAAACGCAAAATGATAAGTCTTCAAGAAGTGTATATAGAAAGTGCTCTAGGAATCAGAACAGAGAGATATCTTTCTGGGTTAGTAATGTTAGGAAACGCATTATGGAGAAATAGGATCAAAGTATGCTTAAGACTTGTATAGGCAAAAGGGGCACCTGGGTGGCTTAGTTGTTAAATGTCTGCCTCCGGCTCAGGTCATGATCCCAGGCTCTGGGATAGAGCCCCACTTCAGGCTCCCTGCTCAGCAGGAAGCCTGCTTCTCCCTATCCCACTCCTCTTACTTGTGTTCCCTCTCTTGTGGTCTCTCTCTCTGTCAAATAAATAAATAAAATCTTAAAAAAAAAAAAAAAAGACTTGTATAGGCAAAGGATAAAGTGAAAAACCCTCTTGGTAGTAGAGAGTGGTATGAATCAAGTCTTGGAAATAGGAATTAACATGTTTTTTAAAGAATATTTAGGAGATTGAATATTCTTCAGGAGAATTGCAGAAGAAAAGATAGTAAAGAAAGGAGAGGTATTTGTGAAGGGCTCCTAATGCCTGGAGAAGTGTTGACAGTAGGGATTTGGGCAGTCATCAGCGGTTTCCAAGTAAGAAAGAAATTATCACTATTACTACAAGAAGCCTTTACTAACATGATGAAGATTTTGTTATAGGAGACTGATGGTTGTGTAGAAGAAATAGAAGCATAGGGGACAGTTCGGAGGAGTTTGCAGTAACACAGGTGCTTGAAGGTCTGCACTATGAGTCATAGTAATGAAGCTGTGACTATCACTAGTACAGTGAGATAGATTTTCTGTTTGGTTTTTGTAGTTGTTTTGTTTTATTTCTAGCTTGTCTTGGCTTTGCCATCTTGATAAAAAATAAAAGTGACTGTGCTCTGTTTTACTCCTCATGGTCTTTCACTCCTCAGCAGGACAGGCTGGGCTTGCTTTCAGAAGTCAAAGAAAGAGCAGAAGATGCCCGACTTCTTGAATTGGCACTATTACTTCCAGTCTAGGCTGGTAGTTCTTAGGCCAGTAAAACTTACTTAAAAATTATATGAGGTTTCTGTATGTCTGATACAGTTCATTCCAAGCTCTGAAAACGACACCCACAATTGTCTTTTGAGACATGACTATTCTCTAGATATAATCACTGCTATTTAGGGATCTGAATTCTGTGGGATCATACCCCTCAACTTCCTAAAAGCCCTTTTGTCAAACTGAGAATGTCTACTTAGACACTGCTCTAATTTCTCTAGAGATTTGAAGAAAGGGATTTATAGCCACTCCTTTGAAATTATGTTTGTCTGTGGCAGCGTTTTATTTTGAAAATCACCCGAAGCTTAGACCACTTGGTGGGACTTCTTGAAGGGAACCAGGACAAGATTATGGAACCCCAAATTAGGCACAAATGCAATTATTTCTTGAGAACAATAAAAAAAAAATTGCAAAAAAAAAAAATCTTTAGGGAGACTGAAAATGAAAACCAGTTTTGTTTTCCAATGTAACAAGTCCTGGTCCATCTATATTCCCTCCAGATTCTGTTTGCAAAATAACCAGTTCTTTCTTTAGCTCATCCCATTCTGGCAGCACTTGATTATACTTAACAAGGAGTAACCAATTGACATGTTCAGCATTCTCCCTGGAAATTAGCTTGCTTAAGTCCCAAAGTTTCTTAGATACATTGTCTAACTTCTTCTAAGTTATTGCTGACAGTGTATTTACCAAAAGTTTCATCACTGTATAAAATGGGTTACCATTTTTTAAGTCTCAGTTTACTCATTTTTCTTGCATAACTGTAACTGTTACTTTGGTCCCAAATTCAGTGCCATATATTTTAAATTTTTGTTATGGTGCACACTGTTTCTTGGTTACTGCTTTTTCTGTGTTATTTATGTATTGTCGCAGTAATGCAGCTAATAACAAACACAAAGCTTCAGTGGCATCACAACAATAAACATTTATTTTTTGCTCACAAGTCTGTCACTCAACTGGCAAGTTGGCTGGGTGCTATCTATTCCAGAATGGCCTTACCTCGGTGGACTCAGCTCTGTTTTATGATCTCTCATCCTCCAGCTTATTCTTGCAGAGGAGCCAAGGTCCAAAGAGAAACAAACTACAAGACCTTTTACAGCCTAGGCTTGGAACTAGCATATTGTCATCTCTGCCACATTATATTGCCCAAAACAACATTTAAGGCCAGCTCAGATTTAAGGATAGGGAACTAAATTCCACTTTTTATTGGAAGTCACATTACAAGATGTGTGGACACCAGGATGGGTAAAAAGATCAGACATTTAAAAAATCATTCTACTACTCACTTTAACATTTTTTATTTTTGTGTTATTAATTTCTGTGAGGCATTTTGGGGAAAAATAGTAGGATTTAATGACTAATTTCATACGGAGGATGAGACTGAAAAAGCATTAAAATATATATGTTGAAGTATGAATATATGTGATATCTAAAATTACTTTGAAATGGCTCAGTAAAGAAAAGGTATAGATGAATCACATATGACAAAAATCTTTTTGTTAAAAATGGGTAGTGGGCATATGGGTTCATTGCTCTACTTTTTGCAAATTGGGTATTTTTAATAAAAAGTAAAAGATAATATTGAAGTTTTAAATCTTACTGACTTACACAATATTAGTAATTTTGGAATAAATAAGGAAATTGAAGATTAGTTCATTTTGATATACTGAGTTTGATGTGAGATATCCAAGTGGAGATAATTCATAATTAATTGGAGGTTTGGAACTAGAGATAAAGATTAAGTGAACTATTATTCCATTTTATTTCCAATCATCATAAACATAGTATGTGTAATTGCTGCTTTCATTAGTTTTCTCTTAATCTACAATTTGGTTTCCCCATCCATTGAGGACTTTTGAAGAACATAATTGTGTTTCTGATCTTTCAAGTCTAATGGTTAGAGGATCATTGTTTTTAGATACATTGCTTGACTTTTTTTTTTTTTAAGAATATTTTTGCTTTCTGAGGTATAATTGACATACGATATTATGTTAGTTTCAGGTGTACAACATAGTGATTTGACATTCATTTACATTGCAAAATGATCACTACAATAAGTCTATTTATGATGTATCACCATACAAAGTTAATACCATATTATTGACTTTATTCCCCATCTTGTATTTACATCCCCATGACAAGCAGGGGGAGCAGCAGGCAGGAAAAGAGGGAGAAATGGGCTCTCCGCTGAGCAGGGAGCCCAGTGTATGGCTCGATCCCAGGACCCTGGGATCATGACCTGAATGAAAGGCAGATGCTTAACCACTAAGCCACCCAGGCGCCTTATTTATTTACCTTTTAACTGGGCGTTTGTACTTCTTAATACCCTTCACCCATTTTGTTCCACCACAGCGTTCCTCCCCTCTGGCAACCATGTCTGTTCTATATATCTGTGAGCTTAAGTTTTGTTTTCTTTGTTTTGTTTTTTAAATTCCATATGTAAGTGAAATCATGCAGTATTTGTCTTTCTCTCACTTAATTCAATTAGCATAGTATCCTCCAGGTCCATCCATGTTATCACAAATGACGAGATAATCACTTTTTTATGGCTGAATAGTATTCCATCGTATATATATCTTCTTTATTTATTCATCGATCAGTGGACACTTAGATGGTTTCCATATCTCAGCTATTGTAGATATTTCTAAAATGAACATAGAGGCGCATATACCTTTAAAAAAAATTTTTTTTTCATATTCTTCAGGCAGATACCCTGTAGTGGAATTGCTGGATCATATAGTAGTTCTATTTTTAATTTTTCCAGAAATCTCCATATAATTTTCCATAGTGGCTGCACCAGTTTTTACTCCCACTAACAGTGAACAAGGGTTTACTTTTCTCCACATCTTCAGCACTTATCTTTTGATATTTTGGTGATGGTCATTTTAACAGGTGTGAGGTGACCTTTCGTTGTGATTTTAATTTGCATTTCCCTGATGATTAGAAATGTTGAGCATCTTTTCATGTACCTATATAGCTTCTTCGGAAAAATGTCTATTTAGATCTTTTGCCCATTTTTTCTTAAAGATTTTATTTATTTATTTGAGAGAAAGAGCATACAAGTGGGAGGCAGAGTCAGAAGGAGGGGGAGAAACAGACTCCCCACTGAGCAGGGAGCCCCATGCAGGGCTCAATCCCGGGACCCAGAATCATGACCTGAGCTAAAGGCAGAGTCTTAAGCAACTGAGCCATCCAGGAACCCTTCTTTTGCCCATTTTTTAATCAGATTGTTTGTTTGGGCTTTGTTTTGTTTTATTTTTGTGGGGTGTTTTTTTTTTTTTTTTTTTTTTGGTTTTTTGTTTTGTTTTATTTTTGCTATTGAGTTGTAAGAGTTCTTTATAATAATTTTGGATATTAATCCCCTATCAGATATATGATTTTTAAATATTTTCTCTCACTTAGTGGGTTACCTTTTCATTTTGTTGAGTTTCCTTTGCCTTGCAGAAAGTTTTTAGTTTTATGTAGTTTTTAGTTTTATGTAGTTGCCTTTCCTTTTGGTGTCATAGTCAAAAAAATCATTACCAAGACCTATGTCTAGGAGCTTATTGCACATGTTTTCTTCTATTTTACTTAATCTTTAGTTGGAATTCTCAGCATGGGAAGTTGAATAGCTCCTAGAAAGCTTTGTTCTCCTCTGGTTCCAAGGCTCCTGTGATTCCGCTTTGATTTTTGGTTTTAGTCATCTCATATTTTCAATCTGACTTTATCTTAATCTCAACTAATTATTTCTCTCTGTTTGTGGAGTTTTGCCTTGTTTCTTTAAGGCCAAATTGTCACTTTCAAGGTTATAGATTTAATCGGCTAGCCTTTCATTCACTCCTCTTTAATTCTGGCTTTGTGACTTGACCATATGTTCTCTTCAATGCTCTACTTTGTTATAAGTAAATAGTAGTAATATAATTATGTATTTTAATCTTTATATTATTTATAAATTTGATAATTTAAATTACTACCTGGGAAATTATTAAATAAAAATAAACAAAACATTTAATTCCTTGTGTACATCTAAACTAATCCCGATTTGTTATCTTGATTTTGCTTTTAGTAATCCTTTGTGTCTTTTGTGTGTGTGTGTGTATAGATGTGTGTATCCTCTATTATATAAACATACTTGAGTATAATGTTAAAACACAAACCTAATGCTTACCTCAAATTATTTATTCTATATAAGGTGTTATTACTAATGATTGGTTGAGTTCTATATATAGATATAAGTATTATAAAAGCCTGTAGAATAAATAAAGTATATAAACAAATAGCTCTGACCTTGAAAAAATGCCAAATTCTTTAAACCAAATACATGTCTTTGTTTTGTAATTTATAGTATTAAGCCAGTTTTCAAAAAAATTTAAATCTGTATTTTCTCAAAATTATGGTTAAGAATAATTTATGTTTATTATGTTTTAAAAGAAAAAAATAAATAACCAAATTAGGCCGTGAAAATCTTAGAAGTCTTATTATCCCTCTGGTTGCTATGACATTCTCTCATTTAAAGTAAGAAATATGAATACAGTTCTTTTGTTTTTCTCATTCACCTTTTTACTTGCTGGTTTCCCTTTGGGTCTTATTGAGTTCTGCTAATATTTGACGTGGATATGATGTATTGTTTTTCACCAGTAATAGATATTATGGGAGGGGTGTCTGGGTGGCTCAGTTGTTAAGCAGCTGATTCTGGATTTCAGTTCATGTTGTGATCGCAGAGTCTTGGGATTGAGTCTGGCCTTGGCTCCATGCTTATCACAGAGTCTGCTTGTCCCTCTCCCTCTACTCCTCCCCCCACTCATGCTCTCTCAATCTTTTTCAAATAAATACATAAAATCTTTAAAATAAAAAAATAAATCTTTAAAAATATATAGGACACTGATATAAGCAGACCAAATTTGTTACTTAATATGTACAGATATATAGAAATTAGGGCTTGCATATTTTAAAATATATATTGAAATGATTTTTTTGGTCTATTTTCCTTTAGTTTTTACCAGATACGTGCTTCTATGAAAATTCCACCAAGAGTTCCCCACAGAGTAGAAGCCAGTTTGTTACATGCAGCAGGTAAGCCAAGGAATATTTTTAACTTTTAAGAGAAGTCTGAAGCAACATTATAATGGTAATAATAACTTTTAATTGTTTTTATTTTTTTAATTACAAATACACTGTCAAGTATCATTATAATAAGAAATATATTTGAGGCCGCAGTAAAACAGGCTTGATTATAGGTTCCTTGTCTTTCTCTCAGATTTCTTATGATGAGCATTTGAAAGAATGTATGTGAAATTTCCACAAAAACAAACATAAGTAGAGGTCGTGTCAGTTACATCATGTAAGATGTAATTTTTAAAAATACACAGCGAATGTGGACATATAATTTGATATATGATTACAAAGGTGTTTTACTATAGTTTTATAGTATGCCTTTGAGAATATTTTTTTAGCCATATTTTTGGTCTGGGTTAACTAATTAAAAAACGAAATGCAGAAAGTACTTTTTTCTTGGCTTGGCATACATATTGAGGTGTAATTTATTGTCAGTTGGACTTTTGTAAGTCTACTTTCCATGAAGCAGAGATTAAAATAATTAATATTACAAGATAGATTTGGTCCTCCCTTTATGAACTTCCTTAATCTAGTAAACTAAATCCCTTGTCTATTTTATCTTATAAAGCTGCCAGTTGAAAAAAATAGAAAGACTTTTTTTTCTGGACTCCCTTTTTATTTTTTCAGCTTTATTGAGAAATAATTAACAAATAGGATTTTATGTATTTAAAGTATACAATATGATCTGTTGTATATACATTATGAAATAATTACCACAATCAAGATAATTAGCATATCCATCACCATACATAGTTTACTCTTTTGTGTGTATGTCATGAAAACCCTTGAGATCTACTCTTTGAAAATTTAAGTATACAAGACTTTATTATTTATGTAGTCACCATGCTGTGCATTAGAGCTTATTCATAACTGAAAGTTTACACCATTTGACCTATATCTACCCATTTATCTCACCGCCCCCCCAGCCCCTGGCAAGCACAGTTTTGCTGTTTCTATGAAATCAAATTTTTTGTTTTGTTTTGTTTCATTTCATTTCCACATGTAAGTGATTCCATGCAGTATTTGTCTTTGTCTGTCTGACTTATCTCACTTAGTGTAATGCCTTCCAGTTTCATCCATATCGTTGCGGATGGCAAGATTTCCATCTTTATGGATGAATAAGATATCCCTTTCTCTGCCTACCTCTATGTGTATGTATGTGTGTGTATGTGTGTGTATGTGAGAGAGAGAGAGAGATACCACATTTTCTTAATCTACTCATCTGCTGACAGATACTTCGGTTATTTCCATTATCTTGGATATTGTGAATAATGCTGCAGTGATCGTGGTAGAGTAGATTTCTTTTCAAGATACTCACTCCTTTCTTTCAAATATATACCCATGGGCTGGATCATTATGGTAGTTGTAATTGTAATTTCTTGAGGAATTTCCATACAGTTTTCCGTAGTGGCTGAACCAGTTTTCACTCCCAACAAAAGTGCACAAGGGTTCTCTTTCCTCCATGCCTTCACGAGTACTTGTTATATTTTGACATTTTGAAAGTAACAGTTCCAAAAGGTATGAGCTAATATCCTTTGTGGGTATATGTGTGTTTAAGATTTATTTATTTATTTATTTATTTGAGAGAAAGTGCACATGCATGAGCAAGCCAGGGGAGGAATAGAGGAAGAAGGAGAGAGAGAATCCCAAGCAGACTCCCTGCTGAGCTTGGAGCATGCATCAGGGCTCAGTCTCCACAACCCTGAGATCATGATCTGAGCCCAGATCAAGAGCTAGATTCTTAACTGACCATGCCACTGAGGCACTCCATCTTTGTGGTTTTGATTTACATTTTCCCTGGTGATTAGTGATATTGAGCACCTTTTTGTATGGACCTCTCAGTCATCCGTATATCTTCTTTAGAAAAATGTCTATTCAGGTCTTCTGCCAGTTGTTTGATCGGATTGTTTTTTTGCTATTAAGCTAAATGAGTTCTTTTTCAGGTATTAATCTCCTTAGATATATGTGATTTTCAAATATTTTTCCATGTTTGATAGGTTGTCTTTTAATTTTGTTGATGATTTCCTTTGCTCTGCAGTAGCTTTGTAGTTTGACATATCCTAATTGTTTATTTTTGCCTTTGCTTTTGGGGTCAAATCCAAAGAATCCTTTCCAAGACTAGTGTCAAGGACCTTTTCTAGAAGTTTTATGGTTTCAGGTCTTAAATTTAAGTCTTAATCCAATTTGAGTTAATTTCTGTGAGTGATATAAGATAGGGGTGTAGTTTCATTCTTTTGCATGTGGATATCTAATTTTCTCAGCACCATTAAAAGGCTATCCTTTCCCCATTATATGTTCTTGGTACATTGTTAAAGATTAGTTGATCATGTGTGTATAGGTTTATTTCTAGACTCTATTCTCTTCCATTGGTCTGTGTATACCTGTTTTTATGTCATTATCATACTGTTTTGATTACTGTAGCTTTTTATTAGTAATATTATAGCCTTGAAATCAGGAAGTGTGATGTCTCTAACTTCTTTTATTTTTCTTAAGGTTACTTGGCTATTCAGAGTCTTTTGTGGTTTCATATGAATTTAGGATAGTTTCTTCTGTTTCTTTGAAAAATGCCATTGAAATTTTGTTACAGAGTGTATTGAATCCATAGATCACGTGGGGTAGTATGGACATTTTAACAATATTAATTCTTCCAATCTAAGAACATAGGATATCTCTCCTTTTATTTGTGTCTCCTTTAATTTTTCATCAGTGTCATTGTTTTTAATGTACACATTTTTATCTCCTTGATTTAATTTGCTCCTAAGTATTTTATTATTTTTGATTCTATTGAAAATGGAATTTCTCCCAGTTTTAAATAATTGAGCAATTTTACTCAATTATTTATTTATTTATTTAAATTTAAATAATTGAGTGATTTTGCATTTATGAAATAAGCATGCACAGAACAGCTACCTTTTATTTATTTTTTTATTGAAGTATAGTTGACATATAATGTTATATTACTTTCAGGTAAATAACACAGTGATGAGATTGCTTTCTTGGTTTCTCTTTTGAATAGTTCATTATTAGTATATAGACAAGTAACTGATTTTTTATTTTGAAGATTTTATTTATGTATTTGACAGAGATCACAAGTAGGCAGAGAGGTAGGCAGAGAGAGAGGGGGAAGCAGGCTCCCTGCTGAGCAGAGAGCCCGATGCAGGGCTTGATCCCAGGACCCTGAGATCATGACCTGAGCTGAAGGTGGATGCTTCACCCACTGAGCCACAAAGGTGCCCAAGCAACTGATTTTTATATGTTGATTTTGTATCCTGCAACTTTACCAAATTTGTTGATTAGTTCCACAACTTTTTGGTGGAGTCTTTAGATCACGTCATCTGCACACAGATAATTTTACTTCTTTTTTTCCTATTTGGATGCCTATAATTTGATTGTCAAATTGCTATTGCTAGGACTTCCAGTACTATGTTGAATAGAAGTGGTGAGAGTGGGCACCGTTTCTAACTTCAGAGGAAAGATTTTACCTTTTCACCACTGGCTATTACGTTAGCTATGGGCTTATCCTGTATAGCCTTTATTATGCTGAGGTACATTTCTTCTATACCTACTTTATTGAAATTTTTATCATGGAAGTATGTTGAATTTGGCCAAATGCTTTTTCTGCATCTACTGAAATGATCATATGACTTTTATCCTTCATTCTGTTAATATGGTATATCATGTTTATTTGAATATATCAAATCATCCTTCCAGCCCAGGGATAAATTTCTTGACCGTACTAAATGATCCCTTCAAAAGTACTCTTGAATTTGGTTAGTATTTTGTAGAGGTTTTTACATCAGTGTTCATCAGGATATTGACCAGTAATCTTTTCTTGTAGTGTATTTGGCTTACGTATGAGGGTAGTGCTGGCCTTTTTTTAAAATTATTTTTTCAATTTTTTTTCAGTGGTCCAAAATTCATTGTTTATGCACCACACCCAATACTCCATGCAATATGTACCCTCCATAATACCCACAACCAGGCTTACCCCCCGCACCCCACTCCACAAAACCCTCAGTCCGCAGTCTGTCGTGGTTTGTCTCCCCTTCCGATTCCCCTGCCTTTTCTTTTCTTTTCCTTCTAATGTTCTCCACATTATTCCTTATGTTCCACAAGTAAGTGAAACCGTATGATAATTGACTCTCTCTGCTTGACTCATTTCACTCAGCATAATCTCCTCCAGTCCCGTCCATGTGGATATGAAAGTTGGGTATTCATCTTTCCTGATGGAGGCATAATACTCCATTGTATCTATGGACCACATCTTCTTTATCCACTCATCCATTGAAGGTCATCTTGGCTCTTTCCATAGTTTGGGTATTGTGGACATTGCTTCTATGAACATTGGGGTACATATGGCCCTTCTTTTCACCACATCTGTGTCTTCGCGGTAAATACCCAGTAATGCAGTTGCAGGGTCATAGGGTAGCTCTATTTTTAATTTCTTAAGGAATCTCCACATTGTTTTCCAAAGTGGCTGCACGAACTTGCATTCCCATCAACACTGTAAGAGGGTTCCCCTTTCACCACATCCTCTCCAACACTTGCTGTTTACTGTCTTGTTGATTTTGGCCATTCTAACCGATATAAGGTGGTATCTCAAAGTGGTTTTGATTTTAATCTCCCTAATGGCTAGTGATGATGAACATTTTTTCATGTGTCTGTTTAGTGCTGGCTTTTATTTTTTTATTTGACAGACAGTAGGCAGAGAGTCGGGCAGGGAGAGAAGAAGAGAAGCAGTCTCCCCACTGAGCAGAGAGCCCGATGCGGGGCTCAATCCCAGGACCCTGAGATCATGACCTGAGCCGAAGGCAGAGGCTTAAACCACTGAGCCACCCAGGCGCCCCAGTGCTGGCCTTTTAAATTGAACTTGAAAGTGTTTCTTCCTGATCAGTTGTTTGGAAAATTTTGAGAAGGATTTGTATTCATTCATCTCTCACTGTGGTAGAAATCGCCAGTGAACTCATCTGGTCTTGGACTTTTATTTGTTGGAAGATTTTTGATTACTGATTCAATCTCTTACTTACTGGTCTGTTCAGACTTTGTTTCTTTATGATTCAGTCTTGGTAAAAAAAATAAAAAGAAGAAGAAAGAAAGAAAATTATCCATTCTAGTGCAATTTATTGATTGATCTTATCCTTTGTATTTTTGTGGTATTAGTTGTAGTGTCTTTCATTTATAATTATATTTATTTAAATCATTTTTTTCACATTCTAGCTAAAGGTTTGTTGATTTTATCTTTTCAAAAACCAACACTTGGTTTTGTTGATCATTTTTATTGTCTTTCTAGTCTCTATTTGATTTATTTCCACTCTGATCTTTCTTATTCCCTTTCTTCTGCTAAACTTTGGACTTAATTTATTCTTCTAGTATCTTGAGGTTTAAGGTTAAGTTGTTTGAGATCTTTCTAGGTTATCTGTATGACAGAAATATTACATGTAATTAATGTCATTTACAGAGTACCTTTTTTTTTTTAAATTATGACAAATAGTATTTCAGAAATACCCAATTAGAGTACTTTCTTTTTAAGTGGTTTTTCCCTTGACACTGTAATTTTGGTCAGTTTTTAATTAGTTGTAAATCCAGATTCAGTCATTATTGTTATCTCAGCTTCTAATACTATTAACTTTGTGTTACTGACTGTGAAATGTCCATTGTCTGATAATTTATGAGTGTGTGGAAGATGGCTCAGTGGGTTAATAAGCCTCTGCCTTCAGCTTCTGCCTTTTGGTCATGATTTCGGGGTCCTGGGATCGAGCCCCACATCGGGCTCTCTGCTCAGCGGGGGGCCTGCTTCCCCCAACCCTGCCTGCATCTCTGCCTACTTGTGATCTCTGTCAAATAAATAAATAAATAAACCACCCAGGCGTCCCTTTATGTATATTTCTGAAAAACTTTTAGAAGAAGAAAAGAAGTTACGATTCTGTGAGTTGCAGAAAGGAAGGGTAGATGTGGTAGGAATTAGATGGTATTATACAGCTTATTGCAACACAATTAAATTATTTCCAGTACAAAATTGTGCTGACAATGAGGGGTTTGAGTCAGGAAATAGCTGTCATCTCTAATAGCATCAGTCATAAAAAACAGTATTTATAGGGCTGTTGAAAATTGATTAATAAGAAAATATTCAGACTTCTACAACAAAGAAGTCATTGCTCTTCTAAGAAACTGGCCCCAGTTTGAAATGTTAGAGCACTATGTACAATTTTGATAAAAGTTCAAATAACAGCTCACCATTCATAATAATGATACATATTTTTAAGGAAGCATACATTGTTTCATTTGCTTTTTAATATCTACCCATCCCTCTTTCTAAAAAAATAATTTTATGAAAATAATACAAGTAGTTAAAAAACTTACTAGTCCAGAAAGATTTGTAGTGAAAACATAGTTACTTTTTTAGATGCATCCACTTTTAACTATTCTAGTTCTTTTTCTCTAGTTCTAATAGTTTCCTATGTAGATGTTTTCACTTCCTGGTATGATGAATGCAAATGAATAGTAAACTATTTCCTCCTCCCTTCCCCCTACTTTTGAAGAGATACCATTATTTCCATATCTTTTTTTGACTTTGAAGTTACTGTTAAATAATATATTCTTTAAACCTCCATTCCCTATTTTAGCCAATATGACAAACCCTATTTTGTAATATAAGGATATAAGCAATCTTACCTCTTTTTTCAAATTTTCTCTTTTCCTCCCCCTTTTAACTTGTTAAGTATATCCTTTGTTTATAATACCAATGTTGCTAACATTCAAATTCTGTTTTGTAACTATAGTTAAATCCTAATGTGCTCTGTCTCTGGGTTGATTCCAAATGCTCAAAACAAGTAAATAGCATTTTCATTTTTATGATAACATGAGAGGGGAAGTGTTTATAAAATTGAAATGACTATCCAGCATATAGAAAGAAGATCTTAAGTTTCTGGCAAGACAAGACTAATCTTCCTTACTTTCCAGTTATTTGTGTTTGGCCAGAGATTTTCTAAGGCCATCTATTCTGGATAAAATTCTTTGTGTGTACATGCATTCCTACATACCACCATGCAGTGCTTTTATAAAGGTGATAGCAGTCAAGAACAAATTAATATCAAGAAAAAAGGAAGTCTGTAAATAAAGGTTAGCTTCAAAGTAAGGAGGGGTTATCCCAGTTACTTTGCCTTGGGAGTAGTTAATTGACCACTTGAAATAAAGCTTCAGATATTTTGACATGGAAGAATCAATCATCTGTTTCTCCCCTATTAGTTGTTTCCTTAAGCCTTTCTCAGCCACCATTGTTTCAGGGGCCTTTGAAACCCACTGAAATATTTTCACAGTTTTGCTGAATTGTTAAGATTTTTCATGATTTGACCCTAACCTACATGTCTAACTTTATTTCCCACCATCTTCTTGTGGATTCTCCCTGTGGAACCACTTCTGTTTTCTCAAATTTGATGTGTTCTAACTTACCTCATATTTTGTGCATGTTTTCCCTACCTCATTATTTCCTTTTTTAAGCTGTAGATAACTCCCAGTTAGAAGTTTTCTCTGCTATGTTTCATAGCATTTTCTAAAACATCTTTTACATCTTAGCATGTTATAATTTATTATTATTTATTTATTATAATACAATCAGACATCAAGTATCATTAAAGAAGAATGCTTTTTAAAAATGAAGAAAATTGGGGCACCTGGGTGGCTCAGTGGGCTAAAGCCTCTGCCTTCGGCTTGGGTCATGATCCCAGGGTCCTGCTTCTCTGCCTACTTGTGATCTCTGTCAAATAAATAAATAAAATGTTTTTTAAGAAAAAATGAAAAGTTAGAGCTAGAGACAATTCATTTCATGTCGGGAATCTACTACTCTTAACAGTAACTGAATAATTTCAGTAATCATGAAGGGAAATCAGAGTTAGAGCGTTCAGTAAATTTTGTATAACTTGTGAAACTTAAGTCCATTTTGCATTAGAAGCCTCCATTTTGCTTTAGCTAGATTCACTAGTTTCTTTCTGTCACTTCCATTATTTGTCTTTTTACCTGGCATAACAAATAGCGATAATTACATTGGCATTTGCTTTAGCCTCCAAAATAGGGAGTTAAGAGATTATCACACTGTAGTACAATTATTTGCTTGAATGTTTCTATTCAAACTAGATGGGGAACTCTGAACAAGGGCAGGGTTCTTATTTATGTTCCTATCTCTTAGTTCCCATTATTTTAGAAGCTTAATTAAGTTACAGTTGAATGAATGCTCACTTGTTCACAAAATAAATAACAGATATCAATGCCAGCTGTTCAAACCAAAGGAAATGGAAATATGAAAGATAGTGATAGGAATAAAATATAAAATATAAATAATCATGACTTAATATAAAGTGTTTGTAAGCCTCTATCACTGGTCTCTAAAACTGTAGATCTGATGTTTGGTTTAGCAGATAACTGATAGGCAAAGTGAAAATAGAGTTCTTTTCAACAAGGAGTTAGGGCACTAAATTAAGAAGTTAAGTGAAAGTTCAAGTATCTGATAAGTACTTGCTGAGGGCCTATTATGTGTAAGATGTAGTACTGACTCCTAAATTAAAGCAATGAAAAAGATACATGTGGTTCCCAACCACATGGATGGAGGTTATCATCTAGGGAATACTAAAAAACAGAGAAGGTTTCAGATTCAAGACAATAAACAGACTATACACATATGTTTGGATCTTTTTGTTTCTGACTCTTTGGTAATAGCAATATAAAACACAAGAAGGAGTAACGAAATAGTTCAGGATGTTTTTGCAGGACAGAAAACAGAAGTGAGAGCTGAACTGCCTTTTGGGACACCTTCCCTCAGGGATTTGAGGGAGGTACAGCAGATGAAGGGAAGTAAGAGTGGGCCTGAAAATAGGGATTAATTAAAGGTTTGTAATCAAATCGCTGTGATAGTTGGGCATCCCCGATTTAACTGCAGAATGTTAGGAAGATTAAAATTTACCTTAGGACAAAAACCCCAGGACTTTCTCTAAATAAATTAGCATGAGATCATAACATATTAACACTTCAGAGGAAGGCACTTATTCTTTTGTATGTGTGTTTGGTAAAAAGCAAGTAACGTGAAATCTACCCTCATCAAATTTTTAAGTGTTTGGCAGAGCGTTGCTAACTGTATGCATATTGTTGTCAGCAGATCTCTAGAACTTTTTAACCTTGCATGACTGAAACTCTGTACCATTGGATAGCAGTTCCTCATTTCTCCCTCCTCCCAACCCCTAGTAACCACCATTCCACTTTCTTAGATAAGTGTAACTATATTAGATCATTCATATCAGTAGAATCATGTAGTGTTTGGCCTATTTCACTTAGCAGAAGTCCTCACAGTTCATCCATATGTTGTAGTATAGAATTTTTTTCTTTAAGGTTGAAAATATTCTATTATATAACTGATTTTCTTTACTCTTGCATCTACTGATGATATTTAGGTTGTTTCCACCACTTGGCCATTGTGAATAATGTGGCAGTAAACATGGAAGTGCAGATATATGTTCAAGGCCCTGTTTTCAATTCTTCTGGATAAGTACCCAGAAGTATAATTACTGGATCATATGATAGCTCTATTTTTAATCTCTTGAGGAATCTCCATACTGTTTTTTATAGTGGCAACACCATTTTACATTGCCACCAACAGTGTACATGGGTTCCAGTTTCTCCATAAGTGCTGACCCTGTACATAATGCTATATGAACTAAGAGGTATGAGACATGGACCTTGCTTTCAAGAAGTTTCTTTTTCTTCTTCAAATTCTCTTCCTGTCTATCTTCATTTCACTCTTTTTTAAAATAGTTTCAACTGAAATGCTGTATTGTCCACAAAGCCTTTCCTGAGTTCACAGTCTAGGTTTACCCTTGTAAGATAACATAGCACTCTATCCTCTGTCATGCTCAGCACAGATGTAACTTAGAGAATTAAATGAGGGCAGGAAGTATTTTTTCTGTTTGTTTGTTTTCTTTGGTTTGGTCTACATAGCTTAGGACAATGCATGGCACAGTAACTGTATAATAAGTAATTAAAATTTTTTTGTGAAATGTGCCATACATTTTTAAAGATCATATAACATATTATTTTGTTAAATAATAGAATGAATACCCAAATAGTCAACCCTTCATTTAAGAAATAGAACATTACGGGGCACCTGGGTGGCTCAGTGGGTTAAGGCCTCTGCCTTCGGCTCAGGTCATGATCTTAGGGTCCTGGGATCGAGCCCCGCGTCGGGCTCTCTGCTCAGGGGGGAGCCTGCTTCCCTTCCTCTCTCTCTGCCTGCCTCTCTGCCTACTTGTGATCTCTCTCTGTCAAATAAATAATAAAAACCTTTAAAAAAAAAAAAAAGAAATAGAACATTACTAGCACCATAAAAGCCTCCTGTATAGTATACCCCTCCTAATTTTTGTGTTAATCATTCTTTTCCTTTCTATATAGTTTTATCACCTATGAATGTTACCCAAGTATATATCTGGTTGAGTCTGGAAAAACTGAGTAGTAAGCACACCCAGTTGTATAAGAAAGCTGCAGTATCACTACTATTAAAAGAAGGCTCTCTGAAGGAAAGCTAAGTGGAGTCTTTGGTTTATAGTATGTTTCTGTATAGTTAAAAAGTTCTAAGACTCCCCTTTGGGGAAGTTAGTGGGCAAGGTCAGGAGTGAATTGTGTGAAATTTAGAACTCACCACATTCAGGACTTCTGGTAAGGTTGTAATGTGATGAAGTATTAGATATCCAACACATGGAGTAGGCTGATTTGCATTTAAACTTGCTATTTAACTTTTCCTCCTTCAATTCTCAGGAGCAGGTCAAAGCAGAAAACTGTTCAGTAAAAAGACTGCCCTCTTACGATATAGTCAATAGGGAAGAAACTTCATCAGTGCACCCTTAGACAAATCAAGCAGTGAAACCAGTCTGGCAAGGTGTTTCTTCTTAGGGTAAAATGGTACCATGGCAGTAAGGATCTTTCAGATGATGGACCTCAATCAACATAGCTGTTTGTTGAGGCTCACAATCCAATATTTATTAGTCATGTTCTTTAAGGCAGAAGATCAACATAGCTATTTGTTGAGGCTCACAATCCAGTATTTATTAGTCATGTTTAGTAAGGCAGAAGATTCTTTGGAATCTTCCTTTACCATCTGCCTAGGGATTCCCTTTGCCTCTCTTTCACAGTATATTTATTTACTAACATCTTTCTTTCTTGGTTTACTCATTTTGGTGGATCCTATTTCAATATCTTGTTGAGTAAAGTGGCATAGGAACTTTTTGAAACCCTACCATGTCTATAAATGTCTTCATTCTCCTCTTGTTTGAAAGTTTAGTTAAGTATAAAATTCTAGGTTGGAAATCTCTTTTCTTCCGAATTCTGAAAATAATGTTCCATCGTCTTTTGAAAGGTTTGTAGCATTGCTATTGAGAATTCTAAAGTCATTCTGATTGTTGACTCTTTGGGTGACCCTTTTCACCCTTTCATGAATCTTATAGAATCTTCTCTTTGTTTCTAGTGTCCTGATGGCACGTAATTATGTACCTTGGGTCTCTGAGTATTCGTTGGGTCCTTTTAATCTGGGAAACATTTGCTTCAATTCTGGGAAATTTTCTTATTTTGTTAATGATTTTCTCCTATTTTTCTCTATTCTTGCTTTCTGGAACTTTTGTCATTCATATAGTGGATCATAATCACTGGTTCTCTTAATTTTTAGGGTTTTTTTTCTCCTTTTTTCTATTTCTGTCTTTCTTCTGTACTTTCTGTTGTACTTATTTCTCCAACTGTAATCCCTTTTTGAGCTTTTTGCTTTTGTTGTTTCTCCTTTTTTACCTTTTCCTCTGTCTTCCTCCTTTCTTTCCTCGTTTTCCTCCTTATCTTTGATCCCTTCTCCTTTTCTTTTAAAATCCAAATACTTGTTTTCTGAGTGTTCTTCTATCACAGCAACATTTTCTTGTTTCATGAACTACAATATCTTTTCTCTAAGAACAATATTGATAGGCATTTAAGTTTTTCTTTTTCCTACAAGTTTTTTGTTTGTTTGTTTTTGTTTTGGTCCCTAACTTGCATGGTAGAAGCTTTCTTCCAGCGTCTGATAGTCCTCAGTTGTATATACGTGACTGAAAACAAAAAAAATTAGAACTTCTGAGAGCATAGTTGGGACTTGTCTCGTTGACCTTTACATAGGATGATGTTGGTGAGCCATTTGCTAAGGAATTTCTGTCAGTTGCCTATAGATTTTTTTTTTTTTAAGATTTTATTTATTTATTTGACAGAGAGAGAGAGATCACAAGTAGGCAGAGAGGCAGGCAGAGTTGGGGGTGGGGGGAAGCAGGGTCCCTGCTGAGCAGAGAGACCAATGCAGGGCTCGATCCTTGGACCCTGAGATCATGGTCTGAGCAGAAGGCAGAGGCTTTAACCCACTGAGCCACCTAGGCACCCCTCTGTTATAATAGATCCATGTAATATCTGTTAGAGATGTATTGGGTTGGTCAGATTCCATGTGTCAAGAAATGTGAAGAATCTCAGATTTTATTCTATATATTGTTGAAAATAATTCTTCATGCTTTCCCATGTTTCTGTATATCTTGTAAGCAGAGACACTAAAGGACTTCTGTTCCAGACTAACTTTTTAAGGATGTTTATATTAGTGAAGAGCTTTGGAAGATATAGGTAGTGTCTCTGGATCAGAAGCTAGATTTGGTTACTGTACAGTATAATAAACACAATGTCTCCCTCTAGTTCAAAAATTAGACAGGTTTTCATATAGCTCCTTGTAAAAGATTAAGATTTCCTAAGCTTAGAGGTCCTCAGCTGTGACCTAAAACCCACTGTATGTGTAGCAGCCACCTGGGCTTGCCTCTGTATCACCCCCATGGAACTTGGGTGAATAAGGACAAGGGGAACTAACTGATGTGATTGATCATACAGTTCATGCTGCTTGCTGTCCTATAAGTAACAAAGTCCTTTGTCTCTGACCCAGGAGTCTCCTGTCTTCTCCCAGCACCCATGGAACTGTGACAGGCTAGCTTATTAGCTTCTAAGTAGAATAAAATCTTAGATTCCTTACACTTCTTGAAATGCCAGAGAAGATGTTTTCTATTTCCTTCCTGGAGAGTAAATATCTAACTGACAGGCTCTGGAAACGCAGTAGAGAAGGAGTGTGTATCTCCGCATTCAGCAGTCAGTATGCCCGTGTTCATATACTGGTACTCTCAGTTTTGCCACATGACTTTCAGTTCAGAAGGCCTTTGTTTTATCTTCTTCATGGAATAAACCTTTAGGCTTCTATGAAGTTAAAGAAGGGGCAGGAACCTAATGGCATATAGTTGATGAGAGGACATACAGATAGATCTGTTCTGTTCTTTGCTTAAAGGTCACCTTCTCAACTAAGCATTGCCTGACTTTCTTTTTAAAACTGCTACCTTTCTTATCCTCTTTTCTCTTTACTTCATAGAACTTACTACCTTGAAACATAGTATATCATTTACTTATTGTTTTTGTTCTTTATCCCCTCTCCCATTAGAGTGTAAACTCCATTAGCTCAGAGATTGTTATTTCTTTATTTTGCTGTATGCCCCCAATACCTAGAAAATGACCGTTATGGCACATACTAGATATTCAGTCAACAAATATTGCTGGATTTTGTTGATTGGATGAGTAAATGAATGATTAGGAGGAACTTGCATATCTTTAGCCCATTGCTCCTGATTTGATAATAAAGAGTCATTGGCTCATCTTTTTAAAAGCTTTAAGTGTTGATATTAATTGAGGATATAGGTGATTTTCTCAGAAGGTTAATTACTATCATTCCAAAGCAATTTAGAATAATGTATTTTGTACACAGTTTCTTATTCCTTTGTTAGAGTCCCTTTTAGGGGATTTCTAATGACAGTGTTCCTTTTTTCTATTGGAGTATATCTATCCCTCTCACTCAATAAATGTTGGATATAGTTTATTGGTAGAGCCAATGAAGTTGACTAAAAAATAATTTAAAAGGGGTGGGCTGTGAAATAGGAACAAAAAAAGTGTGATGTCCAAGGTAGCCAAATGAAGAAGTATTTCAAGAGTGAGAGTATGTGTAACTATTTCTGATGCTGATTCTAAGTCAAGTAAGATGAGGTCTGAGAATTGACTGTTGTATTTAGCAAAGTAGAAGACAATAGTGGTGCTACTAAGAGCAGTTAAGTGGGCCAGAATCTATTTAACATGTGAATTAATTACTGTTGTGTAAGAATTTACCCCCAAACTTAATTTAAAACAAACATTATTATGTCATCGTTTCTGTGGGCCTGGATCCAGAAGTTGTTTAACTGCTTTCCTCTGGATCAGGGTCTCTCAAGAGGTCAGTTCGTTCTCCTGTATTCACACAGATTAACCATGGGACTTTGTTGGAGAAATTGTACAGGGATGTGATACCAGGAAGTGAGACTTAACTGGGAGCCATCTGGGAGACTGGCTGTCACAAAAAGGGACTAAAGCCAGAATGAGGGGATGAATTGGGAGATGTTGAATACCAATGAATCTTTTGAGGGGTTTTGCCAGAAAAGGGAGCGGAGAAATAGGTGTATCTGTAGGTAGATGTAGTAATGGAGCTTAAAGAATTTCCCTGATTATTTTCTCATGAAATATGAACGAGGGCTCTCAGTTGAGATAGAAGGACAAAATAATTTACAAAATAGTACTCTAGAATTGTGGAGAGAAAATGGATTTGGAAAATATAGTATGATTGCTAAGCAGCATTGAAGGCCTATTTGAGATTATTGATCATGAATTAAAGTATAGTCAGAAGAGTTGTGTATTTTTTCCCTGCTACATTCAGCCTGTGGGTACACGTATGTATGTGGATACAAGGGTGGGAAGTTAGATTTTTAAAGGTTGAGATTTTTCTAGGCAGCTATGAGTGATAATGATGAAGTATGAAATTTAATATGGGTAAGGAGGGAAGGGAGATCTTGAGAGAAAGTACAAGGATCCAAAAAAAGTAGTGTAAGATTTATGGAACCTACTAAATAGGGTCAAAAGATTGCTGAACTTGTGGTATTAGAGAGAATAAGCTGGAGAGAGGATGTTGATTGAACTTTAAATTAAAGAGGGATTGCAGTCACTCGTAATGTAAAAATCTAAGGAATGACCATAGGAATGAGAAGCCAAGGAGGGCTAGAAGGCAAGAACACTTCAAGGAAAGGAAAAAGAGAACCCAGGAATTGTGATGTCTAGAGTAGTTTTGGAGAAAGTGACCTTATATTAGGAAATAAAGCCTTCAAGAAATGAAGGCTTTCCAAAGGGTTTGTAGTGACTGCAAACATGAATGAGACGGTGAATGATACTGTCCAAGAGGTGCAAAGCTAGTGGTCGGGGTAGTTTTAGAAAGGAGAGACCAAGAAAGTCTGAAAGCATTAGTAAGGAACAAAGAAGCTCCAGGTTCAGTAGTAGGAGGAGTGTAGAAGCCCCCACTGAGAGGGCTGCGCAGGAGTGGCATCCTTAGGAAATCAGTAGCAAAAACTTGTGCTTTTTGAGGCAGCAGATTCTAATTTCACATTACATGAGTGCTGTTAAAAAAAAAAAAATCTACTTTCCATTGAGGAAAATTTCTTCCCCTTCTCGGCTCTTCTCTGAAATATTACAGAACTTTGATCTACTTCAGATTGGTTTTCTTTCCACTTGGTTTCCTTTGAGATATTTGAAAACTGTCTCAGAATTAGCAAAAATTTTATGTGTGGTACCAATAACTTTTTTTCCTGAACCATATCAGAGTAATTTACCAACATGATGCTCTATCATCCCCACATTACTTCAGTATTTATTTCCTCCAAACAATAACATTCTCTCCTACATAACCCCAATAAAATCAAGAAATTAATGTTGATACATTGCTACCAACTATCCTTAGCCCATTCAAGTTTTGCTAGTTGTTCCAATAAAGTCATTTTTTTTTAATTTTCATTTTTATTGTGTTATGTGAGTCACCATACAATATATCATTAGTTTTTGATGTAGTATTCCAACATTTCATTGTTTACGTATAACATCCAGTGCTCCATGCAATAGGTGCCCTCCTTAATACCCACCACCATGCTTACCCATCTCCCTACGTCCCTCCCCTCTAAAACCCTCAAGTTTGTTTCTGAGTCTACAGTCTCTCATGGTTTGTCTCCCCCTCCAATTCCCCCCCTCCTTTACTTTCCTTTTCCTTCTCCTAATGTTCTCCACATTATTCCTTATGTTCCACAAGTAAGTGAAACCATATGATAATTGACTCTCTCTGCTTGACTTACTTCACTCAGCATAATCTCCTCCATTCCCATCCATGTTGATGCAGAAGTTGGGTATTCATCATTCCTGGTGGCTGAGTAATATTTCGTTGTACATATGGACCACATCTTTATCCATTTATCTGTTGAAGGGCATCTTGGCTCTTTCCAGTTTGGCTATTGTGGACATTGCTGTTCTGAATATTGGGGTACATATGGCCCTTCTTTTTTACTCCATCTGTATCTTTGGGGTAAATAGCCAGTAGTGCAATTGCTGAGTCATAGGGTAGCTCTATTTTTAATTTCCAATAAAGTCACTTAAAGAAAAGTGATCAGTTCAGAATCGTGGATGATAATTAATTGTTATGTTTCTTTAGTCTGCTTCATTATGGAACAGTTCCTCAGTCTGTTTTTGACTTCTATGACCCTGAAACTGGTAAAGACTATAATCCTATTAATGTGTAGGATGTCCTTTAGTTTCCATTACTCTCTGATTTTTCTCATGATTAGATTCAGGTTATGTGTCTTTGACAAGATTGTCTTCGAAATACTTTATGTTTGTCTCATTATATCCTAGCTTGTGGTACATGATTTGTCACATTACTAATGATGTTAACTTAAATCATTTGATTAAGTCTCCTTAGACTGCTCCACTGTAAACTTACTCTTTTTTACCTTCAAAAGGTCTGGGTTTTTTTTCATTCATTCATATACACGTCTCATACAGACTTAAGAATTTCTATATTATTCAGTGGATATTAATGTATTACTATCATAATTTATTTTTTTTAATTTTTTATTTTTTATAAACATGTATTTTTATCCCCAGGGGTACAGGTCTGTGAATCAGCACTCACCAAAGCACATACTCTCCCCAATGTCCATAACCCCACCCCCCCTTCTCCCAACCCCCCTCCCCCCAGCAACCCTCAGTTTGTTTTATAAGATTAAGAGTCACTTATGGTTTGTCTCCCTCCCAATCCCATCTTGTTTCATTGATTCTTCTCCTACCCACTTAAGCCCCCATGTTGCATCACCTCTTCCTCATATCAGGGAGATCATATGATAGTTGTCTTTCTCTGCTTGACTTATTTCGCTAAACATGTTACACTCTAGTTCCATCCATGTTGTCGCAAATGGCAAGATTTCATTTCTTTTGATGGCTGCATAGTATTCCATTGTGTATATATACCACTTCTTCTTTATCCATACATCTGTTGATGGACATCTAGGTTCTTTCCATAGTTTGGCTATTGTGGACATTGCTGCTATAAACATTTGGGTGCACGTGCCCCTTTGGATCACTACGTTTGTATCTTTAGGGTAAATACCCAGTAGTGCAATTGCTGGGTCATAGGGCAGTTCTATTTTCAACATTTTGAGGAACCTCCATGCTGTTTTCCAGAGTGGCTGCACCAGCTTGCATTCCCACCAACAGTGGAGGAGGGTTCCCCTTTCTCCGCATCCTCGCCAGCATCTGTCATTTCCTGACTTGTTGATTTTAGCCATTCTGACTGGTGTG
This sequence comes from Mustela lutreola, assembly GCF_030435805.1. Classification (NCBI taxonomy): domain Eukaryota; kingdom Metazoa; phylum Chordata; class Mammalia; order Carnivora; family Mustelidae; genus Mustela; species Mustela lutreola. Next base: position 113,076,279 of record NC_081295.1, read on the forward strand.
AGGTGATATCGCATTGTGGTTTTGATTTGTATTTCCCTGATGCTGAGTGACATGGAGCACTTTTTCATGTACCTGTTGCCCATCTGGATGTCTTCTTTGCAGAAATGTCTGTTCATGTCCTCTGCCCATTTCTTGATTGGATTATTTGTTCTTTGGGTGTTGAGTTTGCTAAGTTCTTTATAGATTCTGGACACTAGTCCTTTATCTGTTATGTCGTTTTCAAATATTTTCTCCCATTCTGTCAGTTGTCTTTTGATTTTGTTCACTGTTTCCTTTGCTGTGCAAAAGCTTTTGATCTTGATGAAATCCCAAGAGTTCATTTTTGCCCTTGCTTCCCTTGCCTTTGGCGATGTTCCTAGGAAGATGTTGCTGCAGTTGAGGTCGAAGAGGTTGCTGCCTGTGTTCTCCTCAAGGATTTTGATGGATTCCTTTTCACATTGAGGTCCTTCATCCATTTTGAGTCCATTTTTGTGTGTGGTGTAAGGAAATGGTCCAATTTCATTTTTCTGCATGTGGCTGTCCAATTTTCCCAACACCATTTATTGAAGAGGCTATCTTTTTTCCATTAGACATTCTGTCCTGCTTTGTCGAAGATTAGTTGACCATAGAATTGAGGGTCTATTTCTGGGCTCTCTATTCTGTTCCATTGATATATGTGTCTGTTTTTGTGCCAGTACATTATGATGACAGCTTTGTAATAGAGCTTGAAGTCCGGAATTGTGATACCACCAACTTTAGCTTTCTTTTTCAATATCCCTTTGGCTATTCGAGGTCTTTTCTGGTTCCATATAAATTTTAGAATTATTTGTTCCATTTCTTTGAAAAAGATGGATGGTACTTTGATAGGAATTGCATTAAATGTGTAGATTGCTTTAGGTAGCATAGCCATTTTCACAATATTTATTCTTCCAATCCATGAGCATGGAACATTTTTCCATTTCTTTGTGTCTTCCTCAATTTCTTTCATGAGTACTTTATAGTTTTCTGAGTATAGATTCTGTGCCTCTTTGGTTAGGTTTATTCCTAGGTATCTTATGGTTTGGGGTGCAATTGTAAATGGGATGGACTCCTTAATTTCTCTTTCTTCTGTCTTGTTGTTGGTGTAGAGAAATGCAACTGATTTCTGTGCATTGATTTTATATCCTGACACTTTACTGAATTCCTGTACAAGTTCTATCAGTTTTGGAGTGGAGTCTTTTGGGTTTTCCACATATAGTATCATATCATCTGCGAAGAGTGATAATTTGACTTCTTCTTTGCCGATTTGGATGCCTTTAATTTCCTTTTGTTGTCTGATTGCTGAGGCTAGGACTTCTAGTACGATGTTGAATAGCAGTGGTGATAATGGACATCCCTGCCGTGTTCCTGACCTTAGCGGAAAAGCTTTCAGTTTTTCTCCATTGAGAATGATATTTGCGGTGGGTTTTTCATAGATGGCTTTGTTGATATTGAGGTATGTGCCCTCTATCCCTACACTTTGAAGAGTTTTGATCAGGAAGGGATGCTGTACTTTGTCAAATGCTTTTTCAGCATCTATTGAGAGTATCATATGGTTATTGTTCTTTCTTTTATTGATGTGTTGTATCACATTGACTGATTTGCGGATGTTGAACCAACCTTGCAGCCCTGGAATAAATCCCACGTGGTCGTGGTGAATAATCCTTTTAATGTACTGTTGAATCCTATTGGCTAGTATTTTGTTGAGTATTTTCGCATCTGTGTTCATCAAGGATGTTGGTCTATAGCTCTCTTTTTTGATGGGATCCTTGTCTGGTTTTGGGATCAAGGTGATGCTGGCCTCATAAAATGAGTTTGGAAGTTTTCCTTCCATTTCTATTTTTTGGAACAGTTTCAGGAGAATAGGAATTAGTTCTTTTTTAAATGTTTGGTAGAATTCCCCCGGGAAGCCGTCTGGTCCTGGGCTTTTGTTTGTTTGGAGATTTTTAATGACTGTTTCAATCTCCTTACTGGTTATGGGTCTGTTCAGGCTTTCTACTTCTTCCTGGCTCAGTTGTGGTAGTTTATATGTTTCTAGGAATGCATTCATTTCTTCCAGATTGTCAAATTTGTTGGCGTAGAGTTGCTCATAGTATGTTCTTATAATAGTTTGTATTTCTTTGGTGTTAATTGTGATCTCTCCACTTTCATTCATGATTTTATTTATTTGGGTCCTTTCTCTTTTCTTTTTGATAAGTCTGGCCAGGGGTTTATCAATTTTATTAATTCTTTCAAAGAACCAGCTCCTAGTTTCGTTGATTTGCTCTATTGTTTTTTTGGTTTCTATTTCATTGATTTCTGCTCTGATCTTTATGATTTCTCTTCTCCTGCTGGGCTTAGGGTTTCTTTCTTGTTCTTTCTCCAGCTCCTTTAGGTGTAGGGTTAGGTTGTGTACCTGAGACCTTTCTTGTTTCTTGAGGAAGGCTTGTACCGCTATATATTTTCCTCTCAGGACTGCCTTTGTTGTGTCCCACAGATTTTGAACCGTTGTATTTTCATTATCATTTGTTTCCATGATTTTTTTCAATTCTTTAATTTCCCGGTTGACCCATTCATTCTTTAGAAGGATGCTGTTTAGTCTCCATGTATTTGGGTTCTTTCCACACTTCCTCTTGTGGTTGAGTTCTAGCTTCAGAGCATAGTGGTCTGAAAATATGCATTGTGGTCTGAAAATATGATACCGGTTGAGTCCTGATTTAGGATCAAGGATGTGATCTATTCTGGAGAATGTTCCACGTGTACTAGAGAAGAATGTGTTCTGTTGCTTTGGGATGAAATGTTCTGAATATATCTGTGATGTCCATCTGGTCCAGTGTGTCATTTAAGGCCTTTATTTCCTTGCTGATCTTTTGCTTGGATGATCTGTCCATTTCAGTGAGGGGAGTGTTAAAGTCCCCTACTATTATTGTATTATTGTTGATGTGTTTCTTTGATTTTGTTATTAATTGGTTTATATAGTTGGCTGCTCCCACGTTGGGGGCATAGATATTTAAAATTGTTAAATCTTCTTGTTGGACAGACCCTTTGAGTATGATATAGTGTCCTTCCTCATCTCTTATTATAGTCTTTGGCTTAAAATCTAATTGATCTGATATAAGGATTGCCACTCCTGCTTTCTTCTGATGTCCATTAGCATGGTAAATTCTTTTACACCCCCTTACTTTAAATCTGGAGGTGTCTTCAGGCTTAAAATGAGTTTCTTGTAGGCAACATATAGATGGGTTTTGTTTTTTTATCCATTCTGATACCCTGTGTCTTTTGATTGGGGCATTTAGCCCATTAACATTCAGGGTAACTATTGAGAGATATGAATTTAGTGCCATTGTATTGCCTGTAAGGTGACTGGTACTCTATTTTGTCTCTGTTCCTTACTGATCTACCACTTGTAGGCTCTCTCTTTGCTTAGAGGACCCCTTTCAATATTTCCCGTAGAGCTGGTTTGGTGTTTGCAAATTCTTTCAGTTTTTGTTTGTCCTGGAAGCTTTTAATCTCTCCTTCTATTTTCAATGATAGCCTAGCTGGATATAGTATTCTTGGCTTCATGTTTTTCTTGTTTAGTGCTCTGAAAAATAATCATGCCAGCTCTTTCTGGCCTGCCAGGTCTCTGTGGATAAGTCAGCTGCCAATCTAATATCTTTACCATTGTATGTTACAGACTTCTTTTCCCGGGCTGCTTTCAGGATTTTCTCTTTGTCACTGAGACTTGTAAATTTTGCTATTAGGTGACGGGGTGTGGGCCTATTCTTATTGATTTTGAGGGGGGTTCTCTGAACCTCCTGAATTTTGATGCTCGTTCCCTTTGCCATATTGGGGAAATTCTCCCCAATAATTCTCTCCAGTATACCTTCTGCTCCCCTCTCTCTTTCTTCTTCTTCTGGAATCCCAATTATTCTAATGTTGTTTCATCTTATGGTGTCACTTATCTCTCGAATTCTCCCCTCATGGTCCAGTAGCTGTTTGTCCCTCTTTTGCTCAGCTTCTTTATTCTCTGTCATTTGGTCTTCTATATCACTAATTCTTTCTTCTGCCTCATTTATCCTAGCAGTGAGAGCCTCCATTTTTGATTACACCTCATTAATAGCTTTTTTTATTTCAACTTAGTTAGATTTTAGTTCTTTTATTTCTCCAGAAAGGGCTTTTATATATCCCGAGAGGGTTTCTCTAATATCTTCCATGCCTTTTTCGAGCCCAGCTAGAACCTTGAGAATTGTCATTCTGAACTCTAGATCTGACATATTACCAATGTCTGTGTTGATTAGGTCCCTAGCCTTCGGTACTGCCTCTTGTTCTTTTTTTTGTGGTGAATTTTACCACCTTCTCATTTTGTCCAGATAAGAGTATATGAAGGAGCAAGTAAAATACTAAAAGGGTGGCAACAACCCCAGGACAATATGCTTTAACCAAATCAGAAGAGATCCCAAATCGTGAGGGGGGAGAAAGGGGATAAAAAGAGGTTCAAAAAGGAAGAAAGAAAAAAAAAAGAAAAATAAATAAAATAAAAAAATTTTAAAAAATAAAACGAATAAAGAAAAATATAAAAAGGAAAAAATATATATATTAGATAAACTAGTTAAAAATGTTAAAAAAAAGGGTAAAAGTTAAAAAAAATTTTAGCAGAAGAAGAGAAAAAAAATGAAAAAGAAAAAATTAAATTAACTGCAAGACTAAAAAAATCACAGGGAAAAAAAAAAAGAAAATCACAGGGAGAAAGCCATGAATTCCGTGCTTTGCTTTCTCCTCCTCTGGAATTCTTCTGCTCTCCTTGGTATTGAAACCCGCACTCCTTGGTAGGTGAACTTGGTCTTGGCTGGATTTCCTGTGGATCTTCTGGGGGAGGGGCCTGGTGTAGTGATTCTCAAGTGTCTTGGCCCCAGGCGGAATTGCTCCGCCCTTACCAGGGGCCAGGTGAGTAATCCCCTCGGGTTTGCTTTCAGGAGCTTTTGTTCCCTGAGCACTTTCCGTAGAGTTCTGGAGGACAGGAATACAAATGGCAGCCTCCTGGTCCTCGCCCCGGAGGAGCCGAGAGCCCGGGGCCCCACTCCTCAGTGCGCCCTCAGAGAACAGCGCCCATTTACTCCCGTCTGCCTGACCTCCGGCCGGGCTCCGAGCTCACTGAGCCTGTGACCGGTTCAAGGTCACCCCGAGCTGTGATCTTACGGTTGGCTCTGTCTCTGTATCCGGCTTTCCCATTCCAATACCCGCAAGTTCTGTGACACTCAGACACCCCCGATCCTTCTGTGACCCTGCGGGACCTGAGGCCACGCTGACCCCGTGTGGGCTTCGCCCCGGTTTAGCCTCTAGAGCGATGTCCCTCAGCAGAACAGACTTTTAAAAGTCCCGATTTTGTGCGCCCGCCGCTTGCCGGGAGCCCGCCCCTCCCCCCGGGGTCTATCTTCCCGTCGCTTTGGATTCACTTCTCCGCCGGTCCTACCTTTCAGAAAGTGGTTGTTTTTCAGTTTCCAGAATTGTTGTTGTTCTTCTCTTCGATCTGCTGATGGATTTGCAGGTGTTTGCAATCTTTAGATAAGCTATCTAGTTGATCTGCTAGCTGATGTAGTCTCAGCCTGCTACTTCTTCGCCATCTTGACTCCTGCCCCCTATCATAATTTATTTTGATGCTCCGTTCATCCCCAAAATGACCAGGGTAACCTCTTCAGTCTAGCTTCCATGTCCTTTTGAAGTGTCCCCTCATTCTTTCAGCACTTCTCTACTTTTTGGTATGAAAAGATGATCCAGACTTCTTTTGCCCTGTCTGTGCCCCAGCACTGGAGTCATGAATTTCTGCAAAAGCTCTGGTTCCTTTAATGGAAGAGTATTATGAAACCAATATTTGAAGCTGTGTTGCTCTCAGGCCCTGTGAGTGGACATAGCTAGTGAGTACATGTATGTACTCATATACAAATTTATACCTATCTTTATCTAAATATGTACTGCAAATACCATGAGTTCACATCAGTATTTCTAATTTCAGTCTGTTACAGGATTTATTTTACACTTATATCTATTTTCCATATTTGTATATCCTTTCTCTGAAAGATTTCAGTGAGAAATTTGACTCTCGTTATCCTTACTATATTTTCTTATTTGAGCGGTCGCTCATAGGTGCCGGTCTCTTGTCACTGCTCTCTCTCCCTCCAGATCCTCTCCTTACACCTCGTAGGCGTCAGCACCTCATGCCAGGTCACTTCTCTGTGTGGATGCTCTTCCCATATCCGCTTGACTGTACTAAGTCTTTGTGCTAAGAGTTCCTACTGTAGGGATGTTGGCCTCACCTTACTTTGCCTCCGTGAGAGTATATCAGGTTGCCACTTCCCACACCCACCCTCACCACCGTTCATCCTTTTTGGACTCCTGGCCTTGTCCCTGGCTGCCTGTCTGCAAGGACACCCTCCTCACCTAATTTGGGCTCCAGCACCCCCCCACCTGTAGCCTTATGTGTTCTCCCACATGGTTGCCCTTTTCATCTTGCTTGGGCTCCCAGTACCTCACCCTAAGTCAGCCCTCCACCAGAATTGCCCTCTTCATCCTACACAGGCTCTGACATCAGGTAATACTCCATATGGACACCTACTTATTCCCTTTAGACTCTGGCATCCCACTCTGTGCTTCCTGCTTTGCAGAGATGCCCACCTTATTTAAATGTTTAAATTCCTCCTTGTTGTAATGACCTGATACCAACAACCTGGAAGGAGCTAATCCAATCTTTATAAATAAAGGGCACGGTCTTCCACAAGACTGAGCTCACTTCAGACATAGGGTCACACTTCAGGGGTCCACAAGCTACCCACATTTCTGATTAGATGGCTACAAATTCAGGGTTCTTATTACCCCTTCAGGTTTGATAGAACAACACACAAAACTCAAGAAAGCACTCAACTTAATTATGGTTTTATCATAGCAAAGGGATACATAACATAGCCTGCCAAAAGAAAAGAAGCATAGGCAAAGGGCAAAGTCTGGGAGAGTCCCATAGTTGTGAAGCTTCTGTTGTTCTCTCCCCAAGGAGTCAGGATGTATTTACCCTCCCAGAAAGTTTAAATGTGACAGTATGTGAAATATTGCCAATCAGGGAAGCTTACCTGATTGAATCTTTGCTCAGTCTCCAGACCCCTTTCCCCTCACTGGAGTTTGGGTTCACATGATGTGTCTCAAGCCCCACTTTCTAGTCACATAGTTGGTCTATTGTGGCCAACCCCTATCCTGAGTCATCTCTTTACCATAAACTCTCTGGACCCAACATGAGTAAACTCCACTACCACCACGACCACCACCACTAGGACCAAGCCCTGAGCCTTAGGTGTTCTTCCATGTGGTTGCCTGTCCTAGGAAATTCTAAGAATTTAGAAGCCACTTCCAAGGGATTGGGACAAAAGCCAAACAAATTCTTTATTCCCAGGGATTAAAGGTTACCACTCAGCAACCAGGACAGTAGCCAATCAAATGCTTTTTTATGCATCTTTGGAAAACTAAATTGCTTCCTTCTGGGAGTACAGATCAATTATTCCTCATAGAGTATCTACCTTGAGGGGCACCTGGGTGACTCAGTTGGTTAAGCATCTGCCTTCAGCTCAGGTCATGATCCCAGGGTCCTGGGATTGGTCAGGCTCCCTGCTCAGCCGGGAGTCTGCTTCTCCTTCTGCTCCTCCCCACCCCACACCCCGCTCCCTGGATTGTGCTCCCTCTTTCTCTCTCTCAAATAGATAAGTAAAATCTTTAAAAAAAAACAACCCAAAACTACCTTGAGATTTCCTGATGTACGTTTTCAGTTATATAACAGTTTTATAGTGGTTATCATTTACTTCTTTTTTATATAGAAATTGTTAAACTTTCAGAAATGTTCTAATACTGCTATAGAAAATGATAATAGCACTGGAGAGTAATAGAATCAAACTTAAGGTATTTAAAAGTATTAATTTACTTCTATTATATTTTTCCTTTTTACCTGTCAGTTACGTATCTTATTTGTTTTAGGTATGACTTTAGCCTTTCCAGCTTCAGTTCATGATTCTCTGATTTGCAGTAAAACATTTCAAATTCTGTATAAAAATGAGGAGGTTGTTTTAAATGATGTCATGATCTTCAAAGTTAAAATGTTGTTGGATGAAAAAAAGGTAAACATCTCTTCATATATATTTAGATAAATATTTTTTGTAGAGCCTCCAGGCATATTTCTAACTTTAAGTATTCAGCAAACCTTATGCTGTAATTTCTCTTCAGATTGAAGAAACCCTTGAAGAAATGAATTTTTTGTTATCCTTGGATCTACACTTCACAGATGGAGATTATTCGTAAGTAGGCTATTCAAACAATTAAAAATCTTTGACTGGGTGGCTCAGTGGGTTAAAGCTTCTGTCTTCGCTCGGGTCCTGGGATGGAGCCCCGGATCGGGCTCTCTGCTCAGCAGGGAGCCTGCTTCCTCCTCTCTCTCTGCCTGCCTCTCTGCTACTTGTGATCTCTGTCTGTCAAATAAATAAATAAAATCTTTTAAAAAAAAATCTTCAGTTTCTCATAACTGCTACCTATTCTCCATTTTCTAGTTAGAATTTAGCCTCTCCCTTTCTTGTTTATTTGAACTACTTCTGTCTAATCATGGAGTCTCATAAGAGTAGTTAGGGCTACTCTTTTGTACCCATGTCAATTCCATGAGCCCCAGGTAGCACATCAGACAAGTTGAAGAAATAAATAATTTCCTAAACTCTAGAAACTCCACTGTTGGTATAATACCACTACTATGAGACATTTAAATATAACAGAACTCTCTTTCACTGTATCACTGACCATCTTTCTTATGGCATAAGTAATGCCATCTTTAGGTAGGACTCTTAATATTTAGAGAGTTTTCAAGACTGATGACCTTATACCTTGCAGTTGTTTGTAGTTTGTTAATTCCTAGAGTCCTTGAGGAAATTTTAGGACTGGCTGTTCTGAACTTGCTCACACATCTGAACATGCAGTCATATATTTTAGGGACACAGTGTGCTTGTGTTCATTTAAAATAAGAATCAGATTTAACTTTTTTAAATTAATTAATTAATTAAAAAATTTTTTACATTGATTTTTTTTTGCTTATTTTTTTTTTCCAGTATAACAGTATTCATTATTTTTGCACCACACCCAGTGCTCCATGCAATCCTTGCCCTCTATAATACCCACCACCTGGTACACCAACCTTCCACCCCCCCGCCGCTTCAAACCTCTCAGATTGTTTTTCAGAGTCCATAGTCTCTCATGGTTCACCTCCCCTTCCAATTTCCCTCAACTTTCCTTCTCCTCTCTAACTCCCCTTGTCCTCCATGGTATTTGTTATGCTCCACAAATAAGTGAAACCATATGATAATTGACTCACTCTGCTTGACTTATTTCACTCAGCATAATCTCTTCCCTCATTTTAAACAAATTTATAAAAGTACTTCTTGAAAACTATACATAAATTTAGATAACACTTGTAGAATAAATGACTAAGCATTTACCTTTTGAAAGGTCTACTTGAGATATCCTCTTTACTGTCATGGAGAAATAAGAATTTTTTTATGTGGTAGTTCTGCTCCTTTGTAAAACTTGTTGATTACAAAGAATTCCTTAAGGGATTAAATTTTAAACCAAATCAAAATTTTGTAAATGAAGTAAGCTGAAATGAGTAAGTAGTTTCTTAACTATGGTACTTATAATATATATATGGGTTAAAATACATATACACATGCACACAAACACACTTTGGAAATCATTCTCAAAACAATTGTTTTAATTTTTTATGTGTATAAATCTAATAACAGACTAAATATCAAATATCTACCAGTTGCTTGCTTGCTTTCAAGCAGCACTTAAAAACAAAATTTTATACAATGAAAAATAATTTTAACTATCTTTTTGAGATTTATTACTATAGGATTTGACCTATGTTATAGTATAGTCTTAGAATGAACAGTATTCTCTATGGAATAAAATTTAGTGAAAGACAGAAGTAATTCCTAATCAAAAAAGATGCATTTTATAGGGGCATTAGTTAAAAAACAGTACATATCATGGACTGGTAGAAAACTAAAGGTAAAATCCGATTATTTTCTTATTACTAGATTTCCAATTTTTGTCTAATGCAAATGTAATGCTTTAAAAATTATTTGCATTTTAAATTAAAAAAAATAAATAAGTAACTATAAAATATTAGCCTTTACTGAATATGCCATACTTACATGCAGATTGTGTTGCTTTTTCTAGGGCAGATGATCTGAACACCTTGCAACTAATAAGTAGCCGAACATTGAAGCTGCACTTTAGCCTCCATAGAGGCCTTCATCATCACGTTAATGTTATGTTTGATTACTTCCACCTTTCTGTGGTATCCGTCACAGTCCATGCATCATTGGTTGCACTGCACCAGCCACTAATAAGGTAAATTTAACCAATACTCTGGTCCTTATTAATGTAATATCTTTTATTTTATAGTGTAAACGTATACTTTGATAAAGATAATTGAAGTAATAAGGAATTTCTATATTTATAATTATTAAATAAATGCTTCCATTTTATACTAGAGTAATAAAATAACATTTTAGAGCATGAGAACATTAGATTGGTAACTCTTTTATACAGAAATATAGAACAATCTTTGTCAAGTAAACTGACCAAGAAAAATAGTGCAGTGTGGAAGTATACATACAGCATTGTTTAGTCTGTACCTGTGTTTTTAAGCAATGCTGTACAGTGTTCATACTCTGAAAAAGTATATTTATTTTTTCTGTTTCTTTGTCTCATCTGGATCACATAAAATTTTCTTAAATCTGTGCTATACAATAATTCTTGTTTTCTAAGTCATTAATCAATTTTGTGGCTCTTTACTAATAAAGTTTTTAAAGTATAACCTGTATCATTTGAATTTAAAGGAACCTAATATTCTAGATTATAATAAATACATTCAGATAGTTATTTTTCTGCCCACTTCCATAGGGAAATGGATTGTTTTTCATTGTATAAGAATACGTTTCAAGCTCTTCAGTTTTTTACAATACAACATCATCCTTTTGTGGTATGGGCAATAGATGGACACTTTCAAAATCAGTGACTTATATGAAAAGACTCCAAATTGATTTGATTTCTGAACTGTCTACAGTTTTTGTCAGTTCGGATTCCAACAACTGATACTTCAGGGTTATAATGTTGAACTGATTGATCATGAAAACTAAGTAGGTAATTCTGTATAATTACCCTGAGAATATATAGAAGACCAATACAAATTAACATAATGTTCACAAGTAACAGCTTCCCATGGTGCGTATCCTTACATTCTTTTACCTCTTCCATTGTGTTGTCCCATGGTTGCCTTGAGAGCACAGGGCCAGGAGGAAGTCTTCCCCTTTCCCCTAATGACGTGCTTTGCTTTCCTTACTCTGTAGTTAGATCTGTAACTGTTTGTTGTGCTCTCTTTGTCTTACCTCTTAAACCTTTGAGAGCTTGTTCTCCAAGTTGCTATAACTTCTGTACAGGACAGCGTTCCTGTTACATAGTTTTATTATAAACTTTAAAAAATGTTAGATGTTAATTGAATAAATTAATATGTAATAACATGATAGCTGAATGAAACTTCTTTAATAAGAAAGTGACTTTTTGAAATTAAACTTTCAAATAAGTAGTATACAATATTACTTTTTAGGTTTTTAATGCTTAAAGTTTATTGATAAGATACATTTCTTTAGTTTTCTGAATCTCCTGTTATAGTTTCAGTAAGAATCCTAACTGAAATATTTGAACCGTTCCTTTTTCTTTATAACTGTTCATTCTTTCTGTATAATGCTTAGTTTCTCTTCTGAGAAATGTACAAACAATTCATAGAGGTTAGCTCAGTTATTCATGTTGCTTGCTAAGGCCTGGACTAGAGTTAGTGATATTTACATCACTAATCCTAGTGAGTTAAATGTGTGCTTCCTCTTGCAATGCAGCAGTTTTTGCCACAGACTAGTAGGAGAAAGAGGCAGCTCATCTCCTAGAGACCGTCTACTGGAAGAAGACATTTTTGGCTCAGAATTAGAAGCCAAGAGGATTAACTGTTGGCTCTGGTTAGTGACTGGGAAAGACACTGAGGTGCTGCAGCAGCTGAGGTTGCTGTGCCTTACCCAGCTGCCATGGGCCTTTGTATCCCCTCTCTTGCGGCTAGAGCCTCGCCATGAAAGAAGCAGCATCTCTCCCTGCCTTTTTCCTTGCCTGTAAATGAGAGGTTGGAGAAGGGAAGCAAGGAAAGGGTAAAGAAGAGCTTTATGCTGGTGCATGCTGGTAGAGGGGTCATGTTAAGGGTAACATTCCTCACTATGCTTTGACAAAGTTTTTCCTGAAGTTTCATTACAGATGGGCTTTTTTCCCCTCTAAACAAAATGAAACAGTATTTTACAATCTCATCTTTTTAAGTGTTGTTTTTATTAAAACAATTTCTATGATTAACCCAACTACAGACCTTAAATCAATTATTTGTAATAAGTGGAACCCTACAGAAGATTTCTTGGTTTTTTTACATAACCTATTTTTATATTTGAGCTTTTTAAATTATAAGTTTTATGACTCAATTCTGAAAAACACATTGTAGTAAGTGTAATTTACCATTGACTTGCACCTCCCTTCTTTGCTGGGATATGGATATTTAATATTTGCAAAGCAAATTGATTTTGCAAATGAAGACTGCTTTCTGCTTATGACAAAGTTGATTCACTTTTCTGTCTTTTCCCTTTTGCCGAACTGCCAAATTGTCCAAATGCTTTGGCCTACTTACAATTAGCCAATACTTTATCTCAAAATTGTGTATGATTTTAAACAGTCAAGCAGAATATGCTTATTGTATAGAATCTATAGTATATTAAATGTAATGTTAATACTAACAGCAGTAGTTCGTATAATATGGATTGAGACAGTACCTTGAACTACTTGAAGATTGTCTTAATGGTGTTCATAGACTTGTAGTAAAGGGAAAGGAAATATCTTCTTTTTGAAAAATAGAGAACAAGTAGATTTAGTAATTTTTCTTTTACTACATTTATGTAGGAAACTCTTTATTTCTGTAAGTAGAATCAATATACGATTTTTAGGTTTTTAAACTCAGTACCAGTTCTGACAGTCCAGTATTTCCAAATTAAAGCTTGATCCTCATTTGTCGTTTAGCTACTCTGGATCCCACAGTTTTATCTTTAGAATTCTTTAAGACTTCCTGAAGCCTGATTATGGAGAAGTTCTCTCAGGCATCTACTCTTAGTTTTTTATATATTCATTGTCTTTTCATAATTATTCCAGTTATTTAAAGGAAAAAGTTAAGAATACTCTAGAAATTATAACCTTGCAAATCGCTGCTCTTTATTCTTATAAGATTTTCTTTTGTAAACATTTAACATTTAAATAGACTGTTATGGCAGTAATAATGTGTAATACTTATTCCTCCAGCTTTCCTCGCCCTGTGAAGACTACTTGGTTAAATAGAAATGCACCAGCACAAAACAAAGATTCTGTGATTCCTACCCTTGAAAGTGTGGTCTTTGGTATTAACTACACAAAACAGTTATCGCCAGATGTAAGAACTAATACATTTATACTCCCTTTTTTCCCTCTTATCTTAAGTGAAGTGTTTTTTAATTGTTTCATCTGTGAATGTGATTTTTTTAATTAATTGTTTGAGCTCAACAACTTACAGATCAAGTTAGATATGATCTTAACAAATTATTTATTGCAAAATTTAACCTGATAAAGATTTACCAGATTTAATGGGTAGAGATCTTTGACAGCTAGTGCCTTTTTAAACTTGTTACTACCACTTCTTGCTCCCTTAACAGAACTGGTAAATCACTCAAAGGAGCTCGTAAAGATCAGCTGCCAGAATTGAGACCCAGCTTGCAGTATTACAAGTACAATTGCTATTCCCTTGGAAGGAGAGGGGCTTATGCTGTAAAAGCAGAGTATCTGTCCCTCAATGCAAATGGAATTTGAATCTCAAATTTTCAAAAACCATAATTTAATCTGCTTGCTTTAAAAACCCACTGTAATTGAAATTTTTAGAGTCACATTTTATGTTTTTAAATAACTTGTATGAATAAGAGCAACTCCCTACAATATTGCTGATTTTTTGTGTGTGTTTTCAAATAATTAACTAATAAACGCTTGGGATTCTTTCCTTTAATTTTCTAAGTTTCAAATGTAATGTATTTAGATTTTTGGTAACTAACACTCTATATCCCAAATCTGTTCTTTGTTTAGGGTTGCAGCTTCATCATTGCAGACTCCTTTCTACATCATGCCTATCATTTTCATTATACCCTTTGTGCCACTTTGCTGCTAGCCTTCAAAGGATTGCACAGCTACTTCATTACAGTAACAGAAGAGATTCCCTCTTGTCAGAAACTAGAACTGGGTATGTTAAAAGTAGTCAGACCTAACATATAGTTCAATTCTTCTCTTCATTCTCATTTTGCTAGTTAGCTGCTTTGCCATAGTTTTTCTATACTAAAACTATAATGTTTGTATGCTTCAGTTTTACTTCTCTCTCAATTCCATCTTTTTTGACTCTTGATAATTACTTTCTGCAATTGAAAAAAATTCTTTTACGATATTGAGAAATAACTTCTTGGTGTTAAGTTTGAAGTGAGTCTTTTGATAGCTTTTTAAAAAATATATGTCAATATTCTACTCCTATTAAAATCAGAAAACATACTAGAAAGCAAACATAATTACCTACAGAATTTTGGAAAAATAAACTAAATCTGTGCTTCTAAATAATTAACAGTCTAAGCAGATTGTAGGTGCTTGAAACATTTTTATGTACATTTGGCTTTAAGTGATCTCAGATCTTAGTTCTTTTATTTCACATCAGAATAATAACATTACTCAATTTTAACATTTTGAAATTTATTTAGATCTCTAAAAAAATCAGCCTTGGTTTTAGTCCAACAGTAACATCTGCATATATGTTATAGTACGCAATAAAAAATCATATTGCCTTTATTTTGTATATACCATTTATAGATTGCAACACGTATTGTGCACAAGATAAATTTTGGGGATGAGCAAAAATAAGTTTTTATTCAGACCTTTTATGATAGTTTAAAAAGCTTTTCTTTTCAAACATCAGGTAGTAGCTTATAATAAGCACATTTTAATTATCTCTTCAGAATAAATTAATTTTATCAATATATACTTGAATAAATCAAGAATTACTTTTAAATTTTACTTGAATTAATCAGTGTTCTTTGTTTATTTCTTTGTTTCTTAAGGATCTCAGTCTTAACAATATTGATGCACTCTTAAAAATAGTCACTGTTACTGAAAATAATTCTTGGGCTTGAGAGTAATTAGCCTATTTTTATAATTGCCTATTTAGGGATACAAAAGAATTGTAAGAATATGTAATGATTTGTAGCTCACTTAAATTCAGCTGTGAGAAAATGCTGGATATTGTGCCATTGCCTATAAGCAGCTACTCCAGTGGATTTGATTAACAGATATCGTTCAGTTGACCATTTGGAATACTTAATTCAAGTATCCCAATGTTTATACAGAGGTACAAGCAATAGGGAAAAAAAATTTTTTTTACTCATATTTTCTTACCCAAGACAAAAATGGTGGAATCCTTTTGATTACTGTTCTCTGAAATACTCTTCTTCCTTGCTATTTTGTATACTTAGAATTCTATTTCCCTTAGGAAAATCTATTTCCCTTGGGAAAATCCCTTAGAAAATGAAAGAAATGTTTGTAAAATAGAACTAATTTAGGCTATCATTATCCTCAACTAATGGAAAAATTATGCTCCATATATTTTTTAATTTGTTTTTTGGGAACTCCAGCACATTTTCTTAGAATCACATTTATAAATTTTGGTTAGTGACCAAACTACCAAACTATTAAACCACAATATTAATGAAGGACAGTACACTGTACTTGAAAAATGGAATTATAATAAAAGTGGTATGGAACTCTGAAGCCAATGTATGATGGTATTTCTACAAGAGAATTTGTTCATTGTTTAGATGTTGAATGAGGTAGTAGAATTCATGGAGGCATTATCTTGTAGTTTAGAATGCATGTTTAGCTATTTCTGTCACTAGTTTTGGGACTGTATATACAAAGTGGATTTCATTTGAAAGATAGGGTGATCAAAGGGAACCAGATGTGCGTGACTAGGAGGAAAGATAAGGACATCCAAAAGGCAGAGGGTGTAAAGTAGCTCTGGGAGTGAGACTTCTTAATGGTGTGAGTTCCTTGGGATTTTTATGGGCATCTACTTTGTCAGGTCCTGAGCTAGATGCTGAGGAAAAAATATGGTCTCTCTCTTTAAAGAGCTTTGACTTCTCCTCTTCCTTTAATAAGTGATCAGTCCAGCATGGGGATGAAAGGAGAAACTCACCCAGAGAGATGGGACTTCCTGAGTTTTTAATAGAGAGAGTCATATATGAGGTGGACCCATAAATGCCTGTATAAGGAAGACATCTATTTGCATGTAATATTCAAATAGACTTAACATGTAATACTTGAGAATAAAAAACACATGAATCACATTTTAACTTAGAAAAAAATATTTTTCTTTAAAAAGATATTTGCTGGTAAAATATATAATTAGTAATTAAAATGAGCATCTCTTCAAAGCACAGATTTATTTCAAATACACAGTATTAGCACAATTACTAGTTTATTAATCTAAGTCAGCATGATAATTCATTTATCAGGTTTTAAATTCTGTCATGGTAAGGATGGATTTTATGTTATATGAATTCGTTTGACCTTACACATGTAATATAATATAGAAAATACCATAATTAAAAGCCCTTCCTTATATTTAATTTCAGGAGTTAGTTACAAATGAATATAAACTTTATTCCAGATTATTTGATAAAATATCAGAAACCAAATTCTAAAGCAAACCTAGACTCTAGTCTTAAATAAGCAAATAATAGTGATAAATAAAATTACTAGTATCTCACACATCCTACCTACTCAAAATATATTTGTTGAATAAATGAATTAATGAAATGGCACAATACAGTTTTTGTTGTTACTTGAAAAGTATATAGACATCAAAACAAAGATGATTACAGTTTCCTAGGAATTTTTAAAATCAAGACTCATCTTCAATAAATATTTATTGGTAGCAATTTAGGTTATTCTTAAAATTTTCATATTTATATTTTCTGTTTATTATAAATTTTAATTTATCTTGAATGTATCTCCTAGGGAACATCTAAAAATTCTTTTAACTATTTAAAACAATTACATATTCTGAATTATTAACATTATTTATTTTTATCCTAGCAAAATTAAATTCAAGTACTAGATAATACTTCCATAAAACACTGTTGACTAAATATCATTATATTCACCAGTTTTAATAAGTGGATATAAAGTAGTTTTGGTTTTCTTTCTTTTTTTTTTTTTTTTTAAGAAAAATTCGTTTATTTTAGAGAGAGAGCAGGGGACAGGGGCAATAGGAGAGGGATACAGAGTCTCAGGCAGGGTCCATGCCAAACATAGAGCCTGACTCAGGGCTCGATGTCAGGACCCTGAGATCATGACCTGAGCCAAAACCAAGTGTTGAACAATTAACCAACTGCACTAGGCAGGTACCCCTAAAATAATTCTTGAGTAGAGGATGTTTGTTGT
Source organism: Mustela lutreola (assembly GCF_030435805.1). Taxonomy (NCBI): domain Eukaryota; kingdom Metazoa; phylum Chordata; class Mammalia; order Carnivora; family Mustelidae; genus Mustela; species Mustela lutreola. The sequence goes on from NC_081295.1 coordinate 113,093,892, forward strand.
ATTTCTTTACACTATTTGATATTTTTCTTGAGTTTTCAATTAAGTATGTACTTAAAATCTTAAACTATATCGTGCTTTAAAAAATGTGTCTAAATTCTATTCCCTCTTTTAAAATAACGCCTTAAATTCCTTTCTGCTTTTGCTATTTTCTTTTCTCCTAGTTGAATGATGTACATTTTCTTTCTTTTTTTTTTTTTTTTTTTTTGATGACATGTAATTAAATACCGGTTTGGTACAAGGAGCTCTTACTGGAAATGGAAGTCTGGAATCTAGGAAGTTCTGGAATCTAGGCTTTGGCAAATCATGTAATCTTTCTAGGCCCTAGTATCTATACTTGTAAAAGCAGGGGTTGATCTAGCTCATCTCTGGGATCCCTGCCAGCTCTGAAATTCTGAGTTCAAGAAATTAAAACATAAATATAATATTGGATTATGAGATGTAGAATGGTACATCATTTAAATAGACAAAAAGAGCAAAGCAATATAAACTTGAATGTACATCATTTACAATTCTAATAAGCTAATTAACTGAAATACTCTGCTTTAGTGTTCTAACTGCACTCTCAGATCAATACTAAGTCAACTAATAAGAAGTTGGAAAATTCTAGTAAACTTTGTTGTAAAAGGAGTATTAGTAACTAGTGATGTGTGCAATCCTTATAACTAGCCAAGGCCAACATGCAGGTCCTTTATGAACGCCTTCTCAGAAGAAAACAGCCACGAACCCAGAAAGACACCTCTCTAGGTATGTTTAAAATAGGTTAAGTAAGTAATCCCTTTTTATTAGTATGAAACTTTGCTTTAAATTAGTGTCAAATTTCATAAATATGTATTTATTAATATAGAATATTTCTACCACTATTAGTTTAGAACTTCTAGAATCAGTTTATTTGTAGATAAGCTTTGGTTAATTTCTTAATTTATAATATTGCAGTTTGTAATTAAAACTTGAAATGGTAAATACAAACCATGGCTTTTTTCCATATTCTTTTTACAGTTCCTACAAAGAGCACTATTTGGAAACCATGTTTATTGCCAGAATTTGTTGGTTTAATGTTATTAAAGAAATAAAGAAACCACTTCAGTATCTAGTTTTGCTTTTTATGTCAATTTGGATTTATTTTTTTATTGTTCTAAACTTAACAAACAAAATAGTATCCAAAAAAGGAAAATAGTATCAAATCACCACTATTCCGATATTACTATTTTCAGGGAAATATTCTGATCTCATTATTTTATTTATCTATTTCCCTGTATATTTTAGACTTTCGTTCTTATATAGCAATAATACTTACTGTCCTTTCATAAGTATATTGAAGGATTTTATTTTGTGTTGCATAGACGCATTGCAATTTTTAAAAAAATTATGAAAAGCTGTAGAAATAAAAAATAAAATCATAGTGTTTGTTTCTTGGTTTTCAGAAGTATAAAAATAAGGAAATTAAGGAGAAGAAATCTTTCTTATTACTTCTGAGATGAGAACTAGCTCAGAAAAATTTAAGTTAGGCCAATTTTCACTAAAACTTTTAATGGAAAAACTGATCATATTATCAGGAAAGAAAAAAGAAAGTTTAAAGATGTATTTATGGTCATTATTTTAGAATAAATTTTTATATTCTTATATAAAATGAATATAAAATTAAAGAAGTCATAGTATGAAATTTTAATCATTTCTGACATGTTTTAGTGTCCTTTTAGCAATAAAAATATACTTCATGTTTAAACTATTGTATTGCCAGCCTATCAGTTTACATTTGAGTATTCTAAAATTCTAAGTTAACTGTACAGGATGCTGCTTATATAAATCCTATATAAAGAAGGTCCCAGTTTTTGGTTGGGTGGGAAAAGACCTGATTCAAACCACAGTGGAGTTAATTAAATAATATTTTCATTGAGATACTAGCCTTAACATCTAATATTATAATGGCATTTTCTGAGCTATGTTATAAATATCTGTTGAGTGAATGAATAGATGAATGCATGGGTGGTTTAGAAAATAGATTTAGTCTGCATTTACCATTTGACCTAGCATCCTCAATTTTATTAACCTATATCATAGAAATATGAGTAACTAGTATGTAAAGATTTATGTATAAGCATGTTTATTATAGTATTATTACTGACAAAACACTGAAAATAAGTACCTATCAATTGACAAAGATTAGAATATGGAGGAAATTATAAGGCATTCACACTAAGGAATATTATGCAGCTATTAGGAAAAAAAAAAACTTTAGGGCTGCATACCAGATTTCTATGTAGAATTGCTGAGAGAAAAAAGCAAATTGCAGAAACGTGTAAAATACAATCATATCTTTGTAAAAAAGTGACTCCAAACCTCCATACTTCATTTTATTGTACTTCACAGCCACTGCATTTTTTACAAATTGAAATTTTGTGGAACCCTGCATCAAACAAGTCTGTGTGTTATATTTTGGTAATTCTCACAATCTTTCAAATGTTTTCATTATTATTATATTTGTTACAGTGATCTCTGCTCAGTGATTTTTTTTTTAATATTTTATTTATTTGACAGAGAGAGATCACAAGTAAGCAGAGAGGCAGGCAGAGAGAGAGAAGAGGAAGCAGGCTCTCCACTGAGCAGAGAACCTGATGTGGAGCTCAGTCCCAGGACTCCTTGAGATCATGACCTGAGCCGAAGGCAGAGGCTTTAACCCACTGAGCCACCCAGGCGCCCCTGTGCTGAGTGATTTTTGATGTTACTGTTGTAATTGTTTTGGGGGCACCAAGAACCACATCTACATAAGATGGTGAACTGATTAACAAATATGTGTTCTGACTGCTTCACTGATCAGCTTTTCCCTCATCTCTCTCCCTCTTCTTGAGTCTCTCTATTCCGTGAAACACAACAATATTGAAATTAGGCCAATTAATAACCCTACAGTGGCCTTGAAGTATGTAAGTGAAAGGAAGAGTTCCACATCTCATTTTAAGTCAAAAGCTAGAAAGGATTAAGCTTAGGCAAGGATGATGCCTTGAAAGCTGTGACAGGCCAGAAGCTAGGCCTTTTTCACCAACCACTTAACCAAGGTGTAAATGCAAAGGAAAAGTTCTTGAAGGAAATTTAAAGTGCTGTTCCAATGAACACATGAATGATGAGAAAGCAAAACAGCCTTGCTGCTATTATGAAGGCGGTTTTATTTATTTATTTTTTTTTTTTAAGATTTTATTTATTTGACAGGCAGAGATCACAGTTAGGCAGAGGAGCAGGCAGAGAGAGGAAGGGAAGCAGGCTCATCGCTGAGCAGAGCCTGATGCGGGGCTCGATTCCAGGACCCTAGGATCATGATCTGAGCCAAAGGCAGAGCCTTTAACCTGCTGAGCCACTCAGACGCCCCATGGAGGCAGTTTTAGTAGCAGTTTCACTCATGTGGAATTTAAGAAACAAAACAGATGAGCATAGGAAAAAAGAGAAAGAGAGAGACAAACCAAGAAACAGACTCTTAAGTGTAGAGAACAAACTAATGGTTACCAGAGGGAAGGTGGGTGAGAAAATGGGTAAAATAGGTGATGGGGACTAAGGAGTACACTTGTGATGAGCCTGGGTGATATATGGAAGTTTTGAATCACTATATTGTATACCTGAAACTAATATTATACTGCATGTTAACTAACTGGAATTTAAATACAAACTTAAAAAAAAAAATCAAACCAGCCACAATATTCCCTTGAGACAAAACATAATCCTAAGCAAGGGTCTAACTCTCTTCAGTTTTATGAAGGCCAAGAGAAGTGAGGAAGCTAAAGAAGAAAAGTTGAAAGCTACTAAGATTGGTTCATGAGGCTTAAGTAAAGAAACTGTATCAATAACATCAAAGTGCGCAGGGTGATGAGCAGGTGCTAATGGAGAAGCTGCAGCATGTTCTCCAGAAGATCTAGCTGAGATAAGAAATGAGGGTGGCTACACTGAACAACGGATTTTTAGTGTAGACAAAATAGCTTTCTACTGGAAAATGATGCCTTCTAGGACTTTCATAGCTAGAGAGAAGTCAGTGCCTGGCTTCGAAGCTTCAACGAACAGGCTAACTCTCCTATTAGGGGCTAATGCAGCTGGTGACTTTAAGTTGAAGCCATTGTTCATTTGCCATTCCCTAAATCCTGGGACACTTAAGAATTATGCTAAATGAACTCTGCCTTTGCTCTGTAAGTAGGGCAACAAAGCCTGGATGACAGCACATCTGCCCACAACATGGTTTACTTGGTATTTTAAGCCCACTGATGAGACCTACGGCTCAGAAAAAAAGATTCGTTTCAAAATATGACTGCTCATTGATGGTGCACCTCGTCCCCCAAGAGCTCTGATGGAGATGTTCGGTGAAATTAATGTTGTTTTCATGCCTGCTTAACACAGCATCCATTCTGCAGCCCGTGGATCAAGGAGTCATTCTACTTTCAGGTCTTATTATTTAAGGAATACATTTTATAAGGCTGCAGCTGCCATAGGTAATGGTTCCTCTGATTGGATTCAAACAAAGTAAATTGAAAACCTTCTGGAAAGGAGGCACCATTTTGATGCCGTAAAGAACATGTGTGATTCATGGGAAGAGGTCAAAATATGATCATTAAAAGGAGTTTGGAAGAAGTTGATTCCAACCCACATGAATGCCTTTGAGGAGAGGAGCTCAGGACTTTTTTGGAGGAAGTGCCTGCAGATGTGGTGGAAAGAGCAAGAGAACTAGAAATAGAAGTGGAGCCTGAAGAAGGGACTGAATTGCTGAAATCTGTTGAACAAACTTGAGCAGATGAGCACTTGTTTCTTATGGATGAGTGAAGATAGTAGTTTCTTGAGATGCAATCTACTGCTGGCGAAAATGCTGTGTTGATTGTTGAAATGGCAACAAAGGGTTAAGAATATTACCTAAACTTAGTTGATAAAGCAGTGACAAGTTTTGAGAAAATTGAGTCCAATTTTAAAGAAGTTCTGCTGTGGGTAAATGCTATGAAACAGCATCTCATGCTACAGAGGAATCTTTCATGAAAGAAAGAGTCCATGGATGTGACAAGCTTCATTGTCTTATTTTAAGAAATTGCCATAGCTACCTCCACCCCTGATCAGTCAGCAGTCATCAACATCAAGACAAGACCCGCCATCAGTGAAAATATTACAACTCACTAAAAACTCAAATGGTGGTAGTATTTTTTTAGCAATGAAATATTTTTAAATTTATGCACATTTAATAGGCTACAGTATAGTATAAACATAACTTTTACATGCATTTCTGATGTTTAGGGAAACTAGAGCATTTATTTGACTCATTTTATTGCAATATTAGCTTTATTGTAGTCTGGAAGCAAATTTTCAATATTTTTGATGTGTGCCCTATGTAAATGTATATTTGAAAAATATGGAAGGATATGTTTTACACTGTAACCTTGGATTACCAGCAGGAGCCAAATTAAAAAAAAGGATTTATGTGAGACAATAATTCACTTTTATACAGTTATGTATAATTGTATATATGTAAATAAACTTTAAAGAGAAATTAAAATAGAATTTTAAACTCATTTGAAAATCCTAAATGATTTTGAAATCAATTCTAAAATTTTTAAGTTTTGCTTTGAAATATTCTTTAAGATGTTTGCCTCATCTTGAAGTAGCTCTTGCTAGCCATAATGCAAACATACCAGCTTAATGCATTTAAACTCCTGTATGCAAGGACTAGAAAAATGTATCAAAACTCAGAACTTTAGAAAGTTCTTCATTTTTTAAAAATTTATAGGTAGGATATCTAACTTACTAAGATTAATTTTACTGATTTTTTTCCTATCAAAGGAAAAGCTTATGAGTAATGTGAAAACAGACGTTGACATATCGAAGTTATGACTTTAATACAGGTTCTGCTAGCTTTTTTTTTTTAATTTTGGAAAACCTGTATTAGAAGCTATTGATTGACAGTAAAACAATTTGTGAAATATTAGCTGATTTCCTTAGTCATCAGTGGATTGACCAAATTTGCAATCTCTCTCTCGTATCTAAATGTAACTTTATCAAATTTAAATGTTTTTTTTATCAAATATTATACACTAAAGTCTACCTTATGAAATAATGATCTGATGAATAAATTCAGGGATGTCTCTGAATCTGTTCTTGCCATTTTGTGAGAATGACCAGTTAACAAGGTTGTGGAACAACAAGGTTATGGAATTCTGTGTAATTACAGCTATGCTAAAATAGTTCTTGTAGGAGAACTCATTTTAGTTTCATTTTTAATTAAAAATTAGGTGTATCTAAGCATATTTCAGGCCTTAGTGAAATTCCTTCCCTGTAAAAAAATGGCCAGTAAATCTTTCTGTTCTGTTAGTTTCTGTAGTCCCTTATAAATATTATCGTTTTAATTATAAATTAATCTGTACACTTCTTATGGAGATTATAGCATACATTAAATATTGGATTGTATGGAAAAATTTTGCCCTAGTTTTAGGCTGTCTTATAGAAAACAATGTATTAAACTAAACTAAAAACTTAATTATTGTTGAAAAGGATTTGTCATTCATTACCATTAAATAACCTATGCTCCAGGTAATTTTTAAATATGTTTTGGCTATAAAAATTAATTTGACTTGAATTTTTTTAGGAACACCTTTTCTAAAAAACAAAAAAGCATGTATATATCTAAACAAATGCTAAACTTTATTGAAATGTACAGTGTATGAAATGCAATAAAACCTAATTATAAGTTTGATCTTTTCTGTGATGCAGTTGTGCAAGTTACTTTAGGTCCACAGTCAGTATTTCCTTGACAGTGTTAGCCTCTTATGAGACCTGGAACACTGATAATCAGAACACAGAATTTAATAGTTATCATGTTACCTGCATGATTAATGTGTTCATGTCAATATCTTACATTGAAATTCACTTCATTGAATATAGCCAGATACTTCTCAACCTTCTGGTTTTTTAAAGGTAATATATGCTTAAAAACCTGGGCTTGAACTGCACAGGTACACTTATACATGGATTTTTTTTTTTTTTCAAAAGATACAGTATAGGATCGTAAGTGTATTTTCTCATGATTTTAACATTTTTTTCCTCTAGCTTATTTTTATCAGAATACAGTATATAATACATATAAAGTACAAAATAATGTATTAATCAACTTTGTTATTGATAAGTCTTCTCCTCATTAGTAAGCTATTAGTAGTTAAGTTTTAAGGGAGTCAGAAGTTAATACACGGATTTTTTTACTGCAGCGGGGGTTGATCCTCCTAACCCCTATATTGTTCAGGGGCCAACTGTATTTAGATAATTTCAAAATAGTTTTCAGATCTAACATTGAAATATTTCCTCTAATTACTCTTTACTCTTTTCAGAGGAAATGGATGTAGAAGCTCGACTTACTGAACTATGTGAAGAAGTTAAGGTACTTGGATTTCTTTAAATTAACATTATCGAGTTATTTTAGTGGATTCTGTTTCCTATTCTAAATATTTCATCTAAGAAAACTTAGTAATGATTTATCCTTCCTCATGGTAGGGATCACAACTTAGTGACTTTGGCTTCAGCATAAAATTAAATCTTTAAAATGTACTTTATTCTGCTTATAAATGAAATAACAAAGACGATTAACTGTCAAAAGCGTGCACTTTTTTCAGTTTGTTTACTCAGAAGAATTTTTCGACAAATTTTTAAAGCATCCTTAAACTTCTATATTTTTATAAAATGATAGTTTAGAAATAAAAATTGTTTTATTTCAACAAATCAGTGTGTGTCTCAGACCATTTTTCCACTAGTTTATTCTTGAAATTAAATTGAATATATTTTTCTTAACCTCCCCTCTTTTTTTGGTGATGGAACTAAATGTTCTATTTTAAAAGTTTTAATTTTAAGATCACTATGTATTTCACTCTCAGTTAGCTACATTAATGGACAAAATCAGATACTTGAGTCAAACAACATATATTTGGCTTTGGAATGTATATCTGTATGTAAATTTGAATGAGGTCTAGATCCCTTTGAAAAGGTATCTACCTTCTCCTTATACAATTATACATTTGCAGGATATACAAGTAATTAACGTATACTCTCCTAAAGGCTTTCCTCACAGCTCAAATAAGATAAGTATTTTCATTAAGAATCATTAATGTTGTTATAATAGTTGCCAAAACACTAAACATTTAGAAGTAATCTAAGATGTATGCGATTAATGTTAAAAAAAAAATCTGCACTATTTCATTGAGATATTTGAATAAGTAAACACTTTCGAATGGAAAGAGAAATAGTTACTGGAAGATATGTTTTTAACTTAATAATTGATGTATCCGTATCAAAATACCATTGGAAATGTTAAAATTTGATTTATTTTAAAGCTCACTTGAAGAAAGTAATAATGACTTAGGAAAACTTTAAAAATCCATATTATTGTAGAGGGACTTTCCCAACTGTATGTGAAAATGTAAATAAAACTATAGTCATGGAAATATAGTATGACTTCTCTAAAGAATAAAAAGACAAGTAAATGGAACTGAGTATCACTGAAACAATCATGTCTAAGAACTAAATATTTGATGAACTATCACAAACATTAGGTTCTCTAAGTAGTATGGTAAAATTAGTTCTTTTTACCATGTTATAGAAATTCTAAAAAGACTAGAAATGTTAAATGACCTCCAAAATTAGGAAAAACACTTGTATATACATGTGTATGTAAAAATCTGATCTTGGGATATGAAATAATTTCTTCAGAGTAATAGTAAAGAACAAAGTATGATATTGATGATTTGAAACTTTTTTAAAACAAATACATGGTAGATTGAAAAGTTGAAAGCAAGCAATATACTTGGAAGAAACTATTTGCAGTATTTAAAACTGGCACATGATTAATGCTCACAGGCTATAAAGTGCACCTATGTATCAGTTTCAAAACACCCTGTGAAAAGGGGATATGCCTATATTTCACAAAAATGCTAATACATTTGCATAAACATGAATATAAAGAATTGCATTATTACTGTAAATTCCCATGTAGCCTTTTAGGAGAATTAGGCAAATTTCTGTATACTGACATGGATTATCTAATTCAAGAAATATTTATTGATCCATGATGCCAGGTACCAATTTCACGCTGAAAAGCTCTTCAGGATATATTAATTAAAATGATTGGAGAAAAATATGAATATGATTTTATATATGTTTCAAAAGCTAAAAGCTGTGTATGAATTTGATCGTGTGTATATGATTGCATATTAAATATTTAAAAGGAGATATATGTAATATATACACATAAGATACGTATATATTACACATGTGTATATGTATTCTAAACTTAATAATACAGAAAAGAGTTGCATGAAGGATGGGATTATAAAGGGAAATTTTTATTCTTTGCTCTATATCCGTCTATGTTAAATTTTAAAAATATGTGTATTCATGTATTACTAATAAATTTTTTAGGTACGCATATTTAAATTTCAGTATATAAATGGACATCATATAGTTTAACATCAACAACTTAGGGTAAATTTTGGCAGCAGATAGACTAGGTAAAAAATTTAATACTTGAAGAGTTCTTACAAATCAATAGGAAAACCTGATACTTCCCATTTTTCAAGTTTGCATAGGATACCCATTTACAAAATAGGCTAATAAATGAAACATACTCACTTTCACTAATTATCAAACAAAATTTTAAATGTTCTCATATCTTTTCTAAACTGTCAGATCGGCTGTGATTTTCTAATAATGTAATGCTTGTTGAGCTGTGGTAAGATAGAGATTCTTTTATATCTCTCATAGATCTCTCACCTTGGAGATCTTTTTCAGAGACTGATTTGGCAGTATATATCCAAAGACAGAGTATTACTTCTCAGTCAGTATCAAATGAACAATCAGACTCATATACATTATAATTTATAATATAAGAATATTAGCCTAAGTAAATACCAATGATAAGAGAATGGTTAAATGAATTATGGGATACTTGCAATCTAAAAAAGTTACATAACCTTAAAAATGTGCTTTCAGTAAATGATTGACGATAGAGGAAAATCCTCACTCAACGAAAATGGCATAATAGTTTATGATTCTAGAGTTTGTGTTTATAAGTGAAAAAATGAAAGGCTCTACACTAAAATGAACGTAATTTTCTTCTTTATCTATTTTCCTAGTCTATTTAAGTAAGCAATATTTTGTAATCAAGATTAGTGACTGCTATGAAAAAGTGCATGTCCATGCAAGACAAGATAATGAATGTTACTTGGGAAAATACTTTACCATTGTAAGATCTTATTATTCCTGCCTTTATACATATAAAACAGCTTGTCAAACTTAATCCTAATTTCCTTTTGACATAAAAATATTATTATTTATATTTTGAGACATATTATAAAGATTTATGTAAACTCGAGGAGTAATTTATTTATGTTTGGAAGGATGCTTTCTTAATAATGAAAGTACTGAAGTCCTCTCAGAGCTTGGTCCCATGATTTCTGAAAAGTAAAATTAATAATTGCAAGGTATCTAGACAGCCTTGCTCTCGGGGGATTAAAAAAAGAGTTGTTTACATTATTCAACCTATGGCGAACTAAGAATTATTTCTACTTGTGTGTAGATTTATACTAAGAATAGCACTGCTTGCCTTATACAACACTCTCTAGTTACTGTCAAGTGCTTATTCAAGTCTTTTTCTAAACTCCGTTGAAACTGTTCTTGGAAGAAGGTTGCATGCTTCCATTTATTTTAGAGAGCACTTTAATCTTCTCTATGTTCTTAAAAGAGACGTGAAAAACTTGTTAGTTTCATTCCTAATACATCTATAAACTATTTCCTGGGGCAAAATACATCTGTAGGTTTATTGTACATTGATGATTCAATATTTATTACATGTTGAGTCTGTTAGCTTCCATTCCAGAATTCTGGAATTTTTCAACATTTTCTGAGTTTGTCCATAAATTTGGGGGTCTTTTTCCTTATCTGAAGCCTGTAATTCCTTATTCATCTATTCATTTATTCATTTACTAAATATTTAGTGACTACTGTGTACTGGTAACCAAAGTCACGAGAGTAAAAAGACATCATCCCTTTCCTTCTTACTAATTTTGCTGAATTTTTGTTTTATGTCCTCTCTGAGTTAATATATATAAGTAGAAGCTCAGTTTGCAGGGGGAAGAAGAAAAGCCTGCAGAATTGCAGGCTTCAAAATGAAGTAAAAATAAACTGAGTAAGGATCTATCATAGGTCATAAGCAACATTTTGAGTTTTTTGTTGTTGTTTTTTTTTTTTTAAGAAAGGAAGGGTAAAGATATAATTAGTACTCTTTAGGATATACTGAACTAGAATACCTTCCTTTTCACATCCAAATATAGTCATCTAGTAGGTGATGGGTCTAGAGCCCTGGAGAGATGTGATGCAGATAGAAAGATTTAGCAGTCATTACTATATAGATGGTATGGCTTTCAACCTTAACCTGAATAGACTACTTCTGCCTTCTTTAGGATGGGGAAATGAAATCAGCATCTATCTATATACTTAACGGTAGATTTCCTAGTATTACTAGTAATTGAAGGCAAATTTTTCTAGCAAGATATTATCTGCCTGAACACTGCTGCCTCAGTGAATTAACAAAAAGCTTGTCCTCATAGTAAAAATGCTTGTCCAAAAGAGAGGAATCATTCCGATTTATCGTCTTTTATTATTCTTTGTCCAAAAATCCTTACCTATTCAAGAAATACAAATGCCTTATAAAAGATTTTACATTTCATTGTATAATTGATTTTAACTTGTATCATCAGTTTAGGTGAATATTTAAATAAATGAGTAATTTAATACCACTATTAGAACACTCACAACAGTATATTAAAATTGTTTACCCACTTTTCTTTCCTTACTAAACTGAGCTTCTCATATTAATCTTTGAGTTAGATAGGAATGTGGGCCTTAGCATTTAAAATGTGCTCAGTAAACAGTGGGTAAATGGAATTGTTAGAAAAGAGAAGTGTTTGACGACTCTCTAAGAGAATTACCATACGCAATATGGAACCTTAGGAAAATAAGAGTGAAGGAAAAGCAGTTAGTACTTTAGAAGGTATCTCTCTCCCTTCTGAAGAGTTATAGATCTTTTAAGTACTTTACTTAGCAGATTGGAGAAAAAAAATCTTATTTTAAGATCTTATTATCTTCTAAAAATTTTATAACTTTCATCATGATTTGTACATTGTTTAAAATTCCCAGAATTCTAGGGTTTGAAGTTGATCATGCTCTGTAGAATCCTGATTTGTAATTTTAAACTATATTTGACATTATTTCAGTAACAAGATATCTCAGATACTGAAAGATCAATTAAGTTGTTGAAAATTGCTACAGTGACTATCACATAGGAAAAGCCATTGGTCACTTGATCTCTACACATACAAGCACATGCACATACACACACACACATTTCTTTTTAAAACTAAAAATTTGCTTTTGTATTAATGTTCTCAATAACACATTATATTTAGACATGGTAAGTCTCAAGGAGCAGTGAAGTTATTTTCTTGTCATTTCAGAAAATAGAAAATCCTGATGAACTGGCAGAACTTATAAATATGAATCTTGCACAACTTTGTTCACTTCTAATGGCTTTATGGGGACAGTTTCTGGAAGTTATAACGCTACATGAAGAACTAAGACTTTTATTAGCACAAGAGCACCATACTTTGAGGGTAAGTTAAAAAGTGATGTTAGAATATTTTGATGTAGAAAGTTCTTATGAATAAAAAGACTGATATTTACCCATATGTTGATAAATTGGAAAAGAGACATTTACTATTGTGTTACTGTTTGATTTCTTCTTTTAAATATTTTATTTATTTGAGATAGAGAGCAGAATGAGAGAAAGCACAAGCAGGGATGAGAGGCAGAGGGAGAGGAACAAGCAGATTCCCTGCCGAGCAGGGAGTCTGATGCATAATATATCCCAGAACCTTGGGATCATGGCCTGAGCTGAAGGCAGCCACTTAAACTACCAAACCACCCAGCACATGCTCTATCTTAGTTACAATCCCTGCCAGTAAGAAAAATCATCCAAATGTAACCAAAACAAAAAAATATTTTGTTACAGTCTAGCTCCTGGAACCCGAGAACAGTATTATAGCCAGATAGCCAGGTGTCCTTAGGAATAGAAATCAGGAACAAGAGAGCCACCTTAAACTTTAGAATCTTTCTCTCCAGTTTTTCCTCCTTTTGCCTCATTTAGGGATGTGTATTACAAACCCAGAAGGTCAGGGGGAGTATAATCTAGACATACATGTTTACTGAAGGCTTACTATGGACCTTGTGCAGACATTTCTGTACAATTTTATTGTATAACTTATCAAGAGGCTTTGATATACTAAATGTCTGACTGCTTTTCCAGTTATCTGCTTAAATGTTCTGTACACACATTAATTTTCCTGACCTACTTGCAGGTCCTCAAAAACACTAGTTTTCTTGTTTCATTTTTCTTTTCTTAATTATAAAACATGAAAATCAGAAAAGTGCATAAAACATGCACATTTTAACAATTAATTAAAAGCACATATCCTTTTAACTCTCGCCCAGATCAGGAAATAGAAAATTGTCAACAGCGCAAAAGTCCTCTGTGTGTTTTCCAGTGTCTGTTCCCACCCTGACATTGAGAAATAATCACCATTCTGTCTTTTGTGATGAGTTTATCACTTCTCTTTTAGTTTTACCATCCATTTATGCATACTAAATAATACAAGTTGTTTTAGTCTATTATGTTATTCTGCCTATGTTACTGAATTCTATATAAATGAGATCATGCAGTGTATATTATTTTTATCTTGCTGCTTTCACTCAAGATTGTGTTTGTGAGATTAATTTGTTTTTGTCAGTAGCTATAGACTGTTTATTTTCGTTGGTGTCGTATATTTCATTTGCATATACCCACAATTAGCGCATCCACTCTATTGTTGGTGGACATTTGGATTACTTCTAACTTCTAGCTACTACAAACCAAACTACTACAAACATTCTTGTGCATATTTCCTGGCATGCCCATTTCTCTGACTGACTTGTAAGGGAAATTGCTGTACCATAGGATATGCATAACATCAGTTATTTACTAGCAGATGCCCCACTCTTTTCCAAAGTGGTGCCAGTTTTCACTCCCACCAACACTGGATGAGAGCTCTTGTTATTCCACATACTCCCAAACTCTTGATTTTGGCAAATTTTCAAAATCTGGCTGGTCTGGTACCATTGTGGTTTTAATTTGCATCTCTCTGATAACCTGTGCAATTGAGCACTATTTTATGTGACTATTGGCTGTGTAGATTACTTATTTGTGAAGTGCCTGAAAATTGTTTGACCATTTGTCTAAAGGATTACCTTTGTTTTTCTTCTAGATTTGGAATACTTTTCTATGTATTCTAAATACTGGCCTTTGTTATATTTTTGTAAATAAATCTCTTGTGTCACAATTTGGCTTTTTTCACTGTCTTTGTGCTGTCTTTTGATAAACTAGAATTCTTAATTTTAGTGTTAGTGTAGGTAGAAGAGCAGAGCAGAGGACAGACATAGACTTCTCCATACTTGGACATAATAAATGCAGATCAGCAGGGAAAAGTTCGGATTTTAGATAAATGATGTTGGGACAATTAAGTGTTCATGTGGGAAAATACTATATAAAATTCAATTCCAGGTGGCTTGAAAACAAATATGAAAGCCAAAATCATAAAACTTATAAAATATAATAGAGAAGTTACAGAGGAATTACTGAAGTAGTACAGAATCTTTTCACCAGTATCAAAGTTACTATTTTGGCATATTTTCTTTAATCATTCCTTCTTTTATAATTAGGTACATACATATACACATACAGATGTAATGCATTTTTTTCCCCAAATCATTTGTTAATTGGAGGCATCATGTTCTTTTTTTCTTTAAGATTTTATTTACTTGAGGGAGAGAGAAAGAAAATGGAGGGAGAGGGAGAAGCAGACTCTCTTTTGAGCAGAGAGCCTGATGTGGGGCTTGATCCCAGGATCTTGAGATCATGACCTGAGCTGAAGGCAGATGCTTAACCTACTGAACTACCCAGGCGCCCCAGCATCATGTTCTTTTATCCATAAATACTTCAGGGTATATTGACTGAGAACAAAGGTACTTTCTTGCTTAACTATACTACAGTGATCAATTTTGTGAAATTTAATTTTGTTACAATTCTGATACCTAATGTAAAACTCATTTTAAATTTTATCATTTGTCTTAATAATGTCCTTTGTGACTTTTCCCCTTTTCCAGGATCAAATTCAGGATCACACATTGCATTCAGTTGTCATAACCCATTAAATTCTTTAAACTTATTCAGTCTGAATAGTTCTATTTTCTTTGTCTTTCTTGAAGAGTATTGGCCAGTAGTTTTGTAGACCATTGTTCAGTTTGGATTTCTGTGATGTGTATTATGTTCCTTGTGGTTCAATGCAGCTGAACAATATTAGTGGAAATACTATATTTCTTTTTCAATCAGTTTTGATAAATTATGTTTTTGAAGGAGTCCTAAACTTACTAATTTATTGGCACCAAATAATTATAATATCCTTCACTTATATTTTTAACATCTGTAGTATCTGTAGCATTTTCCCATTTTGTTCCTGATATAAGTTATTTGTGTCTTCATTCTTTTTTTCTTGATTGGTCCCACCAGAAGTTTGTCATTTTATTAGTTTTTTCAAAGAACTAACCTGATGTTAATTCTCTCTTGTGCATTTTGTTTTATTAGGTTTGCTTTTGACTTTAGTATTTCCTCTCACTTTCTAAAGGTTTATTTTACTCTCTTTTTAAAACTTCTATAAGTAGATGGTTAGCTTATTAATTGTAGTATTTCCTCTTTTCTGTTACACACATTTAAGTTTATAGGCTCCCCCCTAAGTACTGCTTTAGCTACATTCCACAAGTTTTGATATGTTGTACTTTTTATCATTTGATTCTCAATATTTTCTAATTTTTGTGAGCAATTTATTCTTTGATTTAGGGTTATTTAGTTTTTTTTCATTAATATATAAAATGGCTTATTAAAATAATAGATGCATCTCCTCCATTTTCTGTATATAAACAGAAACAATATGTAGGTCAATGACAGGACTCCATAGGAACTACTTTATATACACTAGCCCCAAATGGGAAATCTCACAACATACCAATAATAATTTATTTGGGAAATCTTTGATTTAAAGCAATAAAGGTAAATAAAACTATTATGAAGTCGGGACGCCTGGGTGGCTCAGTTGGTTAAGCAGCTGCCTTCGGCTCAGGTCATGATCCCAGCATCCTGGGATCGAGTCCTGCATCGGGCCCCTTGCTCGGCAGGGAGCCTGCTTTTCCGTCTGCCTCTACCTGCCATTCTGTCTGCCTGTGCTTGCTCTCGCCCTCTCTCTCTCTGATTAAAAAAAAAAAAAAAAACTATTATGTAGTATACACTAGATACGTTTTCCTATATTAGGAGTTGTCATTTTTCCCTTCCTTAGAAATCCAAGAAATTGAGTGCCTTCCCACAGTCAGTCTTCTTCTGAAATAAAGGACCAGTGATATTTCTTGTCTAAAAGTTACCACATGTTTGTATCTTGATACGTGTTGTATCAAGTAACTCTGACATCCTGAATTAGAGGTTAACACTTAGCCCAGAGGTAATCATCTACAGTATGGACATGAGGAGGACTAGTAATTTTTCAAAGGAGCGGCTGCATAATCGGCTGATTTTGGGTGGTTTCTATTAGAAGAATGGTAATTGGAGTATTCACATTATTTCTTTTGGATGACTTAAGCATGGAACACAAAAGAAAGAGACTCAGTTACTAAACAATGGCAGAAACCAAGAGAGAAAGAAGGTCATAGGCAAAAGCCATGAGACAGTAGAAACCATGAATAAACCAACTACTATAAGGCAGGGATGAAAGTAAAAAGGGTTAAAAGCAAAGCAGAGAGAGTGTCAGAGATAGAGAACATGAGAAGAGAGGAATGACCAGAAAAGGGAACAACAAATGCTTGCTTCTGAAACAACAGTTACTAGAGTGATATTAGGATATTAGTGTAGTTATTATTTACTAAATGGCAATGAACAGCATTCCAGTTTCGTAAGAACTGGCTATTTGTCTACAGAGTCAGCTCCCTGGGTGTCCTTACTTTATATCCTTATAAAAATCCCACACATGCTGAGGTAATCTGACTATATCTTTGTCTCTTGCTAATAACTAAAGTGCTCTTTATTTCCAGGGATGTGTTTCTTTGTTTCTAAATATATTAATTTTCTAGTTGTCTTTTTATGGTTGATTTCTGGTTTATCTTCATTGCACTTAGGAAACAGTCTGTGATTTCAGTACTTTAATATTCTTTGACTTGTTTTACCTATATTAGGAATGTATATTCATCATGTTGCTGGGTTAAGTGTTCCAAATATGCCTGCTAGGTTACGTTTATAAATCATTCTGTTCAAACTTTTCATATTTTGAATTTACAGCTGCTAGTGCTATCAACTATTGAGAAAAATGTGGTAAAATCTCCCGTTTTGGCTATAAGTTTGTTCTTATTTGTTGTTACCAGGTAGTAAGGGACAGAGATGGGATTCAAACCCAAGCACTATGACTCCATAGCCTGCATTCTTTACCACTTGATTTGCTGCCTATCAAAACAGAGAAGAGAATGATAGCAAGGATCAGAAGCAACTTTGTAGCATAATGTTTTAGGGGGTTGTCTGAGGTAGAATAAGAACCAGAAGGTAAAACCTCAGTAGAGAGAAGCTGATAAATACAATGTTGAAAAAAGGGGGCAAAGAAGGAAGGCCAAGACAAAAATTGGGTTTATAGGAAATTCAGATGCCAAAGATAAATTGAAAATTGTCCAAGAAACTTCCTTTTTTTGCCCCATTCTAGATTAACAAAATAGGGCCCACTTAACTCCTAAAAGAAATAAGGAAGGGTAATTAAGACACAGCAAAAAAGTGCCCTGTTGTTACTTAACCAAGTATAATAAACCTTGCCCTATCATGCCCTGCCCTGCCATATATATCACAAAAACTGTGGAAATGGTGGTATATTATGTCCTTTATTTCCCATTTATGCAGTTAACAGGAACTTTGTTCATAAAGTGTATCGGTATTCTGAGAATACACTGCTTATGCCTACAGCAACCAAAATAGTCCAAAGGTCATTCATTATTTGTATTGAGACGGAGTTGGCTATAATAAAGTCTGTAGGCTGTCTAATGTAGTCAGAAGCAGCACAATTTATCTAAGTCTCAGAAGTGAACATATGATATGGAATCTCTTACTGCGCTGAAAGCAAATAGGCAAAAAGTTGGACTAAAAAGAGGAAATGTAAGTCTCTACTTATAAAGAACAATGTAATTAATTATTTTGACATTTGTTCTACCATGTTATTTGATATCAAGATTCAGAAAGTGAGATTTTCTGATTCTTAGAGAATTAAGTCATCCAGACTTACAGAATTCTGTAGTCATGTGGCATATATGTTCACATTAAAACATAGAGACTATTAATAAGTGAATGGTTCCCAGTACCCCGTATTACATAAAAAGATAAAAGGCAGTGATGGCACTATAAAATGTCCCTTGTTTTTATCTCACTCACAATAACAAAAATTTAGCATATATCCATGAACAAAAGTGACCGTGAGAGCTGTGGGATCCAATACTATATACCAAGGCCTCCCACCCACCTGTGGACTGGATAATAAGCAGACAGGTTTCAGTCTTGACTGGACCCTGTAGTAGCATGTTTTCCAGCTCTTGCTCGTCTTGGCTACAGTCTGGGACCTTCTGGGGAGCACTGACTTAGGCAATTACACAGGGTTGTGAGGAAGCCTTTGTGCAAGTTCAGCTTTCCAGAGAAGTTCCATCATTCACTGAAGCAAAAAAAAATACAAGTTTGGTTGCATTCGAGTTCTAGCAAAAGGAATAGCTCGTCTTTACATACATCACTTTTCACCCAAGATAGCACAGCTTTGATCTACGAGAATCCTTCTTGGCCTGTGGTTTTTCCTGCAGAGAAAAGGGAGAACAGATGAGTGAGTATCCAGCTTGTCTAGCTGTTCAGGCTATTACCAAAGAGACTCATCTTTCCTTTTCACCCCATCTAGATCACTAAATCAGGAGCTCCATGGTTGGGGCACAGGGTGGAAATAGACAGGAAGGTGGCAGATGGGACTCTCAGAAGGCATTAAAGGGACTCATCGTACTCACCACATCAGAGACTCCATTGAAAGTCTGCCTATGAACTTCACCTGTGAATCCCTCCAACTGGCCATGAGAACCTCCACCATCCCACATGCCCTCATCCACACTCTTCCTTCTAATCTGCAGATGGCTCCCTGTGTGCACGGCTGAAGACATTAGTGAGAGCAAGCTTTAGCAGATCTGTAGCTGCAGGCCAGGAAGACCACAAAGGAGCTGTAGCACCACATTTGGGAAATAAAGGTGGGGGTCAGCACTCAGCCAGGTGTGTGGCAGGAAGGGGAGAAGGAGTATAATACTAAAGTCTACCACAAGAGGGAGCAAGAAATGTGAAGCAAATATATCCATAGAAGGTCTGAGAAAGCCTCAGAAATTCTGGCTGGACTGAAGAGAGGTATTTCTGCCCTGAAGACAGTAAATACTGGAGGAGGTGGCTGCTACTCCAGATGTTCAGATAGCAATGCAAAACTGCAAAGAGCACAAGGGGCGCTGGTCCCTCGGTCAGTTAACATCTAATTCTTGATTTCAGATGTGTATTGTGACACTGAACACCACATCGGACTCCACACTGGTCATGGAGACTGCTTAAGATTCTTTCTCTCCCTCTGCCCACCCCCCAAAAAAGAAAAACCCAACTCCAAAGGACATGAAACACTGACATCACCAAAGGATCACAATCCTCCAGTAACTAAACCCAAAAACATGGAAATCTGTGATTTACCTAATAAAGAATTCAACATAACTATTTTAAGGAAACTCAGTGAGCTACAAGAAAACACAGAAAGGCAATTCAACAAAATCAAGAAAGCAATACACAAAATGAGAAGATTAACAAAGAGAAATCATAAAGAACCAAAAACAAATTCCGGAGCTGAAGAATTCACTTTATAAAATGACAGATGCAACAGATAGCACAGTCACAGCAGAATGGACCAAACAGAAAAAAAGAATCTATGATAAAAGATAGGAACATAAAATTCCAATCAGAGGAGAGCAAAGAAAAAAGAAAGAAAAAGAGTGAGGAAAGCATGCCTGATCTATGAGAAACCATCAAAAGAAATAATTTTTAATAATTGGAGTTCCAGAAGCAAAAGAGAGGGAGAAGAGGCAAAAAAGCCTATTTAAAGAAATAATTACTGAGAGTTTCCCAAACATGGGAAGACATTTGGATATCCAAGTACATAAAGTTTATAGGTCACCAAACCACCTAAAGAGATCTTCTCCAAAATACAGTATAATAAAACTGTCAAAAATCAAAGACAAAAAAAATCTTGAAAGTTCCAAGAAAAAGAAGATTGTAACCTACAATCAGTGAGGTTGTTAGCAAAAACCTTATAGAGCAGAAGAGAGTGCGATGATAGATTCAGAATGCTTAAAAAATATCTGCCAATCAAAATACTCTTTCTGGCAAAGTTCTCTCTCATAAATGAAGTAGTAATAAGGATAATCCTAGACAAAAGCTGAAGTAATTCATCATTATTAGACCTGCCTTACAAGAAATTCAGAAAAGAATTTGCAAACTTGGGGCACCTGGGTTGCTCAGTCAGTTAAGCGTCTGCCATTGGCTCAGGTCATAATCCCAGGGCCCTGGGATCAAGTCCTGAATCGGGTTCCCTGCTCAGCAGAAAGCCTATTTCTTCCTCACCTCTCCCTCTGCCTGCCACTCTGCCTACTTTTGCTCGCTCTATCACTCTGTCAAATAAATAAAATACTAAAAAGAATTTGCAAAGTTAAATGATAGGGTACTAGTTACAACATAAAAATCATGAAAATATATAACATGCCAGTAAAGTAAGTGTATAATCAAATTCACAATACTCTAGTATGGTAATATGGTATGTTAATCCCTTAATCCTAATGTAAAGGTTAAAAGACAAGCATATTAAAAATAACTACAGCTACAATAATTTGTTAATGAATACACATTATTAAAACTGGTACATTATGACATCAGAAACAAAAGGAAGAATAAAAGGATAGAGTTTTTTAATGAGATTGAAATTAAATTATCAGTGTAAAATAAACTATTACATCTATATTAATCTACAAGATGTTTTATGTAAGCCTTATGATAACCACAAAGCAGAAAACTACAGTAGATCAAAAAAGATAGAGAAGAGATGCAAAGCATAGCACTGTTGAAAATCATCAGTTCACAAAGGAAGACAGCAAGAGAGGAAGAAGAGAACTATAAAACAGCCAGAAAGTAACTAATAAGATGGCTTTAGTAAATCCTTACATATCAGCATTCACTGTAAATGTAAATGGATTGAATTCTCTAGAAGTCAGAGAATGTCTGAATGGATATAAATAAATAAATAAATAAAATAAAACCAACTATATGCTGCCTACAAGAGACTCACTTCAGCTTTGAGGACCTACGTGGGAACAAAGTGAAATGATGGGAAAAGATTCGATGTAAACAGAAACCTCAGAAGAGTAAAGATAGCTACACTTTCTTGTTGCTGTTTTTTGTTTTTTTGTTAAGGAAAGCTATACCTAAATCACACCAAATAGACTTTAAGCCAAAAGTAACAGGAAACAAGGCCATTATATAATGACAAAGGGGTGAGTTCATGAAGAAGATCTAACCATTTAAAGTATATATGGACCCAGCATCGGAGCACCTATATATACTAAGTAAATACTAACAGATCTGAAGGGAGAAATAGAAAGCAATACAGCTATAGTAGGAGACCTCAGTACCTCACTTTCAATAATGGATAGATCATCCAGGTAGAAAATCAATGAGGAAACATTGGATTGGACTTGAACCATAATCAGACCAAATGGATCTAACAAACGTATGTAAGATACCTCAACAACAACAGAACACATGTTTTTCTCAGGTGTACACAGAACATTCTTCAGGATAGATCATATGATAGGTCAAAAAAGTAAGTCTTAGCAAATTTAAAAAGATTGAAATCATACCAAGTATCTTTCTCAACCATAATAGTATAAAACTAGACATCAATTACAAAAGGAAATCTGAGAAAATCACAAATATGTGGAAGTTAAACAATACTCCTGAATAACCAGTGGGTCAAAATCTCAAATAACTAACTTAATTTTTCACATCAAGGAACTAGAAAAGGAACAAACTAAACCCAAAGTTAACAGAAAGAAGAAAATAACAAATATTAGATGAATAAGTATTAAAATAAGAAAAATAATAGGAAAAATCAACAAAACAAAAGAACTGGTTTTATTGACAGAATAAAATCAACACCTTTAGCTAGACTGAGAAAAAAAAAGATGCAAATAATTAAAATATGAAATGAAAGAGGAGACAGTACAACTTAAAACCACACAAATACAAAGGATCATGAGAGACTAACATGAAAAATTATAAATCAATAAATTGGATAACCTAGAAGAAATGGATAAATTCCTAGAAACATAAACCTACCAAAACTAAATCATGAAGAAATAGAAACATCTGAACAAATAATGAGTAAAGAGATTAAATCAATAACCAATAATTATTCAGCAAAGAGAAGTATAGGAAAAGGTGGCTTTACTGGTGAATTCTACCAAATATGTAAATGAATTAAAGCTAATCTTTCTCACCAAAAAATCAAAAAGGAACACTTCCAAACTCATTTTACAATGCCAGCATTATTCTGATAACAAAGCCAGATAAAGAGAATACAAGAGAAATAAACTACAGTCCAATATCCCTGATGAATATAGAAAATTAAACATGCAAAAATTCTTTTTTAAATAAAATCTTATTTATTCATTATATAAAGAGAAAGAGAAACAGAGCACAAGCAGGGGGTAAGGCAGAGGGAGCAGCAGACTCCCCACTGAGCTGGGAGCCCAATGTGGGACTCGATCCCAGGACCTGGAGATCAAGACCTGAGCCAAAGGCAGATGCTTAACCATCTGAGCCACCCAGGTGCCCCAACATGCACAAATTCTTAACAAAATATTAGCAAACTAAATTTAATAGTGGATTAAAAGGATCATACACCATAATCACATGGGACTTATCCCTGGGATCAGGATGGCTTGATATACTCAAATCAATAAAAGTGATACACCACATTAATAGAATGAAAGGCTAAAATCATATCATCACATTAATGCAGAAAAAGCATTTGACAAAATACAATATCCTTTCATGATAAAAACTCTCAACACATTGGGTATAGAAGGAATATACCCCAATATAATAATAACATGACAACCCACAGCTAGCGTCATACTGAATGGTGAAAAGTTGAAAGGTTTTGCTTTAATATCACAAATAGGACAAGGGTTCCCATTCTTATCATTTGTATTCAACAAAGTACTAGAAGTCCTAAACAGAGCAATGAGACAATAAAAGGCATCCAAATCAGAAAGGAAGGTGTAAAATGTCTCTGATTGCAGGTGATATGATCTTACATATTTAAAAAGAAAATGCTTACCACTCCATCAAAAAACTGTTGGAATTAATCAGTTTCAGTGAAGTTGTGGGATGTAATATCCATATATAAAACATAGTTGGGATTCTGTACACTAACAATGAAATACCTAAAAAAAGAAATAAAGAGAACAGTCCCATTCAAAATAGCATCAAAAAAAAAAAAAAAAAAAACTACTTGGGACTAAATTTAAGCAAGGAGCTATAAGAGCTTTTACTGAAAATGACAAGACTTTGATGAAAGAAACCAAAGACACAAACACATGGAAAGATAGCCCATGTTCATTGATCAGAAGAATTAATATTGTTAAATATCCATACTATCTAAAGCCATCTATAGTTTCAGTTCAATCCCTATTGAAATTCCAATAGTATTTTTCACAGAAATATAAGAAACACAGTTCTCAAATTTATATGGAACCACAAAGGATCCCAAATAACCGAAGCAATACTGTGAAAGAAGAGCAAAGCTGAAGGCATCGTATTTCCTGTTTTCAAACTACACAACAAAGCCATAGTAATGAAAACTATGGTACTGGCATAAAAATAGACAATGGAAACAAAAGTCCAGAAATAAACCCTTGCATATATGGCCAACTAACATTTGACAAGAGAGCAAAGAATACTCAATGGAGAAAGGGTGGTCTCTTCAATAAGTGGTATTGGGAAAACGAGATAACTACATGCAAAAGAATGAAATTGGACCCCTATCTTAAACTGCTCACAAAAATTAGCTCAAGATGAATTAACAACTTAATAACATAAGACCTGAAATCATAAAACCCCTAGAGGAAAACATAGGGGAAAAGCTCTCTGGTGACATTAGTTTTGGTAATGTTATTTTGGATTTGACACCAAAAGCAGAGGCAAACATAAACAAGTGGAACTACATCAAATTAAAAAGCTTCTGCAAAGCAAAGGAGACCATCACCAATATGAAATGGCAACCTAATGGATGGGAGAAAATACTGCCAAGTCATATATCTGATAAAGGGTTAATATTTAAAATATATAAAGAATTCATGCAACTCAGTAGAAAAAAATCTGATTAAAAAATGTATAGAAGAGCTAAATATCTTTATGCAGACACATAAAAAAAACCAGTAGATATATGAAAAGATGCACAATGTCAGTAATCATCCAGAAAGTGCAAATCAAAATCAAAATTAGTTATCACCTCAAACTTGTTAGAATGAGTGTTACTAAAAAGTCAAGAGATAACAAGTGTTGGCAAGGATGTGGAAAAAACAGAATCCGTGTGCACTTTTGGTATGCATGTAAATTGGTGCAGCCAGTATGGCAAACAGTATGGAAGTTTCTTAAAATAGGACTACCCTTTGATCTAGCGGTATCACTTCCAGGAAAAGAAAATGGGATCTCAAAGAGATATCTGTGCTCCCATGTTTATTGCAGCATTATTCCCAATAGCCAAGAAATGGAAATAACCTAAGTGTCCATCAATGAATGACTGGATAAAGAAGATCTGCTATATACAGGTTTCCCCTGATATCTGAAAGTTTGCTTTAATGCCGCTATGCTTTTATGAAAGACCTACATTGGTTACCTGCTTTCACTGACCAAAAGAAATAACAAAAAGTTTTGGTTTTATAAAATGATCATTGCTGTTTCGCTTTATGCCATTTCAGCTTAAGAAAGGTTTCATTAGGATTTCTTTGTTATTGGATATTGAGGGAAACCAGTATATACAATGGAATATTATTCAGCTATTAGAAAGGACATCCTGCCATTTGCAACAACACAGATGGACCTTGGGGGCATTATGCTAAGGGAAACAAGTCAGACAGAAACAAATACTGTATGATACCACTTATATATAGATTCTTAAAAAACTGAATTCATGGAAAGAGTGATTAGAATGGTGATTACCAGAGGTGGAAGGAAGGGTGGTGTGAAATTGGGAGCTATCGTTCAAAGGGTACACACTTTCAGTTATAAGATAAATAATTTCTGGGGATCTAATATATAGCGTGGTATTTTAGTTAACAGTACTGTACTCTGTACTTGGAAGTTACTAAGAGAGTAAATCTTAGTGGTTCTCACCACAAGAAAGAAATGGTAATTATGTGACACAGTGGAGGTATTAGCTAATGCTGAGGTGGTAATCATCTTGCAATATGTAAGTCTATCAAATCAACACTGTACACCTCAAACTTACACAGTTTTCTATCAGTTATCTCTTGATATAGCTGGAAAAAAAGAATAAAGTATTTATTATAAGTGAAAGATATCTTTGTCACTTCAAACTGAAATATGGATTATCAAGTGAGATAACTTATAAAAAGCAAAAATAAGTTGAAATTAAAATGAAATTTTTATGTGTCAAGAACTGTAAAGGACCTGAGATCTGTGAAGAACTTAAAAGCAAATAAGATAACCTCCACAGAATGATTAATGCTAGCAGAAGATACGAGATCAGAGACAAAGGACTTTGTTGCAGCAACTCCAGTAACATTAGTGTTATCATTTGCACTTCTTTCTTAAGCCCCGGTTTCCACACCCCAACATAAAGAAAGCCAGGTTCACACTAGTGTATTGCATTGCAGGAGAAAAAACTTTGTGATTAAGGGTCCCAGATACTTTGTAATGGACGTGGACATGCCATCTTTGTTCCAGTGCACGTCTTTATCTACCAAGACTGTAAGCAAACCTACCCTTTGCTTCTAAGGAAGAGGTGTCTCTACCTTCCCAGGCTGTTCTCAATACAGAGATCCTTGAAAAGAATGAGGACAGTCATTGATTCTGCTCACAGGACTTGCAAAAATGTAAGAGACCTTGAAGAATTGTCTTTTGCCAGTGTCTTAAGGAGAACTCATTTTCACTGTCCTCAACAATTTTACTGATCTTTATTTTAGTACTTTTCAAAAATGCCTCTTCTGTTACACTGCTTCCCAGTGTACTGCAGAGATGCCATATTTAATGTATGGTAGCTTGTGCCTAGAATTATAAGTCCAATGTTAAGATGAACATATGCCCTTTTTAGACTTGGAGAGACAGGTTTTGTGCTTTGTGCTTTGTCTTAGCATCACAGACTTGTATTCTGCCCTGAACAAGTCTTGTTAGGGCTGATGGAATAGGACAAAATAGCAGGCATTCTTTCAGGGACAGCTTGAATAAATACTTAGTTCTGTCTTGCCAAATACCTTGGGTTGCCAGATAAAATACAGAGTACCTGATTAAATTTTAATATAGGTAAACAAATAATTTTCAGTATAAATATATCCTATGCAGTGTTTGGGAAATACTTATACTAAAAAAATTATTTGTATTTCAGTGTCCTGTGGGGTAGAATTGCCAGATACAACAAAAATAAAGGACGCCTAGTTACATCTGAATGTTAGGTATGCAGCGAATAATTTTTCTATGTAATTATGTCTCATGCAACCCTATCAAATAGTATTCCAAAGCATCAAAGAAGGATTTACCCTTGTTTTATATATTTTTGGATGAATGAAATAGGCCTTATGGAGGTACAGAAATGGAATGGAAGTCCTTGATTAAGGAGAAAACTAATTTTGTAGTTAAGCTTAGGAAGGTTAGTAATCTTGTGAGAAAACAGAACATGTAAACATATGGCTTTACTCACCATGTACTAATATCTGTAGTCCTAATCTAAAGCAAAGAAATCCAAGTTGATATGGTGTTTTTGCTGTTTGATTACTTAATATTCTATGGTACTGCTCATTTAAACTCTTCCATTTAATGAACCTTTCCTTGGACTGTAAAATGAAAATGTTTTACTTTATAAGGCTTCATAAAATAATATTTCAAACTATATAGTCAGAATTAGAGAAATCTTCATTTTTCATTGATCTCTGTACAGTCCTCTAATTATTTTTTTCTAAATTTAGAGAGCATATCGGGGAGGGGCAGAGAGAGAAAGGGATCAAAAGAATTCTAAGTAGGCACTACACCCAGCACAGAGCCAGACACAGTGCTTGATCTGATCCCGTGACCCCAAGATTATGACCAGAGCTGAAATCAGGAGTCTGGACACTTAACTGACTGAGCCACTCAGGCGCCCCCTAGTTTTGTTTTGTTTTTTACATAAAATTTACATAACATGAATTAACTATTTCACATGTACAATTTACTACATCCACAGTGTTGTGCAACCATCACCTCTGCCTAGTTCCAGTCCAGTTTTATCACCCCAAAAGGAAACCCCACACCCATTGAAGAGTCACTCCCCATTTCCTCCCCTTCTGCCACCCATTCCCTAGCAAACACTAGTCTGATTTACCGAATCTGGATGTTTCATATAAAGATAATCATACAACACATGACTTTTTGTATTTGGTTTCTTTCACATCATTCATCCATGTTGTAGCATGTATCAGTCTTTCATTCCTTGTTAGGTTTGAATGCCAACTGAAATGGATGGCCATTGGGTTCTTTCCACCCTTTGACTATTATGATGAGTGCTTCTGTGAACATTACTGGACAAGTACTTGTTTGAATTCTTGTTCTCATTTCTTTGGGTGCATACCTAAGAGTAGAATTTCTGAGTTGTATGGTAATTCTATGTTTAACTTTTTGAGGATCCTCCAGACTGATTTCCATAAGCACTTACACCATTTTATATTCCTACTGGGAGTGTTCAATGGTTCCAATTTCTTCACATCCTCACAAATATTTACTTTCTATTATTTTGTTATTATTACGGCCAACCTACTGGGTTGCAAAGTGGTGTTTAGTTGTGGTTTTGACTAGCATTTCACTATGACTAATGATGTTGAGCATCTTTTTGTGTGCTTGTTGGCCATTTTTAAACTTCTTTTCAAAATGTGTATTCAAAGAAGTGTATTCAAACTCCTTTACCCATTTTTTAATTGGTTGTCTTTTTGTTATTCGGTTGCAGGAGTTCTTTATATATTCTGGAAATTAGACTTATCAGATATATTATTTTCAAATATTTTCTTCTTTTTTTTTTAGATTTTATTTATTTATTTACTTAAGAGAGGGAACGAACAGAGGGAGGGGCAGGGGAAGAAGGAGAAGCAGACTCCCACTGAGCAGGGAGCCTCATGCCAGGCTCCGTCCCAGAACCCTGGGATCATGACCTGAGCTAAAGTCAGTGGCTCCCCCACCCCATCAGATATATTATTTGCAAATATCTTCTTCTGTTTAGTAGGTTACCTTTTTGTTTTATTGATGGTTTCCTTTACTGTGCAAAAGTTTTTTAGTTTGATGTAGTCCCAAAAGTTTAATTTTGCTTTTGTTTCCCTTGCCAAGGAGACATACCCATAAATATGTTGCTAAAGCCAATGTCCAAGAGAGTATTACCTATATTTTCTTCTAGGAGTTTCATACTCAGTTCTCACAGTTAGGACTTTATTTTATCTTTGTATCTGTTGTAAGCAAACAGCCCAGTTTTATCTTTCTGAATGTAGCTGTCCAGGTGTATATTCTTGGCTATATAGGCATGGGTTTATTTTTGAGGTCTCTATCCTCTCTTGTTGATCTGTGTGTCTGTTTTTATACCAGTGCTATATAGTTAATATAACTTTGAAGTGTATCTTGAAATCTGGAGTTGTGATGTCTGTAACTTTTTTCTTTCTCAAGGTTGCTTTGGCTATTCAGGATCTGTTATGGTTCCATACGAATTTTAGGGTTATTTGTTTAAATTCTATGGGAAAAAACTATTGGTATTTTGATAGGGATTGCATTGAATCTGTACATTGCCTTTGGTAGTATGGACATTTTAATAATATTAATTCTTCTCAGCCATGAGCATGGGATAGTTTTCCATTTGTGTCATCCTCATTTTCTTTCATCAGTGTCCTAGAGTTTTCAGAATACAGGTCTCTCACCTCTGGGTTAAATTTATTCCTAGCTATTTTATTCTTCTTGGTGCAATTTTACACTCTAACCTTACACCTAAAGGTCTAGTAAAGGAAGTCCAAAGATAATAGAGGAGAGATGTAATAATTAGAATGAAAATAAATGAAGTTGAAATTAAAAGGCAATTGAAAAAAATCAATGAAATCTAGAGCTGGTTCTTTGAAAAAATAGACAAAATTGATAAACCTTTAGCCAGACTCAAAAAAAAAAAAAAAAAAGAGAAGATTCAAGGAAATAAAATCAGAAGTAAAAGAGGAGAAATAACAACTGATGCCACAGAAATACAAGGGTAATAACAAAGCTATGAAAAGTTATATACCAACAAATTGGACAACCTAGAAGAAATGGGTAAATTCTTATAAACTTAAACAGTCTTCCAAATCTGAATCAGGAAGAAATAGAAAATTTGAACAGGTCCACTGCTAGAAACAACATTGAATCAGTAATCAAAAAATTACCAACAAACCAAAGTCTAGGACCAGACCTTCCCAGGTGAATTCTACCAAGCATCTAAAGCAGAATTACTGCCCATTCTCAGATGATTCCAGAAAATAAAAGAGCTTCCAGACTCATTCTATGAGGCCAGAATTACCCTGATACTGAAATCAAACAAAAACACTACAAAAAAGAAAACTACACCTGAAGAACACAAGTGTAAAAATCTTCAACAAAATATTAGCAAACCAGATTTAACAATGCATTAACAGTATCACTCACTGCTATCCCTGGGATTTACTGCAGAGATCAGGGATGGTTCAATATTCATAAATCAATCAGTGTGATACATCACAAGACAGGATGTAGAAATACATACCATATAATCTTAAAAGATGCAGAACAAAGGGGGAAATTGGAGGTTGAAGATCAGTTGACTAATGAATTGAATCTATTTCTTGGCCTTCTTTTCTCTTTCATTGATTTCTTATATATCTTTCCATTAATATCCCCCTAACTTGATTGTGTTATTGTAGTAAGTCTTTCATCAGTCAGGTAATTAGTTGTACATTCTCCAATTTTTTTTTTCTTTTTGAGATTGTTTTGTCTCCTCCAGATCCCTTGTATTTCTGTGTAAATTTAAAATCCACTGGTAAGTTTTTATTTTAAAAAGTCTTCTTTGGATTTTAGTTTACATTGCATGATTGCATAATCTATAGATCAATGTAGAGAGAATTTTCTCTTTCATCATATGTTGTGGACATGTTATAGTTCCCTATTTAGGTGATATCTTCTGTGATGTCTCTTGGAAGTGTTTTGTAGTTTTCAGTGTCTTAAATTTATTCATAAGTTTCTTATATTATCTGATGCTATTATAAATGATCTTTTTATTTCATTTTCCAAACAGTTGTTGCTAGGATATAGAAGTGCAATTGATTTTTGCATATTAACTGTATACCTCTATGACCTTGCAAAATTTATTAGGTGTCGTATTCCACAGATCTAAATTAAATTAGGTCAGGTTTATTAATGGGTTGTTCAGCCAATATTCTGTATTGTTGTTTCCCCTCCCCTCTGTTTTAGTACTTAAAAATAGACCATTATCTTCTGGCCTCCATAGTATCTGATGACAAGTCAGTTGTCATTTATGTTATTTTTCCCCTGCAGTTATTGTAATGATTTTTTCTTTATCTTTGGTTTTCAAAGATACTGTGTTTTGACTCTGTTTGTGTCTGTTTGACTCTTATGTGTTTTGTTGCAGTTTTCTTTGAATTTTGACTCTGATGTGTTTTGTTGTAGTTTTCTTTGAATTTATTCTTGCTTGGGATTCATTGAGATTCTTGGATCTGCATGTTTATTTTTTCTTCCTAATTTTTACAAAAATGTTTAGCCATCATATCTTCAGATATTATTTTTTTCTGCCCCAGTCTTCTCCACTCCTCTCCTTCTGGTACTCTAATTTCACTTGTATTATATGATTTCAAATTCTTTTGTTTTTTTAATCTGTGCTTTTCAGATTGAATATTTTCATGATTCTAGTTTTGAATTCAGTCTTTTCTGTAGTGTCTAATCAGCTCTTAATCTCACCTAGTAAATTTTTCATTTCAAATATATTTTTACTTCTAAATTTTTTTTTAGTAGTTCCATTTTTCTGCTGAGGCTCCGTACCTCTTCATTCATTACAACCTACTTCTTTCACTCATTGGGCAATTATAATCATGACTTAAAACTACTTGCCTGGCCTTCTTGTTTATAATTTGGCATATAAGAGGCTTAGACATAATCACTTCCACCCTAACAACGAGAAAAAAGCTGAACAAACTGGGTATCAGCACATCTTATTAGATCTTTTAAAGAACTGAAGTCACAGGGCAAACTCCTGCCCCTCAAATTGGAGTTAGATAACCAGTTACAGAGAATCATATCTGACCAGAGCAGAGACCAACCCACAAGCAGAAATGGCCCCTGGAGTCAGTACTGGGGTAGAAAAACTTAAATTACATTTGATGAATTTCTGGTGGTTCAGTATGAACAAGCTTTAAGTGTAACTTCAAGGGGGCTCAGTCCTAGAGGAACTTGACACTTTTTGAGTTTTACCTCTGGGAACTGAATCAGGTTCTCGTGGTGAAGATTAGAGAAAATCCCTTCTCCCATGCAGGAGGGTATGGGAGTGAGAGAGGTAGCTGTTTTAAAATACATCCAGAGCATTCTGTCCTTAGAAAGACTTGTCTCAACAGAAACTATCTTTCCAGAGCCCAACTGACCTGGGAATCCAACTCCAGTCTTCTTTAGCCTTCCACATGGGGGAAGGGAAATACGCAACTTACCATTCATTATTAGAGAGTTTCAAATTAGAACAATGAAATAACACTACATACCTATAAGAATGGATGAAAGTTGAAACACTGACAACACCAAATATTAGGGAAGATGTAGAGCAACTGGAGCTCTCATTTGTTGCTGGTAGGAATGCAAAATGGTACAACTAGTTCAAAAGACAATTTGGCAGTTTCATATAAATCTAAACATATTCTTACAGTATAATCCAACTATAATGATCTTTGGCATTTACTCGGATGAGTTGAAAACATGTCTGCACAAAAACCTACACACAGTATTTTTGGCAGCTTTTTCCATAATTGTTAAAATTTGGAAGGAACCATCATGTCCTTCATCAGATGAATGGATTAAAAAAATTGTATATCCATACAGTGGAATATTATTCAGCAATAAAAAGAAATGAACAAACCACAGAAAGTGAAAGAGGAACTTGAAAGTATATTGCTAAGTGAAAGACCCAATCTAAAGGTCTGCCTACTACTATCTGATTCCAACCGTATGACGTTCTGGAAAAGGAAAAACTACGGAGACATTGAAAAGATCAGTGGTTGCCAGAGGTTCAGGGGGATTTAGAGAAGAACAAATAGGTAGAGCATAAGAGATATTTAGGGATAAGAAACTATTCTCGATGGTTTGTGATGATGGACACATACCATTATACATTTGTTAAAGACCATACGGTGTGTACCACCAAGAGTGAATCTTAATAATGTAAACTATGGATTTTAGTTAATAATAACTGTCAATATTGGTTCATCAATGCTCCAAAAAAAATAAGTCTATTAATTATTTTTTAAAAAGGAAGTATATGCCTGCTAATTCTGACATCTGAATTATCTTGGAGTCCATTTCTATAGATTGCTTTTATCTCATTATTGTAAGTTATACTTTCCTGCTTCTTTGCATTTCTAATGCACGTTCTTTGATTCTTGAAACATTTGTTCAATGCATTTTGTCCAGTTTTATAGTTTTCAGGAAGACAAATCCATTACCAATTCCTCTGTTGTGGTAGAAGTTAAAATAGTGGTTTTCAGCCATGATTGTACATTAAAATCATCTGAGGAACTTTAAAAATTACTGGTGCTGAATGAGGCCCAGGTATGGGTAATTCTTTTTTTTCTAAGTTCTCCAAGTAATTAACAGGGTTAGGCTGTTACGTATGCTGTTCCTAGCATTCTTCTAGGAATAGTGGTAATTGAAATATGGTTTGTCTTCACTGGAGTCAGGTTGCATCTGCCAGTGGAAGGAGCGTCTTTTTTATATTTGTACTTTAGAACTGCTAAAGGGTTTAGTGGGACCCTAGAATCTAATTTGCAGCAACTAGTCTAGACCTCAAGTCTAGAGGGTCATGGAATTGTTCTTAGCTTTTATTGAGATTTTAAGATCATAAAATGTTATTTTCAACTGTATCACTGCTTTTTATGCTCTAGAAGAGGGAAAGAGTTTGAAATAGATTGCATAGCCATCATTTCCTACTCAAAGATCTCTTTACAATAATGAGTTATTTACACAAAACATTATGAAGTTTGCATTTTTACAAAGAGGTACTCATCTATGAAATTTCTTGATCTGGTATTCCTTCAGTATAATATGTATGCATTGTTTATATGTGAACCTTAATAGATTAAGCTATATTTTTCTTAATAAAGTAGAACTACTTTCTGAAAACATATTGTTTATTTATAATATTTAATTTGATACTTTTTACTTCCTGTTTTGCAAGGTTTGGGCAGACTTCCAATGTTACTGTAATTATTGATATAAGCACAATGCATTATAGATTTTATATATGTGTGTATATATATAAATATATTAATATATACATATATATAAATATAAATATATAAATATGTATATATATAAAGAGAGAGAACATACCCATTTTTTTCAGGAAATAAGTTTATCCCAAAGTGCATTTTGTTATTATCTGATACGTGCTCCTAAAGGATTAACTCTTCCCTTAAATTATGTTTTACCATCTTAAACTTTCCAATGTGTTTCATGGTCCCCTACCATCTGAAATAGAGTATACCAAACCTAATTTAGCCTTTTCAAAATGACTTATCATTATGCATTTTATTTATGTGATCAAGGGTTTAATACCCTGGTATTCCATGCTATTAAAAATGTCTAAAGGGGCACCTAGGCACAGTTGGTTAAGTGCCTGACTATTGATTTTGGCTCAGGTTGTGATCTTGTGGATTTTGAGATAAGCCCGAGTTGGATTCTGCACTTAGCAGAGAGTCTTCTTCAGATTCTCTCTCCCTCTGCTCCTCCCCCCAGCTCGTGTGCTCTCCAAAATAAGTAAATAAGTCTTTTTTAAAAAGTCTAGATATTAGATCCTCCATTAAAATATTCTAAGTTATATTAATTTTTAATCTATTTGTCTGTTTTTATGGGAATGTTTTAGGTTTATGTTTTTAAGGTTTATCTAGGTTTATATTTTGTTTCAGTAACAAGTTCTCTGCTAATTGCCTAGTGTACTTACATCTACTTATATATATCATGTATATTTTGTAATTCTGCTTTTCCCTTTGTCTCATTTGTTCTTTTAATATGCTGTGTATTGAAAAGTAAATATAGATCATCTTTGTGTATAAAGGGAGCTTTTAAAATACCCTACCAAAAGTACAGTCTAAGAACTTAAAGAATAATTGTTAAATAAACATTTGTGAAGGGACCATTTTCTTCAAGGCACATAGATAATATATCAGATATTTAGATCCTGTACTGAGGATTTGAGTATAACTTGGATAGCCATGTATAAAATATTTTAATAAATGTATTATGAATATATTATAACAACTATGTTAATAATAAATGTTATATATTATAAATACTACAGTAAGTACTATTCTGATTTTATTATATATTTTATCATATTATTATACAAATACTATTTGTAATATATTTTTATAGTATAATAAGTTTGTACTATAATGAATACTATTTAGCAATTTAAGTATTTAATGGTGAACACAGATAAAGGAACATTTAACTCTGTAAAGTGTTGATGAATACCCATTTTGAATGCTCAAGAGGCTTTTTTCAACCTTCTAGCTATTTGCTAAATTTTGAATAGTCAATAATGCCAAATAAGTGAATTTTTAAAAATTGGGAGTAAATATACAAAATTTGTTTTACAAACATATATACCAAAGTAGTAATATCTATATTACTCACCCTAAGTTTGAATTTGTAAATTTAATATTTTTTTAATATATGTCTTTTGCTCCAAATTAAGTGGTGCTGCCATCAGGTGGCAGTCATACCTTAGTTATGGCCACAAAATACATTTAATAGACTTAAACTCATTACACATTGCCATAGCACAAAATTATGGCAGGAGAAAAATTAGACAAAGAATTTTATGTGGGTGCATAGAGGAAAGGAAAGGTTTTCTGTTAACAGGGAGTCTTTATGCAGAAGAGATAAGTGGTTTGAAGCATAAGATTTGGAATTTCTTAAATTTTTATTTGAATCCAATATTAATCACTTGCTAGCTATGTTATTTTGCCAAGTAACTAACCGCTTTGTCCCTGTTTCCTCACTTATTAAATGAAGACATATCCACTTCATAGGGTTTTCCTACAGCTTAAATAACAATGAAAAGAGGGGCACCTGGGTGGCTCAGTGGGTTGGGCGTCTGCCTTTGGTTGGTTCATGATCCCAGGGCCCTGCGATTGAGTCCTGTGTTGGGCTCCTTGCTCAGCAGTGAGCCTGCTTCTCCCTCTCCCACTCCGCTAGCTTGTGCTCTCTCTCTCTCTCTCTGTCAAATAAATAAAATCTTAAAAAAGGAAGGAAGGAAGGAAGGGAATTCAGGGTCCTATTGGAGTCAGAAAATGCTTCTTAAATAAATTAACAATGAAAAGTGCTTATCATAGAGACTGGTAGATAGGATGCTGTCAGGAAATGATAGTTATGAGGCGCCTGGGAGGCTCAGTCGGTTAAGCATCCAAGTCTTGGTGTCAGCTCAGGTCATGATGTCAGGGTCTTGTGATTGAACCCTACATCATGTGAGCTCCACACTCCAGGGATTCTTTCCCTCTCCCTCATCGTCCACCTCTGCCCCCTCCCCTGTGCATGGTCTCTCTCTCAAATGAATAAAATCTTTAAAAACAAAAAAAGAAACGATAGTTATGAATCACAGTAGGTAAGGAGAGAAGGAAAACCTACTGGTTAGTGTTGCAGGCCCATCTACAACTTCAGGAATCCAGAAGGCTACAGGCTTCTGTTCTTCACACATTATAGCCCTCAGGGGGAAATATCTCTCAACGATAGAAAGTACAGACACAAATTGCATCCTTCTCATAGATGCCTCTCACATCATCCTCTCCTTAACTCCCTCACTGACTTGTTCCTCTAAAGACCCAGTCTCATCTGCTTAGGGGAAGCAAGTTTATTTAGTAAGTCAGAAATTTAATTGGCCAAATCTTGATGTCAAATAAAACATATCTCCAGTTTATGTTTAAGACCAAAGAACCTTAATTCGTATTCTCTTTTAGAGAAGAATCTTAGATGCAATATAATCTTGGGATGTATTATGTCTCTCCTCCCTGTACCTTCCAAGCAAAACATCTTTTCCATGCCCTTACTGTTGCCTCATATTGCTCCAGTAACTGACAGCCTTTCCTTGAATAATTAAAAATGAAAGGATCACAATACAAATATGATGAAAGAAATATTCAGCTAGCCAGTACTTACCAAGTACTTGCTTCTGTAACATACCCAGGTAAATGTTTTGGGGGATAACGAAGATCATCAAAACATAGCTCATACTCTAAAGAACATTATACATTAGGAGTGAAGACAATTCACATATATGGTTATTTTAAGGAAAAATATGATGAATGTTATAATGGCAATTATAATAGCTTACATATGTATATACTTACCAGACTACAAACTGCTGTCACAGACATTATCCTGTTTATCCTTCATCATAACCCCAAATGTAGAACAAGTATCAGGTATATTTTGAAAATGAGTCATCTAAGACTCATTTTCAAATTTCAGAGGTGAAATGCCTCAGAGTCACAATACCAGTAGGTTAGTTAGTCAGTTCAGTTGGCATCTACTTGCATACCTGGCACACAGCATGATGTAAGTGCTGGCTGATTCTTACCATTTTTAACCATGTGCTGAGATAGTGTGCTGAGCACTGTTCTTCCTACTGAGGCATAAGGGTTAATGAGACAAACTGAATCCTTGTCTTGAAGAGGATAAATCGTGGATCCATAATGTAAACCTAAATTTCTCACTTTACATTTTATTGTTTCTTTTATTTCATGAAATACTAAAATACAGTACTTCGGCAACATTGAGGATGGAGATTATAGGGGTGGTTATGAGAGGTCTAATGGAGAGAGGTTTCTTTTCCTACCAGCGATTGACCTTTTGATTGTACCATGTTATTCATATTCCCTTTTGGATTTTTTCAGGTACGCAGATTTTCTGAAGCATTCTTCTGTTTTGAACATCCAAGAGAAGCTGCCATTGCATACCAGGAACTTCAGTGAGTAGAGCAGATCCATACTTAAAATGATTTCACCTCCTTTTATGTAAGATACCTATCTCAGAATTTATCACATAGAATATATGTGATTTATAATAGAAGAAATTAGAATTTAAAGTTCAGAAATTCCCTATTTCAACAGTTGGGTTTAATTTTATGAACTAAAATTAATTCCTAATAAATTAATTTATTTATATCCTATAAAGAAGCATATTTTCCTATTGTCCACACCCCCTATATCAGACTTCCT
The DNA here is from genome assembly GCF_030435805.1 of Mustela lutreola. Lineage (NCBI taxonomy): Eukaryota > Metazoa > Chordata > Mammalia > Carnivora > Mustelidae > Mustela > Mustela lutreola. The sequence continues at coordinate 113,131,893 of NC_081295.1, forward strand.
AGAACCTTGGCGGTCCCATACATCTCTGGTTCCAGCCTTGTATCTTTATTTTCACAGGTCAGAATCTCTTACATTCATCATTATATGTTACAGATTTTCACCAGTGATCTGACTGACACTGCCTTTTGTTATGTAAATGATTTATAGTAAAATACCCAGAATAGATGCCTTCCTACTCAGTATGTTTAGATCTGGTTTTCTTTGGCTTTAAAGAATGTTTTGAGAATGTTATGCTGAGCAAAAGAAGTCAGACATAAAGAGTAAATATATGATTCTATTTGTATGAAGTTCTGGCACAGGCAAAAACTGTGGTGAATGAAAAAAAGAGCAGTGGTTGTCTTTGACTCGGGATGGGACTTTGACTAGAAAGACATGAGAGAACTCTGAGTAGATGGAAATATTCTGTATCATGTATCCATTTGTCAGACTCATAGAGCGAAAATTCATAGATTTCAAAGAATGTGAATTTCACCTCAAGAAACTGGAAATAATAATAGAGTATGGGGCATGGACAGGTGTAGATAAAGCAAGAAAAGCAAAATATTAATTGTTGAAGCTGAGTGATGGGATTTATTACACTATTCTTCTAATTCGTTTGAAATTTTCCATAAGAAAAGCTTTTTTTTTTTTCTTTTCTTTTTCAAAGTATTATGCATTAGGGGTACCTGGGTGGCTCAGTCTTTAAGCATCTGCATTCGGCTCACGTCATAATCCCAGGGACTGAGCCCTGCATTGGGCTCCCCACTTGGTGGGAAGCCTGCTTCTCCCTCTCCCACTCCCCCTGCTTCTGTTCCCTCTCTGGCTGTGTCTCTCTCTGTCAAATAAATAAATAAAATCTTCCAAAAAAAAAAAAAGTATCATGCATTAGAAAGTTATCTACCTTGTTTAAAATAGCTGTTAATGGTATTTACCAATATATCTTAAGTACACCAGTAGAATGGAATATATTTTTTCCAGTAGTATCATCAGTCATTAGTAGGCAGTTGGAGCTTTTGACATTTCTCTTATATGCTATTCCCAGCAAATTAGTAAATTCAGACATTAAGCATAAATGACTCATTTTGAAATAACATTAAAATATGTAGGAGAATATAATAGATATTTGTTTATCAACAAACCATAATTTTATAAGTCAACTATTTATTGTCAACGAACCATAATTTTCATTGTAGCTGTTTTTATCTCTGACCAAAGAGCTCTTTCCTAAGGAGGTTATATCTTGAGGACTGCAAGAGGATAGGAATGGTCAGGGAAAGAAGAGGAGAGGGCGGAGTCTATAAAGTAGAATTCAGTATAATTTTTTTGAATTATAGTCTGACATAAATATTTTTCAGTGCTCAGAGTCATCTGCAGATGTGCACCGCCATCAAAAATACTTCCTTCTGCAGTTCTCTCCCACCTCTGCCTATTGAATGTAGTGAATTAGATGGAGATCTCCATTCATTACCTATTATCTTTGAAGATAGGTATTTAGATTCAGTTATTGAAGGTAAGTATAATCTAAAATATGTAAGTAGTTTGTGTCATTTGCTGTATATTCTTCCTAATATATATAAAACCATTCCCTAATGTGGGGCCATTTTTCCCCTCCAATTTTATTTATGTTTGAGGATATTAGAAGGTTGTAGTCAGTAAATGTAGTCTTAATCATTTGAGTTCTCACACCTTGTTTTAAACCTGAATCTTTTTTTCTTTGGATAAAAGACTTAGATGCACCCTGGATGGGAATACAGAATCTTCAGAGATCAGAGTCCAGTAGAATGGATAAATATGAGACTGAAGAAAGCTCTATAGCGGGACTTTCTAGCCCAGAGTTGAAAGTCAGACCTGCTGGTGCCTCCAGTTTTTGGTATGCAGAAGGTGAAAAGCAGCTAACAAAATCTCTAAAAGGAAAGAATGAAGAATCAAATAAATCCAAGGTTAAGGTTACTAAGCTCATGAAAACAATGAAACCAGAAAACACCAAAAAAATTATAAAACAGAACTCTAAGGATTCTGTGGTTTTAGTAGGCTACAAATGTTTGAAAAATACAGCATCAAATGATCTCTTTAAATGCTTTGAAGGCAATCCTTCGCATAGTCAGAAGGAAGGTCTGGATCCCACAATATGTGGATATAATTTTGACCTAAAGACCTACGTCAGACAGACAAGCCAAAAGGAAGCTAGCTTTTTGCCAACAAATACAGAGAGAACTGAAAAAAAGTCTCCAGATATTGAAAATATGCAACCAGACCTATTTGATCCTTTGAACTCTGGCAGCCTAAATCTTTGTGCAAATTTGTCCATTTCAGGTAAACTTGATATCTCCCAGGATGATAGTGAAATTTCACAAGTGGAACACAGTGTGGCATCCAGAAGTTCATCAGACGATTGCCCTGATCATCAAACAACCCCATCTTCAGGAGCTAGAACAATTGAAGTAAAGCCCTGTGATAAGGATCCTTTCAGTGGAGAGAAAATAACTGTTAAAATAGGACCTTGGACAGAGCTTCGACCAGATGAACTATTTGTGGATAATTTACAACTCCCCAACTTTGAGTCCTTAGAATCTAATGGTAAATCTAAATCTATAGAAATAACACTTGAAAAGGAAGCTTTGCAGGAAGCAAAGTGCTGTTCTGTTGGAGACTCATTAGCTAAGTTAAGAAGTAACCAACCTGCTTCTTTAAAAGAATATCATGTTGTAGTAAGTGGAGATACAATTAAGTTACCAGATAATAATGCCACGTATGCCTCATCTAGATTTTCAGATTCAGGTGTTGAAAGTGAACCAAGTTCTTTTGCAACACATCCAAACCCTGATGTAGTATTTGAAACTGTGCAAGGACAAGGTCCTTACAATAACGAAAGATTATTTCCTCAGCTTTTGGTGAAACCTGATTGTAATGTAAAATTTTCATTAGGAAGTCATTGTACTGAGAGTACAAGTGCTTTAAGTGAAATACAGTCATCTTTGACATCCATAAACTCTCTGCCTTCTGATGATGAACTGTCACCTGATGAAAATTCTAAGAAATCTGTTGTGCCTGAATGCCACCTAAGTGATAGCAAAACTGTGTTAAATCTAGGACCAGTTGACTTGCCAAAATGCGACAATAGTAAAAAATCAAGTATTATTTTGCAACAACAGAGTGTCGTATTTTCAGGGCATTTGGACAATGAAACTATAGCAATACATTCCTTAAATTCAAGCACTAAAGACCCTTTGCAATTTGTTTTTTCAGATGAACATACTTCCTGTGATGTGAAAAGTAGTTGCATCTCCAAACCTAACTTGGACACTATGTGTAAAGACTCCCAGAGTCCTGATAAATCTAGTAACTCTTCAGGGACAGCAATTACATTAAACTCAACACTGGTTTGTTTAGGTGCCCCTTGTGCTGTTTCAGGTTCTGTTTCTACTAATACAGAAGTTAGAGAAGAGGAAACTGTGAAAAGAAAAAATGGCAATACCTTAAATCTCAAAGATATAAATTCAGAAGCCCAAACAGTTAAAAATGAAACTCACCTGGGTACAAATGATCCTCTTTCAGCCAGTCCTGATATGGTAAAGCAAGGGCTTGTGGAAAATTATTTTGGCTCTCACAGCAGTACGGAGATTTCTGACATATGTGCGGTTAGTTATAGCAACTCAGTTAGCCCTCAGAAGAAAATTTCTGAAAAAGAAATTAGTAATCTTCTTCAGGAACAGGGTAAAGAGGATGAGGAGGAAGAGCAGGATCAACAAATGGTTCAAAATGGGTATTACGAAGAAGCAGATTATTCAGCTTTGGATGAAAAAGTAAATGCTCACTATACAAACAGAGATGCACTAGAAGAAGAAAGACTTATAAATTCTGAAAAAATAAACAGTGACTACCTGAAGGATGGTGTAAATATGCCTGCTGTCTGTACTTCTGGTTGTTTGTCCTTCCCATCTGCACCACGAGAATCTCCTTGTAGTGTTAAGTGTTCTTCTAAAAGTAAATTTGATGCCATTACAAAACAGCCATGTAGGACTTCTAACAACTTCACTTCATCAGTTTCCTGGTATGAGAATTCACCAAAGCCTCAAATTCAAGCGTAAGTAATGGAGCACCATAACATGTGCTACCAAATGTATGTATAAAAAATCTATCTGTATCTATGTCTCTGATAACATATCTATTTCATGTTTTCTGGTTTCTGTAATACAAAAAGTGCTTCTTTGATTACCTTTCTAAAAATGGAGAAATGAATTCAGTGTGCTCTTTGAAGACCTGTAGTTCTCCATCTGATTGTCTTGTTCTATAAGCTAGACATTTTGATACAAATTTTCCATCAGTGGTTATGTTAGATGTATGGAATAACTGGGGTTAAAACTCTTATTTTCATCAGTACCTCATTTCTCCACCATTAACTCTCAGATGGGTTAGGTTCTGCCACAAGTGCATGTGGCAATATTAGATAATGAATAATAAATTAGTAGAAACTTGCTCCACCTACCAGACCCAGGTTATCTCCGCTAAATCTGTGGTTTCCTGACTCGATATTTCATGGACCAGTTCAATACTCAGAAAAATTTTGAGGATGATAGAGGTTTATTAGCATGGCACTGGTTCTCAAACTATTCTACTACCTTATTCCAATTGGAATTACAATCCTTGGAGTGAAAGATCTAGGCATGTCTATAATAGATTTTCCAAGTTCCTAGATTATTCTGATTTCTATATATAACTAAGACCTCATAGTGCCCACAGCTAGTGAAACCGATGAGGTGATAATGGCCTATTAAAGAACTGTAATATGCTAGAAGACTGAAGGTTATACCACCTGCTGGCTACCTCAGACTTTTCTGAGTTATTGATAAGAACAATTTATGTCTTCATCCAGAGTACCCTACTCCATTTCGTAGAATTCATCAGCTTCCGTGAGTTTTACTTTTATCAGTTCAAATGATACAGTGTTAAAATTGTTAATAATTTTTGATGTTTGCAACCCCAAGTTGCTTAGACTTGTTACTCATTCAAAATGAGTATATGCCACCAATTATATGTAGTCATATCCCCCTCCTGGTTCTGTTCCTTTCTATTGGTATTTCTAGAGGAAAAATAGAAATAACTTAATCTACTAAGCACTGTAACTACCATTCTCAGTGTTACACTTTAGGTAGACTAGCTCCTTACTTTCCATTTATGTAAAATTAAAAAGCAGCAAACAGGCTCAGGTTTGATTACAGAATAAGCATCAGATTGTCATCCTTCCAGTACTTCTCCCAGCTTTTCTATATAATATAAAACTTTATAGGAAGTGTAGTTTCACTCCTAATATTTACTTAGTTGATTTCAAGTTTAAAACACTATTTCAAGTGATTTCAGATTTGAAGTATTGTTTGTATTTGATCAGAGTAGATACTAACAGTAGCAAAGAAAATTACTCTCCGGTTTCTAAATCATTTAGGTGGTGTCACATATTTTCATTATTTTAAAACCAAAGATTACCTCTTCTGCTGTTTCCTAAATTCAGCATGTTGTCTTTTTCATTCTAAAAACTGAATATAAAACTTAGTAAGGAGTATCTCTTATAATATTTTGCTTCAGCTTCCTCCAGGCAAAAGAAGAATTGAAGCAACTTCAACTCCCTGGGTTCATGTACAGTGATGTTCCTCTGCTGGCATCCTCAGTCCCTTATTTTAGCATGGAAGAAGAGGATGGCTCTGAAGATGGTGTACATCTCATTGTCTGTGTACATGGTTTAGATGGTATGTCCTGTCTGTGGATAAAACCCATGGCAACTCAATATATTTTCTTTTCATCTAGTTTAACTTAATCTTTGACTGAAAATATTTTAAATTGGTTAAATCTTAAATACATTCTAAAACAAAATATGCTTAACTTTGCTAAGTATAATGTTATATTTCCTTTTAAGTAAATTTTCCTTGGAAATGACATCCATCCATCTTTTAACTTTGGGTTTTTCTGTCTTCTATTGTTGGTTTTCTCAGCAGTCACCTCACGGCAATCATTTTGTCTCCCTTTGATAGTCAGTCTGATGCCCTTTTAGTCTGAAGCTTTAAACCTTATGAGCTAGAGAAATCAGTACTAAGAATTGAAGATTTACTAATTTATTAGGGTACAATTTAAATCCTGAATACCTGGCTTTAGTGCTCTAGTTTTGTGGCAGCTATTTTGGTTATTCAACAGACTGTTTTTTCTAGATTAGGAACTATGTTAGAAAATGCCAAATACCTTTAGACTAGCATATTATTACTACATTATGATATAAATCTATAAGAAGAAATTGAAGAAAGATTTTTGTGGACATAAAAATACTAAACACAGATCTAAGCTAGTAAATTGTTATGAAATTGAAGATTTTTTAAAAATTTTAAAAGATTTTATTTATTTATTTGAGAGAGAGAGGTAGTGAGAGAGAGTATGAGCAGGGAAGAGAAAGAGAAGAAGGTTCCCTGTGAGCAGGGAGCCTGACGCAGGGCTTGATCCCAGCACCCAGGGATCATGACCTGGGCCAAAGGCAGAAACTTAACTGACTGAGCCACTTCAGGCTCCCCTGAAGATTTTTCTTTAACAAAAGAACTTGACTCTCCAGGAACAAATGGGTTTTAGAAGGGAGGAGGGTGGGGGGGTTGGGTGAGCCTGGTGATGGGTATTAAGGAGGGCACGTATTGCATGGAGCACTGGGTGTTAAACGCAAACAATGAATCATGGAAAGCTACATCAAAAACTAATTATGTACTGTATGGTCACTAACATAACACCCACACACATACACACACACAAAGAAGAAGAACTTGACTCTCAAGAAATAAAATTATCTCAGGGTGCCTGGGTGCCTAGTTAAGCATCTCTCTTCAGCTCAGGTCATAATCCCAGGACCCTGGGTTTGGCCCATATTGGGCTCCCTGCTCAGCAGGGGGCCCTCTTCTCTCTCTCCCCCCTGCTTGTGTGCTCTCTCTCTCTCTCTAATAAAATAAAATCCGTAAAAAATAAAAGAAATAAAATGTCTCCAATACTAACCTCTTCCCCTGCAAGTAATGAAATTTTCAAAGGATTATCACCCAAGAAAGATTTCTTGCCAGTACAATCTCTGGCATGTTCTTCTTTGAAATTTTTAAGAAATACATTACTTATTGTTATATAATTTGTTATAGAAATTGTTCCAGAATAATGGGAAAAATTATGGAATGCAGCTCATTTTATTCTTTGAAGTTAACCTAACTTTGTTACCAAATCTGGAAAAGATATCACACCCACATCCCAAAGAATAGCTGGCCAATCTGACATAAATACAGTTAATAATACTCTAGCAATATTGCAGAAACAAGTAAACAGATAAGTAAATAACAAAATTTTTAATGGTCTCCAACAACCTCTAGCAAGTTGAATCAATGTATTAAGTCACTATAAGAACTAGGATTTAATTCCCAGAATGCAAAGGTAAATATATGTGAGGAAATTTATTAATAAAATATACCTACATCCACTAATCAAATAAGAAACTATTGATAAAAATTTTACAATTAAGCACCAAACTAAGTTTTAAATAGCATTTATTAATGTCACTTATTCAATGTGATTATTAATGTGATTTATTAATGAGATTAAGCATATACATTCTCAGCCAGTGGAAAACATTTACTTTGTAACACTAGTGATGTTCCTTGTAAAATCAGGAATAAAATAATTATCTTTATTAATGCATGAAATACCTAAAAGATGTAAATATTGGAAGGGTAAAGTAGAAACTCAGCAATTGATAACATGTTTATATTCCTAATTAAACCCAAAGGAATTAACCAAAAAGCCACTAAACTAATTTTTAAAGATAATAATTTTTTAATTTATGTGTTACATCTAATACATTTTCAGTATTTATAGATATCTTTTAAGTTAGTAATTAAACTTCTTTAAGTTATTTAAATGGAATTATGTTTCTGAGCCAAAGGCAGGTGCTTAACCAATTAAGCCACCCAGGTGCCCCCTGGAATTTTTTTTCTATTCAACTATTACAAAACCATGAAAAGAAAGTGAACAGGCCCAGGGGAATTCTACCAAACATTTAAAGAAGAATTAATTCCTATGCTCCTGAAACTGTTCCAAAAAATAGAAATGGAAGGAAAACTTCCAAACTCATTTTATGAGGCCAGCATCACCTTGATCCCAAAACCAGAAAAGGATCCCATCAAAAAAGAGAATTACAGACCAATATCCTTGATGAACACAGATGTGAAAATTCTCACCAAAATACTAGCCAATAGGATCCAACAGTACATTAAAAAGATTATTAACCACAACCAAGTGGAATTTATTCCAGGACTGCAAGTTTGGTTCAACATCCGCAAATCAATCAGTGTAATACAATACATTAATAAAAGAAAGGGGGCGCCTGGGTGGCTCAGTGGGTTAAAGTCTCTGCCTTCGGCTCAGGTCATGATCCCAGGTCCTGGGATCGAGCCCCGCATCGGGCTCTCTGCTCAGCCAGAGGCCTGCTTCCTCCTCTCTCTGCCTGCCTCTCTGCCTATTTGTGATCTCTGTCTGTCAAATAAATAAATAAAATCTTTGAAAAAAAATAAAAAATAAAAAAATAAAAGAAAGAACAAGAACCAAATGATACTCTCAATAGATGCAGAAAAAGCATTTGACAAAGTATACCATCCCTTCCTGATCAAAACTCTTCAAAGTGTAGGGATAGAGGGCACATACCTCAATATCATCAAAGCCATTTATGAAAAACCCACCGCAAATATCATTCTCAATGGAGAAAAACTGAAAGCTTTTCCCCTAAGGTCAGGAACACGGCAGGGATGTCCATTATCACCACTGCTATTCAACATAGTACTAGAAGTCCTAGCCTCAGCAATCAGACAACAAAAAGAAATTAAAAGAATCCAAATCAGCAAAGAAGTCAAACTATCACTCTTTGCAGATGATATGATACTATATGTGGAAAACCCAAAAGACTCCACTCCAAATCTCCTAGAACTTGTACAGGAATTCAGTAAAGTGTCAGGATATAAAATCAATGCACAGAAATCAGTTGCATTTCTCAACACCAACAAGACAGAAGAAAGAGAAATTAAGGAGTCAATCCCATTTACAATTGCACCTAAAACTATAAGATACCTAGGAATAAACCTAACCAAAGAGGCAAAGAATCTATACTCAGAAAACTATAAAGTACTCACGAAAGACATTGAGGAAGACACAAAGAAATGGAAAAATGTTCCATACTCATGGATTGGAAGAACAGATATTGTGAAAATGTCTATGCTACCTAAAGCAATCTATACATTTAATGCAATCACTATCAAAAGCCCATCAATTTTTTTCAAAGAAATGGAACAAATAATCCTAGACCAGAAAAGACCTCGAATAGCCAAAGGAATATTGAAGAAGAAAGCCAAAGTTGGTGGCATCACAATTCCAGACTTCAAGCTCTCTTAAAAGCTGTCATCATCAAGACAGTATGGTACTGGCACAAAAATAGACACATAGATAAATGGAACAGAACAGAGAGCCCAGAAATGGACCCTCAACTCTATGGTCAACGAATCTTCGACAAAGCAGGAAAGAATGTCCAATGGAAAAAAGACAGCCTCTTCAACAAAGGGTGTTGGGAAAATTGGACAGCCACATGCAGAAAAATGAAATTGGACCATTTCCTTACACCACATATGAAAATAGACTCACAATGGAAGAAGGACCTCAATGTGAGAAAGGAATCCATCAAAATCCTTGAGGAGACCACAGGCAGCAACCTCTTCGACCTAGGTGCTACAACTTCTTCCTAGGAACGTCATGAAAGGCAAGGGAAGCAAGGGCAAAAATGAACAATTGGGATTTCATCGAGATCAAAAGCTTTTGCACAGCAAAACCAAAAGACAACTGACAGAATGGGAGAAGATATTTGCAAATGACATATCCGATAAAGAGCTAGTATCCAAAAACTATAAATAGCTTAGCAAACTCAACACCCAAAGAACAAATAATCCAATGAAGAAATGGGCAGAAGACATGAACAGACATTTCTGCAAAGAAGACATCCAGGTGGCCAACAGACACATGAAAAAGTGTTCCACATCACTCGGCATCAGGGAAATACAAATCAGAACCACAATGAGATACCACCTCACACCAGTCAGAATGGCTAGAATTAACAAGGCAGGAAATGACAGATGCTAGCAAGAATGCAGAGAAAGGGGAACCCTCCTACACTGCTGGTGGAAATGCAAGCTGGTGCAACCACTCTGGAAAACAGCATGGAGGTTCCTCAAAAAGTTGAAAATAGAGCTACCCTATGATCCAGCAATTGCATTACTGGGTATTTACCCTAAAGGTACAAACGTAGTGATCTGAAGGGGCACATGCACCTTAATGTTTATAGCAGCAATGTCCACAATAGCCAAACTATGGAAAGAACCTAGAGGTCTATCAACAGATGAATGGATAAAGAGGAGGTTGTATATATATATATACAATGGAATATTATGCAGCCATCAGAAGAAATGAAATCTTGCCATTTACAGCAGGGTGGATGGAACTAGAGGGTATTATGCTTAGCGAAATAAGTCAATCGGATAAAGCCAACTATCATATGATCTCCCTGATATGAGGAAGTGGAGATTCAACGTGGGAGGTTTGGGGGGTAGGAAAAGAATAAATGAAGCAAGATGGGATTGGGAAGGAGGCAAACCATAAGAGACTCTTAATCTCACAGAACAAACTGAGGGTTGCTGGGTTGAGGGGGGTCAGGAGAGGGTGGTGTGGTTATAGACATTGGGGTGGGGGGTGTGCACTGTGGTGAGTGCTGTGAAGTGTGTAAACCTGGTGATTCAGAGACCTGTACCCCTGGGGCTAAAAATACATGTTTATAAAAATATTAAAAAATTAAAAAAAAAGAGGAGACCCAAAAATATGACTAAAGTCTCAGCACAATAAAATATATAAGAAATTTTTTTAAAAAAGTGAACAGGTTAAATCTGAATCTAAAATGCATTCAAAGGGTGCCTGGATGGCGCAATTGGTTGAGCATCTTAACTTGATTTTGGCTCAGGTCCATGATCTCAGGTTCATAAGATGGAGCTCTGTGTCAGGGTCCACACTCAGTGTGGAGTCTGCTTCGGATTCTCTCTCCATCTTCCTCTGTCTCTGCCCCTCTTCCTCACTGTCTCGCTCTCTCAAATAAATAAATAAATCTTAAAAAAAAAAAAAAACTGCATTCAAGGTTTTTTAAATAATCAACTATAGTAATGATAGAAGGAGTACTTCCATAAGTCATTCACAGTGACCACAGCCAGTAGTCTCCAAAGCTAACAATTAATAAAAACACCATCAGGTGGGAAAACAAAAGCAGCAATGTCACCAAAATTCCTAAGAAGTAAATTGTTGAATTATACTGTATGGCTGCTTGAAATCAGCCTTGACATGGAAATTGAGAACACTATTTCAGGTTGTACTGTCTGTTCAAAACTGGCAGCGAGCATATACTTCTCTTCAAATATACAATGATGTACTTTGTACATTTTACTTTATCTTGCCCTTCAGACGTAATTTTTCATTTTCTTTATTTTCTAGGTAACAGTGCAGATCTCCGATTAGTAAAAACTTACATTGAACTTGGACTGCCGGGGGGAAGAATTGATTTTCTTATGTCTGAGAGAAATCAGGTACAATATTATGACATGTTTTCAATGGAAGCAAATATTTTTTGTACTAGTTTCTACCTAATTGTTTACTACAAAATGCTTATACTAATAGAAATAATTTTTCTGATTTGTATGAAATTTCACATTAATGCATATACTAACGAAATTGAAATGAGATGATTTATAATTTGGCTTATGAGCTCTTCACATGCACAAAATTTCTAGAATTTCACATTTCTATGCAAAAATTTCATTAATTAAACCATTATAAATAACCTTAAGTTAAATGTGGGTATTGGGCAAAAGAACTAATGAAGCAAGTATTATTAATAACACTGAATTTTTTCTTTTCCTGGAAATTTCACTTTTGCTCACTTCATATAATGAATATTATTCACCAGCTTCTCTAAAAAACACCCATCTTAACCATATTTTCAGCACCTAAATCAAAAATAATGTTTATATTGTTTTTCCTGTGATTATTCATATTCACCATAATATATGTCTGTTTTTCTTTATTCAGAATGATACTTTTGCTGACTTTGATAGTATGACTGATCGCCTTCTGGATGAGATCATACAGTATATTCAGATATATAGCCTAACAGTCTCAAAAATAAGGTAACTTTGATAATTCTCTGTAATATTAATTAACATACCTTTATGTCTCTATGAATTAAACAGAAAACATTAAATAGAAACAGAAAAATTAAACAGAATTTGTGGTAGTTTTGTTGCCCTGTTATGAAATATAGGAGACCACAATTCAGTTTGCCTAATTTAAAGAGAAAAGGAAAAATTTTAAAAATTTTAGGGAAAGACCACATATGATTCCATTTATATGAATTATTCAGAATAGCAAATCTCTTGAGACAGGAGTAGATTAATGATTACTTAGGGCTGGGGGAGATGGCAGATGGCGCCCGTAATAGCTAAAGGATTCAGGGGTATTTTGAAGTGGAGAAAATGTTCCAAAATCTCTTGTGGTGGTTGCACAACTTTGAATATACTAAGAACCATTAAATTATACATTTTAATGGATGAATGTGTGTGTGAATTGTATCTCAATAAAGCTGTTACCAAAAAGGAAGATTTTAGGGCAATGGATATATACAAACAAATGAAACAAAAAATTACTTTCAAGTTCTCCTAACTCTACTTTGTGAGTCAGTTTTCCACAAGCAAGATGGTCAAAGCAATATGTGTCTCATAATTCAAGCAGATACTGTGGGTAGACATGGGCGATAGACAAATATTTGTTTCCTCTGGTACAGGAAGACTTAAAGAAAAAAGTCAAAACTAATCTTTCTGCCTCAAAAAGTAGAATAATGGTTACCTTCGTATCTCAACTAGGTTAGAGGAAGAAACTGGGCTCTTATAACCATAGGCTTTTGAAAGCGTTTGTTTCCAGTTTGAATTATGGAGAATAAGCACTAAAAAGAGAGATAAATAGGTTTTTATTTGAAGTCATTTAAAAAAACATTTATTTTAAAATGGGTGGAGATGCAAGTATGTTAGGAGGGAGGAGAGATGTATTTTCTTATTCTAATTCTCTTCATTTATGGATTTTAAAATTTTATTTACTGAATTTTCTACAGTGATCTTATATTCCTTTTATTCACTTATTATATTATGATGAGAAAATAATATTTCAGTTTTCATTTATCCACAAACACATTACCTCTTTTAGATTAAATTAGTAGTTATAATTAACCATTATTCAAAAGCCTGATCTGGTTAATTGAGGACTGTTAGTTGCAATCATAACTCTCACCCCACAGCTTCAGGAACTTCCAATTTGGGAGGGAAGTTTATCCTGAGCTACTCACTAGCTATATCGGTAAACCAGTTTAAGACAGCTTTCAAACTCTCTTCTTGCATTGTTAATTATCCCCAGGGACTAATATACCATCTATTGCATAATGATGATAAGTAAAAAGGCTCTTTTGATTTAAATCATTCCTTAATAAAGGTGAGATGCTTTATAAATTTTAGGGTATAGACCAGAAAGTAAATGAAATGGGTATATAATTTTTCCTAAGCTATCCTTTATAGGTACAATTTCATTATTTTGCTTTAAATCATGACTCAATTAGTAGTAATTGGCACGTGTGCCTAAGGAGGCAAATTTATCATCTAGTTAATTTATAGTTACTTTTAAAATGTATTTATTTCTAAGCAGTTATAACTATGAATTAAAATGTTCATATAAGTAATATCTTATTTCGATAAACATTTAAATTATATAGTAGAAATTTTCTACTACATTCTCACATTTTTTTCCTTCAAAATATAAGTTACATCATTTCAAAGTGTCAGAACATAGCTTTAAAACATATTAGAAATTTCCAGATACTTGGTATGTCACATCTGTGTATAGAGGTATCAGCTTTAATATTTTTTTTTTAAATTAATACTATGGGAGAAATGTCTTTTTTTTTTCTTAAAGCTTTATTGGACATTCGTTGGGCAATTTAATAATCCGCTCAGTGCTTACAAGGCCAAGGTTTAGATATTACCTCAACAAACTTCATACCTTTTTATCTCTTTCTGGACCTCACCTTGGTACACTCTACAATAGCAGTGCTCTTGTTAATACAGGTAACAAGTTTTATTGTTCAGTATAAAAAATATGGCATGGGGAGAGAATTTAAATACAAATTTAAAGTTTTCTGGTATTTATTTAAAGCTGACCTGTCACATACTTGGAATTTTATGAAAAAAAAAAAAAGATGTAGAAATTTTTCTGTTTCGTCCTGTACATGAAATAAATCAATAAAAGTCATTTCAGAAAATGAATGTTATCATATTGAGATGATATGTATCAAAAGTGACAAGAGTGTTTTGAACTAATTTTTATTAAACTATCTAAATATTTTCAGTATATGTTTATCTTAAAAACAGGCTGTTCTGTTGTTCCATCAGTTGAGCAGATAAAAATTAAATACCTTTATTTAATATATTATAAAGTTACAGAATATTATATATAGAATTTTAACTCTGATTTTGGTTTGATAACAAAGGGATGTTATGAGAAAATAATTTCTAAAATATTTTAAAACTTAAAAGGAAAGTTAAGACAATTTTGATTAGAGTGAATATTCTCATCAAGAAAGATCTGATACTTAATTTGCCTTTTGTTTGGTATGGTTTTTTTCCCTTAGATTTTTTTAAGTAGTTTTTATAGTTTAGTCCATTGATTCCCATTGTGAGAATAAAGTAGATTATATTCTGTCTCTCTGCATTGAGGCTTGAAACTCTTCCATTTTCTCTTTCACTTTCATTGACAAACCATTCTATTTTCCTTGTATCCTGTTCCAGACTATGGTATCCACAAACATCTAGTTCTAGATTTTTAGTTTTTTTAAAAAGAGGGCATGAAAAAGATGAAATCTATAAGTAATGTAAAATAGAACCCTATGTAAATAGGATGCAGTACTTTGAATTTCTTTTTTCACTAAACTGTTCCCCAAATAGGCTTACAAGATTTAATCAATTAAAGAGGTTTTTTTCTCTTTTCTTGCCCTGTTCCCCTCTCTAATATTAGAAACAATAAAAGTGGAAATTAATATTTTGCACAATCTTGAAAACCTGTTCCAGAGAATGATTAGGGTTTCTCTTAATTAAGGGGAAGATGCATTTAAATATGCGTAACTGATAATACAAAGAAATACAATTAAATATGAAACTTAAGAGGTACCTCTGGCTCAGTTGGTTAAGCATTCAAGTCTTCATTTCAGCTCAAGTCATGATCTCGGGGTCCCTCTCCCCTGTCCCTCCCCAATAAATAAATAAACAAACAAACAAGCAAGCAAATAAATCTTCATTATATTCAGCTATTACTAGAAAACATTAACCAATTGCTCATTGTAAGAGTTAGTCCTTATACAGTTTGTCTACCATATCTATATTTATCTCTAGACTAAAACACTCAGTGCTTAAGCGTTTGGATCTACTACTGTGAAGTTTTTTCCATCTGTGCTTCTTTATAATTTGAAAAATATATCTAAAGGTACACTTTCCCCAAATTTGTCCTTGAATCATTATCTATTTCATTAGTGAATGTGATCGAAATAGCAAGCTCTCTATCAACCACCATTTACCCATAGCTAACTTAAATGTATGTGTTTATATTTGTTATCAGAAAAAGGAAATAATTTACAAATATATTTTTTATTAGTTAAGAAAATGCTAGTTTGGTAGATCTCATTTTTGAAGTGAAATATATACTAAAATTAATAATCTTGGCATATGCTACCCTGTATTTCCAGTATTATTCACATATCATTTATAACTCTGTAGGTCTATGGTTCATGCAGAAATGGAAAAAATCAGGTTCTCTTTTACAACTGACATGTCGAGATCACTCAGACCCTCGCCAAACTTTCTTATACAAGCTTAGTAATAAAGCAGGTAAGTATATAGTTAACAGTTTTGAAAAACATTCACTTGAAAATCTTTTTTAAAAATCAACCTTTAGCAAATTATCAACATGTCTTTCTGGTGATTAAAAAACTATTAATCAGGGCACCTGGGTGGCTCAGTGGGTTAAAAAACTATTAATCAGTTATAATTTTTTAATAATGAAATAGGAGTTACAATTAACATGGTTGTTTGATTTTTTTTTTACATGATCATATTTGTGTTGTATAAACACAGGTACTTTGAGATTATCCTAGGGGCACTTGAGTGGCTCAGTCCAGTAAGCGTCTGCCTTCAGCTCAGGTTATTATCTCAGGGTCCTGGGATCAAGCCCCGCATTGGGCTCCCCCATCTCTCTCTGTGTACCGCTCCTCCTGCATATGCCTTCTCTCTCTCTGTCTGTCAAATAAATAAATAAAATCTTAAAAAAAGAAAGAAAGAAATTATCTTAAACTTTTTAACATTTATAATTCAGTACCAATTGTGAGTCAGTTTTTGAACTGGGCCTTTGCATGTCCTAGCTCTTTGGTCCTCTTGCCCTAGTCCTCAACCCTTTTAAATAAACTGTCACATATTCTTCTGCCTTCCTATCCAAGGACTATAAAACTTTTCTGTAAAATATCAAAAACTATTTGAGGAGGAGGGAGCCGAAGGAGAGAGAGAAAAAGAGAGAGAAAATCTTAAGAAAGCTCCATACCCATCACAGAGCCCAGCTTGTTGACCCAGTCTCGCCATCCTGAGACCATGACCTGGGCTAAAATTAAAAAGAGTCAGACGCTCAACTGACTGAGCCACCAAGGTGCCCCTAGAAACTAAACTATTTATAGTTATTCCTTCTACAAATTCCCATTACTGGATGAATCTTGTTACTCATCTCTTATTAACTGATTATTAGATTCCCCATCTTGCTTTATATTCCAGGCTTTCACAACCTGAGGTACTCAACTACTACTTTACCAGTTTCACACTTATGTCTCCCTACCATATTCTTTCCACTTTGTCTTTTGAAATCTCTATTTGAGGGGAAGAGACGGACTTCATATTCTTCTTTGAAGAATGCTGTCTCTACTCTTATGAACATGGAGACATAAGTGAAACCTGGATACTTCCCACCACACCCCAATTTCCCCACTCCCCTTGGCTGTAGAGCAGAAGCTGGCAAACTTTTCCCCTAAGGGCCAGATAGTAAATATTTTGGCTTTGCAGGCCATGTGATCTCTGTTGCAGCTACTCAGCATACCAATGTAATACAAAAACAGCCCTAGACAATACATAAGCAAATGGGTGTGGCTCAGATCCAACAAAAAATTAAAAACAACAACAACAACAAAAACACTTTATCCCCCCCCCAAAAAAAAGGCAGCTGGCCAGATCCCACAAATCATACTGTGCTAAACCGTTCTACAGGAGAACCTCAATTTTTCATTTACTGAGTACCACCTAGAGTGGAGAAAATAGTCCTCTTGCTTTCCATTTCTAGCTGCAATCATTATTCCTCTACTGTCATAAAACTATCCTGTGAGGTTTGTACCCTCCAAACCCTGCTGCCTTTTGGTCATCTTTAATACAATGATCTCCTGGTCACTGCTCACATATTCAGTGAGATCTCTCATAAGAATTCATTGACAAATATACAGTTATGCTCAGGAGAAGATACCATTCTTCGATATTTTTTTTAAGATTTTATTTATTTATTTGACAGAGAGAGATCACAAGCAGGCAGAGAGGCAGGCAGAGAGAGAGGAGGAAGCTCCCTGCTGAGCAGAGAACCCGATGCGGGGCTCGATCCCAGGACCCTGAGATCATGACCTGAGCCGAAGGCAGCTGCTTAACTCACTGAGCTACCCAGGTGCCCCCCATTCTTCGATCTTAATATCCATAATCTTGGAATCATTTTTGGTGATTTGATGAAGTCAACCCTTTAGATGATTATCAAGCACGAAGAACCTTTCTCCACTGTGGGAATGTTCCATTCTACTCCATTTTAAACCCATACCCATGGCTCTATTCCATCCCTGAAATTTCACACAGTATTCTATTCTGAGACTAAAATATCCTACCCTTCTTTCTCACTCCCTTATTCTCATTTGCTTTTTAGACTATTTAAGATCCCTACTCAGTTTCTTAAATTACCTTGTCCTTCATGGTTCTCCTCCCTTCCTGATCTATGCCAGCCTACATGAATTTTTATTTTTATATACACTTTTATTATTCATACATTATTACCATGTGGTTTTCCATCTTAGCCATCCAGCAACCTGTACTACTGTTTCTTTACCTGGCTTGTTGAGCTCTACCAAAATGGATCATGCAGACATGCAGATCAGTACATCAGTACTACTATAGATCCAGGACATTCCCAAGTGGTTAACTCTGATCGCTTCCTAACCATTTCCTAGAAGCTTTTCTGTTTTGTTTTGTTGTTGTTGTTGTGTTGTTGTTGCTGTTGTTGTTTTTAAGATTTATTTAGTGAGTGCAGGTAGGGGGAGGGTCAGAGGGAGACAATCTCAAACACACCTCGCTGAGTGCCAAGTCTGATGTGGGGCTTGATTGTACATCCCATGAGACCATGACCTGAGCCAAAACCAAGAGTCAGACCGTAACTAAGTGAGTCATCCAGGTCCCCCAAAGCTTTTCCAGTTTTTTACCTCTTAGCCTTAGATTTTAAACTACCACTGTTACCTTCACTTCTATAAATGACTTTGTTTCCTACTCTATCTATGAGAGTCAAGCCATCAAGTGAGAACTTTCCTACTTCCTTTCTTTTTACCTGCAAACATTAGCACACTTGTGCTTTCCTCCTAGTTCAGTAAAATATATTTTATCTGTGGTCCAAGAATAATTTCCCTTTCTGTTTTAGAACCTGTTACTTCTCTCTGTCTTTAACTCTTCCTCTTCAGTGGCTTATCTCTTAACATATCAAGTTATTCCATTTTCTCCCATCTTATATCATAGTAATAATAAATACCTCCTTTGATCCCTAATTCTGTATATTGGTATTTCTCTTTTTTATATACACATTGAGCCTCTTAAAAAAAAAAAAAAAAAAAAAAAAAAAAAAAAAAAAACAGTTACTTTCACTACTTCCTAACCTTTTATTTCACTCCAGTATAATCTGATTTCTGTTCTCACCATTCTGTTGAAGGTTGCCTAGCCAGTTATCTTTTTTCTTAATTTTATTTGAATATGCTGGCATTTATGACTATTGAAAACACCCTTATTCTTTTTTTTTTTTTTTAAGATTTCATTTATTTATTTGACACAGAGAGAGAGATCACAAGTAGGCAGAGAGGCAGGCGTGGGGGTGGGAGAAGCAGGCTCCCCACTGAGCAGAGAGCCAGATGAGGGGCTCGATCCTAGGACCCTGAGATCATGACCTGAGATGAAGACAGAGGCTTAACCCACTGAGCCACCCAGGTGCCCTGAAAATACCCTTATTTTGAAATACTTTCCTACCTCCCATTCTGTATCAGCCTTTCCTGGTTTTCTTTAATGTTGGCTCTCTGCTTCCAACACAGATTTCTTTTCTCTCCTTGTGCCTTAAATAGAGATGTTCTTGGACTCCATCTTCTGTCGTCTGCTCTCACTCTATACATTCTTCTTTGACAGCATCATTTCATATCCATCTTCACCATCGGTAGCTCAAATATGTATCTCTAGTTCAGTCCTCTAGCTGTATTCTAGACTGATACGTCCAGTTGCCTTCTAAGCACATTTACTTAGATGGTTCATGGTTATCTACCTCAAATGCAGTGTTTTCAGATACCTCACCTTTCCCTTCAGATTAATTTCTCTTCATTCCACAACTACCACCATCTGCCCAGCCAAAAACTTCAAAGTTGTTCTTTAGACTCCTCTTTTCAATATCCCCACACACATCTGCTTAGTTACTAAGCCCTGAAACATTCCGCCTTTTTTTTAATAGCTCACAGAGTCTTCTCTTTCTTTTCTTTGTCCCACTGCCTTAGGTCAACCACAGATTATTGCTGTGGCCTCCAAACTGATTATTTGTCCTCCAAACTGGTTACTCTCCTCCATCTCATTTCCTCATTAGATAAAATTATCTTCTAAAAATTAAATCAGACCATATTGCTCCTGTTTGAAAATCTTTTCATGGTGTGTTGTGGCTTTCAAGATGGTTTAAATTCCATGGCTTAGAGCATCACATCCTTTAAAATCTGGTTCCTGATTCTTTTACTGATTTCAAATCCTACTCTGCCCAGGCACACATCCTTTGCTTTAGATATGCCGTGCGCTATATGCTTGCATTCATCCATGCTTTCTCTACCACCATTCCTCCCCATGTGTTTACTCATCTGTATAGAACCAGTTCTCTCCATCTTCTAAAATTAGACACCATCTGCTATTAAAAGCTTTCTTGAGTCCTTCTCTGATTTAATGCTCCTCTACTTTCAGAGTACCCAGTAGATTGCCCAGTATTCATGTTTATATCCTAGATCTTACACCTCCAAACTGAGCTCATTAATGAATTCCAATCTTCATTTGCATGCTAGACATCTCTACTTACATATGAGACATATGTCTAAACCTGAATATATTGTCTCCTTTTACTAACTCTTTTTTCATTATTTTTTAATGGTACTCTGTCTTCTAAATTACGTAGTTTGAAATACTTCGATGTCATCTTTAATCCCTCTTCTTTGCATTCTACTTCCCAAGATTGTTAATATTATAACTGATCTCTCATGGCATTATATATGAACCTCTTTTACCATACCTGCTATGGTTTATCTCATATAATCATTTTTATGCACCTTAACCTCCTTTCCAGTAGTAGGATCCATTTGTGACAGCACATTCCTACTCCCCACATAAACACTCAGTATTTACTATAGTTTTCCCCCTTACTCGGTGTTTGGTATAAACTTGTTGCATCAGCAAACGATTTTTTTCAAACATTTTCCATGTCCAAAATCAGGTCAATATTATATGATAAGCCAAAAATCAAACCTATATATTTGGTGACTGATAATTCCAAACTGGAAGTGACTTGAACTTGTAACTTAAGCCCTGGCCATTTAAATCTATTTTTTGTCTATATTCTCATCACCCATGTCCTCCATTCTGCTTTTGAAACATTTGATGTAAACACTGGATAGATTTACTAATTGAATAATGCCCACTTCAGTTGAGTGCTGTATAAGCTTTTTCAGGATTCTGCCTTAAATGTTGTCATTAACGTGAGAAAGAGATGCTGGAATGATTATTTCATGTACTGTCTGTTATTAGAATCAGTGAAAGAAACATTCTTTTATAGGTCAAGTTTTATGTTTTGTTTCTAAGAGTACAAAGCAACAATAAGTTACATATAGTGCACAGAAATATTTATTTGATTCACTAATATATAAGATATGCCTACAAAGCAAATAGAGTATATAGTTCTCACATGGGAAAAACTTACTGACACTAACTAGAACTATTGTGTTCTAGGTATATGAAGTTTGTACTACTGCTGTTAACAGACTAGAAAATAAAGGAAAGGCAAAACTCTATAAATGTTCCCTGGAGTCTGTGTATTTATACTGTATTTTATGAAGTAAAATTAGCAAAAGGAATAGTAGCCACATAAGAAAATAAAATCACTAAAGAAGGCATAAATAAAATTTTACTATAAAAATTCTATAATCCATGGCTTTCCCTATTTGTATTATTTCTAATTATTGATAGATGTGAGTAGATCATTTGCACTTGAGTTATTTCTTGCCTTAGAATCACAGCAAGACTTGTTCATACCTTCCTTCCAGTTGTACCAGCCCAGTAACTGTTTAAGAGCCAGACTTTAAATCGCAAGTAGATTATTAGTCTTAGCTGAAAAACTGAGTAGGACACTTAATCTAAATAGACTTCAGTTTCTTCCTTGGTAAAATGGGAATAATAGTATCTTCTTCACAAGACTATGAAAAGATTAAATGAGATAATGCATGTGAAACAATTACCGTTTTGAATAGCACAAAACTCAATAAATGTTAGATGGTAAAAATAGCTCTAAATGAAGAGATGCCTGAACTAAAATGATAGTAGTATTATAGATTATAGAAATTTGCTTTCACATTACTATCACAAATCTGTTGTAGGAAATTTTTATGACAGAACTATTAAAAATACTGACTATAAAAAATTACTCAAATGACATATTCAAATTATATTTATGTTTCAAGATTTCTACTTGTACTCAAATATGAGTCTTTTAGTATGCATCTGAACTGAATTAACATGAAAGAATACAGTTTTCTAATAATTATGAGCAACGCATTAGATAATACTAAAGTATAATAATAAATAACAATAGCCAACACACATATGGCACTTAACTATAATCCAGGTACTAAGCATGTTATACATATTAGTTTATTTAATCTTAGTAAGAATATTATTGCCCCATATTGCAGGTTAGGACCCCAAAACATAGAAAAGCTGAGTAACTTGTCTCGAGTCATAAAGCTAGTAAGCAATTATGCGTGTTCCAGTCATGTCATGTTTAGCCATTACTGCACATTTTCAGGAACTTTAGATGCTGTTTCTAATTGCCGTTTTAAATACCAACAAATGATCATTAATTGATTTTTAAATTATCACAGAGATAGAGCAATTTTCTATTGAGCTATGCTTTTCCCCGGTTTATTCTGTTTTGTTTTTTGAGGGATTTTTTTTCATCTAGAAAATTATGAGAAATGAGTGGTCAGTTCCTACACCTGTGTATGTATTTGCATGTGTGTGTACACACACACACATATATCATTATATAATAAATATAAATATATAATAATTTATAATTTTAATGTTGTAATTAATTTATTTACTAAGTAAATATATTTGGAGTCACATCAGAAAGATAAATAAAATAGGAAAACATAAAGCAACATTTACTTAACTGATAGGCTAGCCTCAAGGGTTTTTTTTTTTTTTTTTTAAGATTTTATTTATTTATTTGAGAGAGGGAGCACAAGTGGGGATGGGGTTGCAAGGAGAGGGAGAAGCAGACTCCTTGCTGAGCAGGAAGCCCTGTGCGGGGTTGGATCCCAGGACCCCAACCAAGATCATGACCTGTGCAAAGGCAGATGATTAACCAACTGAGCCACCCAGTGCTCCTCTCAGGTTATTTTTAAATAATCAAAAGCCCTAGTGATAGTTTCTCTTTTGTATTTTACTCTATGTATTTAAAAAAAATACTTTCTATAATTTACTTTTATTTTATATTTTACTGATAAATCTATGAAGTTTCAGATATCCTTGTTTAATTATTGCTTCTGTTTCTTCTGAACAGCGAATTTCCTGCTCTTTTGGGAAAGCCTAAAATAACCCATCTGAGGCAAACTCCAACCTACTATTTTCCTTTTTTTATTTAAGCAAAGTCCCCAACCTGTGGGTCTTCCTTTTCAAAGTCTTCTTCTCTGCAATGTATCATTACATTGCAGTAATGAAGTTAGTAACTTCCCTTAATTAAAAGCTGTTTATTATTTTAGAATTAAGCATTTTGGGGCACCTGGGTGGCTGTCATTAAGCATCTGCCTTCGGCTCAGGTCATGATCCCAAGGTCCTAAGATTGAGCCCCACATTGGACTCCCTACTTAGCGGGAAGCGTGCTTCTCCCTCTCCCACTTCCCCTGCTTGTGTTCCCTCTCTTCCTGTCTCTCTCTCTGTCAAATAAATAAATAAAGCATTTTTAAAAAACAAATAAAATTTAAGAAGCATTTAAAGGCATAAAATAATTTATATGATTTCTAAAACAATTGAGAAATGTTATATTTTTTTAAAAATCATATATTAAGTAAGCCTTTTTTTTGTTTGATGAACACAAAAGATCTAGTAAAGTGTTAAGGAAATGTTACTTTTCAGAGGAAATTATCTGTTTTGATTAAGGTGTTACGATCATAAACATTGATTAAATTTTATAGCAACTTTTGACCAAAAAACCTTATTGATTGCATTCTACAGATTACCAGTATAGTTATGGCATACTAGTGTCTCAGTATTGAATATCAAAAGAAAGAAAGAGGAAGGAACTAAAATAACATAGAAAGTAAAATGTGTATTATGCATAGATTTGGTGACACCAGTGATGGACTAGTCAAGATTACATAAAGAGAAAGATCATGGGCATTCTTGCATTATATAACGAGGGCTTAAAAATAGCCAAATGAAAATCTGTTCATTGTTGGAATTGCAGAAACAAAATATTCTTATTTTAAGATTTTCCCCAAAACACCTGCTTAGCATCTCTTTACCAGCTATTGAGTTCTGACTAAGAAAATATAATAATTAAAGAAATCTCCTGCTGTGCTACTATAGCACAAGATAATCTTTTCTTCCAGCAGATTACAGAGGTGTTTAATAATAGTTATCAATTGATATGCAAGTTACATTTGTATTTTGTTTTTGAAAATGTAGGAAAGAATCCGCATCAGCTAACATTTGGGGAAGCAAATTCTTTCAAATGTATTTAAAATAAATGAGTAAAACAAGAATAGTCTAATATTTCTTAGTATGTGTCAATTTTAAAAGTACAGGGTTTTCTTTACCTCAGCACTATTGACATTCTGGGCTAGATAGTTCCTTGTCATCAGAGGTTGTCTTGTGCATTGTAACATATTTAGTAGCATCCCTAGACTTTACCAACTAAATACCAGTAACACACACCACCCTCCATGCCTTTATCCCCACATGCCCCCTGGTGTGACAACAAAAATGTCATTAGACACTGCTTAATGTCCCTTACGGTGCAAAGCCACCAGTTTAGAACTACTGCTTGAGCCAATTCCAGAGAGTAAACAGAAAATGAGTCAGTATGAATTGCTTTAAAACTCATTAAAATTTTTAGGAAAAAAATGGGTTGCCAGAAGTATCAGGAAGACTAAGATAATGAAGATGAACGTTACTATACCATGACAATGTTCAGGCATAAGTTATATTGTTATACAGTCCAGAATAATATTGAAGATTTACTTTAACCTTTTTCTTGGTACATGAAAAGTAACTAATATATTCAGAAATTTTTTAGCTAAACTATTTCATTCTGTAATGGGGAACTATTGTTTTCCTAAGTTAGAGGTAACTTTTCAACCTAGAATTAGCCATTTCAAGGGCTGAGTGAAGTACTAACCCAAGGGGCAGTTAACTAGATCATCTTTGAGCAGGTGGAATACGTAGGGGCAGCGAAGGTAACTTGGAATATAAGAGTCCCAGTAAAGACTTCAGACACTTTCATTTGCTAGACTTCAGTATAGATGAAGTACTTTTATAATTCCCACCAGCACCCCTGGAGTTGTTTCACTTTGAGTTTCTGCCCTCACTAGCCAACAATGCTAGATAGGAATTAAAACCAAAAGATTCAAAAAGAGTTATAGTCTATTGAACTAAATTGGTTCTTTGCTAATACAGAAAGCAAACTTTCCATGCAGAAGCACAATATTAGAATTAATACCTTGTTGAAGACCTGATACTAAAATTAGACTACTGAATTTAAAATGTATTTTTAAAGTATAATACTGTCTTAGAAATCACATTTAGAAATGACAGTATATTTATATCAGTGTCAAGATCTTCGATTTTATTTTTTTCATCATCGTGGAATCTGAGAATTAAAGATTTTCTTAGAAATCCCTCATCTAGGACGCCTGGGTGGCTCAGTGGGTTAAGCCAGTCTCAGGGTCCTGGGATCAACACACTCCCACCCCCCCACCCCCCATCCCCTGCCTGCCTCTCTGCCTACTTGTGATCTCTGTCTGTCAAATAAATAAAATCTTCAAAAAAAAAAAAAGAAGAAAGAAAGAAATCCCCTCCTCTAATCTTTATTGAATTTGCCTATTTCCGTTCCACCAAGCTGCCTGAACCTGCAGAGACACAGACACTTCCCTCATGGAGCTCAGCCTGAAGCACTGATTCTCAACCCAAGTGTCATTTCCTTGTAGAAGCATGTCAGAATTTCTGCAAGGAGCTATTGTTTTGAAAAATATATTTAATATAACTTTTTAATGTAATGCCTATTATTCTTACAATATATACTATAGAAATAAAGCAGTGCCAAGAAATGGGGTGGTCATTGCAAAGGAGTATAAAGTCCAAGAACAGGTTCATTGATTTTTTTTTTTAAATAAGAGATATTACAGTATTTTGCATATTAATAAGAATGGCCCATACAAATGAGAAAATTGATGATACAAGAGAAGGATGGGACTCCTAGAGTCATGTCCTTAACTAGGCAGGAGGGAATGGCCCCCAGCATTCTAGTGAAAAGGGCTGGCCTAGGGTGAGAACATGGACAGCTCATCCATAGAAGAACAAAGGCAGAACATGAAGCTATAGTATGATAGGTTGGTTTGGTTAAGGTGGGAGTACGTGGAAGTTCTTTTCTGATTCTTCTATATTGTCAGTGAAATAGGAAGCAAGGTCATAAGGTCAGTAAAGGGGGGATAGAAGATGCTGGCCGTTTGAGGAAAAATAGTCATTTAGGAAAGTACAAAAATGTTGCCTAGCAAGGCTGCCACAGCGTGTGCACTGCACAGCTCCAAGGAGTGTTATTCGTGTCGACTGTAATATGAATGGAGTTGTGCAGTATGCCAGCCCTTTATGGAGAACACAAATACACATCTGAAAGATAAATGAAAAAGCCAACTGTGCTGTTACATAAGCTGGTTTCTTGCAGCTTGGGATAAAATTTCAGTGAACAGTATCATACTTAAATTCAAAAAGCACAGTACTGGGGCACCTGGGTGGCTCAGTGGGTTAAGCCACTGCCTTTGGCTCAGGTCATGATCTCAGGGTCCTGGGATCAAGTCCCGCATCGGGCTCTCTGCTCAGCAGGGAGCCTGCTTCCCTCTCTCTCTCTGCCTGCCTCTCAGTCTACTTGTGATTTCTCTCTGTCAAATAAATAAATAAAATCTTTAAAAAAAAAAAAAAAAAAAAAAAGCACA
The DNA here is from genome assembly GCF_030435805.1 of Mustela lutreola. NCBI lineage: Eukaryota > Metazoa > Chordata > Mammalia > Carnivora > Mustelidae > Mustela > Mustela lutreola. The sequence continues at coordinate 113,158,870 of NC_081295.1, forward strand.
GTACCAGGGCACCTGCATGGCCCAGTCGGTTGATCTTGGGATCCTGGGGTGGAGCCCAGGGTTGGGCTCCCCACTCAGCAGGTTGTCTGCTTCTCCTTCTTCTTCTGCTCCTTCTCCTGCTCCTGTTCTCTCTCTATCTCTCTCTCTCTCTCAAATAAATAAATAAAATCTTACCAAAAATAAAAAGCACCTAGAACAACTTGGGCAGAAGAAAAGATGATGTACTGTAGGACAGTGGCTTTCACATTGTTAACTTGTTTACCCCTTAAAAGAATTTTGAGAAGGTATGTACCCCTTGTAAAATTTTAGGGTGACACCTAAAAATATTTTCTATAATTTTTTTTAAAGATTTTATTTATTTATTTGAGAGAGAGACAGTGAGAGAGAGCATGAGAGAGGAGAAGGTCAGAGGAAGAAGCAGACTCCCCATGGAGCTGGGAGCCTGATGTGGGACTTGATCCCGGGACTCCGGGATCATGACCTGAGCCAAAGGCAGTCGTCCAACCAACTGAGCCAACCAGGCATCCCCTATTTTCTATAATTTGAAAGAATGGCAAAGGATACATTTTCTGACCTTTCAGGTAGTACATATTTGCTATAATTATATTTTCATAAAAACATAAAACAACTCATTCATTTGAGGTTACAGATTTAGGCCATTTAATTCATAGAAAATACGTGCCGTAAAATCTAATTGACAAAGCTGATTCTTATTGTCAATAGTTAGGTTAAACTTTTTGTCAGCAGATGTTAGATTTCATTCATATTTTGCTTTATTCTCCCAGAGAATTTTATACCTGAAGCCATACACCATAATAACATCTGAAAGAGATTGGAAAAATACCTTTCTCTGATAAAGTGGGAGGACAAGTCATTTTTAGGAAAGCACTCATACAGAAGTTGGGATCTAGAATTCAGTTCCCTTAAAAGCTATACATGCCCATCCTCACCATCTAACGGGTTTTTTTTTAATTGTAGTATAATTAACATATAGTGTCGTATTAGTTTCAAGTATGGAAAGTCTTTACCCCTGAAGGTAAGTATGTACCAGTAAGACCTCTGCTCTAGGACATATAGATGATTCCCAGAGTAACTAATGTTACATTGGTGTCAAATGATGCCAAAAGTAGAATTCATTGTCACATGAAATGTGAGAATGAAGGGCAAAAATCAATTTTTCTTAAAAAAAAAAATAAATAAATAAATAAATAAATAAATAAAATAAAATTTTTTAAATATGTTTGCATAATTGTATATTATAGGCATTTGATTATTCCACTCGTATCCCTAGAATTTTATATATCTGTATTGCCACAAAGTGTTACCTTCTCATTAAGAAAAAAGGAGAATAGCCTTATTTGTGACATAGAGGGTATAAACAGCCTCACCTGCCTGAATGTGGATCTAGGATCTCTCATTATTAGGATCCTAAGTTCCAAGAGAGAAATGGGCATCTACAAAGACTTCCTATATTCTGGATCCACGGTAGTCTCCACAATTGGCCTGTCTCTAAGATAGAATTTGAATTTTGAAAGGCAAAAAGTATCAAAATTTTACTCTGGAATATTCAGAACAAAATTATATGCCCTAAACTAAACACACCGATTCTAATATATTATCATTATTGGTTTGTATCATATTTAATAACCACATGAATTTCTTATTTTTTATATATTAGTTATTTACTTATTATCAGAGCTACAAAGTGAAATTAGAACATTACTGGTATTAAAGTAGTCAAGAACCGGGCTTCAGTACTTAAGTGAATTAATTCAAAGTATCACAAGCCCTAAATTCACCTACTTTACCAAAATATAAAAATAGAGGGACCTGACTAAAGTCTGTAGATGGATCACAAAACCCATTATTATTATTATTGAAAAGTCATAAGTGTATATACTCTTGACATCATACTTAAATAAAAAGAAAATAATAATAGCTAGGCAAGGGTCAAATGAAAATTTAAAAAGTCAGCTTCAAATGATTTCAGGTAGGGTGTTTTGTTTGTTTTTATGAATAAGTATTGTTTTGTTTCTTTGGGAAAAACTATATATTAAGGAATATCCTTTAGAAAGTAAGAAAGTTATAAAATACTTCCTATAGAACTTTAGCCCACATATCTAATCTCACTCATGCCCCCACACCTTTACATCACAATCCTTGCCAAGCATACATTTCTTATACCAGCACACAAACTACATAGGAGGGTTTTTTTTAGAGAGTATATAAAAATTTGAAGAAAGAATTCATCAGATGTAAAAAGCCATAAGTTTATGGCACCTGGGTGGTTCAGTCAGTGGACCATGGGACTCTTGGTTTCTGCCCAGGTTGTCAGATCAAGCCCCTTCACAGCCCCCACCCTCATGGAGTCTGCTGCTCCCTCTCCCTCTTCCCCTTCCCCTTCCCCTGTGTGTGCACAGCCTCTCTCTCTCTCTCTCCCTCTCGGATAAATAAAGATATTACTTATTTATTTATTCGAGAGGGAGAGAGCATGACAGACAGAGAGGGAGAGGCAGATTCCTTGCAGAACAGGAAGGCAGGAGGCGCAGCTCCATCCCAGGACTCTGAGATCATGACCTGAGCCAAAGTAAGATGCTTATCAGACTGAGCCCACCAGGTGCCCCATAAGTAAATAAAATCTTCTTTAAAAAGCCAAAAACTTAGTACTACTGCGGAAATAAAAATTTCCAGTAACTTAATATACTAATTAAGTTATTTTTAATCTGGTTGCATTGTAATTCATTATTTTTCTTCATAGGGCTTCATTATTTCAAAAATGTTGTGCTAGTGGGATCTCTACAGGATCGCTATGTTCCTTACCATTCTGCCCGCATTGAAATGTGTAAAACGGCTTTGAAGGACAAACAGTCAGGTAACTAAGTGAATTAAAAGTATTTCATCTCCATTTCTCTGACAGTGCATCCCATTGTGGTTGTATTTTTATTTTACCAGTTACAAATGAAGTTAAAACTTTTTTCATGTTTGTTGACCTCTTTTTTTAATTCTTTGAAATGCCTGCTTATGACTTCGAATCATTGTTTGATATGGAGTTATTTATCTGTTTCTCAATAAAATTCTCTCTATATTCAAAAAATAAAATAAAAAAAATATATATATATATATCAAACAGTTCTAACTACACATGAGCTTTTTCCCAAGTTTTTCTTGTAGTCACTTTCTCTCTTCTTTTTCATCTTTCTTTTTACTCTATTTTCCACCCACCAATATTAACAGCTATCCTTCCTCTCTTTTTCTTCCTTCCTTTTCTCCTGCCATATGAGATGATTTTGCCAATGAAACAGTCATTCCCATTAAAGAGTTCTTTTTCCTAATTATAAAGGCTGTCCATTTTGCTGCCTCAAAAGTAATCTGTAATTTGATTTCTTCTGGATTATCGGGATTGGTAATTATGGTAGTGATCAGGCTGCATGTTCTGCTCTATCTTGCTTTAGTCAAAGATGGCAGCAAAGACTTACCCCACTTTAATAAAGTAATAAAGATTTTATATATTTATTCTCTTGCTCTTTTTGAATTAACAAAAGAAATTTAAATCACAGCTATTTAAAGCCAGAAGGAGACTTGAGTTCTATTTGCTTATTTTATAATTGAGGCCCAGAGATGCTAAGTGGCTGATCTAAAGTCACTGGTGATTAATTAATTACAGGCGTAGAGCAAGAACTTGGGTGTCCTACCTTCCTGTACTTGTTCAGCTCCTTTTTTGGAATGAGGCTGGTTTTTAAACAAACTATTAATCCTTTGCTTCTTTCCACATTTTAACAGTGAACAGCTTCAGGTTCAGGGAATCTCTCTTATACACATTTGTATTGACATTGTCTAGTATGTTGCCTGGCACATAGTAGATAGTCTAGTCATTTGATAATTATCTTTTCTTAGTATTTTATGACATTAGAATAACCTTTTTTTCCCCTTAACTTCTGTTCTAGCAAGGGACTTAGAGAAAAATTCAGAGGAGATTTAACCTTCAGATGGGTCACAGAAACTAGAGAAATGTGCTTTGTTTTAACAGAGATTCTGTGCCAGTGGGAGACAGGGGAAATCTAATAAAGACAGGTTTGGACTTCTTCCTATGTAAAAAATATTTTTCAAACAGCATGGAACCAGAAATCCAGCTTGAATAACAGTGAAAATTAAAAGAAGGAGGTGGGAGTTAAAAGTTTTCTATGAATCTATGTGATGTTAATGTCTCTCTTAATTGCCTCTCTCTCCTTTCTCTGAATGTTCTTCACTTTTCCTTTCTCATGATTCCACAGGAATAAACCCTGCCTCTCCTCAGATATTTGATACTTTCCTCCCTAAAACTCACGGGTTCATGGATATGTGTTAGTGCTCATCTATGATAATATTAGCAATGCATAAGCATTAAAAACTATTTTGCCCCTTATAAGACAGTTTGTACGTTATGTATATCTAAACTTCATCTTTTATACTGTGAATGACCTCAATAAATTCATTGTAAGAATTAGCCAAAAAAAGGGAAAGAAAAGCACAATTTTGGAATTACAAGCAGAATCAACATTAAATAAACCCTTAGACCGAAAAAAAGATCTTGTTTGATCTTTGAGTCAAACTCACGTTGTTCTTCTGACTGTAGGAAGTTGCTGTTTTTTCTCAGAATAATGCAGAAATATGTGGAATACTGTTGAATGCCACATAAACGTTCTTAAAGTACTTGCTATCGGTTCAAGTTTTAAAAGTTATAAAAGGCAAAATGTCTTTTTTTTTTTTAAATATCGTTGACATATTGTTACCTTATTTTCAGGTGTACAAGATAGTGGTTCAGCTTTTCTATACATTACACTATACTCATCACAAGTGTAGTCACCATCTGTCACCATACAATACTGTTAGAGTATCACTGAACATTCTCCATACTGTGTAAAAGGCAGAATGTCTTAGCATGGCTACCTTATTTTCATCATGATTTAACAAGTCATAAGTGACTTAATATTGAATAAAACTATTTGCTCTGTTATATCGATTGCTTTGATTAAAAGTATCAAATTAATAAGAATTTACAATAAATTTGATATTTTAACTTGGCCAAATAATGTGGTTATTTATATTTTTTATAAAACAGTCTCAAAAATGGTAGTCCAAGAAAAAGAAAACCTTTTAAAAGGCATTCTTCTGCTTTAAATAGGAATAACATAACTAAATTTCATTAGTTATATGGAAGTTGGCATAGATTTTTTTTTTCAGTTACTCATGTTGAACTAATTTTCCTATTTTCTCTTTGTTCCATAGGACAGATCTATTCAGAAATGATCCACAACTTGCTTCGCCCAGTTCTGCAAAGCAAGGACTGTAATTTGGTTCGATATAATGTCATCAATGCATTGCCCAATACAGCTGATTCACTCATTGGGAGAGCTGCACATATAGCTGTTCTTGATTCAGAAATATTTTTAGAGAAATTCTTTCTGGTTGCTGCCCTTAAATATTTCCAATAGGATAAAAACACTGTTAGAGACTTGATAATTACCTCATTCAACAATGATTGAAACAATGTATTATATTAAACTGTAGATGCGGTTAAGTTCTAAGATATATTTATACCTTTTTATATGGAAGATAATTTATATCATCCATGTTTAGAGCTTTTTAAACATCAACTTTACTTTCTAGGTAATGTGGCTGTGCAATATTTTTTTAATTTTATCTTTTTACTTTTCTATTACTTTTTCATATATTTTGCTACATTAAGTATTTCAGTGAAACTTTAAGCCCATCTGTATATCTGATTGTTTATTATTGGCTTTCCACAATCCTTACATCAGACACATTATATTAGAGGCCATGTATTGCAAGAATAGCATGGGATTTTAAATTTTCTAGTATTGGGGTATTATTTAGTTAATTATAAATTTTACTTTTAACATTTTACTATGTTTTAACTGGAAATAAAATTATGGCTGCTAAAGTATATTTTTTGAAATCAACTCTAGCCCTGTCAAACCAGGTAGTTCATATATGACAACGTTATAAAAGTTTTCTATAAAAGTCATTATTACTGTTGCTATTAAACATATGTCATGCATATTAAAACATATTTTCTATGGTGATTTCAACATTATTTCTCATATTGACTTTTATTACTGGAACTTTTTCATGTTCATGTTAGCAGCATCCAGAAGTTTTTGAATGTTTGCCCTCTGCTTTGATTTAGTTGGAATTTTGCTACATTTAGTAGTGTTGCTTGAACTTTCTGACTACATTTCTTCAACTTTTTTCATGTATTTTTCTCGTATGTACATAATAATTGAGTGTTGAAATTTATGAAATACTTTTATGAATTTAGATAATTTTTAAATATTGTTAAAATTTGTTGAACTAAAAAGTAATGTAAATAAAATAATTCATGTTAAAAATGGAACAAAATATTTACATGTTTGGTGATAGAGATGCAAATGTTTTTGATATATGGAGATGTTAAGTCTTTTGACTTTACTAAAGGTGCTGAATAGCATTAAATTCACTATTTTCCTTTCCTGTTTTACTTGTGAAAATAATAATGCACTAAGGGTGGGTAGGTCTGTTTGCATTTGCGAGTTGTGATGGACAGAGGTTTTTGTAAGGATGTGTTGTATAATTGATGCATGTTTTATTTTTAACATTGTGTTATTGCCTCTGATGTTAATAAATGAACAAATGACTATCTAGAGGAACAGCTAAAACACTTGCTTATTTTCAGAATGCTGGGGTGTATTTTTATTTATAATTGGATAGACTGTGTTAATTAATTGTAAGACCAGCATGATTATATAACTTACAGCCTTTGTATTTTTATAATTTATGTCTTTTGCATATATTAAGTAGTTAAAAGGTATTTCATTGGCTCTCCATAATTCTTTACTTTGTAAAAGTATTTGAAAATCTAATGAATTAACTAAGCAATAATATACCAAGTGCATTATAACTGGAAAATGTAAATATATGCATTAACCACCACATATTTTTGCCACACACATTTTTCATCTTCACATACCTTGACCCTGAGTTTGAAATATGCTTATTCTAAGTTTGAATAATCTTCCAGGTTTATCAGAGGATTCATTCATACTCATAATCATGTAATTGTGTTTGAGGGTAAATTGTGCTTATAATCATAGTTGGTTGATTGGTTGTTGGTTATTTTAACAGTTTTTAGAAGCATATCAATGATCATGGTTTAAAATCTACCAGATTTCACTTTTATTTGCCAGGGAAACTATCATACGTTATTCACCTTCAAATCCGGATTGCAGGAATGGGGTTCTGAGGAAAAGGGGATGTGATTGTCTGAAACAGTATAATTGACTTTTAGAGACTCTCATTAAAGTATATACCCATATGAATTCTTCTTAAAAACAACAACAACAAAACAATTATGATTAAGTTAAGCAGAAAAATAGTTTAATGGAAGAAAATTAGGTAGTTCACAGAATTGCTGGAAATGCTGGAGAATGGACTTTGGAAAACAGACAGAAGCCAAGGGAAGCTAAATGACCAAAATCATAGCCAAGTTCTGACCTCAAGAAGAACTGGAAGCTTGTGTATATGTCTACTGTTAGTGGTGCCTCTGAAAATTAGATTCCAAACACTCCATATTCAAAGTCTGATGGGAATGTCCAGCTGACAAAGATTATTCTTGTGCCAGCACTGAGGCTGTCAGGCATCAAAGAGAGCAAGTATGGCTGACCTTTACAGCCTCCACAGTAGAAGATAGGACCATTTCTCTCACCAGATCCACCAAACACATGAAATGGTTTTGATGACTGAACACCAAATATAGAAACATCAGAGATCCACTGTAGTCCCGTCTCTTTCCAACATCTACCTATACCACTTCTACCATATTTACACATTTACATTATACTGACATAATACTATTATCCCTCATCCACTTTCAAGTCCACAATCTCCATGTGGTGTTCATTCCTCCTCTAATTGTGTAATGATCTTGTCTCAATAGTATGTAACCCATAGACAATACTGCCACCTAACCACAACTACCCCTATATATAATAATAGTATAAAATATGAAAGAAAAGGAATATTATTAAATATATAAGCATATGTATATACCAATGAGGAAGAAAATATAACTAGAGCAGGGCTTTGCCAACTTCCTTGCTGAGAATCACCTGAATTGCTTGTTAAAAATACAAATTCCGGGGCCCTATTACAGATGAACTGAAACAATAACCAGGAGAGGGTATGGGCAGCAGCATGCTTAGTCTGTCCCAAAGGCCTCTGATTTAAATTTGTAAAAAATTATGCTAAATACAGTCCTCCATTCTGCCACTGGCCATGAGGCCAGATGGTTATGACTTCTCACCACTGCCACTTACTCCATTTCCCTTGTGTTCAACTAGTAACTTGGTGGATGAAATTTCTTTACCTAATGCTTGATCCAAGAATTTGAGGCTTGAGTGGTCTTGCCTATATATGGTTGCAGATGTTTGCTTAATTTTTATAATTCAGCATGGTATTATGAGGAGGTATTCCAGGAGAGAAGATATCCCAAGCTCTAATCAGACTCCTCTCCCTCCTCCCTTTTCTTCCATGGTCATTAGGGCCAATCACCCCAACTAGTGCCATAACTATTTTTTCTAACTCCTTACCTAGAGGAATGAACTAAAATGACCAGGTTACAATCCCAAACTCTAATGCAGAGAAAACATTGTATCCCCCTTATACCCTACTCTGACTACAAAAAAAAAAAAAAAAAAAAAAAAAAAAATGGTGCACCAACAGAATCTGGAATCATGGAGATTGATGGCAAGAGCAGTGAAGGGTCTAAGATTTTATCCTACTTGTAGGCTTGCTTGCTATAGTTAAATGAATGCTGACAGGAGACTCCCGGGTATAAAAGACATGATTATGGAAAAATAACCAGAACATCAGCATATTTGCACTTGTTCCTGGAGCCCCAATTCCCACAGTGATTGCCAGATGACACCTGTACACACAATGGGTTGCATCACGGGAGAAAAGTCCAGGGCCAGGGACCACGCATTTTTTGAGCAAGCAGCAAACAGGCCAGTCTCCTTTCCTCAAGGGAAATAGCAGTTAAATGGTAGTAATGCTGTATTTAAATGCCTATATGACTAACTACAGAAAGTGCTCAGTTTCAGGAGATGGATAAGCCTTGAGCAATAATATACAGGAATGCAGGACCCTTGGCAGATTGTCCCTCCCCACAATAGAAAGCAAAATATATGGAAGGGTGTCCGATGTTACAAGATACTAGTCCTTCTAGTACTCTTTGGATCCTGTTATTCTGTCTGTAGAAGAGCTAATCACCAAAAATACGATTAAGTCACTGGGATCATATGCCAAATCCTTCAGGACAGCATCCCAAAGTGTATTTTCTCACCTTGTTCCAAAAGTAAAAAGTTTCGGTAGGGTTAACTACTTGCTTCTGGGCTCGTGGGATATATGATAAGGCTTGTTAATGCCACAGGCATCAATACTCTACATTTTTCACAGTAAAGTGAGTTCTTTGGTGAGAAGCAATGTTGTGTGGGATGCTATATAAGATGTACATACTATAAGGTATTCAGTAAGTCCACAGAAAAAATGTATAAAAGAAGCATAAGTCAAGGAAACCAATCCAAACACAGTATAATTGTCCCTCTACAACAAGTTGCTACTTCCTTCATTATAGTAGGATTCCGTTGTAATCAAACCTGCCACCCAGGCTGTGTAGTCCTATATCAGAGGACATAATTAGGATCCTAATTAATTAATTAATTAATTAATCACTGCAAGTAGCGATGCTAGCCAATTAGTCTTGGCAGGGAAAAAGACTATGTTAAAAATTTATGTATCTCTATTCCACCGTGGCTACCTGATAGTGGGTCCCAGCTGTGGTGGGAAAATGAGGCTGACTGATGTCTACGGAGTGGGTCACTGTGGTAGGCAGCCTCTAAAATGATCTTCAGTGGTCTGCATCTGCTGGTATTCACCCTTTGTATAATCCCCACCCTTTTGAGAATGTGTTGGATATACTGACTCACTTTTAATAGAATACATCAAAAGAGAAAATACATCATTTCTAATGATTGAATACATCAAAACTTGAAATGAGATTACAAAAACACTATGGCTTCCACTTTAGCAGTCTTGTTCTCTCATTCATTCTGTGGAAAACCAGCTGCCATATTGTGAGATGACCTTTGAAGAAGCCCACATAGCAAGAACTGAAAGAGGCCTCCAGCCCAAAAACCCACAAAGAATTAAAACCTGCCAATAATCGTACCAGTAAGCTTGGAAGCAGATTCCCCTCAGCCTTAGTTGTGCCTCTATATGAGACTGGAACCCCAGCTAAGAGCTTGACTGCAACCTCCCTCAAGATCTAAAGCCTGAGGCACACTGACTTCCCCACTTCTGACCCACAAAAACTGAGATAAAGTGTTTACTGTTTTAAGACACAATTTTGGTTTAATACGTTATGGAACAAAATAGGTAAGTAACATCAAAATCTTATTCTGATTAAGAGCCCTTCTGAAAAAAATGAAACACGGTGGGATCAGTAGGGAGACAAACCATAAGAGAGGGCTGCCGGGGGTAGAGAGGGTAGGGAGAGGGTGGTTGGATTATGGACATTAGGAAGGGTATGTGATATGATGAGTGCTGTGAGGTGTGTGAGCCTGAGGATTCACAGATCTGTACCACTGGGGCAAATAACACCATATATGTTAATTAAAAAGTTTATTAAAAAAAAATAAAATACCAAAAAAAAGAGCCCTTCTGAAATGGGAGCCTTTCCTTTTTTTCTTAAGTAATGAGATCCAAATATTCTTATGTTTGGGGGTGATTTTGAGAGGTCCTATTCCAAAGAACTATTTAAAACCTTTACAGTCCCAGTCCTTGATCAAAACTTCACTAAACCAGTGCCGATGAAATCATGTAGATCTTTATCTCAAGCCATATCCCTTTCCAGACAAAGTATAAAGTTTTAGCCTCTGAGATCTCTCTCTCTCTGCTGTTCCTTGAGGGCCTCTGTTAAATGGGACTCTAAATGCCAAGGCAGTCCCTTGATAGCTGAGTTAATATATTTAGCAGAGCCATTCATAATCTGGCTTTGAATGTTTTTCCTCAGTCAACTGGTCACAAGGAACTCATCATTAAACTTTAGATATGAACTAAGGGTCAAAAATGTTTGTGGGAGCTAACTGCTAATGGAAATTGCTTGGGTTTTGGTTCTGGCCCTGTATATAATACTTTTATTTTTTTTTTTAAGATTTTATTTATTTGACAGACACAGCAATAGAGGGAACACAAGCAGGGGGAGTGGGACAGGGAGAAGCAGGCTTCCCGTGGAGCAGGGAATGGGGCTCCATCCCAGGACCCTGGGATCATGACCTGACCTGAGGGCAGACAATTAACGACTAAGACACCCAGGCGCCCCAGTATCTAATACTTTTAGTAAAGGGGACTCCTTCTCCAGGAGGATCGGGTAACTCCCAGTTTATGATGAGAAACTCAGATTGCATAGCTACCTGATGTCACCTTCTCAGACATTACCAGGCCCAACAGCTAGCCAAGAACTTTCCTGAAAAATTTAAAAAAATAAAAAATAAAAATCTAGGGCTCTGCACTGTGATTCCGTAAGGATTTCCACAAGTTACATAAAGCACCTTGATCTGCCACATATGCTCCAAGCGTCATTGGAACTGTTGGAATTTATGGGCCAACTGGCAGAGCTCCTCCCACGGCAGCCTGGACCAGATGGCAAGCCTTTTCTTGCTCTGCTCTTCACTCCAAACTGTCATCTTTCAGGTCATCTGGTCAGTGAGTCAGAACTGACGAATTAGGAGTTCGCTGAACGACTAGATATTTAAGAAATAAAAGAACAGTAAAAGGAAGGAGCAAAAGAGTAAAAGGTGCTTCACCTTTGTGTACTATAAAAGAGATCTTTCAAGAGACCTCTGCCTCAGATTAAGAGGAATACACCGAATTATATTCCCTCGTCCAACCTCAGCCCTGATTTGGGGTTTTAGTCAACACAGAGAGGTCAGGGTGGTTTGAGTCGCTCTTCGCGAGAAAGCGGACGCCCTCCACGAACCTTTCCTACAGACTGCGCCGGACGCGAGCGCGGATTCCGAGGGTGAGCTCCGGAAGCCCCGCCCCGGCCCGGCCTCACGCAGGGCCCACCCGTCCAGACGCATGCCCCGCCCAATCACAAGCAGACCCCGCCCAATCACAAGCAGGCCGCACCTTCCGAGAGCTCCGCCCCTCCTCCGGGGTGGACTTCGGTCGGCTCCGCTGGCTCCCCGCCTCCTTGCTTGGACCCACGGGGACGCTGCGGGATTTGGCACCATGTCTGTTTCGAGGCTGGTTCGGTTGCTCGGCTGCGTTCCGGCCACCGCGTGGAGAGCGGCAAGTAAGACGCCCGGCCCCGGGGCCGAAGTCGCGGGCGGGGTCACGAGGCCCCGGTGCCGCGAGAAAGTCCTCCCTCAGGGAAGTCGCGTGTGTCCCGGGCTTCTGAAGGCGCCGGGGGCTACAGAGCTGCTCTTTTTCGGCTCGGCCACCCACGTCTTGGTCCTGGTCAGGTCCCTTCTCCATCCCGGATCTCAGGGGTGGGACTAGGGCTAGATCACCGCACCCAAGCCCTTCCAGCCTGGGCACCCGCTTCCTTCCGGTCACTGGTCAGGAAGGGCAGCAACACCTTCGGGGCTGTTTACTTGGGAGCCCTCAGCGCGCACTGCTCTTCGGTGCTCGTGAAATGAAATGGAAAAGACGGCCCTTGGGGAACGAGACCCATCATTTACTTATTTAATTTACATCAAAAAGGATTTGTGGCAGTTTGCAGTATTAAAAAATTGGAAAAGTGCAGAGGTGGGCCAGAGTAGCAGATTAGTGTAATAAAAATGAGATAAAGTCAAGAATTGTTAATACAAAGCAAGTATGCATGTTTTCAGTAAAAACGAACCGTTTTAAACCCATTTTTGTTGGAAAGCTTTCTCAGTATTTTAAACGTAACCCACAGAGTATGCTAAACTTAGTTCTAATTGAGGACATTCTGGAGAAATTGTGTTAAGTTGGAAACAAAACTACTGCCTCTCCTAGTAATGGGCCCCAGATTTCTATACAGTTTGTTTTTTGTAATCATTTCTCCCCAAACGTATTACTTGTAAATTGTAAACATTATAAATGGTCCAGGAGTGAATAATAAAGTGAAAGTCCCACTTTATCCAAACTCCAAAGTAGTGACTGTAAATTTTGTTGTGTGTTCATTCACCGTCCCTTCTCACTTGTTAACAAGAATGAAGTGTTTGATACCAAAAATGTATATAACACGTTTAAGTTATAAAGCAGAACTTACATTTATGAACTAATTTTCCAATTTAAGAAACAGAATATTTCTCTTACCAAGAGCTCCTGTGTGCTTCTTCCCATTGGAGTTGTTTCTTTATATGGTTTTGGTCTTCATAGAAATGACTTCTTACCATTTGTATTTATTTTGCTTGCGTTTTTCAACTGACACTATACTTTGAGATGCATCTATATTGATGTGTGAGGTTGTAGTTAATCATGCATTTGCGAGAATGTATCATACAGTTTTTCCATTCTTCTTCCCAGTGGACATTTGGGTAATTCTGGAAACACCAGGGTTGCCTCTACACATTCTTGTTATGGATGCTCTAATGCAAGGAGTGGAATTCCTGGAACATATGGTATAGGCCTTTTCCATTTTATAATACGATGCCAAGTAGTAAAGGCATTTCCATTCCTACTGGCAATTACGTACCTACCAGCAGAAACATCAGTTCTTGTTGTTCCACATACTTGTCAACATTTGCTAATTATCAGAAAACTTCATTTTTGTCTGAATAGGGTGTTGAAATGGTATTTTTGCTTCGGGATTTTATATCCACTATCCTAGCTAAATTACTTAACTCTTTTAACTTCTCTAATTAAAGATGTTGAGCATCTTTTCAAATATTTATTAGCTTTTTGGGGGGTGAAATTTCCTCATTTTCTTAATGGATTGTTTGTCTTTCTTATTTATATTCTTTACTAATATTCTTTACTAATGTTCTTTACTAATATTCTGTACTTTACTAATACTCAATACTAAACCTTTTTGAGTTGTGTAAGTGGCAAATAGCCCAGTTTGGGGGCTGTTTTTGTTACACCATCATGGGTTTGTTGTTTTTTTTTTTTTTTAAATCATATATAATAGCAGAATAAAATAACAGAGCTGCATGTATAATCACACAGCTTCAGAAGAAAGGTGTCTTTTTTTTTTAAAGAAAGGTGTCTTTTGAGGAACACATAATCATAATTGTAATCATGTCTTGATCCTTTTGTTTATTGTCAGTGCTTTGTGATCTTGTCTAAAAAAGCCTTTCCTACCCTAAAGTCAGTTACTCTGTATTTTCTTTGCAAAGGTCTGTAGTTTTGCTTTTTATATATAAGCCTTTATTCTGTCAGGACTGATTTTTGTGTATGATGTGAGGCAGGGAATCAGTTTCAGTTATTTTCCATGTCAGTAATCTGTTGTCCCAGGTCCCTATATTGGGCCTTTTCTTCCCTGATATAATGCCAACTCTCTTCAATCAAGTTCTCATAAACATATAGGCATGGATTTATTTCTTGGCTCCATTTTCAGTTCCATAGATCTATTTGTCTATTCCTGTGCTGAAATCACCTGTCTTAATAACCATACCTTTGAAATAAATCTTTTTTTTCCTAAAGATTTTATTTGTCAGAGAGAGAGCAAGCACAAGCAGGGAGAGCTGCACGAGGAGGGAGAAGCAGGCTCTCCCCCGAGCAAGGAGCCCAATGCTGGACTTGATCCCAGGGTCCTGGGATCCTGACCTGAGCTGAAGGCAGACACTTAACTGACTGAGCCACCCAGGGGTTCCAACTTTGTAATAAATTTTGATTATGTAATAGGGCAAATCCTCCCATTTTGTTTTTCAGAAGTGCCTTGGCAATTCTTAGGTATCTGCTTTCCATATCAATTTCTTTTTTTTAATTTTTTTTAAAGATTTTATTTATTTTATTTGACAGACAGAGATTACAAGTAAGCAGAGAGGCAGGCAGAGAGAGAGAGAGAGGAGGAAGCAGGCTCCCTGCTGAGCAGAGAGGCCAATGCGGGACTCAATCCCAGGACCCTGAGATCATGACCTGAGCCGAAGGCAGCGGCTTAACCCACTGAGCCACCCAGGCACCCCTCCATATCAAATTCTTAAAAAAAAAAAAAAAAAAAAAAAGTCCCTGTGATTTGACTAACACTGCTCAATATTTTTTTGAATTGTCATTTTGTGATTGCTGCTTATGTATAGAAACATAATTTACTTATTTGTTGCTTTTGTATCGTATAACCCAGCTAAATTAGGTTATTAATTTAAATAATTTATCGTAGCTAGGTGGGGAGGGTATTTGCTATGTAGGCAGTCATATTAAGGGCAAGTATTAAAAATCTAGTTTCTCACTTTCTAACATATCTTTTTCTTTTCTCTTGTTTTTCTGTCTTGTTCAGATTTCTAATAACATGTTATCTAGAAGTGATGATATCTTGTTTGTAATTGTAAAGGGAATGCATTCATATTTCAAATGTCATATTAGCTGTAGATGTGCCTTTATCAAGTTAATGAAGCCCTATGCTGTGTCCAAAGGGTTTTTATTGTTTTTTATGTATTTGTTTGGTTTTTAAGACTGAATAAACCTTGAAATTTACTGAATTCATTTTTCTTCCTCTTCTTGGGGTGATTATATCATTTTTCTCCTTTAAATCTGGTGAGTTGGTGAATTGTAGATTTTTCTAATGCTAAATACTCTAGCATTCCTAGAAGATACTGTAATTGATCATGATGATTATATTTTTAATATGATGTTGGATTTGGTATGCTAATATTTTGTTTAGAAATTGGCCTATTGGGGCACCTGGGTGGTTCAGTCAGTTAAGCATCTGCCTCTGGCTCAGACCCTGGAATCACCAGGGTCCTGGGATCGAACCTCACATCAGGCTCCCTGATCATCAGGGAGCCTGCTTTTCCCTCTGCCTGCTGCTCCCCTCTGTCTCTCTGTGCTCTCTCTCTGTCAAAAAAATAAATAAAATCTTTAAAAAAAAAAAAAAAAGAACAAGAGCAAGAAGAAGAAGAAGAAATTGGCCTGTAATTTTCCTCTTTTGCAGTTTCGTTTTCTGGTTTTGAAGCTTAAGTTATTCTAGCCTCATACAGTGAATTCAAGAGTCTTACCGCCCTTTTCTCTTCCTTGTTATGTTTTGTTTAAAAAAATTACTCATTCTTAGAGGGTTTGGTATAACTCAAGTATAAAACTATAAGCACTGATGGAATATTTTAAATTACTGGTTTAATTTCTTTAATGGTTACTGCATTCAGTCAGCTTTGATAAGTTAAGTTTTTCTAGAAAATTGTTCATTTTTTACGCTTTCATTATATAGGCATAAGCATAAAGTTCCCTTTTTTTGAAAAATGTTTGCTCTCATATATAATTATGTAGTCTCTTCTCTTCATATTCTTTATTTCGCCTTCTTTTGTTTTTTTCTTATTAGCCTAATCAAAGACTTCACAGCAGTTTTAATCTTTTAAGGGAACCAACTCTTGCTTTTGTTGATTCTCTCACTTGTAAGTCTTTTACTTATGTTATCATTTTCTTCTCTCTGGTTATTTTCTTTCCATTTTCTGTTTGTCTCTCTTTAAAACAAAACTAAAAATATGGAAACGGTGCACCTCATGGCTTGGTTTGGGCTATAATAGCAAATTACCATTGACTGGGTGCTTTAATACCAAACAGTTCTGGAGGCTGGGAAGCCTGAGATCAAGGTGCCACACATCTGGTCTCTGGTGAGAGCCTGCTTCCTGGTTTGCAGATGGCTGTCCTCTCATTGTCTCCTCATGTGCCAGAGAGCAGA
Organism: Mustela lutreola; assembly: GCF_030435805.1. Taxonomy (NCBI): domain Eukaryota; kingdom Metazoa; phylum Chordata; class Mammalia; order Carnivora; family Mustelidae; genus Mustela; species Mustela lutreola. Next base: position 113,175,764 of record NC_081295.1, read on the forward strand.
AAGCCACAGAAGGCTCTCATATTTCTTCTTCAAAGGGCACTAATCTTGTTCATGAGGGCTCCACCCTCATCACCTAATTACTTCAAAGGAGCCCCACCTTCTAATATCACCACATTAGGGGTTAGAATTTCAGTATATAAATGAGGGTGGTGAAGGGGACTCAAATCTTCAGTTCCTAACATTGATCTTTTGCTTTTATGTGTGTTTGTTGTTTTTTTATTTTCTTTTAAGAAACATGCATGGTAATTAATGGAGCTTCTTACATGAACAACATGTTGGCTGGATTTTGTTTGTTTTATTTTGTTTTTTGGAATCTGACAGTCTATACCTATTTAACTGGAGAGTTCAGATCATTTGTAAGTCATAATTATTGATATAATTGGCTTTATTTCTAACATATTTTTACACCTTCTATTTGTCATACTTAGTTTAAATTAAATATTTTCTTCCATTTTTTTTTTCTCTGCTGGTTTGGAAGATATACATTACCTTTTATTGGTTACCCATGAAATCTAAATGCATACTTAAGGAAATCTGAAGTGAACACCTTCTCCTAAACAGTGCAAAGTGTAAAAATGCTTTGAATTATTATCTTTGTTCAGCCTTTTAGGTGTGTATATGTGTGTGTTCTCATGTATATGTTGGGATGGTATTGTGGTATTGATAACATGACATCACAGTTATTATGGTTTTATATAATCAATAAATAAAACTTTCATTTTCTCTCTGTTCTTATCTCCTTTTTATCTCTTTGTTCTTATCTCACTTTACTTTTGGGATCGTTTTCTTTTTTATTTATTTATTTATTTATTTATTTATTTGACAGAGATCACAAGTAGGCAGAGAGGCAGGAAGAGAGAGAGAGAAGAGGAAGCCAGCTCCCCGCTGAGCAGAGAGCCCGACTCGGGGCTTGATCCCAAGACCCTGGGATCATGACCTGAGCCAAAAGCAGAGGCTTTAACCCACCGAGCCACCCAGGCACCTCTGGGATCATTTTCTTAAAGTACATTGCTTAGCAGTCCCATTCATGACTGTCTTTTGTGGTAAAGGTTCTTCATGTTCTTTTGATATAGGTCTTATTTTTAATCTGAAAATCTGGTTTCTTTAACTTTGTGCTTTTGAAAGGTAGTTTCAGTGGGTGTATCATTTTGTCATAGCTCTATCTTCTGGCTTTTATTATGGCTATGGAGAAGTTATCTGTCCAGTTTTTTCCTTCATTAGTAATCTTTTATCTGGCTGCTTCTTAGATCTTCTATTGATCTGGCTTCCTTGTTGGGGTTGTTCATTTTATATTGTGTCCAGATGTACTTTTTTCCCTTTAATTTGGCATCTTTGTGCTTCGTGTATCTGAAGATTTCTGTCTGTTTTACCTCTCATGGTATTTTCACTATCTCCTTGTGGAATTATAATTAAACAAACATTTGTTAGACCTTCTCATTTTATCCTCTATAAGTTTGAACTTCTCTTTGGTTACTTTCATCTTTGTCTCTATGCTTTTTCCTGCATAACTTCTTCAGAACTTAATTCTAGATCACAGATTCTCTTCTCAACTTTATCTGTTCTATTTAGCCCTTTTATTGAGCTTTAAATTTAAACTGTTACATTCCTAAATTTCTTTGTGTTTTAAGTTGGCCTTTCTTAGTCTTTTACTTATTTCTCCCTTTTGGCCTTTTTCCCCCTTGAACACATTAAATAGTTACATTCTGATTTCAGTGATGTCAGTATGTCACATCTTTATGGTCTGGTCCTATTGGTTGATTTCACTAACTCTTGCTTGTGATGGCTTGTTTCCTCAAATTTTACTGGTATTCTCTCTTGAGACTTGCATGAGACATGAGTTGAGAGGGTATTTCTCCACAGAAGATTTGCTTCTGCAGAGGGTGGTGTGTCGGGAGCACTTCACCTTGACTTGGGTCCACTTTATATAAGATGCTCCCCTTGGGCATTTTTGGACCATGCTGATAGTGTGTAATCAGGCATAAACATAGTGTGGTCAGCCAGTAGTTTCAAAATTTCTGTAAGGGCTTCTTTTTTTTTCATTTCTGCTCGGAATCAAGGTTGAGATGGATACTCTTCCCTCCTTGACTGTTGTCTTCATTAGCTGGAAGTTTGCTTCTAGTTCCTTGCTCTTTTGACCAGCAGCATGAACATCACCTGGAGTTTGTTAAAATGCAGAATCTGAGACCTCACTCAGACCTGCTCAGAGTCTGCATTTTAACAAGATCCTCCAAGTATTTTATATGCACATCAAAATCTTCAGGCTCAATTTCTCTTCTGAGTGCTGAGCCTCCCGGGGTCCTGGCCTCTAGCAGGCTTTTGTTCGGCTCAGGCCCAGAAGACTCCTCTCCCTGCTGCTCTGGGAGCTCTGGGCCCCAGCTGTAGGTGGGAAAGACATAGGATAGGTAGTGGTTTAAGTGTTTGGTGACCTCACTGAATAGCTTTGTTGGTTTATCGTTTTATACTTTCTTAAAGGATCTTTGATTAAGAAATATTTGTGTGTTTTTTCAACCTTTTTAAGTGTCTTATAGCGATAGGTTTTTAGGCATCTCTAATTTATCAGATTGCCAGAAACAGAAGTTGTGAAAGCTTGCTTGTTGTTTGTCTTTTGTTTTCAATCAGTCTTTTTTCCTTTGCTTATTATTCTTTCAGAAGGTTATCTTGTTTGTAATGTGCTTGTAAAGAGTTCTAAAGAGACCTTTTTATTTGAAGATTTTATTTTTTTTAAAGATTTTATTTATTTATTTGACAGACAGAGATCACAAGTAGGCAGAGAGGCAGAGAGAGAGGAGGAAGCAGGCTCCCCACTGAGCAGAGAGCCTGATGTGGAGCTTGATCCCAGGACCCTGAGATCATGACCCAAGCCGAAGGCAGAGGCCTTAACCCAGTGAGCCACCCAGGCGCCCCAAGATTTTATTTATTTATTTGAGACACAGAGAGAGACAGTGAGAGAGGGAACACAAGCAGGGGTGCAGGGGGAGAGGGAGAAGCAGGCTCCTTGCTGAGCAGGGAGCCCGATGTGGGGCTCGATCACAGGATCCTGATAACCTGAGCTGAAGTGAAATGCTTAACGACTTGAGCCACCCTGGTGTCCCTTAAATAGTCTTTGGATAAGGCCAAACCACCCCTTGAAGAAGATGACATGGGCTTTATGGTGGTGATTTCCTTGTTTCTGAAAGGATGATTTTTGCTTTAATTTTGTCAGCTATTGCCCATGCAGTCAAGATAGTCAGAAGCATGCTAAAGGCCACAATGTAATACAAATATTAACATCCAGCTAACTTTTGCGCACTGTAGGGGTTAGTGGCTGATCCCCTGCACCATAAAAAATCCACGTATAACTTTTGACTACCCCAGAACTTAACTACTGATAGCTTACTATTGAGTGGAAGCCTTGTGATAACATGAACAGTTGATTAACACATATTTTGTGTATTATATATATTATATGTTGTATTCTTACAGTAACGGATAGAGAAAATAAACGTTATTTTAAAAAGTCATAAGGAAAAGAAAATACATTTATAGTACTCTGCTGTGAAAAGTACACGTATAAGTGGACTTGTACAGTTCAGACCTGTGTTGTACAAGGGTCAGCTGTAATTACTGTTGCTTAGTACCTGTATTTGATAGGCAGAATCCATAGGAGTGGCGCTGGGCCTCCCCTTCACGTCTTTGCTATGCCTTATGATCCAATAGACCCTTTTCTCTCGCTGTCCGCCCTTCAAGCTACTTGTATGTGCCTTACTGCCTTCACCCCTGCCCGGTGGCTGTGCACGGACTTGATTCCAAAGCTCTAAAGCATGTGGGTACCAAAGAGCACAATGTCCCGTCTTATCTTGTATGATACAGAAATGAGAGGAATTCTCCTCCTCCCCAGTCTGTTACACTGTTAACCTGTCTACAAAAATAATTCTGTTTAGGCCACTATGGTCTCAGAGTCCTTTAAGAAAATTGGTCTTTTAGCTTTTCCTTGTAACCTTTTTTTCTAAGATAAAGTTTCTTCAGAAGACCAGGGGCGCCTGGGTGGCTCAGCGGGTTAAGCCTCTGCCTTCGTCTCTGGTCATGATCTCAGGGTCCTGGGATTGAGTCCCGCATCAGGCTCTCTGCTCAGCAGTGAGCCTGCTTCCCCCTCTCTTTTCCTGCCTCTCTGCCTACTTGTGATCTCTCTCTCTCTCTCTCTTTCTCTCTCTGTCAAATAAATAAATAAAAAATCTTAAAAAAAAAAAAAAAAAAAAAAGAAGAAGAAGAAGAAGTACTCAAGACCAGATCTACAGACTAGTTCTCAAACTTCTCCTTTGCTGCTCCTCTCTCTTTTCCCACAGTACACTCATATTCCGCTTCTTAATCAAAAACCCTTTTGCACATTGACTTCTGTATCCTACGGTTAGGCTCAATGGAGACATACACCTTACTCCCTTTCTCTGAGCTAGGCTGCAGGACAAGTAGAAATATCCTGGTTCTGGGGAGGATACAGACCCAGTGAGGTTCAGGAACCATCTTAGGGTCAGTCACATTGCTAAAAGTAGGAAGACTGGCATTGCAACCCATGTGTGATTCTAGTGCCCTTTGCCCTTAGTTTGCCAGTTTTTTTTTTTTTTTTTTTTTAACTTGTCCATGGTATTACTGAAGGAAAGGGCCAAGCTGCTGTAACAGTTCTGCTGATGGGACAGGCAGGACAACTCTGCTTTGACAGGTAATTCGGGGATCATTGTTCTTTCCATCTTGTTGCTACACCGTCTGTAGGCCAGGGCCGCTGATCAGCCCCATGTACAATAGTTGAATTTTACTTGTTATTTACAACCTATGTTCTGAATGGTTGGACATAGGTTCTGAATGGGCACTGTCTATATCATACAAGTTATTAAATATTTTACGTATCCCCTCCCCTGGGTTTTGTCTGCATCTGCATGGTTGAAGCTGGGTCACTGCCATGTCTGTATTATAACCCAAAGAAGTGGGAAAAGACATCCAGGGCAATCAGCTTTTTGCAGAAGTGGGGCAACCCAGAATTTGCACGCTTCACTTCCAGTCACAACCCATTGGTCACCACTTGGACATGTGGCTGCTTGGCTGCAGGAATGCTGGGAAATGTCTTCTCTAAGCAAGTGGCCCGGTGCTTAGCTTAATAGCGAATGAGATGGGAGTGGGAATCTTAGAACTGAATGGAAGAAGGGAAAAGAAGCTACTTGAGACAGTAGGCAGCTTCCACCACATCTACCTAATGTCACTTTTTCAGAAAATAATTTTGTTCAAACTGATCACAATTACTATAAAGACCGTTAGACCTGCCCCATTGGATTATTGTGAGGTTTAATGAGGTGTCATGTTTTCAGCCCCTAGTACAGAGCCTGACACATAGGAGGCATCTAACCCATGTTTATTACTTGTATTAGTTACATTTAGTACATCTGTATCATTTCAGAGGCAAAATTTTTAGCTTCAGATTATGTCTGCATTATAATTGGTAGTCAAGACTATTTTGTGCCTTTTTTATAATTTTGTGCAAATGCTTAGGAATTTCTGCAGATTTGGAACATACCAAGATTAATTTTTACACTGAATATCATTTCAAGCATTGAATTAAGATATTTTTTTTGATTTGCAAAACAACCAAGCCTAAAACAGAAAGTGCTAATTTATTGTATTGAGTAGAGTCTGAGTGCACAGTAGCAGGTGGTTACTGGTAGTTAAATAAATACTTGGCTGATTTTTAGGCTTCAAAGTAAGTTATTTGATGTACAGGAAGACAGACTTGCTTTGTTACCAGATGCAGAATCTAGTCATTAGCCAGAATAGATGAAAAATATGTCCACATTTAGAATCTAATTTATAACTATTAAAATACTTTCCATATATCTATATTAATTATTAAGGAATTATGATGACTTAGAAACCGCCTTTCATACTTTATAAATTTGTGATGGATTTGTTGATGGATACATAGTTGGACATTAGATAATGAACAGAAGTTTCTATTATGGAAGTTGGCTAAACTTCCTAAATTGGGTTATATTGATGTCACATTCTAAAGAATCCTATATTTTAGATAAGAAGTGACTAACAAAAATCCTGTGATTTGGACTGGAAATATCTTTCAATTGAGCATGGTTTATATTCCCCCAAATCTTCAATATAGTATTTTTTAAATAGTCACAATAAGCCAAGATCAGCTTGTTGTATGAAATATATTAATATAATCAGAAGCTCATATTTCTATATTTTCCATTTCTTAAATAAAAGTAAATGCTGCCTTATAAGATATTGTTGCAGGTTTTCCTCTTTAGCCTTTTCATATATGTTTAAATATTACTATGAGGACATAATAAAAAATTCAGTATGTCCTTAGATAATGGAGTGGGAGTTTGAAGGCAAAATGGTCTGTACTCTAAATCAATAAGTAAAAATTTTTAATAAATAAATGTTTTTATTTTAAGTGCATAGAAATTTTTGTTGATCCACAGTTTTTCTCAGCCAATTAATGTCACAAATATGTAGTATTTTATATAAGTGACCATGTAGTTGGGAGAAAACTGTATTAATTCTGCAGATCATTGTCATAGCTTTATTAAAACATTCAGTAGGGCGCCTGGGTGGCTCAGTTGGTTGGACGACTGCCTTCGGCTCAGGTCATGATCCTGGAGTCCCGGGATCGAGTCCCACATCAGGCTCCCAGCTCCATGGGGAGTCTGCTTCTCCCTCTGACCTTCTCCTCGCTCATGTTCTCTCTCACTGTCTCTCTCTCAAATAAATAAATAAAATCTTTAAAAAAAAAAAAAAAAAAAAAAAACATTCAGTTGTGTATTTTTTTAATCCTTGTGTTTTGTGGGCTCTTGGATCTGTGGGAGAATGATTGTTTGTATTCTAACTGGTCATTCAAACAATAATTTTGCTACTCCCTGAGCTATATGCAGTAGATATGCAAATGAACAGCCACTATTTCAAAATTGTTAATACAGTTTGTATGTAATGTTAACTTTATGTACTCTTACAAACAAGTCTTACATAAATTTCAAGTTGGCTGTGGAGGGTATGTACATATAAAAAGAGAGAAAGATATATATATATGCAAATATTTATATGCATATATATATATATATATATATATATATTTGTGTGTGTATGTATGGCTGTTTGTATATATATAATTGTTTTTAAGTAATTCGTGCACCCAGCATGGGGCTTGAAATCACAACCCCAAGATCAGTAGTCATAACTGACTGAGCTAGCCAGGAACCCCTATATATAATTTTTTAAAGCAGATGGTAAGGTGATGTCATGATAGCTATAATATGAATAAAATACATATAATAAAAGAAAATTCTCATTATTTGTAATGCTACCGGGAGCTTCCAGATAATACTGTAATGATAATATTAGATAAAATTTGTCACGATGGTAAAAGCTTTGCATGAATTGTCTTGTTTAATTTATTTAGTAACTCATGAGATAGGTACTGTTACCTTTAATTTAGAAGGGAGGAAACAGATGTAGGAAGGGTAAGTCACTTGACCAAAGGTCGAACAACTAAAACTGCATTAGTTTCCTGCTGCTGCTATAACCAGTTGTCACAAACCTAGTGGGAGGTGAGAAGTCTGAAGTGGGTGAGAAATCTCTGGACTGACATCAAAGTGTTCAGACTGTGTTCTGGATGCTCTAGGGGGACAATCTCTTTCTTCCCTTTCCAACTTCTCAAGGCTGCTGAAGTTCCTTTCCTCTATCTTCAAAGCCGGCAGTGACCATTACGGCTGTCTTATGCTGACGTCCTTCTGGTTCTCTCTTCCAATTGTCTCTTCCCCTTTAAGGATTCTTGTGACTACAGTGGACCCACACAGATAGTCCAGGGTAGTTGCTCTAGTCTAAGATCATATGATTAGCAGCCTCAATTCAGACTGCTACCTAAATTCTTTACCATGGGACCTCACCTCTTTATAGTTTCTGAGTGTGAGATTCCAATCATCTTTGAAAGCCATTATTCTGCTTACCACAGGGGTGTAACTAGAACTGGTCCCCAACTCTGTCGGCCTCTGAAGCCATTCCTTTAGGAAGTTCAAAACCCACCCCCGAAGTCATTTTTTCAGGATGGTTTTGTACTCACTGAACATGATCTTAACAAGGGTTGGATAACTTTCATAGCAGTTTAGAAAGTTTAGCTTTCTCCATATGACCGATGGAGAAGTGATCTCATTTTTATGCTGTAAATGCCTAGTACATTTTTAAATGTTTAATTGGCAGGGAAATAGAATCATGATTAGGATTCAAATATAAGAATACTAAATACAGTCTCTTGTAATTTAAATAGTAAATATTGTCATTAAAACTTTGTATACTTAGTTAACGCTTCATATCTTATTTCTGTTACTTAGAAATTCCTGTGCTTCACACAGGAATCAGTATTTCATATATATAAGTTTTTACAATTTTGATAATGGTTAATTCATTTTAAAGTTCTTCTTTTTAAACTGATAATATTGGTTGCCTCTGAGAAAGGGAAATAGCTGTTTAAAAGATAGAGGAAAGAATTTTCATTGTATGTCCTTTTGTACAAACAAAACAAATAAATAAACAAATAAAACAAATTAATAAAAAACAAATAAATGTTAACTTTTTAAAGTAGAATAAAAGAACAGCTTCTAATTTTTCACTGTCTCCACTCTCCAGGATCACCCCTCTCATGTCATTCTGTGAGGAAAATGAGTTCTCAAGGAGAAAAATCCAAACCTATCAAACAATCTCTTAAGAAGCCAAAGTTACCAGAAGGTCGTTTTGATGCACCAGAAGATTCTAATTTAGAGAAAGAACCACTGACAAGTGAGTATGGGCGTACCTCACAGATATTACATGTTTGGTTCTAGATCACTGCAATAAAGCAAATGTGGTGGTAAAGCAAGTCAGATAACTTTTTTGACTTCCCAGTATGTATTAAAGTTATGTTTACACTGTACTGCAGACTGTAAAGTGTGCAATAGCACTGTGTCTAAAATACATATGTATGTATGTGTGTGTGTGTGTGTGTGTATATATATGTATATAAAATTTAACTTAAAAACACTTTATTGCTAAATAATACTATCATCTGCGCTTTCAGTGAGTCCTAATGTTTTTCTGGTGGAGGGACTTGCCACAGCGCTAATGGCTACCAACTGACTAGGGTGATACTTGCTATAACAATTTCCTAAAACAAGTCAATAGTGAAGTTTGGCACATTGATTTATTCCTTTCACGGAAGATTCCTCTGTACCACGAGATGCTGTTTGGTAGCATTTTACCCACAGTAGAACTTCTTTCAAAATTGGGGTCAGTCATCTCAAACCTTGCCACTTCTTTGTCAGCTAAGTTTGTGTGATACTCTGTACCGTTTATTGTCATCTGAACAGTCTTCCCAGCATCTTCACCAGGAGTAGAGTCCATCTCACAAAACCACTCTCTTCACTCGTCCATAAGAAGCAACTCCTCTGTTCAAGTTTGATCAAGAGATTGCAGCAGTTTGGTCCCATCTTCAGGCTCCACTTCTAGTTCTAGTTCTCTTGCTCTTTCCACCACATCTGCAGGCACTTCCTCCACAGAAGTCCTGAGCTTCTCTCCTCAAAGGCATTCATGTGGGTTGGAATCAACTTCTTCCAAACTCCTTTTAATGGTCATATTTTGAACTCTTCCCATGAATCACACGTGTTCTTCACGGCATCAAAATGGTGCCTCCTTTCCAGAAGGTTTTCAGTTTACTTTGAATCCATCAGAGGAACCATTACCTATGACAGCTGCAGCCTTACAAAATGTATTCCTTAAATAATAAGACTTGAAAGTAGAATGACTCCTTGATCCACGGGCTGCAGAATGGATGCTGTGTTAAGCAGGCATGAAAACAACATTCTCACCGAACATCTCCATCAGAGCCCTTGGTGGATGCGGTACACCATCAATGAGCAGTCATATTTTGAAAGGAATCTTTTTTTCTGAGCCATAGGTCTCATCAGTGGGCTTAAAATACCAAGTAAACCATGTTATGGGCAGATGTGCTGTCATCCAGGCTTTGTTGCTCTACTTACAGAGCACAGGCAGCGTAGATTTAGCGTAATTCTTAAGTGTCCCAGGATTTAGGGAATGGCAAATGAGCACTGGCTTCTACTTAAAGTCACCAGCTGCATTAGCCCCTAATAGGAGAGTTAGCCTGTTCTTTGAAGCTTCGAAGCCAGGCAATAACTTCTCTTCTCTAGCTATGAAAGTCCTAGAAGGCATCATTTTCCTGTAGAAGGCTATTTTGTCTACACTAAAAATTCATTGTTCAGTGAGCCACCCTCATTTCTTATCTCAGCTAGATCTTCTGGAGAACATGCGGCAGCTTCTCCATCAGCACGGGTGATGTTACGGAGATGTCTTCTTTCTCCATATCAGCAATAAGACTGTTGCCTTTCTTATCACTTGTATTCACTGAAGTAGCACTTTTCATTTCTTTCAAGAACTTTTCCTTTGCCTGCACAATTTGAAAACAAAAAACAAAAAAAACCCATGGTATCTGTGAAGCACAGTAAGATGAGGTATGACTGTATGGTAAAGCATCTCGTAATTTTTTTTTTAAGATTTTATTTATTTATTTGACAGAGAGAAATCACAAGTAGATGGAGAGGCAGGAAGAGAGCAAGGGAAGCAGGCTCCCTGCTGAGCAGAGAGCCCGATGCGGGACTCGATCCCAGGACCCTGAGATTATGACCTGAGCTGAAGGCAGCGGCTTAACCCACTGAGCCACCCAGGCGCCCCATATCTCGTAATTTTTGAAGTGTCATAGAAGATATTTTAGTTATTGAGGAAAATAGGATGAAATATGTTGTTTATAATTCTTTATTAACATAAGAAGGCATATTTCACAATGAATAAATTAACCATATTCACCATCACTAGATTTAAAAGAATAGTTTAAAAGAAAGTGTAGGTTTAAAAGAATAATTTCCAGGGGACGCCTGGGTGGCTCAGTTGGTTAAGCATCTGCCTTTAGCTCAGGTCATGATCCCAGGGTCCTGGGATCAAGCCCTGCATTGGGGGTCCCTGCTCAGCAGGGAGCCTACTTCTGCCTCTGCCTGCCACTCCCCCTGCCTGTGCTCCCTCTCCCCGCAACAAATATATAAATAAATAAATCTTTTTTAAAAATAATAATTTCCAAGCCGCTCACAGTGATTGGCTGTTTTATTTATTATAGCCCATTATTCACATTATGAAGTATACGACTTGAGACCTGTTTCATTGCAAATAACTTGATAACCACTTGAGTAGACTCAAACAAAAGGTAGTACAGGTTGTCGCTGGACTACAAGGTACACAGGTGGAATACCCCAAGGCAGTGATGCTGCTAGGCTTTGAAGAAAGATGAACCTTGGGACTAAACACTGTATGGAAAGCAGGATATTCTCCCTCCTCTTGTCCCTGGTCACTTCTCTACATCATTTTCTGTCATCAGACTCCCTTCCAAGTCCAATGGGCAAAGGAACTACTCCTAGCTGTTACTCAGGTCAATAGAACAACTAGACCAAAATTAACAATTGTTATTTTCTAATTCCAAAATTCTTTTTTTTTTTTTTTTAAAGATTTACTTATTTATTTATCTGAGAGCAAAGCCTGAGGGTGGGGTGGGGGTAGGGGAAGGAGAGGAAGTGAATCTTGAACAGACTTCCTGCTGAGCGCAGAGCCTGAGGCAGGGCTAGATCCCAGGACCCTGAGATCTCAACCTGAGCCAAAGGCAAGAGCTGGTTGCTCAACCAGCTGAGCCACCTAGATACTCCTAATTCCAGATTTCTTAAGAAGAGAGTTCGTTGGCCAAGCTTGGATCAAGTGTCTAGAGCTAAATCAGAGTGGCCAGTGGGGAGGGTCACAGATGAAGGTGGTTATCCTCACCATAGCCATGTGGTTGGAGAAAGAGAAGGGGAAGTTTGGAGAAAGAAGAACTTTTTTGAGGGTGGTGTGGTGAGAGACTAAATATTGTTTTGCATTTAACATATACAAAATCTGACTCATGTCTTACAGCTCTGTTTTTTAAAGTGCTACTTATTTTCATTCTGTACTCTTTGCTATCTTTGAATTGTGAAACATGTGCAAGTATTACCTAGTCAAAAAATAATGTTTTAAATTGCATAAACATAAACATACCAGTTTGAAATTTTGGGAGATGGGCTGCCCTGCTTGTCTCCTGAGAGTTAACCCATCTATGTAGTGAAGCATCCTAGGCAAGAAGATATCAACAGAGGATACAGGGACCTTTTATCTGGACCTCTTCAAAACATAAAAACTTTTCTTTTTGTTCATTCAGTTAAATATTTCAGTTTATAGCTTTCATTAAAGCTTAAATTATAGCTTTAGTTATAGCTAAGTTAAAGCTTAGACTTTACTAAGGCCAATCTGAAAACTAAGTCAATCAGCCAAAATGATGGAGACTTTTAAGAAGCATAATCTAAGGTAAAATTTTCTTTCATAGTTTTAGCCAAGCACAAAAATCTAAGAGGAAATTTTTCATTAAAACATCATAAACAAAAGTAGCAATCCCAGAAGTAAACTCAGTTGGCTTTTGAGAAGGTTGCAAGATCATTCAGTGGGGGAAAAGACAGTCTTTTCTATACGTGGTGCTGGGAACACCTGAAGTCCACATGCAAAAGTATGAAATTGGATCCTTACCTTATACCATGTTTAAAAATTAAATATGTTAAAACCCTTAAATTAAGAGATAAAACTATGAAATTCTTAGATGAAAACATTGGCGGAAAATCATGATACTAATTTTGAAAGCAGTTTCATGGTCATGACACCAAAAGCATAGACAGCAAATACAAAAATATATAAATTGGACATTATTAAAATTAATAAATTTTATATCAAAAGATAGTATCAAAGGATATTATCAAGAAAGTGAAAAGTTAACCTATGGAATTGTGGAAAATATTTGTAGAGCATGTATCTTGACAAAAATACTGAGAATAAGTAGAAACTCCTACAACTCCACAAAAACAACTCAATTCAAAAATGGACAAATGACTTGAATATACATTTCTCCAAATAAGATATACAAATGACTAACATGCACTTGAAAATGTGCTCAACATCACATTCTCTACATCACAGGATGAGATACCACTTCACACCAACTAAGATGGCTACAATTTAAGAAAAACCAGAAAACAAGTGATGACAACAATGTGGAGAAATTGGAACCCCTGTGTTTCTGGCAGGAACATAAAGTGATGCAACTACTATGGGAAACAGTTTGGCAATTTTCAGAAAAAGTCAGCTATAGACCCCAACAATTCTAGGTATATATCCAAAACAATGGAAAGCAGGGACTTTAGCAGGTATCTGTATACCTTTGTTCCTAGCAGCTTCATTCATGGTAGCCAAAAGAAACAGCTCAGATGTCCATCCATAGATAAATGGATAAACAAAATGTGGTATGTGGAATACTATTCAGTCCGAAAAAGGAATGGCATTTTGATTCCTACAGTATGGATGGACCTTGAAAACATTATGGTTATGTAAAATAAGCTAGACAGAGGGACAAATATATGATTCCACTCAAATTAGGTACCTAGGGTAGGCAAATTCATAGAAACAAGGTACAATAGTGGTTATCAAAGTCTGGGGTGGGGGGAAAGGAAAGGTTTTTGCTTAATGGGTACAGAGTTTACATTGAGGATGATGAAAAACTTTGGAGTGTAGTACAGTGGTTACAGACCATTGAGAATGTAGTTATTGCCACTGAACTGTATACTTACAAATGGTTAAAATGATAATTATTGTATACATTTAATACAATAAAAAAGAAAAATACATTTTTTTAAAGATTTTATTTATTTATTTGACAGACAGAGATCACAGGTAGGCAGAGAGGCAGGCAGAGAGAGAGGAGGAAGCAGCCTCCCTGATGAGCAGAGAGCCCAATGCAGGGCTCAATCCCTGTACCCTGGGATCATGACCTGAGCCGAAGGCAGAGAATTTAACCCACTGAGCCGCTCAGTCACCCCGGAAAAAATACATTTCAAAAGATAATCATCTGTTTGACACAATGCTAGGTATTCATTGTAACTTTTGAGTTGCTGAAATGTATTTTGAACATACCATCTCTTCTCTTCGAAGCTGGTCTAGTAAATATCACCAAACCCAGCAAATGCTTTTCAATCCCCATTTTATAGGAACTGCCCACAAGCTTCAGCATTGTTAACCACTGCTTCTGGAAATCTCCTGTCTTGGTTTTGGTTATGCTTTGTCCAGTTCTCCTCCTATTCCATTTCTTCCTGAACTCTTTTTTAAGCTCTTCTACCTTCTACCTACCAGAAGCAGAGATTCAGAAATCTGCAGATAGTTCTTCACTCCTGCTTCCTCCTGTGTCCTGGCTCCTAGTCTTGTTGGTACCACCTTCTTAACATTTGTCAAACTCCTCTCCTCTTATCTGTCCTATCAAAAAAGCCCAAATTCAAGCATCTGTGGTTCTGTTGGTCTGTCCTCTTTCTGTTTCCTTCCTTCTAGGCTTGTCTCCCTGCTTCTGGTATATACGTTGTTCTAAGAAAAGTATATAGGTTGTCCCTTTGCAGAGAGTAGGCTTCATTATTAAGATAATAAAGGAAGATTGTTTGCAGCTGAGTATGCTGTTTGATGCAAAGGTGAATGAGGAAAATGAGATACAAAAATAACTGTGAACAGGATGTTGTGTGATAACCAGCTTAAGAGATGTGCAAAGAAGTTCAGAAAAAAAGAGAAAAGAGATAACATTTGAGCTGGGATATAAAGGTACAATAAAATCACAAGTAGTTAAGGAGTGGTAGGAACATGTTTCAAGAAAGAAAGGTGTGGTCAGAGAGAAAGAGGCTAGGGAACATGGTACCTGTGAGACACGGCCAGTGGGCCTTCTGGCTGCAGCATAGAGTGTACATAGTGGATTAATAAAATCTAAAGCTAGAGAGGTAGATACGGCTCAAACTGAGAGGGCCTGAGGTACCAGGTTATAGCATATGGGCTTTATGCAGTGGACAGTGAGGAAAGCTCTGAATGTTTTTGAATGGAGATTATTTTAATCAGCTTTACTAAAGTATAATCTGTGTATAATAAAATTCACCCATTTTAAGTAAACACGTTGGTGAATTTTAACAGTGTTTATCGTCATGTAACCAACACAAAGTATACAACGATTCCATCCCACAAGGAGCCCCTAGTGCCTCTTTATAATTAGTCTCATTTCCCCATCCCTCTGGCAACAGTGAATCTGTTCTCTGTCATTTCCTAGGATTTTATATAAATGAAATCATATAGTACATAGTCTTTTGTGTCTGGCTTATTTCACTTAATGTGATGTGGAGGAGGGATTCTGTTTTATAAAGATTAATTCATCCTTCTCAGCAGATTAGGCTGACATCATGAGAGTCAGAAAACAGATGAGTTAGAAAACGCTTGTATTAGTCTAGAATGTGACTCAGCATGACTCAGGGTGGTACTAGCGAGAGTAAAAAGTTTCAGAAAACTGCAGGTTATTATGAGGGTGAAAATTAGGTTAAAGAAACATGAGGTGAAAAGCCTCCATAGAAGTTTGGTCGGAAAGAAGAAAACTCAAGGCTGTGGGACTTGGAGAGAGAACATATTCAGGAGATAATGAAATCAATGCAGATAACGTAAGTGGACATGAGAATCACTAGGAAAGAGGACAAGGACCTCTGTGTTCCCAGTATGTGAGGTTACTGGTATGAGTATTGATAGGAAGGATAATGGGGAGACGTGAAGCTGTGAACCAAGTGTTGATCCTATCCAAGAAAACAAAAAGTCTTTATTACCAGATTGGAGCAAAGTGTTGGACAAGTGAATGGTGTAGAATTCAAAAGAGGAAAAGCTATAGAGGTTTGGTGGGAGATAAGAAGCTGGAAGTAGCAGTGAGGCACAGGAAGGTCTTGACATTTTCTTCCCTCGTGCTGTGGACTGAATTGTGTCTCCCTGAACTCCATTTCAAAGCCCTAACCCCCAAAGTGGTGGTATTTGGAGATGGGGCCTTTGAGAAATAATTGGGTTTAAATGAGGTCATGAGACTGGGGCCTCATGATGGAATTCGTGCTCTCATACCAAAAGACACTGGAGAGCTCGCTGTCTTTCTCTTATGCCTTGAGAGGACACAATGCCATCTGTAAGCCAGGAAGATAGTCTTCACCAGAACCCAGCCATGCTGGCATCCTGATCTCAGACTCATAGCCTCCAGATAGAAGAAAGTTAACTTCTGTTGTTGAAGCCGGTCAGTCTGTGGCAGTTTGTTATGGCAGCCCAAGCTGACTAAGGCATTCAGCGAACCCTGGAGATATGGGAGACAGAAGAGCTTCCCTTTGAGGCTTTCAGAGAAGTCCAAGGATGGAGTGTTTTAGAAAACAGAGTGATAGGTGGGGAAGAGATTATTCATAGTGGAGAAGGAATTTTAAAAATAGATAAGTATTTGAAAGTTTTCAAGGTAAATTTTCTATTTTCTTTTTCCTAGAGCAGGACTACATGATTTTGGCAATGTTCATTTAGCTTTCTAAAGAGACAACAGCTTAAGAATTGGGGTTTTCTAATAGCTGATTCTTCTTCCGTTCTTCCCATATACAGAGCAGTAGTTTATGGGCTGAGAACAAGACTGCAACCAGAATGTCTGCATTCAAATTCTGTTTTACCACAGTAGTAGCGATGTGACTAGGAGAACCTTTCTGAACCTCTTTGTGCCTCATTTTCCTCATCTGTAAAATGGAGACCATATTTGTTCCTGTCCCGTAGGACTATCATGAGGACAAAATGAGTTACTGTGAATAAAGTGCTCAAAAGTAGGCCTGACTCAAGATGGATGGTCCTATTATGAACACACAGTATTAATAGTAATATCTGTTATATCCATAAACGGCAGTATCAGCCAACTACTTGCTGAAGCCAAAACCCTATGAAGAAACACAAGAGTTCTCATAGCTAAAATTAATTGAGCATTCTTATGTAGCCAGCACTGAGCTAAATCCTTTACAGGCTAAATCAGGTACAATTGTTGTACCCATTTTACTGATAAGAAAACTGAGGCGCTGAGCCAAAATAATTTTGTTTCAAGACCTTTCAAACAGTATGGATTTGTACTCTATATTCCCTGCATTCCTTTCCTTCTCTTACAATCCATCAGCATATATGCAGCTAACTCCCCACATTGGGGCCTGAGAACATTCCAAGAATTCTAAGTAATTAATGTAGGTGATAAGGTCTATTGAATATGACAGTTGTATCCTGAAGTGATTTCTCAAACTTGGGAAAAAGGTTACAGTTCATTTAAAAGACTGCATAGCAATAACCTAGTCAGTGGTATCTCCTGTAATCCTGTCTTCAAAATTGGCCAGAATGCCTTTCTCATCTCTGTTGACTACAGTTTTTGCATCTTCTTCTGTCTTTCTTTAGAATTCCCAGATGATGTTAATCCTGTTACCAAAGAAAAAGGTGGACCCAGAGGCCCAGAACCTACCCGATACGGAGATTGGGAACGAAAAGGACGCTGTATTGATTTTTAAGACACATATATTACTAACTTCACTATCTTTTTCTGAATATGTAGATCCGAATTTATTTCCACTTGTTTGCTTTCTGTATATCCTTTAAGTCATTTAGTTTCTATAATGTGTTTAAAAACATAAATAATGCCTTGAAAGAAAATATGCTGCTATAAAGTAAAGAAGGGTAATTTAAAAAAAAAAAAAGTAAGAAAGGGGAAATAGTTCTGTATTAGCACATTGTTACTTTAAGTAAATTGGAATATATAAATGATGGTTAGAGCTGCAAACTCATTTCATCACATTTCAGTTTTATCAGCTGCTTACAAAATGCAAATGTAAATAAAACAAGTTTTAATGATTTTTATTGCCACATGCTAGGTAACAGTGACTTTTTATGTGTGAGTTAAATAATACATTATAGTTTGGTAAGGCCATAGTAACAACAGAAAATCTAACTCAGACCAGATTACTTGGTTCAGATCCTGGCTCTGCTACTTATTAGCCATGTGATCTTGGGAAAGTTATTTAACTTCTCTATACCTCAGTTATCTTCATGTATAAATTGAAATTAATACTAGTCCTACCTCATAGGGTAGTGGGAAGATATTTAAATGAGTAAGTACACGTAAACCACTTGGAACAGTGCATAGCACATAGCTCTCACTGTAAGTGTAGCTGTCCTTCAATTTTATTTTATTTTTATTTTTTTTTTTAAAGATTTTATTTATTTATTTGACAGACAGAGATCACAAGTAGGCAGAGAGGCCGGCAGAGACAGAGAGAGAGGGAAGCAGGCCCCCTGCTGAGCAGAGAGCCCGATGCGGGACTCGATCCCAGGACCCCGAGACCATGACCTGAGCCGAAGGCAGCGGCTTAACCCACTGAGCCACCCAGGCGCCCTGTCCTTCAATTTTAAATGTATTTTTCCAAGTCTCTAGGGGACTCTGTGGGGAAATATTAAGAAACCAAGTTTGGAATACTTGAACTGAAATTGTTTTATATGAATATAGCATTAAAAATCATTAGTTGGAAAATTAGTGATTTTTTTGCATGAATGGACTGAGCTGAATACATACTAGTTTGTTAAACATAAAATTTAGATACAGAGGGTCAATAAAATTTAGATACAAAGCAGAGGATGAAATGGGCCAGCTTAGTCAGTTTTGATGACTCAAAAGCTTTTCTGTTGTGGCCTTTGGATAACTGGGTCATGAAAAAGTCATATCCAGTTTACAGCTGTGGAATGAAGGAAGACTTGGAAACAAATCGCCTAAGGCATCCTATCCTCTGGCTTTACTCAGTCCCAGAGACTGAACCTTCAGCCCCCAGGCTACACTTAAATTACCTAGGAAGAAAGGGTTTGCAGGGTCTGTAGAAGACAATGCAGTGGGCTGACAATGTTTTTTTTTTCTAAAACAATATTTATTTTTGTTCCTAAATTATTCAACTGAATTGATGACCGGAACAAAGCAAAGAATGGCCATGTAGTCATTGTATTCAGGGATTTTTATACACAGCTTATTCTGTATAGTGACAATGAACGAATATAGATTGTGATGTCTACTGAGCCCTAAAGAAAACTGCTAGAGGAAGGAGGGGTAGAGCAGTCAGGGAACAGATGCAACAGCACAGAGCCAGTCACTGGCCTAATCGTAGCTCGCTTGTATAAGCAGTGGAGGGGGTTGTATAAAAATGTGAGTTTGAGGAATTTTCTCTCATTTGATTCATTCAATATTCAATTTCTAAAAATCTTAAAAAGGATTCTCATGAGAATTTGTTTTTTTTAGTCATGTATAAAATGACCAACTATTGCTACTAAAAACTGTGATATGACTTAAAGTACAATATTACTTGAGAATATTGTAGATTGTAGGCAATTTATGTGAAGAATATAAACTTTCTTAAAAGTGTATTCTCCTCAGAAACAAACTAAGTGGTGTGGTAATTGGGCCTAGTCATTCGGTCTTTGTATCGGTTCTCGTTCTCTCAGTCAACATATGTCCTTCTAATGGCAGTTACTGTGTATGCTGCTGAGTAATAACCACATTCCTTTAAAAACATTCTGTCAATTAGTCATCGTTCAGTTAGCCCACATTAGTGAAAGTTTTTATTAGGTTAATGTTCCAGAAGTACTTACTTCAAATTATTTTGTATAGTTTCAACTGTGTGTGTGGTTTGTGATACAGGAGAGACAACTTAGATACTTCAAAAACTAATACAAAATATGTAACAACTGGAATGTTGTATTAAGAGAATCCTTAATCGGTTAATAGTAACGTGTTTCATGACAGCCGTCAAATACATAGGTACAATTCGGTGGCATGAAAACATTTATGGTCTTTATGTCCATCGAACATAAACGAAAAAAGCCTGAAGACCTCCAAAAGATGATGTAGCAGTAGTGGAAATGCACCACTCACATTTCCTTGTATGGGAAGCAGGGTTGACTGAGAACCCCAACTGCTGCCCCATGGGATCCGCCCCTGCGTTCCTGCTGAGGCCCCACTTCCCCCAGGCTGTTCCCAGCCAGTGAATGAGTGTGTTGGCCCATTCACGCTTGGCTCAAGGACTCCCCGTTAGCCTGCCCAGTACTTTCTTACGACTGTCGACTGTCGGCTGCCTAAGACTTCTTACACCAGTCCCCCTTTCCTCTCTCTCCCCATCACAGGTGTCAGACTCTGCCTACTTTCCTCCTTTATAGTTCAAAATGTTTCCCCAGCAAATCTCTTTCACATTTAATCCCACTTTAGCATTTGTTTCTCGGAGAACCCAAACTAACACATGTAGTTTTAAAAGAACAACTTATGAAAGAACTTATAGACAGACTCATATACCAAAGCTTGTGGCTTTTTCTAGTACAGTCATGGTCCTAACCACTTAAATTTTACATTGCTTGGGGATTTCTGAGAAATTATAGGTTGTGCATTTATGGAGAAGGCTTGTACCATGGAACCTTGTACATTTTAGATGTTTGGGTAGAATTGAAATATGTTCAGCATTTTTCTTATTTTGAATTCAGTTACTGTGACCTATTACTAAACTTGAAGAGCCAGTTCATTGGATGAATAGTATGACTTAACAATGAATAAACTTAGTAACAGTAGTTGTTAATGATGTATCAGCAATTTTAATGATACTTTCAGAACAGGGTAGTAATTTTTATAAGTATAAGATAAGAGTGGCAGTGGACTTTTTTTTTTTTTTTTAAGATTTTATTTATTTATTTGACAGAGAGAAAGAGAAAGAGAGCACAAACAGGCAGAGTGGCAGGGAGAGGGAGAAGCAGGCTCTCCGCTGAGCAGAGAGCCTCACTTGGGGCTCCTAGGATCATGACCTGAGATGAAGGCAGATGCTTAACAGACTTAGCCACTAGGCGCCCCATGATACTGTTTTGATTGAGGTATATTGAAGAAAAAACCTGGCTTCACACAGATCTGAAGTTAGAAAAGGGAGGATCTCACAGGTCCCCTGAAAGGTCTTGGGGACCCCCAGAGCCCTTGGACCACACACTTCAAGAACTGCTAAGCTGATCTAAGAAAGGAGGGTGCTAAATGCAGACTGTTTGGAAGGGCAAGCAGAACTGGCTGAGCCTCTAAGCCCAAATTTCAGAACCACACACCAGCGCTGGCTGGAGAAAAGAGCTTCTCCCCAAAATCCTAGTTGGCTGCCCCTCTCCCCTACAAGAACTTGCCACAGCCGCCACTGGAGAAGCCCGAGTCCCGGACGCTGCTGCCAACCACACTGACAAAGACTTGGTAGCTTTCCGTCCCTCATCTAACCTGTGTCTGCATCATTGTCCTATGTGGTTGGACACTGAAGTCAGATGCCTGCATATCCCAACGGAGGATAGGACATGTACTTTCATCGAATTCTGTGTGGGTTTGAGAGGCTCCACACTGGGGAACTTACCAGATGTGGAGATGGCATTCAAAAGATTTTGGTCAGATGTTACTTGTTGACCATTGTCATCTGAGAAAACTAGTTGGGAATCAGCTTTATTGGGGCATCAAAGTGCAAGACATGTAAAATGTAATGTAGGCCTGTAAAAACGTTTGAATGGTCCCTAAAACACATTGAATGTCTGTCTATTCCTGCTCATTTGAAGAATCCTTCCCTAAAGATTGGACATCTGAGCCTGTAATTTCTTTTTATGCCACTTACATAGCCTTGGTTATTGAATACGAACATTAGTTATGTGAAAGTTGCTTAAAATTCAGAAACAGCCCATATTCATTTAAAATACAGTCTAGATATATATAGGCCCGCATTTCTAACTTGGTCGTAGCAAGTGGAATCTTTTCTAAAGCCTTGAAACTGCAAGTACTCCTAATTAGCTGTTGCTAGTAAAAAGGAATCACGCACAGATTGAGAAGGGAGATTTTTGTTGATGCAGGTGTGAGGAGGAGATGAAAATCAAACAAAGGAACTTTTAGAAGCAACTTAGAACAGTGGAAGCTGAAAACATGCAAGGAAGAAAACTAGGGAAATGTCCTTGCAGGGCTGTCTTAGCCCCTTCGGAAAAATCTGAATTTTTAAACACGTTATAGACTAGACTGTACACATTGTCTCTCTCTCTTTTTTTTTTTTTAAATTTTATTTATTTGCGAGAGAGAGAGCACAAGTCCAGGGGAGAGGCAGAGAGAGAAGCAGACTCCCTATTGAGCAGAGCCCGATGTGGGGCTCCATCCCAGTACCCTGAGATTGTGACTTGAGCAGAAGGCTTAACCAACGAAGCCACCCAGGCACCCCTGTAATCATTAGGTTTTTTTTAAGATTTTATTTATTTATTTGAGAAGAGAGACACAAGGAAAGAGGGAACACAAGCAAGGGGAGTTGGAGAGGGAGAAGCAGGCTTCCCACTGAGCAGGGAGCCCAAAGTGGGCCTCTATCCCAGGACCTTGGGATCATGACCTGAGCTGAAGGCAGATATTTAAGGACTGATCCACCCAGACGCTGCCCCTCCCCCATAACCATTATCTTAAAACATTGTACATTTCCTAGCCTAGAGGTCACTGTACTCAAGTAGGCATCTTCAACTTTAGAGATACATAATGTTTGGATTCTTTGGTTTAACAGAAGATCTCATATTCTCTCTCATCCCTAAGTCAATGACTCAGGTGAATCCCTTATTTTTTTTAAAAAAAGCTTACATGGATTTTATTTTGATGGCATCCTCTCATTTTCGGCTGGTTAGAAATGTCAAACTTCTGAGTGGATTGGCCCATATCAAACCCAAACCCTTGATTATGTGACCCTCTGCCATTATATACCTACATAATAAATGTTTCAACTGGGCAGAACAATCTTTTTATTTCCTAATTTTAGACAGATAGATTCATGCTGACTAGAATGCCCCCTGCCTTTCTTTATGAACATATCTTTTCTCTCTTCCTTCAGTTCTTTGCTGGAGTGAGGCTAGGTATAAATTACACGAGTGAAAACTTTCTCTGCCTTAAAATATATATGTGTGTGTGTTTGTGTGTGTGTGTATGATCATGTTTGATTTTAATGTTTTTCCATGTAATGAATCCTGACCACCTCTAGTCAAGTCTGTCACTGCAGCAGCAACTTGTCCCTGTCTCAGAGGCCATGGCTGCCCTGCATGACACTGCCCCGCATTTTTGTCTACTACTGGTGGTTGTGTTGACTTGGCCCTTGTCCTCTTTTCCAATGTTCTGTGCTTTTCTGTTCTGTGGGGGTTAGAATACCAAAAAGGATGAGGGTTCTGAGTGCACATTCTGCCAATTAGATGCACTCGATGGGATTTGAAAGGGGATGTGAGGCAGGGCTCACAGTCATCCTGCTGCGAGCTCATACCTCGGGCAGGCACAGTGCTCAGACTCTGGATTGACCTGCAGTGGCACTGCAGGGTCTAGTCCCCAACCGTGTGGGGTCATGAGGCATCACAATAGTGACATCTGTGACTTCAGATTCCTGAGTCACTACTGTGTTAGCATATTGTACTGAACAGGTCTGCACAGAGACTTTTTTCTTCCCTTTTTTTTAATTATTTTTTTTATTTTTATAAACATATAATGTATTATTAGCCCCAGGAGTACAGGTCTGTGAGTCACCAGGTTTACACACTTCACAGCACTCACCATAGCACATACCCTCCCCAATGTCCATAACCCCACCACCCTCTCCCTATCTCCTACCCCTGGCAACCCTCAGTTTGTTTTGTGACATTAAGAGTCTCTTCGCATAGAGACTTCTAATTCCCCACCCTGCTCATTGTGGCTTAAGTGATATCCACTCCCTACCATAGGCTGGTTTGGCCATCTCTTTCTTGAAGTTAGTCCTGGAAGTTCATTCTAGTGTCTGCCCACCCAGCCCTTCCAATGTCGTCACTTCAATACCTTTCCATTTAGAGTAACTAGAGAGGTTTCTGTTTCCTACAAGGACTCTGACTGTCAAGGTATTTATCTGTGGGTTAGACTACAATGTCACATTCCATTTTGTTCTAGATTCTGCGCTTGCTTTTCTTTATGTATCTGGAGCTACTTGACCCCCACCCACATACCAATCCCCACTGCAGGCGACTAATAAGAGGTCCAGGAAGACAAAGAGAAACAGTGTAGAAATTATTAGAGTCAATGCAAGACTATTTAGTAGAATCAAAGAATATATCACCAGACTAAAGAGACCCTCCAGCACTGATTCCAAGTCAAAATGAAAACTCAGACTATCAGGGATAATAAAAAATCTTCCAAAGAAGAGGAAAAAATGTCACAAAGGAAAAAAAAACAAATGGTACCAAGCTTTCCAACAGGATACTGGAAAATAGTGAAGTAATCTGATCCAAATTTTGAAAGTAAAATTTTTTCATTTAGAACTCAGTGCAGCCTACCATACCCATCACGTGCAAGCATAGAATATGCACAATCAAGTATGAGAATAAAAATATTTTCAGACAGCAAAGCCCAGGAAAGAAGTTTTACTCTCGTATGCTGCATCTTAGGAAACTGCTGGCGGATGTGCTTTAGCAAAAAAAGGCATAAGTACCGCCCCCCCCCCCCGCAAAAAAAAACAACACATGGGGTCAAGGAAGAAGAGATTCAACCCAAGGGATGCAATAAAGGAAGATTCTAGAGCACAGCTGAGCAACAGCCCAGAGAACAACCAGTCTAGACAAGACAGACTAAGGTGGGAGATGTGTGGAAGGGAGATACGAAAGAGAAAGGAAAATGGAAGGGACATTCTTTAATTTGCTTGAGCAAGAAATAAATTGGAAAGCATCTGAGAAATGTTGGAGAATTTAAGAAACATCAACAAGAACCTAGAAAACTATGCAAACAAAAAGGAGACAATTTTTAAATTATTAACTGTAAGAAAAACACAACTTTGTACAGAAAAGGACATGTATCTACACTACACTGCCTGACTCAGAAGGTAACTGAGAACGCATGTAACAATTACATAATTATAACCGTTTTTAAAATGTTGATTTGAATATTTTTCAGTCATGACTTACTTTTTCAGTCAACGACTTACCAGTCATTATTTACCATGACTTACCTTATGGGGAGAAGGGGAAAAATTGGGCAGAGGATGATCGTGTCAGAGAGCTGAATCTAGCACTCCACACTAATAAGAAGTCGGGAGGTAATTGCTAAAATTGATCAGTCCAGAGATAACAAAGTGTGAATGTCATGTAGAAAGAGGGAGGTAAATACTGGAAGAATCAACTGGAAGAATGGAGAGTGGTTGTCCCTGGATGTGAATTGGCTGGGCAGGAACTGCTCTTTTTCATTAGAAGCTCTAGTTCTTAAAATAAATGAATATATTAGTTGTCATATTAAGAACTTACCAAGGTTTCTTGGGGGGAAATTCAGAAAACAGAGTATAAAGAAGAAAATGAAAATGATCTATGAAACCTCTATACCCACTTAACCTTTGGTGAATTGTCCTTCAATGGTCTTAAATATATGTAGATTTATTTTTTATATAGGCATTATCCTAATAATTTTCATAGCCAAAATTTTACTATTTTAATCTTCACTTTCTTAATCACAAATGATGTTAAACACTTCTCCCTATGTTTGTCAGCCTTTTGCATTTTGTTTCCTCTGTTAATTGCTTTTACTTGTCTCTTACTCTTTCTTTTGGATATTGATCTTTCTATTATCAGTTTGTATGAGATTTTGCTCTTCAGTTTTGCTTGTTTATGCTGAAATGTTTATTTTTATGAGGACTTTTTCATTGTGGTTATTTTGGTATAACTTGGCCTCTATGACCTTAACTTATTAATATCCTTTCACAAATTCCTTTGGTGGTTCTTGCCCACAATGAAGTCCCAAGTTCTTTGTCCTTCCTGGTCTGGCCCTTGATATCTGTTTGGGGCTCTCTTCCACAGGCCTCCCTCCATTCCCATCAAGACCTATCATTCAAAGCCTCTCAAAAAGGCTTTCCAATATCTCCACACCTTGAGAGATAAACATGCTTTCTGCCTGAAATGGCTTTTCTTTATTGTCTGTCTAGAAAACACCTTTGATCTACACCTCACCTTCTTGACTATCTTTTCTGTGTTCTTTTCACATTCAACTATTACAAATGTATTAACGTGTTTTAGAATTAACTGTCAATTCTGTCTCCTTCATTGATATGTGGGCTTCCTTATTTGTCTTTGTTCAGCTTTGTATCCCCAATTGCAGCACAGTGCTGGGTACGTAGTAAACACTCAATGAATGTTGGCTCAGTGTTGAATAATTCAGTATTTGTGGTAGGCAGAATCCCACAATGGCCCTGAGGTTTCCTCCCCATGATGTACGTGTGCTGTCCCTCCCCCTCCAATGCAGGTAGGGCCTGTGACTATAATGAGATCGTCCATCTCTTGATTAGGTTGCATTATATGGCAAAGGTGTTGGAAGTTATTCTAGTGGTCACATTACCATTGTGACAGACTCCACAGTAGCCAACTGGAGGGAAAGTCCCCTGCTGGCTGTGAAGAAGTAAGAGGCTAAGCTGGGAAGGTGCCATAAACTAGAGGCATATGGTGCCATATGCTAGAACCACGAATTCACTCTGCTGAGACCCTAAGCAGAGGACCTATTCCAAGGTAGCTGTGGATAATAAGTGTGTGCTGCTTTAAGCCACTAAGTGTCTTGTAATGTCTTATGCAGCACTAGACAACTGATAGGGCATTCAAGCTTCTATTACTAGGGCAATGGGGCCTTGAATCACAGGAGCAATGACTAGGCAGGCTTTAAGACCTTATAGTTTCAATAACTGGATCCTGGTTTTGATTATTTGTATACAAAATTCCCTCAAAGACCTGCCTTGCCAAACTCTCACCACTGTCTTAAGAGAAGCAAAGCCCTACTACCCATAGGCATTCCCTGTGCTAACCCCCTATTGACCAACAATTTAGTTACCGCTCTTGGATTCTTCTTGCCATGTTCTGTCCACATATACTAGCAGTCCTGTTACTTTGCAGTGACTCTCCCTTCCCTATGGAACCACATGTGTGAGCTACCACTTACTATTCACTGTGATAACTTTTATATGCTGCATTAAGCCTGCTTGACTGAAACCTCAATAACCCACAGTCTGGTCTTGTCACAGCCCATAAGGTAGATCTGTTTCCTTCTCAGACTCCCTTCTACTAGCAGTTCTAATATTCTAGAATTGGGCCAGTTGGGTCCGTTGGGTGCTATAAGATGATTAATCCAAGTCATTAAAAGAACATTTAAACATATAATGCTATTTGCTTTAATTTAGAAAATATGATGAGAAACATTTTTACAACTTTGAATTGCTATAAAAGTGCCCCAAATTCTTCTGATTTATTTAATAAATAGTTGATTTATTAAATAAAAATATACTGTTTTTTTAAATTTTTATTTATTTATTTGACAGAGAGAGATCACAAGTAGGCAGAGAGGCAGGCAGAGAGAGAGGGGGAAGCAGGCTCCCTGCTGAACAGACCGCCCGATGCAGGGCTCGATCCCAGGACCCTGGGATCATGACCTGAGCCGAAGGCAGAGGCTTTAACCCACTGAGCCACCTAGGCGCCCCCAATATACTGTTTTTGTTTTTTTTTAAACACTCTAAATACTAAAAGATTTAGAATGTTTTATGATCTCTAATGTTGATAAAAGATGGATAACAAAGAGTTCCACTTGAGTTGCAAGGGCAAGTGATTTAAAAAGATAGGTAGTGGTTAGGGAAGGCGTAGTTGGGGCAGGTCAAGTTAATGTGCTGCTTGAGTGAAGCCAGAGGGGCTGGGGAGGGCTGGCGAGTGCCACATCGTGAGGAATTCAACCCAGTAATGGACTTGGTCTCAAAATGTCTGCTGGGCCTGGTCTTAGCATCATTCATAACAGGATATGAGCTGAGCTCTGAGGCAGTTCCCCTCATTTTCTGTAAATGAACCAAGAACTTCAGGATATGTAAGACGGACCCCACTTACTTTTCAGAACCACTAAATTCACTTAAACTACTCACATTGTGTTTAATTTTTTAAAGCAATCTAAAAAGAATTTACTAGAAACGGGAATCTGTAAGTACAGCAAGTGCCAAAATAACAGAATAAAGCTTCTTTACCGTGTTCAGATGCCTTCCAAAACTTAGGATAATTAAAATGTAAGAGGCAAAAATAATTTCAGAAAAGAATAATGCTGACATTTTCAGATACTTCACCAAAGCAAAGCTCCTCTTCTGGCGTGTGGCAGCCTGACTTAGATGAGCACCGGGGGGGTGGGGGGGAATGAGCTGCTGCTGACTTCCTGCCAACTCCTTCACCCACCCCCACATGCAGGCAACCATAGACCTTGTGACCACACCAGGGTCAAGTCACTACAAAGATGCTCAGGGTGATCTGCTCAGGCGTGAAATGTCGCATCTATTTCGGTAATCGAAATACAAGATATTTCCCTATTTTCCCCTAGATAAATTTTTTAGGACGCTCTCAGAATCGGTTCAAGACCTACATATCATGGTTTAGTTTAAGCCCTCTCAGAAAATGTGCTTTTCTCCAAACTTTTCCATCCTGCTCTTTGTAATATTACTCACATTAGAGTCACTTCCGAAAGGCCCTCTAGAGGGGTACCTGGGTGGCTCAGTGGGTTAAAGCCTCTGCCTTCGGCTCAGGTCATGATCTCAGGGTCCTGGGATTGAGCCCCGCATCAGGCTCTCTGCTGAGCAGGGAGCCTGCTTCCCACTCTCTCTCTGCCTGCCTCTCTGCCTACTTGTGATCTCCCTCTCTGTCAAATAAATAAAATCTTAAAAAAAAAAAGGCCCTGTAGGTACAAACTTGCACAGTTAACGGTATTAAGGCACATGTTAACACGTGTATAACTCATTAGGATGTGTTAATTACTTTCAATAAATCCATTGCCACTTGGCATTAAGCAGTGTCCCATGAAAAGAGACCAGACATCAACCTTATTATTGTTGCTTAAGCTTTTATTGTGGAAAAATTAAAAATACACAGAGGTAGAAAGAATAACAAAATGTGTCCCCCATGAATGTACCCACCACCCAAGTTTAACAATTATCTGTATTTATCAACAGTTACTAATTTTGTTTGCTTTTACGTACTTTTTCTCTCCTCTGAGATATTTTATGGCAAACAACTTACCACTGGCTGTGTAGTATCTTATAGAGAGGAGTTAAGAAAATGTCAGAGAATAAATAGGCCCCCCGCTGGGCAGCCTGTCTAGCTGGTGGTGGGTGGGTGGGTGGGTGGGGGGCACTAGCAGAGGGCTGTCAGCAGGAAGGAGGTACTAACCCAGGACAGGAAGCGGGGGCACTTCTGAAAGGCCAAGGCCACTGACTGAAAGGCCAAGGAGTTTTTTTAGATGTATATTTTTGGGGGGGGGAGGGAATCTCAACTGCAAACCAAAAAAAGTGGTCTTGTTTTAAGGTTTTGTTTCATCTTAAGTAGAGGAAGATTGGGCCTGTATTTTCATTTATTTCAAGGTATTTATTTTAGACTTAAAATACTCATAATTACCCTGAGTTTAAACATCCTGTTGTAAACAGGATGGTAACGCACTGGTTCTCAGTTCCTCAAGTTAACAGCCAGTTCATATTTTAAGATGTATTTATTTATTTGAGAGAGAGAAAGAGGGAGGTACAGAGGGAGAGGAAGCCGACTCCCTGTTGAGCGCAGAGCCAGACACAGGGCTCCATCTCATGACCCTGAGATTGTGACCTGAGCTGAAATCAAGAGTCGGTGGCTTAACTGACTGAGCCACCCATGTGCACCTCTACAACTAATTCTTAAAGACCAAGGACAGTGATTTCACAGATTTTAGTAAATACGTTAAGAAGTTTCACCATCTTTTACATTCAGGAAAATTATTATTATTGTTATTATTAAAACAATTATTATGCATCTTTAATTATTTCATATATTAACATTTATTTTCCTTTGGAAAGGTGGCAGTTAAACTGTTTGGAAATGTCTATTCCTTATACCTCTGTTTCCAAATATTCAACATATAGTCTTTCAGATATCCGTTTTCTATCTTTTGTTTTGTTTTGTTTTAAAGATTTTGTTTATCTATTTGAGAGAGTGTGAGCGAGAGAGTATGAACGGTGGGACAGGGCAGAGGGAGAGGAAGAGGGAGCTGGAGAAGCAGGCTCCCTGCTGAGCAAGGAGCTGACTCAGCACTCAATCCCAAGACCCTGGGATCCTGACCTGAGCCAAAGGCAGAAGCTTAACTGATTGAGCCACCCCAGCACCCCGGTCCTTTGTCTATCTTTAAGTGTATATGTAACCCAAGTGACTCACGTCTCCTTGCACTAGCATGTTTTGTAAAGGGGGGCTGTTACAGGACAGTGTGTTATTCCTCACTGCAGAGGTGACCTCCTTGCCACTTAGCCACTCAGTGCCCGTCTGTGGCTCACAGTCTTGCCCATACCATCACCCCTGCCTCCTCTCAGTGGGATGCTGATGTTGCCCGTCAGTGCGCAGTGGAGGGTGCTGGACCTCTGTGCCCCTTCCACCCCCAGGTGCTCGTATCATTCTCTCAGTCAAGGTTTGAGGTCACTGAGATCGTGTTTGAGGCAGCACAGAATAGGAAACAACCACACACTAACATGATAAGGTCAGCTGTTCAGGAAGAAAAAAATCCATTGAACTTTTTTGTTTTTTCACGCTACTGGTTTCCTTTAATAATTGTAACCTCACCAGGGAAGAATAAATTCTCTATCCCTTCCATCAATCCAGTAAGAAGAGGCCAATATTGTGTTTTTAAGGCCAAAGATCTTTTTTATGTCTCTCTGCCTCCACCAAGGAAGTAAAGAGCTGTTGTGATTCCGGTGCTTTGAGATAGAGTAACCCGGGCTGCCTCTGGAGGGGAGGAGGAGAGGGCTCAGACTTTGGCTTCAGAAGGGA
Organism: Mustela lutreola; assembly: GCF_030435805.1. Taxonomy (NCBI): domain Eukaryota; kingdom Metazoa; phylum Chordata; class Mammalia; order Carnivora; family Mustelidae; genus Mustela; species Mustela lutreola. The sequence goes on from NC_081295.1 coordinate 113,206,610, forward strand.
GCGTGACCCATTCATACCCCACTCCAAATAGCGCTTGCTGGAAACACCTTTGAGGGGATGGACTGGGGACTGAATCCCCAGTACCCCAGGCTTGCGAGCTGCTTTCGTTTCCTAGGGCTGCCACAACAGAGTATCACAAACTGTTGTGGCTTCAAACAACAGAAATGCATTCTCTCCCCATTGTGGAGGCCACAAGTCTGAATTCAAGGTGCCAGCAAGCCATACTCCTGCTAAAACCAGTAGAGGCAAATCCTTCCTCGCCTCTTTCTAGCTTCTGATGGAATGCCGGCAATCCTTGGAGTTCCTTGTTTTGCAGGCACACAGATCCAATCTCTGTCCTTGTGGTCAGGCAGACTTCTTGTGTGTCTCTGCTTTCACGTGGCCGTCTGTTAGAAGGACTCCAGTTATATCGGAGTAGGAGCCCACCCCACTTCAGTATGACCTCATCTTAACTAATGACATCTGTAATGACCCTCTTTCCAAATAAGAGGGTGTTTAGAGGTTTTGAGGTATGTTTTGAGGTATCAGGGCTAAGACTTCAACATAGCTTTTTGGGGGGAGAAACAATTCGACCCATAACAAGAACCATGGTTCAAGATACCTGGACCAAGCCTGCTATGGAGGAGGCAGCTGGTGGCTCAAATAACAACTGTTTTCAGCCCTCTATAAGTTTTCTGATCTGTGTAAGCATTTAGAGACTCTTTCACAGCCTTAAGAGGGTAAGGAAGCCTCCCTCACTCTACCTCCACCACCCCAAATAATATGACGACCCTTGCATTTCCTGGGGTGGGGAGGCCTGATTCTGCCTCAGAGTGCATGGGAATGTATTCAGATGACTAACTGCAGTTGACATCATGGGTTCCTACTCCCTGGGCCATCCCCATTTCCAGCCATTTCTCACTGGCTGCTTTTTCTAAGTGCCTCATTCTTTCATTTACTTTGCACAGTTGCTAGTGTTCTACTTTTAGAATACTCTTTTATTTTCCATTTGAAACTTTTGCAGACTATATACATGTAGGCAAAAGAGCTACGGTTACTTCCAAGTCCAAAGTGCTATCTATTTCTATTTCTATTACCTATATGCTATCCATTATTTGCAGTAACAATATTTCTTTAGCCCATGCTATATAAAATTTGTAAAAAGAACTTTTTCCGGGACATCTGGGTGGCTCAGTTTGTTAAGTAACTGCCTTAGGCTCCCGTCATGATTCCGGGGTCCTGGGATGGAGCCCCGCATCAGGCTCCCTGCTCAGTAGGGAGTCTGCTTCTCCCTCTGTCTGCCACTCTTCCTGCTTGTGCTCTGTCTCTCTTTCTGTCAAATAAGTAAATAAAATCTTTAAAAAAAAAAAAAAAAGAAAAAGAACTTTTCCCCTACCACACCCTATCAGCAGCAGGGAAAGGATAGAAAAATATGTTCCCTCTCCTCATAGAGTCAGTCCCTAGGCGTTGAGAATATGGAAGACTGGATTTTTTTTTTTCCCAGCTATATAAAAATCAAACAAATGCCCCATTTCTGCTCAAATTCATTTGAGATATTACCACTCTGATTTTTCCTCAGCTTTAAAACTAGAATCTGTCTATGATTTTTTAAATCCCATAATAGCAACCTCCTACTCAGAGACAAAATGGAAACCTCTATACACTGTTCTGTAATCAAAGCATCTTCACACAGTTGCACATGGGGAAAATTGTCCAAGAAATAAGACAACAGGCAAACTGTATTTATAAAATCATATAAATATCATGTAAAAGCACTTTAGTTATACTTGATAATATAATTACTGATAAAAAAAATTTTTAAACCACTTTATTTATTGAATTTTTTTTAATTCCCCTTTAAAACAATGAAAAGGCAGGGCTGTAGGAAACTGCCTTTCACCCTCCCTTAATAGATAATCATTAAGATTTAACAATCTGAATACAAGATCGTTCTACAAAGTCTTCGATTAATTACATATCTCTTCAGGGCTGTGCATATTTCTGATCCAATGCCTGAATATAACCACAGCCTGCCCAGGGAAAATTACTGTGATTCATTGACTCATTTACCTAAAGCTTTATTAGCCATAGCCTATTAAAATGTGAAAGAGCAAAGGGAGGTGGTGGGGACCAGAGCATGATGCCTGGATTCTATTGAAGAGCTGAGAGCAGTGCCTGGAGTCTACTGTCCCATCGGAGTGGGACAAGCTGTGATCTCCTGAGGAATGCATTTGAGGATGGGTGCCGGATGAGGGTAAGATGTTTCTCTTAGAATCAAGGCTCCCTAGATCATTTAAGTACTTTGTGAGTATCTTAAGCTCAGCCAAGCAAACAGGCAGAGACAAGTAGTGACCTCGCTGAGCTCACCCTCTGCTCAGGAACTCCAAGGCCAATCCTTAACTTTCCTGACCTCCAAGTCAGGGCTTTTAACTTTCTCCTCTCCCCTCCTTCATCTTCCCCCCACCCCTTCATTGCTTTTCTTGAAACTAAATTTAAAATGATTAATTTAGAAAGTTTTCAGTGTGAATTCATTTTTTGAGATTTATATGTTAGATCACCAATATCAGATTTTCTTCTGTATTTAGCCATTTCAAAGTATGTCATAAAATGTAGATGCAACTGAGAGTCAAGCAGATATATTTTTAACTTTAGAAATAGTGGCATTCCAGAGATTCTCGGCAAACCTATTTGTTTCTTAACTGCTTATAGAACTTAAAGGCGTGCAGTCAAGAACAGTGTTAGATGCTTACTTGCCTGAATATGTTATCCTGGCCTCCAGCATCTGGATAACACTATTAGTACTTCAACTCCCTCTGCCCCAGCAGCTAAAGCTTGAATTCATTTCCCCGCACAATCATTACCTTCTGGAAGGCATTTAGCAGTACATCATACCCTTACACCAGGAAGTGCAAGCACTCACAGTTTAATGGCTAGTTACAAATCATTTCCATAAAGTTTATCAGTTATTTCTTGGGCTTAAAGTATTGATAGAAACTAAATTACATATTGGTAATTGTTTTTTACAAGACCATGCATTTTCCTGTATTTATTTAACTACTGCTAAGCCAAGCCAACCCAAACCAAACCAAAGGAAAAAACCCAGCATATTCGTTGCATTTTTCTTAAGTCAAACCAAGCTGTTAACAGGATGAAGAGTCAGTATACAAAGTATTCAGTGAAAATTATCCGAAGCCACTCTAAAAAATAACCACTGGAGCAAACCCATTTGCTGTTCATATTCCTGAGAACCAAGAATTGGAGAAACTCACTGGTCAACTCTTCATTTAACCACCTGTAATTTTTATAGTGACCGGAAAGTGCAAAGCATTTGACTCTTCACTCTCAGCTTCCCAGCAACCATATCAAGGACAGAATTACTGGGAGCTGGTTTACTGTGATCCTACGGTGGGCTTTTGGGGATGGCACATTCTTCATCTTCCCTGTAATGGCTGCTTTCCCCTGGAACTGTTTTTTCATCCAAGACAAACCTGTCCCCTGCTGTCTCCTGTCAACATCAAAGTTGTGATATTAAAGATGGACAAAACTCCCCCCAACTCTCTCTCACATAGGGCTCTGGGCCATTTTTGTTGGTGTCCTCGTGAACCCTCACCTCTTGTTTGTATCACGAGGACAGCACCCCTTGCACATGGAGTCCAGGGCCTGGGGTCCCCCTCAGCAGAGGGGGCTGGATAGTGGGGAGCTCCACACCTTCTCACAGAGCCTGTGGCTACTTTTCTACCTTTCCCAGAGGTACCACCAGCTCTAGTAAAGTTGATCAGAAGTTATAACTAGACACTGCTTATATATTATAAATCCCAGGTGTTATCTGAGCAGGGAAGAATAATTAGAAAATTAAGGAACTTATTTTTGTGCTTCACTTATGAGACGAATTGCTTTAGAGGGTCTTAAGAGCAGTTACACCTAAATAAAAACATGGACAATGCCTGAATCTTCCATTAAATCCCTGGAAGCCAGAAATTAAGGTTCATCAAATCCTTTTGGATGGTAAGATTTCTGGTCAAAGTAGAAAATCTTACTTAAGGAAATAAATAACCCTCATAGTAGAAGAATCATAAAACTTGTGATAAACCAGAAATTACTGTCTTCAGTCCTCTTATCTCATAGATAAGAAAATAGGCTCAGAGAGGGTGAGGGAGGATCACAGTCTCCAGTCTCCCACCCCTCCCATAAGACTAGAGGAACTCCACCAACCATAACAGCCTCCCCTGTTCAGCCCTCCTTCATCGGCGTGTCCATCACCCAGTCAGAGAGCTGACCACCTGAGAGGTGGCAAATACTTATCTATCAGGAAACTGGCTGGCCCATGTCCCAGGAAGCTTTCAGAAGTTGGACTGGATTCTGATTTTTCTCCCTATAATTAAGAACTAGCCCTTTTCAAAGGAAAGATGGGCATATTTATTTATGTGCCAAACTGATATACAGAATGGCTTAATCTTCTGCACATAGTTTGGAAACTATGCACCATTCATTAATATGTTTGGTAGGATCATCTCAAATTTGAAAAGCAAATTGCCAGTCTAAACCAACATATTAACTCCGAGCAGAATTAAATTCCAATTTGCGAGAGTGCTAACATTAGCTTGAAAACAAAATATACTAAAATTATAGGAATAAAAATAGACTATTACTTTTATTTGGTTTGTACCCATTTTTGTTCTTAGAATTACAAAAAGGAAGACATTTGACAATTTTCTCCTACTAGTAGTATGTATACGTATGCATATATAATGTACAGAGGTAAACACATACAAACACATTAGGAATAGAAAAGTTGTATTAAACTGAGCAGGGAATTATTCCTAGGAAGTCATAACCCCCCACCCCCCACATTCCCACCCTTCCATATGCATTGATTGTTGTATCAGTTAAGATAGACTAGGATCTGCTGAGGTAGTAAATAGCCCTTAGGTTGGGGGCCTAAGGGTCTTTTTAAGATGCCAACAATCACAAACGTTTTTTGCCAAGATTATAATTTTTTTTACTAGTATAACTGCCTCAAAAATTTAGTTGGCTCCTTCCCCCTTCCTTTGGTTGGGATATGATTAAGTGCTCAGCAGGGCTGGAGTCAGGGTCAAGGGAACTTGGTCAATGTGGTCTGTGTGTCAGAAGAGGTAGAGCCAGAGATGCAGCCTGAATGTTTGGAAGGCTAATGCCAGATGGAGGGGTTGAGCAGATAAGTAAATATATTGAGGAATGGAGCCAGGCTTCTTACTGATGGAGAAAGAAGGCACAAATATGGTACACAGGAAGGCTAGAAGAAATGCTGGAGTATCAAACTGAAATTGGAGATAGAAGTATCAGTGTGACATTTGGTTTTCAAGGTGGATAGTTGATAGACTGGTATGTGTGTATATGTTCTCCTGTGTATGTATATACATACACATATCACTTAGCATGTTCTGCTGGGAGGACTTAGAAGGATTGATATTTCTGTAGCAATGAGCAAACTGAACTCCTAGATCTTGGTTTCTCAATACCATTTTTGATTCAAGGAACTAGTGCTCTTGAATAAATGGCTGGTTACAGGACTAAGGAAGGGAAAGTACAAGATGAACCTGGAATATCTAATTTTGCCAAAAAATAAGGCTGTGTCCAAAGAATAGTAAGCAGAAGGGCATAGGAGCCAAGCTTCAAATGTCTCCCACTGGCCAAATACGAAACATTTTGAGGATAAATGTTGATCTGTGTTATACTGTGGCAAAATATACTACTGCCTCTGATAATTGGCAAAGCAAATGATGTGTCTCTAGACTTGTAATTTTACGGGAAGAGATGGGTTAGTATTTTCTGCATTTCCAAATTACTAAAGACAGATGGGTTCAGAAATAACTGGCTAGTTTACAAGCAGGAACCAAAGGGAATGGAGAGTCTAGAAATTCAGAACTTGTAGCATTGAAAGAGGCAACTGCTGCTTAACCCCAAGTAACAAAAGATGAAAAGTAAGATGTGTCTTGAGTTTACAGTAAGGATCAAACCAAGAATATGGCTCTCAAACTCAATGAATAGATGAGGTGGCAGCCCGTAAACCTTTCAGTTGATAAAAGGACTCAGGGGAATCAGACTAGAGTTCTTCAGTCCTTATCTACCACATCGACCTTATCACATTCACCATCCTTCTGTTCTTCCTCCATAACACACACACACACACACACACACACACACACACACACCATCACTTTTTATGTACCCTTTGAGAGAGTAAATTACAGATACGATGCCTGTTATCCCTAATACTTTGTGTTAAACTGTGTAAACCCCACAGCTAACATCATACTTAATGGCAAAAGGCTGAATGCTTTCCCCCTAAGATCAGGAATAAGACAAGGATGTCCGCTCTTGCCACTTCTAATTAGCATTGCACTCAAAGTTCTATACAGGACAACTAAGCAAGGAAAAAAGATAAAAGTCATCCAAAATGGAATAAGACACAAAATCAGGGTGCCTGGGTAGCAAAATCAGTTAACCGTCTGACTCTTGGTTTCAGCTCAGCTCATGATCTCAGGGTTGTGAGCTCAAGCCCTGGGTTGGCTCCACGCTCAGAGCAGAGTCTGTTTAAGATTCTCTCTCCTGTTGGTGGGAATGCAAGTTGGTGCAGCCACTTTGGAAAACAGTGTGGAAATTCCTCAAATTAAAAGTAAAGCTACCCTAAGACCCTGCAATTGCATTACTGGGTATTTACCCCAAAGATACAGATGTAGTGAACAGAAGGACCATCTGTACCCCAGTGTTCATAGCAGCAATGGCCACAGTCACCAAACTTTGGAAAGAGCTGAGATGCCCTTATATCAACAAAGATGGGACTGGAGATTATGCCGAGTGAAATAAGTCAAGCAGAGAGAGTCAATTATCATTATGGTTTCACTTACTTGTGGAGCATAAGGAATAACACAGAGAACATTGGGAGATGGAAAAAAGAGAATTGGGGGAAACCAGAGGGGGAGACACACCATGAGAGACTGTGGACTCTGAGAAACAGACGGTTATGGAGGGACAGGAAGTGGGGAGTTGGGTGAGCCCAGTGATGGTATTAAGGAGGGCCCGTATTGCCTCAAGCCCTGGATTTGGTGCATAAACAATGAATCTTGGAACACTGAAAAAAAAAAAAAAAAAGATTCTCTCTCCCTCTCCCCTGCCTAAAATAAATAAAAGAATAAATGAATAAATAAATCTTTCTCAAATGAAAGACATAAAGCCACCTCTACTTGCTGATGATATGATATGATCATGTACATAGAAAAGATGAAGGGAACTACTAAAAAGCTATGAGAACTAATAAATGAGTTTGGTGAGGTTGAAGGATAAAAGATCAATATTGAGGGAGAGGAGTCAAGATGGTGGAGAAGTAGCAGGCTGAGACTACTTCAGCTAGCAGGAGATAAGCTAGAATGCTTATCTAAAGATTGCAAACACCTGCAAATACATTGACAGATTGAAGAGAAGAAGAACAGCAATTCTGGAAACAGAAAAACAACCACTTTCTGAAAGGTAAGACTGGCGGAGAAGTGAATCCAAAGCGACGGGAAGATAGACCCTGGGGGGAGGGGCCGGCTCCCGGCAAGCGGCGGAGCAATGGAGCACAAAATCAGGACTTTTAAAAGTCTGTTCCACTGAGGGACATCGCTCCAGAGGCTAAACCAGGCCAAGCCCACGCGGGGTCAGCGTGGCCTCAGGTCCCGCAGGGTCACAGAAGGATCGGGGGTGTCTGAGTGTCGCAGAGCTTGCGGGTATTGGAATGGGGAAGCCGAATACAAAGATAGAGCCGACAATAAGCTCACAGCTCGGGATTACCTTGAACCGGTCACTGGCTCGGTGAGCTCAGAGCACGGCCAGAGGTCAGGCAGACGGGAGTAACTGGCGCTGTTCTCTGAGGGCGCACTGAGGAGTGGGGCCCTGGGCTCTCGGCTCCTCCGAGCCAGAGACCAGGAGGCCACCATTTGTATTCCCATCCTCCGGAACTCTATGGAAAGTGCTCAGGGGACAAAAGCTCCTGAAAGCAAAGCCGAGAGGATTACTCAGCCAGGTCCCTGGTAAGGGCGGTACAATTCCTCCTGGGGCAAAGACACTTGAGAATCACTACACCAGGCCCCTCCCCCAGAAGATCAACAAGAAATCCAGCCAAACCAAGTTCACCTACCAAGGAGTGCGGTTTCAATACCAAGGAGAGCAGCAGAACTCCAGAGGAGGAGAGAGCAAAGCACGGGACTCATGGCTGTCTCCCTGTGATTTTTTAGTCTTGCAGTTAATTTAATTCTTTTTCTTTTTCATTTTTTTCTCTTCTTCTGCTAAAATGTTTTTTAACTTTTAACCTTTTCTTTTTTAACGTTTTTAAACTAGTTTATCTAATATATATATATTTTTTTTCTTTTTTATACTTTTCTCTATTCGTTTTCTTTTTTTAGTTCTTTTTTTTCTTTCTTTTTTTTTTCTTTCTTTCTTTCTTTCTTTTCTTTTCTTTCTTTCTTTCTTTCTGAACCTTCTTTTTATCCCCTTTCTCCCCCCTCACGATTTGGGATCTCTTCTGATTTGGTTAAAGCATATTTTGCTGGGGTTGTTGCCACCCTGTTACTATTTTAATTGCTCCTTCATATACTCTTATCTGGACAAAATGACAAGGTGGAAAAATTCACCACAAAAAAAAAAAGAACAAGAGGCAGTACCTAAGGCTAGGGACCTAATCAATACAGACATTGGTAATATGTCAGATCTAAAGTTCAGAATGACAATTCTCAAGGTTCAAAAAAGGCATAGAAGATATTAGAGAAACCCTCTCGGGAGATATAAAAGCCCTTTCTGGAGAAATAAAAGAACTAAAATCTAACCAAGTTGAAATCAAAAAAGCTATTAATGAGGTGCAATCAAAAATGGAGGCTCTCACTGCTAGGATAAGTGAGGCAGAAGAAAGAATTAGCGATATAGAAGACCAAATAACAGAGAATAAAGAAGCTGAGCAAAAGAGGGACAAACAGCTACTGGACCACAAGGGGAGAATTCGAGAGATAAGTGACACCATAAGACGAAACAACATTAGAATAATTGGGATTCTAGAAGAAGAAGAAAGAGAGAGGGGAGCAGAAGGTATACTGGAGAGAATTATTGGGGAGAATTTCCCCAATATGGCAAAGGGAGCAAGCATCAAAATACAGGAGGTTCAGAGAACGCCCCTAAAAATCAATAAGAATAGGCCCACACCCCGTAATCTAATAGTAAAATTTACAAGTCTTAGTGACAAAGAGAAAATCCTGAAAGCAGCCCGGGAAATGGAAATTTACATACAATGGTAAAAATATTAGATTGGCAGCTGACTTATACACAGAGACCTGGCAGGCCAGAAAGAGCTGGCATGATATTTTCAGAGCACTAAACGAGAAAAACATGCAGCCAAGAATATCCAGCTAGGCTATCATTGAAAATAGAAGGAGAGATTAAAAGCTTCCAGGACAAACAAAAACTGAAAGAATTTGCAAACACCAAATCAGCTCTACAGGAAATCTTGAAAGGGGTCCTCTAAGCAAAGAGAGAGCCTACAAGTGGTAGATCAGAAAGGAACAGAGACCATATACAGTAACAGTCACCTTACAGGCAATACAATGGCACTAAATTCATATCTCTCAATTGTTACCCTGAATGTTAATGGGCTAAATGCCCCTGTCAAAAGACACAGGGTATCAGAATGGATAAAAAAACAAAACCCATCTATATGTTGCCTCCAAGAAACTCATTTTAAGCCTGAAGACACCTCCAGATTTAAAGTGAGGGGGTGGAAAAGAATTTACCATGCTAATGGACATCAGAAGAAAGTGGGAGTGGCAATCCTTATATCAGATCAATTAGATTTTAAGCCAAAGACTATAATAAGAGATGAGGAAGGACACTATATCATACTCAAAGGGTCTGTCCAACAAGAAGATTTAACAATTTTAAATATCTATGCCCCCAACGTGGGAGCAGCCAACTATATAAACCAATTAATAACAAAATCAAAGAAACACATCAACAATAATACAATAATAGTAGGGGATTTTAACACTCCCCTCACTGAAATGGACAGATCATCCAAGCAAAAGATCAGCAAGGAAATAAAGGCCTTAAACGACACACTGGACCAGATGGACATCACAGATATATTCAGAACATTTCATCCCAAAGCAACAGAATACACATTCTTCTCTAGTGCACATGGAACATTCTCCAGAATAGATCACATCCTCGGTCCTAAATCAGGACTCAACCGGTATCAAAAGATTGGGATCATTCCCTGCATATTTTGAGGCCACAATGCTCTAAAGCTAGAACTCAACCACAAAAGGAAGTTTGAAAAGAACCCAAATACATGGAGACTAATCAGCATCCTTCTAAAGAATGAATGGGTCAACCGGGAAATTAAAGACGAATTGAAAAAAATCATGGAAACAAATGATAATGAAAATACAACGGTTCAAAATCTGTGGGACACAACAAAAGCAGTCCTGAGAGGAAAATATATAGCGGTACAAGCCTTTCTCAAGAAACAAGACAGGTCTCAGGTACACAACCTAACCCTACACCTAAAGGAGCTGGAGAAAGAACAAGAAAGAAACCCTAAGCCCAGCAGGAGAAGAGAAATCATAAAGATCAGAGCAGAAATTAATGAAATAGAAACCAAAAAAACAATAGAACAAATCAACGAAACTAGGAGCTGGTTCTTTGAAAGAATTAATAAAATTGATAAACCCCTGGCCAGACTTATCAAAAAGAAAAGAGAAAGGACCCAAATAAATAAAATCATGAATGAAAGAGGAGAGATCACAACTAACACCAAAGAAATACAAACTATTATAAGAACATACTATGAGCAACTCTACGCCAACAAATTTGACAATCTGGAAGAAATGAATGCATTCCTAGAAACATATAAACTACCACAACTGAGCCAGGAAGAAGTAGAAAGCCTGAACAGACCCATAACCAGTAAGGAGATTGAAACAGTCATTAAAAATCTCCAAACAAACAAAAGCCCAGGACCAGACGGCTTCCCGGGGGAATTCTACCAAACATTTAAAAAAGAACTAATTCCTATTCTCCTGAAACTGTTCCAAAAAATAGAAATGGAAGGAAAACTTCCAAACTCATTTTATGAGGCCAGCATCACCTTGATCCCAAAACCAGACAAGGATCCCATCAAAAAAGAGAGCTATAGACCAACATCCTTGATGAACACAGATGCGAAAATACTCAACAAAATACTAGCCAATAGGATTCAACAGTACATTAAAAGGATTATTCACCACGACCACGTGGGATTTATTCCAGGGCTGCAAGGTTGGTTCAACATCCGCAAATCAGTCAATGTGATACAACACATCAATAAAAGAAAGAACAAGAACCATATGATACTCTCAATAGATGCTGAAAAAGCATTTGACAAAGTACAGCATCCCTTCCTGATCAAAACTCTTCAAAGTGTAGGGATAGAGGGCACATACCTCAATATCATCAAAGCCATCTATGAAAAACCCACTGCAAATATCATTCTCAATGGAGAAAAACTGAAAGCTTTTCCGCTAAGGTCAGGAACACGGCAGGGATGTCCATTATCACCACTGCTATTCAACATCGTACTAGAGGTCCTAGCCTCAGCAATCAGACAACAAAAGGAAATTAAAGGCATCCAAATCGGCAAAGAAGAAGTCAAATTATCACTCTTCGCAGATGATATGATACTGTATGTGGAAAACCCAAAAGACTCCACTCCAAAACTGCTAGAACTTATACAGGAATTCAGTAAAGTGTCAGGATATAAAATCAATGCACAGAAATCAGTTGCATTTCTCTACACCAACAGCAAGACAGAAAAAAGAGAAATTAAGGAGTCAATCCCATTTACAATTGCATCCCAAACCATAAGATACCTAGGAATAAACCTAACCAAAGAGACACAGAATCTATACTCAGAAAACTATAAAGTACTCATGAAAGAAATTGAGGAAGACACAAAGAAATGGAAAAATGTTCCATGCTCCTGGATTGGAAGAATAAATATTGTGAAAATGTCTATGCTACCTAAAGCAATCTATACATTTAATGCAATTCCTATCAAGTACCATCCATCTTTTTCAAAGAAATGGAACAAATAATTCTGAAATTTATATGGAATCAGCAAAGACCTCGAATAGCCAAAGAAATATTGAAAAAGAAAACCAAAGTTGGTGGCATCACAATTCTGGACTTCAAGCTCTATTAGAAAGCTGTCATCATCAAGACAGTATGGTACTGGCACAAAAACAGACACATAGATCAATGGAACAGAATAGAGATCCCAGAAATAGACCCTCAACTCTATGGTCAACGAATCTTCGACAAAGCAGGAAAGAATGTCCAATGGAAAAAAGGCAGCTTCTTCAATAAATGGTGTTGGGAAAATTGGACAGCCACATGCAGAAAAATGAAATTGGACCATTTCCTTACACCACACACAAAAATAGACTCAAAATGGATGAAAGACCTCAATGTGCGAAAGGAATCCATCAAAATCCTTGAGGAGAACACAGGCAGCAACCTCTTCGACCTCAGCCGCAGCAACATCTTCCTAGGAATATCGCCAAAGGCAAGGGAAGCAAGGGCAAAAAGGAACTATTGGGATTTTATCAAGATCAGGGACGCCTGGGTGGCTCAGTTGGTTAAGCAGCTGCCTTTGGCTCAGGTCATGATCCCAGCGTCCTGGGATCGAGTCCCATATCCGGCTCCTTGCTCCGCAGGGAGCCTGCTTCTCCGTCTGACTCTGCCTTCCACTCTGTCTGCCTGTGCTCGCTCTCGCTCACTCTCTCTGACAAATAAATTAAAAAAAAAATCTTTAAAAAAAAAAAAAAAAGCTTTTGCACAGCAAAGGAAACAGTTAACAAAACCAAAAGACAACTGACAGAATGGGAGAAGATATTTGCAAACGACATAATCAGATGAAGGACTAGTGTCCAAAATCTATAATGAACTTAACAAACTCAACACCCAAAGAACAAATAATCCAATCAAGAAATGGGCAGAGGACATGAACAGACATTTCTGCAAAGAAGACATCCAGATGGGCAACAGGTACATGAAAAAGTGCTCCATGTCACTCAGCATCAGGGAAATACAAATCAAAACCACAATGAGATATCACCTCACACCAGTCAGAATGGCTAAAATCAACAAGTCAGGAAATGACAGATGCTGGCGAGGATGCGGAGAAAGGGGAACCCTCCTACCCTGTTGGTGGGAATGCAAGCTGGTGCAGCCACTCTGGCAAACAGCATGGAGGTTCCTCAAAATGTTGAAAATAGAACTGCCCTATGACCCAGCAATTGCACTACTGGGTATTTACCCTAAAGATACAAACATAGTGATCCGAAGGGGCATCGGCACCCGAATGTGTATAGTAGCAATGTCCACAATAGCCAAACTATGGAAAGAACCTAGATGTCCATCAACAGATGAATGGATCAAGAAGATGTGGTATATATACACAATGGAATACTATGCAGCCATCAAAAGAAATGAAATCTTGCCTTTTGCGACAACGTGGATGGAACTAGAGTGTAACATGCTTAGCGAAATAAGTCAAGCAGAGAAAGACAACTATCATATGATCTCCCTGATATGAGGAAGAGGTGATGCAACATGGGGGCTTAAGTGGGTAGGAGAAGAATAAATGAAGCAAGATGGGATTGGGAGAGAAACAAACCATAAGTGACTCTTAATCTCACAAAACAAACTGAGGGTTGCTGGGGGGGAGGGATTTGGGGAAGAGGGGTGGGGTTATGGACATTGCGGAGGGTATGTGCTTTGGTGAGTGCTGTGAAGTGTGTAAACCTGGCGATTCACAGACCTGTACCCCTGGGGATAAAAATATATGTTTATAAAAAATAAAAAATTATTTTAAAAAAAAGATCAATATACAAAAATCAATTGTATTTTTATTTATTAACAATGAACTAACCACGATGACATTAAGAAAACAATTTCAGGGGCATCTGGGTGGCTCAGTCCATTAAATGTCTGCCCTCAGCTCAGGTCATGATCCTGGAGTTCCAGGATAGACCGGCTGGTCCAGTCGGGCTTCCTGCTCAACGGTGAGTCTGCTTCTTCCTCTGCCCCTCACACTACTCATGCTCTCTCTCTCTCTCTCTCTCTCTCAAATAAATAAATAAAATCTTTTTTAAAAAGAATACTATCAAAGAGAATGTGATACTAATGAAGAAATTTCTGAAGGAAGGGACTTTTATCCAGAATACATTGAGGCTAGATAAAGTGCTATAGAAAACTGTATTCTGAGAACTGCAAAACATTGTTAAAAATTAAGAAAGATCTAAATAAGTGGAAAGATATTTCCTGTTCATGCATTGAAAGATGATGTTGTTAAAATGGCAGTACTCCCCAAATTGATCTATAGATTGAATACAAACACAATCAAAATATCATCTTCCTTTTTTGAATAAATTGACAAATTGATTCCAAAATTCCATTAGAAATGCAAGAGACCCAGATTAGAAAAAAAAAAATTTGAAACAAAGCAACTTGGAGGATTCATGTTTCCTAATTTTAAAACTTACTACAACTATAGGAATCAAGGCTGTGATATTGTTATAAGAATAGACATATTTATCAAAGTAAACCCTCATATGATCAATTGATTTTTTGATAAGGGTGACAAGAGAATTCAATGGAGAAAGAATAATCTTTTCTCCAACAAATGCTGCTGGGAGAACTGGATATTCACATGTAAAAGATTAAAAGTCGCACCTGTCCCTTATACCATATATTAAATGTTAACTTAAAATTGATCATAGACCTAAATGTAAGAGCTAAAACCATAAAGCTCCTAGAAGACAACCTAGGCATACATCTTCACGACCTTGGGTTAGGCAATGAATGTTTTCTTAGATATAGCATCAAAAGTACATATAATAAAAGAAAAATAAAGTGGACTTCATCCAAATTAAAAATTATTGTTTCAGGACATCATGAAAATGAAAGACATCCCACAGAATGGGAAGAAATATTTGCAATTCATATGTCTGACAAGGGACTTCTATCCAGAATATATAAAGAACACTTACCCCTTACTAATAAAAATACAAATAGGCAAAGGCTCTGACTACATATTCCTCCAAAGCATATACACAAATGATGAATGAGTATGTAGAAGATGCTCAACATTTTCAGCCATTATGGAAATACAAATCAAAACCACAGTAAGATGCCACTTCACATCCACTGTGATGGCTATAATGGAAAAAAAAAAAAAAGAAAGAGAAAGACGAAGAAGAAGACCACTGCAAGTGTTGGTGAAGATATGGAGAAATTGGAGGTCTCATTCACTGCTGGTGGGAATGTAAAATGGTATAGCCACTTTGAAAAAATGTTTGACAGTTCCTCAAATGTTGAACATAGAGTTACAATATGACCGAGCAATTCACTCCTGGGTATATAACCAAGAGACCTGAAAACGTGTCCACACAAGAACTTGTATATAAAGAGTCATAGAAACAGTCTTCATAGCACATTTGTTATGTTTTAGATTTCTGCTAATTGCATTAGCAAGTGTGGTGCTTTGGTTTGCTTTTAACTGATTTCCAGGTGGGTAGAACATTTCTATACCATGTTTACCACTGTTTTCTGTTTTATGCCTTTTTTCATTTATGCCTTTGCCCACTTTCCCATTTTACTTCTGCTGAGTGGTCTTTTTCTTACTGATCTGTATATAAAGCAGGTCGTACCAAAAACAAGTTGCATTTGACAGGAAGGCTAGGAAGGTCTGGCATTTAGGGGACCATTGTAATACTTGGCCCAGAGTAAATAGTGAAAAATTAGGAACAAAGAAGAATCTCTGCTCTCATCGCTTCTGTTTAACAATGTAAATAGTGGAAACAACACTTCTTCTCAATAAAGTGGAAACAACCCAAATGTCCAGTGTGATAAATGGAAAGTAAACTATAGTGTATGCATGCGATGGAATATTATGACACAGCAATAAAAGGAACAAAATATTGATACAGGTTACATCATGAATGAACCCTGAACACATTAGGAAAACTACCTGAAAGAAGCCAAAGACAAAAGATCCCATACTGTAGAGTTCCATTTATATGAAATGTCTGGAACAAAGTGTACAGAGGCAGAACGTCTATCAGTGTTTGTCTAAGGGTAGGAAGGAGACGGGGAGTATGTGTTAGTGGGTGTGAAGTTTCTTCTTGGGGCAATGAAAATGTTCTGAGTTGATTATGGTGATGGTTGCTTAATACTGTGAATACACTAAACGCTCTTGAGTTGCATACATTAAATGTGTGAATTGTATGGGTGTAAATGATACCTTAATAAACATCTTTTAAAGTATGTGTTTATTAAGGTGAAACACTAAAAACCTGAAGTTTCCAGCCAATTATAGTGTTTAAGACTTGTTGGCATTCTTTTTTTAATTTTTACATTGAGGCTAGATAAAGTGCTGTGTTCAAAATTACTCGCTCTGAAGTTATGTTCATTTGAAATACAACTAGGTTCTTTTTGTTTCTGTTTATATTCAATTTTAGAATTATGCCTATATTTAGTTTTATTTTTGAATGTTTAAAATATTTGTTTCCAAAATAAGAATTATACATGTTATGCTCAGACAAGTGTTCTTCCTTCCCTTCTTCTTTCCACTTTGATCTTCTTACCCCAGCCCCATGTATGACCAATTTCATTACTTTCTTGTTATCTTTCCTAACGCTCTTTAAAAAAAAAAAAAAAAAAAGGATTTTATTTTTAAATAACTCCACACCCAACATGGAGCTCAACTCCACAACCCCAAGATCAAGTGTCGCATGCTCCCCTGACTGAACCAGCCAAGGGCCCCTTTCTAGCAAAAGATTTTTGAGAAGAAACAAGTAAAAAAAATGAAGGATTAAAAACTGAAAATATAACAAAATTGGATGACAGAACTCATATAAAATGGATAGACTTGCTCATTGAAAGATAAGAATCTCAGTTTGGATTACAAAGCAAACCTAAATATAAGTACCAAATAGGAGACGCACATAATCAGTCAGAGCTTGAAGGTAAAGGAATGGTCAAAGATAAATCAAATTCACACAAAAAGAAAATAGAGACTCCATTATTGTCAGACGAGGTTGAATTTTATAGGAAAAAGCATTAAACTAGACCAAGAAGGTCATTTAACAATGATAAAAGGATACAATAGAAATGTATACAGATTGGCCCAGCAATTCCAGTTTTAGTTAAGAGGTATGTAAAGGTTAAGACTACAGTAATGTTTATAATAACAAAAAACTGAATACAGTCTCCCCCAATTTTTATCATTAAGATTGGTTGAATAAATTATAACATAGAACCCTACATAGCCCTGGAAAATAATGCATAACCTCCAAGATATACCGTTAAGTAAAAAAAAAAAAAAAAAAGGCAAGCTACAGAACAGTATGCACAGCGTGCTTTCATTTGCATTTCTATTGTGTGTGACTAGACATTGGGGAGATCTAGAAATTGCCTTTGGGGAGGAAGATTAGGGAATTGGAGCTCTAGGTTGAGATTTAAATTATACACACACACATACACACACACATATATTTTATTTTTATATATTTAATAATAAATATTTAATACTTAATATTCAAATACTCAAGTAGGATAAGAGAATTCAAATAGTTTAAAAATGTATGTCGAGGGCGCCTGGGTGGCTCAGTGGGTTAAGCTGCTGCCTTCAGCTCAGGTCATGATCTCAGAGTCCTGGGATCGAGTCCCGCATCGGGCTCTCTGCTGAGCAGAGAGCCTGCTTCCCTCTCTCTCTCTCTGCCTGCCTCTCCATCTACTTGTGATTTCTCTGTCAAATAAATAAATAAAATCTTTAAAAAATAAAAATGTATGTAGATACATCTATATTAGAAGGTATATACCTACCTACATATCTTCTTACACTTTTTTAATTTTTCCTGCATGATTACATTTTCACTTAAAAAAGAGTTAATTGGGGGGCACCTGGGTAGCCCAATTGGCTAAGCATCTGCTTTTGGCTCTGGTCATGATCCTGGGATCCTGGGATCGCACCCCACTTTGGGCTCCTTCCTCAGCAGGGAGCCTGCTTCTCCCTCTGCCTACTGCTTCCTCTGCTTGTCTGCCTGTCTGTCTCTCTATCAAATAAACAAATAAAATCTTCTTTATTAAGAGCTAATTTTAGAAGGTTTAATGATGAAAAGCCCTTCCAGGCCCCAAATTCTACTGTATCATCATTTTGCATAACCCTGCTCAATAGAGAATCTCCAAGAATACATTATAAGTTGAAGTACGAAAGGTAGAAAGTGGTTGCCCATGTGATTCAAGTCTTAGGTACTGCTGAATATTTTGTAAACCATGTGTTTAATTTTGTCACCAGGGATGTATATATCATAGAATGTACCACAGAATAAGTCTGGTTATGTTGCAATGAATAGTCTACAAAGTCCAGTTTCTTGAAATAAGTGGAAAAGTTTTAGATGATTTCTACCTTTACCTAACATAGAAAAGGCATCATAATAAAAAATACATTCCTGGTTTTTGTCAGACTAAGGTTTGAATCCTGGTTTACCACTTACTTTCTGTGTAATCTTGAGCAAACATGTTCTCTCTTGTGATCTCAGACTCTTTTACATGAAAGGGGAATCATTTCTGCTCTGTTGGTCTCATGAGGGGTTGTAGGGATCCAGGGAGATAATGGATATGAGGAAGCTAATCCAGCCTAAGGGATTATTCATAATTTCACTACTCAGCATATGTAGACCATGTATTGAAAACACCCTAAAAGGGAGGAGCCAGATATTCCATTGTCAGTTCTCTAGAGTTTTCTGAGACGACAGATTAACTGAGCAGCCATAGGGTACTGGCTCAGAACACAGGAGGCGACATGGCTCACTTAAGTGTGTAAACTGATACCATAACGAAACATGAGAGATGAAGCTGTTTGTCATATACCCGATTCTTGCATCGTGGAGTCATGGAGTGGTACTGAAATACTCGGGGTAGGATTTGAGGTCCTTGCATGACTGGGACCTCGGTGACGCACACTTGTTGTGGCAGGTGTACGCTACATCTTGCTTGAGGAAAATTGTCATGTTAAAGTCTGGTACAAGAAGGGTAGGGAGAAAAAAATAAATAAATAAAAAAATAAATAAAAATAAATAAAAAAAAAAAAAGAAGGGTAGGGAGAAGTGGTCTAATCAAAAGGCAACTTTAATAACTCAGATTAATGATTAGGAATGTTCTTTCGCATGTGATCCCACAGAAGGAACAAAGGGAATTTTTCCTTCTGTAAGGTCAGAGCTGCTGGTGGAACAGCTCCGGGCCATCCCTGCAGGCCTCCATCAGAGGCCAGAATCAGAACCCAGTGCCTGCATCCCCCTGCAGTTTGCAGCGCCGCACTCACACATACACCTGTGTCTCCAAAGACGAACGAAAGCTTTTAGGCATTAAAGAGGTATTAGTGTGGCGAAAGGAATTGCCTCATGATTCAGTGCATCCATGAATCTAAGAAGGGCTTAAAAGTCATTTATTGGCAGGAGCAATTTACCGTCAACCCATTTTCAATTGGCAGTTTAATTGCCATTTTATGTCAAAGGTTATCATTTCTCTCTTTAATATTTTCTTTTATATCTGATTTAATATTTTTATGGGACAGATTTAATGATAAATCATGAGATATTTCTTAATTACGTTATTACCTCTGAGTTTTTTTTTACTATTCTGCTGTTCTTTTTCCCTGGAGTGCATAACAGAATCTCATCAACAGCAATAAATTAGAGGTCTAAAAAGGGGGGGGGGGCCTGGGTGGCTCAGTCTGTTAAGCATCTGCCTTTGGCTCAGGTCATGAACCCAGAGTCCTGGGATTGAGTCCCACATTGGGCTCCCAATTCAGTGGGGAGTTTGCTTCTCCCTCTCCCTCTGCAACTCCCCATGCTTGTACACACTTTCTCTCTCTCTGTCTCTCTGAAAAATAAATAAATAAATCTTTTTAAGAAAAGGGTACTTGTCTGATACAGGCTTAGTGAGACTTACTACAACAGGCACTTCCGTTGAAAAGAAAGTGGGGACTGGATATTACTGGCCAATGAGCTTAAAATGCACAACAGAATGAGACATGCTTTAAAAAAAAAAAAAAAGGCAAAATAGGCTTAGGTTCCATTTATGGAAATGAAGTTCTTGGAGCACAGGAAAGTAGTAATTCTGTTTTCTGCTAATCAAACCACAACTGAGACAAAGAGTTCAATTTAGGAAAACATAATCTAGAAGAAATATGGAGGAGAGCCGCCAGAATAGAAAGAATCTGGAAACAGGCATGGGAGGAAGCACAGAAGGTGTTTGGGAGGATTGGCCTGAGAAAGAGAACAAAAGAAGGACACAGGACAAGGTCTGAAAATAGACAAAGAGCCACTAAGTGAAAAAAAGCATGAACTTATTATTTTTATCCATAGATCTAGGATTCTTAAGCAGAAGTCAGAGGGAAGTACTTTAGGAGTTAAATTATTTAAAATTATGTTTTAGCAAATAAACCTGTTTAAAAATGGAATTTGCTATCTTGGGAAGTAGCTATTGCCCGACCATTCAAGTAGAAGATAAATGGGCGTCTATCAGGGACACCATAAAGCAGTGTTGTCCATGAAACATTGCGCAGGGACACAAATGTGTCCTGTCAAAACAGTACTTACTGCATGGGCCAAAGAGCCCTTGAAATATGACTAGTATGACCAAGGAATGGAATTATTTTAAGTAATTATAATTTAAATTTAAACAGCCATATGGGCATAGTGGAGGGTGCATATATAGAGTCTAGGAGAAATCCCTGCATTGAGATGAAATATAGAATATACCACCTCTGAGAGATCTAACCTCATCTCCTATTGCTTCCTTTCACGCTGCTTCTTTCCCCCTATTCCTCATACCCCACTCAAGTAATACTAACCTATGATCTCACCTTGAATACACAATGCTAGTTCATGTTTATAAAAGGTTCATTTGTATGGAATCTTCTCCTTCAACATATTCTACTTTTCCTCATCCTTCCTTACATTCTTATTATTCTTCTACAGACTGTTTCCTGATACATTTATGTCCTCTGATCTTGAATGTCTCTCTCTTATTAGGTACATCATACAATAGTTCAAACATCTGTTTACATCTTCCTCCTGCCTACTTGCTCTGAGTTTCCTTATTTTTTTTCTAAGTTTTTATTTTTAAGTAATCTCCACACCCAGTATGGGACTCAACCTCATGAGCCCAAGATCAAGAGATACACATTCTACTGACTGTGCCAGCCAGGCGCCCTGACTCGGGTTCTTTAGGTTGGGGACAATGTTGGGTCTCCAGCACTTAGGATAACTGGCTTCCATAGTGGCTCTGTTGAACAGAAATGGAGGATGCCCACGCCTGATACTCGACACATGTATTTACAAAATGATACCTAAGGGGTGCCTGGGTGGCTCAGTCAAACACCTGACTGTTGGTTTCAGCTCAGGTCATGATCTCTTGGGTCATGGTATCGAGCCCTGCTTTGGACTCCATACTCAGTGGGGAATCTGCTTGGAGATTCTTTTTCTCCCTCTCCCTCTGCCCCTTCTGCTCGCGTGCGTGCTCTCTCTCTCAAATAAAAAATCTTTTTAAAAATTTTTATTTATTTGACAGAGAGAGAGCCAGCGAGAGCAGGAACACAAGCAAGGGGAATGGGAGAGGGAGAAGCAGGCTTCCCGCCAAGCAGGGAGCGGGACGCAGGGCTCTATCCGAGGACCGTGGGATCATGACCTGAGCTTAAGGCAGACGCTTAACAACTGAGCCACCCAGACACCCCTCAAATAAAAAATCTTTTAAAAAATTTTACTTAAGAAATCTCCAGGGGCACCTGGGTGGCTCAGTGGGTTAAGCCTCTGCCTTCAGCTCAGGTCATGATCTCAGGATTCTGGGATCCAGCCCTGCATCGGGCTCTCTGCTCAGCAGGGAGCCTGCTTCCTCCTCTCTCTCTGCCTGCCTCTCTGCCTACTTGTGATCTCTCTCTTTGTCAAATAAATAAATAAAATCTTTAAAAAGAAAGAAAGAAAGAAAGAAAGAAATCTCCATATAAGGGAGATGTTACAACCTGTAATTGGTAGGTGAGAATAAAGAAGTCAAGGTTTTAAAATAATTTGTCCTGAGCGCCTGGGTGGCTCGGTGGGTTGGGCCGCTGCCTTCGGCTCAGGTCATGATCTCAGGGTCCTGGGATCGAGTCCCGCATCGGGCTCTCTGCTCGGCAGGGAGCCTGCTTCCTCCTCTCTCTCTCTCTGCCTGCCTCTCTGCCTACTCGTGATCTCTGTCTGTCAAATAAATAAATAAAATCTTTAAAAAAAATAATAATAATTTGTCCAATATAACAGGAAAAGTAGAACAATTTGGCATATGATCATATGTTAACACTCACCTCACTGCTCCATTCCTGAACATCACTGTGTCGAGTTAAATACAGTTGCTTTGGAGGAATTTTAATTAAAGCTCTTAAAGTCTCAAGGGATCTCAAGATACACCCTGCTTTTTAGCAGTGAGATCCAGAAAGGCTAAATAAACTTCCCACATTTACTCAGCTAGGAAGTGTCAGAATGGGCTTTAAAACCAGGTACCCTATTTATTAAGAATTTATATCTCTGATATACAATGCTAGTTATTATTTTAAAATAAAATATGTATTCAAATTTTCCTGATTCCAAAATAATATTTGTTTTTCATAGAAACATTGAAGAGTACAGACAAAGTAGAAAACTATGAAGAAGAGAATAAAGATCATCAGTAATCTCCAAATGCGAAGGCTGATTCATTCATTCATTCATTCTGTTCACTGCCAAAGGCCGCTGGGAAGCAGCAAAAACGGAGTAAGTTGGGCTTACTACTCATTGTAATGAAGGAGAATTCACACCATTCAGAGTCATGGGGTCTCCCAGTAAGAGAGTGTGTCAGAGATCATGTAGAACAGGATTTGTACCTTGGCTGAGTGATTCAGAGAAGGGTGTAAGGAAGGGGAGGAGGAGTTTCCTTCTAAACTGGTTCTGTTAGAAAACGAGACAATTCTGTAATGGGTATCTCAAATTTTAGTTACAAGAAGGGTAGACCAAAAAAAGAATGAAGGTGTAACTTGTAAAGAAGAAGTGGTCACACATTTTGTCTGAGAGAGGGCATGGGGGGGAGGGTAGCACGCTGACCTTGATTTTGTTTTGTCTATTTTTTTTAAGATTTTATTTATTTATCAGAGAGAGAGAGAGAGAGAGAGTAAGCGCAGGAGCAGGCAGAGGGGCAG
The DNA here is from genome assembly GCF_030435805.1 of Mustela lutreola. NCBI lineage: Eukaryota > Metazoa > Chordata > Mammalia > Carnivora > Mustelidae > Mustela > Mustela lutreola. The sequence goes on from NC_081295.1 coordinate 113,229,900, forward strand.
AGGCAGAGAGAGAGAAGCAAGCTCCCTGCCGAGCAAGGAGCCCGATGCAAGACTCCATCCCAGGATCCTGGAATCATGACCTCAGCCGAAGGCAGCTGCTTAACTGACTGAGCCACCCACACATCCCTGTTTAGTCTATTCTTAGGCAAAATTACGAAGTGGCCTTACTTGTCTCATTTCATCATGGTCTCAGCATAAGCTTGTCTAAAATAGTTGATCCCTGAGATAGTTTATGTCTCATGAGAATAGAACATGGCCCAACTGTGTCGGCCAGCTCTGAATGTCAGAGGCTCCTGCTTTTTGTCTTTCTTCTCTAGTCAGTCAATAAATATTTATTAAGCACCTACTTAAAACTCAGATAAAGGAGCTCGAATGTAGTCAATGAAGTACAGTCCATGTTTACCTGGAGATAATATTCTAATTTGGGGATCTCACTAAGCAAACAAATAAGTGTCTAACACAAGGTCAGATAATGCTGACCTTCATAGTCAATGCTTGGAAGACACATAAAGGTAGGAGGGAAGCCCAAGTGGCAGGGGCTCTGTTTTAGGTAGGGTGGGCAGGGAAAGCCACTTTTGAGGTGGTCTGAGCAAAGTTCTGAACAAAGTGAGGGGATAAACCATGAGAGATGTGAGGGAAAAGAATTCCAAGCAGAGGGGCACCTGGGTGGCTCAGTGGGTTGGGCCGCTGCCTTCGGCTCAGGTCATGATCCCGGGGTCCTGGGATCGAGTCCCGCATCGGGCTCTCTGTTCAGCAGGGAGCCTGCTTCCCTCTCTCTCTCTCTGCCTGCCTCTCTGCCTACTTGTGATCTCTCTCTGTCAAATAAATAAATAAAATCTTTAAAAAAAAAAAAAAGAATTCCAAGCAGAAGGAACAGCAACTGAAAGTCCTGGTGGAGAAGTGTATGTTTGCTATGTTTGAGTAACAGCTGAGGTCAGTGGGGTGGCAATGGAGTCTGGGGGGAAAAGTGAAAGTCTGTGGTAGGAAAGAAGCTCCAGAGTGAGGGGCAGGGGAAAGGAAAGGGGGCAGGGCTTTGTAAACAATGATGATGTATTTGGACTTCAAGTGTGGTGGAAGCCACTAGAAGATTTTGAGTAGGGAATGAATATGGTCTTGCCTATATTTTTAATGGATTAATCTGGCTGATAAGGGTGGATATCTCGGGGAGGGCGGAAGGGAAGAAGTGTGATATAAGCAGGAGATCAATTAAAATACAACTTCATTAGTCCCGGTAAAAGATGATGCCATGTGCAATAGGCTAGCACATGTTACCTGTGGCTACGAAGCACTTGAAATGTGGCCAGTCCAAACTGGAGGTGTTGTACACCCAGAATACACATAGGCTTAGGAAGACAGGTGGAAGGACACGGGGGTAGCTCAGTTGGTTAAGTGTTTGCCTTCAACTCAGGTCATGGTCTGAGGGTCCTAGGATTGAGTCCTGCATTGGGCTCGTTGCTCAGCGGGGAGAGTCTGCTTCTCCTTCAGCCTGCCATTCTCCCTGCTTGTGCGCTCTCTCTCTCTCTCTCTGATAAATGAACAAATAAAATCTTTAAAAAGAGGGACGCCTGGGTGGCTCAAGGGGTTAAGCCTCTGCCTTCAGCTTAGGTCATGATCTCGGGGTCCTGGGATCGAGCCCCACCATCAGGCTCTCTGCTCAGCAGGGAGCCTGCTTTCCCCTCTCTCTCTGCCTGCCTCTCTGCCCACTTGTGATCTCTCTCTGTCAAATAAATAAATAAAAATCTTTAAAAAAGAATAAAAGAAGACTGCTGAAGAGAAGTATAAGATATCTCAATTAGTATTTGTGTTTATTACATGTTGAAATGTAATTTCATATTTCAAAATGAAATATATTACATGTTGAAACGATAACATTTTGGAGATATTTGGTTAAATAAAGTATGTAATTAAAATTGATTTCACTTGCTTCTTTTCACCCTTTTCTTAAAATAAATTTTTAAGCCCCAGAATGGGGCTCAAACTCACGACCCTGAGATTAGGAGGCAGGAGCTATACCGACTGAGCCAGCCGGATGCCTCTCTTTATAATTTGGTTACTAGAAAATTCAGAATTACTCATGTGGCTTACATTCGATTTCTATTAGATAGCATCGGTCTAGAGTCATAGGGTGAAGGTGATGAGGAAAGGTCAGATACATGATGTATTTCTTTTCTTTCATAATTTTTAAATAAACATATAACATATTATTAGCCCCAGGGGTACAGGTCTGTGAATCACCATGTTTACGCACCTCACAGCACTCACCATAGCACATACCTTCCCCAATGTCTGTAACCCCACCACCCTCTCCCTACCTGCCTGTCCCCGGCCACCCTCAGTTTGTTTTGTGAGATTAAGAGTCCCTTATAGTTTGTCTCCCTCCCAATCCCATCTTGTTTCATTTATTCCCCATTTATTCATTATACCCCCAACCCCCCCAATGTTGCATCTCTACTTCCTCATATCAGGGAGATCATATGATAATTGTCTTTCTCTGATTGACTTATTTTGCTAAGCATAATACCCTCTAGTTCCATCCACATCATTGCAAATGGCAAAACTTCATTTCTTTTGATGGCTACATAGTATTTCATTGTATATATATACCACATCTTCTTTATCCATTCACATGATGTATTTCTAAGGTAATGTTGGCATTGCTTACTGATAAGTTGGAAGAGAGGTATGAGAGAAAAAAAGGAATCAAGGGTGATTCTAGGACTTGAACATAAGTATCTGGTTAAATGGAGATGCCATTGTCTGAGCTAGGGAATGTTGGAGCAAAGTTTGAGGGGTCTGTTAGAAATCCGAGTGGAGATGATCACAGGAGAGGTTGGTACTCGGGATATAAATATGGGAGTCACAGGCATATGGATGATATTTAAATTCATGGCACTGGATGAGATCACCACAGAAACAGGATGATGGAGAAAAGAAGCAACCCAAGAACTGTGTCTAGGAGAACTAGGGAAAAAAAAGAGAATCTGTTGGGGAAAAATCCCATAAGAGTAGAATACCTCAGAAGTCAAATGAAGAAAATGAAGAATGTGGGAGTGATCAGCTCTATCACAGGCAGCTGAGAGATTCAACTTGAGGAGGACTGAGAATTGACCATTGGAATTGAAAAATGTGAATCAGAACATTGTCATTGTTGTGGTGGGGTAAGTGCCCATATGATTTACTACAAGAGAGATGGGAGTTGGGAAAAAGGACACAGCGATCAAGGTCTATCCTTGGGGTTTGCTGCAGAGAGGAACAGAGAAATTTGAGGTAGCTGTAGGGCAATGTGGAGTCTAGAGGTGAGAGAAATGGGATCTGGTGACAAGTGAGAAGGTTGCCTTGGGCAGGAACTCACATTGTGCTTCCATTCCAACAGAAGGGAAGGCAGAGAAGACAGCATGGAGGCAGGTGAGTGGGGAGCTGAGGTTGGTGAGAGCATTTGGAAGTTCTCTTCAGACTGATTTAACTTTCTTAGTGAAATAAGAAACAAGCCATCTGCTGACTAGGATGGAGAGACTGTTGAAAGCATGAGGAAAGAAAATGTGTAAAATAGTTACCTTGAAGAGTTGGAGAGTGGATATTGTTAGGGAAGATTTTAGTTCTTGCGTCACTGTGACTTTCCAAAACTTTCATAAAATGCACTAATTTCAGTGTTCAGGTACATAATCCTTCCACTATGCTGGCCTCTCAGTTACTTGCCTCCCCTCTTCCAATGATCTTCTCCTCTAACACCCTATCTTTTCCTCCACTTACTGCCATGATACCCTTGACCTGATCATTTACGTTAAAGTGCCACCCTCCCATAATTTCAATTTCAAGCTCTCCACTTTCTTACCACCCTCTTCCAACTATCTAGGTTATTTTCTTTAGTGCCCTCTTCCCAACAATCCTCGACTCCATCCCTACAAACTTTTCACTGTCCCTCACTGCCCTCCTATTTCAAACCCCCTCCTTATTTGACTCAAATGCCTTCGTCAATCAACTCTTTTACTATGGTCTCCAGTCCTTTGCCCCTGCCTGGGCTTTGTTGCTGCTCCTGGACAGCACTCCAGCAACTCTCCCACTTCTCTCTAGTTTCCTCAAATTGTCTTTTCCTCTTGATTTTTCTTTTACTATACAATACATGCTCTAGTTTCCCATCTAAAAAATACACCATTTTTAAAAAATCCTACTTTTCCTACTAACTACTGTGCTTTCTCTCTTTCCCTGTATTGGGGGAAGGGGAGCTTCTTAAAAGAGTTGTTTCCATCACTGCTTCCAAATCCTTTCCTTTCATTTTCTCTTGGAACCTTCCTGGCCTTTCTCTGCCACACCCCACAGAAAATCTGTATTGCAAAATCCAGTGATTCATTCCCAGTCCTCATTTTACTCTAACAGAGATTGCATCTTGTTTCATCCTTTTCTTCACTTGACTTCCAAGACATCAGAGTTTTCTGATTTTTTTCTGTATTACTGGTTACTCCCTCTGAACACCCAAATGCTGAGACCTTGGACTTCATTTTTCTATCTCCATTCATTCCATTGGAAATCTGATTCAGCCTCATGGCATTAAGTGCCACATGCATGCTTATGACACCCAGATTTTGTGTTCGCCCAAGGTCTGTCCCCTGAATTCCAAGTTTATTATTTAACTTCCCACTCAATATCCCCACTCGAGTGTCTAATTGGCTTCTCAAATCTAGCATATCCCAAACTGGCATTTTATCATCCCTGCTAAACTTCCACCACCCACTCTTCCCTCCTCCAGGGTTGATGGAAACTCCACTTTCCCAGTTGTTCAGACCAAAAGCCTTGAAGTCATCCTTGACTCTTCTTTGTCTCACATCTCACATTCAATGTGTTAGAAAATGTGCCCATTTTTTACCATCTGGGGCCACCCCAGGTCTTCCCTGACTGCTCTGAACTTAGTGGTTTCATATCTTGTGCACTATTGGTTTGCAATACAGTAGTTGAGAAGCCCTTAGCATGTGGAGGAGAACGATGGGTATAAGAGAATAAGGAGAAGAGTTCTAAGCAAAAGAAACTAAAATCAGGGAAGAACAAAATGACTGCTAGCCATTTTATAGGGAGGATTGCTAATCATTCAACATAGCTGAAACAAAGGATGGAAGAGAGAAGCCGGGACAAATACACAGACAAATACACAGATTATGAAAGGCCTTCTATTATTTACTAGGCAGTGTGGACTTTATTTTACAGGAATGAGGAGTCATTAAAAAGTCTTAAGTCGGGGAGAACAGAAGTTGATTTGTGTTGGCAAGATCACCATCACAGCAAAGTGGAAGAGAAGACAGACAGGACACAACGGGAGTGAGGGGTGGAGGGCAGATAGTCCAAAAGAACTACTTTTGCAGTAGCCGGGGGGAAAGATGGTGAGCGCTTGAAGTAAGGTAGGTTCTGTGGAGATCGAGAAAGAGAAGATGTAGCCGAGAAATCTTAAAAATACGGATTTTCTTAGATCTGGTGTATGATTGAATACGAGGAAAGGAGGTATCAAGACAATTCCCAGTTTTCTGCCTTGGGTGTGTTTTGGATGGCGGTGCCAACACTTGAGAGAGGAGATGAGAGCCCCGAGTATAGAGGACAGATGATGGGTTTCTGTTGGACAGACTGAATGCCAGGTATCCAGGGACATCTCAGTGAAGACGTTCAGGAAGTTGTAAATTCTGTGGGTCAGGCGCTCTGGAGAGAGGTTTGGGCTGCGGAGGTGAGTTTAGGAGTTACTTGAACATGTTGCACTTTGGTCTAGTCCGGGCGCTGTGGATTGCTCAGTGATAGGACACTGAGGGAAAAGGAAACAATCCAAGGATCATGCTAGGTATATGCACAGGAGAAGAAGCGCCTGAACATTCAGAATTGTTGGAGGTAAGGTGAGGACCAAGAGAGGGTGGAGTCTCAGAAATTAAGGGAGGAATTTCAAGGGGAGTCATCATTAACTAAGATGAGGACTGTCTTAGGTAGTCCAGACGGCTAGGGCAAAATAGCATGGAGAGGGCAGCTTGAACAACAGACTTTCATTTCTCACAGTTCTAGAGGCTGGGAAGTCCAGGATCTGCTGAACTGCCAGCAAGTTCAGTTCCTGGTGGGGATGCTTTTATTTGCTTGAAGATGGCTGCCTCTTGCTGGGTCCTTACATTCAGGGGTAGGGTTAAGAGGGAGAGAGGGAGGGAGAGAGAGGGAGAGAGAATGAGTGAGCTCTGGTATCTCTTCTGAATCTCATTAGAACACTAGTCCATCATGGAGGCCCGAACCACATGATCTCATCTTAACCTAATTACCTCCCAAAGGTACCTCCCTACCTCTAAATAACATCACATTGAGGGTTAGGGCTTAGACATATAAATTTGGGGGAGACACAAACATTAAGTCCATAATACGAATAAAGGAGTCCCTTAGATTTGACAGTCGAGAAGCATTTGCTGGCCTTCATCAGAAAAATATTTGGTGAAGTTGTGAGTGTAGAAGTCTGATGGCCGATAAAGGGAAAGTCTGAAAGCCAAGACAATGAGTTCAGTTTAATGTCTCAGTAACAGACTTCAAAGAGAAGGAGAAAAAGAGGAATGTATTTAGGGAGGGGTGCAGAGCGGTTTTATCTTGGAGAGATTTGAGCATACTCAGTAAAGAATAATTTAATACTTTAAAAATATTACAGAGAAAGAAGATTGCTGATGGAACAAGGTCTTGGGATTAGAGAAGAAGTAAGTTTGGGGTCAGATAAAGTAAGCATGCAGCTTCTGGGGCCAGTTTCTGGGGAGTGACCTTTGGAGTTGCCCGGGGCTCACTTTCAGAAAGGGCCCTATGCTTTATTTAGTCTCTGTCTGGGCCACTTCGAAATTTCTAATAGTGTTCTCTTTGAATTTGCGTGTCATATATGACATTCAAAGGGACAATGAAGCACATGCATGAACAGAGAAGATCTGCCTGGCAGCAGGGTGCACACATTTCAGTTTAAGCCCACAGACGTGGTAGGCAGCAGACAGTTCACCTGGCTGAACCTGACACAGACCGGGGAATGACAGGAGGGGTTGCGGGGGCTGAGACCTGGTCCAGATTCAGGGGGAGCACCAGTGGTGGTGGCCACAACCTTAGCACCGGAAGAGAGCAGGGACGTGGCATGGAGGCAGCTTCAGTACCTATCCCAACTCCACAGCACCTAGACAAATATTAACTTTTCTGCATGAACACCAGGACAGGAACTGTTGGTGTACGGACAGTAAACTCTGTAAAAAATATTAATGCAGATGCCTGGGTGACTAAGTGGATTAAGTGTCTGCCTTTGGCTCAGGTCATGTTCCCAGGGTCCTGGGATCGAGCCCCACGTCAGGCTCCCTGCTCAGTGGGAAGTCTGCTTCTCCTTCTCCCTCTGCTGCTCTCTTTCTCTCTGTGTGTCAAATAAATAAATAAAATCTTTAGCAAATATATTAATGCAAAAATAGAAGCTGACACATGGGCATTGCAATAAACCATGTCCGGGAGTTATTAGAATATTTCAGAGTTCAGAATTTCTGATTTCGAAAACTCCTGCAACGCTCCCAAATGAGTGCCTCTTCAATTGCTATTGTATAAATTTATTGTATAAATTTACATTTATAATTAAACTTGGACTTGATAGGAAACTGATTTATATGAAGAGTTAAATCATTTTAGTAAAGCTATTCCAGGGGCACCTGGGTGGCTCAGTGGGTTAAGCTGCTGCCTTCGGCTCAGGTCATGATCTCAGGGTCCTGGGATCGAGTCCCGCATCGGGCTCTCTGCTCAGCGGGGAGCCTGCTTCCCTCTCTCTCTCTCTCTGCCTGCCTTTCCATCTACTTGTGATTTCTCTCTGTCAAATAAATAAATAAAATCTTTAAAAAAAAAGAAAAGAAAAGAAAAGCTGTTCCACAAGAATCGTCCTCAGCTCTAAATGTATTAAAATTTATATTACTGAATAAGTTATCAGAAATTTACCTCAAATGTTGTCATAACTTATGAAATACCTTAAGAGCTCCATCAGCATAAAGATCCTTCTCAAAATTAAAAATTATCAGAAATTATTTGCAATCCTGGATTTGAAAAGAGCAATTGGCATTGCTTCTAGTTACATCAGTTGAAAATGAAGTTGCTAAAAGTAAAAATTGTGCCACCCTAATAAATGAACTTGCAAAAAAGTGAGCTTGTCATTAAGATGTCACATTAATAAAATATTGTTGCTATACAATACCAAAGACTTTTTTTTACAGTTTGAAACTTTATCACTATTATTATTACTCTTAATGTAATTGTATAGTTTTATAGTCAAAAAATTTTTTAAAGGAAAAGCTTTATATTTTGGTACCTATAACTGCATTTTTCCCTTAACTTTTAAAAGAAGAGGCCCTGTTTTTCACTTTGCATTAAGTCCTGCAAAACAATTAGCTGAACCTGGGTATGAGCATAGGATGTTGAGGAAGTTTATGCCTGATGTATTCAGTTTCTTTTTTTTCCTTCTGGAAAGTTGGGGACAAGAAAATGAGGAATGGGGAGAATAGAAGGAGAGTGTGTTCTAAGTGTTGGCTCGAAAGAGAGTTTTAACAATTTAGATTTAATGGGGGAATCAGTAAGGGAATGTAGCATTTTGTTTGGGGGTTTTAAAAACTTTCACTGTAATAATTTCCATAAGCTTTTAAAAATTACTATATCAATAATATGCATTTTATGACCAATCATAAAGAAAATTACATTCGGGGATTATGCTATTTCTGCCAAAACATTTGCTAGGCTTCATATCATGTTGTGAAAAGTCAAATACAGTTAGCCTGATTCAATATGAAATAAATGGTTTGCTAAGGTCTCAGTTGCTATAGATGATAGAGAATAAATGTAAAAATACCATGTAAACTGTAAAGGATGATAAGCACTAGCGTTGTTAAATTTAGTTTTATTCTACTACTGTTATCATATTGATGTGTTTTCTTCCAGATTTTTTTCCTCAGCAAATTAATTAGAATTTAAGTATGATCATATAGTTACATGTTATATAAATTTTCCATAAAAATCATTTTTATATTTACATGATTGTCCATTTACATGTGTCTCTGTCATACATGATTTATCTATTTACTTATTGTTGGGCGTTTAGGTAATTTCCAACTTTTTTGTAATTTTATATAACCACATGAAGTTTCCTCATTGAACTCCTTTCCAGTTAAAATGTTTCTAGAATTAAACTGCATTTAATCGTGCTTCATTTCTTTGCCTGTCCCCCTCCCCTTCTTAACAAAAACAAAAATGTGAGTCATTGACCTATTTGAATCTTAGTTACTGAGATCATTGCGCATTAAAACATTCTCATCTTTTTTTAAAGATTTAATTTATTTTAGAGAGAGAAAGTGTAGGGAAAGGAGCAGAGGGAGAGGAGGAGGGACAAGCAGACTCTGAGAGGAGTGCAGAGCCCAATATGGGGCTGGGGGTGGGGGGCTTCACCCCAGGACCCTGAGATCATGACTTGAGCTGAAATCAAGAGTCGGATGCTCAACCCACTGAGCCACCCAGGCACTCCTAAAACATGATTCTTAGAAGGTGAAAAACTAAAGCTAACCCCACAGGAAATTGCTTTTATGTATTTATTTTCTGTATGTGGCCGCAGAGTGGTAATGCCTGAGAATTTCTTAGCAGGGAGGAAAGGCAAAGATTCAGATATTTCGTGATAGTTGCATTAATCATTGCAGTAGTGAACGCCGGCTGGAAACAGGCTGAGGATCCCTGTCAGATATCATAAGCTGTTTGCTATCACCTCTATACTATTTAAATGGAAATAGGTCATTTGGAATCACATTTAGATTTTTTTCCAAAATGACCACTCAAACTAGGAATGTTTCATTTGCCTCCTGTTCAGGTCAGCCTCACCATTACTGACTCTTACGGGCTATTTATTTTGTGGTCAGGAGACTTGGAAGAGTTAAAGCACTTTGCAAATGCCTTCCTTGTGTTTGGGATTAATTTCCTCCCCCAACAGGATCTGGTTTATTAAAGCTTCAGATATGTCTAAAGAAAATTCTATGTTAGAGGCATCACCAAAGCGTTTGCTATCTCACCAGGAGCCCACAGAAAAATAGCTTGATGGAGTAAACTTATTTTTGTCTCTTTCTTCTCATGAGTTCTCTACAAAACAGCTGGCCTTTTCTAAAATGAGGTTGACTAACCATTTACAAGATTTGAGAAGGGACTAATTAGTATTGGAGGTTGATTAGGGATCGCATCTATTTTTATTTAAAAAGTCACACAGAGAGAAGCATTTGTTTGGTGGCTTGCTGTTAAAATTACTTTTCACCAACCACAGCATTACTGGGTGGCCATTGCCTGGGAACAAAGCCCATGGATTCTTTATCACTGTTTGAAATTGGGCCTATTGTAATCAGTGTCACTGAACTACATGATTTTGGACAGTTTCATAGGTTGAAGCAAGAGAAAACAGGAACATTGACTTCTTGATGTCAGAGATATCTCTCCATTCATCATTGAAAGTAGGGCTAGGACTAACATGCCTTTGCAGGCCTTTCCTTTGGGCGTGAACAGAGATGACAAGTACAGCACAGGAGTCCTGCAGCTGAGGGAACAGGGACCATGAGAGCCCCCTCTCCACCGCCCTGTCCCATCCTGACCTCTGAGGAGGCGGGCCCTTCAATGCCCTACCAACACTGGGCCAATCCTTCCCTCCAAAATGTGTATCAGGAATAACACAGAAGAACATAGAGAGACAGCTTTTTCAGGGTTGAAGGCCTAACTTCAAATCTTACTGCTCCCCTCTCACTATCCTCCAGCTAGATTAAGTCCTCTGATTAATTAGTCTGACTTAACTTGGAATTCTGAAAGAATCTTTTTTTTGCTTTACCTACATTCTTGTCAAACCTCAGCCTCATGCTTCTTTTCCCTGTCCTTCTCTGGTTATTTTCACCCCACTGCAAGTTCTGGTCTAGATGTCACCTTCCCTGACCACACCTGGCCTTGCTAAAACCTGACAAAAAAACGAAAGACCCCCAAAGATAATAGCAACAACTACAACAAATTTAGAGGCTGTGGACTGTTTTCCCACATTACCCTGCTCTTAGGCTTTAAATAGCTCCGATACTATGTTAGAATCAATCACCAATTTAACTTGGGGGTATCTCCTCTATTAGCTGGTAACATTCTTGAGAATACTGTTTGTTCATCTTTATATGCCATATGTTAAAGAGGTCTAAGACACAGTTTCTCTCACTTTCTTTCTTTCTTTCCTTCTTTTTTTAAGATTTTGTTTAGTTATTTGACAGCGAGAGAGAGCGAGAGAGAGAGAGAGCACAAGCAGGAGGAGGGTCAGAAGGAGAGGGAAAAGTAGACTCCTCGCTGAGCAGGGGACCCCACAAGGTCCATCCCAGCACCCTGGGATTATGACCCTAGCTAAAGACAGAAACTTAATTGGCTGAACCACCACAGTTGCCCCAACACAGTTTCTTTCATCAAGGCATTTGCAATCCAGTTGTAAGAAAAAGGTTTATCTATATAAAGCCAACAGTACAAAACACACATAATTAAGACCAAAACTGTTTTATTTATTATATCAATAAGAATTTATAGAGAGGTCTGATCGATGAAGGCAGAATAACCCAAGGAGGCTTCATGAGGAAGTTGAGATTAATGTTGTCTTTGCTGTAGGACTGAAGGAAGGGAGACACAGGGCATATTATAGGCTAAGAGAAAGAAATGAACAAAAATATGAAGGTTGGAATAAGCCTAAAATGACTAAAATGAGCCAGATGGAGAAGGCTGAGACATGGAGAAGGAGCTCAGGCAGAGGTCATAGGAAGAATAAAACACAAGGAAAGAACTAGCCTGACTAGAAAGAACAGGAAATAGTATACTGTGGTGAGAAGTCATATCAATTGGTCTTGATGGGAACTAAGAAGAAATCACTATAAGTTCCTAAGCAGAGGATTATTATGGTAAATTGTTACCCACTCCCAACCCCCCATTTCCAAGAAATGAGTCCTCCTAGCTTCTATACCTTTATATAGAGAAAGATTTTCTCCTATCTCTTCTCCCACACTGACTCTGAGTTTGGACATGTGATTTGCTGGACCAGTAGGATATCTGACAACATGACTCTAGCATACTGGGGTTTGTCCTTTTGGAATGCTGCCTTTGCTGTGTGAGCAAGTCCAGGCTAGCCAACTTGGGATGAAAGATCATGGAGAGACCGAGAGAAAACATGAAGAGACAGGCTGGCAGTACCTGTCACTCCAGCTATCCCAGGCCCCAAACATGTAACTGGGGTCCTTGTGGCCATCCACCCCATCAAGGCATGAAGTGAGTACATTTGCATAAGTGACCTTAACTAAGATGGCAGAAGAACTGTCCAATTAAGACTGGCCAGAATTGGGGCACCTGGGTGGCTCAGTGGGTTAAGCCTGTGCCTTCAGCTCAGGTCCTGATCTCTAGGTCCTGGGATCGAGTCCCGAATCAGGCTCTCTGCTTGGCAGGGAACCTGTTTCCCCCTCTCTCTCTATCTGCCTTTCTGCCTACTTGTGATCTCTCTCTGTCAAATAAATAAATAAAAATCTTTAAAAAAATAAATAAAGTGGTGGTTGTTTGAAGCTACTAAGTTTTGGGGTGGTTTGTTATGCAACAATAAACACATTAATAAGATGAAAGAATTTCTCCTATCTCTCTAACTCCCCTTCTTGGTCACCTGGACAGGTTCATCGTGTCTGGCACATATCAATACCCAATAAATATTGGTGTTACTCAAGACTCAATCCTAGGCCACCCTGCATTTTCTCTCAATTCTCTCTCCTCACGTGATTTTATCCGTAGCTTCTTTAGCTTCCATGGTATAACCTCCACAGCTTCTTTAATGTAATAATGTGCACCACCTACATACTTTGAACCACTAGTTTATATGCAGCTCGGACCTCTTCCCTGAGTTCCAGGCTCCAATATACTATTGTCGGCCTGACAGCTCCATCTGGGTATCTCCAAGGCGCTTCAGACTTACAATCACCCTAAGAGTCTCCTGTTTTGGCATTGCCTCACTCGGTGACTGGCACCATCCACCCAGCTGCACAAGGCAAAAATCTCAGTTTTTTTTTAAATCCTCAGTTTTATTGAGGTATAGTTGACAATTAAAAAAGATGTATATATTTAAGGAGTACAACTTGATGATTTGATATATGTATACATTGAAAGTAGTCACCATAATCAAGTTAATTAACATACCTGTTACCTCAGATAGTTCACATTCTTTCTGTGTGTGTCTATGTGTGTGTGATGATAACACTTAAGATCAAACTCTACCAGACTTCAAGCTTACAATACAGTATCGTTAACTATAATCACATTGTTCCTTCCTACCTCTTACTATGTCTTGTTGGTTTTACCTTCTCAACATTTCTCAAATCTACCTACTTCTTACCATCTCCATAACCATCAGTTCAATCCAGTTATCATCATCTCATCTGGATCACTGCCAAAGATGGCTCCCTGCTCTCCCTGCATCCACTCTTGCCTACATCCAATCTGTTCTCTACACGGCTGACAGGAATGTTTATTTCTCAAAACATAAATCTGGTCACGTCATTCCATTACTCTTAAGATAAAGACCAAAATGACAACTGTGGCCTAAAAGTCTGTGTTAGTTCCAGTTCTCCAAGCAGCAGATGCTAAGACAGGTTGGACGTGAAAGATACTTACTAAGAAAAAAGCCATGGGGGAGACCTGGATGGCTCCGTCGGCTAAGTGTCTACTTACGTCATGACCCCAGGGTCCTGGGATGGGTCCTGAGTGGGGCTTCCTGCTCAGTGGGGAGTCTCCCGCTCCTTCTCCCTCCCCCTTTCCCCCCCACCCCGCTTGGGCTCTCTTTCTCTTTCTCAAATAAATAAAGAAAACCTTAAAAAAAAGGGGGGGAGGAGAAAAAAGCCTATGAAGAATAAAGGGGAGGAGGAGAGAGAATGCAGGAGAGCTCTGGAACTGTGATGCAAGTTAACACCTGTGAAAGAGAGGAGGCAAGAAGGAGGACTGTTAGGAAAAGCTGCAGTTCCAGAAAAAGTCTGAGAAAGTTGTGGCGAAGCTAATGTTGCCCTATTAGAAGAGCGTCTTGCCTTAGAGCGGTATCCTCAGGCTGTCAGTCAGCTCTGCTTCCTCGCAGCACGAGCTCCGTGTGCGTGACCACTGGGGGAGGGGCGGGGGTGGGCAGCCCTCTTGCCGCGCTGCCTTTTGTGGCCTCAGACTGGCCATGCAAGTCTTTTGTCACTCACTCGAATACAAATGTTACACGTTTCTAACCCTGCACCCCTGACACGAATGTCAGTTTATTCCTATTCATCGTTCAGTTGTCAGCTATGTCAGTTTCAGGTGTCTCCTTGCTTAGAAACAATTTCCACAATGGGGCCAAATCTCCCCTTTCTATGCCCTCCAAACACTATCTTCCATTGCCTCTGGACATTATTTGTGTGATTATTTGATACTATCGGTCTTCTCCCCTAGCCTATGAGGTACTTAAGAACAGAGAGGGTATCTTTTTCACTTGTGAATGTATCTGCAGGGATTAGCATATAGCACCTGCTCAAAATATTTTTCTTGGATGGACGGATAGATGGATGGAGAATCAAATCCTTGATCTGCTGGTATACCTTGGGCTTTGGTCTTTTCAGCTACTTTATCTTCTTTGGAGCGGGTGAAAAGCTGATAACCCTTCCCTTAAAAAAATTTTCTTGAAAATTTTTCTTAAAATTTGTTTCTTAAAAAAATGTCATCTGGAGTGCCTGGGTGGCTCAGTGGGTTAAAGCCTCTGCCTTCAGCTCAGATCATGATCTCAGGGTCCTGGGATCGAGTCCTGCATCGGGCTCTCTGCTCAGCAGGGAGCCTGCTTCCCCTCTCTCTCTGCCTGCCTCTCTGCCTACTTGTGATCTCTGTCTGTCAAATAAATAAATAAAATATTTTAAAAAATGTCATTGGATGAATTAAGGTCAGGAAGAGTATGGAAACAGAGAAGGTCTTCTGCTTGTGAGGAGCTGATGAAATGAATTGCAGGCGACATTAAAAGGAAAGAAATGAAGTGAGTAATTCACTTATTGGACATTTCATTTATTTGGAATGACTCATAGGTGACTCAAAGGAGAGAGAGTGAAAGGGAGAGAGTGAATCTCTAGAAGACTCCCCGCTGAGTACGGAGTCCAACGCAGGCCTTCATCCCAGGACCCTGAGATCGTGACCTGAGTTGAAATCAAGAGTCAGAAGCTTAGTTGACTGAGCCACCCAGGCATCCCTTCTCCAGCTTTTTTGAGATATAAGTGACATATAGCATTGTATATTTATTGTAAGTTTAAAGTGTACAATGCCTTTTCATCTTACTAATGGTGTTTTCTGAAAAGCAGAAATTTTTAATTTAAATGAAATTTGATTTTTAATTTTTTTCTTTTATGGTTAGTGCATCTTGTGTCCTAAGAAATCTGTCTGTCCTAAGGTAGTAAAGGATAAATACCATTTTAAAATAATTTAAATAAACCTATGCCTAGGGGCACCTGGGTGGCTCAGTGGGTTAAGCCTTTGCCTTTGGCTCAGGTCGTGATCTCAGGGTCCTGGGATCAAATCCTGCATTTGGCTCTCTGCTGAGCAGGGAGCCTGCTTTCCCCTCTCTCTCTGCCTGCTATTCTGCCTACTTGTGATCTCTCTCTCTCTCTGTCAAATAAGTAAAAAAAAATTTTTTTAATTAAAAAAAAAAGCCTATGCCTATTTTCTTTCCCCCTTTCTCCTAAGATGATGCTACTTTTAGTTCAAAATTACTATGATAATACGCACTGTTTGATAAGAAGGTCAACAAGGAGAAGGCAGAGAATCTCACGTATAAAGTGTCTCATCCCAGCAATGTTACCAAACCTCAAAGGCCTAGAAGAAAAGGAATAAGTTCCTTTAAAGACCAGGAAGAGTAGCAAAGTTCTTTGAGAACATGGCCCCTCTACTTCCATCAGATGGCACACGGCTCATTACCAATAATTTTGGAGCTCTACATAAATCAGTTTTAGATTGACTTTTTATCTCTAACAAACAAAAGACGAATGTGTTAGAAGACTTTATCAGTGGCCAAGGAATCTAAAGGAAATCTTAAAAGGCGGGCTTCAGAAAGCACAGCAGCTGAAGTAGCTGTGCAGATCAAGGGAGCAGAATCCAACAGACAAACAGATCTCAATAGGGATGAGCAGTCTCCAGCTGTTCATGTCTTTGTGCCACTCCATTCAAGCTCGGCTTTCTAGAGGAAAGTATCTGAATGGCCTAATTTGGGCACATGCCCAGGGGACCTTAGCTGACAGTCCCTCCTTCTACACTGGATTCAATAGAGGAAAGAGATAGTTCCCTAGAGGAAAATCAGGACATTGCTACAGAAGGGGATGGCTCTAGGAGGACAAAAGCAGTGAATGCCCATCACACCCTTAAAAAGGCAGAACATATATCTTTCCATTTCTGTTTATGTCTCCTGCCTTAGCAGGATGAAATTGCCTTTAGTCACTTATCTTTGAGTCTTCCCTCAAATAACTGAGCATGGTTGAGTTAAATTATATTCTTTCCAAGGCCAAATTTGTGAAAGCAAAGCTCGTTCCAGGTTAGTTTTGTTGTTGTAGTTGTTTTAAATCTTGAAGTTGCATGTGTACTTCTGATTACTTAGATTTTTTCTTTCTAAATAGAGATGAAGAAACTCTGTGGACTCTAACCTTAAGTGAGAGGAAAGGGAAAACACTAGATAAAATATAAGTCGACCAAGATCAGAAGTGAGTTAGGAGTGATATAAACAGAATTTTTATGCATTAGATTCCCTTTTTTAAAAAATTGCTTAAAACATTATATTTCTTAATTTTGCTTCTAAAAACCATATGTTTTCACAGACAAGCTCCTACATTCAATTTTTTTCTCATTCATGCATTCAACAAATACTCTTTAAGGGCGTGCTCTGGACGTTAACTGCAGGGGCTCTGAAGACCTCTGATGAGATCCTGGAAGACACTGATCTGTGAATACAGACAATAAACTACGATAGGAGTGAAGGAAGGGGTTGACTATTTTGTTTACTAATTTTTATCCTTAGTACCTTGCACAGTGCCTGAAACTAGAAGGAACTTCAAAATATGTTGAATGTTGAATTCAAAATGTTGATGGATGAATAAATGAGTAGAGGGAGCAGCCAACCGGTGGTGTTTAGAGTGTGGAGGATAATGGAAGGGGACAAGTTCAGGAAATCTTTCTAATTGTTGTTTCATTCTGCCTCAACATAATGCTTAGAAGAATGAAGGCTAGAGTTGCCCAAGCCCAAACTTGAGGACTGGCTATGCTCTATGTATCCATCAGGCTCCTGCCTGATTATCTCAACAACAAAGATGGCAAGAGCTGGATGTGCTCTTTTGGCTCTTTGTAATCAGGAATTTTGTGACTGGGGACACTGGTTACCCATTTGCCACCAAAAAACCTTTCAGTGTCTCTGTACTGGAGCTAAAAATGAGGCATTTAGAATTTGAAAATTACTTTTTCCTACATTGAGCAGTATGAGGTTGTAGGTTCTTCTATAATAGATACTCTTGCAATACTGTATATTTGAAAATAACTCACTTCTGAAGGAAGGTAGAGAAGAAGTGTGTGGAAGTCATGTATCTTCAACAAACACCACACTCTCCACACTGAGGAGAGCCCATCGGTACCAAAGCCTAGCTCGAAAGAGTGCTTCACATACCAATTGGGCAAAGTTTTTAAGAACTACAAACACATTAACATTCCATGATAGAACTTTTGAAAACAAACAAAAATAAAATCTGGGTCTTCCCTCTTTGTGTAAGTTGTATGTTGAATTTGTTCGCACACCTCCACATTTGTGTATTCTCCTGCTTTAATGTACTTGGTCTCTCTTTAACTCTTATCATTGTTGGGTCTAACTTGTTCTACTCAGTTTTCTCTCCAGGGGTAGCATGGCTTATGAGAAGAGCAGGACCTTAATGCCAAAAAGAACTAGCTTCAAATGCCAGTTATGCTATTTAATATCTAGGCAACTTTCAAAAAGTATTCAACATCTCTGAGCCACAGTTTCTGTGCTGTTCAGTGATGTTTCCATTTCATCTTCTGGGTGCATGATAGGATTACACTTCTGGTTCCCTTAATATTAGCACATGTCATGCACTCACAATGGGCAATGGATTGAGAGTAGAGGTAGAATGTGTTATTCCAGGGGAGAAGCCTATAAAAAAGTAATCTTTTTGCCTTTCTCCTGAAGCATAACAGAGACTCTATCAGTTTGGTCCCTATGAGAGGGCAACATGGAAGAGAACACAATGGACACATAGCATGACCAGGAAATAAACTTCTATTAATTGAGGTCATTACAATTTGGGGATTGTTTGTTACTTAACATTAGCCCATCCTGCCTGATATTTCCTAATATGAATAATGATTAGAAGATTTACCTCAAAGAGTTCGTGTGAGAGCTACTAGCCCACTGTAGGGGATTTAAAAGCAGTGGTTCTTAATACTGTGACCCCCCTTCTCCTGGCTGTCTGTTATCTACTGATTGAATCAGACGTTCCACAGACTCATACATGGCTCACTGTGGTCCATTTGACTCCGCCCATAATTCTCCTTCATTTTCACTCCCCCACTTTGCAACTCCTTTTCTTTGTCCTTTGTGGAATACCAGCTCCTTTGGGGTCAAACTCTCTATAACAGTTTATCTTTATTCTCTAAATGGAAACAGAAATTTAGAGTTAAAAAGGATTTCACTTTTCTAAGAATCTGTAGAAACAGACCTTCAAGCTCCCTCCCCAGCCATCAAACATCTATAGACATCTTGCTATCTGGACCTCATATGTAGAAGTTATTTATTCCTCAAGAGCTAGGTACTCTAGGTCCCTAGGTACTCCTTTTTTTTTTTTTTTTTTTTTTTTTAAGCTGTCAGCATTCATTTCCTAAGGACACCTTTGGCCTCAAAGCAACCTATAGCCATTTAGCTGTTTTGACCTCACCTCTCCCACGCACATTTTGGACACTAACCTTACACTCTACAGTTAACTCTAGCTGTGCTTTCTATCCCCGTATCTACATTTTCTTTTTCCCCCCTTCTATCCATTCTCATCACTCCCTCAACATTTTGCTGAAATACTGTAGAGTTGCAGTCCTGGGAAGTCTCACCAGATGGTTTCTCTTGTTTTGTTCTTGGCCTAAAGAAAAACAATGAACTGAAAAGACCCATGAATACATGGACATTTGGCATTAGTTGCTCACCCTTACCTCTCAGAAACCTCTCCTACCATAGCTTCTGGTTCTTCCTGGCCATACTTCACCTCTTTTCAAAGACTTGCCTTCCTGTGTTCATTCGTCACTTAGCAGGCAATCCCCAGAGTCTTGTTCCTTTGACTCTTCTCTTTTTTATCCGCATGCTTTTTCTAGGGAAATTTCACTTACTCTTATGGCTTGTTTGACGGTTTAAATGTAGGTGACTCCCAAATGACTTTTGCCAGCACTAACTTCTCTCTAGAGCTTTAGAAGTAGAAATGCAACGTTCTATGAAACATATGGAGGTAGATGTCCTATGAACACCTTAAACTTTACATGGCCTCAAGTAAACACCCTTTCTCCTCTGACCCCAAAACTGAACTATCTCTTTTCACTTGTGTGAGTGGCATCACCATTTACCTGTCTCCCAACTTAGAAACCTTGGTGTTATTCTCACCTCCTTTTTCTCAACCCCCACAAACAGTCAGCTGCCACTTCTTGCTGCTTCTAATTTTAAAACATCATTTGACTTTGTCTCTTCCAAACTCTATGCTACTGACTTAAAATAAGCCTTCAGCATTATCTCCTTTGGACTTACTGCAACAGCCCTGTCTGTAATTTGTTTCCCTGATCCTGGGAATAATATTCCCCCATCCCATATTCTCTAGCCTGCCATTATAGTTATAGAAAACAAAGCTAGCCACATCTTTTCTCTGTGTAAAAACTTCTGCTGGCTCAATATACTCATGACATAAAATTCAAATTAGATAGTTTGGCTTCAGTCTTGCCTCTGTTCTACTTCTCCACCTTGCTTCCTTTCCTGCCTTCATGTTCTCTATGCACATCCTAGGTCCATATTGCCTCATATTCTGACTCCTTCCAGCACAGAACCATGTTTTCAGAAGTCAGAAATTGATGTGTATGTGTGTGTATATATATATTTTCAATGTAGTCTTTTCCTCCTCTGCATCCATATTCCCTTGAAAAATTCCTACCTGTATTAAAATTAAGCATATGTACTCTGTGAGGCCTTCCCTAATTCTTCCAGGCTATTGATGTTCTGTTCCTTTTGTTCCCAGAGCACTTCGTATTTGCTGCAGACTTTACAGTGTGGCTTTTCATTTTTCTAGTTACAGTTTGCATCTCAGATTAGACTGTATGATTCTGATTGTCAGAGGACAGAATAGAAGTTGTTTAATGAACACTGATGAATTAATGCAACATTGTTTTCCTCCCAAGATGTTTTTGGTATCGGTCTCTTCTTTTTTTTGTTTTTTTCTTTCCTTTTAAAAAATTTTTTATTTATTTAGAGAGTGAGAATGTGGGGGAGGGGCAGAGAAAAAGAGAGAGAGAGAGAATCTCAAGTAGACTCTATGCTGAGTGTGGAGCCTGATAACATGGGGCTGAATGACCATGACCGTGACCATGACCTGAGTGGAAATCAAGAGTCAGATGATCAACCCACTGACACACCCAGGGGTCCCTTTTTGTGTTTTCTGTTACATCCCTAATGAACAGTCATCTCAAACTTATATTTTTAATAGCCTCTAGGATGACCATCTAGAGAAGCACTGTTCAGTGGTATAGCCACTAGTCACATGTGGCAATTGAGCCCCTGAGGTGTAGTTAGTCCAAGTTGAAGCAAGCTGTAAGTAGAGAATACACACATTGGATTTTGAAAACAATAGGAAAATAAGAATGTGAAATTATCTCACTAATAATTTTTAATTTTAATTTAACAATTACTCATATGTTAAAATTATGTTTTGGATATATTGGATTAAAGAATATAATGTTAAAATTGATTTGCCTGTTTTTTCTATTTTTAAATGTGACTACTAGAAAATTTAAAAGTGTATGTATTGTGTATTATATTTCTATTAGACATTATATTTCTATTAGACAGTGCTGTGTCCCTTTAATCACGTAAATCATTTCTTGGTGATAAGCCTGTCTTCTGTTTTTCTTTCTTTTCTTTCTCTCTTTTTTTAAAGATTTTATTTGTCAGAGAGAGAGAGAGCATCAGGCTGAGGGGGAAGCAGGCTCCCTGCTGAGCAAGGGGCCCCATGTGGAACTTGATCCCAGAAGTCTGGGATCATGACCTAAGTCAAAGGCCAATGCTTAACGACTGAGCCACCAGGTGTCCCCTTCTGTTTTTTTCTTAATCCTTATAGCGGTAAGCGAAATTTCCTGGGAGGGGAGGAAACACTCAAAAGTCGTGTTTGTTAACTGGTATTATTAGGCTAACTTTCCCCAAACATGGGGGCAATTTATTTTCCTACTACTATTCTACTGAAGAATCTGCAGGGTTTTGTTTTTTCCTGCTACTGCCCTGCTTGAAGAACCTGTAGGTTTTCTGTTGTCAGCTGCATCAAGGCCACATTGCTTTGGCCATTTCCCCAAACCTTCTTTAATTCAGTTTCACTTCACTTATCCAGCCTTATCTCTCACTCATCTTAAGTGATGAGTCTGTTAGTCTGTTTTCTGAGCTCCTTGAAGTCTCTTTGCTTTTGTGCATGCTGCTCTTGTTCAGTATCTCCTTCCTTGGCTCCCATCTAGATCAAGCCAGTCTTTTAGATGTTACTTAAAAGTTCTACCTCCCACATAATGTTTTTTTCTGTCTTTTGGAACTTACTGTGATATCCCACTAGTCATTATTTGTCAGACCCACACAATTTAAGCTCTGATTTGTTCAGTTATTCAGCATTCAACTTAATTCCACATGTTTTTGTTGTTGTTGTTGTTTGTTTTTATAAGAGAGGGAGGTGAGGGAGGGGCAGAGAGAGAGGGAGAATCTTAAGCAGGCTCCATGGCCAGCCTGGAGCCCAAGGTAGGGCTCAATCTCACCACCTTGAGATCATGACCTGAGCGGAAATCAAGAGTCAGAGCTTAACTGACTTAGCCACCCAGGAGCCCGATGAATTTCACAAGCATTTTTGAGATGCCAAGATGGGGATAGGTGAGCATGAGGGTCACCTTTATGCGGTATGTAGGCTAGCAAATTGGCCCTGTAGAAAGGTATAAGACACAGGCCCCGGCTCATTGCCTTTCTTAGCATCTGCTCCACCACAGGCATGTATTCTGATTTCTTCAGCCTCATATGAGAAATTGCTAATAAGCCATGATATGCCAAAATAGTCAAATAACTTCACTCAATGTTCAAATCCCATGGGGCCAGGTTGGGTGCTCTGGGTTCTAATTAAGTGTCTTCTTCCCCTAATTTTCTTTTTCAAGCATTAAAGATCACTACTCAGGGGCCCCTGCATGGCTCAGGGGATTAGGCTTCTGCCTTCTCTTGGGTCATGATCTCAAGGTCCTGGGATTGAGCCCCCCACATTGGGCTCTCTGCTCAGCGGGGAACCTGCTTCCCCCGCTCTCTGTGCCTGCCTCTCTCTGCCTACTTGTGACCTCTCTGTCAAATAAATAAGTGAAATCTAAAATCAATCAATCAATCAATCAATCACTACTGATACAGCTTTCTGTTCAAGTGTAAACACCCAGAATTTGCCTCCCTGGCCACACTCTCTCCTCCTTAGGAAACGCTTATTGATAGGTGTTTTAGACTCTGAAGTCAGACTGCTGTAGATTTGAATCTCAATTTCTCCACTGAGTAGCTTTGTAGCCTGGGCAAGTTACTTAACTCCGCCATGCCTCATTTTACACATCTGCATAATTAGAATAACGTATCATAGGATTGTGATAAGGGCTAAACAGGTTAATAGTTCTTGGCAGAGTAACCACTCAATAAATGTTAGCCCTTAATACATGTCACTACCAGACTACTTCTCTCCCTTAAAATGTAAGGGGCTGTTTTAACTATTCTATCGTACCTGTGTCCTCCAACTTCTAGAATAGTTCCTGTTTCAAAACTGCACGTGAATAAACATGAATGAATACATGAATGCACGTAGTCACTTTATTCCAGCATTTCCAATGTTGCCCCGCCAAGAGCAAAGGCAAGGGAGGAAGTGAAAGTCACCTCTTTGTAAAGGTTCTTCCTTAACCCGGTTTTACCCGAGGCCCTCTGGGACAATCTCATCCCAAAAGTGGGGAAGCCCACAGCAGGCAGTGCGACGTACCCTCTTCGGATCACCTTGGGCAAAGGGCCTAGGGCAGCAAGTCCCCGCGGGCAGGATTCCCGGGAAGATCGGCGCATGCGCAACGCGCCCAGCGCCTGGGTTCCTTCCTGCGGCGCCACCCGGAAGCCTCGGCTCCGTCTCCCTCTTTCCCCCTCCCCCTCCCTCGCCTGCTCTGGTGGTGCGTGCGGGGCCGGCCCGGCGAGGAGGCGGGACACGTCGGCGCTGCCACCGCCGCCGCCGCTCCTCCTCCAGTTCCAGCTGCCGCCGCCGCCGCCGCCGCCGCTTCCTGGGCTGAGTCCGCCCGCGGTCCCGGCGGCTCCAGGTGTGTTCACGCTGTCCAGCCCCTGCCGGAGTCGCCGCCGCCGTAGCTGCCCCGGGCTCTTTCCCGCCCCGCTGCCGAGATGGCGACGCGCTCCTGCCGGGAGAAGGCTCAGAAGCTGAACGAGCAGCACCAGCTCATCCTGTCCAAGCTGCTGAGGGAGGAGGACAACAAGTACTGCGCCGACTGCGAGGCCAAAGGTAGCGCGGACGTCGCCGCCCCTCGTCGGGGCCTCCTGCGGCGGGTGACCTTCCCGTCGCCGCGGCCGCTGGGGCCGGAGCGGACGCCGCGGCAGCGCCTAGCCGGCCCCGGCCCAGAGGGGAGGGCGGGCTCGGGCTCGAGTGGCCCCTCACCTCCACCAGAGGCGGCGGCGAGGTCAGGCCCCTGGGCGCCGGCACTAGCCCTAGCCTCCCGTCCTTCCCGACCCCGGGGCAGGGCCGGTGCCGGCGTAGCGATGCTCGGACCCTCCACCCGGCCGGGGCCGGAGCCGGAGCCCGGCTCGGAGCGCGGAGCGGGGCGACTGCCTGGCCAGTGCTTAGGGTTTAAGGGTTGCCCTCCTCCCGCCTCAGCTCGCAGGCACATCCGTGGGTGGGGCCACCCTTAGCCTCGGTGTCCGCCTCGACCCTCCCCCAGTGACCGCGGCGTCCCTCTCTGGGCTCCGATGCTCCGTATCCCAGGTGGAGCCCTACCTGCCTGCCCACCTGACAGCTGTGTACAGGGCTTTTGCTTCTTCCTGACAAAGAGTGTGGTGGTCTTTTTTGGTGTGTTGGAGTTGTACTGAGTGAGACCATTGGGGAGGGGTCTTTAGTTGTAGTAGTAGTAGTAATTTCTTTCTTTTTTTTAAAGTCTGGGTGTTAACCCGAATGAGGAGGAATTTCATAATACGAATTTCTTGGATAGTGGGCTTATGTTCCTGAAGGTTTTAATAATTAGATTATCTCTACCCAGTTGGTTTGGGAGAACATGTGGACACTGGTTTGTGTGGCTCAAAACGTTGCAGGTGCGTTTTTTAAAGATCCAGAAATTTAAAAAAAAAGAAAAAACAACAAAAACCCTAATTTTAGTTTGTTCCGTTGGAGGGCTTCTGCCTCAGCCTTTAAAATAGATACACTATTTTTAGCCTATATGTTTGGGTTTGGAGATCTGATTTATATTTAATGTCTTATAAATAATCTCATGAGAAAAATGTTTCAGACTTTTAAAAACAAACCTGTCATATGTTTAGGAAAAGATCTTGCTTATTTGCTAATTGGTTTGTTTATTTGATGAAGAATGGGTAGTTCTCCAAAGCAGGAGTCCGGCTTTGAGAATTGCCATTTCAGATTTCTGTTACTGACTGAGACTTTTCTTGAAGCTTTCCTGTTCTTCCTCAATACTGTATCAATGAGTCACGTTTCAGTAGGCTGACGATGTTTGATTAGACCAAGCCACACAGCCTCAGCAAGTCACTTCACTACCACAACAGGTACCTGATTACTGGAAGATCATGTGGGAATACTGTTTAACTAGACCATCTTAGAAGCACTTTTCAGTATCACAGTAACTTGACTGACCCAACCTTACCTTTATTCTTTGTAACCTTTAAGGTGATTAGTTAAAAATGCCTGATTATTATGGCAGTATTTGCTTGATTTTGATTATGTGTGTGGTTTTTTGGGGGGGGTGGAATAATGTATTGAGGCTCACTTACTCATCACTGCACTAGTAAAACACTGAAAAATGGGACCTTTAAAAGGCCAAAAAAAGAAATGAGCTGCATTTTGAGTGATAAGTAACATGGTTAAGAGGAGATGTTAGTATATATTAAATCTATTAAAAATTGAATAGTAACAGTTTCAGTTAGTACCTTCATTAGGTATAGAAATAAGTGAAAAATAATTTTTGTTTAAATTTCTGTCCCCCAAAAAGTACTATATAGAATCAGATTTTCACTAATGCTTCTTAAAATGATGTGTAGGTTTTGGGACACCTGGGTGGCTCAGCCATTAAGGGTCTGCCTTGGGGGGAACCTGGGTGGCTCAGTGGGTTAAAGCCTCTGCTTTCAGCTCAGGTCATGATCCCAGGGTCCTGGGATCGAGCCCCACATGGGGCTCTCTGCTCCATGGGAAGCCTGCTTCTCCCTCTTCTACTACTTGTGTTCCCTTTCTCACTGTATATTTTTCTGTCAAATGAATAAAATCTTTTAAAAAAATGTATAGGTTTTGAAAAGTCCTTTATGGGCCACATGGTAACATTTTCATTCTCATTTTTAAAGTGAGGAGAGGAGAATCATGTGCTTTTTAATTTAAAACAAAAATTTTATTATAACTGAAGGAAAAGGGAGCATTAGTTTTGTTTGCTGTTTGTATTGCCACTGAGGTCCATAGATATATATTGAGTGAATGGTTTTATTTTGGCTTTGTTTGGTCTTTTGTTTGTGGATTTGTTTTTGAGAAATGTAGAAAGGGGGAGAAAAGAGATTAGCATCAGGAGTTTGAGGATGCAGTGTGTAGGGTATGAACTCTAGGCATCATTTGGAAAAACTCTTAGTTTTTCCTTGATGCTACTAAATCTTGAATAATATTAAAATGATCTTCTAAATTATTTCACTGTTTTATCTTGTCTTCCAGGAAAAAATATCACAGTTAAGTTTAACTAGACTTGATCTCATAGTTCTAGTAGTTCAAAAATTTGACATAATTGAACTATTGATAAAGTTAAATTTATTTTGTAAAATTTTTAAGTGTTCTATATGTTTTGACCCTATTATAGAGCTCTTGTAATAGAGTTCTTGGCTTGTTAAATGATTTTGGATTTATTGTTACATATGCCAGATGACACAGTAATTGTAGGTAGTGAAATTCTGATTAAATATATCTTTAAAAGACAGGCAACAGTTCTTATTCTGCATATCAGCTATTATAAAGAGGTTTCATACTGTATATATGTATTAATGTTTTCCTCACTGTCTAATAAACTACATCAAGTTTTTCATGTGTTTTTGAAGCTATTTCTTAATTAACTCAATTTTCTTTTTTTCCCAAAAAATACTTCCCCAGTACTCTTTGAGAACATGTACCAAAGACTAAAGTCTAGGGCTAAAGATTACTCTGTTCTCTTGACTTATAATAATAGTTGGCAAAGTTATATCAATTGGATTTTGACATTTTCTTACTGAGTCACCAGTGTGTGTGTTTTCTGAATTGACATTATCTAGGAAGTAAGGAAGGAGAAAAGTATGGCATAGGTGCCAGGTTCCTGCTTATAATCCGACACTTTCCAGATCTGTTGAGCAACTGGAGAATAAGAACAGGCAGATGGATCAGCACTTCCTCTCCCTAGCCTTATTTGTGACTCTGTGGGAGTTTTAATGCAGTTCTGTTGGTTATTAGTTGGTGGCACTTTATGGAGCCGTGAGGATTTAGGGCCCCTTGCCAATGTAAAGTTTAGTTTTTAGTATTTAAATTCATGGTTAATACTAATTTTGATTCTGAACATGTGTTGGCATGAAAATGTGTCTCTTGCCCAGTAAGTTTTGGGATATTCAGAAACATAAGGCTTTTGAACCCTTAAGGGATTGGTTTTGTTTCACCTGTCTCTTATTAAGAGGGTAAGCTCCTTGCCCAGATCAAGCACTTGTTTCTTCATTCCACAGATCTTAACTTGAGGGGACACCTCAAAGGACTGTTGGATTATGGGGCTAAGAAAATTAGTAAGACCTAAAGGAGGTTTTGTAATGAGGACTGCATTTTTGTAAATGAATAATTCCAAAACAGTGTACCAGGTGTTATAATAGTGGTTGTAAGAAGTATCCTCCCTACCTAGTTTGGGCTTTTGTCCCTATTGCATCTGACTTTTGTCTGTTGGTTATCTTCATAGTTCCTAGAATGCTGCCTCAAGACCTTTGCACATGTTGTCCTTTCTGCCTAGGAAGCTCTTTAACAATTTTTTTTGCCTGATCAGTTTTATGTATCATTCAGGTTCTGCTTAACTGTCTCTTGAAGGGAAATGGTTCTCCCATATTAGGTTAGGTTTCCCTTTATATGTTAAGACACATCCTGAATATTTTATTGTACTTACTACAGTTGTAATTAAACATTATTTGGTTTTATTGGGTAATCTGTTTCCCTGTTGAATTAATATCTATAAGAGAGAAGAGATCTTGTTTGTCTTGTTTAGGCTTGTATCCCCAGCCCTCTACACAGTGTGGTAGGTTAATGTAACTCCTTGAATGAGTGAATGTGAATGAGTACAGAGCTGAGGGCAGGCAGCAGGATATGTGGAAATGAGTTCACATATGGGCGTGTGGAGTGACCCTGTTGGGAAGTATTCACAGGAGAGTCTTGTTGGAGCTACATTCTGAAAGTAGAGTGGGATTTCAGCATATGGAAAAGGAATTGAAGGGCACAGTTAGCTGCACATACAAGTTACAGGGAGATAAGAGAACATAAGAGGTTTACATGTGGCCTTTTTAGGGTAAGCTTTCTCTAAGCATGACCAGATTTGATAGTAGCAGGTCAGGAAGAACTGAAATGGTGAGAGATTCCAGGCATGTCACCTAATTATAACAGTAGTGTGAGCAAGAGCATAAGGATCTGAACTCACCTAATGTCATTTGGTTGCAGGTTGGGGTATAGGGCAGGAAACAGAACAGCTGTAGCTGTTTTAAGGAATAGGATGCTTACATTGGAAGGACTGGAGGAGCAAAAATCAGGGAGCCACTACTGGACTAGTGGTTTCAAGGCCTTATACTAATACCATTGCTACTGCAACCACCTGCCACAGCTGCTTCTCACCATGAAACTGGTGAACAGATGGGGGAACCAGGACTGTGGTTACTGCAGCCATTCAATATCTATTAGACATTTTTGTCAATTGCCCTTACTATAGAAAGATGGCCTTTGTTGAACTTGTGCCTTCCACATGCAAATAACTGATAGACATATGTCCAGCACCTTGCCGGCAAGAGAGTCTTCTAGCTTTCTAATTTCTAAATGTAGAAACATGAAGTGAAGGTTGTGAGACTCAAACCAGGAATCTACTACAAGGCAGTGAGGATGGAGAGCATTTTCATTAAGTGTTTGATATTTAAGAGTTCTCATATAAACTTAATTTAAAGTAATTCATACTAAAAAGTAAAGTTCACCCTGAGAAAATGATATTTATGATGATGTTGATGTTTGTGGGATAAATATATATAAATGAAATCTGATTATAATTCATCTAAAGAAAACTGTAAATCTGAAAGTTCCCCCAAAATAATAACCTTCAGTTTGATGGGTCTGTTGTTCTTATAATTCTGCTGATCTTGAGGTTTTTTCTGGTATCAGAGCTGGGATAGAAACCACTGACCTTTATCTGACTCATCAGATGCAACTTGGGCTGCATGTTGTCCCCTTCCGTTTTCCCCCTCCTAGTTCTTTTTCTTTGTTATTTTTTAAAAAAGATTAAAATCTTTCATTACTTGATTTCAATACAAGATATACATAGCCTTGCACAAGACATATTATATAACCTTTATTGACATACAAGGACTTGAACCCATGGTCTCTTTAAGGCAAGGGCAAATGTTTGACATTCTAATTATATATTTTATAAATTCAGGTCTTTTCCTACTGTTGTTACTACTATGACTATTGCTAATAGTCTTCACTGGATAGCATCAACTCACTTTTTTTTCCATTTCCCAATAGAAGAGCAAAGCAACTTGGAGGCCATTTTGTTGACTGCCTTACGTTCTGACCCCTGTAAAGAATTGATTTAGTATACATTTTTATCTATATCTATATCTGTATCTCTATATATAATTTTGTTGGTAAATCAGTATGTTCTGGGCACTCCAAAGTTTAAATTTCATGTCAAATACTGTTGTGTGTTTTTAGAAGTTCTGGGTATGGTCCACAAACTAGTTAGGGATCTCAATAGACAAGAGACAATGATGTGTTAAATTCTGGTCTATGCATAGACTGTAGCTCATTAAAAGTTTAGTGTTGGTAAAGCTCTGTAACTTGAAAAAGATAGGAAGGAAGGAGGAGAAGAAGGTAAGAGATAAGGTTGGAAGTTCAAAAGAAAGAAAAAAAGAAAGAGAAAGAAAGAAAGAAAACACGTAATAACATTACACATACACAGAAGTTATATGGTGCTTTCTTCTTGTCAGGCAATGTTGTGAGCACTTTAAATATATTAACTCATTTAATCCTCAAAACAACCTTTTGAGGTAGGTAATACTATTCTATCTTACAAATGAGGAAACTGAGACACACAGAACTTAAGTAATTTTCCTAAGGTTATTGTATTTCAGGCATAGCAGCTGGGGATAAAGCAGGGAACAGGTAGATAAGGTCCAAGCTTTAAAGGATCTGCTAATCTGTTAGTCTTTTGGAAGCAGGCCTTACTTGCAAATTTGGCCCTTGACTGGCATCAGGGAACTTGAATTTGGGGAATATCTCATTACCCTAAGTGGTAAGAGTCATTTACTGTGTCCGAACTGTTTGTACAATTGTGTGGTTTATTTTAAATGTCTGCTTTCCTTCTGGGAGTCTGGAATTTCCATATCTACTAGGCAAGGGTGCCTATGTGACAACCCTCCCTTCTCACCCTCCCTCCAGTACTCTAGGAATCATTCTCTAATGAGACTCTGATGAGTCTCTAATGGGTAATATTTCACACTTGTCAGAAATCATTACTAAGACAGTTAAGTGTGTCTGGTGCAACTCCACCAGAAGGGGACACCTGGACATTTGTGTCTGTTTTCTCCTGAACTTTGCTCCGTGCACCTTTTCTCTTTGCTAATTATGCTTGGTATCCTTCTGCAGTAATACATAAATTCCAGTGATGAGTAGTTTTGTGAACCTCCCAACATATTTGATAATATGTATTTTCCTCCAGTATATTGTACAGGATATATTAGAATCTCATTGTATCTCAGGTAGCCCAGAGAAGCAGGTATTAGCATTAGAGGAAATTCTGGCTTTATTGGGATGATATGGAAGTAGCAAGATGGACTGTAGGATCAGGATTTGAATTTATAATATCTAGCTCCAGAGCTATTTAACTGCATGTTTGATGGCATGGAAGATAAAACACATGCTTTTGCAGTTGAAATCTTGTGATAGAAGAGACTTATCACCTTAAAGCTGACAATGTATTTCTGAGGTAATGGCCAAATATGTTGCAGCATGGACAGTGTCTTTGTCTTATTTCTTTGCTTTTAATAGCAGAACTATCATAACTTCAAAATACTAGTACAAACAAAGCAGAATTTTTTTCTGGTCACTAAACTTTGTTCTACAAATTGAATATTTTGATGAATCCTTTTGTAGTGTGTGTTTTGTTTTTTGGTCTTCCATATAGTTTCTTTGTTTTCTCTTTCTGCAGTTCTATTCTTAGGTCAGGTACTGATCATCTACCCTGGATTTTTAAGCCATAAGAATAACTTGAAAGTTGAAAGAGCACTGACCTGGATTGTTAGTAAAGCTAGGTTTGAATCCAGCCTTTGCCTCATTTGGTGACCAGTTGTCCCTTCTGTGAGCCTTATTGCAAAGATTTATTTCAACTCTGATGTGATCTGTGTTCTTTTCTGAAACCCATCCTTCTTGTCACTTCTATGTTGGTATTTACTATTATTACTAATTTTAAAAAATTGTATTATTAAGGGTTTGTATTTTAGGGACTTACTGAACTTTGGATCGTGGTCGAACCTGTATACTTTTTAAAGCTTTTCACTGATGACTTAGGTCTACCTGAGCAGATTTACCTAGTATTATCTTTATCTCAAGCCATACCATATAACTTGCAAGAGTATTCCTCATAGATTGAGGACTCTTTTTGTTTGAATCTTTTTCCCTTTAATGCCAGTGAGATCAAAGAAATAACTATCTGTTCTAGTCATCTACTAAAGCCATACTTTAAGACTGTACAGCCATAAATAGCCATACATTAAGTCATACATAGTACCATACATACATACCATTTAGTCATACTTAGTACCATATAGAAATGATTTTAAAAATTTCACTTAAGACAGAGTTTTGATAAGATGCTTTTGGAAATATGTGCTGATTTTATGCTTATGTACATCTTGAATGGTAAATGTGAGGACTTTGAGAATCTTAAAGGCAGAGAGTTGTAAGCCTTCTAGTAATTCTCCATTCTCTTTGCATCTTCCTCCTCCCCTTGACAATTTTTGGTCTCCCTTTTACAAGAGATCTAAGTGATTGCTTTTAGGAGTGATTGATGATAAGACTTTCAGATGTTTATCACTGATCTTTTGTAAAGAGTGCATTTCAAGGACCAGTGATTAGCTTGAACCCAAACTTAAAAAGAAAATAAAGGGGATTTTAAAGCTTTTGTGGAAAGTCATATTTAGGATAGCTTTATCTTCCAGTACAAGAACAGTCATTAAAAATTATGGTTTAGTCTAGTTTAGATTTTTTTTAGTTCATGCATTTCTACTCTTGAAAGTTGCTTTTGGTGAAGGATGGTAATGGTGAATAGTGCCAAAAAAACTAGCAGAAGTACAATTTTTAAAGAGAAATGATCATCACAAGCATATTAATTTCCTATTGCTGCTATGACAGATTATCACAAACTTAGTTTCTTAAAACAATACAAATTATCATCTTATAGTTCTGGAGGTTAGAATCCGAAATAAGTTTGTTTCCTTATCATTTCCAGCTCCTAGAAATCATCTGTGATGTTTGCTTCATGACCCCTTCTTCCAGATTCAGTGTGTCATCTTCAGGTCTCTTTCTGCCTTTCTGTGCTTGCATCAGTACATCTCTTTCTGTAGCTCTATTAAGGTTGCTTGTGATTACGTTGGGTTTACCTGGATAATCTAGGATAATTCCACCTCAGTGTCCTTAACTTAAATACAATTGCAAAGTATCTCTTGCCACGGAAGGTAACACATTTGCAGATTAGAGGAATTGAAAGATGGACATCTTTGGGGATCACTATTTTGCTTCCCACAGGTGGATTTGTGATAAAAATTACATACTGAATTTACATTTTTATTAAAGGTGCTGCTGTGCATGTACTTAACATGGCACAGGATAGTGAAGTTAGTACAATTCAAATTAGGAGTTCTTATAGGAATTATTTTAAAAGAATATGCATGTTAAGAATCATTTAACAGACTCTTTGCAACAGTGTGAGTTATGTAGAAAATCTTTAGAAATTTACCCAAAAAACCCTATTAGAATCAATAACTTAGTTTCATTAAGGTTAATATAGAAAAGTTAACTATTTCTTGGGGCGCCTGGGTGGCTCAGTGGGTTAAGCCGCTGCCTTCGGCTCAGGTCATGATCTCAGGGTCCTGGGATCGAGTCCCGCATCAGGCTCTCTGCTCAGCAGGGAGCCTGCTTCCTCCTCTCTCTCTGCCTGCCTCTCTGCCTACTTGTGATCTCTCTCTGTCAAAGAAATAAATAAAAAATCTTAAAAAAAAAAAAAGAAAAGTTAACTATTTCTGTATACCAGCAACAAACAAATGGAAGTTGAAATAAAAATTATTTACAATAGCATAAACATACGAAAACTTGGGAATAAATTTGACAAAATAAATGCAAGATTTGTATACCATAAACTTAACAAAGATGGCTAAGAGAAATTAAAGCATACATAAGGAAATGGAGAGATGTACTATGTTCATGGATTAGAAGATGCAATTTTTTTTTAAGATTTTATTTGAGATAGAGAGTGAGAGAGAACATGAGTGGGGGGAGGGGATGAGGGGCAAAGGGAGAGGGAGAAGAAGTAGGCTCCCTGCTGAGAAGGGAGCCTGATTTTGGGGGTAGGGGAGGGGCTTCATCCCAGGACCCTGGAATCATGACCTGAGCTGAAGTCAGGTGCTTAACTGATTGAGCCACCCAGATGTCCCTCTGTGTACAGTTTTAGTATTAAATTTGTATAGTTTTAATAAATATTGATATATTAATAGGATTGTCTGTGTCACTGTTGCATGGTATAATGGACATGAGGCATGTATGGTTTGAGGGAAAGTAGGTAGTCAGTAAATGTTAAATTTGAATCTTAAGTCATGTATGATTAGACCTACAAACATTTTTGTTTTCTCTTCCAATTACTTTATTTTTATTATTTTTAAAGATATACTGGAATTAAAATTAAAAACTGAATACAAAGTAAAAAACAAGCTCATCTTAAAAATATAAGTGTTATTATTAGTTTCAGGTGTACAGTATAGTGATTCAGTAATTCTGTACATTACTCTTTAATCCCCATCACCTATTTCACCCATCCCCCATCCATTTTCCTTCTGGTAACCATCAGTTTGTTTTCTGTAGTTAAGAGTGTTTCTTAGTTTGTCTCTCTCTCTCTCTTTTTTTCTTTGCTCATGTGTTTGTTTCTTAAGTTACACATGAGTGAAATCATAGGGTGTTTGTCTTTCCGTGACTTACCTTCACTTAGCATTACACTCTTTAGCTCTTCTAATTACTTTTTAAGAGAGTTATCCAAAGTTTCAGATATAAGAAAACTCCTCCTCCAGATTTTCCCTAAGTTTTATTGTTGTGAATTTTTCTGAATTTTAAGTGTTTTTTAACTTAAAGTTTTAATTGATTATGTGAGTTACCTTTTTGATGTACTTACTCTAGGAAGTAAAAAAAAAAAAACCAAAAAAACCCCAAACTCAAACTGTCCAAATATTTGATAGAGACACATTCTCTTGTAATGTGGTTTCCTTTTTTAGCATTATTATTTTCTATAAGCAAAGGTTTCTAGTCTGTTTCTACTATAACTCTTCCCATATTTTTAGATTAAATGTTTTTTCATTGTGGAAATTGTGCCCAACTATTGTGCAGAAGTAGTTTCCCTTCTGTTGTTTATTTACTGAAAATAAGTTGTTATCTGGGCTTTGTTTTTTAGTGGAGACAATGATTTTATTTCCATAGATAAGACAAGGCTATCAGGTTTTTGCCTTCTCTTTTGGCCTTTTATTTCTTGTCTCAAATTTGGGCAATTATACTTTTGAGTGTTTTTAACTTAGTTGGTAAAGTATGCCAATAAACAACAGGAAACAAAGGTTTTTACCTAAAATAAATGTTTGTCTAGCTTTCAAAAAAAAAAAAAAATGGTTGAGGGGGCTTCCAGTTTTTACCCTGGCTTCAAGACTGGAAGGATCTTCGAGTCTCCACTCCGTTCTAACAACATGTAAAAAGCTGAGCAAACTGAAAAATCAACATCTCATCTTAGATTTTCAGAGAAGTGAGGTCACAGGGCAAACTGCTGTCCCCAGAATAGGTGAGATCAACGAATACAGAGGATCACAACTCAGTCATAATTCTGTGAGAACAAGTACTGGGGTAGGAAAACTGTAATTGACAAGTTGCTGTAGCTCGCTGTGGACAAATCTGAGTCAAAAACTATAGGCGGGTGTAGTTATGGGGACAGTCCCCATACTTTTGTGAGTTTTATCTCTAGGAGCTTAAACAGTGAATATGGGAGAAAAATCTAATGCTTCTGTCAGGGGAAGTAAGAAAAGGAACGAAAGGGAAATTTATACCAGAGCATTCTGTTCTTAGCAAGGTCTGCCCTCTGGAGAAACTATTTAACTAGAGCTTAACTGACTTAGGGGAAGGGAAATATCTAACTCCAGATACTGTAGCCTTTCACAGGAGAGAAGGGAAATGCCAATTCCAGCCTATTCTAGCCATCCCATCTCATGGGGAATGGAATAGGCATGGTAGGGGGCACTGATATTTGAGAAACTTATAGTAGAGAGGCAGAGGCTTACTGAAAGACTGAGATCTAATGATAGAACTTTGGGATGCTTTTCCACTGCATTACCAAAACTGTTCACAGCAGTTACATTTATCCAGTACATCATTTCCAGCTGTCCAGAAAAACTTACAAGACATACTAGAAGGCAAAAAAAAAAAAAAAAAAAAAAGTTGAGGTTCTTAAATTTCACAGTGAAAAATGCTTCAGATAGCGGAAGAATGCCTTCAGGCTGCCAGTTCACACCTTGTGAGATCTAAAAATAACTGGAAAAACATGTAAAAATATTTTCATATATTTAAATGAATGTATAAAGCTTATGGATATATGTATAACCTATATAAATGGCTAAAGTAACATTATGTTCAGTTTCAATAAACTTGTTCATCAGATCTATTCCAACTTCTTCTGGTTTAAAAGGTTCTGAAGCTTTTGAGAAGAGATCAGTCTCAAATAATACTGTTAGCCCAGCTAAGGGGCAGATTTATAAACCATTCCCACTCAACTGACCTATAATCTTTGTGGTAGATGTTGATACTCCTATTCAAATTATTTTCAGAATTCACATGAGGTAAGGAACATTATACTGATCAGTGACATTTAATACATGTATGTGTCACTTGAAAATATTTTAAATGGAGGTTGTAATTACTTTTTATATTAAAACTGGGTTTAATATTTACAAAGTCAATGATATGAAAAAAATTGGGAGGGGAACTCTTCTAAGTCAAAAGGAATTTAAGGGATATAACTAACCACACCTCCCTGATTCTTGAGAGGATACTTTTTGAAAAAGATCTTTACAAAAAAATTTTGTGGGGAAACAGAATTGTGGGAAATAGAATACATACTAAATATTAGATGACAGTGAGAACTTATTAATTTTAGTAGTTATGATAATATTGTGGTTACGGGAAGAAAATTTATATTTTTTAGGAATTCATACTGAAAAAGAGGTATCTTGATGCCTGAAGTTACCATACTTTATAAAAAATGGAAAATATGACAAAATCTTAACAATTGTTGAACCTGGACAGTGGGTATGTGGGTATTCACTATACTAGTCTTTCTTTCCATTCTATATTTGAAAATTTTTGATAATAAAAATTAAGAAAAAATTTTTTAGTTTTTGTGCTTAAGGAATAAACTCAAACTACCAATAAGTAAGGGGTCCTCTCTGCACATAAAATATGTTCAGTTCTTTGTCTGCAGGGTTTTTTTTTCCCCAGTTGGAAGAATAGCACTGATTAGCTAGTCTTGATTGATAGTATGTTTCTGGATATAAGGTAATCTTATACTGAATGACTATTTTTAAATATATATCAGCTGTTCTTAATATGTTCAGAGTCTGTGTAAACATACCAAGAGAACAGAAGAAGTTTAAAAAAAAAATCAAACTATGATTACAAAGACAGTGTGATTAAGGAATAATTACATTAACTGTTGGCTCTTTATGATAGGCCTTTAATCATTTTAGGATGCTGGTCAGAAAAGGATTATCATGGCACTGTTTTAGTGCTGTATAGCTGTTGTTAAAAAGTATTTGAAAACGCAGTAATGTATGTTCTAATTTTACTTCTCCATCACCCTGTTTTTCAAGAACACATTGAAAAGAACTGGCACAAACCATGAAAATACACCAGAACTTCTAATGCTCATTGTTATTGTCTTGGATTTTATCCAAGGGTTACTTAAAGGAGTATTCATTTCACAGGTTGTTTTTTTTTAAGATTTTGTTTATTTATTTGAGAGAGAGAGAAAACAGAACTGGGGTGAAAGGCAGAGGGAGAAGCAGACTCCCCAATGAGCAGAGAGCCTGATATGGCACTCAGTCCCAGGACTCTGAGATCATGACCAAAGCCGAAGGCAGACCCTCAACCAACTGAGCCACCTAGGTGCCCCATTTCACAGGTATTTTATGAACACCAGTTGTGTGTAAAGCACAGCTGCTAATTGCCATATGAATTGAAGTTGTGTAAATTGTGTGAATCCTGACCGCAAAGCTTTCTGTATTATTTAGAACTTTCCATTGTAGAGCATAGAAATAGAACTAGAATTAACTTAAGCAAAATAGCACTGGGCATTGGTATGTTGTTTTTTTTTTCTTTTTTTCTTTTAATCAGAAGAGGAGGGAGACTTGTCTCATATGACTCAGTTCTTGAACTTCTTTTCTGTTTTATTCACTCCCTTGCCAGTCTCTTGCTTTTAACTATTGACTCTATGTCGATTCCCAGTTATATACCTTCAGACCAGAAGACCTTATCCCCGAACTCCATAGTGATAACATCCAATTGTATGTGGCTGTGCATTCAGTAGCTCCAAATTAACATGTCTTAACTGAAATCTTGATCTTCATTCTCTAA
This sequence comes from Mustela lutreola, assembly GCF_030435805.1. NCBI lineage: Eukaryota > Metazoa > Chordata > Mammalia > Carnivora > Mustelidae > Mustela > Mustela lutreola. Next base: position 113,267,606 of record NC_081295.1, read on the forward strand.
GCCTACTCTGTGGGCAATGTTGCCCATTTTACTCTCCCCTTTTGCTCTGGCTCCAAACTTTGAATTTATCTCCATGTTGACTCCAGTATTCTCCCAACTGGTCTCCTAGCTTTTATTCTTGCCTGCTGTGGCCTATTCTAATACAGTTGCCAGAATGATCTTTGCTTATTTATTTTTAAAAATTTTTGAAGATTTATTTATCTATTTATTTGAGAGAGAGTGAGCACAGGGGGAAGGGGCAGAGGGAGACAGAGAGAATGGGTTCTAAGCAGTCTCTGCGCTGAACTTGGAGCCCAATATGGGCCTCATCCTGTAACCCTCAGATCACAGTCTGCCAAACCAAGAGTCAGATGCTCAACTTGACTGTGCCACCCAGGTGCCCTGCCAGAGTGATCTTTAAAAAGTTAAATCTGATAGTTAGATCATGTCATTGCTGCACCAGAAACTATTTATTATTTTTATATGTTGGAGTCCAAGCCAGAGCCCTTACAGTGGTCCACACTGACCTCCGTGCTCTTGAATATAGTCATCTGGCTCCTATCTCAGTGCCTTCACATTTGCTATTTCCTGTCCCTGGAGAATGTTCTTCCAGACCTGCATATGGCTGGCCCTCCTTACTTAGTTAGGTCCTTACTCAGTTATATATTTGATTTTTTTTTTTTCTTTTAAGATTTTATTTATTGGTGCCACTGGGTGGCTCAGTTGGTTAAGTGGCTACCTTCAGCTCAGGTTATGATCGTTGGGTCCTGGGATTGAGCCCCACATAGGGCTCCCTGCTTGGTGGAGCTTGCTTCTCCCTCTCCCTCTGCCTGCTGCTCTGCCTACTTGTGGTCTCTCTCCATCTCTCTAATAAATAAATAAAATCTTTTTAAAAAAAGATTTTATTTATTTGAGAGAGAATGTGTGCGTGTGCATGAGTTGGCAGGCATGGGAAGGGAGAGGGAGAGGAATAAGCAGATGCCCCGCTGAGGGTGGAGCCCTGTGTGGTGCTTGATCCCAGGACCCTGAGGTCATGACCTGAGCCTAACTCAGACACTTAACTGACTGAGCCACCCAGGTGCCCCTATATACTTAATTTTGTTAAATATCATTTCCCTTTGTAGAATGTTAAGAATTCAGGGATTTTTGTCTTTTTCTGTTTCTGACACTTAAGTTACACTAGGTAACTCTTTGTTGAATGAATAGATGAGGAGGGGCAGAGCATCCTGGGCAGAAGAATAATGTGTATTGCCAGTTTAAGACATTATCTACAAAAGATAACCACAATACAAGCAATATAGGAAAACCTAATTTATCTCAGTGGACTTAGAAATATTACATAGGTGATGAAATGACTTTAGTGATTCTCTTTCTGGAAAATAAGACCTCACCCAGTATTTCTCATTTTCTAACTTTTTTTAAAGCTTATGTAAAACTTCTTTTAATCAGATTTATAAAAGCCACTGACTTTGAATACTGTAATCATATAATCTTTTTGTATGTTTCAAGTTGAGATCGTTTTAATAGGGCTTTAGCATATAAAACAGAACATTCTAGGTGTTAACAGAAATGCTTTAATACAGGAAATCAAGTGCTTACAAATGCTCTGGAAAGGGTAGAAAAGTAGGAATGACTCTCGGGTAACAGTGGAATTGACCTTCCAGGGAACCACTATCCTTGAGGCTGTCACTAGAAATGTTGAATTTAAGAAAACACCAAATTAGCTGTAGTCCAGGGATTAGAAGGCTACATCTGCCTTACAACATCTATAAACCAGTGATTAGGTACTGGAGTGTGGGGTCTATCCATTATCCACATCAAAAATGCTTCTTCACACCCAAGAGGCTAGAGACCAGACATTTTATGATCGTGCCTTCCTACAGGAAATCGCCAAAAAGGGCAGGAAGATAATCACCTCACTTTTGATTTCAAATATTGCATAAGTGCATCTAATTGGTGGAAACATTCTCATTCAGAACTCTCCAAAAGAATCTGAGAAATAGAGCTTCTTAGCTTGACATCATCTGACTACAGGAAGGCATACCAGAAATAGGGTGGGATAGATGTTGTATGAGCAAATCAACAATACCTACCATGGTTTCTGTCTTAGTCATATCAGAATGAATAGGATGTACATAGCTTGAGATGGATTCAGGCAGCATTTTTCTCTGTTTTGGCTCTCTCTGTGTCTTTGGGTCTATAACACATGATTTTTCTTGCCTGCTTCATTCTTTATTGGCTACTTTCCCTTATTCATGTGCTTGCCTGTACCTCACTAGTTCCTAAGTCTATGTGACCTATTATTTGGTTCCTACAGGTAGTTGTCTCTTGGATCATTTACTGTATTCCTGGGTGAGATGAACTGGCCCAGCGTGGGCCATATGCCCTCCCTGATCACTGTGGCGTGGAAGCAGGAGAGTGGCAGGAACAAGTAGGTGTTCCTTTTCCATGGCTAAGAACAAGCAAGGTTTCTAAGAAGGAAGAGTAGCTTATATAGTTAAAAATATTTATAGAAGATTTGGAGGAAAATTTGATTCAAAACAAATTTGAATGAAGTGTTTAATTTTAGCAGAAAAAGTCAGGAAGAATGAGGATCAGCTTATATGGCAGGGGCCAGTAACAGGGGTCTGAAATGTAAGGGACAATTAGGTGATGAAGTCATTTGCTGAGAATAAGGATAGTGGGACTTTGTAGGGCATTTAAATCTATTCTCTCATAAAATTCTTGCTAATAGTAAGTACTTTTAAAATAAAAGTATGTTAAACTAATCTGTCCCCTCATTGATGGGCATTTGCTTTTGAACTTGTGGTTACAAACAGTCCTGTTGTCAAAGCTTTGGGCACGCAAAATTAATTCCTCAGAGTCTTATATGTGAAAAGTATATGTTAGAGTGTACAGATTAAAGCCTGTTTGATTAGTATTGCCAGGAATCTTGGGGCCAGTTTACCTTCCTACCAGTAGTATATGAAGACTGGTTGACTGCACACAGCCTGTCACTGGTGTTCATATTTTTGAGAAGTTATCTTAATATGGTTGGTGAAAATTGTTATCACACTGTTTTATTTCTTAAAAGTGATCATTTTTTTTTTTTTTAAGATTTTTAAAATTTATTTGACAGAGATCACAGGTAGGTAGAGAGACAGGCGGAGAGCCGGGGGGCGGGGGGAAGCAGGCTCCCTGCTGAGCAAAGAGCCTGACATGGGCTCAATCCCAGGACCCTGGGATCATGACCTGAGCTGAAGGCAGAGGTTTTAACCCACTGAGCCACTCAGGCACCCCCAAATTAATCACTTTTAATGTGCTTATTGTCCATTTTTTTTCTTTTATGATTTGCCCCTTCATTTGGGGGGTAGGGGTTGGCTGTCTTTTTCACATTTTTCTCTTGACCAGTCATTGGGCCACAATACAAAATACCAGGCAACATTCATTCCTCTGAGTATAGTGGTAGGCAGCAGCATTCACTCCTAGATTCTATAAGCCTGACTAGTAAGTAATGGTGGAGCACTTTGGGAAGATTTTCACGCTTTGATCTACTTTTTTTTTTTTTTTTTTTTAATGAGTATGAAATTATAGAAAGTTTAGAGATAGAAGAGATCTGTCATTCACCTGCTCTTAACTCCTAGTAGAGTCATGAAACCAATCATGAGAGGTTAAATGACTTGCTTAAAACTTTGTAACAATGAGAGAACTTGGGAGTGAACCGAAGTTGTCTGTTATTTTCTGGTCCACAAATGAATATGTTACCCTTGACCTTTGCAAAAGGTAACTCTCAGCTTTTTAATTTTTTCCTTTTCTTTACCTTTATATTCTATACAATGAGAAGGGTGGTAAATTCTGCATTCTTGTGCTTAACCAAACCCTATCTGTTTAGTGATCGGATATTAAGAAAAAAATTGGTAATCACATTGAGAAATGGTTGCATATTAAATATTTACTTAGCCAGGTTTTTTAAACACAGATTTGGCAATAGATGTAAACATGTTCAAAATGTAGAGTGCTGTTGGTTGGTGTCTCAGGTGTTATCTAAAAGCAAATGTTATCTCTGTGATAAATCTGTAAATAGTGCTGAGAACAGCTTTAAAAAGAGGGATTTTTGTAAATATTGTATATCTTTGTGCTTGAGAGGGAAATTTTTGGAAGTATAAAGCACTAGAATATTTGTGAAAGAGTAAACAAAATAATGGAAAGCTGTAATATGCTTGCTTAAACTTTTGAACTTCTAAGCTGAGTTTTCGAATGATGCTATGTCCCTTGAACAAAGAAAGAAGCAGGTTTGACGAGGCTTAAACTTTAGGACAGGCAGGTGAAACAAGGATTGTTGATTCTTAAAATTAAGGTACATTCCATTTTCTCCTTTTATTCTGTACCATCCTGTTGATAGTGAATCCTTAAATTATTATGACTGTTTATTTATTTATTAATTATTATTATTATTATTTTTAAGATTTTATTTATTTATTTGACAGACAGAGATCACAAGTAGGCAGAGACACAGGCAGAGAGGAGGAAGCAGGCCCCCTGCCAAGCAGCGAGCCTGATGTGGGGCTCGATCCCAGGACCCTGAGATCATGACCTGAGCCAAAGGCAGAGGATTAACCCACTGAGCCACCCAGGCGCCCCTTATTATTATTTTTTTAAAGATTTTATTTATTTATTGGACAGAGAGATCACAAATAGGCAGAGAGGCAGGCAGAGAGAGAGGAGGAAGCAGGTTCCCTGCCGAGCAGAGAACCCAGTGCAGGGCTCTATCCCAGGACCCTGGGATCATGACCTGAGCCAAAGGCAGAGGCTTTAACCCACTGAGCCACCCAGGCACCCCTATTGTGACTGTTTAATTTCTTTGCCAAAGTAAATCAACATTTGAAAAATGGCAGGGGAATACTTTTTTTTTTGTAGTTTTTGTAGATTTTAAAGTTTTTCACTGCCTTGTGATACTTGAACTTATTTACATATTCCTTTTTCCAAAGTTTAAAGAATAAATAAATATATTTTAAGAAGTTTTATAATAACTTTTCCTCTAGTATTCTTCCTTTAGTTGACTGTGAGTTGTTAGATTCATTGCTCTGCTGTTATCCTTGAGAGGACACTAGTTCAGTAGCGAAAAACAAAGAGTTTGAAGGCTGACTGCTCGGTGTTAAAATCCTAGCTCTCATTGCTACTTCTGTGATTTTTTTTCCTCTCCCTCTCTTCGCTTTCACCCCTCCCTCCTTCCTTTCTTATAGTGGGAGTGTGGTATTTAAACTTTCTAAGCCTCTGTGTCATCATATGTAAAATGGCCATACCTGTTGTCACAGAGTTATGAGAGTTAACTGAGCTTGTGATGAAGTAACGTCTGGTACAAAATAAGGGTTTGATAAATGAGTAAAGGTATGATAATTATGTTGGATTTGTGGGTTTTTGTTTTGTTTTGTTTTTAAAGCACTCAGAACCATTTGGTGGTTTTTTCTTGTTGTTGTTGTTTTTTACTTTGCAGGAAGAATTTGTGAATTATATTTTATTTGGTAAATAATGTAATTGAGTAGATTCTGAGCGCAAGAATACTTTGTAGAATGCTCAGGATAAAAAGGTTGTTATTTTCTTTTAACCTTTTATGTGCTGGTTCACTAGACAATCAGGTACAACAGAAGCCCGCCCCACCCTTTAGGATCCTTTACTTTAAGGAGACAGTCAAGCTGGGGTGCTTGGGTGGCTCAGTGGGCTAACCCTCTGCCTTCGGCTCAGGTCATGATCTTGGGGTCCTGGGATTGAACCCCATATCAGGCTCTCTCCTCAGCAGGGAGCCTGCTTCCTCCTCTCTCTCTCTGTCTGCCTCTCTGCCTACTTGTGATCTCCCTCTGTCAAATAAATAAATAAAATCTTTAAAAAAAAAAAGGAGATAGTCAAGCCATAAGCACAAAGACTATATATGTATTATATATTAATATATTTTATTTTATATATGTGTCTATGTATATTTATCTGTGTCACGTGTCTATATAGAAACACCCACACATACATGTTCTAGATACCTATGTGGAAGGAGTAGTGCATTAAGTGTTATAGAAGTTCAGAGAAAGTAAAAATCACCAAGAGCAGAAGTCAGGGAAGCTTTTTAAAAAAAAGGTAGTTCTTGAGGAAGAGAATCAAACTTAAAAGGCAAAGAGTGGCAAAGTTATTCCAGGTAGAAAGTTATTTTAGGTAGGACAAGTTTGTCCGTATACTTAGTACATGTGGTTTTCACATTCCTGGAAGCAGGTCTAAGTACCAGGCAGAAATTTAGGAAAGGGGATAGACAAAGGAGTGATTATTGCTTTGGGAATCATGTGTGGACATGTTTGCCAAAGCCATGAGTGGATTAGACACTTACAGATCAGAAGGTCAGTGACCAAGACCAGAGGGAGGCAGCAGTCGGAAGTAGAATCGTTGAAGGAAAAAATAAATAGTGGCCGGAGAGACTTCGAGGAGAACCAGAACCGAGAAGCTTTAGAAGACAGCTTTCAGAAGGGGTTTTAGTCAGGAATATTAAATGCAGTAGGGAGGTAAAAGGGGCTAGAAAAGGGCATTTAATTTTGGGAGATATTAAAACTGTTTTCTAAGCTCTTCATGAAAGTGTCTGTTGTATAATTGCTTCAGAACCTGTTTTCCATCCTCTGTAGTGAGTCAAGAAAGTGAATGAATCTTTTCAGTATGTTGGGACCATTTCTCAAGTTTTTCTGAGGCAAATGTTTGGTTTTGTTTGTTTGTTTTTAGCACCTTTGCCGAATTTCAGTGCTTGTTTTGTTTTTGGCATTTAATTTACTTATGAAACAAATGCTCTATTTTTCCGTGGAATTCTGGCAACTTTTATATATGAGGAAAATTCTTTAGAATTTATTTTGTGGCCCACGGAATATTATAATGTATATGTAAATGGCCTTGAAAAATAAGGTTTGACTCACATTTTATTCATCAGGGTTATTTTGTTTGGTTTGAAGGATTACAGTTAACTCCTAAATCAACTGATAAAGTTGATGAAAACTTGTTTCTGGGGAGACCTGCCAGTTTATTTTTGAAAATATGTTTATTTTTGGCACTTTCTCTCTTTTAACTCCAAGAAGTACAATTGCTTTTGTGTAAGTTAATATACTTGTGTCTTTTGACTCAGTACTATTGTATTTCTTAAACATTTGAAATTGGTTTAAGAGGTATTTATAACATATATCTGCCCTCTGCTGGTGAAAATGTATTATTGTTCTTAATAGCTTCAGTAATTTATTCCAGTGAGGCAATACTCCATATTATCAAGAGTGGCCATAAAATTACATTTAGGAAATGTATTACATTACATTAGGAAAAATGCATTTAGCCATATTTGGCTATTTAACTGAAGTTAAATTTTCAGTTCCTTATTCTCACCATGTATCAAAGCTTAATAGCCACCTGTGGCAAGTAGTCCTACTGTCCTACTGTGTAGGACAGTGCAGATTAAAGAATGTTTCCATATCACAGAAAGTGCAGTTGACAGTGTTATTCTAATGTTTAAATTTTGAATAACAAGGATTATTATTTTAATGAAATAATTATTCTTAAAATTGCAGTGAATTTCTTTTCTATGAACCTTTTTTAGATTCGCACAGTTATTAATAAAGAATCCCAATTAACTAAGGGAATCTCTTTAGTAGGAGTTTTCTTTAAGATTGTTTTTGTACCTACATAATTTATTGTACTATCTATCTATCTATCTTGCATTGTCCTTTTATAACCATATATATATATATATATATATATAGCGCCAAATTATTAGAGTACAGTTTTCTCAATGTAGAGCATTGAGCATTTCTAGTGTTTTTATTCTCTGGAAGATTAAAGTTAAGTTAAAAATAACAGTCATGTTTTCTCGGTGTTACTAATTAAGATAATAGTCTCTCCCTTTGATGTGTGTTTGGGTGGAAGGAAGGCTAAAAACCAGAGCATATATAGAGAAACTTAAGATTTTATGACAGGGTGAATCATAGTTTAATGGATGTTGGTTGATTTAAAAAATATACATTTTACCAGCTTCCTCTAATGGTAAAATCTTGCAAAGCTATAACACAGTATTATAACCAGACTATTGACATCGGTATAATCATCCAATTTTACTGTGATTTCTACAGTTTTGCTTGTATTTGTGTGTGTGGATTTAGTTCTATACGGTTTTATCAGGTGTAGATTCACGTCTCTGCCACCACAGTCTCATCTCTGATGAGATCTATCACTACAGGAATCTCTTGCATTGTCCTTTTATAATCACACACATCTTCCTCCCATTTTGCAGCCCTCTCATCCCTGACCTCTGGCAGGCATTAATCTGTTTCCCACTAATAAAATTTTGTCATTTCAAATATATTATGTAAATGGAATCATATGAAACTTTTGGGATTGGTGTTATTTACTCAGTATTATTCCTTGGAGATTTGTCCAAGTTGTTGCATGTATTAATAGTTCTTTCCTTTATATTAATGAGTAGAATTTTATGTTGTGTATGTGTATGTACCATAGTTTAACCATTCACCTGCTGAAGGACCTATGAGCCGTTTCTAGTTTTTGACTATTATGAATAAAGCTGTAAATTTGTGTATAGGTTTTTGTGTGAAATAAATTTTCATTTCTCTGTTAAGTGCCCATAGTACAGTTACTAGGTTGTATGGTAATGGCATACTTAGAATCATAAAAAAACTGCAAAGCTTTTCCAGAGTGGCTGTATTATTTTAAGTCCATTGTTTTCACGTGTTTTCTAGCATTTGGTGTTGTCACTGTTTGTTACTTTATCCATAGTTGGATGTGTAATGATAGTGATATTGGTTTTGATTTGCATTTCCCTAATGGCTTATGGTTTTGAACATCTTTTTCATGTGCTTATTTTGCCATCTGTATATTTTCTTCAGTGAAATATCTGTTCATGTCTTTCATTTTCTAATTGATTTTTTTTTTTTACTGAGTTGTGTTTGTTCTTAGTAGACTTTTTTTTTAAAGATTTTTACTTATTTATTTGACAGACAGAGATCACAAGTAGACAGAGAGGCAGGCAGTGAAAGGGAGAGAGGGAAGCAGTTTCCCTGCTGAGCAGAGCGCCCAATGCGGGACTCGATTCCAGGACCCCGGAATCATGACCTGAGCCAAAGGCAGTGGCTTAATCCACTGAGCCATCCAGGCGCCCTCTTAGTAGACTTTTTAAGAGCAGTTTTAGGTTCAGAGCAAAATTAAAAAGGTACAGAGATTTTCCATATTCCCCTTGCCTCTACACATGTGTAGCTTCCTCCATTATCAAGATAGTGTTGAGTTTTGAAAGTGCTTTGTATACTTTAGACATTAGTCTTTTGTCAGATATATGCAACTATTTTCTCCTGTAGCATGTCTTTACATCCTTTTCACATGGTCTTTTTTTTTTTTTTTTTTTTTTTTTTAAGATTTTATTTATTTGAGAGAGAGAGAGAGAGAGCACAAGCAGGGTGAGGGGCAGAGGGAGAGGGAGAAGCAGATTCCCCACTGAGCAGGGAGCCTGATGCGGGGCTCAATCCCAGGACCCTGAGATCACAACCTGAGCCAAAGGCAGATGCTTAACCAACTGAGCCACCCAGGCGTCCCTGAACAAAAGTTTTAATTTTGATGATGTTCAATTTATTAATTTTTCTTTTTATGGATTATGTATTTTGGGGCAAGTCTATGGATTCTTTCCTAACCAAATTCTGAAGATTTTTTCCCATGCTCTTTCCTAAAAGTTTTACCATTCTGTATTTATGGCCATTTTTCATTTTGAGTTGCTTTTTGTATATGATACAGGTATGAATCCAAATTAATTTTTTTGTATGTGGGTATTCGGTGTTCCAGCACCATTTCTTGAAAAAATGTCTCTTCTCTGAATTGCCTTTCCACTTTTCTAAAAATCAACCACAGCTATCTGGGAGAACCTCTGGGTTTTGTTATGTTTCATTGATCTCTTTGTTTACTTTTATGCTAATACTACAATATCCATATTATTGTAGCTTTATAATAAGTCTTGGAGTCATGTAATATAAGTCCTCCAATTTTGTTATTCTCTTTGAAAGTTTTTCTTGCTATTCTAGGTTCCCTGAATTTCCTATGAATTTTAGAACTACTTTGTCCATTTCTACAAAGTTATGTTCTGGGATTTTAGTTAAACTAGCTTTAAGTATGTAGAATCATTTGGGAGAGAATGGATATCATTAACAACATAAGAGTCTTCCAATCCATGAGTAAAGTATATTTGCTTTATAATATATATATATATATATATATATATATATATATATATATAAAATATTATTTGCATCTTATTTCTCTCAGCAGTATTTTGCAGTCAGGTGCTCTACCTATGAGCTATACGTACCCTCTCAGCAGTATTTTGTAGTCTTTAGGATGCAGATCTTATTTATCTTTTGTCAGGTTTATTTCTAAGTAGTTTTTATTTTTAAATGTTATTGTAAATGGATTTTTTAACATTTCAATTTCTTTTCTTTTCTTTTCTTTTCTTTTTTTAAGATTTTTGTAATCTTTACACCCAGTGTGGGACTCACACTCAAAACCCTGAGTTGTGTGCTCCATTGACCAAGCCAGCTAGGTGCCCCAAACATTTCAATTTCTGATTGTTGTTGGAATATGGAAATATAGTAGGTTTTTGCATATTTGTCTTGTATCCCAAAACCTTGCTGACCTCGTGTATTTGTTTTAGTAGCTTTTTTATAGATACCTATCTCCTACCTAGATGATTGTCATCCTCAAAGATAATTTTTACTTCCTTCCCAATTTGGATACTTCTTTTTCTTACCTTATTTCAGTAGCTAGAACCTTCAGTAAAATAAGAATGGTGACAGTGGACTTACTTGTCTCATTCATGATGTTAAAGGAGAAAACATGCAAACTTTCACCCTTTAATATGTGTGGACCAAAAGTTTTTCACAGATTTTTTTTTTTTTAATTGAATAAGTGTTCCCCTCTTTCTAATTTTCTGAGATTTTTTAAAAATCAGAAATGGATGTTGAATATTATCAATGCTTTTTCTGCATCTTTTGAGATCATAATGTTTTGTTGTTGTTGCTTTTTTTTTAACATAGGGGATTACATTTGGTTTTGATTGAATATTAAACTAACCGTGCATTCCTGGGACAAACCACACTTGGTCATTATCTTTTCCATATATTCCTGAATTTAATTTGTTAAAACTCTGAGAGTTTTCGCAAATATTCATGAAGGGTCTTGATCTGTACGTTTAATTTTTTTATGATATCCTTGTCTGGTGTTGGTATCGGGGTTATGTTGACCTCTAGAATGAATTGGGAATTACTCCCCCCGCCCCCAGTTTCCTGAAGAGTATGTGTAGAATTTGTATCATTCCTTAATTGTTTGGTAGATTTCCCTAGTGAAACCACCTGGTTTTTTTTTTTTTTTTTTTTTTTTTTTAAGATTTTATTTATTTACTTGACAGAGAGAGATCACAAGTAGGCAGAGAGGCAGTCAGAGAGAGAGAGAGGAGGAAGCAGGACCCCTGCCGAGCAGAGAGCCCGATGCGGGACTCGATCCCAGGACCCTGAGATCATGACCTGAGCCGAAGGCAGTGGCTTAACCCACTGAGCCACCCAGGGACCCACCACCTGGGTTTTGATGGAAGGTTTTTAACTACAGATCCAATTTCTTTAATAGGAATTCTATTTGGTTATCTTTTCCTTGTAGAAAGAGCTCATTTGGGTCTTTCAAAGTATCAGTGAAGTTATTAGCATAAAATTGTCCATAATATTCCCTTATTATTTTTTTAGTATCTTTAGAATCTGTAATGATGCCACTTATCTCATTCCTGATGTTGGTCATTTCTGTTTTATCTCTTTTTCTTAATCAGTTGGGCTAAAGGTTTGTCAGTTTTATTGATATTCTCAAATAATCCCCTTTTATTTTCATTGACCTTCTTTGTTGTTTTCCTGTTTACAGTTTCATTGATTTCTGTCCTCTTTATGTCACCATTGTTTTTGAAAGATATTTTAGCAAGTAAATAGTTCTCAGTGTACAAAATTTCACTTTCAGTACTTTGAAGATGTTTCACTGTCTTCTAGGTAGCATTATTTCTTTTTTTCTTTTGTAGCATTATTTCTGATGAGAAAATTGTCATCATTCTGTTTGTTTGTATGTTATGCATTACTTCCCCCAACTGCTTCTAAGATTTTTCAGTTCATCTGTAGTTTTAAGCATTTATGTTATGATGTACCTTTGGGAGATCTTTGTTTCTTACCTTTAGAAAGGCTAGAAAATAGACATTTTTAAAAAGGTTTTATTTATTTATTTGAGGGAGAGAACATGAGTGAGGGGGTAAGAGGCAGAGGGAGAAGCAGAAGCCCCACTGAGCAGAGTCTGACACGGGACTCAGTTCCAGGACCCTGGGATCCTGAGCCACCCAGGAGCCCTGAAAATAGATATTTAAAACCTTATATTAAAAACGTATAAGTTGAACACATTTTCAAGTTGTATTTTTAGGTGACTTTGTTTCTGATTATACCATTTAATTAAAACTAGGACTTTTTTTTTCTTTAATATCCTGGGGAGACATATTTTGTTGTTGATTCTTACTTTTCTTAGTTATCGTTATCAGAAGAGCTTAAAAAATGTCAATTTTTAAGTTTAATGTATCTATTTTATTGCTTTTGATTGGGAAAGAAAAAGTTATGTGACTTTGTCACTTTCTGATTTTTTCAGAATAGGTTTTGTTAAAAAAATGAAAACAGACTATTTTATTCTTGTTCCCTCCTCCACACAAGCTCTCTTTCCAATAATTCTTTCTTTAAGATTTTATTTATTTATTTGAGAGAGAGAGAGAGGGAGAGAGGGAACACAAGCCCGGAGCTGGGGTGAGGGAGAAGCAGGCCTCATGCTGAGCAGGGAGCCCAATGCAGGGCTCAATCCCAGAACCCTGGGATCATAATCTGGGCTGAAGGCAGACGCTTAACTGACTGAGCCACCCAGGTGCCCTCTTTCCAATATTTTAAATATTTTCTTGGCCATTGGTATTAGGGTAAATAAATATATTTCAGCTTAAAGAATTTCTTTGTTCAGTGGTAACTGGGCATATTAATATATTTAATCTTACTTCAGTCTTAACTTACAAGGAAATTCTTGACTCTCAGTTGATTCCCAGTGCTTCATTCACTTTTTCCCCATAAGCCGTTACTGTTCTTGTATTTCTTATAACTATGATCCATTTTTCTAGTAGTATTCTTCTCACAAGGCTCAGAGTTAGCAAATTTTCTTTTTGTCTCAGCTATGGATTATGTACACAAATATTTTTGAGGTTTGCAAAAAAAAATTGGACTGCTAGAAACTTAAGAAAGAAACAGACAAATTAACAAAACAAGAAAATAAAATCTAAAATGTACTAATTCCTCTTAAGTGGTCAGGAGAAATCTTAAAAATATTTCAGTATTACTAGAACTTGGGCTAGGGAAGTAGATGTAGTTGACCATGGGGTCCTTGTAAGTTGCTTAGGGGAATTAAACTTTATCTGATGGGTTATAAATCTGAAAAGCAATTTTTGGATCCAGGAGGTTTATTTTAGAGGACATTGTGTAGTAGTTTGGGACTCTAGCTGATAAGATCCTGAACTGGGGCACAGACCCAGCTGGAATGAGATTAAAGTCATGGATTTGAAAAAAATTAAAAGATAAAATGATTAGTAAAAAATAAAATTATTAGAGTGTTTGCTTGATTGGTTGTGGATGATGAAAGAGGAGTAAGAACGACTTCTTTATTTTTCACCTTAAGTTATTAGTAGACAGTGTTGTTATCAACTGAGTTGGAGGAATCAGGAAGAACTCTGTGTGTGTGTGTGTGAGAGAGAGAGAGAGAGACAGACAGACAGACAGAGGAGGACAAGAGAGAGGGGCTAAGTGGAGAAGTGAATTCCATCTTGGACATGTTTAACTGGTGATGCTGTGGTATCCAAGTTGGTTATTAAAAATCTGATGCTTAGAGAAAAGATCAATGCTAGAAATATGCCATTTCTAAATTTATATACCAAATATACCATTTCTAAATTAAAAAAATAACTTTGTGTTTCTGATTTTGAGAAGTTTCATAATTAATTTGTAACATTAATGTTTTATTTCTTTTAAAAATTATTATATATCATAATCAGTGGAATAGGAAGTATAGATTTTTGTCTTTTAATAGTAGTAGATGAAATTAGCAAGAGAAAGTGTGTAATACAAAGAAAAGGACATGTTAGTCTTACAAAAAATGATTTGTAGATATAGAGTGTTTTCATATGGATTTTGTCTTTCAATGTTCATAGTGGTCATTTGAATAAGGAAGATGGCATCTTAATTTTCAGATCAAGAAACTGATGTTCAGAGAAGTGTGAGTGCAGGGATAATTTTTTTTTTTACTTTTTATTATAGTTGTCTGTTGAATGATATATCTAATAATGATAAAGTATTTTTTTCATTTATTATTCATTTCTACAAATGAAAGCATATAAGAAGATGAAGGAGGGGGGATGCCTGTAGGCTCAGTGGGTTAAGCCTCTGCCTTCGGCTCAGGTCATGATCTCAGGGTCCTGGGATCGAGCCCCGCGTTGGGCTCTCTGCTCCACAAGCAAGGAGCCTACTTCTCTGTCTCTCTGCCTGCCTCTTTGCACTTACTGGTCTCTCTGTCAAATAAATAAATAAAACCTTAAAAAAAAAAAAAAAGATGATGAAGGAGGCTTTAATAGAATACTCTCCCCCACCATTTCCTAGTCTTCAAATGTTAACATTTTACCACTTTGTTTTCTTCCATGTATATAGAGATACACACACACATGCACGCACACACTTCCTTTTTGTTGGACTCTTAGCTATGCTCCCATACCCCTAAATGTGTCAGTGTTCATCTTCTAAAAATAAGGACCTCCTTATATAACCACAGCACAATTATCAAAATGGGAAATCATAATTGATATGATACTGTTTCCTAATCTGTAGACCTTACTCAGATTTCACCAGTTGTCCCAATAATGTCAGGAATAAATTTTTGATTTGTCAGGTTCAACAAATATGAATGAAAGATGGTGTCATGTAAATAAGCAGACTTTTAGATTGATGTCAGAGCATTTGTAAGCTCAGTCTGCTTTAAAAAAAAAAGGTTATTTGAGAGAGAGCACATGCGTGTGCATGGGCAGGGCAAGGGACAGATTGGAAGAGAGAAGCAGGCACCACACTGAGCAGGGAGCCTGACATGGGACTTGATCCCAGGACTCTGGGATCATGTCCTGAGTGAAAGGCAGACTTTTTATTTTCTCTTTAAAATTATTTTTATTAATGTATAATGCCCCAGGGGTACAGGTCTGTGAATCGTCAGGCTTATACACTTCACAGCACTCACCATATCACATACCCTCCCCAATGT
Organism: Mustela lutreola; assembly: GCF_030435805.1. NCBI lineage: Eukaryota > Metazoa > Chordata > Mammalia > Carnivora > Mustelidae > Mustela > Mustela lutreola. The sequence goes on from NC_081295.1 coordinate 113,282,969, forward strand.
CTGTAACCCAACCACCTTCTCCATACCCCTTTCCCCATAGCAACCCTCAGGGTTTTTTTGTTGTTGTTTTCCACATGGTACATCTATTTCTTTATTATTTTTTTAAAAAAATTTAATTATTTTATTAATATATAATGTAATATTTGCCCCAGGAGTACAGGTCTGCGAATCATCAGGCTTACACACTTCACAGCACTCACCATCGCACATACCCTCCCCGATGTCCATAACCCAACCACCCTCTCCATAGCCCGCTCCCCCCAGCAATCCTCAGTTTGTTTTGTGAGATTAAGAGTCTCTTATGGTTTGTCTCCCTTGGAACTAGAGAGTATTATGCTGAATGAAATAAGTCAATCAGAAAAAGACAATTATCATATGATCTCCCTGATATGAGGAATTTGAGAGACAGAATAGGGGATTTGAGGAGTAGGGATGGAAAAAAACGAAAGGCAGACTTTTAACGGACTAAGACACCCAGGGGCCCTAACACGTTATCTTAAGCGTTCTTAAGATAATGGACATAAGTCTCTCTGAATATTTGCCTGCTCTATTTCCTGTAGTTAGACTTTGAGGTTTGGAGAGAGTATGGTAGATTGCTTTAGGTTTTTGCCTTATAACCCCTTCCCATGCCTGGGAGAATAGCAGTGCATGCCCCAGATATTCTTTGCAGGAATCTTAGAGTTATTTTTCTTAGTTTTATTTTCTCTCTTGTTTTTGTTTCATATGTACTAAGCATGTGCTGGGCACTGAATTAAAATGCTGGGAATCTGTATATGTACCGATTATTCTGATTTATTTTTAGGGACTACAAATAGTTTGAGTAACAACCATTTACAAGTATTTCATAGCAAATGTTTTCTTACTGTATTTGATGTAAGGATGCAAAAGTAGCCCTTCACAGACCCTTTAGAAAACAAATAAAACCTCATCGGTATTGCTTAAATATGCCTTAAACATTTCTTAAGGGATGCCTTAAACCTGATGAAGGCACATCCACTTCCGCAGGTCCATTGTGCTTATTGTTGCTTTTGCCTTAATTCCTCTTGCCCGCATAGCTGCATAGTTTGTTCCCCTACCTTCTTCAGATCTCTGGTGAAATACAGCTTTTCCTGACCAAATAACAATTACCTTTCCCTTCCTCCTATCCATCTGTACTCCTTATCCATTTTTCCTTTATTTTTCTCCATAATATTCTCTGTTGTTAACTCACTGTTACTTTTACATGTTTTTATATAGCTTTCCATTGAAATTTAAGCTCCATGAGGGCAGGAGTTTAATCTGTTTTATTTATCACTGGATCTCCAGAGTCCTTATGCAAGTACAAGATACAGTAGTACCTTGAAAGAGCAAGCACTCAGTAAATATTTGTTGGTTAAATACCTGTGTTGCTATTCTGAGTCTAACAGACTTAAAAAAATTTTTTTGAGGGAATTATTTAAATTCAGCAACTTAAATGATCTTTCTGAATGGAGAGGTTTTAAGGAAATTTTTGTGAGTTTATTTTTTTAGTAATCATTAAATCACTTGGCTTCTATTAATGTTTTATATACCAGCTTCCAGGAAGTAATTGATTAAAATAGCATGACTCTTCTAATCAGAATTGTAGTGACTCTTTAAAGCTTGTAAAGTCACTTGGAAACCCTGATTATCAAACGTAGTCCCTTCATGTCATCTTTTAGCATCACTGATTCTACCTAATAGGAAAACATGAATTTGAGGTAGGTCAACCGTAGGTGACTAGGCCATAGCAAAGCATGTTAGTTACTTTCAGGCTAAAAAAAAAAAAGAACATTGTATTTCCTTCTTAGTAAAACCTTGTATGTTAAAATACTTAATATTTTAAAAAATGAAACATTCTGTTGTATATGTTTGCTGGAAGAAATGGTTTGGCAATAGAATATTGTTGAAATACTACATATGGAACTTTAAACTTTTTGTTTAATTCTGAAGTCTTTTTTTTTTTTTTAAGATTTATTTATTTAAGCGAGAGAGAGAACAGGTGTGTGCAGGGAGGGGAGGAGGGAGAGAATCTCAAGCAGACTCCCACTGACCCATGAGAGAAGAAATGTATGCAGGTTTTTTTAAGCACAGCCTTATTGAGATATAACTTACATACTGTAAAACTCACTTATTTTAAGTGTGTAATACAATGATTTTTTAATGTATTAACAGAATTTTGCAACTATCAACATAGTTAGATTTTAGAACATACCCATCATTCCCAGACGACCCCTCCTCATGCTTATTTTCAGTGATTCCCCTCCCCCCACCACACATACAGATTCTTTTGCAAGTTTGTAGTTTGGTTGTTTACAATGTAGAAAACATGTTTTCAGGAGTTGTTTGTTGGTTCTCTTGCTGATCTACAAATGAATGTAAATCTATAACCTAAGCCGACCATGAGCAGTGAAAGGCTCGGGTAAAGAACAAAGGGTTTTGGGATAGGAAAAGAGAAAGGGCTTCTTCCCTTGTTTCATGCTTCATTGTGGACAGTATTTTGATACAGGCTCTTCTCTTTAGGATCTTTTATTGCTTTATGGTGTGTCCCTTTCCCTAGGCATCCACTACTGTGATGCTGTCGTATGAAAATACTCTAAGTTTTAGTTGATTTTGCCCTTGTTCTCCTCTCTCCCACCTTGATCAAAATTCTCTATCCTTAAAAAAAAAAAAAAAAATCTCTATCCTTTACAATTTCTTTCTCCAACAAATTAAACCAAATCCAGTTCTACTGCCTCTAATCTTTGGTATTATGGGGAAAGAAATAAAGTGAACTTGAAATCTTGTGAGTAGCATTGATACTTTTGGAGAGTTGAAAAGATTATTTGCATCTTTAAATCTATATTATTGGCCTCAACAGTAAGTGACTTGGCATGTCAAAAAGTTGACAGAATAAAGTAAAATAGTCAGCCAGTGTAAAGGAATTTTGTTTGGAAGGTTGGAATTATTATAGTAGGAGATGTGCATTTTCCACAGTTGAATTTTGGGATCAGCCTGTGGTATAGTCTTGGCTTTTCCTCTCTCCCTTTCTAGCATTTGACTTTAAGTTTCTTAGTCCTGAAAATGGTGTGATAATACTACCTACCTCACATATTTATTAGGATTACATTCCAGATAGTGTATCTGGAAATATGATGAATGACGGCTTGCATATTCAGTAGGGCAGTGGTTTCCCCTAAAATTACCTCCCAGCAGTTTTGATAGCAAAACTCAGGTGGCTCAAGGTCTTAGCTATCATTTGTAAATTAGAGACTGCCTATGTTTTTATACCAGATGTTACAATGAATAGAGAGTATACAGAGATCAATAAAATGATCCTATTCTCAAAGAGATCACTCTTTTTCAGAAAACTTAGCTAAAACAGTTAACTGTAGGTCATTGTGATAAAGGTTACAAAAGTTTTGGGGGAATTGGCGAAGGCTTTATAGAACTAAGTCTTAAAAAGAAATGACAGTTAGCAGTTAGTGTTATATTCTCTGCTCCTTGTCTCTTTATTTTTCTATTTACAAAAAAATTCAAAGTAGCTTTTCTGTTAGTCTGTCATGATAATCAGAAACTTAAGAGAAATTTCTTCTCATCTTATTTCTCAAATGGTATGAAAGCTACAAGATAAGTATATTCAGTTCTCAGTGAAATTCTTATTGTTTAGATATATTTTAAAATTGTTTAGATATGTAATAACTTATAATTTCATAAACCTCATTTTCCCACTTTCTACAGTTTCCATATCTTAAAACTGTCTTTCACCTCTGTTTGAGGGCTATTAGCCACTTGGTACTTGGTACTTAGGTGCATATATATCACAACTCGAATTCAAATTTGTATTTATATAAAAGAAACTTAACAATAATTAAATGCTTAATTATTATTATTATTATTTATTTATTTATTTAATTTATTTACAGGCTATAGCCTTACAGTATAGTGGAAACTCTTCAAGGTTGGAAGGGAGGGATATGGTTCATTTTACCTAGAATGTACAGACGGGGTCTGTGATCAAAGGAGCAAGACTGATACAATGCGAAGGTTAAGCAAAGCTTTATTTTCACACCAGACATCAGAAAACAGACTGACCAGTCAGGGCCTCAGATGAGAGCGACCCCAGCCCGATCTTACAGACTAGTTTTATAGGGCATAACCGCAGACCTCAAGGTATGTGGCTTTTAGCTGGTTGGATGTTGCCACCTGTCTCGGCTTGTTAGGTCGTTTATTCCTGGAATCGACACCCGGAACCGATACCGGGAACTGCTGGGGCGTGTATTCCCGGAATTAAGTCCATGGATGTAAACAACAATATGGCTACCCAGGCAATATGGAGTCGCTTTGGCCAAGCAGGTCCTAATAGTGAAACAGGTTTTAACATTGAATTGTCCCTAACAGTACTTTGTCCGGACTTTACCCCTTGTAACTGGACTTATCTTCTGGTAATTATCTCAAATGCCACTGTCCCTACAAAGCTTGTACTTATATCCCTGGCCAACATTCATCTTTTCCTCTTCTGTGTTCCCCCATCATTTATACTTATGCTGTAACCATTGTATGACTTTCTAGAGTACAACTCCTTGAAGGCAGAAAACCTGTATTTTGTTTTCTTCATCTAATACCTTCGTAAAAACAGACACTTAATACATATTTGATGATTTAAATTGAATCTGGAAAACTAAGATCTGATGAACCTGTGCTTTATTATTCTTTAATACCTCTTAGAATTTTGGCTCTGAAATAAAGGATTAAATCTCTGGCACATTTTACTTCCTGCCACCAAAAATCAAATATAATTAACAAAGAATTAGGTAGATTACAGGCTTATATGCTGTAACAAAAAGACCCCCAAATACTGTGGCTTAAACAGGATATGAATTTATTTTTCCATCACATTAGTCTGGAGATGAACTGTCCAATATGGACAGAGTAGTTGTCATCTTCAGCGTGGGGCTTTTAATATCTGAGACCAAGACAGCGGGCTCATTTTTTTTTTTTAAAGGTTATATTTATTTATTTGAGAGAGAGATATCACAAGTAGGCGGAGAGGCAGGCAGAGGGGGAGGGAGAATCGAGCTCCCTGCCCGATGTGGGGCTCAATCCCAGAACCCGGAGACCACGACCCGAGCTGAAGGCAAAGGCCACCCAGGCGCCCCAAGCTGGCTCATTTCTTACTGTGCTGTGGCTAATGGGAAAGGGGAAGAGGCAAGTGGAATATAGTCCTAATTTGGGTAATGCCTAACATCATTTCACCTCATATTCCACTGGTCAGAACTTGGTCATGTGGCCACATCTGCAGTGGAGGCTGAGAACTTTAGTCTTTAGCTGGACAGCCATATTTTTAGCTAAAACTTAGGGGCTGTTATTATTAAGAGGTAGAATGGCTAAATGGATATTGAAAACAGTAGTTCTGCCTCACAATAAATTGCTTTTGTTTTCATTTTTTAAAATAGTATATAAATTGCTTCAGGTATCAAACAAAGAACCTGTATATTTGACCAAGTCATCAGACTTAGCAGATTTTTTTTTTTAATGCTCCCTATATACCCTGATTGTAAGCCTGTTTACTTAATATAAGTGATGTGGAAGGCCATATAGAGCCTGGCTAGTGAGAAATTTACCACTTACTTTAGTAGATAAAACTAATTACAAATGAAAAAATATCAGGTACCTATTGGAACATATATATTGTGTGAAACAAGCTGTCATGGGCTGTAGACATTTATACTAAAAGAGAATGAAGAGATGGAGTCATAAGAAAAGGCTTATATGGGACTCTAGTTAGGCCTTGAAAATGAGGTAGGATCTGTATGGTCATAAGTTGGCAGTATAGGCAAGGGAAATGGTGTGAAGGAAAGGTTCAAGACAAGAAAATTGAGTTGTATTCGGGGGAAAGCAGTGAGTTTTCTGATTGGCTCCCTGAGTATGTAAGTTGGAGTACTGCAAAATAAAGTTGATTTAAGAAGGATCAAGGTTATAAATGGTCATGAAAGCAAAGTAGAGGAAAACAGAAAAATGTTAAAAGCTTGGAGATAGAGACTGAAATGGTGAAAGTTTAATCTGATAATGAATTCAGAGTGGGTGAATCTCCTTTCTTTTTCCTCTCCTTGCCTACTGATCTGATAATGGAATTCAGAATGAATGAATTCCCTCCCTCTCTCCTGCCTAATCTCCATGAGGTTACCTATGACCTTTTAGTTAACATATCCAGATATTCTTTCCTAATTCCATTCTTGATGTCTCTGAAGTTTTTAACATTGTTGACTATATTTTCTTTAAGGCTATGGCCTCCGTTTTTGTATTACTTTTCATTTTCTCCCTAAGACTTTTTATTCTCCTGCTTCTTTTTTTCTTTTTAAATTCTGCTTCTTTTGCCTTTTTTTCTTGTGACTATAACTGCCATCTTGAGGGTGCTCAGGTTTGTATCTCTAGTTTGAACTTAAGTCCTGTATTTCTAATTGTTTGATGGACATTTTCATCTCTATGTGTCTCTGTCACCTGCAAAATTTTTGAGTCTACAAGCACCTTTATGGTTTTAAATAGATTTAATATCTATTTTAATTGATTTAAAATAGATTTAAATAGAACTTACAGGCATCTTGGTCTCTACCTTCTTCTTTATCACTGTTTGCCATTCACTAACTCCTGTCAGTTCTTCCTGGTGGTTCTCATATTTGTCCATTCCCATTCTTATTGTTGCCACATTTATTAATCTTTTAAGGTGATGTGTTTAGATTGTTAATGTTCTCTAAGTATTTGGCAATGAAGGATATCAGTCAATGTGCTAATATTAGTGAGAACAAATAACATCTCTTTTGTTACTAGAGCTTTGTTTTGGTGTGATTGTGATTATGAGATAAGTAGTACTAGTTTAGTTAATGCTCACTTATTCATGTTGCTTTTAAGTAAGGTAGTGATATGGGTCCTTCAAACAACGCAATATTTGAATTCTAAATAAATTCTGGATTTTTTTCCTCAGCATATTTGATTCCTAGTATAATAAAATAAATTTTCACAATTTGAGTCGTATACTCAGTAAGAATAATGAAAACAGGTCAAGAAGTATGCTGAATGTTTGAGTTGAAGACCTTGTCAAGAATAATTTAGGGGTGCCTGGGTGGCTCAGTGGGTTAAAGCCTCTGCCTTTGGCTCAGGTCATGATGCCAGTGCTGGGATCAAGCCCTGCATCAGGCGCTCTGCTCAGCAGGGAGCCTGCTTCCCCTCTCTTTCTGCCTGGTTCTCTGCCTACTTGTGATCTCAGTCTGTCAAATAAAAAAATAAAATATTAAAAAAAAGAATAATTTAGAATCTCACTGTTTTAAATGTGCTTTATAGATGGCAGCATGGACGTCATTGATTGCTTGTTAGGAATGCAGGATCTCAGGTGCCTCTGAAGGGCTACAGAATGAGAATCTCTAATATCCCTAGGGATACATATGCTCATTAGAGTTTGAGAGATACTGATCTTTGTCTGCTTTCTTTCTTTAATTTTTCTTTGTTTGAGATTTAGCTCTAAAATAATTAAACCCTCCAGCAATTTACCTTTTTGTATCTATTTGTTACCTTAGATTTTTGTGTGAACTTCAGAACAGATTGCTGGAAGTATCATATATAAATGATGGAAAGTAACTGGGGGAGGCAACTCTAGCTAGAGCAGTTAGGGGAGTCCTCTGTGAGTAGGTAGCATGTGAACTGAGGCCAGTACAACAAAATGAGCCAGGGATCTGAAGACCTAAGGAAGAAACATCTGGTGCAGAGACAGCAACATATGCAAAGGCAAGAAGGCAGGAAAGGGCATATATAGTAATATAGATCAGCTTATGCTAAAATTGTTTACTCCATGTTATAATTAAGATTTTTTGCCTGTTGATAAATGCAGATTATTCATTTTGACATTGTATGGTGAGGTAATCATATTAGTGAAAATTTAAGTTGTTTCCGGTTATTTTAGGAATCCATGCTGCTGTACCAAATACTTTGGTACATGCTTCTTAAATACAAGTATGAGTTTCTTTGTAGTGTTTTTCAGCCATAGTTGACCAGGACCCAGAGAAAAAACATTTTACAGCATGCCTTGATTTTTGTGTATACATACATCTATATACATACGTATATTACTGATTTTTTAAATATTTATTTGCAAGTGTGTGCATGAATGTGCTTGTGTGGGGGTAGAGGGCAGAGATAGTCCCAAGCAGACTCCTTGTTGAGCTCGGAGCCTGATATGTGGAACTTGATCTCATGACCCTGAGACTACCCACTAGAGCACAAAACAAGAGTAGGCCACTCAACTGTGCCATTTAGGCGCCCCTTACATTACTGAGTTTTAAAAAGAGTTCAATAAAACTATTTTTTCCCATTGTGTGATGTATCATTATCTTTTTTCTTTCTCTTTAAAGATAAATACTTGTTGAGATTAAATTAATGAGTTGTGATTTGCTATTTAAAATATTATTAAAATAACTGCTGTTAAGGTATGTTATATGTGAGTAGATACCTAGATATGTCATATTACATATATAAGTTGGTCAATCTGTGTGTGTGTGTGTATGAATAGATTGCCTGATGGAAGGGTTTATTCATCTAGAACATAACTAGATTTCACCAGATTGTTTTTAAAATGGCTATACATATTTATATTGGTGTTGGCCTTCAGAGTCTGGGAACTTTGGTTTTTACCTTTGTGTTTGTGGTGTTTTAATAGCATTTACTTAGCACAGAGTTGGTAAATATTTACCAGTAGTTTAGTGAATGAAAATGAGGATTTCATACCAATACTTGAATGACTACCCCATTGAGCAGCTATTATTTTATCAATTTTAGGTAAATTTTACAAGGCTAATTTTATAGAGTGGATAACCCAATTGTAATTTTGGTTATGCTTTCAAAAGTTTATTTTTGAAGAGCCCTAACTATAGTGGTTAAGATGTGATAGCTATTCCAAAGAAAAATGCTTTGACAAATTTGCATTATTATTTCAATTGGTAAAAAAACAATTGGGGCTAACATTTCCCATAAGTGATAGCAGTGTATAAAGCTGTATAAAATCTGAACATCACTTATTATATCTAGCTTTTTGTTAAATAGTAATGTCCATGTTTTTATTACTGCTAGTATTATTCTTGTATATTGCTTTTATACATTTGATCCCTTTATTATCTTTGGTTATGGTAAAAATGCACCACTCTATTTGGTGCTACAACTTTTTATCTGCATGGACTGTTTACTGTTGCATTGTGCAAATGATGCTTTCTTGCCTTTTTTTTTTTTTTTTTTTTAAGATTTAATTTATTTATTTGACAGACAGGGATCACAAGTAGGCAGAGAGGCAGGCAGAGAGAGAGGAAGGGAAGCAGGCTCCCTGCTGAGCAGAGAGCCCGATGCGTGGCTCGATCTCAGGACCCTGAGATCATGACCTGAGCCGAAGGCAGAGGCCTTAACCCTCTGAGCCACCCAGGCGCCCCCCCCCCTTTTTTTTAAAGATTTTATTTATTAGTTATTTGAGGGAGTGAGAGAAAGAGAGCCAAGGGAGAGGGACAAGCAGACTCCATGCTGAGTGCGGAGCCTGATGCAAGTTTAATCCCTTCACCCCAAGACCATGACCCAAGCTGAAATCAGGAGTTAGATGCTCCACTGACTGAGCCACCCAGGCACCCCACAAATGATGTTCTCTAATTAATTCATTTAGTCATAACATTTGCTGCATCAGAAAATTTTGCTGTAGAGAAAAGTTTCCATTTGTATTTAGCTGTGTGTCTAACATGCTCTGAGGGGAATCATTTTATTTTAAGAACAGAAATGAAGCCACACTTGGAGAGTGTTGAAAATCTCTTCCCATCAAGCTTTGGATTCACTGCCCTTTTGGGAATTGTTTCTGAGGAAAGTTTTAAGATACAGTTGTTTTGCAGATCAGTGTAAAAACTTTAGTTCTAAAGTAAGAACATATTGTATTTTGATATTCAGAATTTCATAACAATAACTTGTACTTAAGTAATGCTCTAAAACTTTCAAAATATTTTCTGTACAAGACTCACCTAAGTAATGAGGCAGCCAGTCCTGAGTCCACTTAAAATATGAGAACCTTGTTGCTCAGTTTGTTATTAGTGCAGGGTAATTCATGCAGTTCATTGAGGGCAGAGTTGTTTGACAGTACAGGTCTTTTGGCCTCTAAATAATTTCTATGCTGGTAGCAGTCATTAAATAGAACATGTCCCAGATGTTTGTCAGTTTATAGGTGTCATTTCTCAAACTTAAAAGCAGCATATTTTGGTATAAATTGTATATGCATGAACTACTTCCTAAAGAATTTTGGAGAGGAATGTGTTTAGTTTTACTGCATTGTAATTACTGGCTTCAGTGTTATTTTGTAGATTAAATCTCTCCTTGAGATAAAAAGGATGTACTTAATGGGCGCCTGGGTGGCTCAGTTGGTTAAGCGACTGCCTTCAGCTCAGGTCATGATCCTGGGGTCCTGGAATCGAGTTCCGCGTCAGGCTCCCAGCTCCATGGGGAGTCTGCGTCTCCCTCTGACCTTCTCCTCGCTCATGTTGTCTCTCACTGTCTCTCTCTCAAACAAATAAATAAAATCTTAAAAAAAAAAAAAGGATGTACTTAAAATAGAAGTCTAATAAATGTTTTAAAAAGCTTGGTTTTTATTGATATCCCATACTGTGTATGTTTTTTTTTCCCATAATCAGGTGATTTATAAAAGTCCATTAGGTATAAGCTTCTGAATAGTTGACATAATAATCAGATATTATGTTTATTTTTCCAATTTTACTTTGATTATACAAGCAATATATGAAAATAATCATAAGAATATTTAAAATTACATTTTTCACAGAGGTGGAACAAGCAGTCCTAAAATTTGTATGGAACTGGAAAAGACCCTGAATAGCCAGGGGAATGTTGAAAAAGAAAACCAAAGCTGGGGCTATCACAATGCCTGACTTCAAGCTATATTACAAAGCTGCTATCATCAAGACAGCATGGTACTAGCTCAAAAACAAACAGATAGATTGGTGGGACAGAATAGAGAGCCCAGAAGTAGACCCTTCACTCTGTGGTCAGCTTATCTTCAACAAAGCAGGAAAGACTATCCAATAGAAAGAAGACAGTCTCTCCACTAAATTGTGCTGGGAAAATTGGACAGACACATTTAGAATAATGAAACTGGACCATTCTCTTATACGATACACAAAGATAAACTCAAAATGAATGAAAGACCTAAATGTGAGACAGGAATCCATCAAAACTCCTAGAGATCACAGGCAGTAACCTCTTTGACCTTGGCCACAGCAGCTTCTTACAGATACATCTCTAAAGGCAAGAGAAACAAAAGCAAAAATGAACTGTTGGGATTTGATTAAGATAAAAGGCTTCTGCATGGCAAAGGACACAGTCAACAGAACTAAAAGGCAACCTATACAATGGGAAAAGATATTTGCAAATGACATATCAGATAAAGGGCTAGTATCCAAGGTCTATAAACAACTTAATCAAACTCACCACCCAAAAAACAAATAATCCAGTCAGGAGATGGGCAGAAGACATGAACCGACACTTTGCCAAAGGAGACATCCAAATGGTTAACAGACATATGAAAAAATGCTCCACGTCATTTACCATCAGGGAAATACAAACCAGAACCACAATGAGATACCACCTTCCATCAGGTAGAATGGCTAAAATGCATGAGACAGGGAACAACAGATGTTGGTGAAGATGCAGAGAAAGGGGAACCCTCTTACACTGTTAGTAGGAATGCAAGCTGGTATAGCCAGTCTGGAAAACAGTATGGAGGTTCCTCAAGAAGTTAAAATACAGCTACCCTACAAGCCAATACCTGCACTACTGGGTGTTTATCCCAAAGATACAGATGTAGTGAAAAGAAGGAGCACCTGCACCCCGATGTTCATAGCAGCAGTGTCCACAATAGCCAAATTGTGGAAGGAGCTGAGATGCCTTTCAGTAGACGAATGGATAAAGAAGATGTGGTTCATATATACAATGGAATATTACTCAGCTATCAGAAAGGATGAATACCTACCATTTATATCGACATGGATGGAACTGGAGGGAATTATGCTAAGTGAAACAAGTCAATCAGAGGAAGACAATTACTCTCATACATGTTTTTTATGGTTTTACTCTTGTGTGGAATATAAGGAATAGTGCAGAGGATCATAGGGGAAGTGAAGGAAGACTGGATAGGAGGAAATCAGAAAGGGAGACAAACCATGGGAGACTCTTGACTCCAGGAAACAGAGTTGTGGAAAGGGAGATGGGTGGAGGGATGGAGTAGCTGGGTGATAGGCATTAGGGAGGGCATGCGCTGTGATGAGCACTGGGTGTTATACTCAACTGGTGAATCTTTGAACACTACATCAAAAACTAATGATGTACTATATGTTGGCTAATGGAATTTAAATTTTAAAAAGGATATTTAAAATTATTAAGAAAATACATTCAAAGACATAAAGAATAGTACAGCTAAGGCTTTGTAGTCTTTTATCTTTATGTGAGTTTCTCTACCATGTTTTTCAGAATTTTTAAACAATGATCCAAAGAACTAACATTTTATAGCACACCATAGTTTATCTATAACTTTTCTTAATTCAGGGTTATAGCTGGGATTTATTCATGTTGTTATAAGGCTTCTTGAGGCAGACTTTATTTCTCAGTCTTTCTAACATTTAGTTGATTAAAAAATTTCTTTTCCAATGTGTTGAATCTAAAATGGAGATTATTGTAGTATTAACGGGCTTTTCCCCTATTAGTGAGCTTGTATATGTTTTTTATGTTTATTGGTTATACATTTCTTGTGTGAATTACCCATTCATATCTTTTTGCACATTTTTCTTTTAGGTTGGTTGTGTGTTTCTTACTAATGTCTTCATTTCATTAAAAACTCTATGATTTTTATTTGTTGGTAATCTTTTAAGGAACACTTTACACATTTAATGAAGAACTTTTTACTGTGGGATATTACTGTTCCTGGTTCAAATATGCTAAGTGAAAACACTGTTCACATAAATCAGTTTTAAATTCTTAGATAGTTATGGGAAAGTTTCTAGAAAAGGAAAATTAGTAAATTCATTTAAGTTTTTGAAGGTTGATTTATAAGCTTGCTGTTGGTGCCATTTGAAATTCTGTAAGGCTCCATTATAATTGTGTAAAAAATCAGAATGCTGCTTAAAAGCTGCCATAATATTTACTTTAGTTTTTAATATTTATCTTTGTTTTTTTCTCCTTGATTAGGTCCTCGATGGGCTTCCTGGAATATTGGTGTATTTATTTGCATCAGATGTGCTGGAATCCATAGGAATCTTGGGGTTCATATATCCAGGGTCAAGTCAGTCAACCTAGACCAATGGACACCAGAACAGATACAGGTAAACATTTTCTTATTGAGAGATTATTTACAATATTTAAAATGAATTTAAAAGTCTTTAACCCTTCTTGCATCTAACATTGAAATGGAGTATTTTGAAATGGCAGGTGCCGCATATGAAATTTGGGTATTACCCAAAGAACACAGAAATTGGCATGGATAGGGTGAAGTAAGGGTGAAAGAATAGAATATAATGTTGGGGGGAGTGGGTCATAAATAAATAAAGATTGGATAAAAAAAGTAAAACTTCTGTGATAAAGATATATTTATGCCAAAGTAAATTCTAGATAGAGTCAAGATTTAAATTAAAAAAAAAAACAAAAACCCTTAGAAATACTTGAAAAAAATAGCTAAGAGATCTTCAGACTATAAGGTCAAGCATAGCTGTTTTAGTTCACTCTTAAATAAGTTTTTGAGGATTTTGCTGGCTAGGACATAAAAGGAAATATGGCACTTTATGTATTTTCCTAATCCTTGAGGAGAAAATTTACTTGTTTTATCAAGAGCTTTTTGAACATTGCATATAAGGCTCTGTTCTTGATAATATCTCTATAGTAACTGTGGTAACAGATTTCATAATGTTGTTTAAGTTGTCTTCAAGAAAATGTGATACAGTGTAGCTTGAAAATGTAACTTGGTGTTTGTAATGTGTTATGGAGGTACAATACATTGAAGACCCAAGGTGTATTGCCTTTTTAATGGTTCATTTCCCCAAAGGACAAAACACGAAATCCTTGGACAATTCAGTTTTCCAGATATAATATTTTTCTCAGCTAGCCTGTTAAAAGGAATTGAATAAAGGTTTATTTGAGGTGGGCAGCTGTTTTTTTCTTATACCTGAGAGCAGAGTTTCCTAGTCAGAGGGCTGCAGCTGGAATTCACTGGTTTTCTGCAGAATAGGTAATAGTTACACAGCAAGATACTAAATTATTAAAAATGGCAGGCTTTTGAAAACAACTATTAAGTAATATACAGTCTTTGAAATTGTATTCGAACATCATTTATATGGTTCCAACCGTCATCTTTTTGAAATAAGAATTACTGTTTTGGAATGCAAGACTTTTGATGAGTAATTATCACCAGAGGGTGCTCTGTATGACTATATACCACAGAGCTCCTCTTTCAGTGTTCTGTGATGAGAAATAAGGTTAGGATGCGCTCACTTAAAAATTAAATGAATAGACAATGATAGACAATGAAGTTTTATTTAAAAAAAAAAAAGTATAGAAAAAAAGTATGAAGAAACTTAGTCACACAGACAGATGAGTGGGCCTTGTAAGTACTTGCAAGCAAAGCCAAAGTTGTTCTTTAAAAAATCACACTGGGGGGCACCTGGGTGGCTCAGTGGGTTAAGCCGCTGCCTTCGGCTCAGGTCATGATCTCAGGGCCCTGGGATCGAGTCCCATGTCGGGCTCTCCGCTCAGCAGGGAGCCTGCTTCCCTCTCTCTCTCTCTCTGCCTGCCTCTCTGCCTACTTGTGATCTCTCTCTGTCAAATAAATAAATAAAAATCTTAAAAAAAAAAAAAATCACACTGGGACTGATATGCGATATAAATGAGTAAGTAATTGGTGAAGGCCCCAAGGTTTCATTCTATAAAGTACAATCTTTATTTTAACCTAGAAAATTTCAAGGCAACTGATTCTAAAAACGCAGTAGAACAAAGTGATTTACAAAGTTGTCTTTAGATGGTCAGACAGCCAGAGTTAGACAGGATACTTAATCTCAGCGTACCTCAGTTTCTTCATTTATGAAATGGGAATAGTAAGAATGTCTTCTTCTGTGCTTTGCTGTGAAGATAGAATAAGTTAATATGGGGAAAGCATTTAGAACAGTACATGGCACATTTAAATTCCCGATGTTAGCTTACCAGTTATTAGTAATATTAGTCCATTTATTCATTGTTTAAAACCTTCAGTATTGCTGCCTTGAGTATCTTTCTAATCTTAAGCAGTCTGGCTTCCTAGTAAATCTGTGATGAATTGGTAACTAAGTGTACTACTGATTCATTGTGTGGTATTGAGTATTAATTACTTTTTGAGAATGTTTGTGAAATAGAATTAATTCATTTTTAGTAATATTGGATGTTAAGGCATTTTGAGATGATTCAGTAAACATATCAGTTGTCTATTTATTGAGTTGCTTGTTACTCAGATTTAAACATATCCTTTCCCTATCATGGTAGGTATGTTTGATATAGTCCAACTCTATTTATACCTGCACATTTTATTTTATTTTTTACTTAAAAAAATTGAAGTGTAATTACAGAGACCAAAATTTACAGATGTGAGTTTTATGTGTCTTGGCAAATGTCTGTACTGTGTCACCAACACTCCCAATGAAGATACACAGAGCATTTTCATCATCCTACAAAATTTTGTTGTGCCAATTTATAGTCAGGTTCTCTAGGGACAACCACTACACTGATGTCTGTACCTGTAGGTTGCTATACATTGAGATTTTTATTTCTTGGAGCTTGTTCTCATTAACACTTACTCTTCATTCAGATTAGGAAAATTGACGATCACAGTGTAATTTAGTGTTCTTATTCATATGACATTTTGTAAGAATTTCTTGGATATTAAAAAAAAAAAAAAAAAGCTCAGGAGGCATTTATTTGCAGAAGGAAAGTATTTTACTGCATAAACTTCTACCCTATGTCTTCCCTTACCACCAACCCCAACAGTTCATGAAAATCATATTTCTAATTTGCAAAGATGATACTTAGTTTTGGGTAGTTTTATATATTTTTAGATCTTTAATAACTAATGTGGAAACATGATTTAATCTCTGAACCCAGCTGTTAAATAAAAATATTCTTCTTTTGTGTGTCTCCATAAAATGTAACTACTTAAGTTTTGCCACAGAGCTTCTTATCAACTGACATATATGCACCATATTTATATCAATTATTTGTATACCTGTTTTGAGTGTGTGAATCAAGTTTTAGGGCATCTGCCATATCACAGTTGGGTTAGAATTGCTTTATGCTTATTTTTCAAAGAAAATTTATCAGAACTTACTTTGATTTTTATTAGCATGGAAACAGAGTTACTCACCTTACATTTTAACCAAAATTCTTTTTTAAAATATGGTTCATGGTTAGATTAAATGTCTTTTGGCCTGGTGGTGGGTATTAAGGAGGGCACGTATGGTGTGGTGCATAATCAGTGTATCTGGGAACATGGAAAAGAAAATCTTTTGTCTTAGGTTTATTCTCAGGCACTTTTCAAATTTTTAGGAGGGATCACTTTGTACTTATATAAATATTAAAATCTTTGTTTTTTTTAATTTTGTACTGGTTTATTAACCCCAAGTATTGAGTACCATTTTTCTCCGTTATTTAAAAATTTTTAATAATTCAGTTTTCATTGTCTGTACTGAAGGAGTTAAAATGAAAAATACCTTATTTTTACTGCAGAGGAATATTACTTGTGTCTTCAAGTTTCTTAGCTTACTTTGTGCAGAGTCTTGTAAATTTTTTGTGCTGTCTAATAAAACATCTTAGTGAGATTTTGTCCCTATTGCAAAGTATACGCCATGTTTTTGGTATTTATCTTGATAACTTTTGGACCACTTTTAATACTTTACTAACTATAAATCTTTTAGTAATATTCTTTCACAGGTTCTTTGTTTACTACTGACTAGTGTCATTTATTGGATATAGTAGTTAGTATTTTCTTGGGAACACCAAGGCCACACAACTGAGATTTATTCATTATAAAATATATTGTGGGGAATTTTACATTTGAAACTGCCCATTTCCACAGGCCTATGATTTATCCTTAGTGAACGTGCCTGCAACATTTTGTAGACATTTTTACCCCCTCAGTTAATATCTTTACCATTTTTACTTTAGCTTTGACTATATTGTGGCTTGAAGGAAAGGTCTTTAAACCCAACTCTTCTCACATTCTTGCTTTCTATTAAAACAAAAGAATAGAAGCTTGCTTTCTTCCCATTCTCCCCAAACCCTGCTTTGACTTCAGCTTTTTGTTCTCTTGTTTAGGGGCAGAATGGAAGGGAGTGGCTGCTAATTTCTCTGCCTTTATTTTCATTTGCAGTTTTCCTTCCTGCTTTTCCACCTAATTAAAAAAATTGTATTCATTTGGAGGCACATTTAAATTCTTTCTTTTCTTTGAAATGCATTACTTTCATGCTTCTGCCTTTAAAAAAAAGTCTTCCTAATACCATCTTTCCCTCAACAAATAGCTCTTGACTCTGCTGTATTTATTCATTTGTTTGCTTATTTAGCCACTGAACACTTACTAAGTACTCACAGTGTGCCAGTCTCTGTAGTCTAGTGAGTAGCTCTTGTCTCCCTTTAGCGGTTGAATTTCTTGAACAAGATCTTTACCCACAATTTCATTTCTTTACCTTACTTCTGCTAAGTTAACTCTTTTTTGTTCTCATCATTCTGCTGAGTTTGCACTCATAAAGAATACTAGTTACCCCTAATGGCCAAATCCAACTCTTCTCCTCCTCCTCCTTGGTCTTCCTGCTTCACTTGACACTATCCCTGCCTTCTTGAAGGTTTTTATTTGTGAAAGAAGCTAAAGTCACTCACCATATCTTCTATTTGGTTTATTTAGTCTCTGTTTTATTTTGTTTTGTTTTTACTATTTCTTTTTTTTGCTTTTTCCCTGTAGTGGAGATTTTCTAGTTTTGTATTTACCCCTGTTGTTCTTTAGTCTCTCTTTGTAGGAGAACTCACTTACCCTCATGGATTCAGTTATTTTTTTGTGCAGATGGTTTCCCCTGTCTGTCCAATAGTGGCTTCTACAGTGAATTTCAGTTCTTTTTTAGATTGCCTATTAGAGACCTTTGCTGTTTGTGGACGTACCGATCTTAAGAAACCTTGGATATCCTTGGCATGAAGTAATTGATAGTTTGCCCTAGCACCCATTTTAATTGTATATTCTTTGAGGCTGGAGTTAGTCAATCTGGTCGGTTCCTTAGCACTGGAATTTCAACATGGCTTTACATATCTGTTCACCTTTGTATATTCAGTAATTCATATGAAGTAATTAAAACGCATTGCTTTATGAAGAGTACTTCAGTACGAAACAGAGAAAAGCTGGCTATTAATGTAATGTAGAAGTTAAGAGAAAGGAATAGATATGATGGGGCATAGATTTTTTTTTCTTTTTGCCAGATAACATTACGCATTTGAGTAAAATTAAGAATACAATATCAGGGGTGCCTGGGTGGCTCAGTCAGTTGGGTGTCTGTCTTGGCTCAGGTCGTGATCCCAGGGTCCTGGGATTGGGCCCCACATCGGGTTTCCTGCTCAGTGGGAAGCCTGCTTCTCCCTCTCCTGCTTCCCCTGCTTGTGTTCTGTCTCTCTCTGTCTTTTTCTGTCAAATGAGTAAATAAAATCTTTAAAAAAAGAAAAGAAAGAATAGAATATCAAAATTAACTGTTGCTCTTTAGCAGTATCAATAAAACCTCTTAATGTTTCATATGGAAACAGGAAAAAAGGATTTAAGATATTAATATGTAGCCTTTGTAAATGTTAAGATTAATAGATGCCACTAATCTGCAACTTGACACACTTAAAATAATTATCTGGTGGTCCATACTGGCTTCTTAGTTATGCCATTTTTCAAGTTAATCTTAAAAGCTTGTGGTATCCTGTGGTTTTTACCTCTTTCTTTTGTGTGCCTCATTATGCCATCAGTTCTTAATTCTTTTGTTGCTTCTGTTGCTTTACATTCTCATTTCTACTACCAGGTCCATGGCTTTAGCTTATTCCTGATCTTCCTGTCACTGTCCCTTCTCCATCACTTTTACATACCACATTCAGAATAATCTTTCTGGAACATGTTTTGGTCATTTGACTTCTCTTTTACGAAGTTTGTATTGGTTCTCCTCTGAGAATCATAAAAGTTTTATTTTCCTTAAATTGGTAATCACACACCTCTGCCGTCTTGCTTCATCCTGTGTCTTTGACCCTCCTCCAGATGCTTGACAATAGATCTCTTTGCTGTAGAGAGACAGCTGTTCCTGTTGAATTATTCTGACAGTGAGTTCTTACTGTTTGTTTTGGTTGTGCAGTTGTGCAGTTGTCAGTTGTTGGAAGTATCTTCTGAATATTCCTTTTTTCAAACCAAACCCTTCCCATTCTTTAAAACCCAGTTAAATCCATACTTTAATAAACCTTCAAAATATAGGTTGTGCCTAATTATTTACTACCACATATTGTTATTTACCGTTGTGCATGTCTGTTAATTGTAACCTTCCAGTAATTAGTAACTTTACCTGATGTGCATTTGTAGCCCTTGTGTTGGTTACCACAGTGGTGGGAACACAGTATGTCCTTAATTTATCAATGGCACACCAAGAACAGTCTTTGGTTTGTTATAATTCTATGAGATAATGTTTCCTATATTTAGCAATGAACGGGGAGAATGAAGAAAATGAAAAAAAAAATCAAGCATATGCCCCCAATTTGTCCTATATTATTCATACAGTAGCTTTTTTCATTTCTTTACCTCTCTCCTTTTCTTCCCATGTTCCTATATATGTTTAAATTCCCCAAATACAGGAGCCTTAGGAGTGTAAGTTAAGCTAGTGTGTGGAGGTTCCAAGGAAATATAGGCAGGTACTAGATAGGTAGTACTTTCTAGCATTTCAAACCATCCAGAACTGAAATTGATTGCCTTGGAAAGTAATGAGTTTGTCATTACTTGAGTGGTTTGTGCAAAGGCTGGACAACCACTTGGAAATCTGTAGCTGGGATTCAAGCATTGAATGGGCAGATGAGGAATAATTTAAATGACTCTGAAGTCTCTTCCGTTTTTGAGATTCTTTGATTTTATGTTCAGTCCTCTTTGGTTACCAGAGCAATTCAAAAACCATTTCATCTTATTATATGCATTTGAATAAGAATGGTATGTTACAGTTAGAGATGTTATTCAATTTTTTCCTAAAAGTCAGATTCCACCTTATGGTGGAATTCCTGCACTCTGGATAAATCATAAGAATGTGACCATATTCTCAGATTCAATCTGAAAGATAAGTTCTAAAAATGTTTTGAACATTTTTACTCTTTGTGTTCTTTTATAAGGAAAAAAATCACTGACTAGATGGATATAGATTTCTATTTAAATCTTGTTATTCTTAGAAATACCTGTGTAAGTAACTTGGTAGTTTTAGTTTAATTAGCAATAGTTGTATCATACTATTGACCTATTTGTCTTAATATAAACTTCTGATCTTTCTTAGAAAAAAAAATTGCCCTTAGGAAGCTAAAATTACAGGTTTTCACTAATACTCATCAGTAAGCTTTACTGTGTTCTAGGACCTCCGTTTGAATTCCTGATCAGCCCAGATACAGGGAGAATAGGCAAAAGAGAATTGGTAGATACTTTAAATATTTCTCTGTTGCTAAACAAGTAATTAAATTATAGGTACTTATATTGGTGGTCATGTTGTGCCCATTTTCACTATTAAATTTGGGATGCAAAGGATTATAAAAGATATAGGGGATGAAAGTGACTAGATATATGGAGGAAGTTTTCTCCCCCTTGATCTTGACATAGTATATTTCAGATAAAATTATGATACATATTATTCTTTAAAAACATATTAAGTTTGTGAAATAAAATTTCAGTGGTAGAACTACAGCATTCCTGCGAGGAATCTCTGCCATCCCTAGAAAATAGAAAACTGGAACTAGAATATTGATAGGCAGTTGAAACTTATATTTAACTCGAATTATCCAGATGTACAGGTTTGTTTTAATTTATCACACCATTTTTAAATTGTTAAGGGAAGGTGAGATAAGTTACTACGATTTCCATGGAGTTCTGAAGAGGAGAAAGATGCATTCATTATTAAGATAAATTTTACCTGTTTTTATTTTTGTTAATGAGACTACTTAATGAAAATTTAAAAGGATACAGTTGGCTCAGATTATCATTTCGTCACACAGCAGTGATGTACCTGTAAGATAGTTAACACCTTGCTTTGTAGCCACTGCAGCCTTATTTTGCTTAATGTTTCCAGGTATTTCTTCTTTCACGCTTTTGTGTTTAACTGATTTATGTCATTAAATATAAATAGGTTTCTTTGAGACGAGAAATGCCTTTGGTATGCTCTTTCAGTATGTAGTTTCAATTTTTTTTTTAAAATTCCAGTGACTTTTTTTTTTTTTTAAGATTTTATTTATTTATTTGACAGAGAGAAAGATCACAAGTAGGCAGAGAGGAAGGCAGAGAGAGAGTGGGGGGGATAGCAGGCTCCCCACTGAGCAGAGAGCCCGATGCAGGGCTCCATCCCAGGACCCCAGGATGATGACCTGAGCTGAAGGCAGAGGCTTAATCCACTGAGCCACTCAGGCACCCCTCAGTGACTTTTTGAAATCAGTATTTCAGTATTCTGTCTCCTTGTTTGAGCTTTCTTCTTCAGTGTCACTCTTACATGTAAGTTGGATTTTCGTTGTCTAACTCCAATATTTGTCACTTTCTCTTGGATCCTTTTTATTACTTTTTTAAAATTAAAAACTGTAAGGTTTTTTGTCTCTCCAGTTTTTATAGGCCATTATTCTGTTTATTTTTCTCATGTTCCATTTTATTTCATATTCATTTCTGAAGTATTTTTCCTTTTATTTCTAATTCTTTCCTGAGTTTTCATTTTAATTCTGAATACTTCTAATTTCTTTCTTAAATTATGTTTTATTTTTAAGTAATCTCTATACCCAACATACGGCTTGAACTTAAAACCCTGAAATCAAGAGACACAGTCTCCACTGACTGAGCCAGCAGGTGGCCCCAAATATTTCTAATTTCTTCTTTTTTTTTTTTTTTTTTATCTCCAAAGATTTTATTTATTTATTTGGCAGACAGAGATCACAAGTAGGCAGAGAGACAAGCAGAGAGAGAAGAAGGGAAGCAGGCTCCCGGCCAAGCAGAGAGCCTGATGCGGGGCTCCATCCCAGGACCCTGGGATTATGACCTGAGCTGAAGGCAGAGGCTTTAACCCAGCCAGGTGCCCCAGTATTTCTAATTTCTGATTTAGTTGTTCTTCCATAACTTCACCAGGCTTTTAACTCATTTAACACGTTCTTTCATATCATGCATATATTTTTTGGCTTGTTCTAAATTAGTAGGTGTGCAGTTCTGATCTGTTTTCTGAGCATATTTGTTGTAGACTGGTTTCATTGTAGAGATGTTATTCTGCTTCTTATTCTCTTCTTCTAAAACTTTGTATGAGATTGGACCTTGATTCTTTTCTGTTGATCATTTTTATGTGATACTAGTTTTCTTTATTATTAAAAGGCATTGATATTTAAGATAGCTTTTCTACTGACACAGACCTCTCCCGTCAGTGGTTTTTGTGTTAGTGTTTAAAAATAAGGCCTCTTGTTTTCTGAGATTATTTTTGCTCTGTTCCTTTTCCCACTTTGTACCTTCTCTTTCTTTATTTTCTTTCTTTTTTTGAGAGGGGTGGCTACTGCTGGAGTTTTGAATCCTTTCCCAGGACTTCCTCCTCAGGGTGGGGCCTGGTCCTAGAAAGGAAGTTTGGTGGTTATGTTATGAGAATTCATAGATAGGGACTAGATTATTTTCCCCTGTTTCAAGCTTATTGTAGACTGTATGTATTTACTGTTGGATTGGGTAAAAATGCTTTTTTTTTTTTTTTTAGTTTCATGTGCTTTCTTTAGATTGGTTCACTGTAATTTCCAGTTTTTATCTCTTTACTATTTTAGTGTTTTGTTTTCAGATCTGCCTGGCCCCCCATTAGTTGCAGATGTCATGCAGGTCAGTGGTTGTTAGTGCCTCATCTCTACCTCATAGCATTTTGGGGTTTGTGGGGATACTTGATCACCAATTTTTGTTGTAAATATTGTCCATGGGGTTTTGGTTTTTCTATTTAGTGATTCTTTTTTTTTTTTTTTTTGTGAGAAGCTTCTGTGAGCTTTGAAAACTATCACCACTATTAAAGAATTCCTGACAAACAGTATTTTATAGAATAAAATTTCATTTAAGAAAGGTTAATTTGAAGAGCTCCATGATTTAACCACATCTGACCTGTATATGTTAGAACATTATTTACTCTCTCAAGGTTTTGACCCTTAGATAAATTTTCATAGTGCTTAATAGAACCAGGGACATAGCTTTCAGCACACAATTCTTGGTACACATTTATTTAAGAAAACCCCCAGTCATATAACTTTTTTCTTATTTTGTGGTAAGAGTACTCATTATGAATTCTATTAGGCAGACAAAATTTCTCAAATCATGGCCAAATGTAAAGACTCAACTTCTGCCAACTCCTTGCCAGGTCATTGACTTGTCCTCAAAGAAGATCATAGCAAGGGGCTGCTTATAATGTTGGGTTTATGTATTACCTATATGTGCAGAGTGAGGTGAGGAAAGACATGTGATACTAACGAAATTTAATCTGTGAAGTTCAGTAAGACATTTGCATTTTTAAGCAATGTATCTGAGAAAAACTTGCATGTATTCTGAATGTGAATGCATAAGGTTATGCCCTGTATTTTCCTCTTGATTTTTAAATTGTTTTTAAGGTTGAAAAGTCAGTGATAGTTTTTAGAATTCTCTTTTACTAGTAACTTGACTATAGCTCTTGAGTTAAAGCGGTGAACAAAATGGTAAGATATTACTTAGTGGTAGTTTTTGTTAATTTAACTGTCTTCATTCTGTACTGCCTAACCTAGATGGAACTGAGAGAGTTCAACTAAAGGAATACTAAACTATTGAAGAAGAAAACTTATATCTCCATATAGAGTGCTATATTTGGTAGGAAGTTGTTATGTGGCAATGAATGAATACCTGTATGAATAGATCATCTGGAAACATGATTATTAATTTCACTGTATGTAATGTTTTCGAGGTGAGGTTACTGCTCTTCCCTGCTTTGCATGAATGTAAGAATGGTAGAGGATAGCAGGCCTAGTGGAAGGCTGGGACTTTATAGACCTGGATTCCAGTTTTGGCTTTGTTAACTAAATGTTTGGGTAATCTTCAGCAAGTTACTTCGTAGTAGCTCCTTTATCTTTAAAAAAAAAAAAAAAAGAAAGAAAGAAAGAAATCACCAGTATCTAGTGCTATGGTAAATTCTCAGCATATTTGAAGGATGTCTCATTACTATTTTTATGTGACCTTTATTTGCTTCTGAATTTCTAGAAGCATAATACAGTGTACACAGGGCCTTCCAGGCAGAAAGATGGAGAAAGCATGTCGCATTTGAGAAAGGGGTAGTTTTCTGTGACCAGAGTATTGGGTGCAGTTATGTGTCACAGGAGATGAAGGTGAAAGTTGCAATGGGGGATTGGTTTGGTCTTGATCCTAACAGTGATGGGGATGGTGGGGATAGGGACAGAACAGGGAATGTTGTCTTAAATGTTGTAAGTTGAAGAGTGGTATTTAGTGTTAGTTTTTTTTTAAGAACCTAAATCTGACAGTTTTGTTCCTGCAATGGCCTAAGCAGTGGTTGACCCCATCTGGAACTAAAGTGGCGGCAGTAGGGGTTGATTACCAGGGGGAGGTTATAACAAATATTGAAGAGTTACAATCACTAAGCTTTCTGACAGAAGAGGGGAGAGTCCAGGATGACTCCCGAGATGAGCCTTAAGCACCTCGGATGAAAGTAGTGGTTTATTCCTAGACTTCAAATGGCATGGATTTCATAGTAAATACAGATTACAAAAGAGTGTGAAGTAAAGCTTTTCCAACTTTGTTGTAACAGTGCTTAATTTTACTGCTTTAAAAGATACATTCTCTGAATTTGTAACAACTAGCAAATGCTGCAACAGATAAACCAGTTTCTGAGAATATCTAAAAATTGTGAAAAATAGGAGAATTGGTACCTCTAATTCCAGATCATCATTTAGGATTTTTGATTTTTAAATATGTGTGGTTTACTCATTTTGTTTTTTAAAATAACAATTAAAACAGAAAGAGAATAATTCCCCAAGAACACAATTTTATGAAAACTGAAGGAATGGACTCTGTATTAAATATTTACAAAGAGTTCCTGAGACCAAAAACGGTGGCCCTTCTTTTCCAGCAGCTGGAATCCAAAAGATCTTGAAACCAGTCCTGAAAAGCTTGCTCCTATGCAAGAAATCCTGGTGGCTTTTGAGAGGAAGATAGAGAACTATTCTGGAAAATTTCAAGTGGTAGTAGAGGTGAGTCACTGACATGAAGAATTTGTCCAGGGACTACAAATACTCATTTTCTCTTTTTCATTAACATTTAAAAAATATATACCCTCAGATAAGGCAGTTTGACAATCTTATCTTTGTGTTCTAAAAATTTTAATGAATAGAAAATAGTAGAATAAGTAGTATTCCCTCACCCACATAAAAATAAATTTGTTGAAATTTTAAGAAGGAAAAACAGATACATTCAGTGATGAACTTCTGCAACAGTTGGTTTTTTTTAAGAAGATGACCATGCTGGGAAAAGATATGATAAATGCTGTATTTATACTTTGTATTTTGAGTGTAAGATATACTTGGATGGAATTTTAAAAAATGTATTAATTTGATTTGATTCATTACCTCTTTGATCACTAGAACACTGTGTTCTCCTAGTAGGAGTGGAGGTTACCAGTGAGGAGGAAGTCTCCTTGTTCTGATTCACATGCTGCTTGAATATGGTAGCTAAGCTTCCTCTGGAGAGGAAGGATTAATAAGCCTATCTTAATTATCTTATTGTTTTGGGGAAATGTGAAATAAATGGACATGGCACAAACTTCAAAGGGTACAAAAGGTGCAAAGTGAATAGTCTTCCTCCCATTTTTATCCCTCAGACATCCAGTTTTCCTCCACAGAAATAGCCATATTTATTAGTTTCTTGTATACTTTTCCTGAAGTATTTTGTGCATATATACAAACATATATGTAGTATATATTTTTAGCTGTTTTCATATCCTTACACAATAGTCACCTTGTAGGTGAGATTCCTTCCCACATCTATTCCTCAGAAAATTAGGTAGTAGAGTTTTAATTTATATACTTTTATCTTTCTTCCTCCAGATTTAGTGTAGACATGTAGTACCTTTCTATTACGTACTAACATGTAAGATTCTATTGATTATTTTAATATTTTACATTTTTGCCGTTGGGAATTTAGAAGGTCTAATAGCCACATTATAACTTAAATCATTTACAGCAGCAATTAGTGATCTCAGTCCTTTATTTTGTGGCTGCTATTCTTTTTCTCAACTACTTCATTTTTTAAAATAGCCAGTAAACTCCAAAGGGCAAATCAGTACACACAAAAATTTTCGAAAACTATACAGGTAGCTTCCTGAAATAATACATTAATGTGAATTCTAGCTTAACTATAAATGGCTGTTGACCAGGCACTACTTAGTGTCTGAGAGAGAAGATGCAGGAAACATTATGGGACAGATAGGAGGTAGATACTGAGAAAAGAGAGAGTGTACAAGATGAAAGAGAGGGGAGGTCCAAGGAGCCATAGTTCTTAAACATAGCCACTGAACCTAGACTAGACTGTAGTTTTAGTTGAGCTAACACAGGTAGAAGTCATACCCTGAAGTAATTGTATCACTTAGTTGGAGTCCACAAAGAGCTCTGCTTTCCAAGATTTTGGAAGACTAAAGAAAGGTGGGGCGAGGGGGGAGGTTTGACAAGTTTTATTCTTATTAACTTGGAACTTTAGGTGGTCTGTCATTTATCTTGACATTTAAAGTTATTTCCTAATATTGAGAAAGACTTAAACTTAGGTACATTTTGTTTCTATCTGTTCCTGTTACCTCTTATCTTTACATCTATTTCAAGGCTCTTTTCTCACTAAAGCGGATTTTGTGTGCTGCTTAATTATTAGTTTCTTCATTGGAGATGCCCCCATTGACATGAAACAGTGATTCCTATTACATTTGTTTGCCTACTTACTGATCCTGTCTATTTTCTTTTTATCTATTCCCACTTTTTGTGACTTTTTTACCTTTTTTTTGGTTATTTTTATTATTTTTTTAAATTGAAATACAGTTGACATATAATGTTACATTAATTTCAGCATAGTGATTTGAGAACTCTGTGTAGTAGCAAGTGTAGCTATTACCATCTGTCACCAGTTTTTGTATGTTTTAGTTTATTAAATTATACAAATTCCATAAGTAAATGTAAACTTTAATTTTTAAAGTTTAAGGTTTAAATTTAAAGTTAAACTTTAAATTGACAACCCCAGTTCACTCGAGTCTCTTTAAAATATTAAAAATTTAGAACTCATTTAGCATATAGATTTTACTGTTTTTAGTGCCAAAACTAGGATTGGGTGAAATGTTTTCGTAGAAAGTTTCGGAAATAGAAATGTTTTATCTGCATTAGATTGTGAAGGAACTATGTTAGCCTATAGGTGTTTCTTGGCACTGTAGTTCAAATAGTTAACTTTTGAAATTGAATCTCAGGTGATATGTGAGTCTTTGGGCATGGGTTGTTTTATATATTGGATTATATGGAGAAACTAAAAACACACAGATTATGTGATCGACAAGGACAAAATACTTTTAATAGTAGGTTTTGAGATTCTTAAGTGTGATTTATTATACCATTTTCAGGTGAAGCCTCCCTGTGCAATTACAATGGTGCTGATTTTGGATGAAGGTGGTTCAAGCAAAAAGTACAATATAAAATTGATCTTTCTAGGAACATACAGTGTTTAAAATGAGGACAGATTGAATTTGAAAATGAACAGTAACACTAATTTTAAAGTATGTACTACCTAATTGGTATTTATCATAACAGTGAAGTACAATTTCACTTACTCTTCAATATAAGTATATATTTTTCTTAAAGTAAAAATGCATATTGAATTTTTATTATCATTTCCTTGTCAAGAATTTCAGTATATATTCCGCTCACATAATGTTTGACTGTTTTTTTTAAATCTAATTTTGAGATGAACTATAGTTTATTAAGTAAATACCTATTTAAAAATATTTTAAAATAAACAGTAGAAATTTTGACTTAAGTAATTAGGAGTCCTCTTCCTTCCTTTTTCATGTTTGAAGTGTGAGAGAAAGAGAAAAAAAAATTACTGATAGCATTACATGCTTCTTTAAAGCCAAAGAATTTTTGAAAATTGGTAAATTTAAACATTTTTGATAGTATATTTGATGTCCTTACAAGTATTCCCCCCTTTTGGAGAAGTGAAAATAGGTTTGGAAATTAGAAGTTTTTCAGAATTGTGCATAGTATTAGGGTCTGACTTGATTTCCAGGAAGCTAGATGGTAGTTGAAGTAGCTAGCTCATTACCGAAACTTAAGTCTCATTATAGTTAAAAATAATAAAAAATATAAAACTTAACTTTTTCTTTAAAAAGTAGGATATTCCCTTTATCATCTCCCTCCCCCACTTATTTGCAACCAGTCCACTCACCCAGCTCTGGAAAACTGAATCATAAATTGCCCAAAAAAAGCAACTAAAATTCTCCTTTCCAGCAGTGCATTTTGGCAAAGCATTTGGGTTGAGAGAATCTAAAAGAAAAGCAATAATATTTTAATAACAGGAATGATGTTTTAATAAAGGAGGCAAAACCTACAGTGTTATTCTGTTTTGTGGTGAAATTTCCTGGACACTTCTGTCGATTAGCGGGTGCCTGGTGGGAAGGATTGCGACTAGGGAGCTTGGTCCTAGTCTAAACTCTGTAACTGATTCATTATCTTACTCTAGAGAAATCATATAACCTCTTTGTGCTTTCATTTCTGTGTCTATAAAATGAAAACTGAGCCCCTAAAGCCAAGAGCCTGGTGTTTCTAAGTCCTGAAGGAGATAGTCCTCAGTTCTATTGGATGCAGCCTGAAATCTCTAACTCCTGAGGGCTGATTCTGGTTCTATCAAGAGTCAAATACTCATGGAGATTAATAATCTTGGACCTGTTACTTAACATCTTGGTGCTTCAGTTTCCTTTCCTGCCAAAATAGGAAAATAATGCCTAAAGCAGGGCTTTTTGAAATTTCAAATGGCATATATGTGTGTGTGCACACATACATGATTTCTCTAATATATGTGCAATTTACAATTATATATGTATAATTTATGTATGAAAGTAAAGTATTGAGGCTAATGCTTATCATTGTAGTTGTTAGGATGTTTTAATTATTTTTTTTCCGAATGCTAGACAGAGTTTGCTCCTCAGGGCCAATAGGATAAATTTTCGTAAGTCTTGTATATGGCCTTTAAATGTAGTGTTTTGAAACTTTGACACTGACCTTCCTCCCACACTACTATCCTCTACTTTTTAGAAACCTAGAAACCATCTGAGCATTCTTACAAAACAATCTTTCTACGTCTGTGATATCACTGAATCCTTGTTTCCTCTAATCCCA
The DNA here is from genome assembly GCF_030435805.1 of Mustela lutreola. Classification (NCBI taxonomy): domain Eukaryota; kingdom Metazoa; phylum Chordata; class Mammalia; order Carnivora; family Mustelidae; genus Mustela; species Mustela lutreola. Next base: position 113,312,666 of record NC_081295.1, read on the forward strand.
ACTAACACACACAGGTGCACCTGTACCCAGTCACTTTTTGGTAGTGGTCTCCTGTAAAAATGGCTCATTCTTTCACATTATTTCTCCCTTTCAGATTTTTATACCTCTTTTTTTATCTCTTGTCTGATTGTGAATGGGTAACATCCCTGGAACAACAGTAAATAAGTTGGTGTAATACACGTGTGCCTTGCTCCTAGTAATTTTTATTTTGTCAAAATATTAAAGACCTCCCTTAAGTATTTTATATAAAATGTGTATAATCGTATTCATTGAACATAAGATATCTCTGTAAAGAGCACCTCTATTTTATGGACTCAAAAGAAAAAATTATCAATTGCAAGACTATCAAATATGAAGAAAACTGTAACAGGATCAATGAGATATGGCATGCATAGTAGATACTGTTTTTAGTCTTAACTAAATTTTTTGTTAGAATTTCTCTGTATTCTTGTTTGCTTGATGGAAACTCCTCAAGTTTTTTACTTTCATAATTTCTATGAGTTCCTTTTTGCTTTATTGCTGATATTGTCAAACTAAGAGGCATTTTTCTTGTAGCTCTTCCTAAATGTTTAATACCTTTAGGGTTACATAACTTGAATCATCTTTACTTCTAAATTCCCACCACTTTTACAAAAGTAAAGCATCATTTGAATACTAGAGGTGGAAAAGATTTTTTCTTTTATAAAGACGGGTGGGCTGTACTGAAAGTTTCTGAGCTCTTCTCCCCACACACAGAATTACATATTAGCTCTGCTCATATACATGCTAGCATGTGTCCTGACATAGTAGAGCCCTCTGACTTTATATTGTCAGTTTGCCTTACACAGGTTTCCCCCCCTCACTTTATATACCCTTGGGTTTATCTTGCTTTAGCTTCTGTTTTCTCTCCAAAGCTAACTAACAAAAGCTGTTTCATTCTTTTTCAGTTTACCATTCCTTATATTTCCCAGCCCCTTATTAATTCCTTTTCTTATCATCTTGTTTACTCGGAAAGAGTACTTATGTTGAGTATTTATGTGAGGTGGGATAGAATAGATACCAAGAAATGAGAGTATATTAGTATTTTGCACATCTTAAAACTCTCAGTTGGGAGAAAAAAAGGTCACTGTATTTTGTGTTTTAAAGGTTTTATTTATTTGAGAGAAAGAAAGAACACACATGTACAAGTGCAGGGGGAGGGAGAGGTACAAAGCAGGCTGAGTGTGGAGCCCAGTGTGGAGCTTGATCCTATGACCAGGGCTGAAATTAAGAGTCAGGTTCTTAACTGACTGAGCCACCCAGGAGCCCCATGTCACTGTATTTTTTATTTGAAGGAAGATGGCTCAGCCTGTGTACTCTTGAGTGCTACAACTCAAGGTGCATACCTGATAAGCCGTTAAATCTGGATTGTCTTCTCAGGGATGTGGGGGTGTGTCTAGGAAATCAGAAGAAAAAAGAAGGAATTATACAGACTGATCTTTCTATCAATTAAAACATTTTAAGGAACCTAAACTCTGTGTAAATGATGTAAAATGTTTTGTAACATTTTACATGTATTTATTTGTAACATTTGTAACATGTATTCATATAAAATGAATAATGTTTTGTTTGTAAATGTTACTTTCTAATGTAATAGATTATCCAGGAAGTACTGTTTGGCTAATCCTTACTCACAGAAGATACTGAAACTTAATTAAATTGGTTTAAGTGATTATCAGATTATTTTATGCCTCTTAAGTAGTTACTGTTCTTGGGGTTTATAGATTTTAGGAAGGCTTTGGGTCATAGGGTACTGTTTTTTGTTTCTTTGTTTGTTTGTTTTGTAGGGAGAGGATCCATAGCTTTCAGCAGAATCTTAAAGAGATTAACCCCAAAGAAATTAATCCACTCCTGTGGAGTTCTAGGTTAGCACTATTTCTTTTTCATCTGTTCTCCATTGTGATCCTGATTGTAAATCATGAAACCCCAAGAGAATTTTGAATTTCAAAACAAAATTTGATCTTGAGTTGTTACCTTGGAAATGGTAGTGCTGTTCAAATGGCATATCTAAAACAATAATAAAACTGCCATGAACTACCAGGGAATTAATTTTAGGAAGTAGTGAATATAAATAAAGATGATACTGTTTTCACAGAAAAAGACATTAGAAAACTGTGGGTCTATGTAAATAGAATAAATGTGGATTAAAAATATGCTTCTACTTTGAACTCAAGGAATTAATTTCATAGTTGTGATTTAATTTATTTTTCTTAGAGGAATATATATTGGAAATAATAAATGTTACTTGGTATTTGTATATATTTGTATATATATGTAAATGTATGTGTACATAGTAATTACTTTTTAATATTCATATGACTAATGAAAATGCTTGATTTTTCTTTTTATTTTAGTGCATGCAAGATATGGGAAATACTAAAGCAAGACTACTCTATGAAGCCAATCTTCCAGAGAACTTTCGAAGACCGCAGACAGATCAGTATCCTTGAAACTTTATTTATTGTGGATTTTAAAAGAAATAACTTATTTTTATACTTCATATTTTAACTGTTTATATTTAGGAAGATGCAAACTTTATCAGACTGTTATTTATTAAATATCAAAGCTGGTTTGCCCTGAGCTGTGCTTTGTATGTAGTAAATTTTTAATAGTAAATAATACATGATCTACATAGTATTTTGATATAATTCTTACTAAGTATAAAGTATTATGGCTGATTCTTCTTGATCTCTAGCTCTTGATTGGAGAATATACATTGTTTATTATTTTAGAGTATTATTAGAGATTTGATTTGTGAGCATCTTGAATAGTTTTAAAATTTATTTCTAAAGAGATCTTCTTCTTTTTTTTCTTTTTAAAGATTTTATTTGTTTATTTGACAGACAGAGATTACAAGTAGGCAGAGAGGCAGAGAGAGGAGGAAGCAGGCTCCCCGCTGAGCAGAGAGCCCGATGTGGGACTCGATCCCAGGACCCTGAGATCACGGGACCCGAGCCGAAGGCAGAGGCTTAACCCACTGAGCCACCCAGGCGTCCCTAAAGAGATCTTCTTGATCACCTTTATATAGTAATCATATTTATGTTAAGGAGTTTGGCATGTAGGCATTTAAAATGGCAAATCACATGTTTGTAAGTGGACCTGCTGAAGTAGCTTATGCTAATATTTACTGCTCACATTTCTTCTTTGTTACAGGTTTCACAGCTGTGTTTGCTTTTACAAATCTGCCATAATGAATAAGTAGAATATTTTCTCACAGGCATTTTAGTCAGATGTTTTTCACATTTGTTAAAGATAAAGTCATTTGATTATATAGGATTTCTCAAACTTATATTGAAGTTTGAGGAAATAGCTCATCAAAATTGATCTGTTCTTTAAGATTATCATATTGATTGTAGGTATTTTTTATTCTATCCAAAGGTGACAGTAAGGTGCAGTTTTGACAATAAAATGTAGTTTCTTAAAGAGCAGTTATATTTTACCCATTTGTATACTAAAACAGTCCATGTGGTCAGACAGTGAAAAAAAAAATGCCATCTTAACAGAGTAGAGGATATATTTTTATATTTGTATAGAAACCTTCTAAGTTTTATTTAAAAAGTTGGTATCTGTATTTGGCCTTTTCTATTTCTGCTCCCTCCACCTTCTTCCCCCAAATTTAACAATCCGATATCCAAGGCTGTTTTTATTATAGCAGGTTCTTAGGGTAAAAGTGGGAGGTACATTTCAGACATAACAAATTGTGTGACTGGAACTATGAAGGAGTGAAGGAACATGACAGGTTTTGATGTGACAGGTTCGTGTTTAGTGGGGCAAGTGGCAGAAGAAACTTACTTTCCAGATTGTGAAGGGTTTTCAGTACCAGATAGAAGCAGTGTGGACTTCATTCCATGTACTAATGGAAGTTGAAGAATTTGATAAGCCATGAAGGGTTTTGAAGCAGGAGAAACATTAGAAGCATTTACTTCTACCACAAGAAAGATTAGTCAGAGGAAACCTTGGAGTTGCAGACCATGTAGAATGCTAGTACAGCCTTGAAATGAGCAATGATGAAGTTATAAATTAGAGAATTAGATTCAATTAAATAGTGGCATTGAGAATGGGTAAGAAGGAATTGGGAATATTGGAAATTGGGAAAGCAGGAGCAATTGGATGAGGTTGAGATTGGCTGTGTTTCTGAAGAAAGATACTGAGATGACCCCAAGTTTTTTAAAGCTTGGTGGAGGTTCTATAGATAAGATAAAGCATATTCCCTGAGAGAAGAAATTCAGTACCAGATAAAGGTTGAAGGGTCAGAAATGAAAGGTAATGAGCCATACTTTTTTGTTTTGGGCAGATTGAGGTGTCTGTTGGACGTATACATGGAGATCCCCATTCAGTAGCTGGAAACGAGGGTCTAGACCTTAAAAGAAAGCAGGAAATGCAATGCAGATTATGGAGTGATTTAGCATGTAGATGATAGAAAAGTGTTAGTTGCAGTTATGTTTACCCAGGGCAGTACTCCTTTATTCTTTTTGTGTGCTTTATTGAACATCTTGGGAATACTGTTTTCTTTCTCTGAAAGGTGAAGGTCTAGGGCAGAACCCTGGGAATAGAGCATTAGTAGAAGAAAATACAACTGAGTGAGCAAGTATGTCCTCGGTGGTTTTTACCAATTGCTTGCTGTTTGTATTTATTCTTTTCTCTCTGGTTCTCACCCCCAAGCCTGAGTAGACATATTAGATTCCTCAAATGGAAGAATCTCCATTTTGTGGAGGTTTGTGTGTATGTGTGTTAGGATTTATTTGGTTTGAGTTTAGTTTTTTTTTAACTTCTTTTGAATACTACAGGGTAATTTTTGGTAGTATCCTTTATTTGGTTCCTTGTGGGTGAAAATGGCTTCCAAGTTACTTAGTCTATCATCACGATTCCACATTTTTTTCAAAGAAGCTTTGAAGATATTTAGGAAAGGACTGTATATAGCTTCTCAGTATCTTCTTACATTGAACTATTCTATGCACTATTTTGTGTATGTTAGTAGGAATATTATTTCTTAAGTAATTACCATTAATTTTATGATGACCCTTATAGAAGTAAAGGATTAATGAGGTAGTGAGTTTTAATTCTGATATTTTTGCTGATGTATTTTTAAGTATTTGGTACTTACTTAAACATTTCAGGGAAGATATTTTTTACACTGAATTGATTGGCCTTGGGTATGATTATATCCTTGACACACTGAAGATACAACAACTAAAGTAGTCTTACTACTTAAAAAAGGTTTCCTGTGTGCCAAGCACTGAGCTTGACTTTTTATCTTCCTTATTTTTTTAAATTTTCCAAACAACCCAATGAACTGGAGTATGTCACTTTCACTTTTGGGGTTGGGAAGAGTAGGATTATTATTATCCCACCCTTATTAAGTTATTAAGAAGCTTCTCAACGCTTCCAGACTTTTCCTTCTGTAGAAGGGCACTTGACCGTATTTTAATGATGATAGTCTGAGTAAAGTCAATGTTGCCATGTTTGAGTCTTGATGGCCTTTAAAAATAGATAGGCTATGGTTTGGGATTCTGCAGCTAGATCATAAGGTCTAGGTGTTTGCTCAAGAATGCTTATTTGGGTTTTCAAACTGTTACTTCTAAAGTATTTACAAATTATGATTATATTTATATGAGGTGTTGATTTTTTTACTATTCATAAAAAATAATCTAATGGTTGTTAGGAAATACTTAAAGAGGGATTTTGTCTAAACATATTTGAGATAGATGGCTACTTTGAGTATAAAATGCCATGTCTTGGACCGTGAGACCAGACCCTATATCTAATAAAATACTATGACCTTTAAAAATTGTTTTACCTTAAGTATTATAGCAACATCACTTTAGTCCCTTCTTTTAATTATGAAACATTGTGATTTGGAGGTTTTATTAGGGAAACTAGTAAGACAATTAGTCCCCTTCCTTTATTTCATGAATCATTCTAAATTTCATTGCTCTTTAAAAAGCCTAACATCTCTGCATTTTTATTGATTTAAATATCGTTGCCTCATCCCCAGGGACAAGTGGAACCAAAGTGAGTAAAACTCACATAATATGGGGCCTCACTGCATTCTTAACAAGATTTGTCATTTTTTTTAAACCTTTACAATTTACAGAGTTTTGCAAAAGCTGCTGTGAAAGTATAATTTCTCATGTGGGATGTGGTTAATTATAGGCTGCATGTACTAGTGCATGACAAATGATAAAGCTTTACATTAAGCTTTTCATTATTAGGGTATTTCATCTTATCTAAAAACTTTAATTACTTCGGTTCCATGAGGTCTATTGTGCACCAAAGCTAATCTGCAGTTCTTCTCCTTTGAGCTTTTCAAGATTTTATTGCTGTCAGTGGTAATGTGTCTGGAACTGGAAGATTTGGTTCTTGGGACTAAATATTAATTTAATTGTCTTTAAAAGGGTATCTTTAAAGAAAGGAAAAAAGTCAAATTATAAATAAATATGTTAAGAGATAAAATACAAAGCAATATTAAACTTTTGGGGGGTTGGTTAGTTTTGAGAACAGGGACAGTTCAGGGTGCTTTGTTGAATGTTTTTTAACTATAGGCATGGGGAAAATTCTGGGGTATTTGTTTTTGTTTACTAAATCTCAAATCAACTACTTAAACTTGAATTGTTATTAATATTTCTTTACCTTGATTTCCTGAAAATATTATTGTTCTATTTCTAATTTTTTGGGTTGTATTATTGATGTCTATCAGTAAAAAAAAAAAAAAAAGAAAGAAATCCTCATGTCTCAAATGACACCTAGAGACTAGAAAATGAAGATGAGTATTGATTGATCTCCAAATCCATTGGTCCTTTTGTCGCTGTTTCTCAATTGCTCTGTCGGTTTATACGTGATGCTATGCAAGCTGTCTTTGCCCTGAGCATTGTAGTTCTGTCCATTACCTCCCTTTACCATGGTGATAAGAGCTAAAAATTAAATAGCACTGTGTGCCACTTGCTCTTAGTTCTTTTCACACACTAGCTTATTTAATTCTGACAATAATCCTGTGAGATGGGTCTCAGTGGTATCACCATCTTAAAGGAGAGGAAACTGAGATAAAACATTATATAAAAGCAAAAGCTAACTCCATTTATTGAGTACTTAACTGTCTCTTAGGTGCTGCACTAAATGCTTCATATGTATGCTCTCAACAACTTTATGAGTTGAGTGTGATTATCATTTTTTATGTATCTAGGTATAAGTTCAGCAGATTAGCTGACTTGGAGGTAATAACAACTGCCAGTTAAATAATAAGTGCCTATTGGTACCAGAAATGAGGGTGTACGTTGTGGAGAATTAGTACTAGGGTCAGCATGTAATGCAGAACTGTTCTCAAAATGTCAAAATTCCTTAAGTTGTCTGTAGTAACAATTTGTAGACACAGAGACGGTCTATAAATCCAACTTGACGGTTTTTTGCCATTTGGGCCAAATTGGGATACAGTTCAGAAATAACTAACTATAGGCCTAAGAGCCAGCTCCTGTTTTTGTAAATAAAGTTTATTAGAACACGACCATTGATTTATGTATTTTCAAGGCTGCTTTGGAGCCACAAAGGCAGAGTTGAGTAGTTGCAACACAGACCAACTATCCTTCAAAGCTTAAAATATTTACCTTCTGGCCCCCTAAAAAAAATTTGGGGACCGTAGTAATAAATCATTGTTTGTTTAGGTGAATTAACAATGAAAAATTGGCTTGCATTTGGGACCTTGTACAAATATACATAAAGACTGTGTGATACGTTCTTGCTCTAAGAGGTATGTAGGAACTGAGAGCGATTAAGAACATAGCATGTTCTGTAAATCACCGTCCTTTTTCAGATGACTCCCATGGAAAAATGCACATTGTGGTGTGCTTTGATTGGTTTTTGGAAAGTAATGTTTTATATTAACACTAGGAAGATTAAATAAGTTCTCTTGCCTTAGTGATTTATTTTATTTTATTTTATTTTATCTTATTTTAATATCTTTGGAAAACATCAACTTTCGTCTCAGAATTTTAGAAATTTTTACTTAGATTATTTCTGAGAGGGTTTTGTATCCTAAGCAGAACCAGATTCAGCTGTATTTGAATTATTTATATAAGATACATTAAGTATAAATTAAGATTTCATTGATACCTGTTACTTCTGAAAATTCACAGCAACATGTAATTTCACCAGATGTTTGTATTATTTTTCACTTGAAAACATTGCATACTTAAAATGTTTCCCTTTTTCAAATTCAGTATTTATAAAGTCATCATAGTTTTCAGTATTTTAGGTTTACTGTTGGTTAAATTATTTTATATATTCTATTTCTAACTTTAATGAGTTTTTTCTCTAATAGTAATTTTTAAAATCGTAAACCATGATCATTTTTTCATAGCTAGAGTATTAATTTCGTAGATAAGAGTAGTAATCTTTCCAAGTTTTAAGGTATAGTATACTCTAAACAATATCTAAAATGAATATGGTTTCTATCTTTAAGAAGGAAAACTATCAAAGTTACTTTCTCTGATATTTAAATATAAAAATTATAATTAAAGAATTTGGGATCTCTAAAAACTTTCTGTAGTTAAAAAATAGCTGTGTATACATATATACATATATATATATATACTACATTGCATTTTATATAATATATAATTATGAATATAATTGCTGCTAAAATACATGAGTGTACAAATAATATATTCCATATCATCTGAAGTGACAGTGACATCAGTCTAAGTGAAGTGTATGTTCTCTTCCTTTTGTGGAGGTAAATAGTTGTGTCTACAGTAAAAATTGCTTGATATGTCCATACGCGTAGACCTAATCCAAAAGGCCAACTTTTTTAATTGTTTCATTTTTTTCTGTTAGAAAAATAGAAAAATGTATATTGAACTTGGATTTACAATCATGAGCACACTTAACGTTTAGCTGATTACAAGTTTGAGTAAAATAACATTATTGTATTTTATGGAAATAGTGGCTTATTTGTAGTAACTTCTTGATATCGAATTGGCTGCTAAAATTTTCACATACCTAAATAAGCAGCCTGATGGTAGGTTTGGGGCCTTTATCTTAAAAGGGTCTCCAAGGATACTTTGAAAATACCCTCCAAATTTGACATTCTTTTCTAGATTTTAAAATATTTATTAGCATTAGCATAAAATAACTGATTCACAGATGAACTGGTATTGATCAGCAACATTCTGAAAAGGTTGATGTTAAATATTCCTAGTTTTGAATCATAACTCTTCCTTGTACTGTAAAATCCCAGAAGACTTTTTAAACTCTCTGTGCCTCACTTTTAGTTGTGAAATGGTACCTACCTTATAGGTTGTTAAGAGGAAAAAAGGAAGATAAAGATCATATAAAGTGCCCTTCACATATTCAGGTTGTAGAAACTGTCTTTAAAAATAGCTTTCGTTCAGCTGACTTAATAAATTAAATTTTAGATTTCCCCTTTTGAGTGCTTTCATAATGCCCCAACTTTTTAATATCCACTGTATATTGTTCAGCTCTTTCTATTTACTGTTGCCTCAACTGTCAATTTAAAAGGCTGTTATTAACTTCTAATAAGGAGTTATTGCCTGAAAATGTTTGCTTTACTGCTTCAGATAACTATTCTTTTGAACAGAAGGATGTCTTAATGAGTATCTGTAGAGATTGTATTTCAGTATAATTCATTTCCTTTGAAATTCTTTGTATTTTATTTTACACATTTAAAAGCACTGCCCCAGGAAGGAGTTCATAGGCTTTGCCTGACTACCAAAGGGGATCATGGTGCTGAAAGGTTATGAATCTCTGGTGGAAGAATTCCCATTTTAATGAAATATGATAAAGCAGTGATTGAGTGGTAAGAGAAGTGAATATCAGATAACTCAAAACCCTGAAATCCCACTAGAAATGGCTCACTCTGTCAACATATAAGGCTAGCCCAGCTAACTCCAAAAATTTAAATAGTACTAACTTTGGTTGTAGCTTCTTGACTTCTCCATTCCTCAGCTTTGAAAGAAAAATAAAAAGGCCTCCATTCTTCTATAACACAGGGAATCCTCTATGATGCAACCAGGGGAAGCCATGTATGGTGGGAAAGAACAGAAGTATTGAAATCACAATTGTGTAATTTTTCTAAGTTGCTAATTATTCATCTGTGATGTGGAAATAATATATACATATTATTTATATATACATATATAAATTAGTGGGTTGTGGAAGGATTGAAATAAACTATGAACAACACATAGCACACAGTGTCTGGTACATTGTGGGTACCACATGGTTATTAATTTCCTTACACTGAGAATTTAAAATGAACTTTAATTGAGTTTGGTTGGAGGTGGAGATTTGGGGAGTGTGGTTACTTTTCATTCTAGAATTGGGTTAGGTGGTTTTTGTTGAATGGGGAGAACTTGTGTGGCTAAAAAAAAGGTAAGTTACAGAATTTAGTTGCAGAAATAATGTGAGAGGAAAGCACATGGGGAGGAGGATACTTGAATGTAGAGTGTAGGCTTTGTGGAAGGAATGAATAAAGGGGAGTATACATTGTCACTGAACTCATGCTTTTCCTTAAGTTATCTGTTTTCAGAGCAGTGGAGTTTTTCATCAGAGATAAATATGAAAAGAAGAAATACTACGATAAAAATGCAATAGCTATTACAAATGTGAGTAAAATCTTCATTTGTATCACCAATTGATGTTTGTTGAATAGATCTCAAACTTTTTTAAGATTTATTTATTTGAGACCGAAGGAATGGGGAGGGGCAGAAGGAAAGACTTTCGAGCCAGCTACCCGCTGAGCACAGAGCCCTACTCAGGGCTCCATCTCATGACCCTGAGATCATGACTTGAGCTGAAATCATTAGACGCTTAACCCATGGAGCCATCCGGGCTCCCCAGATCTCAAAACTTTTAACATACAAAACAGCATAGTTATTTGTTACTGTAAAATTATATGTAGTTACATACTTGAAAAAATTTAAACACTGGAATTTTTTTTCACGTATTTATGGAGCGCTCACAAAGCAGAACTCTTGATTCAGGAAAGAATGTGTTCTGAATAAATGCCATTTATTAATTTATGAAATTTGCAGAAAGATAAATTCACTAATTGAAAAAGGGGGGAGGGAAAATTACTTCACTCAATTCTGGAAATGAATGAAATAGAGACAAGGCAATTTATTGTCTCCTAAGGGCTTTAGTGGATGTGTCCAGACATATGTATATTAAGACATAGCATTGTAATTGGTTATTATCAAGCATTTTGATACCTAATAGTTGAGACCTTATTGTAGTGATCAGTTATATCTGTTTCTTTTTAGCTTTATTCTGATTAATTTTTCTCATTCCAGTTAATAACAGTTTAAAACTAATTGTCTTTACTATTGCAATTGGATTTTTTGGTTTGTTTTTGTTTTTTGCCTTTGATTCCTAGATTTGGCTTATTAAGCCAAGCTGTAAACAGTTAATCTTGTGGTTAAGTAAACTGTCAAGCAATTTGGAGATAATAATTTCATCTCATTTTGTATACAAATTGGGTTTTTCTTTTCTGTCCATATGGAGAAGCAATATACTAAAAAAGTTGATAAAATACTAACAAAGTAAGGATATTGTAATACACTGGTCATGAAAAAGTCTTGCTAAAAATGTATAAAGTGTCAAAAATGTATATTTTGAAACAAAGAAACCCTGTATATAGAGTTTAGGCTGCATTTGGATATAGGAGAGGAAATCTTTTGAAAGATTGATAAATCATATATACAATGGAATATTACAGAGCCATCAGAAAGGATGAATACTCAGCTTTTGTGTCAACATGGATGGGACTGGAGGAGATTATGCTGAGTGAAATAAATCAAGCAGAGAAAGTCAATTATCATATGGTTTCACTTGTGGAGCATAAGGAATAACATGGAGGATATTAGGAAAAAGAAAGGAAAAGTGAATTTGGGGAAATCAGAGGGGGAGATGAAGCATGAGACTATGAGACTCATGTGGACTATGAGAAACAAACAGGGTTTTGGAAGGGAGGGGGTGGGGGGAATGGTTGAGTCAGATGGTAGGTGTTAAGGAGGGCATGCATTGCATGGAGCACTGGATGTGGTACATGAACAATGAATCCTGGAACACTGAAAAAAATAAAATTAAGATGTTTAAAAAAAAAGATTGATAAAAATTGATAGTATTGAGAACACTGCTTACAACGTCCATAGAATTAAATTTAGTTTGTAGTATTATGGGGGGGAAAGGACTGACTATAAAACATAAGTAATATATTTTCATATGAAATCTTAAGAAATTATTTTTGTATAGTTTATAAAAACATATAGCTTTACATTATATATCCTTTTTACCCTTCAAGTTTTTATTTAAATTCTAGTTAGTTTGCATAGCATACCATTTAATATTGGTTTCAAGTGTAGAATTTAGTGGTGCATCACTTACACACAACATCCAGTGCTCATCACAAGTGCCCTCCTTAATACCTATCAGCCATCTAACCCATCCCCTGCCTTGTTCCCTCCAGCAACCCTCAGTTTGTTCTCTGTAGTTATAGTCTCTTACATTTTTCTTCCCTCTTAAATCTCTTAAAAAATCTCTTATCTCTTAAAAAATCCTAAACATTTTTGTTGTTTTTAATTATATTTATATTATTTTTTTCCTTCTTGACAACAATTTGGAAATTGTTTTTATGTAGTAATAGAAGGAAAACTGTTTTATCTTTGGAGGATAACTGTTGCTATGTAATACCCACCCCCCCAGATGTGATAATAGTATTATGTTCAGTTAAAAGAATTTCTTTATTAATTAAGAGATATGTACTGGGATAAAATATTTAGGGATCAAGTGTCATGATATCTAACTCATTTTCAAAGAATAATAATAATAAATAATTTTAAATGGTTCAAGGAAACCTGGCAACTGAGTTTATGTGTATGTCTGTCTGTGTAGAGAGAAAACAAGCATGGCATGGTGTTAACATTTGATGAGTATTGGTAGGTTTATAGAGGTATTCATTCTACAAGTTTTTACATTTTTTTTACACTGGAGAACGGAAATACCAAGGTAGAAGATTGTGTATTCTTGAGTTTATATTATTTGTATAATGAAGATTTAGAAAAGCTCACGAAAATCACATTTAACCCAAGGGAAGATGTATTCCACCTATTCATTTATAAGCAAAATAATAATTAAAAAAAATTATGTTCTAGCAAGTTTAAAACATTTCTTCCTCTTTCATGGCAATCAGTGTGTAAACAACTAATCTTACATATCACTGAGAATTACATTACATCATTATATATTTATATATTTTGTTTTGTCTTCAGTAATAGGTTGAACAGTCATTCAGATTGTTTTTGGTCACTTGTTATAGTCCCAGGCTCCTGGTATACTGAACCAAAGAGGGCATGACCTTTGCTTTCAGAGATTTAATTTCTTTGGGAGGATGAGACAAGGTTAAAAAAATAAACCTGAGACAAAGTATAAGAACTGTATATCTAAGGTACTTATGGAGCACTAGTGCATTTAAGGGAATATCTAAGGAGAGACAGTTTGAATACTAATTATACTAGTTGTACTCTGATAAGACGATATCATGAAATGGCTATTAAGCTTGATATGGCTCTTACCCTGATATTAAATGGCTCCATATTGCTTTATCTTTATAGGTTTTGTTTCTGATTTATATAGTTTTTCTCTCTACTCTTAGCTAGTATTTTTTAGTGTTGACAATAACTGCTCTTATTATTTTCTTATTTTAAATAAGAATAAGGTCCTAAAGATTGACCCTGTTTATCTATGTAAGGCAGTAATTTAATTTCTTAAACCCTTTTAAAAAATGACAAATTTCTTGACCTTCTGAAACATAAATATTTCAGATTGTTGTGGCAAAATACAAAGCAATAAACTTCAAGATAACAGTGGCAAAGAGTTTGGCTGTTTTTCTGTGATATTGACCCCCTGCCTGCCAGGCCATTTAATGAGTCCATGAACTAAGCCCCATAGGAATCCATCATGTAGAGTATGAGAATCTAGTATGGTACTGCCTTCATATCCAGGCATTTATTTGTATTTTTAAAAACTGCCTTCAGCAAGTTGTAAATAAATGTGGTATCTGGTCATATAAACATGATGCGTCTGAGAAAACGGGGAGGTTTGTATGTGCTGCTTTGTGGAGGAACCCTGTGATCTGACTGTATGATTTTGAGTGCGGTATAGTACTGTAAGTGTGAATTAAGGGAGGAAACTTAAAGGGGAAAAGCAAAATTTAGACAAAACAAAAACAAAGGAAAATATATTTCCAAGTAGAAATGTTTTGGTACTACAGTTTGTACTGTTTTGTAGCCTTAAACAAACAAACAAACAAAAAGATTTCATTTCTTTTGTATATTTTAAAGTAACTGCATGGTGCTGGGCACCAATGTGGGCATAGCCTATCAACCCTTATTAATACCAACCCTCAGTACTTCTCTTCCTCACTCCTAATATCTATGTTAGCCTCTCATTTTGAAACTATATATAAAATTGAGAGATTAGCTGTTGAAGTTCCCTTGGATTGTTTCTTCCTTTATTTGTGCATTTAGTCATGGAACAAGCAATCATTGAATATATACCATCTAGGAGGCACTGAGATTGAAATGTAGAATCTTTTTAAAAAAGATTTATTTCAGAGAGAGAGAGTACGCAAGAGCGCGTGCCTGCTAGTGTGTGAGAGGGGGAGGGGCAAAAGGTGAGGGGGAAGCAGCAGATTCTGTACTGAGTGGGGAGCCTGCCCTTGGGGCTCGACCCCCGACCCACAGATCATGACCTCAGCCAAAACTAAGAGTCAGACACTTAACCAACTGAACCACCCAGATGCCCCAGAAGTGATACAGTCTTTGTTCAGTCTTAGCCTCCTCTCATCTCAAACATTATCCAGTGTAATGTACATGTACACTGAGTTGTATTCTAAATCACACTGTAGTAACTGTTAGAAGAATAAAAGTGCAATGGGAACACAGAATTTTGGTAGCACTAGTTAATTTTCATGGGGAGAACTTTTAAAGGAGGTATATTTAAAATTATCCTTAATAAAAATGTAGGATTTCAGCAAAGAGAAAGTAGGCTGAGTGTTGATAGTGCAGAAAGGACATTTCAGGTTGAAGGGACATTTTATCTCATCTATGCTAACCTAAGATAAAGAGGAAAGAGAGTTCGGGTATATTATTTGTTGTTTGGGTTTGTTGTCTTGTCTAGTGAGTGTGAAAGAGGACTTTCCAGCATGAGTAGATGATGAGGAGGGAATAAGTATATGAGGAAGTAAGTCTCAAAAGGCAAATAGGGATTATATGGAGGACTTCTTCCTTCTTTGAGTAAAGCATCGTTATATTAATTTTCTCTTGCCATTTAACATTGCTAGAAACTTAATGACTTCAAATGACAACGGATTTGTTATCTTACAGTTTCTGTTGACTAAGAGTATGGGCAGGGGGTTAGCTCAATTCTCAGCTCAGGATATCACCAGGTTGAAATTATTGGGCAGGGATGCGATCTTATTATCTGAGGCTCCTTGTCTTCCAGGTGCCTGATTGTTGTCAGAATTCATTTCCTTATGCTTGTATGACTATGGTCCTATGTTCCTGGTTTCATATTGGGACCACTCAGTTCCTAGGGGCCACCCTCAGGTCTTTAACAGTTAACTCCATTCTCTTATAACATAAAAGCTTATTTCTTCATTGGAGAATTTCTCTCACACGTCAGATCTCCTATTTTCGGAAGCCCCTTTTAGGGGCTCATCTGATCAGGCTAGGCACACCCCCGAAGAGTCTCTCATTTGATTAATCCATTATTAAGCATTTGGGGATCTTAGTTACACTTGTAAATTTTTTTTTTAAGATTTTATTTATTTATTTGACAGAGAGAGATCACAAGTAGGCAGAGAGGCAGGCAGAGAGAGGAGGAAGCAGGCTCCCTGCTGAGCAGAGATCATGAGATCATGACCTGAGCCAAAGGCAGCGGCTTAACCCACTGAGCCACCCAGGCGCCCACACTTGTAAATTTTTAACCTTTGTCATATAACAACCTAGTCAAGAGAGACCATTATATTCACAGTCCTGCCCATACTTAAGGGGAGGGCTTTATATAGAGTATGTATACCAGTGGGTGGGAATTGTGATGGCCAGCTTAGAATTCTTACCACAGTGATACAGAATGAGTCTAACCTTCCTGGTTGTTCCTTAACTGAATGAGTGATAAGAGAATTTGAAAAATTTTGAATACAGAAATCTGTTCTCCCTGTCCTCTCTCCTTCCCCTCTTAACCAGTAGTGAATCACAATCGCAAGCACAGTGATTAGGTGAGTTGCTAGAAGAGCTCACAGTTCTTTAGTAGATGGGGCTGAACTCTGCCATATATTTGCTCTTTTCTATCAGCAGCTTTTCTTTCCACTTCCTGTCCTCTCTCTCACTCTTTCTTCCTCCCCTCTTTCTCCCTTCTTTCACCCCTTTCTTCCTACCCCACATACATTTCCATAATCACATTATTCATTTGCCATCATAATGATCAGAAACAAAAAGAAAATCTAGTAGAGGGGCAAATGTATAGGTAACTGTGACTATTTAATCCTGATTCCCTGACTTCCTCAATTTTGTCTTGGAAAACAATTCATAATCTTTGGGAGTTAGTGACTTTAAAAATAAGCACTTGCTTGTTTTGTTTCAATTTGTCTGACATATTGGTTGCTTCCTTTACCACTTCTCATTTCTCAGAAGAAAGCTCTTGAACGCAGTTTGAGTATATACTTGAATTTGTAGCACATAAAGATTTTAATTCTCTAGTCTGAATTTCACATAAAATTATAATCAGTTGCTATATAGTTGAATATTACATAAAGGTTTAAAAACAATAAAATGTTTACTTGTTTTGTATATATGTATATGTATAAAGACTGATATTTAATACAACAAAAGTAAATTCATTATTTCAACTTAGCAATTATTATAGAAACAATGTTTCTACATTTTATTACTATAAAAATGAGATAGCCCTAGTAATTTTATTAAGCTCTGTTTACAGTTAATTGATGATTATATAATTATTTAAGATATGCAATTTCAAGACAACGTGAGTTGCAATGAATTTTAAATGTTCTTTAATAGGGATGAGAAACTTAGATGAATAATTAGGTAGTGAGTTAGGATTAGTATAAAACAGTTTCAAGTTGGCTTTCCTTCTTAATTCTTTTCATTGCAATTTTATTTTCCTCTTCTGTGGACTAGAACTGATCATGATGTATATATTTCATAGTATTGATGTAAGAGTTAAATAAGATGAAGCATGTTGCATTTTTAATAGAGTGCCTAGCACATAAGTGCTTAATAAAGATAAGCTATTGTAATGATTATATTGAAGGAAGATGGGAAAGGTGTCAGTGCCAAGTGCCTTCAAACAGGTAGATAATTAAGAAATGTGAATATTCAAACTTAACTGTAAGACTTTAGATTATTGGCACAATTTTGACTTGAGTTGTTTGATTCATATATCCACATTTTCATCAGCCTTTTAATTATGGTCTGCCAGTTACTTGATGTGGCCTTTAAAGGACTTATATTTTGAAAGTTTTACTCCAGATTTCTATATTTGATAGTGACCTATGCAAAGATTTTAAAGTTAGTATATTAAAATTTAGGCTTCTCCTACATATTTGGAGGCTGTGGTTACTTAGTTGATTAAAGTCTTTTAATAAGCCTCATACTGGTTCATTGATGGTGTCTTTTGTACAATTTATTTATTAGTTCAATAAATGTATTTTCAGCTTTTGTGTCAATTACATTGACACTGGAAATCATTTTTTAAATGATTTTATTTATTTGAGAGAGAGAGCGAGCGTGCACTTACAAACCAAAGAGAGCACAAGCAGGGGGAAGGTTTAGAGGAGAAGCAGATGCCCCCACTGAGCAGGGAGCTCCATACTGGGAGCTCCATACTGGGACTCCAGGATCATGACCCAAGCCTATGGCAGATGCTTAACTGACTGAACCACCCAGGTACCCCTGGAAATCATATTTTTAAGATGATTTCTGGGCTCCTGAAAAACCTGAGCTTTGCAGTATTTTGAAAGCTCATGACACAGCTATTTGAGAATTGTTATGGTAAAATCTACACTTAGAAAACATATCCAGGAGTTTCCAAAATGGGTTTGAAGCAGTGTATTGCTAGTAATTAATCCATATGGCCTTCTTTATTGTTCTTACGTTTTTCAGTGTTTTAGAACACTAGATTTTATTATTATAGCATTATTTTGTTGAAAATGGTGATATGGAGAAAAAATTGATCCAGAAAATAATGTGATATTTTCCTGAAAAGATAAAAGAACATTTTGCCTGATGGCCTTCAAATAATCATACTCATATTTTCTTTGTAATACCATTTCAAAATGTGTTTATTCACCTTATCCTGGTAGGCGGGAAACCTGTTTTGCCTGATCAGTTTTTCTTTTGCAAGAGCTGAGTTTATGTAGTTGTATTGCCTTAGGAGTTTCTTCACATTCAGGTTACTTTGATGGTGGCCTACAGAGGAACCTCTGGGCTTGAGAATAATTGATAGGACTCTAACTCATTTACTCCTAAAGGATATCATCTTTACTTGGTTCCCACTGTGCATTCTCTCATGGATGGAGGAGTTGGGCAGGAGAACAGTAGGTAATAGAGGGACATTCAGTCATAACAGCTGAATTTACTCACCCCACCAATTTCCAGTGAAATTTTCTAAGGTCAGAGTCTTTTCTGCTCTCTCTCTCTCTCTCTCTAAAAGTACTAGCATCCAGTGAAATGGTGTGTTAAATTCTAGTTACAAAATAAATTATGAATTTGATAGTAACTAACATATAAGATTTCAGAAAAGTATGCTAGTGAGTAGTGAACTTAAAAAGGACAATGCTAATTGCTGAGATTGAGCCTCTTTTTGGTTCTTCCTCTGAGATGCTCCTTTCCTCCTTTTTTTATTTTGCTCTAACATTTAGAAGTACTTACTGAGACTTGTTGAGTGCCAAGTGCTAAAGATAGTGAACAGAACACAAAGTGTCTGTCTTTGAGAAGTCAAGTCAGTTGAACAAAGGATACTCTTAAGTAATTGGATCTCTACAAGATGTCATGTGAATAAGAATGTATTATAGAAAGTGCTTTGGGAGTATCTCAAGTGGCTACTTAATTGCAACTGGAGTGATGAAGGAATACTTCCTGGAAGAGGCAGTGTCAGCTTAAAATTACAGGATGAGTAAGAGCTAATAGAAACTGTGGATATTTCAGGCAGAGGAAATAGCAGAAGCAAAGACAGAAGCAAGAGAAGCAGACTTGAGAACTAGAACCAAAGGGGAGTTGTTTATGGCTAGACAGTAGTTTAGTAGGGCAGGAAAGGGTAAGGAGATAAAGTAGATGACACTTGTGGCCTAGTTAAGGAGTTTGGACTCTGTCCGTATGTAATACATATGAACTGTTTAAAGCTTCTAACTAAGGATATCCAGTGATCAGATTTGCATTTGAGAATATTACAGTTTGGAGAAGAGCAAGACTTAGGGCAAGGAAGCCAAAGGATTAATCCAGGTGACAGATGATGGTGATTTTCTATTAGTTCTTAGTGGAGAAGATGGCAAAAAGTGGTTCTGAGAGATTAAGAAAGAATACTCAAGAGCAGCTAGTTTTTCTGGCCTCTGTATTTTTTCTTTTCCCCTGCTTTTTTTGTTCTCCCTCATCTATCTGTTCTTTGGTGTTTCTTGCTTCTGATTGTCAGTATGTTGACTTCTATTTCCTCATTCCTTGCTCATATAATGTATCTTACACTGCTCATTGACTTTTTAAAAATTAATTTTATTGAAGATAAAATTTATGTGCAATAAAAGACAATTTAAGGTACATTTCATTGACTTTTCTTTTCCCTCAAAGTTTTATTTAAATTCTAGTTAGTCAACACAGTGCAATATTGGTTTCAGAGGTAGAATTCAGAGGTGGTTGATCATGTACAAACACTCAGTGCTCTTCACAAGTGCTTCTTAATATTCATCCCCCATCCCCCACCCATAGCTCATTGAAAAATAACTCTGTGTAGCCATCAAAGAGGGCATATAGAATCTTTCCTTTGCTCCAAAAAGTTCCTTTGTGCCTTTGTACTCTTCGGTGTCTGGCTTTTTTCTTTTGGCATATTTCTGAAATTCATCCCTATTTTTGTGAGTACTATTAAGACAGTCTCTTTTGTATTGGCAGGTAATTGTTCATCTTATGGTATACAACAATTTGTTTATTCGTTCACCTGTTAATTTGTCTGTTGATTTTTAAAGTGTCTTTCCTACTGAACAACCCTCTGTGTTTATTTCTAGCTGAAACATAGTATTAACACTTTTTTGGAAGGGAGCATTAAAATGCTTTATTAAATTACTGTTACTTATTAAATAATTTTATATTGCTGCTTCTGAGTTTTAAAGCTGGCCAAATCAGTTAGAAGGAGAATAAACACTTCAACAGTGAACTGTCATGAATTGGTAACCCTCTACATGCTTGATATACCCATTTCTCATTTATATTTTATGTTCAGCTATTAACATGAGCTTGGGCAGAGAGGTCTTTATGATACAGGTTATCATCTTAAGTGAAATTGTGTGCTGCTTTGTCTCTTATTTTCTTCATAAAGTGGCAATTAAAGATCTTTAGCAAGTAAGTGTCCAGTAGGATAAAGCAACTTTGAAGCCAGGGTTTAAGGTGCAGTTTTTCTTTTAAAATCTTCTTTTTCATGTGTAACTTACATTAGTGGACAATAAATGGCTAATTTTCACAATTATAACAGAGTCAACAAGTAGTGTCGAAGCTTAAAAAAAAAAAAAACACAACACCCAGAAGTTTATGATCTTGGGTTGTGATTCAAGAATTAAAACCATAACTAACTTAGTAACAAGCAGATTAAATGAGGACTCATCTCGCAATGTTATTTTGACATTACGTACATTTGACCTTTGTATAATAGCACCTTTCATTTTGAACAGTTCCTTAGAGCACTCTTGCCTCTATGATATGATAGGGCAGTATATACAGATGTCAGTTTTATGGCTCCAAAGATGTACTGTGCATTTTGTAAACATATTTCAGTTATATTTTGGCAGTAAAGAGAGCAGGAAGATAATGCTTCCATTAGAGTGATCAACTATGCATGTAGAAATTGGATAGGAAGATGTGTGAAGAGGTTCTTAGATGAAACCCATTTTCATATATAAATTGCCTCTGGTGCATATATAACTGTCACATAATGCTTTGGGGAAATTCAGCAAATACCGCACTGGAAATGGTGTTTGTACATACTGATCTTAAGGAAGTGTATATATTGCTTTTTGATAAGTCCTGCTGCTCAGTTTTGTATTGCATTAACTCACTTCTTCTTCCCAGACTTTTTTTTTTCTTCCTTAAACAGCTGATTAAAACTTACTTGACTTTTTTACTATTTCAGCACAGTTTTATTTTCCATTCTTAAAATAGATAATACAAGTAAAAACAAAAATTCATTTATGCTCTCCTGCTACTTGAAACAATGTGTCTTTATGCTTTAGAGCATTAGTATTTCAGTAGTAATATTGAGTAAAATTTTACCGTACAAGAAGCTTATTTTTCAGGGGCGCCTGGATGGCTCAGTGGGTTAAAGCCTCTGCCTTTGGCTCAGGTCATGATCCCGGAGTCCTGGGATCGAGCCCTGCATCGGGCTCTCTGCTCATTGGGGAGCCTGCTTCCTCCTCTCTCTCTGCCTGCCTCTCTGCCTACTTGTGATCTCTGTCTGTCAAATAAATAAATAAATCCTTAAAAAAAAGAGAAAAAAATTTTAAAAAGAAGCTTATTTTTCAGATTCTTTTGGGATGATCTTACCTGAGTACATTTTAAATTTTATATCATAGTGAATCCTATTTTAAATCACACACTATTCTGTAATAAATACTTTTATTTTTAGAAATTGCATGTGGGAATTTAAAAAAAGCAATGCTCTCCACTTAATACTTTTTTTAAAAATTTTTTTTAGTTAACATACTTCTAAGTGCTTTTATATCTCAGAAATGTATGGGTTTTGGTTTTTTCCTGTGCCTGTCAGTTCTGATTATCCTCTTTTCTCTTTCTTCTTCTGACTTTTCATCTGCATTCACAGATTTCTTCCTCTGATGCTCCTCTTCAGCCTTTGGTATCCTCTCCTTCTCTACAAGCTGCTGTTGAGAAAAACAAATTGGAGGTATGGTAGTGTTCTAGACAGCTACATAATGTAGTGTTCAGTGGTAAATGAACTTCTCTTACAGTGTGCTGTAATTTGGGAGTGGTATAATTTGAATGGTCTCCAGTATTAAATATATTAAATATAGCAGTCTAAAAATGTTTTCTTATGCTGCAAGTAGGATTAAAGGGCTTTGATCTGTTTAGTTTCAGAAGATGGATTTATCGGTACTATAGATATATCTTAACATTTAAGAAGCAATTTTCTGTCGTCTCCCTCACTAGTTTATATTTATGGGAATTGTTTTATATTTGCTATTGAATTCTTTGATACATTAGAAAAGTCTTTGACTGAAATGTTTTCTTAAGAAGATTTTGTTGTTATAAGCATTCAAAGAAAATTATTGTCAAGGGATAGTAGCAGTCATACTGATACACATAATAAAGATTTATGAATATAGAATTATCAGTTATAGTCACTAGAATATGTTTGTGGTAGGGGTGGTTGGAGAGAATGACAGGGGTTTGTAATGGAGGAAAACAGGTAACTCTGCAGAGGTTTCTAATGCCAAACAGTGTGTGCTGTGATTGACATTTACTCATTGTGCTGGTATTTAATATAGAAGGCATGCTTTTGATACATCTTAATTTTTTTTTTTTTTAAGAGAGCATACTCTCTTAAAAAGTGGGGAGTGGGAGAGGGGCAGAGGGAGAGAGAGAGAATCCCAAGCAAAACCCAACACTGGGCTTATCTTGTTTCCCTGACTGAGATCACGACCTAAGCAGAAATCATGAGTTGGACACTTAACCAACTGATCCACCCAGGCACCCCAGTATATCTTAAGTTCTTAATAAATAGTAGCTATAAGGATTAAGATGTATTCTAAGCAGAGAAAGCATCTTATAAACAACAACAACAAAAAAAAACCCCAAAGAAACCTGTGGTTATTTGCAAGGGGATGAGATGACTAGAACATAGGGAGAGAAGTGAGAAGACAGCCTATTTCTGAGCCTTCTGAAGGATTTTGGTCTTTACTCTGAAGGACCTGGTACTTTTAATGATGAGTTTTTAAGGGTAAGAAGGGTAACAGGATCTGATTTTCTTGTCATCACATGGCTTCCTATCTCTGTGGACAATAATTACATACTGATGGGTGTGAAAAAGCTTGAGAACCTGCTGCTTTAATCTATGACCAACATGATGGGAGCAGTTGCTAAAATGGAAGCAGAGAGATAAAAAGGAGAGTGTAGTTTGAAGAGATTTTGAGAAGACTGAATCTGTGGGATTTAGTAATCGGTGGACTGTGACAGTGGTTTGGGACGTGTTGATGACTTCCAGTGTCTGGCTTGAGCATCTCAGTACATGATGGAGCTATCCTGGGAGAAAAGGGTATAGGCTGATGGTGAGGAACAGGTTTGAGGAGAACAAAGGAAGGCAGGGAGGGATGAATTAAAAGTTGACTATGACTGTGGGACATCCAGGTATCTAGTAGGTGGTTGGATATTACATGTGTATAGCCCAGAGGACAGATCCAGACTGGGGGCTGTTGGGGGGCATGTTGAGAGAGAGGGATTGAAAGAAGAATTGAGATTACAAGGCAGCCCAGGGGAAGTGTGTTGAGTGATAAGGAGAGAGTCATGAGAATGGAAAACTGGATACATTGGACTTAAGAGTTAGCAGAGCAAAGGGTCTTCATGAGGAGTCTGTAGGGGACAGTTATGGAGCATGGAGTACATGGTTAGAATGCTGTAAGTATCTTAGGTCAACACACAGGCCCAGGAAAGCAGCATTCTAGGAGTGTGGATGTTACTGTGAGAACGTGGAAGAATGTCAAAGGCAAAGTTTTCCTTTTCAGAATTTGCCCTGGAACTCTGCTTTCCTGTGAGAAAAAGGGTGGAAACCCTTAATACACTTTTGTACTGTGTGATTCCTGCCTGCAAGTCTTAGAAAGGAGTGGACATTGATTATTCAAGATGGTGGCATAGAAAGACCCAAAGCTCCCCTTCTCCCATGGACAAACCAAATCTATAACTACACATAGAACAGGTTTTTTTCTACAAAAGATGTGAAAACTATCTGAACACCTCCTTCACAACAAAAGACAAAAAGGACACATTGAGACACAGACTCACCAAACCCATGCCTGGTGCTGTGATCCACGAGTGAGAGTGATCTTACAAATACGGAGCTTATCTCTGAGGAGCAAGCCACGTTAGGTACCCCAACCCTTGGGACCTGCATTGGAGAAATGAGCCCCCAAAACAATTGGCTTTGGACGTCAGTGGGTTTCATTTCAAGGATACCCAAAAAGCTGTAGGAAAGTAAGACTCTACTCTTAAAGGGCATATGAACGTGACTAACTTGTCCTGCAACCTAGTACAAAAGGAGCAAGTTAAAAATTTTATAGACTATATGTAAAGGAGATTAATTGTCTGAGTTTAAAGTGTCTGCCAGAGGGACAGGGGTCATTTGGATATCTCTCAGAAGACAAGTGCTAGGAGACACCATTTTTGCACTACTTCTATCTTGCTAATGCTGCTTGCCTTGCTTCTCTGTACCCCCATAGTCCCACACTGCCAAACTGGATGGCCTGGCTCTTCCTGGGCTGGTGCTCCCCTCTGACTCTGCTAAAGGCAGGAAATGCAAGTATTTCACATCGGGCTTGTATGTCTGGCTCTGGTGCATAGTGGGCCTTGCATTTCTGGGCCTCTTGGGACTGAAACAGTTGGAGACAATTGTGGCAGGCTGCTACCTCCAGGGCACTACACAGACAGTTGACTGAATGAAACAAACTCTCAGTCTTCCTCTGGCCATTCCTTCAGTAGTAGGAGAGATCACTATTTTGCCTAATACACAGAAACAAACAGAGAATTAGGCAAAATGAGGAGACAGAAATATGATCCAAATGAAAGAATAAGATAACATCCTAGAAGGAAAAACCTTAATGGAGATAAGTAATTTACCTGATAAAGAATTCAAAGTAATAGTCATAAAGATGCTCATTGATCTTGGGAAAAGAATGGATGAAGACAATTTCAACAGAGATAGAAAATATAAGAAAATATCAAATGGAAGACACAGAGCTGAAGAATACAATGACTGAACTAGAAAAATATGCTAGAGAGAATCAGTAATAAACAAGATGAAGCAGAAGAACAGATCAGTGAGTGACCTGGCAGACGGGGCAGTGGAACTAACCCAAACAGCAGCAGGGGTTTTTAAAAAAAAAAAAAAAAAAAAAAAAAAAAGTTTTGTTTTGTTTTGTTTTAAAACAAAGATAACCTAAGAGACCTATGGGACAACATCAGTAACATTCACAGCTGAATGACAGTCATATTATAGGAGCTGCAGAAGGGGGTGAGCAGAAGGGACAAAAACCTATTTGAAGAAATAATGGATGAAAACTTTCCTAACCTGGGGAGGGAAACAGTTACACAGATCCAGGAAGCCCAGGGAGTTCCAAATAAAAGGTGAACCCAAAGAGATCCATGCCAACACATCCCATAATTAAAATGTTAAAAGCTAAAGATAGACTCATGGGAAGATGGTGGCATAGGAAGAACGTGAGCTCACCTCCTGGAGATACCAAGGCTGGAACTATATGTAAAGCAACTCTCTGAGAAGAACCTGAAGACTAGCAGAACAGTTCTTAGATATTTAACAACTAAAGATATTTTAAAAAGCAATGTCAAAGTATGGAAAGAACCTAGATGTCCATCAACAGATGAATGGATAAAGAAGATGTCTCACACACACACACACACACACACACACACAGACTGCAATACTATGCAATTATCAAAAAATAAAATCTTGCCATTTGTAATGCTGTGGATAGAACTAGAGGGTATTATGCTAAGAGAAATAAGTCAATCAGAGAAAGACAGTTATCATATCCCTCTGATATGAGGAATTTGAGAGGCAGGGGGGTGGTTGGTGGGGAGTAGGTAGGGAAAAAAATGAAACAAGATGGGACTGGGGAGGAAGACAAACCATAAGAGACTCTTAATCTTAGGAAACAAAGTGAAGGTTGCTGTGGGGGTGGCGAGGAGGGATAGGGTGGCAGGGTTATGGACATTGGGGAAGGTGTTTGCTATGGTGAGTGCTGTGAATTGTGTAAGACTGATGATTCACAGACCTGTGCCCCTGAAGCAAATAATACATTGTATGTTAATTTTTAAAAAAAAGCAGTGTCAAGAAGAATAGGAGGGACATAGACATGGTCAGATTGGGAAATGAACCCCTAGCACAGTAAAGCATAAGTGGGAGAAATGTCAAGGTATAGAGGTCCTCCCTGAGAAGTGAGGGGTGTTCAAGCCCCATATTGGGCTCCCCTTGCCCTGGGGATATCCACACTGGGAAGTTAAAGCCTCTGTAACATCTGGCTTTGCACATCAAAGGAGCTTAACTCTATGAGGGCAAGACCCTGGAGGGAATGAAGACCCTGTATTTAAAGGGCCCATAAACCGTTTTACTTGCTTGGAGACCCAGAACAGAGGTCGCAGTTGTAAAAGTGCCTGGAACATGCATGAAGGAGATTGACTAATATTAGGGTGTGTGCCAGAGGGGCAGGGATCTGTAGGAACTCTCTCCAGGGAACACAGTACTGGAGGGTACCACTTTTTTGCCCTCCTTTAGCTGACCCAGTTCTGGCAGACACTTTTTCTGACACACTTCCCATCAGCCTCACTAGCAACCATTCACCCCGTTTCATGTTCCCCTGCAGATTAGCCTACCCCTGCAGGCACCCTTCAAAGTGTCTGCTATCCCACCACAACCTGGCAGGCAACCTCTGTCGGGACCAGTGCCCCACCCAAAGCAACTTCTACCCACTTCCCCCACCGGATGGGAAGCCTTGGCTGGGACAGACACTACTCCAAAGTGACTCGTGCCCCGTAAAATAGGGGCCAGCCCTGCATACCAGCATGCCTGCAACAGGTGTGGCTAGGCCTTGCAGCCAGCCATTTTGATGGCCAGCTGCCCCCACCAGCATGTCTGCAGCAACCATAGCCAGGCCTCTTCACCAGTTGGGCTGAGGCCAGCTCCATCCTTGCAGTGTTCCCACAGTAATAACAGCCAGGCATTGGAGCCAGCTCCACCCACCAGCATGCCCCTGGAACTAATGGCCCAGTCACAGCAGGAGGGCGCATGCAGCCCATACAGAGGACTACTTGTTTCTAGTGACCAGGGAGCTTGTGTTTCTGGGCCCCACAAGATAACTTTCTTTATAACGCCACTACCTTTAAGACGGGGAGATGTAGCTGACCTACTTCATGTATAAAAGCAGTCAGACAAACCAGGGAGACAGAAGAATGTGTTCTGAGTGAAAGGATAAGACCAAATTTCAGAAAAAGAACTAAAAGGAGTTAAGCAATCTACCTGATAAAGGGTTCAAAGTAATAGTCATAAAGATGATCACTAAACTGGAGAGAAAAATGGATGAACTCACTGAGAAATTCATTGAAAAGATAGAAATATAAAAAAGAATCAGAGTAGGGGCACCTGGAAGACTCAGTCTGTTAGGTGTAAAATATGTAAAACTTAACACCCCCAAAAAACAGATAATCAACTCAAAAAATGGGCAGAAGACATGTACAGTCACTTCTCCAAAGAAGAGATACAAATGACTAGCAGACACATGAAAAAATGTCCATCATCATTAGCCATCAGGGAAATTCAAAACCACATTGAGATACCACCTTACCAGTTAGAATGGCAAAAATTAACAAGGTAACAGATGTTGGAGAGGATGTGGAGAAAGGGGAACCCTCTTACACTGTTGGTGGGAATGCAAGTTGATGCAGCCACTGAAAAACATTAAAAATAAAGCTACCCTATGACCTGGCATTGCACTACTAGGTATTTACCCCAAACATACAGATGTAATGAAAAGAAGGGCCATATGTACCCAATGTTCATAGCAGCAATATCTACAATAGCCAAACTGGAAAGAGCCAAGATGCCCCTCAACAGATGAATGGATAGAGAAGATGTGGTCCATATATACCATGGAATATTACTCAACCATCAGAAAGGATGAATACCCAACTTTTGTATCAACATGGATGGGACTGGAGGAGATTATGCTGAGTGAAATAAGTCAAGCAGAGAAAGTCAATTATCATATGGTTTCACTTACTTTTGGAACATAAGGAATAACATGGAGAACATTAGGCGAAGGAAAGGAAAAGTGCAGGGGTTGGAAATCGGAGGGGGAGACAAAGCATGAGAGACTGTGAACTCTGAGAAACAAACTGAGGGTTTTAGAGGGGAGGGATATGAGGGGATGGGTGAGCCTGATGGTGGTATTGCGTGGAGTGCTGGGTGTTATACATAAACAATGAATCTTGGAACACTACATCAAAAACTAATGATGTATTATATGGTGACTAACATAACACAATTAAAAAAAAATAAAAAGAAAACTACAGGCCATTATCCCTGATAAACATAGATGAAAAGATCCAAAACACACACCATGACCAGATGGGATTTATTGAAGGTATGTGAGGAGGGCTAAACTTTTGCAAATCAATCAAAACAATCTACAGTATTAACAAATTAAGGATAAAAATCATGATAATCTCGACAGATGCCAAAAAAAGCCTTTGACAAAGTTCAAAATCCTTTATGATAAAAACTCATCAAAGCAAGAATGGAGGAAATGTACCTCAACATAACAAAGGTCATATATGACAAACCCCACAGCTAACATCATGCTCAATGATGAAAAGCTAAAAGCTTTTCCTCTAAGGTCAGGAACAAGACAAGGATGCCCACTCTCACCACTTCTATTCAGCATAGTATTGGAAATTCTAGCTGGACTAGTTAGGTGGGAAAAAGATAAAAATGCTTCCAAATTAGGAAGAAACAAAATCGTTATTATTTGTGGACAACGTGATTTTATATATAGAAGTCCCTGAAGCTCCACCAAAAAGCTGTGAGAATAACAAGTGGCATGGAAAAAGCCTAGTGGAAAGAGAACTGGACAGGCTTTCAGTCTAGTCCCACATCTGATGACACCAGGACTCTCACAAATTTCTCTCTGGGAACTTGTTTCCTTAGCTGTCAGAGGTGGGAAATGGAATGGGTAATGTTCTTTGTACAACAGTAGCCCCAAAGTCCGCATGAGAAAAAGGGTACCAAGGACCAAACAGATTTGCAAAACAGTGACAATGAATTTTCAAGACTCTAAGTTCTGCTATAAAGGAAAACATCTTAGGGGAAGCTGGGTGGCTCAGCTAGTTGAGTGCCCAACTCTTGATTTCAGCTCAGGTCATGATCTCAGGATCCTGGGATCAAGCTCCCTGTCAGGCTCTGTGCTCAGCACAGGGTCTACTTGGGATTCTCTCTCTCTCTCTCCCTCCCTCTCTCCCTACCTCTGCCTGCACACACATGTGCACACGCATGTTCTCACTTTCTAAAATGAATAAATAAAATCTTTAGAAAAAAAGCTGTGAGAGCTAAGAATCAACTTCATTAAAGTTGCAGGATGCAAAATCAGTATACAAATATATGTTCTCTCTATACACTAGCAATAGATGGTTAGAAGGAGAAATTAAGAAAACAATCTCATTTACAATCACATCAAAAAGAATAAAACAGGGGCGCCTGGGTGGCTCAGTGGGGTAAGCCGCTGCCTTCGGCTCGGGTCATGATCTCAGGGTCCTGGGATCGAGTCCCACATCGGGCTCTCTGCTCAGCAGGGAGCCTGCTTCCCTTCCTCTCTCTCTCTGCCTGCCTCTCTTCCTACCTGTGATCTCTCTCTGTCAAATAAATAAATAAAATCTTTTAAGAAAAAAAAAGAATAAAACACCTAAGAAGAAGTTTAGCCAAGGAGGTGGAAGACGTCTACACTGGAAAGTGCAAGATACTGATGAATGAAACAAGACACAGATAAATGGAAAATATTATATGTTCATTGATTGGAATAATTAATGTTGTTAAAATGTATTACCCAATGCAGTTTGTAGATTCAGTGCAATTGTTATCAAAATCCCAGTCACATTTTTCACAAAAATAGAACATACGTCTCTAAAATTTGTGTGGAACCACGAAAGATCCTGAATAGCCAAAGTGATCTTGAGAAAGAACAAAGCTGAAGGCATCACTTTCCTTGATTTCAAACTATATTACAAAGGTATGGTAATCAAGACAGTATAGTATTGGCATAAAAACAGATTACTACAACAGAATAGAGAGCATAGAATTAAACCCACATATATATGGTCAGTTAATTTATGCCAGAGGAGGCAAGAATGTACAGGGGAGAAAGGACAGTCTCTTCAATAGATGGTTTGGGAAAACTGGACCAGTATCTTATTCTATATACAAAAATAAACTCAGTATGTATTGAAGACTTAAGGCAAGATTTGAAGTCATAGAACTACTAGAAAAAAACATACATGGTAAGCTCCCTACTGTTGGTCTTATTGGTTATGTGTAGTAATGTATAGCATGGTGACTAGAGCAACCGTACTGTATTTCACTTAAAAAACTTTGTATGGTGACAGGAGGAAACTACACTCATGGTGGTGATCATTTCGCAGTGTTATATAAGTATTGAATCATTTTGTATACCTGAAATTATGTGTTATGTGTACATTATACTTCAGTGTTTTAAAAGAAAGGCATTGATCTAATTCAGTGATCTCCAAAGTCTGATGTCTTTATTGAAAAACATTAAATATTAGAAGCCTGAGGTAGTTCATTTATGATGTCTATATGTGTTTTTTTAATGTAATCCTTTCAAAATTTCTATTATATATGTTTTATAATGTGCATAATATAGTGTTATATATACTTTATAAAGAAATATATATGCATGATAGAATATATATGCTCACAACTTTTTAAGGTAGAAGTACATAATAAAAATTTTTTGAAGACCTTTAATCACATCACTCAAGTATAATTTGAGTATAATGAACCAAAAACATGTTTTTCTCTATCTTACAGAAGCTGGACATTTATTCCAGTTTTGGGATTTTTTGTTTTTTGGTGTTTTTTATTGTTTTTTGTTTGTTTGTTTGTTTTTGTTTTGTTTTGTTTTTTATTGACAGAGATCACAAGTAGGCAGAGAGGCAGAGAGGGAGGAGGAAGCTGGCTCCCTGCTGAGCAGAAAGCCCGATGTGGGGCTTGATCCCAGGACCCTGAGATCATGACCTGAGCTGAAGGCAGAGGCCTTAACCCACTGAGCTACCCAGACACCCCTGTTTTTTGTTTTGTTTTTTTTAAGATTTTATTTATTTATTTGACAGAGATCACAAGTAGGCAGAGAGGCAGGCAGAGAGAGAGAGAGAGGGAAGCAGGCTTCCTGCAGAGCAGGGAGCCCGATGCGGGGCTCGATCCCAGGACCCTGAGATCATGACCCGAGCCGAAGGCAGCAGCCCAAACCACTGAGCCACCCAGGCGCCCCCAGACACCCCTGTTTTTTGTTTTTTTATACAGAAGGTCTGTTTCGCTATATCATTCGTATATATAGCAACCAAGTTTCCGGAACTATTTTAGAATGCCAAACACAGCTGTATTTTGTTCTTGCTGAGAAAATAGTTTAAAACAAATTAGGTTCTCACAGTATTCTGATCTCTTAGCAGCTTTTGATTCTAGAGATGGTAGTCATCTGTGGATCAAACTATATGACCTGAATTTAGAGCCAATGTTTTTAATGTTACTTCAAAGCTTGTGTTGTAATACCCTTGCCATAATCAGATTAGATGACAGCCATATTTTAGCAACTGACATTCCAGTGATGAAGAGCACCAAATTGTGCTCTCTTTATTAAATCCAGCTATATAATCTAATTCATTTTTGCTGATGTTATATGTGCCTACCAGTCATAGTGATTAGAAAGAGAAGCTTCTTCTTTGCTCTCAGAATAGTGCCTTCCTTGAGAAATTAATTGTTCTTTGAGGGTGTAGAACAGTTCATCCCCAGTGTATTAGTGAGCATGTTTAATCACATTGCCTTCCTCACCAAATTTGATTAAATAATATCTAGAAAACATTCCATAATATGTAAAGGATTTGTGCACATTTCATTTTTTATATTAACTTTGGGTTTATTTATTTTTTTAATTTAATTAACATATAATGTATTATTGGTTTCAGAGGTAGAGGTGCGGATTTCATTTATTCTTCACTTAGTAAATGGGATAAGGTTACTTATAAAGTTGTTTTGAGGATTCGGTGAGTAAAGACAGCATCTTGCGCATAGTAAGGGTTCAGTAAATATTAACCGTTGTTGTATGAAAGAATAATAATAAATACCAGTGCTGCACTGGATGACAATGAGTAGTGACTTGAGAGTTTGGGTCTGTCTTCCCTCGGTCCTCCCACTGATAAGCTGTGTGGCTTTCTCCTTGCTTTCCTAAGATTTCTTTTTTTTTCCCTTCATTTGTAGAACGACTATGATGACATTTTTTTCAGACACTTATTATATAAATTAAGCTAAAAGGGAAGGTGATTATCACAGTGTTTCGCCCATAAGAACTTTTATTTTATGCCTTTTGTTACAGCCTCGGAATTGCCAGTGTTGTCTTTTCTCAATCATAAATAATTATTTACTGTTGAGAGAGGTTGTGTCAAATACCATTGAAAGACACAGGTACAAACAAACCCATAGGCATTTTGACTAAGTTTTGTGTGTTTATTATTCTGCCTTTCCTGGGTTCATCAGTTTATCTTTTCCCATTTGCTGCTAGGAAACTAAGGTACTAATTAATACTCATTTGTAGTAGTGATTCACTTCTAGGTTTCTAGGTATCTCTTACCTTAAATGTCTTATAAATGCTCATGGTTTAATCTTTTATTTCATTTTTCTTTTTTTGGCATGTTTGTGGCCCTTAAGTTTTTTAATGTTATACCCTGCTTTATTCTTCTTGGAAATGCAAATTGTGGACATCATAGTACCAGTACAGTTTACCTAGATTGGATTGGATTAAATCCACTAATCAGTTTGCTTTGATACTAGGCATATCCTTAACATTTTTTTATGAGAAAATTATTGTATTTGTTCTTTAAAAAATCACAGCATTATGTAGTACACTAAGCATGTTTTGTGATTTATTTATTTAATTATTTATTTATTAAAAAGAGAAGGGGAGCGTGCAAGTGGCAGGAGGGGACAGAGGGAGAGAATATTCAGGCAGACTTCCGGCTGAGCATGGGGCTTGATCATATGACCCATGAGATCATGACCTGAGCTGAAATCAAGAATTGGTGCTTAACAAACTGAGCCACACAGGTGCCTCCTGTTTTGTGATATTTTTTAAAATTAAGGTATTTTTTTCCCTTTTGCCTCATGTTCACATGTTGTAATCTGTCTTCATCTGTGTGATAAGGAATTCTCTTTTAGCAGTCAGTTTACTTTTCCTTCTTATTCAAATCTCAACATTGTGGTTGCTATTAGGAAGCCTAACCTGATGTAAAGATACAGTGAGAATTTATTGAGTAGAGGTCTCATTTGTTTAAAACGAATTCTGAAATTTCAAAGAAGTTCCAAATCATTTCACCTGTCTTAAATTTTTTAAAGAAAAGATATTCTTTGTTGTGTTACCAACATGTAAGTTCAATGACAATATGAATTTGAATTTGCTGTTTACTTTTGTATTTCAGTATCACTGGATATTGTCATCACTGAACACTTCCTCAAATAATGACTCAAACTAATAAAATAAAAATGTCCTAAGAGCTGACATTTTTAACAAAGTAAACTTATCAAAACTATGGTCTGTGTTTTAGAAAGAAAAGGAAAAAAAAAAGGAAGAGAAAAAGAAAGAAAAGGAGCCAGAAAAGCCCACAAAACCTCTTACAACTGAAAAGGTAAAATTCATTCTTTAAAAAAATCCATTAAGATTACCTTCTTATTTTGTAGTCTTACATATGAATGTCTTTTGGGATATTTACAAAATGCGAATAATCATTCTTTTGTTAAGTAATTTTTGAATGAAAATGTGTACTAAGCATGTCCTTTTATATTGTCCTGTATAAATTTTAATTAGCAATAATCGCGCCTCGGATAAACCTCATTGGCTATGATACTGCCACTGCGCAAAGCTTGTCCTGTTTTTAGTCTGTTATGTATCTATGGGTATAGATCAGGGGAACTCCTCAAGGACTAGTATTCTCTTATGAATGACATAAAGAAAAATGTTTTTAGTTTTCACGGACAATCAGATTTTAGTGAAAGTTTAGAGAATGGAGAAATCATACCGGAAGGGCTTTCAGAAAAGAGTTGATGGTTAAGTATAAACATTTGAGGTAGATTTTGAGTTGTAGGTAGGATTAAGGTGAAAGGCAAGAATATATCATTTGGAAGGAATACCTTGAGGACAGGTATAGAAACTGAAAATAGACAAAGTATATTTAGAAAAATAGTACCTCTATAGAAAAAATATTTGAAGAAAGATGTATATCTATGTATTAAGAGAAGTGAAAAATAAGACCAGCATGGTAGATTGAGCTCAAATTTTAGAGAACCTTAAAATCCATCTTGATTGGTTTTTTTGGAGGAAAGGCTGTGGGTAAGATTCCAAAGTCTGTAGAGGTGGACCTAATTCAGAAAGGTTCTTTTGGAAGATTATTTTGGCAGTGATGTGCAAGATAGATGTGCTTAGGCAAACTAGAGGGAGAGAGAACGTTCGCTTTTTAAAAGGCATTAGGAAAATAATTATGGCAACTTGGCTTTGAATGTATTTGATTGTGAGAGTATGGAAGCATGATAGAGGAATCATCAGTAAAGGGACCATCCTTGATAGTTGTTGAAATTTTAAAAATTGACCTAACCAAGGCATAAATTACATATACAAGGAACATCTACTTCAAGTGTACAGTGCAGGTACATACTAGTTCTTTCACTGTCATTTATTAAAGCAATCTTTACCTTCAAAGAGTTGTAAGAATGTCCTTTCCTTTCTCTACCTCTTACCTAAAACTTACTCATTCTACCTTTTCGCATGAAACCCCTCTAATATCTCAACTAATGACAACTTTTCCCTTCCTCAAAATTCTGGCAACATTGCTCTATGTTTGATATTATTACTTTCTACTTTGTATTATTGTTTAATTGTTTTTTAGATAAATTTTCTTACCTAACACAGATATGTAATGTTTCCTGAGATTATGCATCAGTTAGGTGGGGACCAAGTCTATGTTTCTTTGTATTTCTAACAGTTTCTTGTTTGTAGTAGATGTTTAGGATAAATACATGTACATTGATTCACTGGTGTTTTTCATCTCATACTGTCTTGATTCCAAGGTCATGAAGAACAATTAATAAACTGCAAATGATAGGACTATAAGACCTTTGCTAAGTAGAATTCTTTGAAATATTTTTTTGAAATACTGATTTTCAGTTAAAATTAATTTCCTTGAATATTACTTTGTTTTAATGATAGTTTACTGAATTAAATTCTTACCTTTCATCAAATTAAATTTAGATGTTAAATATTACATTTTTTCAAAGGAGTAATTCAGTTGGTAATTATAACCTGGTTACTTAAATAGGTTTAATTCTCTTCTGCTAACTTTCTCTTTAACATGCATGAATAAGCGTTGTTGTTTTTTTTTAAAGACCTAGAGAGAGAGAAAGAGCATGCGTACACACAAGCTTAGGGGTGAGGGGCAGAGGGAGAAGAGAATCCTAAGGAGACTCCATGCTGAGTGCAGAGCCTGAAGTGGGGTTCTATCTCATAGCCCTGAGATCATGATCTGAGCTGAAACCAAGACACTTAACTGACTGAGCCATTCAGACACTCCAATATGCATCATTAAATTTTAAGTGAAATTTCTTACAATTTCCAGTTGCCTTACAAAGGAATTTTAAAATCAATAGTAGATATTATCTTTTATTGCCAAAAATTAGAAATATCAAAATAGTTTTTGTTGTACCTCACAAGATATAACAACTTTCAAAACATCATATATTTATTTTCTCTCTTACATGAAAACCTTACCATTGAAATACAATGAGCATTTTGATGTAGTGACTATGTAACGTTTCATAGCCTTGGATGTAAATACTTGCTTTCTGTTGCTGTGTATGGAAAAGGGCTACAGTAGTTACCTGAGAAATGAGCCACTGGGTTGGGAGCTTGAGAAGAACAGTTCAGGATGTGTGAGCAGTGAGAATCTATGGTTCCTATACTATTGCCTTTCAATACTTAGGTTTTATTAATCAGTTTACCTATCATCTGTTATTCTTACTCAACCTGCAGAGGTTTAGGACTCCTGCTGCTAATGGTGGGTTCCTTGCTGGAATAATAATCATCTAGAGGGAAAAACTTTGGTTCTTATCAAAATTTTGTGGTCAAGATAGTGCAGAGTATATAAGAAGGAAGAAACATTTAGAAGTATAACAGTAGGGAAACAAAGGAAATAACACAAAGAAGTTTTATAAGCATGTAGACATTTTCATATATAGGCATTTTTCTTTATATTCTCTCTCATCTTATATTTTAAAGGGTCATATATAGTCTGCAGATGAAAAATTAGTGGTAATATCAGTGAAAGTAGTAGAAATAGTAAGAATAATATCATCATCATAAAGTAATAGTGTCTTTCTTAACTATTTCCTATGTGCCAGAAGCTGACAGGTGTACAACATATGTGTACAGTTGTACATATACAACATATGTGTAGAGTGATCACCCATGTATTCACGATCTAAGTCAGGAAATAGATCATGAACAATACCCCAGAAGCTGCCCCCCTCCCAACACCATTTCCAATAAAATAATCACTTCCCTTCTCCCCAGAGATAAAAACTTATTTGCGTTTTAGAAATAGTTTCACCTCCTCTGCATGTATTTCTGAACAGTGTGGTTTATTTCTTTCTATTTTTTAACATATGAATGAAATGATACCACAAGTATTCTTTTGTATTTTGCTTTCTTTAGTTTACATTTTATTTGTGTCAGTCAATCATATTTAGTTATAATTTATTCAGTTAATTGTTTTGTAGTATTCTA
This sequence comes from Mustela lutreola, assembly GCF_030435805.1. NCBI lineage: Eukaryota > Metazoa > Chordata > Mammalia > Carnivora > Mustelidae > Mustela > Mustela lutreola. The sequence continues at coordinate 113,349,816 of NC_081295.1, forward strand.
TTATATATATGCTCCTTATTTTATTTATCCGTTCAGCTGTTAATAATATTTGGATTATATCCAGGCTTTACCCGTTATAAACAGTGCTGCTGTGAAGACTTCTGTACATGCATCTAAGCTCATATTTCTTTAAGATACACTTATGAGTGCAGTTGTTGGATCATAATCTGTCCATATCTTGAATTTGACTAGATAAGGTTAAACTGTTGTCCAAATTGTGTACCAAATGTATTCTGGTCTGGGCACATTCTATACATTGTATAGTATTGTCAGAGATTTTCCTCTTTTGGAGTTCTGGTTTGGATCTCTTGTGTGTTTTTTCAGTTGGATTGCTTGCCTTTCTCATTCATTTGTATCAATCTATGCAGAGGCATAAACATAGAGGATCCTAGTCTTTTTTAAGTTATGTGTTTGCAGATATCTTAGCTTTGGCACTTTATTGAGCTGATTTTATTGCTCTCCTTATTTCTAGTTTTTGAATCAGTGATAGGGCCTCCTTATCTTATTTCTGACATCAAAGGAAATCTTTCAACTTTTCACCTGTGTATGTTATCTTTATTCCTCACAAAAACTACAGAATTATTGTTGGTGGTCCCATGTTATAAATGGAGACTTAGAATATATGATTTGCCTAATGTCACCTAGTTTAGTTAGAGAATTCATAGAGTCTGATTTCGAAGAAGGATTTTACTAATTTTTTAAGGCAGCACATATTAAACTCATCTCCTATCTCTTCATGTATTTAAATTCACTAATTTCTATAGGTTATTAAGTCATTAATATGGTTCTTGACACATAGCAGTGATTTAATAAGTGGTCACTTACAAATAACTTAATTTGGGGTAGCTGGGTGGTGCAATCCATTAAGCATCTGATTCTTGGTTTCGGCTCAGGTCATGATATCAGGGTCATGATCAAGTCCCACATTAGGCTGCATGCTCATCTTGGCGGAGTCTGCTTGAGATTCTCTCTCCCTCTCCTTTTCCCTTTGCCCCTCCCACTTATGCTCTTGTTGTCTCTTTCTCAAATAAATAAGTAAGTCTTTTTAAAAAAGTAAGTTAAGGGGGGCACCTGGGTGGCTCAGTGGGTTAAGCCTCTGCCTTCAGTTCGGGTCGTGATCTCAGGGTCCTGGGATCAAGTTGCATATTGGGCTCTCTGCTCGGCAGGGAGCCTGCTTCCTCCTGTCTCTCTCTGTCTGCTTGCCTCTCTGCCTACTTGTGATCTCTCTCATTGTCAAATAAATAAAATTTAAAAAAAAAAAAAAAAAAGTAAGTTAAGGGGCACCTGAGTGGCTGAGTAGGTTAAGTGTCTGCCTTCAGCTCAGGTCATGATCCCAGGGTCCTGGAATTGAGCCCTGCATCGGGGAGTTTGCTTCTCCTCTCCTTCTGCCCTTACCTCCTTCTCATGCTCTCTCTCTCTCTTGCTCTCAAATAAATAAAATCTGAGACAAAAAAAAAAGTTAATTTGGGGGTTAGAAGGAACCTTACAACTCTAGTCCAAATCCCTTATTTTATAAGGAAGTAAATGAGGGGCGCCTGGGTAGTTAAGCATCTGACCTTTGATTTCAGCTCAGGTCATGATCTCAAGCCCTATGTGGGATTCCCTGTCTCCCTCTGTCCCTCTTTAAAAAAGAAAGAAAGGAAGAGAGAGAGAGAGAGAAAGAAAGAAAAGGAAAAAAAAGAAAAGAAAAAAAAGAAAAGAGAAGAAGAAAAAGAATATCCTAGAAGGACGTTAAAGCACCAAGAAGTAAACTTGCTCAGTATCAACAGTTGTTGGCAACTCAAGAGATTTGAACCCACGTCTTCTGATTTAAGTCTCAGGTCCTGTGTGTTTGTGTGTGTTCTTATTTGACATACATGTCTTCAAGTTTCTTTGTTACTGCAATTTTTAGTCCTTTTGTACATCCTACATCATTTTGTAACTAACTGTCCAGGATTCCTTTAAAAAGAGTTGTGTGTTTGTATGTAACCTCATCCCATGCTATTTTCACTAGTAAATTAATAACTTTTACTGATTTATTAGCTTCTAGTGGGAACTTCTTTCTTCTTTAAATAAACGTGTTTTCCTTAAGCAGTCTATTTCTTTTGTTTAAACTGTATTTTGTATTTAAGTCTCACTGAGGTTTATATTTTTTGTGGTGTGTGAGCATCTGTTATAACAGGGTCAGCTGGAGGCATGTTTGCTTTCTTTTTTGAGAAGAGTGAGGTAAAAGCTAAAAGTTTAACAAATCAATTGATTAATAGGGTAGATGTTTATATAAATATATAATTATATTTATATAGATATAATAGATATAGATATCTATATCTATAGATATCTAGATATTTATATCTAGATCTAGATCTAGATACCCTTTGTGCCGTAGATATTCTCTTGGAAAATTGTGTATGAATTTGACTTTTTCTAAAATATTCTGTCATACATTTGACCTCTCTAATTCATTTTGCTAAGATTTATCTACTATGCTCTCTCCCAAATAGCCAGTGATCTATAAATATATTCATGTAGATGAGAACTAACCTTATATTATAGGAATATATGTGAATTCTCTTTCAGTTTAAATGATCAGATCTTAATTTCTCCTTTAGAAGTTTCTAAGTTTTATAGTTTTTCTTTTCTAAAAGAAGTCTGTCTGTGTCAAAATACGGAAAATGGACAAATAGTCAACTCCTTGGTGGTGGTAGTGGTGGCAGGATTAACCCCTTTTAAGGTAACTGTTATTGCTGTTCTGGATTTAGTATTATTTTATTACAACCCATCATATGGGTTATTATTGGTGAAGTTCTGAACTTTCTGAATTGTATGATAAAAAAATCTTGAGAGTCAGCAAACTTTTTTCTGTAAAGAACCAGATGGTAAACATTTTAGGCTGTAGATCATAAGGTATCTGTCACAACTCTTCAATTCTTTCTTTATAAAAACAAACAGTAAATGAATATTTTTCAATAAAACTTTACCTACAGAAACAGTTTGTTGAGATCCTCCCCTTTTTGAGAATTAGTTGCAGTGGAAGAAGCAGAGTCAGGAAGAGAACCTTATTCAAGCCCTTGGTCTGTTGTTAACTGTCTCCTTGGCAGTCACTTAACCACAGAACCTCCTTTTCTTCATTTCTTAATGACAGGGTTACTAAATGATCACTTTGCAATAATAGTTTTAAATTTAGAATTATTCCACGTACTGACACAGGAACAGATTCCTAAAATCATTTTAAAATACCCATAAAGATGGCTTTCAGTGTTCTACAGAGCTGGCCTTTAGTCACTGAGTTCTCCATATTATTTTATACTGGTTTCTCATCCGCAATAGTTGTGATCTCTTAATCATTAGCTGTTTTACTGTTAAAGCACAAAGTCTAATTTAGTAGAAAAGGTATTTAGTTATTCCTAATGCAAGTTATTTCTGTATTTATATAGAACATATATATATCCAGATATGTATATAAAATTTGGAAAGAATGGCTTACTTTAAGGTATTTAGATATTTCTATTTAGCTGTTTATCTATTTAAGTGTTATTACACCTTTTTTTTTTTAAAGTTTTTATTTAAATTTCAGGTAGTTAACATACAGTGCAATACTAGTTTCGGGTGTACAATAGACAAATACCATATGATTGTACCATTGTTTTTATATGTGATAGATATATTAATAGAATAATGTAGCTTATTTTATCAAAGATTTATATTTTCATGGACTTTGTTCAAGTTCCTCTCTGAGATAATTATACTGAGGGGACATAATTATGTACCTATCTTAGAATATTTTTATGTTTTTAGAAACTTAAAATTCTCTTAACATTCAAACTTTTATGTCTTTATTAAGTATTACCTGTTCTGTAGAAAAAAATACAAACAAGCAAAATATTAAAAATCATGTAATTTCTCATAGTCTTTCTACCTAAGAATAACTGTTTTAAACAATTTCTAAAGATTTTCTATGCTCATGTACATAGGCATCTATGTACTTACTCATATATCCCTTGGTGGGGTGCTTCAGTTTAAAAGAGGTTGCTGTCAATGGAATATGGTCCTTAAAATATGTGTTATACATTTTTTGAAAAGATTTATCTATTTATTTGACAGATAGCGAGAGAGGGAACACAAGCAGGGGAACTGGGAGAGGGAGAAGCAGGCTTCCCGGCTGATGCAGGACTCAATTTAGGACTCTGGGCAGATGCTTAACAACTTTTTCAGTGTTCGGGCAGATGCTTAACAACTGAGCCACCCACATGCCCCAAATGTGTTATAATTTTTTAATGTAAAATTTAAAAAGTGTTTCTTACGCAGATATTTGCCGCTAGCTTCTTGAAATTCTTGAAAGAAAAATCAGTTCATAAAGTCTTTCAATGTAGAATAAAAAAATCCCAGGAAGGAAGGTAAAGAAGCAGTGATATTATGGGAAAGAGGAGGTTTCTACTTTTGATAATACTGTCATTAAAAAGTTATTTCAAGATATGACAAGTATTTGAGTCTTTAAGAAAATGATATGATATAGATAAATAGTGTTTTTTTTTCCTAACTCCTAGTTGGAAAAGAAAGAACCAACATTGTTGCTTTTTTGAACAAGTCTTTTATTTTTTTTTTTTCTTAAAGATTTTATTTATTTATTTGAAAGACAGAGATCACAAGTAGGCAGAGAAGCAGGCAGAGAGAGAGGAGGAAGCAGACTCCCTGCTGAGCAGAAAGCCTGATACCAGGACTCCATCCCAGGACCCTGGGATCATGACCCGAGCCGAAGGCAGAGGCTTTAACCCACTGAGCCACCCAGGCGCCCCTGAACAAGACTTTTATGTTAATAAAACTTAGAAAAATAGATCTTGATAAATATAAGTGATTTAATCTTACAATAGAAACAAAAACCACAATTGCAAGTCTGTTGAACTTGAAATTTCAGTGCAGCCCTGTAAAAGTAAGTAACCAGTTGTAAATCAAATAAATTGTTCTTAGTAAAACATCAAAGTGAAATTAAGTGGCTCATTGCCAGATGCCATATTGATAGGTTATATTTTTTTTTTAACAATCTTACAGAGACATTTACAGCCACCAAGCTCTCAAATGTAATTTAAGCTAAATAAACCTTTCATATGATACATGAATGCATTGATATTTCCAATAATTAATGCTTTTAAAGAAATCATGGAAACATATGGTCTAGGTGAGTAAGCATAGCAGATGTCTCACAGAGCATATTTTTGTAAGTGGGTTGAGCAGAATCCTTATATTTTCTACAAATCGTTTCATTCTCAGCTTAGTGCTCAACCTTAGAGATTAGTTTGATAGTAATCTTTTGTTTGTAAATTTAAAAAACAATAGGTGTAATATCACTGTACATTTGGCTTAGAAAGCATTTTAATGTAGCTTTTCTGTTATCTAAGTTTTATTAAGGTATAGATTGCTAGTTGCTATTGACAACTTCCTATCTTTTTTAGCTTTTAAGTACCTTTTTAAAAATTAGTATTTTTCTCTTTGAAAAAGATCACAGTACTATGTCTAAGTAGGGAGAAATCAAATGTTCTGTCTAATAAGTTTTTTTAAAGATTTTATTTATTTATTGGTCAGAGAATGAGAGAGCACAAGCAGGGGAGAAGTAGGCAGAAGTAGAGGAAGAAGCAGGAACCTGCTGAGCAAGGAGCCCGATGTGGGACGCAATCCCAGAACTCTAGGATCATGACCTGAGCTAAAGGCAGCTGCTTAACTGACTGAGCCACACAGATGTCCCATCTGTCTAGTAGATTTATAGTTACTCATTGTTTAACCAAGAAACACAGTAGATTAAAAAAACCTAGCAGATTTTTAATAGCCTCTCCCTTCTTCCTCCCCATAGTACCCATACTGTATATGTTTTTAATAGGTTAGAAAACATGCCACAAGTTGAAAGAAAGAAATAACATCACCACAGATCTGACCACTTAGAAAAAATTATTACTAACCTTTTGATGTTTATCCTTCCTGATTGTTTTCCAGTGGAAATATATGTATCTACATGGAATCACTAAACATATTATTTTGTAACCTACTCTGCTCCTCTCTCATTTAACAATGTCTTTTGTTAAATCTTCACTGTCCTTTTTTTGTCTTTTTTCTGTTTTTTAAAGATTTCACTTATTTATTTGACAGAGAGAGAAAGCAAGAGCAGGGGTAGCAGCAGGCAGAGGGAGAAGCAGGCTCCTCGCTGAGCAGGGAGACTGATTTGGGGCTTGATCCCAGGATCCCTAGATCATAACCTGAGCTGAAAGTAGATGCTATATGTATGCTTTTCTGTCTTCAATAGTATTCCATTGAGTGGATACATCATAATTTATCTTATTCTGAGTATAGTAAGAGTCTTTAAAATATCTCTCTTAAGTAATATGTATATATAATCAGTGTACAACTATGTGATAACTTTATAGGGTCAATTTTTAAAACTGGAACTGCTAAATCAAAGGATATGAACTTTTAAAGAATCTTTTGAAAAATTAGAAGACAGAGATGGAAGAGCCTGGACTTGGTTAGAAGACTTTAATTTGATTCTCATCTTCGCTATTTTCTAAATATCTGAACACTCTGAGCCTCAGTTTGAGCATATATGTGTGTGTACACACACACACACACACACACACACACACACTATACACACACATATGTATACTGGGCATTTTTGAGTACCTATCACATGTGAGATACTATTTTAGGTACTGAGGAGGCCTCAGTGCTGCATGGATGGCCTATGTGTTATAGGATGTTTAGCAGCATCCTGCCAGTCCTAACAGTCCAGAATGTCTTCACACATGCTAAATGTCCCCTGAAGGCAAAATTACTCTTCCTTTCAGAATCACTAATTCACATTTTAGATCCATGAAACTGGGTCTCAATGTTGTTTTTCATCTTCTGGAATATTACTTTTGTGAAACTTATATTTGTCTAGATTACTGCATTTACTTGAAAGTATTGGAGTGCCAGAATAACTAGAGGCAGAAAAGAAAGATTCCAACATCATCAAAACGTAGTGGAGGCCTGAAAACTGGGAAGAATGATTAGCCTCAGTGCTTATAGAAGAAAGTACAACTGTCTAAGCTCTTCAGAGTCTAACCATTACTTGTTTTCATTTTTTCTTTTAGTTAATCCCTTTTCAGATCTGTACACGTTGCAGGGCAACTGAATAGATATTGTCTTCTTAACATGTAATTCTTATTTTTGCCTCAATAACTTTGATTTGGTTCTATCCTTCCCCCTCCTCATGTCTCTATTTACTACCTAACCAAGTCTCCATCTGCTCCTAAATCCTTATCATTATAATGATATTCAGCCTCCTTTCTCTTTATAGCCATTTTTTTCTTATATAAATTACAGAAAACACAAGAAAAATATAAAGGAAAATCAATTTTAAATTTAAATCTCACCACTTTTAACATTTTGGTTTTTATTTCACTTTTTTCCTCTAGTTTGACTACATTGTTTTTATGTTTTTGTTTCCTCATTCCCTACTTAATATTACATAATGATCATTTTCTTATGCAAAGTTTATATTACCATAAATTTTATTTTATAGACTATATTATATTAATAAGTTAATTTTTTAAAATTTTTAACTTATTGTACAACATTTTCAAATATAAATGGAAATGCAAACTGTTACAGGACTTAAATAGGGCACTGTACCTGACACTACTACTACTGACACTACTGTGAAACAGAAAATAAGAAGTATTGGTAAAGATTTGGAGAAATTGAAATCCTTGTGCACTATTGGGAGTGTAAGTTTTCACACTGTGAAAACCAGTGTGGTGATTCTTCAAAAAATTCAGTATAGAATGACCATATAATATAGCAGTTCCACTTCTGGATATATACCCCAAATAATTGAAAACAGGGAATCAAAAAGATATTTGTACACCATGTTCACAGCAGCATTATTCATAAGAGCCAAAAAGTGGGGGAAAACCCCAAATTTCCGTCAGATTTTAAGAAAAAAATCCTAAATTTCCATCATGGATGAAGAGATAAGCAAAATGTGGTATAGACGTACAATGGAATATTCAGCCTTATAGAAGGAAGGAAATTTTGACGCATACTACAACTTGGATGATCCTTAAGGAAATCATAGTAAGTGATAAAAGCCAGTTACAAAAGGACAAATACTGTATGATCCACTTCTTTGTGGAGCATTTTTTCATGTGTCTTTTAGCCATTTGGATGTCTTTCTCGGAAATGCATTCATGTCTTCTGCTCATTTCTTGACTGGATTGTTTTTGGGGGGCTGAGTTTGAGAAGTTGTTTATAGATCTTGGATACCAGCCCTTTATCTGATATGTCATTTGCAAATATCTTCTCCCATTCCACAGGTTGCCTTTTAGTTTTGTTGACTGTTTGCCATGCAGAAGCTTTTTAACTTGATCAAGTCCTAGTAGTTCATTTTTGCTTTTGTTTCCCTTGCCTCTGGAGACATGTCTTGCAGGAAGTTACTGACCGAGGTCAGAGACGTTACTGCCTCTGTTCTGTAGGATTTTGATGGATTCCTGTCTCACATTTAGGCCATTTGAGTTTATTTTTGTGCGTGGTATAAGAAAGTGGTCCAGTTTCATTCTTCTGCACGTGGCTGTCCAGTTGTCCCAACACTATTTGTTGAAGAAACTGACTTTTTTCCACTGGACATTCTTTCCTGCCCTGTTGAAGATTAGTTGACCAGAGTTGAGGGTCCATTTCTGGGTTCTTTATTCTGTTCCACTGATCTGTGTGTGTGTTTTTGAGCCAATACCATACTGTTTTGATGATGACAGATTTGCAATACAGCGTGAAGTCCAGAATTGTGATGCCTCTGGTTTTTTTCTTTTTCAGTGTTACTTTAGCTATTTGAAGTCTTTTGAGGTTCCGTACAAATTTCAGAATTGTTTGTTCCAGCTCTTTAAAAAATGCTGATGTTATTTTGATAATATTTTGCATTGAATGTGCTTTGGGTAGTATAGATATTTTAACAATATTTGTTCTTATAATTCATGAGCCTGGGGTGTTTTTGCAGTCTGGCTTTTTTTTCTTTAAGATTTCATTTATTTATTTGACAGAGAAAGCAAGAACAGGGATAGTGGCCAGCAGAGGGAGAAGTAGCCTCCCTGCCAGGGAGCCTGATAGGGGGCTTGACCCCAGGACCCTGAGGTCATGAGCCAAAGGCATAAGCTTAACCAACTGAACCACCCAGATGGATTTTCTTTATTCATTAATTCACCTGGTGGCATTTCACTTAAAGCAATATAATCTGACCAGAAAGTAAAAAATATGCAGTGGTGAAAGGACAAGGTGTTTCTCCACTCACCTGGGAGGCATTCATTTTCTTATTTTAAAAAAGTATCTATCTATATATCTATGTAGCTATATATGTATAATATATATATGGAACCCCTAGCCTTGGGGTTTCCAACTCTCCCTGTTTTGTGGCCTGTCAAAAAATGGCTATTCTAGATATACATCTCTTTTAAATTTCTTTCTTGCCTTGGTTTATGGCCTTTTGCTACCAGCCTGGTCCCCATTATTATTATTACTATATTTAATATTAGCTGTGGATCTGGAGAAATACTTTCTTTTCTGGTAGCAATGGTAAGTATTCTTGAGCTTTTGCTTCTAAAGTATCCAGAATGGGTTTTAATTGTAGATTATGAAAACAGGTCCTCCCACTTCAGAGTTACTACATGGTATGAACATCCTTACAATCTGATGAGGATATTGTTGGCAGTGAATATTAATAACCTTTTAGAGATGACTCTGTGGTCTTTGTTTTTCCCTCTGGGCCCAGTGCTCTCTAGACATTTCATCATTTGAAACTTTTCCTTTTGGCTTCATAGGCTGTGTAGCTTTGATCAGATGTCATTAGAACCTTGAGATGTACACTATATTTTACATCCTGTTTCTTCATTTCACCTGAATTCAGTTCTTTGAGTGTGTCTTAAGTTCTTAATTCAACTCACACTCAGCTCTCCTCTCCTTAAGGTAGAAAACATGCTGTCCAAGTGTGAGTTCTGTTCTGGCTACTGTGATTATTCTGTGTGATTTAAGTGTAAGTTTGATAAAAGTATTTTAAAAGGAATTTGGTCACACAGTTTGGTTGCTTTCAAGGAGATTAAATGCTACCACTGTTTTGCATCCAGATATTTAGTGAGTGTGTGTGCAGGACAGGTACAGAGTATGGAGATTAAGAGAAGTCAGAAATAACAAGTTGGGATTATTAGGAAAGTCTACGTGGTGTTGGGTATATCTGACATGAACTTTGGAAGTAGTTAGGAAAGAGAAGAGAGGGCAACAAGCAGAGGGACTAGTCTGAAAAAATGACTGAAGTTATAAGGCACATCTTGGCAAATAATAAATGTTTAACCAGAGTGTAAGACAATAATGGAGTATAAGACAAAGATAATTTTGAGAAAACCTTAAGTTTCATGATAAATAGTGGATCACTTCTGATTTTGAGTAGGGAAGTATATTGATTTGAGCAATGGTTGAGTAAGATGATATCCTGGCTGCAAAATATAAGATGTACTGACAGGAGGAGCAACAGTGAGTGATAGTGCAAGCAAGAGATAATTGAGGCTTGAATGGAGAGTGCTATCTTTATAAAAGTAGATTAGCCACCATCTGCCTGGTGAAGAATGATTGAAAGGCTTTTTTGTTTTAATGCATTTTACTTTGCTTTTTAACAAATAGCCTTGTCAGACTCTAAGGGGCTATTGTATCAGGTTCATTCATCTAGTCATTCAGCAAGTATTTATTAAGCAGTCATTGTATACACAACATTAGAAATTCAGTAATAAGAAAAAATTCCTGCCTTCATGTGATAATGTGTATAGAATCATTTCAAACGTAAAAGCCTTTTTACCAAGGAAAGATACTGACTACTGTGATGTTTAGTAATTACCACCATCAGAACTTTACATTAGCCAGAGCCTAAAATGATATTATTATGCCAATTCTCTGTATTTATATCTGTATTTAAAGATATTTTAACTGATCATTAGACTTAATTATAGCACTGGCTTAGTACTTTGAATTTAATGATGAAATATGCATTTACTTTATTAGCAAATGTCTATTTCAGATATATTGATGATAGCTGGAATTGCATTGGATCTAAGAAATTCTCCCTGATTCCATTTTTCCGTCAACCAGCAGATAGGTTTTGGTGATAGGGATTCATTCCCAGAAGCAGTAGTCCTCAGACGATATAAGAGTCCTTCCACCTGTAGTTATTTTGATTTAGCAGATCTAGAATGGACTGCTAAATTTTGTAGTTACACGCAGACTCAGAATGAGATGAAATATAGCAAGAGCATAGTCTTCTATCATTTTTTCAATTTCCTAACCACTAATCCTGTTGAAATTAAACTTGTATGATTCTGCTAAGTAGATACTAGTCCACTGTCCCTTAATTTTTCTTACCTAGGACCTTATTATTATAGCATTGTTAACTTAAAATTCCTTCAGCTGCTACAAGAGGGAAGTACTCCTTTCTTCATAACTGATTTGAAAACATCTGAGGAAAAATACAGTTGATTTGGGCTAAACTTTTGATCTCTAAGAGGTTTAAAAGCAGTTTGTATAATCATGGTTCCTTGCAATGATACAGAATAGAGTGTTGGACTTCCTTGTTTTTCTCCCTGGCTGTTATCTATGCTGTTATCTATCCAGAAAACTGGAACTTTTTCTCTTCAGCCTCAATTCTGGATTATAATCTGTTGAAAAGGTCTTTTTAAATGACAACCGGTCTCCGTACTTACTGAGAGTGTCCGTCTCTATTTTGTTTGTTTTTATTGTTATTCCCTTGGTAACTCTTCTATTTGTAAGTTTGCAAAGATTTCATAAAGCTTAAATCCTTTCTGGCTCCATTTCTTTGTTGATTGTAAAGGAAGGTCAGAAAATGAATTCAATATTTATTTTTTACTGCCTGGCTGCTTTGAGTTCTCTAAAAACCAAGTAGAAGCCAGTAAGATGGGTAAAGGAATAAGGAGTTACTCTTTAAGTCATTTTAGAAGGCCCAAAGATGTTGAGAATTGTCTTTGAAACAAATGTTTGTGATAGCATACAGGACCTTTAAAAAAAATTATCAGGGTAAGGTAGTTAAAATATTTACATAAATTTGCTTTAATTATAAGATCATAAATCTTTGGGATTTATTGCCCAAAGTATGTTGTGTTTATAAATGTAAATTTAGTCCAGATATTTAAAATATCTTTTTGTTAAATTTTAAATGGAAAATGCTAAATATATATATACTTATTACTCAGCTTCAACAACTCATGCCCAATTTTGTTTCAACTATACCTTTAATCTCCCCATATTATTTTGAAACAAATCTGGACAATTATATCATTTTATCCACAAACATTTCATTATCTATCTCTAAAAGATAAGGTGTCTTTAAAAAAAACAACAAAGTGCTATCCGATATACTAAAAAAAAGACAAGTCATTACATATTTCTCACCAAATACCCTATAATGTTCAGATTTCGTTAGCTCATACACGTCATAGTTTTTATCTGTTTATTAGTTTGTATTAAAATGTCTATCAGAATGGTATGTCTTTTAAACTTTTTAATCTAGTAATTCCTTCTTTATCTCTTCTTTTTTCTTTGTAATTTTCTTGTGGGGAAAAGGATGTCTTTTCCTTTCCCGCAGTATAACTTTTGCTGATTTGCATCTCCATGCTTCCTTTGCCCTTTGTATTTCCTATAATTGGGTAGATGTATTCCCATTTGATTTTTTTTTTTTTGAATTTTATTTATTTATTTGACAGAGAGAGATCACAAGCAGGCAGAGAGGCAGGCAGAGAGAGAGAAGGAAGCAGGCGCCCCACTGAGCGGAGAGCCCGATGCGGGGCTCGATCCCAGGACCCTGAGATCATGACCTGAGCCAAAGGCAGAGGCTTTAACCCACTGAGCCACCCAGGCGCCCCCCATTTGATTTTTTTTAAGCTAGACTATTATGTTGTAATTATATTTCCATCAGGAAATAATACTTGACTATTTCTCTTCTTGAGATTGTTAGCCCATTTACATTAATACCTATGTCCAGGAATCTATTAGGGGCTGCAAAATGGTGATATCCTAATTCTCTTTTTTTTCATTCAGTAGTTGAAATACTTGTATTAGTTTTGCTTACCTGGTAGTATAATTCATATAGGAAAGGCAGCTTCATTCTTTTCCTTAATCTAATAGTTTTCAAAATAATGAGTTGATTCATTAGCATCCTTCAGTTGTGTACAATTAGGGTTTTTTTTTTTGTTTCATTATGTATTCATGAATTTAAACATATATGGTATAGTCTATCCATTGAAGTTATCCTTTGATGAGAAGCCTCTTCAGATTGGCTCCTAAGCCTTTTTTGTGATGCTACTGTAAATAGTATGATATTTTCCTTGATATTTGGTATGATAATTGTTTTAAGCTCATCTTGTACGTTGCCTTTCCCAGATCTGTAACTGCCTGCCATTTTACTAGGGAGCCCTGGTTCCCTTTAGCAGAAAATAGTATTTCATTACCACAGTGTAGGTCCTAATGGTGTTCATTGTCTATATATATATATATATATATATATATATAATATCACAGTTCCTCAAATTTAAATTGTTTACTCTCTCCAGCTGTCAATTTATAGAAAAAAGTTATGACTAGTCATAGCAAATCAAGAACAGATTTTGAATTTGAATTTAGAACTCCATAGTTTACTGTTTTCTTAGTTAAAAAAAAAAAAAATGTGTTCCCAAACTGAATAGCCAGTAGTGGCTTGGTTATTTGTGACCTGCTGCTAAAGAACCGTAGGCAGCAGGTATTTATTTCCATTCCCATTTCTTCATTATTTTTACTTTCATTCCTTGGTAAATCCTGTTTTTAAATATGATATTACATTAAAAACTGAGTATGCTTAGATCTCATTTATTGTGAAAATCTATTCCTGTGGTTTTCCTATTCTGTTTTGCCACAAACATATTTGCAAACAAAACAGAACTCAGGAAGGTGTTGTAATAGAGATTTCTTTTAGGAATGGGTACCCAGGAGATACTCTTGGCTTTGGTGGTGGGGTGTTGAGGTGGAGAGGTTTGTTCAACAGACCTGCTTTCCCCAATTTTCTCTTCCTTCCTTCCTGGCTTCCTAACCCTCTTTCTCCTAGAGGAAGAAGAGAGCTGGACTGGAGGATACCAGATCTGTGGGAGTGCAAGTATGTCCCCATAGAATGTTGGCATTCTTAAAACTGGGTGGAATATTTACTATTGAAGTATAATCCATGATAGTCTTTTTGTATTCAGTTTGTGGAAAAAAGCATGCTAATAACATTGTCCAGTTGTACATTTTTCTACCATGTTATTTTTAAAATAATAGTTTTATTGAGATATGTTTTACATATTATAAAATTCACCCATTAATATGTGTAATTCAGTGGTTTTTATTATGTTATTAGAGTTCCACAACCATCCCCATTGTCCAGTCATCACCCCTAAAAAGACCCCTTAGCTATTAGTGATCACCAAGTCCCCTGAATCCCTCATGGCCTCGTGGCGTTTTTTGTCTCTATGGATTTGCCTGCTATGGATATTTTATATAAATGGTATCTGATAGCATGTGGTATGTTGTAACTGGCTTCTTCATTTAACAGCTTTTGTAATGTCATAGCATGTGATAGTACCTTATTTTCTTGCAGTATATATATATTTTTAAAGATTTTATTTATTTATTTGACAGACAGAGATCACAAGTAGGCAGACAGGCAGGCAGAGAGAGGGAGAGGAGGAAGCAGGCTCCCTGCAGAGCAGAGAGCCTGATGCAGGACTCGACCCCAGGACCCTGAGATCATGACCTGAGCTGAAGGCAGCGGTTTAACCCACTAAGCCACCCAGGTGCCCCTTGCAGTATATTTTGTTGTAATTATGGAGCAAAGACGTGGTTATTTTCTCATCAACAAAATTATGAGCCATCAGAGTTTTAGAAAATACCATGCTTTAAATGATGCAAGAGTAGGAAGAATGGGAAAGTAGCCATTTATTAAGGAAAACTTGAAATCTGGCATCAGTATTTACAGGACCAATAATTTCTGTGTTCATACGTTTTTCAAGAATATTGTCTATACTGTCAAAACCAGAAACATGTGGAATTAAAATCTGTGTTTTC
Source organism: Mustela lutreola (assembly GCF_030435805.1). Taxonomy (NCBI): domain Eukaryota; kingdom Metazoa; phylum Chordata; class Mammalia; order Carnivora; family Mustelidae; genus Mustela; species Mustela lutreola. The sequence continues at coordinate 113,364,936 of NC_081295.1, forward strand.
AGTAAGAAAAGTAAGAACTGAACTTTTTAATGTAATTTTCTATTCTCCCTTGATTCTTCTCTAAAGTAAGCATAAAGTGACGTGAAAATATAAAAAAATTAAAAGGATTGCTTAAAATGTCCCTATTTCCATTCACAGATAGTTAGAAGATAGGAGAAGAGAAAAGAAGGAATTAGGAATTACATGGCATTATTTGCCATGGAATTGACTGTCTTGCAGCTTAGTCACTTGTAATCTGATTTCCACAGCGGTGGAACTTGGCCTCTTTTCTGCCAGTTTCTTCCTGCCCTCCTTAATTTCCCCAGCTTTCACTCATTATACCTTGTGTCTTTTCTCATCCTACAAGTGTAAAACTTAGGGGTGTTGGGATTTTCTGTGATGTTTTTTACACTTGCATTTCTTGATGCACAGCACTGAGAAGTGAGGTACCCAGTTCTTACACCTGTGGGGAACAGCTCCCCCCCATCCACAGAACACAGATGAACATCCTCATGCATCTAAGGAAATGACTGTCTTTTCCATTTCTTATACACAAATAAATAACAGATATTTTGGTATTGGTTACTTAATTGTCTTTGTTTATGTACAAATAAGTTATTGTTTTTCTTTTAAAAAAAAAAAAAAAAGGATTACGTAGACACAGATGGTAAATAAGGAGAACTGATTATCTGTATAAACTGAGAGTTAAACTGACTGCTAATGGGAGTATCTGTGATACAATTTTGTTGGGGCAGAGTATGTTGAAGCCTATCAGAACAATGGTCATATTGTTAAGATTTTGAAATAGGGTACCACACATATTAATTATTACTTAAAACTGAATTTTACTAATAAGAAAGGAACATTTTGCTGAGTTGGCATTAATATGCCTCTTCTTAAGTTCATTTTAGAAAGACTTGCCGGACCTCCTGTTTTCAGGCAGGGGACTGGATTGCCTGCCCATAGTGCTCTCTGTAGGGAAGTGACTTCAGTTTGTCTCTCTGCTCTGCCTTTCCATTTGATTTCTGCTCTGGGAAGATGTTCATCTCAATTCTGAGCCTGACTAATCTTACGGGTTTTCTCACATAATATTTTTTGATGTATTTGAAGCTGAAAAGATGTGATTAAGGATGAAATTCTGGGAGCACCTGGGTGGCTCAGTGGGTTAAAGCCGCTGCCTTCGGCTCAGGTCATGGTCCCAGGGTCCTGGGATCGAGCCCCACATCGGGCTTCCTGCTCGGCAGGGAGCCTGCTTCCTCCTCTCTCTCTATCTGCCTGCCTCTCTGCCTACTTGTAATCTTTCTGTCAAACAAATAAATAAAATTTAAAAAAAAAAAAAAAGGATGAAATTCTGGAGCCATGTTGGCTATAGAATGTTATAAGCAAAAACATAAGAAACTTCTTTAAAGAATACCTTCCTTTGCTTAATAAGTAAATGTGAGCTAAGATATACACCAAATAGTCATTTACCATAGACAAGCAGTATCTGTTGGACATATCAATAGAAAAAAAGGATATATCACCAAAGATATTGCTTACAGATTTTCTTGTCATTTTTCTATACAGCAAAATGTAAGGAAACAGTCATAATTCATGTTGCAGAATTGTGAACAGGAAGAAGGTATGCTATGTCTTGGTACAGAGACTAGAGAAAGATTGTGAAAACTTTATATATTATTCAAAGTAATTTTGAGCCAATGAGAAAAGTTCTATCTAGGGCGATATCACGGATATATATTTTTTTCCCACTTAATTATACAGTTAGTTTACTTTTTTATTAATAGGCATTATTTAGAAGCCTGTTTTTACCACTATAGAATTCTTAAATAAGCATTTAAATCTCCAAGCTCTTCTTCTTTTTAAATAGGCTAAACTGTCACACTTAAAAAGACTAGTCAGTACAACCAGAAACTGAGAAGGGAGTAATCAGTAGTTGCTGACTTCTAGAGTCAAAAGTTTGACTTCTCTATTCTTCTTCTCAGTAAAACCAGTGTTAGAAAATATCACTCCAGGTAGGTCTTGAAGTTGCTTTTGGGATTTTTTTTCAAGATGTCCTGATTTTTAATGAGAAGATTAAGAGAATTAAAAGGGAAAAAAACTTGCATTGTTATATTTTGTGTATAAAGCTGTCTGAAAGTGAAAGGGACATTTTGTAACTTCATAGAGATTTCATTCTACAAGTTAAATTAGTTTTATAAAATTTCCTAACCCTTTTGTAACCTTTGAAGTAAGTATAATAAGTAGATCTTAAATTTACAGCTTAAAAATTTATATACATGTATAACCAGGGCAGAGATCACCGTACAAAACAATTTCTAATATTTCTGCACTCTTTTGGTCCTCCTAATCAGCACTTTCCCAAAGTTAATCACTAATCAGATTTTTCAATATAGGTAAGTTTTGTCCATTTTTGTATTTCATGTAAATAAAATCATAAAGTGTGTACTCTTTCTGTGTCTGGTTTCTTTTTGTATCATTGTGTCTCTGAGGTTCATCCATGTTATTGTGGGTTCTTTTCTGATTGCCAAGTACTTTCCTGTTGGCTACATTTGGCATACTTAATTTTTCTATTCTACTCTTGGTTGACATGAGTAGTTTTTGTTAGGACTTTGATAAATAAAGCTGCTATGAACATTCTTGTACATGCCTTTTGGTAACACATACACACAACTTACTGGGTGTATACCTAAGAGTGGAAATGCTGGATCATAGGGTATGTGTATGTCCAGCTAAGTTTTCCAAAGTGATTGTATCTATGTATATTCTCTTCAGTATTGTGTAATAATTACAATTGCTTTGCATGTTTTATAAAACTTGGTATGTATTGTCACTTAAAAAAAGAATCTGATGGATCTAGAAACTGTAGGTTTATTATTGGTGCTAATTAAGTATACAGAATGTCTTGACAGTTAAAAGCTTATCTTTAAATTAGTAAATAATGAAGTAGCTTGAGACAATTGTGACTAATACATGAAAGTCCTTCCACCCAAGACTGTTTGCTCTCTTCTTACTGTTTTGCTTAATTTAAAAAAGAAAGAATTGAGGAGTTAAAATTAGAATTACTGTCTTACGGAAAGCCATAAGAAGATGATAGTGACCTTATTTTGTTAGTTAAATAATTATATACTAAAATATCCTCAAGCCTAAAAGAAAAAGGAACCAGCCAAAGTTATAATAGCTTTTAAATACTCATTATTAAAGTAACTGTGATAAGGAGTGTATAAGTTGTGGCAGAAAACCATATTTTAGGTTCTATTACAGACTTATAGTAAATCGGAAACATTTTTTTCCTTCATGGAATTTCTGAAATGTTTTTGCAATCATTTAAAGCTTTATTGCAAGTAAGGCAATGAAAAGGGAAGAAATCCAATTATTTTATGTGCAAAGCTTTCATTTCCTATTTAATGAAAGAAAGGAAGACTTTTGTTCATTAAGCATTCAAGCTTTACAGTTCCTTACAGTAAATTAGAAATGTCCTTAAATAGAAAATTAGAAAAATATTTCCTTAGTAAATGTTTTAATGAAAGGTAGTTTTACTAAGTTTAAGCCTTTACTTAAGAATGTTTCAGCCAAGGTGAAAGGGTTCAGTAATTAGATTTGATTGGTCATGAAGATAGTAAAAATAAGAAGTGGTTACTTGATGTTTAACTATCACAGGCATTGTTCTGAGCCCTTTATGTATGTTATTTCATGGGCTTCTCAACTCAGTGAGATTGATACTATACTATTCTCATTTACTGATGAGAACCTCGAGAGATTTGGTAATTTATTTATGGTCACACAACTGTTGAGTAGCCAAGCCAAGATTTGAATCTGTACATTCTGCCTTTAGTATATGTGCTCTTAATGAATATGCTACATTACTATCGTAGGCCAAAAAGTGGGGATAGAAAGAATGGGATAACTAAGTTTCTATAGATGCCAAGCATTGTGTTGAGCATTTTGTGTACTAATTAATTCTCACAGTAACAGTCCAGTCATGCTTGTTTAATTGTCATTTGCTCTTGGGATATTGTGATTTCTTGATATTGTCTCCTTGCTCTCCCATCTGGCAACTTAATAGGTTAGGAGCCAGTCTACCTGATAGCGCTCATTAACAAAGATGTTAAGTCCCATCTGTGCTAGCTTTCTCCAGGACCACCAGTCTTTGCCTGGGTGTTCTGAGTTAAATATGCATTTATTGAGCATCTTTTATGTGATGAGGCCTATTCTAGCATTGGGGGTACAAAGGTGACATCAGGAAAAAATACATATATCCTTTGGGAGCTTATAGTTTGAAGGAAAGACAAGGGCAGAGGGAGAAGAGAGGAAGCCTTTGTCTCCTACCTGTGGTCTCTCCCCAAGCCCTCCCTCTGTTCTTCTCTACCGTAAAGACTAGTCAGAATGTATAAGCAGGGGTGTAAGCATCATTGTATAAGTTTCTTGACCTCAGTTTTTCCCTTTTATAGGCCCATGATGATCCCTAGTATTCCTTAAAGAGAGAAAAGAAGGAAGGTGTATTTCCAGATAGAAGCATATTTTATTTTCTGGCTCATCTGGTTTTAGTTGAAATTTCAGTGATATTTTCATATCATCGCTCTTTTTGTGATGTTTTGACATACACACTAGTTATTGTATATAGAAAGTCCTTATTGAAAAATTTCCCCTCTCTGGTCACTGCAGTTGAGTCATAATATGGAAAGATTTCTGATAGGTGATGTTGGAAAACTGCTTTGATTATGTTCAAAGCCACTGTCAAATGAGGATTTGATCAAGGTGAGCTGGTTAACAAAGAGGAGAAAATTGCTGAAGATGTGCCTCAAAATAGAATTATTTAAATAGTCCTACTGAGTTCACAAATTTCTCAGTCATACTCTACTCACATCCTTGTGACTGCCCTACTCTTCCCTCAGGGGTAGTTTTGTCTGGCAAGTACTGATTCAGTTCAATTATTGTTCCATTCCATGCCTTCCCTCAAGCAGAAATTACCTGCTGACTGGTCTCACTTTCAGTTCACGGCTGCAAGTCTTGAATGGGCATTGAATGTTGCCTTGCAGTTCAATTCTACTTTCATTTTTCCTAGTATGTTTGCTTTCTAGTTTTCCAGAGTTCCTTTGTGCTTTCTTTTCTCTCTATAAACATAATACACAGTCCATTTCAGTAATGTTTTTGTTTCACGTTTGATCAAGAGAGTAGCAGTCATACAGGAACTTCCTCATTTTCTCAGCACCAAAACAGCCTATATCTGTGCCCAGACTTTTCTCTTCATAAAATGGACAGGAGACCTTATGGAGACCAACTGCTCCAACTAAGGTAGATATTTTACCTTACAACTTCATTCTTTATTTCTCCCCCTGCTTCCTTGTTATTTTTTTCCCCTCTTAACTGTATCTTATTATCTCTAATTATTATTGCTTCTGTCTACCACCAGTCTTGAAAGAGTCATCTTTGGTCATTGTTTATATATTCTTACTCAGGGTTTTCTTCTTGCATCCTATTCCAGTTTCTGTTCTCTCTCTTGACACTCCCCCAATTAAAGTCACCTGTAACCTTCATTTTGTCAAATCCAGTGGATTTATTTCTTATCTTTTTTCTCATCAGTTTTTTATACATATGGCCACTTCCTCTTTCTTATTTATTGCTGGGCTCCCTTCTTTTGTACTTTCTCTGCCCTCATTCAGTCCCATAGTCTTAATGATCAAGAACACCCTGTTTCTCTAGACTTAACCCAGCTTCAGAACCCTCAGCTTGTTTATTCAGCATTCTTCCTGTCATCTTTATGTAACAGATGTCTTAGACTGGCCATCACCAAAACAGATTTCTTGATCCTCTATCTGCTGCCTTCCTATCTCAAGACACTGCATCGCTAGTCAACTCACTGAGTTGTTTTAAGGCAGAAATCTGCATTGACTTAGTTTCTTCTTTCCCTCACTACCTCTGACACATCACTTCCAGCAGCAAATCCTAGTAACTATACCTCTCTCCATCTTCAATTGCTATCCATCAAGCCACCATTATCTTTCCTCTGCAATATTGTCCTAAATATTTTCTTTTTCTCTGATTTGTCTTTTTTTTTTCTGATTCGTCTTTTTAAAAGTAAATCAGATCATATTACTTCCTTGCTTAACACCTTCCAGTGACTTTCTATTGCACTTAGAATGACATCAAGCTCTGTAGACCTTGTTGAATAGTCATACAGTGAAGCCTTAGGCCCTCATCTCTGTCTCTGGGTTTACATTTTTCTACTCTCTCCCTTATTTTATTTATTTATTTTGCTCTAGCCATCTTTTTTTGTTGTTGTTGTTCTCAGAACTAACCAGACCTGAAGACCTTTGTACTCTTTGCACTGCCTACAGTGCTTTTCTCTGATCTTCGCAAGAGTCCCACCTTCGTTCTTGTCTTCAGATTTCACTTTAAGTAGTACCAGAGAGGGGCCTACCCTGCACTTCTGATTCAGGGTAGGCTGCAGTCATTCTTCATTACAACCCTATTTTAAGTTACCTATGGCACTTAACACTGTTGTTTTATTTGTGATTATGTGTTTTATTATCTGTTTCTCCACTTTGCACCTCTCTTCACGTCCCAAAAATGCCAAGTGTAGAATGTCAGTGCCTGGAACGATGCTCAGCAGCACAGAGAGGTTTAATTATCAAATAAATGTCAGTGGACTGTCAGTAAGCAGCCCTTGTAGAAAATGATGATTGGCAAAAATGATCCTCTTTATGATTGTGCTGTTGGGAAAGTTGAACATGAAGTATGGACATAATTTAGGGGAGTAAAAAGAACTGAAGGGCAATTGCTACGTAAGATCAAATTCTTGCTGTTTACCTTGCTTATAATGTAGACAGCTCACTATCAGGTCACTTGACTGAATGGTGTAGTGTTGAATGAACACAGGCCAGAGGTGATGAATCATCCTTGGGTTTAAAACAAGTAACACAGCCACTGAGCCTACAATAGGATGTATAAACAGCTTAGTGTTTAGGCTATTTTTTTTCCCTTTAGTTGATACTTTTAATAACCTACCTTAGGGAAATTTTTTAAAAATAAAGAGGTAAAACTACCTCTATGATACTAGAAAATATTGTTTATCCAAAATACAAAAGATATTTTTAAAATTAACAGCTGTTGCTATTATAGCAAAAAGTTCCTGGTAGATGAATTATTAATAAGTCTTTGCAGTACTGAGAGGATTAGTTAATACAGTAATAGCTAAACTGATTAATATCTTCATGACATATCTTAGAATATTTATACAGGCCTTGCCATTTAAGAAGATGTTTCCCTGCACTAAAACTTCCAGTGTAGTAGCTGATAGACTGTATGGAAATGTATACATCAGCCCTTCGTGAGGCCCAACAGCACCCATACTTGATGTAGTTTTGTAATGTTGATGAGGTCCGGAGCCGATGGTCAAGAAACAATTCTTGAGAGGTCTTTGGTGCAAAAAGGTGATTCTATTAAAGCACAGCAACAGGACCCATGGGCGGAAAGCTGCTGCCGTGGAGTTGAGAGGAATGGCTTATTATATTTGGAAGTTGGGGGAGGTAAGGACGGGGAGGTGTCCAAAAGGACTTCCATTTGCTAAAGAAGATCAGGAACTAGAGGCCTGGCTTTTGTCAAGCTAAAGTTGTTATTCCCTCTGGTAAGGCATTTAACTGAAGACAGTTGGGAGCTTCCTGGAGGAATGTTCTACTCTGCTTATCTCAGGTCCTTGTCTGATTCTGCAGATTAGAAATTTAACTTTGTTTACTTTCCCTTCTGCCTCAGTTTCCCACGTTGCTCATGGAAGGGAGGGTGATATTAGGGCTCCAGGAAATTGAGTTATGGGTCTCTGGAAGGTAGGCTATTAATAAATAGCCTCTTCTTATAAATCACTATGACATTTTTTAACTGAGGGAGACTCATGCCCTGAAGTACTGGCATTTCTGTATAAGTTAACTGTTTGTTTTTCCTTCCCTTAACTTTAGAGCAGCCAGGAGTGCCTGAGGAATGCCACACAGGTCTCACCTGGGAGGAAGGGAGATTGCGTGGTGTCAGCTTGTACTTTGCCCTCAGCTTGCTTTCTGCTCCCTCGTCATACTCATACATGCGTTCATATAGAGTGGAGCTCTTTAGGGCCCACAGTAGACTTTATTTGTATATTTAGGGCCCACAGTATACTTTATTTGTAGTCTGTTAATGTTTTAGAGTTGGTAAGGACATAAGCAGTCTAATCCAACCACTTTATTCTTCAAATGAAGAAATGGGAGCTGAGTGTGATTATATAGCCTGTAAGTAATGCCACAATTCAAATACTGTAGTTTCTGACCTGAATCTCTGCCAGTAACCAGTGGGAGAGTCTGTCTTGTATGAATGGAGTTTTTTTGTCCTTAGATTTCCCCAGGAGAGGTTTTACATGGGGATTTGCAATCTAATAAAGACAGTCAGAAGGGGGAGCCCTGGGTTGCTCAGTGAGTTAAGCATCTGTCTTTTGGTCAGGTCGTGATCTCTGAGTCCTGGGGTCCAGCCCCACATTGGCTTACTGCACAGCAAGGAGTCAGCTTCTCTCTTCTCTTTCTCTCTGCCCCTCCCCACTGCTCCTTGTCTCTCTCTCACACACAAATAAGTAAAATAAATACAATTTTAAAAAAGAAAAGAAAAGTAGCAAGCACAAAGCAGTTTATTAAAGCAAAACTACAGTTGGAAGGTGGGAGAGCAGGCAGGTTCTCAGAAGTGGAACCAGCCCCTAGATTGTTTTGGGACTGGATATTATTGGGTCTTTCTTGGGCTGGGAGAAGCAGTGACTTACACTGGGGTAGTCTCTAATGGAGGCTGCTTCCAGTCATTTGGGGAATTCCTTCCATTGGTTGGGAGGGGGAGTTTTGACCCTACTAGGTTTGTACCAGAGCCTCCTGGCTGCCTTTCTCTGTAGGGGGTGGGGAGGGGCTGTACCCGCAATGCAAATGTATTATAATCAGTTTGGGTTTCTCTGGGGCAGAGGTGGAAGAGGAGTACACTTTCTCAACACCTGCAGCACTTTTCTGCTCTTGATCTATCCTTCCCCAGGGTCTTGGAAGTTACCTCAAAATGTTGTGCGCACCCCCCCCCCCCAAGTTTAATGTGTAATCCTTGCCTTCAGCTCCTGTCTCTATCATTCCTTCTCAGGGACTTGGAACTCTGCCTTGGAGCATTCCTTCCACTGCTTCTTTTTAGCTCCTACCACCTAACAATAACTTCTTTTTAACAGCAGTCTTTAATCAGTAATGATGCACTAGGAACCAGCAGTAAGTCTGTGTATCCAGTGATGGAAGCAGTCTTATTATGTGCTTACACAAATCCTGTAGGAAATACTCTGCAGCTTTCATTTTTGTTTTTGACTTTAGAAATTAAACATTTTTTCATGTAAGTAATCTGTTTATTGGTGGTAAAATATCTGATATCTTGTGTGATGTGTTCAGTTGTCTTAAAAGTTTTTCCTTATGCTCTTCCCTATCATCCCCAAGCTAAGGGCCTGTAATTCTCTGGCAGAGCAAGAAAACATGAGCTTGGGGTTATCTGCCTTTTCTTTAGTCTAAAAAGAAGGCAAAAACTAGAAGTAAAGTATTAGAAGATAGCACTGTATTATTCTGAAGTAGCCGCACTAAGTGCCAAAGAGAATTTCCATTGTTCAGAAGAGAAGGAGAGTAGGTTAGGTTGGAAGCTATTGCAGCGAAGTGAAGTAGATAGGTAATTAATTGCAGTAGTGTATGTAGTAGGTCTGATAATGGTAGTAGTATCTATACTAGTAGTTCAGTACTTTAATTCACTGTGCTTTGACTAAAAGAGCACAGTCTCCAAACCCGTATATGTTAATATGATTCTCAGACCGATTATCATTAACAAAAGTAAAAAATAAAAACATGGGTTAACTATAAATAACTACATGTTAACTACATGTGAACTCCATAAATGAAATTATTGTGGCTGTATTGTAATATCAAATTATACCTTTGGATGGACTTCTTACCAAATTACTAGAGTACTTAAAACATGAATTTAGAGGGGTGCCTGGGTTCATATGGTTGTGTCTGCCTTAGGCTCAGGTCATGATCTCCAGGTCCTGGTATCAAGCTCTACTTCGGGCTCTCAGTTCAGTAGGGAGTCTGCTTCTCCTTCTCCCTCTGCCTCTCCCCCTGCTTGAGCTCTCTCTCTCTCTCATAAATAAAATCGTTAAAAACAAAACAAAACAAGAAATCCCCTCATGAATTTAGACATATTAATTATCAAATAATGTTGTCTTACTAATAACTATGTAAAATAACATTCTGAAATAAAGTAGCTATAAACTATTGGTTCTGTTCTTTACTAACAGTGATTTTATTTTATTATTAGATATTTTGCTTTATTAAAATCAAGAGCTTAAATAGATAAACATTCTCTGAGAATTAAGTGAATAGTTTCTGACACTGAACTTCTGTTTTCACTGTAGACTTATTGGCCCATATTAATGCAAACAGTGAAAGGATGAAATTCTCTACTAGGTTTCTTGTGATCTAGTAGTAAGTTGCTACAGTCTCTAGAGCTCATGACTGTGGCTATAAAGGAAGCCTTGAAACAGTGGCCAGGTGTCTGATAAAGCAGGCTGAGAGGGTATAGTAGCAGTCAGGGATGTTTCTCAGCCCTGTGTTCTGATCATAGTACCTGATGATAAGATGGGATGTAGAACCATCAGCTTCTGAGATGATGGGAAGGAAGGAAAGAGGGAAGAGTTTTAATCTGAAATGTTTATGTAGTTTTTTATTTTTATAGTTTACAGAGCACTGTTGTAGTATTTATTTTATTTTACCTTTACCTTTTATCCACTTACAGTTTTCACTTATGCATTTGTGAGTTTCTCACCTTTATTATTTCCCTTCACTCTGAAGAACTTTGAAATTTCTGGTAAGGCAAGTCTATTGGCAACAAATTCCCTCCATTCTTGTTTGTCTAAGAAAATCTTTTATGTCGCCTTTACTTTAGAAGGGTAAATTTGCAGTCTACAGAATTCTAGGTTTGTGGGTTTTTTCCTTCCATACTTTAAAATATTTGATTACAATCTTTTCTTGCTTGCCTGGTTTCTGAGGAGAAGTTCAGTTTAAGTTTCTCAATAGATAAGTATTATTCATTCCCACTTTGGCTTCCTTCAGAAATTTTTCTTCTTCTTCTTTTTAAATTTAAATTTTGGTTAGATAACATACAGTGCAATATTGCTTTCTGGATTAGAATCCAGTGATTCATCTCTTACATACAACACCTGGTACTCATCACAACAAGTGCCCTCCATAGTACCCATCACCCATCTAGCCCATCCCCTCTCTTTGATTTGTTTCCCCCTCTCCTTATTTTTTTTAACCCCCTCCCATATGTACATCTGTTTTGTTTCTTAAATTCCACATATGAGTGAAATCATACTGTGTTTTTCTTTCTCTGACTGACTTATTTCACGTAGCATAATACACTGTAGCTCCATCCATATCGTTGCAAATAGCAAGATTTCATTCTTTCTAATGGCTGAGTAATATTCGTGCACATGCATGCATGTCTGCGTGTACACACCACCTCATCATGAATTCATCATTCAGTGACATTTGGGTTCTCTCCATCGTTTGGCAGTTGTTGATAATGCTGCTTTAAACATCTAGGTGCAGGTACCTCTTCAAGTCTGTATTTTTATATCCTTTGGGTAAATACCCAGTAGTGCAATTGCTTGGATTGTAGGGCAGTTCCATTTTTAACTTTCTGAAGGAACCCCCATACTGTTCTCCAGAGTGGTTGCACCAGTTTGCATTTCTACCAACACCTATTGTTTCTTGTAAGAGGGTTCCCCTTTCTCCTCATCCTCACCAACACCTATTGTTTCTTGTGTTGTTAATTGTAGCCATGAGGTGGATATCTAATCATGGTTTTAATTTGTATTCCCTGATGATGAGTGATGTTGAGAATCTTTTCATGTGCCTGTTAGCCATCTGGATGTCTTCTTTTGAAAAGTGTCTATTCCTGTCTTCTGCTCATTTCTTAGCTGGATTATTTGTTTTTTGGGGGGTATTGAGTTTGCTAAGTTCTTTTTAGATTTTGGATACTAATGCTTTATTAGATACATCATTTTGTATATATCTTCTCCCATTCCATAGGTTGCTTTTCAGTTTTGTTGATTGTTTCCTTAACTGTGCAGAAGCTTTTTTATCTTGATGAAGTCCCAATAATTCATTTTTGCTTTTATTTCCCTTATTTCTGGCAATGTGCCTACTAAGAATTGGCTGTGGCTGAAATCAAAGAGGTTGTTGCCTATGTTCTCCTCTATGATTTTGATGGTTTGGTGCCTCACATTTAGGTCTATTTAGGTCAAAATTCCATTTTGAATTTATTTTTGTATATAGTGTAAAAAAGTGGTTCAGTTTCATTCTTCTGCATGTTGCTATCCAGTTTTCCCAACACCGTTTGTTGAAAAGACTGTTTTACATTGGATATTCTCTCCTGCTTTGTCAAAGATTAGTTGACTGGTGTGGGTCCACTTTTGGGTTCTCTGTTCTGTTCCACTGATTTTTGTACCAGTACAGTACTGTCCAATTTAGTAATATAGCTTGAAATCCAGAATTTTGATGCCTCTAGTTCTTTTTAACATTCTTCTGACTAGTAGGTATCTTTTGTGGTTCCATACAAATTTTAAGATTGATTGTTCTAGCTCTATGAATGCTGGTGGTATTTTGATACGGATTGCATTAAATATATAGACTATTTTGTATATAATGTCTTATATTAAATATCTTATAACTATATTATTATTAATTATATGTTATAGTAGTTATTTTATATTATATATTGTTATATATAATTATAATAATAATATAACTATAATATATAATGTACATATATTATAAAAATCTTATATTAGATGTCTTATTATAGACATTTTAACAATATTTGTTCTTCCAGTCTGTGAGCATAGAATGCCTTTCCATTTGTGTCCTCCTCTATTTCTTTAATAAGTGTTCTATAGTTTTCAAAGTACAGATCTTTTCCCTCTTTTTTTAAAAAGATTTATTTATTAGAGAGGGAGAGCAGCATGGAGTGTAAGGGCAGAGGGGGAGGGAGAGAGACTGTCAGGCAGACTCCCTGCTGAGTGCAGAACTTAGTGAAGGACTTGATCTCATGACTTGAGCCAAAATTAAGGGTCAGATGCTTAATCAGCTGTGCTACCCTGGTGCTGTAACGTCCATCTTTAGTTAGGTTTATTCCTAGGTGCCTTATTGTTTTTGGTGCAGTTGCAAATAGGCTCGATTCCTTGTATCATTTTATACTGCTTTGTTATTGCTATATAGAAATGCAGGCGCTCTTGGGTGGCTCAGTGGGTTAAAGCCTCTGCCTTTGGCTCAGGTCATAATCCCAGGGTCTTGGAATTGAGCCCTGCATTGGGCTCTCTGCTCAGTGGGGAGCCTGCAGATTTCTGCACATTGATTTTATAGCCTGCAACTTTGCTGAATTCATGTATTAGTTCTAGCAATTTTTTGGTGGAGTCTTTTGGGTTTTCTACATAGAGGATATTGTCATCTGCAAACAGTTACAATTTGACTTCTTCCTTGCTGATTTGTGTGCCTTTTATTTCTTTTTGTTGTCTGACTGCTGAGGCTAGGGCTTCCAGTACTATGTTAAATAGTAAGGGTGTGAATGGATATCCTTGTCTTGTTCCTGACCATAGGAGAAAGGCTCTCACCTTTTTCCCCATTGAGGATATTCGCTGTGGGTCTTTCATATATGGTCTTTATGATGTTGAGGTTGTTGAGGTTGTTGAGGTATGGTCCCTCTATCCCTCCTTTGTTGAGGGTTTTTATCAAGAATGGATGCTGTACTTTGTCATATAATTTTTCTGCATCTGTTGAGAGGAGCATATGGCTCTTATCTCTTTGTTTTATTAATGTGGTATATCACATTGATTGATTTGCACATATTGAATGTGCAAAGCAGTCCAGGAGTAAACCCCACTTGATCATGGTGAGTAATTCTTATAATGCACTGTTGGATTTGATTTGTTATTGTCTTTTGAGAATTTTTATATCCATGTTCATTAGGGATGTTGGCCTATAATTCTCCTTTTTAGTGGGGTCTTTGTCTCATTTTAGAATCAAGGTAATACTGGATTTGTGGAATATGTTTGGGCGTTTCTATTTTCCGTTTCTATTTTTTGGAACAATTTGGGAAGAATAGGTATTAACTCTCTTTAAATGTCTGGTAGAATTCCCCTGGAAAGTCATCTGGCCCAAGCCTTTTGTTTATTGGGAAATTTTTGATTGCTGATTGAATTTCTTCAATGGCTCAGTTGTTAAGCATCTGCTTTCGGCTCAGGTCATGATCCCAGGGTCCTGGGATCAAGCCCTGCATTGGGCTCCCTGCTCAGCAAGAAGCCTGCTTCTCTCTCTCCCACCTGCCACTGCTTGTGTTCCCTCTCTCACTGTGTCTCTCTTGGTCAAATAATAAATAACTTCTTTAAAAAAGATAAAATTAAGTTTGTGTTTAGGGGAACGCCTGGGTGGCTCAGTTGGTTGGACGACTGCCTTCGGCTCAGGTCATGATCCCGGAGTCCCGGGATCGAGTCCCGCATCGGGCTCCCAACTCCACGGGGAGTCTGCTTCTCCCTCTGACCTTCTCCTTGCTCATGCTCTCTCTCACTGTCTCTCTCTCAAATAAATAAATAAAATACTTAAAAAAAAAAAAAAGTTTGTGTTTAGGTCTAAAATGAGCCTCTTGTAGGCAAAATAGAGATCATATAGATGGATCTTATTTTTTGTATCCGTTTGGACACCCTGTGTCTTTTGATTGGAGCATTTTACATTCAGAATGATTACTGAAAGATACGAATGTAGTGTCATAGTGTTGCCTATATAAGTTGGTGTTTCTGGTGATGTTCTCTAGTCCTTTCTACTCTTTGTTGCTTTTATCTTTTTTTCTCCATTCAAAGGGTCCCCCTGAAAATTTCTTGTAGGCCTGGTTTAGTGCTCTTGAACTTTAGTATTTATTCGGGAAACTCTTTCTCACATCTATTCTGAGTATTGGCCTTGCTGCATATTTTTGCCATTCAGCATGTTGAATATTTTCTGCCATTTTCTTCTGGCCTGCCAAGTTTCTGTGGACAGATCTGCTGCAACCTGATCCGTCTTCCCTGTAGGTTAAGGACTTTTTTCCCCTTGCTGCTTTCAGGAGTCTTTCCTTGTCTGTGTGTTTTGTGAATTTGACTATGATATGCCATGGCGATGGTCAGCTTTTGTTGAACTTAATAGGAGTTTTCTGTGTTTTTTGGATTTGTTGTCTGTGTCCCTCCTCAGATTAGGGAAGTTTTCAGCTATAATTTACTCAAATAAACCTTCTGCTTCCTTTTCTCTCTCTTCATCTTCTGGGACTCTTATGATATGAATGTTAGTCCATTTTAGTAAGTCACTGAGTTCCCTGATTCTGTCTTCCTGATCCATTACCTTTGTTTTCCTCTTTTTTTTTTTTTTTTTAGCTTTGTTATTTTCCATAATTTTATACTTTTAATTTTTTTTTAAGACAGAGAGCTTGGGTTGGGAGTGAGGGGGGAAGGACAAGAGGGAGAGTGAAAGAAGCTTAAACAGGCTCCAGATTGGGCTCCAATATGGGGTTTGATCTCACAACCCTGAGATCAGTGACCTTCTCCAAAATCAAGTCTGACACTTAACCAGCTAGCCACCTAGACACTCCCATATTTTTATCTTCTGTATCACTGATTTGTTCCTCTGCTTTGTCCATCCTCATTTTTATGGCATCCATTCAGGTTTGCATCTCCATTATAGCATTTTTAATTTCGCCCTGACTAGATTTTAGTTCTGCGGTAAGGGATTCTCTAGTGTCTTCTATGTTTTTTTCAAGTCCAGCTGTTGATTGTTGTTTTGAATTCTAGTTCAAACGTCTTACTTTTATCTGTAGTGATTGAGTCTCTGACTGTCATTTCTTCCTCTTACTTCTTTTGGGTTGAATTCCATCTAATCATTTTGGAGGGGAAAAAAGCAAAATAAAAATGTAAAAATTAAAAATAACTTTTAAATAAAATACATAAAGGAAGCTAGATTCTAGGTGTGTTTTTGTCTGCCTTTTATGAGAAGCTTGATAGAGAAAAGGTAGAATGTAAAGGAAAAACATTTGAAATTTAAAAAATATATAACATTTAAAAATATAAAAATATTTTAAAAATTGCCTTTTCTGTATTCACAACAAACAAAACAAACAAAAAAACCCCAAAGGATACTAGATCCTGTTTCCCCTAGAGCTGAAGCTTTGTAGCACTGGATGATCAGTAGACTTGGTCCACACGAAGGGTGTGGGTGAGGGGTCCGTGCTGCTCTTCTAGGGGAGGGTCGTGCTGCTCCAGTTCTTGGATGAAATTGCCTTCATGGGGATGTGCCTGCAGAGCACAGTGGGGCTGGGCTTGGTGTAGTGGCCTTGTTAAGCTCGGTGAGGTGAATCAATGTGGTAGGCTTTGGGAGAAAATGCCTTCCCTGGGTTGTCTCCAGAGCAGGAAAGGTATGCCACCCCTTTTCAGTACAGTCACAGATGGGCAAACAATAACCCTTCCTGTGTCCCTGGTTTTTGTCAGATCCTTGCCTTTATCCAGTCTGTGTCTGAGCTTTCTGCCTGTCCAGTGGCATAGGACTCTTGTTTTATGTCAGGTGCAGTTGAATTTCAAAACCCCATACTTCAAAGATCCCCGACTAAGGGGACCTTCATTTATCCTTTGGGATAGGATCTCCCTGCACCCTATTGGGTGCCGGCGTATCCCAGAAGACAGTCATGCAACTGCGTCTTGGTTCAAAGTTTGTGGTAAATCACAACATACAGCTGGTGGAAGGGTTTGCTGCCCTCTGCAGGTGTCTTTGTTCCTATACTCGTGAGCGGGATAGGTGATGATACTTGCAGGGTCCTTTGCCCCTGCAGAGGCCAGATTGCCTCTGTCAAAGGAACTCCCAAGTAGGGGAACCACTTCTCTCTGTGTGATCCTGGGAATCCTCAGGCTACCTGCTGCTGGGGTCCCACCCTACCCTCCCACTGGAACACCACTCAGATCCCCTGGCGTGAACCTGACAATGTCACAGACCTCTGAAACTTCAGACTCTGTGCTCTCCTGTTTATAGAAAACTGGCAGTATTGTAGCCCTCTCTGTTTTCCCTATAAGTGGTTTTCAGGTCTAGTTTTCTTTTGTAGTCTTTGTGCCTATTTTTACCTCTTTCTCTCCCCCCCCCCCCCGCCCCTGCTTTCTCTCTCTCTCTCTGCTCCCTCTGGACCAGGGCTCCTTCCTCTCTCACAAATCAACCCTCTACAGTTCCTACCTTCCATGAGTCATTTTTCCAGTTTGTAGACATGCAGCTTTGTTCTCTAAGACTTCAGATCAATTTATTGGTGTTTAGAATGATTTGATATTTATCTAGTTCTGTTTGAGAGAGGAGGCAAACTTAGGATCATCCTACTCCGCCTTCTTACTTCTCCCCTCAGAATTTTTTCTTTATTTTTTTATTTTCTGTAGTTTGGAAATTGTGTGGTAGGTGGAGGTTTTTGTTTTGTTTTGTTTTGTTTTGTTTTTTTAGCAGGGTGTTTTTTTTTTTTTTTTTTTTTTTTTTTTTCCCATTTTATTTTTTATTTTTTATAAACATATATTTTTTATATACATATATTTTTATCCCCAGGTCTGTGAATCACCAGGTTTACACACTTCACAGCACTCACCAAATCACATACCCTCCCCAATGTCCATAATCCCACCCCCTTCTCCCCAACCCCCTCCCCCCGGCAACCCTCAGTTTGTTTTGTGAGATTAAGAGTCACTTATGGTTTGTCTCCCTCCCAATCCCATCTTGTTTCATTTATTCTTCTACCCACTTAAGCCTCCATGTTGCATCACCACTTCCTCATATCAGGGAGATCATATGATAGTTGTCTTTCTCTGCTTGACTTATTTCGCTAAGCATGATACGCTCTAGTTCCATCCATGTTGTTGCAAATGGCAAGATTTCATTTCTTTTGATGGCTGCATAGTATTCCATTGTGTATATATACCACATCTTCTTGATCCATTCATCTGTTGATGGACATCTAGGTTCTTTCCATAGTTTGGCTATTGTGGACATTGCTGCTATAAACATTCGGGTGCATGTGTCCCTTTGGATCACTACATTTGTATCTTTAGGGTAAATACCCAATAGTGCAATTGCTGGGTCATAGGGCAGTTCTATTTTCAACATTTTGAGGAACCTCCATGCTGTTTTCCAGAGTGGCTGCACCAGCTTGCATTCCCACCAACAGTGTAGGAGGGTTCCCCTTTCTCCGCATCCTCGCCAGCATCTGTCATTTCCTGACTTGTTGATTTTAGCCATTCTGACTGGTGTGAGGTGATATCTCATTGTGGTTTTGATTTGTATTTCCCTGATGCCAAGTGATATGGAGCACTTTTTCATGTGTCTGTTGGCCATCTGGATGTCTTCTTTGCAGAAATGTCTGTTCATGTCTTCTGCCCATTTCTTGATTGGATTATTTGTTCTTTGGGTGTTGAGTTTGCTAAGTTCTTTATAGCAGGGTGTTTTTTATCCTGCTTCATGTTCTCTGACCTTTCTGGATTTGTGGTTTGGTATTCAATATTAATTTGGGTAGATTCTCAGTCATTATGGCTTCAAATATTTCTTCTGTTCCTTTTTCTTTCTTCCCTTCTCGTACCCCCAAAACATGTATATTATATCTTTTATATTTATCCCATTTGGGTATTGTTTCTTTTTTCTTTTTCAGTCTATTTTTCTTTGTTTTTCCATTTGGAAATTTCTACTGACACATCCTTAAGCTCAGAGAGTCTTTCCTCAGCCATTTCTAGTCTACTAATTAGTTCATCAGAAGCATTATTCATTTATGTTATAGTGTTTTTGATCTATAGCATTGATTCTTGGAATTTCCACTTCTCTGCTTACATTATCCATCTGTTCTTACATGTTGTCTACCTTTTCTTTTAAAACCCATAGCATATTAGTCATAGTTGTTTTAAATTCAGTCTGATAATTCCAGCATCTCTGCTATATCTGAGTCTCATTCTGATGCTTGGTCTCGGTCTTTTCAAACTGTTCCTTTTTGTTTGCCTTTTAATTTTTTTGTTGAAAGCTAAGTGTGAGCATACAGGGTGAAAGGAACTCTGTTAAATAGGGCTTTAGTAATTTAGTGGTAAAGTATACAAAGAAGAGGAGCAAGCATTCAGTAGTCCTGTGATTAGGTCTTTTCTTTTAGTGAACCTGTTTCCCTCGGCAGTGAACTTCTCAAGTGCCTCTTTTCCCTACCTTAGGTGGAACAGGGTGGCTGGAGGGGGGTTGAAATTGAGTATTTTTCTTCTTCCAGGTAAGCTAGGTACTGCTAAAACTCCAGTAGATCGGGCTCTCTTTTCCTCACCCCAGGACAGAACCTAAAGGAGTTTTTCTCCAGTCTTCACTAAGAGAAGCTTTGTAATGCTTTTGAACATAAAACTCACAGAAATGGGAGGCCGCCATGTGACAGGATCCTGCAGTTTTTGATGCTCAGGTTAAGAATCTTCTCAGCACTTTGTCAGTTACATACAATTCAGGTTTCTACCCTGATGCTGGGTTTTTGGTGTTTTTTGGTTTTTTTTTTTTTTTTTTAAGATTTTATTTACTTGGCAGAGAGAGAGATCACAAGTAGGCAGAGCAGCAGGCGGCGGGTGAGGAGGGGGAAAGCAGGGTCCCTACTGAGCAGAAAGCCCTATGCCGGGTTCGATCCCAGGACCCTGAGATCATAACCTGAGCTGAGGCAGACACTTAACGAGGCTTTACCCACTGAGCCATCGGGCACCCCTGGTGCTGGATTTTTGCTCTGGTAAATTGAAATTCTCTCTGTTTTCCTTCTTTTTCTCCAGTTTTAGGGGCTGCTGTTTGCCCTGCAACCTCACTTCTCTGTTGAATTTTTTTTTAAGATTTTATTTATTTATTTGTCAGAGAGTGAGTACACACAAGCAGGCAGAATGGCAGGCAGAGGCAGCGAGAGAAGCAGGCTCCCTGCCAAGCAAGGAGCCCAATTCAGGACTCGATCCCAGGACCCTGGGATCATGACCTGAGCTGAAGGCAGCGGCTTAACCAACTGAGCCACCCAGGTATCCCGACTTCTCTTGAATTTAAGGGGAGTTGTTAATTTTTCATTTTGTTCAATTCTTACTTGTTAGGATGAAATAGTGACTTTCAAGTTGCTTATCTGCCAGACCAGAAACTGGAAGTATCGTTTTATTTATCTTAATTATTATTTTAGCAGTCATAAGGTCAATATCATAGTTATTATTATCAATTTACTAATCAAAAACTGAGGCTCAGAAAAAGGGATAGCTGCATAATCTGTAGGCACTATTAGAAAACAAGGAAAAAGTACCATTAAAGGTACTAAAAATATAAAGGCTTTTTTCTTTTTTGTACATTCTTTCAACTGTCAGGGTGTCTTTTATATGCTACTTAATGTTGTTCTAAGTACATGAGTTCAGGCCCCACATTGGGGGTAGAGTTTACCCCCAATAAAAAAATAATGTTCTAAGTAAATAAAAATTTAAAATTTACATAACAAATTTTATCATTCATCTTTATATTGTAATGCAAGTTTTAACTGCAGTCATAAGAACACTTAATTCATATGTGGAATCATCAGATTTACACCCTGTATTTCTAAGCTTGTACATGCATGGATATTTTGTTTTTACCAGAATAATGGGAATACTGCACAAAACTAACTGTACTTTTTATTTCACTTATTAATATGCATGTATTCCATCAACATTCTTTGTTTTTGATTAACTGATGAATAAGGAAGGACTGAAAGGAAAGGTACTATCCATTGTTCTGTCCTTCTCTCTCCTGTCATTATTTTCACTGTAAATGGTTGGATGATGCAGGGAAGTGACATGAGGAAGAAAGGATTAGGAGGTTTTGGTCCATCTTGTTTCTTAGAGTACTACTGCCCTCTTCTGCTTTTAAGTTCTGATTGAAGGAGAAAGCATGGCCTCTTCGGGCTATTAATACTCTGCTTACCCTGATGTAGAACTAATATGCTTATTTTGTGCCCACTTAGGTCTTTACACAGGAATTCTGTGCTCATGAAACATCATGATTCCTATAAGCAAATGGAAAGCAAGGACACATGTCGCACATACCTTCTGTGCTTATGAAGCTTTGGTTTCATTGTCTCATTGTATTTACAAAATCAAGTTCAAAGATAGAATGAAGAAGTTCAGGATGCAATAGTTATTAAACCTTTTGTGGAATTCTGTGGGACTGCATAGGTGCACAGGTTACACCCACAAAGCTGGCCCTGCTCAGAAATACTCTGACTTGTTCAAAGCCACACCACTGGGAGCTGTCCAAGCTGGGTTTAAACTTAGGTGTTTGGCTAATGTTTTTCTAGCTTGTTTGCTTCCCTCCCTCCTGCGCTCCTTCTCCCTCCTTCCTCCCTCTCTCTCTTTCTTTCTTTTTTTCTGTATTTGTTATTACTTTTACAAATGCTTGTGTTGAGGGCTGACTTTCAGTGGATTGCAGCAAGGGAGCTTCTCAGCCACGTATAAAACCTTGACCCAAAAGCAGGTCATCTGTGAATAGTTTGGCTCCAGGTTCCCCATGAATATGTGTTGTGTTGTGGGCAAGGGGGTGGTACCTTTCCAGCTGCACCCCATTTATTTTTTTTCTTTCAGTTATAATTATTAAGTAGTAATTATAAGAAACTCTTTTTCTTTCTCTGTAAACCTCCAGACTACTATGGAAAGCAAGAATAAAAGAGTAAGATGAATGTTAAAGACATAGGAATAGATACAGCCTACTCCTTGTATTATAATTACTGACTTTTTTTCTCAGTCTTGCTGATTCATTACTGAGAGGCTGACTGCACATATGGATGCAGTCCAGTCTTACAGAACTTTGAAGGATCGTTCTGCCCTTAAGAAGTTTGCCACTGGTAGAAGGAGAGGAACCCCTTTATACCTGAGTCCAGCCATACTGTAGTACTGTCTTCAGGCAGAGGCTCTAAGTATAATAGTGATGAGTATTTCAAACTTGGTACTTTTAAGAGTGAAACCAGGTACTATTAACAGTTAAGTTGGAATTACAGGCATTAACTGTAGGTGGCCTGAGCAAACTGGGATATATGTCACCTACCTTTTAATGCCTTATTCAGACACATGCTAAGCCTAAGCATGACATTCCTGTGAGCTTCCAGAAAGCTTCCTTTGTTTTTTTTTTTGTTGTTGTTGTTTGTTTGTTTTTAACACCATCATTGTACTAATCCACTCAGAACCACAACATGATTATGTCTGCTTGCTTGACTAGAATATAAGCTTCTGGAGTTTAGGAACCAAGTCTTCTTCTTTGTATTCCTAGTGCTTTATAGACCCAGCACATAACTGTAAAGGCTGCCACCACAATCACCACTGACTGCCATTTATGAAGTATCTGTTATGTGCCCTCCCACTATGAAAGCGACTCTATATATTATTTTACTTAATCCTCACAAAAATCTTGCAATATATGCCTATCAATGTAGACATTTGATGTTTGTGTTACATAATTGGAAACCTTGCAGACCTCATGTATAAAGCACTATATAGGTCATTCTTTGAGAAACTGTACAAACTGAGACAGGAACTAGATTAGAGATAGGCAAATGTCCAGATTCTTAGAAGGAAAATTTACATGAATTACGAATGCTTGTATCATTGAGCTTGACATGAATTCCATGCAAAATTTAAGTGGGACTTTTTTTTTAATTGCTTACTTTTCTCAAAATATTAACAGCAGTCACTAGGTTCAGACTAGGCTTATTTTTTGAGATTCTTTGATACTTTCTGGTCAAGATATAGACAGGTAAGCCTTATGTGCGGATTGTAGATAGATTGTGAACTGGATGCACAGCTATACCAGAGAAATACAGTTAGTAGAACTGATATTAGTACCAAGTACTATATCTTGCTGCATTCTTCAGGGCTCAATCCTGGACTTTGTTCTTTGAAGCATTTTTATTTTGGGAGCACATCAATGTCATATTGTTCGAATTTTCAAATAACCAACAAAGATTAGTTAAGACATTGCATGACAGAATAATTTCTCAAAAAATCTTAAACACAAGGATTCCAACAAATTGAACAAAAGTAAATTCCAAAATAAGTGTATCCAAACCTCAACTGCCCTAAATATAGAATCACAAGGGAAAATGTCAGGGAATTTTAGATGACTGAGGGCTTGATGTGAATTAGTGGTCTGCTATGGCTGCTGAGAGGGTCAGGGCTCCGCTTAATAATTTCTCACTTGTTTTCTGCATGGCTCTGTCATGGAGTATAGGGATAAGTGAGTAGATGTTACAAGCTGCCTGAAGAGGAAACTTTATAATATTTACCACTGTCCAAATATGGAATAAGCTGTATCACCATATCCAGTGATGCCATAATACTGGAAAATTTTCTCACAGAGACACTGGCCATGTAAGAGATGTTACAGTGGTGTTTTATGCATCATATAATAAATTGAGTAAATGTCTTCTAAGGCTCCTTCCTGTTCTGAAATTTATATGTCTCATATTTCTCCTACCCAGTAAAATGTTGTTTGGAATTACAATGTCCCTAGGCCATAT
Organism: Mustela lutreola; assembly: GCF_030435805.1. Classification (NCBI taxonomy): domain Eukaryota; kingdom Metazoa; phylum Chordata; class Mammalia; order Carnivora; family Mustelidae; genus Mustela; species Mustela lutreola. The sequence goes on from NC_081295.1 coordinate 113,388,537, forward strand.
GAAGAGCCATTTACTGAAAGATGTCTGTATGGGTGGGGAAATAAAATGTACATTACAGTTCTAAATTGTAAAATGTAGATTACATTTCTTCTAAATTGAAGCCTAAAAATACAACTTATTAAAGAATATTAAATTCAAAAATAGTACACTATGTATTGATAAGTTTAATGTGAAAAGGACTTATAAGTACATTATAAAGAATGGCAAAGAAGGAAAAAGGAAACTTTAACAAGATTCAGAGTAAGTAAAACAAAATAAGATGTTGGAAATAAGTTATGTGCAGGATTATTTCTTACATAAAGTAGTTTTATTTTACAGAGAGAGATCACAAGTAGGCAGAGAGGCAGGCAGAGAGAGGAGGAAGCAGGCTCCCTGCCGAGCAGAGAGCCCGATTCGGGACTCGATCCCAGGACCCTGAGATCATGACCCGAGCCGAAGGCAGTGGCTTAACCCACTGAGCCACCCAGGCGCCCCTTACATAAAGTAGTTTTAAACAAGGTTGTATATAATTTGGTTGTGACAGCATACACATACAAACACATATATAGTAATTATAACAATCAGTATATCCTCAGAATCAAGACAGTGAATTCTGTTAATGGATTGGTTTTAGACAATTGAGACTGCTGGGTAAACAATAAAGATGATTCAGTCTTTGCAATTTCTCTACTTTATGGTAGAATATATAGTGAAGTACAACCCAATAGCCTTTGAGTAACTTGTCGTTCATAAATTTTTACTAAAAAATTCTATAAAGGTGAACTCCTGCTATAAAGATTTCAACATGTATTCAGATGAGAATAGTGTTCTGGCAATTGTATGTTATTGAGTGGCTTGTTAGAAATTACATTTCAGATTTCAAGTTGTAATGAAGGAGTAAATTAATGTTAATCCTTCTGTCCAGCAAAGTGTTGTGTGTCCACTCTTGGCCTGGAGCAATAAAGGATTAGAGATTGGTGCCCAAAAAGAAAGCAGAGAATAGTTTTATTAAAGCAACAGTACACTCTCTAGGGGAGAGTGGTCAGGTTCTGCAAGGTGAAGCTGGCCCTTAGGTAGTTTGGGGGTTGGATATGTATTGGGTTTTTCTGGGCTGGGAAGACCTGTGACTTGCAGGTGGTCCTGAGGGCTCCTTGACTGACAGCTAAGATTATGTAACCATTTTCCTACTATGCATGCCCATTCCCATAATGTATCTGAAAAGCCCATAAGGGGGCTTTTGACTGCAAAACAAATGTATGTAAATGGCTGTATAGTTAAAGGTCAAGCTGAAGACACCTTTTCCTTGCACTATGCATGCACCTTTTTAGGGACAGTTTCTCTAGGCTGTTAAAATCCTGTTGTAAGGGGAACATGACCTGGTTTTCTTAATTGTAAAGATGTTTCTTGGGGTATTCCTTCCACTGCTCATCATCTGGTTTCTACTTCACACTCCATTGCTCTGATCATGTCACAAGACAACACACCTCTGTGCTTACAGTGGTAGTGATCATTTTCTTTCTCAGTACGGTTCATATGCATGCATAACACACTTCCCTTAGGAGTAATGTCTTTGCTTTGGCTACCGTCTTTGAAAATTGGTGCCCTATCTAACCACTAGCTCAAGTTGATTGTTCAGATCCTTCTACAGTGTGTCCCTAGCTTATTTTTTAAAATTTATCTGTTATTGTTTCTATACACTTAGACCCATAGGTTAGTGATACATATCCATTGTCTTTCTTGCTTTCCCGTATTTTGTTTTCTTACTTGGTACTTTTCAAACCAAATTCTGCCTGTTGGACTCTTTCCTATCTCTCCTACAGACTTCAAAGTAAATATTGCTGCCTTTTTAAAGTCCTAATCATCCAGTGACCACCATCATGGGTATAAGTTGCATTTTACACGTTTCATATGGTCTTTATACTCTACCTTGTATGAAATTATTTATGTACTTGCCTTGTTTTATCTGTCAGACTGTGGTTCCTTTTTTGCAGCTTCTCTTTGTGTCATTGGAACAATAGTATCCATGTAAGCATTGGCTAATTTTGAATCTAATTTGTAATAAATAGAAATTATTAAGGAAAAGGCATAATAGTACTGGGAAAGGAGCCCTATCAGGAGAACAGCTACTTCAGCCACTTATGGAGTCTTTGGACAAATCATATCTCTTTAAGATCCTTAATTTTAAAATGAGAGAGTTAAACATATACTATATTTTATATTCCTTCTGGTTGTATGATTCTATAAATGTTAAAGGAAACTGAATATACATAAACTAGTTAAGGCATATTTGAGATGTAGTCAGGTTTGGGTTTTTGTTTTGTTTTGTTTTGTTTTTTTAAGATTTTATTTGAGAGAGAGCAAGTGTGTGAGTAGCAGGGAGGGTCAGGAAGAAAGGAAAGTGAGAATCCCAAGCAGACTCCCTGCTGAGCTGGGAGCCCCATAAGGGGCTTGATTTCACAACCCTGAGATCATGACCTGAACCGAAATCAAGAGTCAGGTGCTTAACCAACTGAACCACCCAGGTTCCCTGAGATGTAGTCAGCTTTAAAAAAAAGTTTTTAATTACTTCTAGCACTTAGAAAATTGTATAGCTTCCCTATTCTTATAATATGTATTAATGCTATTATCTACATTAATTGGTCAGCTTAAGCATAGTGAATGACATTTTAGGGACTTAGCTGTTATTTCTATTATTTAAAAGGTTGGTAAATGTAGGAGCTGGAAATGAAGTAGGGTTTTTATTCATTTATAATCTGTGGATAATAATTTGAATGAGACATCTGCTCAGTATATGTCTAAGGAACTTTTAAATTTCCTTAATCTAAATAGACCTGTAGTATTCTTGCTTGTTAGAAAATTGTGTCTAATAAATTAAAAATTACCTAATTTTATTCAATGAGAGTTGATTGCATTCCTCACTTATTAAAAGACAAATTGCATAATGTTTTAAAGTAGAATGATTCTGTATATACTGATTGACATATCTAAGCTAAATGGGTAGTGTCAGAGTGGTGACAGTTACATGAGGTTGGGAAAATCATGATTTACTATTATCACACTTTATTATATCCTTTCCCCCAAATCCAAGAAGATGATAGCATTTTTATTCCAAAATCTTCTAAAATTTGGCTTCAAGAAATTATATAATTTATATGAGAACTACATTTCAGATCTCTTTAATAATTTAACTTGTTATTCTTTATAGAGCTCAACAGGATTGATAATGCTGTAGAACAAAAGGACAAATAGTAGTTTGTGTTTTAATACTTTGATTTAAGATTCATTATCTTTATATCCTGAAAATATTTGACAAATAGTACTTAGTGTTATATCTAAGTCTGGTAGAAATCAGATATGTTCTTAAAGACTTTTTATTTTAGAAGAGATTGTCAGGAAGGCATAATCTATTACACATGTGTTTGTTAATCAAAATGTTTAACTGGAATATATTTTGGGAGTCCACATATAGTCCTTCTCTAACATTAATCTGGTGAGATACATGTACATACATATACGTGTGTGTGTGTGTGTGTATAGTTTTTTAATATAAATAGTGAAAAATATGTTTTTGCTATAGAAACTAAGTAGACTTCAGAGTGGCCATGAATGGTGTTTTCAGGATAAACTCAGGGTGCTTCTGCTTCCTTCTTGATAAATCCAAGCTATTTAAAAGTGGTCACATTGCCCTGTTGCCAGGGGTATTATAATGAGGGGAAAAGAAAAAACTATTACTAACTTCCTGTTTTATTTCTTGAGTTGATTTTAATAATTTTAAATGTTTCATTTTTGAAATGCTAGATTATGCTTGGTGGTAAAGAAAGAAGATTTATTATTTTGACACTATCATTCTAGTTCAGTGTCCAAGGCCTTCTGTAAGCTTCGTCTTTAGTCTTGTCAGCTTTTAGAATATAGGCTTTGCCTCTCAATTTATTGGTGATGGCATTGGGCTTAAATGTACATTATCATAGAATAAATGCAATACCGTGATATTTTTAGTTTGTGGGGTGTTTTTGTTTGTTTGTTTGTTTTCTAAATATTGAGTCTTGGACACCTGGGTGGCTTCGTCGGTGGAGGGACTGCCTTCAGCTCTAGTCATGATCCTGGAGTCCTGGAATCAAGTCCTCCTTTGGGCTCCTTGTTCATTGGGTGTAGGGGGGCTGCCTCTCTCCCTCCCTCTGCTGCTCCCCCTCCTTGCGCTCTCTCTCAAGTAAATGAATAAAATCTTTTAAAACTTTAAAATAAAAAAATATCGAGTCTTTCTTTATTTTAGAGGGCTGCATTAATTTAGATGGTTTTTTAGAGGTTTTTTCCAAACCCTCATAATGGCACTATATAAGGAAAGTTTTTTTTTTTTAACGCCTCAAGGCTCCATTTCTTAGATATTATAATTCATCTAAGACTAGGAAAGTAAATGCTTTATTTCTGTCATCTTACACAAAGATCTGTAAAAATAATTTTAAGTGTAAATGAATTAATTTTTAGTTATTAGAAGGTCACAGAAATTGAATAGAAAATTAATATCTTTTATAGATATTTAAGTTCGGAAAGATTAAATATTATTCTGGCTAGAATTTCAAGATTTCCTACTATATAGTTTGTTGCTTTAGTGTATCTGTCCTTGAATTTTCTCTTTAATGGATTTCAAAATAAAAGTAATGAGGTTAATTTCTTCAGTTTACTTTTACGAACAGAGTATCATCTCAATTCAGTCTTTGTAGTTCTCACTAATGTATATAAGGTAGTACTTGGATTACTATGAATATATAAAAGAGTGATCTCTAAAATTATCTCTCCCACACATCAGTGTGTTTGTGATACTGCCTCGCCTCAGCAAGATTTGAAGATGAAGAGATACAAGGTAGCTTTTAAAGTGATCAACTCTTAATTTTTTAATTTGTGAGACAACCTATAAAATGCCAACTCTAAGAGTAATTCATGTCTGAGTTGTTGAAATCCATCTCGAATAGCCACTTGTTTTTGGAGTAGTTTGTAAGGTTTATGCCATAGATGTTCTTCACTCATATGGGATAATCCACTGTAAGGAGCAAAATTGCAGACTATATTCAGAGCAGTGTTTCTCAACCTGTGATGATGGTAAGAAATACAGATTATTTTATGATCCAGCCCGCATATGCTCACATGTGTGCACAAATATGCAAAACAATTCATGAATACTTACCTTTACTTTGTACAGTATTCCATTTTTTTAATGCGAAAAAAAGAATTCTAAGTGTTACCCAAAAATCAGATTTCAAAACTGAGTAGTAGGCCATGTCTGCTGTTTGATAAACTATGTTTAGGATCTGTCCCTTATTCTTACCTTTAAGTTTTTCTTTACCTTGCACCACTGTACACATGTTCTATATTATATAGTTTTCTGTAGAGATGGTTGATAAACATCTATTTAAACTATGATGCAGTTGCAATCTAAAGAAGAGAAACTCTGGGAACCCATATAGATGTGTGGCATCTGGAAGGAAAGATATTTTCTGGACTGCTGTAGTTCTGAGCATGGGAGTCTGGATTACCAGAGGAGCTTTTATTTGTTTGATTTGGCTTTTTCTTCCCTTTGCAAACAATGGGTAATTTTATACTTAGAAATATTTTAACCCACCTAAGCCACCCAGGTGCCCCTTATACTTAGAAATATTTTAAAAGGTAGTTCTAATTTAGTGGGAAAATAACTCATAAACCAGAATTTGAATTTTTACAAAGAAGTCATTTTGTCCTGAGGAGATTTCAGATTTTTATAATGCAGAAAGTAAATAGGAAGGAATTCCTTACAAATTTATTCCATGCTTCTTTTGCAGGAAAAAAGTTTCAGTAAAATATATCAAGAAAGAGTTTTAAATTGAGGGACAGAAAATAAGCTTTAGTTACTCTTCCCTATTTAGCAGTGGTATCTGAGCCTGAGTTAATTTGCAAAATGAATGAGTTTGGTCCAATTATATAAGTTTATTTTCAACTTTAAGGCTTTCTGATTTTAAGTTAAATCTGGAATTCGATTTTTAAATGCCTACTAGGCACAAGACACTTACATCTTAACATTTAGAATGTTAGAGACAAGGGTATGAGTTAAGATCAATGAAGACCTAAAAAAAAAAAAGATCAATGAAGACCTGTTTGAGGAAGCTGCTAGAATCCTGCTCAGTTGTTATTTGAAGTTTGTGTGCTTTGTGTCCACTGAATTCTCAGATTCTTTTGGAGTTGAGTGCTTATGCACTCAATACAGACTGTCCTGAAAAAAGGAAGGAGGGAAGTTCTAGTGTTTTAAGTATTTAGTTGGAATTGACCCCATGGTTACTATAGATTGTGCTTTCTTTGAAATTATTTTGCTATAACCAAAGTAAGTCTTACCTCTTTTGGGGGTGAAAAATAAAAGAAAATGTGAAATAGGTTATGTTAAACTTCTGAGAATTATTTATTGTTATAGGCTGATAATTCTGTATTTGAGAAGGTTATTAAAGAATTAATATCTGTGATGGTAGATTAATTAAATAAATAATATAATAAGTAATTTTGAGGGAGATAGTTGTGAGTAAAAATTAAGAGTAAATAGTAAAAGTTAAGAGTAAATACGTGTTCTTAGAAATTATGTGTCTGTATAGCTAACAGAAATGTACTTCTATAACAATGAAGTTACTAACTTTTTAGATAGTTGTAGAAGAAATGATCTTGTAGTAATAGTTTGAGAAATGAATGTGAGTGAATGAATGTTTTATTTTCTTGGTCTAAGAGAAGTAGGCTATATATTTTATGGAATACTATTCAGCTGTAAAATAGAATGAAATATTACCATTTGTGATAACTTGGATGCGCCTGGAGGGCATTATGCCAAGAGTAATAAGTCAGGTAAGTCAGACAGAGAAAAGCAAGAGTAATAAGTCAGATAAGTCAGAGAAAAGCAACTGCCATATGATCTTACTTACACATAGAGTAAAACAAACAAACAGAAAACTTCCAAACAAACAAAAACAAATTAAAAAAAAACAACTTCAGGGATACAGAGAGCTGATGGGTGTTGCCAGAGGCAGGGGTGGGGTGGGAGGTGGGCTAATGGGTGAAGGGGGATTAAAAAGTACAAACTTCCAGTTATAAAATGAATAATCCTAGGGGTGTAATGTACAGCATAGTAACTATAGTTAATAATACTGTCTTGTATATTTAAAATTTGCTAAGACAAGCCTTAAAAGTTTTCACCATTAGAAGAAAAATTCCATTACTATGTGTGGTGATGTTAACTATATTTACTGTGTGGTGATGATTTTACAATGTATACAAATACAGAATCATTATGCCTTGCATGTGAAGCTAATATAATGTTATATGCCAATTATATCTACATAAAAAAGTGAAAAGAGAGGTAGACTTTTGAGTTGATGATCCAGTGGATCATCCTGTCCTACAGAACATTTCTGTTTAAGTGAGAAAAAGTTTAGAATGTATAACTGTGACTTGGTTTTCTTAGAACTAGAAGAACATTATATTTAAAAATGTAACTGATCATGTAGACTCAGGAGGAAAACCTGTCAGGTAACATTTCATCAACATCTACTTGGTGCAAAGGTGGCTTCCAGGTCAGCAGTGGATGAGGGAAGTAATGGCATGCTCCTAAAGGTACGAAGGCCTCTCTGGCCTCCAGTTAACAGAGCATGTTAACAGTAGCTAGCAAATAATATGAAATGGAGTTCTTTTAAAAAGTGTAATTTCATATGAAGGATTTAGATGATTAAAAACAATTGCATTAAGTGTGTATATTTACCTTTTTGGGATTCTGATATGTAAGGGTTATCATTTCAAGTTCAGTGATTATGCTTACTCGTTTTTTATAAAGTAATAAATTCTTTGGGCTTCATTACACTGTGCTTCATACACTTCATTACACTCCATCAAAATATGTGTAATTAATTGGGGCTTAAAAGGCTTGTTCAATTTATTTAAGAAAAATTAATTAATCTGATTCTTTCCTTTAAAGCTGCAGAAGAAAGAAGATCAGCAGTTGGAGCCCAAAAAAAGTACCAGCCCTAAAAAAGCTGCAGAACCCACTGTTGATCTTTTAGGACTAGGTAAGTAACAAAAAATACAAGTCACCTTAAGAGTTATAAAATAATTAAAATCTGTACTTGAAATGAATATAATGGCTTTGTCATCAGTATGCCAAAAGATACCTGTTAACTGAATTTGAAAATGGTATGATTAGTGTGCTCAGTTCCCACAAAAAGGGAAGTCTTTAATAAGGGAGCTGGTGTCTGCCAGCACTGTCTCCACTGAAATATAAGTAATGACTTCCTTAGGGAAAAGAAGAGATATCAAAGTAATCTTCAGAGGCCTAGTAGACTGACACTTCAACATTTAAAATTAAGAGTAGATTTCTTTTTCTCTTCTCTCCCTCCCGCCCTTTTACCCCACTTCTCTTTCTTTAGTTTTGTTGGGGGTTTCCCTTAGCAAAATAATTATGGGGTAGACTTATTGAAATTTGTGCTGGTTTAAAACAAAATTTAATTTTTGTTAATTAAAGCAATGCACGTTACACTTAGGTCTAGTGGCTAAATTCATTTCATTTATTTGGTGACAATAGGAAGTGCTCATTTTAATTTAATGTATTTATTCTTAAGGCTGACAGATATATGTTGTCTGCTTGATAAATAAACAAGCTTCCATTCAAGGAGTATTTATATGTGCTTATCTACAAATACTGTCAGCTCTTTTTATATCTTTCTTCTCTTCCTACAAAAATAGCTTTAAATAAAAGGTTATTTTTTTGATAATATTTGAGCCTTTGGTAATTAATATAAATGGTTTTTTATTGTTGTTTGTTTGTTTTTAGTTTGGAGAAGGATTAACAGGAAAAAATGAAAGATACTTAAAGTTGAACTTCATTTACTGCTTTTCTAAAAATTGATATTTATTCTTATTGATTATATTGTTTTCTGTTTTAAGAATTATAGTTGATCTTTTTATTCATTTCTTAGGTAACTGGTAAATCATGGAAATATATCGCTGTAGATAAAAATTTTCTGTGGTGGTGAAAATAAATATATGTAACTGTATAAGTTACAATAAATATATATAACAGTAATTTTGAAAATAGGGCTTTAGTCCAGGGGCTCTGAAATAATTATGTTGAATTCTAGTTCATATAATTTCTTTATTTCATTTTCTATAAATGACAGAAAAAAAAAAAGACTTAATACCAAAATCTTACTAAAACTATATGAATGTTTATCTAAGTGTCTGGTTTATTACTTTATAACTTAGAAGTATATAATATAAACGAGACCTCTTATCCTACATATTCATTCACTGATTTAACAAATACTGATTAAGTGTCTACCATGTTTCTGGGTGCCATTGTAGGCACTAGGGAAGTAGCTGTGAAAGGAAACAGATACCAAAGTACCTGACCTTTTGGAGCTTTCATTCTATCTGGGGAAACAGTAGATAACACTTCAGGTATATTATGGGTCATACATAGTAGGTGCTGTATGTAAAGTAAAGTAAAGTAGTTGTAATTTTAAGTTGGGTGGCCAGGGCATGGAAGGTACTCACTGAGTATTGCTGGAGCAAAGACCTGAAGAAGTTGTGGTTATCTGGATGTGTGGGGCAGAACATTCTAACCAGAGAGAATAGCAAGTGCAAAGGCTCTGCAGTAGCAGCTTACTTGATGTGTGCAAGAACCAGCAAGGATGACTATGTAGCCAGAGTGGAATGATCTCTGGGAAGGGTCATGACAGAGGAGAGGAGTGTGCCAGGTGAGGAGAGAGGCAGGTAGATTGAATAGGACTATGGCTTTTACTCTGAGTGTCCTGGAAATACAGTGGAGAGATTTGAGCAAAAATGTACATGAACTGACTTTCATTTTTAAAGAATTATTGTAGCTACTCTGTTAAGAATAAATTGTAGCAGGGCAAGGCTGGAAGCAGGGAGACCCATAAGGAAACTGTTAGAATAATACAGGTAAGAGATGACAGTGGCTTAGAGTCCGTGGTGTCATTGGAGGTTAAAAGAAGTCATCAGGTTCTGGATATATTTTGAAGGTGGAACCAATAGGATTTGCTGACCAACTGAAATTATAGAATATTTACCTTTGCCTGTAGAACAGGCAGATCTGCTGGTTAAGGACATGAAAATTGCTCTAACAATGTCTTAACTAGCCAGTGGGATCTAGTAAACCAGTGGGGTGGCTGGCCTTAAATACTACACTCTTGCTGCCGCAATGTTGTGTAGTAATAACCACCAGAGCTCAGCAGCTTACATCAGTATACATCTCTTGTTCTTAGTCTCCTCTGTGGTCAGCCGGGGAATCTCTGCCAGAACTTTTGATGTGTTTCCTACTTTTCAAATGATTGCTGGGGGCTGCTTACCAACTGTTGCACTGTCGCATAGAGTGTTTCCGTTTTTCAAGATCCTCTAAGTGTTTCCCTGTCCTCTGCCACCCACCATCAAAGCCAGTACCACAGATTTTAGGATTTGGTGATGGCAGCACCCCTCTTCTGGTATCACTTTCTGTGATAGCTGCCCATGTTACACAGCTTTGGAGCAAACAACTCCAAAATCTCCTTGGCTTGTAGCAGTTAACATTTTCTCTCACTCACAGTCTCTGGGTTTCCTGACACAGCTTTCTTTTTGAAAGTGGGAGAGCTTTGGGGAACAGTGTATTTAGGGGAGAACCAAGGTTCATTTAGGATAGGAAAGTGAAGAGAATATTTGAAGATAAGGATATGTAGGGGATTTTGCTGTTGACTACCAGTTTTAAATCATATACTGGGAGAGTTCCAAAAATGGCAGGGATAGGAGCTAATTATCAGAAAGAGGGTTATTTTGCTGATGAAGTTTTAGCAGCAGGAATTGGGGGTTATCTTACCTAGAGTACGTACAACTCTTCACTCTTGCTGGTTTATCAACATCTTAAGTTGTTTTTAAAAATCTTTTCAGACTTTTTTTTAAAGCTCTACAAAGCATGACATTTAATGAGTTTCTGAAAGTCCATGAGACCACAGAGAATCAGAGGTCCATTCCAGCTCAAAACAAACAGTGATCCTAAATCAGAATTGATTATTGGTATCTACTTTGGGCAGCAGTTTGTTTGTTTTTCTGTTTCCCAAAGTAAGCACTCTCCCCTAAGTGGGCTCTGGTTTTCCCCTGTAAATTGAAACATGGTACAGTGTAGGGAGCGGGGGCCCTGAAGTATGATTTATAGTCATGCAAAGATGATAGTATATCCCCATGTGACTAAGACTGGAACAGGCGTTAACTTAAAGTGTTTGCAGAAAATACAGAGAAAACCCTCACCATTAGTTTAGTTACATGACCATGGAGGGTCTGTGAATCCTAAAGTTTACTGTTTGTATTTGGGATCACTTTTTTTTTTTTTTTTAAGATTTTATTTATTTATTTGACAGATTACAAGTAGGCAGAGAGGCAGGCAGAAAGAGAGGAGGAAGCAGGCTCCCCGTGAAGCAGAGAGCCCAATGTGGGGCTTGATCCCAGGACCCTGGGATCATGACCCGAGCCAAAGGCAGAGGCTTTAAACCACTGAGCAACCCAGGCTCCCCTAGGATCACTTTTAATCTCATAATGGGGTAACCATTAAGATAATTTTTAGTAATTTGATCTTCCCTTTAAATGGCACTTTGGTGAGTCCATGGTCTTTTTTTTCAACTTACTGACTCAAGCTTAACCTATTTTCTTCAGCTCACCTTTCCTGATCTACTCCCCATCCCAACACCCCATCAAACATAAAACACTCTCCGTATGCTTTTTAGCAAGGGTCCGCAAGATTTTTACGGAAAAGGCCAAATACTTTGGCTTTGTAAGGTGCATGGTATCTGCAACTACTTAACTCTCCCATTGTAATAGCACATACGTAAGCAATTGAGCATGGCTGTGTTCGCAAAATATTTGTAAAAAGGCAGTGGACTATAGTTTGCTGACATCTGCCTTACATTCCCAATTTACCTATAAGAACTGCTTCATATTTAGGTATTAATTAGAGTCTGAAGCCTGTAAATATGTGACTTATTCAGTGTTTTGCTCTCTAATGCCGGAAGTGGGGGCAGATACTTGGTTATTACCTGTCCTCTAATCTTAGAAATAACCCAATGTCTTAGGTGTTCCTCTTCACTAAGGGCCAGACTGAAAATTCCTGAATCAGACTCCAGACTCAGATACATCTTGACTTGACTGTATACCTGCTGTTAGAAGATAATTAAAATCAGTTTCTAGGGCATGGTTAAGGGGTGGTCTTCATGGTCCCTACTTGTGTAGTTATTCTGGCACTGGGCATTATGCTGTTACACTAGTCTCCATTTTGTTGTTGTTATTGTTGTTGATTGTTGCTTAGTTTTTACATGATAAAAACTGACAGCTTAGCAGTTGGTTAGGATAACCCTCCCAGACTAATACTTTCATCTAGTGGTGCTATTTGCTTTTTCTTTTCTTTTTCTCTCTTTCTTTCTTTTTCTTTTCTCTTTTTTTAACGTTTTTTAGTAGAAAACCCCATTTGAGAATTTCTTCAGGGCTGAGCAAATGCTTTAAGCATAAGGCTTGAGAAGAATCATAAATTGCTCGTGTTAAAGTGACCTTACAGGTTTCAGTTCAATATGTTCACCAAAGGTAGAAAGCCCTCCTGCAGGGTTTCTGTCTGTGGTTGTCCATTCACTGCAAGAACACCACAGCGTAACCTAGCTTCTTGCCAGGAGGCTTGACCGGCAGTCCTGCCAGGCACAGAGGGGTGTGTGTGGCTGGGGTGGACTGCAGAAAGTGTATGAGAGGATTATATCCTCAGTGTCCTAAAAGGCATTGTACAAAGAATGGATATGATCTTGGTAATGAAAATCTAGCTCAGGGTATATTCAAGTGCTTAAATAATCATTTTTATGCTTACTCACTTTAATCTAGGAAAATTTCTGCCTAAACATTTCTTAAGTTCCTAAGTTTCATTTTAAATTATTTTAAATACTGAACTCTACAGAGGAAAGTAGGTAGAAAGGTTCCTTCAGTTTTTTCTAAAAGGAACATACAACTTTAGGCAAGTTTTCAAGTTTTCTCATTGTTTGTGTTTCAGAAAAGAAAAAGCTTTAACTTAACATCAGGACCTAGTTCAAATGCGTTGACATGCTAGTTAAATGTAGTTACCAGTATATAACCTACTTAATTTTCTAATAACATACATTCCAGTTTTCTCTGATGAGAGAAATGAATACATTACCCTTTTTTTCTTTAGGTTTTTTTGTTTTTAAAAGATTTTTTGGACAGAAACAAGCTAAGGGATGAAACCCCCAAAGAAAGCATTTACTTAAATTTTAAAGCAGAAAATTCCTACAGGGAAACTTCTGTTTTTCAAAGTTCATAAGCTGTAGATGGAAACAAGTTTGCGAATGAGTGGACTAAATGCCAGACATAGCAGCAGTGGCCCTCAAAAACCACTGGCGTCCTGTTGCATTGCCCAGATCAGCAGGATGTTTGTGTAGTTAGATAGACACCCATTTTTCCAAGGAGAGGGGCAAAGAGAAGGAATACTGTAGCATAAGTGCCCTAAATAATTTTGTATTCTGCTTTGTTTTTCCGATACAGTTTTAAACCTAGTGAAGAATTCATTGCTTCTTTGCCCTGGTGGCTTTCAAGAGATTATACCTACAATTATAATTCTTCAATTTGACTATCAGGTGTCGTGATGTTTTTTTGGAATGTATAATCTTGGGTGGAGACCGTTCAGCCTCTAGTACATGAACGCTGGTTCCATTCGCGAGATTGGGAAAATTTTCATGAAGGACTTGTTCCACTATATCTTCTAGACTTCTTTCTTTCTCCTCCCATTCAGGGATTCCAATAATTCTGACGTTGGTACACTTCATGGCATCATTTATTTCCCTGATTCTGTTTTCGTGGTTTCTAAGCTCTTTGTTCCAGGCTTCCTCCTGATCCTTTCTCTCTCTCTGTTTGTCCTCCAGATCACTAATTCTATCTTCTGTCTCCGTTACCCTAGCTTTGAGAGAGTTTAGATTAGATTGGAACTCATTGAGAGCATTGTGAACCTCCTCCCTGGTAGCTTTAAGCTCCGCCCTAACATTGTGAACATCCTGTATGGTCAGAAGAGTATGTTCAGTGAACTATTGTAAACTCTTATATTACCCTTTCAAAAAGGAGGAACTGGTTTTACTTCTGTATAAGCACACCTGTGGAGGAAAAAAAATGCAGGTAGAATGAATATATTGCTGTTAGAGAACTGGCAATAGGCAGGTCCTTGCAAGTGGTTCTGAGTCCATGCTGAGGAGAAGTGGCACAAGGCACAAGGGTGACCTTGTGCCATAAGAAAACAGCACTGAATTTAGAGGCAGTAAGTAACCTGTAGTTTAAGTAGGCTCTAGTGATTTCATCTGGGGAATGGAAATAAGAACCCAGGGTTGATGGCCAAATCTAAATGAATAAATAAATGTGAGGCATACAGCACAGTAACTTGCACGCAAGCCTGTGCTGAGATTGTAGCCTGAATATTGGGTCAGAGGAGAGGAGTAGGAGATAGCTCAGGCCTTTGAAGGGATGTGCAGAAGAGGGAGTCAAATTATGCTGTATAACCTCCAGATTGTTGTCATACAGCATGGTCTTTGGGTAATAGAGGGTATGTAGGTCCCTTAAAAGCACTGAGGAAATCTGGTGGCCTCAAATTGAGTCTGTCACCATGTTTTTAAACATTTAGAAAGAAATTTGTTTTATACAATTTGGTTTTATATGTATGTATTTCTTGTCTTCTGAGGCTATAAAATGGTACAGAAATATACAGACACATATTTATTTATTTAAACAGTCAGTTCTACGACATTTACTCCTTAAAGCACTTTTCAGACAGCAGCTCTAAATTGATGTGTGTGGATCTCCTGAAAGATGGACAACACTGCAGGGCTTGCTGCACAGCACTGTAGTCCCCACTCATAAAGGGGTCCCTTCCTCCAGAACTGGCCTGAGTGTGGGGATGGGTAGCATGCATGGAGGGGCTCAAAAGAGAGAACAAATAGAATGAGAGGATTAAGGTAATCTTTTAAGGCCACTTCAGTCATTTTACTATAGTAGCCTAAATATTACATTTTTAGTTTATTGACTAAAAAATAAAAAAAAAATAGCTCCATTTAACTCTCAGGCACCTATTTCTTTCTTTCTTTCTTTTTTAAAAAGCATTTGAAAAGAATTTGAAGCTTGAAAATTTTAATATGCATTAAATGGACATTTGTGACTTGAATCTACGAAGTAACACACATGGTTTATTTCATTCCATAAAGCAATTCATGTGTTTTAATACAAAAGAAATTCCAAATAAACACTTTTATTAAGGAAAGAGCTTTAGATGTTTTTTTGTGTAGAAAATAAAAAGGGTTCTTTGAGTAACATGAAAATGTATAAAGCTTTAAGAAGTTTTGCCATGAAGGAGAACATTACTACATCTCATGGAAGCAGCCTTTTTTAATCAGTACAGTTTCCACTTAAACTCATTCCTTCTTAGGATGACGCCTCAGTAGTTACTGATGAAGAATTAGACTTGGCGGTGTTTGTTGTAGCAAGGGTGTACTCATGCTTAGTCAAAAACGGTAATGAAAAACATAACATCCACTTATCATATTCTTATCTGCCTTAAACTAGATTAGTAATACATAAAATCTCATGTTGCTCTTTGACATCTTTTATTATTTGTACAAATAGATTATGACCTGCTAATGCATCTGACACTCAAGTAAAGGAAGAATTCAATTAATATTTATTGAGTGCCATCAGAGTTCATGGAACTCTAGTAAATACCAGAAAATGGAGCTTTTGTGTGTGTGTGTGTATGAGTTAGGGATGAGATTGCAGTCTGGAAACTGGAGGATAGAGAATTATTGCTGAGGGAAGAGTGGGATTATATAAGAGAATTGGTTGAGAGAATTCAGTTTGAAATATGGAACAATGCTAAAATTCCCAACTTAAATTTTATCTTCCTCAAATCAAAGGTTAATTTTCTTGCTGCTGCTGGTCAGAGGAGGACCAAAGAAGTTTTTTGTTTGTTTGTTTGCTTGTTTGTTTGTTTTGTTTTGTCCTGTGGAAATTTATTTCAAGTAAGATCTAATGTGTTTATTACTACTCAGATAACCAGTTACTCAGTAAACATGTCTCCTAGTGCCTTAGCACCATTGTAAGGCATCTTATGACTTAAAACCCATCTGCATCTTATTGAGCAACAGCTCTGGAGTACTACCTGTCAGGTGCTGTGATAGCACGCTTGGAACAGATCTGTAGGTGAGCAGAGCAAGATGTGCTTCTGGCTCACAAGGTGTAACAGTTGTTGGAAGAGAACTACCTGTGTGTGACTAGTTGTGCATGGTGCTGTGGCAGCAGGGATCCACTGGCGTGTGGACAGAGAGACTCTGGAGGACATATTTCTGCTTTGGAGAGATAATGCCAGCCTCAATGTCACTGAACTGGAGTGAGGAAGCCCCAGGATTGGGCTTGTATCAAGCATCAAATTTAGAAGGTGGCTCTACTCTCTTCCTGGTAGACAAGAGGGCATGGACAAGGGCTGTGGGCTATAAACACGGTGCCAGAGTACAGTAATGAGGCCTGTGGCATATTGGGGCTGTCTATCAATCTAAGTGTATTCAGATGCCATTAAAAACTAAAAATGACGGGTGCCTAGGTAGCTTAGTTAGTTAAGCGTCCGACTCTTGATTTCGGCTCAGGTCGGGATATTGGGGTCATGGGATGGGGCCCCACACCTGGCTCCATGCTCAGTGCAGAGTCTGCTTGTCGTCTTCTGCTTCTTCCCCCCTACCTCTCCCTTTCAAGTAAATAAATAAATAAATAAATAGATTAATTAATTAATTTAAAAAATCTTTTTAAAAAGACTCTATAAATGAAAATATTGAGGTACTTGGGAAGGCCACCACTTTGCAGCTCTGGATTTGGGGTGGAAAAATCAGTAGGCCTGGCTGACCAGATGTGGGTGATGAGTCTATAATGAAAGTGGTATTGGGTCTTCTGGATTTGGGAGTCATCAGTTGCCTTAGAAGAGAGCTCAGGTCAAGTACTGTGCCTGGGCGGGGTAGTAGTAAAGCCAATCCTCCATGTGGTTTTATTAGAGACATAGGGCAACTTCCACTTAACTGTTTTAACCCTAGATGGGAAAATGTTTCTGCCAGGGTGCTCCAGAAAAAGCTTCTCAGACTGGTTATGGCACTTGAGTTTTCTAGGTACACCATCAGACTTCTGTTGAAATCCTAGATATAATGTGTAAAATTCTCTAAAGGTGATATGATTAAAGTCAGATACTTTATGTAAAGTAATGATGAAAGTACATGGCATTTTTGGTTTTTTACCCTTACTCTTTTGGATTATTGGTGTTAGGTAAGTTCTGGTATAGCCACAGTTAATAGAATCTGCAGTCTTATTCACCATATTGAGGATTTCTAGAAGACAGAGACTGGCCTTCATGACTTTGTCATATTTGAAATGTTACCTTCTTTCTGGGCATCTATTAGTGTCATGAGGCAAAGTAGGCCGGTAAACGCATGCTGGGCATGCCTTATGTTCATGTGAGATGTAGCACTGATTTTAACAACTTTTTTCTTCTTTAGCTCAAAACATTTTAACATTTTCTTGTAAATTTATGGTATGTGTGCAATTTAAAGCAGTCATCTACAGACTCAGTTTTCAGATAAAACACTGATTTGAAACCTTAAGGTAACATTGAAAGAAAATAGTTACCCACAGGCAGCTAACTCTAGGCTTGATCCCTTGCCTTTAAGATTGAAATTCCTTCTTCATTTTACTGCATTGTCCTAATTTCTTCAGTTTGCTCATTGCCTTTTCAAGGGGTCCTTTGTGCTTCATTATCATTCTTTATGATGTTGTCCTCAGCTAAATTTCTTCCATTTGCCTTAGGCTTTTCTTGTACTCTGGATCTCCCATTATTTTTATTGTCCACCAACTCCTGTTTCTGCATACTGATGAAAAGGGGCTGCTCCCTCCTCCTGCTGCTGGCTGCTCCCACCACCATTCTGTAGCTGAGGAAGGAGCACAGCACTCACACCGAGGTGCATGTCTGTGGTGAATTCTGATTAGTTTGCACAAACATCCACTTCTCCGTTGCTTTTGTGGCCTGTGAGCTTTTATTCAGTCAGCAAAGACTGAGCTGTTAGTGGACCTTTGATCAAAAGGATTCATTGAACTCAACTGTGGTATGTAAATACTCTGTTGACCCGGGGCTGACTATACCCCACGCTTGCTTCCCTCAGCCCAGTTTGCTCATTGATGACCACATCCACCTATGTCTTTCCCCAGAAATTGAGAAGATACTAGGCTTGGTAGGACAGTGAAATGGAGAGATGAAGAGGAACTGTGCATGTGGTGCTGAATGGTTTTTGAGCCTTTGGTATCACTGCTGCTCTTAGTGCAAATAACTATAAACTACTTAAAAGTTGGCTTTTAAATTTCAGAATTTTAAATGACGTCTTTATAATTAGGTACAGTTTTAATTACATGATTTCTGATAAAATGTGGTTTAAAGTAAAGAGCACTCACTAACCTAGGGGCCAGAAGACTCCGTTCTAGTGCACATTTTGCTATTTAACTAGGGAAGTGACATTGAACAAGTCTTTTAATCGGTTGGTGCCCTGGTTTCTGTAACTGGAGACAGTGGAAGGGATGCCTTTCCTGTCTTTCCTAGAGACAAAAATGATAACCTGTAAATATTATTTAAAAATGTCCAGGAAATATGATGTTTAAAATGATGATAATGACAGTCTTTAACTGTCTTTTTTAAATACTGAAAATCAAAAACACAACCTTCAAAATGAATTGAAACAATCCTTTATAAAGAAGGCTAAACAGCACGCCAGGGTAGGAAGTCAAATTCACAAACATTAAAACCCATAGGGAAAAACCATTGAGAATTTGTATTTACTGATTATACAAGGCTAAGTCTTTGTTTAGGTTAAAGATTGTTTTTCAACAATTCTCTGAATGCTTAGCTTTTGTAGTAATAAAAATTGATGGGGGTAAAATCCATCATTTTTAGGGAATTATATGAGGAGAAAACCAGGGTAAAGAGAAAAGAAGGCAGATGTATTGTAGATGTGAAAGCAGAGAAGAGTCACCATGTCTGTCATGAGATTGGATTGGAAATCTTGGTCAGACCTGAGAGAACGTTCCTCATCTTGGGTTTTTGGAATTAAAATAGTATCTTCCTTAATCATTTGGAAACAGTGGCAACCTTGCCATTAAGATCAGTATTCCTAAGGAAGTGCTTCATCTACCTCATTCTAAAGGATTCCATGGTTCCTTGGACTTAATATGAGTTAACTTTCATGGCAGCTCCACTGTGGTAGATGGGGTTTATGTGGAATGCCTTTCTGAGATTTCAAAAAGTCAGATTTTAAATGAAAATATATTTTTAATGGAATGAGAAAATGAAGCTGTTTACAGTGGTAGAACATGAAGTCATGTGAAGGAAGTGAGCTGTGAAGGCTTTATGTTAAGGACTGTGGATATTTACTGTTTCCGTAGTGGTCAGAATCTGGAAACCCTAAATTAAGTAGTGAAGGACTGAATAAATAAGTTAGTTTAAGCCCATGCAATATAGAATGCTGTCTACCCTTACCCACACATACACAATTTTATCTAAAGAAAATGACTTTTATATATACATTCTTTTTTTTTTTGTATTTACTTATTTATTTGACAGACAGAGATCACAAGTAGGCAGAGAGGCAGGCAGAGAGAGAGAGGAGGAGGAAGGCTCCCTGCTGAGCAGAGAGCCCGACATGGGGCTTGATCCCAGGACCCCGAGATCATGACCCGAGCTGAAGGCAGAGGCTTTAACCCACTGAGCCACCCAGGCGCCCCTATATATACATTCTTAAGCATGTTTTTGCATTTGTTTCCAAGGCTGTGCTCTAACTCTGTGACTGTGGACAAGTTTAATGGTTTTGTCATCTGCAAATGAGGATAATTAATAGTACCTCTCTCATAGCATCATTGTAAAGACTAAAGAAGTGCATGTATGTGTTTGTGTATTTGTATTTTTTAGACTGGCACGAAACAAGCATTATACTGAGTGTTGGCTGTTATTTTTATTAGTCACACATATGAAGGGTGAAGGCTGTGAAGGATACATGAGGGGTCTGAAGGATAAGACTTCAAAAGCAAAGTACTGTGTGTTGTTTTATAGTTTAGATAATGTACTCCTAGATACTGAATAGAATTTAGATTTGAAAGTATAAATAAATATTCTTAATGAAGTACAGTGTACTACTTAGAACAGACACAAGTCTCTGAAAGATGTATAGTTTATAAATAAAGTATGGAAACTGATCATTTACCCAGAGTAGGTGAACCTCTTGGTTCTCACACAGTGTATCTCCTGGGCTCACTGGTGTCTTAAAAACTAGATTGACATGACCTGTGGTAAAAATCAATTAATGATATTTTCTCTATTCACCAAAAAAAAAAGATAATATTTTCTCATTTGTAAGGTAGTTTTTTTCATAAATCCGTCCTACTTATTAGTGTTGGCTATTACTTGAGAAGCAGAAAATTTTAACTGAAAACTAGAAATACATTTGTAAAAAACTAGAAACACAAGTTTATACTCAATTTGTCAGGTTTTTGCTTTTTTTTTTACCATTGTCCCCTTCATCATAGTCTGTTTTACGGGACATGTGCTTTTTTTGTGTGAATTTAAACTACATATATAAAATATAGTTGTATTTTCTACTAATAAAATACTTCCTTATTCATATGATAGAATTAAACATGTCTGTTTGTCGAGGTTGTTTCCCTGTCCCCGACTCTGTAGCGTATGGGCACTACTGGCTCACATGTCTTTGTTACTTGAGCTTCTTTACTGAGCTGTTACAGATACCACAAATATGTTCCTTTAATTGTGTTTTTAATCTGGAATATCTTGTCATTCTAAAATAGTTTATTTCTGGTTCGTATTTATGTGATGTATTACACACGATGTTAAGTGGAGTGCGGAATGGACTGTAAAACATGAAATAGCTCTTTCAAGAGGTCTGACTTCAAAACGAATGCTGCCATTTGTGGTTAGAAATGAAAAAATACTTTCATGAGTCATATTTGAATTCTTTTGTGTCATATTTGTGTCTTAGCTTAAAATTCTATATAAATTGGTAATAATCTGTACATTGTTTTATTGCTTCACCTTTAAAAAGTGTCCGTAGTGCTTAATACAGATAGAAAATACATATATAGGAAACAGACATTTTTTTGTGGTTATGATAATGTGACATCACTGAAAAATTAATCTTTTATGAATTTTACTCTGTCTTTTCTAAGTTAAAGAGTAAAAAATACACAATTATGACCATTTATTCATTAAAATTAATGATAATCTGTGATTCACTGAAGCTTAAACAGGGACATAAAATATACCAGTTTCTGTAGTTATATTTCACAAAAGAGAAGAAACCTGTGAGTTTCCATGGGTTGTGGCAGAAAGACCCAGTATATGGTAGACCTTCCATTAAATTTGCCAAATATTTGAAGCCTGCCGTGTGTAAGACATCCTGTTCAATGTTGAAGAAATTTTGAACAATGACTGATTTATCTTTAAGGAGTGTGTAGTATATCAAAGAGAGATCAAATGAGATTGTAAATTGTTAAATTAGAAGCTCAATTAGGATGTAAGTCCCAAGAGGTTAGAATTGGGGTACTCTGAACTGTTAGTTGGTTGTGGCCACAGCTAACTATGTGAGGTGTCCCATTCCGTAGACTGTGATCTCAAAACTCTGTCTACTCCAGCCCACTCCCAAATCTCACCGCTTACATTTTGTAATCTGCACTCATGTAAAAAGGAGATAGAAAATTTTTTGGATGGAGAGTAAGTAGGAAGCTGATATAGGATGTTATCATTGTCAGACTTCCTTCCCTAGTACAGTTGAGTGGCATGGTACTGCTATTGCTGAAGGTGGCCATTCTCATTAAAAAAGGGTTTAATTCAAAGTTTTATGGATATTTCCTATAGAATCAGTTTACATAGTTTATGTTTGTTTTCTTTCTTTCTATGCAGTTTTTCCCCTTTTTTGTAACTTGAAAATTAAACATTTCAGACATTTTAAATACTCAAAATTAATTCCAGTGTAGGTAAACAATGTGAAGTGATGTCCATTAGATACACATGTAGCATGTGCACATTTATGGAGAGACATTATTTGTAAGAACATGGTATCAAATGCCAGTTTAGCCAGTTATCTCAAAAGTAGTGTCTGTCTCATAACGTAATAGGGATTAAATGAGTTAATGTATGTACTCAGAACAGTGCCTGGCACATAAGGAAGCATCAGGATACAGAATAACATGAAGTGTAATACCAGTTGTTAAAATGGGATATATTAAACTTGGATATATTATACCTAGAAACCAGTGAGTAAAGAATATTTTGGGGAGAATAAAACTGGAAATAGTTTCTTTGGGAAAGAGGAGAGAGTATGGGGTAGAAGGGGGACATATATTTTGTTGCCAACTTTTGAACTTTTTTTTTTTAAACCATATATTTTTAAAATAATGCCATGTTTCAAGTAATTTAAGAGAATCTACTTTAGGGTGAGACTCTGTATTCTTTTCAGATGGCCCTGCTGAGGCACCAGTGACCAATGGGAATGCAACCACAGTGCCATCCCTGAATGATGATCTAGACATCTTTGGACCAATGATTTCTAATCCCTTACCTGCAACTGTCGTACCCCCAGCTCAGGTATGTAGTAAGAATATGGTTTTATATGATTACTGCTTATTCCCTTTTTGAAAAGTCTCAAGGCTAATAATACATATCTTAATAAAAAATTTAAAAATTAATTTAAAAAAAGAAATGAAAAGTCTCAAAATTTCAATTTTGAAAGAATTATCTCTGAGCAGTCTCTGATTTGAAAGCATTGTTCTTTAGGCCAGGGGTTGGCAAATTAAGGCTGCAGCTCATTTTTGCAAATGAAGTTTTATTGAAACGGCCATTCCATTTGTTTATATATTGTCTGTGGCTGCTTTTCAACAGGCACTTGACCTACAAGCCCTAATTGGTCGCTGTATTTAAAGTTTGCTGACTCTTGCTTTAGGCAAACAGTGATGTTTAGAGTGAACCAATGGGAAAACTCAGACTATTTCAACCTTACCTGAGATTAACAAGGTCACTTCAGAGGTTTTAAACCATGGAGTTTAAGTATTGATTACAAGCCAGTAGTTCTTTTTTTATGCTCTATTGAGCCATTCCCAAGATAGTGTTTAATTCTGGCTACAGGAAAACCAAGAATAAGAAATTCTAGCAAATTCAGTACTCATATTCTTTTTTAAGAAGATTAGTTGTTTTAAGTTAGTCTTAAAATCTTTTAACAAGAAAACAAAAAAAAAAAACATCTTTTTAAAAAGTTGAAGTATAATGGACACATAATATTTTTACTTTTCAAAATGATTTTTTAAAAATTTATTTAGGACAATATTAATGATCAGAATATTTTTTTACATGTTGATGGGGAAAATTTTGAATTGTGTTCTTTACATGGAATTTTTTTGCCTTCATTCCTATTTTAAAATTGTAAATTGTTTAAACAATACTTTAAATTTTTCAGCTTTATTGAGGTATAACTGACAAATAAAATGGTAAATACTTAAGGTGTATATTTGATTAACACATCTGTCACCTTATGTATTTACTTCTTTTTTCTTTTTGATGAGAACACTTTAGCGCCCTTTTCACAAATTTCAGTTATTCAGTATAGTATAATCAACTGTGTCACATTATAGGTCCTCACAGCTTATTCATTGTATAACTGACTTTGTACCGACCTCCCTGTATTTCCTCTACTCCTGAGCTCTGGTAAATTACCATTTTGCTTTCTGTGAATTCAATTATTTATTTATTTATTTGATTCCACATGCAAGTGATCCCATGAAATATTTAGCTTTCTTTAAGGTGAATATATGAACTTTTTAGGTAAATAGGTTACTCTTAAGGATACAGTTAAGATTCTATTTTAAGTTTATACTTTATAAATGAACAACAGTTTGTTTCAGTACAGCATAATTTTTGAGGTAAAATATTTCCCTTTTCTCTGGAAAAATGGAGGCAAATGTATATTGTTTGGGTGGAAAGTTTTAATATTAATCTATGTCTTATTGCTTATACTTTTATTACACATATTTTTGTTATTATGATAGTCATTGTACAATTACCAATAGAATTAAGCAAATAAATTTGAGGAATTAGTTTAAATTATCTTTATCAAATAATTTTTTATTTGATAAAAATTTATCAAAATTGTCTGCAGCATTAATGTTTATTTTCAGAAAAGATAGCGTTATTTTATGACTTTGCTCCTTCTCCCTTCCCCCAGCACATAAGAGGAACTGTGTTACCACTGTTTCTTCAGTTAACATTAAGCATCTTGTGAATTTGTGCAGGTAGGGGTATTCATGTGGTGATAAAAGTTGTCTACTGCTAATGCTGTGGCTTCAAAAAGAAGCATTTAGAATATTTGACAGTTTGAGCATGAAAGGCAGTTTCTTTTGGTCTAGCATTCTAGTGAGGCTGTTTTATCTGCCAGACTTCTTTCGATTCCGCTGGACTACGAGCGAGAGTTGAACGAGAGTTGCTTTGCAACAGCTTGGAGAATTAGACTCCACATTTGAGGCTTCAGTGTACTACTTCATGTATTCTTTTCAGTATCAAAGCAAGTAGAACAATGCAGACTTCTTGTAACTCTTAAGTATCACCGTGACAAGCAATATGGAGAGAGCTCCTGCCTTTATGAGGGGTTGGTCTGACCTTCATGCTTTGTGCATTCTGCATCAATAACTAAGAGTAACAGGACTGATGTTTTTAAATCACACCTAATTCTTTTTTTAGAATATTGTTTTTGGACCAAAACTGTGCCAGTTGTGTTGAGCCCTATAAAATATTTGGGGAACAGAATTATCTTTCATCTGAACTACATGTAAAGGTTAAAACCCAGATATGTTTTCCAAATAATGTCTTTCAAGATGGGGAAAGGGGAAGGGCAGGTTAAAGTACACATTTTATACATACACTCCTGCTATGTAACTTACTAATTTTGGTGGGTTTCTGTCATGTAAAATTGATTGGAACGAAATAGGAATTACTCTGAACCCCTATAATTCTTTCAGAACTGATTTTTATTCAAAATTTTTAATTTTTTTATTATTTATTTATTTATTTATTTATTTTTAAGATTTTTTATTTATTTATTTGACGGAGAGAGATCACAAGTAGGCAGAGCAGCAAGCAGAGAGAGAGGGGGAAGCAGGCTCGCTGCCGAGCAGAGAGCCCGATGTGGGGCTTGATCCCTGGACCCTGAGATCATGACCCGGGCTGAAGGCAGAAGCTTAACCCACTGAGCCACCCAGGCGCCCCTTTATTTATTTATTTTTAAAGATTTCCCACTCAGGGGTGCCTGAGTGGCTCAGTCAAGGTTGAGCATCTGACTTGGGCTTAGGTCATGATCTCGGGGTCCTAGGATCAGCCCCACGACTGCTTGTCCCTCTCCTTCTGCCTGCTCCCACCTGCTTGTGCTCTTTCTCTCAATTGAATAAATAAAATGTTAAAAAAAAGAGAGAGAAAGAAAGAGAGAGATTCCCCACTCATGTGAAAATGAGATTTACCAGTTTGGTTGTGTAGTCTTCTCAAGAGGGTTAGATATACTCAGTTGACCAGAATGTACATGCATTTTAGAGGTTCAGAGTCCCCAAAGGGGACTTGTAGAAGCCATCCCTTTCTTTCTATCTATAATATACATATACCAACAGTATAATGACCTTCATTACCTGCCCTCTCCTTGTATCAGCCCTCCCGACAGCCCGAGAGTCTTTGGTTAGGGATTCTGCAGCATCCCGAAGTGTAAATTGATAGGCAAATGTTATTATTTTATTCTTGAGTTACACTGCTCTCAAATGGAGCACCAAAAAATAATAGTAGACATATGAGTGCTTGCTCATCATGCTGTTTGGTTTGGCTCTTTTTAGACTGTGACCGTATTGAGTTAGATATTCTATTTTATCTACCCTCATCAGAAAAAAAATACATGTTTAGAGCATGTGAATATTAGGCTGCTCTAGGAGGAGACTGTGGTTTCATTTTCCACAGTTTCATTTGCCCACAGTTCAGAAGTAGATGATCTTCCTTCTGATGTATCACCAGGTGATGACTAGTAGCTTAACAGTCTTCACAGTGCCTCACTTGTCATTCATCTCACTTCATCTCATCACATAGGCATTTTAATCATCTCACATCATCACAGGAAGGGTGAGTGCAGTGTGTTTGTTTGTTTGTTTTTTAAGATTTCATTTGTTTATATTTGACAAAGAGATCACAAGTAGACAGGCAGGCAGAGAAAGGGAGAAGCAGGCTCCTCGCTGAGCAGAGAGCCTGATGCGGGGGCTCATTCCCAGGACCCTGATGAGATCATGACCTGAGCCCAAGGCAGAGGCTTAACCCACTGAGCCACCCAGGCGCCCGAGTCTGGTGTGTTTTGAGAGAGACCACATTCACATAACTTTTATTACAGTATATTGTTACAATTGTTCTATTTTATGGTTATTATTAATCTCTTACTGTGCCTAATTTCTAAATTAAACTATCAGAGGTAGGGATGTATAGGGGGAAAAAAACAGCATATATAGGTTTTGGTACTTTGTGGCCTCAGGCATCCATGGGGTACTTGGAATGTATGTTGGAAGGGGTGGAAATGGGGGAACTACTGGAATAGGTTTCCCAGCCATTTTGGATTTTGAGCAGGTTCTTAGATTGAACAGAAACTAAACATGATGAAAAGATCAGTGAGATGGTTGCTTCATTACCTGACAGCACTAACAGTAAACACTGTGTGCTTAACCCTGCCACGGAGTCCTTCTTGTGGTCATCAAGCATCTCTGTAAAGTAGGAAATCTTTATTATCCCCAAGTTCAGAGAAGTGAGACAATGGAGATTCAGTGACTCTATAAGGATATGTTGTTTTCTTTAGTAAGCAGTGGGATCAAAATTCTAATCCTGGCAGGCTGGCTCCAGAGCTCTTGCTTATAGCCTCTGTGAGCTTCTGTTGCATCATTGGTAGTTCAGATAATACTTTATTCAAGCATATTGTTTTATTTGATACTCCATTATGTCCAGTGCCTTACACATTTTAGATCTTTTGCAAAATTAAGTGGCTTTTCTGTTTCAAAATTTTTGCTTAATTTGTCATAATAGATTCAACATATTGATCTGTTTGAATTTATGTATACGCCAAGATGGCAATTTTTTGCTAGGTTTTTTTAGCCAACCTATTAAATGTCTGAATTTTTAAAAAATTAAGACAAACATATGCATGATCTTTAACTTGTACCTACCACTCTCACTTTGTTCTATAATTTAAGGCTCTTACCCAGTTTTTATTGTTCTTAGAATTCTTTGAAACTCTTCATATTTAAAACAATTTCATGTAAACAAATGTGATTGAATATTTAATATCTGTAGAGATCATTATACAGTCACAGCTATAATAACCTCACTTTAATCTGTGTGCAGATATAGATTAAGTGAAAAAATTTTTTTGTATCTACATGTTTATTTTTGTGTTCCTTTGCTACTTGTCCGAAGGTGGGATTGAAGATATGGTTGAGAGTATAGGTTGAAGTTTTGCTGTGCTTCATTTCTGGATAGACTAGAAATATCCTAATGTTGTGGTTAAAGATGATCTAAGTGAGGTTTATAAAAATATCTTGATGCAGCTTTTGAAAAAGCCTTTTCTTTTTTTCAAAGATCAGCCTTTGCAGGATCCTCTTGGAGTCTGCTGTTATTGCCAAGGGATACCAGTTTCTTGGAGTAGTGGTTGCCAAAGGGGATGCCCCAGTATCTCCCAGGAGTGGTGGTCCTCACAAGGCCATCACAACCTGTTGTTGAAGTCACTGTGGTCAGGATGTGATGGGCAAAAACTCAGTGTCAGTTTAGCAAGTAAACGCAGTTCATTCTGAAAGAGCTTCAGCCTACCTCTCTTACAGCAACAGATTCAAAATAGGAAACATTGTACTTTCCTCCTAGATGTTTTTGTGTGGGCTTGTGAATGAGTGGTCCCCTGTAATGTTACCCTATTACCTTCTTCAATTAATTTCTAATTTCATTTAGATTTTAAGTAATAGATAAACTGTGTTTTAGCGTGCAGAATTTGACAGCTTGTTTTGTTTTTGTATCAGGGGACGCCCTCTATACCTGCAGCTGCCACTCTGTCTACAGTAATATCTGGGGATCTGGATCTGTTCACTGAGCAAACTACAAAGTCAGAAGAGGTGGCAAAGAAACAACTCTCCAAAGACTCCATCTTATCTTTGTATGGTACAGGAACCATTCAGCAACAGAGTACTCCTGGTAATTCATTTTAAAATCTGCGGTCAACAACTTGTAGTGACATTACTAGAAATATACCCGTTGTGTTATTTTTCTATGTAATGAGTGCTTTTGTTGCAATTTGTGCAAATACAAAATTGAAATGAATCATTAGAATTAAGCATATTACAGGATTCATAAAACTTTATTCACTTAGAATTAACAAGCTGTTCATGTATCACTTAATATTGTTTCACAAGCTTACAGGACATGGTGTTTGAAGAATTACCTTGATTTGCATGAAGTTTACAACTTTGTATACAGTATTTTTCTGTTAGTAAACAATAAGCATGGTTATCACAAGAATTCCAAAACTTTGAGTTTTTAATTAAAATGAAATACTGCACAGTAAGATTTGTTGTTTACATAATCTATTAGACCCCTTTCCTCTATATAGTGAGCTGAAGTTAGAGAACATCCCACCTGCTTCTATTAAAGGCAGACACCATCAACTCTCACTTGTGTGTTTGATAGGGGGAGCCCAGTGGTACACATCTGCACTAACAGCACATAATCTTATGCAATAGTTATAGAAAATACCGAAACTACGTAGCATAAGATTTATTTGTCCTAATTAAATGTGCTCAGGTTTATAACTGCCTTCTGGAAGTAACCAGTTCTGAGAGTATTGGTACGAGTTTGATCAGTAGGAGCAGACTGGAATTAAAATTTTTGCCGCGGGTAGTTCAGAAAGATGGTGATCCTTTTTCTGTGATTACAGAGGTAAGTGCAGTTGTATACAATAGTCCTGTTTTCTCATTTTCTTCTCATGGTTCTTAAAATGTAGGTGTGTTTATGGGACCCACAAATATACCATTTACCTCACAAGCACCGACTGCATTTCAAGGTTTTCCATCAATGGGCGTACCTGTGCCTACACCTGCAGCTCCTGGCCTTCTTGGAAATGTGATGGGACAGAGTGCGAGCATGATGGTGGGCATGCCCATGCCCAATGGGTTTATGGGAAACGCACAAACCAGTGTGATGCCACTTCCTCCAAACGTGGTTGGCCCCCAAGGAGGAATGGTGGGACAGATGGGTGCACCCCAGAGTAAGTTTGGCCTGCCACAAGCTCAACAGCCCCAATGGAACCTCTCACAGGTAAGGGGTCATTTCCAAAATCAAAGAGACTGGATTTATTTTCTAAGTGGTTTTATTTAATCTAACAGCCTGGCAGAAAGATTTGAATAGGGGTAATGTATAAGGTGAGAACTGTTCATAGGTATTACGAAGTTACATCACATAGACAATGAGCTGTCACTGACTGTATTGAGAATATGCTGTAAAGATATGTTAAGCATTTTTTTCATTTCAGGTTATAACACTGGCGAACATCCTATTTGTAATCACTAGAAATTATCTTGGGCATCTTGAGAGACTTCTTGTCTGTTCCACGCCTTCTCCCCCACCCCCCATGGAAATTAGCATCAAGCTTTTAACCCAGCTCCCTGGTGGAATATTTTAATAGTCCACTTAGACCAGCCTCCTCTTCTCAAAGCACTATTTTATGAGGGATATAGGCTGTTCTCTATGTCATTTGACTACTGCCCTTGGCTTTATAAGAAATACTTTTGTTTAAAAACCTTTATAATGTTGGGTTTCCTTTTTACTTAGGGACAGGTTCACATTTGTCTCAGACATCGCTTCGTATGTTAATTTAAAGCCAAAAGCTGACATTTTAGTATACCTTCTTTCGAGTCAGTTTCTCTTTTAGTGCTCCATTATTCTGACCTTAGACTTGGGTTCATGCTCCAGCAACTCTTCCCTTCACAGTTCTTATTTGTTCTTCTGGCATTTGGGGGATCTTGCTTTCTATTCTGGTCAGCTGTTTACCTTGAGAGCATTCTGAGAACAGTCTATAGTGATAATTAACATTACCAAAACACTGTATATCACATGAAGGCTTTTATGGTCACTATTTATAGTAATCTTCACACCCAGTGTGGGGTTCATACTCAAAACCCTGAGGTCAAGAGTTCTATCCTCCACTGACTGAGCCAGCCAGGTGTCCCTCTAGTCACTATTTAAAGGAACTACCAGGGGATGGCTCAGTTGGTTAAGCATCAGACTCTTGATCTCTATCCTCTGGAACCTCAAGTACCAAATGGCAGTAACAGCTTTTGTGTAGACAAAGTGCTGAAGCACATCCGGCTCAGGTTAAGGTGCTAGATGAATCCGTAAGGAGTTAGCGTTGGCCCTTACTTCCAGGCGTGCTGAGGGGTGTGCTGTTTTCCACAGCCCTCTCAGTGCAAGATTGTTATAGCGTCCTTTAGTAGGTATGAGGAATTAGACACTTATGCCTTATCAGCAATGTGGGGTACATTAGTGTCTTTGCAAAATAACAAATGAACTTTATTAAGAATACATTCCAACACTGAGCATAGATTTTGAATCCACTCTGTGCTTTGTGCTAAATCTTACCTTTCCTTTACTTATCATCAATCTTAGAAGGGAGAAGGTTAGGATGCTTCTAGACATATATGATTCCAGTCTGGAATAAAAATACAGGTAATCTTATACCTTATATAATGAAAATTAATTTTAGATGTTTAGTGGTTAACTGAGCTAAAGAAAAGTTATGCTTTATGACCTTTTTTAATATTTAGAAAATAGAACCATTTAACATTTTAATAAAGACAGAATAATAGCTGTCATACACAACATATAATTTTGGAATATTTTACTTTCTAAAATTTCCCCATTCCTTACCCTTAAAGCACGACATTCTGGTAGAGTTGAAAGTTAGGGTAGTGGACTCAGATAAAAATTCAAAGATTGCTTTGCTACTTTTTTTTTTTTCAATTTGAGGTTAATCTTTGGTGGACAAAAAAAATGAAGTCTTGAAAATGAATAAATAGAATATAATTGAGATCATTTTATGGACAGTGTTAAAAAAGGTGGAAGGAAATAAAGAACAGGCAGGGAACAAAGTAGCTTTCTCTAGGGAAATATTGTTTGGTAGTCTGCTTTTACTCTGGTGCTTTGACTAATTCTTACATTGATGAAAAATACTTACATTTGCTATTAAACATTATCTGATAAATTAATCTCAAATAAAGGCAGCTTCTAATACAACAGGGTAACTTTAAAATGTCTAACTATGGCTAAAGAAACAAGAATTAAAAGTGAAGTAAGCCTCTTAAAATAAGATTTTTATATTTCACAGATGAATCAGCAAATGGCCGGCATGAGTATCAGTAGTACGACCCCAACAGTGGGTTTCGGCCAGCCCCCCAACACAACAGCAGGATGGTCTGGAAGCTCATCGGGTCAGACTCTCAGCACACAGCTGTGGAAATGAAAACTGCAATGCAAGTTTCATCCAGAACTACCACCTGACATTCCTTGCTAAAACGCATCTAGTTCCCCTGTTTATTCATGTACATATATTTTTTTTCTTTTCCCCCATTTGTTCATATTAAGAATTATCTGACTGACCGTGTTGGTCTGTACTGATTAAATTTGATGTGAAAAGCAGGTTGAGAAACCATTTTATGTCAAGGGCAGCTTAGCTCCTTTCCCATGATTTCATAGACCACATTATTTGAGAAGCTGCTCAGTCAACTTGCATAATCAGTTTTACTCTCAATAAAATTATAGCTCTAATGTCTGCATATAAGGGAAGTAGTTATCATGTTAGTAATACCTCTAACAGTATAAACCCCACCCCCAAATTAGCCAGTAATCCTGTAGGAAGGTACTGTATGATCGAACATTTAATCATATAAATAGAATGTAAATGTATCACTGAGCACTGTTTTCTAGTGTATCAAAATTCTTTTATTTCATCATTCACTTCACTGTGCTGTTGTTATGATGTGCTTAACAGGGAACGTGGTTAGTGAAAGGAAGATAAACCTGGATGTTACTACAAAACTTAGTTTAACAAATGTTTAAAGAACTCAAATTTTATCTGCCTCTCTTGTAATTTGGAGCTCTTCTTATGTACATAGTGCTAATAACACGAAGACCTTTCTCTGCACTATATGCAAACAGGGTAACTAAACAAAGCCACTTTCAATCCTTGAAGGTATATCCAGGTTTATGACCGTAATTGTGTTTACATCTTATGGTGCCTAGTATTGACAAAATGTTATATCCCTATATTAAACAGATGAATCCATAGACCTTTTATTTTTGTGGGTTTTATTTTCTACAGTGTATACTGCCACCAACCTTACAGAACTTAATTAATATTGCAAAGTGAGGAATTGGGAACATATAGTTGACAAAATGCCTGTTATTTGTTTCTAAAACCTGCTAAGTTCTACCAATTATAAGGCCAAATGGGAAAAAAAAAAAGTACATAAGATACTCACAAAGGTATCCCGCAGCGGCACTAGCTGTACTGTACAAAGAACCAGTTCAGTTGTAGGGAAGACATGCAGAACAAATGAAAACAAAAACATACACTTGCTGCCACCCCATCAGCTGTGTGAACTGACCAGCTCTGCTGAAACAGATGCCTTGTCAGATGCCAACATGGGCTGTCGTCCTGAAGCCAAGCGAACAATACCTGAATGTTCTGCAGCCTGACCTCTGGGCTCCTCTCCCACGTCCACTAGCCGGAAAACTGCACCAGCTGCTGCTTCAGTTTATACCTCAATTTTCACTGTGTCCAGGCGGTACTTCGGCTCGTTGGCTAGGTTAACCTTCTCTGTCCGAGTGTGCCACACGAGAACCTGGAGGGGAGGGAAATCTTTTGGGTAGCCACACTTCTTAATGCTGACACTGAACAAGGTCAAGCAGCACAAGTGAAATGAATACCTTGGTGCAGTTACTTGCTTTGGGTTCCAGTTCTTCAACTGTTGTTATCTGTTTTAGAAAATCAGATTCTTGCATCCCTGGCTGGGATCCACGACGCTTAAATACGGCTTTTGGATTGGACAAGATGACTTGAAGACTTACAGCAAATCCTTTGTGAAAAGTTAAAAAAAAAAAAAAAGACTTTAAAATAAAATACTGGTGTACTTCTCTTTTTTCTTTAAAAATTCGGACACATCAAAAATTTTTTTAAGTGCCAAGTATGTGCCAGGTCTTGGTTCACAAAGTTGAATTTAGGCATTACACGTGTGACTGTCTCAAAAGGAAAACCAGTCATTACAATGTAGTACCTTCAGGGCCATGACAAATGTGTGTGCGCGGGGTGAGAGCAGGGACAACATCTACCCCTAAAATACAAAGTCTAGGCTGTTGCTAATCAGCTGCTGGTTCACAGAGGTCCCCACGCCCCGACACTTGGCTCTCTGGGAATGAAGAACTATACATGTGGTTGAAGAGCACACAGACTTACGAATCTTCTGGGTATGAGTGTGCCCACCCAGGTCTCCTGCCTGTTCTTTAACATTTTTATGTGTGCTCTTATCTGAACCAGTGCTGCTGTGGTTGGTGATTTACTTTAAATTTAGAAGACTGGGGAGTAGAAGTCAGTTAGGAAGGAAATGAAAAGTATAGAATCATTTGGTTTAAATTTCCCGTTTGGTTCAACCTGACAAGGGTGGGGGGTTTGGAAATCAGTGCAGGAGGTATCAGTCCCATTTGAGAAATTTGGTTTTGGGGCTTAGTTTCTTGAAGGAAACAAATGACTGTCAATTTCTTTCAATGGTTTAGTCATAAAAATTATTACTATTTATATCTGTAGTTTAATAAACCCTGTTTTAAAGGCTTAGCCAGTAAACACTCTACAAGCTATCTAAGTAAGCAACTGCTATAAACTTTGTAGTTGTTCTGAAAGTCTGAAGCCCTAGACCTCTGCTGGTGATGACTAAGCAGACACTCTAAAGTCAGACACCTTCCCAGAATTAGCTGTGAGGACCAATCCCCAGGAGCACTTCTTAGCAACATTTTGCCCTCTTCATTAACTGAGTTGATTTGTGGTGGTTTTGTTTTGTTTTGTTTTATTTTTTTCAAAAGTGTAGTTAACAAAGTAAGTACCAAATAATCCCAGGCAGTAACTGGGGAGTTGTGAGAAAACCACAACCAGCATTCTCATTACCTCTCCACCTGCCAGACTGGGCCAGTCCCACATCTAGGCCCTGCCTCCTCTACAGGAACACCTCCCGCGAAGCCACCTACAAACACATCACATGCTGAGTGACACATAATAAAGCCTTAACCTGAGGACTAGCCGCCCCAGTATCCTCCACAAATCCTGGGGGGAAGCAGCACATTCTAGCAGAAGGAACATTAAATCTGGTATTAGAAGCCTTTTGTTTTTGCCTGGATCCTTGTACTTGGGACATTGGTCAAGTCACTTAAACTTTCTTGATCCTGAAACTTCCCCATATCCTCATCTGCAAGAGATGTGACACCTTTTCAGCTCACTGTAAAATTAGCGAATGGAAAGACCCCACTAACTGCAAAGCAGTGTTCAACACAGTATATAAATAAAAACACCATTATAAATATCATGAAGGGCAGGTGGCTTACGGCTGGACAACGGCTGATGATAGGAAAAGGGCCTGTGAAAGTGGTGGCAGAATCAGGCCACCTGCATGCATCTCGCACCCCTAGGCTACCAAGTCTCAGACAGCTAAAACAGCCACAGACCTCTGGTTCAAATTCACACATAAAAAGTGACTTTTCTAGTAGGTGAACTTTTTTTTTTTTTTTTTAATTTTTTTTTTTTTTAATTTATTTATTTGTCAGAGAGAGAGGGAGAGAGAGCGAGCACAGGCAGACAGAATGGCAGGCAGAGGCAGAGGGAGAAGCAGGCTCCCCGCCAAGCAAGGAGCCCAATGCGGGACTCGATCCCAGGACGCCGGGATCATGACCCGAGCCGAAGGCAGCTGCCCAACCAACTGAGCCACCCAGGCGTCCCTAGTAGGTGAACTTTGACTTTAGTGTCCTATGATGCCTTCTTTTTCTATAGATGAGGACTGCCCTTCTCAATCACTCACGATTCTGGTATATTTTTCACATGGCTTCAAGGTCCTATTTCCCCATCTTACTAAAAAACAAAACCCAAAAACATAGAGAAGTCTGTCAGAAAATGCTCTGAACCCACTTTGATTCTCTTCATTTTCCCTTGTCTTTAACACATTCATCATGGTGACCACTGAATGTGTATTTTCTTGCTTTCCTCGGTTCAGGAAGAACCTTCTGTTTCTTACAAGCAAACTTCCATAGCACAGTGTACAACTTCCACAAGCAAAGCTGATGGCTGGCCCTCTCCTGGCCTCACTGGAGGACAGGGTGCACCTGGCAGGCCAGCACCCTGGGAAGAGATGGTAGTGGGTGGCTCACCACAGTAACAAAGTGGTTTTCTGTTTTCTTACACCCAAGGGGGAGGTGGGCAATTCAGATGCTCTTCAGTCTCCTACCCCCTTTGCTCCACCCCTGCTCAATGAGTGCCTCCAAGGAAGCAGGTCCCAGCCAGCATGTAGGAACCACACACTAACTGGGCCCAAACTCTGGATTGCCTTTCAGGGAATCATCTGACCTGCTATGAAACTGAGGAAATTAGAGAGCTCTCCTTCTAAAAGCAGCACAAAGACTTTCTAGCCCCTTAAACCACAGCTTCCAACCCAAGATGGATATTTTGGGTTTTCTTAATTTCCAAGTATTTATGCCTCAAGTATTATATGTACCCTTTTTACTAGTGAAATTAATTTAGCTTTAAGGATATCAGCAGTAGTTTTTGAGATACTAGGAGCCTTACAAAAATCATGGGAGTAGGATTCTCTGTCTATGGATGTATAAAAAAATAAAATGCAAATTAAAACTGGTTATCCAATCTTAGCACAGGACTTCCTGACTTAAGGTGAAGTAGAGGTAGGGTGGAGAGAACTGTCTCCTATGTATGTGTGTATACCTGTGTGTGTATAAGTATGCATGTGTGTGCATATAAATATATGGATGTATGTAATAAATTCATGTTACACATACTCTATATAAACATAACCTAACATACATATATTTTCTAGTACCTAGCAACATAAAATCCAAAATACCTGAGCTACAAAAATTAGCATATGCACAAACCGGAAAATACAACCCCATAATGAAGACAGTCAATGGAAATCAACAGAATCAGTCAACAGAAATAATATTATTATCTGTAACAGAAATAATACAGAACAAAGATATTAAAACATAAATAAACCTCATGTGTTCAAAAAGGTAGAGGAAAGATTGAGCATGCTAAAGAGATACAGAAGATAGAAAAAAGACCCAAAAGTATCCCACTGTTGTAAAAAATATACTGGCTGGTATTAGCTGATAAGACATTGCAGAATGAAAGACTAGTAAACCTGAAGACATAACAACCAAAACTACCAAAAGGTAGTGACCTTTTCTGTGACACACAAGTCACAGAAACCGAATGAAAGGTGGAGAGGGGATAGAAAATAAAAATTCAAGAAATAACAGAAAACTTAAGAATTTGATCAATAAGGATATATAAGATTTAACCAACTTGATCTGACATTTTAGGGCACTCCATCTAACAAAACAATACACAATATTCTCAAGTACAGATGGAACATTGTCAAAACAGGCCATAGTCTGGGTCATAAATTAAATCTCAATAAATTTAAAAGAACTCAAATCATACAAAGTATTTCTCTGACCACAATGGAATTCAAATAGAAATCACCGATACGACGATATCTGGAAAATCTCCAAATATTTGGATACCAAACAATGTAATTCTAAATAAGTTAGGATATAAGGAGAAATCAAAAGAGAAATGAGAAAGTGGTTAACTGAATGAAAACAAAAACAAGAATGTGGGATGCATCTAAAACAGTACTGAAGGGGCGCCTAGGTGGGAAAGGAAAAAGCAAGTCTGGCAAATCTCTTCCTCCATCCAGCCCTAGTTAAAAGCATGAGTAGTGCTTACCAGTACCTTCTATTGTGTATCAGTCTCACCTCTATATACCTGTCCCACCAGAATATTCTCTTTCCTAACTACACATAACTTAATCTCAAGCAAGACTGTTAAAAGCCAAAACTTTTCCTAATTCCCAAAGGATAGGTTTTGGCAACAGTACCAGTCTGGTCACGAGAAAGATACTAATGATATTTTTGTCCTGACAGCCACTCTGGATAATAGTATTAGAATGCTGGGCTCCTGACACACTTCAACTACCGGCAATAGGTATCAGGTAATTTCAGAAGTCGGTCTCTACTCACCTGAAATTTAAAAAAAAAAAAAAAAAAAATGATGACAATTTACAAATTAAAACATATGCATGTACATATAGGGGCGCTGGGTGGCTTAGTTGGTCAAGTGTCTGCCTTTGGCTCATGTCATGATCTCAGAGTCCTGGGACTGAGCCCTGCACTAGGTTCCCTGCTTCATGGGGAGACTGTTTCTCCCTCTGCCCCTACCCCTCTCCTGAGCACAAGCTTGCTTGCTCTCTCCCTTCTCAAATAAATAAAATCTTAAAAACATATATACACACACATAAATTGTCTCAGGGAATTGTTTTAGAAAGAAAGATGTGTGTGTGGCACTTCTCTCTTCCGTAATTCTTTCTGAGGTGATCCACTCTCATAGCTCTTCCTAGCAGAGCACATCTGGTCTTTCGGAGAGAGTGAGAGAGAGTGTGAGAGTGTCTGTGTGTGTGTGTGTGTGTGTGTGTGTGTGTGTGTGTGTGTGTGTATGAATCTTTCTTATCTACCTACCCCTTTATTGAGATATAACTCATAGATACTGAAATTTGCCTTTTCAAAGGATGGGATTAAGTGGCTTTTATTATATTCATAACTCTGGGCACCTTTTAAAACTCTTCTTTCTCTATTGAATGGTCTTGGCACCCCTGGCAAAAATCAACTGACTATAGTATAAGAGTTTATTTGTGCTCTGTCATTTCCATTCTATTCATTCATATGCTTATCTTTATGCCAGTGCCATACTATTACTGTAACTTTATGTACTAAGTTTTCAGATCAGGAAGTTTAAGTCTTCCAACTTTGTTCTTTTTCAAAATTGTTTTGGCTATTTTGAGTCCCTTCCTTTCCCATATGATTTTAAGATTTTATTTATTTATTTGACAGAGATCACAAGTAGGCAGAGAGGCAGGCAGAGAGAGAGGAGGAAGCAGGCTCCCCGCCGAGCAGAGAGCCCGATGTGGGATTCGATCCCTGGACCCTGGGATCATGACCTGAGCCGAAGGCAGAGTCTTTAACCCACTGAGCCACCCAGGCGCCCCTCCCATATGAATTTTAAGGTAACTTTGACAATTTCTGCGAAAAGGGCAGCCAGAATCTTTATAGGAATTACCTTGAATCTATAGATTAATTTGGGGAATATTGCCATTTGAGTAATAGATCTTCTAACCCATAACAATGTCTCCTAATCCAGGAACAGAAGATGTCTATTTATTTAGTTCTTTAATGTCTCTGAATAACATTTTATAGTTTCCACTATACAAGTCTGATACTTATTTTGTTAAATTTATTACTAAGTATTTCATTGTTTCTGACACTGATGTAAATAAAATTGTCTTAAATTTCATTTTTCAGACTGCTCATTGCCAAAGTATAGAAATGCAACTGATTTCTTGTGTTGATCTTGTATCTGGAAACCCTGCTGAATTTATTTACTAGCATGAATAACTGTGATTTCTTTTTTTAAAGTAGGCTCCAATACAGGACTTTAATTTATAATCCTGAGATCAAGAGTTGGACATTGAACCAACTGAGCCACCCAGGCATGCCCCTCTCCTTTTTTTTTTTTTTTTTTTTTTTTAAAGATTTTATTTATTTATTTGACAGAGATCACAAGTAGGCTGAGAGGCAGGCAGAGAGAGGGGAAAGGAAGCAGGCTCCCTGCTGAGCAGAGAGCCCGATGCCGGGTTTGATCCCACGACCCTGGGATGATGACCTGAGCCGAATGCAGAGGTCTTAACCCACTGAACCACCCAGGTGCCCCATCCCTTCCTTTTTTTAAGTAGGATCCATGCCCAGCATGGAGTAGAACAAGTTGTATATATATTCATGAGGATTTTCTATGTAAAAAAATTATGCTTGATAGCTGAAGATATTCTCCTTTATAACCTGGATATCTTTTGCTCCTTTTTCTCAACTAATTACCTTGGCAACAACCTACACTACAACAGTGAATACAACTGTGAAGAGGGGTTATCCTTGTCATGATCTTAGGGGAAAAGCTTTCATCTTCAGCTATTAAGTATTTTTTTTTTCATAGATGCCCTGTATCAGATAAAAGATGTTCTTTTCCTTTCCCCATTTATCAATCTAGTGTTTTTATCATGAAAAAATGAATTCTCTCACATACTTTTCCTGCATCTATTGATTTGATCAGGTGGCGCTTATTGTTTGTTCTACTGATACGTTGTATTACATTTACTGACTTTTGTATATGAACCAACCTTATACTACAGGGTCAAATCCTACCTACTCATGATATATAATCCTTTTTATTGTATGTTGCTGGATTAACTCCACTAGTATTTTGTTTAGGATTTTTGCATCTATATTCATGAAGGATATTGGTCTATGGGTTTTTTTTTTTTTCCTTATACAGTTTTAGTATGAGGATAACAATGACCTAATACAATCATTTCAAACATGTTCTCTCCTTACCATTTTTTGGAAATGTTGTGAAGGATTGGTTTTAACTCTTCTTTAAATGTTTGTTGGGGGGCGCCTGGGTGGCTCAGTGGGTTGAAGCCTCTGCCTTCGGCTCGGGTCGTGGTCCCAGGGTCCTGGGATCGAGCCCCGCATCGGGCTCTGCTCTGCGGGGAGCCTGCTTCCTCCTCTCTCTCTCTCTCTCTGCCTGCCTCTCTGCCTACTTGTGGTCTCTGTCTGTCAAATAAATAAATAAAATCTTTAAAAAATAAATAAATAAATAAATAAATGTTTGTTGGAATTCACTAGCAAAACCATCTGGAACTGGGCTTTTCTCTATAGAAGTTTTGTTGATTATTAATTCAATCTATTTTTTATAGGTCTATTCAGATCTTCTATTTCCTTTTGAGTCAATTTAGTTTTCTTAAGTAATCCTCTACACCTACACCCAATATGGAGCTTGAACTCAAGCCCTGAGATTAAGAGTTGAATGTTTCTACCAACTGAGCCAACCAGGTGCCCCTTGAGTCAGTTTTAATAGTCTTTCCATTAATTTGTCCATGTCATCTACATTATCTAATTTGTTGGCATACAATTTTTCATGCTTTTCTCTTATAGTCTTTTTAAAATGGTAGTAATGCTTCTGTTTTCATTTATGATTTTAGTAATATGAGGCTGGCCTCCTTCTCCCTGGGCAGTTTAACTAAAAAGTTTGTCAATTTTCTTGATGTTTTTAAGAACAAACTTTTGGTTTTGCTGATTTCCTCTATTGCTTTTCTATTCCCTATTTCATTTATTTTAGCCTAATCTTTATTTTCTTCCACTTGTTATTTTGGGTTTAGTTTGCTCTTCTGCTTCTAGTCTCTATGGTAAAAGATTAGGATATTGGTTTCAGATCTTTCTTTTTAATAGAGGCATTTGTAAGTGTAAACTTTCCTCTAAGTACTGCTTTAGTTGCATTCCCTAAGCTTTAGTATGTTGTCTTTCCATTTTCATTCATCTAAAAATATTTTCCAATTTCCCTTGCGATATCTTCTTTGACCAAGTGGTTATGAGTATGCTGTTTAATTTCCATATGCTTTTAAATTTCAAACTCCTTTCTGGTAGTAATTTCTCATTTCATTCCAGCATGGCCCAAGAACATACTTTTGTATGCTTTCAAATATTTTAAATTTATTAAGACTTGTTTTATGGCCCAACATAAAAATTACTTTATAGTCCATCCTAGAGAATGTTCAATTGTGCATTTAAAAAGAATGCATATTCTCTTGTTGAGTGAAGTATTCTCTAGATGTCACAGGTCTTGTTGATTTATAGTACTTTTCAAGGCTTCTTAGTTTGTCTTCTAATTGTTCTGTTATTTAAAATGGAATATTGATGCTCGCAACTGTTATTGTTGAACTGTATTTTCCCTTCAGTGTGGTCATTTCTGCTTTATATATCTTAGGGCTCCATTGTAAGAAGCATATATATTTTCAACTACTGTATCTTTGTAAGGGACTGGCACTTTTATCATTATAAAATAACCCTTTTGGGGGCGCCTGGGTGGCTCAGTGGGTTAAGCCGCTGCCTTCGGCTCAGGTCATGATCCCAGGGTCCTGGGATCGAGTCCCGCATCGGGCTCTCTGCTTAGCAGGGAGCCTGCTTCCTCCTCTCTCTCTGCCTGCCTCTCCGTCTACTTGTGATTTCTGCCTGTCAAATAAATAAATAAAATCTTTAAAAAAAAAAATAAAATAAAATAAAATAACCCTTTTGTCTCTAGTAGCAATTCTGAAAGTCTATTTTGTCTAGTATTCATATTGTCACTCCAGCTCTTTTTTTGGTTCCTGTTTGCATGGCAAGTCTTTTTACATTCTTTTGATTTCAACCTATTTCGATACAAAATGTTTTCCATAGAAAGCATTATACTTCCATCATGGTGCTTTTCGATTTGATGGTTTTTTTTTTTTTTAATCCATTGTGCCCATATGTCTTTTGACTGAATTGTTTGATCTATTTCTATTTAATGGAATTACTGGCAAATTAAGGTTTACATCTGCCAGTTTGCTATTTGTTTCCTATATGTCTAATATCTTTTAATTCCTCTATTCCTCCACTACCATCTTATTTTGCATTAAAAGGATATTAGTGTGTCATTTCATCAGTTATCCTTTCTTGTATAATATTTTTTGAGTGACTTATTTAGCAGTTGCCCTGAAGATTATAATTAGCATCTTAACTTCTAACAGTTGAGTTTAAATCAATATCAATTTCAAGAATACACAAAAACTTTGCTCTTACCACAGTAGGCTCTAAGGGTGCCATGGTGGCTCAGTTGGTTAGGCGACTGCCTTTGTCTCAGGTCATGACTCCAGAGTCCTGGGATCAAGTCCTGCATCGGGCTCCTAGCTCCATGGGGAGTCTGCTTCTCTCTCCGACCTTCTCCCTTCTCATGTTCTCTCTTTCTCTCTCAAATAAATAAATAAAATCTTAAAAAAAAAATAGTAGGCTCCATTATTCCTCCTCACTTCATGCTACTATCACAAAATTATGTCTATATTTTGTATCGTCAGCCCTGATTTCTTTTTTTTTTAAGATTTTATTTATTTATTTCACAGAGAGA
This sequence comes from Mustela lutreola, assembly GCF_030435805.1. Taxonomy (NCBI): domain Eukaryota; kingdom Metazoa; phylum Chordata; class Mammalia; order Carnivora; family Mustelidae; genus Mustela; species Mustela lutreola. The sequence goes on from NC_081295.1 coordinate 113,431,067, forward strand.
GATCACAAGTAGGCAGAGAAGCAAGCAGAGAGAGAGGGGAGGAAGCAGGCTCCCCACCGAGCAGAGAGCCTGATGCGGGGCTCAATCCCAAGACCCTGAGATCATGACCTGAGCTGCAGGCAGAGGCTTAACCCACTGAGCCACCCAGGTGCCCCTGTCAACCCTGATTTCTAATTATTATTTATGCAATTGTCTTTTAAATCAGAAAGTGGGGGGGGGGGAAAGAGAGATAAAAATTACATTTGTACTCTCTTAAAAATTTACCTTATACTATACTTTTATTGGTACTCATATTTGTGTGGATCAGAGTTACTGTCTGGTATCCTATCATTTCAGCCTGAAAGACTCCTTCAGTACTTCTTACAGGACATGTTTGCTAGTCATAAATTTTTCTGGCATTTGTTTATCAGGAATATATTAATTTCTCCTTAGCATTTTTGGTTGATAGTATTTGCAAAATTGATACACAAAAATTTGTTGCACTTCTATGCACTAGTAATGAGTATCACAAAGAGAAATTAAGAAAACATTCCCACCTACAATTGCCTCAGAAAGAATAAAATATAAGGAATATTTCAAACCTATAATAATAAAAAAAGTATGGTATTTGCATGAAACAGATACAGAGATAAATGAAACAGAAGAGCCCAGAAATAAACCCATGAATATATGATCAATTAATTTATGACAAAGGAGCCAAGACTATACAACAAGGATAGCACAGACTCTCCAATAAATGGTCTTGGGGAAACTGGACAACTACATGAAAAGAATGAAACTCAACCACTATCTTACACCATAAACAAAAATTAACTCCAAACAGATTAAAGACTTGAATATTAAAACTGGAATCCATAAAACTCCTACACAAAAACATACATTGTAAGCTCCTGGATGGCAATCTTGGTGATGATTTTTGGGATCTAATACCAAAAGAAAAGGCAAAAAGAACAAAAATAAGTGCGGCCACATCAAAATAAAAAAAGCTTCAGCCCAGCAGAGGAAACCATCAGCAAAAATAAAAAGAGAATGGGAGAAAATATTGGCAAATCATATTGCTAAGGGGGTTAACATCCAAAATATATAAAGAACTCCTATAACTAAAAACAAAACAAAACAAACCAGAACAATCTAATTTTAAAATGAGCAGAGGATCTGAATACACATTTTTCCGAAGAAAACATACAGAAGGCCAACAGAGTCATGAAAAGATGCTCAACATCACTCACCATCAAGGAAATGGAAATCAAAACTACAATGAGATATCACCTCATACATGTTAGAATGGCTACAAAGAGACAAGAAATAAGTGTTGGCAAGGACATGGAGAAAAGGGGACCCATGCACACTGTGGGTAGGAATGCAAATTAGTGCAGCCACTAAGAAAAACAGTATGGAGGTTCCCCCCAAAATTAAAAATACCATATGATACAGCAATACCACTTATGGGTATTTATAAAAGAAAATAAAAAAACTCAAAAAGATCTATGCACACAGCTCTGTGCCCCATGTTCACTGTGATATTATTTACAATGGCCAACGCATGGAAGCAACCTACATGTCCACTGGTGGATGAATGGATAAGAAGATGTAGATATATACCCACTGGGATATTACTCAGCCATAAAAAGAAGGAAATCTTGCCTTTTGCAACAACGTGGATCAACCTTGAGTACATTAGGCTAAATGAAATAAGTCAGAGAAAGACAAATGCCAAATTATCTCACTTATATGCAAAATCTAAAAAAGAAAACAAACTCACAGATTCAGGGAACAGACTAATGGTTGCCAGAAGGAGGCAGATAGCAGGTGATCTGAACATACCAAGTCTCAGTTACAAAATAAATAATTCCTGGGGATGTGATTATAGCATGGTGACTATAGATAATACTATATTGTATATTTGGAAGTTAAAGAGAGCAGAACTTAGTCCTCATCACAAGAAAAACATTTTAACTATACATGGTGATGGATATTAACTAGACTTACTGCAGTCATCATTTTGCAATATAGACAAATGTTGTGCACCTAATACTAGTATGTTATATGTCAATTATATGTCAATTTAAGAGATGGAAATCTGCTACTTAAGTACTGTTTTTCCATAATCTTGTACCTTCCAGTCTTGGCATCTGTGAACTATCCACTTGAAAAACAGATGCATTGATAGTAGTGTTTCAGGAATCATTTTCACTATGCTTAAATCAGACATAGAAAGCAGAAAAGGAGACTGTATAAAAGGAACGTGTCCTTTACTTAGTGACTATCATGTCTAAATTGCCACTACTTCACCTAAATGTTCAACTACAGATTTTCATGGCCCTAACCCTAAAAACTCGTGTGCCATGTGTGCTCCTAGGGGACAGGCAGAATTCTGATCTTCCACATTTATTTCCAATTATACCTTTGAACGATTTTCTTCTAGTGCAGAAAAGGAATGAAAAAGCATGACCTGGCTGTTAAATGGATCTGTTAATCTGCTCCTTAATACAGACTGAAACTTTATAATTGCTTCAGGATAAGCCTTATTTATTTTATTTTATTTTTTTTTTTGGTCCAGTTTTTAAAACTCCCAAAAAGCCATTTAGTAGTCATAGTTCTTTGTGGAAAAAATAAAACATTTTTGATTTCTAAGACTTATTCTTTATTTAATCTATAAACAATTCATTTGAATCTTTACTCTGAAAACAAACCATCACAGAAACCTAAGTCTTCTAAGGAAACTGTCAGGATGCTGAATCAGGATGGAAAGAATCAAAGATAAATTAAGAAGCCTTAATTAACTGATACTAAAAATATCCATGATGGATTTTTTTTTATAGGTTGGTGGCAGAGAACTAAGACACACCTAAGATTGAAGTTCAGAAGGGGAAGTAGTCCTGTTGGCTCAAAAGCCAAAAGGACTCTGATGGGACATGAAGTGTCTGTATTGAGAATGGCTCAGTCAACAAGGTTGATGGTGTCTGATGAAGAATCATGGTCTCATGATTTATTTTGCCTATGAGATTTTCTGCTTTACCTTATCCATGAATACTACCAAATGTGCCCCTAAGCCACTCTATTCCAACCCAGAAAATATAGCAGAACCAAAGAAGAAAGTATCTGTATTCCTATTCCTCAGACCCCAGCACATAGAGTAAAATAATTTTTCAAATAACATAAAATAACGATGTAGCAAGAATATGGAGAAATTGGAACTCCTGTGCATTGCTGATGGGAATGTAAAATGATGCAGCCACGGTGGAAAAAAGTATAGCAGTTCCTCAAAAACAAACAAACAGACAAACAAAAATCAATAGTTTTTTGACAAAAATCAATTGTCCATATGGACAATACCCTATGGTCCAGCAATTCTACTTCTAGGTGTACATTCAAAAGCACTCAGAGCAGTGACTTACAGTTACTTATATGCACATGTTCACAGCATTATTCACAATAGCTGAAAGGTGGAAACCCAAATGTCCACCAATGGGTAAATGGGTAAACAAAATGTGGCCTATATATACAATGAAATATTATTCAGCTTAAAAAAGGCATGAAATTCTGACACAAACTACAACACGGACAAATCTTAAAGACATCATGCTAAGAGAACTAAAAAGGACAGATAGTGCATAACTCCACTTACATGTGGTTCCTGAAACAGTTCAATTCATAGAGCTAGAAAGTGGTTCTTACCAGGACTAGGGTGGGGGGTGGGGCACTAGTAGTGTTTTAATGGTACAAAGTACCAATTTGTGATGATGAAGCATTTATGGAGATGGAGATCACTGCATGACAGTGTGAATGTACCTAATACTATCTCCTACTTAAAAATAGCTAAAATGGTAAATTCTATGTCAAGTATGTTACACCACAATTTAAAAAGGTTAAACTTGCCTTCCCGGTGAAAACCGTCTTTTCGATTGCTGGTGGTGCTTTTCAGTTGTTGTAATTTTAAAAACTCCTCTCCTATGCTCAAGTTCTCTTCTTGCTCGACCCATAGAAGTGTTTTCTATGGAAATTAATTTTACTGAACATTCGTGAACTTTTTCAGCAGGGGCTATCCCACCTCCAACCTCCAGATGAGACTCAGTGGGTGGCAGGGCAAGAGGCCACAGCTACGAGCCCCCGGAAGAAACGGAAGAGTAGCGGCTGACCACCTACACGAGCTGTTCTTATTTCTAGCTGCACTTTATCATCACTTCAGGCTTTAAAAAAAAAAAAAAAAGGAAATTACGGACACCCCTCCCCCACTAGCAGCCACACCCAAGGATTATGGTTAATTATCAGTGAAGAAGCCCACAGATGTTCTCTCAAATTCTGATGTGTTGCCAGGTTGAGACCTGCCGACTTAGACGCTCTTTAGAGAGCTCTCCGGAGTAGAACTCAACGTTCAAAAAACCTCACCATTTAGAAATAATGGCATGGGTGCCCTGGTGGCTCAGTTGGTTAAGCGTCTGACTTCCTCTCAGGTCATGATCCCCGGGTCTTGGGATCGAATCCTGCCTAGGGCTACCAGTTCAATGGGAAGTCTGCTTTTTCCTCGCTCTGTGCCTTGCCCCCTCTCCCTCTCAAATGAACAAATAAAAATATTTTCTAAAAAGAGAAAGAATGGCAATTAGGGCTTAAAAGGAATAAGAAGCTGTAAAACTTTGAATTTTGATAATCCTTAAACCAGAAATAAAGACAAGTTAGAATTCAAGAATTCAGCAAACATTTGTTCAAGCGGCCATGCCCAGGCAGGTAGAAGAGATGACGCCTTCCCCAGTGGAGCTCCCCGGCTCCACAAGCAGAGGAAGCCTGGGGCAGGCAGGACACCCATGTGAGCACTACCCCGAGGACAAGTGCATGAGGGAAACGTGGGAGCAGCTTCTATGGGCATGGAAAAATCGGGAAAATTTTCCCAGAAAAAGCTATTCCTGGGGGAGAGGGGTTGGGAGAAGTGGGGTGGGATTATGGACATTGGGGAGGGTGTGTGCTTTGGTGAGTGCTGTGAAGTGTGTAAACCTGGTGATTCACAGACCTGTACCCCTGGGGATAAAAATATATGTTTATAAAAAATAAAAAATTTAAAAAAAAATCTTAAAAAAAAAAAAAAAAAAGCTATTCCTTTACTGAGTCTTGAAAAGGGGCTAGAAATTACAAAGGCAAACCTGGGAAGACAAAGTGACATTCCCTTTTCTGGAAGGCAGCGTGTGCCAGTCTGAATTACCTTGGGCCCAGGAGCAGGCGGCAGTGCTCGGCTGACCCTGGTGGTGGGTCAAGGTGAAGTGATTTGAAATGAGGTGGACTCAAGTGCACAGCGTCTGGGGTTCGGTGATACAGCTGCTCAGGGGGCCCAAGAAGAGCGCCCGCTAAGTTCAGCTTCTGAAGCCAGTGCAGAGACTTGACCTCGCCAGCCCCCAGGTCAACCACGCATGGCAATGACCGTTAATTCACACTGTCTGCCTCTTCCACAGAGTCCAAATGAAAATTCTATCTCCAAACGCTCTCCCACAAGCTCTTAGGAAAGTCAAGGTGGTGACAAAGGACGTTTCTTCCCTCTCGTGACCCGATTAGAAAGTGTGAGAATCATTCTTTGAAATCCTTCCTCCACGTGTCATCCATTATTATGAAATGATTTGTCATCTGGGAAATCATGAAATGAACATAAATCTACTTCTCAACTTTCTAATGATCTTCTGTTTTGGTTTTCTCTTATTGATCAGTCTCTTTTTGGAGTACTTAACCTAAAGCCAGGGACGGTGTTTATCTCCACATGCCATCCTGCACGCAGAGCTCAGTCCCTGAAGGATGATGAGCACAGGTCCACCAGTCAGGACAGACACAAAGTCCATCACAAGCCCAAGGCAACGAGTTCACATGCTCCTAGGTGTTACCGTCAGGAATGATCTGAAGCGGCTCTGTGTGGTGAGAATTCAAACACTGACAGAACAGCAGAAACTCCTGCAGAATCTGTTCTCCTTTCAACCTCACCACAACCCAGAGGGCAGGTGGTTGGACCCCTAATCTCTAGGTGGGGAACCTCGGCAAGCCCGGCCTGCTGTGCCCTGGCGGAGCGTGGGTGTCAGCAAGGCCCCTCCCCCACAGTCCATCTTCATCAGTGCTCCGGTCCCCACGATCGTCAGCCACACACAGCACTGGGCCAATTCCCCCAGACAGGCCTATGAGCCATCTGAACGCAGGGGACAGGGGAACACAGACACGGTCTGATCTTGCTTCTTGGTGAAGAGACCCACCATTCAACAGAGCTGTTCCAAGTGCCCTGACCTTGATGTCGTATTCTGTGAGGAATTCCATTTCCCATTCTGCAGATGAAGAGCACGGAGGCTCCCTGATCAAGGACTCAGTCACTTGGCGGGCAGTGGGAGTGCCATGTCTAGAGACACATTAACCAGAGCCGGGTCACCGTGCAGCTTTGGACAAGTGACTTCGCCTATCCATGCCTCCCTTTCCTTGTATTTAAAGGAGGAGGAGAATATTAGCAACTCCCTTGCCAAACGGAGTGAAGACAGAACAAGAAAAGCACCCAGAGCACCAAAGACTGCCCGATGCCTGGGATACGAGCCTGATGCTCCGCGAGCGATAATCATGAAGTCGGCTGGGCTTCCCAGAGAAAAGCGACAACTACTCATTCTCAATGCTTTATTCGCGGAAACTCTGAGCGATACCCCTCCACTTCCACCAAGCCCTACTTGAACACAGCCACCGCGCCCTCAGCTGCCCTGGACCAGCACGCAGACATGCAGGCGCTCCTCACCCCACATGCCCACCATAACCCCGCAGAGATGCGGTCCCTGTGGACAGAACGGAACACGTCGACGAGGCCACTGAACACCTTCTGGTCTCCAGAATGTACCTCATTCTGGATTTGTTACCTAACCAACGGGCAACAGGCTGCCCTTCCCCCCAACACTCCGTGACCATCCCCGTGGCGTCTAAGTTCTCAGGACGGAATCACCATGCCCCCACAGCTCCACTTCTGTCCCAGGGAGCCCACACACTGCTCCAGTGTCAGTCACGCCGCACCAACCTAAGGACAAGGTCCCACGATGGTCCCCAGACCCTGCACTGAACCATATGACACGCTGTCACTCTACTGAGAACACTAATTTTATCTTCCTTACACAAAACAGTCACACATGGAAAACAACACATTTAATTTACAAACGGCCTCAAAGTGGCAGAACAAGGTTATTAACCCCCTTTAAAAAAAAAAAAAAAAAAAAGATTTGAGAGCAAAAGAGAGAGTAAGCAAGTGTGCACTAGTGAGTGTAAGCGGTGGGAAGGGCAGAGGCAGGGGGAGAGAATCTCAAGCAGACTCCCTGCTGAGCAGGGAGCCCAGACGCAGGGTTCAATCCCATGACTCTGAGATCATGACCCAAGTCAAAACCTAGATTGGGACGCTCCACCGACTGAGCCACCCAGCTCCCATACCTCTCTTTCTTGCAGTAATTATATTCATGAGGCAAAGTAAAGTATTGCCAATTCTGGCTATGTTCATTTGGTTTTATTGATCTGAACCCAGGCTGATGTTTACTACTATATTATCTACCGAGAAAGGGTTTTGCCAAGGAAATTAATACAGACAAAATTCCTTCTCAGGGGCGCCTGGGTGGCTCAGTGGGTTAAGCCGCTGCCTTCGGCTCAGGTCATGATCTCGGGGTCCTGGGATCGAGTCCCGAATCGGGCTCTCTGCTCAGCAGGGAGCCTGCTTCCCTCTCTCTCTCTGCCTGCCTCTCTACCTGTGACCTCTCTCTGTGAAATAAATAAATAAAATCTTTAAAAAAAAAAAAAAATTCCTTCTCAACAAATATCTAGAGAAAGAAGGCCCCATGTAACTGTGATTGGCTGAGAGCCCAAACTCCACAACCCTCCATAAGGACAGAACACGCACAATGAATCCAGAGCCTGGAAACTTGTCAAGCAATGGGATTTTCTTTTTTTCTAATATGAAGATTCCTATTTTTATTACTATCTTCCTATTTTTATACAGCTGACATTCTGGTTAACAGAATGTTCTAATTACCTGAATCACCATATACTTCTGCACCTAAGTTACAACTCAAAGTATAATTTAACAAATTATAATAAAACCAAAATTAAAGTTAACATGTCCACTATCACCATATCATACAACATTGTTCAACTAGCTAAATTAAAAAATGTCACAAATCCAGGGCACCTGGGTGGCTCAGTGGGCCTCTGCCTTCGGCTCAGGTCATGATCCCAGGGTCCTGGGATTAAGCCCCTCATCAGGCTCTCTGCTCCTTGGAGAGCCTGCTTTTTCCTCTCTCTCTGCCTGCCTCTCTGCCTACTTGTGATCTCTGTCAAATAAATAAATAAAATCTTAAAAAAAAGTCACAAATCCCCCTATACCCACAGAGATGAAGCCAAATTTATATTTCATCAATCAATCCTCATAGGCTTCCCCGAGCTTGCCTCTTGCCTGAGAGCCGCATATACCCTGAGGTTTGCTGTTCCCTGAACTCGCTCGGACCTGGGTCTGCACCTAAGGCCCCCTCCCATGCTGTCTTCCACAATGCCCTTGCCAAACTGTCCTCTGCAGCACTTCTCTTTTCTCTTATATAAACCCAAAACTTCCCATTCATACCTCATTTTCTATGTCATGGGACAGAAATTTACACATTTATCATAACTATTCTCTCTCTGCTAGATACCAACTACTTGGGGGCAGGGGCTGTGTGTTCCCCACAGGCTCTATGCTCCCACGGTCCCACATTGCTGACTGTGGGACTGCATAGCATAGCAGTGTCTGCGGGATTCAGTCCACGGTGCTCCTCCCGCCCCGGGAATATCCAGCGGACAGCCAGCCTCCAACAACCAGCCTTTCCACCTTCCCGGGTCTCGGTTTCCTTAGTTACCTCATCTCCTTATTAGGAATAAGAGGTGATTCTGCCAAAGTCAACTTGTCCATCTGAAGTCCCAGTCCCCCCAACCCCCTCTTTCTTCTTCTTTGGCACTTGAACACATCTCTTTTTCTCACAAAACTTCAGCTTCTCTTCTTTCATTAAAGGAAAGCAAAAAAACACTTCTCCTACGCCTTGAAACGGCTACCATCTCTCTTCCCTTCTCAACCCTGCCATGTTTCTTGAAAGAGTGGCCTTCCTGCCTCTTAGTGGTGCTCGTCATCCCCACCCCTGAACACACCATTCATCCTACTTCCCCAGAGATCTCTTCTAAAGCATGGATCTAAGTTTCATTTTAAAAAGGGACCTTTGCATCTCTAGGGACTATACTGGAAATGGGGATAAGCCATAGGGATGGAGAAGGTAGGTGCCAATAGAAAAAGTATAAATACAGTGGCCCACGTACAACCTCAATCCTTAGACTCAAAACCCGTCAAAACTCATGCCACCTTTGAGTTGGACCTCAAAAATAATCCCCCTGTCCTTCTTGGACATAGCCCCCTGCAGCCCTCCCAGCTACTTTTTCCATGACATCCTCTGTGATCACTGTCCTGAAAGTGGAACCTGCCCAGTCCTCTCCTGGACTGAACATCCACTTCCTCTTGCTCTACTGGAAACTGAACTTTCCTTGGAGGAGTCTGCCTACTTCTTACTCCTCTTGAATTCAGGCCCTCCATTCTCGTACATCCCCCATTACAGGAAACAGCCTAATTGCCAACCATCTTAATGACACCATCTGGATGGCCGGCTCTCACACTCCCACACCCACCAAGCACCCTCCTCTTTCACATCCATGACACAAGGTAGCCAATAGTCAAATCCATGACTCAACCACCTCTTGCCTCTGGTTGCCTCTGCCCTTGGCCTGGGCCCTGCTCCCTTCCCTGGCCTCTCCCCCTGCAGCCACTTGAAATGGCTGCATCCTGGGATGCCCTCCTGGGAGCTCAACTACTTCCAGAGCTTCAACACACCCATGTCCACAGGACTCCAGTCCCAAAAACTGAAAGTCCTCCTAGACTTCTCAACCATCTCATAATGCATAAATAAAATGATTTCATCCCTTCACAATCATGTCTTATTTTTACAAGTCAGGCAAACATCCACAGACAAAGCTGAAAGTGACCCTGAGACATAACAAATGTGCCCTCTGTTTTTTGTGCAGGAAAGCACTGGTAAAACAGGGACATGGTAGACACACTTCTTTAGGGTAGGAAAGCTATCCTTTTTGAGTCCGTGGTATATTAAAAAAAAAAAAAAATTATCTGGTCTTTGTGCCTCATTCTTTTTTTTTCCCCCCATTTTATTTTCTTTTCAGTGTTCCAGCATTCATTGTGCACCACATCCAGTGCTCCATGCACTACATACCCTCCATAATACCCACCACCAGGCTCACCCAAGTCCCCATCCCCCACCCCTCCCAAACCCTCAGTTTGTTCCTCAGAGTCCACAGTCTCTCATGGTTTGTCTCCCCCTCCGATTTCCCCCAACTCCCTTCTCTTCTTCTCCCGATGTCCTCCATGTTATTCCTTATGCTCCATAAGTAAGTGAAACGATATGATAACTGACTCTCTCTGCTTGACTATTTCACTCAGTATAATCTTCTCCAGTCCCATTCATGTTGATACAAAATTTGGGTATTCATCCTTTCTGATAGAGACATAATACTCCATTGTATATATGGACCGTATCTTCTAGATATATACAGAACATTCTACCTTAAAACAACAGAATACTCATTCTTCTCAAGCGCACATCGAACTTTCTTCAGAATAGACCACATACTGGGTCACAAATCAGGGCTCAACTGATACCAAAAGACTGAGATTGTTCCCTGCATATTCTCACACCACAATGCTTTGAAACTGGAACTCAACCATAAGAAAAAGTTTGGAAAGAATTTAAACACTTGGAAGCTAAAGACCACCTTGCTTAAGAATGTTTGGATCAACCAGGAAATCAAGGAAGAACTTAAACAATTCATGGAAACCAATGAGAATGAAGACACTTCGGTACAAAACCTATGGGATACAGCAAAGGCAGTCCTAAGGGGGAAATACATAGCCATCCAAGCCTCCCTCAAAAAGTTGAAAAATCCAGAATACACCAACTCTCTTTACACCTTAAAGAACTGGAGAATCAACAACAAATTAAATTAAGCCAACCTCACACACAAGAAGGGAGATAATCAAGATTAGTGCCGAAATCAATGAGATAGACAGTAGAGACATAGTAGAACACATCAACAAAACTAGAAGCTGGTTTTTTGAAAGAATAAGACTGATAAACCATTGGCCAAAGTAATCCAAAAGAAAAGAGAGAAGACCCAAATTAATAAAATTATGAATGAAAAGGGAGAGATCATGACTAACACCGAGGAAATAGAAACAATCATCAGAAATTATTATCAACAGTTATATGCCAATAAGTTAAGCAACCTAGACAAAATGGATGCATTCCTGGGAACGTATAAACTTCCAAAACCAAATCAGGAGGAAATTGACAACCCGAATAGACCAATATCTAGTAACGAGATTGAAGTAGTGATCAAAAACCTCCCAAAAAATAAGAGACCAGGACCTGACAGATTCCCTGGAGCATTCTACCAAAGATTCAAAGAAGAAATAATACCTATTCTCCTGAAGCTGTTTCAAAAGATACAAACAGAAAGAAAACTTTCAGACTCTTTGTATGAAGCAAGTATTACCCTGATCCTCAAACCGGGCAAAGACCCCACCAAAAAGAATTCAGATGAATATCCCTGATGAATATGGATGCCAAGATTCTCAACAAGATCCTAGCTAATAGGATCCAACAGTACACTAAAAAGATTATCCACCATGACCAGGTGGGACTTATCCCAGGGATGCAAGGGTGGCTCAACATTCTCAAATCAATGTGATAGAACAAATCAATAGCAGAAGAGAGAAGAACCACATGGTCCTCTCAATTGATGCAGAAAAAGCATTTGACAAGATACAGCATTTGTTCCTGATTAAAACGATTCAAAGTATAGGGATACAGGGAACATTCCTCAACTTTATAAAAGGTATCTATGAAAAACCTACAGCGAATATCATCCTCAATGGGGAAAAGCTGACAGCCTAATTCTGGGTCAGGAGCTTTTATTATAAAACCCTTAGCATTTCCTGAGGGATGGGAGTGACTTTGTTGTGCTAATGAGGTGGCTGCAGAGGGTCTCTGGAGAGTTCCAGAGGCGGGCAGGTTCCTGGAAAAACCAAGCACAGGATTAGGGGGTCAGAACATGGGGCCATGTCGGACCATGCCACAGGATGGTGCCGACCTCTGGGGATAGAAGCTGGAGACTGAGTTCCATTGTGTGGCCACTGAGTCATCAATGTGCCTCATAATGAAACTATCTAAAAACCCTGGAGGCAGACAAACCATAAGTGACTCTTAATCTCACAAAACAAACTGAGGGTTGCTGGGGGGAGGGGGTTTGGGAGAAGGGGGTGGGATTATGGACATTGGGGAGGGTATGTGCTTTGGTGAGTGCTGTGAAGTGTGTAAACCTGGTGATTCACAGACCTGTACCCCTGGGGATAAAAATATATGTTTATAAAAAAATTAAAAAATTAAAAAAAAAAAAAAAAACCCTGGAGGCAGAGGGTCTGTGGAACTTCCCATGCTGTGAACACATTAATGCACTGGGAGGGGGCTAGAGCCTCGTTCCGCAAGGAACAGCACAGCAGCTCTGCATTCTCTACCAGACCTCAGCCCACGGGTAGGGTATCTTCATGTCACTGGTCCTAATTTGCACCTTTTGTAAAAGAACTCTAATAATAAATAGAGCACTAACCTGAGTTTGTTTACTAGTCCTGCTAGCAAATTGTCAAACCTGAGAGAAAAACAACAGATTTACAGCTAGTCAGGAGTGCAGTTGGCCTGGGACTCCCAAATTGTTGTTGGTTAAGCAAAGGCAGTCGTGTGGGGACTGCCTGCTAACCTGTGGGGTCTGAGCTGACTCCGGGAAGTTAGGGCAGAGCTGAACAATGGTGCACCCCGCTGGGTTTTTACTGGAATGGAGGCCCTACTCTGGGCCAGGCACTCAACTGGGAACCCTATGGGACTGTCATTAAAGGAGCACAGAGCCCTGCCTGCCACCTCACACAGAGTGAGAATTCAAAACAGGGATCTCAGCCTTAAGTTCTGAATCTGAACAAATCCACACCTCTCCAGTGAGGCTCAAGATTATTTTAAGCTCAGTTCTTTCAAGCAATGGTTCTTATTGACACCTTCCTGGAAGTGGCCAAAGGCAGTCTGTCACTTGAAAATGACACCCTGACTTCCAAAGAGAGCTAAACACTTTGTGTGGAGTGCCTTGCTGGCGTCAGTCAGAGCTAACTGGTCAGATGCCCAAGGGGTAGGAGCCGAAGCCCGAGCCTCGGGGCCCGCAGCAGGTGTTCCTGGGTCTCCCTTCCCGGAGGAGCAGGGTGGCCAGCAGCCAGGGCAGAAGCCGCCTGCGTGCTGCTTCCCCGGGCAGGGATGGCCACGGCCGCGCTCCCTCCAGAGCCATCCTGTGGTGGTTATCTAACTCAGGGTTTCAGTAGTCATCATTCGTAAGTTTGGGATTTTTTTTTTAGCTTTCGCCCAGTGTGACAATCTCTGCTTCGGCCATTAACACCCCCACACGTACCTACACGGTAATTCCAGAACAGTGTTTCCTCATCTGAGAGCAAAGATTGCCCCTGCCGAGTCCAATAGGGCAAAGTAAAGACGGACACAGAGTCAAACTCCCTGAATGGCGTCAAACATTACAGTTCCGAGGTCTGATACTCGAATCAGCTTCAAGTAACAGGCAAGGCTGTGACTTCACAGAAATCCAGGCGGGACAGACCCCGACGGGCTTCCAGTGAAGGGGCTCGCCACCCCCACAGCAAGACCGTTGTGGAAATGTGCCCTGATGGTGAGGCGTCAAGTCTCTCCCTCAGCTCGTGGGAATCCAGGAGAGGCCCAGGCTCCAGCACGGTCCTCTCACTCCTCTCCCACAGACCGTTTCCTGAGCAGCGGCCCCGACTGTCCAGAAGCCAGCACGAAACTGGCCTTCTGGCTTCTCTCTCCCCTTCGAGACACTGTGAGTGCATGTAACTTAAAAATGAAATAGGAAGTACCGTTTGTCTGTGAAGGTCTGTGAGGTCTTGCCTTGCTTCCCACAGAGAATACGCGAATCTTGCGTGAAATGTAAAGAAAGCTGTGACTTTTTAAGTTTTAGGAGGAGAACAAACTCCCTCCAAATCAGAATCATCACCTGATCAACCAAATCACTCTCACTTAAAGGCTTCCAAAAATACTAATAATTTACTGAAAACTAATTTGCAAAAGCAAGTGCATGTGTAAAAAAAATAATTTAGTGTGGCAAAACCTATTTTCTTAGACACAGAAATTATATTCCTATTTTGAAACAAGGATAATTAATAGGCAAATTAATAGGCAAATTGTTCCTATTTTATGATAGTCCTTATATTATGCTTTGAAAATACACTGAAATGTTCACAAAAAGCCAAACATCAGTCATGTCATAGATCAAAGTAAAAAGGTACCAAATATCTTGTCACAGGTCAGGCCTAATGCATAAAACCCATGTGCCTTTCTTGAATTTTAGATATATCTATTTGGATCCAAACTCTGCGGGGGGAATCAATGCAAATATTCAGTGGGTTTACTGGATACTTGATCATCTACGTAAAAGTTCTTATAATAAAACCCAGAAAGACTTAATCTAAGTTGTCCTCACCTTGAAGCTACCTTGCAGGGCTGCAGGCAGAGATCCTGTGTATAAGGAGACACATCTGCAGAGCCTGTGGTGAAGCAAGGCTCTGGGAAAGGTAAGGGCCAAACACCTATCAGCTGGCTGCTTTAGCAGTCTCAACTCCTCACTTAGGAACCAGGGACCTGGGCACCTGAGTGGCTCAGTCAGTTAAGCGTCTGCCTTCCACTCAGGTTAAAAAAACATGAGGTCCTGGGATCAAGTCACGCAGTGAGTCCTGCCCCTGTGGAGCAAGGAGCCTGCTTCTCCCTTGGCCTCTGCCTTTCTCTCTCTCATGAATAAATTAATAAAATCTCTTTAAAAGAAAAAAAAAAAAAGTGACCAGGGACCTGGCTTCTCTTTGAGCCTGCCAAGGACAGAAGCCTGGAGAAGGAAGAACACACCAGAGAAGACCTCAGTGGTCATTCACGCTACATCTCATTCTACACATGGGGAAACGAAGTCCTAGAGAAGCAAAAGACTATCTCGAAGTTTTCTGCTCAGTTATACTTCCTCTCAGCAAGAAACCAGATTCTCCAAAGACACAGCCTTTTAATTTCAGAGCGATGAACTCCCCATTTCATTGAGGAAAGGCCTCTTTGGGGAGCCCTCGGGACTTCCAAGTATGGCTGACCTCGCTTCTGTCTGCCTTCAGGTGAAGAATTTGGTGGAGACGGCACTCAGCCCTGAGGCTGCAGGGACTGAAGACCACAGGGTAAGGCTTATATTGGGGGAGGTCAGAAAACAGAGAGGGGAGCCCAGGACCGGGTGACCAGGGAAGGGAAAGAGCTCCAAACTGTCCCTGGGGTCAGAGACCATGAAATACATTTCCATAAAACTGACACAGGAAACAGGAAATGTTTGTTAAACACCGAGTAAAAATATCCTAGTCTGTTCCCTCCCGTGATGCAGGGCAAGGGGCCCCCCATAGCGTCGTGCACCAGAACTCGCCCCAACAACGCTCACTCCTCTCACTCTTCGTAATCTTGCTCCCTCAAATTTATAGGATCGTCAAAATAAAAGTGATGAATCCAGTTCAGGACGCAGTCTTTGTCCCATCAGAATTCTGAGTGCCGCTGGGAAATACACACAAAGGACTGGCCAAGCACAGGATGACAGACGGACAGACAGAGCTGTGTTCTAGAGTTGAAGATGGAGATTAACCTTGAAGCTTTTCTGCCTCCATCTTCTAGGTTGTAAATGTCAGTGATTTTTCTTGCATGTTTTAAACTGCATCCTTCCACAGTTACCACAGGCATGGTCTTATATAACCCACTGAAAAGGAGTCACTTTATGATAATGTAGCATTTTAGGATTTGTGGACTACTACAGGTCTTTCTCAATTGAGTGGGTTAGTCAGAGAATAAAAACTTCATTTTTTTAGAGGGGGGGGGCAGATAGAGAATCTTAAGCAGACTCCACGTCCAGCACGGAGCCCAACGTGGGGCTTGAACTCACAACCCTAAGATCCTGAGCTCAGCCAAAATCAAGTGTCAGACTCTTAACTGACTGAGCCACCCAGGTGCTCCAGGGGACATAAACTTTAAAAGACAGTTATACTCAGTGAAGCAATGGTTGAAAAACCAGAAACCCAATTTTATGTTTCAGCTATTAAATATATCAGTAAGCACTGAATTTACCAATTAAGCAAGAAAATGATTAGCTTGTCAATTTCACATCACTATTAAACTTACCAATAAGCATGTTATATACTGAAACCAAATGGACTCCTAGAGAGGGGAACCAGAAGGCACAGGCAGCAGCCCCGGTGAGGAGGGGCCAAGTCTGGTTCCCACCACTGACCAGACACTCAGCCCAGCACCCGGTACATACACGCTTGTTGAAGAGATGGCCGCATGGACAGCTGACTAAAATGGGATGGAATAATCATTTCTAAGCACCCATGAAGTCCATTTCTACTTGAATTAATCAAAAAGCCTGTTTCGAAGGTTTACTTTTTTTCTCTGCTGAATAGAATACGACGTAGGGTCTTTCGAGGCTTCCTTCCTCCAGCACATGGGACCCCTGGAAGAACAACCAGGGAGGAGCAAAGGTCACCATCCACACTCCTCACCTGCCATGTCGATGGCAAAAGGCCTGTCTGCTCTCCAGCCGGTGTACCAGCCCACGACTTTGCCGTTTTCCACCAACGGACGTTCATAGCGTCGCCCACCAACCAGGCCCACTGGCCAGACAGAGACTTTGCGTGTAGTTCGCATCTATAAAAAAGGGGAAAGAGATGTGGTTTAAGTTTCCTGAGGGAAAACAACTCGAAGGGAGGAAAGAAATGTGAACCGCATAGAAGAAATGGGGTAGTGGGGTGGGGTGGAGGCGGGGCATAGATTTTCAGAAGCTGAAGGTCCTGACAGAACACTTCTACTGGCAGAAGTACTGCCGCCCGATGCCCGGCGGCTGGGCGCCATCAGCCACCCTCTGTCACAGAGTTTGCTGGTGGCTAAAGGCTTGAGAGAAAGGAAGTGGGTGTCAGTATCTGGATGTCACTTATTTGAAGCTAAGTTGTGACTGTCAAAAATATTTTCTCTTTGCTTCCAAGTTGAATCTTCATACTTGGCATCTTTGGAAGTGAAAGGGTTGACTTCCCTTTAGGAAACTTGACTCCTCAGTAACAGCAAAAAGTTCACTGAAAAGCCGCAGGAGTTGCCTTTCTATGACTTGTTTGTTTATACAGATACAGAAATATTGGCTGACGGTGTTACTAATGGCATCCAGATAGAGAGGGGACACTGGGCATCCTCGAGAGAGACCAAAAGACAAAAACCCCACACCCTACATTCCACTTTTCAAGGGCAACTGAGCCCAGCTAGAGGAGGAAAAGCATCATGAGGGCAGCTAGAAAAGCTCGCCTTCTCTCTTCCAGCACACACTGTAGTATCTGGTGGAATTCTGGTTAAAGAGGGCCCTCCGCTGAAAGTGATTTACTGGATTTCTTTAAGGGAAAAGACATGTTCACAACAAAGCTTGCTGATGGCAGGGAAGAATTCTGGGGGGAAGCCACCATCACCACCTTCTAAGACATGTGTGAAATAGACCGGAAGCAGCCCACAAGACACCTTCCTGCTAACTAGAAGCTTCCCTTTCCTCAGGCACATACGTATACCAGTACCAGGCCCATGGCTTGGCCATTAAAGTGCTTTCAGCTCCACTCACCCTCTCAGCCGGGGGTGTCCTTGGGCATAACCGACACAGCTGCATTTGGTGGACTGTTGTAATGACCATTTCAACCCCAAAGCTTTTTCTCCCCCTCCAACACCAAAGCTTCGTGCTCAGCATGAGTCTGCTGGAGATTAACTCCCTCTCCTTCTGCTCCTCTCCTTCTTGTAAGCATGCGCTCTTTCTCTCTCTTCCTAAAATAAATAAAATCTTAAAAAAAAAAAAAATCTTTGCCTAACTCAAAATCACAAGAGTTTTCTCCTCCTCTCTACAAGTACTATAGTTGTCGCTTTTAGGTTTATGATCTATTTAGGCTATGATCTAGTTAGCATTAATTTGTGAGTATGCTATGAGGGGCTGACTGTATCACCCAAGCACCCCTGAAGCTATGTTCTTTCTCCTTTTTTGCATACAGATATCTGATTATTCCAACCACAGTATGTGAATGGATATGTGACTACCCCAGAACTGAACAGTCTTTGCACCTTTGTGGGTTTATTTATGGACATTCTCCTCTGATCTGCTGGTTCCTTTGTTGATCTTGATGCTAACACCCTGTCCTGATTTACTGTGGCTCTAGAGTACTCTGGCTGTCCGGCAGTATTAATCCTTTGTTCTTCTTCATCAAAGTTGTTTTGACTGTTCTAATTCCTTTTCCTTTCCATATGAGTTTCAGATGCACCTTGAACATTTTAGCAAATTTTTATTGGGATTGCATTAAATCTATGTAACAGTTTGGTGAGAACAGATAGCTTAACAAAATCGGGTCATGAATAAGACATAGTTCTTCATTTACATAGATTTTTCATTTTCCTCAGCAATGTTTTCATGATTTAATTTTTTTTTTTTTTTAGATTTTATTTATTTGATAGAGATCACAAGTAGGCAGGCAGAGACACAGGCAGAGAGAGAGGAGGAAGAAGGCTCCCTGCTGAGCAGAGAGCCAGATGTGGGGGAGGGGGGGTGGATCCCAGGACCCTGAAAACATGACCTGAGCCAAAGGCAGAGGCTTAACTCACTGAGCCACCCAGGCACCCACGTGATTCAATTCTTGAATCAATATTAACATTTAATGTTTTGTGTCCTATGTCATCTCCGTAGGTGGGGAAAAAAAAACCCAAAAAGTTTACTAAAATTTCCACAGAAATTTCACGCCCCCCCAACTCACTCCACCTTCAAACTCCTGTTCCCTCACACACTGCAGAAAGTGTAAATATTTCTATCTGTCTTATGTATCAAACATGCAAACATATGAAAAAACTAGAATCTAAATACAGGTGTTTTTCTTAAATTGATGTAATGGCCTTATATCTATCTCTAAGGTATTAACAACAGTACTGTTCTTTTTTGGTATTTCCTTAAAATGTGCATGATTTTTCAGCTCCTAAATTGTTTTTGCCCAGAACATTAAATTTTCAAATCTGCCAAACGCTGGGAAACAGACCCTTTCTCCACCTTGTGTGTCCTCTTGAAAATGCATAGGTTGTGCCCTACATATGTCAGGTGCCAAAAATTCTTGATAAGCACCAGGTAGTAACTGAAAGGAAGACCACGTGTAACAAGCAAGCAGTGTGTGCCTGTGCAGGCCAAGGGACCAGCTCACCATCAGAAGAGGAGAAGGACAGACAATAAATGAACAGAAGTTTAAAATGATTTTAAAATAGGAATGGAGAAATCACCATTATGGAGAATAATAAACCATAACTGTGAGACCACTAGCGTGAGGGAATTAAACATGGCCAAACCTGTGTTGTGGCAGGCTTTTCACTTAAACCGGGCCAGGAAAGACATGCAGGATTTGGCCCGCAGACTTCAGAAGAGCCTCAGGTTCTAGGTAATGAGATGAATCCAAGAAACAAAACTTCCCATTTCTGTGCCAGTTTCTTGCTAGAAAATGCAGGTTTGGCTTATCACATTCCAAATTCCTGAGAGCAGCTCAGAGCTAACACTTACTTATGCTGGATTTTTTCAGAGAAGGGTGTTCAAAGGTGAAGGAGTGACTATCTGAACACAGGTGATATGGCAGGATTATGTATGCAAATTTAAAAAAAAAAAAAAAAACTTGTCATTTAAGTAAGTAGTTTAATACTTTGGAAGGATCCAGATGCCCTTGCCATGTGTGCACGGCTCCGAGAGTCAGCGTGGAACGCTCCATCAGAGTTAGACACACGCCCCTCAGTACCCCTCCACTGTATCACATGGAATGTGCCAGACATTTCAAAGGAAAATAGCACAGCTATTTACAGAACTTCTTCATTTCACCCCTGGGAGATATCCTTTGTTCTGTGTCCTTTTCGCTCAATCTATGCTCTTTAAGAATTCCTCAGCAGCCACCTTTTCTGAGAAGGGGGGAAGATAACAATGACTGTTACTATTAAAAGTAAAAGCACTTTCATACAACTGAAATATTCTTGGTATTTAAAATTTTTGTTACTTTATTAACACAAAATAATAGTTACATCAGGGGCACAACCTCAAGTGGCTGTGTGAGCCCCAATCTAAAACAGAGAACTAAACCTCTAGACAGAAGAGGAATAGGAAGCAATTCACATATTTCTAAGAGTTACATTATTAAAAATAGATCCCCAAGGCATTCTCCTTTTCTTTAATGCCAAAGTCATAATCGGTCATTTATTTCTCCCACCACAACCTCCATTAAATAGACAGGACTTGCACAGCAATGTTAACCAGCCAAAATCGTGGACTATTTTCATAGTCCCAAGGGCTACTAAGGACACAAAAGATACCTCTGGTACATCTCCACACTCTTCCTAAATGCCATTTAAACTATCGAAGGGCAGGCCTGCCTCATTGGCTTACCTAGCTGGCTCAGCTGGTTAAGCAGCAGTTTTGATCTCAGCGCAGGTCTTGAATTCAGGGTTGTATGTTCAAGCCTGCGATGGGCTCCACTCTCCAGTGCTGTGGAGACTACTTTTAAAAACACCCAAAGCCAAAAACAACAAGAAAAACTATCCCAGGGTAGGTGGTAGTTGTTCATCTTCATCTTCTCCAGAAAGGAGGAAAGCAGGTAACTACTTCCCCCACCTGTGTCTGGTGACCCTCACCAACAATCAGCCCCTGGGTTTTGTAGCCAACTTTTTTTTTTTTTTTTTTCTGCAGCTTTACAACCTTTTGGTCCCTCCCTGGGGAACAGCTAAGAGCCAGCTCCAGGGACTGGAATACTTCAGAAGATCACACTAGGCGATCATCAGAATGCCCTTAAAGCAGAAAGAGTTAAACAAATGCCTTTCTCTTTCTTGAAGACACACCACTATGGTGAAATCTTGTCTTATTTTTTCTATAGGGAAATGAATAAAGTTCTTAATTTTCTGAAATTTAAAATGCTGTAAGTGAGCTGGGGAAATCAGAGGGGGAGACAAACCATGAAGGACTGTGGACTCTGAGAAATAAAACTGAGGGTTTTGGAGGGGAGGGGAGTGGGGGTTTGGGTGAACCTGGTGGTGAGTATTATGGAGGGCACGTATTGCATGGAGCACTGGGTATGGTGCATAAACAATGAATTTTGGAACATTGAAAATAAAATTAAAAAAATTTTTAACTAAATAAATAAAAATTAAAATGCTATAGGTAACCTTAAGGAGAATTACCATAAAGAATGACACTCTGTATCCTGCTTTTTTAACACTGCAGTGGGAAAGAAAAACACCCTAAATCCAAAAGGATCAAGTAAACGGAAGACACAAGGAAAGAGCAGGACAAATACAAGGAAGAAATACAAAAATGATGACCTGGAGTTGAGTATCCTTCTCCAATTTCACTGTCCATAAACATCTGATATTTCCAACAGAGAAACTACATTACATAATCCAACATACCCATAAAATCCCTTGGGAACAAGTTCGAAAATTAATGTCATATCTGTGTTTTCTTTCTTGCATCTACCCCCTAAAGGTTTTAGCATCCTTCAACTCATGGACACTTGGCTCAATGCTATTCATTCCAGAGTCCTTCACGTATCTTTATATTGCCTAGGATTTTTTTTTTTTTTTTTTTTTTTGCCTGATTTCCCTATACCTCCATTCCCACAGCATGAAATTTGAGGTGCATAAAGTATCTAAGAATTCTAGAAAG
The DNA here is from genome assembly GCF_030435805.1 of Mustela lutreola. Classification (NCBI taxonomy): domain Eukaryota; kingdom Metazoa; phylum Chordata; class Mammalia; order Carnivora; family Mustelidae; genus Mustela; species Mustela lutreola. Next base: position 113,453,006 of record NC_081295.1, read on the forward strand.
TAGAAATGTTCCTAATGTTATATTCTAAACTCATCTCCTATGTTATTAGTTAGAAGATCAAGTTTAACATTTCTTCCATTCCTGCTGTATTTTTTCACTAAACCATCCATCACATAATGTGTGTCCAGTGCTGTGCTAGGCCCTGAGCAAGGCTGACAATGTTCTCATTTACCAAGCCAACAATCCAGTAGAGAAAAAGCAATGACACGTCAAATCGCAAAATTAGTTACTTAATTTCTATGCTGATAAGGGCTGCAAGGGAAGAAGATGGTCTATAGGAGCAGGATGCAGAGGATCTGATGTGATCTGGGATCTGCTGAAGTTTCCTTAAGGACATCAGCATGAGCTAAGTCTAAAGCCTGAAGCATGAACTACTGTGGACAAGAAGACTAAAAATATTCCAGGAAAAGGAACTCAGGTCCATGGGCTCCTAACAGGGATATTCCCCTGCATTTTTTAATTAAAAACAAAACAGAAAATCTATTGTGGACAGTGGCTGTTAGGAGTCAAGTTTCTCACTGTTGTATTAAGAATTTACAGACAAACAGAAGAGAAAGCTAGAATTATCCATGTGGTTATAGATTAGAGCTGGAGGCATCAATATGAACTCATTTTTAGCTGAAATGGCTATACAGATAGATGTGTCTACATGGGTTAGTATCACAGATAGTTATACAGATGGTTATTGAGATGGTTATACAGATAGAGAGATGTGTATACATGGATTAGTATCACATGTTTATTTCCTTGCTCTATCAGCAGACAGGGCCCAGAAATAATGACACTCCAGTAGCAATGAACACACCTGGTGCCCAGATCTTGGTTTCTAATACCATACTCTAATAGAAGGAACCAGACCCACTCACAGAAGTAGCTGATTCTAGGTCTGAAGCAAAAAATACACAAGACATATCCCAAGGTATCTTTACAGTCAGAAAGTAAGGAAGTGCTCAAGAACAAAAGCAAATAAAAAACTGCACATTGATCAGAGTATATAAAAGACATGCAGGAGTCAACTGAAAGAGCTCCAACTGGCCAAAGCTGGAACAATGTGTGCAAAACAAATTAAGGAGTTATACCTTAAAGTATAAAGTAAATACTAAACACTAACATAACCTGAAATATATAAATGACTGAATACATAAGTAAATGGACAATAGACAAATCTCCCATTCAGGCGCATTCCAAAAAATTTATGCAGATAACTTCCCAACAAGGAGGTGGAATGCATTCCTTAAGTATGAGCTGCACACAGTAACTTCTTTCCAAAAGAAAAGCTTAGAAGGAAGTCTGGAGTGGGGAAGGTGCTTTACAGTAAAGAGAGCTGATGAGACAAATGATCAAGGTTAAAATCAACATTGGTAAGTCATGTTGATAGAGTGCATCTTTCTTATGATGTACCAAGAAAGGCTACCTCTATGGTCTTTTCTAATATCATTCTTCAATAAAAGGAACCAGGGCTTCTTGGATAAATGGCTGATTCTAGGAGTGGGCAGAACAGACACAAGGTGAGCATGAAGCATCTTGTAATACCAGGAAGTAAGGAAGTGTTGAAAAGCAAACAAGCAAACAAGAACCTCAAGCAAACCCACAGTGATGGATGTATGTCAAAAGGACACAACCAACTGAAAGAGTTCCAATGGTCAGAACCAGAACAACTTGAGTCATAAAATAATGTTGACTCTCTGTACCCTTGATGTGATGTTATGAACGCAGCACTTACCACAGTGGTCTTCTTCCTTCCTTGAAACCAGTAATCCCAAAATCTACTCAGGAAAAACATCAGACAAATTCCAATAGAGGGGAGTCCTCTAATACACTTAACAAGTGCTCCTCAAAATTGTCAAGATCATTGATAACAAGAAAAATCTGAGAAACTGTCACAACCAAGGAGAACCTCAAAAAACATGACAACTCAATGTAATGTGGTATCTAAGATGGGATCCTAAAACAGGAAAAGGCCATCAGGTACAAATCAAGAACATCTGAATAAAGAATATACTTTGGTTCATACTGGTTCATTAATTGTAATACATGGTACTGTAATAATGTAAAATGTTAATAGAAGAGGAAACTGGATATGAAGTATAGGAAACTTTCTAGTATCTCCTCAGTTTTTCTATAAATCAAAAACTTCTGTTTTTTGGAGAGAGGGAAGATGGAGCAGAAAGAGATGGCAGAAGATCCTGAGCTCACCCCCTCCCAGGGACAAACCAGGACAACTACATATACTGCAGCTCACTCTGAAAATGACCTCAAGTCTGGGAGAACCAACCTTCCACATCTAAAGTCCTAAGGAGAAGTCCACATTGAATTGAGTAGGAGGGGCAGAGATGCAGCTGGGAGCCAAACCTCCAGCATGGCTACCCACAATCAGAAGGGACATTACAAGCATGAGCAGCAAAGGGATCAAGGCCCAAACCAGGAATGCCCAGCCCTGAGGACCTGCACTGGGAAGGTAAGTCAGCACAATACTGGCTTTAAAAGTCAGCAGGACTGAACTCCTGGAGAGCCAGAGAGGCCATGGGAAACCAAGTCTCTGCTTTAAAGAGCTAGCACACTGTATCACTCTGCACAAGACCCAGCACAGAAGTAACAGTTTGAAAAGCACCTGGGAGTGAAAAGCACATGAAGATTTACTGACTAATTTTAGTACCTGTGCCACAAAGGCAGGGATCTGCGGGAACTTTCTCCAGGAACAGTAGTGCTGCTGGGCACAAATTTTTTGCTCTCCTTCAGCCCACATAAGCAGCCGCACAAGTAACATTATACAGGATGGACCACACAAAATAAGTCTCAATACATTTAAGATTGAAATTATATTCATCTTTTCCAACCAGAAATCAATTACAATAAAAGAAGCAGAACACAAATGTGGCACTAAAAAGCATGGTACTAAACAACCAAAGGGTCAACAAAGAAATCATAGAGAAAAACAAAAAAAATATCTGAGACAAATGGAAGTGGAAACACATTGGTTCAAAATCTTTGAAACACAGCAAAAGCAGTTCTAAGAGAAAAATTACAGCAATGTAAGTCTGTCTTAAGAAACAAACAAAATCTCGGGGCGCCTGGGTGGCTCAGTGGGTTAGAGCCTCTCTGCCTTCTGCTCAGGTCATGATCCTGGAGTCCTGGGATAGAGTCCCGCATCGGGCTCCCTGCTTGTCCCTCTCTCTCTCTCTCTGCCTGCCTCTCTGCCTACCTGTGATCTCTGTCAAAAAAATAAATAAAATCTTAAAAAAAAAAATAAACAAAATCTCAAATAATCTAAACTTACAGTTAAAGGAGCTAGAAAGAGAACAACACCAAGGTTGGTAGAAGGAAAAAATAATAAAGTATAGAGAAGGAATAAATGAAATAGAGACTAGAAAAAAAATTGAAAAGATCAATAAAACTAAGAGCTAGTTCTTTGAAAACATAAACAAAATTGATAAACCTTTAACCAGACTCAAGGAATAAAAAATACTCAAATGAAACCAGAAATGAAAGAAAAGAAACACACTCAAAATACACACACAAAACAAAAACAGAATTATAAGACTACTACAAAAAAAATTGTATGCAAACAAATTAAGCAACCTAGAAGAAATGGATAAGTTTCTAGACACAATCTTCTGTGACAGAATCAAGAACAAATAGAAAATCTGAACAGACCAATTACTAGTAACAAAATTAAATAAATAATCAAAAAAACTCCCAACAAACAAAATCCAAGACCAGATGGCTTCACAAGTGAATGCTAAAAAACATTTGAAGACAACTTAATAACTATCTTCAAACTATCCCAGGAAATAGAAGAGGAAGGGATGCTTCCAAATTCATTCTATGAGATCAGCATTACCCTGATACCAAAACCAGAAAAAGACACTACAAAAAAAAGAAAATTACAGACCAGTATCTCTGATAAACATAGATGCAAAAGTTGTCAACAAAATATTAGCAAATCAAATGTAAAAATACATTAAAAATATCATTCACCACAATCAAGTGGGATTTATTCCAGGATGCAAAGACTGTTCAATATATGCAAATTGATTAACATGATATACCATGTTAACGAAGTGAAGAATAAAAATCATACAGATGCAGAAAAACCAACAAAATTCAACATCTCTTCATGACAAAAACTCTTAACAAAATGGGTATAGAAGGAACATACCTCAACATAATAAAGATTATGCATTACAAACTCAAGGGTGAAAAGGTGAAAATTTTTCCTCTAAGATCAGGAACAAGACAAGGATTCCTATTGTCACCACTTTTATTCAATATAGAACTAGAAATCCTAACCACAGCAATCAGATGAAATAAAAAGCATCTAGTGGGGTTATGGACATTGGGGAGGGTATGTGCTTTGGTGAGTGCTGTGAAGTGTGTAAACCTGGCGATTCACAGACCTGTACCCCTGGGGATAAAAATATATGTTTATAAAAAATAAAAAATTAAAAAAAAATAAAAAGCATCTAAATTGGCAAGGAAAAAGCAAAACCATCACCACTGTGAACAAAATGATGAATATAGGAAACCATAAAGACTCCATTTAAAAAAAAAACTGTTACAATAAATGAATTCAGTAGAGTAAAATATAATAAAATATCAATATATGGAAATCTGTTGCATTTCTATACACTAAAAACAAACTAGCAAAAAAAGAAATTAAGAAAACAATACCATCCACAATTGCATCAAAAATAATAAAATACCAGGTGCCAGGATGGCTCAGTCAGTTGAATGTCTGCCTTCAGCTCAGGTTATGATTTGGGGGTCATGGGATGGAGCCCCAGGTGAGGTTCCCTGCTCAGCAGGAAGTCTGCTTCTCCCTCTCCCTCTGAACCCCCACTACCCCCTGCTACACTTATGCTCATGCTCTCTCTTGCCCTCTCTCTCAATTAAATACATATAATCTTTTTTTTAAAAAAGAATAAAATATCTAGGAATAAACTTAACCAAAGAGGTGAAAGACCTGTACTCTGAAAACTAGGATATTGTTGAAATAAAAGATGACACAAACAAATGGAAAGATATACCATGTTCATGGACTCGAAAAATTGTTAAAATGTCCATACTACCCAAAGCAATCTACAGATTCAATGCAATCCTCATTAAAATAATGGTATTTTTTCACAGAACTAGAAAAGATAATCCTAAAATTTGTATGGAACCATAGAAGATAAGCCAAATTGCCAAAGTAATCTAAAGAAAGAAGAAGAAAGTTAGAGGTATCACAATCCCATATTGTAAATTATGTTACAAAAGTGTAATAATCAAAACAGTATGGTACTAGCACAAAAACAGACACACATATCAATGGACTAAAGAGTCCAGAAATAAACCCACTTATATGATCAATTAATCTATGACAAAGGAAGCAAGAATATACACTGAGGAATAGACAGATTCTTCAATAAATGATGTTGGGATAACTATACAGCTACATGCAAAAGAATAAAACGAAACCACTTTCTTATACCATACATAAAAATAGTCAAAATGGATTAAAGACCTAAATGTGAGACTTGAGACCATAAAAGGGCTAAAAGTAAACATAGGCAGTAATCTAGTAGACATCATCCTTACAAAATTTTTCTGGATATGTCTACCCAAGTGAGGGAATCAAAAACAAAAATAAACAATGGGAACTACATTAATCAAAATGGCTTTTGCACAGGAGAAGGAACCATAGACAAAATGAAAAGGCAAACTAGTAAATGGGAGATGATATTTGCAAATGATATAACCAATAAGCTGTTAATATCCAAAATATATAAAGTTGTCCTACAACTCAACACAAAAATAAACCAAACAATCTGATTTAAAAATGGGCAGAGGACCTAAACAGGCATTTTTCTGAAGACGACATACGGATGGCAAACAGACACATGAAAAGATGCTCATCACTTGTCATCAGGGAAGGTGCAAATCAAAACAGGGAGATACCACCTCACACTCATCAGAATTGCTAGAATCAAAAAGACAAGAAATAACAAGGGTCAATGAGGATGTAGGAAAAGTGAACCCTGGTGCACTGTCAGTGGGAATTTAAGTTGGTACAGCCACTGTGGAAAACATATGGAGGTTTCTCAAAAAACTAAAAATAGAAGTACATAAAATCCAGTAATTTCACTTCTATGTTTACTTGAAGAAAATAAAAAGACTAATTAGAAAAGATATATGCCCCTCTATGTTTACTGTGGCATTAATTATAATAGCTGAGATATGGAAGAAACCAAAGTGCCCATCAACAGATGAATGGATAAAGGAGATGCGGTATATATACAATGGAGTATTACCCAGCCATTAAAAGAAAAAAATCTTGTCATTTGTGCCATTATGCATAGACCTAACCGGTAATACGCTAAGTGAAATAAGTCCAAAAAAGACAAACACCTTATGATTTCACCTATGTGTGGAATCTAAAAAGCAATCAACCAAATAAAAAACAGACACAGACTCATAAATACAGAGAAAAAAATGGTACTTTCCAGAGGGGAAGGGAGTAAGGCGAGGGGTGAAATAGGTGAAGGAGAGTAAGAGACACAAACTCCCAGTTAGAAGTCAGAGATGAGGGCGCCTGGGTGGCTCAGTGGGTTAAGCCGCTGCCTTCGGCTCAGGTCATGATCTCAGGGTCCTGAGATCGAGTCCCGCATCGGGCTCTCTGCTCAGCGGGGAGCCTGCTTCCTCCTCTCTCTCTGCCTTCCTCTCTGCCTACTTGTGATCTCTGTCGAATAAATAAATAAAATCTTTAAAAAAAAATTAAAAAAAAAAAAAAGAAGTCAGAGATGAAAAATACAGCACAGGAAATACAGCCAATAACCTGTATTAACACTGTATGGTAACTATGTGTACCATGGTGAGAATTTTATGTTTATACTTGTTTTTTTAAAAGGTTTTATTTGTTTGACAGAAACAGAGAGAAAGCACTCAAGCAGGTGGAGTGGCAGGCAGAGGGAAAGGGAAAAGCAGGTCCCCCCCCCCCCACCTAGTAGAGAGCTGGACATGGGGCTCCATTCCAGGACCCTGGGATCATGACCTGAGCTCAAGGCAGACGCTTAACAAACTGAGCCACCCAGTTGCCCCTATGTTTGTACTTGTTGAATTACTATGCTACATAACTGAAACTAATGTACATCCACTATAGTTCAATTAAAAATAAAAATAGGGGTGCCTGGGTGGCTCAGTGGGTTAAGGCCTCTGCCTTCAACTCAGGTCATGATCTCCGGGTCCTGGGATTGAGCCCCCACATCGGACTCTCTGCTCAGCAGGTATCCTGCTTCCTCCTCTCTCTCTGTCTGCCTCTCTACCTACTTGTGGTCTCTGTCTGTCAAATAAATAAATAAAATCTTTAAAAATATAAAAATAAAATAAAAATAAAACTGGTTACTTTACAAGAATAAAGTCCATTATTTAAAAAAAATAATTTAAAAGTTTCTAAGGCAATCATTCCTTTTCCATCAACCCCTGTTAGGGAGGATACAGACTTATTTTCTAGCTTGGGGGTCAATTTTTCTTTCACTTTTTGTGTTCTTAGGTATTGTGAAGACCAGAGCAGCACGGGTCCAAACATGGTCCTGCAGCAAAGTGTGGTTTGGTCTGCACAGAGATGTTGTGTTTTAAATTGAGACATGTTACAATCCAAAGATTTCTGGTGTCTCTGAAAACTTGGCAAGCTGGGCTAGCATCACACATGGCAATGCTGGCACTGCAAGGCTACTACATAGCCTTCTCCTATCGTCCATGGTCCCCCACCTCTCCCATCACAGCCCCAAAGCTGAGTGTCAATCACCATGATTACTAGTTGGTGCTGTCACAGGAAGTGTTCTTATCTCCAAAGTGGGAAAACTGAGAAACACACCAAATTGGCCATACATTTCAAGAAACAGGGAGGTAACACTGTTGTGTGTATGGAAATGAGAGATGTTCCTATACATTTAATATTTGAAGTATGTATTTAAGACACCATTAGAAACATAGGAACTACAAGAAATACATGAAAAAGGGACATAATTAAAAACCTTAATAAACGAAAATAAATTAGGTTGTAGTTTCAATCCTTCAAGTTGTAATACCAATTAAGTAAATGCTTACACATGGCCAACTTAAGTATGCCACCTGCTTAAAAGCATATGAATTCATGAATCCTGGTATGGATTGTCTGGAAGGATCCAGCTTGGGCTCGGCTTATTATAAAGCTACTCTAATTAAGACAATGAGATATTAGTGTAAAGATAGGTAAATAAATGAAAGAGATCAGAGTTCATAATGAGTTCTTTCCATAGATGGTTGGTTTTGTTTTTTTTTTTTTTTAAGTAGTATGCTGAACTAATGCAATGGGGGAAAGGACAAAGCTTTCAGTACATAATGCTGGAAGAATTGGGTATCTATGGAAGGAAAAGAAAGGGGAGGGGAAGGGAAGGGGAAAGGGAAGAAAAGAAAAGAAAAGAAAAGAACTTTAATCTCCATGTCTCACAAATTCATAAAAACTCAAAATGGAATCATGATCCTAAGTACAAAAACTAAATTCATACAACTTGCAAAAGAAAATACAGAAGATCACTACGTTTGTGTCTTTAGGGTAAATACCCAGTAGTGCAATTGCTGGGTCATAGGGCAGTTCTATTTTCAACATTTTGAGGAACCTCCATGCTGTTCTCCAGAGTGGCTGCACCAGCTTGCATTCCCATCAACAGTGGAGGAGGGTTCCCCTTTCTCCGCATCCTCGCCAGCATCTGTCATTTCCTGACTTGTTGATTTTAGCCATTCTGACTGGTGTGAGGTGATACCTCATTGTGGTTTTGATTTGTATTTCCCTGATGCCGAGTGATATGGAGCACTTTTTCATGTGTCTGTTCACCATCTGGATGTCTTCTTTGCAGAAATGTCTGTTCATGTCCTCTGCCCATTTCTTGATTGGATTATTTGTTCTTTGGGTGTTGAGTTTGCTAAGTTCTTTATAGATTCTGGACACTAGTCCTTTATCTGATATGTCGTTTCAAATATCTTCTCCCATTCTGTCAGTTGTCTTTTGATTTTGTTAACTGTTTCCTTTGCTGTGCAAAAGCTTTTGATCTTGATGAAATCCCAATAGTTCCTTTTGCCCTTGCTTCCCTTGCCTTTGGCGTTGTTCCTAGGAAGATGTTGCTGCGGCTGAGGTCGAAGAGGTTGCTGCCTGTGTTCTCCTCAAGGATTTTGATGGATTCCTTTCGCACATTGAGGTCCTTCATCCATTTTGAGTCTATTTTCGTGTGTGGTGTAAGGAAATGGTCCAATTTCATTTTTCTGCATGTGGCTGTCCAATTTTCCCAGCACCATTTATTGAAGAGGCTGTCCCATGACCCAGCAATTGCACTACTGGGTATTTACCCTAAAGACACAAACGTAGTGATCCAAAGGGGCACGTGCACCCGAATGTTTATAGCAGCGATGTCCACAATAGCCAAACTATGGAAAGAACCTAGATGTCCATCAACAGATGAATGGATCAAGAAGATGTGTTATATATACACAATGGAATACTATGCAGCCATCAAAAGAAATGAAATCTTGCCATTTGTGACAACATGGATGGAACTAGAGCATATCATGCTTAGCGAAATAAGTCAAGCGGAGAAAGACAACTATCATATGATCTCCCTGATATGAGGAAGTGGTGATGCAACATGGGGGCTTAAGTGGGTAGAAGAAGAATCAATGAAACAAGATGGAATTGGGAGGGAGACAAACCATAAGTGACTCTTAATCTCACAAAACAAACTGAGGGTTGCTGGGGGGAGGGGTTTGGGAGAAGGGGGTGGGATTATGGACATTGGGGAGGGTATGTGCTTTGGTGAGTGCTGTGAAGTGTGTAAACCTGGTGATTCACAGACCTGTACCCCTGGGGATAAAAATATATGTTTATAAAAAAATAAAAAATTTTAAAAAAAAGAAAATACAGAAGAAAATCTCTGAAGTCTTAGGGTAGGCAAAGATTCCTCAGGTAGTACCTAAAAATGTGAACTTTAAAAACAAATCAGAAATTGAAATTAAAATTTTCTACTCTCCCAGAAGATACTCTTAGCAATTTTTTTTTAATCAAGTCACAGACTGGAAAAAAACATTCCAATACCTATTCCTGACAAAAAGCTTATATGCAGAATACACAGAATTCTTATAGCTCAATAAAAATTTCTAAAGGATGAATAGCTTTAACCACTGTTAACCTTAAACAATTAAAAAACAGGTCAAAAGATTTGAACAGACATTTAATCAAAGAAAATGAACTATTAGCACATAAAAGATGTTCTCTATCATAAGTCATGAAAAATAAAAATTAGCAAATTAAAGCCAGCAATTAAAATCACAAGATACCATTATATACCCACCAGAAGAGCTAAAATTAAAAGACTGACAATACCAAGTAATGATGAAGATGTGGAGTAGCTGGATCTCTTATACATTCCTGTTGGGAGGATAAAATGGTACAACCACTCTAGAAATCAATGCAGCAGTTTCTTTTAAAGTTAAAAAATATATACTTATCATATGACTCAGCAATTCCATTTCTAGATATTTACCCAAGGGAAAGGAAATCCTAGTCAACATAAAAACCTGTACCTGAATGTTCACAGAAGATTTATTCATAATAGCCATAAGCTGGAAATAGCCCAAACATACATCAACTTGTAAACAGATAAACAATTTGTGATACATCCCTTTAATAGATTACTACTCAGCAATAGAAAGTAGTGAACTATTGATATTCATAACATGCATGAACCTCAGAAAGATAATGCCGAGTGAAAGAAACTAGAAAAGAAGGCTACATGTGGTACTATTCCAATTACATGACATTCTAGACTAGGCAAACTGATCTATAATGAGAGAAAGCAGATTGGAGGCCATGATGAAAACTGCCTGTAAATGGTTATAAGGTGATAGTTACAAGGGTGTGTTTGCTAAAATACAGTTAACTCTATACTTAAAATGAGTACATTTTATCATAGGTAAATTATACCTCATAAATACAACTCAAAACAAAATAATTAAAAGGTTTGGATATGAATTCATGATTAGAAGACCTGGAAATATCAACACCCTCAACAGCAATAAATATACCAAGCACCCTGATTTTAGTTTGTAAACAGGAATAGTGACCGATTCCAGGACTGGCACAAGGAATGTATAAGATGAGTCTAGATATTTTGTGCCAGAAAACCAAAGATGTCCTCAGAGACAACAAAAGACATGTGAAATGAAGACAGAAGCAGGTCTGAAGTGTTGCTGGTCATTGTGGGAACAATTTGAGCATCAGGAGATGGAAGAAGAAGGACTCGGATAGATTAAACAAGCAACACTGGGGGGGAAAGGACCAACAAGTCTAAGGTTACAAGTTGGGGTGTATGTGTGAGAGTGAAGCTGCTTTTTAAGAAGGACGCCAGCTGACAGAGGAAAAAAGAAAGACGCAACAAGAAATAACCACTTCATACCCACAATGTATTAATTTAAGCAAGAACATTCACTGGATGTTAGAACTCTTGGGTAGAAGTTAGAAACAAGACATTTAACTACTTTAGTATCAACCTGTGGCTTACCTAGCAAACACAAAAGAAAAATAAGTCCTCATAATGGAGAAATTTTGCTGTCACTGCCTCGACCCAGTGGTCAAGCTTGGTGTCACCACCCATAAGATGACCTAACAATATATGCCACCCCGCTGAATGCAGGAGAGGAAGACAAGGTCATCCATGTGGTATCCTGGCTATAGGGGTTTGACATGAATATATTTATGAGTAAACAGATGACTGACAGATAACAACCAAATGCCACTTATTGTGTGTGTGGACTTAACATCATGGTTAAGCCTATAAGCTATTTAAATTCCTACTTTCCTCAAAGCCTCTAGGAAAGTAGACACTGTTGCAGCAAAGAATCCCAGCCTAAGAGTACAACATTATGGTGACAACATCAGACTGGAGAAAAGGGTTACTACTTTGGATGTCCACCCACCCCAAAAAGCCCATCCTCTCTCCAGCCATCAAAGTTAAAATATAGTCCTTATAAAAATTCCAAATAAGTTTCACCTATTCTATTATCCCTTGTATAGTTCTATATACTTTAGTAAAATTTGGTGTTTACTGAAAATATGAACATAATTGCCAATTACCATGAATCTTCATTTGGATATATTAAAAAGAAGTTAAACTTCACATAACATCAAACATATAGTCAGGTCTTCAGAAAAATATGGCAAACATGCCAATACAGTTCAGTATTGTAAGCTGGTGCTTCCTTTAAAATGTGATCCTTTTGCTACATATTCCCCCAAATCTTTCAAGAGTCCTGAGTTCTTTAATGGTAGACAGCACGTTACTCATCTCCGTGGCAGTGATATTCAGCACGTGAAAGGAAGTGTTTATTAAACTGTAGATTTTCCTTTGTATGGGTATTTAGAACTCTAACCAACATCTAAAGGCTAGTCTCATTTTTGTCCTAGCTCTTTCATGACTCATATGCAAAGAAGCTAACCCACATGCCAAAAGAAGTTATAAATACTATGGACTTGAAAGCATTAAAAAATCAATATGGTCTCAGAGTACATACTTTAGTGCTATGTGTATGAGCGTGCATGTGGGGGGGGCGGGGTGATACTGGGAGCACATATTGGACTGTTCGACTTCTTTTTCATCATTATGTAAGAGGTAGCAGGATTCACAAGAATGGAGGCATTGGTCATGCTCGATTTGCTTTCCTGAATGAGTACTGATCCCAAAGATTTTTGCTCTAGTTTGCTCAGAACTATAAGCATGTAAGAAATTTCCAATTCCTTCATTTCTAACTTCTCCATATGAAAACCAACTACCCATCTCCCATTATTCTCATGGAGAAAAGTTGTGGTTGGGGGGAGGCCTTTAAAGTGCTGAGATATTCTTAAAAGATGCTTGTTACTGGTCATCTAGTTTCAACATGAAGTATGTTCTAGGATGGACACACACACACACACACACACACACACCATACACACACAAACCACACACAGCATTCTTTTAAGACAAGGTCTGAGAAAAACACGTTTCTTACCCAGGCATTAAGATATAACCTCTCTTTTCATGGAAATGGAAAGTAATAAAATATTCTTTGTTTTATTACTCATCAATCCTGTTGCCTTGTCCCCTGTTTCATGTAAGACCCTTCTACCTGGAGGCTTCTTTCCCAATATTTAATTAACATTTACTATTACTACAAAAAAAGGTTGAAGGCAATTTACAGAGATATACACACAAAAGAAAGTTAAACAGAGATGACTGATAATCAATAGCTTTCCTATATATCAGCAAATATCACGAAAAGAAGTATTACCACAGCAAAAGCAAATATGGAGTGTTAGGCAGAAACTTATTGAGAGCAGTGCAGGAACCACAGGAAGGAAATTTTAAAACTTTATTAAAGAACAGAAATGGGGGCACCTGGGTGGCTCAGTTGTTAAGCATCTGCCTTCTGCTCAGGTCATGATCCCAGGGTCCTGGAATTGAGCCCCACATGGGGTTCCTTGCTTGGTGGGAAGCCTGCTTCTCCCTCTCCCTCTCTCCCTGTTTGTGTTCCCTATCTCTCTGAGTCTCTGTCAATTCAATAAATGGTATTGGGAAAAATGGTCAGCTACATGCAAAAGTATGAAACTGGACTACTTTCTTAACACCACACACAAAAATAAACTCAAAATGGATTAAAGACCTAAATGTGAGACTTGAAGCCATAAAGCTTCTAAAAGAAAACACAGGCAGTAATCACTTGGACATCAGCCTTAGCAACATTTGTCTAGATACGTCTCCTTAGGCAAGGGAAACAAAAGCAAAACTAAACTACTGGCATTACACCAAAATAAAAAGTTTTGAATAGAAACAGAACAAAAAGGAAACCTAGTAAATGGGAGAAAATATTTGCAAATTATATTATTCAATAAGAGGTTAATATCCAAAGTATATGAAGAACTTATACTATCCAACACCAGAAGGACAAACAAACCAATTAAAAAATGGACAAGGGACCTGAATAGACATTTCTCCAAAGAAGACATATAGGTGGTAAAAGGACACATGAAAAGATGCTGAACATCACTCATCATTGGAGAAATGCAAATGAAAACCACATTGAGATATCACTTCACACTCATCAGAATGTCTAGTATCAAAACCACAAGAAATAACAAGTGTTCGCGAGGATATGAAGAAACCCTTGGGCAGTGTTGGTGGGAAAGTCAAACTGGTGCAGACACTGGAAAACAGTATGGAGTTTCCTCAAAAAAATTAAAAATAGAAATACTGTATGATCTAGTATTTCCACTATTGGGTATTTGCCCAAAGAAAATGAAAACGCTAATTTGAAAAGATATTTACACCCCTGTGTTGACTGCAATTTGATTTACAGTAGCCAAGATACGGAAACAATCCAAGTATCCATCAATAGTTGAATGGATAAAGAAGATGTGGTATATATAATGGAATATTACTTAGCAATAAAAAAGAATGATATCTTGTCATTTGTGACAACATGGACAGACCCAGAAGCTACTGGGCTTAGTGAAATAAGTCAGGAGGAGAAGACAAATACCATGATTTCACTTATATGTGAAATCTAGACAACAAAAAGTAGAAACAGATGCATAAATACAGAAAACTGATAGTTTCCATAGGGGAGGGGTTTGGGGAGATGGGAAAAATGAGTGAAGGGGATTGGGAGATATAAGCTTCCAATTATGGAATGAGTAAGTCAGAGGGATAAAAGGTACAGCATAGGGAATACAGTTAATGGTATTGTAATAGCACTGTATGGTGGCAGATGGTAGGTACATTTGTCATTAGCAGAGCAAAACATGCAGATTTATCAAATCACTATGCTGTACACTTGAAACTAATGTAACATTATGTGTTACATTATGTAACGTCTGCCTTCGGGTCAGGCCATGATCTCATCGTCCTGGTTCAAGCCCCACCTTGGACTCCTTGCTCAGCGGGGAGCCTGCTTCTCCCTCTCCCTCTGCCTGCAGCTCCCCCTGCTTGTGTGTTCTGTCAAAAAAAAAAAAAACCAACCAAACAAACAAAAAACCCAAAATCTTATAAAAAATTAAAACCGAAATTTAAAAAATTGAAATTTAAAAAATCAAGAAACTGGAAACTGTCGTGCCTAAATATGCAACAACTCTTAAAAACAAAAAAGCCTAGGCAATCGACCCACCCTCTTCCCTTACTAGAGTGACCTCAGAAGAAGCCATGTGGAACAGTTAGTGTAATGACAAAGATGGAAGCCCTGGGATGTCAGAATAACCAGCTCTGCCCAGGAGAGTCACCAACCCCTAGCAAACTTTGTAGGGCCAACCAAGAAGCTCTTACTCTATCAAGCTTATCAGATGTCAGGCTTTGCCTGTTGCAGCAGCCAGTAAACTGCAAGTAAAGTGAGATTACTTACATTCTGCAAGTAAAGTGAGATTACATACTTAGTACTTAAGCCATATTTTTATTATTTAAGCTGGGGTTTTATAACTTGTAACTACAAAAAAAAAAAAAAAAGAAAAAAAAAGCTTCAATTTGTTACATGTGCCATGTTCTTGGACCAGAAGTCTCAAAAGTATACAAGACTCTTCACACTGATGCCTAAAGTAAAGATCCCCAACAACAGCTCTCTTGGCCATAGCTATTCTGGGCTATTGGTTTGCTTCAGTGCTATAAAATATTTAACTGCTGAAATCAGGGGGAAATGTGATATGAATTTAAGAAGATAAATCGAAGGCATCTAAGGAAGGTATGTGCCTGAATGAAGGAGGGTACCAGGGGGTTAGCCTAGGAGCTGGATACTGGTCATTTCTGTGCAGGATTCACATTTACAGGGATTTCATTCACAGGAAACTAGGAATGTTGCATTTTGGTATAGTCTTTGACTAAATAGTCTCTTTGAACCAAACTAGAGTTTTCATTTTTCCATTGATTAATAAAGCATTAGAGTGCTATGGTGATCAATACCGTGAAGTACCTCATGGCAAGTTCTAATTTCCCAAGTAAATAAAGTAAATAAAAACATTTATGAAAATTCTAATTTGAAAAAAGGTTTGACAGTGAGAAACAACAGATTAGAGATGCACACAGCAATAAACACAGATCTTTAAAATATGGAACCCTGGAGAAATACAAAGAAAAGTCTATTTCACAATGTCATTTACACATACTAAAAGTACTGCACACAAAATGCTATACATTTCACAAGGACACATACAAATAAGATAACACAGCACACATATTAGAATAAATGCCTGTAGATAAAACAAACAGAAGAAGAAAGGAAATGTTAAAAATTTGATAGGACTTTCCTAAGAGTAGTAAGTAGACTTTGTGCCCATAGTAAAAGGTGTACAAAGTTATCATGACCAAACTTTACACTGATCAAAAATAACAACTGGGACACCTGACTGGCTCAGCCAATTGAGCATGCAACTCTTGATCTGAGGATTGTGAGTTCAAGCCCCACACTAGGTCTAGAGATCACTTTAAAGTAAAGTCTTTAAAAGAAAATACAGATATAGGTGGATCTTGAAGAGAACCTTACTAAGAAAGCCCAGTTCTCACTTGCTCACTCTCTCTCACTCACACACACACACACACACACACACACACACACACACTGCAGATGCTGTTTACTCAGTAACTTTTAAAATAAAGTTTTATTTACATATTAAGCCCTTAACTTGGGAGAGGACTATCAAAAAGCAAAATGGACAAAGAAACAAGACACGCTTTAAATAGAAGAACAGAGATAGGATAAAAGTAAAAGGATAGAGAGATGCCTCGGTGGCTCAGTCAGTTAAGTGTCTGCCTTTGGCTCAGGTCATGATCTCAGGGTCCTGGGATCAAGTTCCACATGGGGCTCCTTTGCTCAGCGGGGAACCTGCTTCTCTCTCTGCCTGCCACTCACCCCTGCTTGTGAGCTTTCCCACTTCCCCGACAAATAATAAAATCTTAAAAAAAATAAAAAGGAAAGGAAAGAAAAAGATATACCAAGAAACTAGTAAGCATATGAAAACTACTGTATCTATATTAATAACAAAGCAGTTTTCAAGACACATTTTCAGAGGTGAGGAAAATTTCATACGGTAAGGGGATCAATTCATCAAGAAAAAAGCAAAAATGTAAAGGTGTATGCACCAAATAACACAGCTTCAAAATACATGAAGCAAAAAAAAAAAAAAAAATCTAAAAGGAGAAAGGGAATTTGGGGATAATGGTGGACTAGGAGGACCCTGAGCTCACCTCCCACAGATACAAGATAACAGTTACATTTATGCAACTAACCCTGAAAACAACTCAAATACTGGCAGGACAAATATTCCATAATAACTGTAGAGAGGAGGCCACCGGGAAAAGGCTAGGAGGGGTGTAGGCACAGTTAAGAACCAAATCTTTGGCAGGACTATCCACAAAAGGGAGGGACACCATAAGCACAGAGAAACAAGAAGATCAGATCCCACACCAGGAACCCTTAGCACTAGGGACCTGCACTGGGAAGATGAATCCCCATAACACCTGGCTCTGAAAACCAGCTAACTTCAGAAGCTTGAAAAATCAGATAGCCTGACTCAGAGAAAGCCAGCCCAAGACTTAGCTCAGAAATAGCAGTTTGAAAAATACCTGGGGTATATGTGAAGGAAATTTATTGACAATCTTGGAACATGCGTCAGATAAGCAGAGATCTTCAGGAGATTTCTTTGGGAGAAACAATGATGGCAGGCACCATTTCTCCTCCCATTCCTCCAGCCTAGAGAGCCTGACACTTGCAGGAAGCAGGGCTAACTCCTTTGATCTTGCTACGTCCTCGGGCCCCACTCCTGCTTGTCTGAAGACTGCCCCATCCAACCTATCTGTCTGAGCAGGCACCCCCTCAAAGCATATCCTACCATCAAACTCTCAGCAAGGACCAATACCACTTCAAAGTGATTCCTGTCCTGTGGAGGGGAGGAGATAACCCTACACAGCAGTGTGTCCATAGTTCTAGTAGCTCACACTCTTAGCTGGCTGCACAGAGAGCAAGCCATGCCCTTCAGTGCATCTGTATCTGTGTCATTCTCTATGTGGTGTACCCACATAGAGAGGCTAACTGCAGACAGCTAGACTGACTGCTGGCCTCTTTACCAACAAACCCATGGTGGCCTCAGCCCTCACAACAGCTTAAGGAATAAACCATGACCAGTGTCCCTGCAGCAGGCAAAGCAGGTCACTGCAGCCTGCTGGGCTGAAGACAACAGTACCTCATCCACAACAGTAAGGTACACACAGTTCACACAAGGAACATCACTGGAGTTCCTCTTTCTGGTGACCAGGGGGGAATTAAACTACAGGCACCACAAGACCTTGTCTACACAAGGTCACTTCTTTAAAGATCAGGGAATCTAACTTATATAAAACACAGAAACAGACACAGACCACCAGACAAAATGAGACAGAAGAATAAGTGAAAAATAATGAAAAACTGAAAAAAAGAGAAAAATCACAGTAGAAGGCTAAACTAAACAAAGGTAAGCAAAGTGTCTGATAAAGAATTGAAACCAATGGTCATAAAGATACTTGCTGAACTCAAGGGAAGTAAATGATCTCAGGGAGAACATCATTTTAGTAGAAAATACTAAAAAAGAAAAGAACAGTCAGGGCTAAAGAATTCATTGACTGAAATGAAAAACAGACTCAAACAAAAAACAGAGATTAGAGGATGCAGAATGGATCAGTGATCTGGAAGACAGCATAATGGAAAGCAATGAAGCTAAACAGCAAAAAAATAAAAATATAAAAAGTTAAAATGGACAATGTTAAAGGAATTCACATCAAGTGTAGTAAAATTTGCAGTATAAGGATCCCAGAAAGAGAAGGGAGAATGGGGCAGAAAACTAATTTGAAGAAATAATGGCTGAAAACACCCCTAACCTAGGGAAAGAAACAGATATCCAGGCCCAGAAATCCCAGAAATTCTATAACAACATAAATCCAAAAAGGCCCACATTAAGATGCACAAAAATTAAAATGGCAAAAGTAATGATAAAGAGAGAACTGTTAAGGCAGCAAGAGAAAACTGTAACATACAAGGGAAGCCACACAAGGCCATCAGCTGATTTTTCTGCAGAAATTTTGCAGGCCAGAAAGCAGTGAATATATCAGCATGACATATTCAAAGTGCTGAAAGGAAAAAAAAAGCTTATATCAAGAATACTGTACCCAGCAAGGCTGTTATTCGGAATAGAAGTAGAGATAAAGACAAACCAAACTTAAGGCAGTTCATCACCTCTAAACTAGCCTTAAAATGTTAGGAGGAACTGTACAGGTAAAATAAAGGCCATAATAGAAGAAAAGTATGAAAGGAAAAAATTTCACAAGTAAAACCAAGCAAATAGAAGGAGTAAGTTAATCACTTTTAAAGGCAGTATAGAGGTTAAAACACAAAACGAGTAAAATAGGTTACATCTACAAAAATTAGTCAAGGGATACGAAAAATTAAAAGATGTAAAATATACATCATATACATAAAACATTAAGGGGGGATTAAAAATATAGTGTTTTGGGAATGTGTTCAAATTTAAAAGACCAGGGCACTTGGGTGGCTCAGTGGGTTAAGCCTCTGCCTTCAGCTCAGGTCATGGTTTCAGGGTCCTGGGATTGAGCCCCGCATCCGGCTCCTTGCTCAGCGGGGAGCCTGCTTCTCCCTCTCCCTCTGTCTGCTTACTTATAGAGATTATAAAATATAAGATTATAAGATTATAATCTCTATCTCTCTGTCAAATAAGTAAATAAAATCTTTAAAAAAAAATTTAAAGGACCATCAATGTAATATACACTGCTATATACATAAGATGTTATATAAGAGCCCAAAAGTAACCATAAATCAAAACCTGTAATAGATACACACAAAATAAAGAGAAAAAAATCCATGCATCAAATGATATGGGAAGAGAGCAAGAAAATAAGAAAGGATCAGAAACCTACAAAAATAATCAGAAAACAGTTAACAAAACAACAAAATGTGCATACCTATCAATAATTAGTTTAAATATAAATAGACTAAATACTTCAATCAAAAGACACAGGCTGACTGAATAGATTAAAAAACAAACAAACAAAACAACAACAACAAAAAAAAATCCAAGATCCATCTATATGCCGCCTACAAGAAACTCATTTTAGACCTAAAGAGGCATACGAACTGAAAGTGAAGGGGTGGAAAAACGTATGTCATGCAAATAGAAATTAAAAAAAAAAAAACCAAGACAGCGGAATGTATATCAGACAAAATAGACTTTAAAACAGACTCTATGGGGCGCCTGGGTGGCTCAGTGGTTAAGCCGCTGCCTTCGGCTCAGGTCATGATCTCAGGGTCCTGAGAACGAGTCCCGCATCGGGCTCTCTGCTCAGCAGGGAGCCTGCTTCCTCCTCTCTATCTCTCTCTGCCTGCCTCTCTGCCTACTTGTTATTTCTCTCTGTCAAATAAATAAATAAAATCTTAAAAAAAAAAAAAAACAACAGACTCTATGTAGTAAGAGACAAGAGCAACACATAATAATAAAGGGATTTACCAGTAAGATATATCAATTGTAAATATCAATTACCCAACATAAGAGCACCCAAACATAAAGCAAATATAAGCAAACATAAAGGGAGAAGTGCACAGTAATACAATAGAGCACTTGAACACCCTACTTATATTAATGTATAGATCATTCACACAGAGAATTAATAAGGAACGAGTGACTCTGAGCAACACAACAGACTGGATGGGCTTAACAGATACATACAGAACATTCTATCCAAAAAGCACAGAATACAGAATACACATTCTTTTCAAGTGCATATGTAACGTTCTCCAGGACAGATTACAAATTAGTCCACAAAAAATGTCTCAACTTAAAAAGATTAAAATCACATTGAGCAGGGGCGACTGGGTGGCTAGTGGGTTAAAGCCTCTGCCTTCGGCTCAGATCATGATCCCAGGGTCCTGGGATCGAGCCCAGAATCGGGCTCTCTGGTCAGCAAAGAGCCTGCTTCCCTTCCTCTCTCTCTGCCTGCCTCTCTGCCTACTTGTCATCTCTGTCTGTCAAATAAATAAATAATCTTTTTAAAAAATCACATTGAGCATTCTCCAATCACAAAAATATGAAATTAGAAATCAATTATAAGGAAAAAAAACTTGGGAAAAACACAAACACATGGAGGCTAAACAACAGGTCACTAAATGAATGGGTCAACAAAAAAACCAAAGAGAGGAAATCAAAGGATACATGGAGACAAGTGAAAACACAGTGGTCAAAATCTCTGGGACACAGCAAAGCAGTTCTAAGAGAGGTTTATAGTGATACAGTCCTACCTCAAGAAATAAGAAAATCTCAAAAAACAAAAACAAACAAACAAACAAAAACAACGTAAACTTACACTTAAAAGACCTAGACAAAAAAATACTAAACAAAGCCCAAAGTCAGTAGAAGTAAAGAAATAATGAAGATTAGAGCAGAAATAAGTGAAATAGAAAAGATCAATGAAGCCAAGAGCTGCTTTTTTTTTTTTTATTCAGATTTTATTTATTTATTTGACAGTAGAGATCACAAGTAGGCAGAGAGGGAAGCAGAGAGAGAGAGGAGGAAGCAGGCTCCCCACTGAGCAGAGAGCCTGATGTGGGGCTCAATCCCAGGACCCTGGGATCATGACCTGAGCCAAAGGCATATGTTTGACCCACTGAGCCACCCAGGCACCCCAAGTGCTGCTTTTTGAAAAGATAAAATTGATAAAACTTTAGTTAAACATCAACAAAAAAAGAGCACAAACTCACATAAGGACAAAATGAGAAAGAAATACCAACACCACAAAAACACAAAGATTATAAGAGATTATAAAAATTTATATGCCAACAAGTGGATAACCTAGAAGAAACTGATATATTTTTAGAAACATACACTCTCCCAAAACTGACTCAGGAAGAAATAAAAAAATATGAACAGACTGATTACTAGTAATGAAATTGAACTTGTACTCAGAAGCTCCCAACAAACAAAAGTCAAGGATTAGATGGATTCACAGGTGAATTCTATCAAACATTTAAAGAAAAGTTAATACTTATTCTTCTCAAACTATTCCAAAAAACAAAGGAAAACTTACCAATTCATTCTAAAAGGTCAGAATTGCCCTGAAAACAAAACCAGACAAAGATATTTAAAAAAAAAAAAAAAAAAAGAAAGAAAGAAAAGAAAACTATAGGCTAATATTCCCTGATATGAACATAGATGCAAAAATTCTCAACAAAATATTAGCAAGCCAAATTCAACAATATATTAAAAAAAAATCATTCACCACAATCAAGTGGAATTTATTCCAGGGATGCAAGCATGGTTCACCATTTATAAATTAGTTGGTGTAATATATCACATTAACAAGAGTAAGGATAAAAAATCATGATCTCATCAACAGACACAGAAAATGCAACTGACAAAATTCAACATCCCTTCCTGATAAGTGGGCTTAGATAATGAAGAACATATAATAAACCCACAGGTAACATAATACTTCATGAGGAAAAACTGAAAGCTTTTCTCTATGAACAGATAGAAGACAAGGATGTCCAATTTTATTCAACATAATACTGGAAATCCTAGCTGCAGCAATCAGACAAGAAAAAGAAATACAAGGCATCCAAATTGATAAGAAGTAAAACTGTCTCTATTTGCAGATGAGGAGATACTACCTGTAGGAAACCGAAAAGACTTCACCAAAAAAGTTAGAACTGGTAAATGTATCTAGTGAAGTTGCAGAATATAAGTTTCACTACACAAAAAGAAATGTGTTGTATTTCTATGCATTAATAATGAAACAGAAGAAGGAGAAGAAGAAATTCCATTTACAAAGGCATCAAAAAGAATAAAATATCTGAGGCTATTTTAAACCAAGGAGGTGAAAAACTTACACCCTGAAAACTATAAGATGTAGAAAGAAAATGAAGATGACAAACAAATGTAAAGCTATTCTATGCTCATGGACAGGAAAAATCAGTATCATTAAAACATTCATACTACCCAAAGCAATCTACATATTTAATGCAATCCTTACCAAAATACCAATAGCATTTTTCACAAAAGTAAAATAATCCTAAAATTTGTATGGAAATACAAAAGACCCCCAAACAGCCAAGACAATCTTGAGAAAAAACGAACAAAACTGGCGATTTCACAATCCCCAATTTCAAACTATACTACAAAGCACCAGTAATCAAAGAAGGCTGCTATTACACAGACCCATAGCTCAACAGAATAGAGTCCCCAAATAAACCCAAAATTCATTTGGAATCTCAAGGGACCCTGAATAGCCCAAACAATCTTGAAAAAGAACAAAATTGAAGGATCCACACTTCCTGATTTAAACACTTACTATAAAACAACAGCAATTAAAACACTGCTACTGTCATTAAGACAGACATGTATACTAATGGAATAGAGAGCCCAGAAATAAATCCTCACATATATAGTCAAATCATTTTTGACAAATGTGTCCAGATTATTCAATGAGGAAGAGGCAGTCTTTCCAATAAACGGTGCTATAGAGAAAACTAGATATGTACATGCAAAATGAATTTGGATCCCTAACACTATGTACAAAAATTAAGTCAAAATAGATCAACAGTAATCACCCAAACATAAGAGCTAAAATTATGCAACTTTTAGATGAAAACAGGGAAAAAGAATGAATTTGGTGACAATTTCTTGGCTAGGACCCTAAATGCATAGGCAACAAAAACTGTAATAAACTTAATCAAAATTTAAAACTTTAGGGGCACCTGGGTGGCTCAGTGGATTAAAGCCTCTGTCTTTGGCTCAGATCATGATCCCAGGGTTCTGGGATCAAGTCCTCTACTCAGCAGGGAGCCCACTTCCCTTCCTCTCTCTCTGCTTGCCTTTCTGCCTACTTGTGAGCTCTCTCTCTGTCAAATTAATAAATAAAATCTTAAAAAAAATTAAAACTTTAGGGGATCAAAGGACACTAAGAATAAAATAAACAGACAACACACAGCATGGGAAAAGATATTTGAAAATCACATATCTGATACAGGATCAATATACATAATATATGAAGAACGCCTAAATCTCAACAAAGAAACAAAAACCAACTGAATTTAAAAATGGGCAAAGGACATGAATAGACATTTCTCCAAAACCTATATACAAATGATCAGTAAGCACATGGTAAGATGGTCACCATGACTAATCAGGAAAACACAAATCAAAACCACAAGGATATACCACTTTCTATCCATCTGGATGGCTATTATAAAAACAAAACAAAAACAGAAAACAACAAGTACTGGTTATGATGTAGAACAATTCCAAACCTGTATATCTTCTGTTGATGGGAATGTGAAATGGTGCCACTGTTATCTAAAATAGTATGCAAGCTCCTCAAAAAATTAAACATAGAAGTATCCTATGACCCAGCAGTTCCACTTTCATTATATACACACAGAAGAACTGAAAGGAGAAACTTGAACAGATAGCCATATAACAATGTTCACAGCAGTACTCACAATAACTGCTTCAAAAAAAATAAGGCATGAAATTTTGATACATGCTACAATGCAGATGAACTTTGCAGATCTTGTGCTAAGTGAAATAAGCCAGACATAAAAGGACAAATATTGTATGGTTCTACCTTACATAAGGTATCTAGAATAGTCCAATTCATATGGAAAGCAGATTACAGTTTACCAGGGAGGGGAAAATGGAGAGTTGTTATTTAATGGGTACAGAGTTTCAGTCTGGAATGACTTACAAGCTCTAGAGAAAGATGAAGACAGGGGTTGCACAGCAAAGTTAATGTACATAACGCCATTGAACTGTACACTTTCAGATGGTTAAAATGGTAAATTTTATGGATATTTTCCCCACGATTAAAAAAAAACACAAACACTGAATTTTTGCTTCTCCCCCATTGCCCTTCACATTTGCAAAAAAGATATAACAAGAACCAGAGAAAAGGGGTTTACTTTTAAGTGTCACTGGATTTACAAGAGCCAACCAAATGAACACCTAGATTTGAAACTGTAGGACAATCAACTGATTTTCAGAGGAAACCCAGGGTTGTTGTAAAAACCTTATTTTTGTGCACAGAAATCGCAAGCATCATCAACCCATCTTCTTAACACTCTCGTTTTTTTAAATCCTTAACACTCTTGTTGTAAATCCTTAAACAGTCTAACCTGAAGACTGACAGAACTTCACAACTAAAGAGAGAGAGAAGAGGTCACATCGAAGAAGGTAGGAAGTGCAGAGACATGGTTTAAAGGAGAAATGGATTACAGGCTGTACAACCAGGAGGGAGCTGTGATCCTAGTAAAGGGGGGACAGAGCAGCACACAGGGGACTGCACAAGGAGCTCACTTCCCCAAAGCCAGTGGCTTGAAAATTGAGAGAGGCTGAATTTTGTGAGTTCTTGCAACCAGTGGGGCTTAAAGCCTGGAGTTTTAAAGGTCAGCCAGCTTGGCCAAGACAAAGCCCATAGGGCATTGCATTGCTCCAGGACAGAAGGCAGGCAAACTACCTGGGGGCCCATGGTATGGAAACAGTCATCTGAAGAATGCATGGAGCAGAGTGGGGAAATTATTCATTCTCCTCAGAGCATGTCCCTGAGAGGCAGCACTCATGGAGGTGCCTCTCTGGGAACAAAGGAGCTGGCTGGCACCATTTCCCTCCCCCATCCCTCAGCATAAACACAAAGCCACCTGTGCGCAGCAGCACAGCACAGACACTGGCTGCCTAACTTGCTTATACCAAGCCCCATACCCCAGCGTTCTGGTGAACTGCTCTTCTCAGTCAAGTTTGCCTCAGTCCCAGCATGACAGGCCCCTCCCCAGAAGACCAGCACAAACCTATGCCCACACTGCATCTCCTAACCAGAGTTCTGCACAGCCTCCTTCCTTTTGGAAGTGGTGTCAGGTTTCATTTCACAAGCAGACCAGAGCACACCTACTTAAACTCACCACATGCAGGCCAGGGACCAAACACTGCCCACAGCAGGCAAGGACAGACAAAGTAAGGACTGGCCTAAAGGAGAGAGGTATAAACAGAACACAACAGTAGAGCACATGCAACACACAATGGAGATACTCTTTCAAGTGACAGGTCCTGGGCACTACGTGACCTCTTCTTCAAAAGGCCATTACTTTCAGGAGCAGGAGACATAACTAGCTTTTCTAACACAGAGAAAAAGGCAGAGACTGGACAAAATGCCAGGACAGAGGAATTTATCCCAAATGAAAGAATAAGATAAAGCTGTGGCCAGAGATCTAAGAGAAACAGATATAAGTAACACACCTATGTAAAATTTAAAGCAACAATCATAAGGATATTTAATGGGCTTCAGAAAAGATGACTTTAGTGAGACCCTCATTATAGAGATAAAAGATTTAAAAAAGAATCTATCAGAGATGAAGAATGCAATAAATGAGATTGAAGATAGATTTGAAGCAATGAACAGCAGGCTGAAAGAAATGGAAGAACAAATTGGTGACCCAAAAGACAAAATAATGAAGCTGAACAAAAGAAAGAAAAATCATGCAACATGAGAGTAGACTTAGGAACTCAGTGATTCCAATAAATGTTATAACATCAGTATTGCAGGAGTCCCAAAAGAAGGAGAGAAAGGGGGTAGAAAATTTATTTCAAGAAATAATAGCAGAAAATGTACCTAATCTGGGGAAGGAAATAGACATGCAAATCCAAGAGGCACAGATAAGTCCCATCAATACCACCAAGATGTACTGTAATTAAATTTGTAAGATATAGTGAAAAAAAAATCTTAAAAGCAGGAAGACAAAAAACTTAACTTTCAAGAGAAAACCAATATGGCTAGCTAGAGATTTCTTAACAGAAACTTGGCAAGCCAAAGAGAATGGTATGATTTTTTAAAAAAAATTTTTTTTAAAGATTTTATTTATTTACTTGTCAGAGATCACAAGTAGACAGAGAGACAGGCAGAGCAGGCAGAGGGGGAAGCAGGCTCCCTGCTGAGCAAGGAGCCAGATGCAGGACTCGATCCCAGGACCCTGAGATCATGACCTGAGCCAAAGGCAGCGGCTTAACCCACTGAGCCACCCAGGCGCCCCAAGAGAGCAGTATGATATATTCAATGTGCTGAATGGGAAAAAAGTCTGCAGCTAAGAATATTCCATCCAGCAAGGTTATAATTCAGAAAAGAAGGGGAAAACAGTTTCCCAGACAAACAAAAACTATAGGAGTTTGTAACCTAAACTACCCCTACAAGAAATATTAAAGAATACTCAGTGCAAAAGAGAGACCAAAAGTGACAAAGAAAGATCAGAGAAAATCTCCAGAAACCACAACAAAATGAGTAATAAAATTGGCAGTAAATACACGGCTATCAATAATTCCTCTGAATGTAAATGGACTAAATGCTCCAATCAAAAGACAAAAGGGTGTCAGAATGGATTAAAAACAAAAACAAACAAATAAAAAAACCAAGATCTATCTATATGCTCCCTACAAGAGACTCATTTATCGAACTATTGGGATTTCATCAAGATCAAAAGCTTTTGCACAGCAAAGGAAACAGTTAACAAAATCAAAAGACAACTGACAGAATGGGAGAAGATATTTGCAAACGACATATCAGATAAAGGACTAGTGTCCAAAATCTATAAAGAACTTAGCAAACTCAACACCCAAAGAACAAATAATCCAATCAAGAAATGGGCAGAGGACATGAACAGACATTTCTGCAAAGAAGACATCCAGATGGCCAACAGACACATGAAAAAGTGCTCCATATCACTGGGCATCAGGGAAATATAAATCAAAACCACAATGAGCTATCACCTCATACCAGTCAGAATGGCTAAAATTAACAAGTCAGGAAATGACAGATGCTGGCGAGGATGCGGAGAAAGGGGAACCCTCCTACACTGTTGGTGGGAATGTAAGCTGGTGCAGCCACTCTGGAAAACAGCATGGAGGTTCCTCAAAATGTTGAAAATAGAACTGCCTTATGACCCAGCAATTGCACTACTGGGTATTTACCCTAAAGATACAAATGTAGTGATCCAAAGGGGCACGTGCACCCGAATGTTTATAGCAGCAATGTCCACAATAGCCAAACTATGGAAAGAACCTAGATGTCCATCAATAGATGAATGGATCAAGATGTGGTATATATACACAATGGAATACTGTGCAGCCATCAAAAGAAATGAAATCTTGCCATTTGCGACAACATGGATGGAACTAGAGCGTATCATGCTTAGCGAAATAAGTCAAGCAGAGAAAGACAACTATCATATGATCTCCCTGATATGAGGAAGTGGTGATGCAACATGGGGGCTTAAGTGGGTAGGAGAAGAATAAATGAAACAAGATGGGATTGGGAGGGAGACAAGCCATAAGTGACTCTTAATCTCACAAAACAAACTGAGGGTTGCTGGGGGGAGGGGGTTTGGGAGAAGGGGGTGGGATTATGGACATTGGGGAGGGTATGTGCTTTGGTGAGTGCTGTGAAGTGTGTAAACCTGGTGATTCACAGACCTGTACCCTTGGGGATAAAAATATATATGTTTATAAAAAATTAAAAATTTAAAATTTAAAAAAAAACTCAAAAAAAAGAGACTCATTTATCATGCAAACAGATATCAAAAGAAAGCCAAGTAGCAATACTTATATTTGATAAACTAGATTTTAAAATAAAAACTGTAGGGGCGCCTGGGTGGCTCAGTGGGTTAAGCCGCTGCCTTCGGCTCAGGTCATGATCTCAGAGTCCTGAGATCGAGTCCCACATCGGGCTCCCTGCTCAGTGGGGAGCCTGCTTCCCTCTCTCTCTCTCTGCCTGCCTCTCCATCTACTTGTGATTTCTCTCTGTCAAATAAATAAATAAAATCTTTAAAAAAAAAAAAATAAATAAATAAAATAAAATAAAATAAAATAAAAACTGTAAAAAGAGACAAAGAAGGGCATTACATAATCATAAAGTGTACAATCCAACAAGAAGATATAATTATTATAAATATATATGCTCCCAACATGGGAATACCTAAATTTATAAAACAATTAACAGCAAACATAAAGGAACTAACATATTAATAGTAAGGGACTTTAACACCTCACTTAAATCAATGGACAGATCATCTAAACAGAAAATCAATAAGGATACAATGGCTTTGAATGACACACTGGACCCAATGGATTTAACAGATACAGTCAGAACATCCACCCTAAAACAGCAGAATACATGTTCTTTTCAAGCGCACATGGAGCATTCTGCAGAATAGATCACATATTCGGTCACAAATCAGGCCTCAACAAATACAAAGACTGAAATCATACCATGCACCTTTTCTGACCACAATCCTATGAAAGTAGAAATCAACCACAGGGAAAAATTTGGAAAGACTACAAATACATGGAGGTGAAACATGCTACTTAACAATGAAGGACTCAACCAGGAAATCAAAGAAGAAATTAAAAAATATGTGGGAACAAAGGAAAATGAAAACATAATGGTCTGATACCTTTGGGATGCAACAAAGGCAGTCCTGAGAAGGAAGTATATAGCAATAAAGGCTTACCTCAAGAAAAAGAAAAATCTCAAACATAAACTCACAGTTAAAGGAGCTCGAAAAAGAACAAATAAAGCCTAAAGCTAGCAGAAAGAAGAAAATAAGATTAAAACAGAAACAAGTGATATAGATACTAAAAATAATAGAACATATCAATGGAACCCGTAGCTGGCTCTCTGAAAAAAGTAATAAAATTGGTAAACCTCCAGATGCACTTATCAAAAAGAGAAAAAATAAAGTTAAATAAAATCGCAAGTGAAAGAGGAGAAATAACACCACAGAAATACAAATATGAGAAGATTATGAAAAACTATGTCAACAAACTGGACAATCTGGAAGAAATGGATAAATTCCTAGAAGCATATAACCTATCAAAACTGAAACAGGAAGAGAGAATATTTGAACAGACCAACAAACAGCAAAGCAATTCTATCAGTAACTTAAAAACTCCCTACAAACAAAAGTCCAGGGTCAGATGGTTCCACAGGTGATTTCTACCAAACATTTAAAGAAGAGTAAATACCTATTCTTCTCAAACTCTTTCAAAAAATAAAAAAGGAAGCAAAACTTCCAAATCCATCCTATGAAACCATCATTACCCTAATACCAAAACCAGATGAAGATCCCACTAAAAAAGAGAACTATAGACCAATATCCCTGATGAACATGGATGTAAAAATTCTCAATAAAATACTAGCAAACCAAATCTAGCAATGCATTACAAAAACCATTTACCATGATCAACTGGGATTTATTCCTGGGTTGCAAGTTGTGGTTCAACACTTGCAAATTGATCAATGTGATATACCACATTAATAAAAGAAATGGTAAGAATCATACGTTCCTTTCATTAGATGCTGAAAAAGCATTTGACAAAGTAATACCTTCATTCATGGTAAAAAACCCTCAACAAAGTAAGTTACACAGAACGTGATTTCAACATAGTAAAGGCCATATATGAAAAACCTACAGCCAATATTATCCTCAGTGAGGAAAAATTGACAGCTTTTCTTCTACGGTCAGGAACAAGACAGGGATGTGCACTCTCCCCACTGATATTTAACACAGTAATGAAAGTTCAAGCTACAGCAATCAGACAACACAAATAAATAAAAAGCATCCAAATCAGCAAGGAAGAGCTTAAACTTTCACTATTTGCAGACAACATGATACTCTCTGTAGAAGACTCAAAAGACTTCACCAAAAAAAATTGCTAGAACTGATACATGCAGTAAAATCACAGGATACAAAAATCAATATACAGAAATCTGTTGCATTTCTATACAGCCATATTGAAGCAGCAGAAAGAGAAATTAAGCAATAAATCCCATTTACAATTGCACCAATAGTTATAAGATACCTAGGAATAAACTTAACCAAAGAGGTGGAAGACCAAAACTCTGAAAACTTTAAAACAGTGATGAAAGAAAAAGAGATAACATTAAAAAATGGAAAGACATTCCATGCTCATGGATTGGTAGAACAATTATTAAAATGTCTACACTACCAAAAGCAATCTACACATTTAGTGTAATCCCTATCAAAATACCAACAGCATTTTTCACAGAGCTAGAACAAATAATCCTAAAATTTGAATGGAAACCCAAAAGACTCCAAATAGCCAAAACAAGTTTGAAAAAGAAAGGCAAAGCTGGAGGCATCATAATTCCAGACTTCAAGCTCTATGACAAAGTTACATTGATCAAGACTGTATGTATGGTGATGGCACAAAAACAGACAATGGAACAGAATAGAAAACTCAGAAAACCCACAACAATATGGTCAATTAATCTTTGACAAAGCAAGAATGAATATCCAATGCGGAAAGACAGTCCTTTCAACAAACAGTGTTGGGAAAACTGGGCAGCAATATGCAAAAGAATGAAACTGGACCACTTTCTTACACCAAACACAAAAATAAATTAAAAATGGATGGATGAAAGAAATAAATGTGAGACCTGAAACCACAAAAATCCTAGAAAAGAACACAGGCAGTAATTTCTTAGACATTGGCCATAACAACTTCTTTCTAGATCGGTCTCCTGAGGCAAGGGAAATGAAAGCAAAAATAAACTACTGCAATTATATCAAAATAAAAAGCTTCTGCACAGTGAAGGAAATAATTAACAAAACTAAAAGGCAACCTATGGAATGGGACAAGATATTTGCAAATTAAATATCTGATAAAGGGTTAATATCCAAGATACATAAAGAATCTCTAAAACTCAATACCCAAAAAAATGACCAATCCAATTAAAAATGGGAAGAAGACATGGATAGTTATTTTTCTAAAGAACACATACTGATGGCCAAAAGACACTTGAGAAGATGCTCATCATGACTGATCATCAGGGAAGTACAGGTCAAAACTACAATGAGATACCACCTCACACAC
Organism: Mustela lutreola; assembly: GCF_030435805.1. Taxonomy (NCBI): domain Eukaryota; kingdom Metazoa; phylum Chordata; class Mammalia; order Carnivora; family Mustelidae; genus Mustela; species Mustela lutreola. The sequence continues at coordinate 113,484,996 of NC_081295.1, forward strand.
CTGTCAGCATGGCTAAAATCAACAACACAGGAAACAACAGATGCTGGCAAGGATTCAGAGAAAGGGGAACCCTCTTACACTGTTGGTGGGAATGTTAATTGAAGCAGCCACCCTGGAAAACAGTACAGACGGTCCTCAAAAAGTTAAAAATAGAACTACCCTATAATCCAGCAAATTCACTACTGGGTATTTATACAAGGAATATGAAAATACTCATTCAAAGGGATACATGCACCCCAATCTTTATAGCAGCATTACCTACGTTAGCCTAATTATGGAAACAGCCCAAGTGTCCACTGACTGATGAACAGATACATAAGATGTGGTATATGCATACAATGGAATATTAGTCAGCCATAAAAATGAAATCTTGCCATTTGCAATGATGGATGGAGCTAGAGGATAATACTAAGTGAAATTAGAGGAGCTAGAGGATAATACTAAGTGAAATTAGAGAAAGACGAAGACCATATGATTTCACTAATATGCAGAACTGAAGAAACAAAAGAAATGAGCAAAGGGGAAAAAACAGAGAAGCAAACCCAGAAAACAGTTTCCTTACAATAGAGACCAAACTGATGGTTACCAGCGGGGCTGTGTGTGTGTGGGGGGGGGGGGGGGGGTGAAACAGGTGATGGGGATTAAGGAGGGCTCCTGTTGCGATGGGTGATGTATGGAAGCATGGAATCACTATGTCGTACCTCTGAAACTAATATTACACTGTATGTCAACTAACTGGAATTTAAAGAAAAACTTCGAAAAATCCTTAAAAAGGAAAACAAGAACATAAAAGTAAAAAATCACAGAGCTTATCCTTTCAGTATATCCAGCAGGAATGAAAGGTAATAGGTAAATAGTTAAATAGAACCATTCAAGAAAAATGAAAACAATTCATAGGACTTGAGGCCCAAATACCAGCTCCAATGACTGTGCATAATAGAACTTTTCTGCAAGGCAAGGCTGCAGCACCCCCAACAGAAAAGACTCCCTGGGGAGGTCTCTAGCACTTTTGCCAGTGTGAACAGATGTAGCTGAAGAACTTTCCAAAGTTATAAAAATATCCCCAAACTGTCATTTGACCTTTAAAATTGACACTGGCATTTCAATCCTGCAATGCCAAGTTTATTTAGATGATCAACAACACATCCACACATGGATCATACTGAAATTCCCATTCCCATCAGCTGACGGCAGCATCTTGAGGCCACAGAGACTGTCAGGGTCGGTACAGTCATGGTGGCTCAGGGTTTTCTGACATTCTGCCTTTTGGAACATTTCCACTGCTCCTCTGGCCACCAACTTCTGAGAGAAGCTTATGTCCGAATGGTTAGGGAAGTTGCCCTATTGGCTCACTCTCCAGGTACGTCAGCCCACTTAAATCTCACAACTACCTACAGTCATATCAGGCCCTGTAAGGCAACTGAGTATTAGGACTTTCCCTCATTTGTAAGATAGGCTGCATAGCTCGTGCCTCAGAGATACCATGAAAATTGAATAGCAGCGTACACACCCAAACACTCAGGAAGGGCCGAACACACAGCAAGCCATCAGAAAACAAGAGTTCAGTTCCCCTGAGGCCATGAGGGAGGAACACACATTCTCCACTCCTAACTTAGTGCTCTTTCTACCAAAACTGCAGTTTTCAGACTTGGGGAGCATGGTCCCCGAATGAAGGGAAGAAATTCCCAGACCCTCAGCATTCTTACCTGCTTTCCTAAAACTCAGTTCTTGGGGAGAGGGGGAGGTTCTTCTTCCCTCTGCTCCTCTCCCGCTGCACAGAAAACAGCCAACTTCTCACTCATCCTGAATCACAGTACATGTACTATCTCACCATGGTCAAATCTCTAGGGCACTAAACAAAGGTAATTAGAAACATTGTTGTCTTTATTAAGAAAGTTAATGTCTTTAATGAATGGGTAATAAATCCCTTTGGAAGATGAGAGGTTTCTAATTATTTGCTTTCAACAAAATTGAAGGAGACCTAATGTCATCAGAAGATGATTAAATTTTCTTTTTTGCTGAGAGATCACCATATGGTTTTTGGCTTAGAGCTTGAGAGTTCAAAAAACGGAAGAACGCCACTACAAGAAAATGCTTTCCATCTTATTTACCTCTTTATGTAGACAAGGTTGACCTAATGAGAACAGAATTATGTTAAATCCTATCTCTTTCTAGCAATCAGTAATATTCATCAGTGAAGAGATAGCAACAATAAAATGCTCCATCCATATCATTAAGAATCCAGTTTCCAATAAATGTAGCTTTTATGCTTAAGAGTGAATTATCTAAGTTGGCAACATTTATGTGCTTTTTTACTATAAGTGAGTAACAATTTTGCAAAAATGATATGTACTCATGTGCATGGCATTTATGTTGTTTTGATTCCTTGTTTACTGTTACTAATCGCAGTGTTAACTCAATCTCAAAGAATTTTTAAGACCTTAGTTTATAGCCATAGGAATTGTTTAAAAACTGAAATTCTATCTATAATCATTTGTTCCTGCACCTATGTGTGACTAGAGGATCAATAAAGGATCTTGGACCTTAAAATATTGTGCTGAGATAAAATTCTGAGGGAGAATGGAAATTAGAAAAAGGAACAATATAAAATTTCCAGATGTTACTGGAAAACATACTAGTCAAAAGATGTCGAGTATAAAACTGTTCTAGTTTTTATAATATCCACTGTATGTAGTTTTCATTAATAAATGTCCGTACTTACATTCAATAAAACTTACATGCTTTGCAAGCATTTTAAGTGATTTTAAAAAATTTAGACATCAATTTGTAAACATCCTAGAGAGCGTACAATTTTACTAAATTCTTTCAGGAGTTAGGTGAGGATCATCCTACCAGACCACTAGGTGTGACGATTCTTGTGTGAGCGCGATCTGAAAGGAGCAGGGTCTACGAAGAATGAACAGGGACAGTACTCACAGCATTTGCAGGCAAGGAAGCAATGAGGGGACTTGTGGGTAAACACACACACACATACACACACACACACACACCCCACTCCAACTGCTACATGCCCCATTCTGGCAGGAGACAAGCTTCAAAAGCTTTGTAAGCTTTTTACTTAGGAAAATGTAAGCAGTGTTTGAAAAAAGAGAAAACAAGCTGAGGGTAGACTTCCCAATATTGCCGGCCAGCTCAAGGCCAGTTCAGTGTCCCAGTTGAGGCTGGAGAGGGTTGGGCACAAGGTGAGGTGGTCAAAAGGGATCCTCTCTGCCTTCTGCAATAGGTACTGGAAAGAGAATTCTCCTGACCTTCCCAGCCCTAGCAAATGACCTTAAAAACCAAGCTATTGCTTGTAATCTCGTGCTTTAAAAATAGATTCATTGTCTTCTTCCCTTGTAATTTGCCATCTCCTTTGTAACACACTATCTCTGATTCATTTGTGCCAGCAACAATCTATCCTATAACAAGCTTGGGGTCCAAGCTAGGCCCTAGAACTACCAAGTAGCTAAAAATCACATCTAGGACCTGCTCTGAGCTACCTGCAGGCCAACTTCCTAGCTTTCACACACGCAGGAATCAGCTTCAGACCTCTTAACCCACAGGAGAATTGGCCTTCCGCGTCCTCTCAACCGAAAATGTCCTTTAAGATGCTTTTTATTCTCTTGCATCCTCCCAGGACTCTTTGTATCAAGCCCCGTTTAACTCTTGTCCCTCTAATCATTGTGGTAACACCCAGTGGTGTAGCCAAGACACCCGATTTATGTAGTCCCACTTGGGTACAGACTAATTGGGGAAAGTCAGGCACCTGCACCTCCTCCTCGCCCCCAGAGGCACAGTCCAGATCGCAGAACCAAGTATTTGGAGACATCTAACCAACAAAACAGTGCAGCAGCTGTTTGATATACCTCTCAACGGGGGCAGTCACCCACACAGGAGAACAAGGGCAAAAGAACTAATATTTATAACTTGCAATAGGTCAGTTCTTAGACAGCTATCCTATGAGGCGGGCAGCTTTTGCCAAAATCCTGCAACCACTGAGTGGTAAAGCCGCATTTGCACCCGGGGCTCTCTAACTCCTTTAACTCCTACCTACCTGAGCTGCGCACCAGCCTCTGGAGTGTGAAGAGAATATTCACGGGCTTTCTCTCTCTCTCCTTTTCAGCATGAAAGCTCTTAGCGTCAGCACAGAGGCCACATTTATCTTTAAGTTACTATGTAAGGGGCACCTGGGTGGCTCAGTCGATTGAACCGCAGCCTTCAGCTCAGGTCAGGATCCCAGGGTCCTGGGATGGAGCCCTGTCTCTCAGATCTTTGCTCAGCAGGGAGCCTGCTTCTCCCTCTCCTGCTCCCCATGCTTACGCTGGCTCACTAGCTCTCTTTCTCTGTCAAATAATAAACAAAAATCTTTAAAAATACATAAATAAATAAATAATGAAAGGTCAAAGAACTTGCCTGGTGGGTGATCTGAAAACCAGATGGGAACAAATGAAAGCATTCTCCGTACACTGCTATGCACAGACCTTTCAAAGCCACAGGTTTACACCAAAAATGAAGACTTTTTTCTTTATAGGACAGGCCTGGGGAGAGATGCCAACTCTTCTCCCAGAACTAAGTGTCTCACTTGGCATGCAGGAGATGGGGATGCGGCTGCCTACTCCTCCCATCCCATGCCCTGTTGTCAAGGAGATCTTCCTGTTCTCTGGATATTCACACACCCTCTTTGCTCAGGTGAACTATGGCTCTGTCCCCTGGGAGGGGTCTTGCTCCCTGCCCTGTTACCCACTAGGTGCCATCAACCTTTAGGTCTCAGTTCAAATGTCACTTCCTCTATAATTACTCCATACTACAACCCCATTAGCTGTCTCTGCTTTATGATCGCAGGCATCTGCATTTCCCTCAACAGGCACCGATCCTAGCATTAGTATTTAGTCCAGACATTTGATCTGTGAGGACTGGGATGCACCCTCTCTGCTCACAGCTGTATTACTCTCTGCCTTGACAAAGCATAGTACCTAGCACACAGTAGATGCTCAATGAACATTTGTTAAGTGGAGAGAAAGCATTCTAATTATATTCAAATATCTTCTCAATGTGGTAATGTTTAAGCTCAAGTAGGTGGAAGGAATCTTGCAGAGCCATACACTGTTACTGTTAAGATACAATTATTTTAGATAACTAAAATCTCAGTTAATGGAGAATGTTCAGCATTTAGCAAATTCAGCTTTCATGAAAGAGATGAAAATGCAATTTATAAATACCTGCCTTTCAGATGGAAGGAATGACTGTCTTAGTTTCTGCATGTAATATACTTTACTATTTATTTATTTTAAAAGATTTTAGTGATTTATCAGAGAGAGAGCAACAGAATGGGAGTGACAGGCAGAGGTAGAGGGAGAAGCACTCTTCCTGCTGAGCAGGGAGCCGGATGTGGGACTTGATCCCAGAACCCCAGGGATCATGACCTGAGCCGAAGACAGATGCTTGACAGACTGAGCCACTCGGCATCCCCATACTGTACTATTTAAAGTTCTCTTTTCCCTGCTGGAGATTGGGGGGGGGGGGGGCAACTCTTTTAAGTTGTCAGTTATTTTAAAGAAAAGACCAAATAATCTGACTTGTGGTAGAGAACCTGATTGATCACCGCCCCCAGCATAGACATCTGCAGGGTTTTCCCAACATGCAGACTCAACCAATGATTTATTCATTTTGTTTTTAATGCAGGGAAATTCCTAATCCTCCTCCCCCCCCCCAAAATAACGGACAAGACACTTAAGCCTTCTACCAACAAGCAACCAGTCTTGTGAACCTGACGGTGTGGGCCATCACTGGCCAGCATGAGCAGCACACTAGCGGAAGCTTCCTGCAGGTGCGCCTTTGTGCTCGGGGAGGAGCTGCCTCAGCCTAGGGGAGAGCGCAGCCAGCAGCTGTCCTATCCTGCATGAACTCAGCTCAGACTAACTCGGGTCCCCAGCTCCTCCCACGTGAAATACCTCAGTACTGTCCCTGACCCCCATTCTACCCCAGTACTTCCTCATCCATTCAGTCCTGCCTGTCCTGAAAACAAGTGTGCTCAGAAGCTAGAGTTGCTGAGGTGTATATATCGAGTGAGGGAAAAATTAATTTTAATGCTTTATCTTCTTATAGAAATGATCCTTTTTCACAATAGTTTTAAAAACCACTACGGGTGTGTGTGTGTGTGTGTGTGTGTATGTGTGTACAAAAGGCTACAGTTTATATACTAAGTTAGCAGTTTTCACCTGACTTGAAAAAACAAAACAAAAATCCAGTGGGCTATAAATAAAATGTGAGATGAAATAAAATGTTCATAAGATCAAATGGTATTAGGAGGGGAAAAGGTCAAAAAGGGAAACTGGAAGTTGATACGTCATACATCCAAGAGGACAAGACCTGAGTTTAAGTGTGGCAGCAGACAGCAACAATGTTAGAATACTCCTGCCAAGGGGCACCTGGGTGTGGCTCAGTTGGTTAAGCACCTGACTGTCGGTTTCCGCTCAGGTCAGGATCTCAGGATTGTGAGATAAAACCTCGCCTTGGGCTCTGTGCTCAGAGGGAAGTCTGCTTGAGATGCTCTTCCTCTGCCCCTTCCTCTGCTCTCACTCTCCCTCTCTCTAAAATAACTAAGTCTTTAAAAAAAAAAAAATACTATTGATCAAATGCTTTACTCACCACAATGACATATTTCCATCTGACTGCACATGTTAAATGAGATAAGCCTCAGAAAGGTTAAAAAAAAAAAAAAAAAACGCAGGCTCCAGGAGCACCTGGATGTGCCGGACTCATGGTTTCCATGTAGGTGATGATCTCCGGGTCATGACATGGGAGTCCCGTGCTGGGCTCCATGCTCTCTTCCCCTCTGCTCCTCCCATCTCTCCCAGAATACATCCATCTTAAAAAAAAAAAAAAAAAAAAAAAAAAAAGTGCAGGCTCTAGAACCAGAGGACCTGGACTCTAAATTCTGTCTCTGAACCTGTTCAGAATTAACGACCTGCATGACCTGTTCAAGTTAATTCTAGGCATTTCTACTCAACTATGAAATAGGGATACCAATTCTACTAGAGTAAATGACTATATTGGGTTCCTGCTGCGCTTGTAAAAATCTGTGCTCACCGAAGTACTATGCTCAGACCTAAACATCAGCAGTCGGATGAAAGAACAGGAACATACCAGTACCTACCTCAGGGGCTGTTGTGAGGAACGAAGAATTTCAAACACTAAGAGTCATTCCTGGCCCATAGTGAAGTGCTCAACTGATGTCAACTACATTCTGCTTGTATCCATGGTAAAGAGTATTTTATTTCATTTTTTAAAGATTTTATTTGTCAGTGAGAGAGAGAGTGCACAAGCAGAGGGAGCAGCAGGCCGAGGGAGAAGCAGGCTCCCTGCTGAACGGGGAGTCCGACACAGGACTCGATCCCAAGACCCTAAGATCGTGACCTGAGCTGAAGGCAGACACTTGGCTGACTGAGCCATGCAGGCATCCCAGTAAAGAGTATTTTAAGGGCGCCTGGGTGGCTCAGTGGGTTAAGCCGCTGCCTTCGGCTCAGGTCATGATCTCAGGGTGCTGGGATCGAGTCCCGCATCGGGCTCTCTGCTCAGCAGGGAGCCTGCTTCCCTTCCTCTCTCTCTGCCTGCCTCTCTGCCTACTTGTGATCTCTCTCTGTCAAATAAATAAATAAAATCTTATAAAATAAAAAAAAAAAAAAAAAAGAGTATTTTAACATTTATTTCAAATTATGCACAAGAACTACCAGGGACGAAAAATGGATTACCTTCATTTATTGCTGTGAATTGGAAATCTGTTCTAAACCTACCTACTTACTTACTTACCTGCCTACCTATGGACTGGTGTAACAATTTTATTTGTGTTTTGGAAGGGGGACTTGAGATCCATGCAAAACCTAAATATCATGCTTCAACAGCATTGCAAATCGAGTATATAATGTGTTAACTATACAGACTGAGTAAATATTTCCTCAGACTTCAAAATGTTTGAATAGACATATCTGAACATTATTGAATTCTGTATAAAAAAAAAAAGCATTACTTGAATACCACCTGGAATAGTTAATGAATAAGGCTATTGACTTTGGTTCTTCTATTTTGCTTTTGTAGCATGCCTTAAAAGCAATTACTATTCCATTACTGTTCACACAAGAGAAAATTTACCAGCTTGTAATTTAGAGGCAAGTGGAGTAGACAGAAGAAAATGGAGTCACCCACTATAGTTTCCAAGAAGCAGGAGACAACAGTCTAAATGTTTAAAAGAGACACGTTCATTGCACCAAACAATAATCCGGGCATGTCTTTATGGCGATTCTTGAGAAAGGATAATCAGTGAAAAGTAGGTTGGAGGACAAAGAATGATGGAAAAAGTCAACAAGAAGAGGCAGAAGAGAGAATGTCTTTTAAACCCAAATTGTTATATCTGGTCCATTAAAATATCAAAATCCAAATGAAAGCTGGTCTTCACTGAAAACTCAAAAATCAGCCCTAACTCAAGTACTATACAGTCAGGGCTGAATACAGAAAATCTTTAGATTTAACACTGACAAAGAAAATTGGCTGCAGTTTTATACACACACTTTTAGAAAATTCTCACGTTTCATCAGCCCTACAACATGATTATTAATATGGTTTTAGATGGGGAGAAATAAAACACAAAGGGCACATTTCAGGTAAAATAGTCATTTTATGCTACACCTAAGAGATTCTTCTGGATTTCTTCACTTTGGAAAAGATTACTAGCCCACACTAAGTAACTGTATCAAAGGTAAAAATAAAGATAGCTCTCTGGTCTCCTTTCCGGAAACAGGCAAAATTTACTACTTGGGGGAAAGTGCCAAACACTGCAAATTTGAAAATCCTTTGGATCGTGGCTCCAATAAGCAGCATATAAAGAGGGGAGCATACTGATGCTTTAGGAAAGGAATGAGACAGAAAATTAAGCCTCAACTCCTCCACCTGCCCAGCTCACGAATAGCTTAACTGCACCCAACAGAAAAATCGAAACAAAGGGCCTCTTTAGTTCACTGCTTGCCAGAAAGGCATCTTCAAGACGCCTTCTCATTAACTGAGCCCTTTCACGTCCTCTCTTAAATGTCTCACAGTTGGCCTGTCTTCCAGTCTTTGCTCATTAAAATTAAAGTTAAATTTTCAAAAGTTTTTCTTCTTGCTGGGAAAGGACTGTTTTTTTAACCTTTCGATTCAATTGATTGCCAAAGGTGAAAGCAACTTCACCTGAAAAGCACCAGCTTTAAACTCAGCAAACACTGGAAGGTTTTCTAGTGGAGAACAGAAGTCTCATCAATAGTGATACTGAAAATAGGACTAGATAGAGAGCCACATTTATCTGCAGGTGTAGCTTGTATTAAATTAGCTTAAATCCTTCACAAATAAGCTTTTCCGGAGGGTTAGACAGATGAGGTGCTCCGGCAGGCAGGATTACCTATGGTCTGCAGCGTACATCCCCATCCGGGCCACAGGAAGAGCAGAAAGACCTGCTGGGATACTGCAAACCTGAAAAGCTCTGTCCATCTCCTGCCGTGGACAGCCCAGTTTCTGTGGCTACCACTCCCCCTGAGCTTCATTTGCAAGTGCCTTTGGCCATGAAGGTAGCAAATACTTCTTGCCTGGCAGCATAGCTCAGTTGAGAATGGAAGCTGAAAATCAGATAGCTGTATGGAAGAAGAAAGCAGCTCTCCAGTTACCAGGGAGGAATAATTGAACACAGATTGCCTGTTGCGCCTTTAATTTAATTTGGAGACCTTTCATCTTTTAGTTTCCTTCATTTGCAGCCAATGCTTAGCGAGCTAATTTGTACCTGGTTCATTTTCCTCCTTTTATCTTATCTACATTAACATCAACCATGGAAATGAGAAGCACTATGAATAAAAGATGAAGCCTGACTTGGGACATTCTCTCCTTAAGTACCATGAATTACTTAAAAACTAATTTGTGTGGATGCACAATGTAGAGGACTGAGATCTACATGCCTCACCCCAACAGCATCCTTTATCAGCATCTTCCCTTCCCCCAAGGGGTTGCAGTTTTTAGATGTTTTATCTAGTCCTACTGGTTCTCCAAGAGAACAATGTCTAGACTATAATCCACAAGGAATCATTAATCTTTGAATGGGTATAAGGCAGGCCACCCCATTACTGCACAAATCCAAGGATGCATAAATCCACGAACCTCACTTTTTAGAGAGTTCAATATCGCTTGCCTTACAAGGAGAAGAATGCATTGCAAAAAGGAAAGCTGAATGTATCAACATATATGCATGGTGAACAGATGCCCACTCTGTCCAAAAACACTGTGTGTGGGAGAGCATGAGAGGTGGTAGAGAAAGGGACTGGTCTTGAAATGACGGTCTGGGAGTGGCCTCTGGGAGCTACAGCATTTCAATTCCAAGTGTATCATGGGTATTGCGTTTTTAAACAGTCCTTCTATTGTATATTTTGTACCACTTGGCACCTCTCCATTAAAAAAGAGTTGCACATGCTCTTAAAATAAGTTCGATTTTTTTCATTACTTCCAACTGTACAAAATGTTAGTGCCTTGTAAGTTTTGCCTGTTTTTCCCTTTATAGTTTCCTCTGGGCCACTACTATTTTTTCTCTTCACCCTTTCCTCCTCTATATTCTTTCCTTTTTTCCAATGGACCAATGAAAAAAAAAAAATCTAGTGTTTTTTTTCTCTTGCTGCTTTAATATCCCTCCCCAACAAGCCTTCCTTTCAGTTTGGGAAGCATCAAAGGAAGACTGTGCTCAATTGTTTCACTGCTTGTAATGCCAGCTCTTCCAGTCATCTAACCCCTTCCACCAAATGGGCCAGAACTGGAGAGAAACTGAAAAGTCACTCCCCCTTCACAGCCCATCCCCCTAAAAAGTTGACTAGTGATGATGTGCTGATGTGCATTATGTATACAAGACTACACATTCTTACAGGTAAGGCAACATCCAAAAAAGAAAAGAAAAGAAAAGAAAGGAAAAAGACTTAGGAGTTTAAAGTTATGGTGTATTAAAATGTAAAGGTCTTTGCTTCAGAATACAAACCACCGTATCTTTTGGGGAAAGAATATGTAAGCAGGATCAAAATTAAAGCCCAACTTAAAAAAATCAGATTGTAGCTCTAATCTTATAAGAAAGACTACCCCCTACAATGTCAAGTCTATCTATTTCTTCTGAAGGAACATGGAAAGAAAGCCCTACACTGCAAAAATTTGGAGAAGAAAGGATGGAAAGCATGAAGGAGAGGATGGATAGAAATGAAGGTGGCAACTGCCCTTAAAAAAAATAATTCTCAAACGCCACATATGCAGAAAAATTAAACTGAAAGGGTGCAAAGTCACTTTGTCCTGAGGTTAAGAAAGCCAAACAAATATTAGGATAAAGTCGTGGGGTGTGACGTTGTGACAATCTGACACACAGATTGTCTGGTTTACTTGGCATGGTGGGGGATGTGATGGAGTCTCAGAAGCAGGTCAGGGAATTTGGGGCAGAGGAAAGCAACAGTTCCACCAAGTGTCAAAGAATCCAAGTTTTTGTTTTCTCCCAGGTATCCTTGTGTATAAGGAAGAAAAGTGAAAACCATGCAATCTGGACCCATTCACAGAACATACACAGACTGCAAGATACCAGCCTCAAGCAGTAACACCTGTCCTAAACTCCTGTGGGCTCTGTACACGACTGACCTCAGAGGGAAAAGAGCCATTTCGGCAGCAGGGGACCGCGCTGCACCCAGGATCTCACAAGGAGCACTAGGATGCAATGGGCAGGTGCGAGAGTGGCTTGGCTAACTGGCCAGAGGGAGGCCTTAGAGAAAGGCTGAGAAGAAGAATGGGGCTGTCTGCCTGATAATTTGGGCTGCGGAAAGACATAACCACAGGGCAGAAGAGTCTCAACTCATTTACCAGAGGTTTTCCTCGAAAAAGAGGCAATCCCCAGAATCAGAAAGGGCTTTTGCGTCTCGTGCAAGAAGAGACAGAGGCTGGGCTCACATACACCCCGGAGAAGTCAGTTTCCACTAATAACCATTTCCGTGCCAGCAGATTGTAAGAGAAGTTTGTCTCCGGGCTGATTTTTAGTCACCATCTCCACCTTCCTCCCGGTTATGGTTCTAGACTCGGAAGTACACCAAGACCGCCTGCAATGAGCTGGGTCCCTGCGACACCTGTTCCTGACAGCGTGCCTCCCCCAGAGGCTCTCTCCCTGCCATCTGGGCTGCATCCTCAAGCCAACCAGAGCCTTGCTGCTGGAAACACCCTCGCGCCTCACCTGTGCTACTCGCTCGGCTCAATCTCAGGACCAGGGGGACTGCGAAGCCCCTGGCCACACTCCCTCTCCCGAGCCACAGCGGTCCTCTCGTCCACTCTCCACCCCCATGGCCCGCGTAAACACACCGGGGCACCTGGAGGCTGCAGGCCGCCCGCGAGGAGCACTCCACCTGCAGTCCCGAATGGGAGTACAGAGAAGTGAGAACTCCCAAGTGCAGTCGCAACCCGGCTGGCCCCGAGGCCCCACCGGTGTACCCCCCAACCCCCCAAGCTGGGGCGGGCCTGCCGCTACCTCCTGAAACAGCTCCAGACTGTAGGTGTTGTCGTCGTCGGCGAAGAAGAGCACTCCCGGCTGCGCGCGCTGGTGCTGGTGCCTCTGGCGCAACCAGGCGAGACCGGCGTTACGCTGCTCCGTGGCGCGCGGCAGCCCGGGCCTCTTGTAGCGCCGCGGTGTGGGCACGTGCAGGTGAGTGCTGGGCAGCCCGGCCCGCGCCAGGAAGCGGCTCACCAGCTCGCTGCGCGCCACCGCGTCCTCCACCAGGATCCAGTGCAGCTGCGCCACCTGGCGGAAAGTGTTGGCCAGGCGGGTCAGCTCGGCTTTCTGCACCGGGCGGCTGTAGGTGGGCGTGATGGCATAGATGGTGGGCAGAGGCGGCTCGGCCCGCGGCCGCGGCTGCGGCTGTGGCTGTGGTCGCGAGTCGTTGCGCTTCTCCCAGCCGCGCCCGTGGCCGCTGTCGGGGCCGCCCCTGCGGAGCGGGAGTCGGGCGCCCCCGCGGCCCACCACGTAGGGAGAAAAGTAGGGGCGCGGGGTGAGCGGGGGCGCGGGCCTGCGCGTGTCCACGTCGAGCATGATGATGACGATTAGGATCCAGGGCAGGAGGATGAAGAAGCGGCTGAACAGCACGGACTTCATGGTGCGCTCTTCCTTGGCCTCTCGGACGCCCCTAAGAGGGGCGGAATGGAGGACCCCAGCGCGCGGTTTGGACGGCGGCGGCGCCCGCAATCAGGAAGCCGCGGCGGGCGCGTTCTCCATGGGGTCGGAGGAGGCTGCGGGGGCCGGGAGCCGCGGGGCTCAGCCCCTTGGCGGGAATCGGCGCAGGTGCCGAGAAGCTAGGGCTACAGGGAGCGCAGGCGGGCAGGCGCTGTCCCCCGCTCCCGGTGAGTCGGCGGGAAGCGGGACTCTGTCCAGCCGCGCGCTGCTGGCCCCGGAGTTGTGCCGAGCGCCAGGAAAGCGGTGCCCCCCGGCCGCTCTTTCTGAAGAGTGGGAGCTGGGAACCGGCCCCAGGGCTCCTTGCCACTCCCGTCCCGCGGCGCTGCGGGCGCAGGGACACCAGCGGTGCTCCCAATGCGCTCTCCGGGGGGCACCTTCGAGGGCGGGAGGCAGGCGCTGAGGGCTCTCCTTGCTCACATCCCAGCCGGGGCGGCGAGGACCGGGAGGGGACGCCGGAGCCCCCCGCTCTGTTCGCGCGCCGCGGCGGAAGCCTGCACTCCCGTCCTTCTCTCTTCTCTTCTCAGAACCTCTCCAGGCTCCGGCAGCAAGATCCCAAAGCAAGGAAAGAAAGAAAAAGCGAGGGGGCGGGGGCGCTGCAGACTCCAGCGTCCTCCCAGTCCTCCTGTGGGAAGACAGCAGCGCTGCTACTGGCGGAGAGGGGCTGCGAGGGGGAGGTTGCGAGGGGGGCCCCGGCTCTCCGCGGGGTCTGCCGCGGACGGCCCCGAGAGCTAGCTCCGGAGGCGGCGGTTGCACCGCGGGAGGAGCGGGAGGAGGGTCCCCGCGGGGCTGCACGACCTGCGGGAAGGGCTGGAAGCTCGTTAGCTGATCTCCGCACGCTCTTAGCTTCCTGAAATACTGCAAGGTCTTCAGAGATCAGCCAGGAAACCCCATTCACGTGCGAAAAACTCGGGAGACCTAGGGTGGGGAGTGAGGGGAGAAAGGCGGAGAGGGTAAAATACCCCTTTTCTGGTCCCCAACTGCAAGATTAGTGTGCTGGGGTGTGAACCCGACAGCGGCAGCAAAAAACGCTTCCAATGGAAAGCAAAAATCAATAGAAGCCCTGGGAGACGGAAGGGTGCGACGCATAGGTGTTTGGCTTGTGAGATGGTCCATGAGAAAGAATCCATTCAAACGGTTGCTGCCTGCCTGCAGTGAGATCATGGGGGGGGTGGGGGGAGGGTCCTGAAACTCCAGCTGAGTAGGTTTAACTTATTTTTCCCTCAGTAATTTGGAGTCCCATTTCCTCACAGTTCACTGCCATCAGAATTATTCCGTTTGACCCTCCCGACGATCCTTTTAAAGAGGCCTGGAAAGTGGAATCACCTTCATTTTATGGCTGAGAAACCTGAGGCTCAGAGTTTAAAGTGATTTCTCCGAGGTCAGTAGCAAGTGACCAAGTGGAAATAGAACGGTGGGTCCCCGGAGTCCAGCCCGTGGCTTCCTCGCTGCTCCGCCTGAAGAAATCCCATTCGACACAGCCGACGGGGAGGGGTTGGCCCTCCCAGATGTATAAACACGGCGCAATCAACATCAACGAGATATACCCAGACATATAGAACCATGACAGTGCCAGGAAAACAAGTAAACAGCTGTGCATAGTTGGGACTTTTTCTGTCTAGCAGACCTACTAGCCGAGTCCCTGGCTGTCTTTAATGTACCGGGAAGAAGAGGAGCCAGGCTTCGTAGTCACGTCCCAGGGAGGTGCTTGCAAAAGCAGCAGGAAAGCCTTTCCCCCCTGCCAGGCCATGATAAATAATTTCTGAGCCCATCTTCTCTCGATTGTTTGTCTTCCCCAGTCTCGTTCACAAATCCCTCCCATGGCGCATTCTGTGTGAGGGCGTGCTGAAAAGCTCTGGAGCGGAAAGCCCACCCCACCCCTTCCAGCCTTTTTGAGAGTCCTCAATTTCTTAGCCCTACCCTTGCTGATCTATCACCTGGCGCTGGAGCGTCTGCGAATTTCCCTAATTTCCTGCTCAGGGTCTGAAACATGAGGGTGAAATTTAGGGAGTTAGCAGGTACTCTCTCCCTACCCTTCCACCAAAAGGGCTAGTCTTCTGTCCTGACCTCCCAGTATCATCCACAACTCATACCACAAACTTGGCAGATTAGTGCCTCCTAACATAGGAAACAATGAATCCATTAGACCCCTTCCCTGATTTTCAGCTACCCTAATGGTCCTCTGACTATAACAGCCTCCTGAAAACATGTGGTGATCAGGCACCTGAAACCAATGTCATTATCTTGGGGCAATTATGTGGGGGAGGGAACCCAGGAAAGGCTTTTAAATACTAGAAAACAGCACACACACCTGGCGACCCTTGCCAAGATTACTGAAGTCTCGTTCATCCTGCTGGAATTTTTAATGTAGTTGAAGAGAAAGGTCTTGTATGTTAGCTGGAGTGCGGCTCAAGTGGTTATTGAACTGTATTAAGAAACTTCACTAATCTTTGTTAGTTGGGAACTCTTGGTTATTCTTATTATTCCATAAAAACCCATTCCTGATTTTTTTTTTCTCCAGCAACCAGCCTATTCACAGATGAGACACTTTCAAAATGAATCAAATTTTGGAAATTTGAAAGGTGTTCCAAAGTCACAGGTGTCCTACAATACAACATTTAACTAGCCTGTTCACATTAAGGAGGTCACTACATTGTTTCTAGTATCTTTCGTCAGCATTTGCGTCCAGGTTTACCTCATTCAATCACCTGCTGGGGGCATCATGGTTCTTGAAGTCAGGCCGACCTTGGTTTGATTTCCAGCTGGACCATTTGAGCAACTTTAGAAACTCGGGGAGCCTCTGTTTCCTTACCTGGAAAATGGAGTTAACAATACATACTCCATGGAAATCTTATAAGGATTCAATGGGATAAATATTTCACCGAGAACTGGCATTATGCAGGCAATGAATGGTATTTAAATGCAGGTAACATTTGTTCAAAAGAACATCTTAACCCAGGAGATCTGCAGAATTATCATCACACAGGAATAAAAATGAGATCCATTCTAAACAGGACTGACAATGCCCCTAAATAGGGCCCCCACCAGTCAGGAAGTTGTCAGTGGTAGTCTTCCCCCACCTGATTTAAAGAAATATTTATCCCAAATACAAGGTGCTGCTTGTCATGCAGTAAGGATGACATGAATCCCAGTGACATTTCTTTCAAATGACTGAATATGCCATATTGTTTTACGTTCAGTTACTCAAAAATGTGAACCCACATCTTTCATGAGCAAGTCTGAGTCAAGAAAAAGATATAAAAATATTAAGAATATCCATTTGAAACATAAGACCAGGGTAAAACACTTTTAAGTGCAAAAATGTATCATACTTCTAAAATATTTAGAGAGTTTATCAGGTACCAGAATGGAAACAACTCCTTTAAGTGGAAGCTTGAAGAAAATGTCGTTTTTATGAAGCATAATCACTGAATAGCTGTAGTACTTTTCCACATAGTCTATGATATTTTTATATAAAAGAATTTAAACTTGATCTGTGGCTGATAATGAAGGTTGGTGGAAGTCACTAGAGTAATTAAAATAATTACCTAACTTCAGAGCTTCTGTACATCCTCTCAGTGTTTATTTTCATTTAATCTCTCTAATTATTTGTGTAACAAAGTGAGCATTGCTTCATCTGTACTAATGAAGCCTTAGATTGCTGGCATCAGCCACAGCATTTCATCAGCATTCGGTGGTTGTTCTCAGATAAACAAAGGTAAAAAAAAAAAAATCCCATCTGGGGAGTTAACAAAAACATATCGGATAATCACTAAACATTTATATTTTGCCTTGATGAGTAATATGCAACTGTAACTTCTGGAGCAAAAAGATTGCAGCCCGATTAATACACTGTATAGAACTGATCCCATTTGACATTTGAGCCTGGGGTTCTGCCAGTGTGACTAAATCAACCTTCAAATGAGCATCTGGGGACATCCTGAATATTCTTGGTCAAGTGAGAAAGAGCTCAAGAAAAAAAATCTGTGCACAATTAAGTATTTGTAAATGTCTATATGATGATAGGGTATGCAAATCAGGTTGAAAAGAGAATCAGAACTAATTCATGTGTAAGTAATAACATCATGTGAAGGTATTGATAATCAATACCCACAAGTATATGAACATAACTTTCTGTTAAAATACCAGTTATGTGAAAGAGTGACATCCAAAATAAATAATTCTAACAGCCCCAAATTCCAGGGATACATGACCGTTTCACTGATAACTGTCAGAAAAATGACATCCAAACCACAAATTAAATGGCTCATTTGATTTATTTTCTTGCATTTGGATCCTCTACGGATATCATGTTTGGCCTAGAATTGTTCTAAGTTATAACGGTTCCTGAAAATTTAGACATTTGCAGCTATTATGTACAAAATGTGATGTTAGAAGTAGTTTGTTGAGTAAAACCCCAATTTAATGTAATAGGTTGGCATCAAGGTTATTCAGTAAAAGTGGTTTTCTAGAAAAGTAGAAATTGGCAATTCATCCTAACAATTTCATTGAAAAATAATTCTGTTCAGTCTGAATACCAGCTGAAAGTAAAACATGCCAGTGTTCCTCCTTTTCGCTTTATTAATGAATTACGGTACACAAAACCCCAATAAAACAGGTACGAAGGCACACTAGCATTCTTTCTATCTTTTTCCTCGCTGTCTTAAAAATTCGTATTTACATTAAAATGAGAATTTGTTAGCAATAGAATTTTACTATAAAACGACACAACCTACCTTTCACAGTTGTTACAAGAACCAAAGGAGATAATGTACTTTAAACGCTATAGTTTATACATGTAAAATAGAGGCGATTGGCCATAAGCTGATAATTGAAGCTGAGAGATTACACATGGGGTTCCTTGTATTACTGAGTCTACTTTTACATGTTTCAGAACTCCTATTATAGAAAGCTAAAATACATAAAACAGATTATTATGTATCACAGTTTGTTTACCAAGATAATACGGATGCCACAGTCCAGAAACTGAGTTGGTAGATTTCCATAACTCATTGAATCAGTCTCTTAGCCCTGAAAATAGGTCAGTTCAGTTAAATGATGATGTCCTATTTCAGGGGTCACTGGTGTATGTGGAAGGAGGAGGGGCATCTAAATTAGGCCTTAGATAGTATGAGTAGCAGGCATTTAATGAGAGGCCTTTCTTTGAAACAGAAGAAAAACAAAGATTAATGATTAAAACAAACTCTAAACTCAGTTTTTGAGTCCAGAGGGCTCAAAAGTCAAGATTTTTAGATGTTGGGCTTGAAGCAGCTTTAGATGGTGGAGACAAACAGTGGCAATCTAATTTATTTATTTATTTATCTATATTTTTAAATTTTTGGTTTTTTCAAATGTCTCTAGTGATGGCATCAAGCGTTATGGTGAACTTTCTGAGGGACTTATATAGCAACTGGCATGAACGTTATCTATACATGATCTTTTGTGGTGATTTCTTTGAAATTCATATAAAGTCATTTAGCTTCCGCTTGCAAGCCCTGAAAAAAGGGCAATTTTAGTTTTTAGTGATGCTAAGTCAGGATGGTGGAAGAAGAACTGGAAACAAGCACTGACAAAAGGGACAAAACAGCAGGAGGCAGTTTACAAAGAAGAAGAAAAAAAACCTGAAAACCAACAAACATGGCCGTGTCCAACAACCCACAAGAGAATGTTGTACATTGTATTGCAACATAGAATTTACTGCCTAGAGGACAAGAAAGATGGCAGAGGAGTAGGATGTTGAAATATCCTCAGGTCCCAGGAGTTCAGCTAGATCGTTATCAACCCATTCTGATCACCTACAAACTCAACAGGACATCAAAGAGAAGAGGAGCAGCAATTCTAGGAACAGAAAATTGACCACTTTCTGGAAGGTAGGACGTGGGGAGAAGTGAATCCAAAGCAACAGGAATACAGACCGAGGCGGGAGGGACCAGCTCCAGGCAAGTGAGAGAGCAGTAGAGCACAAAATCAGACCTTTTAGAAGTCTGCTCCACTGCAGTATGTCACCCCAGAGGCTAAGCAGGGGTGGAGCCCTTGCGGGGACAGTGTGGTCTCAGGACCCGCAGGGTCACAGAAAGACCGGAAGTGTCTGAGTGTGGCAGAGCTCCCAGGTACTACAGCAGAGAAGCCGGTTACAGAGACAGAGCCAAGGAGTGAGCTCTCACATCGTGGTTACCTTAAACCGTGATCCAAGTCACAGTTGGGCCACTGATCTTCGAGCAGGGACCCCACAAGTGGCAGATCTGGAGAGAAACCCTCCTTCCTCCTATAGGAGGAGTGGCACAGGAAGGGGCTGCAGGAATCTGCGGGGTTTGGAGACTCCAAATGGGGCCGAGCACCAAAGACAGAAATGCTTGGTCACAGGCTGGATGAACACAGAGTGCAACTGGAGACCAGGGAGATGGGAGGGAGTGACTGCTTTTCTCTGAGGGCACAACGAGTTGTGGGGCTCCGAGCTCTTGGGTCCTAGGGGGCCAAAGATTGGGAGGCCACCATTTTCACTCCTGTCCTCCAAAGCTGTACAGAAAGTGTTCAGGGAACCAAAACTACCGAGAGCAAACCAAGCAGATTACTTAGCCTGGCCCCTGGCAAGGGCGGTGCAATTCTACCTCAGGAAAGACACTTGAGAATCACTGCAACAGGCCCCTCCCCAGAAGAGCAGCAAGAACATCCAACCAAGACCAAGTTCACTGATCAACAAGAACTGCAGAACTCCAGAGCTAGGGGAAAGCAACACATAGAATTCATGGCTTTTCCCCCATGATCTTTTAGTCTTGAGCAGTTAAATTTTTTTAATTTTATTTTTTCTTATTCTATTTTTAAACTTTTTCTCTTTCCTATTTATATGGTTTTAAACTATTTTATCTTATCAATACCTTTTAAAAAAACTTTCTAATTTTCATTGTTATATTTTATCCCTTCATTGTATTTAACCTTATTTTTTGTATACATATAGATTTTTTTTTTCTTTAAAGTTTTGGGATACAATTTCTTCTACTAGATCAAAATATACCCCAAATCTAGCACATGGCTTTGTTTTAGTCTCCAGCCTGATCACATTCTTTCCTTTTTTTCTTTTTTTTTTCCAACCAACTTCTTATCATATCAATTCCTTTTTTAGAGTCTTTTAAAATTTTCATCTTTACAGTAATATTCCATCCATTCATTGTGTTTACCCTTATTTGTATATATGTAAGTTTTTCTTTCTTTAAAATTTTGGGAGGTAGTTTTTTCTGAGAGACCAAAATGCACCCAAAATCAAGTATGTGGTTCTGCTCTATTCACCAGCATATATCTATCTATATCTATATCTATCCAACTATATATATGTACACATATATAAATATAAACACATTTTTCCCCTCCCTTTTCTCTCCCCCAGTTTTGGGTCTCTTCTGATTTTGCTAGTGTATATTTTTCTAGGATCTTTGCCACCCTTTTAGAATTTTATTTTCTTGTTCATATGTTTGTATCTGGATGAAAGGACAAGGTGGAAAAACTGACCACCAAAAAAAAAAAGAATAAGAGGCAGTACCAATGGCTAGGAACTTAATCAATATGGACATTAGTATTATTTCAGAACCAGAGTTCAGAATGACAAATATCAAGGTGCTAGTTGGGCTCAAAAAAAAACCATGAAAGATATTAGAGAATCCCTTTCTGGAGAAATAAAAGAACTAAAATCTAACCAAGTTGGGGGAAAAAAGCTATTAGTGAGGTGCAATAAAAAATGGAGGCTCTTACTGCTAGGATAAATGAGGCAGAAGAGAGAATTCATGATATAGAAGACCAAATGATGGAGAATAAAGAAGCTTAGCAAAAGAGAGACAAACAACTACTGGGTCACACGGGGGAAATTTGAGAAGTAAGTGATCCCGTAAGATGAAACAATATTAGAATAATTGGGATCCCAGAAAAAGAGGAAGGAGAGAGAAGGGCAGAAGGTACACTGGAACAAATTATAGCAGAGAATTTCCCTAATTTGGTGAAGAGAACAAGCATCAAAACCCAGGAGGCACAGAGAACTGCCCTCAAAAACAATAAAAATAGGTTCACACCCTGTAATCTAAAAGTAAAACTTATTAGTCTTAGCGGCTAAGAGAAAATCCTGAAAGGGACAAGAAGTTTGTAATATATAATCATAGAAATATTAGATCGGCAGCAGACTTATCCACAGAGACCTGGCAGGCCAGAAGACCTGGCATGATATTCAGAGCATTAAATGAGAAAAATATGCAGCCAAAAATACTATAGCCAGTTAGGCTATCATTGAAAATAGAAGGAGAGATAAAAAGCTTCCAGGACAAACAAAAATTAGAAGAATTTGCAAACACCAAACCAGCCCTACAGGAAAATATTGAAAGGGGACCCCTAAGCAAAGAGAGAGCCTAAAAGTAGGAGACCAGAAAGGAACAGTGACAATATATAGTAACAGTCACCTCACAGGCAATACAATGGCACCAAATTGATATCTTTCTATAGTTACCCTGAATGTAAATGGGCTACATGCCCCAATCAAAAGACACAGGGTATCAGAATGGATAAAAAACCAAAACCCATCAATATGCTGCCTACAAGGAACTCATTTTAGACCCGAAGACACCTCCAGATTAAAAGTGAGGGGGTGGAAAACAATTTACCATGTTAATGGACATCAAAAGAAAGCTGGGGTGGCAATCCTTATATCAGATAAATTAGATTTTAAGCCAAAGACTATAATAAGGGATGAGGAAGGACACTATATCATACTTAAAGGGTCTGTCCAACAAGAAGATCTATCAATTTTAAATATCTATGCCCCTAACATGGGAGCAGCCAACTATATAAGCCAATTAATAACAAAATCAAAGAAACACATTGACAATAATACAATAATAGTAGGAGACTTTAACACCCCCCCTCACTGAAATGGACAGATCATCTAAGCAAAAGATCAACAAGGAAATAAGGGCCTTAAATGACACACTGGACCAGATGGACATCACAGATACATTCAGAACATTCCATCCCAAAGCAATAGAATATACATTCTTCTCTAGTGCACATGGAACATTCTCCAGAATAGATCACATCCTGGGTCACAAATCAGGTCTCAACTGGTACCAAAAGATTGGGACCTTTCCTACATATTTTCAGACCAGAATGCTCAGAAATTGGAACTCAATCACAAGAGAAAAATTGGAAAGAATTCAAGTACACGGAGGCTAAAAAGCATCCTCCTAAAGAATGAATGGGTCAACCAGGAAATTAAAGAATTTTTTAAAAATTCATGGAGGGGTACCTGGGTTGCTCAGTGTGTTAAAGCCTCTGCCTTAGGCTCAGGTCATGATCCCAGGGTCCTGGGATCAAGGCCCTTATCAGGCTCTCTGCTCAGAGGGGAGCCTGCTTCCTCCTCTCTCTCTGACTGCCTCTCTGCCTACTTGTGATCTCTGTCTGTCAAAAAAAAAAAAAAAATCTTTGAAAAAGTTTCATGGAAACAAATGCAAATGAAAACACAATTGTTCATAATCTTTCGGACACAGCAAAGGCAGCCTTGAGAGGAAAGTAGATAGCAATACAAGCCTTTCTCAAAAACCAATAAAGATCTCAAGGACACAACCTAACCCTACACCTAAAGAAGCTAGAGAAAGAAAAGCAAAGAAAGACTAAACCCAGCAAGAGAAGAGAAATAATAAAGAGCAGAGCAGCAATCAATGAAATAGAAACCAAAAGAACAGTAGAATGAATCAATGAAACTAGGAGCTGGTTCCCTGAAAGAATTAATAAGATTAATAAGCCCTTGGCTAGACTTATCAAAAAGAAAAGAGAAATGACCCAAATAAATAAAATCATGAATGATAGAGGAGAGATCACAACCAGCACCAAAGAAATACGATTATAAAAACATATTATGAGCAACTATATGCCAGCAAATTCTGGAAGAAATGGGTGCATTCCTAGACATATAAACTACCAAAACTGAGCCAGGAATAGAAAACCTGAAGGGACCCATAACAGTCATCAAAAATCTCCCAAAAGGGGCTCCTGGGTGGCTTAGTGGGTTAAAGCCTCTGCCTTCAGCTCAGGTCATGATTCCGGGGTCCTGGGATCAAGCCCCGCATTGAGCTCTCTGCTCAGCGGGGAGCCTGCTTCCCCACCCCACCCCCCACCTGCCTCTCTGCCCACTTGTGATCTGCCAAATAAATAAATAAAATCTTTAAAAAAAAATTCCCCAAAAACAAGAGCCCAGGGCCAGACAGCCTCCCACAGGAATTCTACCAAACATTTAAAGAAGAATTAATTCCTATTTTCCTGAAACTGTTCCAAAAAATAGAAATGGAAGGAAAACTGCCAAACTCATTTTATGAGGCCAGCATTACCTTGATCCCAAGACAAGACAAAGACCCCATCAAAAAGGAAAATTACAGACCAATATCCTTGATGAACAAAGATGCAAAAATTTTCACCAAAATATTAGCTGATAGGACCCTACAGTACATTAAAAGGATTATTCACCATGACCAAGTGGGATTTATTCCTGGGCTGCACGATTGATTCAACATCTGCAAATCAATCAGTGTGATAAAATACATTAATAAAAGAAAGAACAAGAACTGTAGGATATTCTCAATAGATGCTGAAAAAGCATTTGACAAAGTACAGCATCCTTTCTTGATCAAAACTCTTCAAAGTGTAGGCATAGAGGGTACATACCTCAATACTATCAAAGCCACCTGGGAAAAACCTACAGTGAATATTCTCAATGGGGAAAAACTGAGAGCTTTTCCCCTAAGGTCAGAAGCATGGCAGAGATGTCCACTCTCACCATGCTTTTCAACACAGTACTGGAAGTCCTAGCCTCAGCAGTCAGACAACAAAAGGAAAGTAAAGGCGTCCAAATGGGCAAAGAAGAAGTCAAACTCACACTCTTTGCAGATGATATGATACTTTATGTGGAAAACCCAAAAGACTCCACTCCAAATCTACTAGAACTTGTACAGGAATTCAGTAAAGTGCCAGGATATAAAAGCAATCACAGACATCCATTTCATTTCAATACACCAACAGCAAGACAGAAGAAAGAGAAATTAAGGAGTCAATCCCACTTACAATTGCAGCCAAAACCATAAAATACCTAGGAATAACCTAACCAAAGAAGCAAAGAATCTTTACTCAGAAAACTATGGAATACTTATGAAAGAAATTGAGAAAGACACAAAGAAATGGAAAAACTTTCTGTGTTCATGGATTGGAAGAACAAATATTGTCAAAATGTCTATCCTGCCTAGAGCAATAAACACATTTAATGCAATCCCTATCAAAATACCATCCACTTTATTCAAAGAAATGGAATAAATAATCCTAAAATTTGTATGGAGCCAGAAAAGACCCTGAATAGCTAGAGGAATGTTGAAGAAGAAAACCAAAGCTGGTGGTATCACAATTCCAGACTTCAAACTCTATTACAAAGCTGTCATCATCAAGACAGTATGGCACTGACACAAAAACAAACACATAGATCAATGGATCAGAATAGAGAGTCCAGAAATGGACCCTCAACTCTATGGTTGACTAATCTTTTACAAAGCAGGAAGAAATGTCCAGTGGAAAAAAGACAGCCTCTTCAACAAATGGTGTTGGGAAAGTTGGACAGCCACATGCAGAAGAATGAAACTGGACCATTTCCTTATACCACATACAAAAATAGACTCAAAATGGAAGAAAGACCTCAATGTGAGACATTAATCCATCAAAATCCTTGAGGAGAACATAGGCAGCAATCTCTTTGACCCTAGCTATAGCAATGTCTTCCTATAAACTTGGGCAAAAGCAAGGGAAGCAAGGGCAAAAATGAACTATTGGAGCTTCATCAGGATCAAAAGCTTCTGCACAGCAAAGGAAATAGTCAACAAAACCAAAAGACAGAATGGGAGAATATATTTGCAAATGCCATATCAGATAAAGGGCTAGTATCCAAAATCTATAAAGAACTTATCAAACTCAACACCCAAAGAACAAATAATCCAGTGAAGAAATGGGCAGAAGTCATGAACAGACATTTCTGCAAAGAAGCATCCAAATGGCCAACAGACACATGAAAAAATATTCCACATCACTCAGCATCAGGGAAATACAAATCAAAAGCACAATGAGATCCCACCTCACACCAGTCAGAATGGCTAAAATTAACAAGTCAGGAAATGATAGATGTTGGAGAGGATGTGAGGAAAGGGGAACCCTCCTACACTGTTGGCGGGAATGCAAGCTGGTGCAACCACTCTAAAAAAACAGCATGTAGGTTCTTCAAAAAGTGGAAAATAGAGTTACCCTTTGACCCAGCAATCGCACTACTGGGTATTTACCCTAAAGATACTAATGTAGGAATCTGAAGGGGCATGTGACCCAAATATTTATAGCAGCAATGTCCACAATAGTCGAACTATGGAAAAAACCTAGATATCCATCAACAGATGAATGGATAAAGAAGATGTGGTACATATATGCAATAGAATACTATGCAGCCATCAAAAGACCCATGAGAGACTGTGGACTCTGAGTGTTTTGGAGGGGAGGAGGATGGGAGTTTGGGTGAGCCTGGTGGTGTGTATTATGGAGGGCACATATTGCCTGGAGCACTGGGTGTGGTGCAAAAACAATGAATTCTGGAACACTGAAAAGAAATTTTAAAAAAAGACTATAAAACAGAAGAAATGAAATCTTGCCATTCACAATGACTTGGATGGAACTAGAGGGTATTATACTGAGCAAAAAGTCAATCAGAGAAAGACAATTATCATATGATCTCTCTGATTTGAGGAATTTGAGAGGCAGGGTAGGAAAAAATGGAACAAGATGGGATCAGGAGGAAGACAAACCATAAGAGACTCTTAATCTCAGGAAATAAACTGAGGGTTTCTGGGGGGTAGGGGGGTAGAGATAGAGTGGCTAGGTTATGGATATTGGAGAGGGTATGTGCTATGGCAAGTGCTGTGAAATGTGTAAGCCTGATGATTCACAGACCTGTACCCCTGAAGCAAATAATACATTATACGGTAATTTTAAAAAGAGAGAGAGAGAGATAAGTAAATAAATAACTAAATAACTCACTCTGTCAGCTGGGGGGAAAAAACCAAATAATTTCCTGTCTAAAATTACCCCCACTTTTATTAAAGATTATTGAAGAAGACTAATTTGTTTGTAAAACAAGTTTATTCCCATTAAGTTTGGCTTGATTATTTATATAAGTGCAACGAGAATAGTGAATTATCATATAGGCTCTTTTTAAGTCTACTTTGCTGGAACTTCAATAAAAAATTCTCAGATTGAGTGTTTAAAAGCCTGTAGAGGTTGGGACACCAGAGACGCATAGTTGATTAAGCTTCTGACTCTTGGTTCGGGCTCAGGTTGTGGTCTCAGGGTCATGAGCTAGAGTCCTACATCAGGCTTTGTGCTCAGTGCTTAGTCTACTTGGATTCTCTCTCCCTCTCCTTCCATCCATGCTCTTCCTTTTCTCTCTCAAAAGTAAATAAATAAATCTTTAACAATAAAATAAAATAAAATTTAAAAAGCCTACAGAGGTTAAGAGTCTCATGCTCTACTGACTGAGCTAGCCAGGCGCCTGCCTACAGAGGTTAATAAGCCAAGTCAGGAACTTGCCATCAGATTTTGCCTTGTAATATCTATAGATTTGGGTAAATTCCTTTCTTTTGAAGGTCCTCCATGAAGCTTAATTTTCCTGAGTGTGCCAGTAAGTGAACTTTCTAGATACCTGTAAAGTTGGCAACTCTGTAAGTATGGTATCAGGCTGGGACTTCAAGGGATTTCAAAAGCATTGGCTCTATAAGATGAACCTGAATTCCCTAAATCTGTCTGATCATATCTAATTCTATGAATGTCATCCTCAAATAATGGCATCCAAGTCAAAGCCTTAATAATACAACGATGTTATGAATTATGTCCTGTTAGAGGAAGAACAGATTATTATTGAATTTAGGCAAACAACTAAATTGTCATGTAAATAAGAACAGTTAATAAGCATTTCCAAATTCTGAAGGGATCAGGTAGAGAGAAAACATGAATGATTTACTCCTGTTTACAAAGACATAATCTATAAAACTGTTTCAAATTATAGATAGTTTAAAAGAGAAAATTAAAATTTTAAATCTGGCAAACAAAGTATTTGAAAAAGTCATGTTATAGCAAAAAAAAATAATAATTTAAAAAATATAGTCAGTTTATTTAGTCCATGTAGTTAATTCTTGTTCTGTTTGATCTTGGGTTAGCAGTTCTTTGAATCAATCAGGTACTCCATTAGATTTCTAAAAATTCTTTTTTTTTTTAAATTTATTTAAGCAATCTCTACACCCAAAATGGGACTGGAACTCATGATCCCAAGATCAAGAGCTGTATGCTCTGACAACTGGGCCAGCCAGGTGCCCCAGACTTCTAGAAATTCTTATTTAGTTTAGTGGTTTGATTTTAAGTAACCAGAAACCTGTATGTCCAAGTCTTTTCCATGAATCTCTTTGAAGCACTTTTGATTGCAGTTGATTGCAAAAGCTTTCAGAGAAGCATCAGAGTGAAAAATAACTATCTGTGAATGACAAAAAAACTGAAAAATAGCCATGGTTAAAGATCTGGTGAGAGTTCATTTTGATGTAATTTATAGGAAATTTGGTTATTTCTGTGTCATTTAACATTTTAAAGTAATAATTGGAATTATGACTCTTTTTATGGATAGTAAGGACCCAGACAAATTTTTATGGATTTTACACCATCAGTAGCATACACTCATACAAATATAACCTAAAGAAGATTAAACAACATGTTTATTTGACTATGTTTCCCATGTAATTTAACATATCAAATAAGCTTAATTAGTTTCACATCTCTCTTTTTATATGGAGAGAGAACAAATCTTTTGAAATTTTCCAGGGACCTTTCAGTAAATCCCAAAGTTAGTTTGACATCAAAAACACCTTACTCAGAATTTGATTTTGGGAAGTTTGTCTAAATTCTTAAAAAGTTTCAACATTTGATTAAGCAGATCACAGATCACTATGAAAACTATCCAGTTATCCACCTAGCCAAAGTGACAATAAAAGATTTTAAAGACAAATACAGGAATAATATGATTCAGGGGAAAAAACAAACAAACAAACAACACTTAGCTTTTCAAATATTGAGAAGATTCAGTTTTAAGTAATCTAAGACCTAATAAAGCTAACATGAAACACAGGAAGTTGTTTTGATAAGACACACAATCCTTTTCCTAGGCACACTACTCCACAGGTAAGGGAAAACCTTTTAATAGCTCTTGGATTAGGAGACCAATAATCTAAGAAACTTTGTCATTTTAACAGAGAAAAAATTGAACACTGGTTTTGTATCAGTGTATTATTCACCTCGTTTTTAAAAAAAACTTATAAATAAATCCATTTAATCTTAGTCAGCTTTGACTTTGGAATATACACATTTTTTTCCCCATAAGCCTTCTGCAACTTTCTATAATCATTTAGGTTCTGTATTAACTTTTTCCATTTCTGAATTCTTGAACAACCCAGTCATTTCATTTTAGACAAAATTAGTCTCTTTTTCCCGTAACAAAACCATGTCTTTCACATATTTTTCTTTTCCTTTTGTAATAAAAAACGCATCCCACTTTCCTTGCAAACTTTGCATACAGAATTGTCTCTATTCACTCTTAAGGTTTCTAGTCCTTTCATTTACATATATAGATTGTCATATACTAGAATTTTGTGGTAAACTAGCAGATTTTATGAATAAAATAAATGAAATATAAATTTCACAATTTATAGGTACCTGTTTTTTCATAGCACTGTTTTCCAGTGTGGGGAAAAAAAAACAAGAGAGAGAGAGAGAGAGAGGGAGAGAACATATTTATTAGAAGACTCAAATACCTTTTGTCTTTATAAAACTTAAGGAGTCAAAAATAGATAAACTGCGTTGCTGGGTGGTTCCATTGGTTAAGTGTCTGCCATATGCTCAGGTCATGATATCATGGTCCTGGGACAGAGCCCTGTGTTGGGCTCCCTGCTCAGCAGGAAGTCCGCTTCTCTCTCTGTCCCGCCCCGCCTGCCCCCCACCCTTCCCCAGCTTGTGCTCTCCTTCACTATCTCTCTCTCTCAAATAAATAAATAAATAAATAAAATCTTTTAAAAAATAGATAAACTCATGTTTAGCAATTATGTTTTAGGATTTTATCTTATTTGGAAAGAATCTAGATATGTAATGAATATCCATCATTGAACTTCGTATAACTTTAAGGTTCAAGATACCAGGAAATTTTAGAAACTATTCTTAATGCAGATACATTTTACAAACATAAATCATTATTGGAAAAAGTTCATTTATAAACTTTTATCCCACTTATATCCATTTATTTCACTTATTTTTCATTTCACTTAATTATTCACCTTAGTTATGCTTGAATTACTCATCAAAATTTCATGAGACATTAAACAAAGCAATCCATCATCTTAAGTTATTTTTCTTGTAGACAAATCAGGCAAATATTTTTTAAAAGTCACAGAAGCAAATAACCTAAACCTTAAAACACATAGTTTTCTCCAACTCTTTTTTTTCCTGTCATGCCTGACATACATTAAACAACTTATCTTTTACTGTATGCTTTGTTCTTCATTGAATTTATACATTTACAATCTTAAAAACATCTAGGAGAGGGACGCCTGGGTGGCTCAGGGGTTAAAGCCTCTGTTTTCAGCTCAGGTCATGGTCCCAGGGTCCTGGGATCGAGCCCTGCATTGGGCTCTCTGCTCAGCAGGGAGCCTGCTTCCTCCTCTCTCTCCGCCTGCCTCTCTGCCTACTCGTGATCTCTGTCTGTCAGATAAATAAAATCTTAAAAAAAAAAAAATCTAGGAGAGGTAATATAAGTTTACTTGATTAGTAAGCCCAGATAAAAGAATTTGTATGCCTGTACTATATTTAATGTCGATAATTCTGAAGACATGCCTATTTTTATTAAACAAACAAACTTAAACTAGCTTTCATTTATTGAAGATTATCCCAGATCATGTGGACTTGAAAAACACTGGGGCTCATGTCTATATTTCTGAGAGTTTTATGAACACTTAATTTATAAATTGTTTATTTTATATTAATATAGTGCTTATTTTTCTTAAGCCAATTACATAGAGCTTATTTATGAATCAATTTCACCAATATCATCTGGAGGTAGATAACATTTCATTTATGTTTAGACATAAACATAGAGACAATTGTAAAAAGAGATGCTATGGTTTTACTTCCACATTTTAACCATGAGTTAGGTATAAACAAAGAAACACACCATTTACTAATTTATCTAAGAGCTGATTCTCACCTTTGCCTTATAATTTTTTCTTTCAATCTGATCTTCTCATAGGTAACAATAGGACATTTATTTAAGATGATAGATCTCTAAAAAATCCTTTTAGATATAGAAGTCCCCATCTTCCAAAGTACATCTCTTTCAATGTGACTATATAAACCAGTAAGAGCCTTTTAATGGCTTAAAACCCCTAGGCCTTTTAATAGATAATGGTGGTCTCAAAAGGCATCTCCAAAGACACTGCAAAAGATTAGCCCTCTGAAGACCCAGATCCACTCCCAAAGACAGCCAAAAGAAATACAGACTTAGACAACCCCCTCTAAGAACCAGTAATTGTTGGTAAGATGCTAGCTGCAAATGGTGTGCAATCATCATTTCTGTTTCACCAAATTCCCGGGGTCCCCAATCTGACAATTGGCTGCATTTAGCCATAGGCCCAATCTGTACACCCTGGCGGATGGAAAGCCAAGCCCGGCTCTCAGCACACAAGGTGGGGCAGAGAGGAAAGTGATACCCATCCCTGGTAGGGAACAGGGCGGGTACGATACCCTGGTAGAGATCAATACTCAATGGGAAAACAAAACCAAATTCACAAGAGTCACAGTCCAGAGAACTACATTTTGTTATGTTTTTTTTTTTTTTTAAGTTTTTTTAATTTATTTGACAGGCAGAGATCACAGGCAGGCAGAGAAGCAGGCAGAGAGTGAGGAAGAAGCAGGCTCCCCGCTGAGCAGAGAGCCCGATGTGCGGCTCGATCCCAGGACCCTGGGATCATGACCTGAGCCGAAGGCAGAGACTTTAACCCACTGAGCCACCCAGGCGCCCCTGTTATGTTTTTAAAACAGATGTTCTTTTCTCCTGCCAATCTGAACCTGGAAAAGAAGGGACAAGGAAAAATTTTTACCTTCTCTCTTGGCTAGAACACCAGAGATCTGGGAAAGCTGACTGTAGTAAGAATTCTTCTACTGGCTGTTGTCAATTCTCCCAGGATTCATCCACAGGCTCTGGACAGAGCAGTAGTGGTGGCATCTCAGGCTTTTGCGATCGCATCCTCATTGTCCGGAAACCAGAGGGAAGGTAAAACTTTGGGTCGCTGGCAGGCCCTGAGAATTAAATAGACGTAAAACGGAGTATCAGGAGAAAAGCATATCAACTTATTTTTTATGTTTTAGGTGACACAGGAGCGCACATGAGGAAACAAAGAGCCCAGAGAAGTGGAAAACCTATGCTTTTATACCAGGTTGGACAGAGGGGCTGTGTGGAAAAGTAACTACAATATACGGGGAGGCTAAAAGAAGATAAGAATTATTTCAACAAGGTCTATACAGAATTTCCTCAGCCTCAGATCTTTGTCTCTGGTGATAAGAATGTTTCTTTCCTCCTGGTGTAGGGAGGACCTCTTTCACATGGGAGTTCTAGCTCCTGTTTTCAGGAAGAAAAGGGAAGCATCAACAGGTGCTTCTTATACCTGTTGTGTTTCAAGCCCTTTTAACTCGAAATAAATCTAATCCCAACGTGGTGTATTTTTCTGTGGTATAGTCCACCATCCTTCAGGATACTATAAAAAATCACAGACGCTGGGTATCTTAAATAACAAACATTCATTTGCACAGTGCTAGTGGCTTGTAAGTCCAAGATCAAGGTGCCAGGAGATCTGGTGTCCGGTGAGAGCGCTCATCTGAGCTGTTGACTGCTGACTTCTCATGGGTCCTCACAAGGCAGAAAGGATGAGAGAGCTCTCTGGGGTCCCTTTTATAAGGGCACTAATCCCCTTCCTGAGACACTACTCACCTAACCTAATCACAAACATTTAGTCTATTGCTTGGGTTAAAGAAGTTTTAATGTATCTTCTTAAATAAAAAGTACCTCCTGTCTATCTCAAAATAAATCGAATCTCTGCAGGTAGCCACAGGTTACATGAGCTCCCCACCTCCAAAATATAGGAATTAGAATATTGTCAGTATCTTAGGTCCAAGTTCTTCTAAATACGGTAGTGTCCTGAATTAGTTTGTTTTTTTACTTTCATAAAAAATTAATTTATGAGCCTACAGTTAGACAATTGAAGTGCCTACATTTATTAGTTTCTATTTCTTGAGTTTCAAATTAAGTAGGACATGGTTTGGGCATGTATTTAGTGTTCTAAGTAGAATATGAATCCCTCAAACAAAGCGAACAGGGCATTAGTTCCCTTATTCCTTTGCCCATCAGGAGTTTATAGCGTCAGCCTAAGAATTTACCCACACAGATTTAGTCAAAAAGGGAGCTCATTAAGAAGACTTGATTCTGAAGCAGAAATAGCAGAAGGGTTGCAAAATTGAGTCCATTATTTTACAAGAAAAGTGTTTGGAATTCTATTCAAATAGGGTGCAATTAAGCTAGCAACATCATCATTCCCAAACTATGGTATAATTACTTAGAGTCACACTTCAACTAACTAAAAACAAAAGCCCCCAAATTCCAAGAAACAGTCTGCCAGGCAAGTTACCTGAGACCCAGGTCAATTTTCTCAAGTGGGTGATGACATGTCCCTCCCCCCGGGAAAAAGAGCTGTCTCGGAATGAGGAGACCTACGCGAGTCCATATCCTGGATTCTTATTCGTGGCTTACTTATCTGGACTCCTTCCTCACTTATCAAGTGAATATGATCACAATACTTGCCTCCTGTCGTTATTCCTAAAACTGAGAGACGCTGCCGAGTGCTAACATGAACCAGGTTCTGGTCGATCTAGTAGGCACACTTTTAACACAACAACCTTGCAAAGTAGGTACAGACAGAGAGACATTTTTCTAAGGTCACCGCCGGTAAGGATCAGAAACTTAATTTGAATCCAATTCTTTTTTTCCCCAAAGCCAACATTCTTTCCACTGTGGCTGTTTTCCAGAAACGTAAAAGAGTTGAATGGGTAAGAGGAGATGTGTAGATGTAAGTTATTTCAGAATTTCAAGTCCTCGTGATTGCGTGAGTTGATATATGTAAAACCCGTAGAACAATAACATTGTAAGTATTCAGTAAGCATCGGCTGGCGCTATTATGATGACGGTAATGCAGGGTGCACTTTTGGCCTCAGAACATGCAATGAATCAGGACAGTTAGAATAGGACTGATTTGCACACATTTTTTAAAAATGAGCAATCAAGTGGTCATTGTTATGCAAAAACACAGACTGGTGGAACAAAGAGGCCAGGGTTTTGAGGTCAGAAGATCAGCTGCCCAGTTTTGGCCCCTCCCACTTTTGTCACTCCTAACAATAGCAACTACCTGGGGGATTCATGAGGATTAACTTCTAAGGTGTGCGTGAAATCCCAATTGTCATTGGCACAACCCTACGGAAAATGCTAATCAGTATTTAGAGAAGGTCATCTCTTTTGGGCCTAAGGATTTAATGATACACTGGGTTTCCCCCTTTGTTGCTGCCAGCATCAGATTTCTGGTAATTGGGGAGAGAGAGGGGGTGTTTACCAGACCAACTCTAACCGATGTAATATGGCATACAACTGTAGGTTCAAAGAAATAGTTCTTTTCTCTTCTCTGCCCCTTTTAACAAGGGCACTTGACAACAGGAGAAAAAAAATCTCCAGTAATTTAAATTTATTTATCTATTTATTTAAAGATTTTATTTATTTGAGAGAGAAAGAGAGCACAAGCAGGGGGAGGGAGAGGGAAAAGCAGACTCCCAGCTGAGTGGGGAGCTGGACGTGGGACTTGATCCCAGGACCTTGGGATCTTGACCTGAGCTGAAGGCAGATGCTTAACAGACTGAGCCACCCAGGCACCCCTAATAATATAAATTTTAAAAAAATTCATTTAGTGTATTGTTTGTTGATACAGAGTTCTTCAAACAGTGCCTGCATTTGTTAAGTGCTATGTGTATTCGCTAGTACTGTTATTGTTATTTTATATTTGTCAGAGAGAGAGAGAGAGAGAGAGAGAGAGAGAGAAGGTGCTAGTGCAGGCAGAGAGAGAAGCAGAGTCCCAGCTGAGTGGGGAGCTGGACGTGGGACTTGATCCCAGGACCCTGGGATCATGACCAGAGCTGAAGGCAGATGCTTAACCAACTGAGCCACCAAGACATCCCTATTATTATTTTTACTTATAGTCCATCTATGACTATAGACTAAATGTTTATGCCCTCCTCCAAATTTATATGTTGAAGCCCAGTCCCCAATACGATGATATTTGGAGGCCAGGCCTTTGAGATTTAATTAGATCTGAATGAGGTGATAGGGGTAGAGCCCTCATGATGGGACTGGAGCCCTTCAAGGGAAGGAAGAGCTCCCTTTTCAACATGTGAGGCTATCCTAAGTCAGCACCAGAATCTGACCATGCTGGCCTCTTGATCTTGGCTTCCCAATCTCTGGGACTGTAAGAAACGCATTTCTGTTGTTGCCAAGCCATGCAGTTTACGGTATTTTGTCAAAGCAGCCGGAATGGACTAAGGCAAGGGCAAATAATACGAGCCAGCTCGCCCTGCTTCACAGGGTTGATACGAAGGTCATACTTGCTAATGTTATTCAAACCCACTTCATAAATCATAATGAGGCAATAAGCAAGCTTACATTTCTGACACAAGTAATAAAACGATGCCTTCTTTCAAGTTTCGAACAGCTATAGACATCTACATGGAAGTTAAACAGGAGAGGAAGGAATGGCAGAGGGAAAGCTGCAGTGGAGAAAGGGAGAAAATTGAAGAGAGAAGGTGCCAAAGCTGTGCGGGCTGGTAGGGTTGAGCTGCTGAGCACCTGAAATGCAGCAGGTTAGAACTGAGAGGTGCTCTATGTGTAAACTGTACACAAGATTTTGAAGTCTGACTCTGGGAAAAAAAAAAAGAATGTAAATGATCTCATTAATTTTTATATCGATGATGGGCTAAAACTATATTTTGGATGTACTGGGGTAAATAAAATATATTGTTATTCGTTTTCTCTGTTCTATGTTTTAATCTACTAATGTAAAAACCACACGTGGCTTATATCATACTGCTATTGGACCGCGTTGGGCACCAGAAAGAGGGGAGGTGGACAGGGACAAGGCACCTGAACGAAGGTAGGGGAGAGAGAATGCAGTCAGTCAGTCATGGGATCAGGTCCACAGACCACTCAGGCAGAACTGAGTGTTGAGGTTCCATGGAACTGCTACATTTCGTAGCCCCAGTACACAGCACAGATAGGAATGTTACTATGGTATTTTCCCAACCTACCTGGAGCCAGAAGAAATAAACCAAACACTTTAGATCTGCCCCACAGGTCAAAACTTGGTAATAATTCCTAAAATTAGGAACTGCTCATATGCTCTTCTTTTGTCAGCTTTCCTCCCACTTGGCTTGAGAAGGACGCCGTGAACCAAACTATACTTGCTCAAAATACCTTTGAATAAGGCCCCCCTATGGTTGGTTTCTGTCCGCACAATCTAGCACAGAGATGGCACATTCCTCTGCTTACTGTGTGCTTTTCCCAGGTGCTTTGCAAATGCCTGTTGAATGAAGATTCTAGAAACAATTAATTAGCTCAACCACCCTAGTGATGCATCCTGTACTATAAAAATAGAAGCTTCAAGTCTAAGCACTCCAAAATGACCCAAGTTCACAGGCACACAGCTGACCGCCCGCTGCTGCTTTGATTTCTAGGCCGCTGAAGCTGCACCGAAATAGAGTTCTGGTTAATAAAGGAGACGGGACCTACCCTGACAGAGACCAGTTTCCCCTCTCCCTAAAAAAAAAAAAAAGGCCCGCCTCTGCTTTTAGGCTTAAAGATGAAATTTTGTCAGTATGCAGGCCAGGGACCCCAAAAGGCCTAACTCTAGCCTACCTTTGTGATGCCCAAAGGCACAGTACACAAGGAGCAACGTGCGAGGATACACGCGTATTAATACTTGGGTAACTACTGCCACTGAGGGCTGAGCTCTAACACACAGCTAGGCAGACATTGCAAAAAGGGCCTCCTTTCCCTACCCACGGAAATCTGGGGACCTTGAGCATAGGCACATCTGAAGGGCGAGGCAGGAAGGAGACTAAGCCTGGGGCAGGCCAAGAAAAATCCAATCCCTTATCTACTGGCTGCATCGGAACGGGGCGGGGGCGGGGTTTGCCTCCCCAGCCGGGGTGCTCCTCCCAGCCTGGTTTTCCTGTGGCGGCTGGAAGCTGAGTGTAGAGCGAGGAAGGCAGAGCCTAATTGTGCGTCTGGGGTGCAGGACCTGCCCCGTTAGTAGTCGGTTAGTAGCCAGTAATCCTAGTCCCAGAGCGCTCCTGTCTCAAGTCAGCCAGATCAGCAGCGGAGCTCAGAGATGAAGCCCAGAGATGTCCAAGTGGGATTGAGATGGCTGAAATGTTTCTTTCTCCAGCGGGCTGGAAGGCAAGGGCCGCTGACAGGGATGTTGCCGGCCCTCCTCCAAGGCCCTGAGAAAAAGGATCTGGATCAAGCCTGGGCAGTCAGAGGCTGGATACACAAAACCACTCTACCGAAGACCTCATTATGATTCCATATTAGCCAATCACTTGTCTCAACTGGATTTTCTCTCTCTCTCTCTCTCTCTCTCTCTTTTTCTTCTTTCTCTCTTCTCCTCTCCCTGCTTCTCTTGACTTGTTTTGTTACAAATATACCCTTACACACATCAGAATTTGCCAGCTTAGTGATGCTGTTGTCTTAGCAAAAGATTTTTATTTCTAATAAAAATATTAATTTAGGGGCGCCTGGGTGGCTCAGTGGGTTAAAGCCTCTGCCTTCGGCTCAGGTCATGATCCCAGGGTCCGGGGATCGAGGCCCGCATCGGGCTCTCTGCTCGGCGGGGAGCCTGCTTCCTCCTCTCTCTGACTCCCTCTCTGCCTACTTGTGATCTCTGTCTGTCAAGTAAATAAATAAAAAAATTAAAAAAACAAAAACAAAAACAAAATATTAATTTAGTAGTTATTATGTGCCAGTATGCTAAGCACTTTGAACACGTACATCATGGAATCCTCACAACAATACTACCCATTTTACAGTTAAAGAAACTATGGCCTAGAGAGGTCATTTAATTAGCGGGTTGTGGAACAGCAGCAGGAGCCCCGGCCTGCAGAAAGCCACCGCGCAGTTCTAAGCTCCAGCTGTGGGGCTCTATTTAATTTGCCTGAATCTCTCCCATTCCTTCAGGCCTCCTGCTTCCATCTTACCTTTTACTTACATTTAAAAGTAAGTAAATTACATGTAAAAATAAGCAAATTACATTTGCTCCTTTTCTGTTTTCTTTCCTTCTCTTTGTTCTTAATTCCTTATCTTACTCTTCTGATTATTTTACACCCTCCCTTTATTATCTTATTTAAAATTTTTCCTTCCTCCTACTCTCTTAAAACTTTTGGTTATTTTTTTAAAGTAGCATTTCTGGGGCACCTCAATGGCTCAGTCGTTAAGCGTCTGCCTTCAGCTTGGGTCATGATCCCAGGGTCCTGGGATGGAGCGCGCATTGGGCTCCCTGCTCAGCGGGAAGCCTCCGTCTCTCTCTTCCTCTCTCCCTGCTGTGTTCCCTCTCTCGCTGTGTCTCTCTGACAAATGAATTAAAAAAAAAAAAATCTTTAAAAAATACATAAAAGTAGCCTTTCTGGTCCCCCAGGTGGCTCAGTCAGTTGAGCATCTGCCTTCGTCTTAGATCATGATCCTGGGGTCCTGGGATCCAGCCTCTGGTTGGTTCCCTGCTCAGCAGAGTCTGCTTCTCCCTCTGCCCATCCCACCACCACCCCATGATGGCGCGCGCGCGCGCTCTCTCTCTCTCTAATAAATTAAAAAATCTTTAAAAAACAAATATATAAAAAGTAGTCTTTGATTATCAGTGGTATAAATACAGATGTGAGAGAGTGGTAAGGCCATACACTATCCTCTTCTCCCCCCTTGTGGCAGTGGCCCTCCCGTCCCCTCATGGGCAATGAGTCTCAAACTTGGACATGCATTAGAACCATGTGGCTGGAGGGCTTGCTACAATATGGGTGGCTGAACCCCAACTCCAGAGTTTCTGATTCGGCAGGTCTGTGTGGAACCTGGGAGTTGACATTTATAACTTGTTCCCATGTGATGCTCGTGCTGCTGGTCTAGGGACCACAGCTCAGGAAGCATTGCTCTATGGAGTTCTAAACACCTTCAGAGTAGGTTCCCCCAAACTCTTTCATTGGTTCTCAGGAGATTTGCAGGTCTAAGTCTCTCTCGGGGTAGGGGTGCAGGGGGAGGAGTTGTTTTTACAGAGCTATGATGCTTCCTGAAAATCATCTCAATTGTAATTTTAAAACCCTTGGTCTCTGGTACATGAAGTCACTGTAGTTTGGGCAGATTATGTCAATAATGTCATGAGCCAGAATGCAAAGTCCCATGAGCAGGTAAGAGGTCATTTACAGACACGGACAGGTATGGGGGAAAGTCAGGGCTGGTACTAGAGTCGTGGTCCTGATGCTGAGCAGCATTTTGACAGTGGCCTGATTCTACCATGATTACTTCCTTTAGTGGCACAACCATAATAGATGGTCCTTGGTATGTGGCTCCCTCAGTTTCTTCTCATGAAGTCCAAGAGAAATTAGCTTGGGTGAGTGTTAAATCTGAATAACTAGCTCAGTTATGCTTATGCTCAGTGTTTTCCTTAACGAATTGGGATCTAGACTAGGCCTCCCCAGGCCTTCTCAGAAGACTGGGGTATAAAGGCAAGGCAAGGCAGGGAAGCAGGAAAGGCATTAGGATTCTGGGAGGCATGTGAAACTGGATTTTTTCATCCCTTTGGAAGCCTACTGAAGGTGGTGAGAGCACCAGAAGTTCCTTTACGATTAGATCAAGTCTCCAATTTGGGCATTTTTCTACCAGGAGATATGTGGGTCCCCTTGCAAGATCTTCCTTATGATGGGCTTTGTCTGACTGGCCTCTGTTTAATCTGGTTGTTGTTGTTTTAAATATTTTATTTATTGGGGTGCCTGGGTGGCTCAGTGGGTTAAAGCCTCTGCCTTTGGCTCAGTTCATGGTCTCAGGGTCCTGGGATCGAGTCCTGAATCAGGCTCTCTGCTCATTGGGGAGCCTGCTTCCCCTTCTCTCTGTCTCTGCCTGCCTCTCTGCCTACTTTTGATCTCAGTCGGTCAAATAAATAAATAAAGTATTTAAAAAAATTTTTATTTATTAATTTGTTAGAGAGAGAGAGAGAGAATAAGCGAGGGGCACAGCAGGCAGAATGAGAAACAGGCTCCCCACTGAGCAGGCAGCCTGATGAGGGACTCAGTCCCAGGACCCCAGGATCATGACCTGAGCAGAAGGCAGACACTTCACCAACTGAGCCACCCAGGTGTCCCTAACCTGATTGTTTAAGCCTCGCACCCAACTTCAGAAAGTCCCATCAGTCCTCACTAACAAACTGTTCTTCAGCTCACCTGCGCCCATTGTCCTCCCCCTATTTTATTTAACCCTAATCCTTGATAATCTTTGCTGCTTGCCTGGCTCATCCCACTGCCAGTGATACAGTTCCAGGTTATAGGATTCCCAATTGTTGATGCAATAACAGAAGGGGCTTGACTTATAAAACTGCCCTTACTTCCTATACCAGTTGCAAATTTGCAAATCCAAGGCCATCCTTAAGTTCAACAATTCACTAGAATGACTCAAAGAACTCACTGAAAGCTGCTATTCTCATAGTTCTGGTTTATTAGATCTAACAGACACAGATTAAACTCTGCCAAGAGAAGAAGATCATAGGGCAGAGTCTGGAATATTCTAAAGACGGAACTTCCAATTTTCTTCTTCTCGTGGAATCATGGATGATGTTAATTTCCTGGTACTGATGTGTGATAATACATCACACATGTGTGATAATACATGTGTGATAATGCCAACCAGGGGAGCTCACCCAAGTCTTGGTACCCAGATTCTTTATGGGGACTTTATTATAAACTTGGCTAGTCACCCAAAAGTCTGCCCTCAATCTCCAGTCCCTTGGGAAGTTGAACTGATCCCACCTGACTGAAAGCCCCCACCCTACATCACACTATTGTTGTGACTCAAAGCCTCCAGGTAAACAAAGACATTTCCAGTTCCAAGGGTTTCAAGACTACCTCTCAGGGTTCAAGGGAGAAAGCCAGACATCTCCTTCAACAAGGTTAAATCCTTGACTACACAGTTACCAAGACCAAATCTGTCATGGTATGTCACTGAGAGCAGCAGTCTTTGGGGCGGCAAGCCACAAAGTTGGCATCCCATCTCATCCCATTTCATTCTGATTTCCCTGAGAAGATGTCAAACTTACCCTAATTTAGGATCTGAACTTTACTGGTAATACTGCACTTCAGGTAATTTCTCAAGGGGCATAACTTCATTAATCAGAAGGTGTGCTGAGAGAAAGGATGTTTATGAAGGATAGCCAGATGGAATCTACATATACAGTACAACTAGGTCACCTCTGGAGGCATAGCCTGGCTCAGGGTCTCATATAGGCATTCTTCTATCTCAGTCACCTGAGTGCATACATTATAAAATATATGCTATCTTGCAGAAAGAGACTGTGTTATCAACCTTTAGGATCTGTGCAACTAGACATTGCCAGCTACTTGGAACAAATAAATACTCTTACGTGCTATATAACATAAAAAATGAACTCAACAGCATGTCACTGGAAGTGCTGTTACTACAACCTGCTCATTTGGGAAGACACATCACAGATTGAGATTCTGACTAATTAGAACACCAGGGAATTCAACCAATCAGAACTCTGCAATGCCCTGATTACTCCTTGGTCTTGGTCATCACACAGATGCCAGCTCTCAAAAGTCAGTAACTAAAGCATAGTGGTAATTAACTTAGCCCTACACAGCAATACAGGTCAACTAAAAGGAGAATTGCCTGCAGCTATGACAAATGTGGGAAAAAAGTTATATACACCCCCAGATATCTCTACTGGAGAGAATATGTCAAGGGCATAATATATTAGTAAGGTTTACAAAAATGAAAACAAGAAACAAAACACCCCCCCCCCCAAATTTGGAAGGGTGTAAGTTTCTCATATAAAACACAAATCCTCATTAACTCTTAAAAGTATTTTTAAGTAAGGACATGATGAGAGTCAATTTTCAAATAACAATAAAGAGTAGGAAGTTGGGGTACCTGGGTAGCTCAGGTCTTGCTTTCAGCTCAGGTCATGATCTCAGGGTCCTGGGATCAAGCCCTGTATTCACTCAGCGGGAAGTCTGCCTGGGGATTCTCTTTCCTTCTGCCCTTTCCCTTGCTCTCTCTCTCAAATAAATAAATCTTAAAAAAAAAAAAAGAGAGAGAGAGAGAGAGAGAGAAAGAAAGAGAGAGAAAAAATTTTTTAAAAGGGTAGGAAGTAAAACTTCTCTATCATTCGACTTTTGCCCTACATCCCCTGCCCCCCACCCCACCACCCTGAGTACCCCTCAGTACTAAGCTTAATAGTGTCTTTGAGTTGCATCTGAGAATACACCTTCTACCTATCACAACTTGTCTTTGCAGCAGTTTAGGCCATCAGAGAGCTGTAAACGTGAACTGCTTTAACACTCCCTTCCTGTATTTGCTCTTGCCACACTGTCCTTTGCTCAGATGCAATCAGTCTACCCAGACACTTATTATAAGGTGAGACCCAGGAAAACATGTCCGTATTTGCTGTACAGATACTGTTGAAATCCTCGTTCATTACTTCACAGTATTCTCTCAGTGAAATCTTACAAGAGAAATTTGTCTTTAGTTTCTCAGAACTGGGAATGATTCCACATCTTCTGATTTGTTTTCCTCTAAGGGACTGTTGCAATTACTATGGCCACATAAGAAGTCTCCCTAAAGCTTAGTGGTGTAAAATGATAATTTATTATGCTCACGAATTCTGTGGGCCAGGAATTCCAAGAGGGCATGGTGGGGGGTCATGTCTCAGCTCTAAAGTGTCTGGAAGACTCGAAGGCCAGGAGTTAGTTAGAATCTTCTGTAGGCTCATTCCCTCATACGTCTGATGCTGGATTTAGCTAAGATCTTGGCAGGTGTTGTTGGTAGAAAGAGTTAATGTATACCTTCTCCATGCGGCCCGGGAGTCCTCACACATGGCAAGTGGGTTCATCCCCAAAGAGAGGGAGCTAGGTAGAAATTTTATGCCTAGCCATGGACATCACATAGCATCATTTCTATTCCTTTCCGTTTGTTGAAGCAGTCATGAAGTCATCCCCGAGGTTCAAGAAGGGAAATGGAGCCTACTTCTTGAATAGGCGCGGTAAGTTTCCAGGGAAACATGAGGAATGGAAATACTGCGATGTCCATTTTTGGAAAACATGACTGGCCACAGGATCTTCTGATACATGGTCCACTTTATACACTAACTACTGGAAATCCTAGAGGCAAATTTGTGGCCACCTCAGTGAGATTCTATGACTTCATGCCCGACATGGTGGGTATTTACCTCCCTTTGGCTTCATATTGCTTCCCTCTCCTGATTTTCCTTTGGCTTCATTCGCCTCATCAACTTTTATTTTACCTTGCAGTCTTTTTCTGTATCTTTCTGAATCACTGCAAATAATCTTGGGGGAAAACTAATATATAAATTAACTAAAATAGACCTCCAGGAAGAAAAATGATTTCTAAGTATCAAATTCATTTCAATAGGAGAAACAAGAACATGACATATAGGAATCAAATCCCAGCAAATGCTCTTTGTTATCCAAATTTCAACCTTAACTTACGTTGACTTAGAATGGAAGCCCGGAAGAGTAACTGATTTTTTTTCAAGTCACTTTAAAAAAAAATCTCTACAATAGAATAGTTTTGATTCATCAATTGGAAAAGTATGTTAAATAAGTGATTCCATTTCATAATTGTTCTGCAGTTTGGAAATATGAATTTCGAACAGTTCTGCAATACTTATTTCATCTACTTAAAATGTTTTGTATTGCACTACTTAAAAAATAATACACTTTTTCTGAAAAGGTAGGCCCAGAATTCATTAAGATTCTTGGCATAACTTTTTACAAAGAAGATAATACTATTTAATTTTTCAATGAAGCAATTATGTAGTCTTCCTATCTTTTCCACTAAAGATGAGATATTGAATAATTCTCCCATGGCATAATTAACATTTTATTTGACACGTCTATATTAGGGATTCCTTATCTATGAGGAGCAATGAGTT
This sequence comes from Mustela lutreola, assembly GCF_030435805.1. Classification (NCBI taxonomy): domain Eukaryota; kingdom Metazoa; phylum Chordata; class Mammalia; order Carnivora; family Mustelidae; genus Mustela; species Mustela lutreola. Next base: position 113,528,679 of record NC_081295.1, read on the forward strand.
TTATTAAATATGTCATCTACCATATCAGATTTGTTATAATCAAGTTTCATTTTGCTTCATTTCTTGCTGCACTACTCCTGGGCTCCAAAACCAATTTACTCCCCTGTATATAAATTGGTTATTTCATGAAAAGGTAGCTACTATAACTATGAAATGCAAAATCTACCATAACACAGACTGCAATCGCCAATTTAGGCACACCTAAATTAGAAAGCTAAAATGTGATTATATTGTTAAAGGGATTAATTTAACACCTTTGTGATTGTTTCTCCTGGACATCCGGTCAGTGTAACTACAAGTTCACAGCCACAGAATTCTGCAAAATAAAGGAGTTAATGTTCTTAAAACACATGAAGATTTATATGTGAAACACTGTATCTTTTGTGGCTTTACCAGAAGAATTAGAATTAATTAGTTCAGGTTTTACTGATCTTTTGGGGAAAGTTTGAAAGCTTGAAGACAACTGAGTAGGTCTTTTACAAACAAAGTTAGTTAGAACAGCAGTCACCTGACTAATAATCACCGTAACACATCAAGTCACTGTTCCCTTTACACACCTTTCAATTTCCTGCTTTGTTGAATTTGTTTCTGCAGAGTTGAAATGCTCTCCTGCTTCTCCACCCTGTATACTCCTACTGGAGTTCTGCCCACATTTCAAGGCTTAGGTCCCATCTCAACAATTGCAGAATCTGGGGTTGGGTGTTTGTTTGTTTGTTTGTTTGTTTTGGCACTTCTTCCAAGGCAGATTCTCTATTTCATTCTGCATTTTGGAGATTGTGCTCATCAGTGTATCCTTGGCTCAGCATTTGACATGCATTTCTCATTTCCCCCCAGCCTCCTTCCAGCTTCCCCCTCTTCAATAAGTTCCTTGTTGGAAGCCCCATGTTTTTATCTCCCCCATAGCACTCAGGCCAGGGCTCTGCACATAGAAGGTGGTGAAAAGTGTTACTTGAATTATAAACTGAGGTTGGTGTGCCCATGAAGTTGACATAAAAGTATGTAACCCCAAACCATTAGGAGATGATAACTATTACAGTCTGAGCCTACTGTGTTGCTAACCCCGGGGGTGTGTGTGTGTGTGTGTATGCGTGCACGTGTGCATTAGAGTCATGTGGCATTTGGGCTGCATTTTGAGCCTCTTAACGTGCTTGCTCCCCTTAAATGCCCTCATTTAGCCAACAGCAGTGGCTCTGGAGAACGGACGAAGAGAGACTGCTGTCTGAACAGTGCACTTCTGCCTTCAATGACTTCCAGCCTCTCCTCCCCTCATCTCTGGCTTGTTAGACTTCATGCTTGGCCTCCACCTTTATCTTGTGCCATTAGTTCACGATGGGATTTCATTCAATTGGTCTGCCAGGGTCTTAACCTGTTGCTTGCTTGCTTTTTTTTTTTTTTTTTCTTTTAAAGATTTTATTTATTTATTTGACAGACGGAGATCACAAGTTGGCAGAGAGGCAGGTAGAGGGAGAAGGGGAAGCAGGCTCCCTGCTGAGCAGAGAGCCCGATGAAAGGCTTGATCCCAGGACCCTGAGACAGTGACCTGAGCCGAAGGCAGAGGCTTAACCCACTGAGCCACCCAGGTGCCCTTTAACCTGTTGGTTTCTTGGGAAATCTCTTCTTGTGGCCACACCAGGGCCCTGCTCTGGCTTCCAGAGCCCCTGACCCTTCTTACCAAGGGCAGGATCTCAATTTTGATAATCTTCTAAGTGATATTAATGGAATTCATATAATTTTGGAATAAATGATATTAATATCTCAATATTATGATATTCTAAGTAAAAATGGACGAAGATTTTTTGTAGACATGGGCCTTATTATTTTTTTAATTTTGTGTTAGTTAAGTTCCTTCAGGTTAGGTTTTTACTCTTGGGGCTCTTTTAATAGTGTATGGAAAACAGCAATATCATCTTCTACAATAAGAATATTTCACTGTGACAAGAGATAGGGTAAATGGCACCGAGTGGGCAAAGTAATGTTTTCATGTCTCTTCCCTATGCACTCTGATTCGATGAGACCAGGTTTTTGTGGATTGGAGCAGACTGGCTTCTGGAGACACAAGCCGCGCCCCATCCCCACACTCTGCTTCTGGCATTTTATGATCTATAAAGATTATTGAAAATTTGTTGGCCTCTTTTCCTGCTGGGATCTCAGCTGCTGGTTTTCAGCTAATGTTAATAGGTGCTTACTACCTCGAGCACAATAGCTCTATTTCGGTTTCCGTGAAATGAAACATATAACAAAATGGCTGGGCCGCTAAAGGCAAAAGAATTATTTGCATTAGCAAATGTGAAGGGCTTTATGGCCTACTTTTTGTGCTTACCTCATTCCTGTTCCCAGCTTAAACTTCCCACTTTCTTAAACCTATTTTGAATGTATTTGATTTGGTTGTAATACTTGAATTTTATAAGTACTCAGATCTTTTTCTGGGTACAAGGTAGGTTGTACACAAATTTCAGAAAGCAAAAACATAGTAATTTTTAACATTTAAGAACCATATGAAAATATTTTCAAGAGGGAATAAGCATATGAGAAAACTTTAATTAATGTTAATTTGGTAAAGAGGCAATTCTGGTCAAATGAATGTATAGTTAAGTGAAAGCTAATCAGAAGATGGCTGTGGTTCAACTATTGTTAAGAATCTTCCTGAAATGATCTTGCTGCTGTTTTCGTCTAGTGAGTGGAATGCACTGAAAATAACTGATTTTTTTTCTTAGGTGACTAAGGCTCTCACAATGGCCCAGGGATGGCACTGTGAACATTAATTTGGATTAGACTGTAATTGGAGACATACAAGGTTTAAGAGAGGAGGCTGAATTTATACTGACCCCAGGACAAATTGTAAGTCGATTAACAAAACAAAACAAAACAAAACAAAACCAAAAAACCCTAAATCTCTTCTCTCAGTTTGGTTGTCAGTCATTGATTTCTTTTTCCTGATAGCAACTGATAGCAAACAAATTCCCCCTAGCCACTCCCTTACAAAGAAACAAATATTTAATTGAAGATGATGGTGAGGTCACTTTATCTGATTAATTTAATGAATCATTTTGATTGAGACCTTATTATTTATAGCTTTGGACCTGTGGCACTACAATTAGGGATGAGATCATTTGCTTCCTAAAATGGAATGAAAAACTTGGAAGGACCCTCTCATCCTCAATTTGCCTTCGAAAATTCAGTAAAATATTGCCTGGGAATTTTTAAATTAGGAAAATTATGTATTCTTAGCAGAAGCAATATATTAAAATTGTGCAAGAGAGGATAAAAAAAGGAATCTCATCTGCCAAAGTAGAGGATAATTAGAACCTAGTGAGAATATTTAATCTCTAATAAAGAAGAGAATTTTAACTGAATTACTGGATGGAGGTAGAAAAGGCATGCCCCACCCATGTGGTGGTTGGGCATCTGGCGTTCTCAATGATTCCCCAGACAGGTACGCATTCAAACTAAAATAGGAAAGGCCTCTTTTAGTGAGGAAATTCTGTAGAATGGGATTGGAACCTGCTTAGGAAATGGTAAACTTCATTTAACAAGTTTGCTTGGTTTCTTGGGTGATCTTCAGTACTTTCTAGGCTACAGAAGGCAGGGAATTCGATGCAATGGGGAAGAGACAGAGAGAAACAAGATGGGTAGAGACATCTGTGTCTGTGGTGTTGAGAGTGTGATCTCACAAGTGTGCACATGTGTCAGAGAGTGTACTGTTGGCAGGTTTGACTGGGAAGTCAACATAGAGAAATGGCAACCATTGTGGCACAGAAGAGAGCAGAATCTTCAATGATACAGTTGCCTCCGAAAATTTAGGTTCACACTTTATCAGCACTTGTTTAGTAATTTTTTTATGAGTTGGTCAGTCAGATGCAGTTACTAGAAGCAAACAGAAGAGAGGCTCAGGAAATGAGTCTATTACATACACATGTTCTAGAAGCAGTAGGCACAGCATATGCAGGGTCACAGGGGAAAGACATCAGCTTGATCAGGAGCCAGATGACAGGAGAGGGGAACAGCGAAGCCATTACCTTTATTGGCGTTTCCTCTGAAAAGGTAAGACAGGGCAAGAACAACGGTCTAGGATTGGCTAGTTGGAATATTTTTGGTGAGCTTTGGGCTATGAGGGTGTTCTGTATTGGTCTGGTACCTGGCCCTGGGACGATTAAGGCAGAGGAATATTGCCTCCTAAGGTATATGGGCCAAATAGAGGATGTATGGCTCTCTTGGCAAATTAGTTTGCAAATCAAAGGCATGTTCCCAGGTATCTTAAGGTTTTTGGTAGTTGTAAATGGGACTGATTCCTTAATTTCTCTTCCTTCTGTCTCATTGTTAATGTATAGAAATGCAATTGATTTCTGTGCATTGATTTTATCCTGCCATGTTGCTGAATTCTTATACAAGTTCTAGCAATTTGGGGGTGAAGTCTTTTGGGTTTTCCACACAAGATATCGTGTCATCTGCAGAGTGAGAGTTTGACTTCTTTGCCAATTTGAATGCCTTTTCCTTTTGTTGTCTGACTGCTGGGGCTACGACATCTAGTACGGCATTGAACAATAGGGGAGAGTGGGCATCCCTGTCTTGTTCCTAAGGTCATAGGAGAAAAGTTCTCAGTTTCTCCCCATTGAGAATGATATTCACTGTGGGCTTTTTGAAGATGGCTTTTATGTTATTGAGGTGTGTCCCCTCTATCCCTACACTGTGGAGAGTTTTAGTTGAGAAAGGATGCTGTATTTTGTCAAATTCTTTTTTTCCGTATCAGTTGAGAGGATCACACAGTTCTTATCCTTTCTTTTATTAATGTGATGCATCATGTTAATTGATTTGGGGATGTTGAACCACCCTTGCAGCCCAGGAGTAAATCCCACTGTTGGTGGGTACAGCCACTCTGGAAAATAATATGGAGGTTCTTCATGAAGTTAAAAATTGATCTGCCCTAGGACCCAGCAATTGCATTAGTAGGTATTTACCCCAAAGATACAAATGTAATGATCTGAAGAGGCACGTGCACCCTAATATTTATAGCACCAGTGTCTACAATAGCCAAACCATGGAGGGAGCCCAGATGTCCACTGACAGATGAATGGATAAAGGTGATACACACACACACACACACACACACAGGAATATTACTCAGCTATCAGAAAGGAAGACATCTTACCATTTACATGGACGTGGATGGAACTGGAAAGTATTATGCTGAGTGAAATAAGTCAGTCAGAGAAAGACAATTACTATATGGTTTCATTCATATGCAGAATAAAGAAATAGCTCAGAGGATTGTGGGGGAAGGGAGGGAAAACTAAATGGGAAGAAATCAGAGAGGGAGACAAACCATGAGATTCTTTTTCTTTTTTTATAATTTTTTAAAAAATTTTAATAAACATATAATGTATTATTAGCCCCAGGGGAACAGGTCTGTGAATCACCAGGTTTACACACTTCACAGCACTCACCATAGCACATACCCTCCCCAATGTCCATAACCCAACCACCCTCTCCCTACCCCCCCACCAACCCTGTTTGTTTTGTGAGATTAAGAGTCTCTTAAAACCATGAGATTCTTAACTCTGGGAAACAAACTGAGGGTTGCTGGAGGGGAGGTGGGTGGGTGGATGGGGTAACTGGGTGGTGGGCATTAAGGAAGGCACGTGGTGTGATGAGCACTGAGTGTTATACGCAACTGATGAATTATTGAACTCTACATCTGAAACTAATGATGTGCTATATGTTGGCTAATTGAATTTACATTAAAAAAAAAAGGGCATGTTTCCAGCTGGCCCCTTTGCTCTCTCTAAGAATGGGCTAGCTCGGCGGGGGGGGGGGGGGGGGGGTGGTCTCTGCACAGCCAGAGAGTTTCTTTAAGAAGTCAAAATTTCAGAATTCCCAGAAAAGTAAAAATCTATACAAAGATGTATACAAGTCATCACTGAGAATCAAAACATAATATACTGAAACCGAAGTCTATATGATAGCGTGAGATAGTAAGCAGAGGTTAAATGACCGTCCACACACCTGTTTATGACTCAGGGAAACGCAACGCATTTTAGATCGGTATCTGTAGAGTGAGTGTGCCTGTATGTGGCCTGCATGAATGCTGAAGTGCTATCACCTCTTGTATAATCTTTGTTTTCCTAAACTTTATTTATCTAAATAGAACATTCTCATTAATAATAAATGCATAGATATGTGTATTTCCCAAGATAAACAGTACATATGTTGTAGGGATATTATCTTTTCTTGCCTTTATGGAAAAGCTAAGTAGACTACACTTTAGGTAAGTTCTCTGAAAAGAATGTTTACTACTGTTTTAATGTTCAAGGAAGAAGAAAATACGAATGAAAAAATATACCTTAACATTCTATAAATTCTATAGCTTACTACCTCCTCTGAGCATGCATATGTTTGCAACAAATCATATCCAACCATGCCAAAAAAATTTTTTTTTCTCAGTTTCCCTCCAAAAGGTATTATGATGTTTGGCTCGTGCATAGACAGTAAACCAAGTAAGCAAGCAAGCACTGAGAAAAGTACTGATTGATGCCTGGCATAATTTAATCTTTTATTTTAAACATTGTCTTAGTTTAAAAAATTGACATCTTCTCCAGAGAGTGTTTCTTTCCACTCATCTCCAGGTGTGTCATCTGAAAGGGCTTCATGGGGGTTAATGACAGACTAGAGCAGAGCTGGTGAGGAATGCATATTTAATCAGAAGGTACTCTTTGTTCCCCCAATCCTTCTGCCTTTGTTCAAGTTCTCTGTTCTGCCTGATAAACACTGCATGCCCTACTTCCTTCTATAAAAGCTACTACTCTACTAAATCTGTTTGATATTTTCCTTTTATATAATGAAACGATCATGGCAAGGGGAAAAAAGGGTTCTCCCTTTTTCTTCAACCATTGGAAAAACCTAATTGGATAAACGTATTGTACCAACTCAGACAGTAGAGAAGTAGGAAGGTTAGCGAGGTCTACTCAGAGTTAGGGGATGCTTTTGACATCTGTATTTTTTTTTTTTTTTTTTTTGGTACGACAAATTTAAAATCCTTTAGATTGCTAAGAACTACTCTAGGTTTCCTGTTAGCTAATTCCGATGAAAGGATATAAATAACATCGTAGAAGTCGCACGAGATAAACAGAAACCAAGAACATATTGCTGTGAAAAAAAAAATGAAATTAAGCTATATATACACCAAAGTCCCCATAAGTATGACATCTCTGAAATATAAGCATGATTACAAATATAATTCATTTCAGAAGTATGTAGTATGAGAACTTATACCTCCAAAATGAATTTTGTCACCCTCAGAACAGTGGCAGTAAGGTCTCTAGACTACTGGCTTTTAAGCCAGAAGGAATCAGGCCTTCACTGTGGCATCAGCACTCATGACCAAGCCATCCTCCCTACCTGGGCCTCGGTATCTGTAATTAGTAAGTGGTGGGGATAATGCCTACTTCTCAGGGGGACTCGAGGACTACAGGAAAGTGCACTACCCTGTGCTCTGGTATTCAGCAAGTATCAGCTCTCTATTCCTCTTCCGTTTAAGAAGAGGAAGGCGTAAAATACAAGACCCAGAAAGAGCAGGAGAGGCTTCTACTGTCTCCAGAGGCTACACTGCATTTATTTCAATTAGCCACACTTGAGCAAGCAGTACCCGGAGAGCACATGCCTTCTGGAAAAAGGTGGATTTGAATTTTGAATACTTTCAAGAGTAACCAAAGCCCATTTTTGTGAATGTAGTGAATGATCAAGTTTGGGTAAATGTTTTTTTGGTAACGTAACGCACACGCATACACACGCACACACATGAGAGCCCATACAAGTGTGCAGTCCTTTTTATACACGGCCTGACCATAATGAGACAAATTATTTCTCAAGGCACTTCCCACAATGGTTTAGCTTTGGCAGCACGACCCGTCCTCCCAGTGATGACGCTGTCTAGTGCGCAACTGGCCTCGCGGTGGCTTCTGGGGAGCATTCCTGCTGGGGCTGAATGGGAATAATCACACCTTCCTGGTTTATCTCACCTTACAAGTTTAAATGGGGGTCACGAGAGCAAATCAATGAGTTAAATATAAAGTGCTACAAAGTTTGTTCATGGTGGACGGGAAAAGGACTTTAGAGGTCTAAGCTCTCCATAGAGAAAGTGAGAAAAGTGAGACTCAGAAGAGCACCAAGAACACCACTGGCAAGCAGCTGGAGTTTCCTGAACCTGCTACATTGATGAATGGGAACAGGATGTTCACATTTTCACATTTCCAGCTGGAAGTGCCCACAGGCCATCAAGAGTTGGTGACTGTGAGTCTTCCTGGTTCTCACAGAGATGTTCTACGAAGTTGTATTCCTTTCCCTTGTAAAAAAACAGAAGGGCCCTTGATGTAAGCCACGAGGCCATAATGAAAAAGACACATTGCCATTGTTTTCTTACCTTCAGTGTCTCCACGTAATCAGGCGTTTGGTGTTTTTTTGTTTTTGTTTTAGTTTTCAATAAATGTTTTTCCTCCCAGTTTTATTGAGGTATGACCGGAATACCAAAAACTGCATAATTGATGTATACAATTTGGTGAGTTTGAACATATGTGGACTTCCAGGTTACATCACCGTAATCAAGGTAATAAACATACCTATCACCTCCAAAAGTTTTGTGTCTTCCCCTTTTTTTGTGGTAAGAACACTAAACATGAGACTTAGCCCCTTGACATATTTTTAAGGGCACAATATCTCTTGTTCTCCATGCAATCCTTGTCACGCTCTTGGATTCACATCTTCAACCCATCCTTGAAATGTTTCTTTGCACTTTCGTTATCCTCCTTTAACTGTATTTCTGCTCTGGCGGAATACAGACATTGCCGCTACCATCTTTTGACACAACACGTTTTCTTACACAGACTTCATGGATTTAGACTTGCTGAATTTTCCACTAAGTTCTATCTTTAAATTCACTTCACATTTTTGTTTTGGCTGCCCTTTCCCATGAGGACTTCTGTTTATCACATTTCTTTTCTCTGACATGGAAATCAGCAAACAACGTCTGCTGCGGACAAAGGTAAAGCACCGCAATAATGAAGAAGCTTACATAAAAGGAAAATTGATGAATGCGGCAGCATGTGTTTGTGATTAAATCAAAGGCCGACTCAAGGCTGCCTAGCAATCCAACCTGATTAACTGTTTTCCAAATCTTGATATTGTACAAAGTAATTGACAATGGCAGGGACAAGGGAAAATCAGATGCAAAATTGGGTGTATCAATGGCAGATGGTTAATAAGACAAAGTGCCCAGAGTCTTCTAGAGTTTCCACATTTCTAGAAATGATCGTTTCTATGACCAACCCTATTTTCACAGACGATAATATAGTTGCCAGTATCCAGAAGGTGGAAAAACATTAAGTTGTTAGTAGGAACCAATCAACTGATCTTTATCACCCATAAAGAGGAAAGGCGTACAATTAATTACACCTTCTAAAGTCAGTGTTCTGAACTTATAGATTGTCCCATAATTATATTAGGTCCGTATTTTTTTCAGTAATAATGATGTTGAAGTTAATAACAGTAATCATAATAGATGAGAAAAGCTAGTCTACCAGTACCAAGTATTAGAACAGGCATTATTTTGTATTTGTAAAAATTTCTAATTCTCACAGGTGTATTCAATAGGAATTATAATCTCCATTTTAATTGTGAAAAAAACTGAGGCTCAGCATTGTTAAATACTTTGCACATAGGTTGGTAATGTCGGCGCTCAGCCATACCCTAAATCCTGTTATTTCGACTCTGCTATGACCTCACTTAATTCTTGTTGAAACTCCATGGATTTGTGAGGAGAGAGCACAGCATAAAACATTTTTTGGAATTTATTGCCAATATTATTGGCAATAAATAATAAAGTAATAAATAAATAAAGTAATTAACTTAACAATATAAAGCCAGTGAATTCCATTATTAAGACAGAATCGGGGAAAAAGGCTATGGGGTTTAGACTCAAATGACTGGGCCCTGCCATTGATCAGCCAGGAAACTTTAGCCAAATCACTTAGTTCCACTGAAACTCAGTTTTAGTAATCTTTAAAATTAATGTCTGATCAAAGGGTTTTGTGATAATTAAAGGAAGTAATGTGAACCAAGGAGTTTTTACAAATTTTAAAACTTTACACAAATGTGGGTTCTTAGTAGCGTTAAGCAGAAAGAAGACGGTGTAGTGAGTGTGTCAGAATAAATCATCAATAAGATTGGGAAGCTAGGAGCGTTTCCCAGCCCATACCAGTTGAAATGACTGAACCCTCCTGTTCCCAGTCCTACAGCATGGACCTATGCTTGTTTTTTTTAACATCATCTTTTAGCGATTTCATCGGTGTCAGCCCTCAAGTCTGGTAAGCATTTACCGAAGGAAAGGGGACCAATAGAGCTATGTTCGTGGCTGCCCAAATCAGCAGGAAGAACCTGGGCAGGCATGGAGCCATCATACAAAGAGCCGCTGTGGTGGGAACAGTGGACTGGACGGCACAGCTGACCCCGGAGAGACATTTGGACTCAAGGCTTGACCAGCACGGCCCTGTTGCTCATTGACATTATGTTGGGGTGCAGCCCTGCTGGTAACAGAAGCAGAGATGGGCTTTTGGAACAGGAAATCAGAGGGGACACTGAAAAGTACCCAAGAGAGCCCATCAAAGGTAAGGATTTCCAAGTCCCTGGAACTGACATCTTGGTCAGATAAGACAGAAAGGCAACACCTTGGTCAAACAATAGCTTTTTTTCTCCCAGAAATAAATTCATATCCTCATCTACTTCAATCACTTTCAAAGACACTATTTTGGGGGATGAAGAGTAAAAAAACTGAGTGGTAAGATTGAAGTCTTTATGGATGATCATTTGTATGAATCCTAACACAACTAAGACACAAAGCAGAAAACAAGAACAGGTTTATTGCTACTGTAGACATGAACCAAACATTGGTGTCGCTCATCTCTTAACTAAGGCCTTTAGCTACTAGCAAGGTGTGCCAGACTGTGCACACTGATCATCCCTTGCCTTCCTAAGATAGCTTAGTGGCAGCAGCTGACAAAAATCCACAATAAATGTGGTCTACAACTCTGTAATTTTACCATCTCTCTCTGTCTCTCCACACACACACACACACACACTCCCTCTCTCTCTCTCTCTCTCTCTCTCTCTTCCATTCCCTCCCATTCATCACTCAGGTGCCAGAGAGACAGGTTATATCAGAAGCACAGGCCTTATCCCTGGCTCAGAACTTTTTCTGGGCCACCTCTTGCCTGCCCCTCAGGCATTCAATTCCCTTCTCAGGTGCATCGTTAATCTTCTGCTTTTGTTTCTTCATTCCTGTTTTCTCCCTGAGGTGAAAGCATCCCAGCAAATTTGCATATTTGGCTGTCCTCTGGAGGTCTTGGACAGGCTGTAGCAACTGGGTTGGAACCATTTTGTGTTCTCTCACTGGTCCCATAGATGGAGATGGGGTTGGTGGGGGATTTCACTGCTGCCCCCAGAGAGGGAAAAACCAAATCGATAGCCCTGTTGCTGTTTCCATCTGTCAGGGTGACATGCCAACTGGCTAATGTTGAATTATTGATACTCCTTCCCAAAGCGAGTTAACCAAACAATTCAAATTCAGTGAAAAGGGGGCGGTCAATTGCAAATGAGGTTAACTCCATTTTGTCATGTGGACAGGAAGCTGATGGCTGCCTCCAAGCCAAATCTGCTTGATTTATGTTATCGCTGAGAGAGGTTCTCAGTGCCACAAAGGGAAAGAACACAACAGAATGACAAAATTAGCCTTTTCACCAAAGAAGATTCAGATGGCTCTCCAAATGAGCCGCATTTACTAGTTAATCTCTTCTCCATTCCCCCAGCAAAATTTGGAGAGCAACAACCAGAGGGAATGTTCTCTCATAGTCAAAAGAAATGCCAAGATTTCCTTGACTAACTGGGATCCTTCCATGAATTTGACCTTCTGTCCTAAGGGAAAGGTGATTACTGGAAATACAAAGGCTCATCTCTGACTAAATTCCTTCTAAATTCATCCAGGTTTAAGATACTAGAGCAATTAAGGAACCTGAGAGATGACAACCCATTGATTTCACTGAGCAGTGTCTTGGGAGATCACAATGCATTCCCTTACGTATTCAGGGCCCTACATTGTATTCTTTAAGGAGCGCTGAGTACACAGCTGCTTTATTTTACACAACACAAGCGCCAGGAGGTACTTGTGAAAACGTGTCTTCCAGGCTGCCCAAAGTAATAAATATATGGGCATGTTGTGTGTTTCCATTCATTTGGTTGGACCTTTCATTCAAGTGCCTGCCAAGACACATGCACAGACCAGAATGTTTAAAGGATTAACTTTCATAAATTTTAAGCATTCCACAGCATTTCACCTGTCTATATTTTTCACTCCTTTCTCCAAACCCAGTGAACTGTTACAAACGTGGCTCTGCAGCACCATCTAGTGGGCAGGAAGGGGGGCTAGTGCACCGTTAAGGAGCTATATAAAATTTGAAAGTCAAATTTCAGGTGTGGCCCAACTCTGGTTGCTCACAGAGTATCCCAGCCACATTGTGAGCCTGAAACACGAGTAGGGCAGCGCGAGTGGAGGCTGCCCTGCGGTTGTAGGTTGTAGGGCAGGGCGGGGAGGCTGCCACCAAATGAAGCAGTGCATTGATCTGTACATTTTGATCAGTGGAGAAATCAGTTATTAATCAACAAAGAACTATTGATTTCCCAGCACAGTCCCAGCCAGAAAGCAGTGTATCAGCTGTTCCTATTAATGATGTGTTGGGAAGTCACCCACTAGCAACTCTGCCCCTGGCTTCAGGAGGCAGATCATTAAAAGATGCGAGATCCTGAACGCTCCGGAATGAGGACTGAAGGAGATTGAAGCATTTTAGGTGGAACACAAAACTGATTTGAATTTTTTAGTTCAAAATGGGGTTAGTCATTATTAATTCTCTTTACATAAAAAGAATATGAAAACTGCATATTGATGGCATGTGAGTTCTTCTGCTTAACTAAAAAATGAAATTATTAAGACCAAGAAAAAAGATCAATAAAAGATCAATAATCAATAAATATTTATCAAGTGCCTACCTAGTATCAGGCATTCTTTTAGGGGGAATAAACATTAAAAATCCTGCCCTCTATATTTAGTATTTAATACTCTGTGTCCTGAGTTACAGATACAGGGTGCTGCCACACTTGGAACCAAAATTTCTCTCATTTTGTATAAATACACTTCAGAGTTCTACTAAAATACCATTATGGTACGAGATAGGTTTCTTAAAAGAGAAACAAAAACCTAACACATTCACATTCATCTTAGCCATTAGTTTTTCCTCCTTCGTGGGTCTTTGACGAGATTATCCTTAATGAGAAGAGTAAATCCTTGGGTCTTCAACAGAGTTTTCTCCTGGCAATTGTCCTTTATAGCCAGTCTGGAAGCAATTTCAGATGAATGATTAAAAAGTCATCAGGCTTTTGGACAAAGTCTAGGTTCCTAAAATCTTGCTCCATGGGCTCCATCATCAGAGAAAAAGATTTGGTCCTGGGGGTCTGCCTAGCTGTCTCCTCAAGTGAGATTTCACACTCTGTTCTTTGGGGGACAAGAGCAGTTGTCCAATCAACCAACTCTCCCAAGGGTTGACATCGGTGGAGAGTCTGGTAACTGAGGGAAAGCTGAAGAGTGGCAGGAAGAAACACTGGGTAGGATTGTAAAAAGCCACACTTATATGATCTGCAGTAGTGGGTGATAAAAGACGTCTACATTCCAGACACTGAGGAGATCAGGACGAGTGGAGAATGGGTCTGTGAGGTCATGCTGAGGTACCTGAGCGGAACATCTTGGTAGAAGTTGAGATACTATAAGATAAAGAGCAACTTTTGAAGGAAAACAGTTCATTCAATTTTGGAAAGAATAAATTTAAAACATTACAGGGGGGAGAAGAAAAAAAATGAATGGGGGGGCAGTGCCTGTGTTAAGCTTAATGAAATCAAAGGACTGGTGCTGGGTTCATGTTTACCTTTGTTAAAAAGAAAACTGAAGGGCCAGAATGCTGTCACTTAGGCCAAATCACGAAACTGAGTCTTAATGCCTAATGTAATTGTGGTTTCAACTGTCCCCAGACATGTAGTCTTCACTGGCCCATTAGTTATTTTCCAAGGAGCACCTGGGCCCTGCCCAGGACCTTCCCCCCAGCCCCTACAAGTAGTCCAGGGGATCTTCAGAATAAGACCCCCTCCTATGCTCCCTAAGGGATGGTGACATCTTTGCCTGGAACAGTCCTTTCTTTTGCTAATAACTTCCTTGCCATCCTCCTTCCTACAAAAGCCTTCCATTCTGTACAATGGAGTCCATTCAGTACTCCTCCAAGGAGCGCCCCTCCACTTGCTAGATGGGAAGCTGTGGGATTCAAGAGTGCCTTAATAAAGCCAATTAGGTCTTCACAATTTACTTAGTTGGTTTTTCATTCTTTGACACATTCATCCTTTAAATATTAAGCCATCGAAAGATAAACTCCCATTTTCCTTTTTAACATAGCCAATGGAGATCCAAGGATTCGTGTAATTAGGGCTACTTTTTTTTTTTTTTTTCTATTTCTTTTAGAGAGAGATAGAGAACGGGAGCAGAAGTAAGCGCAGAGGGAGAGGGGGAGAGAGAATCCCAAGCAAACTCGGCGCTGAGCACAGAGCTTGATGTGGGGCTCAATCCCAGGACCCCGAGATCATGACCTGAGCTGAAATCAAGAGTCAGTCCCTTAAACATCAAATCCACCTCGGCACCCCAAGGCTACCTAAAAAAAGAAAAAATCCAATGCAGTATTCACACACTACTTATGATATGCTTAAAATATGATTGGAAAGATAAAACAAGGATACTTGAAATGACTCCACATAAAGTAAGACTTTACATACCAACAGTGATTTACATAGATACGGGTGAGATTTTCCCTTGGAACTGGGAAAGCTTCAACCTTCCCTTCTCCTTGATTACCTGCCTCTTTTCTCTGACACTCACCAATCAGCTATCTTTCCCCACTTATTCACTCCCTTTGGGCTGCAGAAGCAGAAAATAGCTTTGGGCTGTAACTCAGGTAGGAAGAGGCCCAGGAAGTCTTAAATGGCAGGGAGCCTGAAGTCAGGCTAATAAGAGCAGAGCTATTCAGTTCTTTTTTTTTTTTTTTTTTTTTTTTTTAAGATTTTATTCATTTACTTGACAGAGACAGAGATCACAAGTAGGCAGAGAGGCAGGCAGAGAGAGAGGAGGAAGCAGATTCCCTGCTGAGCAGAAAGCCCGATGCGGGGCTAGATCCCAGGACCTTGGGATCATGACCGGAGCTGAAGGCAGAGGCCCCAACCCACTGAGCCACCCAGGTGCCACAAGCTACTCAGTTCTAATGAAGCATGTGAATCACCCACGGATCTTGTTAAACTGCAGACTGTGTTCTCTGGGGCCTGAGATTCTGCATGTCTAGCAACTCCCAAGCTATGCTTCCATGTGCTCATGGATACACTGAAAGCAAGGTGCTAGGGCACTGTCAGACTCTCAGGTTTGGGGTCAGACTATCAGCTTTGGGGGCAGATTATCAGCTTTTGGGTTAAACTTGAGATAGAATATTGCCCCAGTCAGTTCTGAGATGGTTGGGCTTGGACAAGTGATTGAGCCTCAGTAAAGATTTCTTCTTCTCTAACAGTAATATCTTAACTTATAGGATTGCTATTTTCTATGTGCCTTCTGGCATCCTTGGTATCTTTGAAGATGGCTCTTAGACACAGGGAAGATTTTTTTTCAGGGACAGTCTTGGTCTTAAAAACTGTTACTTAATTTAAGCTACAGATTAAAAAAACTAAGGGCTTGGGCTCAGGGAGGCGGCTGCTGAGTCTGACTCTCTGGGACCTCAGACCAGTGACTTTCCCTTATCCACATCAACTCATTTATTCTTCACCATAACCCCATATGGGGACCATTATCATCCCCAGCTGGGTGTTAGCTTCTGCTTTTCTAAACGGAGAACACTAATAGTGTGCTTATAAGAGTTAATTGAGTTCCTAGGTGAAAATCATTTAGAAGAGGCTTGGCACGTCAAAGACCTTGTATCACTGAGCCCTTTAGTCTTTAGGTGTAACGTATAAATCTTAGCTTTCTGTTTCTAAATCTAGCAAAGTTTGACAATCATTTGTAAAATAGCGTTTACAGTTAAAGTTGGTTCTGGCCACTGGTGAGGGTGTGTGTGGGGGGGCCGTTTTCTGCACACCACCTAGTAGCAATTCTGGGACACCAGCTGGGTGTCCTGCAAGTCATCTCAATGCCGCTACCATCTAACAGAAGCATCAGATCCCATAGGGGAAAGACCCGCCCCCACCTCCTTTGGATGCAGGTTGCAAGCAATCTCCTGTGCTTCTGACTGACCCTCGCCCCGTAGAGGTTCCAGCAACCTCCTCCTTGGGGTGATTAACTTGCTAGAGCACCTCAAAGAACTTAGAGAAACATTTTACTTACTGGATCACCCGTTTGTTAAGACAGGATATAACTTGGAACAGTCAGCTGAAGAAATGCATAGGGTAAGGCACCGGCAAGGGGCTCTGAACTTCTGTGCCCTCTCCTGCTCTGTCACTCGCCTGGTAGTTCCAAGCGCTCACCAACCCGGAAGCTCTCGGAACCCAGCCCTTCTGGGTTTTCACAGAGGCTTCACTCTAATCACGACTGATTACAATCACGGGCCTTTGGTGATGGAACTCACTCTCCCTTGCTTTTTCCGTGGAGGTCATTGTGGGTGGGATTGAAAATTCCAACTCTCCAATCACTTGGTTGGTTCCCTGGGACCAGCTCTCTGCTTAGGAAACCTCAGGGCACTTCAAAAGTCACCTCATTCGCATAATAAAAGACACCTTTGAGGTTCTTCTCAGTAAATTCAAAGGGTTTTAGGAGCTCTGTGCCAGAACCTAGGACAAAGACCAAACATGTATTTCTTAACTGTAAACCACAATATCACAACAACTTAATCTGTCCTATGCACTTTCAGTTGCATTTATAGAGCTCCTGGGTGACTTCCTCAGTTAAGGAATCAGGACCTGTCTGGGATCAGGACCTGTCTGCTTTCAGCTCAGGTCCTGATTCCAGGGTCCTAGGGTGGAGCCCCATCTCAGTGTTCCCTGCTCAGGGGGAAGTCGCTTTTCCCTCTTCCTCTGCTGCCCACCCTGCGGGTGCTTTCTCCCTCCGTCAAAATAAATAAATAAATAAAATCTTTAAAAAAAATTAATTGCATTTGTAAATCCAGGGGCGTCCTCATTTTAAGAAATTCATTTGTCTATAAAACCCATGATACCAAGTACCTGAATAATTCTCATAAATCTGAGACTCTGAACTTATAATTATGGGATCTTGAGCAGTGACATAGCAGTGGTAATGGAGGATAGTGGGAGGAAAGGCAGGTGGGGACGAGGGACCCCAGTCCTAGGCAGAAAACTATCCTTTTTTTTTTTTTTTTTTTTTTTTAAAGATTTTATTTATTTATTTGACAGAGAGAAATCACAAGTAGATGGAGAGGCAGGCAGAGAGAGAGAGAGGGAAGCAGGCTCTCCGCCGAGCAGAGAGCCCGATGCGGGACTCGATCCCAGGACTCTGAGATCATGACCCGAGCCGAAGGCAGCGGCCCAACCCACTGAGCCACCCAGGCGCCCAGAAAACTATCCTTAAAAGGAAAAAGATACCATCCTATTATTCTACGCAAGGTTAATCAGATTATAACAGCCCGCCAACAGTCTCATAAAAACCCCTAGACTCAGAAACTCTGGTGCAACTCTCTCGGATCCTCTTCCTCTTTGGGAGTTTTGTACTCTCACTCAATGAACTTTGCTGCCTACCACTCTTCGTCTGGTCTAACTCTTCATACTTCAAAGCCGCGTGACCGAGAACCAAGGGCACTAAAGGAAAAGAAATCCTCAAACAATGGAAGTGATAAATGTGGGCTGGGGGTACAGACAATAAAGAGGTGCATTATCTGTAGCAAATTTAAAACTGATAATAAAACCAATTAAGTGTTGATTAGTTTGCTTTTTATTATCACTATGTACTGACATGCTAAATATATCTGAGATAAACAGTCCTCAATGCTGGGAGGGACCGCACCTATTGTAGATCTACCCTAATCTTGTGTTTTCTTGAATGTTCCAAAACTACTTAAAATCTTAGGCAAATTTTCCTTTACTTTTCTTTCTTTTTTTTTTTTTTCAAAGATTTTATTTATTAATTTGACAGAGAGAAATCACAAGTAGATGGAGAGGCAGCCAGAGAGAGAGAGAGGGAAGCAGGCTTCCCGCTGAGCAGAGAGCCCGATGCGGGACTCAATCCCAGGACTCTGAGATCATGACCCGAGCCGAAGGCAGCGGCTCAACCCACTGAGCCACCCAGGCGCCCCTTCCTTTACTTTTCAAATAAAAATAGCAAATCTAAGTTGTCACTAGACTTATCTGTTAATTACTCTAGTATATCATTAAGCATTATAAATGATTAAAGTATAATATTCACTGTATTTTTCCTTAAACATAGCTCAAAGTATTAACACTATAGTTTGATCTATATCATCACTTACACATTTAATTGTAAAAATTCCCAGGGTTTCATAATGTTGACTCAATCATGAAACACTTGTCATAGAAACAGAACAGTGTAGTGGGTTAAGAGTACACATTTTTGGGTAGACGATGTGGCCCTGTCACTTGCTAACCGTGACTCTGGGCTGGTTATACAACCTTGCTGTGTCTCAGTTTACTAATTTATCAAATGGGATACTAGGAGCCAAAGAACTAACTCAAAGGTCACTAATTAATAATATATTCATAATATATTATTATACTAATATAATATATTAATAATATATTGATCTATTAGTATTTGTTCAAAATTGACTATATCAGCTTCCGTCTATTTCTGAATTTTCTATTTCATTTTATTATCTATTTTTAGATAATACCACACTGTCTGGATTATTGTAGCTTCATGTTAATTCTTAAATCAGGCACTGCAAGTTCACAAATGTTCTTTTTCAAAGTGAGATTTTGGCTATTCTTCACTAGTGAAGCTATCTAGGCCTGAAGTTTTCTTGGTGGGAAGTTTTTAATTTTAAATTCAATTTCTTTAACAGATATAGGGCTAGTCATGTTTTTAAAAATTCTTTATTGTGTCAATTTTGGTAATTTGGGTCCTTTAAGGAATGTTTTCATTTATTATAAGTTGTCAAACTTATTGTCAGAAAATTGTTTATAACAGTTCCTTATAATCCTTTTAAAAACATA
The DNA here is from genome assembly GCF_030435805.1 of Mustela lutreola. Lineage (NCBI taxonomy): Eukaryota > Metazoa > Chordata > Mammalia > Carnivora > Mustelidae > Mustela > Mustela lutreola. The sequence goes on from NC_081295.1 coordinate 113,547,963, forward strand.
TGTATCTTCCATAGTTAGGTTCCTTCTTTCATTTTGAGTATTGGTATTGGTAATTTATATTTTCTTTTCTCTCTTGATTGATCTTGCTAGGGATTTCTACGTTCTATTAATCTTTTAAAAGAGCCACATTTTTGTTTTGTTGGTTTTTCCTACTAATAGTCTAGTTTTGATTTTACTGATGTACTGATGTCAGCTTTCTCTATATTATCTCCCTCCTTCTATTTACTTTGGGTTAATATTTAGCCTTTCTTTTTCTAATGTTTAAGGGGGAAACTTAGATCAATGACTTTAAGGTATTTTGTGTTTTTGAAATATAAGCAAATTAAGCTATAAATTTCCCTCTAAGCCCTATCTTAGCTGCGTTCCACACATTTTAATATGTTGCGTTTTAATTTTTATTCAGTTTGGAATATTTTATTTATCTTGTGATCTCTTTAATCTATGGGCCATTTACCAATATGTTTAATTTCCAATTATTTTTCTTCCTGTAGACTTTTCTTTAAAAGATTTAAGAAAAAAATTTATTTGAAAGACAGAGAGAGAGCAACAGGGAGAGAGAAAATGAGCAGGGGGAGGAGCAGAGGCAGAAGGAGAAACAGACTCCCTGCTGAGCAGGGAGCTCGAAGTGGGACTGGATCCTTGGACTCGATCCTGGGACTCTGGGGTCATAATCTGAGCCAAAGGCAGACACTAAGGCACCCAGGCAACCCCATGGGTTCTTAGCTTTCCCCCTTCAGGCAGTCTTCCTGTAGGTCCCTCAGTCTGTTACACTTCCAGTTCGTTTTGCATTTATTTAAGAAACGGAGGACCAGGCTGATGCCTTAATGATAATTATTAAGTTATTACTATTAATTCAGATGAAGTATTTTTGATTGAAAAGTTGCTCTGTGCTCAACATTGTGATCTTCTTTATGCGTAGCTTCTGAGACTAGCCTCACTACTAGAGACAGAGATGTCCCGGGACCTTGTAGATGTTCCTGTATTTATAGAAATGAAGTTACCTCACCTCTATCATACTCCAGGGAAGAATTTCTGTGGTTGATACTGTTGATCTACTATCTCCAGCTTTTTTTTTTTTTTTAAAGATATGGTGAAACATAATCTAATATTTTAAGGGACCAAGGGGAAGAAATTCTGGTATGGGTTAAGACAAGAGGAGTCCCCAGAGACCACTGTGACTGGTCCCACTAGAGGAGTGAGCTTCTACAGCTAGTGCCAAGTCGTAGGTCTGGAGAAAGCGGCTGTGGAACAAGCTGTTCAACCTGCCTGTCATCGAGGCCTTTTCATAAGTCCTGGAAACAGTCATCTGAATAGGGTGGAGAAGACAGACCGGGTGATGAAGGTCTGGAGGACTTTTCCAGAGGATTTTGCTGTAACGATCCCTCAGGATTCTATTGAATAAAAGCAATGGGTGGCCAAAGAAGAAGCGGGTTGTTGCCGTCATCTCTACCACTAATGTGACTTTTTAAATAGTTTTTATTTAAATTCAAGTTAGTAACCTACAGTGTAATACTGGTTCCAGGAGAGGAATTTAGTGATTTCATCACTTAGATATATAACACCCAGTGCTCATCACAGCAAGCGCCCTCCTTAATACCCGTCACTCCACCCACCTCCCCTCCAGCAACCCTCGGTTGGTTCTCGTATCATTAAGAGTTTCTTACCGTTTGCCTCCTTCTCTTTTTTTCCCTTTCCCCCATCTTCATCTGTTTGGTGTCCTAACTCCCACATATGACTGAAATCAAATCGTATTTGTCTTGCTCTGACTGACTCATTTCACTTAGCATAATAATGCTCCAACTCTTTTCACATTGTTGTAAATTGCAAGATTTCATTCTTTTGGGTGGCTGAATAATATTCCATTGTGTATATATACAACATCTTTTTTTTTTAAGATTTTATTTATTTATTTGACAGACAGAGATCACAAGTAGGCAGAGAGGCAGGCAGAGAGAGAGAGGAGGAAGCAGGCTCCCCGCTGAGCAGAGACCCAGATGCCTTGATCCCAGGACCCTGAGATCATGACCTGAGCCGAAGGCAGAGGCTTAACCCACTGAGCCACCCAGGTGCCCCTATACGACATCTTCTTTATCCATTCATTAGTTGGTGGATATTTGGGCTCTTTCCATAATTTAGCTATTGTTGATAATGCCGCTATCAACATTTGGGTGCATGTACCCTTTTGAATCTGTATTTTTGCATCCTTTGGGCAAATACTTAGTAGGGCAATTGCTGGGTTGTAGGGTAGTTCTATTTTTAACTTTTTGGGCAACCTCTATACTTTTCTCCAGAGTGACTGCACCAGTTTGCATTCCCACCAACAGTGCAAGTGTTCCTCTTTCTCCACATCCTCATCCGCATTGTTTCCTGTGTTGTTAATTTTAACTGTTGTTTCCTGTGTTGTTAATTTTAATCATTCTGAGAGGTTTGAGGTGGTATCTCATCATGGTTTTGATTTGTATTTCCCTGATGCTGAGGGATGTTGAGCATCTTTTCAAGTGTCTGTTAGCCATCCGGATGTCTTCTTTGGAAAAATACCTATCGGTGCCTTCTGCCCATTTCTTAACTGCATTATTCGTTTTTTGGGTGTTGAGTTTACTAAGTTCTTTGTAGATTTTGGATGCTAACCCTTTATCAAATAAATCATTTGCACATATCTTCTTCTATTCCATAGGTTGCCTTTCTGTTTTGTTGATTGTTTCCTTTGCTGTGCAGCAGACTTTTTATCTTGATGACATCCCCAATAATTTATTTTTTGCTTTTGTTTCCTTTGCCCCTGGCAATGTGTCTAGTAAGAAGTTGCTAAGACTGAGGTTAAAGAGGTTGCTGCCTGTGTTCTCCTCTACAATTTTGATGGTTTCCTATGTCACATTTAAATCTTCTATCCATATTGAATTTATTTTTGTGTATGGTGTAAGATAGTGGTCCAGTTTCATTCTTTTGCACGTAGCTGTCTGGTTTTCTTAACACCATCTTTTGAAGAGACTCTCTTTTCCATTGGAGATTCTTTCCCACTTTGTGGAAGATTGGTTGACTATATTTGCGGGTCCACTTCTGGGTTTTGTATTCTGTTCCATTGATCTATATGTCTGCTTTTGTGCCAGTGCCACACTGTCTTGATGAATATAGCTTTGTAATAGAGCTTGAAGTCCAGAACTGTGGTGCCTTCAGGTTTGCTCTTCTTTTTCAAGGTTGCTTTGGTTATTCAGGATCTTTTGTGGTTCCATACAATTTCAGAATTGTTTGTTCTAGCTCTGTGAAAAATGCAGTTGGTATTTTGATAGGAATTGCATTGAATGTGTAGATTACTTTGGGTAGTACAGACATTTTAACAATATTTATTCTTCCAATCCATGAGCGTGGAATGTTTTTCCATTTCCTTGTGTCATCTTCAATTTCTTTCATTAACATTTTAGAGTTTTCAGAATAAAGATTTTTTTTAACCTCTTTGGTTAGGTTTATTCCTAGGTATCTTATGGTTTTTGGTGCAATTGTAAATGGGGTCGATTTGTTTTTTCTTTCTGCTGCTTCATTATTGGTGTATAGAAATGCAACAGATTTCTGTATGTTGATTTTGTATCCTGACACTTTGCTGAATTCATGTATCAGTTCTAGCAGTTTTTCGGTGGAGTCTTTGATGTTTTCTACATAGAGTTTCATGTCATCTGGAAATAGTGAAAGTTTGACTTATTTCTTGCCAATTTGGATGCTTTTTATTTATTTATTTATTTGTTGTTGTCTGATTGCTGAGGCTAGGACTGTCAATACTATGTTAAATAGTAATGGTGAGAGTGGACATCTCTGTCTTGTTTCTGACCATATAGGAAAAGCTCTCAGTTTTTTCCCATTGAAGACGATACTAGCTTTCATATAATGCCTTATGATGTTGAGGTATGTTCCCTCTGTCCTTACTTTGTTGAGGGTTTTTGTACTTTGTCAAATGCTTTTTCTGTATTTATTGAGAAGATCATATGGTTCTTATCCTTTCTTTTATTAGCATGGGGTATCATGTTGATTGACTTGCAGATATTGAATCACCCTCACAGCCCAGGAATAAACCCTACTTGATCATGGTGAATAATTCTTATCATCTACTGTTGGATTCAATTTGCTGGTATCTTCTTGAGAATTTTTGCATCCATGTTCATTAGGGAGATTGGCCTGTAATTCTTCTTTTAAGTGGAATCTTTCTCTGGTTTTGGAATCAAGGTAATGCTGGCCTTGTAGAATAAGCTTGGAAGTTCTCCTTCCACTCTCCTGTTTCCTTTCCTTCCTCTCTCTTTCTTTTTCTCTTCCTTTCTTTTTTTGTTTGTTTGAACAGTTTGAGAAGACTAGGTATTAACTCTTCTTTAAATTCCTGGTAGATATCCCCTGGGAAGCCATCTGGCTCAAGCCTTTTGTTTGTTGGGAGATTTTTGATGACGAATTCAATTTCTTTAATGGTTATGAATCTGTTCAAATTTTCTGTTTCTTTCTGTTCCAGTTTTGGTAGTTCATATGTTTCTAGGAATTCATTCCTTTCTTCCAGATTATCCAATTTTTGGCATATAATTTTTCATAATACTCTCTTATAATTGTATTTCTGTTGTGATCTCTCCTCTTCCATTTGTGCTTTTACTTCTTTGGGTCCTTTCTTTTTGCTTTTGGATAAGTCTGACTAGGGGGTTATCAATTTTATTTTTTCTTTTGAAGAACTAGCTCTTGCTTTCATTGAGCTGTTCCACTGGGGTTTTGTTTGTTTCTACATCATTTATTTCTGCTCTAATCTTTATTATTTCCCTTCTTCTGCTGGTTTTAATTTATCTGCTGTTCCTTTTCTTGTTTCTTTAGGTGTAAGGTTAGGTCTTATATTTGAGGCTTTTCTTGCTTCTTAAGGTAGGTTTGTATTGCTAAGTGCTTCCCTATTATAACTGTTTTTGCTGTGTCCCAAAGGTTTCAGATTGTCAAAATGAAAACATCATTTTCATTGCTTCCTTGTATTTTTAAATTTCTTCTTTAATTTCCTGGTTAAACCATTCATTCTTTTAGGATGTTTTTAGCCTCCATGTTATTTGAGGTCTTTTCACATTTTTTCTTGTGATTGGCTTCAGGTTTCATAGCATTGTGTTCTGAAAATATGCATGGTATAATCTCAATCCTTTTGTACTTTTTGAGGGCTGATTTGTGACCCAGTGTGTGATCTATTCTGGAGAATGTTCCATGTGCACTTGAAAAGAATGTGTATTCTGCTGCTTTAGGATGAAATGTTCTGTGTATATCTGTTAAGTCCATCTGGTCCAGTGTGTCATTCAAAGCCATTATTTCCTTGTTGGTTTTCTGCTTAAATGATCTGTTCATTGCTATACATGGTGTATTAAAGGCCCCTACTATTACTGTATTTTTATCAATGAGTTTTTTTAATGTCTGTTACAAATTGATTTATATATTTGGGGGCTCCCAAGTAGGGGTCATAAATATGTTGTTAGACCTTGTTGTTGGAGAGACCCCTTCATTGTGATTTATATAGTGCCCTATTTCATCTCTTGTTACAGTCTTTGGTTTAAAATCTAGTTTGTCCAATATAAGTATGGCTAGTCTGGCTTTCTTTTGATGTCCATTAGCATGATAAATTGTTATCTATCCCCTCACTTCTTTTTTTTTTTTGAAGTTTTTTTAATATATATTTTAAATTTTTTTTTAATTTTTTAATTAACATATAATGTATTATTAGCCCCAGGGATACAGGTCTGTGAATTGCCAGGTTTACACTTCACAACACTCACCAAAGAACATACCTTCCCCAATGTCCATAACCCAACCACCCTCTCCATACTCCTCTCCCCGCCAGAAACCCTCAGTTTGTTTTGAGAGATTTAGTCTCTTATGGTATGTCTCCCGATCCCATCTTGTTTCATTTTTTCCTTCCCTAAACCCCAAACCCCTCACTTTGCCTCTCAAATTCCTCATATCAGGGAGATCATATGATAATTATCTGTCTCCGATTGACTTGTTTCACTCAGCATAATACCCTCTAGTTCCATCCATGTCATCACAAATGACAAGATTTCATTTCTTTTGATGGCTGCATAGTATTCCATTGTGTATACATACATACTTCTTCTTTATCCATTCATCTGTTGATGGACATCTAGGTTTTTCCATAGTTTAGTTATTGTGGACATTGGTGCTATAAATATTCAGGTGCACGTGCCCCTTTGGATCACTACATTTTTATCTTTAGGGTAAATACCCTGTAGTGCGATTGTTGGGTCATAGGGTAGCTCTATTTTCAACTTTTTGAAGAACCTACATGCTGTTTTCCAGAGGGTTGCATCAGCTTGCATTCCCACCAACAGTGTAGGAGGGTTCCCCTTTCTCCGCATCCTTGCCAGCATCTGTCATTTCCTGACTTGTTAATTTTAGCCATTCTGACTGGTGTGAGGTGGTATCTCATTGTGGTTTTGATTTGTATTTCCCTGATGTCAAGTGATGTAGAGCACTTTTTCATGTGTCTTTTGGCCATCTGGATGTCTTCTTTGCAGAAATGTCTGTTCATGACTTCTGCCCATTTCTTCACTGGAATATTTGTTCTTTGGGTGTTGAGTTTGATAAGTTCTTTATAGATTTTGGATACTAGCCCTTTATCTGATATGGCATTTGCAAATATCTTCTCCCATTCTGTCAGTTGTCTTTTGGTTTTGTTGACTATTTCCTTTGCTGTGCAGAAGCTTTTGATCCTGATGAAGTTCCAATAGTTCATTTTTGGCCTTGCTTCCCTTGCCTTTGGCGATGTTCCTAGGAAGAAGTTGCTACGGCTGAGGTTGAAGAGGTTGCTGCCTGTGTTCTCCTCAAGGATTCTGATGGATTCCTTTTTCACATTGAGGTCTTTCTTCCATTTGAGTCTATTTTCATGTGTGGTATAAGGAAATGGTCCAGTTTCATTTTTCTGCATGTGACTGTCCAATTTTCCCAACACCATTTGTTCAAGAGACTGTCTTTTTTCCATTGGACATTCTTTCATTTTTTGTCAAAGATTAGTTGACCAGAGAGTTGAAGGTCTATTTCTGGGCTCTCTATTCTGATCCATTGATCAATGTGTCTGTTTTTGTGCCAATACCATACTATCTTGATGATTACAGCTTTGTAATAGAGTTTGAAGTCTGGAATTGTGATGCCACCAACTTTGGCTTTCTTTTTCAATATTCCTCTGGCTATTTGAGATCTTTTCTGGTTCCATATAAATTTTAGGATTATTTGTTCCATTTCTTTGAAAAAAAAATGGGTGGTATTTGATAGGGATTGCATTAAACGTGTAGATTGTTTCAGGTAGCATAGACATTTTTACAATATTTGTTCTTCCAATCCATGAGCATGGAACATTTTTCCATTTCTTTGTGTCTTCCTCAATCACTTTCATGAGTACTTTATAGTTTTCTGAGTACAGATTCTTTGTCTCTTTGGTTAGGTTTATTCCTAAGTATCTTATGTTTTGGGTGCAATTGTAAATGGGATTGACTCCTTAATTTCTCTTTCTTCTGTCTTGTTGTTGGTGTAAAAAAATGCAACTGATTTCTCTGTGTGGATTTTATATCCTGACACTTTACTGAATTCCTGTACAAGTTCTAGCAGATGTGGAGTGGAGTATTTTGGGTTTTCCACATAAAGTATCATATCATCTACAAAGAGTGAGAGTTTGACTTCTTCTTTGCTGATTCCGATGTCTTTAATTTCTTTTTGTTGTCTGATTGCTGAGGCTAGGACTTCTAGTACTATGTTGAATAGCAGTATCCCCTCACTTTCAATCTGCAGATGTCTTTAGGTCTAAAATGAATCTCTTATAGGCAGCATATAGATGGACTTTTTTTTTTTTAATCTATTCTGATACCCAGTGGTTTTTCATTGGAGCATTTAGACCATTTCAATTCAGAGTGATTGTTGACAAATATGAATTTAGTGCCAATGTATTATCTGTAAACTTGGTGTTTCTGGATATTTTTTCTTTTCCTTTCTAGTTTTTGTTGTTTTTGGTCTTTCTTTTCCCATCAAAGAGTGTCCTTTCTTGCAGGGCTCATTTAGCGGTCACATACTCCTTTAGTTTTTGTTTTTCTGGGAAACTCTTTATCTATCCTCTATTTTGAATGATAGCCTTGCTGAATAAAGTATTCTTGGCTGCTTATTTTCCCCATTCAGCACATTGAATATATCATACCACTCTCTTCTGGCCTGTCAAGTTTCTGAAGAGAGATTTGTTACTCACCTTATTTGTCTTCCCTTTCCTTCCCTATAGGTTTTTTTTCCCCTTGCTGTTTTCAGAATTCTTTCCTTATTTCTGTTTATACAAATTTTACTGTACTAAATCTTGGTGTTGACTTGCTTTTGTTGATTTTAATGGGAGTTCTCTGTGCCTCCCAAATTTGGATATCTGTTTTCTTCTCCAGATTAGGTAAATTTTCAGCTATAATTTGCTCAATTATCCCCCTTTTCCCTCTCTTCTTCTTCTGGGACTCCTACGATATGTTTTTATGCTTTATGGAGTCACTGAGTTCCCTAAATCTACATTCATGATCCAATATTTTTCTTTTCCTCTTCTTTTCAGCTTCATTATTTTCCATAATTTTATCTTCTGTATCACTGATTCATTCCTCTGCTTCATCCGTCATGTGGTCATTACATTCAGTCAGTTTTGCATCTCGGTTATAGCATTTTTTATTTTGGCCTCATTTTTAGGTCTTCTATTCCTGTGATAAGGGACTCCTGGGGTCTTCTGTGCTTTTCTCTAGCCCAGCTAGTATCCTTATGGTTGCTGTTTTAAAGTCTAGTTCAGGCATATTACTTATATCTGTTTTGATTGGATCTCTGATCATGACCTCTTCTTGTTCTTTCATTTGGGGTGAATTTCTCCATCTTGGCATTTTGTCTGGGTCTCTGTCTTCTGTGTTGGGAAAGCCTGTTAAATTTTCTTCTCCCAAGAGTAATGGCTATATTAAGAAGAGGTCATATGCTGTCCAGGGCCTGGTGCTTCAGGAAGTGTCTCTGGTGTATGCTGTGTGCACTCTGCTGTTGTGTTGTTTTTGGCTCCCCTGTCTTTCAGGTCAGTCCTCTGTAGAATTTCTCCTTGCCTGCAATGGGAAGTGTTTGGAATTTGTCCAGAGTGTGGTGAGTTTCAACTTGGTGTGCTCTGGTTTGCTTCTTAAAAGAGGCCTGATGCTATTTCCACTAGCACTCTATGGTCGGTAGACTTGGTGTGTGGGGTGGTGGTGGTGGAGTTATGCTGGTCTGGGAGGAAGACCCACTGCTTTGGTTCTCAGGCACACTTGCCCTGGTAAAGAAGCACCTGCAGACCTCAGTGGGGATCAGAACTTGGTGAAAATGGCTCAAGCTTCCACTGTGGGGTGCTGTGCTGCTCACTGAAGTCCGTCTGTGCTTCCATGGTGTGGCCTCTTTTCTCTCTCTAGTTCCGCAGTCTGTTCTGTCAGTCTTCAGATAGATTTCCTGCATGTTCAGAATGATTTGATATTTATCTAGCTGTATTCGAGGGACAAGGCAAACATAGATCCTCCTACTACTCCACCATATTAACTGTAACATGACTTTCAACAGATTTAACAAACATTTTAACAAACAACGGGGAAAACAGCTTCTAATAATAGCTAGAAGTTATTGAGCACCTTCTATGCATGGGCACTATACTGTCTTTCATATCTTACATTATTTAAATCACACAAACCTCATAAGCTAAATACTATTGTCATCATCCCCTTTACATTTGGGGAATTAAGTGATTTTCCTCAGGTTACTTGCAAGGACATTTTCCTCAGACATGTTTGTACCCAATACAGCTTTTTAAAGATGGAGAGATTTCCTTCCCATCTCAGGCCCCCAGTCCCTTTCTAGAATAAAGCCAACTTTGTTTTTGGGGCAACTGGAAGTCAAATATATTTTTAAAGTTCTCAGTAGAATAGACATCACAATGATTGAAACATTTTCTTCCAATTGTGTGGTCTCTTTACATGGCAAAATAAATGATGCAGAAAAACTCAAGACAATCTCGACAAGCTTCACATTGACAATGGGAGCAAGTACACTTCCAAATCCCATTTGTTTCTCCACTGCATACTAATCCCAGAGTTTATCAGTTTGAATTTATTCCCTGAAGAATAACTCCAGACTTAAGAACTCATTCTTAATCTTTTAGGGGAAATGTTCATATCCTGCATTAATAATCATAAGAATTCAGTAGCTATGTCACCAAGAGCCCTCAGAAGATCATTCTGTTCTCTCACATAGAGACAGGTTGATAATGAACTGATAAATAAAACCTTGAAAAATCAAAATTTACAACATAATACTTGTCAGTCAAACATGTTTTCAATATGATGGCTCTAATAATGTACCTCCTAAGAATTTATTATAATATTAAATAGACAAGCACAATATTGGTGAGAGAGACAGCTACACTTATTCAAAATTTTTCCAGTAACAGCAAACTCCTGGATAGAGGGTTAGCTTTATGGCTACAGAACCTGTGCAGTTACATAGGGTGCAGGCTCACATGGGTCCTTTGCCTGCTTTAATGCTCTGTTGTTTTCATCACAAAATTCTTAATAATTTTATCTCAGAATATGGCTTTTGTAAATTAAGTCAATGGAACAATGGAGCATGCATGTAAGCAGAGATGTATACAATATGCACATCTATCATTTCTTGATATTCATCTGAAAGTGTTTGTTATGCTCTATGGGCAGAGAATTCCAGTGGACCCACTGTACATGGGAGTTCAGGAGAGTCAAAAGAATATAGGCAAATATGTTACATATATGACTAAGTGGGAATGCAGACTAAGTGGGAATGCAGATAGTCCCAAGAGGCTACATTTTTCATGTGAACCAGAACTTGCTTCAAGGGTAGAAAGAAGGCAATGGTATTCTAAGATATACAAATGAAAAGGAAAATAACCATATCCTTTTTTACTCATGTCATTTCCCTTTTCACTTACAGAGAAATTAATGACATAGAGGAAGGGGAAAAATAGGGGACCCCACAGTTTCTTTCCATATTCATCAGTAACCTGAAGGTAGAGATTGTTGACAGAATATGTAAGTATTAAAAGTGAAATAACATAGTTGAGTTAATTTTGTGTAGCATTTTTACTCTTCTGGTAAGAACAAAATAAATATGCATGTATAAGCCACAAAACATAAATTGCATAATTTCAGCAATTCTGCATTTGAGTTAAATGCTTTTATATTTGCATTTAAATTGCCATTACACAATACAAAGATGAATAGTAAAATGTATACTAATAATTTAAACATTTAGTTTTTTCTTCACTTCCAATGATATTACACAATAAATCCATAACAAGTCAAGAGAGAAACTGCAGAAGGAAAAAACTTTATGTTTTAGTACCTTTAATGAAATATTGAAAAAGGGGACCTACATTTTCATTTTGTACTGGGCCCCACAGATTACATAACTGGCCTGCCTGAATGAGCCATTTCTCTGCAGCTTGTTAGTAATGGCCAATTTCCTATTACTTTACTTTGTGTTCTAGCTGACCATTCCTAGTTTTCTCCACTGGCTTGTTCCTGGCCATCTATATGTGGAGGCTTGCCCATGCCTGATCCTGGAATCATATGAAAGCTTCCTGATTAAGGCAAAGTGTTGGCTCAATATTGTTAGAAAAGAGACGACAGTCCCAAAATGGAATTGCTTGTGCTAATCCCCATGTGAGCAAACCTAAACTTAATTATAGTTTCAACTTCCCCCAGGAGTAGGATCTTAAATAAATCAATCTTGAATTACCAGTCAGCACTAGTGAGGTAAACTGCCTGGTTGACCTCTGCCATTCCCTAAACAAAGGTGACCTTGACACAAACAATTAGCACTTAGCTAAGATAACTTCCATGTCCCACCCCCTTCTGCCTATAAGTCTTTTATTTTGTGCAGCTCTTCAGAGCTACTTTCTGTCTGGTAAATGGGATGCTGCTTGATTTGTGAATCATTGAATAAAGCTAGTAAGATATTTAAAATTTACTCAGTTGATTTTCTTTTTTTCTTTTAACCATATAAAGAACTTGCATGACAGTGGTGCCTAGGGCCAGACCATCTGGTTTTTGCCTTTACCCCCATGGAGTACGAATTCTTTTTTTTTTTTTTTTTTTAAAGATTTTATTTGACAGAGAGAGAGATCACAAGTAGGCAGAGAGGCAGGCAGAGACAGAGGGAGAAGCAGGCTCCCTGCTGAGCAGAGAGCCTGATGTGGGGCTCTACCCCATGACCCTGAGATCATGACCTGAGCCTAAGGAAGAGGTTTAACCCACTGAACCACCCAAGTACTCCTGGAGTATGAATTTTTAATCCTTGTGGCCTTCCCCAGCTATCGACTTGCTGCCGGCACTGATATTTGCTATCTAGGGCTTCCCATGTTGTCTCACTGCCTGGGTCTGACCTTGAGAAACAGTATGTATTCCTATTCTACTGAAACCCAGCTTCCAGATTTCCTGGCCCACCATAACCAACGATGGCTCCACTTTTCCAAATTACTTTACTTTTGAATAGGTCATATATACATGTGGCACAAAATTCAAAAGATATGAAAGAGTAAACAATGAAAAGGAAAACTCTCCGAACTTTGCCTCTGACTCATTTGTACTCATCCTTGAAGTCTGTTACTCGACTTAGTTTTTCTGTATGCATTCCCAGGGATAATGTGTGTGCGTGGGTGTGTGTGTGCATGTGTAGACACACAGACAGACACATATACATGCCTATATGTATATAACACACATATATACACATGTACATGCACACACATTTATGTACATAAATATATGCACACACAAACATATATATGTATATGTATATATTCATGTTTTAAAAACACAAGTGGAACATTTATACTTTTTTTAACCTTAAGAATATATCCTGGAGATTCTTCCATACCAGTACATATTGGGCTCAATTATTCTTTTTAAGGGCTGCATAGTAGAGCCTTTGTCTCTAAAAGACATTGAGATTGTTTCTAATATTTTTGTTTGTTTCTAATATTTTGATATTTCAAACAATGTTTAAATGAATTTGCTTCTTGCACATATTATCACACATTTGTGAATATTTATTAGATACGGAATTTCAGGAACTAAGAGAATATAAAATGTTAATTTAGAAATATATTAACAAATTGGTCTCCATATAGGTTGTGTTGACTTACACTCCCATCAACAGTGTATGCAAGTTTGTTATTCCATGCCTTCACAAACATAGTGGATCATTGAACTTACAGATCTTTGTCACTCTTGCAGGGGAAAATAGTATGTATAGCATCTTTATCTATGAGTAGATGTGCAGGACGGAGTGCAGATACATTGGAATCCACTAGGTAATGTCACTGTATGGGGAAGACTTCTAGATCCTTGCCAATGCTTCTCACTGTCAGAGCTCTAACTTATTCCAATAGACGAAGAGGGAAATAATCTTTCATTTTTGCTTCAATTTGATTTCCCTAATTAGTAATAAAGTAAAAAAATATTTCATGTGTTCCTGGAACATTCTTGGTACTTTATCAATGAAAGGTCAAGTTGTGTCTTTTGTCAATTTCTATTGGGTTGCCTTTTTTTTTTTTTTTTTTTTTTGATACTCATTTTTTTCAATCCTCTGTCTAAGGCCTGGCCATATTACTCCTTTGTGAGTTATATGTGTTGCAAAAATTGTCCCTAACTTTGTGGTTTGTCTTTCTACTCTCCTTAAGTTATCTTTCCATGAACATAAATTCTTAATTTCAAATTAGTTTAATCTAGCAATCCTCAATTTTATGATTTATGATTTTTATGCTTATTTATGAAATCCTTCCCTACCTTAACATAATGTAAAAATGGTAAATTATTACACTGTCTTCTAAAAGTTTTACAGTTCTGCCTTTTGTATTGATGCCTTCAGTCTGCTTGGAATTGAATTTTTATATAATGAGGGGCAGGAATTCCATTTCATATTTATAATTTAGACAACTAATTGGCCCATTACTTTTTAATGTGCAATTTATTGAATAGTTTCTCCTTTTCCCACTGGTCTGCAATTCTCTGGCTATCATGAATCAAGTTTCCATATATGTGTGGGTCTGGTATGAACTCTGTGTTCCCTCTTATTGACTACCTGGTCTATGTCTGGCCCAATAATCCACTCTCTTGATTACTATTGTTTCATGACAAGTCTTCATCTCAATTCCTCCACCTCATTCTTTTAGTGCTTTGTTCCGCCACATAAATTTGAGAGTTTATCAAGTCCTCAAAAACTCCTATTAGGGATTTGAATAAAATTACTGTTAACCTATAAGTCAACTGGGGAAGAACTGGAATCTTTTTTTTTTTTAATTTTATTTATTTATTTGACAGAGATCACAAGTAGGCAGAGAGAGAGGGGAAGCAGTCTCCCTGCTGAGCAGAGAGCCTGATGCGGGACTCGATCTGAGGACCCTGAGATCATGACCTGAGCCAAAGGCAGAGGCTTTAACCCACTGAGCCACCCAGATTCCCAGAACTGGTATCTTTAAAATACTGAGTCTTCTTTTACAATTTTATGTATATATTTTTTCTTGAAGGTTTTTTAATAAACTTTAATAACTTTTTTCAAGAGGAACTTTCACATATTTAGAGCTTGCCTTAGATACTATATATTCTGTTGCTTTTAAAAATGGTATCTTTAAAAACCATTTCTAACTAAATGTGGCCAGTGAATAGAAAAGCAACTGGCTTCTCAGTATTGGTTTAGTACCCAGCAAGGTTGCTACATGATCTTATGTTTTCTATTTGTAAAGATAGAGAATTGTATCATTTGCAAATAATGTAGAAAATTATATCATTTACAAATAATGACAGATTTGTTTCTTCTTTTTTGGTCCTCATATCTATAGAAAATGTTGAATAAAAGTGGTGATAGTGTGTATCACTGTCTTACTTTTCAGCATTCTGGGATAAAGTAAATTTGGTATTTTTTTGTATTTACTCCTAATGAAATTAGGGGAGTTCTCCTTAATTCATAGTTTACCAAGGAGTTTGATTTAATCTTCAGTTTTTATCAATGTGAGAAGTGATACACTTAATATGTTTCCAAAAAATTACTATATCTCTAAAATCTCTGTTCTTGGGGTGCCTGGGTAACTCAGTCCCTTAAACATCTGCCTTCTGCTCAGGTCATGATCCCAGGGTTCTGGGATCAAGCCCTGCATTGGGCGTTAGTCCCACATTGGGCTCCTTGCTCAGTGATGAGCCTGCTTTTCCATCTACTCACCTCACCCTCGTGCTCTCTTTTGCTCTCTCTCTCAAATAAATAAAATCTTAAAAAATAAAATAAAATCTCCATTCTTTCCTCTTTTGCCACCATTACCCTTTTTGTTGATGAAATGTTTTTATTTACACTTATTATACACTTATACCTTTTCTTATTTTCTAATTTAATATCTTTAATTGATATTTTTTATTTGTATCTATAAGAAGTGAGGAATTGTGTGTATTATATTATTTCTCATCATTCATTTCTCTCTTCCTCCCAAGCTGTGTTATAGCATTGTAATATTGTCCATGTTAATAGTATTTAGATTCTGTTCTTCAACCATAACACCTATACTGGTTTTAGGTTTCTTCTTCTTATTCCTCTTCTCTCTCTCTCCTTTTTAAAGATTCACTTATTTATTTGAGAGAGAGAGGGAGAGCACGAGTACCCTCTAGAGAGCCTCTGTGAGCTCAGGGGTGGGGGTGCAGCGGGAAAGAATCCCAAGCAGATACTCCACTAGCAGGAAGCCAGGGCTCCATCTCAGGGCTTTGAGATCAGGACCAGAAGGGAAACCAAGAGTCAAACACTTAACTGACTTATGGTTTTAGTTTTACTTTAGGCACTGCTTTAGTTTTACTTTTGTAGTTAGAGTTAAGGTTTATAGCCAGTCTGTCCTTCGTAATTTCGTCATCTTGTTGTATTCCCTGAAATGTTTTTTCTGGAAAATAGTTTGTTGAGTATAAATTCTTGGGTCATATGTTATTTCTTTAGTAACTTTTTGGGCTTTTGAGCTTATACCATTTCCTGGGCTCTCAGGCCAAAATATATATTTCCTTTAATAGATGAATTGAAGGTCTTGCCTCAATGTTCAAATAATTCTTTTTATCTTTGAAGTCCAGTCCATTACCAAGATAGGGTAGATGGTTTTTTGTCACTATGTGTGTGTGTGTGTGTGTGTGTGTGTGTTTGCGCGCGCGCATGTGCGCGCGTGCAACATAGCATGCGCTTTCATGTGAAAGGTTTAAATCTAACTTTTATTGTTTTGAAAAGTGTTCTTGAATTACCTTTAAATATTTTTCCTTTTCTGTTATTTCATTAAAAAAATTTTTTTTAAATATGAGCAGGAGAGAACTATGTTAGATTTCTCTCACTATTTTTTTTTTAAGATTTTATTTATTTATTTGACAGAGAGAGAAAGATCACAAGTAGGTAGAGAGGCAAGCAAAGAGAGAGAGGGGGAAGCAGGCTTCTTGCTGAGCAGAGAGCTCGATGCGGGGTTCAATCCCAGGACCCGGAGACCATGACCTGAGCCAAAGGCAGGGGCTTAACCTACTGAGTCACCCGGCCACCCTTCCTTTTCCTGTCTTGTATATTTATTATTTGAAATTATTTTTTATTCTTCATTTCCATTTCATTTGTTTCTGTTTCTCAATTCTGTTCTTTCTTACCTTTTTGGTGAGTTTAATAGCATCTCTCATCTTTTGGGCTGCTCTCAGTGTGGCCCTCATTTTTGTAATGATTTTGCTTTGCTCATCCTTCTTGAATGCTGCTATTCCTTGTGTTGCCTCACCATGCTCCTTCTCAGGTCTTGTATCTCTGCTTGAGCTCCCGCTCAACCGCTTTTCAGTAAATTTGTGAATTCATGCTGATATATTTGTCCACAATGCCGTTTGTCTCAGGGCAACATTTTCATAATTCCGTGTTTCAGGAATTCTTCTTGTGTTATAGAATTCTGTGTATGAGTTGCCTTGGTCTCGATTTCTCTTCATAGATATTGGCAGCTGCAAGGCTCCTCCTGATGTAATATTTCTTCTCCATCCTGTCTCACTGACCCACTACTTCCTACATTTATAGACTGTTGCTATGATTCTTTCCTTACTCTTGCTCTCTCTAATTTTCCTTTGTGCCAGCTCAGGTCTATGTAAGCTCCTGTCACTCTCCCAAACACACCCTTCCTTGTTATTCCATAAAAGAGGTGGCTGACTTTGGCTCTCAGATGCTACCACTTACCTTAGGAGTTGTGCTTTCTTCTTTGGTTTGAGCTCTGTAGCCATGGGCCCTCTATCTTAGCATCTTTCAGGGCCCATCTTGACCTTCAATGCATCCAACTGCTCTTTCTTTAATGCTGTTGTGTGGGGTTGTATACACCTTTGTTTTACCAAAGATAAAATTTGCCTGTCTCTCAAACTCCTCATTACTTTTAGATGATATTTATGAGAAGAAAGTAAAAGTACTACCTTGACTCAGCCATTTAAAAACCTTTTTATGGGCTTCTTACTTTGTTGTTGGAATGGTCATCCTGGGCCTATCTTCTGCTCTGGTTTACCTTCCAGGCTTGTCTCCATTTCTCTGGCCCAGGAAAAAATTGCATTCCCAGGCTCTTGCCACCCGAGTTGCCATCACTGACGGCTGGATGGGGCTATGAAGAAAGCCTTTGGGAATTAATCAGTGATGATGGATGAAACCTTGCCATTTATAAGAAAAGAAAATGTGTTTGTACTTTTAGTCACTCTTGACAAACTTAATTAGATATTGCAATAGTCTTATGGGATCTGAAAGCTCTGCATCTTTATACCTAGCTGAAGATCTTACAGCTTTCTCCTTTAGAAATGTCCAATCAGTTCTCAATGCCTAGTTCACTTCATCCAGAGGCTCACACTCCAGTGAACTCCTACGCTCAAGGTATCACATCCTACCTGCAAAACTCATAATGGAACCTCTAGTAATTTTCTTACATGAGTGCACAGCAGTGGCTCCCAAAACTAGGACTAATACAATCAAGACCATATTTTTATTATTCTTGTATGTGACCACAGTCTAAATTAAAAAAAAAGAAGGAGAAGAAGAAGAAGAAGAGTAAAGAGGAGGAGGTGGGGAAGGAACAGGAGGAGAGGAAGAAGAGTTGCAGGGTTGTAGCTGTTAGCTCAGTACTGTGGGAAGAATCGGGCCGGTTCTGGCCAGGCTGATACGGGACTAGACCATGTTTCTTTCCGTGCCTTGGTTGGTAGTCTCTGTGTCCTAGAGAAAATGGGGGAAAGGAGGCGCAGGGGATACTTTTCTCATGGTGATGAATGGCAAAATATAGTGCTGATCAGCACAGGCTCTGGGGTCAGATGGCCTGGATTAAAGCCCTGGCATTTCCTCCTCCTCAACGTGTGCTTTTAACAAGTTCATAATTTCTGTGTCTAGTTTTTTTCCTTCTCTAACAAGGGGATAAGGATTTCAATAATACCACCTCATAAGGTTTTGATTAAAGGCAATAATGTACATAATGTGTCTGGCAGGTAGTACTTAGTAAATACATGCTGTTATTGTTGTGATAAAGCTTAATCTTATCTTTTTAATGAAATACTAATGAGGAGGGCCCAGATCTTAACACTGAGACTCAAGAGGAGGATGTGTGGCTGAGAGGAACTTGCAGGCACTGTCACGCAGCTGTAAGCAGATCTGATCTCACAGATTGGCCGGGTCTCCCTTGGCGGGCCTTCTCCACCGGCCAGTGTCTGAAGGCTGCGAGAGCCACACCACCAACCATCAAGCATGCAGCGGCACCTGTGTGTGCTGTAACTCATAGCACTTTCCTATAGTTTTCTCCTTGCCCTTTTCAACAACCCTGTGATGAGGGTGATGCCTTGTCATTCCCACTTTACAAATGGGAATTTGTAGCACAACAAAGTTGTGCTACCGGTAAGAAGTAGAAGCTGTTTTCAACCCAAGTCTTTTCCCTTTTTCTGTGCTCACTTTGCTAAGCTGGCTGTGGAGAGGTTTGGAAACTGACTACAGTGGCCTCGAAAACGTCCTCTCTAACATGCTTCTCAAACTGCAGGGTTTGTAAGGATGATATTTTAAAATGTAGCCCTTCACTGTGTAAAAGCTTTTTCATTGGATCTAGTCCCGTTTGTTTATTTTTGCTTTTGTTGCCCTCGCCTGGGGAGACGGATCCGTAAATACGTTGCTAAGACTGACGTCAGAGCACTTACTGCCCGTTTACTTCTCATAGTTTTATGGTTTCCAGTCTTGCATTTAAATTTTAATCCATTTTGAGATAATTTTTGTGTGTGGTGTAAGAAAGCAGTTTACTTGCCTTCTTTTGCATGTAGTTCTTCAGTTTTCCCAACATTTATTGAGGAGTCTGTCTTTTCCCCGTTGTAAATTTTTGCCTCCTTTGTAAAGATTACTAAAACGAATATCCTATTGTTTGTCAACTACGCATCAATTTAAAAAAAAAAATCGATTCTAGGAAACCGCCACCAGAGGGTCTGAGTTTGGGGAGGGGCCTGGGAATTCTGCCCTCTTAAAGGACCCAGATGTCTATGAGCATCTTCCAGCACCCCAGTCTGACCATCACTGCATTTGACAGCCCTTGGGTTACATCCACATTTTAGTTTCACTAAACACAGAGTCAAGTGATTCTGTTCACAGGCAGCCTACGAAGCTATACTTGCCAGGGACCAAGGATAAGTAAAACAGATAGAACACCCCTTGAATCTTCACGGAGTTCACAAACAAGTGTGAGAAATGGACAAGTAAACAATCCAGTGTCACAGAGTGTGATGAAACTGTTAATGCCTCTGGAGAATACGCCCATTTGGATCCTGTCCCTTCTATGTTTTTGCTCGTACGTAATTTTATATGTATTCCTATATTTGTCATTAGCACAATTTGAGACAGGCTTATCTAATTGTACGTTTATGAAGGTCTCATCTTAGGTTGCTCTATTTTATGACTCAATTTGTGCATTAAATTACATAAAATTCCTATAACCTTAACACAGATCGATATGTGTTTACATGTGAAATTTTTTCTCCCTGTGTATGTATGTCATTTTTCGTTAGCTAATGTGAATGATGTGAACCTTTTCCCTATAGTCGTCTTGGGTGGTAAATACCATGACCATTTGTGTCATCAGTGATACTACTTATCAAGTGCTTTTGCTTATCTGTATTATCTAATTCTCATAACAATATGATGAGGTAGATGCAAGAATTATTACCTCTGTTTTACAGCGAGGAGGCAGAGGTTTAGGTTGACTTTATCATTATTGCCCAGCCGGTCAGTGGTATTGCTGGAAGCAAACTTCGTCCTTCTGGCCCCTAATGCATGGCTGTATTCATGGCACTGCAT
Source organism: Mustela lutreola (assembly GCF_030435805.1). NCBI lineage: Eukaryota > Metazoa > Chordata > Mammalia > Carnivora > Mustelidae > Mustela > Mustela lutreola. The sequence continues at coordinate 113,568,333 of NC_081295.1, forward strand.
GGCAAAACCATTGAGGAAAACTGCAGAGACTGAAAAATGCCTAACCTGGACAGGGCTTCTGTAACATAATCATAGGAATCTGGTCATCTTCACTTAGCTGTACTGATCTATGACCTACTCTGCCCAGTCCTTAAAGCTGTGTTTTGAATATTGATGGCGGTAAGCTAAGCAAATTACAGTACAGAGAGCAGCAAATACACCAGGCCCATTAAGCATGAGTAAAATGACCACTTTTAAAAGTGGTTTATGGGTCTCACAGGGAAAACACACATATGGATAAAAGGAAACCAAAAGCAAGAGCTTAGTACCTTAGAAGTCCATCCAGAAAACTTACCTGAAGCAAGGACTGTGGCCTCGATCAGAGGGAGACTAAATGTCAGCGTCTGTTTCTATCATTTTCTTTTCTTAGCAGTTTTGACCTTTAATAGAATCGTAGTACATAATTATGTGTGTTCTTTGGAAAGTAAGCTAATTCTTTCCTTGCTCCATATGATCATTGTTATTTGGATGCCTTTGACATACATAAAATCCTAGAGATAGTTGAGACAAGCCTGTGTGAATTGGTTAGCAACACACAGTTATTAATGGATAGACTCGTTAGGGAATTTAAGATATGGTCCCAGAATAAGTAGTGTTCAAAGTTGGCAATAAGCCCTGTTTGAGTATTCACATCATCCCCCAAACAGCTGGAGGTAGAGAGTGCATGATTCACTGGCGTTAGTGAATAAAGGAGTTTTATGAAAATCAATAGAGTGACTACAATTACCAAGTACATTACTTCAAGTATATTAACAGCCATAAATCAAACATGTCAACTGAAGAATAATGATGATGCTATGTACAAACCAGAAAGCATGATATCAGCTGAGGAAGTGGCCAGAATCTTGTCCAAGGGTTTCTGAGGAAAAGAAGTAGTTGCTTTTTGTTTGTTTGTTTGCTTGCATCACTCTCAAGGCAGTTTATTACAGTCTTAAAAAGCAAAATATACAATTTTGTAATCACTGACAGACAGTTGGAAGGGAGAAGAAATCCAATCATGCTGAAAGATTTGGCTGGAATTGTCTTGACTCAACCAACGGAGACTGGCTTGGCTGGGAGTGCGTTTGTCAAAGCCGTGTACTCCCACGCAGCACGACAGAGCTGAGGATTGTTCCAGAACTGCTAAGCAGCAAAGTGCCTGACATGCTAACTAATTTGAAACTTTGGAATGCCAGGGTGGGAGGTTCTGTAGGAAACAGTTAGTGTGACCACTCCCATGATGCTTTCAACTCTTCTACAACCCCAGTTCCGGCATGTTCAGGCCCCTGAATCCCTCTCCGGCAAGGCAGCTCAGCTTAGTTTCTCCAGCTGTTCCTCTCCTTTCATTTTCCAACACTTCACTTTTCTGTTTGAGCTTTGCTAGATACCCTCTAGTATTCATGTCTTCTTGAAGGGTGGTACCCAAACGTGGAAGATGGTCAGCCTGACGCTGCCGAATATAGCTGTACTAACACCTTCCTCATTATTTTATTTTATTTTGGAGAAATAGTGAACAACTCTGGCTTCTAAAACCTATAGATGATTCATATTGGTGAAATTACACCAATTTATTCATCCAATATTTATTGAGCACTTATTATCTGTCAGGCACTGTGCTAGGTGATGGGAATACATATATATGCCTGCAAGGACTTTATAGTACAGTAGGAGAGATTATTATAAATACCGCCAATTACATTATGGCATGAAAAAGGCTATGGCAAGGAAAAGATAGAAGAGGGGTACCTAAACTAGCCTGGGGTAGTAGTGGTGATGGCATCTGTGGGACTGGAGGACCTGAGGGTTGGGTAGGGCTCTAGGAAGCCCTGGGGCTGGGCTTGGCTCCCAGTGAATGATGGGAGTATGCAGGGGGAAGGTGGGTGTGTGGAGAATAGCATTCTAGGCATGGAGATTAGCAAGTGTCAAGACTCAGAGACAAGAGAGAAAAATAAATACCTGTACAGGACTCCAAGTATGTAAGTGTTAATGGTGGGGAGTGCTGAGAGATGAAAGAAGAGAACTGAAAGGAATAAAACATGGTCATACTAAGGATTTGGATTTTATTCTGAGCATAATGAAAAAGTCTCTAGGGGAGCAGAAATGGAAAACTCCCAGACCTCTGTCCTAGCACAGCAGAGATTACAAGACCTAGAACACAGACATTGGGTCTGGGTGAGATGTCTTCCTGCAGTTTCCTCAGACACCTCAATATGGTCATATAAGTTGTTTTGGGTGCTGACCTCATTGGGCATATGAAAAGCAGTGAGTCCACAGTTCTTTGGTTCTCTAGCCCTGTTACATAGACTGCTTTTACATAAACTCTTCTCCTTTTACATAAACTGCTGAGACCACAATAGTTCCGGTATGCCTCCATGAGGTAAAAGGAAGGAAGTAGGAACTGTGTTCACCCATATCTAACGGACCTTATCTGTATCTTTTGCATTGCTTAGGGGAATAAATCAAAGTAAAAATAATTTCAAACTCAACCGAAGTTTTCATTCTTGGATTTACAACTCTGGACTTGACTGTGTAGGGTGTCCTAATCCGGAAGAAAAGTGACAAATCTGATTTCCTGAATCGGAGTCTGTAAATTTGTAGTGGTGTCTATCATGAGACTGTGTGATATTGTTCAGCAGCATCAATGGCCCAGGTGGGGATGACAAGAAGATTGATGTTCTTCTGGACAGGAGAGAAGAACCAGGGAGGCAAAGAAGTTGAGAATATTGATGTGCATAGTAGGTTTGAAAAAAAAAAAAAAGTCCCTAAAAATATATTCACCTCCCAATCCCTGAAAACTGTAAATATTACATTATATGGCAAAAGATGTGAAGTGACTTGAAATGAGATGCTTATCTTAGATTATCCAAGTGAGGCCTGGTGTCATCACCTGTATCCTTGTAAGAGAAGGGCAGAGGAAACTCTGATATGTTCACAGAAGAGAGGATTGTGTGAAGAGGGAGGCAGAGCCTGGAGTGACGTGACTACAAGTCAAGGAAGGCCTGCAGCACCAGAAACAAGGAGAGAAGCACTGAGCAGATGCTCTTCTAGAGTCTCTGGAGAGAGTGTGGCCCTGTTGGCACCTTGATTTCAGACTTACTTCTTTCCTCCCTCCCTCTCTTTTCCCCTCCCTCTCTCTCTTTCTTTTTTGATTTTATTTATTTATTTGTCAGAGAGAAAGAGACGGAGAAAGCACAAGCAGGGGAAGTGGCAGGCAGAGGGAGAAGCAGGCTCCTGGTTGAGCAGGGCCCCTGATGCAGGACTCAATCCCAGGACCCTGGGATCATGACCTGAGCCCAAGGCAGATGCTTAACTGACTGAGCCCCCAGGCATCCCTGATTTCTGATTTTTGCCTCCAAAACTGTGAGGTAATAAATTTCTCTTCTTCTAAGGCTTCAAGTTTGTGGTATTTGTTATAGCAACCACAGGAAGAGGATACAGTGAGAGAATGGCTGAAGCAGGGGACATGGAGACTCGGTTAGATACTGAAGATGGCAGAGGTAAGGAAACATTGCTATAATGGGAGAAAATGGATGTCTTTATGAGGTCCTGGGAATAAGGGAGCAAGAGAGAAATCTGGATGGAGAGGTGGTTGTAGTCAGGAAGACTTTAAATTTCAGAGATGGAGTTGAGAAGAAGAAAGTGAGAGACCAGGGCTGTGACTGGATTATCCACATGAACATTGCACTCTCCCAAGGTAATGGCAGGACTTGCATGAAGAGGAAGACTGTGAATCAGATGCCAGGTTCCTCAAGGGATCAAGAGGAAGTGAAGGGAGATAAGAGGGAGAGGGTGGGAAGATGTAGACAGTTCAGGATGGTAGAGCCAGAAGACAGGTGCTTCAAAGGAACCTATTTGGAATTTTGTTCAAGATAGATGAATCATGGTCTTGGAGAAACACTGGAGCAAAGAACATGGCCACCCTATTTTTTGAGTCCAAGATACATGGGATATTGGAAAGTATGCAGCTTGTACTCAAGGGATCTTCCAGAGCAGGGGCCCTGTGTTCTCTGGAGAAATCCTGGCACCCATGAGGGCCAGGACATAAAGAGAACCTTCATGAAGTCATTGAGGATGGACTGGTATTTGTTAACATGTAAGGTGATTTATCAACTAATGCCACATACAGTAGCACTTGAAAACTATGTCCGAGTCAGGATAAGCCTGATGTGGTAATAAAGTCACAACATTTTTGAAATGTGCTCGGGTGACACAAGCCTTTCAGTACAGTTCCATAGTGCCCAGTGCTAGGCCTCCTGGAGAAGGATGAAGGAGCTCCCCCAGTAATTTTAGTAATGGGATAATTTTAGTTAGATAGTGAATATAAAATTTTAGTAATCTTCAATGACTAATTTAGCAAGGTACTCTAAGTAACATTTTTGAAAATACATAAAGGAAGGTCTATGGAATTGCTTGTCATTTATTTGTCTCTGAGCATCAAAGCATGGGCCTGCAATTGGGGAACACTTTGAATACTCTCAAGAGGTCTCTTGTAATTCATGGTAATTCTCCAGACTGAATAGCCTTGAATTAATTTGCATTCTTTCGCTTTGTCACTTAACCAGTTACAGGTCACAAAATTGTATTTATGTCTCTTCCCCATTTCTCTGTCTTGTCCACAAATATGTCGTTAGAGACTTTGTTAAAGCTTCCTTAAGCACCATCAGCTTGAGCTAATGTATTAATGTAAAAATAATATCTAATATTATGCACTTTACATGGATAATTGTCATTTAATCCTCTGGATATCCCCATTAGGGAGGTTTTTTAGTATCACTGTCTTATGGATGGAGAGACTGTGAAGCTTAAGGGAGATAAGTAACTTACACAAGGTCAGCCTGTGAATGCAAAAGCAGGGATTCAATCCTAGCCAGGACTTCAGAAACCTTGTCCTTCCTCATTATGCTGAAGAGCTTTACACTTCCTGGAGGATGTAGAAATGGGAATGTGAGTCTTCAAATAAGAAAGTGCTCTGTTCCCTTAAGCCCAAAGGCATTCCATTGGCAGCCCAGGAGCCCCAGCATTGATTGCTGCCTGTAGCCTGACCCAGCAGGGGCATGGTTCCTTGGGCTGGGGTGGTTCCTGCAATCTCCAACAGTGCCTTTCCTCCCCCTGCAGTGTGGCTGGCATCCTGAGCCTTGGGTGCCCCAAGCCCAAGCACCAGGACAACCTCCATTTGGGAAAACTCCTATTATTACGTCTCCTACCAGCTGAGAAAGTGTGGGCTTCTTCCTGTTGCCATCTTGGTTCTGGGGCTGGGAATGGTCACACATTCTCTTCCTGTCCAAAGGGAGCTGTTTCTATGCTCCTTTTCCCTAGGGCTGAGGCTTCTGTCATCTTGTTTTCTACTTATTCCACTTCTACCAGTGTCCCCCTCCCTGTGTCTTTCTCAGTCTCTTTCTTTTTCTTTGTCTCTCAGTTTACTACCTTCCTCCCAACCTAGATTCAGCCCACCATCCTAGGGGACTCTTGCTACAGAGAGACAGATTTTCACTACATATTCTTTCCTTATTAGTTTAGTAACCCAGTTTGCACAGGAAATGTGGTCAGCCAGTCAATAATCGTTCTTATTCTGAATCCATACTTGTTCCTTTTGATCCAAATTTCCTTTCCGAAGCCTTCCCAAATCATCTTTTTGAGAATTAATCCTAGAATCCTAGAATTAATCTATAGTTTATAGGATTGATATCTGTAGTTTAGAGAATTTCTAGTTTTTGAAAAATATGAGAACAATATTTGCCTTTCGTTAGAGCTCCAGCCCAGGCGGTGAATCAGGGATCTTATCTAAAAATCCTTCCTTGTACTGGGATGTAATTCATCAAGGCCTGAGACTTAAACCCACAGCGAGAAGACAGAAACTCTCTAAAAATCTCTTCATCTACCTCAGACTTCCAATCTCTCTTACAACATTTGTTCTATCCTTGTTGGGTCTGAAGATCATTCTCATTGACAGAGAAGCCTAAAGCAGACTGAGTGTTGAGGGCATTTGGTCATCTGGCAGCACTACATCATGCATCCCAAATAGATAATTTACATTTAACCCCAGAAGGCTGTCTAAATTAACCCTTTTAGTTTATAGTTGAGATAACTGATAAGAACCAGAACCAAAATCCAGGTTTCCTGACTCCCAATCTATATACTTTTTTTTTTTTTTAAATTAGGTTTGCGAACAGGTTCTCAAAATGTCTAAACAGATCAAACAGTTTAGATACATTTAAGACTCTAGATCTTTAAAGCATATCCCCGTTCTTTCTCATTTAAAGAACTTTATTGGGCACTTAGGTGGCTCAGTTGGTTAAGCATCTGCCTTCGGCTCAGGTCATGATCCCAGGGTCCCTGCTCAGTGGGGAGCCCATTTCTCCCTCTCCCTCTGCTGCTCCCCCTGCTTGTGCTCTCTCACTCTCTCTCTGTCAAATAAATAAATAAAATCTTTTTTAAAAAGAACTTTATTTAGAAAAATAAATGCAACACTCAAAGGTTGAGGAAAATAAAACAGATGACGTGTTGGCATAGATTTTGGCATAATTGGAGTTTTAGCTCTGTCAGAAGACAATGATCCCATTCTTTGAACTTATGAGGTTAATTGTTAGGATAGCCCTTGAAAATCCATACTTTGAAACTCAGCTTGAAATAAAAACATAGATAAATGCAGATATAATAATTTGTTATTTTATTGTAAGGTTACATACCTTAAAAAATATGGTCTTCCATAAAACAGTCCCAGCAAATGGGCGTGGTAAGGACTTTCTCAGTGGATGTGCCCTGGGATTGATGTAAAACATGGAAAAGTAACAAATGATAAACGTATTGATTTCCCAACAAAGACATTTTCTTTCACAAGAGGAACATACAGATTCATCTGAGGCTGATGCTTAAGAGGACCTAGAGGCATGTGCAGGAAAATCAAATCCTTTTGTATGATATACGTAAAAAGCTATGACTATAGACCAGAAGAGAAAGTGTTTACTCATCACCCATGGGCTCAAATCTACCTTTTTCTTTGAAATATGCAGGCAATCATACCATTATAATTAAATGTTCCTCTTTAATGTTTACTGGCTCTTCAAATAATTAAAGAGAATAATAGACTAGACTAAGAAATAAGCTGTGATTGCTGCAGCAGGTAGAACATCTGTGAGGGATGCTCTCCATTGCTGAGATGGAGGGGGCCATGTAGCAAGGACCTGAGAGTATCTAGGAGACTGTTCCTTGGTGGACAGCCAACAAGACACCAGGATCCTCAGTCCTACAAACACAGGGAAGTGAATTCTGCCAATAACCCGAGGGAATCTGGAAGAAACCATTCCCTAGTTGAGATTCCCTAGTCGCTGACATCTTGATTTCAGCCTTATAAGACCCTGACCGGAGGACCCAAATAAAATGTGCCAGACATCTGACCCCTGGAAATGGGGAGAAAATAAACTGGTGTTGTTGTAAGCTGCTAAGTTTATAATTTGTTACACAATAATAGAACATAAATTCAAGCGTGTTCTCAGATATTCCCTATAATTAATTGGATCTTACTTTGGCTCATTTAATATTACTGTGAGCCCACTAGATGGATAAGGCATCCTTAGAACATAGCTGTTAGGGGCGCCTGGGTGGCTCAGTGGGTTAAAGCCTCTGCCTTCGGCTCAGGTTATGATCCCAGGGTCCCGGGATCGAGCCCCGCGTCAGGCTCTCTGCTTAGCAGGGAGCCTGCTTCCTCTTTCCTCTCTCTCTGCCTGCGTCTCTGCCTAGTTGTGATCTCTCTCTGTCAAATAAAATAAATAAAATCTTAAAAAAAAAAAAAAAGAACATAGCTGTTAGAGTGGAAAGCCAACTTGGGATTTAAAGTTGGTGTGAAAAACGTAAAAGAGCTTTACTGTTCCTTCTGGACAAGCACAGTGATGATGTGCATGAACACTGGGATCTGAATTCACCACTCTGCTACTTAGGGGGAAATTAGTTAAGTTACTTAAGCTTTTTTCTAAATGGAAAAACAAGTATTTGCCTTGTAGACTTGACGTGCAGTTTTAGCAAAACGCTGTGTTTCAGCAAAATGCCCACCACAGAGCAAGTGTCTGATAAATTGTCACTATTATTATTATTCTAATCAAAGAAGGTAAGGCTGAGAGGGTGGTAAAGTACCATGAGAGTAAGAAGGAGGAAAAAAGCAGAGTGTGTGCAGGCAAAGATGCATCCCTATGTAAGCTCTTGCTAGTGGGTCACCAGCTATCACACATACTCAGCAGTCAGATTTTATTCATGGGAAAACCTTCAGAGAGCCTGGAGATAGAGTGAGCGCCACTTTTTTTTTTCTTTTTTCTGCAGTGAAATAGATTGCATCCCTAGGTTATGTGTCAGTCACCCAAGGTCTATTCAGATTCTGTTCCTGTTTTGAATTTAATGCTCTGCCTATCTCACTGAACCCGAGGCCACTCAAAAGTGAAGCTGAAACTACAGATGATCAAAAAGTGGAGTCCACAGATAAAAAGGGACGTAAGTCACAAGGTATGTCTTTCAAACCTGGCTCCACTGGCGGTCTCTGTCTGCCAGGGCTGAGGAGAAAGAATGGGTCCATTGTGCAAGGCGCTGGACATCATCACCAGCAATGAAAGCATGTCTATTTATAAGGGACTTGAGAAATGCAAAGAGAGAGAAGAAAGAAAAAGTTGTTATGTATAGGTTTTTTTCCTAAATTTAATGGGTTCAATGCAATGTACCTTTCCATATATTGGAAAGGAAACAACATGGGAAGTTAAATCAGTTAATATTTTATGTCCATATATTTTTACATATAATGTAGTTATAAAATGGAAGATATTTGAATGTGATTTAGTGAATTTAGTGTTAGATTTTCAAGCAGAACGTTCAGGTTTTTGTTTCTGTTTTTGTTTTTGTTTTAATTTCTGAAAACTCTCTAAGATGTTGGATAATTATTTTCTGGCCTTCAAACACCTTCATTTTGTTTCAACAGTGTCTATACTAGGGCTGTTATCTACAGGTATATTAAATGTCCATTTTCTCTAATAACAACAAACATTGGAAAAAATATAACTTTAAAATTTCCATCTAACATAAAACATTTATTACCTAGTGTGTATCTTTATATAATAAAAAAAATTAAGAATTGAGTAACCCTCAAGGACTAGTTCTTATCTTAGTCTTTTTGTATCTTCACCACAGCCTTGTCTAGGTCCACACACCCGCTAGCGGGCAGTAAGTACCCAAGGAAGGAATGAAATGTTTCAGACTCTCATCCCCAAGAAGCAGGCTGGCCTGTTAGAAAAGAAGAACTGGCTTGAGATCCAAAGCCCAGCTGCCACTGTAGCGTGGCCTTGGCAAAGTCACTTCCCCTCTGGGCTGTAGTTCCCTTATGTGAAAAATAAGATGGTTGACCTGTTCCCATTCAGCTCCGACATACGGGAACTTAATGAAGCAAAGACAATTCCCTGAAGTGGGACAACAGTGTCTTGTATGAATATGCAAGAGGATAAACAATCTTACAAGGAGGCAGACTTTTGGAGTATGTGTGTGTGTGGAAGGGTGCTTTTAGGCTGACTCTCAATCTTTTTGACAAAAGTCTGCTTCAGAGATGTTAAAGGGCTATTGAAAATGTTCCATTTAAAGATCGAGTGTTTTCTTCTTCTTGAAAAGGTTATCTATTATCTACTGGCAATCACTTACTTTAGAGGGTATTACTTACTCCTAGCGTATTTGTGGGAGCGAACGCGGGCTCGTGTGTGTGTGCACGCGCGTGTGCGCATGGTATCAAATGCTGGTGTTGTTATAATTATGACCAAGGGAATCATTACCATCAAACTCCTGTGACAACAACTCACAGAGCCTTACATTTTTCGCGTTTTATGTCTGAAAAGGAGGGATGTGGAAGAGTGAAAACAACTCATTTCCAGCTGCTTTTGTCCTTAGGTATAAAGCATAACAGTTTCAAGAGCAAAGGAGGAATGTAAAGGGTGAGACTAAAAGGAATCACTCTTTGAAAACTAATGGCAAGTGATAAAAATAAGTCACTAAAAGACAGACCGCCTTTTGATACAGAGCAAGCTTTGATTCTAACAGTGCTGGCTCTTGCTGGAACAAGCACAGAGAAATGAGATCCTTGGCTATTTCAACCCTGAGACACCTACCCCAGAAAATCCTGCTGGAACCAATTACCAAGCATTTTATAGATTTCTGCCATGAGCTCTGCCAAAGATGCCATCTGCTCAGACCCACCTAGCACTGACCTGTTGGTTTCCTAACCTGCACAGGTACTGGGAGGATGCGGCTGCCTAACCCAGTCTGCTTGCCCTGAGTTAGTCTTACAGGGAGACGGCTTAGAAAGCTAATGGGTCAGACAGACGGCAGCGCATCCTGAAAATGAGGTCGCACAAGCTGCCAGCTTTCCAGTCTCTCCTGGGTAATGAGCCGCCGGGAAATGCGTTGAATGGGTCCACCTTTAAAGAGACACAGACAAATATATCATTTATTTACCACCACAGCTTGTGGAGAAAAGCTTTCAAGATGAAAAATTATAAAACATGATGCTGTGAAACAGACCTGCAATTCTCATGTTATTTGGAATTAGGTCACTGGAAAGAGAGCCCAAGCTGCTTCTTAGACAAATGGCTAGAACGTAAAATGGAGTGAGAATCTGGCATGCTTCAACTCACATCTTTCCCCACATACACTGATTCTCTTAGAGCTTTTTGTTTGCTGAGGAAGATGGGAATGGCTCCTGTGAGACATGCTGAAGCAAGGAAGGGTGATGAAAAGCACTTTAGAGGCAGAAACAGCAGACTTGGGTGGGCCTGCTGGTCTACTTATTATCCCTGTCACTTGGAGCTAGGTTCCTAACTTCTATGCTTCTCAGCATCCTGATCTAAAACAAAGGTGAGAATACCCTTCCTGGCCACCTCATGGGGTTTTGAAAACGGAAGAGATAATAATGTATAAAGTCTGACCACACTTCCTCACAGTGCTGCAGAGTACAAGACAAGCATTCAACATGGTTAGGACTGCAAAGTCATTTGAGTATTATCACACTTGTATTGCTCCGTGAAAGATTCTTAAAATATAATATCCAGACTCTAAGATCAGCACAAGAGAGACTGTGTTCACATTAATAAAAGCTTAGATTAAACAAAATCATTTCCTTGCCTTAATCTAAACTTCCAGGTGGCCAGGATTCATGCACCCTTGAGTCCCTCTATGGGGCATTGGCTGTATTCAGTGTGCTCATGGGACATTAAAGTTTCTCCTTCATATGTCCATATTTTAGACATTGACTTTGGAGATTACGCCGATAATTCTCTTCAACCACAGCCAGTAAGTCAATAGGAAAATACTCCAGGCTTTTTAGGATTTCTTAGGGTTGTCATGATTGTCTTTCACTTATAATCTCTTTGTGGTCTCAGAAAGAAATATTTTCATTTTCAAAATTACCCATCAGATTTCCATGGTTTAATGTGGAGTGTCATAAAAATATGCATTTTTTTAAAAAGTAGGCTCTATGTGGGGCTTGAACTCAGGACACTGAGATCAAGAACTGAGCTGAGATTAAGAGTCCAATGGTCAGCCACTCAACCGACTGAGCGACCCAGCTGTCCCAGCAAATATGCATTTGAGACATTTTTGGAGACAGTAGTATGAAATATATAATATTATATCTTAACTCACTTTTTGAATCATGAAACATTTGAAAATGCTTATTCCTGTGAACTAAATTGATGTGTCCTATGTGACTGATTCAGGTACTAAGTGTAGAAATTCTGACTTGAAACTCTGTGTAAAATTAAAGTCACATTTCTAAAACATTAAGGCTTGGGTGATAGAAAGCAAAACTATGAGTGTTTCAGAGGAAAGTCACCATCTTTGAAGATCATTCTTTTGAAATCAGAATTTAAATTTTTCTCACTAATAATTGAAAACAAGTCTATCCTATAAAAAAAAATAAGTAAATATAATTCCAAAGCCACAAACTTGAAAATATATGCCAGGGGAAAAAAAGTTGTTTCTGTTTTATTACAGATTCTTAGGCTGGGTGTAATCAACATTTGTTTTATTGACACTTTTGCAATTTAATTGCTGCCATAGTCACTCTCTAAAGAATAAGCAATTGGCCCTCTGTATTATTAAAATAGCTAATCTACATCTCAGCTTTGTCATCCTTTCTTGCCAATAAGCTTAATAACATTTCTCCCCAAAGAAGCATTTGCATACTCGTGGTATGTAAAATACGGGAATTGGTATATAGAGCTATAATTGAGAAAAAATATTACTTTGCCCCCCGTCTTTGGAAGGGCCCCATTTGAGTGTAACTTATGTTATTCTCTAGCATCATCTCCAATCACCCTCTGTGCCATCTGGAAAGGAGGAAGCCCTGCTTTCCAATATGTGCACTGATGAATGTAGGTTCTTGGAAATTATCACAGTTTGATAATTAAAGGGAGCCCCTCTCAGCCCCTTTGCTCATCTAAAAAGCAGAGCTTAGTTGTAAATTCTAGGACCCAAGTGGCTCTTTATAACACTCACAGGCACATGCTACCTAGCCCCTATGTCCTACCAATGATGGGACAAAGTAGGCCGTCTGGGTATAAAATGAGAAATCAGAGTTATGAGAGAATTCTGATCTTTTTTTAGGTCTTGACCGAGTAATTAGGCTATCTACACATTTAATGAGGCAAGAGATCTAGATTTAGAAATGCGGAACTGGATGGAGGCTTAAAGATTAAAGTCCAACTCTTGCTAAACAAAGTAACTGAGAAAACCAAAACCAAAACAAACAAAAAAAAAACCAAAACAAAACAAAAGTAACTGAGGCTCCATGAAATTAGGTGGTCTGCTCCACACCACAGAGAGAATATCTAGTGTTGGTGGCTTTCAGGTAATGATTAATATTTCCTATCTTGGAGACTTTACTGACAAGTTTCCATAAATAAAATCATTCTATTAGAAACCCATCAAAACCAAGCAACCTGGTAACCAGCCAACCAATCAAACAACCAGCCAACCAACCAACCAATCTGCTAACCTACTGAAAACTTTTTGTTTACATGTGTCTGAGAACACAATATATGTGCCTCCATAGTCACATAACATAGTGGTTGTGTGGAGAGAGAAGGGGCTATAGCTGAGTACTTTTATGTGTGTCATCAGCACTGTATAGGATATTGAATTTCCTCAGGAGCATTCATTATTCCTTGAGGATCCATGATTAATATGTAGGTATAGATAGCCAGTGAAGTAAGTTTTCAAATGATTTTGAAATCCTATTTTGCAACTTCTGTTCACAGTTTTCATTCATGTATGTGTTTTCTCAACATTGCTATAAAATTTTGCATTTCTATAGCTCAACTGGGTCTTATGTTAAAACTGATTCGTTGGAAGTGGGAACATAGAATTTGTAACAGATTAGTACTTACAGTAACTATAATAATAGTTGAATAAAATCAGTAAGAAATTTTAATCTGCACATTTTGAAGGTCAAAGTAACAGCTGGTGTTCAAATAACCTATAATACCATTATCATAATGTCACTATTTTTCATTTTCGCACGTTTTGGGTTGTACTCAGAAACAAACAAAAATTTGTCTCTTCTGGGTGTATTCTTTTCCCCCTACACCCTATACCTCAAATGAGCACAAAATAACTGATCAACTTTTCTTGTGGTGTAGCTTTTTAAAGATGTGTTAGTATCCATAAAGGTATTATAGTGATAAAAACAACTTACCCCCTGTTAATACTATTCTTCTCATACCAACTGTCTAACATTCTGTAAATTGGTTCAAAACTGGTGCTTCCTTCTCAAGTGTGTCTGGTACCCCGAAGCTGGCACCAGCCTATTTGTTCTGTAAGTCTGCTGGTGCACTTGAACGTCTATCTCCTAGATGGACATATGCTCTATGTAGCCTGCAAATGCTGTGGTCATTCTGAGCCTAACTCTTATGTCCAAGCATTTCCTGGGGCCTGGCATGGCTTTCTCTTTGCCTTTCATTTTTCCAACTCCTGTACCATCCATGAAGCCTTCTCAATTTATAGGCCCATCCATAATTTCCCTAACTCTAACAGTAAGACTAATAATAAATTGCAATAACAAAATATTGTCGAGGAACCCAGACTGAAGAAAAAAGTAACAGCTTAGTTACTAGCTCAAAATCATGCCCCTTCTGTGAATAAATTATGAATAAACAAATTGTATATACACCTCAGCTTTCAAAAATCAACCTCAGTCAATTGTTTTTTGGAAAACTGTAATACTTTGACCATTTGTCTTTTTGGGTTAAAAGCTGACATACATGTTAAGTGTCTCAAGTTAGAAGGCCTTGAAATAGAGGCTTTTACAACACACTATGTATAGAAGAGTCAAAAGCTACCTTAGCAAAATCATTCTCGTAAAAACAACTACCATAAACACTTTTTTGAATACCATTACTTAGGCCTTTTCATTATCGAAATGTCTTGACTGATGCATAATCATAAATAATTCATTACTATGGGAAGGAAACCCTAGGGAGAGGGAAGATGTTTCCTTCTCTGTGTCTTTCTTTGTGTGCGTAGTTTTTTTCCTATCAGAGGGGACTTATGGATAGAATAATTTAATCTGATATATTCTTGTTTCAGAGTGATTAATTTATGAAGAAATCAATAAATCCAAATTGGTCTATCTTGAACCGCTGTCTGAACACGTGGAGGAACAGGAGAGAACACTGTGCTGATGGTTGAGGGGCTGAAGCAAAGAAGAACAGGGAAGAGAGAGAGTAGCCCTCTGGAAGAAACTTCTATCTTGTTGATTCTAGTAAGAATTTTGTGATTCTTCCACCACCACCCTCTGTTTCCCCCAAACAAACAACACTTTAAACTCTCTTTCCTCTCTTCTTGAATTGGTATATTTACTGTGATAAAGCTATCTTTTTTTACACTGTAGGTGTAGAAGCACAGCACAATATAATTTAAAGCTATGGAAGAGATCATTATTTAAGACTTAGAATGAAGGCTTTGAACACTGATTACTGATGGCTCCGTTATCTTTGAAGTTTCTTTGTCTTACAGAGGAAATGTTGATTCATGTTGTAGAGTGAGAATGATGTGCATCATGTGCTATTGTACATTTCCAGTTTCCTGGTGAGGGTTGAAGCTCTCAGGGTGCTTAGAATCATCTAGTTCAGACAGATTACAAGATGAAAACAAAAATGGTTGCTGGGGGACGCCTGGGTGGCTCAGTTGGTTAAGCAGCTGCCTTCGGCTCAGGTCATGATCCCAGCGTCCTGGGATCGAGTCCCACATCGGGCTCCTTGCTCCGCAGGGAGCCTGCTTCTCCCTCTGCCTCTGCCTTCCACTCTGTCTGCCTGTGCTCGCTTTCACTCTCTCTCTCTCTGACAAATAAATAAATAAAATCTTTAAAAAAAAAAAAAAAATGGTTGCTGGGTAGGAGGGAAGTGAAGGTGAGTGATAAACCACATGTAGGGGCAAGAATCAAGATGGAAGATAAATTCACTTGTGACATGTAGATTGATGTAAATTGCTTGAAAATATTGACCACAAGCTATTAGAAAGTGTAACAGTGAGTTGGTACTCTCCAACTTTGGATCTTAATCTTTCATTTACATTACACTGGCATAAATGGACCTTGAAAGGATTGAGCTTCTATGTTTGGCTTATTTTATCTTCATTACATCTGAAATAATTGGTGAAATGTACTTCCACTCCTCAACTGAAACACACTAAATATTTCATATATTCTACATTTGAAATGGAAGGACCCACATGAATTCTAAGGAAACAGATCCTGGATCATTTCCAAAAAGTGATAATAACAACATTATGTGATCATTATAGTCATTGTAAATAGAAGTATGATAAATGCAACAGCTGCTTGAATGAACTTAGGACTGTTACATTTTATTAATGAGGGAAATGGTTCATTGTAGCATTTGGAATAATGTAAGCTCTGCTTGGTTGTGACCTGTTAATTGATCAGAAAATCTAAGCAGAGTAAATCTAAATAGTATCTTCCTACACAGTAATTTAAAAACCACTTACTTGTTTCCCATACTGTCTCTGATTATTGATTTCAATATATAACAGGATGTGGGACCATTTAAATGACTTTCCATTAGGCATCATTAGCCAGATATTAGGTGCCAGGGTTCATCCAGAGACATTACTCTCTGGAGAGTATCCTGATGCCATGGCTGTTAGAATGCACTTCCAAATGATATTCAGACTTTTTTTTTTTTTTTTTGGCAACTTCTGTATGTAACTTTATTCAGACAAATGCATCATTATTCATGGTATTACTACAGCAATTTTGATATACTAGTTTGGCTGGACCTTTATTATAATTTACATGTTATATATAACTTACAGAACATCATAACAGTAAAAATTGTACACGTTAAAACTAGTGAAAAGTATGAGTCAAAATTTTGTGTATTTTGAAAGGAGTAGGAACAAATGGCCTTCCATCTTGTTTCCATAGTCAGTCAGTAAACTATCTCAATAATGCTCAGCCTAAACATGAGCACCTCTAGGGCTGACAATTGCATACACTGCTGAGAACAAAACTAGGACCATACACTCACAGATGAGAAGGGGCAGGCTAAGTGTCTCCTACTTGAGCAACTAGATTGTTTTCATTCCCAAACATGAAGTTGACTTAGCCCTGTTTTAAGTTCCCCAATCAGTCTCTGTGTCCTGAGGCAAGTGGATGAAAAGATGATGGATTGGTCATTATTTTGAATCATCTTTCTTCTTGTACTTCTACTCTCCATTTAAAACACGAGCGCTGATGACCTCAAATTGACTGTTTTTACTTTAAACAGGACATTAGGATCACATAGTGCATCTTTTTAAAAAAGCATTAAGTGAACAAATGCTTTCACCACTGTGAAAACAAAGAGGGTATATAGATAATTTAATGAGAATCCTATATTCCTTTAGTATTGAGTTCCTTTTGTTCTAGTCCTGCTGGATCTTGGCCCTGGGCAGGTCTTAAATCCTGCTGTGCACCGGAAGTGCTTCCTGTGGCTTCCCACCCTGGCTCTTCTCTGAGTGCTCTGCGAGCTCTACAGTTTAATCATCACAGCAATCTCCCGAGGTATGTGTTACTGTGATCTTGTCAATATCTTAAATAAAAATTGATATATCAATTTCAGTTGCTCATCTTTCATATTAAGAGCTATTTGTCTTTCTTTTTTTGTAAACTGCTCAATTTCTCTCCTTTTTTTCTATTTGATTTTTTTCTTCTCAGCCTCTGGGAGCTCTTTATATGTTAATGAGATGAGTGTGGTATGTTATATTAGTGGCAAATATTTTCTAAATTTATTTGTCTTTTGACTTGGCTTATTTTCTTTTGCTATGCAGATATGCTTTTTGTGGACTATGTATCGATATTTTATTCTGTGGCACCATGGGCTTCCTTTAATGTAAAGTTAAAACATGTGAAAAAACACCTGTGCAGGAGATGCATAAAAAGCATAGGTTTTAACCTGCTCTAATGTGTATTATATTTTCCCCAAAGAAATTGATTTCTGCACAGTGTGTGACTTGAAACTGCCAAGAAGGTTAATGCCCTAGGCCTTGGCTACAAAGTAGGATTTAAGCCTGTAGAGTTATAAAGCCAAAAGATATTTATCATGGATTTTGGAAGGTGCCCCCCGCTCCCCCCGGGAATTATTCTGCATTATGGCTAAGCTTCCAGCCAAATGTTCTTGTGGGGAGCAAAAGATGTAGGGAAAAAAAAATAGGCAGTTTAGAGAGCAATCTGCCAGCAGAAACTGAATCCTATCTTAACAAAAGCCTTTATGAGAGGTTTCAAGTAGACCTGTTTTATTGATGAAAAGCCAAGACTCCTCTCCAGATAATAATAACTATAAAAAGTGCTTTGCATACACTTAAAATATAATCCTCACAACAACTTGATGAGTAGGTAACATTAGATTCTTTATTCTGTAGACAATATGAGGTTTATAAATGTTCAGTAACCTACCCAAGGTTACACAGCTAGGAGTGAGAGACAAAATGAGAGCCTAACATAAATCTCATCCAATTCCGAAGACCAGGATCTTAGGTACAACCCTAGCTACCTACAGAGGCTAGCTTAATTTTTTGAGGCTACATTGCCCTTAACCAGGTAATTGAGTTTTGAAGGCAAAGCATGACTATCTTTATATCTACTGGTGGCATCAAAATTCCCTGAGATATTTTTTTCTTCATTGGTTTTCAAATAGTAATAAAAAAGGTGCTATGGCAGCATCATATTCAAGTCTGAGTTATTGTGAGCTGTGGAGACAGCCACTGTTTTATTCATGTTTATGTTCCTAGCATCTGGCACAGTGCCTGGCATAGATACAGTCAATGGTGTCTGCTAAATGAATGTATGAATGAATACGTTCTCTCCTCATTATTCTCCTACTTATATAATTGATTATTTGCTTTCTAATTTATTTTTTGACTAGTTAATACATTTACATGGTCCAAAGACACAGAAGAGTATGCAGTAACCCTTTTGATCTCTCCAGCTATGGTTCCCATCTACCCAGCTCCCTTCTCCACAGGCAACCTTATTATTGGTTTCTTGTGTATTCATGCATCAATTTCAAGCATATTTAACCCCAAATCAATATAATCCCTTTAACACAATCTGATTCTCTCTTTTTTTTTTTTAAGATTTTATTTATTTATTTGACAGAGAGAAATCACAAGTAGACAGAGAGGCAGGCAGAGTGAGAGAAGCAGGCTCCCTGCTGAGCAGAGAGCCCGATGCGGGGCTCAATCCCAGGACCCTGGGATCATGACCTGAGCTGAAGGCAGCGGCTTAACCCACTGAACCACCCAGGCGCCCTGAACACAATCTGGTTCTTAAAAACACATATATTCATTATCAATATGAAAAGGCTTATTGAAAATTTGAAACATGTTAGAAAAGTAGAAAAAGGTCTAATATCTAGATAATCCATTAGAAACATTTTGGAGAATTTTTCTCCATCTGAGGGATCATTAGCTACCTTTAGTTACTCTGCTTCATGCTGCTATCCCTGACTTTAAGCCTGACCCACGTGTTAACAAGGACACGTGTTAACAAGGAAAGCCTAAACAGCACACTCTGGTAAAGTTTCAGCTGGATTGCTCCTAACTCTACCTGCTGCTATAGACAGGGCATTTTAAGGGGACACATAGGAGGCCTCTATAAAATGAGGACTTCTAGGGACTGAAGGGTCTCGTTTTCTGACATAAACCATGGCAGGATAAGGACATGAAAGCCCCAGTTAAGTATTTAACTGCAGGCATCTTGAGGGGGAACTTTGGCAAAATCTATTCACATCTGCAGAGATTGAGTCAGGAAGGATGGAGATTGGAACGGCTATATGCAGAGAACAAGAACAACGTACAGTTAGCCTGTCGGCTCTAATACGTGAAAATTCTGAGTCTCTGTGGCAGAGCATGTATCAGTGAGGATATATGTGAAATGGAGAGATGTACCAGTGGTGAATTTTGCACAATGACAGAAATGGAGAATACCGACCAAACCCAAATCTTCAGTTTGTATTTTTAAGCTAAGGGCTACCACAGGCGAGGGGCTTCATTCGTGTTCTAATTGGAGGGACTGGTAATTTACGCCCTAGCTCTAGTGTAAATACGTTGGGATAGTTGATGCAGTTACTGTGTGTGTGTGTGTGTGTGTGTGTGTGTGAACCCACACATACAGAACTTTAGTACATTTGACATTTCCCAGGGGTTGAACCAATTTTCAACCCATCACTTTTTTTGTTTGGTTTGTTGTTTTCAAGATCAGGATTAAAAATCTACTCATGTGTGGCTCAGAAAGGTGGTTAGATCCCGGGAATTCAAACACAATTGTGGTTAACCTGAGCCCAGAGTAGACAGAACCAGGTAAGCTGCAGCCCTCATCTGGTATCTGAAGACAGTAGAGCTCTGTCTGGAAATTCCACAACCACACAGGCATTCTCCAAGGTTCTGTCTGGTAAAGCTTTTCTCTTAACTTTCAGCTTCAGTGAATTGAGACTAATATGTTCAGTGAAAAGAGCTAAGACATTCTTACTGTAAGTCAGAGTGTAGAAAATATCCATGCAGTAAATTCACAACAGGAATGTTACAAAGGAATTGCTTCCACTCCCCTACCCATTGCCCCAGCTCTGTGGTGGTTGATTTATTCCTCTGCCACATTAACCCATTAACAAGGTGGAGAAGGCTGGGACTCCATGGCCTTAGAAAGCACCTGGCGCATAGTACCTGTTTACTAAATATTTGTTGAGTAGATATCGAATACATCTGCATTTTAAAAAAAGAAAAAAGGACAGTGAAGAAGCTGCAGCTTCTTGCATACTTATCTCATTCTACCCACTCTTGAATTACTGAAATCTAGAGACTGAGCTATGCTTATCTTCAATGACTGTGCCTCCCACATTCCAGGAGGTAAGAATAATGTGGGGCTCTTGTTACCTAGAGAGTCTGATTCAGTAAGTTTGGATCGGGCTTCAAGGACTGAAAAATAAGTGTTATGGATGATTCTTCGTATCAGGTAAGTTTGGGAAACTTCTCTAGAGCCCTGAGCAGAGTACCGTACACATGTAAGTGCTCAGTAAATATCTGTTAAGTAAATTCAGCTACCGATGGCAGCCCCATATATACATATATAAAAGAAAACAGTGTCAGGTTTACTCCTGACTTTGAACACACAACAGTATTGCAGGAGTAGTTTAATGAGACTCTCCTGGAAGATGATGATTTGAATGTGGGAACAATAATTCAAATCTGGACAAACATCCTTTCTATTGTATAGCACATGGGCTCAGTCATGGAAAATGGAATAGGTACAAAGCATCTCATTTAAAATTTCATTCAGAAATGTTCAGATGAAGTTGTTTATTTCCTTGTAAGACTAGCAGTCATAGTGGAAATAATTAAACTGTTCATTTTCTTTTTCTTTCTTTTTAAAAAAATATTTTGTATATTTATTTGACAGAGAGACACAGTGAGAGAAGGAACATAAGCAGGAGGAGTAGGAGAGGGAGAAGCAGGCTTCCCACTGAGCAGGGACCCCAATGTGGAGCTCCATCCCAGGATCCTGGGATCATGACCTGAGCTGAAGACAGACCGGTAACGACTGAGCCACTCAGGCACCCCTAACTGTTCATTTTTTAAAGGGAGCCTCTGAGTTCTCATTCATTAGCCCTCACCACTCCACTTCCTTAAAATATGTAGCTTAAGAAGCAAAAGCAATTTACCACCCAGAATATCACCTCATGGTATGTGGAAAGAATTGAAGACACACTTAGAAAGAAAATGTTGAGAAGATCACTTTGCCATTTGGTTTTGATATACTGGATTTTACTCTTCTTTTGTATAGCCATCTGCCATTTTTTTCCTGGTTAGGCATCTTTTCTTTACAGCAAGAGTCTGCACACTGCCTTCTCTTTTTGTGTGCTTTGATTTCTATTTGCTCCTACCAATGACCCAATTTTCTCCCTACAACTGAATTGTAAGAGGGACTCTGACAGGTCCCTCTCACCTCCATTTTCTTTTGTTATTGTTGGTTTAGAAAGGACTTTCAAACCAGTCTTCTTTCTAGGTGGTTGGGAGACTTACAGACTAATTGCCCTTTCCTCATTATCTTTGTGGTCCAAACACTTCGGGCTGAGGGCACCAAGTCCTAGATTAGAACATAGCCCTATCTGTATGTGAACTGCCCAAGGGGATGGGAACAATTAGAAGGCATGGAGGGGGTGGGGGTGGAGAATTCTGAGGCTTGGTTACTCTGGGATGTCTTTGTACTATATTTCATTCCTTCTTTAGTTGTAAATAATAATTTAAAGGGCATTTTCTTGGCAAATATATTTCTCTATTATTGTAGTATTTATATACATATGGATTTTTCCCTAAAATTCACATGCAGGTCCTTAAAGTACTACATGTATAATCTAAAAATGATGTTAAGTAAATAATGTTACCAACCCCACAGGTAACGTAGACATAATAGGGCAGATATCCATGAAGTATTCTGGATTTCACTGTTGACTTTCCTTTTCTTCTTATTCCTTCTTGACCTTTCCCTATGCCTGGGAGGACCGTCTCACATTAATGTTTGCAAGTCCAAAGCAGAATTAGTGGGGTGTCAATAATGCATTTGAGCTAAATGCTTCAAAGACCGAGGAGACAGAGACAGTTATGAGACAGGGACAGGAGAAGCATGGAGCTAATGTTAACGGACAATAGCAGCTGTGCCAGGCTGGGGAAGGGACCACGTCTACTGCCAGCCGCCATCTTCTGGAAAGCTGGCTGCACTTGGCACAAGCCCAATTCTTCAGACTTTGTGAGCCCCCCTCCCCACCCTCCCCACCCCCCACAGAGCCAGCCTACAATTTTGGCTTAGTTCTTTTAATTCTCTCTATGCCTTGCCCTCCTACAGAGTCCACAGAGTCCACACATGCTGCCTCAGTCTTGGCCAGATTAGCTTGGGTGCAAAGCCCCATCCTATTTCAGTTACGTGTTTTTTAAAATCCTCAGATTTCAAACACTGCCTAGATTTTAATAACTCTCCTGAGAGAGGGGTCCAATTAGGGAGTGCTCAGCCTCCCACTGTGTCCCTGGTTCTCCCTCTCCATCCCTTCTTGGGTGCCACTGGAAAAAACAAACACTTTTTCCTCTGTCTTGTATCTTCTCTGCACGGTCAGCCTCTGAGGTGTATCAGTGGGTCTCTTTGTGAGCTAGGGATGGTTTTACCTTAGAAGTGGGATCTGAAATCAGCTTCAACCTTCAGGGATTAGTCAAAGCATTCCCTTCCTACGGAAGCATCTTTAATTGGTATTAAATGATGGTATGAGAAAATGTTTAACAGGGATGAGGAAGCAGCACAGGGATGAGACACCGTAAAAGGATATTGAAGTTAGAGTAAAGTGAGCAATGAAAAAGGTTAAGAACCAATGACTCACACTATTAAATAAAATATATAGCTATAAAAGAGATGGATATGAAGGCTATGGGGAGGAAGAGATGCATTTTTCACTTTCTTAGTCTCCGTTAATTCCACAGACTAACTTTGCTCTCCTCTCATCTCTTCAAGCTTCTCCAAACATCTCCCCTCCCCTCCTTTTAAAAACTAGGCTATTTGCCTAGATAACAATCTAAATTCGAGAAATCAAGTATTTTTCTATATTGGAATATAGGTGGACTTTTAATATTTTTAAGATGATAGTGAGTGAATGTGAACTTTGAAATGGTACACAATTCAGGTATTAAAAAAGATTTGTTCTAGAAATGTAAGTTGAACAGAACCAGTGACAGATGGCTCAGCATCAGGGAAAGGTATTAAATGCATCTTTAATTGGTGTTAAATACCTCCCTCTCCTGGAGGGAGCGGAGGAGAAAGGAGTCACTGAAATGACTTGATTGTCTGAACACTGCCATGGTGCCTTTTTGTTTATCAAGATGGCATATGTTTTTCTCATCATTAAATGTCCACCAAATTGTGTTGAAACCTGGAAGAAGATTATAAACCAGAACCTGGAGTGTGTAGGAAATACACGGGGGTGGAGAAACCAGCTTGGATTCTGATCCTAGCTCTGTCACAGATGGTGAGGCCTTTGGTAAACCAGTAAACTAGTCTCTGGTACTCGAGGTTTTTCATCTCTAAGTTGGTAAAATCCCTGCCTCCCTCTCTCAGGGGGCCACTGAGCACTGGGGGTGGTCAAATACTGTGAGCTCTTTAGTTTACGAAATGTTTCCCTTCAAATGTGCCCATGATGGGTAATCAAAACTCTGAAACGCTGGATATAAAAGGCGAATTCAGTAGCCCCGACAGCTCAACTCTGCGTTGCTCCAAGTTTATATAAAATGATACACATTTAGGGTTTTAGTTATAAATGTTCAGAATAACTTTGTGGCCACGTATTTAAGATCAAACAGAAAAGTTTGGAAATAAAATGAGCTGGATTTTCCAATGGTGGGTGAATGTTAAAGTTTTCTCTTTGTTTAGTTTTTCAATTATGTCCTTACTTAAAGTCTCCTTTTCAGTATTTTGTTCTCCTAGGCTGCCAGCCGTCAAGGTCTTTTTACCTTTTGAAAAGAAGTACTGATAATTGACAATGAGAGCTATGGATCCAATGATTACTAAGGAACTAGGATTTGTTTCTTCTTGCCTTGGTAAAATCATAATCTCAGATTAAGTATATTAAGTCATTGTTATAATTATAGAGTTGTTTTTTTTTTTTTAAATCTAGCTCTCTGATGATCCAAATAAAGCCAGAAAAAAATCTGATAGGTAATATGTTTTTAGGGAAGAAATTCTCAGCAGAGACATTTCCATTTAAGGATAATTAACATTAATCTGTACAAAAGTAAATGGCAAAGATTATTAATTTATTTTCATTGTATTTCAGTTTTTCTAAGACGAGTACTGAGCAAGAACTGTGGAATTTGCTTTTATTAAAAAAGATGGACATACTTTACCTTTTATCATTTAAAACTGTACTTGATAGTGTATCTGGAAATGAACAGTATGTCATGGACCAGATGCTGGCAGCAAAATAACATTTCTACATGTCTGCAAATATTAAAACCACAGATTAGAAAATGGTCTTGAAAATTCTAGGGTTATTATTTCTCATAAAAATTATGAAAAGGAATTAAATTAGCGTCTTACTTAAATGCAAACCAAAAATTTTTAGTAACACCTGCCAAGACACAAGATTATAAAGGGAAGCATTTTCACTTAAGGGCTTATTATTTTGTTCTGCAGAACCAATCTTGGGTGACTATTTACCACAATTCTTTCGGAGACATTCTTTCAACAAATCAAGCAAAACAGGAGGTACACAGGATAGTCCATAAGAACTACTCAGAAACACTTAAATAATAACACTTTATTAGGTCCTACCAGAAAATAATAGAATGTTCTCACCAAAATAGAAACACTTGGGCTCTGATCCAAGTTCAGTCCTTCATTATCTAATGCTTTGTAATGAGGGTAATGCATGCTCTCAGAACGCTTCAGTTCCTATAGAAGTATACACAAAGAGTAAACTGTCAAATTACAGAACAGTAGATGATGCAGGGTATAGAAATATCCAACCACCATCATTAAGCAAAAAAAGCTATATATTTAAGTGAATATACCAAGTATTTATTAGGCGAATATTATGTTTAGTTTTCAGTTCTTAAAGAGCTGGAAGGGCTTAAGTAGGGCTTAATATAGCAATGGTTAAACAGGGAAGTTAGGACATTTAGGGTCATTTTTTTTTTTAATGATTTTTTTTTAAAAGATTTTATTCATTTGACAGAGATCACAAGTAGGCAGAGAGGCAGGCAGAGAGAGAGAGGAAGGGAAGCAGGCTCCCCACTGAGCAGGGAGCCCAATGCAGGGCTCAATCCCAGGACCCTGAGATCATGACCTGAGCCGAAGGCAGAGGTTTTAACCCACTGAGCCACCCAGGCACCCCTTGATGATGTTTTTCATTGAAGTTTAATATATATATTTAAATACAAGTAAGACTCCTCAGGACCAAAATATACCAGGGCACACTATCTCTTGTGGAAGATAAAAATTTCACATGCCACACTCTTTACTATGCCTTCAAGAAATACTAGGAAAATTCTTTGCGATTTCCTCAGCTTATTTGTAAGGAACACATGGACCCTAGTTAGGGGAGGTCCCACTGATACAGTAGCTACTTAAAATGTGTGTTTCTGGGGCGCCTGGGTGGCTCGGTCATTAAGCGTTTGCCTTAGGCTTAGGTCATGATCCCAGGGTCCTGGGATTGAGCCCTGCATCAGGCTCCCTGCTCAGTGGGAAGCCTGCTTCTCCCTCTCCCACTCCCTCTGCTTCTGTTCCCTGTCTCGTTGTGTCTCTCTCTGTCAAATAAATGAATAAAATCTTTAAATAAAATGTGTGTTTCTGTGATAGTTGCTTGAGAAGCTACAGGTGAAGTGTGCTTTAGAGTTTACAGGTGAAGTTTTCGGAATCATTGATAATGGATAATAACAGAATACAAAAGCTTGAAGAAGATTTAGCTACTATCTAGGGTAACACCCTTCTCCCCTCTTTCTGTTCTTCACATATACTTTTTTACAATTCCCCTCTCCCCCCGGAAGAGCACACAGAAATTGAAGGGATTAAGTGATTGTCTGCAGATTACAGAAGTCATCAGAAGCAGAGCTGAAACTAGGACCACGGTCTTCTCATTTGGAGGCCAGGCCCTTTTCCTTACAGCTCTCTGCTCCAGTAATGAAGTTCATGGCCACACAGCAGTATTTCCCAGCAGGGTTTTGGCACGAATTGCCCATGCTCACTTATACTCTTCCCCAGAGTGTGCAAAGACCTCTACATAGAAGTTGCATTTCCTTTTTTCATGCAGTGTAGTTCAGATGTTAGACGTCATGTGGGATCATCATAGGAATTACTGAGCTGTGTAGTCTTCTAGAACTTCACTTTTCTTCCTTCCTTAATCAGTGCTTCTCAAGCTCTCTGGTTATTATCTGGTCACTATCATTGTTGTTATTTTTAAAATTGTCAGTGTTCTTGCCACAGCTGAGTTCTAGGACATTTGAACTTGTTTATAGCCCCCTGAAGGAGTCGTGGCTACTGATCATGTCCTTGGCCATGCAGCAGCATCAACTTGCTATAAGTCTCTAATTGTTTGCCCTCAACTTCTGCACTTGACAAGTTGGGGGAAAGTAGCAAATAGTTTGCGAACCAGCCCTCCTCCAGGACCACACTCTGAGTACTATAGGTCTAAGAGATTCTCTTATAAATAAGACGTCTCCAAGTAACACAGAAAGGACTCCAGCATTCTCTCTTGCATCAAGTTCCTCCCTACCCTCACTTTGTATTCAGCAGATGGCATTAATTTCTCCTTGAAAAAGCAGGAGCTATCAACAAGGGGCCTTCTTTGGGGCACCCGGGTGGCTCCGCTGGTTAAGCGTCTGCCTTCGGCTTGTGTCAGGATCCCGGGCACCTGGATCGAGCCCTGTATCAGGCCTGCTTCTCCCTCTCCCTCTGCCTGCCACTCTGCCTACTTGAGCTCTCTATTCGGTCAGATAGATAGATAGATAGATAAAGTCTTTAAAAAAGGAGGGCCCTCTTCTTCTCATGCTCCCTAACCCCAGATTATTTTTCTAGATAACTAAACTTCTAGATAAATATCCTCTCTCACCTTAAAGAGGGAGGTATCCTTCCTTCCTTCCTTTCTTCCTTTTTAAAAAAGATTTTATTTCTTTATTTGACAGGGAGAGAAAGAGAGAGAGATCACAAATAGGCAGAGAGGCAGGCAGAGAGATAGGGGGAAGCAGGCTCCCTGCTGAGCAGAGGGCCTGATGCTGGGCTCCATCCCAGGACCCTGAGATCATGACCTGAGCTGAAGGCAGAGGCTTAACCCACTGAGCCACCCAGGGGCCCCTGTAGGTGTCCTTCCTTAAATCTAGCTTGGTAGGGTGATTAAGAACATTTTCTCTGGAGCCAGGCTTCCAAGATTTAGGCCCCAATATTTTCTCTACAAGCTGTGTAATTTTCAGCTGTGGGATCTTGCACTTGCATTTCTTTATCTGCAGAGACCTTAAAATAGCACCAGTATGTAAGTACTCAGTACATGTTAGCTATTATAATATCCAAGACTAACATTGTCCTCTGAGCTCTGGATCTGTTCCCCAATCTATTCCTCATGGGCCCAATGCTATTGATAACAGCCTTTTTCCCTGGTAACTTCAGTCTGCCATGCCTGTGATCTTTCATGCTTTGTATTCACATTTAATGCCTCCCCCAACCTTTTATAGTTACTCTTTCAGAATAGAAAATCTAGACTTAGTTCTTCTGCTTCCTTACTTCTCATTTGTTCTTTTTTCCCTCTCATTCATTTAAGAAGTTCAGAGTGTTAAAGAAGGTAAAGTGTGTGTTTTGTTTTGTTTTGAGAGGGAGAGAGAGAGAAAGAGAGAGAGAGAGAGAGAGAGAGATGGCAAGAGGGCTGGGGAGGAGCAGGGGGAGAGAGAAAGAATCCCAAGCGGACTCCATGCTAAGCACGAAGTCCAAAGTTTGGCCCAATCTCATGACCCTGCGATCATGATCTGAGCTGAAAGCAAGAGTCAGAGGTTTAACCCACTGTATCACCCAGGTGCCCCAGAAGGAATATGGGATATTTAAATCACAACAGCTAGACGTGGATCCTGGCCTCAGAGTGAAGAAAATCAGTTGCATTAGACACACATCTAGGAGGACCTGCTTAAGAAAATCAATCCCTTTGATGAGGTGCTCAGCGTCTGGCACAACTGTCTCCTGGGCATCATTAGTAGCTTCAGGCTGAGTCTCCTTCCCAGTGCTCCAGTTAGCTGGAATGAGGTTAACATGCTTGGGGGCAGATAACTTTGTTGTTCATGACTTGTCCAATAAGACGGGATTCAAATTTCAGAGGTATTGACTTGCACCTTGGAAAAATCACTCTTACTTGGAGTTTTTGACATAAAACTGTCTTGAACCCTTCTAGAGACTCAAAAATTTTCTTGGACAACCTTTCGACTATGATGGAGGCTTTTCTGACAGTCCACAGCAGCACAAAGCAGTTTGAGAAAGGTGAGCCTAGTCATTGTCTGCCCAACACAACTATGAGGACAGACGCATGATTGATACCCAAGAAAGAGACAGACCTATACGCTCAAAGGCTGCTGTGGAAGCCATTTGTTGCTTCTCATTGCTACTTACATCTCTGATCTTTCACTGGAAACATTTTTATTGTGCCTGAAGAACAACTTTTAATATTCATTCGCTGATAACAAATTTTCTGGTCTTATTTCTCTGAAAATATTTTCATTTTACATTCATTTGTGAAAGGTATTTTTACAGTACATAGAATTATAGGTTAACAGGAACTTTTTTTAACCACTTAAATACATTATTTTATTTTCTTCCAGCTTCTATTGCTAGTTCTTATATTAAGAAATAAACTGTCAGTCTAATTGTGGCTTTTAAAAAGATGATCAGTTGTTTCTCTTTAGTTGCTTTAAACATCTTTCTCTTTGTCTTGGCAGTTTTATTTTGATGTGTTTTGAAAAAAAACTTTTTAGATTTATTCTATTTGGGATTTGTAATTCTACTTCAGTTTTTGGCTTGATGTTTTAATCAGTTTTAGAACATTCTCTTTGTCAACACCTCTTAAAATACTGTTTTTAACTCACTCCTTGTCTTCTCTCCTAATAGAACCCATTTACAGCTTTCCACTGGGTCTTCTATGTCTTTTCCCTCTCTTCCCGATTTTTTCATCCTTCTTGAGTTTCTATAGTTTATCTGAATAATTTCTTCTTACTTATTTTCCAGTTCACTAATTCCTTTTGCAACTATGCTCAATCTTCTACTAAATCCATTCATTAAATTCTGCATTTTGGTGTTTGTATTTTGAAGGTTAGAATTCCCATTTCTTTCTTTTTTGTAGTTTCCAGAACTCCACAAAAATTCTCAGTTTTATCTTTCATCTCTTTCAATATAAAACCTTAGTTATTTTAAAGTCTATGTCTGATAAAAATATTTGACCGAAGCCTCCATGGGTGCAAATATTGTCCCCTCCTTCTTTTCTTACAGATTTCAATCATGTTGCTTTAGCTCCTTGTGTACCATGTTATCTAAAAACAATTTTATTGAAGTATGATATTCAAGCAGAATAGTGTACATATATATGTACAACATATTAAATTGCTACAAATGATGCCTATCTATGTAACTTGTACTTAGATTAAGAATCATAGCATTACCAACATCCAGAAGCCTCCTTTGAACCTTTCTAGAAATTATTTCTGCATTTTTTCCTCCTCCACCCACCCAAGAATAACTACTATTCTGTTGTCTCATGGTACTGATGAGTTTTGGCCTAATTTTTGGACTTTATATGAATGAAATAATGAAGTATGTATTTTTTGGGTGGGTTTTATCTTTTTTTTTTTTTTTACTTAACATATCTGTGAGCTTCATCAGTATTATTTTATGTAGTAGCTGTCCTCTGTTCATTTTCACTGCTATTTCATATTCTATTGTGTGAATTTGTCATAATTTCTTTAGCATTCAATTGTTTATAGTTTTCAGTTAGGGTCTTTAACAAGCAGTGTGGCTAAGAATATCCTTATATTTGTATTTTGATGAATACATGTACTGCCCAGTTACTTTTGATTGCCAGGTACTGTGTTAACAAAATATTTTGGTAGGAGTTATAGAAAAATTTGACACTTGGGATATTATCTTTCTCTAGAGAAAATTTACATTTGCTTCTGCTTAGAACAACCTTAATCTAAAAACTGGAATGATTCTTTTTTTTTTTTTTTCTTTAAAGATTTTATTTATTTATTTATTTGACAGACAAATCACAAGGAAGCAGAGAGGCAGGCAGAGAGAGAGAGAGAGGGAAGCAGGCTCCCCGCTGAGCAGAGAGCCCGATGTGGGGCCCGATCTCAGGACCCTGAGACCATGACCTGAGCCGAAGGCAGAGGCATTAACCCACTGAGCCACCCAGGTGCCCCAAAACTGGAATGATTCTTAATCTAAAAACTGGATGAGTTCTTGTCCCTGTAAGGGCCTGGCCATAACTGGGACACTCTGGTGTTTAGAGTACTGGACTTTGTGGGTCCTAACTCAAAGTTAGTACCCCATACCTGATCCCACAGAACTCTCCTTTCTAAAACTCCTTTTCTTTCTTGCTTTATATTTCTCAACTGGCTCATTTCTAGTTGCCTGCTACTTCTCTGGTCACCACGTCTCAGCTTTTTCAATCTCATACATTTTCTGTGAGTGAGTCATATGCATGACTTAAGGAGCCACCAGTACACTCAAGCCGACAAGATCCTTTCTTCTGAACTCCAGAACAGTATTCAGTATTTTCTCCTGCTTCTTGTATGTTTCCAGTAGATGTCTTATGGAGTTTCAAACTCAATGTATCCAAATGGAAATCATTTCAGGAAATGGTCTGGTCATCTCCTTCACTGTCCAAACCAGGGAGTCATCTTAAACTCCTTTTTCTTTCTCATTTCCCTCATTCCATCAGTCTCCAATTCCATAGATTTTGGCTTTAAATATACATACAACTTTATGTTTTAAAAAAATACTTGAGCTCAAATACTACATGTTTGGCCATGAGATTCACAAAGCAATAAAACAAATGAGAAGATACTTGGGAGGTATTCAGATGGCAAGGATGGTACTTTATGAGCCTTCTGTAGCATTCATGGGATGGTTCACACTATACTAAACCTCTCAGAATGCTGCTCTTTAGTGTCTAGTCAAAGAACCAGTTTCCATATCCTTCTATTAAAATATATACCCATCTCCTAGGCATACATTATTCTTACTGTCCACCCCATCTGAGTCACCAACTCAATGGAATGCATATTTCAAAGCCTGAAAATAACAATTTATGCATAACTTGTAGATCCATGTGTGGAAGGTAGCCTGTGTGTTGATGAAGTCTTTCTTTATTTCTCCTTTGCCTTTCCTAAATTCTCACCATGCTCACCATGGTTAAGTGTAGTTACCATTTGCCATGATACAAGTTATTATAATTGACTATATTCCCTATGCTGTATTTTTCATCCTCATAGCTTATTTATTTTATAACTGGAACTTTGTATCTCTTTATCCCCATCCCCATCACCTAGTTCACTATTCTCCCAATCCCCTGCCCTCCGGCAACCAGTGGATTGTTCTCTGTATTTATGATTATATTTTTATTGATGTATGTTTGTTTTTTATATTTCACATGTAAGTGAAATCTTATATCATTTGTCTTTCCCTGACTTACTTCACTTACTTAATAGCCTCTAGGTCAATCCATGTTGTCACAAATGGCAAGATCTCATTCTTTTTAATGGTTGAATAATATTCCATGTTATATATAGCACCTCTTGTTTATCCATACATTTATTGATGGACACTGAAGGTGCTTCCATATCTTGGCTATTGTAAATAATGCAGTAAATATAGGAGTTCCTATATTTTTTTGAATTATCATTTTCATTTTCTTTGAGTAAATACCCAGTAGTGGAATTACTGGATTAAATGGTATTTCTTTTTTCTTTTTTAGTTTTTGAGAAATCTCTATACTGTTTTCCATAGTGGCCACACCAATTTACATTCTCACTAGTAACATACCAGGGTAACCTTTCTCCACATCCATGTCAACACTTGTTATTTCTTGTCTTTTCGGTTTTAGCCATTTTGACAGGTGTAAGGTAATACCTCATTATGGTTTTGACTTGGATTTCCCTGGCGATTAGAGACGTTCAGCATCTTTTTATGTGCCTTTGACCATCTGTATGTCTTCTTTGGAAAAATATCTATTCAGATTCTCTGCTCAATCTTTAATTGGATTGTTTATTCTTTTGGCATTGAGTTATAGAATTTATGTATTTTGGATATTAATGCCTTATCTGATGGACTGTTTGCAAATAAGTCACTGTATAATAAGCTGGCTTTTTGTTTTGTTGATGGTTTCTTTCACTACACAAAAGCTTTCTTTTTTGATGTAGTTCTGATAGCATATTTTTGCTTTTGTTTCTTTTGCCTGAGGAAACATATCCAAAATTTGTTGCTAAGGCTGATGTCCAAAAGATTATTGGTTATGTTTAAGGTCTTTTATGGTTTTACATTTCATATTTGATCTTTTAATCCATTTTGAATTTTTGTGAATGAGGTAGGAAAGTGTCCAGGTTAACTCTTTTGCATGTTGCTTTCCAGTTGTCCCAACACCATTTATTGAAAAGATTGTGTTTTCCCTATTATTTTTGCCTCCTTTGTTGTAAATTAATTGAACATATAAATGTGGGTTTATTCCTGGGATCTCTATCCTGTTCCCGATCTATGTGTCTATTTTTGTGCCACTACCATACTGTTTTGATTACTATAGCTTTGTGATATATCTTAAAATCTGAGATTATGATACCTTCAGTTTTGTTTTTCTTTTTCAAGATTGGTTTGGCTATTTGGGATCTTTTGTAATTCCATACAAATTTTAGGATTATTTGTTCAGTTCTGTGAAAAATACTATTGGTATTTTGATAAGATTTGCATGAATTGATAGGTTCCTTTGGGTAGTATAGTCATTTTGACAATATTAATTCTTCCAATCCATGAGCATGGTATAGTTCTCCATTTGTTTGTGTCATCTTTAATTTCTTACATCATTGTCTTATAGTATTTAGTCTATAGATCTTTCATCTCCTCTAATTTATTATAATTAAAATATAAATTATAAATAAATTTAAAAATATTTTATTCTCTGATAAAATTATAAATGGGATTGTTCTCTTAGATTCTCTTTCTGTAACTTTTTATTAGTGTATAGAAATGCAATTTCTATATATTAATTTTGTGTCTTTTAACTTCACTGAATTCATTTATTAGTTCTGTATATTAATTTTGTGTCTTTTAACTTCACTGAATTCATTTATTAGTTCTAATAGTTTCTGGTGGAGTCATTACAGTTTTCTATATATATTATCATGTCATCTGTAAATAGTGGCAGTTTCATTTCTTCCATACCAATTTGGATGAATTTTATTTCTTTTTCTTATCTGATGGTTGCAGCTAGGACTTCCAGTACTATGCTGAATAAAAGTGGTGAGAGTGGACATCCTTATGTTTTTCCTGATTTTAGAGGAAAAGCTCTGTTTTTCACCATGTTAGCTGTAGGTTTGTCATAAATGGGCCTTGTCATATTGAGATATGGTCCCCCAAATGCACTTTGTTGAGAGTTTTATAATGAACAAATGTTGAATTTTGTGAAAATTTTTTATGCATGTATTGAGATGATTATATGGTTTTTATCCTTCATTTTGTTAATGTGATTTATTGTGTTAATTGATTTGCAGATATTGAAACATCCTTGCATCCCTGGAATACATTCCACTTAATAGTGGTGAATGATCTTTTTAATGTGTTGTTGAATGTCATTCGCTAATATTATGTTGAGGGTTTTGCATCTACGTTCAGATTTTGGCCTGTATTTTTCTTTTTCTTTCTTTCTTTCTTTTTCTTTCTTTCTTTTTTTTTTTTTTTTTGGTACTGTCTTCATCTGGTTTTGATAATCAGGGTAATGCTAGCTTCATGGAATAAATTTTGAAGCCTTCCTTCTTCTTCTTCTTCTTCTTCTTTTTTTTTTTTTTTTGGAAATAGTTTGAGGACAATAGGTATTAACTTTTCTTTAAATGTTTCATAGCATTCGCCTGTGAATATGCTCCTGGGGTTTTGTTTGTGGGAGTTTTTGATTACTGATTCAATTTTTTTTTAAAATTTTTTATTTTTTATAAACATATATTTTTATCCCCAGGGGTACAGGTCTGTGAATCACCAGGTTTACACAATTCACAGCACTCACCAAAGCACATACCCTTCCCAATGTCCATAATCCCACCCCCTTCTCCCAAACCCCCTCCCCGCCAGCAACCCTGATTCAATTTTGATACTAGCAACCAGTCCATTCAGACTTTGTATTTCTTCTTTCTTTTTTTCTTTTAAAGATTTTATTTATTTATTTGACAGAGAGAACACAAGTACACTGAGAGACAGGCAGAGAGAGAGAGAGAGAGAGAGAGAGAAGGAAGCAGGCTCCCCGCTGAGCAGAGAGCCTGATGCGGGACTCGATCCCAGGACCCTGAGATCATGACCTGAGCCGAAGGCAGCGGCTTAACCCACTGAGCCACCCAGGCGCCCCTCTTCTTGATTCAGTTTTGGGAGGTTATATGTTCCCAGGAATTTATCCATTTCTTTTAGGTTGTTTAGTTTATTAGCATTTTTTTTTTGTAGTAGTCTCATAATCCTTTATATTTCTGTGGTGTTGGTTGTTACTGCTACTCTTTTGTTTCTGGTTTTGTCTTGCTCTTTTTTCTTTGTTTGTTGATGAATCCAGCTAAGGTTTATCAATGTTGTGTATCTTTTCAAAGAACCAGCTATTGGTTTGATCTTTTCTATTGTTTTGTTTAGTCTATTTTTCATTTATTTCTGCCATGATCTTTATTCTTTCCTTCTACTAACTTTGGGCTTTGCTTGTCATTTTTCTAGATTCTTTAGGTATAAGGTTAGGTTGCTCATTTGAGATTTTTCTTGTTTCTTGAGGTAGGCCTGTATTGCTATAAATTTGTCTCTTAGAATTGCTTTCATTGAATCCCAAAGACTTTGGATCATTGTGTTTTCATTTTCATTAGTTTCCATGTATTTTTTAAAATTCCCTCTTTGATTTCTTCATTGATGCTTTGGTTGTTTAGTACCATGCTGTTTAGCTTCCAGGTGTTTGTGTCTTTTTGTTTGTTTTCCTTAGTTCTTTTTCTGAGGTTTTGTGGATTTGTTTGTTTGTTTGGAGCATATTCTTCTTTGTTTGACTTTCTGTGTTTGTGACAGTGAACCTATCAGGACATCTACACCTGAACTTGAAGGAATAGCCTTGTGTAAGGATATCTCCTGTGTAGACCATGTGAGCCTGGCAGCTTTAGCTGACTGGCTGGGGTTGTAGCAGGCATGGGCTTGGTTTTGGAGTACTTTGTGCTCTAGCCATCCTGGTGGGAAGCTAGAACTCAACTAGGCACAGGCTGAGGGGTGTCCCAGAGCTCTCTATGCAGAGAGTGCCATGGCAGGACAGCTGAAGCTCAAATGAGTGCAAGGTAGGGGGTCCTGGGGCAATCTGTGCAGGGGGTTCCTTGGTGGAACAGCTGGAGCTGAAGTGGGGATAGACCAAGAGATCTGGAGGTACTCCATGCAGGGGGTGCCCTGGTGAGTCATCTGGAGCTGAAGTGGGTAAGATACTAGTGTGTCCCGGAATGCTTTGAATTTATGTGGCCTTGGTGAGATGACTGAACCTGTAGCTGTCCAGGGGTGTCTGGACAGGACACCCTGTACTAGGGCTGCCTCCATGGGGGAAGGGCTGGTGTGGGTTAGGAGCCTGGGGGCCACTAAGGCAGCCAGCCTGCTGGGACATCCAGACCTTCCTCCTGTCTGCACTATCAAGGTGAATAGGGAACATAAACAGTGGCACTCACCTAACCCATCAACCCAGGAGAGAATTTCATCAACTCCCTAGCCATTTGGCAGAGTTCCAGGGTTGGTTCCTTTTATATTTTAGTTGCTCTTTTAAACCAAGGCAGGGCACCTAGGGCTGGTGTGGGAGTGGGGCTAGAGCTCACCCAAGAGCTCTGGAGCTGGTAGGCCAGCTGAGTGGCCCAGACCCTGCTCCCATCTATGCTATGACAGTGGACAGGGAATGTAAATAGTAGAGCTTGCAAGTCCCTCTGATTCAAAGGGAGTCCCAATCATTCAGTGGAAGGCTAGTTCCTTTATATTCTAACTGTCCCTTTAAAAAATGGCTTTTTTTCTGTGTCTCAGGGCAGATAAATTAGCTCCTGGCCCCTCAGTACTATCTGTCCTACAGCAATTCATAGTATGGGGGTGGGGATTCTCATCATTACCATGTCTCTGTCTCCCTGCCATTCTCTTTGTTGTTCCTCTATCCTCTGTTGTGCAGCAACTGTTCATTCAGCCCTCAGTTCTTCTTCAGGAGGGATTATTCTATATATAGGTGTGAATTTGCTGTGTTCATGGAGGAGGTGAGTTCAGGATCTTCCTATGTTTTCTTTTTTTTTTTTTTTTTTTTTTTTTTTTAAAGATTTTATTTATTTATTTGACAGAGATCACAAGTAGGCAGAGAGGCAGACAGAGAGAGAAGGAGGAAGCAGACTCCCTGCTGAACAGAGAGCCCGACGCGGGGCTCGATCCCAGGACCCTGGGATCATGACCTGAGCTGAAGGCAGAGGCTTCAACCCACTGAGCCACCCAGGCGCCCCTAGGATCTTCCTATGTTTTCATCTTCAACCTTCTCCCTATAGTAAATTGATCTTTCTAAATTCTTATGTTGTTTATACCACAGCATTCATCATAAATTATATGTTGTATTTTTTGCTGATAGTTTCAAATGCATTAATTTTGTCTCCCCAACTTCAGAGTTAGCTTCCTGGTGGGGCAGGGGTGGGTGGATAAGGCCTGTGTTTTCCAGTCCTTTGTATTCTTTGAACCTAACATGGGCTTGGACTGTACTGGATGCCTGGTAACCATTTGTTATTTGACAGTTAGTTAATTTATAAAAAATTGAAATCACCCAAAACTTGTAGGATTTTTACTCTGATTCATAAAGGAAAACTTGTTCATGTAGGAAAAAAAAAATTGTCTTCTCTGCCTTTCTAAGTACCAATGAACATGTTTTAACCTCTTAGCCAAAACAAGTTATTATACACAATTCATGCTCCCTAAGAATTTGTAAATGGGGATAGAGGGCAGTTACACATCAAAAAATTACTGATGTGAAATCAGTGGCTTCCAATATACTCGCATTCATAAAATGACTTAGAGTTTCCAATTGCTTTCCTATTTCATCATGAAAATGATTATATCTGGAATGATATCATCACATAAGCATGTAATAACATGATTGCCTTTAAAAAGGTTCTTTTTAGGGCCCGCACATGAGAAAATATATACTATTGATTATCATAATGTAAGAAAGATCAGATATCAACTGGAAATGGCTTCTTTAAAGGGATTCCAGTGTGTGGGTGGGGAGGGAATAACAGGCTATGTGGAATTTGTGTTAGGCCCATGGGTAGCATGGTGCCAAGGAAAGAAGCCTGGATGAGGAATCAGAGCTCCTGGGCCATATCTCACTTCTACCAATTGCTGTTATAATCTTGAATAAATCATTTACTATCTCTGAATCTTAGTTTTCCCACCCGTAGAACAAGACTATTAATACTATCCCTGGATGGGACGCCTGGGTGGCTCAGTTGGTTAAGCAGCTGCCTTAGGCTCAGGTCATGATCCCAGCGTCCTGGGATCGGGTCCCACATCAGACTCCTTGCTCAGCGGGGAGCCTGCTTCTCCCTCTGCCTCTGCCTGCCATTCTGTCTGCCTGTGCTCGCTCTCTCCCCCTCTCTCTCTCTCTGATAAATAAATAAAATCTTAAAAAAAAAATACTATCCCTGGCAAATTTTTAACCTTATTCATCTAATATAACACATATAAAAGAATTTCATAATCATCTAAGTAACATAGCAGTGCAAGGGAGTCCTTATTGGGAGCCTCAGTCAGTACCAGGGAGGTGTTTATGAGGAAGGGCTCTGACGCTAAATGGCCTGCAAGGTAATCCCTATTAGCAACCTTCTAACTTTCTCAACCGTAAAATGGGATTAGAACGATACATCTTACCTCACACAGTTGTGAAGATTAAGGAAGATAACACATAAAAACCACCAGCACTGCTTTGTACATAGTAAGATCGACATTGTCATTAGCTATTATTATTGCTAATTATTTCATGCATGATCTAAAAATAATAGGTAATTTGAGATGTTATCGATATGCTGAGAAACACCTGGCTAAAGAATGAAACAATCCATCAAACAATTACTTTCTGATCGATAGGTAACATTTTTAGAGACATGGGCGAGGTCCCTGTCTTCATGGACTTCTATATGAAGAGGATGGGGAGAGACAATGAATAAATGAAGAAAAAATACATCAGGAAATGACTAAAATGGTGGATTCAGAAAGTACTGTGGATGGAGTGAGCAGTGTGTTGAGGCTGCCATTGTCATGTGGTGGCGAAGTCCGCTCTGAGGAGGGGGTGTTCATGCCAAGGCCTGAAGGATGAGAAAGAACCTGCTATATGGAGAACATGCAAAGAGAGTGTGGAGACAAAATCCCAAGGAGGTAGGGGCTTGCAGACTTGGGGACAGAAAGGGGTGAACCTGCTGGAACATAGTGTGGATGGGAGGAAGTATTCAATAAGATTGTACAGAGGGGCGCCAGGGTGGCGCAGTCGTTAGGCATCTGCCTTCAGCTCAGGTCATGATCCCAGGGCCCTGGGATCCAGCCACATCGGGCTCCCTGCTCAGTAGGAAGCTACTTATTTCCCCAAGTGGGAAATAAGTGTCTCCCTCTCCCACTCCCCCTGCTTGTGTTCTATCCAAAAACAAAACAAAAAAAAGTTTGGAGAGAGGGATTCAATCACATGAAGCCTTTTAGGTCATGGCAAAGAGTTGGATTTTATTCCATGAGTATCAAGAAAACTTTGAAGCATTTGTTTAGGGAAGGGATCAAAGAAGGCAATATAGAATATTTAATTATATATGACAAAGGCCTTTCCAGATGAGCATAAGTAGCAGACAGTTAATTTACAGTAAATTATTTTGTTCAATTAGCAGATTTTGGTGACATTAGAACAGTTTTCAAAATAAATCTAACTGACGGCTGCTAGGACCTTAATTAAATGTAGTATTTAACATTGGTACACTAGATTTAGATTTTTTGCTTTGGGCAATCAGTGCATTCTAAATCCATATTATTGGTCTAGGCAGAAACCACCACATTGTTTATGCCACCCTAGGACATTTAATCTCAGTGCAGTGTGCCCTGCAGTGAAGACTAATAACTTCTCATTTATTAGACTTAAAAGGGAGGGGTTTCTTTTAGCTGTGAAAGAAAACCAGACAAACAGAGCCTTAAATGCATATTGGCTTGTTTGTTATTATTATATTTTGCTTCATGCAACAAGTCCAGAGTAGGTGGTGTTTCAAAGGTTCAAGTTATATCAGAGTCCACTTCTTTGCAATTCCTCGATTTCCTCCCTCGTGGTCCCTACGTGGTTGCTGCATCTCCTAGCAACACACTTATACCCCAGGCAAGAAGGGTGAGAGAAAGTGGTAGTGCCTGTGTCAGGAAATCAGACTCTTAGATGTGCACAGAAATCTTCTCTTTGGCTTCTACATCTTTGGCTTGAACTTTGTCACAGTTACTGTTCTTAGTCAGAGTAGGTAAATTTTTAGTTTTCAGTAGCTATACTAAAGGAAGAAAAGGAAATAAGGTTGAAATGGGTTTGAGTGAGCTGACCTATGTTATTTTTCACAGTAGGGTTATTACACAACTTTAGTTCCCCCTAGCAGTAACAAGATCTATAGCAGATACTGAATTGCTGCACACTCCTGGCATGAAAAATTACATCTGGAAAGGGTTATCTTGGGAGATAGTTAAATAAATTTTCCAGCTGACTATGAAATCTGAAAGTGAAGGTAAACATCTGCATCAGGTAGTAAATAAAATTTTAGGATTGACTAACTTTCATAATTGATCCCAGATTTCCGTGATTACAGTCACACACATAGCCATCCATTTAACTGATCTTTGTACTTGAGAGGGTGAGCTACTTGGCTTCACTTAGCTATATAATAAAGCATCCTGAAGCAGAAGTGCAATTGCTTCTGAGTGGGTTGGGCTCTTTGGCTGAACCTCCGCTTGTGTATTTTCATGTAACTTCAGGGTATTGTCCCTGTGATTTATTCCTGGATGGAAAAGAAGATGCAGACTCCAGATTTTATAGTATCTGGAAATGCCTTTAAAGGGGAAAGGGAAAGCAGTTAAGTGGCTAGAACTGTAACAATTATAAATCCTAGGCAACGTCTTTACAGAACAATGAAAGTGATTTGGCAGGAAGCTAATGGATTTAATCAATTTTTAAAAATCAAAATAGATTAGCTAGTGGGTGCAGTGGAAAGTGTACAGCTGAGATGTTAGCTCAACCTCCACCACTTACAGTGCTCTCTGGACAAGTTTCCTCAATGGTAACACAGGGATAATAATGGGGACCATACTGGACAGTTGACACTGGGCTATAGAGCAGCCAAATAGCCCTTAAATTTGAAGGGATTTCCAAAATAGGTGGGAGCGATGGTTCTTTTTCTCCACAAAAAGGGAAAATACTTTCTCTTTTCATCCTGTAGAAGCCAGAATCTCGGGCAGCACAAATAGATTTTGCTGAAAATAATCATGAATTGCTTCCTAAGAGCACAGCAAGTTCTTGGGGAGAGGCCTAAAGATCAGCTAGACATTAGTTTTGAAGGGGGTTGGTGTAGAGTCTGGAGTCCAGCATCCAGCATGCAATGGCAGCTGC
The DNA here is from genome assembly GCF_030435805.1 of Mustela lutreola. NCBI lineage: Eukaryota > Metazoa > Chordata > Mammalia > Carnivora > Mustelidae > Mustela > Mustela lutreola. Next base: position 113,609,294 of record NC_081295.1, read on the forward strand.
TCTGTAGGCAGTTTTGGTGATGGGGTCTCGGCTGTGTGCCTTTCCCTGCTTTGTTTCTGTTTGTTCCTTGTTCTCTGGGTTCCAGGTAGTCTCCCCAATTATCCACTTAATGTCCGAGTTTCTCCTTTCAATATTTTTATTAATACATAACTTCATATAACATATAATCTTTTATTAGTTTCAGGTATACAGCATAATGGTTCTCTATGTTTATATATTGCAAAATGATCATCACAAAAGGTCTAGTTTATATCCATCACCCACAGTTACACAAAATGTTTTTTCTTGTGATAAGTTTTTTCCATTTAACATTTTCAAGTATATTTTAATTCCAGTGTAGTTAACATACAGTGTTATATTAGTTTTATGTACAGTACAATGGTTCCAACAGTTTCATATATTACTCGGTGCTCATCAAGATAAATGTACTCTTAATTTCCTTCACTGATTTCACCCATCCCCCTCCAACCACCTCTCTTCTGGTACCATCTGTCTGTTCTCCATAGTTAACTGTGTTTTTTGGTTTGTCCCTTCTTTTTTCCTTTGTTCATTTGTTTTGTTTCTTAAATTTCACTTATGAGTGAAATTATATGGTATTTGATTTCTCTGACTGTCTTATGGGTTATACTCTCTAGACCGATCCATGTTGTTGCAAATGGCAAAATTTCACTCTTTTTGTGGCTGCATGTACGTAAGTGTGTATATACACACACACATACATACATGCTACCTCTTCTTTATCCATTCCTCTATGCACACTTGGACTACTTCTGTAGTTTGACTATTGTAAACAATGCTGCAATAAATATAGAGATGCATGAATCCATTGAAATTAGTCTTCTCATGTAGTGTGGTTCCTGGATCATACGGTAGTTTTATTTTTAATTTTTTGAGGAACCTCTATGCTGTCTTCCACGGTGGCTGGATGAGTTTGCATTTCCACCAACAGTGTATGATGGTTCCTTTTTCTTGGCATCCTTGCCAACATACATTATTTCTTGAGTTTTTTATTTTAGCCATTCTGACGGGTGTGAGGTGGTATCTCACTGTGATGTTGATGTTGATTTGCATTCTCCTGATGATGAGTGATGTCGAGCATTTTTTGAGAACTTTAAAAATCTACTTTCTTGGCAACTTTCAAATATATAATATGGTATTAATTATGGTCATGATGCTGTACTAGAGTGAGTTTCTGATATCTGTAACAGGGAACTCTAATTAACACTGGAAGGAGCCGGAGTGTAAACGATGCAGTGCATGCCACCCAGACCCTCTGTCGTAAAAGGCCTGTGTCTTCTTTCTGCTTGTTCTGCAGAGAGATGCTCAGCAGCAGGGAGCTGCTCCTGTTGGACGGTTGCCAAATCCCTACTTCGTTTTGCGCTATGCACCATGCGCACATCCTTAAGTGTTTAAAAATCCAACCCTTTGGGATGTTCATTTTTACAAGCATTTAAAATGCTGATTGGAAATCTTTAGTCACTTCATTAAAAGACCCCTTCAGGGTGTGCCTCAGTTGGCTGGGTTAACTAGTGGCAACAAACAGTGGTACTTTGGAGCACTTTTAACTACCAGGAAGTCCATCTTTGTTGTGTGTAAAGCTATTACTTCTTCAGGCAACAAACTAGCACAATTCTTGAAAGTATCAAATAGGAGATTATGTCTCCCTCCAGATCAGCCATAGCTAGTGAAAATATGTCTTATTTATTTTTACTAAATTTGAATAAGAACTAACCTTTGTACTTTTTTGGTAGTCATTAGCTGTCTGATAATTAGTTCAATCTCAAAATTATGGGAGAAGGGAAAGTAGTGTATATTGAACTCCACAGTATACCAGATGCTGTGCTGGGCACTTTCATTTACTCTCCACATAATTCTCTTAGCAACCCTGAACATGACATAGCATTATCTTCACTTTATAAACAATGATCTTAGATTCAGTTTCAAGGTCCCTCAGCTAAGAAATGGTGGCATGGGATGCCACACATGTTTGCCTGATTCTAAGAATAATGTCTTCTCATTCATCTGATTACTGGATATTCAGCGGGTACCTAGCTTGTAACAGAGATAGTGTTAAATAATGAGTAAGTATCTCATCCCCTGAAGAACTCATTGACTAGAAGGTGAGATAGACTCCAAAACCAACAATATATATAAAGCACAGTGTGAGTGATCCATGATAGAAGCATATAGAGGTATAGGGGAGGGGTTCAGTTGAAATTGTGGGCAAGGAGGGCTTCGCTGATGCATGAAGTCTGTGCTGTGGCTAGGAGGAAGATTAGATTAGTGGTCAGCCAGATACAGAAGAGAGAGATAGACCTATCCATCTACCTAATCTATCTGTTAGGGACTGAATGTTTGTGTCCCCCTTCCCGGACTCATATTTTGGAGCCCTTGCTCCTATGGTGACTGTGCTTGGAGATAGGTCCTCTAATTAGGTTAAATGAAGTCGTAATAGTAGGGCCCTGATCTGATAGAATAATCAGAGTCATAGCTGGAGTGGACTTCACAGAATCATGCTATTAATTGGCCTTATTTTCCAGATGAAGAAACCAAGACCCATCAGGGTTAAACTGTTCGTTTTATGTTACTCAGCAGTTACTGACTGAGACACACTAGAACTCATGCTTCCATGACTCAACCGGTGCTTTCTGGATCACACTGAAGACCTAGAAGGGGCTTGACGTCTCCATCTAGGCCACATCTACTTCTACCGTGGAACACAGTTTTCCCTCTCTGCATAACAGAGAGTACACTCATTTCTACAAAGCTTAATGGAAAATGATATTCTTTTGGCTGGAGATGTTTATAGTGATGATGTTTTTACTATATATATATATTTATGATTTCTGAATATGAAATCAGTATTTGTAAGTAAGGGATACTTGCTATTTTTAATTGCTATCCTTCCATAAGTTTTTCTTCTTTTTTTTTTTTTGCAAGCATAATTTTTAGTGTAGGCAGTTGTTTTTTCTTCAAAGAATATTATTAATATCTCTTATTTTTCCTAGTGTCATATATTTTAGCAGAAGGGTCTGCAATTAGATAATTCCAATTATTCATTTGCATTGCATGTGAAGTGCCACTTTATGTGGAACCAGTTTTCAGTCTATTTACTTATATCTTACTTCATGTGCTATTTCCTGATTATTAAGAAAAGGGAAATAAATTACACTTGTCATAAAGTCTGCTGAGCTGACCACAGGCAATTTAAAATCTATAAACCTTTAGCTGTAACTTCTTAACAATACAGAAGATTAGCTGGGGGGGAGAAAAAACATTTGAAGGGAAAGCAAGCTCATGTTCTCAGGATGTAGTGGGGTTCCTCCCCTGCCCAGCTGGTGGGTACATTTACTTGTCAGTTTGGTTGACTTCAGTGTGCTCTGAAAAGTCATGTTCTTCTGGCAATTATTAGCTAATATGTAATGTGAAGAGGTACCACTAAGCATTAGTAATTTTATAGGACTAATTTAAACAAATAGACATCAAGTAACTAAAAGCAAGTAAAGAAGATGGCAGTTTAACGAGGAAGAAATCCATCAAGTATTGACCAGGGAGAAAAGATCTGAGTTCCACAGTGAGATGTATTAAGGGACATAGAATTTTCCTGGACCATGCAGGCCTTTTGGTTCTAGCTGAATGAATCTGTCAAAGCAGAGGAAGGGGTGGGGAGATGAAAAGGATGATTAAAAAGGAAAAATGAAGTGAGCAAATTAGCCTCTCTAGGCTCTTCACACTAGGTTGTCTCCTTTAGCAACTCTGTCCACACCTTGTACCTCTTCATAATACCTACCACACTCTGAAATAGTTTTTTTAGCATCTGTCTTTTCCTGCCTGTCTGTGTTCAGACTAGCCATGATATTTTGGCCAAGTGACTTAATAGTCTTTGCCTCCTTAGTTTCCCTACCTGTAATGTGGGGAAAATGAGATACTTACTTCATGGGTTAGTATGTGTAGAAACTTAGACCACCACCTGGCTCAGGGTTAGCCCAACAAGGATAAGGACTGCTTCTGACTTGTTTCCCACATTATTTCTGATTCTTTAGTACCATGATTTGCTCATTGTAAGGCCTTAATAGTTGTTACTCATCAACTGACCCTAGGCCCAGCAGCCCTCTAAAATACCCAGTCTTGGGGCCTCTGAGTGGCTCAGTTAGTTAAGCATCTGTCTTCAGATCAGGTCATGATCCCAGGGGCCTGGGATTGAGCCCCACACTGGGGCTGCTCAGGGGGGGTCTGTTTCTCCTTCTTCCCCTCCCTCCTCCCCCATCTCCCCACCTCTCTACCCCCCTGCTTATGCTTTCTCTTTCTCTCAAATAAATAAATAAACATCTGAGGAGCTGATCATCTGTTTTCTTCTGTGGAACCTTCATCCTCAACTCAGGGCCTTTGAAATAGATGGTGTTCTTTGGTTGAAAGTGGGCCCCAGGGACAGGATGGATTATCTCTAAATACTGCCCCTGGGGGTCGCTGGTTGTCAGACGAAGGTGGTGGCTCATGCTCATCTTTTCTAGAGAGGACCATTTGATCTAAGAAACTGGGAGCTTCTATCTATGTCATGAGTATCCTTCTCTATGAAGTACTTTTTCTAATTAAATTTTTAAAATTTAAATGACAATAGTATTAAGTCAAATTGCATAATCATAATTATGATAAAAGGAAAGTTACTTGCTCCAATTGTCCTGCTTACATCCCAATTTATAGAATTGGAATAGTTTTGAACTATTTTGTTTTAGTCATTATTCTTATAACAGCACATTAAGTATATATCTCTCTTGATTTTCCATTTTTGACTCTAGATAATACTTGCTGATTTCCTACCATAAAGATAAGGCTTTGCCTTTCTTTTGCTATCCTCTCTGCCTCCTGTCACCTCATTCCAGTGTTTGGTAGTTTTATTTTTTAAGTGCTCTTCTGTCTTCTGAATAATGTTTCTGTCAGAATCATTTTTTCCTGATGGTTTACCATGGTCTTTCTTTTATGGTAATGTTGATGCCAGGTGATTCTTGCTGCTGTGTGTGTGTCACACCTGCTTCCTGAGAGTGGGTGAGATTTCCTGCAAATAAGGCATCACTCTGGGCACACTGTGTGTACTCCGATCTTGAGGGTAGGGTGTGCCCACAGGGAGGCTGGTTTAAAAGTTTAGGTTTTCCAAATGCCAGTATGAGGATGGCTTTCCTTTGAAGCCCCAGTACCCATACCTAAAGTCTCAAGCTTTCCCAGGTGGTCCATTCAATTTCTTTGGAAAGGAGCCCTCTATTTTGCCCAGGGGTAAAATGCTCCCACCATGGGTTAGTGCCGGCATAGGGTTGAGGAGTGAAGAGTAAAATCAGGCTGGGGAATCTGGAGTGTGCAGCGGTCCCTGTAGTGATTTTTCAGTGAATCCTCTTCCCATCCCCCCCCCCCCTTCTCACTCTTGTTATACACCCAATAGAGAACTCATATGTATTCAAAACCTTACTTGTGGTCCAGAATCCAATGTAAAGAATTGGGAGTGTAGGAAAGAATAACTGAGATGGAAAACAACTTCAGGCTAGTTCAGTGTGTCATTCCTAGATAGGGCTCTAACAATAATCTGTGAAATATGAGATCTGCAGGTGGAGGCCAAGGAATAAACTTTAATGTGTTGAGAAGAGGAAGTTTCAAATCATTATAAATGGAAGCTTAAAGATACAGGCAGGATCAACTATCACACTGAGGCTTAAGTTGAAAAAATTATTGGGATCAACAGGATATTACAGAGTCATTACTGACAAGTATCACCTTCAACTCTGGAGCTCTAAGAGACATAGAGCCCACTTAGTAAGACCCTTTATTGCACCAAGAGAAAGAAGAGACATAAAAAGGTTAGTGTCGCCAACCTTTAAGCCAGATCTTAATCCCACTATACCCATTAGCCTGTAAATGTGGACAGGCTGGAATCATTTTACAACATCTCCGCTCCAGCCTTCCTCATTACACATTTGATTCATTTCCAAGGACGAAAGTGTGAATGTGCTTTCAGAATGTTGACTGTTCAATAATTTATGTAAGGCTATAAACACATTTCAGCACATTTAGGAAACAGATTTTCCTTAATTTTTTCTATGGTGTAGTCTCTAAACAATTTCTGGTCAATTAAAACCTCTTGTGATCAATGGTATTGTCAATTCCGTCTTTTATAATTTTCAGAAAAATCTATCCTAAAATGCATTTCTCACATGCATTCGTGTCTAAGAATTACCTCTCTACTATTTTTGTCCATATCGCAAATTTTGCCAAAACCATTTCCTCTTGTCAGCCAGAGCTCTAATATCATTTCTCTTATAAAATATTATGTCATCCATCATTGTTAATGTCACCCATATTCTCTTTATCATGTTTATGTCTTTCTTGTATACACAGCTCTTTGATATTTCAAAACCTTCCTGCTACCATTTCCTTGTTTTAACAATGTCTCTCGAATACCAAGGATATAACACAATTTTGCTTTTCTTTTGGAGAGATACTTCATAGAAATAAATCTTAATATATTTTTCTAACAATGACTAGTTTAATAGACATTTTACTTTGGAGTTTACTTTTTTCCTCTTATCTCAGCTTGGCTTTTCTTTTTATTCTTACCTTTTTCATTTACCTGTAGATGTATTCCTGATATCTAGGTTCTGTTTTTATCTAGTTCTCATTTTTATATCATTTATATGAATAAAGTCCATAAAGTTATTTCCCAGATTAATCACAGGATTTCAAGGTTGAAGGAATGATAAAGGTCATCTAGCTCAGAACTCATTGGAAGGTTGAATTTCCTTGATAATATCTATCAAATGTTTATACCACCTGTATTTGGGCAATCACTGTCTCCCAAGTTGGTTTCTTATATGCACAGTTGCACAGTTTCATTTTAGAAAATTCTTCCTTACATCTGGTCAAATCTGTATTACACCAAATTATTCCTTTCTTTCTGCTCCCAGGAAGTATCCTTTCCTCAATATTTAACACATCTGACCAATAATGATTCTATTTGCATGTCTTTTTCTTTTAGCTCATGTAAAGAGCTCCTTTACTGTTTCAAAAACTCATCTACTCCTCCTCCCTCTTTCAATGCACATGATTTTTAATTTGCATCATTGAACTGTAAATTATGTAATTTTTCAAAAAAATTAGAGAGGTAATATAAAACTAAAGTCATACAAAATATCCATTTAAAGCATTTTGAAAGAAGTGATTGTATAGCAAGAATGAATTAAGATTTGTGATGGGAAGACTGAATAGCCTCATATTAACTGCATTACTTTCCCCCTCACAATACTGTACCAGTGTTTGGTAGCTGTCATAACAAATTAGCCAAAACTTAGCAAGTTAACACAGATTCATTATCTTATAATTCTGTAGTCAGGAATCAGTTATGGGTCTCACTGGACTAAAATCAAGGTATCAGCAGGGATGTGTTCCTTTTTGTGGGCTGTGATAGGATCTGTATCCTTGACTTTTTCAGCTTACAGAGACTGCCTCTATATTTCTCATGGTTTCAGGTCTTATACTCAAGTTTTTAATCCATTTGGAGTTAATTTTTGTGTATAGTGTAAGACAGTGGTCCAGTTCGATTCTTTTGTATGTGGCTGTCCAGTTATTCCTAACACCATTTACTGACGGACTTGTCCTTTCTCCATGGTATATTCTTGCCTCCTCTGTCACAGATGGATTGATGCAGATGTGTGGGTTGATTTCTGAACTCTCTATTCTTTTCCTCTAGTCTACATGTCTCTTTTTATGCCAATACCATATTGCTTTGGTTATTATCAAATTGTGGGGGTATAGTTTGAAATCAGAGAGGATAATATCTCCAGCTTTGTCCCTTCTCAAGATTGTTTTGACTATTTAGGTGGTTTCGTATACATTTTAGAACTACTTGTTCTAGTTCTGTGAAAAATGCCATTGGGATTATTTTTAAAGATTTATTATTTTTTTAGAAAGAGAGAGAGAGACCGTGGTGGAGGAAGAGAGATAGAGAGTCTCAAGTGCACTCTGCCTTCAGCATGGACCCCAACACAAAGCTTGATCTCAAGATCCTGAGATCACCACTTGAACCCAAACCAAGAGTCAGCACTTAACCAACTGCCACCAGGCACCCCTGCCATCGGAATTTTGATAAGGATTGCATTCAATCTGTAGATTGCTTTGGATAGTATGAACAATTAAACAATTTTTCCAATCCATGAGTGTAAAATATCTTTCCATTATTTGTGTCGTCTTCAATTTCTTATGTCTTATAGCTTACAGAGTGCAGTGAATTTAACCTTCTTGGTTAAACCTTCTTGGTTAAATTCACTTCTAGGAATTTTGTAGATTCTATAGACTTATATAAATGCAATGCATTTATGTACATTAATTTTGTATCCTGTTACTTTACTGAATTCATTTATTAGTACTAGTAGCTTTTGGTGCAGTCTTCAGGATTCTCTATTTGTAGTAATCATGTCATCATCAAATAGTGAATGTTTTACTTCTTCCTTACAATTTTGGACACTTTTATTTCTTTTACTTGCCCAATCACTATGGCTAGGATTTTCAGTACTGTGTTTAATAAAAGTGGTGGGAGTGGACATCCTTATCTTGTTTCTGATCTTAGAGGAAAAGCTTTTAGGTTTTCATCGCTGAGTATGATGTTAGTTGTGGGGTTTGTCACATATGGCCTTTATTATGTTGAGGTACTTTCCCTCTATTCACATTTTGTTGACAGGTTTTATCATAAATAGATGTTAAAATTTTGTCAAACATTTTTCTGTATTTATTGTGAGGACCACAGGATTTTACCTTTTATTTTGTTAATGTGGCATATCATGCTGATTGACTTGTGGATGGTGAACCATTCTTGCATCCCTGAAAAAAATTCCACTTGAACATGGTGTATATTCCACTTTAATCCACTATTGTATATGGTTTGCTAATATTATGTTGAGGATTTTTCCATCTGTACTCAACAGATATGTTGGCCTTTTCAAATTGTTGTGCTCTTATCTGGTTTTGATATCAAGGTATTGCTGGCCTTGTAAAATGAGTTTCTTCATCTTCAGTTTTTGGAGGAGATAAGTACTAAATCTCTGAATATTTGGTAGAATTCATCAGTGAAACTTGGTGGAACGTCCTGGACTTTAGTTATGCTTTTTGTATGATTACTCATCCAGTCTTTTTAATAATAATCAGTCTACTCAGATTTTCTATTCCTTCATGACTAAATATTGGAAGATTGTTAGTTTCTAGAAATTTATCCATTTCTTCTTGATTGTTTAATTAGTTGGTGTATAATTTTTCCTAGTGGTTTCTTATGATCCTTTGCATTTCTGTGGTATCAGTTGTAACTTCTCTTTCATTTTTGATTTTATTTATTTGAGCCCTGTCTCTTTATTGTCTGGGTGGGTATAATTACAAGTGTGACAATTTTATCTTTTCAGAAAAAAGTTTTATGGATTTTTAAAATTATCTTTTTAGTCTTTATTTCTGCTCTAATCTTTATTTCCTTCCTTCTACTAACTTTGATCTTCACTTGTTTTTCTAGTTTCTTTAGGTGGAAAATTAAATTGTTTATTTGATATTTCTCTTGCTTGTTGAGGCAGGTCTCTATTGCTTTGAAGTCCCCTCTGACAATCACTTTTCTGCATCTCATAGATTTTGGTATGTCACATTTCTGTTTTCATTTGTTTCTTGTTATTTCTTGACTTCTCCTTTCATTCCTTCTATGACCCAGGAGTTATTCAGTAGCATGTTGTTTAATCTCGACATATTTGTAGTTTTTCTAGTTTTCTTTTTGTAATTGATTTCCTGCTACATAACATTGTAGTAAGAGGAGATGCTCAATATAATTTGAATTTTTATGAATTTATTGATATTTGTTTTGTAGACTCACATGAGATCTATCCTGGAAAATGTTCCAATTATTCTAGAGAAGACTGTATATTCTGCTGTTTTTGGATGGAATATTCATATATGTCTGTTAGTCCACCAGGCCTAATGTGTCATTGAAGGCTATGTTTTCTTGTTTGTTTTCTATCTGGGTGATGGATCCACTGATGTAAGTGGGGTGTTAATGTTTTCTACTATTGTTGCGTTGCTATCAGTTGCTCCCTTTATGTTTGTTAGTATTTGCTTTATGTATTTTGGTGCTTCTATGTTGGGTGCATACATATTTATAAATATTATATCTTCTTGCTTGATTGACCTCTTAATCATTGTGTAGTGACAATTTTGTCTTTTATTACATCTTTTCTTAAAGTCCATTTTGTCTGATATGAGCACAGCTACACCAGCTTTCTTTTCATTTCCATTTTCATGGAATATCTTTTTCCATCCATTCACTTTCAGTCAGTCTGTGTTCTTATTTCTAAAGTGAGTCTCTTGCAGGCAGTATATGGATGTGTCTTGGTTTTTTATACATTCAGCCATTCTATGTCTTTTGATCGTAGAATTTAGTTCATTTACATTTAAAATAATTGTTAATAGGTATATACTTATGCCAGTCTAATTAACTGTTTTCTGGTTATTTTTGTAGTTCTTCTCTTCCTTTCTTCTTTTTTGGTTTTCTTCCCCTATGGGTTGATGGCTGTTTGGTGTTATGTTTAGATTCCCTTCTCTTTTTATGGATCTACTGTAAGTTTTTGCTTGTGGTTACTGTGAGGTTCACTTATACCATCCTATGTATATAACAGCCTATTTTAAGATAAAAGCAATTTAAATTCTGAACATATTCTAAAACTACATTTTTTACCTTCCCTCCCTCAAGTTTTGTGTTGTTTGTGTCACATTTTATATCTTTATGTATCCCTTAATTTTTATAGTTTTAGTTCATTTTACTGCTTCTGTCTTCTAACCTTTATAGCAGTTTTATAAGTGATTAATCCACTACCTTTACTATATATTTACTTTTTCCAAAGAGATTTTTACTTTCGTATTTTTTGTCATTAATTAGTACTGATTCTTTTTAGTTTAAGAGTCCTGTTAACATGTCTTGTTAAGTTCTGTTTAGTTATAATGAACTTTTTTAGCTTTTGGGGTGTCTGAAAAACTGTGTATCTCTCCTTCAGTTCTGAATGATAATCTTGCCAGGTAGGGTAGTCTTGATTGGAATTACTTTCTTTTTCTCACTTTGAATATGTCATGCCACTCTTTACTGGCCTCCAAAGTTTCTGTAGAGAATTCTGCTAATAGCCTTATGGTATTTTCTTTGTAAATAACAATTTGTTTTTCTCTTGCTGCTTTTAAGATTCTCTCTTTAACTTTTGGGATTTTAATTATAATGTGTCTTGGTGTGAATGTCTTGGTTCATCTTATTTGGACCTCTATTCCTGAACCTAGATGTCTGTCTTCTCCATCTTAGGGGCATTTTCAGCTATTATAATTATTGTTATTATTATTATTATTATGTCCAGTTAGCCAACTTATAGTATATCATTAGTTTTTGATGTACTGTTCAACAATTTGTAAGATTCTGCTCCTTTCTCTTACTTCTCCTTTTGGGACTTCTTTTCTTCTCCTTTTGGGACATTCATTCATAGTATGAATGTTATTCTGATTGATGTTGTCCTGTAGGTCCCCTACATAACTTCATATTTTTAAGTTCTTTTCTTCTTTCTGCTCTGTCTGGCTGAGTGCCATTGCTTTGTCTTCCAGCTTGCTGATCTGTTCTTCTGCCTCATACAGTCTGCTGTTGAACGCTCTAGTGTGTTTTTCAGTTCAGTTATTATATCCATCAGCTCTGTGGCTTTTGTTTGGTACTTTCTTACATTTGATATCACTTTGTTGAAGCTCCTACTGTGTTCATACATTCTTTTGCAAGGGCAGTGAGCATTTTTGTGATGGTTATTTTGAATTCTTTATCAGGTAGATTACTTTTCTTTGTTACCATTAAGGTCTTTTTCTGGGATTTTGTCTTGTCTTTTGTTTAGAACATATTTCTCTGTTTCCTCATTTTGCTTGACTCTCTGTGTTTCTACATATTAGATGAAATAGGTACTTTTTGGTCTTGAGGGAATGGCCTTGTGTAGGTAATAAACCTTTTGTTCAAAACTTGTCCTAGCTCTTGGTTGTTTTGGAACCTTTATGATTGTCTAAACCTCCTGATTTATTCTTGATATGCCCTTGTTGTTGAGGGTGTGCCAAGACCTGTCAGTGATCCAAGGGGAGGAATCTCATTTAGCATCTAGTTTCAGGCTGATTGGAAGCCAGACCCTCAGGCAGCAGCTTTTAAAATATGCAAATATATTCTGTCCTGTGGGCCCGCAACGGTAATCTCTGCTGGCTTCCAGACCAGATCTGGAGGTGCCAATGGGTGACAGTTACAAAAATTGGGGCTTCAGATGAGTTTATAAGATCCTTTCTGGGAAGTCTCATCAAGACACAGGCCAAGGTGGGGTGGGGGTCCATAGGATGGTGTCTCCCAGTTTGTGTTTCCTGGGAGCACCTCCTTAACCTCTAAATGTGTGGGAAACCTGAAGCCTGTCCCTCAGGCTGAAGTTCCAGGTTAAGTTAATAGGCTTTTTTCACAGGATGACTGGATTGTGTTTCAGTGTGCTCTTTGTGCAGTGTTCTGGGGGGTGGTGGCCTGCCAAGAACAGTAGTTTGGATTGTTACATTCCAGGGAGCTCAGGAATGCCAGTCTCCTTGGCCACCAGGGCCATGCAATTGAGGGGCATCCCCTGTGTAGATTACCCCCACCTGCTGGCTTTAGCGACACAGCTGGATAGTGTAGGGGGTAGAGTATGCTCACAGCTTCAGAAAAGCAAAGGGAAAATGTTTTTGACTGTGTACAGTCTGCAGCTGCAGGAGGAATGCAGTGGGAGAGTGCCTTGTCTGTGTGCACATGCCAGCCTTAGGCTGGAAATAGAAGAATGCAGCTACCACTGGTGCTCATCAACTGCCTGAACTCACTGACTTTACAGGGTAGTGGGAGAATGCTGCAGCCATCTGTGCTCACTGGCCCCAGCTACAGAGCAGGGGAGTGCTGCAAATATCTGTGCTTTCCTGCTTCAACAAGGCAATAGGATAGTGCCACCACTGCTGGCCCTGACCTGTCTCAGCAAGGTGGCAAAACGGTGTTGCCACCAAGGTTTTTCATATAGCAGATAGGTGCAGAGTACAAAAATGGCATCCACCAGTGCCGCTTTTTCTGGGGAGAGTTTAAGTTGTCCCTTCCCCTTCCAGCAGATGCTTTTATTTTTTAAATTAAAAAAATTATCTAAGAGAGAGAGGAAGTGGGAGTGGGAAAAGAGCAGAAGGAGAGGGACAAGCAGACTCCGTACTGAGCATGGAGCCCAAAGTGGGGTCTGATCCCATGACCCTGAGATCATGACCAGAGCAGAGATCAAGACTTGGTTGCTTAACCAACTGAGCCACCCAGGCACCTCCAGCAGATGTTTTAGATTAGCAAATTGATCTCTTTCATGTATCATTTAGATGCTCTTCAAACTGCTGGGGAAGTTTGCCTTTTATTTTTCTTCCTGGGTTTCAAGTGAGTGAGATGTAGGTGAGCCCTTTAAAAGGGGAATCTCAGTTTCCTACAGCACTTTGAGTACTATGGATGTCAGTACTGTTGGTTTTCTAAGCCAGTCATTTTTGGGGTTCATCTCTCTGGGGAAGATGACAGGGGTCAGGGTTCCTGAGTGGGGCACCAACCCCTTGCTCCTTTGATAGAAGCACTATACTGGTGAGATTCCACCCTACTAAGTGTTGTGGATGGGGTTTTTGGTGAAACTAAAAATGTGATATGGTCTTTTATTGTTTGTTGTGGAGATGTGGTTCATCTAGATTTCAGATCTTTTTCAGAGGGAAATGAATCATAAATACATAGAATATAGATTTGGTGTGTCCATGGGAGGAGGTGAGTTTGGATCTTCTTATGCTACATTTTGCAGATATACCTCTTTTTAGTTCTCTGAACCAATAGCTACTGAGTACTTACTGTTTAAAAGCTATTATGTTTTCCAGAGTGGCTGTACCAGCTTGCATTCCCACCAACAGTAAAAGAGGGCTCCCCTTCTTCCACATCCTTGCCAACATTTGTTGTTTCTTGTCGTTGATTTTTGCCATTTTAACTGGTGTAAGGTGGTATCGCATTGTGGTTTTGATTTGTATTTCCCTGATGGTTAGTAATGATGAGGACTTTTTCATGTGTCTGTTAGCCATTTCTATGTCATCTTTGGAGAAGTGTCTGGAAGGAGCTGAGATGTTCTTCAACACATGAATGAATAAAGAAGATGTGGTCCATATATACAATGGAATATTACTCAGCCATCAGAAAGGATGAATAGCTGCCATTTGCATCGACATGGATGGAACTGGAGGAGATTATGCTGAGTGAAATAAGTCAAGGAAAGAGGGTCAATTTCATATGGTTTCACTCATATGTGGGACATAAGGAATAGCATGGAGGTCCATAGGGGAAGGGAGGGAAAACTGAAGGGGAAGAATGCAGAGAGGAAGACAAATCACGAGAGACTCTGGACTCTGGGAAACAAGGTTATAGAAGGGAGGAGATGAAGTAACCAGGTGATAGCTATTAAGGAGGGCACATGTAAGGATATGCACTATATATTGTACTACATCAAAAACTAATGATGTGCTGGCTAACTGAACATAATAAAAGAACACAAAAGGTATTGTTACATATTATGACAGGTGCTAAAAGAAATGAAAATTATGTTCTATTAATCATCTCTACTAGATAGAAATCTTGCACGCCTTCTTAGGCTTTCTCAATAATGTCTCTTTCTTCTTTCCTGCACTGGTTGGCTAAACACTTTTGGACTTAGATGAAACGTCACATTGCAGGCAGTGGTCCTGGAAGTCACTAAGTGGCCGCATCAGATCTGAGCTATCACTGAGGAGTTGATTAATCCAGCTCCAAAGTTCAGGGGAGTAAGCCTCCAGTGGGGTAGTCCTTGCTCAAAGGAAAAAAGGGGGTTGGAATGGGTTGACTAATAATCCCCCCTCCTTTGTCTGGCATTTACTACTCTTAGGGGCAGCTCCTCCTTACAACTAACAGGAGAAGTTCTAAATGCTGAGAGAACAGGCACCTGTTGAGCTACTTCTGTATTTCTCAATAACTAGTTGTGGAGAAAGCAACAGCCAGGACAGTTGAACTCAGAATCACACTATCCTTTCCTTTCTTCTCTCTCCCTTTATCCTTCACACTGTGCATTCACTACCTCAGTCTTGCATTTCTCAAATCGTTAGAAGATTAATCCTCACCCCTAGGCTCTGTTTTCTAAAAGAGTGGTGCTAAAACACCATCTAATTGGGCTTTATCCAAATACCAGGAAATGAGAAAAACTAATGTTTCCAAACTCATGAATGCTTTTTCTATTAAATAAAAGCCTTAAAATAATGTGAAGAGTTAGTCTTAAACATAAACTATAGCCTTAAACATAAACTATAGACATAAACTATTGATAAACAGAAAAACACACTGAGGGAAAGTTTTAAAAGAAACACCTTACCTTATTTTTCACAGGGTTTGCTCTTGGGCTGAACTTCAGTAGTATCAATCACTACTTAATCTTGACTTTTTGTGAAGGATGAGATCCTTTATAATCTTTCCTGCTATTAAAAGAAAGGATAGGGCGCCTGGGTGGCTCAGTGGGTTAAGCCGCTGCCTTCAGCTCAGGTCATGATCTCGGGGTCCTGGGATCGAGTCCCCCATCGGGCTCTCTGCTCAGCAGGGAGCCTGCTTCCTCCTCTCTCTCTCTGTCTGCCTCTCTGCCTACTTGTGATCTCTCTCTCTCTGTCAAATAAATAAATAAAATCTTAAAAAAAAAGAAAGGATAAAAAATGCACTTACTGCAGCAGGCAGCATGCTTCCTTTGACATCCTTGTTTCTCTAAACAATGAAAGAATTCGGAATTTAGAGTGAGGATTTGAATCTGGCTTTTTGACTTCCCATCTATATAAAATGGAGGAGTTGCCTTCTGTGAGGTGAGGAAACAGACTCAAGGAGAATTAACCAGTGTAAGATAATACCACAATTTGGACTTTTTGCCTAGTATCAAATAAACAGCTTAAAAAAAATTTTTTTTTTCTTATAAAGGCTGCCCCAGTGTCTATAAATGTCATCCACATATGCATGCTTTACTGATTGGTTATCAGCTCATATCAAGCATCTCTCTTGTCTTCCTAACCAGGTCATAGGGGCCTGTGGGCAGGTTCTCTCTCTCTCTTTCTCTCTCTCTCAGTTTTCCCACATGGTCCAGTAGAGTGTCTTTTATAAAGTAGGCACTTGATAATGGTTGACTCATTATTGGAGATGACTGGCAGTGATCACTAACATAGTAAATACTGAATGTTAACTAAGATATTTTAAAGAGCCTTTCTATGTCTATATGTTGACCAGAGAGTGAAATCAAGAATATAGTGATATTGTTTTTATCCTAACTTCGACAATTTTCTATTCAGTTCCGAAGGTCTTCTGGACATGACCAAATGATGGAACATAAGATTTAACTCCATGTCCAGAAGACTATTCAGGTGCATGTTCAAATGTACCTGTACCCAATGGCAAATGAAAGCAGAAGTGCTATATGGGTTGCATGATGCGTGGTAGATGTTCTTTTTCCTATGTTACACAAACACTTCTAGAAGGCTTATTCTTTTAGCTTCACAAAAGTTGGCGCAATAGCCTGCACTGAACAGAATATGTGCTTGCCATTTTTATTTCTCAAAAGTAGCAATTTAAATTATATTTTTCTTAGGTGATATTTACATTGGTTAAAGCATGCATCTTAAAGCAGGCAATTTTCTTTTAGTCAAAGTTGTATTGATAGATAGTTTTAAAAATAGATCAGCCTATTGTGCATGTCAAGCTATAAAAATAGAAGCCAGGTCTATGCTTGACAGATTCCAAAGATAGTCTTCACTATGATTAGCTAATACTCACGGTACTGCAGGTCTCTTTAATATTAATGAACCACTAATGTCAATGTGGGAAAGTGAGCAAAGAGCATGGAAGCTTTTTAATATAATCACCCTGGCAGGCAGCAGTAAGATTTACATTTGGGATTTTGCAGTAATTAAAGAAATTAGAGAAATACTCAGGAATAAGAATTTGCTAAAATAAGTCTGCTGCGCCCTCTCCCACGCCCCTTGCTTGTATTCCCTCTCTTGCTGTAATATCTTTTTCTGTCAAATAAATAAAATCTTTAAATTAAAAAAAAAGAAAACATTTATTTATACTGTAAAAGCATCCAATAACTTCTGCATATCAACTGCCCAGATGTACGGAAATTCTACACTCTCTACATTGTGTCCATGGATGTCCCTCTAAACCATGACACAAGATGTTACTCATATTATAATGTGTATTCACTGCTGATGAAGACTCAGAAAGAATGAAGTTTATTTGGGTTTGATGGTCTCTTCATTTCTCTCTTACTCCCTCTCTTATACATCAGAGTTGTTTGCAGTTCTACAACAGAAGTTGCTTAAAGACATTCTCTGCCTTCATTCTGAGGAAACCTAAATGATTTGAGTTTCTGCTGGGATTCCCTAAGGAGGGAGCTGAAGGGCAAGCCACAAGCCTAGGTCAGTCACCTCCTGAAAAGCCATACCGTGTATGTCATCACAACATCATAATTATCATGTCATATTTATCTATCTCTCTCCCCCACTCAACTATATACCTGTTCAATTGTTGAATAAATGAATGGATATTAATAGGACTCTTCCTTCAAGACTTTTTAGTTTTTAGAACTTTTTAATTATCTCTGTTATGACTACATATAAAAGGGAAAATTGTATAAGCTCTTCAATATACCTAAGTGGTAGGTAAATATGTTGAGAACTTCCAAGAAAAGAGAAATAATATTTATCTAAAAATATTTACACAGTACCACTGCTGGTGTTCCTATGATAAATGAAATCCTCAAACTCAGTTGAGAACTCATTTTGGCTCATGTATAGCGAGGTCTGAACTTATTAGACTATTTCCAAAATTTTACTTATTTTCTTCATGATTATAGATAATAACATTTGTTAATCTTAAGAAAGTTATAATA
Organism: Mustela lutreola; assembly: GCF_030435805.1. Taxonomy (NCBI): domain Eukaryota; kingdom Metazoa; phylum Chordata; class Mammalia; order Carnivora; family Mustelidae; genus Mustela; species Mustela lutreola. The sequence goes on from NC_081295.1 coordinate 113,627,308, forward strand.
CATGGGTAAGTCTTAAAAATTACCATAATCTCACCAAGAGATAACTATGCCCATTTTCTGTTCTTGTAGGCTTTTTCAGTGTTATGTGTGAGCATATGTATGTATACACACATGTATTTTTATAAAAATACCATCTTACTTCATATTTTGCTTTCAGACCCAGTTTCTGTTCTTAACCAACTTGTGGTCATCTTTCCTTCTGAATAAATAAGTTTATTTGAACATAATAACTGTAATAATTAATAGTATTCCATTATGTAGAATTATTGTTTAAGTAGATTTATGTATATTTATTATCATAAATGTATTTATGAATTGACACATATGTATCTTTGCATATTTGTCTAATTATCTTAAAATAATTATAAAAAATATATAAATAATTCAAATAATAGAAAGATCAAAATAAAAAAATCATTATCTTGAAATAGTTTATTTATAGTTTTGCTCTTTTGGTCATAAAAATACATGATCTACATTTTGACATGTAGTGCCAAAAGTTCATCCAAAAAACCTGTACCAGTGTATACTCACCTCCCAAGTGGAATGTATAAACTTACCCATTTATTTGCATCATTATCCTTAGTTGACTATAATTCCTCTTTTGCAGCTTTTTCAAATTGGTAAGTGAAAAATGGTACTTCTTGGTTTAATTTGGATTTCTTTGTTTACCACTGATGTTGAACTTCTTTCATCAAGTTTTTTGGCCATATGTAGGCTAAATTTTTAATTTAACCAAAGATTTCATTAAATTTTTCTAATGTTCATTTTTAAAATTTTTTATTTTATTTTTTCAGTGTTCCAGGATTCATTGTGTATGCACCAGACCTAGTGCTCCATGCAATACATGCCCTCCTTAATACCCACCACCAGGCTAACGCCAATGTTTGTTAAAGAAACAGAACTCTGCCAGTCTCCCTGTACCTCTCTTAATTGCAGCACCCCCATTGTAATTTTATAGTAATTAGTATCTTCCTTAACCTAGCCTCAAGTTAGATACTATGTGGTATAGATTCCAAGCCTATGACCAGGCATCCCGTGAGCCTCCAGATAGTGGTGCTGGCTGTGGTTTTGAGGACAGAGAAGACAAAACCATAGATGGAATAGGTATCTAACACTGTGAAGGTAAACCACTAACTTTTCCAGGATGGAAGGGGTCCAAAGTAGTCAACTTGTCACAAGTAGCCTATTGGACTCTTTGAGAGATAAAATATACTGGGGATTCAAATTGGTTTCTGTTGCTAGCTGGTGGGCATTCAGAGGCAGCAATAACAGGTTTGGCTCTGGTAAGCGGAAATTTGCACTGCTGGGTCCATGTGCATCTTTTCTGTAGCCATCATAGCCAGGTCTAGGGTGACTGATGATTGGCCAATGTTAACTGGCCAGGCCACTTTGTCCTCTTAGTTATTTACTGCCTCTTCTGTAGTGGATGCTTTCTGGTAGTGTTAACATACGACATTAAAATCTCCATACTTTGTGTCCATTGCCATATGGCAATCCCCATGCCTCTTCCCCAGGCTTCCTTGCCTGAAGAATGTATTAAATATGGTTCCTGTGGATGAACAAATGTAACAAAGGAAATTCTACTTTTACACAAAGTTGAAGAGTTCAAGAGACTATTACAAATATAATAACACAGGTTGGTAAGTTTAATTAAAGTTGTGATTACTTGGTCAACTAATCTTCGACAAAGCAGGAAAGAATGTCCAATGGAAAAAAGACAGCCTTTTCAATAAATGGTGCTGGGAAAATTGGACAACCACATGCAGAAAAATGAAATTGGACCATTCCCTTACACCACACACAAAAATAGACTCAAAATGGATGAAGGACCTCAATGTATGAAAGGAATCCATCAAAATCCTTGAGGAGAACACGGGCAGCAACCTCTTCGACCTCTGCCGCAGCAACATCTTCCTAGGAACAACGCAAAAGGCAAGGGAAGCAAGGGAAAAAATGAACTACTGGGATTTCATCAAGATCAAAAGCTTTTGCACAGCAAAGGAAACAGTTAACAAAATCAAAAGACAACTGACAGAATGGGAGAAGATATTTGCAAACGACATATCAGATAAAGGACTAGTGTCCAGAATCTATAAAGAACTTAGCAAACTCAACACCCAAAGAACAAATAATCCAATCAAGAAATGGGCAGAGGACATGAACAGACATTTCTGCAAAGAAGACATCCAGATGGCGAACAGACACATGAAAAAGTGCTCCATATCACTCGGCATCAGGGAAATACAAATCAAAACCACAATGAGATATCACCTCACACCAGTCAGAATGGCTAAAATCAACAAGTCAGGAAATGACAGATGCTGGCGAGGATGCGGAGAAAGGGGAACCCTCCTCCACTGTTGGTGGGAATGCAAGCTGGTGCAGCCACTCTGGAAAACAGCATGGAGGTTCCTCAAAATGTTGAAAATAGAACTGCCCTATGACCCAGCAATTGCACTATTGGGTATTTACCCTAAAGATACAAATGTAGTGATCCAAAGGGGCACATGCACCCGAATGTTTATAGCAGCAATGTCCACAATAGCCAAACTATGGAAAGAACCTAGATGTCCATCAACAGATGAATGGATCAAGAAGATGTGGTATATATACACAACGGAATACTATGCAGCCATCAAAAGAAATGAAATCTTGCCATTTGCAACAACATGGATGGAACTAGAGCGTATCATGCTTAGCGAAATAAGTCAAGCAGAGAAAGACAACTATCATATGATCTCCCTGATATGAGGAAGTGGGTGATACAACATGGAGGCTTAAGTGGGTAGAAGAAGAATAAATGAAACAAGATGGGATTGGGAGGGAGACAAACCATAAGTGACTCTTAATCTCACAAAACAAACTGAGGGTTGCTGGGGGGAGGGGGTTTGGGAGAAGGGGGTGGGATTATGGACATTGGGAAGGGTATGTGATTTGGTGAGTGCTGTGAAGTGTGTAAACCTGGTGATTCACAGACCTGTACCCCTGGGGATAAAAATATATGTTTATAAAAAATAAAAAATTTAAAAAAAAAAGTTGTGATTACTTAAAATTTAGAAAAGTCTTAATTTTTTATTGTTAGAGAACACTGCAAGTCTTCTGTCAATGGGAGAATGATGCCGGGAGAGAGAGCAGGAGACTGAGAACTTGTTTCCTGGGTGGTTACCAGGCCCGAGTCCTTATTCTAGCTCAACACTGCCAACACAGGCATAGGAACGAACACGACAAAACCAGGGTACAAAGCCATATTGGTGTATAAAGCTAAAGAGGATATGACTTGAATTTGAGGCAAAGAACTCTCGGTAGTAGCTGCCAAACAAAAGCAAGAAGGATGAACCCACTCTTTCAAACTCTCTTCCCGCCAGCTAGAATAGAAGCCTTCTGGGCCTTTGGCGTAAGAAAGCTTCTGGTTTGAGGAATATGCCATAAGGGACCCTGCTAAGGGCCTTATGAAAAGGCACAGTTGGAGCAAACAGCCTGCTGACAGTTGAGATTTGAATTTCAAATGCGGGAACTTCTGAAAGAAAAACAGTCTTAGTGCAACATAAATTGCTTCCAAACACTCAAAGACACAGCAGAAAGGGCAACAGAAAACCACATGAGGCAAAACAATTTTGATAAACTGTTTTGGAATCTGTTCTCTTCCTTTGCATCCCCCACCGCCCCGCCCTCTTCCCCGTCCCAAGTAACCAAAAGCAGCAGTGAAATTAATTGAAACTGTGCAGGAAGTTCCAAGAAACTCTGAGGAAGCAGGTATATTTGAAAACTAGATGCTATGACTGAATCAACAGTCTCTGTTGGGGAAATATCCCCTAGAGAGAGAAAAATTCGTGATTGAGTATGAAGTCAGGCAGTCAGTTGGTATGTATTTAACAGTAAAGATGGAAGCTGTGTCCTGTTAACCAACTCCTAAGCTCTTCTTAAAGGCCCAATAAGGCCCATTCACAGCAGTTAATCACCACATGTTTTATCATGTTGTGTCAATCTGTCTGCAATAGATTTCAGACTCCTCAACGGAAAGAACCTTCTTTTTATGCCTGGAAAAAGAACCCATTGGGGAATCTACCACTGTGTGGCTGGGGTGCGAGAAGTGCCAACTGTAGATGTGCGACATGCCCAGAAACTACCAGAAGGTTAATTCCTTTCTCAGAGAGGAAAATTGTTTTGTGAGCCATATCTGAGGAAATGAGTAAAATGAGTTGGAGGGTGGGCTTTAGAATAAATTTGAAATGTACAGGCAGATTGCTGTTTTACCATGCTTGTTTGCTTTGCGTTTATGTATCCCTACTGGTGACCCAGTCAAAGAGCAAATGTTGGATTCCTACATTTCAGGCTGCAGACCTATTATTCTACCAGTGGGAAATAAGATTCTCACAGTCCTATTACAGGGAGCCAAATTGCTTCATCCCCAGAAGCCAGAGGATTTCACTAGCTAGCAGTGGGGAGCCCATACAAAGCTGTAATTTGCAATCTGAATCTAATTTCAAACCCCATCTAAAAAAATGAAAATTAATATATTGAAGAAACTCCCTGTATTAACTCACCAGTTTCCCCCCAAATTCCTTAGAATTTATGGATAATCAATTTTTTGAAGAAAATTAGTTGGAGTTTAATCACTGTTTCCAGATTCTTTGGGGTAGACATGGGTGAAGGTTCACTGTGCATATTAAGAAAGAATTCATCATTGCCCAAAGAAATGAGTACCTTTCAGATTTTACCAGCTTAGGAAAACAATTCTGCCTATTAATAAGAGTGAAAAATTTATGTGAATTCAGCCTTAAAATAGACTTGTAGGAGAGCGTTATACCAATGTGAGATTGAATATAGGGGCTGTCACTCCCATAGATGGGGAGAACCATGTTCCTGAGAAAGGTCACATAGATCTAAGCTTTGGCTCTGCTCCCCCACACCAACCCTTTTCTAACACTGAATTAATGAGCTGGCTACTGTCTCCAGCTTCCCAACCGTAACAAGTTCACAGTGGAGTGAAGGAAAAGAGCAAGGGAAATTCACAACTGAGAAATGTCCTCTCATAACTTGAAAGCTGCTCTATAGGCAAGACAAAATAAGGATATTATTAGATACATCTCCCTTCAGTGGTGGAGCTTAGGAATGAAGGTATAGGGCTAGGCTCAAAAAGAAAATGTCAAACAATACCAAAACCCCTTCTTTTCAATCTCCACACTTCTTCTTTGATTTCTGGAGCTCTTAACAAATCATGAGAATTGGCCAAGTTGTGTTTTTCCTCCCTTTACTTCATCTCAGTCTCTGCCAAACGAAAAGCTAAAAAGCTGAGAAATGATCACAAGTTGGACAGAAGGCAAGGAATTGAGTCTGAATAATTTACCAGCTGTTATTCAGTTCAGGATAAGTAGAGCCTGAAGGACACATACATGCTAGAGGTCTTGTGGGGCCTGAGGCTTATATAATTGTGGGCAGGGGGGTTAGAGGGAGGGGAGAGCATTTTCTTTTTTTAAAGAAAAAGAAGACCCATGTATGAAATCAATAATAGGTACAAAAGGGTAGTTATTCAGAATGAGAAATCACAAGGCATGACAACTTTTTTAAAGGCTGAGAAATCCTTCCCCATCTAGGATGTGTTATTTCTTGTTTCAATTACTGCAAAAATTCTTTTCTGTCCTTACCACCACTGGGCAGGCTGGTATTGGGACCCAGTACATAATTTGTAGGGTACGATGCAAAATGAAACTCTGTGGGTGCTTGGCCAAATATTAAGAATTTCAAAATGGAGACAACAGACCATTAAAAAAAAAGATTTTATTTATTTATTTATGTATTTATTAGAGAAAGAGAGAGAGCATAAGCAGTGGGAGACAGAGGGGCAGAGGGAGAGGGAGAAGCAGACACCCCACTGAGCAGGGAGCCTGACTCAGGGCTCAATCCCAGGAGCCTCTAAAGGGAGACACTTAACTGACTGAACCACTGAGGGGTCCCGACAGCAGAGCATTAAACCAAGCACTGGGCCCAACCGAGTGTGAGGTCCCATGTGACTGCATGACTGTATGTCCATGAAGGAGACCCTATCAGCATGGCAAAATACAGAAAAATAATACAAATAATGCAGTATTTTTATTCATTATGGACTCACCTCTATGATAGTTTTCTCCTATTTTTTTTCCTTTGGCTACATATGCTTGATTGACACCTCATATGTTGACTGTTCCGTAATATTTTTCAATTAGGAAGACTTGAAAGATAATTCTGTTTTTCCTTTAGCATGTTTAGCATGTTTGATTGGAATTTGTCTTTTTTTTTCTTGGCAGCTTAGAAAAGCTTCTCCTAGCATCACAACTCATTATTTTTCATGTTTTTAGGGTTGTTATCAATTTGGGGGACACTATTGCTAAGTTTCTTTTTCATAGGAGCTGTGAGATTTGTTTTCCACAGCTAGACTGTGTGCTACCCACATGCTTCTGATACCAGGCTCCCTAGGACATGTTCACCATACAGTATGACCCCTGGGGGAGCAGACACAAGAGTGGGTGGTGGAAGTACTCCTTGAAACCATTCCTTCATTAGAACTGCTAGCAATAACATGGAAGTGCTATCTCAGACTAATTGATTCCCAAATTTAAGTTCCTGTTGGCTGACCCCAGAGACACACATGGCCCCAACACTAACAGATAGGAGGAAAAATGTGACTGAGTTTGTGGGAGAGTGGTAGTCAAGGTGGAAAGAAATAGTACTGATAGCTGATTATTATTAAAATAGCTCACTTTTGCAGATTTTATAATAATATACGATAATGGAAAGGGCCCATGCAAGCGTGAACCACATTAGTCTCTTTGTAAATCTACTTCATACCACACCGGCATTGGCGATCTACCCACTTAGGATAAAATATTATGCTAGCCACAAAGCAGAGCTATGGAACTGGCTGTCGTACAAACTGGGCAAATGGTGGTCATGAACTTTGTTAGAGACAGGTGACTTTTACATTCCGTATAGCAAGGGCTGCTGGCTGATCTTCCATGCTTTTTTTAGGAGCATGTTAGCACTTAGGTATTAAAGCAGACAGCAATGGCCTAATGGGCAATGATACTGTAGAGTAAGATGGATGAAAAGAGCTTATTCACTTATATGAAGTAAGTGACCACTTTTGAACAGATCATTTGGCATTTACTCCTTGAAAAGTGCTTGTAGATTTGTTACAAAAAGTGTTTCCCAGAAAATTAAAGTTTTATTCTGAAAAGAAGTATTTACTCACTTCTCTAAAGGACTAGAATTATAATAACCAAGGATTGTGCATTGGAAAGAGACTTAATTTGGCAATGCCTCTTCATGTCATTTATATGTAACACATACCACAGGTATCCAGGATTTCTCAGAGTTTACTAGTAGGTATGCTTCTCAAACATTGGTTTTATGATCCAGGTTCAAGAGACAAAGGCAATAGGTTAAAAACAGAGAAAAGGGACTATAATGATAGGCCACCACATTGAAGGTGTCGTTAGAGTCAACTTTCAATTCTTTCTGCCAGAGAGAGGACCAGTGACATGGACAGTTGAACACTGGGTGACTTGATCAGCTGATTAGGGCCATGGCCTCACTCACTCTCTGGGACAAATTCCATGGCCTCCCTTTCACCCTCATCCTTTTTTATTTCCCAGCCACCTTTGAGACTGAGGGACTCTTCTTCTTGAACTTTCTTTCTTTGACTTTGCCTTCTCCACACATTCACCTTATTTCCTCTCATGGTGAGTTTTCTGTTCCTTCCACCTCCCTCTGTGCTCTGTGATCTCCCCGTGGCTCTTTCACCCCTCTCCACCTCATGGATGCTGTCTGTGGACTCTGTCACTCCTGCCTTCATTCCTTACCTTTCTAGTCTCACCTGATAGATGCCCTGGCTCATAGAGCTTTAACGTGCCCAAGATTATCCTTCTCCTTTTGTATCCCAGTCCTCCTTGTCACTCTTGTCAAAGCCTTGGGTCATCTCTACTCTTCCAAACTTCTACTTCTGAAATCTCTCAATGGTCCTTTTCTCTCCATCTCCAATAACATCATTTTAGTTCAGAACCTCATCACTGCTTCACTGATTAAAATAATCTCCTAATTATTTTCTCTGATTCAAACTCTATCCTTTTTAATCTATTAGAATAGAATAAGATTAAATTATTATAATCTTTTAAATATTTCTTCTGGTTACCACTCAACTATTACACTTCACTCTCACACACCTTCCAAAGATTTCCACTGCCATCCTTCATAAAGTACAAAATTCCTTGCTACAACCTTTGGGACTTTTCATAATTTGACATTAGTACATCTTTCCAGCATTATATCATACAACTCTTCCTTATTCATCCTTTGATTTAGTGGAGTAGGAATAAAAAGGCAACGTACAACACAGAGTCTCCATGTGGATAACTGAGACCTGACCAAATTTTGTATTGTCTTGAAAGTACCAACAAATGTTTTCATGAGAGATTTAATGAGAAAAGACATGTAGCTAGGTTAATGACTAAGGAAAAGAACACAGGGAAATGGCCAATAATGAGCACAGATGCTCTTAAACAGAACAAGTTGGATACACAGGCTCGCTTCACCCATGGAATGGGTAAAGTCCTTGGAAAAAGCAACTCTTCAGTTAGTGAGGCCGGCTTTGCAAATGTCCCTCAGCACTGTTCCTGGAACACTAAAATCTTATATAAATTATTATTAGTGAACTGAAAATTTCTGCCCTTTCCCCTGAAAGACAGGGAAATGCTCCAGAATACCTAACCTGACATGCTTTCCCTAGATCTATTATCTCTTTCTTTGCACTGATATTTTATGTCATCTTTTGTGAAAAGCTAATTTTAAGGCAGTTTTCTCCACATTACTTTTTCTCAGAAGAAGGTCTGATTATGTGGGGCATAAAAGGAAGTGAGAAAAATGCATTCGGCACAACTAAGGCTGGGATATTAGGAAAAAAGTGGCATGGTGATAAAAGAGAGACAAAAATTACTTTCCTTAAATTTTTTTTAACTTATTGGAAGAAGAGATATGGTAAAACAATATATATTCTTGTTCTTAAATATCCAAGCCTATTTTGCTTTACCTATTTACAACAGCTTCACATTTGTAATAAAGTTTACTTCTAACAAACTTACGTTGAGATCATACTCTATCCCTCCACCCAATCTCTCTTTCTCTCTCTCTCTCTCTCTCACACACACACACACACACACACACACATATTTACAATATATTTGAAGAAATAAGATGAGTGAAGTCAATATTTAAAGTTCATTTAAAATCCATTGATATATGTTTTTTAATTAATGATTTTATATTTTGTTTTTGAAATTTTATTAAGCTTATTTTAATTGAAGTATAGTTAACACACAGTGTTATTTTACTTTCAGGTGTATAATATATTGATATATATTTTTAATTTACAGTGAATCCTCTTAGTTTAATCATATTGGCTTACATGTAGGAAATGAATTTTACCAGGAGATATATGTAGGAAATGAGGTGTCAAGAGTTTTACCTTTAGGAGAGGGTATCTTGGTATAGTTTGTATTTAATTAAACAGAAAAAAAATTATCACTTTGAAAAGCCAAATATATGCCTTAAAAATTAAAATAAATGAATTTCCAGTTAGAAAATAAATAAGTCAAAGGGATATAACGTACAGCATAGGGAATGTAGTCAGTAATATTGTAACAACTTTGTAGAGAGGCATAGAGTAACTAGATCTATTAAGGAGATCATTTTGTAATGTATAAAAACATGTTGTACATCGGAAACTAATATAATATTGTATGTCAATTATAGTTTAATTAAAAAGGAGAAAAAAGAGGACAAAAAAATTAAAATATGTTGTGATTATCTGAATTAAAATAAAGGCCATTAAAATTTCACAGATTTAATTATTTAAACATCTTAAAACAATTTCAAAATTAAGAACACTAAAGTAATGAGTAATTATCTAGCCTGCTTAACTAAAGAAAATTAGTTTACCAACATTAATTAAGTCTCTTACTGCCATTAGAAGTAAATTAAGCCTATTATCAAGTAGGTTTTTACAAATGGGTAAATTGAGACAGACAAATATAAAATGAATTTCCCAGGGTTATAGTCAAGCCAGTGAAAATTGGAACCTGTGGATTTTAGTTAATTTTTTTTTTAAGAATTTATTACTATGAGAGAGAAAAAGACCAAGCAAGCACAAGCAGGGGCAGCAGGAGGGGGGAGAGGGAGAAACAGACTCCTTGTGAGCAGGGAGCCTGCCACCACAGGGGGTTTAATTTCAGGACCCTGGGATCATAATCTGAGCAGAAGGTAGATGCTTAACCAACTGAGCCACTGAGGTGCCCCTTAATTTATATTTGTATAGCTGTAATGATTATTAAAAATGTGTTATACTAGTTAATCACATTAGTTATTAAAGAAAATATACAAGATCTCTCGCTCTGTTGAGAGCATGTTTCTTCTGATTAACTTTTATAAAATATTAAGAGCAAAATTAATATATTTCTCATGCAAAGTAATAAAAATATTTAAAAAATTATTTGGGTACATAAAACAAAATTTTTTATTTGTGATAAGAATAGGAAATATTGATTGGTATAGAAACAGGTGAAATTTAGATAAACATCAAGAAGGAAAATCACCACCCATTTCCTTTTGATTCCCCCAGCCCAGGAACATTATCAGCTCATACTTTGCATCTTGGCTTTGAATTCTTTTATAGTGTTTGATCACTTGGGGATTCCCTTTCTGTCTTTGTTTAGGGATATTACTATTTTTAAGAGACTTTTTAAAAAAGCAATGTTAAATTTACAACAAAATTGGAAAGGAGGTACAGAGATTTTTCATATACTCCTCTGCCCCCTCTGCATGCATTTCAACACCTCACTCCCCCTTCCCCATGATCATCAACACTTACCAGAACCATGCATCTTCTACCAAAGATGAAACTACATTGACACATTGTAGTCACCCAAAATCCATAGTTTACTTTAGGGCTCACTCATGGTGTTGTATACTCTTATGAGTTTAGACAAATGTATAACAACATATACACATCATTATTATATCATACAGAGTAGTTTCACTGTCCTAAAAACTGTGTACTGCCTATTCATCTCCCCATCATCATCTCCATCTCCCCACTATTGGCAATCAACTGAGCTGTTTGTTGTCTTTGTACCTTTGCCTTTTCCAGAATATCATATAGTTGGAATCATATGGCATGTAGCCTTTTACTTAGTAATGTGCATGTTTCCTCTTTTTCATGGCTTGATAGCTCATTTCATTTTAGCATTGAATAATAGTCCATTGTTTGCATATAACAGTTTATTTATTCATTCATCAACTAAAGGACATGTTTTGGTTGCTTCTAAGTTTTAACAATTATGAATAAAGCTGCTATAAGCACACTTCTGCAGGTTTTTTTGTGGACATTAGTTTTTAACTCCTTTGGGTAAATTCCAAAGAGCATAATTAGATGCCAGATTATAGCATATATAGCATAATATATAGATGTTAGATTATATGCTTAGGATATATTTTGTTTTATAAAAAAATAACCAAACTGTCTTCCAAAGGGCTGTGTCATTTTTCCAAAGTTGCTGTATATTATCCCCAGCAATGGATGAATGTGTTCCACGTTCTCTTCAGCACTTGGTGCAGACAATGTCACAGATTTTGGCTAGTCTAATAGGTGCATAATGGTATCTTACTGTTGTTTAAATTTGCAGCTGCCTGATAACAGATAATGTAGAGCATCTTTTTATGTTTATTTTCCTCAGTATATCTCCTTTAATAAGGTGTCTATAAAGGTCTTTTGTCCATTTTTCAATCAGGTTGTTTATTTTCTTATAGTTGAGTATTAAGTGTTTTTTTAATCTTCTATATTTTGGATAATAATCTCTTGTCAGATGTGCCTTTTTTTTAAAAAAATTTATTTATTTATTTGAGAGAGAGAGAATGAGCAGGGGGTAGAGAGAGGGACAAGCAGACTCCCCACTGAGCAGGGAGCCTGATGTGGGTGTTGAACCCAGAACCCTGGGATCCTGACCTGAGCCGAAAGCAGACTTAACTGACTAAGCCACCCATGTGCTCCTCAGATAAGTCTTTTACAAATATTTTCTTCCATTCTGTGGTTTGTCTTTTTATTCTCTTGACAGATCTTTTGCAGAGCAGAAGTTTTTAATTTTAATGAAGTCCAGTTTATCAATTCTTTCATGGATCATGTCTTTTGTGTTATATATGAAATGGTATCACCATACCCACGGTCATCTAGGTTTTCTCCCATGTTGTCTTCTAAGAATTTTATAGTTTTTCATTGTACACTTAGGTCTATGATCCATTTGAGTTATTTTTGTGAAGGTTGTAAAGTCCATGTGTAGATTAATTTTTTGCATGTAGATGTCCAACACCATTTGTTAAAGAGATTATCTCTGCCCCATTGTATGGCCTTTGCTGCTTTGTCAAAGATCAGTGGACTCTCTTTATGGGGGTCTATGTCTTGGCTCTCTGCTGTGTTCCACTGCTTTATCTGTTAAGTCGTTCTTCAATACCACCCCACCTTGATTATTGTAGCTTTATGTTAAGTCATAAAGTGAGGCTGCATCAGTCTTTCAGATTTGTTCTTCAATATTGTGTTGGTTATCTTGTGTCTTTTGTCTCTCCATATAAACTTTAGAATCTGTTTATCAACATCCAGAACATAAATTGCTGGAATTTTGAATGGGAATGCACTGATAATATATACCAAATTAGGAAGAACTGACGTCCTGATAATATTAAGTCTTCACACTCATGAATATGTAATATATTTTTATTTACTTCTCTGACTTCATTCATTGATATTATTATTATTATTATTTAAATTAATTTTAAAAATTCATTTGAGAGAGAACAAGAGTACAAGCAGGAGGAAGAGTCAGATGCAGACTCCCCACTGAGCTGGGAGCCTAATGTGGGACTCTGGGATCATGATCCTAACCGAAGTCAGATGCTTAACCAGCTGAGCCACCCAGGAACTCTGATTATTATTATTTTTTAAGGAATGATTTATTTATTTCAGGGAAAGAGAGAAAGAGATTGTGCATGCATGCACGAGTGAGGGAGGGGCCGAGCATGGGAATCTCAAGCAGATTCTCCCCATTGAGAGTGGAGCCGGACATAGAGCTCCATCTCGTGACCCAAGAGATCATGAGCTAAGCCTAAATCAAGAGTTGGCCGCTTCACTGCTGAGCCACCCAGGCGCCCCCATCATAACAGCTCCTTATATAAAACAAGGGGTGATTTTACATCTACTTTCCTTATTCTTTTTAACCTTGTTCTATAATGTGGTGAGCATTTAGCAATATATAAATTTGGTATAGGAGAAATGTCTCATGGAAGAGATCTATATCATGGTGCTTTACTTAAAGACTTAACTTTGCAAACAGGTCAAGAGATCACCAAGATTTTTTAAAATATTTTTCTTTTCCCAGGGTGGGCAGTATAAGATAATATTAAATTAAGCAAATCTAATCTAGCAGGCTATCAGACCATTAAGAAACAAATAAAATAAAATAAGCCTCTAGGACTTTATTTGCATTCCTCAGTATTATTTCCCTGGAAACAGACAAGCAGCTCTTGTTTACCCTCTCACTTCAGATCGTGTCCCACTGGGTACCCATTTTCACAACACCCTGGATTTTGCCTCTCGGCCCTTAAGTACAGTTGTAATGATATACTTATGAAATTAATGTATAACTGCACCTCTAGATACAGTAATCTGTTTTGCCTTCAGTAGTATCTCTAGCTCAGAGCCAGGCTCTTAGTAGATACATAGTAAATATTTTTTTGAATAAATATATTATACAATTATGGACGGGCTGTACTATACCATGTGATAATTCTTATAATGGAAAGAAACTTCTGATAATCTTTAGGACTGGCACAAAAGTAAAAAGTACATTTCAAGATAAAAAATTGTTGACTATCACACAGACTTTGCAGTGATTTGAGATTCCTTCTGGGAGCCATTTTGGCAAAGGAAATGATTGCCTTCTCTTTATTTTCTCTTATGTATTAATTTTATTCTCCTTATTTTCTTTCCTCTGTCTTCCAAAATTTATTATTTGATTTTCCCTAAAGACAACTATGCAATGAGTTCATGCAAACATCATCTTTAAATTACTGAAATTTTGGTGAACAAATATAGAAACAAACTCCAGGGAAAATCTATTTTGCATTCTTTTTGATCTTTGTATGTATGAAACCTTTTATTCTTTTAACATCTAAAATATTATAGGATCTATTTGCAATTATGCATTTAACAATTCTATGACTGCAAAGTAATTTTCTTTAAGTCACACTTACAATTGCTCCCAATCAATAAAATGATGGCATTTAGTTGACAAAAATCTATCTGATGAATGATAGCTTAATTTAGTACCTGTCCCTAGTATTTAGTTTGAACCTTGGATATACTGTGGCATTGAGGTCTCCTTATCACTATCAATAAGAACCTATACAATTTTATTTTAAAATGTTTTCAAATGAGTTTCAAAATCTGGTCACATTTAAAGAGAAATATGGGAGCTTTAATGAAAGAAACACACTGCTTATAACATGCTGGGCAGATGAAAACAACATCCATTTCAATTGATTAAAAAAAACTTAGGGGCACCTGGGTGGCTCAGTGGGTTGGGCCGCTGCCTTCGGCTCAGGTCATGGTCTCAGGGTCCTGGGATTGAGTCCCGCATCGGGCTCTCTGCTCAGCAGGGAGCCTGCTTCCTTCTCTCTCTCTCTGCCTGCCTCTCAGTGTACTTGTGGTTTCTCTCTGTCAAATAAATAAATAAATAAAAATCTTTTAAAAAAAAAAAAAACTTAACATGGGAGGGATTTTGGTCAAAGGATTTAACCAAGATGATTACATAATGTGACAAAGGAACAATAAAAAAGACTAGAAAAAACAAAAAAGTATTTTGAAATCTGTTATCTCAACCTCTAATACAGGCTTATATATGTCCCTGAGACAAGTCAATCTCATTCTCCTCTGGTTCTCAGAAATGTCACAGTATGAGGAAAGATGAAAGGACACTAATTTGCTCCAAGGTAAATTTTAAAAATTTATGTGGGACAGCCTGGGTGGCTCAGTCTATAACCTGTTTATCCAGGTCCCAGAGACCATCTCTATTAATAATGAAATCAGAGTAAATTTGGGGTTTATGCTAACTTCAGATATCTTCTAAGCAGGTCAAGCAAACGTTCAAGGTGATGAATCAAAAGAGAAAGAATCCAGGAAGGACAGTCTGTTTTAATCCCAGCTGACAATCTAGTCCTATCCTTGATAGTCCTAGTCCTTGAAAGGCCTGGCAACTACAAAGGCTTTCAGAAAAAAAGAGTTCAACCTTAGCCCCAATAAAGTGATTTGGAGAGTGTTGCTAGAAACATGGAAAAAAATAGCAACCGGGATTAATTTCACTCCCTTAATAAAATCATTTCATTTGAGAAATAGATATTGTATGGCACACCTCGGTGACTCAGCCAGTGGAGCATCTGACACTTGGTCTCAGCTCAGGTCTTGATCTTGGGCTCATGAGTTTAAGCCTCATGTTGGGCTCCATGCTGGATGTGAAGCCTACTTTAAAAAAAAAAAAAACATATATATATATATATATATATATATATGTATATATATATATATATATATATATATATATATATATATATAGTGCTTCCCCCATGTAACAGGTATAAATAATTTTTACAAAAGATTTTATTTATTTAAGAGAGAGAGAGTGAGAGTTGGGGGAGGAACAGAGAGAGAGAGAAAATCCTAAGTAGGTTCAACACCGTACACAAAGCCTGAGGCCAGGCTTCATCTCACAACCCTAAGATCATAACCTGAGCAAAAATCAAGAGTTGGACACTTAACCAACTGAGCCACCCAGGTGCCCCTAAAATATTTTAAACAGAGGCCATTGGCCTTGCAAATGATCAGAAAAATAATGAAAATATTATCCTGAAAAAGAATAGATTTTATGCAAAAGAAAAATTACTGGGGACATCAATAGTAGCATAGACCTGGGGCGCCTGGGTGGCTCAGTGGGTTAAAGCCTCTGCCTTCAGCTCAGGTCATGATCCTAGGGTCATGGGATCGAGCCCTGCATCAGTCTCTCTGCTCGGCAGTGAGCCTGCTTCCTCCTCTCTCTCTGCCTACTTGTGATCTCTATCTGTCAAATAAATAAATAAAATCTTTAAAAAGAATAGTAGCACAGACTTTCCATGTTGCATCCCCAAGACCTCTTTGTTCTATGCAAACAGCTGGACTTTCTCTCATTGGCCAATCTTGGACAGAGAGGTGTTTACTATGCAGTTCATTAAGGATGAGAAGGTTTCTAAAAATTCCACTGAGGAGTCTCAGATTTGATTAATTAAGGCAAATGTTTACTGAATCATGTGCTGGCAATTTGTTAGCTGCTGAGGACTTCAGACAAATATGATGTTGTCTTTGCTGGGGAGCAGTAATCCAAGGACTAAAAGCTCATAAAAAGAACATGTGGTACCTGCTACGTACTTACACAGCATTAAATGAAATTTTTGGCTTTTCTATAATAAGCATTACATTTTAAATTCTAAAAGAGAAATCAATACTTCTTTACAAAAAATAATATTTTTCCTCTATAGACAAAACATTCCTATTCTGGAATTATAATAGGTCTAGATGTCTTGGGTGACAGAGACCTAGAAACTTCAGAACCAGAAGATAGGAGTCAACAGCTCTGTGGAATAATGGTGTTTACAAGTAAAGTTGGAGTTGCCAACAATGGTGCTGGCTCTCTCCTTGTCCCAGGAATTCACTCAGAAGCTGAAAACACACGTTTCAGGGTAGAAATATAGATAGCTAGGCTTCCAAATAAGGAAGAAGTTGCATTTGGTGAGCTCCCTCCTCCTCCTAAAATTCGTCATTCTAAATCCTTGGATTAAGATGAGTGTTGTGTGTTGTGAAGCTGCAGTGCTGCTGCGGAGCCAAGTGAGTGTGGGAGAAGTTAGTTAGCTATCAAATATATATGGCAGTTAAGTCTTGTTAATTCAGTTTTTATAGATACTCTATTACCCTAGGTACCTTACAAAATTAATCAAAGCAATGAAATAATGATATTTGTTAAAAGAAACCTTTGAAATAGCTTTATCACAGACCAGAAAGGTTAACATTCACCCCTGGTTTTTCATTTAAGAGTAGAAAGAGGGCTTCTCAGAAAATGGGGATGACTAGGTAGTAATACATACTCTTAAAAATGACAATCAAATCACCATAGTGGTGAGTTCATAAACATTTAAGATACCCTAGGGACGTTTGATAAAATGAATTATTATGGTCTATTTGATATTACATAAGGAGACAATGTAAGAATTTTTTAATAAAATAGAGGTTTTAAAATATTTAAAAATTTTTTTTTGCTGTAAAATGAATTTTTGAATCTAGAGAAGTCAGGATGGTGTATATTTTGTGTAAGATTAAAGTTTCATTTTTGTGGTTTTAAGAAGCCGCTAATAGAGGTGTGAGCTTAGCAATCCTGTACTCTTAGTAAAGGTAACTAATAGCACAAAAGAATGAGAACAGTCCTAAATGAGATATTTTCCCCTCAGATACAGTATAATCAGATTTTCACTCGTGTGTGTCATTGCCTGTGCCAGCCCACTGCACAGCCCACAGTGGGTTCTCAGAAAAGTGTGTTAATATTAAATGAAAACATTTGCGCTCTCTCTACTTATGACTTTCATTTAGTCTCTTGGGAAAGTGTAATTTTTTTCTAGCTCTTGTGATATGCTTATCTGTGCTTGGCCCCCTTCAATTCTTTTAATCATTTGGTTTGGAGGTGCATTCTTGACACAAAGGCAGATGGTTTATGCCAACTGCTCTTTCTTCCCCCACAACCAAATAATAAAATAAAATTAACAATGCCTGGCAAGTGAATCTATTTGAAAAACAAAGAGCTCTGTTATTTCTGTGGCTTGTGTGAATCAAACATCTAATGTGATGGATGGGCATCTCAGTCCCTTGCTCTTGGTGACTTAAGGTCACTCTGGGATTTTAGAGCTGGAAGAAATCATAAAGATCATACAGAGCAGTGGTTCCCCAACCTGGCTCTGTTTTAGAGCCACCAGAGGAGCTTGTTAAAAATTCATATCAGAACTCACTCCATATCTAGCAAAGTAGAGTCTCAAGCCGTGGACTGGCAATTTCCCCTGGTGATCCTGGTTTGGGGACTGGTGGTCTGGTTTTGAATTAAATGACCTGTCCAGGGGTTTGGTAGTAACAGAATTAGGACCTGAACCCATGGAACTGTTTGATTCCAGTTTTCTTTTCATACCACTAACCATTGTTATGACCAACATCTTTAGAGAGCACATAATTTATATCCATTTGTGAGTAAGAAAGTGCCCAGAAGTGCCCATGCTCAGGTGGGCACACACACGTAAGACACTTTGAGTTTTTTAAGTGCCTTTGATAGACCTTTCTCTAATTCTTTCTCTCCACATTTCAATGACCTCCTTGACAGAGTTCCCTGAACTCCACCTTCTCTTTAACTATTTCATTCATTCTCCTCTTAAGGCTTCCAAAGGCCATTAATCTGTTTTCACTTTTTTTCTATCAAGACTGTTAATCACAGAAGGACCGGTTTTTATGTTGTCTCACTACCTTCTTTTCTGTTCCTGTCTTCTAGTCTGGTGACTAGACATTTAGGGTTAGATTCCCTGGATTTATGTGCAAGTGGTTTATTTTTTCCCTTATTATTTCCATGCTTTTGTATGTTTTCATTGACCTCTGAGATATTTCTTCCACTTCATTTTGTATTTCACTAATTTGGTTCTCCATAGGGACCTTCTTGTCTTTCAAATCATCTACTGAATGTTTCTTTCTTTCTTTTTTTTTTTTTTTTTAAAGATTTTATTTATTTATTTGACAGAGAGAGATCACAAGCAGGCAGAGAGGCAGGCAGAGAGAGAGGAGGAAGCAGGCTCCCTGCTGAGCAGAGAGCCCGATGCGGGACTCGATCCCAGGACCCTGAGATCATGACCTGAGCCGAAGGCAGCGGCTTAACCCACTGAGCCACCCAGGCGCCCCTGAATGTTTCTTTTTTAACTTAAATTTTTTTTAAGACTTTTTAAAATTTATTTGATAGACAGAGATCACAAGTAGGCAGAGAGACAGGCAGAGAGAGAGAGGAAGGGAAGCAGGCTCCCCACCAAGCAGAGAGCCCCATGCGGGGCTCGATACCAGAACCCTGGGATCATGGCCTGAGCCGAAGGCAGAAGCTTTAACTCACTGAGCCACCCAGGCGCCCCTCTACTGAATGTTTTAGTCCTTAAATGTTTAGTCTTAAATGCTTATGTTCTCTCTATAATAGTTATATATCTAACATATATATTTACTAGTAGGAGCTGTTTCATGTGATTAGGGAGTCTGAGAAGTCCAAGATCTGCAGCTGGCAAGATGGAGACCCAGGACAGCTAATGGTACAGTTCCAGTCTAAGTCTGAAGGCCTGATCACCAGAAGAGATGATGTGTAAGTTCTAGTCAGAGTTGGAAGGCAGGAGAAGACTGATGTCCCAGCTTGAAGGTATTAAGGCAGAAAGAGAATGCTTCCTTTCTTACTCTGCCTTTCATTCTCTTCAGGCCTTCAAAGCATTGGAAGAGGCCCACTCACACCAAGGAAGGCAATCTGCTTTACTTTGTCTACTGATTCAAGTATTGATCACCTTGAGAAACACCCTCACAGAGACATCCAGAAATAATGTTTAACCAAATATCTAGGTACTCCATTGCCCAAGTTGATAAATGCAGTTAGCCATCACCAGTGTCATCAACTTGGCACCAATTTGCATCTTTTTAACATACACTCAGCCTCCAAGTATAGACAATAACAAGGCCATAATTTTGCCTAACATGATACAACTATACAGAGTACAATTGGAACCACACTAGTCCCTTCCTCAGAAGAGGCTACTCCCTAGACCTGCCTGTCGCTTTACTAAGGATGAGAATAGGGAATGCCTGCCGCTGTTTTTAAGCACAGAATTTGATTCTTCCCTACAGTATAGTGCCAGCAATAGTCATGCTGTTACTGTTTGCAGCAAGCATAGTGACCTTTATTTCAAATACAGGACATCACTGTTTACCTATTTTTCCATAAGTACTTCTCTAATGGAACCCAGTTAATCACCAAGCTCATGGTCTCCAGACCCAACTATGATTCCTTCTCGGGCTGCCCAGCCCCCACCGACTGAGAGTAAGAGCAGCTAAGAGTGTCTGTGTAGGAGGAGGGGGGTCTCTGTGCTGTGCAGCACCACGCTAAGTGTGTGAGCAGCATCTGTGGTGGGTCCTGCAGAATCGATGGGGCTGTGGGCTTCCGTGGCTGTGGGCTTCCAGGCCTGCAGACTCAGCAAGAGTATGACAAGGACTGGGTCCCTTCTGCCTGACAGTGCTAATTCAGAGAGAGTGAGGAGTTCTGTATCTGGGCACTATTCTCTGTCTCATTTTGCTCCATTAGTCCCTCCAACATATTTGCAGCCAATTCCCTGTTTCGATTCTGTTTTAGCGTTGTTACTAGTCACTCCATTTGAAATCACCAGAAAGCTTTCTCTTTCCCTGGCTGGAAACTGATTGACATAGTCAGGTAATGAAACTTGTAGAAAGAAGTCTTGTTTATAATGAAGTTGATTGTGTTAAGGTATGAAAAATAGAAGACTCCTCGTAAGTTCATCAAATAGAGCTGTGGGTCTGTAAAACCACGCTTGATAGAAAATCTGCTGTGGGCTGATTGTTTATTCTGTGGTCCACTTTAAGCTAAACTCACTGATTTCTTCATGTTGTGAATCTTCTTTCTGTCTCCCCTTCCCCACTTGATAACCACCCAGTCCCTCATGGAGGCCATTCAGTGTGAGACAGCTTGAACCTCGACAAAATGGTGAAATTACAGAAAACACTGTATCAGTCATTTGTACTCATACTATGACTGACTAGCATAGCAATTACTTTCAGTGCATGGTTATCTCCACTAAGTATTTTCTTTTTAACCATTTAATCTCTAACTTGGGATTAAAACCTTTTTCTGCTAAAGTCATTTTAGACATCAGTAGGATATTTTGTGCCCATGTACACCCCAGAGGATGCTGGGTACTACAATATTAGCAGAGCCAGCTCTGAGGTTAACCTTGACGACTTAACAACAATGGAACTCCTTTTGTGTGAGTGGCCCCTTGAGCTCCCAGGGGAGGCTGGAAAAGGGCTAACAGTGCCCTTCTTCATTCATTCACGGAAAACCAGTATTTATTTGTCATATTACATAGCGGATACTGTGCTAGGTACTTTGGAGACAACTCTGATTAAAAAAAAAAATGACATATTCGTTAACATATCAGTTAACATATCAGCTGATCAGCCACGCTGGAGCTTTGGAGCTTGACGGGTGATCTTGAGTCTCAGTTTCTTCATCTACAGAGTAGGGGAAACTAGGATGTATCCTGCAGTGAGCTGTGCCTCGTTTTCAATCCCCCTCCTTCTGCCAGACTGCTGGGGGCAGAGAATTTTATATCTCTTTATCCCCTACCTTGACTCAATATAGAACTGCCTAGTAAGCCCTGAATTGAACACAATTCCTTCCTTCCATTCTCTCTCTTGGATTCAGAGTGTCTAGATGTATCTTTGTATTGTTCTGATACAGAGATTTCTGAGTTTCCAGATGTATTTGTAATATATATATATATATATGGTACTATTTAATGATATTTAATGATATTTTTCTAACAAAGAATCTTGTTCTCCTATCTCAGACTTTTTCCTGTGCCTTCTGTATTATTTCTGCCTGTAATAGGTAGAACATAAAGCTGTGTTGAACACATTCTTAATAATAAAGATATTCCTGAAAGACAGACACCATATGATTTCACTTATATGTGGAATCTAAAAAACAAAACAAACAACAAAACAAAACAGAGACAGACTCATAGATACAGAGAACACAGTGGTGGTTGCCAGAGGGGAGGCAGATGGGGAGATGCAGAAAATAGCTGACGGGGATGAAGAGGTACAAACTTCCAGATATGAAATAATTAAGTCACAAAGATGTAAAGTACCACAGAGGGAATAGAGTCAATAATATTGTAATAACTTTGTGTGGTGACAGGCAGTAACTAGACCTTGTGTGGTGATCATTTTGTAATGTATAAATACATTGAATTACTATCCTGTATACCTGAATCTAATATAATACTGTATGTCAATTATAATTGAATAAAAAAGATAGTCCTATATAAAAATCAGTTTGCCAAGATAATAAGGTACTGCTTAATAATCACGGAGTTCTCAT
Source organism: Mustela lutreola (assembly GCF_030435805.1). NCBI lineage: Eukaryota > Metazoa > Chordata > Mammalia > Carnivora > Mustelidae > Mustela > Mustela lutreola. The sequence goes on from NC_081295.1 coordinate 113,649,639, forward strand.
AAAGAAGTTATCTTTGACATGTCCCAACATAAAACAAAGCCTAAAACAGCCATTATATCTGACATAAACTCAACTTCCCGTCTTATCACCCAACTTAGCATATTCTTGGATTTAATATGGGATTTCTGGGTAGGATCTGGGGAAATACTGGTGGCAGTTGTATATTCAAAGATTCCCAAATTAGCCCTTAAAATATAAAAGAATGAAAAAAAGTCAAATTGCTGCTGGGAATATTTATGTAACACTATACTCATTTTTGAAATTAAAATAAACGTCTCTTCTAGCATAAAGGCCTTAGTTAGGGATTTTTATAGCTATTTGTAGCTATAATTTACAAAACCGAGTCTATTTCCCTGTATTTGGATCTGTGCTTTTAGGCTGTTATGATCAGCAACCCCTTAGAATCGAGTCTGAGAAAAAGGCTGGTTTAGGTAGTTTATGTGGGAAGAGAGACTGGAAGTGAAATGGGAAAGCCCAGGTGAGAATGCACCCCTGGGTCAGCACTGCCGGAGGTGGCTAAGGCTTGATGATCTTGGGTCCTTCTGGTATCAGGTAGGATACTTATCGGAATTACCCACCTGAGGAAAGAATGGGAGAAGCATTGGCTCATCCCACCCCCCATTGGTTGAGGTGGCCCATAGGGTATCAAAACATCTGCAGGTTCCTCTTGCACATGTGTGGGACTGAGTGGGCACCAAAGCCAGACACAGTGTGCATGCTAGAGGAGAGGTTCTGTTTAGGTGGCAGAGGGCAGAGCCCCTGAGGAGCTGTCCCCAGGGCTGTGGCTATCTCAGAGGAGGCCGGGGAGATTGTGGGGCTGGATACCAGAGTGTCCAACATGGGCTCTCGGTATTTAGTGAAGAAAAAAAAATTTAGATCAAAGAGGACAAAAATTATTCACAAGGGAAATAATCCCACTTGAAGATGGTATGCTTTTCTTGACTGCTAATATCTGTATTCCTATACTTGGTATAAAGACAACTTATCAGAAGTGGGGAGATCATTGAGCTACTTAATTAAATATAATAAATCTGATGTTTTAACATTAGGTAAGGTGATTAATTCTGCATTCCCGAATCTAGCCTCATTTGGAACATACCCCTGGGGCACTTTATTCTTACATTTATAAATTATGAACTCAATGAACCTAATATTTTGCTGATAACGGGTATATAATACATTAAGGCTTGCTTGCTTTAAACAGATATTCTTTTTAATAGCAATTAGGATGGGGAAAAATGTCCTTTGTTATGGCCCATCCTTACTTTCAGGCTTTCTTATAGTTTAGCTTAGTAATTATAGGGTCATTAATACAATATGAATGCAAAACCCTTACAAATCTGAACAAAACAATTATAAAAATGAAGAGAGGAATGAAAGCTGGAATGAAAAGATATGGTAAATGAGGAAAATGAGCATTTTCCAAGATACCTATAAAAAGTGGATTTAGAGAAAAGGATACAGAAAGAAACCCTTGCACAGACACATCAGGAAAGATACTCTGTGTTACTTTGAATTTTGTGCCAGTCAAAGCCCTAGGTTGCTTCCGGTCATTTTTAAGAACAAGCTCAAAGCAAGTCATTCAAGGAGCTCCATGTGCCAAGCCCAGTCCACATTTTCACAGCTGATTCCCAGAGCTCACTTGCAGGAACACTCTACTCCAACCCCACCTAATCTGAGCACTCTACAGATACTAGCTCATTTAATCTGCATACATGTCTATGAGGCACTGAGATGCACGAGTAAGTGACCTGCCCCAGGGGTCACCAGCTAGTAGGTGGTGGAGCCAGGATTGAAACCGGGTCTGGCTCCCGAGTCTGGGCTCTCCACCATCACATCCCTGGCTGGCAGCCTGCCCTCCAAACTTGCATATCTCTCTACTGCAGCTTTGCTATCTCTCATGGAGAATGTGCTCTTTCCTCCTTTCTACCTGTTAAAACTGACTTGCCCTTTAAGGCCAAAATCAAGTTCTACTCTCCTCGACAAAGCCTCCCATGGCTACACTGGTCCCAGTCATCTCTTCTTTGGATTCATAAAGTTCTTTTAATTGGCAGAATTCATTTAGCACCTGTCACCTATCGTCTTCACTGCAAGTTATCGGCATGCATATGCACATTTTTCCCTAATCCAGGCATACCCTCATTCAAGATAGGCCCAAACCTTCTTTTTTCCTCTTAAAAATAAGAAGCTTTCACTCTGTGGCAGAATTGAAGGTCATGAAGCCAGTGCTCCAGAGGAGGACCCCAGAGGTGTGTGTGGTCACCACAAAGGCGTGGTCACCTTTTTGGGTTTCCTTGTAGCACCTGCTACTTCTTATGCCTTGGGCCTAGTCAGTACTCTGTATTCACTGACTTGAATTAAAGTTGAGAACTATGATGATATGAACTGCCATGATTTCATTTCTATTATTTATTCAAATGAAAGCTTAATGTATATTCCAAATTCCAAATAAATGTAGATTGGCAATTTTTACACTATATATGACAGGTAATTTTAAAAGTGCTCACTACAGCAATGTGGTGCTGGAGAGATTTCCCTATTTTCATTTTATATGTAGAAATTGAAAACTTCCAGTGGCCACCATGACAGCATTAATTGTACATAGATCGGCATACATATTTAAAGAAAGCCCAAATACATTCTCATAAAAACAAACTTCTAGTGGTTTTTCAGAGGGATTTGAAAATAGAGACACAGTTGAAATCAATAAAGATGGCATCTCTTGCCAATTTCTTGCCTGACTCACTTGTTCCAAAAGCCAAAAAGGTGTCTGCCTCAAGTCTGGCACATTGGTGGGTCTAGCTTGCTTCTCTGTGCTCTTGAAGTCAGCAATTCCCAGGGTCAGGAAAAGCAGGTGACCTTGGGAAGCTGGCAGTGGATTTGGGAAAGCAGTTTTCTCACATCAAATTAATGATCTGAATCTCAGGCCCTTCCTATCTTTATAAAGCTTAAATGTATTTATTGAGGCCCATCTGTTGAAAATAACAATGGGATTAAAAGCTTTAGGTTCTTCACTGCATGGAAGAGACCACAGCATGTGATCAACATCCTTTGTCTCTTTCTCCTTCACTAGAAAGCCCTTTGGGCAGACACCTGCTCAGGCCCCCATTCAGGCCCAACCAATCCCCAAGACCCTGTGTAACACTCACAGTCAACTACTCTTTTGCCAAGAAATGGCTCTTTCTAGGGTAGTTTCCCAATCCCACAGATAAATAAAGTTTCTTTTCTTTGATGTTTGATTATATCCTTATTCTAAGAGGGTGTGACAAGAAAAATGTTTTCCAATGGCTACTAGGAATGTATGTGTGTAGTGCGGGTGGGGTGGGTTGGTAAGGGTGGGAATTTAATCATTTCCCTTGACTGTTTAAATTTATAATTATTTTATCTAAAATTTAACTTTACATAAAGAAAATTTCTTGGTAATAATAGGCATACTTATTAAAAGAATCTAGACTAATCGTATCACCCAGGCTTTTCAAAACTATTTACTATGAGACTCACTTAGAACCTTTTTATTATTTATTTTTTAATTAAAAAAATTTTAAGATTTTATTTATTTGAGAGAAAGAGAGAGAGAGAGAGAGCGCACAAGCAGGGAGAAGAGGGAGAAGCAGCAGGCTCCCTGCTGAACAAGGAGCCCTAAGTGGGGCTTGCTTCCACGACATTGGGATTATGACCCGAGCTGAGGGCAAAGACTTAACTGACTGAGCCACTCAGGCACTCCTCCCCTGGGATCTTGATACAAAGCAGATCTGGAGTCAGTGGGTCCAGTAAGGAGCCTATGATCCCGCATTCCTTTCTTTTTTTATTTTATTTTATTTTTTTAAAGATTTTACTCATTCACTCATTTATACTGAGCCAGCAGGAAGAATCCCAAGCAGACTCAGCACTGAGCATGGAGCCTTACATGGGGCTCTATCCCATGACCCTGAAATTAAGACCTGAGCCAAAATCAAGAGTTGGTCGCTCTGCCAGCTGAGTCACCCGGTGCCCCTGTTCTGCATGTCTAACAAGCTCCAGGTGAGGACGAGGCTGCTGCCCCTGCCTTTACACCTTAGAAATAAGAAGCCGCACAAGGCAGCCTAAGTCTTCACTTTTTTAAGACACTTCATCATTATGGCAGCATTTGTACTTTCTTTTAGCCCAGCTAGGGTGGCTTTACAGAGGCAGTAACAGTCTATCTTCTGAGGGTTAGTGTGAGGGGATTCAATGATATCAGCCCTTGCTTCTCAAAGTGTCGTCTGTAAGCCAGCAGCAGCAGAGCCACCTGGGAGCTTACTAGAATTGCAGAAACCCCAGCCCTACCCCAGACTGAGTCAGCTGTATTTTATATTTTTTATTTTTTAAAGACTTTGTTTATTTATTTATTTGACAGAGGGAGAACATGGGTGGTGGGAGGAGAGTCAGGGAGGAGCAGAAGGAGAGGGAGAAGCAGACTCCCCTTGGAGCAGGGAGCCCAGGGGGAGGCTCGGCTCCCCAGGCTTAATCCCAGGACCCTGAGATCATGAGCTGAGATGAAGGCAGACGCTTAACTGACTGAGCCCCCCGGTGCCCTTCATCTGTATTTTAATAAGATACTGAGGTGATTGTGTGCACACTAAAGTCTGAGAAGCACAGATGTAGCCTGGATGTAGTAATCGGTGCATAGTAGGTGCTCAATGGATGGTAGCCATGACCCTTCAAGTTCTTAAACCATATGAGCTACTTATATTCTTCTTCCCATTTTATAGGTGAGGAGACAGAAACACAGTAACAGGGCTAGGATTCTAACCTAGATCTTTAGATTCTAAAGCCGTGCCCTTAATACTACAAACCTTTTCCTAAAAAGAAATTGTATTTCTTGAGTAGTAAAGGTCTCCATGCCTCTCACCTCGCTCACCTCTCCTTGATCCATTAGCTGCCCAGGCACCGCCCTGTGGGAAAGTGCCTGAGCACCTTTTCCCCAATCGGCGTACCCCCGTTCCTTGTCCCGCACACTTATATTCTGGAAGGTTCAACTGAAGGTTATGTGCTATGTTAATCTACCCAGAGGCATTTGCTTTAATCAGGGTTTTCTGAATGTAATCTTTTGCTCCAATACTCCTGTGGGGAGAATTCTAGGCTGTGTAGGATTGGTGAGGATGTATTTTAGTACACGTCTGTGCTTGAGTGTGTGTGTGTGGGGGGGCAGTGGTTGAGTACTGTGGAGATCTCTCCTGGCATCCCTTAATCCTAACTCTTGGCAGATACTGGCTCCATTCATATGTAAGACCTGGGTGAGACTCACAGTAGTCCAGATTTTGGAGAGATCTTTCTGTCAGGAAAAATCAAATTCCAAATGAAAGTGGGAGGAGAAGAAGAAAGATATATCTGGACGATAGCCTGAAGTTCAACCAGAAATGTCCAGGACATGGAAGGAACATGATTTTGGGGCCAGAGGTATTAGTGAACAGTTATATCATGGAGACTAGTCATGCCACTTTGATTATGCCTTTTTTTTTTTTGGTTATTTTTCTTTTTTAAAAAAATTAAATTTAATTTTTTTCCAGTGTTCCAAAATTCATTGTTTATGCACTACACCCAGTGCTCCATGCAATACGTGCTCTCCTTAATACCCACCACCAGGCTCACCCAACCCTCCACCCCCTCTGCTCCAAAACCCTCATGCCATTCTTTAAGTCAGATTTTTCTTTCTGATTTTGCTTTCAAGTTTTTAGAAACAGGCTAATAGACTATAGGCTTACCAGATAGACTTAGCTATGTGTCTTGATCTTAATTGCTTTATATCTAAACTTGAGATCCTTTTTGGTTTGTTCCTGTTTCTCACCTCATGGGCATTGATTGATTTAATGTCTTTCTACATTTTTGTTAATAAGAATTGAATGGACTTGCTAATTCTCTTTAGGACTATTTTGACTTGATAGCTTCATTTAAAATTGGGGCTTTTATGCGGTGCCTGGGTGGCTTAGTTGATTAGTTGATTAAGGGTCCAACTCTTGATTTTGGCTCAGGTCATGATCTCAGCGATCTCAGGGCTCGAGCACCTCCAAGGGCCCCTTGCTCTGCTCGGAGTCTGCTTGTCCCTCTCCCTCCCTGATTGTCCCTTCCTCCTTCTCAATGGAAATTATATCTGCAGCTTGACAAATATGGTCTTTCCCTATGGTCTTTCCTTCAAGTTGCAGGCTCTCATCCTTGTCCCAATGATTGTTTTTGAACAAAGATTTTCTAAGCCATCATAGTGAAGAAATGGAGAGAACTAGTTCTCTTTTGGAGTGTTTTCGAATTCTGAATTAAAGGGGCTTCAACTGTCGACATTTCCTCCCCTAACATCTCTCCTTCTTCAGCTCTCACAGGCATCTCTTCCCTTATATGTATATACGTGCACTTTTATGTACACACACACTGCTTTAACATTAATAAATTACTTTATAGACAGTTCAAATTTGGACATCTACAGCAATTCCTTTAATGTCACAGCACATTGCACCCATCACATGATAAAGTGTGAAAAGCAAGGGTCTGTTCCCATGGCACCAATATCATACAGTAAACACTTACACTGTACATGTATGTGTTTATCTGTAGTGGGGTGAATCTCAGTTCATAAACTCAGGCGGGCAAGAAATGTAACTTTTATTCTATAACTGCACTGAATTTTTGGATTTTGAGCTTTGGATCTGGTGGGAGTGGGCAGAGGAGTTCCCCCTCCCCCATACAACCTCCTGGATATTGCTCCTTAATTCTAAGATCCTACCCAGTTTTAAGATGTTGAGGTGGTGAACAGAGAATGGTTTACTGATGCCCATATTGCTGCTGAAATCCTAGTGCCCATGGCCTCTTTAGAATCTCTTTCTGTTATCTGGGGCTATTCTTTGGTCATGGAAATCCTCTCCTGGCCTATCTATGGTCCTATCTTCCTGCACATACACGACAGCTGATATCTCTGGCATTTGACCATTTCTTCTTGTTCTTGGGAATCATGCTGTCTTTTTTCTTTTTACCTCTTTCAAACCTTGAGGAAGCTTCTCCTAGTCTTAGGGAAATCCATCTTACTTCATATTTATGCCTGCTCAGTCCTCTCCTCTTAGACCTTTGGGAGCGAAAGCTGGATTTCTGCTAGAGAGCCCATTCATGCCCTTCCCTAAGGCACCAAACATGGACCTGAGCAGAAGGGGAAGGGAATTGTTGAAAAAGAGGCTGAATAGAGAGCTATCTTGAATACAGGGATAACACCTCAAAGTATCATTTCTGTACAATTCTGAGATTTAGTTATGTATATTTCATTTTGTAGGAACTATTCCCCGTCACGGTACCTATGGTCTTTCCTTCAAGTTGCAGAGTTTGCAATCAGTGAGGAACCAACAAGTGTTCATCCATTCTCTGCCACTTATCAAATAGGCCATTTGGTAGAACAGACACAAATCATAAGCTGTGCAGTGAAATTACCTTTCTATGATAAGTTTCTAAGGACAATTAATTTTAGGTGGCTGGCAAATATACCGTGCAAAGAAGTGGATTGTTAAGTAGCTATGTAGGGCCAAGGTTGTTTTTCTTTTTTTTTTCCCTTTCCAATAAAGCACTGAAAATCTTACCTTTTAAATATACTCTTGAATTAATGGAAATTATATCTGCAGCATGACAAATATTTTCCAAAAACAAAGAATTTTCATGGAGGGAAATCAAATCAGAAGTAATTGGATGGGTATGAAATCCTTTCATTGCTATAATAATAAGATAATTTATGTAATACCTCAAGCATCTAAATCCTCTAATGGCTTTTTTGAAATATAAAAGACTGAAAAAAATCAGTTATGCCCGTTCCCTCCTTCACTGAGTGTTTATTTGAAAAACTCCTTGTTCAGTTAATGTTCTCTTGAAACATAATAGCAGCTCAGTCTGGGATGGAGAGACAAATTGTTTAGTGGTTTTCTTCTCAGAAATTTCTATAGTAGTTATGGGGGAAACGTTTTCTCAGATAAAGTTAATCCTCTTTTTTCCCCCAGTATTTTGATAATAGCTTATGATGTTATATTGTACTTCCAATTTTTAGCGCTACTCCAAATCTGCTGCTCAAACTTTCATCAAATTTTATTTTTTTTTCTTTTAAATTGACCACTTCCCAGACACACCTCACTTCACCTCTGGCTATCCATGGCAACCCTGTAGAGCAGAACTCAAACAATCCATGGTGAAAGACAAAATTCTAAATCTGAACTCTCTATTCCTACACTAATTTCCTCATAGGCTAGAAACAAGGAGCTGGAAGACTGGCACTGGTGTATGGGCCACACTTGGGTGTCCTGGGGTCCTGTTTTACAGTCCACGATCTCTGCCCATGCCCTATACCACCCTGGATATCTTCCTAAAATACTGCTTTCTAAACTGAAATCCCTACTCATCATTCTGGAGCTCAAGATTCTGCAACATCTGACAGAATCCAGCCTGTGTCCTAGCCACACACCTCAGGCTCTGTGGTTCTCTCCCTTTGCTGGAAAGTAATTCCTTAGCACCCAGCTAGAGAGGAACCTTTCTTTGCTCACTACACTTGGCTGCACTGATATCCAGCTTGCCTATAACAAACACACTGAGCCACAGACACTGCTCTCTAATTGCCTTATTTTTTCAAATGGATTGTTTATTTTAATTAATGAGTGACTAATGAATTTGGTGGGCAAGAAGCATGGAATGTTTTTAGTCAAGGGATGAGGGGGGCAGGGAACAAGCCATTATGTATACAAGGGACAGGGGTGGTGGTATCAGGGGAGACAGGAAGGACAAGAATTTTTTTTTTTTAAATAGCTGTTTGTTTGTTTGTTTAAAGATTTTATTTATTTATTTGACAGACAGAGATCACAAGCAGGCAGGGAGAGAGAGGAAAAAGCAGGCTCTCCAAGGAGCAGAGAGACTGATGCGGGACTCAATCCCAGGACCCTGAGATCATGACTGAACCACCCAGGCACCCCAAGGGACAAGAATTCTTAATTTTGGGTCTTTAGGACTGCATAAGTGATAATCTTAGGGGAGAGTTTACCCCTGATTTGAAGAGGGGTGTTTGTGTGTGTGTGGGTACTTGTGCACAAAGAAGGACATTTATGGAGAAGAGATTTATGGAGAATTACATGAAGATCATAAGATCATACAATTTGTGTATCATCTTTTCTTAACTGAGTTTTTAAAAAAGTTTTTATTTACTTACTTGAGAGAGTAAAAACACAAGCAGGGGTAATGCCAGAGGGAGAGGGAGAAGCAGACTCCCTGCTGAGCTAGAAACCCATGAGGGGCCTGAGGCTTGATCCCAGGACCCTGGGATCATGACCTGACCCTAAGCCAGACACTTAACTAACTGAACCGCCCAGGCGTCCTTCTTAACTGAATTTTTTATTGAGAAAATTGTAGATTCACATCTGGATGTAAGCAGTAATACAGAGAGATCCCATACAGCCTTTATGCAGCTTCTCTCACTGGTCATCTCTTGCAGACCTATACTCTGGTATCACAACCAAGATACTGGCATTGATTCAAACCACCAATCTTCTTCAGATTTCCCTACTTTAATATGTCCTCATTTTTGTGTATGTGCTTATGCAAGTTTATCACATGTGTAGGCTTGTGTACCCGTGGCCACAGTCAGGACAGAACAGTTCCATCAGCACAGGGACCTACCCTGTTGCCCTTTTGGAGCCACCCTCTCTCCATTCCCCCAGCCTTATCCTGACCTCCACTCATTTTCCATTCCTAGATTTTGTCAATTCAGAAATGTCACATAAACGGGAGCATGGAGCATGCAACCTTTCAGGATTCCTTTTTTTCACTTAGCTTAAGTCTCCAGAGCTTCATCCCCATTGTACATGTCAGTGGTTCCTTTTTATTGCTAAGTAGTATTCCATGTTATGGATGCATCAGGTTGTTTAACCACTCATTCACTGAAGGACATGTAGGTGGATCCCCGTTAGGGGCGGTTACAAATAAAGCTGCTATGAGAATTCAGATACAGGTCTTTGTGTGAATGTAAGTTGTATTTGTTTGGGAGAAAAGCCCAAGAGTGTGATTGCTAGGTCATTTCGTAGCTGCGTGTTTTGTTTAACCTTTTAAACTCATTATTTACAATTATTTTCTGACTCCGCATTTTTGTATTACGATACAAAGTGCAGTTGCCTGCTCAGTTATGGCTCTGATGTTAATACTTGAAAAAAGCCATCTTTTCTTAGTCTTTTTGCCTTAAAACTCATATCTCATTTTATACTTATAGCACGTTTATAAGCTCAGTGGTATTTTACAGGAAACTGAGACACAGAGATGTGTCTAAGTAACTTAGGCCATACAGAGAATTAATAGCATGGTCTGAAGCAAATCCCAAGACCCCTAAAGTAGAATTTTTGTGGTGACACATTAATGAGTCATGAAATCAACTCAGTCAGTCACAATCAGAATGTTTTTATAAGGAAAGAGACTAGGCTAGAATACAAAATATCATAGTGCATTGCTTATAGTAAGAATATGTACTGTGCAATTTATATATAAATTTATAAATAAATGTATTGTGTAACATATATAAATTGCATGATAATTAAAAATGCTTTCCTTACAGCTTAGTTGTTTCCATTAAAACCCCCATATAATTCCTTTATATTTTCCCCATGACTAACAAGGATGTACAAAAATCTAATTAGTCTAGAAGTTTAACTAATAATTCTTGGTTAATATTGGTTTGAAAGAAATCTTTTATCTATAGGAATTTTTCTAAGTGTTTTTGTCGTTTTATGGAACTTTATTTTCTTTATCACTTGAGGCAAACCTCATATACAAACCTTTCCACATTATAGGAAAAAAGGGAACACTACCTAACACATTTGATAAAATTAACTGATAACAAAACCTTACGAAAGCAGTACAAGAAGTTAGAAATGAGAGGGCTATCCCAAGGCCACACATTTAGAAACAGCTGGAGCCAAGGCCCAACTCCAAATTTTCTGATGCCTAATAATATGGTTTTCCTGAAATCATACCCTGATTCTCTGTAGGGTATTTTCTAAGCAGCATATGGTGTTTAGGTTGATTTTGTTATGGACAGTCTGTATATGTCAGAGCTTTTATACAGAGATCACTGAAGCGGCAACAAGCCGACCAGGAAGGAGAGAGACCATCTGCAGACAGTGGAAGGGCCATCATGTAGGAAAGGGAGAAAATGTTTCTATCTTATAACACAAAGCAGAATTAGGATCAGATTTTGGCATTTAGAATAAGGGAAACTTGGTTCTTCCCAAGGAAAATATTTCTAGGTAAGCTGCTCAGGCGCAAAATAACTACCTACCATGGTCTTGAACTATCCAAATACAGAATTACTCAATAACCCACCAGAAAACTATCTATTTGAGCTGCTGGAGACAAATTCTTCAATTGGACCAAATGTTCTTTAAGGTCTTTTTCCAAATCTAAGTTCCTAGGAATCTACAGCTAAATGACTTTCTCCCCTGTTAGTCATTTATCTCTGCAAATTCTACCCACGCACCATATTTCCTTACAATCTGTTTAGAATTAAAGAAATGATTTCTAATTGAAACCTTAACTACCATGATTTTATTTCCAGTAGACATAATTTATCAAAAAACTGAGCTTAAGGAATGTGCATTTTTTTCCTTACAGTTTTTTGAATTGGGTCATAAATCAAATAACTCACATTTCAGAGTAGAAAAGAACAGGATGAAGTGTGAAATTCTGTGTTATCAATGTAAAATGGAGACTTGCCATTTTATAATCCTCAAGAAGTACGTAGGGGCAGATATTACTCAAATGGAAATTCTGATGGAGAGAAGAAAGTGATTTGCTCAATGTCATGGAGCTGTGATCACACAGCTAAGACAGGGTCACACACTAACAAGGCCCACACTTGCTAATAGTCTTCGATGACTCCTTGGATAAATATTAAACTTTCCATGGGAGAATATGCATGAAGAGAAACTTCTCACCTCTAACAAGAGCATTTTCAAGGGGTTATAAGTCCAATTGTGAGTAATTGTTTATACAATAAAACTCACTATCCTCTACCTTGCTTACTAATATGTTCTTTTTAAAAAATAGAAGATTCTGCCCCTTTTATGGGGTGTATTTTCCTCAGGAACAAAAAAGAGGTTCCTTTATAGATGCACAATTCTATTCTGAAGGCAAAACATTCTAAATCATAAGATTTTACCTCTTGGTCTTACATTTCAAACCCCTCCACAAAAGATATTGATGTCAAGATACTCATGTCAAGTAGTGTAAGGAATAAAAATGTGAGTATAAGTAAATGTTAAAGCAGTTAATTCAATGTTTCCCTTTTTACACTGTAGTGTCAGTTAGGCAATACTCATATTTCTTGTGTTCTCACATGATTTTTACTTTACCTTACCGTACTTGAGATCAAGGTCTTGTCCACTGCACCAGAGAAGAGTCGATATTGGCTCCAATGTCTCACACGTTGTTCATAACACCTCTGGACCTACAGTAATGAGAAGAGGTTTGGTTAGCTTCTGATTTAGGAAATTCTAGAGATTTTGTTTGAATAGGCATGGGATAGAGATGGAGAAGCTGATAATGTTGGTGGCTGCAGTACCCAAGTGAATGATCTAATAGAGAATGGACTGGCCAGGTTATAGGGAGAACTATATTTTCTTCTCCTGCATGGACTTCTCATTATGCTCCTTGCTGAATAGCCCCATGGACATTTTAAAATGGGCACAAAGGAAGAGGAAGATGGTAAAGAGGAGCCCACCTAAACATCAAGCCTCTGCTACTGCTGCTGTGTGAACCCATCTCCCTAGTAAACTAACTGCTACATTGCAGGTCTGGGCCTCTGCATATTCCTTGTAACTCTACAGAGCAACCTGACCAATTTTCAGAAATTGTTCTTTGGGACTTAAGTTTGTGAGAGTTTTAAGAAATCCCACATGTTGCCAGCAATCCCACAAAGCTTACCAAGACAGACTCTAATTGACATAGTTTACTGAGAACTGAATTCAAGAGATCATTGCTGAGGGGGACTTTGCTCTTAAGTTTGCAACAAGTGTTTATGCTATGACTATAAAAAGAAGAATGGTTTTACTTGCTGGGGTGGAGGGGTTCTGTTCTTCTTGCCCTTCCAGGCAAAGTGCTAGAGCAATTTCCTGGTCTCTCTCTTTAGAGGAGGAATTTTGGTGTTTAAAGAAGGAGTGGAGGAGATGCTTATATTAAATTCTTTGTATTTATCCAAAAATTTTATGAAACTTCTAAAAGTTCCATTTAATTTTTAAACATTCCTGATCATTTTTATCATCTCTGCTTTATTCTAATATTATTTTTAATTGCCATTTAAATTTTTAGATTCACATACCGTTGTAAGAAATAATACAGGGAGACCCCCAGTTTCCTCCAATGATAATATCTTGTGATATTGTGCTATAGTTCTGCAAGAAGAAGATATATAGCACTATGTGCTATAATATCTTGCAGAATTATAGCACAATATCAAAAGATATTGACATTGGTACTGTCAAAATACAGAACACTTCCATCACCACAAAAGACCGCTCATGTTGCCCTTTTAATAGCCATACTCACTTCCTTACCATCTCATCTCCCCCTTGACCCTTGGGAAATATTACTGTTTTCCACTTCTGTCATTTTGTCATTTTTAAAAATTTTACATAAATGGAATCATAGGTTATGTAATCTTGTTGATTGGCTTTTTCACTCTATAATTCTCTGAGAATTCACCCAGGTTGTTGCATGTATCATTTGTTTTTACTGCTGAGTAGTATTCCATAATATGGATATGCCATGGTTTGTTTACCCATTCACCTTTTTCAGAAAGACATCTGGACTTTAGGTTTTGGCTGTCATCAGTAAATCTGCTATGAACATTTATGGGCAAGTTTTTATATAAGCATAAGTTGTATCTCCTATTTTTTTTGTCAGGTTTTCTATAGGTTTCTTGATTTTTTAAAAAGATTTATTTATTTATTCAACAGATAGAGATCACAAGTAGCAGAGAGAGGCAGAAGCAGGCTCCTGCTGAGCAGAGAGCCCGATGCAGGACTCAATCCCAGGACCCTGGGATCATGACCTGAGCTTTAACCCACTGAGCCACCCAGGCACTCCTATAGGTTTGTCAATTTTATTGATCTTTTCAAGGTCTTTGATACATTTACTTTCTGTATTACTTTTCCATTTTCAATTTCAGTGATTTTTGCTCTACCTTTAATTTTTCCTTTTTTTCTCTTTGGTTTCCTTCCCCCGCCCCCAGTTTCTTGAGGTAGGAGTTTAAAGGACTGATTGATACTTTTGTTCTTTTTAATATCTTCACTTAGTGCTATAAATTTCCTTTTATGCTCTGCTCTAGCTATGTCATACAGATTGTGATATGTTGTATTTTCATTTTCCTGCAATGTAATTTTAAAAAATATTCCCTGAGACTTCCTCTTTTGCCCATGAATTATTTAGAAATATGTTGATTACTTTCCAAGTTCTTGAAGATTTTCTTATCATTTTGTTTTTGATTTCTAGATTGATTCCATTGTGTTTGGCAAACACACTCTATACAATTTCAATCATTTAAATTTGTTGGTGATTTTTTTGGTTCCAGGATATGGTCTATATTGTATCTAAATATATGGTCTGTATTAATCTATGTTCTGTGAGCACTTGAAAATGTGTATTCTGTTGTTGTTGACAGTAGTGTTCTATAAATGTTGTGTTCTCCAAACCACATTTGACAATACACTAGAGGGATCATTTACCACTATCAAGAGTGATTTATCCCAGAGATGCAAGACTAGTTCAATATATGCAAATAAATAAATATGATACAAACATTAACAAAAAGAAGGATAAAAATCCGTCCACAGATGCAGAAAAATTATTTGGCCAAATTTGACAACCATACATGATAGAAACTCTCAATAAATTGGGTTTAGATGGAATATACCTGAACATACTAAAGGTCATGTATTACAAACACATGGATAACATCATCCTTGATGGGACAAAACCATGAGATTTTTTTCTTTTAAGATTTTATTTATTTATCTGAAACAGAGAGAGAGAGGGGGAGAACATGAGTGTGTGTGTCGGGGGAGAAACAGGCTCCCTGTTGAGCAAGGAGCCCCATGTGGGGTTCCATCCCAAGACCCTGGGATCATGACCTGAGCTGAAGGCAGACACTTAATCAACTGAGCCATCCAGGTGTCCCAACCATGAGGTGTTTTTGTTAAGATGAGGGAAAAGACAACAATGTCCATTACTAACACTTCTTTTAGCATAGTTTTGGAGGTTTTAGCTATAGCAGTCAGACAAGAAGACTAAGTAAAATGCATCCAAATTGGCTGTCACTATTTGAAGATGACATGATACTATACATAGAAAACCTTAAAGGCTATCAAAAAACAATTAGAACTAATAAGCAAATTCAATAAAGTTGTAGGATACCAAGCTAATATGCAAAAATCTATTACATCTCTATATACCAATAATGAAGCTGCAGAAAGAGAAATTAAGAAAACAATTCCATTTAAAATTATACCCAAAAGAATAAAACATGTAGGAATAAATTAAAACAAGGAGATGAAAGATCTGTAGTCTAAAAACAGAAAGACAATGATGAAAGAAATTGAAGATGACAACAACAAATGGGGAGATATGCCATGGACATGGACTGGAAGAATTAATATTGTTAAAATGTTCACACTACCCAGAGCAATCTATAGATTCAGTATAATCCTTATCAAAATTCCAATGGCATTTTTCACAGAACTAGAGCAAATAATCCTAAAATTTGTATGGAACCACAAAAGACCCCAAATAGCCAAAGCAGTCTTGAGAAAAAACAAAGTCTGAAGTATCATAATCTCAGACTTCAAGATATACTACAAAGCTATAATGGTCAAAACACTAGGGTACTGGCACAAAAATATACATAGATAGTAGAACAAAATAGAAAGCCCAGATATAAACCCAGTAATAAGTATTTAGATGATTTACATTTATTGTAATTATAGGTAAATAATTTTTACTATTGCTACAGAAACATGTAAGATTTTTAGGTCATCTTAGTGGACTGAACTCTTTCATCGTACAAGTCTCTTCTCCATCTCTGGTAATTTCCTTTGCTCTGATGTCTGCTTTATCTGATCTAAGAAAGCTACTTCTGCTTTCCTTGATTAATGTTTGAATAATATATACCCTCCTGCCTTTAGTTTCAACCCTGACTATATTGTTATATTTGAAATTTCATGTAGATAACACATAACTGAGTCATATTTTTAAATCCATTCTGCCAATTTCTTTTAGTTTGTGTATTTAGACTATATTTATTGTAATTATTATGTTAAAATTTGTGATTTTAATATTTTTTCTCTTTCTTTAACTTCTGCTTTATTCCCCCTTCCTTCTTGTGGGTTATTTAAACATAGTTTAAAGTTCTATTTTGATTTATCTATAGTCTTGGTTTTTTTTTTTTTCCTACTGATACCACAGATTGGGGAGTTGTTATTGGATAACTGAGATAAATGTCCTGGATCCCTACCTAGCTTTCTCTGACACTATCCTAATAGGGGTGTTTGGATGTCTCATAATACTAGTAGAAATGTAGAGGTCTAGGCTCCCAACTTGGCTTTTGCTGGCATGGTGGGAGTGAGGCCTTATTTTTTCCTGTTGTGTTTGACAGGAATAGCACAGTTATTATCAGAAAGTTTTCTGCCTTGCTGGGCTTCCCCTTTATTGGCCTTTGCTGGAGAGAGCAGGCTTTTGCTGGCGCTCCCCCCCTTACCCCTGCCCCACCCAAACTCACTGACATCTCTGCATGCTAGATACTTTAGCTCCAAAACTGGAATATATGAGGCAAAAAGAAAACCCAAGGGGCTTACTACCATATCAGTCCTTGGCTCCTGAGGTTCCTTACCTCTACTTTTCATGGTCTTATGTTTGTTTTATACAATGACCAAGATTTTAGTTGTAATTAGAGGAGTAGGGGAAAGTATGTCTAGTCTATCTTCCTGGAAGTCCATTCTCTCATATTTTAAAAGTTATATTATATAATTAACTTTGTAGTTATATCTTATACTGTATTTGAAATTCTTGGAGAGCTAAGTCTCTCTTTTCCCCTGGGGACTTTCACTCATTGCCGTTTTTTCCTCTTTTGTTGGGTGATCCTTATTTGAGCCGAGGCTCAGACTTACAATGATGATGTTTATCTCCTTTGAGAATTTTCTTTTGCTTCTTCTACATACCAACATATGCTACTTGGGACAACTTTAGAATTCGCCTAGTCTGTAATTTAATTTGGTTTAATATAGTCTCAGGTTCACCTCTTCTTCATTGCCTCTGTCTCAGGTTTAGCTTCCTGATTGCAGTACCAATATAGGCATCTTTCCTTCTTATGTTTGTTTTATATACAAACCTATAAAACCTGCCATCCTTCCTTTGATGTATCTAAGTGTGTATGTACACGTATATTGATCAGTGCTCACTTTTTAGTTCATGGGTTCGTTTTAGAGGCTGGGAACCATCTTGCAGAATTTTCTTACTTTCTTTGAGCCCAGAAAGTCAATAAAATTATGTTTTATGAAATCCAGTTATTTTGCAGAAAAAGAGTTGTACTGCCAGAAGCTGAAGCTATATTTTTTTACCTTTTCAAAAAACAAACAAACAAACACTCTGTCACATTTATTCTCAAGAGGCCATTGAGACATCTCATAACATTAGAGCTGCTTTTCCCAAACTATATTCTGTGTATATCATTGACATAAATGGTAACAGGTTCTTCTCAAAAAAATTTTTTAAATGTTTCATGATAAAAAATTGAGGTATATCATATATATTGTATCTTCTGCTCTTAGGAAAATATAGCAGATATTATCATATTAAAGATTCTGAGAATTTGTGAAGTAAATAAAACTTTACAATTATGATTAACCCTGCATTTCCCAAATTGCTTGAATGTGGAATCTCACATCTTAATTAGTTAATTTAAGGGTAGTTTATTCACACCCCACAGGACACTAGAGTTCTGTGAAACCATTTGGTTAATGCTGATTTAGAGTCTCTGCTTGGAAGCAGTGCATTTACAATGAGAAGATATTGGTTCTAGTTCTGGTTTTGTTGAGCTGTAGGACATTGGTTGAGTGTATAACTTGCTTAACCCCATTCCATTTTTTATAAAGAGGATGAAGGAAATGGTCTCTAGGGTGTTTTCCAGCTCTACCATTATCCTCTCTCAATCAATAGAGTCACCAGTGTCTCCTCTGTATTGTAAAGATGAGTGTGTTGGGATAGTACTGGAAATGTGTGTTCACTGCTTTCCAGACTTACAGAACTCCTCACCTCCCCAGCACTCCCCTCTCATGCATTTACACTACAGAAGACCTGCCTTTATTGGAATTTCTACCCCCTTTTGTATTCAGGTTGAATATTTCTCCTCAGACCTAGTTTTTGTTTTTCAATCAGTCACAACCAGCGAGGCCAATAAATGAGAGTAATGGGAAGAACCCACATGTGATTGGAACTTCCCTGTGTTCATAAGATAGGCAGACCTTGAACAACAGGTTTAGTCCCTCATCTGTTTTTCTAGAATATAGAGATTTTAATTAATTGATTGATTAGTTAATTAATTATTTTGTGAGAGAGAGAGAGAGAGAGAGAGCCTGCATGGGGGGGGGCACAGAGGGAGAAGGAGACACCCCGCTGAGCAGGGAGCCCAGGACCCCGGGATCATGACCTGAGCCAAATGCAGACTCTTAACCTGCTGAGCCATCCAAGCACCCTAGATTTACTGTCCAAAAGTGAAGAAAAGAACACTTTCTGACTCTGGAGGCAGAAGGCTGGGTTTGAGGGCCAGTTGATGATCTTGGGTCCCCATTTTAGCCTATCTGAGATCCTCAGTTTCCCCTCTCTAAAGCAGTGGTGATGCTAATTGTTGCATCTACATTATAGAGCTCCTGTGTGGATCCGAGGTGATAGTAAATAGGGAACTCTTCTGTGTACTACAAAAGCTCTGGTGTGTGAGAAGCGAATAATGCATTTTGTGATTGTGGTTACTTGCAATTTACAGAACAATATGTTGAAACAATAGCTAGAGATGCACATGCTGAGGCTGTTTATGAAAAGGAAATCCGGGAGATAATGAGGATTGAAAATTTAATTTTTAGGGGTGCCTGGGTTGGCTTAGTCAGTTAAGAGTTGGACTCAAGTTCTGGCTAGGGTCATGATCTTGGGGTTGCGTGGTTGAGCTCTGTGTCAGGCTCCGAATTCAACAGGGAGTCTGCTCAAGATTTTCTCTCTCCCCCTCCCTCACCCTCTAATCCTCTCACCCTTCACACTTTTTCTTTCTCTCAAATAATAAATCTTAAAAAAAAATTAAGTTCTAGACTTTCTCTCTGCCTTTCCTTTCTCCTGCTATCTGTTTATGTACGAAGGAAAAACACAGGAAACTAAAAAGTCATAGGACATTCCAGATAAATAAAGATTAAAGAAAATATGGGGCCAATTTAAGTTAAGGCATATTCATAGGCCAAAGTTTATTTTTAGTAAAAAATCCCCTTAGCCTTATTCAACTCAGAAAAAAGTAAACTGATGACCTAGTAGTAAAAATTTATATATACTTCTACTTAGTCTCATAAGTCATTCAGTTCCAGATCCTTTGTGAATTCATTCAATCCTTTGCCAATGAATTAATGAATAATATTCTTCTAAGTGGGTTCCTATGAGAATGGATTTTTGTGTATATAGCTTATTAAATCCTTTTTAATATCTATGATTTTACCATATTAATAAAAGCATCAAACTTATGCCATTGAAATGTAGAGGAAAAGTTATAAGCTTATTATTTCAGTATTCAATAATCTTTCTTGCAAAAGCACCATGCTATGATATTCTTTCCTATAAAAACGATAAGTGATACAAATCCACTCCATCAGGCTGGCTTGGTGGGCAAAGGCACCTTTAAAATCCTTATAGTCACTGCTTTCTGACATTTTCTCCACTTTAAGGAAGAGGACTAAAACAAAATAGAGAACTTACTCTAAAAGGACTGAGTCACAGCTTGGAACATTTCATGTTGATGTGATTTGAAATGATAGTTGAAAATTTCTGGTTGATGGGGATGCAGAATAAAAGCCTGAGTAGACCTTGCATCACTGCAGTACAGGGAATGAAGTATCAAGATGAAGATGGGCATGTCCTCTCACCATCCCACGGCCCATTTCCCTTCCGGGCTCCCTGTAGGATTAGTACTCCATGTTCTTTGAGGATGGAACTTCAGTACCACATGTTTGATCTGAAAGTCATGCTACAAAACACTAAGAAATATTTTCCTTCCCTCTGTCTCAAATATCCCATTTTCTCTCTTTACCTACCTAATTCTCACTTAACTTTCTGGGTTTTGGCTTAGATGTCGCATATAAATGGAAAGCAGTTCTAGACCCTGTGGCCTGAGTCAGGTCCCCTTTTCTATATTTCTGGGCACCATACAGAACACTTACTCAAAGCAATTCAATTTCCCTTAAATTAACCTGTTTACTTTCCCCCCTCACTTCTCACTCAAACACAACCAGCCAGCACAGCCCAGCAGCACTTTGTGCAGTGATAGGAATGTTCTAATCTATGCTGTCCAGTGTGGTAGCCACTATTCACATGTGGCTGTTATACTCAAAATATGGCAAATGTGACTGAGAAACTGAAGTTATAATTTTATTTAATTTTAACTATATTTATTTAAATTATTTAAACTTAGATTATAAAGTATATAAGAATTCTAAATATAAATTATAAATAAATATTTCATTTAAATTGTTCATTTAAATTCATTTAAATTGTTTGTTGAAATGATTTAGATTTAAATTTAAATAGTCACATGGTGGCTTTTGGCTACCATATTTGTCAGCACCACAATGGACTGTAAGTTTCTTGATGGCTGGGACTCCATCTTATTTACCATTATATTTCCAGTACTGGAGAACAGAAACCCAACACTTTCTAAGCACTCCAGAAATACCTGTTGACAACTAGTTGAATGTCAGTCTTCTGGCCTTATTTCACTATGATATTTTGTTTGATAGCTGTAGCTGAAATTCCAGTTTTCTCACTTAACATTTATTCAAGAGTAACTTAATTTCTCTGTGCCTTCAGTTTCCTCGTCTTTAACATGAGGTATAGATAGTACCTACCTCATAGGGTTGTAATGAACATTAAATGAATTTATACACATATTAATTTGTTAATTAATAAATAATATTAATTAGTGCTGAGTACAACAGCACTAGTAAGATAGTAAGTTCTACCATATACTAGCTATCATTATATTAATTTTGCAGTGTTGCCTTTTATTAAGAAGAGTGAGAAAAACAAACAGAAGAAAATGAGTCAGGGATGCCTGGGGAGTTCAGTTGGCTAAGCATCTGTCTTTGGCTTGGGTCATGATCTCAGGACCCTGGGAGGGTCCTACATTAGGCTCCTTGCTCAACAGGGAGTCTGCTTTTCCCTCTGTCTGATGCTTCTCCTGCTTGTGCTCCCTCTCTCTCTCTGACAAATAAGTAAAATATTTTTTAAAAAAGGAAAGAAAATGAGCAAAAACACTACTTTGGTAGAAAGTACTGAATTTTGTGCAAGATCATTTAAACTAAACACGTTAGGGATCTTTACACACATGTTATTTATCTGAGATTCTTACCATCAAAAGGGCTGAAGAGAGGAAGGCAAAGCATAAAAGACTTTTTTTTTTTTTTTTTTTACTTTTTAAACGTTTTTCCAGTATATTTCACATTTTTTAAAAAATTTTTTTCAGGGTTCCAAGATTCATTGTTTATGCACCACACCCTGTGCTCCATGCTATACATGCCCTCCTTAATACCCACCACCTGGCCCTCCCAATCCCCCAAACCCCTCCCCTCCAAAACCCTCAGTTTGTTTCTCAGAGTCCACAGTTTCTCATGGTTCATCTCCCCCTCCGATTTCCCCCAGCTCACTTCTCCTCTCCTTCACCCAATATCCTCTGTGTTATTCCTTATGTTCCATAAGTAAGTGAAACCATTTGATAATGGACTCTCTCTGCTTGACTTGTTTCACTTGGCATAATCTCCTCTAGTCTCATCCATGTTGATACAAAAGTTGGGTATTCATCCTTTCTGATGGAGGCATAACACTCCATTGTATATATGGACCACATCTTCTTTACCCATTCGTCTGTTGAAGGGCATCTTGGCTCTTTCCACAGTTTGATGATTGTGGACATTGCTGCTATGAACATTCGGGTACAGATGGCCCTTCTTTTCAGCACGCCTGTATCCCTGGGGTAAATACCCAGTAGTGCAATTGCAGGGTCTTAGGGTAGCTCTATTTTTATTTTCCTAAGAAATCTCCACACTGTTTTCCAAAGTGGCTGCACCTACTTGCATTCCCACCAACAGTGTAAGAGGGTTCCCCCTTCTCCACATCCTCTCCAACACTTGTTTTTACTGTCTTGTTAATTTTGACCATTCTAACTGGTACAAGGTGGAATCTCAATGTGGTTTTAATTTGAATCTCCCTGATGGCTAAAAGACTCTTAACAACAGAGAACAAATTGAGGGTTGCTGGAGGGGAGGTGGGTGGGGATGGGTGAAATGGGTGATGGGCATTAACGAGGGCACTTGTGATGACCACTGGGTGTTATATGTAAGTGATAAATCATTAAATTCTACTCCTGAAAGCAATATTATACTATATGTTAGCTAGCTAGGATTTAAATAAAAATTTGAAACATGAAAAAGAAAAAGAGCTGCTATTCTGATGTGTCTCATAAGGGATTAGCTACAGTGCTGGGTTGACACAGCACTATAAACAATGGCAATAAAATGGAATAACTTGTTTACTTATTATTTATTTATTTATTTAATTGAGTAACTTCAGAATGTCGAGGAAGTGACAAATTTTAAGAACACAACCTTACTATCATTTATAATATAAATTAAATTTAATGCAATTATAGCAAAAATGTATCTTTTAAAAAATATTTATTTTAGAGAAAGAGATACTGGGGGTTAGGGGCGGAGCTTGATCCCAGTACCCTGAGATCATGACCTGAGCATAATCCAACTGAACCACTGAGGGGCCCCGGCAAAATGTATCTTATCAAGAATGTCAGTAAGGATGCTGACAGGAAGGACTATCTTAGAGCAGTCTCTCATTTCTGTCATTCTGAGCCAGCATGGTTGGCGACCAGGCTGGATCTCTGAAATGACAAAATAAATCACAATTTTCTTTCCTAGTTTGACATCTTTTTCGATACGCAGTTGATGAGTGAAATTTTTAAAAATGTCTTCATCTTTAAAATGATTTCCTTCTTTATATTCAGATAGTTATTTAGATTTATTGTTATGTCCTTCTTTATTTGGGGAGGGAGAATCAGATGGTGGCTCTGGGGTTTGGAAACTCACACCATGCTCTCCCCATTTTGGGGGGAATCTTCAGGCATTACTATCTGCTTTTTAGGATAAGAAAACTAAATTTCAGAGAGACGCTGTTTGTCCGAAGCTGCATGGCTTATAGGAAATAATAGAACTGAAAGTAGAGCCTGGGTTTTGTGACTTCTAGTTCAATGAGTTTCCAAGGAGTTTTGAGTTTAGACACTTGAAGAAAAGAAAGAAGGAGTTGAAGCAGGAATACCCATAAGTAGGTGCTACTTATTTCACTGGAATTTAACCTTTTATTAACCATAATGAAAGTGTGGTGTAAGCCACAGATCCTCTTTCAGATGAATGCTCATAACAGTATTTTTGCTAACAAATTTGGGTAATAATAGTCCCTGAAATTCACTGATGGACCCTTACTTAAAAATACTCAGTGTGGAAATAATCTAATTTCATTTTAGGGCATTATAAATAATGCCTCAAAATCTCTGCACACAGTCATTGCT
Source organism: Mustela lutreola (assembly GCF_030435805.1). Taxonomy (NCBI): domain Eukaryota; kingdom Metazoa; phylum Chordata; class Mammalia; order Carnivora; family Mustelidae; genus Mustela; species Mustela lutreola. The sequence goes on from NC_081295.1 coordinate 113,673,517, forward strand.
GGTCTGAAATATCTACTGCAAAAGGGCATACCCTCTTGGTATGAGGATAGATTCTGAACAGGTTTTATCATTCTCTATTACTGAAAGCAGTAAGTGTAGATTGTGTTGCTTCTTCTACTTTCATATTTGATGTGGTCATGATGACAAGCTATTAAGTCAGAGTTTCTGCTAACAAGCTATGAAGTTTGAATACAATGCTTTTTTTTTTCTTTAATAAAGAAACATTATGTTTCTCCTTACCAATAATCTTCACAGTTAGGTAATGTTATTAATTACTACCAAGGTATATATATTTCAAAGGCATTTGTTTCCTGGCAAGTAAAATATCCTAATTCCAAGAAATTAAAGGAGAAGATATATCAGCTATTTGGTGCTTTCAAGTTTATAAAGTTGTACTAGAAGAAAAGCAAGACAAGAAAATTTTGAGGTGCTTTTAATAATGCTGGTATTTTATGAATTTAAACAAGTTGCTGAAAGGAATAGAGAAATTGTGTTAGGTAACCAGAGATCTCTTTAAGCATGGATATTAATGTTAAACATGCAATCCACTAGCAGCAAGTTGCTAGTGGGAACAGTATAAAAATTTAAAGAGACATAATGAAGGTTTTATTTCTGGTTTAAGACCTCATTTTTATTTCCCATTGGGAAAATGTGAAACCACTTCTCAGAACAGTAATTTTAAATTGTGTAACTTAAGGATGAAATAGACATAGGGAAGTCAGGGCAAGGAAATATGTGTCTTCAATACTTCCTTTAAAAATACATATAAGCCATGTATTTATTTATTTTATATCTTCCAAAATATATAGAAAATAGCTCCAGGACAATTTTGATAAAATTCATCTTGTCTGTCATAGGAGTTGCTTTTTATTCATTTTAAGGGTATGATGGGGTCTTCTGAAGAATTTCATTTTCATTAATAAACTCAGACTATCTTTCGTTGAAGCACAAGCTATTTTCAGGCTGAGGGGGAGAGACTGAACATTCATGCATTTTCTCATACAAGTAATTTCCTATGGTAGCATAGTGCAGCAACACTGCAGTTGCTGCACTAAGAAAGTTGTTCTTCCTTAGAAAATAATCTATAACCAGAATTGTCCATTATTTCTAAAGAAGGCCATACTCTGGCTACCCCTGATCATGGTCCCTCTTTTTATAGCTTGATTTAATTCTCAGCAAACAACTTCCAAGAATACTCATAAAAACAGATGGACTTACCTGTGAAATACCTGGTGGGGCTTTAACTGTAGTGGTTTCCTTCCCACAAAATAAACTATGTCTCTTTACACCAGTTTTTCTCAGAGCCTGATACAGTCAATACAATTATTAGTTCATTTCAACACCCACTGAGGACTTTTTATATGGCAGATCCAGCACTGGTGCTCAGGAAACCAGCATGAGTAAGACCCGTTATCTGCCTTCAGGAACCCTCAAGGGTGGAGGACAAAAACTGATTCATAAAGATATGATTTTGAGACAATGAAGCCAATGATTTGACATATGTGTGCAAAGAGTATACTGAATATGAGAAGGCACCAAGCAGAGCCTGGAGAGGTAGGAATCCTTGGTCAGTCAGAAAAAGGATGCCATGTGGTGCATGATAGTTTTATAAGAACATGTGCCATCATGAACAAAAAAGTGTAGAAAAAGCATGTACCTAGAAACAGTTCAGTGCATTTCAGAACTGCTGGGATAAGAAGAAGCTATGTGGCTGAAGAGACAGAGTCCATGTTGCATTCCAAGGAAGACCCCATACACCACACTAACTAAGGAGCCTGGAGTTTATCCTGCACCTTTATCTCTTCATAAGAAAGAACCACATAGGAGAGGTCTGGGGCAGAACTAGAGATTTGGAGGTTATCAACATGTTAGGTAAAAACTGTAAAATGAATGTGACCACTCAAATGAGTGCCTGGAAAAGAGAAGACTGGAGAGAGAATCCTGGAGAACCCCAACAAGTAAGAGTATTTAAAAATGGATGCGAAAAAACAGAATAGGAGGACAACAGGAACCATCATGATAGAAACTGTGAAGAGCACCAGACCAGAAAAGTCCAGTGAGATTAAACTGGAAATTGTATCTCACCATTAGGAGATAGTAGCAGGTTAATTTAAAACATTGATGGGCTAGTGCGAATGAGAGCCATACTGAAGTAAATTGACAAGTGAGTGGGAGTTAAGTGTAGTCAACTTGTATAAAAAACTTGGATAAGCATGAATGGAGAAAGCTGCTTCAGGGAGTTTGTCTGTTTTCTCTGCAGGAGAGCCCTGAGCATATTTAAAGGCGGATGGTGGGTGTTTGTGGAAATGAAGGAGAGGAACTATTGCCAGAGCCATGTTCAAGTGAATTTAAGAGGAAGTGGGATAAAGATTACATTCTGATGAATTGTCCTTCAATGAGAAGAGGGACACGTCCTTCTCTAAGACGGAATATAAGAAAGCAAGAGATATTAGGGCAACTTCAAAAAAACACTTAAATAAAACAAATTTTTGAGTAGATAATACCATGGTTCAAAATTAGGTATAAAAGTATATAGAATGAAAAATTTTCTCTCCATCCCTGCTTTTCATCATTATCTTCTTAAAAAACACTTTATTGAACACCTACAAAATACAGGTACTGTTTCCCATGCTGGAGACACAACAGTGAATAAAATAGAGAAAGTTCCTACTTATATGCACACATGTGCGCCGCGTGTGTGTGTGGCTGTCTGAGAGAGTGAGAGAGAGAAAGGAGGAAAAGATTGACAATAAGGAAATACAGAGTTGTATAAAATGTAATATAACATAATATAACATATACCAAAGGTCTTTGACAAAAATAAAGCAGTTATGGGGATGTAGGCAAATTCTGTATTTTTTTTTAATTTATTTATTTAACAGACAGAGATCACAAGTAGGCAGAGAGGCAGGCAGAGAGAGAGAGGGGGAAGCAGGCTCCCTGCCCAGCAGAGAGCCCAATACGGGGCTCGATCTCTGGACCCTGGGATCATGACCCGAGCCAAAGGCAGAGGCTCAACTCACTGAGCCACCCAGGCGCCCCCAAATTCTGTGTTTATATAGGATGATCAAGGAAAGATCTCTGAGAAATGGGTTAGAGCACAGTCCTGAATGTGGAATAGAATAAGCTGAGAGGTTGTCTTTTGAAAGTGTGTCCCAGGCAGTGGAGGCAGGAAATAAAAAGGCCCTGATCAGGAATGTAATGGTGAGTTTGAGGAACTATGAGAGGCTAGCCTGAGCGAAGCTAAGAAAAAAAGTGGGAGAGATAACTGTTGTTCCTACAGAAGTAACAGGAGATCTACAGATTTTCAGACTTAAGATTTTATCCTAATTTTTGAGTGCTTGCTTCAAAATGGGATTATGATGTAAATGCAAGACACAAAAAGATCTTGTTAAAGCGTGGATTCTGATTCGGTAGGTCTCAGGTGGAATTGAGATTCTGTATTTTCAACAACCTCCCAGGTGTTATGGTTATTATCAGTTTGCAGACCACACTTGGAATATAATAGTCTAGAAGCAATAATGAGGACAGTTATTCTACTCCAAACCCTATCGATTTAGAGGTATAAGAGAACAAACTGCTACTCTTTGTGAGGTATGAGTACAAAATGAGGTATGAGTACAAAATGAGGTGGCAAGTTTCAATCAAAGAAGTTGCCAGAACATGCTGAGATGAGGTTAAAGATATAGGTCATTTGCTAATATATTGCTGAGTTCCTGAGGGCACAGTATAACTGTTTTGGGTAGGTAAGTGTGTGAGATTGGGTCAGATTAGGGGATGTACAGAATTTATGAAAAAAGCAGACAAATGAAAGGATGACACCTGGCACCTTGAACTCTCCTGGTGATTGAGACAAACACAGATGTGAAGAAGAAGAGATTTAGTCCTGATGCTCTCTCAGGGGAAAGTGTACCACCAGTTCCAATTTTAGCCTTCTGTATAAGGTTAGTATTTTGAATAGACAGTTGTAGTGAAGTGGGGAGTGTTGTGTGTCAGGAATTGTGGTTATTTCCAGGACCAAGAGGAGGCCTGGGGGTCTCCTCTACGGTCCTTTTAATGGCAGGGTCCAGGCCTGGGGTAATAAAACATTATCTGGAATGAAGAGAGTGTTTAGGGCCCTATTTACATTCCTCCACGGCCATATGATTTCTCCCTTTGAAGCAACCAATATTACTAGTCTCCTGTGTACCCTTTCCAGCTATTTTTGTACAGATAAAAAACTCAATAGGAATATAAAATATTTCAAAAAAACAATTAGCAAGCTTGATCTAATGGACATAGGAAGAATATTACACCTAACAGTTATGGAATACACCATTTCACTCCTTTCAAGGTCTCATGGAACATTTACACAGATTGATCCATATTGGCCCATGAAGAAAGTCTCAAAACATTTCAAAGGATTGTTATCAAAGAGACTATACTTTCTGACCATATTACAATTATGTTAGAATTTAATAACAAAGACCAAAAAGTCCATATGTTTGAAATTTAAAAAACACAGTTCTAAATAACTTATGGTCAAAGTGTAACAAATTAGGAAATACTAAGAACTAAATGACATGGAAATTCCTTTATTAAAACGTATTGGATGCAGCTAAGGCAGTGCTCAGAGGAAAGTTTTTAGCCTTAAATACTTCTGTATATAAGAAGAAAAAAATTAATAATCATCAACATTCAAAAGGAAAGGAAAAAATACAATTAACCCAGGGAAAGTAGAAATAATAATAAAGAATATGAATTTAATTGTACATAATACCAAAGTATAACAGAGAGGCCCAGTAAAGGCAAAGTTTGATTATTTGAGGAGTATATTTGAGAAGCCTCTGGTGAATTTAAGAAAATAAAAAAGGAAGAGAGGCAGGATGGCAGATGAGTAGCAGACTGAAAGACATCAGGTCACGGCTAGATAGTTTTCAAACCATTCTGAACACCTACAAACTCAACAAGAGATTGAAGAGAAGAGCAGCAGTTCTAGGAACAGAAAATTGACCACTTTCTGACAGGCAGGATGTGCAGAGAAGTGAATCTGAGGAGAGGGGAAGATAGACCATGGGGGAGGGGCTGGATCCCAGCAAGCAAGGGAGCAATGGAGCACAAAATCAGAACTTTTAGAAGTCTGCTCCACTGAGGGATATCACTTCAGAGGCTAAGCGGGGGTGGAGTCCTCTCAGGACCAGTATGGTCTCAGGACCTGTGGGGTCACTGAAAGATTGGGGGTGTCTGAGTGTGGCAGAGCTCCCGGTGTTGGAGCGGGGAAGCCGACTCTAGAGACAGAGCTGAGGAGTGAGCTCTCAGCTCAGGGTTAATTTAAACCATGATCCGCAGCACAGTGAGACCACTGCTCTTTGAGCAGGGACCCCACAACTGGCAGATCCAGGGAGACTCATCTTGCTCCTCTGGAGGCAGGAATATGCTGGGTTTGGAGACTCCAAACAGGGCTGTGCGTCAGAGATAGAAATGCTCAGGACACAGGCCAGGTGAGCCCAGAGAGCAGTTGGAGACTAGTGAGACAGGAGTGATTGACCCCTTTTCTCTGGGGGTGCACTGAGAAGTGGGGCCCTGAATGCTCAGCTCCTCTGGGCTGGGGATTGGGAGGCCACCATTTTCATTCCCATCCTACAGAGGTCTATGGAAAGTGTTCAGGAACAAATACTCCTGAGAGCAAACTCGAGAAGGTTTCTTTGCCTGCCCCTGGCAAGGGCAGTGCAATTCCACCTTGGGCAAAGACATTTGAGAATCACTACAACAGGCTTGTTGAAGATCAGCAAGAATATCCAGCCAAGACCAAGCTCACTGATCAATGAGAACAGCGGAACTCCAGAGATAGGGAAAAGGAATGCATGAAATTCATGGCTTTCTCTCCATGATCCTTTGGTCTTGCAAAGTTAAATTAAATTTTTTAAATTTTATTTTTCTTATTCTATTTTTTTAACTTTTCTTCTTTCCTCTTTTATGTTTTTTAACTAGTTTATCTTTACCTTTCTAAAAAAATCTTTTTAAACCTTCATTATTATAGTCATATTTTATCCTTCATTGTATTTAACCTTTTTTTTTGTATACATTTAGGGTTGGGTTTTTTTTCCTAAAAAATTTTGGGATACAATTTCTTCTAACAGATCAAAATGTACCCTAAATCTAGCATAGGGCTTTGTTCTAGTCTCCAGCCTGAGCACATTCTCTCTCCACTTTTTTTTCTTCTTTCTTTTTCCAACCAACTTATCTTATCAATTCCTTTTTTAGAATTTTAAAATTTTCATTTTTACCGTCATATTACATCCTTTCATTATATTTACCCTTATTTTTCTATATATATGTTTTTCTTTCTTTAAAATTTTGGGAAGTAGTTTCTTCTGAGACCAAAATATACCCAAAATCAATTGGGTGGCTCAGTTCTATTCACCAGTCTAAGATATATATAAAATTCTTTCTTTTTTAAAAATTTCTCATTATCCCCTTTCTCCTTCCCCTGGTTTAGGGTTTCCTATGATTTGCTTAGCATACATTTTTTCTGGGGTTTTTGCCACCCTTCTCTCATTCATATATTCTTATTTGGATAAAATGACAAGGCAGAAAAAAGAACAAAAGGCAGTACTGACAGCTTCAGACCTAATCAATATAGACACTGGTAATATGTCAGATCTAGAGTTCGAACGACAATTCTCAAGGTGCTAGCTAGGCTTGAAAAAGGCATGGAAGATATGAGAGAAACCATTTCTGGAGAAATAAATCCCTTTATGGAGAAATAAAAGAACTAAAATCAAACCAAGTTGAAATTTAAAAAGCTATTAATGACATGCAGTCAAAAATGGAGACTCTTACTGCTAGAATAAATGAGACAGAAAAGAGAATTAGTGATATAGAAGACCACATGATGAGGAACAAAGAAGCTAAGCAAAGAGAGAGAAACAACTACTGGACCATGAGGGGAGAATTCTAGAGATAAGTGATACCATAAGATGAAATAATATTAGAATAATTGGGATTACAGAAGAAGAAAGAGAGAGGGACAGAAGATATATTGGAGCAAATTATACTAGAGAATTTCCCTAATATGGCAAAAGGAACAAGCATCAAAATCCAGCAGGCACAGAAAACCCACCCTCAAAATCAATAAAAATAGGTCCACACCCCATTATCTAATAGTAAAACTTACTAGTCTTAGTGACAAAGAGAAAATCCTGAAAGCAGCTTGGGACAAGAAGTCTGTAACATACAATGGTAGAAATATTAGATCAGCAGCAGACTTATCCATGGAGACCTGGCAGACCAGAAAGAACTGGCATGATATATTCAGAGCACAAAATGAGAAAAATATGCAGCCAAGAATACTGTTTGCAGCTAGACTATCATTGAAAATAGAGGGAGAGATAAAAAGCTTCCAGGACAAACAAAAATTAAAAGAATTTGCAAACACCCAGCCCTACAGGAAGTACTGAAAGGGGTCTTCTAAGCAAAGAGAGAGCCTCAAAGTAATATACCCGAGAGGAAAAGAGACAATATACAGTAAGAGTCACCTTACAGGCAATCCATTGACACTAAATTCATATCTTTCAATAGTTACCCCGAATGTAAATGGGCTAAATGCCCCAATCAAAAGACACAGGGTATCAGAATGGAAAACAAAAACAAAACCACCAATATGCTATCTACAAGAAATTCATTTTAGACCCCAAAACACTTCCAGATTTAAACTGAGGGGGTATAAAACAATTTACCATGCTAATGGACATCAAAAGAAAGTTGGGGTGGCAATCCTTATATCAGATAAATTAAATTTTAAGCCATAGACTATAATAAGAGATAAGGAAGGACACTATATCATACTCAAAGGGTCTGTCCTACAAGAAGATCTAACAATTTTAAATATCTATGCCCCTAACATGGGAGCAGCCAGCTGTATAAATCAATTAATAACAAAATCAAAGAAAGACATGCACAATGATACAATAGTAGTAGGGGACTTTAACACTCCCCTCACTGAAATGGACAGATCATCCAAGCAAAAGATCAACAAGGAAATAAAGGCCTTAAATGACACACTGGACCAGATGAGTTTTGAAGAGTTCTAAGATTATTCACCATGACCAAGTGGGATTTATTCCTGGGCTACAAGGATGGCTCAACATCAACCACTGTGATATAATACATTAATAAAAGAAAAGAACAAGAACCATATGATACTCTCAACAAATGGTGAAAAAGCATTTGACAAAGTACAGCATCCTTTCTTGATCAAAACTTCAAAGTGTAGGGATGGAGAGTACATTCCTCAATATCATCAAAGCCATCTATGAAAAACCCACAGTGAATATCATTTTCAATGGGGAAAAACGGAGAACTTTTCTAAGATCACAGCAAGGATGTCCACTATCACCCCTGCTATTCAACACAGTACTAGAAGTCCTAGTCTCAGCAATCAGACAACAAAAAGAAATTAAAGGCAACAGAATTGGCAGAGAAGAAGTCAAACTCTCACTCTTTGCAGATGATATGATACTTTATGTGAAAAACTCAAAAGACTCCACTCCAAAACTGCTAAAACTTGTACAGGAATTCAGTAAAGTGTCAGGATATAAAATCAACACATAGAAATCAATTGGATTTCTATACACCAACAGCAAGACAAAAGAAAAAGAAATTAAGGAATTGATCCCATTTACAGTTGCACCAAAACCAATAAGATACCTAGGAATAAACCTAACCAAAGAGGCAAAGAATTTGTATTCAGAAAACTATAGAGTACTCATGAAAGAAATTCAGGAAGACACAAAGAAATGGAAAAATGTTCCATGCTCATGAGAGCATTGGAAGAACAAATATTGTGAAAATGTTTATGCTAGCTAAAGCAATCTACACATTTAATGCAATCCCTATAAAAATCCCATTCATTTTTTTCAAAGAAATGGAACAAATAATCCTAAAATTTATATGGAACCAGAAAAGTCCCCAAACAGCCAGAGGAATGTTGAAAAAGAAAGCCAAAGTTGGTGGCATCACAATTCCAGACTTCAAGTTCTATTACAAAGCTGTCATCATCAAGACAGTATGGTACTGGCACAAAAACAGACACATCAGTGGAACAGAACAGAGAGCACAGAAATAGACCTTCAAGTTTCTGGTCAACTTATCTTCAACAAAGCAGGAAAGAATGTCCAATGGAAAAAAGACAGTCTCTTCAACAAATGGTATTGGGAAAATTGGACAGCCACATGAAGAAAAATGAAACTGGACCATTTCCTTACACTATACATGAAAATAGACTTAAAATGGGGGCACCTGGGTGGCTCAGTGGGTTAAGCCTCTGTCTTTAGCTCAGGTCATGATCTCAGGGTCCTGGGATCAAGCCCCGCATCAGCCTCTCTGCTCAGTGGGGAGCCTGCTTCTCCCCCCTCTCTGTCTACTTATGTTCTCTCTGTGTGTCAAATAAATAAATAAAATCTTTTAAAAAATATAGACTCAAAATGGATGAAAGACTTTAATGTGAGAAAGGAATCCATCAAAATCCTTGAGAAGAAAACAGGCAGCTACCTCTTCGACCTCAAGCACAGGAACTCCTTCCTAGAAATATCACCAAAGACAAGGGAAGCAAGGGCAAACATGAACTACTGGGACTTCATCAAGATCAAAAGCTTTTGCACAGCCAAGGAAACAGTAAACAAAACCAAAAGACAACTGACAAAGTGGGAGATATTTGCAAACAACATATTGGATAAAGGGCTAGTATTAAAAATCTATAAAGAACTTATCAAACTCAACACCCAAAGAACAAATAATCTCATCAAGAAATGGGCAGAAGACATGAACAGACATTTCTGCAAAGAAGACATCCAGATGGCCAACAGACACATGAAAAAATATTCCACATCACTCAGCATTAGGGAAATACAAATCAAAACCACAATGAGATACCACCTCACACCAGTCAGAATGGCTAAAATTAACAGGTCAGGAAATGTCAGATGCTGGAGAGTATGTGGAGAAAGGGGAACCCTCCTACACTGTTGGTGGGAATGCAAGTTGGTGGAGCCACTCTGGAAAACAGCATGGAGGTTCCTCAGAAAGTTGAAAATAGAACTACCCTACGACCCAGCTATCACACTACTGGGTATTTATCCTAAAGATAAAAATGTAGTGATCCGTGGTGATGCAACATGGGGGCTTAAGTGGGTAGAAGAATAAATGAAACAAGATGGGATTGGGAGGAAGACAAACCATAAGTGACTCTTAATCTCACAAAACAAACTGAGGGTTGCTGGGGAGAGGGGGTTTGGGAGAAGGGGGTGGGATTATGGACATTGGGGAGGGTATGTGCTTTAGTGAGTGCTGTGAAGTGTGTAAACCTGGTGATTCACAGACCTGTACCCCTGGGGATAAAAATATATGTTTATAAAAAATAAAAAATTAATTTAAAAAAATGTAGTGATCCGAAGGGGCACATGCCCCCAAATGTTTATAGCAGCAAGGTCCACAATACCCAAATTATGGAAAGAATCTCGATGTCCATCAACAGATGAATGGATAAAGAAGAAGTGGTATATATATATATATATATATATATATATATATATACACACACACACACACACAATGGAATACTATGCAGTCATCAAAAGAAATGAAATTCTGCCATTTGCAACGACGTGGATGGAACTAGAGGGTATTATGCTGAGTGAAATAAGTCGATCAGAGAAAGACAATTATCATATGATCTCCCTGATATGAGGAATTTGAGAGGCAAAGTGAGGGGTCTGGGGGTTAGAGAACGAAAAAATGAAACAAGATGGGATCGGGAACGAGACAAACCATAAGAGACTCTTAATCTCATAAAACAAACTGAGGGTTGCTGGGGGAAGGGGATGTGTGGAGAGGACGGTTGGGTTACAGACATTGGGGAGGACATGTGATATGGTGAATGCTATGAAGTGTGTAAGCCTAATGATTCACAGACCTGTACCCCTGGGGCAAATAATACATTATATGCAAATAAAATAATTAATAAATTTTTTAAAAAGAATGTGCTTTTCACAAAGAAAAAAAAAAGAAAAGAAAAAAGGAGAAGACAAAAATTAGAAATAAAAAGGACCTATCTATAGAAGCTATAGAGCAAAATGGTAATAAGAGGATATGATAAGCAGCCTTGTTTATAACAGACTTGGACACATTCCTAGAGAACTATAATTTATCAAAGAAGAAATATTGGGCTTATGCTAAACCCTATGCCACCAAACAGTCTTAACTTACAGTTTTGGCTTTCCCAGAAATGGAATCTTAAACCAGTTAATCAGAAGTCACCTGATCAACACTAGTTAAGTAATCTTACTAATGACCCTGCCATCCTCTAAAGGAAATTAACTTTGTAGTAACCAACCCACTTTTTGCCAGTATTTTTGTTGCTGCTTTCTGCCTATAAAAGTTTTTCATTTTGCACAGGTCTTTGAGGCTTTTCTGCTAGATCCGATGCTGCCTGATTTGAATTGCTTTTTGATCAAATAAACATGATTTTTAATATGCCTGTTTATCTTTTAACATATTCTCATATCCAATAAGTTAATTGATTTTGTAGTTAAGTCTTCCTACTCAAGGTGTGTAGGCACAGATTGTTTTAACAATATATTCTAGCAAGTACTCAAAGAATGTAATTCTACTCCTACACAAACTATTCTGGAATACAGAGAAAGAGGGAACACTTGACAAATCACCGTAAGAATTTGGTTGTCATAATCTTGATTAGACCTAATGAGGACAGTTTAAGAAAGGAAAATCTAACAAACTTAGAAGAAAAAGTCCTGAGCAGATATTGGGAACAGGAGTCCTACAATGTATAAATAGATAGGTAGCAAAGGAGGGGAATGTGTCTTAGAAAGAAAAAGCATAAGAAGACAAGAGAAAGATGTCAAAAGCACAGAATGAATAGCTATCAGGCAAGTTGGTGGGTTGGTACCAAAAACAAACTCCATTTCCTTTACAATTTTGACACTTCTTGCTCTAACATTATAAAGTTTGTGAAGGAGATACTTCAAACTTTTACATTTGTTTATTCATATAGTTATTAAACCCCTTCCATGTACAAGGAATACTGAGCTAGGAAATTAAAAAGGTATGTTCTGAGGATTTTGTGAAAAAAGTGGCATCTCCCCACATTCCTCCATAAAACACAGAGGACAACTAGGATAAAAAAAAACAATGGGCTGCAGACAATCTTCACTAAACTAGGTCACAGAGTATCCCCACAAACCCCAAATTATGAACAAGTTATGACAAAACAACAACAGTTACAAGACCTCCTGGGTAGTAGCACCTGTCCAAGAGGAAGCGGAAAGAAGCAATGGGATGTCTTACAAACCTGAGGACTTCAAAATAGCAAACAAGCATTTACCTGAAAAACTCAGCTAGCCATGCTGAGAATAACAAGTGTAATGGAGAGGGTTTTTCATGATCCAAAAGTGTTTGTGGTGAGGCATGGTGTGTGGTAAGACTGAAGGTGCTTGAATAGTCTGAGCTCCCTTCTCAAAGCTACCAAACAAAGGTCCCTCCCAGGACATAGCTGGGCAATAGTCCAAACTGAGAAAAAACTGCTGAAAGAGAATCTAAATTGAACAGGTCAGGGATAATAGAGACCATGAAATATAAAGTCCAGATCAAAGTGTCAAGGGAGAATAAAAACAGAAGATCTTAGAATTTAAGTGTTCATATTGTTGAATACTTTACAAAAACCACCAGGAGAGGGTGGCCTAGAGACATTAAATTGGAAAAACTATCTAAGCCAAGCCTCCTTTATAAAAAAGTTTGGAAAATATAATTCTCTGTTAAAATGAGCAACAGAAAAGGAGAGAATTCAAATCATACTTAAATTTATGATAGGATAAAAAGAAAGACTAAGGAGTAGAATCTCTATAGATAATGCAGGAATATGAGATAGATGTTCTCACAAAAATAAAAAAGCTATAACTCAGGGTGGGGGGCTGGTTGGCTCAGTCGGTTAAGCATCTGACTCCTTGATTTTGGCTCAGGTCGTGAGATCAAGTCCTGCATCAGGCTCTGTCCCGAGCCTGGAGTCTGCTTAAGATTATCTCTCCCTCTTCTTGTGCCCCTCCCCCACTCCTTTCTCTCCCTCACAAAACACCCCCAAAACCAAAAATATTTCAAAATGAACTAAAAGACAGAATATCTGAAAGATGAGACAGAATGTAGAAACCTCAGCAATACAGGGGTAGAACTCAAGAAAGAATAAGAAAAACACTTTAGAAATTGACTATAAGTATAACACAAAAAAATAAATATACACAATGGGTAATGTCTTATAATGTCTTATAATAAAGAGAAGATAAAAATGAGGAAAAAATGTAAAGATCAGAAAGAAATGAGGATCGCTGGGGCTGGGGAGGTGGTATGCTGGGAAGTTAGTGCTTCATGGGTATAGGGTTTCAGTTTGTTAGATGAGAAGGGTTCTGGAGATAAGATGCTAGTGATGGTTGCTCAACAATGTGAATGTACTTAATACCACTGAGCTGTACCCTTCAAAGTGATTAAGATAATAAATCTCATGGATGTGTATTTTACCACAATAAAAAGAATTGAAAGGATAAGAAGAAGTGAAGAAAGAAATGATGAGTGTCAGCAAGAAAGTGATTAATTCAGACAGTGGGGAGGGTCCCGTGTGTGTGTGTGTCTGAGAAAATGGACCCAGAACAAATATCCAAGCAATAAGATCTAGTGATTTATGAGGGGAAAAAAAAGTAGATTATCAGCTTTTCAATAACAGTACCTTATCCTGAAGAAAACAGTAACATAGTTAAGATGGTGAAGGAAAGAAACTGTGAACCAAGGATTTTACATTCAACTAAGCTGACTGAAGTATAAAGACAGCAAACTGCCATCAATGTGCAGATACTTGAGGAACACTGTTTTTAGGAGCTTTCCCTTGGGGATAAGCTGGAGCTTCAGACAGCAAAAATAACTGGAGAAGCATTGCCATAGTGATTGAGAGTGAACATTAAGTATATATTTACATGGAGAAGAGACACAGGACCAAATAAATAAAATGTAGTATGCAATGGCTCTGTGTTCTGACTACACAGAGTAATTCTAAGAAATGAGAGAATAGGAAGAGCATACGGAAAACATGTAAAACAGTTTTTCAGTAATTATGATGGTAGTAGTTTTGGTATTGTAATTCTGAGAATGTTTTGTGTGACATGGAAGGAACATTCATTCATCCCTATTGTCCTTGACATGGATTCTTGCTGTGGACCAAAGGGGATCTGGATGAAAGAAGAGTTTAAGTAAATATGGAAATCAAATTGGAAGTATCAGTAGGAACACAGGAAGGATTTTATCTTTAAATAATAAATGTCAGATTTATATTTACAGTTATATATTATACATATTATATAGCACTATTATGAATATAATGGACTAAGCTAGGAGAGAGGTATATATTCTACAGGAGAGAAAAATAGGCATAATGTTACATAAGTGGCCAAGTTCCCTCCTTGTTCATTTCAGCCGGCCCACAGTACCTGCTTTCTGAAGTTGCTACCTTTGTATACTTAAGAGCCCTCATTTATGCCTTTTAGTAGTTAACCATCATTACCTAGTTAACAATGTTTTATATTAAGTTTTACCAGCTCCAATGATTTCTGTCTGCTGCTTAGATGCTGGCTGATGCAGGCAGTGCTTGTAGCTGAGCCTGTGGAATAGAACCAAACATTTGCATGTGCTGCGGTGAACTGCTGGAAGTTTCTGAGGAAGCCAAAGATGTTCCTAAAACATTGTGTCAGAAAGTTAAATATGGTTGACTTTTCTAGAAGAGGGAGAGCCAGGAGGTAAGAAGTGACGTAAGAGGTAAAAGAGGAATTCAGGTGTTGGCAGAGAAGATAAAAAGGAGAGGAGAGAGCTGAGAAAATTTAAGAAAGAACAGAATTTAGGATTGTTCAGAGAGGAAACTATAGGAGATGCCGAAGATTTTATGCCATCAGTACATTTTTGATGTACCAGAAATGATCATTTTAAGGCAAAGATGCTGATAAGGATACCAGAAGATGGATCTCAGTGGAAGGAAGGTGATTATTTGGGTCTTAGACATTTTGGGTTTTAAATGATAATGAGGTATCTGGGTAGAAATGTTTGGGAGGCAGTTGAGTATAAAGGTCTGAAGCTCGGAGAGATCAGGGTCATAGCTCTAAGTTAAGACTAATTATTCATCCAGTGTCTAGTATCTGGGGGCTGGTATGTAGAACTAACCCAGCACATTCATGGTCTCTGCCTCAGGGAGCACACAATCACGTGGCACATGTCTAAAAAGTTACTCATTCTAACGTTCTCTTTATAGACCTGACACCGAGGTCCTGAGGGTCCAGATGGCTCCCCATGTTTCTCACATTTAAGTAACAAGGTCAGAAATTGAATTTGGGTGTTCTAACATACTTTGGTTTTAGCATTCCAGGCCGTCTCTCCAGACATATTAGGCACTTAATGCCCTCCTTCCTACTCCTACCAATTGAAGTAAAATCGCAGCTCCTTCTTGAGCTGACTTCTCCAAGAGGTGAGGTGCTTTTCTTTCTATGGGAATTTTACTTTTAACGGACACCAAAGCCTTACTCTGCAGGGTATTGCTACCATGTTGGAATTTCAGAGACCAGCCAAGTCCTGATAGGCCTAAAGCTACACCTCACCAGAGAGTATGGACTTCCTCCAAAGTCTCAGCACCCCTCTACCTGCACCCCGGGCATTCTCTTGGAAACCAAATAAAAGAGTATTAGTCAAATGGAAAGGTGCCTAAGTACATGAGGGTAAATTTCAACTCCTACTCCCCTCTCATTCTTAAAAACTAAAATTTTGCTGACAAGGAAACAAGAGACCCTCGTGTGTTTGTGATTATCTAGCCAACTAAGTGTTTTCTTATTTTATCAGATATTAAAAATATAATGAAGAGGAATAGAGAAAGTATCAGTGTGTTTGGAGGTAGACAGTCTTTCTTTGGTTGCTTGAGAGCACATAGTTTTCAATGAGATAGCCTGGTTTAAATCTTGACCCCCTCCTGACTAGCTTTGTGACCTTGGGAAAGTAAGCTAAGCTCTCTGTGCCACAGTTCCTCACCAGTGAAATGTGGATACTTCTTCCGGTAGTTCTTACTGTATCTAAAGTGCTTAGAACAATGCCTGGCTCCTAGTAAACACTATGTAAGTATTAATACTATTGATACTTACAAAGTTTATTATATCTGACACACCTGACTTACTTGGTTTTTCCTGATTTGCCTGTCTGAGCTGTTGTGCTAGTGGCTGTGTAGGTGATGGCCCTACTCTCAAGTAATTTCACTTTATTTGGAAAGGCAGGATTTATGCCTGTGAAGAGATAACACACAGTGAGCTCAAGTAAAAATCCCAACTGCATAATCAAGTCAGTGCTTGCTGGGAGGGAGGGAGAATGAGTGGGTCTTAACGGTGGAGACCTAGGACTATGTCCATTTAAAAAGGAGGTGTGTATATGGAGGTGGAGATACGGAGCACAGAGAGAATGTGAGCAGTGAGGAGGGGACTCTGGACTAAGCTTTTATGTACCAGAAGCATCGTGATACAGAAAAGAGGAGATCAGAGAAGCAGGTGCGAACTGTGTGAGCAAGGGAAGGGAAGCAAAGAGACACTTGTGAGAGATATTGGCCAAGAAGACCAGTCCCTAAATCTCTGATATGAGGCTATGCATCTAGGAAAAATAACTGAGTTCTCAGGCCCAGGTAGCAGGTGGTGGAATGATGGTACCATTCACCAAAACAGCAAAACCACAGGCAAAAGCTAGCTTTGAAAGGACAGCCCATTTACAGCTTCCCAGGTTTGGCTGTTGGGAGGACTGGAAGAGACACTACACACAAATCACTTTGCACAGTGCCTGGCACCAAGTCAGAGCTCCATCTGTGCTAGCCAGTATCATCTATGCTCTGGAGGCTGCACTGAAGGAATTTAAGTACAATGCTAAGACATGCTGGCCATGGATGTACATAGGAATGTACATATTATATTTTCTGGCTTTTGTTTGGATACTTGGCTTCTTTTTCCTGAAAGAGACAAAATATATTCTTATAGCTGCAAGATTTACCTTGAACTCTCACCATGATTTTAACTATGATTAGAAAAATAGGTAACAAAAGAGACCGTAAGTGAGGACTTCCAAGAGGCCCGAGGGAGGCAAATTAGCCAACATTCTGTCATTTTCCCTCTGATTAAAAGTCTCCCTTGGAGTCATTTTTTTCCCAACACAGAATAAAGGAAAAGGGAAGTCTTCACAGCCTTTGGTTCAGAAACAGTTGATGGTATTGTTAGAACAAGTACATTTCATTATATGCTATAAAACTTGCTGAGCGTGCTGATGGCATTATAGAGTCATGTGGGGGAAATGCCCGAGGAGTCCTGGCTGCATTAGAATTCATTGTATATAGTGTAATGAGTTTAATTTGTGAAAAATAAATTTAATAATCTGTTGACTTTTGTTCTTTCTAGACTCACTCCTTTGAGTTTTACTTAGAAAAGCATTTACTTAAAAGCTTCATGAACAATGAAAACAAGCACTGAAACTCAAGCTTTACACCACGGACTGCAACATTTTAAGCTATGGTGGGGAAGAGAGGTGTAAAGGAGCAGGCAATTACTGCTTTTTTTTTTTTTTTTTAAGGATGTTTTCATTGAAAACTGGTACCCTTTTAAAAAACAATGCATCAGCTGTTGTGTTTATCTTCTTTCACTGCCAAAGCAAATGGAGATTCTAGGCTCAAAGAATACTAGATCCGAGAGGCGGCTTGGCAACCCTACACTCTGCAGATGAGGACACTGACCAGTGATGTGTTCCAGGCCACAGGAAAACCCCGGAATCCGGACGGGAACTTGGATCTGGCTGTCTGCTTATCTGCTGCCCCCCTTTCTTCCCCACCTCTCTGCCCTCACTGAATGCTCTTACTGGTAACCAGAAGAGGATTCTTTAAAGCAGTAGAAGACTTCAGAATTGGGAGGGGCCTTTGAGAGCAAAAGCCTCAACCCGGTGACGCTCTGGAGCTTGCTCAACATTGGAGATAAAAGTGAGTGAGGAGGGCCTGGACCTAGCTTTCCTGACTGAATTCTCAGCCATTTGTATTTCTTTAAATCACTCCAGATCAGTGAACGGGTGACTGAGTTCCTGTCAAAGTAACCGCAGCAAGGTTCATCCTCCTTAAGACCGCTGTACTTCATGCTTCTACTTACCCTGCTTCTCTGGACCTAGAGATCTCTGCAGATCTCCTCTGCAGACTAGAAGGACAGATGGGGCAGATGGTCTATAGGCTCTTCTAGCCCAAACATACCACACGCTGATGACTGTGGATACAGTGCATGACCGAATTCCCTAGATTCCTTTAATAAACATTTTGCTGCAACAGACTCACTGTTTCTTTCTTTTCCTTTTTTTAAGATTTTATTTATTTGACAGACAGAGACCACAAGTAGGCGGAAAGGCAGGCAGAGAGAGAGAAGCAGGCTCCCAACTGAGCAGAGAGCCCGATGCGGGGCTCGATCCCAGGACACCAAGATCATGACCCGAGCCAAAGGCAGAGGCCCAACCCACTGAGCCATCCAGGTGCCCCGCATTGTTTCTCTTTCAAACAACCCATGACATTTCCTGCCTCTGCACCTTTGCAAACCATTCACCTTCCCTGGAATCACTCTTTCACCTTATCTTAATTGTCCTGATTATGCTTCCTACAGAATGTGAGTGCCATGGGAGTAAAGGCCTGTCCTGTTTGCTGCATTAGTCCACCACTGGGAACAGTGCCTGGCACACAGTAGGCACTCGGTAAATAATGAATCCAAAAGATTATAGTTGCTGCTTGATTCCCATCTTTTTATTATTTATTTTAATAATAATCTAATTATTAAAACATAATTAGGGGTCCTTGATTCTCACCTGGGGGCTCAATCCTGTCTTAGATTCTGATCAGTTTCAAACAGAATAGCTGTCAGAGCTCTTGCCAAGAAAAGAAACAACTTGGCATTGAATTAATTTTGCTGCTTCTTGGGTTCTGACCTTGGGCCTTCTCTAGGGACTCTGGTTTCCCACCTTTTTATTGCCTTCAGAGTGCATTGGGGTCTAATGACGAGTCTAGCAATCTTCCCCACCAGGTGGGGGTTCGGTGCGTGTTACTTAACTTTATGCTTAAAAGGTGATGCCATTCTTCTGGATATCAACTTTTGCCTTCCAGGCTGCTCTACCTTCCTGTAATGGCCATTGACTCTGTCTTCACAGTGCCGACGATATCCTGGGAGTGGACGACTCTTGGTCTCCATCCCTCCCTATCCTTCTCTGGTTAAGTCAGTTACTTCATGATCCATGTCATGTTCTATGTAAGAGTCACTGTCCTGGTACCTGGCATATCAACGTCTGTTAAGATGTTTGCCTTGCCCTGCCCATGAGCCAGGGTTTTCTCCCTAAACTCCAGTCTACCTGCCCGATTTATCCATGTTGTTGTTTTAGGGTTCCTCTCTTGGTGCTGTTTCTCCTGTGGAGTCACTCTGCCACCAGGAGTTGGGGTGGCAAAGCCAACCACTGGCATAGATGGTCTCTTCAGTGTTTCATCCCTGACCCCAGTTAGCAGAGTCTGCTGGCCATACTGCTCTTCCTGCCTGAGATGTGCCCCTCTTTCAATCACGTTCATGTTCAGGGAAGGATGGTTCTTTCCTCTTCTAGTATCACGGTTAAAAGACAGTGTTCTGGGCCACAGTGCCTAGATACGATGAGTTGTATGGCTGAGGCAAATTACTCAGCTCTAAGCTTCAATTTCTTTATCTGAAAAGTGGGGGAGGAATGCAGGTCATAATAGTAATTTGTCTTGTATGGTCCTGATGAGGATTAAGTTAGGAGTATAACCAGCAAGTTCTGTAGCCCAGAGTTATTGGGCTCCCCTACATGCCTCAGCCCTCTGAACCGCTCTATCCTATGAGCTTCCATAACACTTATTCTCTATATTCTTATTTTGCATTTAGGGGTACTATATCGCACCTGCAATTTCCATTTTTAGATCCATATCTTACATGTCCAGCTATACTGTCGGTTCCTTCAGGTAAAAAATCTGTGCCTAGTATCACCTTATACCTCCCAAGCCTAGCCCCATGCCTTGCATATAGCAGACACATAGTAAATACTTACTTTTATTGTTGACATGAATAATCACCTCATCATTCTAAAGATCAAACATTACCATCCCACGAACTCTGCCCACCCCAGAGTTCATTTCCTTTGTTGATGGTGCATGGGCAAGGATAAATGTCAAGGCAGAAAAAAACTCTTATTAACTATCCCAGGGATTATGCAGGTAGCAGCTGTCCTGGGACAATGTTCCTTATTAATCATGTTCTTAGACTTACTTGCAAGAGTGGCTAGAAATAACAATGTTCAGACTAAAAATCTGCTTTCCAATTAGCTCAGGAAAAAAATGGCATCTGGGACTCAGCCAGTAGGAAGCTAAGAGACTCACTCCACATATTTCAAAATACTGCTTCACTTGTAATGGCAGTCGCCTCTCCTCACTAGAGAGTTTCAGATTGGTAAGTTTCCTGACCCCAAGCACTTTGACTTCACCTACTATTGACCAGTAATAGAATGAAAGGTGGTAAGTTCAATGTCACATCCTCTCTCCTGGAGAAAGGCATTTCACACAATTAACAACTTAAAATTTGGGAGCAGCCTTTTAAGAAAAGCTTATTTGGATTCTGAATTGAAAAGCAAAGACACTGGTGCTCAGACACGGTACTACATCTGCAGTGAAAGGATTAAAGGAGAGGAGTGAATCAAACAAGTAAGTTATGGAATACTCCAGCATTTAGACTAAAGGCTATAGCTGGAGGTTGGGAGTGGGGACCTAAACAGGGAGGAAGTTCAGTTGGGTTCCAACTCCTCCCCTTTCTCAGCTCCAGAGGTGGCACTATTTCTTTGTCTATTTCTTCTATAAAGTGGGGGAAACCCCTATTTTCCCATCCTGCTTTCTCAGAAGGTTGCTGTAAAGATCATATGTGGTAATATTTTTGAAAGATCCTTTTGGGTTTAGAAGTGCTGAGTAAACATAAGTCAAACAAAATGGTTTTGTTGACCACAGAACCCTTCTGGACCTGGTGGTCTTCCCAGTGCCGGGCACAGAGGCCTGGACAGAGTGAACAGTAGGGTACAGGGAATGCCATGCTGGTGACAGTTACCACTTCACTGGAGACAGAGACAGGCTGATCTGAAGGAGGACAGGATATTCTTATGAAGTAAATCTTGCTTTTCCCTTAGAGTGAATATACAAATTCTAATTTAGGGATCTAGAGGGTTTTGTTCCAGATCATGTGGAAGGGGTCCACAGGCAACATGGCCAGGGACAAGATTTCTATCTACCTCTCCTCAGAAATCTCTAGATGCTCTAAGAGCAAATGCTTATTTTTCTATGGGCCAGTCTTCTTTTGGGAGGAGAGAACTGAGGAAGAATGAACTTAAAACTACAAAGGGGTTATTGTTTGGCAAAGAGGGGAGAGGGTGATTTTTCTCAAGGAAAGAAAAATGTGACAGTAGGGAGAGCAAGGGAAGAGTTTTAGGTCTGTTTCAGGGTTGGAGGTAGCACAGCCCATTACCAGCAGAGGCCTGGGTAGACTTCTGGATATTTTTAAGAAGAAGAAATGTAATTACCTTTCTGAGATGGCTTAAGGGCATTTCTTTTCAAGGCCACTTCAGTTTCTTTGCTGAGTCTATAAACTTTGTAAGGAAAAGCAGAAATGTATATCCACTTCAAGAATAATGTGACAAGCTATCTTTTACAGTAAACTCTTGCTTTTTAGAACTTTTTGTTTTTCAGTACTGAGAGTTCTAAGAAATGAAGGATAATATTAAAATTTGAGAGCAGTAACTCAGGAAAATACATTAGTAACTAAATTGTTAAGCTGTTACATAGTTTCCCATTAGGTTATCTACCTTACCTGTTACTTCTAGAAATGTAGCCCCAAATGCTATCTCTAAAGAGGGTGGTAAACAATGAAAAGCCAAAAGCCAGGTATCTCTAAGAGACTGATAATTTCCAGCTTGGAGCAATTCATTGTCAAAATTCCCAGGGTCTTAGAAAGAAATTGCCAACATTAGATTGCCCACATTTCTCCAAGAAAAACAGAGATCAAAAGAGACATATATAAATAACATAAATAACTGACCCAAACAATAGCCTCAGAGGGGTTCCAAAGAGGCTTCCTTAGAGAGAGATGCTTACAACACTTTTTCAGAAAAATTCAACTTTCTTAACAGTGCTAATAACATGAAACCTTTAGGAAGAACTTTCCATCTACTAACCTTTGGGGGAAAAGCCCCACTTATCCAGAGGCAAGAAACAGTTCATACTAGATGATCCATTAATCCCTGAACTAGGCCTATAGATGAAATGGTTTATAGAAAAAAGAATTTTAGAATTTACAACCTTTGTCAAAAACTCAAAATAACTCCTGTTATTTCTCTGTTTCAAGTAAAGATTCAGGGGTGCCTGGCTGGCTCAGTGGGTTAAAGCCTCTGCCTTCAGGTCAGGTCATGATCCCAGGGTCCTGGAATCGAGTCCCGCATCGGGCTCTCTGCTCAGCAGGGAGCCTGCTTCCCCTCTCTCTCTGCCTGCCTCTCTGCCTACCTGTGATCTCTGTCTGTCAAATAAAAAAATAAAATCTTAAAAAAAAAATAAAGATTCACAGGCAGGTACAAAGAGTAATGATTTTTAAATTAAAAAGTTTTATGAGATTTTCAAGTAGAGGAATAAAGCTAGAGGGTCAAGCTTTTCCTCTGAAGGTGGGGGGGGGGGAAAAAAAAAAGGTAGAGTGAAAGGAAAATATAAAAGCCAAGCAGGAGAGAAGAAAAATATATTGAAAGATGCCCATTAAAAAATATTTACAGAGTATAATAAAACTATTTAATCTTAACTTTTTATTACTAAGAGCATTGTTCCCTAAGCAAATTAATAGCATAAAGAAGATTCCAGGTAGGACCCAGAACTTAATTATGAGAATAAGTCATGCTTGTCATTAACAGCATAGTTTGCAAACCAAAAATGTCTTACCTGATGATTATGTGTTTGTAACAGAAAGGTTGGGAAAAATCCTACCTGATGATGCTTTGGCAAATCATCAGTCGGAGTTAAATGTTTATGATAATAATCAAAGTCTTTTAGAGACTGGAAAATATAAGAGGAAATCTAAACTGATTCTGCCTCTCAAGGTATATATGAGAAAATGGAGTTTCTTAGTGGTACAATGTTTGGCTAAGGATTGTGTCTAGTTGGTTAAAAGGATCTAGGATCATGTTTTAAAGTTTCTCGTTCAGGTTTCTTTTCTCTATCATAATGCTTAACTGAAAACAGTCCCAGAATCGGAGAATTTCACTCCGCTTTGGAAGAGGCATTAAAATTCATGTTTTTGGTATCCTTTCCACTGAAGTATAATATAATATAATATAATATAATATAATATAATATAATATAATATAATACAATTATATCATTTATATATATTATATATATAATACATACTGAAAAGTGTACAATTCTTAGGTACAGAGTAAACACACCCACCCTAGCAGAGAAACAACACATTACCCAAACTGCACAAAGCCCCTTTTACCCCTTCAAGGCAGAACCCACACCGTACAACACAGTTACTTATTTCTATACCCAGGTGAGGAATAAACTAACTGAGGTCCACATTGGATAAATGGTTTGTCCAAAAGCAAATTGTTAGCAAGAACAATGAAACAAGGTCTTATGATGCCAATTTCAGTATTTTTTCACCAAGTTAATTCCATCTAATTTAGCTAACAATATAAAGCCCAACACTGTAAAACTGCAAAAGAGTGCCCCAAACATTTGTTGAGTGAATTAATGAAATCATTCCTGAAGTTCCTCCTGTTTCATACCTTATTTCTGTGACCTTGGTGTGTTTTTTCTTGGGTCTCTCACCCACATTGGAAGGTCTCATCATATCTTGTTGATGA
Organism: Mustela lutreola; assembly: GCF_030435805.1. Taxonomy (NCBI): domain Eukaryota; kingdom Metazoa; phylum Chordata; class Mammalia; order Carnivora; family Mustelidae; genus Mustela; species Mustela lutreola. Next base: position 113,697,526 of record NC_081295.1, read on the forward strand.
ATCTGGGCTGAATAATTTTGAACAAGGTACTATGAAGCTGTATGTGTGGGTGCTGTCACCCTTTATAGGGTTTTCCTCTAAGAGGGTTGAATGTGAGCTCATTTCACTGGGTGAACTCCCATGTCCATATTGGAAAACTTATTTCTAGGGTTAGTTTATTTTGATAGAAAGTAATCCTTCAACCACCTGGGGAAACATGAAAACTGTTAGAGTTCTAGAAGCAGTATGAAAGAAGTAGTTGTGTGACCAGTTCCTCCTGCAGACTTTCACTAAATCCTGTTTTCATTTCTATATCTCATTCCCATTGTCCTCTGGGGATGACTAGAAGTTGATCTACCTTTTATTGTCACCATGCAGTAACAAGTCCAAACAATGGCAATAATAAAATACTCTCCTACCTTCAAATATTAGCTTGGTCTGGTTCTAAACATTTGTGGTTGCTTTTTTTTTTTCAACCTTATAGATTTAATTTACATACCATAAAACCCCCTACATTAAGGGCACATTTGATAAATACTGGTAATTATACACAGTTTGATCAATTTGGAGAACTGCATTCAGGATATTATTCCATTCCTCTAAAGAGTTTTCTTGGGCCCCTTTGCAGTTGATACTCTGATCCAACTTTCAGTCCCAGTCAGCTATGGATCTGCTTTCTCTTCCTATGCATTTTACTTTCAAGAATTTCATATAATGGGGGCACCTGGGTGGCTCACTGGGTTAAAGCCTCTGCCTTCAACTCAGGTCATGATCCCAGGGTCCTGGAATCGAGTCCTGCATTAGGCTCTCTGCTCAGCAGTGAGCCTGCTCCTCACTCTCTCTCTGTTTGCCTCTCTGCCTACTTGTGATCTCTGTCAAATAAATAAATAAATAAAATCTTTAAAAAAAAAAGAATTTCATATAATGAAATCAAATAGTATGTGCTCTTTTGTGTTTTCATCACTTAAGATATTTTTGAGGTTTATCCATCCTGTACATATTAATATTCCTTTTATTGCTGAGCAGTTTTCCATTTTATTGATATATCAAAATTTGTTTATCCAGTCACATGTTAGTGAACATTTGGGTTCTTCCAGTTTTGGACAATTGTGGATAATGCTGTGAACATTTGGTGTAAGTCTTCACATAGACATACAGTTTCATTTTTTTTTGGATAAACCCCTAAAAGTAGGATCGACAGATCCTAGGTTTAACTTTCTACGATATGCTATGTTGACTTCCAGGGTAGTGCCATTTTGGTTTCCATCAGCAATGTTTGAGATTTGTCACCGCACTACATCATCAACACTTGCTATTAGTATTTTTAATTAAGGCTATTGTGGTAGTGTGTTGTATTATCTAATTTAGTTTAAGTTTCATTTCTCTGATGATTTGTGATGATAACAAGTTATCATGCTCTTTTTTAAAAAAATTTTTATTTTTTAATAAACATATAATGCATTATTAGGCCCAGGGGTACAGGTCTGTGAATTGCCAAATTTACACACTTCACAGCACTCACCATAGCACATACCCTCCCCAAGGTCCATGAGTTATCATGTCCTTATTTGCCATATGTTTATCTTCTTTTGGTAAATGTCTGTTCAAATTGTTTTTCTCTCTTAATGGATTGTTTGCCTTCTTGAATTGAAAGAGTCTTTTTTTATATCTTAGGGTAAAGCCTTTGTCATATGTATTTTGAAAATATTTTCCTAGACTAAATTTGTCTATTTTGCTTCCCTCAACTATGTTTCAGAATATAAGTTTTGGGGCACCTGGGTGACTCAGTGGGTTAAAGCCTCTGCCTTCGGCTCAGGTCATGATCTCAGGGTCCTGGGATCGAGTCCCACATCAGGCTCTCTGCTTCCTCCCTTCTCTCTCTCTGCCTGCCTCTCTGCCTACTTGTGATCTATCTGTCAAATAAATAAAATCTTAAAAAAAAAAAGAATATGAGTTTTAATTTTGATATATTTTGTCAGTTTTTTTCTTTTATAGCCATGTTTATAGTGTCTTAAGAGATCTTTGATTCAGGTCACAATTTTTTTTTGTTCTCTTCTAGATGCTTTATACTTATATTTCTTATGTTTAGGTCTATAATCCATTTTGAGTTAATTTTTATGTGTGGTATTATGAATTGAGGTTAATTTTTTATACAGATATCCAGTTTCTCCAGCACAACTTAAAGACTACTTTTTCTCCATGGAATTACCCTGTCTTAAGAAAAGACTTGGCATATTCCAGAAATATAAAGGTCAGGTGGTCTGAATTTAGTGAAAGAGGGGGAGAATGATACACAATGATGTTGGAGAGAGAAATAAAGGCCAAACCTTGTAAGGTCTTATAGGTCTTGATAAGAAATTTGGATTTCATTCTGATAGTAATATAATTGCTTCAGGGATTTTAAACATAGACAGAGGATAATCTGAATTATATTTTAAAAAAGACAATTCTTCATCTGTTTGTACCAATCCAATGAAACCATGCTAATGAAGGTCACTGCTGACCATGCAGTAGTAAGCTGAGTTTGATGGAGTTTTATTGTTTTTCAGTGGGGCAAAATTTGACCCAGAGCTCAGCAGTTTTTAACTGCCAACCACACATTTGCCTTTTCCCCTCTCTTTGTAGCAGCCTTTTTAAAACCAGAGCTAATGCACGTTTTTGAATGCTAGCTTATATATTGCTACTGCCAGAAATCTTTGCCAAGGTTATCAAAAATGCTACCTGGTGCTATATGTCTTTTTGGCTTCTCTTCCTTTTGCTACTTCCTTATTGCCAAGGCAAACACTGTGTTAATGCCAATAGGAAAAAGCTTAAGAAGACTTTTTAGTTATTAGAGACTGCATACCGCTTGGTGATTATCACTAGCTTGATTTAAACTATATGAAATTAACTAAACATGAGGAAACTAGGATAGTATTTTATAATAAAGTAGATTTATAATGCATTGTGATTATCCATTGAACTTCAAAATGATTAGCTTAAATTTATAAAAAAAGATTTTGATACAGAAAAGTTTTGTTCTGTATAAGAGTAGATTATAAGAGAAATTGTAGATTTCCTAATAATAGAATTGGTTTATTTTGGCAAAATTTTGTTGAAGGATGGTTAACTGGTTAAGTTATATCTAGATTATCTTTTCTGTTTAATTCCAAAGACTCTTATTTAAATATATATTTGTGCTTAAACTTTAGTAGCTTTAGTGTATGATTTAACTTTCAGAACATTCAGTATATTAAAGTTAAGAGATAAAAAGTGAAAGTTAAATCAAGTTGAACAAATAGGTTACTATTGTTTTTCCTTTAATGAGTTTTATATGATTAATATCAACTGTTTGGCTGATCGGTTCTACAGATAAGTTTCAAATTTGCATCATAACTATATAATTTATTTAATATTGTAAGAATGTTGGTTAAGAAGACAGACACTTTATTAAGTAAATGTTGGTACTAGTCTTGATAATGTTGATATTCTCTAATTTTAATTTCTTCATTTTATCTCCATGTTAACTTAATTTTCATTTTAAAGATTATTTTAGGTGTTTAAATATAGAATTTAGTTTTAGTCTTCTAAAGTTTTAACATTTACTCAAATAGTCTTGCTAGAAAGGAGTTAGAAAAATTTTTTTAATTTTATTTTTTAAATTAATTTATTAAAAATTTGAGTATAGTTGACATACAATGTTCTATTAGTTTCGGGTATACAACGTAGTAACTCAACTTTTCTATACATCATGCAGTGCTCACCACAAGTGTACCACCATCTGTCACCATACAATGCTATTAAAATATCATTGACTATATTCCCCATGCCATACTCTTTTATTCTGGAATTGGGAAATTTTTTAATTTACAGAGATATAGAGAAACTTCCCTTTCTGTTGGACTAGATAATATGAAAATTCTCCCACTAATAGCATGTGGAAATTATGGGATTAATATCTTCAAAACAAAGAGAAAACTGAAACCAGAGTGGAAAGCTAGGACTAATGTCCTGATTTTTCTAGAGTGTCTATAATACTAGAAATAGAGGCCAGGGTTTTGAAAGCTTTTTGAAGGAATAGAAGATAGAAGATGTCCAATAAGATGGGCAATTAACTAACACTCATGCATAAAAACAGGATAATCAGAGGGCTAGAATTTCAGTGAATGGCTGAACTAGGAAAAGAAAATCATATCTTGGTGAAAGGGATCAAACGGAAACTTTAAAAGTTTTAGTCCTTGGCTTCATGTGGAAGAAAATTGTTCCCTAAAAGTTAATTTTCAGTCTACACACAAGCTCATGGTTTGAATTTACAAAACCTGCACCATTCAAGAAAAACCTTACTAACAATTTAATTTAAAGTGCTTCAGAGGACTAGAGTACCAGAGTGTTAAAGTACCTAACAGAAGTAAATGCATATTTATCAGGTCAAAGTCATTTCCAACTTGTCTCTTTCAAATTAAGGTCCACCAAATAAAAGTTACACACAAAAGAAAACAAGCTACAGTGAGGAGAATCATCAAAAACAGCAAACAGTAAATTAGATAGACCCGACCTAAGATCTGACACAGGATTGGAAATGTTGAAATTATGCTTAAAATATTCCTGTAAATAAAAAAAGAATATTGTAAATACGACCAAAAACTAATATTGAGAATATTTTAACAATTATATAACACTGGAAAGGAGATAAGCAGAATCTATAGAAATAAAAGATATTTAAATTAAAACTCTGTGGGTTGGTCAAACATCAAATCAGATACAGTTAAAGAGAAATTATCAAACTGAAGAACAGATCTGAAGAATTATGCAGAATTTAGCACAGAGAGATTAAAAAAGTATGGAAGACAGGTTAAGAGATATGGAAGACAGAATGAAAAAGTCTAATACATAGCTAATTGGAGTTCCAGAATAAAACAGTACTGAGAAGAGGGAGAGATAATTTTGAAAAATTTTTTTGAAATATTTTTTATAATGAGGATTTTCTATAATTAAGGAAAGACAGAGATTCTTAGATTTAAGAAAACAATAAATCCCGTGCAGAACAAATGAAAATTAACAAACCCAGTCACACAGGAGTTAAAGTAGGATCATCAATGACAAAATAAAAAGTAACTTATTAAAATAGGTGGACACCTATCTTCAAATAAAAGTTAGATTGAGGTCATAGCAGCAAAATGGAAGCCTGAGAACACAAATACACCTCCAATGTGCTGAGAGAAAATAGAAGTTCATCTAAAATTAGAAACTTAAACTGTCTTTAAGAATGAGGATTAAATATATTTTCAGGTAGACACAAATTAGAGGAGTTCACCACCAACAGAATTCACTTAAAAAATTTCAAAAAGATGCACTCAAAGTAGAAGCAGATGTCTCCGATAGAAGGTCTAAGATTCAAGAAAGAATGGTATGTAAAAAAAAAAAAAAAAAGGTAAACATGAGGGAAAATATAAACTAAGATGGGCTGTATAAAAAGTATAAAAAGTAGTAACACTGATTTGGGGGTAAAATTATTAAAATTTTATACTAATAACATTTAAGACAAGAAGGGAGTTGTCATATGTTGAATTATTCCCTTTGAAAAGGATATGTTGGAACCCTAATTCACAATATCTCATAAGGTCACTTTATTTGGAAATAGTCTTTACAGAGGTAATTTCAGTTTAAATAAGGTCATTAGATGGCCCTAATCCAATATGACTGGTGTCCTTACAAAAAAGAGAAATTTAGACACAGATAACACATAGGAATAAAACCATGTGAAGTTGAAGGTATGCTTCTACATGCCAAAGATTGCCAGAAAACCACTGGGAGGATTCAAGAAATAGAACAGATTCTACCACACAGTCCTCAGAAGGAACCAACACTACTGACACCTTGATCTTGGATTTCTAGCTTCTAGAACTGTGAGACCATAAACTGTGATTCTTTAGGTCACTCAATTTGTGGTTCTTTCTTACAGCAGCCCTAACAAACTAATACAGAAGTGTTTAGAGTAAAGTGTCCAAAGTGATGAGAGTTCTAATAATTTTATATTATTTGCAAAGATAATATTACATATTTTAAGGAAACTATGTATGTTGGAAGTTACTAAAAATGAAAATATATCTTTTACTTCAATAGAGAATAAACAATAAAAAATAAATTCTCATGGTATATATGGCTGATTCCACATCTGAAAGGTACAAGATGATCCTGGAGCATTTTCATACTGGAGAGCAACAAAAACCTCAAAGATTTCTACTAACAGACTCATAAACTAATCTGGTTAGGTTGCACTGGCCAAGAAAGGGAAATTTATACACTAACAAAGATAACAAATGTTGTGGATTAACATTTATCTAATATATTTAAATCCAGAAGTTCAAAATGATACTAATTATTTAAGATTTATAGGAATAAATGAACAAACTCACTAGTTACTTTTGGAGGGTTCTAGAGAATGATTTCATTATTTTCGAAACTAGCCAAAAATCTGTCAATAATTAATCCTATTGTCTACTAGGAAGATGGTGGAGTAGGAGGATACTGGGCTTACCTAGTCCCATGGATATAACTGGATAAAAATCCACATCAGTGTAAATAACCCAGAAAAGGTCCCCCCAAACTGGCAGAACAGACTCTCCATGGCCATATATAGAGGCCATGATGAACAGGGTAGAAGGGGCAGAGACATGATCAGGAACCAAAGTGACCCATGGGAGGGTGGGATGCCACAGGCATGGAGAGGGAAGAGGAGCAGGTACCATTCCAGGTACCCCAGGTACAGGGGAACCACACTGGGAAGATGAATCCCCATAACACTCAACTTTGAAAAGCAGAGGGCTTAACATCTCAAGTTCTTTAATTAGTGGGGCTTAACACCTGGAATTTTAAGAAATCAATGGATTTAGTTCTAGGAAAGCTGGACAGTGACAGGAAACTAAGTCCCCACCCTCAAAGAGACAGAACAACAAAAGCCCTGCTGAGATATAGGCTAAATCCCTTTTGCATACTGGTGGGAAATTCAAACTGGTGCAGCCAAGGTGGAAAATAGAACTACCTTATGATTCACCAAGTATACTACTAGTTATTTACTCAAAGAATACAAAAACACTAATTCAAAGGGATACATGCTTCCCATTGTTTATAGCAGCATTGTCTACAAGAGCCAAACTATGGAAATAGCCCATATCCATCAACTAACGAATGGATAAAGAAGATGGGATATATATACACAATGGACTATTACTCAGCTATAAAAATGAATGGAATCTTGCCATTTGCAACAACAGGGATGAAGCTAGAGAGTATTATGCTAAGCAAAATAAGTCAGTTAGAGAAAGACAAATCCCACATGATTTCACTCATATGTATAATATAAGAAATAAAACAAAGGAGCAAAGGGGAGAAAAAAGAGAGAGGCAAACTAAGAAATAGATTCTTAACTACAAAAAACAAACTAATGGGTACCAGATAGGAGGTAGGTGGGGGATGTTTAAATAGGTGATGGGGATTAAGAAGAGGCGTTGTGATAAGCACAGGCTGATGTATGGGAGTGTTAAATTACTATATCGCATCCATGAAACCAATATAACACTGTATGTTAACTGCTGGAATTAAAATGAAAACTTAAAAAAACGATAGAAAGAAGTAAATAATAAGGGTTAGAGTGGAAATAAATGAAATAGAAACTAAAACAACAACAACAAAACAATAGTTCGATGAAACTAGGAGCTGATTCTTTAAATACATCACAAAATGATAAACTTTTAGCCAGTTGCATCAAAAATTAAAAAATAAAAACAAAAGAGAGACTCAAACAAAAAATGAAAGAAGTGAAATAGTAACTGAAACCACAGTAATACAAAAGATTAGGATGGGGCGCTGGGGTGGCTCAGTGGGTTGGGGCCTCTGCCTTCCGCTCGTGTCATGGTCCCAGGGTCCTGGGATCGAGCCCCACATCAGGCTCTCTGCTTGGCAGGGAGCCTGCTTCCCCCCCTCTTTCTCTGCCTGCCTCTCTGCCTACTTGTGATCTCTCTCTGTCAAATAAATAAATAAACTCTTTTAAAAAAAGATTAGGATATTACAAAAAATGATATGCCAACAAATTCGGCAACTAGAAGAAATGGACAAATTCCTAGGAACATACAGCCTACTAAAATGGAATCAGGAAGAGGTAGAAAACTTGAACAGACTGGTTACCAGTAATGAAATCAAATCAGTAATAAAAAAAAACTCCCAACAAACAAAATTCAAGTCCTTCAAACAAAGGACAAGAAGTGTTCACAGGTGAATTCAACCAAACATGTCAAGAAGATTTAATACCTATCCTCCTCAAACTATTTCAAAAATAGAAGACAATGGAAAACTTCCAAATTAATTCTATGAGGCCAGTATTACCCTGATTCCAAAACCAGAAGAAGACCCTACCAAAAACAAAACAAAACAAAAAAACAAAACAAAACAAACAAAAATAAACAACCAAAACAAACAAACAAAAAACAAAACAAAAACTACGAACTCATCTCTCTGATGAACATAGATGCAAAAATCCTCAACAAAATAGTAGCAAACCAAATTCAACAATACATTAAAAAAAGAAAAATCAGTAACCATGATCTAGTGGGATTTATTCCTGGGATGTAAGTGTGATTCAATAGTCACAAATCAATCAACATGATACATAACATCAATAAGGGAAAGGATAAAAACCATATGATCATTTTGATAGATGCAGAAAAAGCATTTGACAAAGTGTAACATCCATTCATGATAAAAACCTGCAACAAAGTAAGTTTAGAGGGAACATATCTAAACATAATGAAGGCCACGTACTCAATGGTGAAAAACTCAGAGCTCTTCACCTAAGGTCAGGAACAAGACACGTCTGTCTACTCTCACCACTATTATCCAACACAGTGCTGGGAGTCCTAGCCATAGCAGTCAGACAACAAAAAGAAATAAAAGGCATCCAAATTGGTAAAGAGGAAGTAAAACTTTCACTATTTGCAGATGACATGATACTGTATGTAGAAAACCCTAGAGAGTTCACCAAAAATCTACTAGAATGGATACACGAATTCAGTAAAGTCACAGGGTACTAAAACAATGTACAGAAATCTGTTGCATTCCTATACACTAATAATGAAGCACCAGAAAGAGAAACTAAGAAAATAATTCCATTTACAACTGTACCAAAACAATAAAACATTTAAGAATAAACTTAACCACAGAAGTGGAAGAACTGTGCTCTGAAAAATATAAAACAATGATGAAATAAATCAAAGATGACACCAAGAAATGGAAAGACATTCCATGCTTATGGGTTGAAAGGACAAATATTGTTGAAATGTCTATACTGCCCAAAGCAATTTACAGATTTGATGCAATCCCTATCAAAATACCAATAGCATTTTTCACAAAATTAGAATATATCAATCCTAAAATTTCTTTGGAACCACAAAAGGCTCTGCATTAGCCAAAGCAGTCTTGAAAAAGAAAAAACAAAACAAAACTAAAACTGCAGGTATCACAATTCCAGATTTTAAGTTATATTACAAAGCAGTAGTAATCAAAACAGTATGGTGCTAGCATAAAAATAGGCACATAAACAAATAAATAGACAGTCCAGAAATAAACCCACAATTATATGGCCAATTAATGCTCAATAAAAGAGGCAAGTATATGCAATAGGTAAAAGACAGTCTCTTCATCAAATGGTGTTGGGAAAAGTGGACAGCCACATGCAAAAGAATGAAACTGGACCACTTTCTCACACTGTAAACAAAAATAAACTCAAAATGGATTAAAGACCTAAATGTGAGACCTGCAACCACAACAATCCAGGCAGTATTTACTCTGACATTGGCCATTGCAACATTTTTCTAGATATGTCTCCTGAGGCTAGGGAAATTAAAGCAAAAATAAACCATTGGGACTACTTAAAAATAAAAAGTCTCTGCACAGTGAAGGAAACAATCAACAAAACTAAAAGACAATCTACTGAATGGGAGAAGATATTTGCAGAGAACATTTATGATAAAGGGTTAATTCCAAAATACATAAAGAACTGATAGAACTCAATACCCAAACCCCAAATCATCTGATTAAAAATGGGCAGAAGACATGAACAGACATTTCTCCAAAGAAGACATAAAGATGGCTAGCAGACACATGAAAAGAAGCTCAACATCATTCGTCAGCAGGGAAATGCAAACTGGACTACAGGGAGATACCTCACACCCATCAAAATAGCTAAAATCAAAAACACATGAAACAAGTGTCAGTAAGGATTGGAGAAAAAGGAAATTTCTTGCACTGTTGGTGGAAATACAAACTGGTACAGCCTTTGCAGAAAACACTATGGAGGTTCCTCAAAATTAAAACTAGAATTACCATATGATCCGGTAATTCCACTACTAGGTCTTTACCCAACAAATATGAAAACTAGGTCTTTACCCAACAAATATGAAAACAAATATTGAGGGTTGTTAGAAGGGAGAGAGATGGGGGGATGGGATGCCTGGGTGATGGACATTTGGGAGGGTATGTGCTGTGGGGAGTGCTGTGTTTTGTGTAAAGCTGATGAACCACAAACCTGAACTCTTGAAAAAATTATACATTATATGTTAATAAAAAATTTAAAAGCACTACTAATATGAAATTATATATGTGCCCCTATGTTTATTGCAGCATTATTTTAAAATAACCAAATTATGGAAGCAACCCAAGTGTCTATAGATAGATGAATGGATAAAGATGTGGCACACACACAAACACAGAGGAATATTATTCAGGTAAAAAAATAAATGAAATCTTGCCATTTGTAACAATGTGGATGGATCTAGAGGATATAATGGTAAGTGAAATAAGACAGAGAAAAACAAATGCCATATGATTTTCCTTCATATGTGGAATTTAAGGGACAAGACAAACAAGCATAGGAAATAAGAGAAAAAGCAAAAAACAGACTCTTAACTATGGAGAACAAACTCATGGTTACCAGAGAGGAGGTGGAAGGGGGAATAGGTAAAATAGTTGAAGTGGATTAAGAGTATACTTCTAGTGATGAACACAAAGTAATATAGAGAATTGTTGAATCATTACATTGTACACCTGAAAGTATTCTTTCATGTAATACATACATGTAAAACTGTATGTTAATTATACTGGAATTAAAAATAAAGAATTCTAATAAATAAGTAAATAAATAAATAATTCTATATTTCCTAAAAGATATTTTGAGTCCTCATCCTATGCAAATATTTGTCTTGAGAGTTTCCCTTTATAAACCCATTCCAGGGGCACCTGGGTGGCTCAGTGGGTTAAGCTTTTGCCTTCAGCTCAGGTCATGGTCCCAGGGTCCTGGGATCGAGCCCCACATCTGGCTCTCTGCTCAGGGGGGAATTTGCTTCCTCCTCTCTCTCTCTCTTTCTCTCTCTCTGCCTACCTGTGATCTCTATCTGTCAAACAAATAAATTAAAAAATCTTAAAAAAAAAAGAGTAAAGCGTACAAGAGCATAAAGGAAATTTGAAAAAGAAATAAATCATTTACATAACAAATAAAACAGTGGAAAAGAATAGACTAAAGGAATATTCCCATATATCTTACTTAAGGATGATAAATATGTCATTGGATATTGGCAAGAAAATGATGAACCATTCCATAAAGGATAGGCTATTTAGGGAATTAATTTGGAAGAATAAAATAAAAATCCAATCTCAGATCTCTATTTCATATAAAAAATAAAGTCTAAGTGGATTAAAGACCTGAAAAGAATATAAAATAAAATAAAATAATAATTATAGATTCTTAGTAGTAAAGAATTTCTTAAATAAGACAAAATAAAGCCTAAAACCAAAAAGGAGAAAGATTGATTAGATCTGACATTTGTATCATTTACCAAAATTAAAAGGGATTATATGTCACAATACATATTACTGATAACTTACTCAGTAACAGAGAACTCAATCAATTAAAAAGAACAATTACATATAACTGAAATTGGCAAAAGAGTTACATCAACAACTGATAGAAGACAACACCTTAAAAATAGTTCAGCAAATTCAACATAAGATAATGAGTGACCATTCACCCATGTGAGATTAATCAAAATTAAAAAGGGCTGCAATTCCAACTATCATTGAGGACACTTATTAACTGACCAGCAAAGCTACTTGTAGGCATTTACCTACAGAAGAGAGAATATACAGAAACTCTATCACATGTACACAAGGGACATACACAAGAACTTCATAGCATCATTGTTTATATGAACAAAATACTGAAAACAAATGCCCATGGTAAGCAAAACTGACTAACAATTGTGTAAAATCACACAGCAGACTACTACCAATCAATCAAAATTAAGTACTGTCACAAATATCAAGATGGATGAATCTCATAAACATAATGTTGAGGAAAGAAACCAAATCACAGACTAAATAGGCATCGTTGTAATACTTATATAAAGTTTAGGTACTTCCATAAATATATATATATAACAAAATTACAAAGAAATGCACTGAAATGCCAAATGTAAAATTCAGAATAGTAGTTATGGATTGGAAAGATATGGGTATGTTCATAACAGTCGATAAATGGATTAACAATATTTTGTTTCTTAATCTGAGTGGTGGGTGCCTGAGTATTTATTATATTATAGGATGTTTATATAACTTTTATTAATTTAGAATTTATTAAGATTAGCAAGTTATTAATAGTAAACTATCAGTAAAACAGTTAGAAAACTGTAAATACATTCACTGAGTTTCTTAAAAGTGCCAGGCACTGCTAGACACTAAAAGGAATATCGTGTTAAACAAGAAAGACATAGTTCTTAGCTTTATAGACCTTAAAACCTACCTGGGAGGAAAAACATTAAAAAAATAGTTACTGTTACTGTATTAGATGACTTGCCATTCTCAAACATACAGTTTGTTATGAATTTCTGCTTTCTCTTGACCTTGCCTGCTTTTCTCTTGACCCATCTCCTACCATGTAGGTCTCCATAACCACAAAGTTTTCCCTGATGTCTCCCCGCAGTATTGATCCAAATTTCCTCTCAGATCACCGTGCTTTCTGTTTTAACCTCTGAATTGCAATTATTAGTTCACCTTTCTGTTCTGCCAGTAGTCTCTGAGTTCCTTAAAATAGGAACCATTTTCTATCTAACCACCATTGTGGTGCATGATAAATGTTGAAAAACTGTGTTTACATGTGAAAATAAAAGTAGTAAGACGATTACATAGATAATACAAAATTAAAATGAAAGCAGTATACAAAATCCTTTGCCACAAAAATTAAATCCTATTGGGCAAAAATTTATTTTAACATGGCAAATATAAACACAGTGATACCACTAAACCACTAAAGGTTTTTAAAATTTGTAACAAAAAAAAACCTTATTTTATCCTATTCTCTTTTCAGGGTTTTCTTTGTCAAAATATTCACTCTCCCATGTGCATGGAACTTCTTTTATATGCCATCAAAATAAATAGGTGAAGTCAATAGAGAAATTTTGATGAAAACATTCCCATTCAAGGAGTTTTTTTATATATTTCTAAATATAGAGAATATTCTATGTTTTTTCCTATATTTCTATATTTTCTCTATTTTTTCTATATTTTCATGCATATTTTATTAGTGACCAGTGTCCTGCAAAATACATTTATAAATATATCACTAGGAAAAACACTAGTATTTTTTAACCTAGTATTTTCTTTGAGTTGATATATCATAAGAACTTCTCTTTGAGCTGCTTTATATGTACAAGAATCAATATCTTGTTGTAGCTTTTTTTTTTTGCTATAAATTTGGTTACTATTTTTGATAATGTGGTACCTTGGTATAATATAACTTTTTTCCAACTTCTCCCAAGGATTAAATCTTACTAAATACATTTTCAGAAAATCTATTAAGTATTTATTACCAGAGTCCTTGTGATTAAAAGAATACCAAATGTTATGATTTATATTTGTTTGTATGTGATAGCAACTTGAAATTGAGATGACAGCCTTAGTATTACATACATTTTGGCCAGAACATATTATAAAAGATAGACATTCTGCTGCCCTGAGACTAACATTTCTTTCCAAGATTTCCTACAGCAAATAACCTCTTATTGTACACACATTTAGGAAGAGAGTGAATCAAATACCTTAAAATCATCAAAACACAGGTGAATTTAATTTTCCATTATCCCTATTACCTGGATTCTGGCTTTTGCCCTAAGACTTGCTCTCACAAAGGTATATCCTGTTTCTATTTCCAGGGCCTCATTGGCTTTTATTAGAGCACCTCATCAACACAGGGAAAAAGACAGCAATCTGGTACATGTAATTCAAAAGAATTTCTCCAAGACTTCTTTGAGGTAATATCAGAAAGTTCCCTTGATATCTACCTTAAAAGAAAATTGGATCTTAAATTTAACTCCACAGAAACACATCTTTTGAAGTATCACAAATAAAGCAGGTTTCCTGCCTGGGGACACTTGCCTATTGCTCTAGCAATTGCACTTACTATACTATGGAAAATGGAACATCGGTACATTTATTTGTCTCAAAAATTGCCCTAAGAAGGATGCCCACTATCTCTACTATTATTTCATGTTGAATTGGGAGTACTGGACAATTCATTCAGATGTAACAAAATAAGTAGAGGCACAAGAATTAGGAAAAATAAAGAAATAAAACTATCTTATTTGCAATTTATGAGAGTATTCTTGGAAAACCTGAGAGAATCAAAACCAAAATTAACACATACATAAATTCTGTGAAGTAACAGAATGCAATTTTAATATATAAAAATCGGTAACCATTTAGAAGACATAATGGAAGAAAAACTCGATTTATGACAACAGAAAATATAAAATACTTAGGCATAAACTTAAAAAGAAATGTGCAAAATCTATATTTTTTAAAATATACCCAAAATGCACAAAAGCAGAGAAAGAAATTCTTCATTCTTGAGTAGAATGAATCAACATAAAAGAGTTATTTCTTCCTAAGTTATTATGTGAATTAAATGTGATCCAATAAAAATCTAACAAATTTTATTGCTAGAGCTAGAGGATTTTTTTTTTTTTTAGGAATTTTATTTATCTCTTTGTCAGAGAGAGAGAGAGCACAAGCAGGTGGAGCAGAAATCAGAGGGAGAAGAAGGCTCCCTGTTGAGCAAGGAGCCCTATGAGACACTTGATCCCAGGACCCCAGGATCAAGACCTGAGCTGAAGGCAGACTCTTAACCAAGTTAGCCACCCAGGAACTCCCTAGAGAATTTAATTCTAAAGTTCACATTTATAAATAAATATGCCAGAGAAGCTAGGGAAATTCTGAAAAAGCAGAATAGTTAGTTTTACGAATTATTAAACAAACACTTCTATAATTAAAATAGAGGTACCATTGTGTGAAAAGACAGATCAGTAAAAGGAATAGCATAGCATGTTCAGAAACAGACCCAAATACATATAAAAATCAACATATGGGGACTTCCTAGGAAGATGGTGGAGTTGGAGGACTTAAACCCACCTTGTCCCATTGAGCCACTAGACAGCACATCAGTGTAAGTAACCAAGAAAACTACCCGAAGGCTGGCAGAATAAACTCCACAACTAAATTCAGAGAAGAGGTCACACTGAAGCGGGTAGAAGTGTGGAGATGCCGTGGGCAGCTAATCCCTGTGGGTCTGGCCATTGGAGGAAAGGAGATGGGGGCTCAGAGAAGAGCAAGAAACAGACTATTACACCTGGGAACCTGCACAGAGATGAATCCCCATAGCATTTGGCTTTGAAAATTTTGAGGGGATGAATTTCATAAGCTCTTAGAACCAGGGGGAGTTAAAGCCTGGAACTTTAAAAATCGCAGTTTGTCTCTGGAAGAACCCAAAGGGCAACAGGAAGCTGAGTCCCTGCCCTAAAAAGAGAGCATGACAAATAGTCCAAGGAGATATAGTGTAGAAGCAGTAGTTCAAAAAATGCCTGGAGCATATGAAAGGGAGAGTTATTTACTAAACTTAGAGCTTGCGGGTGCCATTTCTTCCTGTGCCTCTCTAGCAAAAACACCTGGTCACCTGCGGGAACCAGTCTAACACCAAATTTCACTGTCTAACTGGTTTACGCCAAGCTCTGCTCCCTGCAATTTGGTGGATCTGTCCCTTCCATCCAGGCCTGCATCAATCCTGGCACTGCAGGTTCACTCCTCCGCAAGACCAGTGTACCCTCGCCAATGCTAGATCATCTGACTGTGAGCTTTGTAGGGCCCTGGACTTGGCAACTGTGGCTGGTCAACTCCTGGGGAGGACAGTGCACCTTATTAAAACTATATCCCCTGCCCTCATGCACCTTGCAGAGTGGCCCTACTCTGCAATGATACGAGCAGCAGCTGCATATCCCCTGTGGAAGAAGACCAGCACCATCTTGTTAAAAGCACGTGCCCCACACACTACTTCAAGAGCAAGAGACATAGCAAATGAGGAGACAGAGGAATATGTCCCAAATGAGAGAACAGGGCAAAATCATAGCAAGAGAGCTAAGTAAAACAGGGATAAGAAATATGTCTGATAGGGAATTTGGAGTAATGGTCATAAAGATACCCCTGGACTTGAGAAAAGAATGGAGGACATCAAAGAGACTTTAACACAGAGATAAACAAGAACCAATCAGAAGTGAAGAACACAATAACTGAAATAGAAAACACATGAGATGGGATAAATGGCAGGATAGAAGCAGAAGAATGAATCAGTGTCCTACAAGAGAGTGTAATGAAAAAATCAAGCTGAACAGATGAGAGAAAAAAATATGCAAAATGAAAATAGACTTAGGGGACTCACCAACTCCATCAAGTATAATAGCATTCACATTATAGTGACCCCAGAGGAAGAAAATATTTATTATGTAAATGGATGTCAAAAGAAAGCCAAGGTAGCAACATTTACATCAGAAAAGAATCAACTTTAAAACAAAGTCTGTAACAAGAAACAAAGAAGGACACTCTATTATCACTAACAGAAAAACTGACCAAGAAGACATAAATTGTAAACATTTATACACTTAACGTGGGAGCATCCAAATACATAAAAGAGTTAATAATAAAAATAAAAGAAATAATTGACAATAGTACCATAATAGTAAGGGAAATTAACACCCCACTATATCAATGCACAAGTGATCTAAGCAGAAAATCAACAAGGAAACAGCGGCTTTGAATGACACAAGGGACCAGATAAATGTGACAAATACATCCGGAACATTTCATCCTAAAGCAGCAGAATACACATGCTTTTCAAGTACACAGAAAACAGTCTCCACAATATTAGGTCACAAAACAAGTCTCAACAAATTCAAAAAGAACAGTTATACCATCCATTTTTTCCAACCATAGTGCAATGAAACTGGAAATCAACCACAAGAAAAAAATCTGGAAGGAGAACAAATACATGGAGGTTAAATAACATGCTAGTAAACAGTGAATGAGTCAACTAAAAATCAAAGAGGAAATTAAAAAAATACATGGAGACAAATGAAAATGAAAACACAATGGTCCAAAATCTTTGCAATACAGCAAAAGTGGTTCTAAGTGGGAAGTTTATAGCAATACAGGCCTATTTCAAGGAGCAGAAAAATCTCAAACAACTGAAACTTACACTTAAAGGAGCTAGAAATAAAAAAGAACAAACAAAACCCAAAACCAGTAGAAGGGAGGAAGTAATAAAGATTAGAGCATAAATAAATAAGAACTACAGAACAGATCAATGGAACCAGGAGTATGTTCTTTAAAACTATCAACAAAATGGATAAACTTTTAGACAGATGCATAAAAATAAAAAAAAAAAAGAGAGGACTCAAACAAAATCTGAAATGAAAGAGGAGAAATAGTAACTAACACCACAGAAATACAAAAGATTATAAGAGGATATTATGAAAAATTATATACCAACAAATTGGACAAACTGACCCAAGACTGATGAATGGATAAAGAAGATGTGATATATATATATATATTTTTTCCCCCCAATGGAATATTACTCAGTCATCAGAAAGGATGAACATTTACCATTTACACTGACATGGTGGGAACTAGAGGGTATTATGCTGAACAAAATAAGTCAGTCAGAGAAGGACAATTATCATATGGTTTCACTCATATGTAGAATATAATAAACAGTACAGTGGGTCATAGGAGAAGGGAGGGAAAGCTGAATGGGAAGTCGTCTGAGAGGGAGAAAAACCACGAGAGACTCTTAACTGTAGTACACAAACCGCTGGAGGGGAGGGAGGTGGGGGAAGGGGTAATTGGGCAAATGGCATTAAGGAGAGCATGTGATGGGATGAGGACTGGGTGTTATACACAACCTATAAATTATTAAAACACTACATCTAAAATTAAGTATATACTATATGCTGGTTACTTGAATTTAAATTAAAAAATATTGCACGCTGTATGTTAACTGGAATTTTTTTTTTTTGACAGGCAGAGATCACAAGTAGGCAGAGGCTTTAACCCACTGAGCCACCCAGGTGCCCTTGTTAAGTGGAACTTAAATACAAGCTTAAAAGAAAAGGAACTTATGGTAGGTATTAAGGAGAGCACATATTGCATGGAGAACTGGGTGTTATACGTAAACAATGAATCCTGGAACACTACAACAAAAACTAATGATGTACTGTATGGTGACTAACATAACACTATTTTTAAAAAAGGAAAAAAAAGTGACTTATACAACTCAATACCAAACTACCAAACTGCCCCCCCCAAATCTAATTAAAAATGGACAGAGGACATGAACAGACATTTCTCCAAAGAAGACATCCAGATAGCCAAAAGATACATGAAAAGGTGCTCAACATCATTCATCATCAGAGAAATGCAAATCAAAACCACAATGAGATATCGCCTCACAGAATAGCTATAATCAAAAACCCAAGAAACAAATGTTGGCAAGGATGTGAAAAAATAGGAACCCTTGTGCACTACTGGTAGGAATGCAAACTGGTGCGACACTGTAAAAGACAGTATGGAGATTCCTCAAAAATTAAAAATAGAATTACCCTATGATCCAATAATCATATTACAGGATATTTACCCAAAAAATACGAAAACACTAATTCAAAGGGATACATGCATTCCTACATTTATTGCAGCATTATTTAGAATAGTCTAATTATGGAAGCAAGCTAAGTACCCATTGATAGATGGATAGAGAACATGTGGTTTATACATATTCAATAAAATACTCGGGCAAAAAAAAAAGAGAGAGAATGAAACCTTGTCATTTGCAACAACATGGATGGAGTTAGAGAGTAAAATGCTAAGCAAAATAAGCCAGTCATAAAAGAGACAAATACCATACAATTTTGCTCATATGTGGACCTTAAAAAGTAAAACAAATGAACAAAGGCAAAAAATAAAGACAAACTGAAAAACAGATCTTAACTATAAAGAACAGGTAGTTGCCAGAGGGCCGGTGGGTGTGGGGGTGAGAGGTAAGGGGGATAAAAAAGTACACTTATCTTGATAAGCATTAATATAGTTTGTGAATCATTAAATTTTATACCTGAAATGAATGCAACTCTGCTAACTATATTGGGATAATAAAAAGAAAAAAATTCAACATATGATGAAAGTGACATCTCAAATCACTAGGAAAATGTAGGATTTTTTAATGATGTTTGAACAATTGGAAGGCTACCCATACTTCATATTATATACCAGAACAAACTCCAAATAGGGCAGAGGTCTATTGCAAACTGTGAAATCTCATAAGGACTAGAAGAGTATAGGTGAAGCTTTTAAATAACCTCTGGGTGAGTTATGATTCAAATCCAGATACAATAAAAGACTGACACATTCAAATACATTAAAAATATTTTAAATTAGCAAAACCACCATAAACAAAGGCAAATGACAAATGGCAGTTGAGAAGATATTTACTACCTTATTGTAGAGAAAGAGCTAACATCTTATATAAACATTTCTTAAAATATATTTTAAAAAACCTACAACCTAATACAAAATAAGCCAAGATACAAACAATCAGTTCATGGAAAAAATATACACAAAAAGCCCTCAAAGATATAAAAAGTTTAATAACTTCCTCATAAGAAAAATGTCAGTTGAAACTACATTGAAATACTATTTCTTATGTATTAGAGGAACAAGAATTCAAAATCTCAATAACATATTTTGCATACAAGACTACAAGAAACAGGTTCCCAAATATTGCTGATCAGAATTCAAAATGATATAACACCTTTGAAAGGAACTTTGCATTATATAGCAAGGGATTTACTATCAACACAGCAGCAATTCCCACATATAGGAATTTAACCTAAGATACACTTTCCCAAATGTGAGGGAAAAAAATATGCACAATGTTACTCATTCAAACATTATTTATAATAGCGAACTACTGAAAACATCCCAAGTGTCCAGCCACAGGAAACTGGTGCAATAAATTATGGTACATTCACACATGGAATACCACTAATTTAAAAAAAAAAGGTTGAGGAAGAATTCTATGAATTGCTATGAAATTATTTTCAGGCATACTGTATTTGGAAAAAAAAAATCCAAACCCAGGTATATATAGTATACTATTTTTTGTGTAAGAAAGAGAAACAAGGTTATATACATACATTTTCAATAAAAATAAAGATAAGTGTGTGTGTATTACAAAACAGAAATCAGGATAGGTAAGCCAAAAATGAATAAAAATTTTTACCCATACAAGGAATGGGGGAATGCAGTAGAGGGACAGTACTCCTCAGAACCTATTGTTTTAAATTTTGAACAACATAAATGCTTTACCTCTTCAGAAAGAAAATTAAAAAGAATTTTTAAAAGATCATCCTCACAAATGGATACAAATAAAAATAAATGAATCTAATTATATATCAAATTGATGATATAATCATATGGAAAAAATGAATTCAAGTTTTAAACACAGTACCTTGGGATGCCTGGGAGGCTCAGTCGGTTAAGCGTCTGCCTTCAGCTCACGTCATGATCCCAGCGTCGTGAGGAGCCTGTTTCTCCCTCTGACTCTGCCTGCCACTCTGCCTCCCTGTACTCTATCTTGCTGACAAATAAATAAAATATTTTTTAAAAATTAAAATAAGTAAATATAGTACCCTATGTATCATAAATGGGTTTTTCTCTAAGTACAAGAAAGCTGGAAGAAATCCTGAACTCTATTTTTTTGTCATTGATAAGGTATTGTAGTAATACCAGACATAATTTTTGTACATTGTAGAAAAGGGAAAATTAATGAATATATGGATATTCTTGGGAACAGATTTTTCACTGTGAAAAAGAAATACTAATTTAGAGGGGGTTTAAGTCTTTGGATTTGGATTGAAGCAATCAGTATGAACTCCTGACTTAAATATGTACATATATTTCTTAGTTTTATCCACTGAAAGGGTTTAAAGAATGACATCCCACTAGTCATAAAGACACCCAACATCCTGATCTCAGTTTCTAAATACATTCCCCACTAAAAGAAATCCAAGTAGCTGCTTCTAGAAATTCCTGGTTCTGAGAAGGGATCAAGAAAGTGGAAGTTAAGCCTCGGACATCTTTCACCAGAGGTATGATAACTTGTTAAAAGGACCCAAGGGCTGTCTTAATAGAATCCCACTTATAGTGTCTGGGACAATTAAAGCATCAAAAAGAATAGTGTAGGTAATGGATTACAACATAGCTAACAAAAAAGAACACATGAATCCATAGTAATACACATAACAAGGCAGAAGGTTATGAAATGTACTTTTTTTTTTTGCAAAAGAATGTCAACTAATGAGGGTAGAAATAATAATAGAATTAGAAATTTTTCCATTTTGGGGGGCACCTGGGTGACTCAGTTTGTTAAATGTCCAACTCTTGGTTTTGGCTCAGGTCATGATCTCAGGGTGTTGAGATGCAGTCCAGCATCAAGTTCCAAGCTCAGCAGGGAGTCTGCTTGTCCCTCTCTGTCAGCTCTTCCCATCACTCATTCTCTCTCTCTCAAATAAATAAATAAATAAAATATTTTAAAAAATATAATTTTCTATTTTTCAAACACCAATATAATAATTCATTCAGGCAAAAATCATGAATGGATGGTGAAATCACTGAATGAAGATATGTTAGGCATAGAATATTCACACAGACCTTCCAAATTATTATTCCAGAGATTACATATTAATTTCAAAGTATAAAGAATTTCTTTACATGGTGGTAATATGGGGAACACCACCATAATCAAACAAGGAGTGTATTACCAACAATGGGACAAACCGATACTCTTTACTTCCTGACATGAAGCATATCGATAGAGTACTCTTGCCAAAAATGTTCAACATGAATTAAATCATTCAAAAAACCCAATCAAGTTGAAGTTTGGGACACTATAGAAGACAGCTGGCCTCAGGTTTTTGTTTTTTTAGAGAGGCAGGGAGGAAGAGAGAATACGAGCAGGTGTAGTAGAGGGGCAAAGGGAGAGAAAGAATCTCAAGCAGCCACCACAAGCCAGCATGGGGCCCAATGTGGGGCTTGATCTCACAACACTGAGATCATGATCTGAACTGAAATCAAGAGTGGGGTACTTAACCAACTAAGCGACCCAGGTGTTCAGCCCCTGAGTAGTGTTCTTTTTTTAAGTCCATGTCATGGAAGGAAATGAAAGAATGAATGAATGAATGGTGAGGCAGAATATCCTAGTTTATTTTTTTTTAAGATTTTATTTATTTATTTGACAGACAGAGATCACAAATAGGCAGAGAGGCAGGCAGAGAGAGAGGGGGAAGCAGGCTCCCTACTGAGCAGAGAGCCCAAAGCGGGGCTTGATCCCAGGACCCTGAGACCATGACCTGAGCCGAAGGCAGAGGCTTAACCCACTGAGCCACTCAGGTGCCCAGAATATCCTAGTTTAAAAGGAGGCTGAGTAGAAATGAAAATTAATGCAACAAGTGATTCTTGTTTAGATCTTAGAAAAATAAAACAGCCATAGGAGACGCTTGAGAACAACTGAGGAAATGTGAATTTAGATTTCAATTTTGATGGTATTACTGTATCAGTATAAATTTCCTTGTGAGTGATAATCTTATGGTATTGCGGTTAGGAAGATATTATGTAAGGAAGCAAAGTATCTGTTTTTAAGTGATACATGCTAAAGCACTCAGTGCTGAAGTGTCATGATATCTGCAGCTTATTTTCAAGTGGTTCCAACTGGCTGCAGGGGAACAAATACAGAAAAAAAGGAGTGGTGGCAAAATGTTAACTACTGGTGGGAGTAATGAATATATGGATATTTATCAAACTATGCTTTTAACTTTTTTTTACTTTTTAAAAAATTCAAAGAAGAAAACAAATCAGACTGCAAAAATGGTATTTTTTTTTCTGAGTGTGTTTCTACTCTGTTGAGCATCCTAAGACAATTTTATATCATTTACATTCAAGCAGTATATATTCAAGTATAGCAACATTCCCTGAGAGAATGCAGTCAGATTGGTCACATTCCAAATTACAGAAGGGGAATTTAGATTTTCATTTTTCTTCTTCTGTTTCTCAGGGCTTCACCTCTCCCTTTAGCAACGGAAACAACTGCTTCAATCTTAAATGCCCACTTCTACCTACAGAAGAAAACTGTGGTAGAATTTCCCCAAAGTCACAGAAAACTTCATTTCTTGTCATTCCTCCTAAAAGGTTTTGCATTTTCAAGGAGACTATGAAAAATATGATGAAATGATTCTTAGATTGAAAAATACTCAATCTAAAATATTTAAGAGCATGGCTAGCTCTTCTCAGTGTGCCTTAAGACAAAAGTGCTTATTTGAAGACTTACAAACCAGCCATTCATTTAAGTATTCGCGTATCTGACTCATGTTATTTCTTACCATTATGTGCATTTAAAGGTAACTAGATTAGTAGTTTGCACATCAAAAAATCATGAACTACTCCATGGCAATTTGTGGTCTCTAGACAGCTTATTTCCTTAACTATTTTAGGGTTTTTCCTTAAATGCACATTACTTCTCCAAATGGCAAAATATAGGACTTGTATCAAAACTGTAACCAATGACAAGCGCCAAATTCCTGTGTAGGGGAGAAGTGAGACATCATTTTGTAATTAGTGCCCACTAGTCTGGCCAGTAAGATGAAATACCAGGAGATAGACCACCCTTCAAATTTTTTCTTTTACCAATTTTCTGATATCAATTCTAGTCCCCTTCCTGGTAAGAAATTAGACATTCAAAACATTATCATCATAGGGCAATGATTTTTATTCTGTTAAAGCTCAGAGCTTTCATTTTTGTAAATAATATATAGTCCTAAAGCACAGTGGAAAATGGGAAGGAAGTTTCTTATTCTCCCTTTTAATTTTTATTTCTTTGTTCATGATGGTGTCTAACTCAAATCAGAATGTCCATCAAGGCTGGTGGAGCTATGTGGACATCAAACAGACATGTTTCCTAGAGTCTGAATTTGGTATCATTTTTGTGACCCATTTTAAGAAAAATCATAAAAAGTCATTAATAAAGAGTCGAGTACAAAGGTGAATATTTATTTAGGATGAGAAAGAAGTGATGTATAACTTTTAAGAGCTAATGCCAGAAACAGAAAAATCCTGAATAACAACATACCTTTTTATTAATTGTCTAATACATATTTTTGACTATAATCTCATCAGCTTTTCCATGAAATGTCAATTTTATAATAATTTTTTCTAAAGAAAATGAGATGATAATTCAGTCTTTCACCAAGCACTGCTGATTGAAATTTATAGGATTCAATTTTTAAGAAATTTTCTCCTTCTATAATTTGTTTGGTAATGTCATGAAATTTTAGGATTGTTTTCTAATTTGAAAATCTCTACCAAGTTTCTTTCATATATTAATTATAATATTTCAGATAAGATTTGAATATTAAGTATACTTTCAATAGGAGATAACTGATTACCAGAAAAATCTTCCAAAGACTAACTCATCCTTCCATAGAGTTCAAACTTCCTTTCTCCTTCAGTATCCTAATAGCTCTAGGACTGAATTGTGGGCATCTCTGTGTAACATGCTGAGCTAAGTGATGGCAGGAAATGGTAGGGGTTTTTCTGGAAACAAATCTATGCAGAGTAGCTAGCAGTGATTCCAGGCATGGAATCATTATCCATTGATAATGAATCATTTATATATAATCTCCTGCACCCAACACTTCACAGTGGCTGCGGCGCCTCCTGCCAGGAGGGGCAGTATGACGGAGAAGTTGTGGTAGAAAATGATAATAGTTTTAACTGATTGCAATAAAAATATCTTACTTTTGCAAATTCTTCTAAAGCATGTAACTATGTAAACATATTCCCGGGGATTAACCTTGATTAGTTTCATAGTGAACCCATTTCTGGCCTTTACTACAATATAAAGCTGTCCTTTCTCAAGTACTTAGTAAAATTGCTGAAAAGCCAGTAATACAGGGATCATGCTCTATGATCCTCTCCATTCACACTATGCCATACACATCTAAGTAAGAGCAAAAATAAAAAATATTTTTACTCTTTAGTTAGTGAATTTTTATATTTAAATTTGCCCAAATGCAGAGGTAGGGATGAATGAATTAGCAAGATTTTTTTCGGGTACATAGTGATTATATGGCTTAACAGAACATTGTTCAGAAGCTTTTAATTGAACTTAGGTGCCTCATCATTGTACAGAAAAATATTTCAAGGACATTATCAAAAGTAATAAAGATTTAGCATTTAATAGAAAACTTACTAGGTGGAAGGGATTAATTATGATCTTTAGAGGAAATGGGAGAGATTAAATATAATTTCCACAAAGGCAAACGTAGTATTGGCCACTACAAAATCCAATAGAAATATTTGTTAGAAAAAAATAAGGGTAAATATCATTCTGTGCATTTTCCCTTCTTCTAGGTAATTATTTATGTGGAATAGAAAATCTGATGGGATACTTCCTTTATGAAGGAGGTAGCAGGTGTCTGTCTGTTGGAGTATTAAAAAAAAAAGGCGCGGGCGCCTGGGTGGCTCAGTGGGTTAGGCCACTGCCTTCGGCTCAGGTCATGATCTCAGGGTCCTGGGATCGAGTCCCGTATCGGGCTCTCTGCTCAGCAGGGAGCCTGCTTCCCTCGCTCTCTCTCTCTGCCTGTCTCTCTGTCTACTTGTGATCTCTCTCTGTCAAATAAATAAATAAAATCTTAAAAAAAAATAAAAAATAAAAAAATAAAAATAAAAGGCGGAATCATTTGGATAAAACTTGAAAAAAAAGTGAAATGACAAAAATGCAAGTGGAAAATAATTCTCCTTTCCTCTTGGACATTTTTCTATGCAGAAATTTTTCTGTGCAGTATTGGAATTAGAGGAGATAATAAACTATGTATCTAAAAAATTATAATTGCCAACCAAAATGAAAAATTATTTGGTAATTTAGATAATGAAAAGACTCTTATCTTTCAAAACATGTTCAATAGTTTTCTTCCCTTCTTATGGCTTTAAAATGATTTACACACAAGTCCTGCAAAGTATAATACATGTAATATTGCAATATCCTCATATTATAGCCCAAAGAAACTAACAAAGATCAGGGTTTTTTACCCGAGATTAGCAGAGTTTGATTAAAAAAAAAAAAAAAAAAAAGCTCTTCTTGATTTTTTTAATGCACAAAGTGTTTGTGTATGGATGTGTATGGGTATGTGTGTGAGCTTTCATTCTCACAGGTTGAGAATCTGACAACTTGTGTTTTATTTCTACTTCTGTCACAAACTAGTTCTTTTCTTTTAAGAAAATTACGTACACTGAGCCTCAAGTTTTTCAATCCATGTAATGAGGACTGGAGTATAAAATATCGAAGATTTCTTTAAGTCCCAACCTTCTATGAGTCTATGTATGTTTTACAAAATATTAGTTTTCTTTTACTCAGGGAATGGATCAGACACAATTTAGGTTATAGAAAAAAATGAAAACAAAAAATTAAAACCAATGAACATTCATGATCTAATAACTAAAGTAAATAGTTTGTAAGTCCTAATGGCCCTAAGATTAGAGTTTTGCCTAAGGCTATCATAGCCTATTCACTGACAAATCTCAGATTTATATATCTAGGATAGGCTATTTGCACTCCAATTTGTATAAGCAACTGACTACACGATTATTACTTGTATGTTTCTTGGATTTCAAATTTAGGACATATAAAGTCATACTCTAGGCCCTGCCCCTACCCCTCTTAACTTGGAAATAACACTTTCTACTCTACTTCCATGACCTCTGTGATTCCAGCAGCTTGAGTAAGAAACTTCAGCATCTGCCCTGACTCCTCTTCTGCATACCACCCACATTTAAGGCTAGGAGTTTTTCCTCCCTCCAAACTATGCCATGAATAAGGTTGCTTCATTACCAGTGTGAGCATCCTGGCCCATACAACTATATTTTCTTACTTGGGCTTTTGTAATCATTTAGTGGCCTCCCTGCTTCCACTTTTATCTCCTTATAACCAATTACTCCCCCAGCATTCAGAGTATGCAATAATAATGTTACTATTGTAAAAGTGATATAAATATATGAATTTTTCAAGGAATACCACCGTTTGGAAATACAGTAGAAGAATATTACTGTAAACATCTCTTTCTACATTAGGTAGGTGAATAGAGATTATTTTATTTAAAAAGATACTATTGAATATGATATCTTTCTGCTTTTAGATTTTTAAAATTCTAAATTGATCAGTCATGATTTTTTGGATTATCTGTGTTAAACATTGTGCGTTGATGTCCTACCATGGCAAATGAGGATTTAGCTCCCTTGTTCTTCCCCACCCTCCCCGCCCTCCCTCCTGCCACAGTGATTATTTCACTACTCTTAGGTCTTATTTTGACCACATTTGTAACCCTCCCCCAGAATATACATTTTCCCTTTATTTCTGTCCAGCAGTAACAACCTATCTTGACTTCTTACCTTGTAAAGTGAGGCCTTCAATTCTTCACCCTTGCATTGTTTTTATTTTCATATTAACAGGACTGAAAAAATTGCCTTCCGTGTTATAGCCACAGTTAACTTTTCAATGCTTTGCTTTTGTTTAGCTTTTATAAGTTGGAAAATCAATAAGCACTGCTTTACATTACTTTAACTACGCAAATGTGGTTTGTTCCTAAGCCAAACAGTGATTATAGGATAGCGTGTACTTTTCATGTACAGGATCCCTCTTCAAATTTCTAAATGCCTTTCTTTTCTCCTTTGGTCAATTCTTAGGTTTGTCTGAATTCTTCATTTCAAGGATACTATCAAGTCAATGGAATATACCCCACTGCACACATTTTTTTTTTTTTTTACCTGCATACTTCTTTCTCGACCTCACTTCAAGAATAACTTTACCATATTCTAGTCATGTTGGGTGTTCTCATTATTATTGTCCCAGGTTAGATTCATTGCTTCCTACAGCTTATGCCTTTTTCATTCTTCGCTTCTTGTTTTCTCTGACCCATCTTAAGGAATCTTATCAAGAAGGATGCATGGGAGAGAAATTTTCTGAGTCCTTAGATATTTTAAAACCCTTTTATTACATCATCATACTTGATTAATAATTTGCCTGGGTCAAAGCTTCATTTTAAGTTTGATATCCGTTGTTATCAGAATTTTGAAGACAATGCTGCTTCCACACTAGCACTCAATACTGTTTTTCCTCTCTGAAAATTTCTAGACTCTTCTGACCTTGGCATTCTTAAATCTATCAATATTATGTTTAGGAATAGATGTTTATTGCACTCATGCTGAACATTTCCTGGGTCATCTCAATCTGAATACCTATATCTATGCTAAGCTATGCTATGCTATTATTCCTTGGTATTTTTCTTTCCTTAATTTGTTACCAATAGTGATACTAATTTTCTAAGTGTTCTTTCTTGCTATTTTACTGGTTTATCTTCCTTACATAGATCCTATTCTTTCTGTATGCATGTAACATCTAACATATCTTTAGTATAATAATTAGGATATTTAAAAGTTCTTATCCATTCCTTAATTTATCTTTCTTTCTCTGGGGTATTTCACCATGTGTATCTTGGTCTTTAAATGTTTTCCCTGAAATGTCAGATAATTCTTAGTTGTTCGTTGCTTTAGAATAATGAAAAAGAGAATTGGAAATAATGTGCAGTGGCTTCCTTAAGGTGAATGGATAGTGATCTGGCCCTTAAGCTGAAGAACCACTAAAACGAGAAGACGGGCTTCATTTTAAGTATCAATGTCTCTACTTTGGGGTTTCCAAACTATTAACTTTCTTAGAAAAGAATGGTTTAGCTTTGTTTACTTTTGATTTTTTTGGGTGGGGAGCCTAAGAGTAAGTGAGGGATATAGGGTGACTACCTTTTCTTTACATATTTAATTAATTTTTTAAATTTTCATTTTTAAAGATTTTATTTAATTGTCAGAGAGCGAGCGAGCACAAGCAGGGAGAGCAAAAGGCAGAGGGAGAAGCAGGTTCTCTGCTTATCAAGAATCCCTATGTGGAACTCTATCCCAGGACCCTGGGATCATGACCTGAGCCAAAGGCAGACACTTAACCAACTGAGCCACCTAGGCATCCCTAAATATTTTCATTTTTTAATCAATGCTAGGTCTCTATCACACCTGTCACACCTGCTTCCTTTATAGCCAGAACCATTCCTACACTTCTACCCTTTCATCTGCTTTTTGGACTTTCTAAAACTTACTGAACTCTTGTCAACTACTGGCCCTTACCTTGTTCCATCAGATCTTATACCTTTGTTATCACTTTAATCCAGTCTTGGGGGAGAGAACTGATCAACACATGTGCTCAGTTTGTCATCTTGAGCCACTATCAGAATCTACATTCTTTTTCATAAAAAGCAGCTTAATTTTACTTGACCTTAAGACACTAAGCATTTCAGGGGCGCCTGGGTGGCTCAGTGGGTTGAGCCGCTGCCTTCGGCTCAGGTCATGATCTCAGGGTCCTGGGATCGAGTCCCGCATCGGGCTCCCTGCTCATCAGGGAGCCTGCTTCCTCCTCTCTCTCTCTCTCTGCCTGCCTGTCTGCCTACATGTGATCTCTCTCTGTCAAATAAATAAATAAAACCTTAAAAAAAAAAAAAAGACACTAAGCATTTGAAAGTTTTATGACATTTATATTGTATTTTGTAACCTTAGTAGTTTTCTTAGTTTTATGTTTAAATGGATTTAATGTCCATCACTATTTTTTTTACTACTTCTTCATTCCTAAGTTCTAAATTTTGATCCCCTCTTGCTATATGGATTTTATTTCAAAGAATTTATAAAAACACTTGTAAGTGCCATATTCACTGAGTTCCTTCATGCTAGAGCAGACTATGTGTCTATTGCCTTTCAACCTAAAGAAACAGTTGGCTGATTATAGAAAACGTAGGTCACACCTTCCTATAATGCTGTGACAGTACTGCCTTCTGCTAGTCAACACAGGAGATACCATATACCATGGAGTCTATATTCACTTCTTGATTGACTAGATTCCATTACTGAGTCATTTTCTTGCCCCTCAAGAAAGTGAATGCATGCTATTTTTTTTTTCTTTTCACATTTAAGAGCACCTTTTTGTAGTCTTTATAGTTGAATGAATATTGGTTGGCGCAATATTTTTGGATCACACTTCTTTTCCTTTAGAGTTTAGTAGGCAGTGCTCCATTGTCCTCTACCTTGGAATGTTGCTCTGGAGAAGATTAAAGCAAGTCTGCTTTTGTTCTAGGTTATAACAATACATCTCTGAATGCCTAAAGAATTTTTTTCTTGTCCTCTAAATTCAGTAATAACAAGAATATGATTTAGAGTTGGTAGTGTTGAATATACTTGTTGGAATATGATATAAACCTCTGAGTTACAGAGTCCCTGATTCCTACAGTTCAGGATTATTTTTCTATTAATTACTGGAATGCTTTTTCTGATTCATTTATTGAGTTCTTTACCTCAGAGACATTTATCATCCTTGTGTAATGTCATCTTTGTCACTCCTCCATAGCTTTTATCTTCTATTTCCATTAATCTTTTTATCTTTTTCCTTTGATTTTACTGTGCTTATCTCAAGTCTTTTCTCTGTGTAAGTAATTTATTTTTCAGCCCAGTCCATTCAATTTTTTTTCTGTATGTAATTTGCTTATTAGTTTTGTAATGGTGTTATTTTAGTTTCAATTTGTTTCCTTCTATTTTCAATTTTCATTTTTATTTCATTCTTCATTCTTATCATCATACATTTAAGCTCTTATTTTATTCAATTCATGTTCTTAAGAGTTTTTCTATGGTGTGAAACACTGGTGAGACGTTTTCCTAGGTTTTTAGACTTTACTTGCCACAGAGTTTCTTTCATTTTTGTTCTGTTTGCATAGTTCCTATGTCATTATACTTTCATCTTATTCATATTTTCAGTGGATCCTGTATGTAAACTTTTGTTTTTGTTCTGGTATAGTCTGGTGAATTTGCCTTAAGTCCCCTCCCAAAGTCCCTATGTCTAAGAGTCTTTACCTGTAAGATTTGGCTTAAGAACTGGTTACTGAATTCTTCTCACTTCTGAGTGGCCTGAGGATTTTAGTGTGTGTGTTTTGGAAGATGGGTTGGAGTAGGGAGAGAGCAAAACTGGGACTGGGTATAGTCCAGTAGTTCAAATAGTCTACACTTTTACTAGCTTTATTTCTGATTTAAGTTTTGATTGAAGTGTTTAACATCTTCTACTATATAGTTTTGGATTTGTCAATTTTACTTTGTAATCCTGTCAGTTTGTTCTGTCTAATGCAATGTTATATTATTAGGTGTCAAACTGTTTCATTGTCTTGGGAATTATTCCCTCTTTTTTATAATGCAACTTACTGTGAAATCTACTTAGCTTTCTAAAACTTCATGTTCAAATTGTCTTTTTTGGTTTGGTGTTAAGTATGCCTTTTATAACCAGTATATTTATGAATTTATATTATTGTTACTCAATCTGATAATCTCTTTTAATAGGTGAGGTTTATCTATCACATTCACTTTGATATTTTATGCATTTGGGCTTATTTCTACTGCCCTGTTTTGTACTTTTTGCTTATCATTCATTGTCTTTGTTTTTGTTTTTCTGTTACCCTACCTTCTGTTGAAATTATAGAGGATTCTAAATTCTTTTTCTTTCTTTCTTCACCCCTCTTTGTCTTCTTATTTCTCCTCCAAATTCTTCTATTTTTCCTCTTTTTGATTTATCTGGTTTGGAACATATCAAGACTGTCCCTATATTGACTACCTAGTGTTTGCCTTTTAAAATTTTATGTAGAGCAAACACACAGAAATAAGCATATGCATAAGTATATAGCTCAGTGAATTTTCACAAAGTAAATACATCTGTGTAATAATCCAGATCAAGAAGTAGACTATTGCCAGCATCCCACAAACCCTATAATGTCCCATCCCAGTTTCTCCCCTTCCCTTTCTAAGGTTAATCATGATTTTGTCTTTCTTACCATAGATTACATTTGTCTGTTATGAACCTTATGTAAATGGAAAAATATAATATTGCCTCATTGTGTGTGATTGCTACTGTTCAATGCTATCTCGCTAGACCCATCTATGCAGTTGGATGTAGTGGTGACTCATTCACTTTAGTATAAACTATCCCATTGCATGACTACACAATTTATCATCCATTTTACTCTTGCTGGCCATTTCAATTGTTTCTAGCATTTGACAATGATGATTAATGCAATTTTGAATATTCTTGTTCCTGCCTTTTATTCACTGTTATGGTGGGTACACATGTAGGAGTGAAATCTTAGGATTGCTGGATTACAGGCTATGCATGCATTCAGCTTTAGTAGTTACTGTCAAACAGTTTTCTGAAGTGGTTGTACCAATTTACATTTCCATGTATAGTGCATGAAAGCTCTAATTATCTCATAGCTTCACCAATATGTAGTATCACTAGTTTCTTTAGATTTTACCTATTCTCACAAGAGTGTATAGTTACACAATTTTCAGTTCCCTGATGAATAATGATGAGTACTTCATATGCTTATCATCATTTATTATCTTTCATGAGTTACTTGTTCAATGTTCAAGTTTTTGCTAATTTTTTAATGGGCTTTCTATTTTTATAATGTTTCACAGGAACATTTTATATATTTTAGATAGTAATCTTTCATCAAATAAAATATTGAAAGTATTTTCTCCAGTTTGCAGTTTTCTTGTTTACTTTTTCACTGGCATCTTTAACTAAACAGAAGTTCCTAATTTTGCCTCATTTACCAACACTTTTTTTAAACAAGTTTTTGCCTGTCCTAAAGTCATGAAGAAATTCTGTTTTCTATGTGATATAGTTTTTTGCTATTGTTGTTCTCTGAACTATTTTCCTTTGTAGTTTTTAACTAATGGGGCATTCCACCATACCACCATTGATGTTATATATGATGTCATGAGCATGGCAGCCATCAACACTGCAGCCCACAGACTGGGCAGTCCCCAGGGTATCAGATGGTAATGGTTCCAGAGAGTTCTCTGGCAAAAGACTGGTTCTGCATCTATTGACAATTTTGTAAAATGTGATGTTTCCACTGTGTTTAATGTTTTTCTGCTTCTTTCTGCCTATTGGTAGTTTGGTGAGAGCTTTGATAAACAGAGCAGAAGCAGAAGGTACTATTTCAATCTGGGCCAGTCCGTTCTGAATGGTCAGTTTCACTGTGATCCTCAGACCCTTCAATCACCAGTTGCCTTGGTGAAGTCATCACCAAGCTTTTATGGAGACAGACCCAGGGGGCAATTTTTGTGGCCAGGACAGATATCACACTGCATTCTCCACAGGTACACAACAGATACACAAATTTGATTCATTTGGGTTGAACTTAGGTGGTATGGTAAAGGTGGCTGGTGTTGGATGAACCTCAAATCTGAAAACCAAAGAAAGTTGCACCTTTGTCTCCTCTGAGCTGAAAGCCAAAAGTCTACATGATATTTTGTTATTATCATTCACATAGACATATACCTCTGACCTGTCCCAGAATTGATTTTTGTATCTTATGTGAAGTAGGATATGAAGAATATTTTTCCATATGGATAACCAACTGACCCAGCTTCATTATTTTTTTAAATTTCTTTTATCATTTTTTATGCTTTATAAGAAAACAAGTGATCTCACATGATTCTAGTCTCTTCATTTGTCTATTTGTTTACTCTAGTTCTAATACCAAACTATCTTAAGTACTGCAGCTTTGCAATACATCTCAATAACTCTTAGGGAAAAGTCCCCCAATTTTATTATTCTTCAAAATTGATGTGTCTAGTCTTAGTCTTTTACATTTTTATATATAGATAAATTAGATCAATTTGTTAATTTCTACAAAAATACTTTAGAATTCTTAACATATAAGATATAAATTAAGTGTAAGTAAAATTAATCAATTATACTGAAAGCATAATATAGGCAGTAAGCTTCTTGAGATCAGCCTTGGAAATAAGTTATTGGATCTGAGTCCAAAACCAAAGGCAACAAAACCAAAAATAAACAAGTGGGACTTATAACAAACTAAAAAGCTTCTGCACAGCAAAGGAAATCATAAGCAAAATGAAAAGGCAACCTACTAAATGAGAGAAAATATGGCAAGTCATACATATGAGAAAGCATTAATATCAAAATATATAAACAACTCATGCAACTGAATAGTGATAAAAGAATCCAATTTAAAATGAGATAAGAATTTGAATAGACCTTTTTTCCAAAAACAAAACAAAACAAACAAACATGCAAATAGCCAATAGGCACATGAACAAATGTTCAACATCATTAATCATCAGGGAAATGCAAATCAAAAACACAATGAGATATTTCTTCACATTTGTTAGATGGCTAGTATCAAGTGTTGGTATGGAGAAAGGGAACTCTTGTCTACTGCTGGTAGGAATATAAATTGGTACAACCACTGTGAAAAATTAAAAATAAAATTACCATATGATGCAACAATTCCACTTGTAGTTATTATCTGAAGGAAACAAGAACACTAATTTGAGCAGGTATGTGTACTCCTATGTTCAATGCAGCATTATTTATAATAGCCTAGATATCAGAACAACCTAAATGTCCACTGGTAAATTAATGGATAAACAAGATGTAGTGTATATATGTAATGGAATACTATTCAGGCACATAAAAGAATGGAATCTTTATATTTGTGACATCATAAATGGACCTGAAGGCATCAATGCTAAGTGAAGTAAGTCAGACAAAAAGACAAACACAATATGGTATCACTTATATGTGGAGTTTAAAAACAAACCAAGCAAAAAATAAACAAAGAAAAACCAAGCTCATAGTTACAGAGAACAGATTGGTTGTTGCTGGGCCCAGGGGTTACAATGGGTAAAAGGGATCAACTTGTACAAAATTATAGGTATAAAATAAGTAAGTCATGAGGATATAATGCACAGAATAATGACTACTTAGTAACACTGTATTGCATAATTGGAAGTTGCTAAGACAGAAAAATCTTTAAAATGTTCATTACAAAACAAAAAATAAAAAAATTATAACTATATATGAAAGATGATGTTAATAAGATTTACTGTGGTGATTTACTGTGAATACAATATATAAAAATACTGAATCATTATGTTGTACACCTGAAACTAATAGGATGCTATATGCCAAGTACACCTTGAAAGGAAGAGAGTACAGGAGGGAGTTAAGATGGTAGAGTAGGAGGGGGAACCCAATGCTTGCCTCATCCCCCAAACATAGCTAGATAAGTATCAAATCATTCTGGACACCCAAGAAATTGATGTGAAGACTGAGAGACCAAACTGCACAACTAGAGGGAGAGAAGAAGCCATATTGTAAAGGGTAGGACATGTGGAGATGTGATTTGAGGGAGAAAAGTAACATGGGTCCTGCGGACAGGATAGTGCCCTGATCACAGAGGAGAGAGAGAGAGACAGAGGTGGGGGGAGTGAACGAGAGCATAGTGCATGGGGACTGCACAAGAAAACCACTTACTCTAAACCACTGACTGGGAAAATGAAAGGAGCTGATTATAATAAATTTTTACAACTAGCAGAGTTCAAATACTGAAGTTTTAAAAGTCCACACTGTCGCTGGTGTGGAGCCTGGTGGGCACAGCGGTGCTCCTATGGAGGAGGGCAGAGGCACAGGAGCAGATGGAGCAATCTGAGGATCTCCTGGGAGGAACTGGAGAAAACTGTCCCCCTTCTTTGAGCATATCTGGGAGAAGTGGCACTGACTCTTAGGGGACAAAAGAGCTAGCATGTGTCACTGCACTACCCAGTTCCTTAGAGTAAGGGCAGAGACACCTGCTGAGGGCAGTTAAACTGGATGCCTGCTTTTTTGCTGTGCTTTACTCTAAACTCCAACCTATTACACATTGGTGTGACTGCCCTTCTGGGACAAACCAGAAGGGTTTGTCACAGCCACAGTGCAGCAAAGCCTCCCTGATATCAGCACAAATACCCCTGCACACACCAAGTCTACTGACTACAGAGTGCAATAAAGCTTCAGCTCTACCAGAAATAGCATCAGTCCTCTTTTAACAAGCAGATCAGAGCACACCTAGTTAAAATTTGCCACACACTGAACAAAGTCCCAACACTCCCTAGTACAGGCAAGGACAAACTCTATAGAGGACTGACCTGAGGGGAAGAGCAGCCAAAGACACAGCAGCAGAGTGATTAGACAAAATGCCAATACAGAGAAATTCATCCCAAAAAAGAAAAGTTCATGACCAGGGATCAAATTGAAACTGATGTATGTAATATGCCTGAACCGGACTTTAAAACAACAATCATAAAGATACAAGCTGGGCTTGAGAAAAGCATAGAAGACACCAGGGAGTCCCTTGCCACAGTGATAAAAGACCTAAAAATCTAGTCAGGCCAAAATAAAAAATGCTATAATTGACCAGGAAAACTGACTGGATGTAATGACCAGAGGATGGATGAACAAGAGGAATGAGTCAATGATAGAGAAGATAAAATTATGGAAAATGATGAGGTTGAAAAGAAGAGGGAGAGAAAAATAATGGATCACAAGTTAGTGGTAGACTTAGGGAACTCAATGACTCCATAAAGTATAGTACATTTCTATTATAGGAGTCCCAGTACAAGAGAGGTAAAAAGGGACAGAAAGTTTATTTGAACAAATTATAGCTGAAAATTTCCCTAATCTGGGGAAGAAAACAGACATCCAATCCAAAGGTACAGAGAACTCCCATCAAAATCAACAAAAGTAGGCAAACACCAAGACATATTATAGTAAGTTTTGCAAAATACAGAGATAAGAGGAAAAGAATCCTAAAAGCAGCAAGGGAAAAGAAATCCCTAACTTACAAGAGAAGACAAATAAGGTCAGCAGCAGAGCTAGCTACAGAAACCTCACAGGTGAGAAAAGAGTAGCAGCATATACTCAATGTGCTGAATGGGAAAAATCTGCAACCAAAAATACCTTATATAGCAAGCCTGTCATTTAGAATAGGAGAGATAAACAGTTTCCCAACTGAAAATGAAAGGAGTCCATGACAACTAAACCAATCCTTAATGAATACTAAAGAGGACTCTTTGAGTGTGGGCGGGGGGGGGGGGGGGGAGAATGACCCAAATCAATGAGACTAGAAAGGAACAGAGAAAATCTCCAGAAGCAAGTGGAGGTAAACAGGTAACAAAATAGCACTATATTCATAGTTATCAATAATCATTCTGAATGGAAATGTACTAAATGCTCCAATCAAAAGCCATAGGATATCAGAATGATTAAAAAACAAAATGCATCAATGTGCTGCCTACAAGAGACACATTTTAGACCTAAAGACACCTGCAGATTAAAAGCGAGAGGATAGAGAACCATTTATCATGCTAATAATAATGTCAAGATGTCAAGAGAATGCCAGAGTAGCCATACTTATATCAGAAAAACTAGAGTTTAAACCAAAGACTGTAACAAGAGGTGAAGTAGGGCATTATAATTAAGGAGTCCATCAATCAACTAGATCTAACAATTGGAAATATTTATGTCCCTAACTTGGGACCACCCAAATATATAAATCAATTAATAATACACATAAAGAAACTCATGGATAATAATACAATAATAATAGGAAACTTTAACACCCCACTTACAACAATGGACAGATCATCAAAGCAGAAAATCAATAAAGAAACAATGGCTTTGAAGACACACTGGACCAGGTGGACTTAACAAATATATTCAGAACATTTCATCCAAAAGCAGTAGAATCCACATTCTTTTTGAGTACACATGGAACATTCTCCAGAATAGATCACATACTGTGTCACAAATCAACAAATACAAAAACTTGAGATCATACCTTGCATATTTTCACAACACTATGAAACTTGAAGTCAACCACAAGAAAAATTTGGAAAAAAATCAAATACATGGGACTCAAGAACATTATACTAAAGAACGAGTGGGTGAACTAGAAAATTAAAAAAGAAATAAAGAAAATTATGTGGAAACAAATGAAAATGAAAACATGACAGTCTAAAACTTTCAGAATGCAGCAAAGGCTGTCATAAGCAATAAAGGTCTAATTCAAGAAGCAAGAAAAATCTCAAATACACAATCTAACCTAAAGGAGCAGGAAAAGGAACAACAAATGTACTCTAAAGTCAGCAGTCAAACTGTCCCAAAACAAACAAAAAAAAACCAAATAATACAGATTAGAGCAGAAAGAAATAATACAGAAATAATAACAACAACAACAAAAAAACCCAGCAGAACAGATCAATGAAAATGGGAGCTGGTTCTTTAAAAGAATTTAAAAAATTTATAAACCCTTAGTCAGGCTTATCAAAAAGAAAAGAGAAAGGACCCAAATA
This sequence comes from Mustela lutreola, assembly GCF_030435805.1. NCBI lineage: Eukaryota > Metazoa > Chordata > Mammalia > Carnivora > Mustelidae > Mustela > Mustela lutreola. The sequence goes on from NC_081295.1 coordinate 113,736,286, forward strand.
AATAAAATAATGAACATAGGGCCCCTGGGGCTCAGTCAGTTAAGTGTCTGACTCTTAAATTTGGCTCAAGTCATGATCTCAGGGTCATGAGATTGAGCCCCATGGTGGGCTCTGTGCTGGGTATGGAAACTGCTTAAGTTTTTCTCCCTCTCCCTCTGCCCCTCCTCCCTTGTGCACGTGCGCTCTCTCCCACTCTCTCTTGCTCACTGAAAAAAAAAAAAAGATAGATAGATAGAATCATGAATAAGAGAGGAGAGATCACGACCAACACCACAGAAATACAAACAATTATAAGAGAATATTATGAAAATTTATATGCCAACAAATTGGGCAATCTGGAAGAAAAAGAGAAATTCCTAGAAACATATAAACTATCAAAACTGAATAGGAAGAAATAGAAAATCTGAAAAGACCCATACCCAGCAAAGAAATTGGATCAGTAATCAAAAATCTCCCAACAAACTAAAGTCCTGGGCCAGATGGCCTTTCAGGGGAATTCTACCCAACATTTAAAGAAGAATTAATACCTATTCTTCTCAAACTGTTCCAAAACAAAAAAACAAAACAGAAATGGAAGGGAAATTCTAAACTCATTCTATGAGTTTGCAATATCTTGATTCCAAAGCTAGATCAAGAGCCCACTAAAAATTGAGAATTATAGGTCAATATCCCAGAAGAATACGGATGCAAAAATTCTCAACAAGATGTGAGAAAACTGAATCCAACAGTGCATTAAAAGAATTATTCAGGATGACCAGGTAAGATTTATATCCTAGGCTGCAAAGGTGGTTCAATATTCACAAATCAATCAATATGATACACCAGATTAATAAAAGAAAGGATAAGAACCATATGATTCTCTCAATAGATGCAGAAAAAGCATTTGAAAAAATATAGCAGTCTTCTTGATACAAACCCTCAACAGAGTAGGGATAGAGGGAACATACTTCAACATCATAAAGGCCACCTATGAAAGATCCACAGTTAATCCTCAATGGGGAAAAATTAAGAGATTTCCTCTTGGGTTAGGAACAAAATAGGGATATCCACTCTCACCATTACTGTTTAACATAGTATTGGAAGTCCTAGCCTCAGCAATCAGACAAAAAAGAAAACGACAGTCATCCAAACTGGCAAGGAAGAAGTCAAAATTTCACTATTTGCAGATGACATAATACTCCACCAAAAACTGCTAGAACTGATACATGAATTCAGTAGAGTTGGATACAAAATCAACATACAGAAATCTGTTGCAAGTCTATACAACAATCATGAAGCAGCAGAGAGACAAACCAAGGAACCCATCCCATTTTCAATTAAACCAAAACCAAAAAATACATAGGAGTAAGCCTAACTAAAAAGATAAAAGATCTATAGTCTGAAAACTCTAAAATGCTGATGGAAGAAGTTGATGATGACATAAAGAAATGGAAAGACATTCCATGCTCAATTGAAATATTGTTAAAATATCTATACTACCCAAAGCGATCTACACATTTAATGCAATCCCTATCAAAATACTACCAGCATTTTTCACAGAGCTAGAATAAACAATCCTAAATGTGTAGGAAACCACAAATGACCCTGCATAGCCAAAACAATCTTGAAAAACAAAGGCAAACCTGGAGACATCACAATTCCGGACTTCAAGCTGTATTACAAAGCTGTAGTCATCAAGACAGTATGGTACTGACACAAAAACAGACACATAGATCAATGCAACAGAACAGAACATCCATAAATGGACCCATAATTATATGATCAACTAATCTTTGACAAAGCAGGAAAGAATATCTAATAGAAAAATGCAGTATGTCTTTTCAACAAATGGTGTTGGGATAACTGGAGAACAACTTGTAGAAGAATGAAACTGGACCACTTTCTTATGTCATACACAAAAATAAATTCAAAATGGAAGAAAGACCTAAATGTGAGACAGGAAACCATCAAAATCCTTGAGGAGAACATAGGCAGCAACCTCTTTAACCTCTGCAATAGCAACTTCTTATTAGACATAGCTCCTGAGGCAAGGGAAACAAAAGCAAAAATGAACTATTGGGACTTTAACAAGATCAAAACTCCTGCAAAGCAAAGGAAACAATTGATAAAACTAAAAGGCAACTTCAGAATGGGAGAAGATATTTGCATATGACATATCCAGTAAAGGGTTAGTATCCAAAATATATAAAGTATGTTAAAACTCAACACCCAAAAAAGAAATAATCCAATTTTAAAAATGGGCAGAAGACATGAACTGACATTTCTGCAAAGAAGACATGCAGATGGCTAACAGACACATGAAAAGATGTTCATCATCACTTATTACCAGGGAAATACAGATCAAAACTACAATGAGATCACCTCACACTGTCATAATGGCTAAGATTAACAACACAGGAAACAACAGATATTGGCAAGTATGTGGAGAAAGGGGAATCTTCTTACACTACTGGTGAGAATACAAATTGGAGGAGCCACCCTGAAGAATGGTATGGAGACTCCTCAAAAAGTTAAAAACAGACCTACCCTATGATCTAGTAATTGAACTACTAGGTATTTGCACAAAGGATACAGAAATGCTGATTTCAAAGGACACATTGACCCTGATGTTCATAGCAACATTATTGATAATAGTCAAATTATGGAAGAGCCCAAGTGTCCACTGACTAATGAATGGATAAAAAGGATGTGATATATGGGGCACCTGGGTGGCTCAGTGTGTTAAAGCCTCTGCCTTCGGCTCAAGTCATGATCCCAGGGTCCTGGGATCGAGCCCCACATTGGGCTCTCTGCTTGGTGGGGAGCCTGCTTCCCTTCCTCTCTCCGCCTGCCTCTCTGTCTACTTGTGATCACTGTCAAATAAATAAATAAAGTCTTAAAAAAAAAAAAGAAGATCTGACGTATAGGTGCATGTGTGTGTGTGTATATACATATATATGTACGAATAGTATCCAACCATCAAAAAGAATGAAATCTTGCCATTTGCGACAATGTGGATGGAGGTAGAGAATCATGTCCAGTGAAATAAGTCGGTCAGAGAAAGACAAATACTGTATGATTTCAAACATATGTGGAAATTAAGAAACAAAACAGATGAACACAGGTAGAAAAAAAAGAGATGGAGGCAAATCATAACAGAGACTCTTAACAGTAGAGAACAAACTGAAGGTTGCTGAAGGGGATGGCCACAGGGATGGTTTAAACGGATGATAGGTGTTAAGGAGGGCAATTGTGGTGAGCACTAGGTATTATACATTAGTGATGAATCACTAAATTCCACTCCTGAGACTAATATTACACTTTATTTTAACTAATTAGAACTTAAATAAAAACTTAAAACATTAGAACAAAAGGAAATGGAGTAATATCTGACTCATATGAATAAAACTGCTAAAATTAAGAAAAAAAGAAAAAGAGTAGATACAGTACAGACCTTGAAACCATATCAATAGTCTTTGCACTCTTAAAAATAGCTAAAGTATTAATTTATTTCTAAAAATATCTGTAGTTATCTAGTATTTTTATCCTCCTCTCAAACCCAAGCATCTAAATATACATCGATTATAGGCTAAGTATCTATTTCCCCACATCTTGTTTTTTGTTGCCAAGTTATCTGTGTATAATATTCTTTTTTTTTTTTTAAGATTTTATTTATTTATTTGACCGACAGAGATCACAAGCAGGCAGAGAAAGAGAGGAGGAAGCAGGCTCCCTGCTGAGCAGAGAGCCCAATGTGGGGCTCGATCCCAGGACCCCGGGACCATGACCTGAGCCAAAGGCAGAGGCCTTAACCCACTGAGCCACCCAGGCGCCCCTCTGTGTATAATATTCTAAATTGAAAGTTCCCCTTGTTATGCTGAATATATTTCTCTGTTGTTTAATGGCATCTATTGTTGCTGTGAGAAATCTGCTTGGTTTAATGTTTAATTACTATTTCTATTGGTAATCTGTCTTTTCTCCTGGTAGTTGGTAAGAGTGTCCCTTAATTCTTGATTTTTTTTTCCTAGCTTAACTATGATGGGTCTAGGCGTGAATATGTTTTCAAAGATCCTGCTTGGTTCTTAAACATCACCTTCTATTTGAGGATGCATGTCTCTATTCAATTTTCAAAATTTCACAATACTTTTCAAACATTACTTTTTGTGATTCTATTTCCTTTTGGAAGTCTCACTTTTCGGGCACCTGGGTGGCTCAGTGGGTTAAGCCGCTGCCTTCAGCTCAGGTCATGATCTCGGGGTCCTGGGATCGAGTCCCACATCAGGCTCTCTGCTCAGCAGGAGCCTGCTTCCTCCTCTCTCTCTCTCTGCCTGCCTCTCTGCCTACTCGTGATATCTCTCTGTCAAATAAATAAATAAAATCTTAAAAAAAAAAAAAAAGAAGTCTCACTTTTCTTTTAGTCTATCATATGTATTTCTTAACATTTGGGTGACCATATAGCTTATTGTCTAAATTAGGACATATTTGAGATTTGAGAGTTAAATGGAATGTCATTAATAATTACATCAGGACAACAGATATAAATTTGAACTCTACCAAGCACACTGGGGTGTATGATTGATCTATTTAACATTTTTATAGATTTTATTCCCTATGTTGTGATCTGCATGAATCTTCAGTAATATTTTCTAATTTATTATTTTCTCTTTTATTGTCTCTGTTCCAAAGCTTATCAAATCTTTTGAATTTTTATTTCAATCCATACTTTTAATTTCCAATATGTCTAGTATTTCTGCTTTTTAACTTATTCAATTTGTTTCATTTCTGTTTTTCATTGTTTTTATATAATTTTTATATAATTTATGTATTTTTCTCTTTAATCCTTAAGCACTCAAAGCATATTTATACTTAAGTTTTTGCTAGATAGTTTCATAAATTTTTACCTAGAATGAAATTTTGTATAACTGTTAATTTTTCTCTGGGTCACATTCACAACACTAGAATTCTCCATGAGTTTCGAAATTTTGTTTTTCAGCCTCATTTTGAATGAGATTCCTCCCAGTTCTTTTTTTTTCTTCACACTTCCCTGTCTAGTGGTTTTGCAGTTTTAGTCTCACAACTTCCTGAACCCCAGCTCTAACCCAGATACTGTGCAGAATTGCAGATCTGCCTATGGTCTCAGTAGGGCTAGGACATCAAGTTCTGGGCCAGGGGCAGGTGGCACATATCCTCAGGTGCATGGAGTGTTTAGTCCTCTTGCTTCTGAAGCAGTCTACAAAGTCATGGGTGGCTGCACATTTCCAACCACCTTTCCTCAGGAGAAGCCTCACCTTGCACCTGTTTTCAAACCTGGCTCCAGTCTTCTGATTTCTATGGAACACCTTCAGTGTTCCTTCCCTGAATTGCCAGCTGCCACTGTCTGCTTCAGGACTAGAACCCAGCAAGCCTGTGACCTCTGTTCTACCCAACTTCAGGTTTCTCTTCTATTTCTGGTATCTAGCAATGCTTAACAGGTTTTGAACTCAGACATGTGTTTTAGGTTTTTGCTTTTGTATGTTTATATACTTTTGCTATGTGTTAGATCGAGGAGGTACATTAAAGCAGGAACTAACTGTTCTACTTTGACCAGAATACTTACAATTTTAAAATAAAGAAGTACACTGTATTATTTTAAACTAAAATGGGTGATTATAAAGTATCCAGAGTTACCAAACTTGGAGGACATTTAGAGGTATATTTTGTGTATACATTTTTGTGTATATGCAATAGTGGTAGTGTTAATGGAATGAACAGAACCCTTTGTCTATAGGATGGTTTAAAAGAACTTTTGCCAAACTGTTGTAATTTCTTTTCTAAATTACATCATACAGAAATCTTTTCTATTAGCTGAAGCATTTTCTTTCCTATTAGCTGAAGCATTTTACAAGTCACATTGTGACTTGGCTATTTTGAAATGAGACATATTTTACTCAGAAAAGACAAATATTGGGACGCCTGGGTGGCTCAGTTGGTTAAGCAGCTGCCTTCGACTCAGGTCATGATCCCAGCGTCCTGGGATCGAGTCCCACATCGGGCTCCTTGCTCCGCGGGGAACCTGCTTCTCCCTCTGACTCTGCCTTCCACTCTATCTGCCTGTGCTCACTCTCGCTCGCTCTCTCTCTCTGACAAATAAATAAATCTTTAAAAAAAAAAAAAAGAAAAGAAAAGACAAATATTAAATTTTCCATGTAAAATAGTTATGGAATCTGCAGGAGAAAAAGAAAAATAAAGGAGGAAGGAAGAAAGAGCCCATTCACTCCAGTGTTTTGAATAGTACCTGGCCCTCAGTAAATATTTGTGGAAAAAATGAAAGGACAAGTATCTGAGTCTCACGGCATTGCTGGTTAGCACTGCAGAGTCCAGGGAGGAGGGTAGGGAACATGCTGTGGGTGGGGCAGGGAAAAGCGCAGCATGAGGGCTCACAGATACAAAGTCAGGGATCAGGTGAAAGTGAGAGGCGAAGTGAAGCATACAGTTAGCGTGATGGTCATAGCGTTTGTCGTTCTATAACCTGGTTGTAATAAAATGATCTTTTTTTTTTTATTTTGACATTTTTATGTGGCTGTGAGTTTTCTCAGTCACATCAAAACCTTTATGCCAACTCAGCCATATCTAAATGTCCTGCTTCCCATGTTGAGCCTATTTTATTGAGCTCTACTCGTCACTCAGAGGTGAGGAGAGAGGCCCCAGTGTGAGGTTATATATAGATATCCTCCATACTGTGGAGGGAACACATTTGGAGAAAAGAAGTACATGAGTCATCCCCCTGCTGCAGTCCCTGCATTGTGGAACATAAATAGAAGGTCCATTCAAGGATATATTGGAATCAATAGCAGTTTCCAGCAACATAACTCGACCATTCTTTGTCATCCAAGCCCCTAGAGGACAAACAAGGGAATAGGCTGGATCTTAAGGAATCAGCCAGGATGATTCTGGTTGAGTCACAGTGGCCTCTGCCTCAGCCCTGTTATCATCTTAGGCTCTGGGTACAACAGCAGCAGTGGAACTTAAATTTCTAAACTGCTATGTGGAAAGGAAGTAAGGACCGCTCTTTGGATCACTTATTCATTCCCAAGACCCACCCCCAAGAGCAGAACTCTTCAGTAACTACTAACTGAACTATTTTATCATTCAAAAGGAAACAAAGTAGAGTGTATGAGAACATTTTAATGTGCATGTCTCACTCAACAAAGTTGTGAGTCACTGTAAACTCAAGTTACAACACACTTGATAGCTCAACATAAATGTATTCCATAGGTAGACACTTGCTCTTAATTTGTTTTCTTAAAGATTTTATTTATTTATTTGACACAGAGAGAGATCATGAGTAGGCAGAGCAGCAGGCAGAGAGAGAGGGAGAAGCAGACTCCCTGCTGAGCAAAGAGCCCACCCAATGCAAGGCTTAATCCCAGGACCCTGAGATCATGACCTGAGAGGAAGGCAGACGCTTAATCCACTGAGCCATCCAGGTGCCTCTTGCTCTTAATTTACTAGCCAAAGACTAAATAGAACTTTTGTGCAATCTCCTGCATAGGCGGGGAAACCAGTTCCAGCAGGTTCAAATGACTCCTACTTAGACTGGTTTCTAGGAACTGGAAATCAGTATAATCACTCTGAGGAAGGTGGGCCAAGACTAAACCAATCTGAATTAAAGACCAGGCAAGAAAGACAGGGAGGGGAGTTATACCACAAATCCTCCTGTCTGTTGGCTTTATTGCTGTAGCATTAGCATTAAAAAGGGTCATAGTTGCTTCTTTAATTTCTGTGTCCTTGAAGAGGATTAGCCATGGGAACGGTTTATTCATCCTTGTGATTGATTATTTTAACTGGGAAGAAAAGCATTTATGTTTGTTTAGTGCCTTGAGCATGGGATTTTCCTCACATTAGCTCATTTTATCCCCACATTAATGGTTTGAGATACATTTTATCTTTTTACACATAAGGAAATTATACATGGGAGGTAAATAACTTGGCCAAGTCATCAGCTTTAAGTGGGAGAGTTAGTACTGAAACTCAGGAAAGCCGTATAATGAGTAAGAAGTGTAGTCACCTAAGTCTGTGTGGCCTTTGTTAAGCTGCTTAAACTTCCTGTGCCTCAGTTAACTTAGTTTTAAATCAGGAATAATAATCATACCTCCTCTCCTCGTATGGTTGTTATAAGTTAAGAATTTACAGCATAGTTTTGCACATAGCCATTTTCATTTATTATTGGTGGAAGTATAAATTGGTATTTCCTCTTTGGGAGGCAACTTTGTAATTGCTTAAATGGGAAGTCTAATACATTATCATTATTATTATTGTTAAAAATTTATAGTATAATTGAGAAATACATGGACATACTTAAATTTTTTAATTTTTAAATGTGTATCTTCTCTCTCCCAGCAGTTCTAATTTAGGAATTTATCCTTCAGATATGTTCACACACATGCATGAAACTATTTATACAAGGTGTCCATTCTGGCACCATTAGGAATAGTGAAGTCTAAGAAAGCAGAAACATCAGTTAGGAACAGATTAAATTAAGATATTAAGATATATCGAATGTACTATATGACCTCCAAGATACATTGCAAATTGAAAGAAAAGGTGGCATATTATTTGTACAATTCTGCCATTTGGATTTGAAACTTTATGTATAAATAAACAAATATCAATACTTATATGTACCTTAAGTATTTTTCAGTTATATACAAGGAACTGTTTACCACTGTTAGCCTTTAGAGAAGGAGGCTAAAGAGATAATTTCTTATGAAACAATTTTTTTTAATACAAAGAAACCAATTTTTAAAAATACTACAATACTGCATTATTGAACTAAGGAGAATTGTTAGGTACTCATAGGTAGTTGGATTGAGATAATCCCCCAATCCTGGTAAGCAGGAACCTTTTAGTAAAATGTAGGATCTGTAAGAACCATGCTGTCCATGCAGAGATCCAAAACATACCTCTGAGTGTCAAAGAAAGACAAATCTCACCACACTTTTGTCAGCTCAATTAAAATTTAAAAGAAGCATCTAGGACACATTTCTGTATTTCTTTCACATTTTATGACTCTCATCTCTAAATCCTACTTTTTCTTTAGCTTCATCTCTGTATCAGTCAGCTCAGGCTGCTGTAACAAAAATATCATGACTGGATAGCTTTAACAATAGGAATTTATTTCTCACAGCTCTGGAGGCTAGCAAGTCCCAGACTGAGTTGCTGGCTGACAGTTCCCTGAATTCCCTGGGAAGAGTCCTTTTTTTTTTTCCTTACAGATGGCTGCCTTCTCACTATAGTTGCATGGGGAAAGGGTGGAGGAAGCAAGTTCTCTTAGGTCTCTTCTTTTATAATGGGCACTAATCCCCAAAAGGGGCCATACCCTCATGATGACATAATCTAAACCTGATTACCTACCAAGAGCCACATCTCCAAATACCATCACATTTGAAGTTAGGGCTTTAAGATATGAATTGGGGGGGGGGGCACAATTCAGTTGATAGCATTTTATTTGAGCCAAAAAAATTTTTTTTAAGATTTTATTCATTTATTTGACAGAGAGAGACAGTGAGAGAGGGAACACAAGTAGGGGGAGGAGGAGAGGAAAAAACAGGCTTCCCCCCGAGCAGGGAGCCTGGTGTGGGACACAATCCCAGGACCCTGGGATCATGACCTGAGCCGAAAGCAGACACTTAATGACTGAGCCACCCAGGTCCCCAATTTGAGCTAAAATATTAAGCTTAAGTTTTATAATAAGATATTAACTCTATAGCAGCTTGTTGTTCTTTAAGAGTCATGAAATTTCCTTCATTAGCCATATAGAATGTCTGTAATCCAGGTCAACTGCCGACAGCATCAGAATCTTAGAATACTCTGTTTAAATGGTGCATATTGAAAGTCTGGCAGTGGGTAGTTAAGAAAGATGGTCTTGGGTTATACATCTATTCATTACTGTACATACTCCAAATTCTCATGTTTTTTTTCCCCTTAAAAAGGCCTTCCCTAATACTAGATGGAAACAAAAGGGTATCCTCCACCACTTTAACTCTTGATAGGTGCTAAGAAGAAAATTAACACTGCTATCACAATTTGTAACTATTGTATTTTTAGATCTCTTTTCTTTACTTTCTGAATCCTCTACAAAAATGTAAGTTCCATGAAGGCAGGGACTATGACTATTTTGTTCACAAATGTGTCCCCAAACCCAGTACAAACACTTGCTAAATATGAACCATGTTCTTGGATCAAGTTAGATCATAAGGAGGCTTTACACGTCTGGACAATAACATCTTTATCATTGCTTTTATAGAACTGTCTCTTAGTTGTTGGCCATGGATTTTTACCTTAGGTTACTCTCAAAATTAACCAGGCAAATTTAATGCATATAGTAATTGTGAAACCAATACTGATGTTGTTATTGATATCTTAGTCCCTCTATTGTCACATAGGGCTAGGTCCCTCCTAGGAATATCTTATCCCCCAAATATTTGTAGGTAATTATTTTAAATTATAAATGAAAAAATACTGATTAAATATAATTAAGTTTCCATCTTCATTGCAGCTAGGAGAAAACTCCAGGTTTGATGCTCAAACATAGCTACTCTTAGAATTGACTCTTATTGTTGGCATATGCTTCCCCCTCCCACTTTTGGTACTATTTAAGGAGTCTTATTGTAAATATCTTGCCTTCTTTTTTTAAAAAAAGATTTTATCTATTTATTTAAGAGAGTGAGTGAATGAGAGAACACACGAGCAGGGGGAGGAGCAGGAAGAGGGAGAAGCAGACTCCCCGCTGAGCAAGGAACCTGATAAGGGGCTCCATGCCAGGACCCTGGGATCACTGGCTGATCTGAAGGCAGACACTCAACCAACTGAGCCACCCAAACACCCCTCCTCCTCTTTTTGAATAATTTTTGAATAATTCATCTCAAATACTTTCTATATTAAGTAAAAAGTAAGTACATTAAATTGATAGCAATGAATTACATTGTTTTTGTGTTATTTTCCCATTTCACTGGGTCTTAACTGCAAAGATTTGAGTTCATGACATATTTTGGTTTTTGGCTTAATACTGGCAGCATCTGGCTTCTCTCTGTCCTTTCTCTCTTCCATTTTCTCCTGTTCCCTCCCACCAAAGACATCTTTCTTTCCTATAATACCACTGTTGCTGCCACCTCTTGTATCATGAACTGCCCCATAAGATCTGACAGTATACCATACACACTTGCTTCCTTGGGATGTGCCTAGCTTTGCTTCCTCTTCTTTGTCCTATGTATAGCTTGGCTATAAATATATTCTTGGCTTCATCTTCTCTACTTTACAATATCTCTAATGCTACTGTAACACAAACTATTACCCATATAAAATCCATGTCATTGTTTCTTCTTTAATCATCCCTGAAATCCATTTATTGGTAAAAATCCTTTTAAACCTTAGGAATAATACCATGAATCACTATCCAAATTTTCTCTACTTATAGATTATAATTATAGTGCCTTATTTAATATTAGTTGTATTGATAAATAACCCTGTATAAGTATAAATAAAGCATTAGAAGTAGTCCCTTAGACCTCTCTTGTCCCAACCAAAAATTGTAATATATATGAAATATATAGGACACATACACATACACATATACATTTTCCCCCAAAGTCCTTTTAGAATGATGAAACATAATCAATTTACCAAAAGACGAAATTAGGATGATGACAGGCAATTAGAAACTAGAAAAACATAGCATTAATTTGGCAACTGATAGGGTGCCTGGGTGGCTCAGTGGGTTAAGCCTCTGCCTTTGGCTCTGGTCATGATCTCAGGGTCCTGGGATAGAGCCCCACATCAGGCTCTCTGCTCAACTGGGAGCGTACTTCCCCCTCTCCCTGCCTGCCTCTCTGCTTACTTGTGAACTCTCTCTGTCAAATAAATAAATAAAACCTTTAAAAAGAAATTTGGCAACTGATGAACTACTTTTCTGTTGAGAAGAAAAGAATCCGAGTCTGAAAGGAACTAAGTCTCAATCTTCGACATTAAGGTTCCTTAAACGTGCAGGTATTAAAAAGAATTGTAATTGAGCATAGTGTTCCAAATTTATTATTTAGTACATAACATAGCAGGTACTAAATTGAAGAATGAAACTAAAGAAAATACCATAGGAAAATAAAGTTGAATCTTGTAAAATCAAAGACTCCGTTTTTCATATAAATTGTATAGTAGAAGTTGCTTAACTAGGAGTATGGAAGAAAATTGCAAAGTCTCTCTATTTTCGACGTGGTTGTATTCACTGCCTGGTAATAAATCAGTCAGGGAACCTTTTATATAAAGGGATGTCACTATAAATTAGCATTTACATTTTATCTTAAGTAGTATCATCATAAAATATTTAATCAAGACACTAAAGCTGTCAAAGTAGGTGGATAATTTGAGACCTGGTGTGTGAAAAAGATCTGATTCTTTCATGTTGGGATTTTTCTTTGTTATATAAATTTTGATCTGTGAGTTTACCAGAACTTGCCACAGTAATAACAATAGATAACTTATTTACTAATCATAACAGATGTTTGGCAATCAGAGAGCTATTTAAATACTTCGGTTAGTAACTAACCAGAACGGACTAAATTTAAAGAAAATAACACCAAAATGCTTTCTTATTTTGTTCTGAAACAAAGAAGATATTCTTTTTTTTTTTTAATATTTTATTTATTTGAGAGAGAGACAGTGAGAGAGAGTAAGAGTGAGGAGAAGGTCAGAGAGAAGCAGAACCCCCATGGAGCTGGGAGCTGATGCGGGACTCAATCCCGGGACTCCAGGATCATGACCTGAGCCAAAGGCAGTCGCTTAACCAACTGAGCCACCCAGGTGCCCACAAAGAAGATATTCTTACCATGCAGATGGTTTTTCCTATTCTTTCTTTTTTATTTAGGCTATCTTTCCACATATTTCTCAATTATTTCACAGATTTGAACAACAATGATAATAATAATGATAATTTGACTTTCCATACAAGATAAAAATTGATCTTTTCCACACTCTTATTTGGCAGGAGATTGGGAAATAGATAAACTGAAGCCTAGAAGGGTCCCTGTGTGTCCCTTTGTCCTGGCTTCTTAAACTTCAGAAGGCAGCAAGAGCCCATCTTTTGGCTGCTTGTCAGGGATTGCCATTTTGTTTGCCTCTTCCTAATAGACAATCCCTGCTTCCCTTTTCACTGGCTCTTTGACCCACCGGCTGCACCAGTTAACTACTCCCTGCCCCAGGATCTTCTTGACTTCTATGGCTGGTTTAGCTCTGCATTTCTGACTTTGATCTTTGACTTTACTCTTTGTAGTCTGCCTTACTGCAACCAAGGAGGTCATGCAAATCACTTCCTGCCACCTGCGCCAGTTTCTTAAGTCTATTTCTGCCAAGCCAGCTCTGACCTCCACCATGAGAGGAGGACCAGATATCCTGCCTGGAGCAACTAAGTCCGGATGCTAATACAAATAAAAGCACTTTTAGAATATGCCATTCAAAATGTTGAAAATGAAAACTGTCACAAATTCTTAACTATTTTCAGTCATCATCAATGACTACATTGATCAAACAAATATTGTGATGGTAGATCTGTGAATTCCTCTTACTTTTTAAAGCCGAAGTAATAAGGGCACATGGGTGGCTCAGTGGGTTAAAGCCTCAGCCTTCGACTCAGGTCATGATCCCGGGGTCCTGGGATGGAGCCCTGCATCAGGCTCTCTGCTCAGCAGGGAGCCTGCTTCCTCCTCTCTCTCCCTCTCTCTGCCTGCCTCTCTGCCTACTTGTGATCTGTCAAATAAATAAATAAATAAATCTTTAAAAAAAAAAAAGAATTAAAAAAAAAAAGCTGAAGTAATAAATTCCCCAGGTATAGACTTCAAACAACATCTGTTGACTTAATTAGAGAAGAAATGCTTCAAAGATGAATTCTTTTCCTGAACTTGGTTGTCTTTTCAACAGATGATACATCTGAAACAGGTAGGGAGCAGATGTGGGATGGTCTGAGTCCTAGCTTGCATTTGGCAAAACTCTGACTACAGAGTGAAACCATTAAAGGTGTTGTCAGTGAGACTGATGATGTTACGCATTTTGAAATTGTCCTTGACAAATTATATAAAATGCACGATTCTTCTACAAAGACACATCATGAATTGTATGTAGCAAAATGTAACACATAATACACCATTTTTCAGGGGCAAGAATTTTATTTGTTCACTGAGGCACCTTCAGATTGAGTTAAAACAGATTCTGAAATAACCCTGCTAGACTAGGTCACTGTAAATAGTTCAGAATCAAAAGGAAAAAGAAGCATGAACAAATGGAGAAGGGGCTGTTTAAATAACACATGACCCTCTCCTAGTATAGGACTCCCCCTTCTATATTGGAGTGGGGAAGGTGGGCCATACAGAAGCGAATCCCAAGAGTTGTGAGATCATGGATGATAAACCTGAATCCAGAGTGCCAATCCAAAGTTTTGATCTGAGCCTCTTAAGCAGGAGTGACTCACCTTGTCCTACGAAGAAACCAGAGGCATATCTTCCTAGATGGATTGAGTCAAATTTCATCCCAATGATTGATAACTTAAAATATTATTTTGGATTAAAAGAGAAATATATAGGATATATAATTTTAAATTCCCATACACTTTTAAGATGAAGAATAAGAATTCAAAGAAATCTTGTACTTGCATTGATTGATCACCCCTCCAACTAATGGCATGTATTTACTTGTCTTTGACTTACATGCTGACAAAGAACAGAAAGATAGCAAAAGATTGTATATCTAAGTATAGGGTCAGAATGGACAGATAAGGCACAGCCTTAGGAAGCTTGGAGCAACTCCAGAGACCAAAACTGAAATCCATGCAAGACTTAATAAATAAGCTAGTTCTCTTATTTCCTACCTGCCTCCTTTCCATGGACCAAAGCAGAAAGTCTTTGGTCTCAGGGATCAGAGAGACTTTTTAGGGCCATTAAATCCAATCTTCTTATTACATAAAAATTCCACAAGAGTCTTAAGAAGTAGTTTTCAAGTGTCTTCTGAAATACTCTGAAAGACAAAGAACTCATTACTATGTAAGGAAGCTCTTTCTACCTTCCAAGAATGTGCATTGTTTAGAAAGTACAGGGTTGTTATGAACACTAGTTTCTAAAGTCAGATAGTAAGAAGAAAAATTGGCCTTAGGAATCTATTTATCCTGGCTTCTCATTCAGAGCTTTTTTTCACAAAACTTTAGTAGAAATACTTGATTATGAATTGATCTAAAGGAAACTGACTTGGCAGCTGTAAGGGAAGTCCTAATTTAAACCAGAGGGACAAGAACAAATGACATCATAGGAAGTTATGAAACCTAACTCAGTAGAGAGACAGGCAGATTGCTGACCACAACCTAAGACAACTTATTCTTCAGTAAAAAAAAGTCTTATGACCAGTGGACTACTTCCCCCTTTTTCCCCTCATTTCCCCTCCTATATTCTAGAGTTTGCAGATGGCCCAGATACACACCATTACCTCAGAAGGGAAATGTTTTAACGCTATTATCCCATTTTTAAATCAACAAAATTAAAGAATCTACAATAAATCAAAATATCTATAAAAATATCTACAAAAAACCCTACAAAAACAAAAATCTCAGTGCTTCCATAATTACCTCTAATTCTAGAGAGTCACTTCCCCCCCAAAAAATAGAACATTATTTGAAGTGACAAAAACATTGCACTTATAATTAAGCAATGGATTCTTCTTTCTTATCAAAGGCAGAACTTCCGTAGAGATTTTATTTGTACTTTATACATAATATCCACCACTTTATGATATCATCATTCCCTTTTAATGCCATATTAGCTGAATATCTATACCAAGATAGGATATGTATGAAAGCCAAATAAATTTGGGGATTCACAGACTGACATTTAACTCGGGCTCGCCAGCCACAAAAGTAAAGGCTTATAGTGGAATGTGCCTGGTCTACTAATGTGCATAGAGTTCTCAGTCTAAAGTCTTATTAGAGAGACCACTGAGGAAAATCATCCTAGTCATATAATAGCAGAAAATGTTCTAGTGATCCAAACCTTCTTAAAGCATGACTTGACAGCCTAAGATAAGGAGACATGTGAGAAATAATCTGAGCTATAAACTATTTTCAATTTATATATAATAAATTCAAGCACTGTAATAACCTTATGAAACAGATACTTTATTGATCCCATTTTATGGAAGAAGAAATGAAGGCACAGTCTCATTCACAGGCCTAGCCTCACACACAGGGAACAGTCTGCTCATTCTATAGCACCCCCTGCATGAATTCCTTGGGCCCACCTGGCTAGAATAGCTTCAGCAATTCTAAGCGGAAAAAAAATTCAGAGTGGAATTCAACCTTCTCAGCTTCAAAACAAAAAGCAGGAAGCTACTTGAACTGAGAAGCCAAAGATCATGCCTAAAGCAGAAAACTTTCAAGATCAAATTATTAGCAGAAAAAGATAAACACAGTCTTTCCTACAACAAAAAAAGCCAAAAAACAAAATACTTCATTACTGAGCATAGTGTAGTGGAAGAAATGGAAAATAAATTATTGGCAAGAAAGAGGAAGTACAAAAATCCAGCAACAATTGGCCAAAATACATAATGATGCAGAGACTCCAGCATTAGCTAAAGGAAGTTACACCTAATTTTATTTAAAGTCTCAGAGAAATGGAAGCAGTTGAAAATGCCATGAACACATTTAAATAAGAGAAGTTGTTATATGAAGAGCTTGTTAAAAAAGAGAAAATAATTAATGAATTGAGTGCCATATCCAGAAAAACCAACACCTGGGCTTTGGGTTACTCAGAAACAGAATTTTCACAGCAACGTCAAGCAAATTTCCTATGGACAAAGCGTCATCACACGTTCTTCCAAGAGAATTATAGTTTCTGAAAAATTCTTTCAGCAAACAGAAAGATGACAAGTGCACTGGACTATGACAGTTACTAGAACTTTGTAACAGTAAGGAACAAACATAAAGAGAAGCCTACATTTATGGGAGAAATTCTAGAACACTACCCTGGAAGAACACAAGATAAAGTGCAACAACATGAAAAATGCTAGAAAAATTTCTGACTCTAGGAGAAAGGAAAAAAAAGAAGTCCATTAAGACTTGGAAAACCAAGGGGGCGCCTGGGTGGCTCAGTGGGTTAAAGCCTCTGCCTTGGGCTCAGGTCATGATCTTAGGATCCTGGGATGGAGCCCTGAATAGGGCTGCCTGCTCAATGAGAAGTCTGTTTCTCCCGCCCTCTCTGTCCCTCCCCCTGCTTGTGCTTGCTCTCTCTCTCTCTCTCTCTCTCAAATATATAAAATCTTAAAAAAAAAAAAAAAATTGGAAAACCAGGCGCATATCTGGGTGGCTCAGTTAAACACATGCTTTCGGCTCAGGTTATGATCTCAGAGTCCTGGGAATGAGCCCCACATTGGGCTCCCTGCTCAGCAGGAAGCCTGCTTCTCCCTCTCTCACTCTTCCTGCTTGCATTCCCTCTCTCACTGCTTCTCTCTCTGTGTCAAATAAATAAAATTTTAAAAAATAAAAAAGGAATTGGAAAACTAAAAACAACAAAAATTTGGGGATTTTCAAGTTAAAGACAGGATATACTTATGCTTCTTCATAATAAACAAGATGATGAAAGTAAAAAGAGGAACAAAGAAGAAAATTGCCAATTGAAGTTTGCAAAAATACCCAGAAAAGTATACAAGTATCAATGAAGTATTTCTTATATTTTAAAAACTTAAAAGAAAGAGAAAAACGTAGCAGAAGGAGCATGGATGCTAATCTAAAGTAAAGTTACTATTAGAAAGTTATGCCCAGGAGAAATAAGCATAGGAAGAACTTTTGAGGCTTAAAAGGGCAAAGGCAAAACAGTTGTGATGAAATTTCCAAGTATTAAGAAAGAGATTTACATAACCTTGGATCAATAATTCTAGATAGGCAAAGGAAGAGAAGGCAGAAAACCAAAGAAGACCAAAAAATTAAGACTGAAAATGTTGCAGAACTAGGACTAGACCCTGGCTAAACAAACAAACAAACAAACAAAAAACCCAGAGGCACTTGGAGACCTTGGAGGAATGGAGGTTTATTTCACACTGGTGGGCCCAGAAGAGAGTAATCTCTCTGGGTCTGAGCCCCAGACACAAAGGGGGTAGTTTATACACCTTTACTTCCTTATGTTTGCTACTCTTGCGGTTGTGACAGGTGGGGCTAGGGGAAAGCCTGAAAGGGGGCCAGGACTGGGATTACCCTGCATTGGTCAGCCACCTCAGAACACAGATTTTCCTTATCAAAAACATGCTAGGAGAGATACCCCTAAGCTTTCCAAAATTATCAACATTTGGAAAGAATGGATCGAAGATATAGGTCCACATTCTGGGCCATTTCTGCATATTCCCCACTGGGCTCTTCCAATTTAGAGAGGAGGACAATAGAGAACATGAGATAATGAACTTGGTATACAGTTGATGAGAATGTTAACAAATTCAATTATTCTGAGAAATACTGTGACAAAACATCTTTAAATAACACTAACCTCATCAGTTAATTATTAATTGTATTATATGGAAGTTGATAGGTATGAGGTTGCATACTGACATTGCTGTGAATACTTTCTATTTATATTAAGGAAATATTTAGTTGATATGTTGGTCTATGGTGTAAAAGCTATTGAAATAAATTTACAGTACAAACATTTAATGCACAGCAAATTGAGAAGATTTTTTGTTTCTTTATGGAATAACAGAAGTAATTGGAAAAATTTCAAAGTGGTATTTTTTTAAACCAAAAATCTGTTAAGTAAGGTAAGTTGGCTTGAGTAAATGTAAAATTTTCTTTTAAGAGTTATAAGTTCATACTGCTAAGTTTAACAAACTGGTAGCGTGATAATTGCTGCATTTTTTGTATGATAAGCATTTTGTATTTGTTTGAAGCAAAGGGGGAAGAAAAGGAAAGGAAAAGAAAATGAAAAAGAAAAGAAACTAAAACATCATGTTCCCAAAGGGCACGATATCGTTACACAGCTGGCATTCAGCCCCAGGCTGTGTGGTCCTAGAGTCCATCCTCTTAACTACGCAGACCACCACAGGTAGTAGAAAATTTTAAATAGCTAATATTCTATCTAAATATCTAAGGGATACAGAGAAAGTGTTACAACCTTAAAACAAGAACAGGATCCTCTGAGGGAGGGATAAACAGAAACCCAGAAAGAGCTCCCAGGCATAGAAAATGTGAAGAAGGGGGCACCTGGGTGGCTCAGTGGGTTAAAGCCTCTGCCTTCCCCTCGGGTCATGATCTCGGGGTCCCACATCGGGCTCTCTGCTCGGCGGGGAGCCTGCTTCCCTCTCTACCCGCCTCTCTGCCTACTTGTGATCTCTGTCTGTCAAACAAACAAACAAACAAATAAATAAAAATAAAAGAAAAGAAAATGTGAAGAAGTTGAGAGGCGCCTGGGTGGCTCAGTGGGTTAAAGCCTCTGCCTTCCCCTCGGGTCATGATCTCGGGGTCCTGGGATCAAGTCCCACATTGGGCTCTCTGCTCGGCGGGGAGCCTGCTTCTCCCTCTCTACCTGCCTCTCTGTCTACTTGTGATCTCTGTCTGTCAAACAAACAAACAAACAAATAAATAAAAAGAAAAGAAAAGAAAATGTGAAGAAGTTGAGAGGTGCCTGGGTGGCTCAGTGGGTTAAAGCCTCTGCCTTCCCCTCGGGTCATGATCTCGGGGTCTTGGGATCAAGCCCACGTTGGGGAGCCTGCTTCCCCCTCTTTCTCTCTGCCTGCTTCTCTACCTACTTGTGATCTCTGTCTGTCAAATAAATAAAATCTTTTTAAAAATGTGAGTAAGTTGAATAAAACAATAAAAGGACCAGAAAACACTTTCTCGGAGCCACCACAATAGTAGTTCCAGGGGATTCGGTTTATGGAAGCTCCCAGATCTGCAGTGACTGAACCTAGCAGTCGCTGGAGCGGTTCTCGGTTCCCATGGTTATGGGGTCAGGTTGTTGTTGTTGCTGCTGCTGCTGCTGCTGCTGCTGCTGCTACAAAAGGGTTTGTGGTGACGGCTACGTGTGGTCCCTCGGGCCACCGAGGGACACAACCTAACAGCACCTTTGCCTGCGGCGCCTGCGGCATCTTTTGCCTCCTACTCTGGGGACTCCTTGTCGTTGCTGAGGAACTTGTTGGCACCAGACACTACACAACGTGCAATTACGGAGGAGTTACCCCGTGGAATGATCCTTGACCGAAAGGAGCCGGGACCAGACAAATACTCTCTTGCCCCCGGAGGAACTGTGTGGAGAGGCGCAGCTTTCCCGACGCGACGCCGCAGGACCCAGCGCCCAGCTTTTCACGAAGCTGGGGTGGCCTCCTCCCTACCGCTCTTTCCTCTCCTGCTTCATACCCATTTTCTCTCTCTGCGGGTTCTCCGGCACTGCACTCCCCAGGAGTAAGGATTTTACCTCACGTGCTGTCTTCTAGAAGGTCCGGTCCACGGCGATCGTCTTGGAGAAGGGTCGAATCAGCCCTGAGGCGCTCCCGCCAGGACCACGCATCCCAGAGGAAGCCTCTTCTCGCGGGATCTCGGCCGTTTTGAGGCAGGCCCGGGAGCCCTGGGATGAAAAACACCCGAGGACCCCGGTACGGGGCTTCTCTGTAAGGGACCTGGCTCAGGCTACCTGTCCTCCAAACCCCAGTGCTCAGGCAAGCCAGGCTCCTCTTGCCCCTTCAGAATCACAGGGCAGCCAGCCTGGCCCCAGGGCCTAGCCAGGTGTGGGAATGGGCTCTGGCCCAAATGCTGTGCAGGAGCCAACCACTGAGGCCAGCTGCAGGGTGGGAACTGTGCATATGTGGACTGGAAATCTACAGACTTCGAGGAAGGCTCACCAAATGCCCAGAAAATGAATGAAAAAGACCATTTCTTAGACAAGTCAGCACGAGATGCTCAGCAACAAATAGACAAAAGTAGCAAATAAAAGATTATAAAAGTTTCAACTGAAAAAAATACCTACCATTTACAAAGGAACAGGAATCAGTCTGGCATGAGTACCGTTGGAGTCTAGAAAACAGAGGAGCGATGTCTTCAAAGATTATAATCGCCAAATTCCCGGCCAGGGTGAAAGTAAAACAAAAAATTTAGACATGCAAAGAATTAGATCATTTACCCCATTCACATCTTTTTAAAAGAAGTTACCCAAGACTATACTCCAGGAAAAGAGGCATATTCAAGGAAAAGGAAGACAGTCTGAGGAGAGAGTGATTTCCACGTGGAAGGGCAAAAAAGAGAAGTTCTAGGATCATAGGCAAGCAGACAACTAAAAGCAAAACCAGTCAGATTGGAACAGGAGAATGGAAGTCTAGGTAAAAAGGGGAGCTCCGTGGGTTAGTATGATGTAGAGTTTGAAAATGTGAAGGAGATGATCAAGGCAAATGCTATAAGAAATCAAGAAAGCAATTTGAAATTTCAGGCAAAATACACAAGATAGACATTACCTAAAAATGAAGGAAATTATAATGTTACATAATTTTAAGTAATTGGGTAGTATAAGAAAAGAATCCATTTGACTCTGATGCTTGGGGTTGACCAGCAGTGGCATAGAGTCATGAAATCAGGGAAGGAAGTGTAATTCTAGCCCACTATTTGGCAACATTATAACATCCTTCAGAGTGCACAATATTTACAGAGTACTAAAAATAGAATGCTGCTTGTTGGTTTCCATCCTTTAGCATGAGTCTATATATAAAGCAAGCATAGAAGGATACAATGTAATGATAAAGTCCAGGTGTAGTTGATACAAGATAGGAGGTGGAAGGAGAGGGAGGAAAGGAGTGTTCAGGTTCTTATCTTATGGAATGGGGAAATAAATACTGTTGAAGGTGGATGGAAAATTCAGCCACAAGAATTATATTACTTCGGGATAGAGTACAATGAAAAGTGAAGAGAGATACCTAGGATAGAATCCCAAAGAATATCAAAAGTTAAAAAAAGAAAAAGCAGCAAGGCGGTAAGCATGAACACCTGGAAGGCACAAAAATGGAAGCAGAAGAGCAAATGAAGAGGGTATTGGGACAAGAAAGTCTTTCAGCTGTAACAAATGTTGCTGAGGTCAAGCAAGATAAAGACTGGGTGTGTCCTTTGGATTCCCCGGAAATCTGAACAATGGGAACTCTGGCCACAGAACAGTGCCTTGCAAAGAAAGTGAGGCATAGTAGCAACAGATTTGGGTGATGCTGCAGTTTGGGAGTGAAGGAGAGGACGGGAAAGGGTAGCAGACAAACAATGACATTGGATCACAGGACCATTTTGGAGTTGTCAGGTATAGAGGGAGTTGGGCACGTTCCAATGCTGAAATGGTTGTGGATGGGGGGGGGGGGGGTGTTAAATGGAAGGGTATGGGCAGGTGGACTCCAGAGACCAGAGAATGAGTTCACGGAAGAGGGCACTTCCTCCTCTGCAGGGGGAGGAAGGAGGTAGCAGATGATGTAATTACAGTTAGATGTGTAGCAGGCAGGAATTTGGGGAAGTTCCTGTCTGACAGCTTCTAATTCCTCTATGAAGGAAAATGCCTGCCTGTGTCTGCTGAAAGAGAACAAGCAAACAGATTAAGACTTGCTTTACTGTGTGATTTTTCTTCAGTATTCAGCAATCCAGGGTAGAGGCAAGGCAGGTGGAGAGCTGAGTCTATTCAAGATTGGGGTTTTGCCAAGTGGGTGCAAAAGGTGCGTAGGTATTTTCTGGGAGCATAAAGGGAAGAAGGCAGGGGCAGGCCAATTAGCAAAAGGCTAATTTATCAAAAGCTAATTTTGCATATAGCGAAAAGAACTCCAGTTATGTAACGAAATAAACTTTTTAAATGGAAAGCAGGAAACAAGAGGGTCATAAGTGGCACTTTGAGTAATGAGCCCAACAAAAATAATGTTGACACCGAGGATTTATTAACCTGACTTGTGCTAAAGGTAAGACCTTACTGCTCTCTTCTAAAGCTGGGCAATTGATAATTCCAGAATGTAGGGGTTCTCTCCTACTTAAGCTCAGTCTTTGCAGACTCTGGAGAAGTAGGCCCAGCTCACTTGAAGAAGCCTCGTGGTTAGGCACCAATTGGGGCAGAAAACATCTGATTATAAACATGTATAGAATGATTCCACTGTGATGGGAAAGATACATGAAAATGTGGACTATTCTAGAAAAGGCCTTGATATTCCTGGAGGCAACCAACTGGGCCATTGTGCTTCCCTGGCCTCAGCTCTGCTCAGCTTTTCTGGAATGGCGTTTTGGCAGCTCAAGTCCTTTCATCAGGCATCGGTGGGACTTCACTGATGGTGCTGGCTCAGGAAGAGAGCTATGCCAGGTGATGATGAACTTTGGTCCAAAGACACTGTGGTATTGCAATGATTGCAAGAGCTGCTTTGGACTCCGGTCCTCTAAGAAGGTCTGGCCTACCAGTCAGGATTCTGTGGCAAGAAAACAAAAAGCTTCCCAGATTAGGGGATGTTGAGAGATACAGCGCATTTCTGAAGGAAATTGGGATGTGTGGTTGTGCTCGTATACCCCATCAAATAGACCTGAACAAAGTCTATTATTTGAGACCAATTTCAGCCTGTTTGTTTGCTGCTGTGGGCCGCAGGCTCAGAAGCATCATTCAGCAGTATGCTGACACTCGCTTTTTATCCCAGAGGTGAGGCTGAGAGGAGCAGGAAAGTGGGGACTTATCCAAGTTCAAGGATCCTTGTTCCTTAGAGCTCCCAGTTTATTTCCTTTTTTCTTTCTCTTCTGAATCCTTACATTATCTGGGTCTCCTTTGAGATTTTTAATGTCTTTTCACTTTGAACTATAGTTACTTATTTAAATGTCATCTCCTCTTACACTTTTGGCCAGATTTTGCAAAATGGTTGCGATGGGTACATTTGACCTGCAGGGTTTTTCGTTTTGTTTTGTTTTGTTTTGTTTTGTTTTTTCCTGCTACCTCACATAGAACTTGGGAAAAAAAAGAAAACCCACCTAGAACTGGTTACCGGATATAAAATTTCAAAGCTTTCAGAGAAAAATTTTAAGAGAAGTCATAAATCTGCATATCAGAGGATCTGCAGCACAGGGTAAAGTTTCCCACATCGTAGCTACCCCTTTTATTAGAGCATGCACTCTCCAGGACACCCCAGTCCCCACCCAGGTGCTTTGTCTACCTTTTTTTGCCTCTGGAAATCTTGAGACTAGTTAGGAAAATATGATTGAAGATTGAGTGTAAGTCATTAAGAGCTTGGACTTCTCCAAGTAAGTGGTGGCTGGAAAGAAATAAGAAGGGAAGAACACAGGAAAGAAAGTATAAAAGAAGAATTTTCAGTATTTAGTGACCTATCCAGTATGGCTTGATGGGAAAGGAGTTGTGACCCTGAGTGTCCAGAAGAGTGACGATGTTTATAATAAGCAGGTCAGATGCTTTTTACCAGATGGTACACATATCTCCAAGCTACTTTGAGAGTTGGCTGGTAATTACTTCCAGTTGCCCCCTTCTCCAGAAAATTGCCTTACATGAAAGGAATGAGAAAACTTAGATCAAAAGGTCACACGAAGCACTCTCTGGGGAGTTGGTGGCACAAAGTCGATCCTTCACTGACAAGGATGTACAAAACCTAGTCCTTCTTGCCTTAAGATGGAATCATCACAGTGGTACAATTTATGCTTCGCAGAAGATAGATTCCACTTGGGAACACAGCCTTATTTAGTTTCCTTCTCCAAATCTCACTTGCTTTACTCCTTTTTTTTTTTTTTTTTAAGTATTATTTATTTGTTTTGGGGAGGAGGGGCAGAGGGAGAGGGAGAGAGAGAATCCAAAGCGGACTCCCCACTGAGCACGGAACCCTATGTAGAACTCGATCCCACAACTCTGAGATCCTGACCTGAACCAAAATCAAGAGTTGGTAGCTTAACTGACTGAACCACCTAGGCGCCCCTGCTTTACTCCTTTTATCCTAAGAGTGCTTTCTCAGTAAATCATGAACACCAGAATCTCAGGAAATTAGGTATTTCTTGGGAAAGCAGCCTTAGATAGTGTTCATAACAGAATTATGTAGCTTAAAACCTGGGAAATTGCTAACGGTGGGGAGATAACATCTAGGAGTTCGTCCCCATAGCGATTCTTTTATAATCATCGTTTTGTGTCTAGCTCAGCAGCACAGGGCCTGGCATATATATTGTGCAGCAAATTTTATTTTGTTGGTCAAATGAATTTGATTTGGAGTCTATTGAGTCTGAAGCAGCAGCAGGGCATCCAGTGTGAGATATGGCACATGGGCGTAGGAAAGTGATTGTGGCTGGATATCGAGGACTTTCACTGGGAGAGAAACAATTCAAGAAGGAGGCAGTAATTAGTGTCAAGTCCAAATACAGTCTTGAGTCTTTTTAACATAAAGCAGCTGGTATTTGTCTTTACCTCCATTAGGTACATAACTCCAATTACCCTAGACCAATGATTTATAATTCTTTAGTAATGTTTAGGCAAAATTCCAATTAGTGAGTTTTGCTCACTACTAGTAAGTAGGTCCAGTGGAAAAGATTAACATTCCATTGGAGAAGTACTTGTGGATTTTGTTTATTTCTTCTGTATTCTATTCCCAGACAACTGAATGAGGCTTCTGAGATTCTTTTAGGACAAAGAAGTGTGCAAAATAAAGTAATCAAGTGTTTATTGTACTTACACTTAAGAGATTTAGGTCTATCTCTCTTCATTACATTGATTATATTAATTTTTTTTTTTTTTTTTTTTTTTTAATGAGAGCAGGGCGCCTGAGTGGCTCAGTGTGTTAAAGCCTCTGCCTTCAGCTCAGGTCATGATCCCAGGGTCATGGGATCAAGCCCCATATCAGGCTCTCTGCTCATCAGTGAGCCTGCTTCCCCCTCTCTCTCTGCCTGCCTCTCTGCCTACTTGTGATCTCTGTCAAATAAGTAAATAAAATCTTAAAAAAAAAAAGAAAAAAGCATTCAGGTATTCCAAAGGTTACACTATTTATCTTTTCAAATACAGGTCTCCAGTATCCTAAGGAGGGTGGTTTTGAATGCTTTAAATCTTGGTTGTCTAATTTCATCCCATAAACTGTAATTATAGCTCTTTATAACATGCTAAATAATTCCTCCCCGAATGGATGTTTATACCTTTCAAATATTTATAGACTGTCATCATTCCTTAGTCATCTCTTTGCAAAGTTGCACATATTTTGTTTCTATAATATTTTTCATAAATCAATTTCCTCAATACTAAGCTGCTTTTCTTAGTTCTCCATTCAATTTGTCTCCATCTTTTTAATATAGTGCTAATCAAAGTTAAATGAGATATTTTGGGCTCAATTTATCCTAAGGTTGTTTGAGAGGGTTTAAAATTTCCTCACCTGGATTAGTTCCTCCTTTATATATATAGCTCAGAATAGTGCTGACTCTATCAGTGTTTTTTATCATTTTACTTTGAAAAGTCATAACTAATTTACCATGTAATGGCACTCAGAAATCTCCATGCTGTTACTGTTTCTTCACTGATCATTGAATATGCAGGAATTAAGTGAGTTCAGAACATATTTCTATAATTTGCTTCTTCTTATGCAATATTGAATCTCTGTTCCAGCTTCTTAATATCCATAAACTGTTATTATTTCTCATTGTCCCTCCAAATCAGTAATATCTGGAAACTTAAAATACATTATTTTCATTCTAGATTTTTCAGAAAGATATTAAATTCTTTCTTGCAACCGCATTTTTAGTCTTTCAACATAATTATTTCTTTCTAACCAATGTTCCAGTTGACCTGGCTGTGTCATTATTACGACAATGCATTAAGACAGTTCCTTTTGCTTATTATATCTTAAGCATATTCCCCTGTTGATGGGATACTATACAAATACCCTCAGTGTAACAGATTTGTAAAAATAGTCTGAAATGTTAAATATTTTCTTCTTCAAGTAACATCATTCCTCAACAACCATTTCCTGTATTTATATATTTCAAGTTTTAAAACATTTCATTTCCTGGGGCACCCGGATGGCTCAGTCATTGAGCGTGTGCCTACAGCTCGAGTCACGATCCCAGGTTCCTGGAATTGAGCCCCATGTTGGGCTCCCTGCTTGCAGGAAGCCTGCTTCTCCCTCTCCCACACCCCCTTCTTATGTTCCCTCTTTCGCTGTGTCTCTCTCTATCAAATAAATAAGTAAAGTCTTTAAAAATTTTTTTTTTCATTTCCCTTTTTCAGTTTACAAGCCTCATATGGCTTCCTAGTGCCGGAGGAGCAGTAACGTGGGTGTGGCCCGTGACGGCCCCACTCAGTCTGACCCCACTCCACCTCCCTGTTCTCAGTTCTTTTTAATCCGCCCCCTGAGCGGTGCTCCACCACACACAATGAATTTCTGTGAAGACTTCAGAAGGATCCCCACAGAATTAGTCCTTCCCTCTCCCAGTACTTGTTGCCTTAAATTGTGCCTCTCTAGAAGCCCTTGTTTCACTGAAAGCTTTACTATTATTTGTATACATTTTTGTCTCCCACACATCATTATGTGAGTTTGTTTTTCCTCCGCCCAGTGCCTCATAGGAGAAGTACTTTAAAAAATGCTGAATAATGGCAACTCCAGATTTTCTACCTACACAGGGAGATAGTCCAGCTGGAGAGAAAGCTGCAAGAAGAGACCTATCCTGGGGCACCGGTGGCTCAGTGGGTTAGGCCGCTGCCTTGGGCTCAGGTTATGATCTCAGGGTCCTGGGATCGAGTCCCGCATCAGGCTCTCTGCTCAGCAGGGAGCCTGCTTCCCTCCCTCTCTCTGCCTACCTCTCTTCCTACCTGTGATCTCTCTCTGTCAAATAAAATAAATAAAATCTTTAAAAAAAAAGAAGAGACCTGTCCAAAAGCTGCCTCGGTAGGGCAAACACAGGACATTTACTTAGATTGCTTCTTTGGGAGTGGCTCTGGGTGACTCGGTAGAGGTCATGGGGGTCACAAACCTCTGTGCACTCCTTGGTGTTGGAAGCAATCAGGGAGGAAGGAAAGGAGGACAGTCAGGCTCAGAACGGGGAAATGACTGTCAGAAGTCACCCTGTGATTGACAGGATTAAAAATCATGGGCTTGTGTTTTTCACTGCTGGGTTTTTCCCATGATTCGTTATTCTGTTTTGCTTGGGTGTTTCTCTTAATGTCTAATTCCTATCTCAGAATGACATCAGACAGAGCAGATGACATTTTTCTACCATCATGTAGCCTGTTTGGAAGATAGAATCCCCTCCTCCTATCTTGAGCCCATACTAATCAGCATCTAGTCAGTAAAACAGGTTTTTCAAACAGAGAGAACTTGATAAAAGGCATTGGTTTCCACAGCGTAGGAAAGCCTGATGGAGCAAAAGGCAGAAGATGGGGTAGCGAAGAGTTAGTGATTACAAGAAGTCACCATCAGCCCTGGCTGGAGGAACACAGGAAAAGGCAGTGTTGCCAGATGCAGGGTGAGGCTCACCATGGACATTCCTGGAGATCAGAAAACTCACGGCTGACAAATCCGTGGTCATTGCTGCTACAGCAGCGGAAGGCCAGTGGGGAGGGGGGCCCAGCCAGCTGGCTTCCTGGCTGCTCTTTTGCTGTTTTAACTATGGATGGTCTGGAGATGCAGCCATCAACCCCAGGCCACAAGGCCAAAAGGCCACTGAAGCCTGAGACCTTCCACTGCTGTCAAAAACACATTTTGTTAAAAATAAAATAAATTTCCCCCCTTCCTTCAGCTCTCTAATCTTCTATTAGTGCCTCTTTTGGGAACAACTTATTCCAGAAGTCATCTGGCTGAGAAATCAGGGAAATTTAATTTCCAGTGTTTTAGGCCTAGAATTTCACAAGGTAGAAAAGAAACCAAGGGGAAAATGGGCAAATGAGTGTCACATACCCCTTATTCCACCAAATCTCTGGCATAATTCCAGTTCTCTACTCTTTTTACCGATAAACTAATTGCAGCTTAGATTTAAGTATCAATACAACTAATTTTATAACCAGATAAAAGAAGTTTGGGGTGTACGAAATTTCCAGTTATTTCTTCAGATCCGTTCTTCTTACAATGTGTTTTACAGAATATGTTCTGTAGAAAGATCTGTCAGTCCCATGAGTTTGGGAAAATCTCTGCACTTTATATCCACCCTTGGGATTGCACACTACATCTTAATACTTGAACGTCTCTGAGAAGTTCATTAGTCCTGATCGAAATTGACATTTTTGACTTTGTAATTGGTCACAGTCCAGGGAATAGAGTAAGCAGAGAAATCTGTGTGTGTGTGTGTGTGTATGCATGTGTATATAATTTAGGTAAGGGTTATGAATGAAACAAATAGGGTGCAGTGATAGGAAATATTATAAAGGGAGAGGGACCTTATTGGATAGCATGTTCGGTTCAGACTCTGGGGGAGTAGTATTTTAACAGAGACCTTAAAGAGTGGTTGGAATCAGTCATAACAAGGAATACACCTACACAGGGCCACTAACTAGCCTATAGATCATACCTGTCAGCAAACAGCCCCCACCCTAGTGAGATGTGTCCAGAAATTGAGAATAAGCATTTGAAATATTTATAGTAATTTGATAGACAACCTTTATGGCATTAACTCTGAAAATAACTCTATTTTAGAAATTGTCATTCATTCCATGATAGATTGAAGAAGAAAAGATCTGATCCTCACCGCGGATAATTCAACAAACTCTGCTCTAGCAGAAGTAAACTTTGGTTGCAAAGTCTTTAAAGAAGGAAAGAAAGAAACAGCTGAGTTTGACAGAAGGCTCATGACTGAAAGTGTAGTTGTATGTAGGGTTTGCGGACCAAAAGGAAAAAAAAAAAAAGAGTAATTGGATTTTATTGCAAGTACGGTGGGAAGCTACTGAAGAATTTTAAATAATTTAAACAGACACATCATATGATTGAGATATTTAAAACAATCATTCTAACTGTTTTATGAAGAACCAGCTAAAATGAGATAAAGAGTGTAAAATATGCTGATCAGCTTGGAAGCTTCTGGAGAGATGATAATGGCTTAGATGTGGCTGTGATGGACAGGAGGGGGCTAACTGGGGGAGAATTGGAAGAGACTTGGCACATGACTCCCTGAGGAGCTGGAGGCAAAGGGGGAGAGGGGGGATACAGGGAAGGGAGACACAGGAGGAGGCTGAAGTTTTTCTGAGAGGAAGATATGGCTAGATGTACACATTCAGGGATCAGCATTATTTAGTTTCCATAGCCATAAGGACTAGATAATATTGAAGAAAATGCAAAGGGAAGACTCAGGACCAGACCCTAAAGAGTATCTTGGGTCTCTCTAAGGCCCTGTGAGTTCAGGTAGAAGAGAACTAATTACCTCAAGTGCATGTTGATTCTTAGACATCCAGATTTGTTTCTAAATATCACTAATATTAAATTCCATTCAGTAAAATTACTGAGCACCTATACTATTTAGAAGCTGACAGAGGTGCTGTAGAAGCTAAAAGCCAAGCGAGACTCTTATGAGCTTGCTATCTGGAAGGACATTTAGAATAGCTACACAGCTGTAAGACTTGTACTGGAAGTGCTGTAAAAGAATGTGAATTGAAATGAGAATCTGGAAATCTTCACGGGGAAGGGGGCATTGAGTTGGTCTTAAAGGAGGTGCATGAATTTGCGTCAACAAAAATAAAAAATTAATAGTATTAATAAAATAAAATATAGTATAATATATATTTATATATAATTATAACAAAAAATAAAAAGTATATAATAAGTGTAGATATACATATATATGTATATAATAATGAATAATATTAGCCCCATGCATATACACACATTTATATTTATTTCCACATCTTCATTGGCATATATATATTATATAATATATACACACAGTAATAACTATGTATAGTGTATATATAAATACTCTAAAACCTATATATATGTATATATACTGTATAGTGTATGCACACACACAGGTACACTAAAATACAAATTCATACCTCCATTCCAATTCAAATCCATTACTATAGGGTTTATTCTGACAGAAACCTGGCTTTCAGAGTTTATCATGTTTCTTTTCTTTTTTTAATTAAAATTTTAGTTAACATACAGTGCAATATTGGTTTCTGGAGTAGAATTCAGTGATTCATCACTTACATACAATACCCAGGGCTCATCACAACAAGGACCCTCTTTAATCCCCATCACCCATCTAGCCCATCCCCTACCCACCTCCCTCCAACCTCAGTTGGTTCTCTATTGTTAAGAGTCTCTTAGGGCACCTGGGTGGCTCAGTCGGTTAAATGTCTTCAGCTCAGGTTGTGATCACGAGTCCTGGGATTGAGTCCCACATCAGTCTCCTTGTTTAGCAGGGAGGCTGCTTTTCTCTTTCCCCCCACCCCTCAACCCTGCTCATGCCCTCTTTCTCGCTCACTCTCTTTCAAATAAATAAAATCCTTTTTCTTTTCTTTTTTTTTTTCTTTTTTTAGAGAGAGAGAGAGAGAGAAAGAAGCAGGCTCCCTGCTGAGCAGAGAGCCCGATGCAGGACTCGATCCCAGGACCCCGAGATCATGACCCGAGCCGAAGGCAGTGGCTTAACCCACTGAGCCACCCAGGCACCCCTAAAATCCTTTTTAAAAAAAAAAGAATCTCTTGTAGTTTGTTTCACTTGTTCCTTTTCCCCCTCTCTTTCCTATATGTTCATCTGTTTTCTTTCTTAAAGTCTACATATGAGTGAGGTCAGCAATGGTTAGCTTTTTGTTGAATTTAATGGGAGTTCTCTGTGCTTGTACTGTGTGTATGTGTGTGTGTGTATTTTTTTTTCTGTTTAATCTTTGTATACACAGGTAGGTTCAGACATGCTAAGTCATATCTCTATGAGAAACACATTTGCTTTTATTAACTAGAATATATTTGTACAATAATTTTTGTCTTTAGCCTTAATAGCATTTGATCAAAATATTGCTTTCTAAAATTTCTTAGTGTGGTAATGTTATTCATAGTTTGGTTAGTAACTTTTGTTAGAGCTTATATTCCATTTTGGGATACCCCCATATCATGTTATATTTTTATTCACTTTATATAGAGTAAAATTCACTCATTCGGGAGTATAATCCTTTGGGTTTTGACAAATGCTTAAGTCCATGAATCTACCATGAATCTAGACATGATAGAGAGTACTTTCATCATCACCTAAACTCCTATATGCTGCACCTTTGTAGATACTCCCCCCCCCCAAGTCCTGGCAACCATTCATGTTTTATCTTTCTATTTTGGCCATTTTCAGAAAGTTATATGAGAAGAATCATATAAAAATGGCACCTGGGTCTGGTTGCTTTCACTTGGCAAGATGTACTTGAGATCCATGATGCTGTTGGAAGTATCATCTGTTTGTTCCTTTTACCATTGAATAGTATTCATTGTGTAGATGTGCCATGCTTTGTTCATCTGTTCACTGATTTTAAAATATTGGGTTGTTTCCAGTGGAGTGTTTGGGACTAGAGATATGAAAAACATTCATGTATAGGTTTTTGTGTGAACACAAGGTTTCAGCTCTCTAGAGTAAATATCTAGGAGATTTTTTAATTATTTCCTCCCGTGTTTCAGTTTAGGTCATGTCTATCGACCCATCTTCAAGTTCACTGATTCTTTGTTAAGTCTACTGATGCCCATTGAAAACATTCTTCACCTCTGTGAGTGTGGTTTTCATTTCTTGCATCTCAACTTGATTGATACTTCCTTGTTACTTTTCACCACTCTGCTGAAATTAACTACCTGATCTTGCATGTTGTTCTCCTTCTCTGCTAGAGCTTTATCATAATACTCATAGTTATTTTAAATTCCTTGTCAGATAGTTCTGACATATCTGTCATATCTGAGTCTGGTTCTGACAGTTCCTTTATTTTTTGACAATGTGTTGTTTTTCCCTCACCTTTTCATATGCCTCATAATTTTTTTGTTGAAAGCCAGACACCTTGTCCAGAACAGTAGAGACGGCAAATAGATGTTATGCCTGTAAATGCATATACCTGTCCTTCTGCTAGAATTTTAGCATGTGGCTTTGCGTTAAGAGTTGGGCTGAGTTTGACATTACCTTCCTCAGCTGCAGTGCTTACCCTCAATTCACCACAGGAATCAAATTCCCTTAGTGACTTCTTGCATGACAGTTGGAGGGTGGTTTGCTGGTAGTCTCCTCCCCCAAACTGCCCAATTTTTTCTCCACCCTTAGTTAAGTCTTCCTTTTGTGTTGTACCTCAGAAAGGTTTGTCT
Organism: Mustela lutreola; assembly: GCF_030435805.1. Lineage (NCBI taxonomy): Eukaryota > Metazoa > Chordata > Mammalia > Carnivora > Mustelidae > Mustela > Mustela lutreola. The sequence goes on from NC_081295.1 coordinate 113,769,505, forward strand.
CCATTCTCTTGGCCTTCTTCCATCAAGAGCCACTATCACTTTTTTTTTTTTAATGTCCTCCAGTTCACTTTATTTATTTATTTTTATAAACATATAATATATTTTTATCCCTAGGGGTACAGGTCTGTGAATCGCCAGGTTTACACACTTCATATGGTCACCCCAAGACATACCCTCCCCAATGTCCATAACCCCACCCTTCTCTCCCAACCCTCCTCCCCCTTCTCCCAAACCCCATCCCCCCAGCAACCTGGGAGGCCGCCATTCTCATTCCCGTCCTCCTCCGGAACTCAGCAGAAAGCATTCAGGGAACAAAAGCTCCTGAAAGCAAACCTGAACTGATTACTCACCTGGCCCCTGGTAAGGGCCGGCAATTCCGCCTGGGGCAAAGACACTTGAGAATCACTACAACAGGCCCCTCCCCTTGATCCTTCTTGGATCAACAAGAAATCCAGCCAGGACCAAGTTCATCTACCAAGGAGTGCAGGTTCAATACCAAGGAGAGCGGCGGAATTCCAGAGGAGGAGAAAGCAAAGCACGGAACTCAGGCCTTTCTCCCCTTGATTCTTTAGTCTTGCAGTTAATTTAATTTTTTATTTTTTTCTTCTTTTTCAAATTTTTTTTCTTCTTCTGCTAATTTTTTTTAACTTTTACCCTTTTTTTTAAACGTTTTTAACTAGTTTATCTAATATATATATATAATATTTTTTCTTTTTTATATTTTTTCTTTATTCATTTTCTTTTTTTAATTGTTTCTTTTTTTTTTCTTTTTCTTTTTTTTTTTTTCCTGAACCTCTTTTTATCCCCTTTCTCCCCGCCACGATTTAGGATCTCTCCTGATTTGGTTAAAGCGTATTTTCCTGGGGTCTTTGCCACCCTTTTAGTACTTGCTCCTTCATATACTCTTTTTTTAAATTTTTTTAAAAATTTTTTTAAAGATTTATTTATTTATTTATTTATTTGACAGACAGAGATCACAAGTAGGCAGAGAGGCAGGCAGAGAGAGAGAGAAGCAGGCTTCCTGCAGAGCAGAGAGCCTGATGCGGGGCTCGATCCCAGGACCCTGAGATCATGACCCAAGCCGAAGGCAGCAGCCCAAACCACTGAGCCACCCAGGCACCCCTCTCCTTCATATACTCTTATCTGGACAAAATGACAAGGTGGAAAAATTCACCACAAAAAAAGGAACAAGAGGCAGTACCGAAGGCTAGGGACCTAATCAATACAGACATTGGTAATATGTCAGATATAGAGTTCAGAATGACGATTCTCTTAGCCACTATCACTTTTTACTCAGCTTGTGAGTCTGGTGGTGGGAGAGAAGGAGTTCTCTGTTATTACTAAGACTCGGCTTTAGGGGGCGCCTGGGTGGCTCTGTGGGTTGGGCCTCTGCCTTCCACTCAGGTCATGGTCTGGGGGGTGGTTCTGGGATCAAGTCCTTCATGGGGCTCTCTGCTCAGCAGGGAGCCTCTTGCCGCCCCCGCCCCACCTGCCTGCCTCTCTGCTTACTTGTGATCTCTGTCAAATAAATAAATAAAATCTTCAACAACAACAACAACAACAACAACAAAAGACTCGGCTTTAGGTAGGCACTGTGTCTATAGGGTATGGGCTTCTCTGTACACCCGTCCCTCCCTTCACCTTAGTTGTGCCCCTGAGAGATATTCTAGAGCCTTACCTGGGTTAGGGTTATGATGATCACCTCCTCCCAGTGTGGTAGAGACTTTCTCAGTTTTAGCACTGAAAGTCCCATGTCCATCCTAAGCAAACTGGAGCTAGAGATGAAAGATTATTTTCTATTCTTTTCTTCAGCTGCAATGGGTTTTCACCAGTGTCCTAGGATGACAGTGTTTGTTATTCTATTCCATAAGTAAGATAAAGGAGACAGGTCCTACTTGGGGTTTCTTATCCCTTTAGCAGATACTGCTATTTGGCCTTTCAATCCTCCATGGTCAGGATGCTCTCTCAGTGTGTGCTAGGTGGGGTTCACAGAAAAGGGTCTGCAAGAAGGTGCAAACTCTCCTATACCTTCAGATTTAAGGAGCTTCACATTCTTGCATAAGCTTCATTCAGGCTCAAAGGCTGAAAAAACTCTGACTGAGTTTTTTCACAACCAGTGTCTGATTGTGTCTGTCCCAGGTAAGCAACTGGTCACGTCTAATCTTTCCCTGCAAATATCTGTCTCTTAGATTTGGGGCTAATTGGCTATCTTGTTACCTCAGCTCTCTGATGGGTTCAAGAAAAGTGATGAAACTTTGCAGTCAATTGCACAGGGTTTTTTGTCATGAGTGACATATTTTTAAGCTTTCTATGTCCCTGGGACAAATCTTTGATTTTTACTTTTGTACTAATAAAAAGAATTTCAACTGTGCATACATAACACACACACACACACACACACACACACACACACACACACACTCTATACAGTCAGCTCAAAGCTGCCCTATGTTGGCAAATACACTCTAATTGGCCTGTGTTGGATGTCCAGTTCAGAACAGACAGATTTGGTTATAGCTTCAGTGAACTATCCTGAAAATGTGTCATTTCCATATCTCTTTTGCATGCAATCCAGGAATGTTATGGGTGTTTCTTTGGCATCTAGGGTGTCAGCCACCAAATTGACATTCTATCTCCCTGCACAACAGTCCTTCTCTTTTCTTCACAAATTGTATTTGAATCATTTACTTAGCTTTATTTTTGCTGTAGTAGATTAGTGGAAATGTATTTAGTAAATACATATTGATTGTCTTACAGAGTAAGGCATATTAGAGATGTAAAGAGTATGTTGAGTTTTTATGGAAAATCCCAGTAGCTTATCCATTTGGAGCTCAAGGTAATCTTGTAAGTTGATAATTCATGATTTTCAATGTCATACAAGTCTCTGTGTTGGGACCTGTATAAGCAGATTCATAGAAATCCTTCTGCTAGCTCTGTCACCTGGCATTTTGCTGCAATGGCATATCCTTAAATATGTGCAGGTTATCTTTATAATCTTTATTTTCCCTGAATGTTTAACATAACATTTTTTTAAACTGACTTATATGACAGATTTTATACCTACAATTGCTCTTTCAACTTAAATCTATTATAACCACTATCATTATTACTGTTTTATTACCTAGAACCATGCACATTGTTTCTCTCATAATTATTATCTTTAACCCATAAATGTTACAAATATAATTTGTTGCATTTTATAGTTACTTAAAAAATGTTTATTGAACATTTGCAGCTCCTTTGTATTCTTCATCCTTTACCCAAGACATTCAATATGTTTACAAAGAAAGTGTCATTTAAAAAAAGGACTATACCATTTGTAACTATTATAATTTGTATTAAATACATTTATTAACACTAGTTTCACGGTTGTTTATAATAGCAAAACATTCCAAGAAAATTAAATAACAGAAGAGATGGTTTTGGAATTACGTACAGCCACTTAATTCAAGTTTTAATTATTTTTATCAGTATTAAGACTTTGTTAAAGTAATAAACCATAAAAAATAACTCTTTTGCTATGTAATTCTATGCATTTTAATGTATGTATAGATTCCCATAATCACTAACACAATTAGTATATAGTGGTTCCACCACCACTAAAATTTCCCTACTACTATTTTTATTTATCACTCCCCTCACCCTTAACCCCCACAACCACTCATCTGTTTCTCCTTTCTATCATTTTCTGTAGTTTTGCCTGTTTCAGAATGTTATTTAAATGGAGTCATGCAGTATGCAATGTTTTCAAACAACTTCTTTCACCCATTATAAGGTCCTTCCATGTTATTTGGGTGCCAGTATTTTATTCCTTTTTACTCCTGAGTAGTTTTCCATTGTATGGATATACCATATCTTGGTTATCTATTTACCTATTGTAAATATTTAGGTTATTTCCTTGTTTTGGTGACTATAAATGAAATGGCTATAATCATTCATGTACAGGGTTTTTTTTTTTTTTTTTTGTAAACATAGTGTTTATTTCTCTAGGTTAAAAGGGATTTCTGAGTCATATGGTAAGTGTATTTTTAACTTTATAAGAAACTGCCAACCTGCTGCAGACTGTCTGTACCATTTTGGATTCCTCTGAGCAATATATGGGAGTTCCAGTTGATTTGCATCCTCATCAGCATGTGGTATTATCAGTGGTTGGTTTGTTCAGTTGTTTTTTTTTTTTTTTTTTTTTTGGCATTTTCACAGGTAGATAGTGGTATCTTATCATAAATTTAATTTGTATTAGTCATAAATGGGTAATGACATAGAGCATCTTTTTATTTGTTTACCTGCCATTTGGTTAGCTAAATATTTTCTCTGGTGAAATATCTGTTCAAATATTTTGCCCGTTTAAAACATTGTATTGTTTGTTTTCCCATCGCTGGATTTTGAGAGTTCTTTTTTTATTCTGGATACAAGTCTTTTTTTTGGGGGGGGTATGTAATTTGCTAATATTTTCCCCAATCTATAAATTATCTTTTCATTTTCTTAGTAGTATTATTTGCAGAGTAGACATTTTAAATTTTGATAAAAATTAATTTATAGACTTTTTGAAAGTTTTGTGGATTGTACTTTTGGTTTCATATTTAAGAATTATTTGCTTAACTTAAGGTATCCAAGAGAAGACAGACATACTGACAGCAGACATTCTAAACTTGAGTGAGAGAAAAAGACAGACCAGCAAGCCAACCTCCCATCTTTTTTTTTTTTTTAAAGATTTTATTTTTATTTATTTGACAGACAGAGATCACAAGTAGGCAGAGAGGCAGGCAGAGAGAAAGGGGGAAGCAGGCTCCCCACTGAGCAGAGAGCCTGATGCAACGCTAGAACCCAGAACCCTGAGATCATGACCTAAGCGGAAGGCAGAGGCTTTAACCCACTGAGGCACCCAGGCACCACCCCCTGCCAATCTCCCATCTTAATAATATAGGGGCACACTGAAGGTATTGAGCAGGGAATGAAGGGATATTTTCAATGGAATCTTATGGATGATTGGTCTGGCAAAGATATACTACATGAATTGGAAGAGAGTGGGTAGAATCATAAAGAAAAAGTGGGAGATTATTACTATTGAAGTAATCTAGATTTGCAGTGTTAAGCGCTTAAGCTAGCATTGTGACAATATGTCATGGGAATGTGAAGGAACATATGGATAGGACAATCATTTTAAAGAAAAAATTCAATGTATAAGATTTAACAATACGGGGTGCCTGGGTGGCTCAGTGGGTTAAGCTGCTGCCTTCGGCTCAGGTCATGATCTCAGGGTCCTGGGATCGAGTCCCGCATCGGGCTCTCTGCTCAGCAGGAGCCTGCTTCCTCCTCTCTCTCTCTCTGCCTGCCTCTCTGCCTACTCGTGATCTCTCTCTGTCAGATAAATAAATAAAATCTTTAAAAAAAAAAAAAGATTTAACAATACAGGAAATAAACAGGAAGAATTAATCAAGTGTGATTTGAAGATCTTAACTTGGATAATCACAGGGAAAGTTGGAGTAATAGCAGAAAAGTTGGTAAAAAAAAAAAAACTGGTTTTAGGAAAAAACAATCATGAGTTTAGATTAGGATATCTTAAAGAGGGTTTATGTATCCCAGCACCTAGATCAGCACCTGATACTCAACACATTTTATTCTTTAAATAAGTGACCTTGAAACTTTGAGATGACAGGAAATATCTCAAAGGAATTATATTCCTTTTCTCAGTATTCAGTCAAAGGTACAGAAATATAGGGCAGCCATGAAGTCTGGAAACATAAGCAAACATGTGTAATAAATGGTTTAGAATAGTATATTATACAACATAAAATGGCATCATGTGATATGTTCAATGTATTATTCCTCTTGAGCAATGCATATTTGATGTAAAATTGCAATGAATATGATAAAAATGGAGAATTTCCATCAATTCCTGCATGTATATAAGTCATGCATTTCCTCAGAAAATTTGTATCTCTGATTTTCACTGATAAGTCTTTAGTTTATCCAAGAAGAAGCAATCATGAGAGTTCAACCTGTGTAAAAATAAAATAAGAAGTTTCAATTCCAGAACTTTCTAATTCCAGTAGAACTCCCATGAGAGGACAAGGCTGAAGATATAGAATGGTGGCCATCATCAGGGAGGTTAGATATTTTAGAGTGGATATTGTGCTATCTGATGAATTTCCTAAGGGAGACAGTACAGAGGGAAAAAAGACAGATATTAAGGAAAGATTTGGAGGTAACATGAGGACCCAGGACAGTGTGGAATCCTGAAAATGGTGGAGCAAAGTTTTTAAAGATGGGTTATGTCACCCAAGTGGTAAATGCAGTGACCAGAATGACAACATCACAAAGATCATGAGGCTTATGCAATAACTTCTAGCAGTTTCAGTAGAGTGGTGGGGAATTGATACAGTTTTGGAGGGGATGAATAATGAGATAGGGGAAACCTAAAGCTCTCTCTGCATTTGTAGAAGTTTGGTAGTGAATGGAAGAATTAAAAAAAAAATACAAATAGTAGCTGTGGAAGCATCTGATCAAGTTTACTTTTTTTTTTTTAAGCTAGGGGTGTGTGTGTGTGTGTGTGTGTGTGTGTGTGTGTGTGTGTGTGTGAAGGTAGAGCCTGTGGAGAAGGAGAGATGAACAATATTGGAAAAAGAGTGGTAGATATTAAAGCATGGTCCCTTAGGACTTGGCTGGAAGGGGATTGCAAAAATTCTATTTCCTACCTCAATCTTCACTTTTATCTTCATCGTCTGGGTTTGTAACCAACCTGCGGACCTGTTAGAACATTTCTATTTTTCTGAAAAACTACTAAAATACTCTGGGCACAACTGAATTATAAGTGGTATTAACACTCTGGGTCAGTTTCTTCTATTGAATTTATCTGGTTTTGCCTCTTCTCACCTTCAAACACTTCATATAATAATCTCAATCATCATCAATTAATATTCACTGAGAAACTCCCTCCGTTTGGGGCATTATACACATTGCAGACTGATTGTTACTATGAGTTCCTAGGAATGACATTTTTAGTTATTAAAGTAGACCTTGGGGGAACCTGGGTGGCTCACTGGGTTAAAGCCTCTGCCTTCAGCTCAGGTCATGATCTCAGAGTCCTTGGATCAAGCCCCTCATTGGGCTTTCTGCTCAGCAGGGAGCCTGCTTCCTCTTCTCTCTCTGCCTGTCTCTCCGGTCAACACCAATGATTCATGCAATTACTTTGGCAGGTAAAATGACAAGATGATTTACTAATTATTATTAATTAGTAATTAATAATATTAATTAGTGATTAACTAATATTAATTAAAATATGTTTATTTTCCTATACTTGGCAGTTGTGGCTCATGTATCTCGGATCAGACTGGGGTCTGTCTATAACCTCCCACTGATTTCTGGATGATTCTGTCTACAGCATAGACACAAAAGTTTGTCTCATTGACACTTAAGAAAATGCTTATTTTTGCTGCACTTTTCAAACTCAAAACAAAAATCACTGTTTCTGTTTTCATGACTGTAAAGATAACTACAAATATCATATTGAAATTAAGGAATGAATGTATTGTAGTTAAGTCTATGGACAGCTAACAGATACCAATGACAAGTAAACTGGTGAATTATTTTTGTATTAACAGTGTTTGTTAATAAATTTTGATGAAAGCAATGGGTATCAGTTTAAATGAACAAACAAATACTAGGTTAGGCTTGTTTATTCATCTAAGTATTCATTAGAAAGCATTTAAAGTGCATATAATGTATTTCCTCTTATAGAAGGCTCTGAGGAAGAAAAATATCAACCCATTTGCTAATTTACTTTTCTAAGCAATAAACAATCTTCAAAGACTTGGGAATAGAGATTTCCTCTTCTAAGACCTAAATTTTGATTCAGCATTAAATGGACTCAGATTGAATGAGTGATTACCAAAAAGAGGAGTGGCTCCAAGACTTTCAAGGGAATCTGTACTCTGTTCAAGGATATCTGGTGAGGGCCAGCATCCCAGTTCACAGACAGCCATCTTTTTACTGTGTCTTTGCATGAAGGAAGGAGTGAGAGAGCTCTCTCGCGGGGTGGGGGTCTCTTTCATGTAGACACTAATCTCATTCTTTGGACCTCCTCCTTCATGACCTTATCACTTCCCAAAGTCCTTACCTCCTAAAATTATCCAACCAAGGGCTAGGATTTTAACATATGTATTTGGGGGACACTCATGAGCCCTGATAAGCAGACACTCTTATATATACTAGGGATTGTCAGTTACAGTTCTCATCATGAATTAAAGATTAGTATACTGGGGGTGCCTGGGTGGCTCAGTGGGTTAAGCCTCTGCCTTTGGCTCGGATCATGATCTCAGGGTCCTGGGATCGAGTCTCACAATGGGTTCTCTGCTCAGCAGGGAGCCTGCTTCCTCCCCAGCACCTCTCTCTCTGCCTACTTGTGATCTCTGTCAAATAAATAAATAAAATCTTAAAAAAAGAGAATTGGTATACTGGTTTTACAGACTAGGCTTTTGAAGAGCTCTTGTAATATCAGTAAACATCCTCAAGTCAGATCAACTCAAAACGATGATATGCTAGAGATTCTGAGATTGTGTGGTTGAGAGCAGCCTCCCTGTCTTGCTGAATTCACCATGGCAAACACCACCTAGTCTCTCATGGGAAGAATCAGCCCTTCCAGTGATCTTGGCCTGCTTACCATTGAAGAAGCGGAAGTGAGCAGCAGGGTGATGAAACCAGTAGAGCTGATGGAAGCAAGACCGGTGCATAGGCAAGAAGGAGAACCAAGTTCTTGACCTTTCTTTCTTCTTCTGTCTATTACTAATATTCTAGGGGAAAATGTGTATGTTCTACACTACCGGCCTCTACTTCCGCTTTCTATTCTAATTCTTTATTTTCACCATTTTACAGAAACTGCTCTCATCAAGGTCACAATATGGCAACCTTGATTATCTAGACTTAGCTTTCCTCCTATATGTTATCTCCTCAGCTTTTGCTATTAAACTTGAGAGCAGGGATGTGTCTTGTTCACCATATTTTCACCAGTGTCTATCACAGATCACAGTGACTGGCTCCTAGGAAGCACTACATACATTTTTATTGAAAGAATGAATAACTCTAAAACTCGTCTTACTAACAAAAGAACCAAAGTCATTTTTTTTTTTGGTGCTGTCATAGCATTTTGTCATAAGATCTTGTATAATTATTTATATTTACTCAACTATGTTCCCACAGAATTGAGAACAGCAACTGTGTCTTGTACACCTTTGTATCGCAGCCTAGCACAGGGCCTGGCATATAATAGATGTTTAGTAAAAGCTTGTGGAATAAATCAAGTAGGTGACTAGTGTTAATTCACTTACTCCAATAATTTGTAATAAATCATCCCAAGATGTAGTGGCTTAAAAACACAATCACTTATTTTCTCCCATGGTTTCTGTTTTGCCCTGGAATTTAGGAAGGGCTAGGCTCATTGTTGGAGGGGGGAGTGCTTTTCCAGCGCTTGTAGTCAGATGTCAGCTGGAGCTGTAGGAAGCTGAAAGCATGGCTGGGGCCAGAGGATCCACTTCCAAATTGCCTCACTCACTTGTCTGGCAAGTTTGTGCTGCCTGTTGGCTGGAGCCTCTGTTCTTCTCTTTGTTGGCCTCTCCCTAGGTTCCCTTGAGTGTCTGCAAGTCATGGCAACTGATTTCCCTCAGAACAAGCAATTGTGGAGATTAAAGTGAAAGCTGCAATGCCTTTCATGACCTAGCCTCAGACGTCACATGGTAGCACGTTTGGCCACACACGGCCAGACCTCCTTCAGTGTGGGAGGAGACTTTTCAAGGCCACAAAAATGAGGAAGTGGACTATGAGGAGTTGGACTATCTTGGAAACCGGGTAGAATAGACAAAAATTTCAAGTGAGACAAATCCTCTGTCTAAGCACTCTTCTAAAGATATTTGTAAGCTATGAAGCCTGGAAGAAACAGTTATTGCCAAATAGGATAGTGCCTGTCTTTGAAGAGACGGCCATCTGGATGGATTGTACCTCCTCTTGCCATACACGCCATGCCTCAGTTTTTTCCTGATGGAGTTGCTGACGTCTATGAAGAGTTATTCTTTAACCCCCCCCAACCTCCCCGCCCCAAACAGCTTGCCTATCTCAGAGAAGGCAAGACCAGAGTCTGAGGTTGGTTAGGGCTTAAGCAGCCTACGCTCGTCTTTGGGCAGGAGCATGACTTGGCTTCTCTGGTACACTGAGGCTGTCATCAAGCCCTGGAATAAAATGCCAAATGCTTGCCTTTGGGTCTCTCAGCATCCCAGGACTCAGTGACAGCACATCTGCTGGTTCTCCGGTGTCCTCTTAGGGACACCTGTGCCCTGAGTAGTCTGGAGGAGATCCATTCCTACAACCTGCTCCTGGGAGTCTTTTCACAAGATTAAAAGTAACTGTAGAAGAGAGGGACTGGAACTCTGAGGAAGCCTGGAGGAACCCACAGGAGTCACATACTCCTTGGGTATAGATTTAATAATATAAGCCAGCATGCTTCCAAGCTGGCTGAAAGTCCATAATGCGTTTACCTAGCCATTTCGTATTCAGTTACTGTCATACTTTGAAGCAATCAGATAAATTTAAAGGGCCAAGAACACAAATTATATAAAGTAATAGCAAATATTTAACAGTAATTGGAAAAAGGGGATTTGGGGATAAATACTTATTTATATTCATGGAAAAGAAGCAGTAAGTTTGGAGGTAATAGGTAAGACTTTTTCTTACTTTTCTTTTTTGATTGAGGTGAAAATTCCTGCATTACACAGTGTTTATATTAATTTTCTTTTGAAATTTGAAAGTCTTGTTTTACTTAAATGTTGTTAGAGAAGATATTTTCAGTTTCTCTTTTTAGTATAGCATTTTAAATTGAATACAAACTCCAAAATATGGGTCTAAATGCTGCTGTATTATCCAAATAAAGACTCCAAACAAATGTTATTATTGAACAAAGATTATTATTTTTCCAATTTAAACATGGCTCTATTTTTAGTCTACAGGCTGAATTTATTTGCTTGGTTATGCAAATGATGGTTTATCACCAAATTCTTATATTAATTTCAACTTATCTCCACTGATATCTTATTATATGCTAATTCAGTACTCAAAAATTCTATGAATTTTCCTTTTCTTTATTAATAAGTTTAGTGTGATTAGTACAAAGGACTCTAAGCTATGAAAATACTCGGTATTGGAAATGAATCTAGAGCTGGTCTTTGAACTGTGAATTATTTCTTGGGGATAAATTAGTCCTTTAAAAATGTTAAGCTTCTCTTTTAGCAAACCACCATATTGCATGGATTGTACAATGTACAGTTTTCATATTTAAATAACTCTGAGGGCGCCTGGGTGGCTCAGTGGGTTAAAGCCTCTGCTTTTGGCTCAAGTCATGATCCCAGGGTCCTGGGATCGAGTCCCACATTGGTCTCTCTGCTCAGCAGGGAGCCTGCTTCCTCCTCTCTTTCTCTCTTTGTCTGCCTCTCTGCCTACTTGTGATCTCTGTCTGTAAAAAAAAAAAAAAAAAAAAATCTTAAATAACTCTGAGATAGGATGTACGTTGTTGCTTCAGGGTATTGGCTAATACTCCAGTGGTCTGGAAAAGGCTACAGAAGACAGCTACCTAACATATGTAGCCAAGATGGCTCCAATTTCTCAAGTCTGTTGAGAATGTCAGTTTTTTTACTCCCTACATGTTTACTTTACTATAAAATAATAAAAACAATGAGCACCTCTATAAAAAATAATGGAAATAGAGTTGCTTTTGATAAAAGATGTTAATTTTTTTAATAGCACTAATTTTTTTTCTCCATAGGAATTACTGAGAAGTTAATTCCTGAGGTTGGATAACATGGCCTTTGATCTACTCTTTCTTTTTATTTGGAAGGCCTACAAAGGAACATACATAGCAATAAACCTTTATTCTTAATATCCTTAAAATACAATTCACTATAAAGAACACTTTAAGATATATCACATGTGTCTTGGGTTCTATTTTTTTTTAAAGTTTCATTCCAAAAACCCCAGCTATTCCTTACAATGGCCTCACCCTTCAAGGACATGGCTGAAACCATGACAAGTTTCAAGACAGTTATACTCCAGAGTAACTGTCTTCAGTCTTATTCTGGCTATGGTATCTGTATAGCTTAGAGTAGTTTCTGCATACAGGGAGTTAGTTATACTTTATAATAGGCATTGTCATAGTAGTTTCTCTTTGTACCATGTATATATATTATTAAATATTACTATTTCTATTAAATTCAATACTCTTTGTAGATATATTAGATAAATAGTTATTAGAGCTAACAGATATCAATAAGTTAATATCTGCTTGCTAAATGTTGAAATTTTTTTAAATATTTTATTTATTTGAGAGAATGAGTGAGCAAGAGAGAACACAAGCTGGGGGAGAAAAAAGAGATGCAGGCTCCCCAGTGAGCAGGGAGCCTGATGACGGACTTGATCCCAGGACCATGGGATCATGACCTGAGCTGAAGGCAGACACTTAATTAACTGAGCCACCCAGGTGCCCTAAGTGTTGAATTTTTTACATAAAGCAAAGACATGTTTCAGTGTAGAAGTCTTAAATACTCTCAAGAGTTAGGATGTTGAAAAATTTAGGTTTTGGGGTAGGGTAATTCCTGTGTATAGAACCAAGAGATGACAGATCTCCAGAATTTTTATAAATACATAGATCGGATACAACGTGATCAATTATTGCTATAAACTTTCAAAATTATTACTTACGGTTTTATAATACCTCACATAAAATTATGTTCTTTAGAAAAAAAATTGCACAGCTTGGCACAAAATCTATAGCCCTATAAAAACTTGATATATTGACCAAAAGGTAGCAGGAAGGTAAGGATTTAATTATAGCAGTTATATATACAAACACATGTAGGCTTATGCAGACACTTTCCACTGCACCATTATCTACTGCTGTGTAACAAACCCCTGCAAAATTTAATGACTTAAAACTTAAAAATCAGTCATTTTATTATATGTCAGTATTTTGAAGGTCAGGAATTTGAGCAGAGTTCTGCTGAGTGGTTCCTTTGTTCTGCATGGCATCAGTGGAGGTCACTGAGAGGAATTCAGTCGGTGGATGGTCTGGTCTGGAGGAGCCAATGAAAGTCAACAGGATTGAGCAGGGGATGCTGGAAGGCAGGGCTCAGCTAGGACTGGTGACCTAAAGACATACACAGTGGCCTTTCCAGCATGACAGTCTCATTAGAGTTAAAATTCTTTTGGGGCAGCTCAGGGCTACCAGAGAGTATGTTCCAAGACAACTCAGTAGACGATGCAAGTTTCATTGTAGCTTAACCTTGAAAATTCAAGATATTCTATTTTTTGAAAATCCTCTCTATCTTAGTTTCCAAAGCAAGTCACTGAGGTCAGCTCCAATTTAAGGGCTAAGGAATTAGAGTCTCTTGATGGGAGGAAAGCAAAGAATATAAGGCAGCTCCAATCTACATACAACTAGACCAACTGATGGAGCACCTGGGCATAGCAACTATCCTTAGACTCCCTCTGTCTGGAATGCTTATGGCTGGACGGACAGCATTTACTTCTGCAATGTGCTCTGGTTCTCTGCCAACCAAAGATGAATCCAAATCCCCAGATATGAGCAGTTGGATTCATGTGTTCTACTGCTGCTCCATTTTTTCTTCACTGAGCCATTATAATCAAAAAAGTCTTTCTGTGCATCTGATGTCTATTATTTATTAGTTTTAGAGCTTTTCGCAGTCATGGACCACAGAAGGTCAGAGCTGTGAAGGACCCCGATATAAAATTTGGTTGTATTTTATAGATGAAATTTAGGACTAAAGTACCTATGCGACCTGTCCAAGGTGAGAATCTGATTAGGGACAGAGCCGCAGCTGGGATATCTTATAGCATGCTTGAAGAGAGGCAATCTTGATTTCTCTGTAGGTTGGGCACCCTGTGCACCTGATTCTTCCACTAGAAATAGACTACTGGCCTTGACTCAGTCTCCTATTTTATCATGCAGTACTTTAGAAGAAAGTACATAGTTTCAAGTATACCAATTTATAAGATATTATCTTATTTATCTAACCTATTTTCTCAGTTCCCATTCAACAAATGTTACTGACTCCCTACCAAGTTCTGGCATACATACAGACATGACTGCTTTCAAGAGGCTTTCCTTCCTGGTAAAAGGTCGTAACACAAAGTTTACAATGGCCATTTTGCTCTGGGCTCCTTATTTGATCATGCTATTTTTATCTTTATTTCTGTAACATGTTTTCTCTCCTTTCATTTCTGGAACAGACCAAGAGGGCTACAGTTCTGAGGGTTTCTTCTACTCAGGGCATGGATGTGGAGTGGGTGATAGTTAAGACATTCCACAGATCAATGGGGAAGTCTAGCTGTTATTGGTCCTTTTGTTTCAAGAGGTATTTGGTCATCAGATGAGCTGACAGAGCTTTGACTCCTCTCGTCCATAGGGACTCTGGGTGGCTGGCCTAAATACATAGTCCTGGTAGCTTGGATTTTCTGTTCTTGTGGTGCCCGGTCACCATTAGATTTTGTCGTCTTCTGCTGTGGCTCATTCATCTTTCTCGCGGACCAGCCGGGAGAGGAGGAGGGGGTGTGGACGGGACTCCCCGCGGACTGTGACAGCGCCTTCGACAGCACGTCCACCCCAGCCCCCGGCTCCCAGGGCTGGGCGGGACCACTCTTCCCGCTCCGCCGGGAGGGGCCCCAGGCCCGCGGTCCTGCCCGGAGTAGGGGTGGAGAGGGGCGGGTGAGCAGACGACCCCGAACCTCCCCAGGAGACGTCAAAGGCCAGGCGGAGGCAGGCCTTCCGGGGTGGAAAGCGGGCAGCGAGGTGTGGCCCCGGAGCCGGGGCCGGCGGCGCTGAGGCCGCGGGCGCGGGCAGCGGCGGCAGGTCGCTCCCCGGGGCTCCCGGCCGGCGCCGGCTCCCGCGGGTGGGGAGGAGAAGGAACCAGATGGGCGGGTTCAAGCGTTGGCGGCGGCGGTCCCGGGGCCGCCGGCTCCTCCCCGCGAGTGTGCCTGTCTGCCGCTCGCCGCGCTGAGGCAGTGCGGCGGCGGGCGGGCCGAGGCTGCCGCCCAGCGCCCTCGCCGAGGCCATGCCCGGGCCCTAGCGTGCCTGCCGCAGCCCGCGCCCAGTGCCCCGTCCCGCGCCCCGCAGCCCCGCAGTCCCGCGCCCGCCGCCGCCTCTTCAATGGGCAACCTGCTCGGCGGGGTCAGCTTCCGCGAGCCCACCACCGTGGAGGACTGCGACTCCACCTGGCAGACGGACTCGGAGCCCGAGCCCGAGGAGCCGGGGCCGGGTGGCGGCGGCGAGGGCCCGGGGCAGGAGCCCGAGCAGCCTGCGCAGCCCCCGGAGCGAGTCGGCGGGCGTTCCCGCGCCGGCCCCGAGCCGGACGAAGACGCCGAGGCGGCGGGCGCCGAGCAGGTACACGGCCCCGCGGTGGCCTCGGGCTGGGCCAGGGCGCCCCTGCCCCTTGAGGAAGGACGTCGCCGGGGACAGGGGCAAGCGCCGAGCGCCCCCCGCGCACAGGGGCCCGGGGCGCCGGCGGCCGCTGGTCCTCCGCGGCCAGACCCCTCCGCGCCGGCGGCCGTCCCGCTGCCCCGCGGACGCCCCGCTGCCCCGCGGACGCGGGGGGGCCTGCCGTGGCCCGGAGCGCCGGAGCCGTCCCCTGCTGGCCTGGGGCCTGACCGCGGGCGCGACAAGGAAGTCCTTCACGGCAGAACCCAACTTGAATGGGTGTTTTCTTTGCCTCTGCAGCGCAGCTGGGTGCTGCGAAGGTGGGGTGGGAGGAACCTGTCTAAAAATAGAGGATTGTGAAAACTGGTCTAGTGCGTGTTATTGGTAAAAATTACCCAGAATAGGGAGGCACTGCAACTAAGGAGCAGCGAGCATTCTCCTCTGTAGGAGGGTCTACAGCCATTCAAGTATTGTGGAAGGTCCCCAACCGAAGTTAAAATGCCACAATTCTTACCCTAAGTAAGGCCTTTCAACTGAGGAGTTCAGGGCATTCTTCAAAACTCTTGTACCACCCAGAGACTTGTTGCTCCACCTGGGCTTAAATCATTTGCCTAATAGAATTTGGAGGAGACGTTAGTAAAGGGATAACTATCCCTTTTAACCTCTGACAGACTGAAAATAATTCGGAAAACTAAAAAGGAGGAATTGTATAAGCAGCCCTCTAAAAGAAGTGCGTGCCCTGGAGGTATTAAAGGTTTGTGGTTCTGCATTAGGCCCTCCTCTTTATCAGCTGTGGAAGAATGAGAGTGGAAAAAAAAATGGAGCCCAAAGTCAAATAGGACCACAGGGTGCTTGGCTGGAGAACCTAAATATTACAGCTAAGGCTGCTTTATAAAGCTGGACGATCATTTCTGTGTAGGTCAGGAGGAAGCAAAGTCCCAGTGCAGGCTGTACGCTAAATATGTTATTTCAGTCACCTGCAGTTTCGGGGGTTGGGAGGAAGTTGCTGTTTTCTTCCCCATTTGAGACAAAACTGAGGTTTAGAGAGTATGAGGAGCTTGCCCAAGAACATTCAGGAGAGAATGAATGATACAGACCCAAGTATGTTTGTAACTAATGTAGAACCTTTAACCTGTTGGAATTGGGACTAGCTCTCTGACCCCTTGTTTGGGGTTTGCTGATGGGTCATTTTGCATTGTGAATTCAGCAGCCCCCTCCCAAAGTATTAGAGGCTGTACGCCAGTTTTTCCCTTTCTATTGTCTCCCAATTAAGTAACCGTCTCAGAGAAGTTTGGGATATCAAAAAACGCCAGCTTAGATTCAGTCCCGCTAACTAGGTCCATCTATAGAAAACAATTGGATAATTAATGTTTCAGTCAGTTAATTGTGACAGAAATGGTAGACCACAGCAGACCTCCCTTTTCCCCTTTAATGATTTATTTTTCTTGTTACTGTCACCATTTAACTTCCCTAAAAAAATCTCCTTTTTAATGTTGCTTTTTGACTGTCAGCTCCATTTGTTGCCCCTCCTGGTAGTCATTTGCAAGTAGGACTAGACCTACCTTTAGGATCCACCCCAGTCTGACTACTTCTCACCTCCTTCACTGCCTTCATTCTTAGTTCAAGTGAAGATTTGACAAGTGATGGCGACATTAACAATCACCAAGTCTGGGGAAAAAGCATCATCAGAGGTTAAGTCAAGAATTCTCTTCAATTTTATATCCTATTAGACGTCCAAGTGGAATTCTTAACATATCCATGGATGGAGCCTTAGTCCAGGACTGCAATCATCAACTTATATGAATGGTGATGTATGAAGTCCTGGCAGATAAGTGGTCATTAAGGAGTGATGAGAAATAAGAACTAAGCCCTGGGCACTCCTCTATTTAGAACATATGAAGGGGAGGAGGAGCCAAAGAGAAGTGTGACAAGGGGAACCAATGAGATTGGAAGAACCCAGAAGAGGTGTGGCACCTGACAGTGTTTCATGAAGGAGGGAGGCATTGAACTGGCCAGCACTGCTGGGAAGATGCCCGAGTTGAGCACTGAGATATGGTTTGGTAAAAATGGAGATTTGTTAGTGATGTTGAAAGAGCTGTTTAGATGGAATGCTGAGGATGAAAGCCTGATTGTGGTGGGTCATGGGAGAAGAGGAGGAGAAGATAGGGGATATGTACAATTCTTTGGTGATATTTTACTGTAATAGGGAGCAGAGCTGTGTAGCTGCATTTGAGGGGGATTTGGCAAGGGATGTTGTGTACGTTTATAATTAGAGATACTACAGCATGTTTGTCTGCTGAGGGGAATGATCCAGAAGAGAGGGAAATTTTGATGATGCAGGAAATAGGAACAATGAATATATTAAGGAACAGAATCCTTGGCCGAGCAGGTGAAAGGCACAGGATAGAGATTCCAAAAGGAGCAGAAGTTGAGGAACAGGTCAGATACTTGCAGGTTGGTACATTTAGAGGTTGGAGGATGCAGTCATTCTCACGATAATCCTGGGAAATAGGTAAGGGCATGACTCATTATCTTTGTTTCACAGAAGATGAAACCAAGATTCAGTTAAGTGGTTGGCTTAATGCCTCACAAATAAGTAGCAGAGTTAAGACAATCCAAGTCTTGGGCTGTTGACATTGTACCAAGGTTCCTGTCATGCTCCTTCACTTTTAGTGGAGCTGAAATGGCTTCATGCCTAATTAGCTGGACTTGCAGCCCCAAGCCTGGGATTCCAGTTCTATGCTCTCACTGAGCTTTGGGGTCTTGTTCAACTTCTCTAAGCACGGGCTACCTTGTTTCTAAGCTGGAAACACTAATACCTGCCATCCAGGTGTGTCCTAAGAATCAAATGAAATAATATATATGTAAGCACTTTGTAAATGGAAAAGTGCTTTCTATACAAATGTAGGATGATGATTCATATGATTGTAGCTCAGGCTAAATAGATTCAGAAACTTGCTAGGCAGAGCTATTTTGAAACGTGTGGCAAGGACCAGAATTTAAGCTTTCTTTGCTTATGTAACATGACAGAGTAGCTAATGTTAAACATCGGAGAATTTGGTGTTAAAGTAAGTATCTCTATACTTGTAGTAATAGTGAGAATCACACCACTTCAAAAGGTGCGAAAATTGCTTGGAGGATGCTAATCTGTCAACACAGATGGGGGTGGAGGGTGATGAGAAAGGGATTGGGAGGGGGTGAAGCTCTTAATGAATATGCAGACCTAAACTTTGTCTTCTGTTTCATCGTTATCATCTGTCTTATTGTCCTTCTGATTATCGCAGGACACAAGGCACTCCCTTAGACATTCTAATAGTAGGCTTGGTTAGAGAAACGAAACTGATTACGTTGACCCATATCATACATTTTAAAAATTATTCACGGTGTTGAAAATTTTTAGAATTTAAATAGTATGAATAAACTACCATATATAAGTTACTATGATCTGAAGTTCATTTCATTTGAGAGCTTTTACTACTCTGTGTATATATATTTTAAATTTGCTGATTTATGTCACCTTGTGTTATCACTGGAGTCACAGATTATACATGCCTGTGTGTACTTGTTATGGTGCTACGAAGGATGGAATTTAGAAAACTATTTAATTTGTTTTAAAAATCCCCTTTTCATTTCATAAGTTGTGTTTTCCTTCTAAGTACAGCTAAATGTTGCAGTTAGTGACAATTTTCTTTGTAGAATTGATTTATTATCTTAACAATTTTCTAGTATTATATATTCTAAAATTTTGTCAGAATCATTTGTGTGACCTCTGGTAAAGTAAATGTCTTAAATTCATTTTGAGTTCTGTTTCTGATGAATATTGATCTAGAACATTTGGCCTCTATAGTTCTTGGTAAATAATAAAGTTTTTCTATTCAGTAAAACGCCTTAGGACAAATGTTATTGGGTTCAAATCAGGCAAATAGAATGCCAAAAGATGTTGTAGTAAGCATCATTAAAAGAAAATTTCTAATACTGTCATTATACTGAACAGCTTCATACTTTTCAGGCTTTCGTTATGGGTGTTCATTATTTTAAGTGTTCTAGAAATTTCTCAGATTATTTTCCTTCACCATGTAAATGGAATTTCACTTTTTATTTTAGGGTGGTGATTCCACTGAAGCAACTACCAAACCAAAGAGAAGTTTTTATGCTGCGAGGGACCTGTACAAATATCGACATCAGTACCCAGTAAGAGTATAGAACATTTTTCTCTAAAACATAAAATATTTCCCTTCTCTGTTTTTCTTATTTTGTACTGCTAGTAAGCAAACATGCAAGAAGGGTCCTTGTGCCTTTTTTCTGTGTCCATATGCTGGAAATTGATTTATTTTTTTCCTTTAGCAGAACTTCAAAGATATCCGATATCAAAATGACTTGAGTAATCTTCGTTTTTATAAGAATAAAATTCCATTTAAGCCAGATGGTAAGTAATCTGCTACCCTGGTAAAAAGCAAACTTTAAATAATAACATATGCTTACTTGTTCTTTGTTTATTGTGTGGTCGGTACCTTCTTAATGCATTTATTCATTGACTGGCTTTACTTTGCTCTATAGGCTAATGTGTCCCCAAAGTCCTGAACTCTAGAGTTGTGAACATCCGTTTGGCAATTTCTGGAGGAATAACTGTGAATTAGCAATACCTTTCCACCACTTGTTCATGGTGGGGGTCATGATAGTGTTAGTGGGGGCCACATCTGTGAGAGGCAAAGAGATGAGATTCATAAATTCAGAGAGTCAAAGAATATTAGGTTACTAAGAAGTGTTAGAGGAGATCAAATTAATCTTTCTCATTTTAAAGATGAGGTCACTAGGTCTTAAAGCTTGGATGACTGACTTGTCTGGTCACTTGATTGTAGAGTTGGGTCTAGGATCCAGGGGCCAGTATTCTTTTCACCACACCATACCTCCAAATTATTTAGAACATAGCTGAAGAGTAACGGTTATATTAGAATTATTAGATAATTATTAGAATTATCTAATTCTAATTCTAATTCAAGGAGCTCCAGCAGTCCCAGTGCAGTGTTCTGATACTCTAGGAAGGGAACTCCAAAGATGGTAGATCTCCATTCATCTCTGCTGAGTAAACTGCTTCCTCCTTTGCAAGTGTACAACTGTCCTCATAGAATCTTTTCTATGATTCTCCCCCTATAAGGAGGGGATGCATCTGTTATGGTAATATGCATATTTCACTGAGGCTTCGTGCTGTGGTACATGATGAGCATCCTAATTTTATCCAGGTTAAACCAGCAAAGTTGGCTTCTCTCCTTCTCGCCCTTATCTCTTTGAGGTGACCAGATGGCCCTGGCTTCTGCTCTTTTTTCTTAGTGGAAACTGAGCCAGATCCACAGCCATGTGGGTCAGGGAATGAGGGTCAGAGATTGCAAAGCTTTCCAAGTAGCAGGACTACATTCTTTGGTAAACTAACTGGAGGAAGGCTATCTAAAGACTGGGAGAAGTGCTGGGAGGAGGAATTCCTGCACTGTGTACTGAGAGATGTGACAGTTGGGAGTCTGGACAGGAGAACATTGTCACAATGGCCAGATCCACTTGTCTTTAATTAATTTTCTGGTGTCCCAAAAATCTGCTCTAATTAAGGAGGAAACCTCTGGGTAAAAATGCTCTGTTGTGTTTACTAAGGATAGAAGCACACTGCTTTATTTACTAATTGAAATAGTGTTTGTTAAATTATTAATTTTTTTAGAACCTGGGACAAGAAAACCGTTTGAAGAAATGCAATGATAGATTGTTAATTTGACTCCTACTTGAATTTAATAAAAGTTACCTAAAGGATTGCCTTCAAATATTAAAAAACATTGAACATGACAGTATTTAACTAGATTATTTTCGTATTTCTAGTAGTGAATTTTTTTTGTGGTAGTAATTTAAAGTAATAACTTCAAGCACTGCATTAATTTTTTGTAATCTTTACCACAAAACTTATTTTGAAATCTTATGGGGTCGGTAGGGGTCAGAAGCTTTATCTGAGATCACATAAAGTGTTATTCTAGTTCATTATATAAGTTACATAAACTCACCCAATTTCTTCCCCAGTATGTGCACACGTACACATATCCTTCCCCCTGCCCCTGCAACAAACATTCACCTGCCAGTAAGCATGAGCCTGCAATGACGTATTTTAATTATTAAGCAGGAAGAGGGATAGTTGGAAGGGATAATTGATTTAAAAATGCTGATAAGGCCAAGAGTATGATTCAAAAACAACTTTTTACTCAACCTTCCAAGAGTAGACTTCTACCATAAACTGGTGGTATCTGGTAAAAGCAAGAATAAGATGAGTTGTTTTTGGAGAAATATGTTGTATTTTTTTCTGTAAAACTCATTAAATGGGCCACATAGTCAATTATGGGGACCTAGATAGAGTTAGAGAAGCAGGAAGGTTTTGTTCTACAATTGGCCCTTGAACAGTGTAGGGGTAACAGGTGCTAACCCCTGTGTAGTCAGAAATCCATGTGTAGCTTTTGACTTCCCCAAAACTTAACTGCTAATACCCTCCTATTGACAGGAAGATTTGCCAGAGGTATAAATAGTTGATTAACACGTATTTGGTATGTGATAGGCATTATGTACTGTATTCTTACAAAAATAGTTCAAACTTATATTGTTCAAGGGTCAACTGTAATGGGTTCTTATGGGGAAACAGGAGGATGTGGTGAAGAGGGCTTAGTTTTTGGAATGAGAAAGACCTGTATTCTACCTTTAGATTTATGATTTTGTCAGTGTGTGACTTTGAACAAATCATACAATGTCCTCGTTAGTAAAA
Source organism: Mustela lutreola (assembly GCF_030435805.1). Lineage (NCBI taxonomy): Eukaryota > Metazoa > Chordata > Mammalia > Carnivora > Mustelidae > Mustela > Mustela lutreola. The sequence continues at coordinate 113,791,755 of NC_081295.1, forward strand.
TGGGGATGGTAGCACTGGTTTGGGAGAGTTACATGAAGATTAAGCTGGATGATATATACTTTGTGTAATATGGATCCTTTTTCTCTATTTTTCCTTCCTCCCTTTCTTTCTCCTTTTTCATGCTTTTCTTCTCTCACCTTTCTTTTATTCCTTTCCTTTTTCCTGGGCTACATTTCATCTTGATCCCATCTTGTGTTTAAAGAAGTTAGGACCATCTAGGGCAAGGGTTGGCAAACTTTTTCTGTCCAGGGACGAATAAGAAGTACTTTCAGCTGTGTGGGACATGTAGTCTCTGTTGCACCTCTGCAACTCTACTGTGGTTGTGTAAAATAATAAATGAATGTGCATGGGTGTGTTCCAATAAAACTTTATTTATAAAATAAGTGACATAGTTTGTCAATTCCTTTAGAGTAACACTGTTGGATAGAACTTTATGTAATTCAAGGTACCATAGAATTTTGAAAAATTAGGCCTATTACATAACTGAGTATATGGCATAGGATATTCTCCTTGGCATAATTTTTGTGTGCTATTATTAAATTTCAAAGGTTTTAATATAAAGATTAAGTGGTTAAAAGTTAAAATGCCTTCAACATTGTCTTAAATGTCTGGCTCATCTTCTAAATATTTACTACCTAGGTGTTTACATTGAAGAAGTTCTAAATAAGTGGAAAGGAGATTATGAAAAGCTGGAGCACAACCACACTTATATTCAATGGTCAGTTACATTTCTGTATCTTGAACCATGTCCTATTTAATCATGTATGTTTTCCAGATAACATTAATATAACAATATTATTTTTCTAAAAAATAGGCTTTTCCCCCTGAGAGAACAAGGCTTGAACTTTTATGCTAAAGAATTAACTACATATGAAATTGAGGTAATGCAAGCTCATTTCATTTTATAGGAGATGGCTCAAATAATATTGTTCTTTTATTGTCCTGGTAACTACTGAATCATTTCAGCTGACTTTTTTGCCCCCTTAGGAATTCAAAAAAACAAAAGAAGCAATTAAAAGATTCCTCCTGGCTTATAAGATGATGTTAGAATTTTTTGGAATAAAACTGGTTGATAAAACTGGAAATGTTGCTCGGGCTGTTAACTGGCAGGAAAGGTTTCAGCATCTGAATGAGTAAGTAAAGCCCTGGAGTATATCAGGGGCCAGCATGTTATTTTTTCTGGATTGGAGTTCTCTGTATGGAGCATAGTAACAACTAGTAGATGGACCAGAAATTTGAATTCAAAAGCTAGTCTGAAATGCATTTTATTCCTTGCTCTGTCTTCTAAAGCACAACAAAACAACAAGAAAGAATGACATTTCAGGTCGGAATAAGGCCATTCCTCTTCAGAGCTGTTTTTTCCTGAAACCTCTCTACTGCCCAGGCCACGTGGGGTCTCTCTCCCTCTTTATACCATGGTTCCTGGCACTCATACCCATTTCTTGTATACAGCTTTCCACATCTCCTCTGCTAGGTTGTGAGTGTTCGTCAGGCATGGTACCTTCTTAGATTAAATCCATAAATTAAGACTATGACATATAAAAATCATTTTGTAGACTGGAAGGGGAAAGTGAAGGAGGGGGAATCAGAGAGGGAGAAGAACCATGAGAGACTGTGCCCTCTCGGAAGCAAACTGAGAGTTTTAGAGGGGAGGGTGGTGGGGGACCAGTTGAGCCTGGTGTTGGGTATTAAGGAGGGCATGGATTGCATGAAACACTGGGTGTTGTACACAAACGATTAATCATGGAACACTACATCAAAAATTAGTGATGTACTGTATGGTGACTAACGTAACAACAATAACAAAAAGACTGAAATGTGTCTTTACATTACTAAAAAAGAGGGAAAATTAGAATCTTCATTATTTGGGTAAAAAACAAAAGCCCACTTTTGCTTACTAAATCCTAAAACCCGTGAAGGAAATTTTAATATAGTTTATTTGGAATTGATTTACTGTATTCTTTTGTCTGGATATTTATAACTTTCATTAATACTTATACCCAAAGTTTATTTTTCTTATTATTTTCTTTGTATGAAAAATGATTTTTTTCTTTTTAATTATAGGGTGACTTATGAATGTTGGACCATAAAACCAACAACTTTAAAGCATTTTTTAAAGCATTTTTTTTTTTTTAGCACATTATAATTAGCTGAGCTGGGCAAATACCAAGGGGAAAAAAAAAAGTAACCTAAGAAATTTTTCTTTGCCCAACAGTTTTAGGCATCAGTTAACTGAATTTTTTGGTGTTTTCCAGAACTTTCATCTTGCTTTGCTAAAATGAGTATAAGTATTAATGTTTAAGCCTTCTTTTTACTTTATTAGTCATAGTCAACACTATTAAAATGGTAGCTTGTACTAAAACACCGAAGATACAGGCATAAAGTTTTATGATCCTGAGGACAAGATCCAGTAACTCATAACTCAAGTTAAATTTGATTTATTTAGGACACTTAGAGCAGAAGCGTATATGCCTTTGCCTAAGCAATGTGGATAGCTGTCTCTGGACAGAGTTTCTAAGGCCTTCTGTCATACTGTCAACGAACGCTATCAGCAAGTAGCCTACTGACGTGAAGGAGAGCAGCAGAGCATCATTGTAGAGAATCGCCATACTCAGCTTCTTGTTTCTGCTTGGAATAGCAATCTCATTTAGTAAATGTTTGTCGAACGAACAAACAATGAACAAAAGACATTTGCCAGCTTAAATCCTCCTTGGGGTTTTATTTTCTGATTCTCTAACTGATAGTTGGAAATAGATCCCTTCTGAAGGTTTTAATTAAAATGATCTCCTGGCTTAGGTCAGGGGAAGGGATCCTGAATTAACCATCAGATTCCCTTGCCCCATTCAGATCCTTTTCTCTCCACCACCCACTGTCTCTCATTTTCCTTTCCCTGGGTATTGCACAGAGCTTTTATTTGTGTTTTAATCTGTGTGACATCTTGAGTTTCTTAGAGTAGGCAGGAAACTCAATATATTTATAGTAGCCCAGCAGAAAAAAAAGTATTGAATGAAAGTGAAATGAAGTAACGTTTAGTGAACAAGTGACCATGACTAAAAGAACTAAAATATTTCCAAACATGGGAGTACAGATATGTAGACCAACCACTCAGATGTATTTCCAATTTTATTTGTAAATTAAATTTACAAATTTAATTAAAGGATAAGGATACAAATCCTTAGATTATGGAGTCTACTTTAGACCCTGGAATTGCTTCTCACTTTTATTTTATTTTCTACCTCCTGTGTGTTCTTTCTTCACCTACCTGGTCTTCCTGACACCTGAAGTCCTTTTACCATCCTTACTTCTTTTGGGAAGCCCAGCTTCTCTCTTTTAGCTGCTGTGCACCTCCAAAGACTGCTCACAACATTAGAAGGGTTTTATCTGCTTTCTTCTCTCTTCTGTTTTGTCTTTCTTTGTCGTATTTATTTCAATTCATAACTGAAACACTCAGTTTCTTTCTTGTATACTTCTGTTCCATAATCTTCATTTTTGTTCTCTTCAACCCAAGTTTTTGTCCTTTTCTACTGTTACGTAAATATTTTAAATCAGAGACTGTATAGATATGGATAAATGTGTACAGAAATCCCATCTTGGCCCTTCGTCTAGGACTAGATATGTGCAGTTGAGCTGTACATTTTGGTTGCAATAGAGTACATTTTGTTGCAATAGAGTACATTTTGTTGAATCATGTAACTCATCTTTGGGATTTTTAAAGAGAAATATTCCTCCCAATTTTCCATGCATTTCTCTCTCAGGTTTATAGAAGCAGATATTGCTCAAGGATTTTATCCCTAAATTTTTGGGGAATAGAAACTCCATACTAACCTAACACTAAGTCATTTCTGCTGTTAATGGCACACTGTCTTAACCTCGTTCAAATTAATCTTGCCTTAGAAGATTTTTACTTCCTAACTATTGAAAAATACCGATTCTTAAGACTGAAACATACCTGCTGTGTTTTACCCTTTGGCCTCAAAGAGTTGAATATTAGGATAACACTTTTGTGGTCAACATCCAGGAGAATGGGGATGATAAAACTACTGTGCTTGTCTTTTCCAAGGTTTGGCTAGCCTGAATCATTAAGGTTTTTGTTTTGTCCAGACAAACTTTCTTATTAACATGTGAAACTGTGGAACCATCCCCTTGTGTCCCTCAGGTAATTCCACAACCTTCTTCACTTTTCCCAGATAATTTACTAGTTCTTCCTAAGTGAAATATTGCAAATACTTTCGGAAACGAAAGCAGGTGTATGCATTGCTTGTATAAAGTTCAGTGTCTGGTGTATAAAACAGGTTTTCGAGGGGCGCCTGGGTCGCTCAGTGGGTTAAAGCCTCTGCCTTCCGCTCAGGTCATGATCCCAGGGTTGTGGGATTGAGCCCCACATCGGGCTCTCTGCTCGGAGGGGAGCCTGCTTCCTCCTCTCTCTCTGCCTGCTTCTCTGCTTACTTGTGATCTCTGTCAAATAAATAAATAAAATCTTTAAACAAACAAACAAACAAACAAACAGCCTTCATCTGATAACAGCTTTAGTTTGGGGACAGTGAAGAAGTTTGTGCAGTGTGGGGAAAAAGGCATCTTTGGAGTCCTTGCCATTAGAAGCAAAATTTAAAATTCTCTAGGAAAAAGGAGACAGAGGCCATGGACGGAAGACTATTAGGTGATTAAATTGGGAAAGGTACACATAGGTGGCTCTGAGTACCGCATTTAAATAATAACAATCACAATATGAATTTTAAATAATTTCTACTTTTTTTTTTGAGTCCTACGTGCTCTGCATAGGTCTCAACTTATTTGATTCTTCTAACAGTCCAGTAAGGGAAGGGCCATTTCGCTTATTTTGCAGATAAGGATATGGAGTCAGAGAGAGATACCATAACCTCATGTAGCTGTGGGGGGTAGAACCATGGTGCAAGCTCAGGTGTGTCCCCAAAGCCCTTGCTTCTCACTACGTTGCGGATAAATGCCCTAGTAGACCACATCCTCAGTGTGCTTAGGAAACAACAGCTCAACATCAGTGGGAATAAATTTTAGATCTAAATATTTCTCAAACATGAAGAATTAAAGTAACAGGGGGAATTTATATTACATATTTTAATATTGCATAGATTGCCATTACATTGAAGTATAAGGTTTTAATAACTTCTAATTTATTCTTCCAATGGTGTGTGATAGGACTTTCGGTAAAGTCATTGTTCAGTTAAAAAATATTTTTCCAATAGTTTTCATTTCCCTGCTTTTCTTCACCTGATTTCCACCCCCCCACCCCCACCAACACACACATTTTATTCAATCCTCTCTTTCAGGTCCCAGCACAACTATTTACGAATCACTCGTATTCTTAAAAGCCTTGGTGAGCTTGGATATGAAAGTTTTAAATCTCCTCTTGTAAAATTTATTCTTCATGAAGCCCTTGTGGAAAATACTATTCCCAATATTAAACAGAGTGCTCTGGAGTATTTTGTTTATACAATTAGAGACAGGAGAGAGAGGAGAAAGCTCCTGCGGTTCGCCCAGAAACATTACACGCCTTCAGAGAATTTTATCTGGGGGCCACCGAGGAAAGAACAGTCAGACGGGGGAGGCAAAGCCCAGAAGATGCCTGCCCCTCCCACCTCCGGTCACATCAGTCAAACTTCTATGCACAAAAAATCCAAGGACTCCAAAAATTCCTCCTCAGCTGTTCATTTAAATGGCAAAACAGCCGAAGAAAAAAAAGTGGCACCTGGAGGGCCAGGAGAGGAGAAAGACAGGCCTAGTGCAGAGCCCAGCGGTGAAGCTACCAAGCCGAGAAACACAGAGGACAGTAATGGCGAAAATTCAAATTCTGAACTGGAAAAAACAGTCACCAGTCCCACTGAGCAGAAGGAGAGTACAGCTTCTCCTGAAAAAGAGGAGGATGGCGACAGTCATAGCAAAGACCCTGAAGATCCTGGAACTGCTGAGGCTCCCGATGATGGACAATCACAGTGAATTATCAGATAACCCACACCCCAGCTTAGGTAAGGGAGGAGGAACTGTACAGGGTCTCCTGAAGAGCGGAGGGCACATTGCAAATTTTCCCCGTCTGTTTTTGATTTCCCAAAACTATTTTTGCTGGTTTTTCATTTTGGATGACAATGAATTTAATCTTTAGTAAGAAGTTTTAAGCAAGACCCAATAAACGAATGTATTCTGTAATGCTTTTAGGATGTGACTTTTCAAATTCTGTACCCAATGATTGCTTTGAAGTGATTTTCAATGTATCTGGGAATAATCATGTAGTATCTCATGTATCAAATAAATTCCTTGGGAGATTACAGTCTACATGAAGAAAAGCAAGGGGACGAATTTCGTTCTGTTGCCATGCTTTTTGCCAATTTATGGATTTATTTCTTAAGCTGGAAAAACAGTTTGGTCATTTCAGATATATTCATAGAGTAATTTGGACTCGTCATTACAACACCTTAATATGTTTATTTTTAAATTCTGGTATGTGAGATTTATGTTCTTGGGGAGCTATAATCTCCCAGCCCATTTCGTGTCCTCACTGCCCTTGCCTGTTTCCCTCTCTCTGCACTTGCCCTCACTGGCCATCTTTGTCAGCCAGCATGTGTGTTTCTTGGGTATGTTCAGGTGATCCCCTGTACTGAAATTTAAATGGAACAGAAAGGCACTTTTCAGCTGTACGATCATCAAGAATTTGCTTTCTTAAAATAATAAAAATGTCTTTCTATGTTAAATGCTTAAAAACAAATTTTGATGCAAAAGTCCAAGAGAAAGATTTTGCTTTTATGGCTGTTCCATATAAATTTGGTGCCTGTGTCTAAATGCAAATGACTAAAGAATTAAAAAATAAGAAAAGAAATTACTCATTTTTAAAGGGCATGCTTCTTACGCTGTCAACAAGGTAGTGGTCCCTAATCCTTGACTATCTCAGTGTTCTGTGGGCTATGAAATTAATAATAGTACTTAGTCCAGAGTATCTTTAAAAAAAAAAAACAAACAATTTGTTGTATCTCTAAGTTGTGAAACCTCAAAATTGAGAATAGATTTGAAATTCCATATCCTCAGGTTTAGCAAGCACTTGATGTTTTGATATTGGTTAAGAGGAAGTCATTTTATTTCCTCTACTACTATTATTAATTAGTACTACAAATCGGAAAATAATCAGAAATGCAGGGCTGAGAACTTCAAAGCATGCGTACAAATAGTTAAAGCAATTAATAGAAAAAAAATTCACTTTCATTTAGAGCGGAATTGGCTTTTGTGTATCTCTTGTGCTTTTAGATTCACTTTAACCACCAGAGAATTTTTATTATGTTCTATTTGTTAGTCATAACATACCATCTTCTGTTACCTTTATGATCAGAGGATTTCCAGCCAAAGATTTCTAGAGAATATATCAACAGTATGCCTTTAGAAATACCTTATTGCTTTGAAGTTTACATGAAACATCACATTTGCTCAAACTTGACTTTTTAAATACAAATATTAGAAACAACTTGTATATCATATTCCAGTTAATCTAGAGTATTTTCTCATTTTTGGTTCCCATAACATCCCAATTTTTGCTTTCTATTGTTTGTGAAGTGAACATAAAGATTTGGGGAAACAATTCTGCTTTTGCATTTCAGTTTCGTTTTTGTATGGACCCTCTATTGTGGTGCTTGTAGCAATGTCCCCATAGAGATGATAAACAGTTTTCAGGGTTAGATGGTGAGAGTAGTTGTCACATTGAACTGAATTGTAGGAACATGATTAATTCAAAATATCTTACCAATTCTGAATACATGATAAAACATTCAGACTGCTTTCTAAGTGTATAATACTAAAAATTTGTGATCAGATATTAAAATATTTTAAAAAAACAGTGGACAGAGACAAAAATAAATGGATATAATCTGAATGTCTTGGAAACTGAGCCCTTACAGGTAAAACATTTCATTCAACAATTTAACTTTTAGAATATTATTCCTAATTAGGGGTTTGATTAGATTGTGCCAATTAATTAGAGAAGATTTAGTCTCAAGGGAAAAACTGCCTGGCTTCCATTTAAAACAGTGGCCTTTTCCCATTATTATTTTTAAGATCCATATTCATATGTAACAGTATGATTCCTCCATTTAATCTGCAAATATTTTATGAGAGAATTCTTCAGTAGAGAACAAGTGAGGGGATGTCATTCCTTTTGCAAATAAAAACTGAGTGTCTAAAATTTTTTTTCTATAAAGAATACTTTGTACAATTAATAGTTTTTTAAATAAGATCTATAGATACGTATTTATGTGGGTCTTAAATATGAAACAGCCCTCTGGGTTTGACGCTGATGTTTTGTATTTTGAAAAACTACCATATGCTTGCAGAAATTTATTGAGAAGCTGTTTTAAAAATGCAGTGAAGCATGGCCAAATAGCTAGAAACATTATTGAATCTTTGCAAATATATAGACTTTATTATTGCACCTTGGATTGCGAGAATATAAACATTGGCTATTGATAAAATATTAAATTGCATTTCATGGCAAATAGATGTTATATCGCTTGGTTAGTCTAGTACATTTCTAATATTTTGTGCTTTCATATCTCTAAGGGGATAATATATGTGAAAGTATTTTGAAATACTGTAAAGTGATATATAATATAAGATATATTTCTGTACAGTAGAGAGAAGTTTATAACATTAAGAATATTGTATCATTATACAGTTTCATGCTCAATCTCATAAGGAACTCAGAAGAATCATGATAGAAGTGAAAATGTGTTTGCTTTCTCTAAATCAGGTCTAGTTCTCAGTTCAAAAATTATTTTGTATAGTTTTATTTTGAATTTAGGTTTTGAGACTACTTTTTTCAGCTTCAAGTAGAAAATAAAATATATAACTCAGGAGTTACTAGAGAAGTTCTAAGATTTTTTAGCTAAGTATTAAAAATATAAATGTATGAAAATGTCATTTAACAGCTATCATTGTCATTATGTTTCATGTTTTGTTGTATAGAATTATCTACTTTGCTTCTAGCTTTTATGTTTTAATCTGAGTGAAAATATGATCTGGTGAAAAAGGAAAAACAGTGCCAGTGTTCTGAGTTACTATTCAAAAAACCATTTTAGTAGGTAAACTCTATATCAAGTGGTCAAAACTGGTTGAACTGATAGAGACTATTTGGTTAGAGTTAAATTTCCCTTTAAAATAGAGTTATGGTTGAGTTTATACTCTCTTGAGTAACTAAATCAGCCAGGCTCTTTGTCTTTCTATAATTGAGGTTCTTCTAGAAGCTATATTTTCTAACCTGAGAAAAGGACATTCTTGACTTTACTTGAACGTAGCTTCGTCTATGAGTCTTTCATGTCTGTCTGGGCTGAGTGGGGATCCTTTGTTATAGGAATGGTTTTGAAGACTTCTAATTTGTTTCCCACCAAGAGAATTCCAGAGTATGGGTCAATCAGGGTCAGTGTAGGATCTAGAACATTAGCAGTTACATATATTGGCTTCTTTTGATTTTTTTTGTAGTGTTTATGACATGAACAGATTTGTGTGGGGGTAATCTCTAGAGTGACAGTGAGTACTACCGTGCCTCCTTCCCTGTTCTAGTTATCCAGCCCACCCAGCAGATTGTGTTCAGGGACAGGCTGTGTTTTTAAAAATCCCTTATTACTGAAGTTAATAATGATATAGTTATAAATATGAATGCCTGGAGGTGTCCAGATGTGCCTTAACTAATGTAAATGGTTCTCATTCAGAAGTTTAGATTTTTACTCCATTGTAAAATCTTGCCATGAGGAACTTTCCAAACCATGAATATCACTATTTTACTGAATTTACGTTGGTGCTTTTTCATTTTGGAGAAATTTCCCTTTGTGACAGTAGCATAGGAAGTGTACTTGCCACAGTGTTCAACAATGTCATTTATTTGACAGAAATTGTTTACAGTAAGAAAGATTAACTACATTGGTACACTTGTTTATGTTCTTGCTGGATTTTGCTACATGCTATGATTTTCATTTTAAACATTACTCAGTTACTACAAGTAATATTTATCAGTATTTCACTCTTTTCTTTGCTGCAGATGGATGCAGAAAATGGAAATCTATTAGAGAATTATTTAGAAGTGTAACTCCAGTAGATGGTCAGAGGAATCTGAAACTAATTTTCTTACTAGAAACATTTAAAAAGCACTGTTTTTGCTTTTTTTCCTAGATTAGAATCTTCTTTGTCATCTGCTTTTTTTCCTGATCTGTTCAGGAAAAATAACTAATTTTAGTTATTTGTGGGAAATAGCTTCTTAATATGTTTGTTGCTTGAATTGAAGTTTTCATGTGGAGGATACAATTAAGTGTTTGTTTTATGGCTGAGACTGTGCCTGGAAGTAGAATCAAGAATGGGGACTAAGAATCAGGTGGGCGTCTTGGTACAGTGGAGCCAGCACTGGGTTCCAGTCTCTCCAAAGGCATGATGGGTCCTCAGAGCTTCCTCGGAATCATGAGGGTGTTGAGCCCCACTATCCTTGACTTCTGAAGAATGTGGACTAACTTGGATTCCAAATACAATTTTAATAGGTATCGATTTTCACAAACTATGTTATAATTTATTACCATTTTGTAGTTGTTTAGGAAATTATGAGCAATTGGACACCTCCTATGTAAATCGTAGCTGAATCTTTATAACCATCTTGGGAAACATCAGAACACCATTTCTGCCTCCCCCTCCTCTCAGTTCTTCAATCAAAAATTCTTTTGGGTTGTTCTTTCATAGGTTAAATACTAAAAAGTTTTTATAAAATGACTCTGTATTTTAAAAATGAACTGAAAGGGAAGAGACATTGATGCCTACTTGTAAGGCTTGAAGACCTTGTTAAAAAAAAAAAATCAGAAACCTCATGAAAATATATTTAAGCTATGAAGTTCATCATATTTTCATTTTTAAATTATAGCAGAGTTTATGGAACAGTTTACATTTACATTACAGAGAGATTAGTTATATAATAATCTTGGCCCTAAGATATTTTCAAGTTCCGTACTCATTGGTCAAATGGGCATTGATTTTTTTCGGGGCTAATTTAGTTTCAGGTGAAGAAAAGGAAAACACAAATGGAACAAAAGATTAGAAACAGTAACAAACTTTCTACAGAAATAAAGATATAACCAATGATGAGTTTGCACAAGTGACAGAATTATTGGGAACAGATGAGGAATGATCTATAAAAGCTTTATGGTAGGGATGTGATTTCAGAATTAGCTCTGTGTTATTTTTGCCTAGGAGATAAGGGATTGGTGTGCAAACAGAATCCCATTAATACTCTCATCTGAACCATGACTTCCACCCACTCCATGGTAGAATGAAACATTTCAGTAGAGGGGGTAGAAGTAGACATGATCAGGTACCAAGTTTAATTTCTTTGCCAGTGTGTATCAATAGTTGGTGGTTTTACTAACCAATTAAACTGAGGGACTGGCTGAGATAGGATTCGGTAATAAGATTGTCTAGAAATGAAGTAACAAAAGAGTTGACATCATATTAATTGTGTGGCATTAAAATTAAGAGAAAGAAGTGAGAGCAAAGCATTAGCTGATCCTTTGATAAACATGTTTTTTCATTTTTATAAAAAGACAATTTACTCCCTTTTCCTGAATAAACTATTGGCCTTTCATTAGTATTACCTAAGAAGATAGATGGCCAACTGGGTCCTGGCACTATTTTACTTTGGAAACTACTGTGTCCTTTGTATTTTAGGTACTTCAGGAAAATGGGTATGATTCCTAAAAAGATGTGTGGTTTACTTCCCATGTAAGCTCTCACTGTCCAGCAGCCACTGGGTCTTCTCTGTGCTCTGTATTCTACTGAAGTATGAATTACAGAACGCTGTGCATGTCTGTTAGTACCAATACCATGTGTGTGTGGTAGGAGTTGTAACCAGTTTCTGGATCTGTATGGTACTATGAAACACTTGTTTTATAATTCTATAATTGTATGGCAGTGTTATGCCAAAAATGTATAAAGAACAATAGTTTCTGTTGCTGACTGCTGTATTTTAAAATATGGTTTCTGAAATAATATATTTAGAATTCCTTTAGAGTAATTATTTTTAAAAACTATTGCCAAATACACATCCTGTAAAACGAATAAAAGCCACTTCATCTTGGTTAACATTTTAGCATTATGTTAGAGTACATTATATTGATTTTGCACGATTAAAATATTTTTGAGGAGCTGGAACAAATGATTTGCTGTTTTTCTATGATTAGACATATTTTTATGATGATCATATGAGATCCACAGTATTTCCTTTCATGTTGCAAAATAAATATTTTATTTTGAAGGGTGAAATCTTATTTACATATGAAGTTATTTTTGTTGCAAGATTTCGGAGGGCAGATTGCATGTGTAAATACTTGGATGTGTATTGTTTCTTTTTTTGCTTTTCTCTGTTTAAAAAGTATATTGAACCCAGATAAATGAAAATGAATAATTAATGGAGATGACATTTCTTCACCAAAGAGGCTGGTCTTTTTAATAAGTCTTTTTAGTAAGAGGATAGTTGGCCCACAAGGTTACATTAGTTTCAGGTGTACAACAGAATGATTCAGTTTCTCTGCATGTCATGCTCAGATCATTACAAGAGTAGCTACCAGCCGTCACCATATAACGCTATTACAGCAGCATTGTAAATAAGTCAAAATTTTGACTAAAGAAAATGCAGTTGTGAGGTGAAATGAAGAGGTTGCTCTAGATACCATGGGACCGTGTGGATGAAGATGAAGAGGGGCTTTGTTGCACTGATCTAGACAGGCAGGAAAAGAGAGGACAAAAGAACTAAGAATAGACTGTGGTAAGAGTCAGAATGAAATGACATTGTGCATAATTAAAAAACGGTTAGGGAAAAAAAATAACAGCCACAGTGGTGAGTGAGCATGATTTTAACTGCAGCCTTTGGGATGAATTGTTTAGTAGAGAGGAATGGATGCAATTACCTTCGTGAGGGAAGAATGGGCACATTCTGGTGATAGAAAATAGAGAAGTTTTCTTTCCCCTAAATGTTGAATGGCTGTAGGCAATGTGAAATCCTAAGAGACTGGAGAGTCTCAGTATAGTGAGAAATTCAAGACTGAGTCTGCATTTCTTTAAGAGCATAAAATTTAATATGGGAGAGAATTTGAAGAGAAGATTTGTAACATGTTCCTTATTTTAAACCTCAAGTGGATGCACAGCAGGCAAGCTGGTGTTCCAGGGAGGGAAGGAAATCCCAGCCTGGATAAAAGGAGTGATGGGCAGTTTGGCTTCTTGTAGGTGATTTTACGCTTTGGCGATTGTGACTAAGGGGCTGAACTGACAGAGGGAACATTAAGGATTATCCTGCCCTTGGGATTATCCCTGAGAAAATGTTGGATTATTGGAAAAGCATTTTAAAATAGGTTCCTAAAAAGAGGGATTAGAGAGCCAGCATGGATTTGACTTGACTTCTCAGAAAGACGGGGTTTACTAAGGAATTTTGCTATACCACCCTACTATTTTTATAACCTTGGTGTATATTTAACACTACCAATGAATATATAAATATCTTGTCAAATGGCATATAACATTTTTGTTGTGATTGAAATAGCCTGTTTTCTCAACTCTCGATTTTGGAAAAGGAAGATTTTAGAGGAAGAAGAATAAACAAGGGGTGGATGATGTGAACCAAATGAGATCTGACAGTTTACCTTAGAATGCCGAGCTTGTCTGAGATCTTTGAATGGATGATTTGACTCTTGTCAGAAAGAGAAGTTCAAGAAAAAGCCCCGAAGGAGTAAAAAGTGAGGGGTAAGATGTATTTTGTTTAATGGAGCAAAGCTGACTTTCAGGCCAGAGACTTGGATCCATGCGACAAAACCATCACTTACAGGTGGCTGTGTGGCTTTGGACAAGTCCTGTAAATTCTCAGGGTCTTTGATCTCTCATTGGAATGGCAGCTATTTTATGTTTCTTGAAAGGATTAAGTGTGGGTTAAACATGAGGGACTTATTCAAGATACTCCTTTACTGTGGCTCCTAGTATTCTAGGAAAAAAATGCGATGTTTGGTCATGACATATATCATGTAGAATGTGTCTCAATGGAAATCAATCTACTCTAATTTATGTTTATCAGACTTACAGATAGAGACAGATAGTTTTAGTATAGTTTTTACTAAAAAAGCTGGTAGGTATGGAATTAATGATTTTATGTTTAATATACTGGTACGAACAGAATAGAAAATTTCCCTCACTGTGAATATAATGAATGTACAAAAGAGCCCTTTATTACTTCCTTGATTTTTTTGAATTGGTTTCCCTTTTTTGCCAAGAATGAGCTGGACTATGAGGCAGAGCTGAAGCCCTTTGATCAGGATCAGGAGAAGATCTAGTTTATTTTAGGATACTGTCAGTTCTGATTTTTATCAAAAGCAGAAAATTTTGATTTCAAAAAAAAAAAAAAGAAAATTTTGATTTCAAACCCTCCAAATATATATTTACTCCAAGATTTAATGGAAGGCCACCTGATAGTTAAGACTATTTAAAAACATGTATGTATGTATTCTATGAACATTGTGGCCCGGTTGTTATTGTTTTCTTATAATCAGGACTAAGAGAATGAATAATCTTGTGTTACATAAACATTCATCTTTCAAAATTCTAAACTGTAGGTATCTTCATACTATGAAATTAAAATGGGTTCACCTCAGGTCTTGGGTCATTGTCTTATTCAACCATTTGTCCTTTCAGAATGCCACACATATACTATAAATAAGATATGAAATACATTCTCATGGCATAAATAGTAGTTCAACGGTTCTGTTTTCTCTAGCGTTCATTGTGACTGGTTTCCCCTCATTTTTCTGTTCAATGTCCATATGTGGGAAGGGAAATTATAGACTCTCATAGTTGGCAGTGAGTGTGGACCCTAATCTTCTAGATAATGATGAGGTGACATGGCTTTCCTTCCTCAAATGCTGCAAATGCAAGAGCTGGAGGGAGGACCTACGCCTCCTGGCTCTTACTCAGCGTGTCTGCAAAGGGTGGCCCCGTTAACTCCCGAGAACCCTCTGCTAATTGGAATGGATTCAGAAGCATCAGTCTAGACAGTGGGTTGACCTGTGCTGTAGTATTAACGGAGGACCGGAGTCCTCTCCACAGAAGAGTTTCTTTCACCGCTGAGCATATTTGCCACTGGCCATTGATCAAGTTTAGCCAGCTCTGAGGCAGGTTCAAACATCTCCATGTGGGAAAGAAACCCACTGGTGCTCTGAAAATGGACTTTGAGGACAGTCATCCCTGACCATGTGACTTTCTGTGCAGAGTAGCTCCTTTAGATTTCATGGACGTGGACGTGTCCATACGGCTGTCACCCTGACATTTCTGATCTCGTTGAATGGCATCATGTCATCTCCAAACTGGAAACTGGAGAGCTACCTCAGAATTTTCATTTGTCAACACATCCAGTTTGGCAACAAATTCTGTTAATTCTCTTTCTCAAATTTGTCTCCATTCCACTCCCTTATTTCCATTGTCCCCATAGGCCTTTATCTATTGCAAACGACTCCCAGTTTTCCCTCTGCCTGCAGAGAGAATGCAGCCTTCACAAGACGCTACGGTGTACCTTTGTATCTTGGGTGCCTACCATGGGGCTTGGCACATAGTAAACACTCAATAAACAATGACTGAATTTAAAAAAATGTTTAGCAGTTATAACTTGAAACAAGATGTGTAAGTGTAGGGACAGCTATTTCTGGATCTACTTCTGAAATAAAATATTTTCCTCAGGACAAAGAGCCTTCAAAGTGAGTTATTGTTACAACAAGCACAAGTACAAGTACAAAGATTTACATTGAAACATTTTGTAAATATTTTATGCTTTGATAAACCCAGATCATAGTTTCTTCCTGGTTTCTTGGGTCAGTTAGTAACAAATGTCATTAATTCAAATTCGAGGTTTTAAAAAAGGAAGAAAAGGACAGGATCCTGCTTTTCCTGCTTGACTTGGAATTTTAGGTAAGATGAAGTAATTTAAAGATCATAGCAGTGGATCAACAAAATCCCTGTTTCCGTGCCTGGCTGAGAGTTACATGCACGGAAATAAACAAGTGTGAGCGTGAGATGAAGTCTCTCTGTACGAAAAGCATCTGGAGCGTTGGCAGAATAAAAGCAATTCCCTTGGCAGTTCACAGCAGAGCTGACTTTTTTCCCCCTCCGGTTTTACACTTTAGACCAAGATTCAGATTGACAGTAAAGGCCACACTTGAGGAAATGGCTTTTCCCCATAGTGTTTGATTTTCTGATTATACTCCTTCTTTGATGTGGGCTTTTCTTTTTCCTACACTTGACAACCAAATTTTAATGAAAAGCTCACTTGTCTTAGTGAGCTTATCTTTCATTAAAGGGAAAGCCTGTGGAAGTTTTCATGGATGGAAGTAAATGGTCGTCCAAATTCTTTTCAACTTCGTGAGCACTCTTTTGAACAATGCTAAGCAAGGCTTGAGTGTGATGTATACTCAGAAAAACTTAAGCTAAACTTAACTTTGTGAAAAGAGTGATGCTTCATTTTGTCCTTTTTTAGCTTATTGTAATGAACTCAAATTATAAAAATATAGTGAGGTCACAAAGTCACACCAGACTTATCCATATAAAGAAAATGTAGCACCTACTTCTATAATAGCTCATGAATCCCACCTCATGAGTCCTACCATGATGATTGGTAGGGACATCTTAAACTTGCCAATGGAACTATTTCAACCCCTTCATTTTATATTTCTTGTTTTGGTTAAACATCTGGACTCTTCAGAATTTGAATAAGAACCTTGGGGCACCTGGGTGGCTCAGTGGGTTAAGCCACAGCCTTCAGCTTGGGTCATGATCTCAGGATCCTGGGATCAAGCCCTGCATTGGGCTCTCTCTGCTCAGTGGGGAGCCTGCTTCCTCCCTCTCTCTCTGCCTACTTGTGAACTCTCTCTCTGTCAAATAAATAAATAAAATCTAAAAAAAAAAAAAAAAAAAAAAAAAAAAAGGAGCCAGCATGGCTGTGTTTCTTTTGGTAAATTACTAGTCATTCAGGTTCTATTTTTTTTTTTTTTTATTTGACAGACAGAGATTACAAGTATGCAGAGAGGCAGGCAGAGAGAGAGAGAGAGAGGAGGAAGCAGGCTCCCTGCTGAGCAGAGAGCCTGATGCAGGACTCGATCCCAGGACCCTGAGATCATGACCTGAGCCGAAGGCAGCAGCCTAACCCACTGAGCCACCCAGGTACCCATAGTCATTCAGGTTCTAAACCCTCCTTTCTTTTCTTGCCCAATGTGGCATCTGGAGGCATTGATGAGGTATACTAAATATTGTGGCAGCAGAGGAGAACAGGTGAGAAGATCTCTGGGGTGTCATCTGGATGTTCTCTGGGCATAACCGTAGAGTGGCTGGGCCAGCCAGCTGCTGGATAGGTAACTGCTGAAGTTCAGCTGGTCTCAGCTGCCTATTTGAACTTCAATCTGATGGTGCTCACGGTGGAGCTAATAACCTTCAGTCTTGAAGGTCCTACAAAGAGCAGCCAGATCGGTCTTCTGTGATCATCCCAATTCCACTGTTCCACCCCAATTCCATGCCAGGGTGGAATTGGCTGCCAGAAAAGGTTTACCCAGAAATTTTCATCCACATAGGTCACCGGGGAGAGTGTGAAACCAGGAAGCCTGGTGCTTTCCAGCTTCCCTATATACCTATGGATGTTTTTTTTTTTTTTTTTTTTTTTTTTTTTTTTTTTTGACAGAGAGAGATCACAAGTAGACAGAGAGGCAGGCAGAGAGAGAGAGAGGGAAGCAGGCTCCCCGCTGAGCAGAGAGCCCGATGTGGGCCTCGATCCCAGGACCCTGAGATCATGACCTGAGCCGAAGGCAGCGGCTTAACCCACTGAGCCACCCAGGCGCCCTACCTATGGATGTTTTTACAGACTCTGATATGTACTAATTAAATTATTATTATTTACGCAGAAAGCAGAAGAGAAAACAAAATAACGCCTATAATAATAAACACAGAGTACTTTCTTTTTTTTTTTAGTAGAATCTAGAGTTGGAACAAACTAGAAAATACAAAGTCCAACACCTGCATTATAAAGAAATAGGTATAAAAGGCTTCCTTGGATTCTGTGACATATCTGCTGTTAAAGTTAGCTCTAGCCTAGGTCTCCCAGCCCCCAGCTCTGTGCTCTTTCCATGATCCAAGGTTGCCTTCCCTGTAAATGCAAATTTCTATGTAATTTCCATAATAGATACAGGCTGAAAGATCTTCTGTTAAAACTATATGCTAAAATGTACCTTTTAATTCATGCTTTGGTTTGAATTAGTTAAATAATAATTAGGAGGCATCTGTATGATAGAGATTTGGTTCTGTGATTTGAACCCCATCTCCTCAGCTTGGCCATGTGGCCTTGGAGAAGGCTATAAACACCTTCTGAGCTCCAGTTTCTCTCTCTGTAAAGTGAGAACAATATCACTCAACTTGGAGATGTCTGAAGTTACAGAACTGCAGTGTTTCTTCCTGACACAGAGTAGTTAATATACTGTTACTGATGGTGGTGTTTCTTGAATACTTGTGGTTTCTGAGTGTTTCTTTTAAAGTTGGAAATTTAAGAGAGGAGAGGGAGGAGAGGAAGAATGGGAAGAATGAAAAGACAAAGAGCCAGATCTCTCGATTATATTTTATTTTTTATTTTTTCCTAGATCATATTTTAGATCAGTCTTAGATTTTTCATTAGAGTTTGTTTGCTGATTACATAATAACACCTAATTCTTCTTTATCTAACTTGATGGTTATGAGAAAAAATTGACATTACGAATGGAAAACGCACTGTATAAACTAATGTTATTATTATACTTATAATGTAATTATTTCAGGAATTTGAATAATCTACTTTTTAAATTAAGGAAAATCTATAAACTACCCATCAGGGAACTTGGCAAGAGAAATAATATAATATTTAATGGTTCACAAAGTTTGTTTCCTCTTTATCATCACTATTTTTGTGTGGAAAGCAAAAAGATCAGTGGGAAGCTTAGATTTTCCTGTAAGTGTTTTCAAGAGAATTTTGTCCATCTAGGTAAAACTCTGCTGATAAGCATTTCTCTCCTCTATTAATCTTTAGGCCTCATACCAGTGCTCTGTAATTGCACAAATGCTGATTCAAACTAAAGTATGGGTATTCTGCTAAAGAAAATATCCAGCCCTAGGAAAAAATGTTCAGAGTGCCCATTAATGTGATAAATCAGGTAATTTTTGAGTGGTAAATATACACAGATCTGTAGACTGGGAAAATCTGCAAAAGAGCTGCTTTCAACTTTAAACACCTAATTATCTTGGTAAGTAGCTTTATTACTGACACCAGGGAGACCTGTCCATGTCTACATTCCCTCGTGCATATGTATTTATTGACATTCCTGCAGTTGGGTGGAGGGAGCTTTCATGAAGAGATATTTTTTCTAATATAGCAGTGAATTCTCTCATAACTGGAAATGCTTCCGAATGAGAATTACACTTCCCCCATTACTACCTCTCCTTTACTATCATCAATTTGAAGAAATTGTTATTCTGGGAATTAAACTAATAAAATAAATAAATAATGGATGAGATTCCTTTCTGCAGTAGTCAACTTTTAAGACAGGCTGTCTGAAATACTTAGGGATAAATGTAACAAAACGTATGCAAAATCTGTGTTGAAAACTACAGAAGATTGTTAAGAGAGAGACAATAAGAAGGAAAGATACCATGTCCTTGAACTAGAAAACTTACATTGTTAAGATGTCAATTCTCCCCAAATTATTCTAGATTCAATGCAAGCTCAATAGAAGTCCCAAGACATCTTTGTAAAAATTGCCAAACTGATTTTAATAGTTACATGGAAATGTAAAGGACCTAGAGTTGCCAAATAATTCTTAAAAGGAAAAATAAATTTGAAAGACTTCCTTTTTATTCTTTTCTTTTTTTTTTCTTTTTTTCTTTCTTTCTTTCTTTCTTTCTTTTTTTTTTTTTCCGTTGTTGTTGTTGTTGTTCAAGACTTACCTGAGAGCTACATAATCAAGATAATGTGGCCTTGGTGTAAGGATAAACAAATAGGGGGTGTCTGGGTGGCTCAGTCTGTAAAAGTCTGCCTTCAGCTCAGGTCATGACCCCAGGGTCCTGGGATCCAGCCCCCCACCCCCCGCACTCAGCAGGGAGCCTGCTTCTTTCTCTCCTTCTGCCTGCTGCTCCCCCTGCTTGTGTGCTCTTCCTCTCTGTCAAATAAATGAGTAAAATCTTAAAAAAAAAAAAAAAAAAAGGATGAACAAATAGATCAATGAAATGGAATAAAGAGTTCAAAAATAGACCAACATTTATAGAAAGTCAACCGATTTTTGACCGAGGTGACAAGGTAACTTGACGAGGAAGGGTCAATGGATAGTGCTGGGACATCTGGGTATTTAAAGAGAAAAATAAAATGAACCTCAACTCCTACTCACACTACACAAAAATACACCTAAAGCAGGGCGCCTGGGTGGCTCAGTCCATTAAGTGTCTGCCTTTGGCTTGGGTCATGATCCCAGAGTCCTGGGATCAAGTCCTATATCAGGCTCCTTGTGCAGTAGAGAGTCTGCTTCTCCCTCTGACCTTCCCCCATCTCATGCACTCTCTCTCTCTCCCACGCTCTCACAAATAAACAAATAAATAAAATCTTTTTTTCAAAATACACACAAAGTGTATCACTGAACTAGAATAAAACCTAAACATATAAAATGTCTAGAAGAAAACAGACATTTTTCAAAATTTGAAGGGAGACAAAGATTTTGTAGCTAGAATATAGCCCTATCTATAAAAAGATTGGACTTTATTAAAGTTACAAAATTCTGCTCTTCCAAAGATAACCTAAAAAACTTAAAAGGCAAACCATAGATCAGAAGAAAATATCTGTAATACATATACCTTAAAAAGAGCTTACATGCAGGATACATAAGGGACTCTGACAACTCAAAAATAAGACAATGACGATTAAAAAGTGGGCAAAAGACTTGAACAGAATCTTTACTAAAAAAAAAAAAAAAGTGGGCGCCTGGGTGGCTCAGTGGGTTAGGCCTCTGCCTTCGGCTCAGGTCATGATCTCAGGGTCCTGGGATCGAGTCCTGCATCGGGCTCTCTGCTCAGCAGGGAGCCTGCTTCCTCCTCTCTCTCTCTGCCTGCCTCTCTGCCTACTTATGATGTCTCTCTGTCAAATAAATAAATAAATAATCTTAAAAAAATGTGTATAGGGTGCCTGGGTGGCTCAGTGGGTTAAGCCGCTGCCTTCGGCTCAGGTCATGATCTCAGGGTCCTGGGATCGAGTCCCGCATCGGGCTCTCTGCTCGGCAGGGAGCCTGCTTCCTTCTCTCTCTCTCTGCCTGCCTCTCAGTGTACTTGTGATTTCTCTCTGTCAAATAAATAAATAAAATCTTTTAAAAAAAATGTGTATATATTTTATATGTATACACATACACACAATGGTCAGTGAACATATGAAAATAAGGACATGAAAATATTATTAATCATTAGGGAAGGGTAAATTAAAGCCAAAATAATATATTATTACAAACTCTCTAGAATGTTAGAATTTAAAAAGATTGACAATATCAAATGTTGGAAAGAATGTGGAGTAACCAGAACTTTCATACACTGTTGTTAGAAGTGCAAAATACTGTAATTATGCTGGAAAACAGTTTGCCAGTTTCTTATAAAATTAAACATATACTTTCTTATGATTCAGGCTTAGACATTTAATGCAAGGGAAATGAAAACCTCTGTCCACAAAAAGACTGACACACTAATGTTCGTAAAAGCTTTCTTCATAATATCCCTAACCTGGAAACAGCCCCAAATCTATTTACCGATGAATGGATAAACAATTTGTGAACTATTCTTGTACCTTATCCTTCGGTAAAAAAGGAACAAGCTTCTTACATGCAACAACACTGGTGAATCTAAAAAAACATTCTGAACAAAAAAGGCAGACACAAAAGAATGTGCATGAATGTATATGCTGCATGATTGTGTATATATGAAGTTCTAGAATGGCAAAACTAACCCAGTGATAAAAGTCAAATCAGCAGTTGCCTGAGAAGGGGTTGTTTTCATGGCAGAGTTATGGGGGAACCTGGGGGTAGGGTGGTGAGAGAATTATTCTGTATCTTAATTATGATGAGGTATACAGATATATATATTATTGAAGCCTATCACACTGTACACTTAAAATAGGTGCATTTTATCATATACAAAATATAATTTGATAAAGTTAAATGCATAAACAAATAAATAAATCATAAATAAAATGACCCAAATCCTACAAAGTCCATCTCATTTGGAGTAAGTGCGAAGAACCTAGGAGGATAGTCATTCTCTATGTTTTTATATTCTTCATAAGAGGAACTGATTCCTACATCCTTCCCAGAGTTTCAGGTTTGCTGCCTTTCTTAGCTTACAATATAGTTCAAAGTCTTCATAAACATCAAATTAAGCAGTTGAAATTCAAATGCATTTCTACTCAGTTATTTTTCTGTCATTTCAATTTCAGGTATTCTTTGTTCTGCCTGTCAACTCCAGTGTGAGATCTCCTGCTTCATCATACTTTGATTGTGGCAGCTCTAATATAAGCATCTGGATCGTGTTCAAATCAGGGGAAAAAATTCCTTGAATTCGTTTCTTATTGGAAATCTCTTCCATGTTTGTCTTGCTGTCCTACTTTCTAAGTAGTTTCTAACTAGTCTCCCTACTCCCAACCCATTCTACAAATCCTCATGTGACTTCTAACGTCTTTCCTTGATTAAATCACCTGCCTTCTGACAAGCCTTCATTTTGCTTACTTAATAGCATCAGAGTCACTAGTTTTCCCAGTGTGGATCCCTACTACCTTCCCTAATTAATCTCCCACTACTCCCCTGTGAGTGGCAGATGTTCAGAGAACCCTGACTACCCGTCATTCCTTGAGTATCTCCTCTCTTACCTCTACCCTTAACTTATGCCTTCTTTCCAGTTGGGATGCCTCCCTCTCCAACTTTGCCTTTCTAGATCTCATCAATCCTCAGAACTAGTTTGCATGACCCCTCTTTACCATCATTCACAACTGATGTGATTCTACCTACTTGAGCATTTTTTCTTTTTCTTGCACTTGCTCCTGTATTAGATCACAAGCACATGGAAGGCTGGAGCTCAGACTCTGACATCTCTGTCTCTCCCATAGCAGTGGCTTTGAATCTAGTAACTAGGGAAAATACATTAATTGAATGAATCTAAAGAATGAATCATATCATGCAAGTTCATATAGTTGAAAAGCAGAAGAGTGAGAACCAGGACTTCTATCTCCCTATTCTTCACTCTATTACTTTTTTTACACCACTAGTGTTGGGAAAATTTCCCACAGGACTTTGAATTGCCTCCAGGAGAAGGATGAGGAGAGCACATTGCTCCAGACATTTAAAATTGAATCCAAGAAGGTAGTAAAATTTGTTGCAGGGAATCATCCTAGCAGAAATATTAGCTTAGATGCCTTTTCTATTTCTAATCTCATATAGTAGTAGAGCAAATGGACTGTTAAAGTCCCCTATGGAAATTGTGACTATTCATTAGATCTTTTCATATGCATTTTCTTTTTCTTTTTAAATGGAATCTTATTGGAGGCTTATAGCGTATTTTGTATGTGGTCAATACTTTACGAATGGGTCTCAAACTTCTTTGTGTTTGAGGAATGCTTTCACAAAACAGAATTTTGGATGGTACCTTTTTTTCTTGAAGTAAAATTAACTTAGAGTGTTACATTAATTTCAGGTGTACAATATAATGATTCAACAGTTCTATACAATGGAGCACCCGGTGGCTCAGTCAGTTAAGCATCCACCTTCAGCTCAGGTCATGATCCTTGGGTCCCAGGATCAAGCCCCGAGTCTGGCTCCCTGCTCCGTGGGGAGCCTTCTTCTCTCTCACCTTCTCTCTCTCTCTCAAATAAATGAATAAAATCTTTAAAAAAAAATCCCATTTGTGTACCTTTCTCAGGGCACCGCAGGACAAGTGTACTCTTAACCCCCTTTATTTCACCCATCCTCTTCTCCACCTCGCCTCTAGCAACCATTAGTTTGTTCTCTGTATTTAAGAGTCTGCTTTTTGTTTGTTTCTTGTTGTTTGTTTGTTTGTTCATTCACTTGTTTTGTTTCTTAAATTTCACTTATGAGTGAAATCGTATGGTATTTGGATGGCACTTTTTAAAGGCACTAGTTTGCACCTGCCTTTGTCATGGCACACTTCGTAGGCCACCCTTCGGCACCATGATGCCATTTGAGAAGAATCATATACCATCTCGACCAGCTTGCTTACATCATTGTATGTTCCAAAGAAAACATACGTTTTCTTTGGTTTGCGTTGACTTTCACTACAGCTCTTATACCTTGCACCAAATTGTGCCTTAATGCTCTGACAAGCAATACTAGAATATATATTGACTTGGTTGTAGCAAAAATACATTTCTGTATGGATAAAAATGTGGTCATTTGCCTTTGACATGACACACATGTAGATATATACTAATGTACGTGATTAAAGTTGAGACACTGGGGCAAAATGGACACACCACGTAGGGGAGACTCTTGGCTGTCCTCCAAAAGTCATCCTCTTTATTTCATTGGGACAAAATTGTAGGTGGACACATGGTTGTTCAGCCAGAGACCCACTTCCCAGCCTCCTTTCCACTCTGTGAGGAGTTGTGCCTGGGTCCTTGAAGTAGAATGTGAGAGAAATGAGACGTGTTGCTCCCAGCTGTGGGCCTTGTGGCATGGAGGAGCGATCCAGCTTCCACCAGGCAGCAAGGCCAATACACCTAGAGCAGAGGCGGACACACTTTTTCTGTGAAGGGTCAAATAGCAACGATGTTCAGTTTTGTGACTAAACAGTTTTTGCTCTACGGCAAAAGCATCCAAAGATGACACAAAAACTATGGGCATGGCCATTTCCAATAAAACGTTATTTATAAAAATGGATAGCAGGTTGATTTGTCTCACAGGCCTGTAGTTTTCTAACTCTTGCCCTATGGTGAAGAGACTGTGTAGGGGAAGAGATGCCTAATGACTCGCCAGCCCAGGCTCATCACCCCAGGACTAGTTATGAAGGAGAAATACACTTCATTTTTTTAAGCTACTGTGTTCTTGGGCCACTTTAGCTTTCCCTCCTAACCAGGACACATAAACAGGCATTGTTGATCTACCTCAGACTCAATTTCCCATTTGAAAGCAGGAAACTGTAGTTGGGCACTGGCCATTTCAGACGGGTTGCTCACTATGTCTTACTTCTTCTCCCAAGAAGGCTTTAAGTTATTCCTTCCTCTCTATCCATTTTATTAAGGAAGAGAGATTGGTTTTCCTAGTAGACATCTGTCCATTTGGCCTATTATCTTACACTTTTTTGAAACCAACACAGGTATTCCCAGGGTGTTCATATATTATGTATGTGTGTGTGTGTGTGTGTGTGTATATAAAATATGAAGGAGGTAAAATTTCGTGTGTATGGAGCACGAGGAGCTTTTTGGTCCATCCTCTACTCAGAGGTCTCTCCTCTCCTGAGATGTCTTTTCTGTATCTACAGCTAGTCTGGGAACATTGCTTTTTCCTAGCTGTAAATTAAAGCAACAGTTCAAAAAACTTCCTATGTCTTTTTACTCCTCATTCATTTTGTTTTGTTTTGCTTTTTCCAATTATAAATAACATGACATTTAGAGAAAATTTGGAAAATATAAAGCTTAAAAGTTATAGACAGTACCAATCCCACACATAATCATGGTTAACTATTGTGGTGCATTTTTTATTCCTTCTTGGCTTGTATTTAGGCATAATTTAAGAAAACTGTTCAAAATCCAAAGAGATAGGTTTCAGTAATTAAAGCAAATGGAATTGGTGAATAATAGCTGGGGTGGTCAGTTATTTCTGCCTGAGGATCAGGGAGGGTTTGATGGAAGAGGCACTATTTCAGTTAGGACCTAGATTGCAAATAGAATTTTGAAGAAGAGTGAATAAGGGAACAAATCCCACGATAAAAGAAAAACATGGAGGCATTAAAGTATCCATGTATATGAATAATTTAATGGCTGACTGTGGTCCTGAAGAATCTATTAAAATTTTGTGCTCCAGTTGTCTTGTTTATGCATTGGGAACAGTCATATTTGCCTTTTTATCATTCTAGGAAATGGAATATGTTAAGATAATCCCTTTTCAAGTACTTTGAACTCTTCAAAGGAAAGACACCTAAAAATCTACGGCATAATTGAGGTATCAGATTTTTGCCACTCTTCCAATCTCTTGTGATTTTATTCACTAGTATTTATTTTGTCATCTAGAATTTTATTCATAAGCAAGAGCTTTTAGAAAATCATACTTATTTTAGGTTAAATGAGAAAAACTTTAGCTTAATTTTTCCTACGTGTTTTTTAATGTTTCTGACTGTGATTATAATACTGCACAATAACTTTTAAAGTTAATTGTCAATTTCAACCATTATTAATTTGGCTGTCTCAAAATCAGACTATATGTTATTCAAGTATGACTACTCAGTGACATAAAAACAAATCTTCACTGTGTGTTCGAAAATAAACATTTTAATTGCAGATTAAATGCAATCTTAATCTTTGGAAGATTCTTCCAAATAGTTCAGAGTATGTGTTAATTTGACATCTGTAACATTTCAGATATTTCTGGTTCTCAGGTTTAAAAAAAAAAAGCAATCTAAAAAAGCAATAGAACAAAGGGAAAATATTGACAAGTAATTGCTTAAAAACCCATATGAATACTTGGAAATGTCAAATCTTTACTCATTATAAACTTGAACTTTCCATGTTTTATATGATAAATATTCTAGCCTCTTGTTAGAAGAAATTTTACAGGATTACATTCATATTTAAGGTTTTATTCTAAAATTCACATGGACTAAATAAAAATCTACTTATTTAGACCTACACAAGAGTAATTTCACGGTCATTCTCCAAGTTGGATTTTATAGTTTTACTAATCAAAAGTCGGTTTATTTTTTAAAGAAACTGTAGTTCAGGTGTGACAGGTATAGAAAATAAACTCAAGTGTATAAAAAACATCTCATTTCTTATTGCCTTTAAATGAAATTAAACAGACTGATTCCAACCTCCCCAGACTTCCAGGATACTCCATCTCAATCAGTGTTGGGGTTCCTGATTCTCTTAGGATCACAGCATTTGGGAGGTTCACATGGTGTGAGGCAAAGAAAAGGGCATTGACTTGCTGGGCCTTCATGGTCCCAGTTGACATATCAAAATGAAAATTCAAAATGTATGCTTTCTTGGAGTTTCATGGCTCTGTGTTCTGTTGTAAGGCCAAGGCCGCCAATCCCTTGGGTTTCTCCAGTCTGGGCACACCATGCAGCTATCTTGTTGAGATCTTGCTCCATTTTTGCAGAGACAGTGTGCACAGTGGTGTACTTTGTATCCTGGACAAAGGGCTAGATTGAGGAGGTAAAGGTGCTTGGGGCCAGGATGCATCCTGCTCACCAGGCCGTGGGCCCTGGCAGGGGGCTGATTCATTTTACTCTGGACAAAGGCACCATTTGTTCAAAAGATGGATTCCTTTTGGCTTACATTTTGGGTGCACTTTCCAGGCGGCACAAAAGCTTCATGTACAGACTAGCTGTGGCACTTCCCTCCTTTTGGCTTTGCCCCCCCAAGAGCCTCACACTGTTCATCCTCTTCCCACCAACCACATGAGAAGGAATATCTTCTCTAAGCATGGACAGTTCTCAAAGGCACTATTCTTCTCCTGCTGTCTTCTACAACTCCCAGCACCATCTCTTTTGAGGATTTAGGATTTTGCAAGAGTGAAAAGGCCTGTGGCTGCAGATGGTCTGCTTTCTGCCTGGCCAAGATATCCATGGGGAGGAATCACTAGGGCCTCACTACTAGCTTGGAGCAGAAGATGCATGAAAATTAAGAGAACAGTATGTGCCCTCATACTCGAAATCACCCACCACACTAGTATTAAGAGGATATATTAAGTTACAATATTTATGAATTGCTGCTCCACCCCCTCTAAGGAGAAAGGATCAGTTCTTTGGCTGGAGAATCTGTCTTGGACTTGAGAAGTACCACCCCGGATGAGGAACGGAGTGGGGAGAGCCCAGAAGTCAACACAAAGAGTAAAAGAAAGGAAAAAGGTCATGGGGGGAATGGAGGGAAAAATTAAACAAGATGGGACTGGAGAGGGAGACAAACCCTCTCTTAACTCAGGAAACAAGCTGAGGGTTGCTGGAGGGTAAGGGGGGAAGGATAGTGTGGCTGGGTCATGGACTTTGGGGAGAGTATGTACTATGGTGAGTGCTTGTTTAAGACTGATACATAGACCTGTACCCCTGAAACAAATAATACATGTTAATAAAAACAAATAAGTAAATAGGTGAGTAAATAAATAAATAAATTTTAAAAAAAAAGAAAGGAAGGGGTATATAAGGGAGAGAGGAGCCCCAGGAGAGAGGAGAACAGAAAGGGGAGTCCTGAGGAAAAAGTGGGGCAGTTGACATGACAGTGAGATGTTAGAGAGAGAATTTAAGATTGTATTTTGTCGTAATTCTTCCACCACTTTCTCCTCAAGAGAATAAGTGAAGTTCTAATTGCTTTTCCAGGCTTTTTTGGGGCGAGATTTATTATTTTTTATGCCATGTCATGTGCTGAGATTGTCTTCCAGGTAACCTAGTATATAGTTGGGTACATGGTCATTCTGCATCATCGACCAGGGAGAGGGCGGTGTCTTGCAGCCATGGACAGAAATTTAGGATCAAGGATGAGCATGAAAAATAAGTCAAAGATGAACTGACATACCCTTAGGAGGATGGCTAAAATTAAAAAAAAAAAAAATGGAAAATGCCAAGTGTTGGTTAGGATGTGGAACAACTGGAATGCTCCTTGATTGATAGTAGCTTGTAAATTGACATAACCATTTGGAAAACTATTCAGCAGCAGTTACAATACTATAAAGAACATATATATACTCTATGACCAACAAACTCCCGGATGGGTGCCCAATGGAAATATGTGTATTTGTGCACCAAAAGTCATATGCTATTCATCATAGCCTCAAACTGCCCATCAAACTGACATTAGAACTTATAAACAAACTGTAATATATTCAAGCATGGGATTCTGTATAGGTCATTTTTAACTATGCATGGCAATAGGGGTGATTCTCACAAATAGTATGTTGAGTGAAAGAAGTCAAATGCAATAGAGTTCATACTCTATGATTCTATACATGTAGAATGCAAATACAGGTGAAGCGATATCTGTGGGTTACAAGGAAGGTGGTTACAATTACGGAAGTGTTGGTGACAGGAAGGAGGTACAAAGGCAGCTTATGGGGTGTTGATAATGTTCTCCTTTTTTGCTGCATACTGTTTACACGGGTGTGTTCAGTTTGTGAAAATGTGACAAACAGTATAGTTAGTATGTGTGCACTTTTAACTATGTTTCTCAAACTTCAATGAAAAGCGAAACCAAAAAAGAAAAAATGGACTTAAATTTGGGCACACTTTATATCCTGGCTTTTTTATAAGACTGTAGTTCTCTCACAAAACTATTGAGTAGGCACAGAATTGAATAATGAATCATTTTGTATCTATCAAATCCTGACACAAAGAACTGAAAAACATAATTAGTCAAGAAACTTGGGAAATGAAATTATCTTTTCTTAAAGAAAATCAACATCAGAGGTTGTCTGACATTTCTGTTTCTCCCACAGTAATGCAAACACAAAAGCAAAAATTAAATGAGATCATATTATAAATGTTAAGCACAGTGCCTTTCTGCAGTAGAATCAGTAAGTGGAGCTATCTTTACTTCTAGTGGCCATAACTATGTGGTCCAAGCAGAGAGGCACATGCTTATCAGGACAGTAGGTCTCCTATAGCCTGAATGCTGTTGCTCACCTGTACCTGAGGGCTTGGACTGGATGCTAGTCCTGGTGTGGCTTGGGGTCCCATTGCGGCTTGTGGAAATGAGTTTGCTTTTAAGGACTCTAGATGAGCAGCTGGTGTCACTTGACATTTATTTTCTGCTTTGTGCCAGGCACTGTTCAAAGCAGAATGACTGGAGACAGGGGAGAAGCTGGTACACATTACTTGAGCCAGTGGTCTGGAAGGAGGTTTGATGTGTATGGAGATTGTATAGCAAGGCAAAATTTAGATGAACTTTTTTGGGGGGCTGACCCCCCCCAAAAGATGGGGTCTTTCTTTCTTTGTTGTTGTTGTGGTGCCCAGCCTTTGAAGTAGGTAGCATTTCACAGAGGAGAAAACAAAGTCACAGAAAGATTTAGTAATTTGCTCAATGTCACACAGCTCTTAAGGGGACCAACTAGGATCTGAATCCTGAGGGTCTGACTCCAGAGGCTAAGATGCTAGAAATCAAACTATGTTGAATCCTTAGTACATGGTCATGCTTCTGTCCCCAACTCCAAACAGGACAGAGTGGGATGGGTCAGCCACAATGCAAAGGCAGAAGGATTCAGATGTTAGAGATTAAACCAGACAGCAAATGATGTCTAATCAGGGAGTTTTGGAAATCTCTGGTAAATATTTTGCTGGAATGTTTCAAATACAATTCAAGCTTATTTAAAAGTCTAAAATAGTTTCTATACAAACAAGAAAAGGCTCCATCCTAATCGACTGGATGCATATTAATATCAAGTATTCATTTAAGCAATTCTTTCTTATTTAAGGAGTTTTTAATCAATATTCCGAGATAATATACTTCAGTTGCCATAATTCCTTTTTACATTTTTTAGTAATTTAATGTATTCTCCTCCCTGTCAACCAACATTTAAAATACACTTCTTTCATATTAGTGGGATTTTATGTGCCTGTTAAATACCATGTGGAAATAATCAAGTCCCATTATGAACCCAATGCTAGTTCAGCACCAATTTCAAAGCAATTTACCCACGTAGTGTCAGCAGCTATGCACCTTTTAACTTGCAGTTTAACTTCTAAAATCCCTTTGTTTTAATTTTGAGTCCACTTCTTCAGTGTCAGTTAATTACTTTGGCAGGATCTGGACCACGTTGGAGTCTGCACCAGTGGGGAAACAGCGTTCACTACAGCAGGTGGTGGCTGTGGATGGCACGGATGGTGTCTGGCAGGGAGGCTTAGTGTTTCCTGACAGATGACTAGCTTTTTCCTCTTTCCTTAGGGGCTTTCCTGGACTTTTTCAGATCACTCAGGCTTGGGTTGGAGAGTCATTTCAGTGACTTAGAGAACTAATGTAGATTCTCCACTAGCCTTATTCTCTTAGCCAGTGATTCTCTTAGTCACAGTTTCTTGACCATATGTGTAGCAATTAAGTGATCTGGGGAAACAATACAGCAAAGAGGAATAAAGCATGATGGTGTGGGGTCTACTAAAGAAAAGGTCGTTAAGTCTGAGAAGGCGGCATTTAAAAACAACCCAAACGATAAGAAGAGATGAGCCATCAAAGACCTGGAGAAGAGCATTCCAGCAGAGGGAGGAGCCAGCATGAAGATCCTGGGGCAGAAATAGACTTTGAAGTTATTTGAAGGTATTTGAAGAAGAAAAGAATGTCTGTGTATGTGCCAGAGTTCAATGACATGAACCGGGGATGAAATCAGCAGAGGAGATAGGAAGGTGGGCAAGAGCAAGGTCAGGAGAATTTATAGGTGATGTAGCATCATTCTTCCTCTAAATGGAATGGAAAGCCTTTGAAGAGTTTAAGGAGGGAGTGACATGATGCCAGTCGTGCTGTAAAGGATCACTTGGTTGTGGTGTAGGAGATGGATTATATGGGAAGAAGAATGGAACATTTTTGTGTATTATAGGCAGGAGATGATGGTGGCTTTGATGTTATCAGGGGGAGGTAGTGGTAGTGAAGAGATACATTTTAGAGGAAGAGCTGATAGTGATGCACTGGATGGAGGAGATATGAAAGAGTGAAATCAAGGATGAGCAACTAGATGAGTAACTAAGATTTACTGAGATGAAAAGACCTCAGTTATTCCTCACCATGGCCCTTTGAGGTAGTTCTATTATCCCATCTATCCTATGTGAACCCTATATTTATTTATCCTCTCCTGTATCTCTTTATAGCTAATGTGTATCTATCCTGTATTATTTTTATATTTATCATAAAATAGAGGAAAATTAAATCTTAGGACTGCAGGGTAATTTGGCCTTGGACATGCAGTTAGAAAGTAGTGAGCAGGAATTTGAGACCATTCTGCCTGAATTCAAAGTCCACACCCTAGTCACCACTGTAAGATTATCTTTTAGTTCCCAGCCATCAACTGTCATTGACAACATTTTTAATTATTTTTCTTTCAGGCTTAAGATGAATTTTTGTATTTTAAAACAGATCTGCAACATGTAATTTTATAAATGATATTTCCCATCAACTATTATATTAAAGTATTTCTAAACACTGTTCATAACATCTTCCATGTAAACAATCATCCTTCAAATGTTCCTTTTCAAGAGAATAATAAGACTTTGAACATTAAGTTTCGGGGAAGAAATAGGTAAAAGGCCCAAGAAAGTTTTCTCAAGGAGAGAAAAAAAGAACAAATAAATGTTTCATTTCTCTCATTAAATATTTATTTCCTAAGATTTTCATTCAAATATTTATATATATATATGAAAAATCTATACTTAACAAAAAAAAATCTCTTTACACATTATTTGTGAATTGTTTTAAGAATTATTTAGTTTTATTCTTCAAAATTACCTTCAAACTTAAAAAAATAAAATCTTTAGGTCTTAGTTCGGAGGGTAGAGCCGTTCATCTACTTCTTAGCCTCCAGACTGGAATAACAATATGTACTCTGCCTCATTGTTTTCTTCTGAATCCTGTGATTCAGGTAATAGGGACCTGATCAGGCTGATTCAAGAATAATAATAATGTGAAAAATAGTTATCTTAGACAGGGTTTTTCTAGAGAGTAGAGATTGAAGCAAGCATGAATGTTAAAATCTGAAGTCAGTTTGGAAGAGTCAAACCCAGGGAAGCCAGAGTGTGGAAGGGGGAAACAGCAAAGAAAGATGAACCATGGCCTATGATGCATTACTACCTTGGCTGCTCCTTTGTGGGAGCTGTGACAAGACACAACTTGTCTTATAGGGACTTCTCCAGACAGGTCCTATGGAGAAACTGCATTAGAGAAGTCCAGGAATGCGGGAAGGAGGAGTTGCTGGGGATGGCACGGATGGTGTCTTGCAGGGAGGCTTAGTGTTTCCTGACAGATGACTAGCTTTTTTCTCTTTCCTTAGGGGCTTTCCTGGACTTTTTCAGATCACTCAGGCTTGGGTTGGAGAGTCATTCGTTCCTGGGTGTCTGACTTCCTCTCACTTGAAGGTTGCATCATGAGGGACCTTCAGTGAACACTCAGGAAGTTTGGTGCAGCTGCCTGGAGTTTCCAGGGGTCGGGGGTAGTGAGGGAGGATCATGCACTCCCAGCAACATGGGCCGTCTGGGAAGTGCCAGGCAGGGAGTCTTTGAAGATGGGAGTAAGTTTTGTATTGGGGATATATCTGAATGTCAGTAGACTGAGAACTATACTGGGATTATCTTACTGAAAACTCATCAAAGCCGTATAAGGTAGCTGTTATGTGCCTTAATTGATAGATAGGGAGATTTAAATAATAGATGCTGGAACTAGGTTTTCTTTTCTTTTCTTTTTTATTTATTATGTTCATTTAGCCTACGTATAGTACATCATTTGTTTTTGATGTAGTTTTCAATGATTCATTAGTTGTGTACAAACCCAGTGTTCATCACACACATGCCTTGCTTAACCCAGTGTTCATCACACACATGCCTTGCTTAATACCCATCACTCGGGTACCCCATCTCTCCACCCATCCTCCCTTCTGTAACCCTCAGTTTGTTTCCCAGAGTGCAGAGCCTCTCGTGGTTTCTCTCCCTCAGCAGAGAAAGACAATGATCACATGGTCTCACTCATATACAGAACATAAGGAATAGTGCAGAGGACTCTAAGGGAAGGGAGAGAAAACTGAAAGGAACTAGGTTTTCGTGTAAGAAGTCAGACCCTAAAGCTCATGCCTTAACCACTGTACTGTCCTTTGGAAAGCACTGGACTAGTCCAGAGGGTCTTATTGAAGTGATGAAATTCCAGGGAAATATACAGAGGACTCTCCTGAGAAATACAGTTGGGAATGGGACCACCATTGAAAGCCAGGCCAACCCAGAGGTTTCAGAGTCATGTACCTTCATGGCATATCTGCCTTTTCCTATGATTTCTATTCTTTTTTTTTTTCACTCTGTGAGTCAACCACCTTTCAACCTTCTTATTTTTAACTAATGAATAACAGCTTCTGCTCACCTTCCATCTCCGGCCTCTATGCTAACTCGTGGCATTCTAGCTCTGACTCTATCCTTGTGACATCCATTATCTGTGTCCTGGTTTGCTATTTCTACATTTCTTAGGGAAGCATTGGCCTAACATAGTTTTTAGAGTGTGTTGGAAAATAACCCTATTAAGTTCTTTCAAAAGCGAATTCATTAGACACTGTGGGTGGATCACAAGACCTCTGTTTGGGACTTAACAGGACCTAAGTATGCCCAGTAGTTCTCAGAAGCAGATTCTGAAGAGCATCCATGAATGTGCCAGCCCTGAAACGTTCTTCTTCTTTTCTCCCTTTGTATAACATGGCCTGAAATTCAAGGGCCTTGAAAAGAGGGTGTGATTGGCTGAATGTAATTGACGTACCAGTCCTTAGCTACACCGGGCAGTTTTCACAAGGAAATTAGCTGAAGGAGCCTCCAGTGATGCCTCCATTCACTTTACCAACAGGATTGCACATAATAAGGGAGATAATTACCTACCTAGGATAATTACCTAGGAGGATATTAGGATGCTGGAAGAAAGCGAGGGATGAATGTTGGGTTGACAAAATAGGACAAATGTCTTCCGTGTGCATTCCATCGTTTCTTTTACCGCAGCACACAACTCACCATCCGTTGGCCAGTTTATAAATGTCCATAAAACTGTGGCTAGCCTTCATGCATTTCCAAGTAACATCTAAATGACTTTCCAATGATCTATTTTGAATTATTTATGCCTTCACTTTCTTCTGTTTGCACATCCTAGATCTAATCATGGAAAATGACCATATTATAACCATGTATCACACAATACTTTGGCATCATATTTCTTTATTTGCAAATACTTCTTCAGCATTGATCTTCAGTTTACTACTGTGCCAAGTGCTGTGGGGGTGAGAGGGGTCCTGGGTAACATGCGATGATTGCTTTCTAGCTGCTTAGCATTGAATGTAGGAAACATAATTTGAAACAAATAATATAAAATAATAGAATATAAAGCAGATTTTAAAAGTACATTATGTATGTGGGGGGCTAGCCTGGCTGAGAGCTTCACTTGTGCTGACGTAAGGAGCTATGTGCAATGTATCATTTAAATATGGGAGGAAATATTTTTGATCCAGGGAAGAGACTTGTGCTGTGGTCACTAGGTGAGTTTTGCCCAGCCTATGTTACTCTAAATTATAATTTTTGCTATTCGTTTGTTCCAAAAGGTAGGACAGAGACTGATTTAGACTCTCTCTCCTTCCATGTATAGTACAGAGATTTCGTCCTGGGGCTATTCCCGTTGGCCACAGTCCCTCTGAGCAGCTTTGCAGGGAGGTGCTGCCATTCTGTCCTTTTTTAAAGGCACAGGCCTGATCCTCCTGTCTCCTGCTATCTTTCCACTGCTAATGTCACAAGATGCCTCTGGCAGCATAAATAACTTTATTACGAAGCTGTAAAGTAGAAAAAGTTATTAATATTGTATGAATTGCATTCTATTCCTTTTTTTTTTTTTTTCCCTCTAATGGAGGGGAGATCTTACCAGAGTCTAGAAAATGTATCCTTGAAACTGCTGAGTAGCATGTATTGAATGAAATGAGTTAGGAAGCTCCATCACCACTGGAAATTCTGATGGGAAGCTGGTTTTAATAGGTTCAGGTTTCCTTTTGAGATGCTCATTTTCTTCAGGAATTCCACAATTATGGCAGCCTACTTCTCAGTGGTAGCTACAAGGAATTGGATTTTACTGTGCAGCGTAAACAGATCGGGATCGATGAGATGACATTCTGAGCATTATCAAGAGGCTTGTGGACTGCTTTGTTGTGAGAGGTAATTGACACTGAAAGCTTTTGAAAATTGAGGTTTACAGGAGCAGACCCAAGTCAATGATGTTTTGTTTCATCTGAGGTGTTTGAGTAAGACATTAGTTGGCGGGTGCTAATACCACTTTGTGAAGCTCAAGTTTAGGCAAGACATTAACCTCCTCTACAGCAAGCAGAAGTTTTATCCTTTAGAAAGGATAAAAATAAAATTCCCTCCAGATCAGTGCAATTACTCTGTGAGGAACAGAGGAAGAAAGGGATCTGCGGATATCACAGACTGTGCCTCGTTTGATAAAGGTTTATTTATTTCCCTTGGGCCATTAATAACCACATGTTAAATTTTCTCCCTCCTTGATTCGAGCCTATCCTTCATGGTAAGTTAATTTTTTTAAAAAGATTTTATTTATTTATTTGACAAAGAACACAAGTAGACAGAGAGTCAGGCAGAGAGAGGGGGGGAAGCAGGTTCCCCACTGAGCAGAGTCCATGAGGGGCTCCATTCCATGACCTGAGCCCAAGGCAGAGGCTTAATCCACTGAGCTACTTAGGCACCCCATTGTAAGTTAATTTAAAAAACACAACCCTCTGAAAAGATTCAGGATGCTAGGTTCTAGTACTGAATTTTCTACCAGCTGACATGATTGTCAGCTTTTTTGTCGCAGGGACAGGAAACACTCATATTATTGATTTGCATAATATTGATTTCCCCATGGGGTTTCCTGAGTGTGCAATTCCTGACTCACTTCCCCGGGAATAGACCGACACACTTCCCTCCCACTATCCACATGTCACTATTTTATTAGTAGCAACAAACGATTGTGATACACTTCCAAACGATTGTGGCCTCCCAGGTATCTTGACATCTGGCTGAGATCTGCGGCACTCCCGGTTCAGCTGACAGAGTGTGAATGGCTTCATTTCCTTGTGCTTTATTTTCCCTACAAGTGGGCCCCTTTCAGTTCTGAAATTTTACAAGCGCTCTCAATGAGCAATCACCAAGCCAAACGAGGACTCTTTGTATCTTTATATTGTGCTAACAGAAGACATTGCCTCACTTAGTCAGAGTTCTTCCAACACCGAATTCTAAATTTGACAATGGCACAGAGCTGTGATTTAGGCGCTGTTACACTCACTGGCATTGGACAGGGTTATGGCTACTCCCTTGAAAACATTCTAACTTCCTTTAATGTGCATTTTGGACCCATTAACCATTCATGCATAATGGAAACAAGTATATTATGGTGTTAAGTGTTAGTGTGGTAGAAGCATACAATTTACATTTGCAATTAATTCCAGCCATCAGGGCACAAGCCTGTCAGTTCTAGGAGAGCCTGGCCTTCGGTCTGGTCTGTCCAAGGTCTGGCACAGAGGAGATGTCTAATGACATTTGTTGAGTCAACTAGCAACTTCCACAATAATGAAGACATATGAAGTAGTGGTGTCTTTTGTTTTTTGTATTACTAGACTCTTTTTGCCTGCTGGGGACAGAAACCCAGCTTGCCTGAAGGTAAGCATAAAGAAAAGATGCTGTTGTGTGAGTGCTCCTAGAATGGAAGCTGGGTGCCCGTCCTCAGGCGTAGTACGCTGGGACCCAAATCAAAGGCTTTCTGTTTCTCCGTCTTGCATCCTTGATTCGTTCCGGCTTCTTTTACAAGGTGACTCATGGCCACAGGTAGTGCCTGGGTTCACATTTCAATTTTCCCTTCAGAAGGGAGCCACCTTCTTCCTTAGCTTGTCAGGCTCCAGGTTTTTACCCAGTGTTTGTTGCAAAGGTTAGGGGCCGGGCAGGGTTCAGCCCAAGGTCTTTTATCACGGATTTGTTAGTTCCTGTTGAAAAGCAGAATAAAGAAGGGAAAGCTTTTTAAAAGGGTATTTCTTGAACATCTTATTTTAATGAATTAATTTGCCAGTCTTTTGATGTAAAGCCAGGGCCTTCCAAAAAAAAAAAAAAAAAAAAAAAAAAAACACTCCGGGACTATTGTTTGGAGGTCTACCTTGCTCCTGAAACACACACACAGAAACACACACACACACACATACAGATCTTCATGTAGCTTTTCAACTGTGATTTCTTTAAAATGAAGAAGAGACTTAAAGATATGTGCAATCAGTCTGAATGTAGAATCCTTCTAAATGTTTAAGATTCCCCCCTCATTGTGTATAGTGCTTTCCCCCATGATCTGTTTGGGGTGTGTGTGTGTGTGTGTGTATGTCTGTAATTCGTCTCTATTTCCCCCAAAACTTTTGGGATACATTGGACAAAAATAGAACTTTCATTCTGCTGCACTCATTCATTGTTTGTTCAATATCTAATGAAATTACATACTTTTAATAACTATCAAAACGGGCATATACATGTGGGAATAAACGCAAGTGACTCTCAGTGTTTTAAATGTTTACCTTTCATACATTAAAATCATTAACACACACAAAAAGAGATGTTCAAAAGAAATCACAGGATTTATTTAAAA
Source organism: Mustela lutreola (assembly GCF_030435805.1). Taxonomy (NCBI): domain Eukaryota; kingdom Metazoa; phylum Chordata; class Mammalia; order Carnivora; family Mustelidae; genus Mustela; species Mustela lutreola. The sequence goes on from NC_081295.1 coordinate 113,830,390, forward strand.
AAAATATATCCAGGTAGTATAGACCTAGATGGGGTATATTAAAAATCGTATGATGAGGGGCATCTGGGTGGCTCAGTGGGTTAAGTCTCTGCCTTTGGCTCAGGTCATGATCTCAGGGTTCTGGGATTGAGCCCCACATCGGGGTCTCTGCTCAGTGGAGCCTGCTTCCTCCTCACTCTCTACCTGCCTCTCTCCCTACTTGTGATCTCTGTCTGTCAAATACATAAATAAAATCTTTAAAAAAAATCATATGACAAACCCTTGAATGATGAATATCTTGTCAGTGTATATATGTGACTGTGTAGTATCATCTGGAGATAATGCAAAAGCTTAGCTTTGAAGTGGCTATTTATGTTTCACCGTAGCCAAATGGCTTTCCTCCATGCGTGTCTTCTGGCTCATATGCACCTGAAGCATGGTATATGAAAGTGATTTCAAATTGAAAATTGCTGGGCATGGATGTAATTTAGGGTATCTTTTAAAGAACCACATTAACCAAGCAATAATGAAAGATAAGCGAGAAATAATTAAAGGGCTTAAAGCTGTGCTAAAAAGTTAGGAATAAACATAACAGAGAACACAGTAGTTCTCCTCTCTAAGAAAAGCTATTGACCATCATAAGCCAATACTGTATTTTCCCATTTTTTTTATATCATTTTCTTATAAGACTGTGATGCTCTCCTAAAAGCATTGAATTATTGTGTACTCATCAGACTGAATAACAAATACTGAAAAATACCCTTAGTTGAGTTACTTGGGATGTGGAATGATTTGGCTTTAAAGATAAAATTTTGGCTTAGGTTGAATATGAAAAATGTTCAAGAAAATACTCAACATAGGAGCTTTGCACAAATTCTGATCTAGATAAAGTATCCTAGACTCTCACAGTTTCTGCTGTTCTTCTGCAAGCTTCCAGCGTCATCTTTCACTCTGACATAATCTACAAGGGATTTGGCCAGCTTTGTCTCTCCCTATGGCGCCATATCTCTACCCTAGCAGATACGGCTCATGGTGATAGATGTCATACAGACAGCATGAACATAAAAAGGTGTGGCATCTCAAAGAAAAGAATAGGCAGAGAGATGCTATCTGTCAAAGAATGTGATGATCAAGTCTATTTTCTTATAGTTGTTAATAACGCCACACTTTCTAAAGAAAAAAAGGAGTATACTTTAAGAGACATGATCATGGAGGATACTCCTTAATTGAAGGAAGTTTATTTGGCAGTAAGTCATGATGGATTTTTAAGAGTGGTGAACGCTACTATAATGAACACCCATAAGCTGGAAGAAATCATGAGGTAGTTGACAGCTTTTCAAGCATCCGAAACTATCCTTTTACCCCTGAGCCATACTTTGATTCTTTCAGGGCTGGCCACGCGCTGACAGGGCTAACATGTTGAGTCTCAACACAACTGACTGAATGGATTAAGGGAAATTTAGAAATATGCTTGATATTTCTAGGAATCATGCAAATGCAAAACTTTTGAAATTTTTTTTAACTTATTGTGATGAGTTTACTTTCCATATGGAATTCAAAGATCTAATTTAAATAATTAGATAATAGGATTACAATTCAATTATTGATCAATAACGTGACAGAATTTAAAAAGCCAGTGCAAAATGGTAGACGGAATAGAGGTAATGAAATGCAAAGGTAAAACTTTTAGATCTTTGCATTAATGATTAGACTCAGATGTCTGAATGGGCCCTGAGGTGATTGTTTGTTTGGCCTTGTTTAAGAGATGCCTTTGTGAGCTAAAGTTTATGTGACCTTTCTCCATTTACAACTTGTCCAGTTTGGAGTTTATGAGTTTCTAGTTCTGCCCAGTTTATAAAAGGGTTAATTGAATTTAAATTAAAAAAAGAAAAAAAAAGAGAAAATGTATCTTCTTTGTTTACTGAACTCATGAAAGGATCATGAATGGAATGAAATAGAATGGAATGGTGTGAATGGAATTATAAATAAACATCTTGTTTCTACTTTTTCTAAGTTGTTTTACTTGAGATAAACTTTACACTATATTATGTGTGGCTACTGCCATTTATCAACACTAATTTTACATGTACTAATCTATTTTTAAGTGAAGGTAGAAGTTCACCAGGGGCAATATTTTTTACTCACAGTAAGAAATGTATATCAATGTATATAAATATAAATGTATAATATAAACATATTTATAGAAACATCTCTAGATATTATATAAATATTATTCACATGTATTACTTATGTATATAATACTTATATATAAATTATATAAATATACATATGAAATAAAAGTCTCACAAAACAAACTTTATTCTTACTACTAGTAATGCTTTTTGACCACTTTCAGGAACCTCTGTGGTGTGTAGGGTTCCCAAATCAGGGTGTCAGCACCATCCTGTTAGTCCAATCTCATACAATTCTGCAAAAGAAATGCTGTGCCAGTAAGCAAGAGTAATTCCACTCCAGTGCATGGGGGGAGGGGCCAAGAACACTATCCTATGATCTATTTTACCTGTTATTTCACAATTTTTAAAAAAGATTTTATTTATTTATTTGAAAGACAGAGATCACAAGTAGGCAGAGAGGCAGGCAGAGAGAGAGGAAGGGAAGCAGGTTCCCTGCTGAGCAGAGAGCTCTATCCCAGGACCCTGGGATCATGACCTGAGCCGAAGCCAGAGGCTTTAATCCACTGAGCCCTCCAGGCGCCCCTATTTCACAATTTTTTAAAAATGTCTAGTGACTCTCTAGATTGACAATCCACAATCTTTTTTGCCTTTCTCTCTCTTCATTTGATGTCCTGAAGGAGAGAATTTGGTCAGCTCAATTTAAATAAAGGGCTTATGCCTGCACTAATCAGCTGCAGACGAAGAGAAAAATATCCTTTTTTAAAAACGTATTTATTTTATTTAAATTCAATTAGCCAACATATAGTACATCATTATTTTCAGAGGCAGAGTTCAGTTATTTGTCAGTTCCGTATACCAGCCAGTGCCCATCACATCACATGCCCTCCTTACAGCCTGGCACCCAGTGAGCCCATCCTCCCACTCTCTTCCCCTCCCCCAACCCTCAGTGGGTTTCCCAGAGTCAAGAGTCCCTCATGGTTTGTCTCCTTTTCTGATTTCTCCTCCCATTCCATTTTCCCTCCCTTCCCCCATGATCCTTTGCGCTGTTTCTTATATCCCACATGTGAATGAAACCATATGATAATTGTCTTCCTTCGAGTGACTTATTTCGCTCCACATAATCCCCTCCAGTTCCAACCATGTTGATGTACATGGTAAGATTTCATCCTTTCTGATGAATGAGTAATATTTCATTGTGTGTGTGTATGTGTGTGTGTGGATAGATAGATAGATGATCGATAGACAGATAGATATCTTCTTTATCCATTCATCTGTCGATGGACAACTCAGCTTTTCCTACAGTTTGGCTATTGCGGAAATTGCTGAGAAGAGAATAGGATCCTGTTGTTCCAGGTATGATCATTTTCTATCCCAAATTTTCTGCATCAAGGGATTAATTGCAGAAGGTGGAGATTCTGTGAGTCAAGCAGTCACCCTAGTTAGCATGCATTTAAGATATCAATACCCTTGGGATTTTGGCCCCCTCCTCTCAGTTCCTTCAGGGATCTAGGCCAGGATACATTGACAGGTAGGGATTATTATCTGATTTTACTGGAGGAGGATCCAAGAAATAAAGGGTGAATGATTTACTCAGAGTTCCAGGGAAACTCTATGGAAGAGAAAAGCATAGATCCATGTCTTCTTACTTCTAGTTTATGGCGGTATGTTGCTTGTTCAACACAGTGGGCTTAGAAACCTTATTGTCATTACAACTGCTTTGTTCATGTCATTCCTTCAAAAAAGCAAAAACAAAACAAAACAAAACAAAACCTTACATATTTTCATTAGAATGATGCTCTTCAGAAAGTTATGTTCCCTGCTATGTATTTTATGCAATGTTATAATGGGTTCTTTGATCATTTGCTCTGGTACTCATAGAAGTCTAGCAGTCCATAATTTCCTGTGACACTCCCTTTTCCTTTTTATTAGATAGCGAAAACATTTCCCTTCTTTCATCTTTAGATGTGTTTTGTGTGTCCTTTATAATTTCTCAGTAAGATTGAACAGTGGTTCTGTGGTGACAGCAGTAAAGCAATTTGCGATCCTTCAAAAAGATGCCGGGCAAGTAAAAATTATTACTCTGTGTTAACAAAGTAACATATGACACCTAATATATTTTACTCTGATCCTCCATGTCCTTAACTCTGGCTTTTTCAGAATTATGTCTATGAAAGTATATTTTTAAAATGTGCAGTAGATATTGATCAAACTGGAAGCAAAGTTTTTTTGTTTTTCTTTTCTCTTTCTTTTAAAAAATTTAAGCCAGCAGTGTTATGCTGATGGGCATTCTGGGGAGCATTCAGGGCTATTGGTTGAGGACATTGGTATCCCAAGCTGAGGATTCTATAACCCTTTCCAGGTCTCTGTCAGGAACCTGGCATAAAGATTTCTTAGTAAATATGTAACACTCAGACAAGAGTCCACACTTGGTCTTAATCATTATGATGGCCATCTTATACTTGCTGACTATCCCATTAAATCTCTACACTGAAAAATGAAACAAGATGAAACCAGAGAGAGACAAACCATAAGAGAGTCTTAATCTCAGGAAACAAACTGCAAGTTGCTGGGGGTGGGGGGTAGGGATAGGGTGGCTGGGTTGTGGACATTAGGGAGGGTATGTGCTATGGTGAGTGCTGTGAATTGTGTTAAGACTGACGATTCACAGACCTGTACCCCTAAAGCAAATAAAACGGTATATGTTAACAACAACAACAACAAAAACAGAAATAAAAGTCATGTTTTAAAAGTGCATGTGTTTGTGCACATGTGTGTGCACATGTGTGTGTGTGTGTGTGTGTGTGTGTGTGTGTGTGTTTCAGAACAGATGTTTTAATTCAGAATGTAGATGACTACTTTTTTCAAAAAGAAAAGTATCCAGTAGGGAAAGAAATAGAAATAAGGAACTCAGCTAGTGGTCAGGAAGGAACTTAGCCGGAGGTAACAAATCTGTTTTGGGAGAAGTTAGTATCTGATTATCATCAACGTGGGGAAATCTCTGGTTTCGCTTCAAAAGCCTGAGCTCAGTTTTTAACACTCCTCTGACGTTTATTCCCACTACCTGGCTCTCATGGAGAGAGCTTCAGAGATTCGGTATTTTCTAAGATTTCCTAGATTTAATTCTCCCTTCCCCCTTGGTGACTGAAAAAGACTGCAAACTATACACCTGCTGCCCTTCCCCACCCCACCTCCAACAAAATCTCCTCTCGTAGTTTTCCAAGAATGAACCTAAGGTGCTTCCTAAAATTATCATTCAATACTATCTGGAACTGAGAAGTCAACGGTACTGAGCAAGACATTTTCTGTCAAGGCAAGGGCAAAATATATTCAAAGAACATTTAAGGGCAGAGGGAGAGAGTCCTGTATCCACCCCATCTTAAGCCTTTGCTGCTCATGGATTTACTCTTCCTTCAGGGAAACTTGTTTTCCCCTCCAAGGACCTGCTTGTTCTAGCCTAACAGTGGACTGTAGGGCTGTTCTGTGGATCTGCTAGTTTTCTCTGCAGAAGCTTTCCTCTTCCCATTTAAAGGGCTGTTTGTTTATTAGAGAGAGGGAGTGAGAAGGGAAGGGGCAGAGGGAGAGGGAGACAGAGAATTTCAAGCCGACTCGGAGCTGAATGCAGAGCCTGACACGGGGCCTGAGCTCACGACTCTGGGATCATGATCTGAGCAGAAACCAAGAGTTAGATGCTTAACCGACAGAGCCACCCTCATGCCCCTCTTTTTCACATTTAAAATGAGCATAGAAACAGCAAACAGCATAAGCCCACATGGGGAAGAATTCAGAGTGCTTGGCTAAAGTTGCTAGTCGTGGAGCACAGAAGTCTGGGGTGTCTAGGAAGATTATTTATCCCAATTTACCACAAACATCCCACTAGATTCAGGGGAAAAGTGATTACCTTCCTGCAGAGAACTCTCTGGTGTTTCAGTGACACATACTTGATTGTTCCCCAGGGTGGGGCAGGCATATCTCCCTTAGGAAGCCATTACTTCCAGGTTGAGCTATCAACAAACCATTTCCTGTCTTTGGTCTAATTAAACTATACACATTTGGGGGGGTATAAAATAGAGATGCTGACATGTCAGCATTTATGCTGCTGACACAAATGTTCTGTGCATAGTTGATGTAAATGGTGCTGACATAAACCTTCTCCTTGAGAACAGATGCTAGAGGGGCTTTTTTTGCTATCTTCCAGTGGATTGACTTTAAGCATTGTCTGGGCTTAGAGTTGAAGCTTCTACTACTGATATTCAGTCCTCTGCTATGATAGATTAACCTATTGATTATTCAATTACTTACTTCTTTTATGCCAATAACTTCTTAAATTAGAGCATGACTTCTATTAAAGTTCAGGATTAGAAGAAGAATGCAGTACTGATTATCTTTGTGTAAGTGTCTTAGTTTGCAGGGCTTTAAAGATGACATTTAGTTCCATGTGGCAAATAGAAGCATGATTGTTTATTGTATAAAATAAGTTACATTGTAATACAGATTTCATGTTAATAGGACTTTTGAAGTGTTGCATTACCTGAGAGTTGCCACTGGTGAGAATTTTCTAGATGATTGTGATGAAAGCTGTAGATCTTCTTCAGGGTCAATTACATACACACTCAATATAATACAGACAAATTCAAGGAGCTCAGGAACTCCTAAAGCTGCTTATGAACCCAAGGTCAAGAACCTCCTTCATTGGTTCCACTGGTGAGAGATGGCATTTGCCACCTACATTTGGGGATACAGTATCCCCAAGAAGGCTTTCAAAAGATGGATGCCAGGGTGGTTCAGCCGCTTAAGTGCCTTCCTTTGGCTCAGGTCATGATCCCAGGATCCTGGGATCGATTCCCACATCAAGTCCCACATCAGGGTCTCTGCTTATCAGGGAGCCTTGCCTCTTCCTCTGCCCCTTCCCCTGGTTTCTGTGCTCTCTCTCTCTTGCAAAAATAAAAAAATAAAATCTTAAAAAAGAGATCACATCTTTATCCATAGTATCTTTTTATAATATTGATACTCAAGAATTTTGTGAGTTATGCTCTACTGACTATTGGAGGTGAATGAGTTCAAGTCCTCCAAAAAGCTAGTGTCAAGGCAGGATGAGAGGTGCCAAACAAAGATTCACCGGAGGAAATGCCAGTGAAGGATAAAAGAGGAGGGAGCAGGGGTTGGTAGGTGACCCTCCCCGCCTGGAAACTGACCTGACACCTGGGAAGAATCTCAGATCCCAGTGCTGTTCTAAAAAGTCTCATCCAGGCCCACTAGGAGTCCCCGAGCAGTTTGCCCATTAGAAGAGTTGAGCACTGGGCTGGCTGGCCTGTCTCTCGTAGCCCTGCCCGCCGCAGCCCTGCCTGGGAGAAGCCTGGGGGAAGCAGGGCCTGGCTTTGAGTGCTGCGGCAGATTCAGGGATGCAGCGCCTGGAGGCCATGGGTCAAACACGGTCCCCACACAAGAACTCTTGAAAGGGGGTCTAGGCAGTGGTCTTCATGGGCACCACATGGAGATAAGAGGGTCTTTGTAAGTACAGAAGTGCAAGTTCTTCTCTTTTCTCCCACTTCCTTACATTTTGATAGCTGCTACTCTTTGGTCAGGGTGATTCTGCCAGCCAAAGTGTACACAGGGACAGGTGATGTGATATTGTAAACTTGTGACTTAGTTTCTTGCCTCCCTATAACACCGTAGCTGCGGGAATTGTTCAGCAAGGGGTGGGGTGGGCAAGATCATAATCTGCAGAGATTAAATACATCACCTTTTTACCACGACCTTCACCAACATTCAGCAACAACATTCCTGTTAAATAGGAAGGGACTGTAGAATTAAAAATTGCTGTTGAAGTGTAGAGCCCAGGATCCTCACAGAGTCTGACAGAAGCCATGCTAAATCCAGGGTCTCTGGTCTCAGTGGGATTCGGTCCAAAGATTGGTGTCCAGTTTTTTCTTTTTCCCCCACTCCCCCAACCAACCCAGTGGCCTCTCGGCGGGCCCTTTGGTTTCACTTCGACAAAAGACTCTGGAGGCTTCCCTTCCCTAACCTGTAGAGCAGAGCCAAGCTCCTCTTCCAGAGGACGGTGTTCTCCAGGGGAGGGAGCTATCGTGGCAGTGCACTGGCAGGGAGAAGCGGGCAAAGAGATAAGGGAAAACGCTAACGAGAGGTCCTCTGTGGTAGGAAAGTGAGATGCTCCCAGGACTTGGGAATTTTTGAAAGTTCATTCACTCACTAAACAGATAGTCATGGGATAGTTACTTTGTTTCAGACACTGTTCTAAGTGCTTGGGACGCATAAGAGAACAATATAAAAACCCCTGCCTTTTGGTAGCTTACATTCTAGCAGGGAGACTTTAATATGCACGTGAACAAAATACATAAATCAATTATAGCTAGATAAATATATTTATCTAGCACAGCTTTTCTTAAAATTGCTTTTCGGCAACAATTGCTTCATCTGCTATTACCAGAAGCGGAAGTCTCTTCCCTATGTTTTCTTTGCCCCTTTTAGGTTCTTTCATCTTGGCTTCCTGTTTCTTCCTCAGGGAAGGAAATACTTCCTTTCCAGAAGTCCACCAAATATAACTTCCGGAAAGTCACTGACAGAGAAAAATGACCCTGCTTGTATTGTTTAGTGAATATTTTTGATCTCTGCGAAGTCTGCTTTTTAACTCAATCTTAATACATTTCCCAAAACCAGTTCAGAAAATACATCGAAAACATAATTGGTTAAAACCAAACTGAAACTCACAGGTCTTTAGTTCTAAAATCAATGGCATTGGGGTGCCTGGGTGGCTCAGTGGGTTGAAGCCTCTGCTTTCAGCTCAGGTCATGATCTCAGGGTCCTGGGATTGAGCCCCGCATCAAGCTTTCTGCTCAGCAGGGAGCCTGCTTTCCTTCCTCTCTCTGCCTACTTGTGATCTCTGTCTGTCAAATAAATTTAAAAAAAAATTTTTTTTTTTTAAATCAATGCATTATCGCACGAAAGGCTGGCATGGCACTGGGTGAAGGCAGCCACAAGTCTCACTGATGATGATCTAAAATCCACAGATCTCCTCAGCAATAAATAGGGAATGGGACAATAAAAAGTACTCAGCTGTGAGGAAGGCTACATTAAACAACACAACCTGCAATCTAGAGAGACAGGAGGGAGCCACATGAGAAAGAATGACTTCGAGTGTGTAGCACTCACAGTTAAACCCTGACCGTATTTCCAGGCCCAGTCCTAGATCAGTGGAGCATACACAGTTCCAGCTGGATTTAAGGGGAGTCCTTCTGCTTTTCTTTTTTCTCTTTCTTTGCTTTTCTTTCTTTCTTTCTTCCTTTTCTTTTTCTTTTTTCATTTTTTTAAAAGATTTTATTTATTTATTTGATGGATAGAGCTCACAAGTAGACAGAGAAGCAGGCAGAGGGAGAGGAGGAAGCAGGTTCTTTTTTCTTTTCTTTCTTCCTTTCTTTTTCTCTTTCTCTTTGTGGAAGGGACTATTTAAGATCTTCTGGGTTCATCTTTAGGGAAAAACCAAAACTGAGTGGATTCATATTTAGAATTAAATGATACACTTTAAAAGACAATATGAATGAATCATCGAACTGTTTCCTCACCCTAACTCCAGGCCCATACATAGATTCTATTTCTAATTTTTTAAAGATACAAAAATTATCTTAGTCGCTGTGGGCGGTTGACTTTAATGAAGCTCGATTAAGCCAACATTCAATTAAAAGACAATGTAGGTCACAACCAGAAATCATTTGCAGATTATATAGAAACATCCCTCGTCCCGGTTATGACCAGCATTCTCAAGAGCAGGTCATACTCCTGTCTTCCGTCCCTCTCTAATTCCATTCTGACGCCATCTTTGCTCCGCTGTTTGGTGAGGCTGCTCTCCTACAGTGGCTCTCCATCACTCCATCTCTGTCTCATTGTCAACGTTCTGAACTTGGACCTCCCCGGCTCTTAGAATGGCTCTTTTCTTGGCTTCTGGGACATTCAGTTTCCTTAGATCTCTTCATTTGGCTTCTCACAGATTCCTTCACTGCCCTCCTCCTTTTTTTTTTTTTTTTTTTTTTTTAAGATTTTATTTATTTATTTGACAGACAGAGATCACAAATAGGCAGAGAGGCTGACAGACAGAGAGGAGGAAACAGGCTCCCTGCTGAGCAAAGAGCCTGATGCGGGGCTCGATCCCAGGACTCTGAGATCATGACCCAAGCCGAAGGCAGAGGCTTTTACCCACTGAGCCACCCAGGTGCCCCACACTGTCGTCCTTCTTTTCTTTATTTCTTAGAGGCAGAAGCCCCAGATCCAGTCTTCGGTGCCCTTCTCATCAATGGCATCCACTCCATAGGTTCCACTGCTGTGCTGTAAGCCCTGAACTTTTCTTAAAGTCTCAGCTCCAGATCTGAAAATACAACTACCCGGTAAGCACCTTAAAATGGGTGCATGTCAAGTTCAAAGTCTGAAACAGTAATTCATTTTCTGTCCCCTTCCTGATCTCCATATATTTTCAGGATCATCTCTTTTTGTTCTCTCTGTCTCTTGGACTAGAAAACTTGGTCAGATCAACTTTGAGTCATTTTCCTCTCTCATTCCCTACATTTAATCACTGGGCAACTTGAACCTATTCTATTTTCATAATTGTGAATTTCCATTCCCAATGCCACTTCCCATCATTAGGCTCATATGAGACTTTCTGTCTGGCTTATTATAATAGCCTTTTAACTGGAATCCTTTCTCTCTCTCCCCTTCTTTCTTTAAGAAATACTGATCTAGTCCTTAGACTGTGCAAACGTTGTGCTGGAAGCTTGGGAAACAAACGCACAGAGCAGGCTCCCTCTGTGAGGAGCTCACAAATCAGCGGGAAAGAAGGATGTGAACGATATTCACTTCCACATACTCTGATGAGCGCACACACAGGGATGGTGTGTAGGTGGCCCGGGGGGAGGGGGATTCTTTTTTCAGGAAGTGGGCAGAGGGCCCTACCAAAGGGGTTAACAGAGAAGGTGGCTTTGGAGCTGAGAAGTGGGGAAGGATAGGATTTCACCAGATGGAGGGTCACGAGGAAGGGCATTCTGGGCCAAGGTAACAATGTGCCAAACTCACAGAGACCTCAAGGTGTGTGGTATGTTTAGCAGTCTGATGTCACTGGAATGCAGATGGGCTGGACCGTGAAGTGCCTTGAATGAGGGATATGGGTTTTGTTCTATAGATACTTTGGAACTGTTGCTTTCATATCCCACATGTAACTAAATATGAAATTCTGAGTAGAACCAATAGACTGATGTATGAATCTAATATACTTTCTCCAATGTCACTGACTCTGTCTTCTATCTGCCCTTATTTTGGGGGCTCTCAGCCAAGTTCCCCTTTATAAGTTCCCCTTATCCAATCCTCAGTATTTGATTATCTTTTTCTTTTCTTATAGAAAACAAATGGGATTTGGCAATATAGGACAATATCAGGATCTATGTGCAAATTTCCTAGAAAATCTATACACACGCACAAACACACATACATATTTATTCCATTAAATTTTCACTACAGTTCTGTGAGAAATGTCCCTCTCTAGAAATTTTGCTTGCCTATTGTTTTTGGCTACTACAGAATGGAGAAATGTTTCCTCATTGGTCTAGCCTCAAAAAACATTATGAGTGGTCCATGATTCCTGACACTCATTCCTGCCCTAAGGGATATAATGAAAGGACAGAACACTTGTTCCTGAACCTGATATGAATAGGGAGCAAAGCCCCCTAGGTCTGGCTTTTTTAGGAAGAGTAAGCCATTCCTCCTTGGTGGGTCCCAGGCTGCTCAGAATTTTATAGTACTCCTCTTCTAGTAGGCAGAAGAATGCCAACACAAGGCTGCCACTACTGCCCTGAGTAGAAAATAAATTGAACTGCAGAATAATCCTTCATCTAGTTTCAAAATGTCCCTTGGTGTTTGAAAGTCTGTTTATTATTTATTATACAGAATCAAAGTAGGCCTATCTTGGAAAAGGGAACATCCCTAATTTTGGAGAGATTTTTATTTTATTTTATTTATTTATTTTTTAAGATTTTTATTTATTTATTTGACAGAGAGAGAGAGAGATCACAAGGAGGTAGAGTCAGGCAGAGAGAGAGGAGGAAGCAGGCTCCCCGCCGAGCAGAGAGCCGGATGTGGGACTCGAGCCCAGGACCCTGGGATCATGACCTGAGTCGAAGGCAGAGGCTTAACCCACTGAGCCACCCAGGCACCCCTTGGAGAGATTTTCAAACAGGCTCTCACTATACCTCACCCGGATCATTGTTCTGTAAACCCACTATCTCCTTGCTTGCTGTCCTTCTTCTGTTTATTTTACATTCTACTCTCTGATTTTGCTGTTTTAAGTGCGTATCTTCCACTTCATGTTTAAACATTCCAGTGTACTTGTTGTTGCTTATGGGATAAAGTCCAAAATAGTTTAGTTTGGCATACCTCTCTCCAACCTCATCAGCCATCTTGACTCAACAACAACAACATATGAAAGTTCTAGGAGTAACACCCAACATATGCAGGAACTGTATAATTTGTGCCTCTATCATGCATTCTTGATGCAGTTGAGTTTGTTATGCTAAACAACCCACTCGGGAGCCTATAGATTGATTTCTGAAAGTCCCTAAATCTCCTGAAATGAATCTTACTCATTTTGAGTAAGAAATATATTAGAGCATTTTCTCAGGAGGATAAGCTCCACATCTTCTGTAAGATTTTTAAGCAGGTCTTTACAATCTCATGGTTAAGAACCATGGTAAATCTTTTGAGAGCCTGGTCACTCAATAATCAAATATGATAGAATAATAAACAAAATAAGAATGATGACAGTATTTTAGTCAGATCATCAAGTACAGAACCTCATAATATAGAAACACAGAAGCCCTGGGAATTAGAATAACTTGCCTGGGAATATTTGCCCACTGAATAATAGAATTTAGATTTAATGGTGTATTATCTTCTCTATTGTTTGCTGTTTCATATGTTTATGTTACCTTTTTCAACTATAGAAAGAATAGAAGAATAGATTAGAAGCTACTTGAAGGCAGAAGCCTTGTCTTGAGGTGATGATGATGATGATGATAAAGATAAGTTTGGAGGAAACTGATTAAATAACATGAATAAGGGCACAGGCTAATTGTTAGTAAGCACAGAATCAAGATGTAAGAAATATATAGTGTTATATTGCTACTTCTTACATATTTAGAAAGTCTACCGCTTAAAAATCCAGATAATGAGAATTTATTTATTTAAATCAAGTACATTCAATATACCGGGCAATTTTCAAGTAAATGTGAGGGTTTTTTTTAGAATGAAATACTCTTGAAATGTTAGAATCATGGATTTGCAGATCTGAGAATCCTTCTGTTTTTCATGTTACTCACTTGATTTACGGATGATTAAAGAAAGAAACTGCCGTTTACCTGAGATATCTTTAATCAGGCTATGGGAAGCAGAGGAACTTGCTTTACATTTTTGTTTAACCTTTACCAGGTATTTCAAATCCTTTCATTGTCTGTTTTACTGATTTATAAAAGGGTATAGAAGAGGTTTTATTTTGCTAGAGAGCTAAAGTGCCCTCTCCTGGTTATTTTCTGTCATTACAGCCAAATATCAGTTAAGATACTTGATTTACTAGAAAAGTTAACCTTATAGAAACAAAAGCCATAAATTCATTCTGATAAAACTAAGTTAAAACTAGTTATTCTAATTATAAAAAAGGAAATTATAATTGACTGTTTCTGAAGCACTTACACATTTTATTATTTGATCTGCAAAGAAAATCCCAAGTACTTGCCTTAATCATTCTTTTGTCACTTATGTTTTGACCTTAAAAATGCAAATTCTACTTTATAAAGAACACTTTCAACTTTTAGCATTGGTTTTAATTTATTTTAGATAGCTGAATTTTTTTATGTTGACTAACACCTTTTTTAAAAGGATAAATCCAGTAGATATATTTCCAAATGAAAGGTTCAGAAGCCCAAAATAACTAAGGAGGGCCAATCCTGATTTTATTAATGTAATTAACTAAATTTACTACCGAGAAAAACATCTCCATCTTTTTAAGATGTCATGTGATTAATGTGATTAATATTCAAAATAACTTAAAAACAGCTTCTTAAGCTTGTTGCAAACTTAAATTTCGACTAATAATTATGCATATGAGTTCCCTTCAGTAAAAGACCTCATTAGGTCAGATTCATTTTAACTGTTCTTACTAATAGCATCATTAAAGAATAAATATATGTTATCTCCAAGTCTTAATATTCCAGTTACCTGCGTGCTGAGAGGCTTAGGACCTGCAGCGCACATTCTTTTTACGAGTTCATAAATCTCATCACTTCAGAATTATTTCTCTCTCTCTGTCTTTTTCATAGGACTTTTCCATCATTGCCACGATTTTAAAAATTTTCTAGCTGTTGGTAGCTATTCAGTTCTTGCACAAAGACACAAATCCTGGCTGCTGGCCTTTTGGCATCTGCTAATATTTTCATAGACCTCAATTGAACTTTCAGTCTGTTCATGGAATTTCAGAGGCTGATGATAGAAACCACTTCTATTTGTCTTTTAACCCTTCACTTTTAATCCTTTCCATAATCCACTTGAAAGTCCTGCACTAGCAGGTTTAGGGGGTGAGAGGGAAAAGAAGAAAATCAAGGTTTTCTCCACAATGTTTGAATCTCCCTTTCTTTTCATCCAGAGAAAAGTAAATGAAGCAAACATTCAAACTGGGGACAATGTGGTGCATAAAACTAAGATTCATATTGGATGAACCTCAAACTTATAACACAGTCATTTGAGCCTCTCCTGGGTGCCAGAATTAGTCAGCGGAAGCAGCCGCAAAAGCACATACAAAAAAGGGAAAATGGCTTAGCAGCGTGGAGTCGAAGCCAGCGGGTCCTGCCAAAGAGCAGTGAGCTCACACTTAGCAAACTACAGAACTAGACATTTGCCATAACACACAGGTCCTTCTTGGGCCCATCAGTTAGGCACTCCCACCTTTTCCGAAGCCCTGGGTAGAATAGCTTTCAGTTTCCCTCCCTTACCCTCTTACCCTAAGGGAAGAGGCATGGCCTGGGGTTGGTGACTGTTCTGCTCCTGCTTCCCAAAGCTCAGCAGGTCTGGATCAGAGCTCAGACCACCTCAAGGTAGGCGGGAGGCCAGTCTCTGCAGCAGCAGCGCTGGCTGAGAGGACCTTGTTGCCTAGTGGCCCTTTCTCGGGGAGGTTGTCCCATGGGCCAGGGTCCCTTATTATGGACATGCCGAGGTAAGCGGTGGTCTCCAATTCAGTGCTTCTGGTAATAAAAATGTTAGGTGTGGACACTTGGAAGATGATAAAGGGTCAGTTTGTGATGATACAGTTTGTCTCAGATGTATTCCTCACCGCCCCCTGCAACCGTGCTCCGAGAATGGTTGTGTTGTCCACCAGGGAACCTGTAGGGCACAGACGTGGCCCAGGCATGCCGCAAATGCTCTCAGCCAATGAAGTTCTCGTTTCTGTTTTCGTTTTTGTTTTTACCAGGCTGTCCTGAATGTGTGCTTCTACAATGCGTACTGTTTAGTTAGTTGTGGCAATTTCCCTAACACTGGTGTTCTGGAAGACCTTTGGAACTATACTGTCAGACAAATGTATGGAAATAGAAATGTGGAACCAATTGCAAATAAGAGAAGCTTACCAGGATGGAAATTATAATTGAGTTTTATATGGCCTTTCAAGGGATGTTTGCAGGAACGCAGGAGAAACATAAGCGACAATTTGGGGTGGGTGGGAGTTCTTCAGAGTCCCGAGGATCCGCTCCCAGCCACCCAGAGAGCTTGACTGAAAACCATGTCAATAGTAGGCAGAAGAACCCGTGTACAGCTTCATATGATTTGAAGAGGAGAGCAAGTGGTGGATGCCAGACACAGCCTATCTTCTTGGGAACTAAGCTACCCTGTCCCAGCCCTGGAATCAGCCCTTTCTCCTGGAAGCCTTGATTCTTTTCAGTGGGACCAAGGTCTGGGAGCTAGGTTTGCTTGTTGCTACTCTGGTCTTTGCTCTTTAACCCTTTCAGTGAAGAGACCTATGATGCGTATGTACATGTATGCACATGCCTGCATATCGGTATAGAGACACACACACACATATACATATATGGGTGTATATATGCACACATAAACATTCATATAAATATTTTAAAATTCATGAGTTTACACCAATTCCTCCAGTCGCAATACACTCCCAGAGGGTTCTTTCTTGCCTTCCAGCATTTTATATTTGTATTTCCTTCTTCCATAGAGAGAACTCTAGTTTCCAACAGTGTCCACACCTTTATTCATTTGTACATTTAAACACTTTAGTACATCTAAGCGTTTCAAAATTGCTTTGCCTATGACATTATAATAAACAATGTACGAAGAAGAGTTTGGGATTTGTTTGCAGTCTCCCTCCCCATCTACACCAAGACTGAGCGTGTTTTATAAATTATTTAGATTGGTTGGTCCTTCCCAACCCTCTCTCCCTGTCTCCCTTCTTTCCTTAAGTGTGGCTGTAGTATTCATTTGAAATCAAATTAGTTTCACGTGTTTCAGCTTGCTTTCAGTTGTAGCACTTTCTTTGTATTCTTACTGCTTTAATTTTATATTTGAATATGTAGAACACTGCATATCAGAGGTCAAACAATACAAAAGGCATGACCAGAAATGCATCACTGCTTCCTGTGTTCCTTCTACTCAATTTCCCCAACCTCTTGTAGAAAAACGATTTCATCGTTTTCTGGTTCGTGCTTCTCATGTTCCTTTCTGTAATGACAAACCACGTGTTTTAAAGTTTTCCCTTTATTTTCACACAAAAATTAACACACTAAACTTTTTTACACCAATTTTTTTTGTATTTTGCTTTTTTTTTGTATTTTGTATTTTGTATTTTTGTATTTTTTTTTGTATTTTGCTTTTTTCAGTAATAATATTTCCTGGAAATCATCCCATATCAGCACAGAGAGCTCCTCACAATCATGTTTCACAGCTGCGTAGTACTCCATTGTGTGTATGTACCATCATTTATTTGACCAATCTCTGATGCTTGACAATGACAAATGATATTCTGTAAACAACTTTGTGCATTCATGCTTTCATATTGTTGGAGATAGGCGGTCAGGATATATTCATAGAGGGAATTCTGTGTTGTGGTTTGGTTTGGTTATATGTAGTTGGTTAGATATTGTCAAATTTCCCTTCTTAGGAATCACACTGTTTTTCTACCAATCAGCAATATCAGTGCTGATTAGTGCCTGTCTTTCCACCATCTCATCAAAAGGGTATATTGTTAAGATTTTGAGTGTTGTCATTTTGACTAGTGAAAATAGATTTCCATAGGAATTTTTCCTCAATTCAAAAGAATTCTTAATCAATTAACCTTTTATCTGTAACACATGCTGTGAATATTTTTTCCTCATTTGTCAGGTATCTTTGAGTTCATTTTTTTTTAATTATTTTTTTATTTTTATTTTTATTTTTATTTTTATTTTTTTAAAGATTTTATTTATTTATTTGACAGAGAGAGATCACAAGCTGGCAAAGAGGCAGGCAGAGAGAGAGGAGGAAGCAGGCTCCCTGCTGAGCAGAGAGCCCGATGCGGGGCTCGATCCCACGACCCTGGGATCATGACCTGAGCCGAAGGCAGCGGCTTAACCCACTGAGCCACCCAGGCGCCCCTATATTTGAGTTCATTAATGTTTTTGCCAGGCAAAACATTTTATTAGTTTTATTAGTAAATAGTCATATTTACTGACCTTTTCTTTTATTGTATTTGGGATTTTTTATTATAGTTAGAATGCCTCTCCTTATACATGGGTTTTAGAAGAATTCACTTATGTTTTCTTTTGGTACTTGTATGGTTTTACTTTTTATATTTAGATCTCTGGTCCATTTTAAGTTTATTCCTGGATGTGATGAAAAGAACAGTTTTGGTTTTACCATTTTTCAGGTGGCTATCCAATCATCCCTATGCTGTATGTTGAACAGAGCATCTTTACCCCTGTGAGTCGAGATACCTCTTTTGTCATAAACTAGATTTGTATATGTAGCTGGATTTATTTCAGGAGGTTTCACTCATTTCAGTGGTCTGATGACTCCTTCTTGTGCCAATACCATACTGTTTAATGAATGTAGCCCATTTTTATACCTGGTAGCAGTTCTTTCTCTTGTCCCCAAACCCCTACTCATCAGCTTACAGATCTTCATAGTCAGTAATTTCCTAGCTATCCTTCTGTTTTTTATTTTTCATTTTTAGTTTTTAATAAAACTAAAATTTTAATCAACCCACAGGAGGCTTAACTATATCATTATTAATAAATCATACTAAACCTGGATTGTGGGAACTGCTTTTGTAAACAGAGAAGAATGATAGCCATTTTATTCCTGACTGTAAGAAATACTTATTTTATCTCTTTATGAGTTGACTATAGAAGAAAATTATTTCAGTTCAATACAGCCTTGACAAAAATAATGTTATTGCCTATTTTTAATATCTTCTTGTTCTTCTTACTTTTCATATCTCACCAATAACCCATCCCACCAAGGGGGAAAGAAAACCAGGCCATCACCATGTTCTGGTAGCTCCTTCTTCTGGAATTTACAGTTGAAAACCATCTTTAATCTTATCACTCTTTGAATGAATAGAGCCCTCCATTATATGTATTTGTGTTACTAAAACTAACTGAAGGTGATTGTAGCCCACTGCTTCTGCCTTGGGATTGTGTCTATACTGATGTGCCCCTAGAGAAGCCAGAGAAGATCACACCAGCCCTGGGTCCATCATGATAAAGCATGCTAGTTTAAGTTAGAGTAAACAAAACTACAGTCAATTTTACCCCCTTCAAATCTTGATTCAAGAAATCATATCTGCTGACCCCAGTGGTCCACACAGATATGTCTTAAAAATTCAGATTCTGGGTCACCTGGGTGGCTCAGTGGGTTAAAGCCTCTGCCTTCAGCTCAGGTCATGATCCCAGGGTCCTGGGATCAAGCCCCACATCAAGCTCTCTGCTCGGTGGGGAGTCTGCTTCCCCCCCTACCCCCCCACCCCGCCTACTAGGGATCTCTGTCTGTCAAATAAATAAATAAAATTAAAAAAAATTCAGATTCTATGGAACTTATGTTTATTGTCATAGTACATTTTCTCTTGTTTGTGGCATAAATTAGTATTTAAAAAATTATATCCCTCATCAAGTTTCATTAAAAACAGAGCCATTCTCTCCATTAATTCTGGAAAAATTTTGTAATCTCAAGTTCAAACCACATATTATAGTTGACCAATAGACTACTATACTCTTTTGAGATAGTCCAAAGTTTTTAAAAAATGCAGCTCAAAGTCAGAGAGGAAGACAAACCATGAGAGACTCTGGAGTTTGGGAAACAAATTGAGTGTTGCAGAAGGAAGGTGGATGGGGGGGATGGGGTAAATCACTGATGGGCATTAAGGAGGGCACGTGATCTGAGGAGTGCTGGGTTTATACACAACTAATGAATCATTGAACAATACATCAAAAACAAATGATGGCTAATTGATATGTTGGCTAATTGAAATTAATAAAAAATGCAGCTCAAAAAATAAAAATAAAAAATGAAAAAGCAGCTCAAAAGATATGTTACGCCAACTTAGGTTCTCAATTTTAGGTGCCAATGATAAGGCAATGGACCATTTCACAAAGGCTTAACTTTTCAATCAGAAGAGATTGCCTTCAAGCTTAGAGAACTTTCATTTTAGAAAACTTTGTGATTATTCTTACTATTGAAACTTTAAAGCATTTTTATCTTTTTATCAGACAGCTTAATGTTTTTTTGTGAATTATTATTTGATGAATCTTCCCCTTTTTTTCTATTAAAGTCTCTGTCTTAATTATTTAAGAGTCTCTTGCATATTATGTCTATAAATCCTCTCACTGTCATAATTTCTCCCAAATTGTTATTTGTTTTCATATTTGGTTTGGCATATTTAGATACATAATGTTTTAATTATCTTTATTTATATTGGTCTTTTGTATTGTGGATTTTTAAAAATTCCTGTAATGTTTGAAAGATTTTCTCCCATCTTCAGATTATATAAATATTCACTTATTTCACTTTTAAAAAGTGTTTAACTTTTTTTTTTTTTAAAGATTTATTTATTTATTTGAGAGAGGGAGTGTAGCACGGGGGTAGAGGGACAGAGGGAGAGAGAGAATCTTGTGCAGACTTCCCGCTGAGTACTAAGCCAGACATGGGCTTAGTCTCACCACCCTGGGATCATGACCTGAGCTGAAGGCAGGTATCAACCTACTGAGCCATCCAGGTGCCTCTAAAAATGCTTAACTTTTTAATCCAGTTCCAACTTATTATGCTATATGGTATGAGGTGAAGATCTAACTCTTTTTCCTGATAACCAGTTGTCCTAGTACCATTTAAAGAATAACTTATTCTTTACCTATTTGTGTATAATGATCTCTATCATGGACATAATTTTGTATGCAGGCTCTCTTTTCTGTTTTATTAATGTATTTTAATTATTGTAGTTTTGAAGCAATTTTAATATCTGGGCAAAGCAAGTCTTTCTCAGTATATTCTTTCAAAATTTTCTTGACTATTCTTACCTATGTTTTAAAAATAGATGATGTTTCATGTAATTTAATAATTCTTTTTTTTTTCCAGAACATACCACACATATTCATTCCATGTTCACTGACAGACTTAGTTGTTTGATGCATTTCAATCTGTGTATAGTATTTGTATGTTCCCATAGGTGAGATGTTGGGTCTGTTTGGCTGGTTCTCTGCTCTGATTCCATAAAGTTGTAATCATGGTGTCATCAAGGCTGCTACATTCTTTTTTGGAGGTTCTGAAGATGAATCATCTTCCAAGATCATTTATTCTGTTGATAGAATGTAGTTGCATGTGGTTGAAGGAAATAATGTTTTCATTTACTTGCTGGCTGTAAGCTGGTGATTGTTCTCAGCTTCTAAGATCTGCCTTCATTTCTTGGCCAGCGACCCCCTTTCTCTGTCTTCAAGGACAGCAATGCCAAGTCATTCAAGGACAGCGATGGCAAGTCAGTCAGCCGTTTTCAATGGTTTGAATCTCTCACACCACCCCTTTTCTTCATTTCTTCTTTGTTCCTCTCTGTTTCTCCCCACATCTCTCTGACTCTGTGTGTTTATTTTGTATATGACACTTAAGACCAACTTATCTAGCCTTATTAAAAAACCCACTGGCATTGGGATCAGATCACACTTATAAATTAACTTAGAAAGAATTGACATCTTGATAATGTTGAGATGTGCTAATAAAGAGTAAGAGATGTCTTTCCATTTTTTCAAGCCTATTTTTGTGTCTTACAGAAGTGTTTTACAGTTTTCTTCAGGTAGTTTTTTAGCATTTCTTGTGAAATTTGCTCCAAAATATTTTGTCTTTTTTGTTACCTTTGTAAGTGGTTTTGTGCATTCATTAGATTTTCTAGCTGGTTAATATTTGTGTATATGGATGCTACCAATTTTTACATGTTTTATATCCTGTGACCTTACCTAATATTTCATTGTTTGAATTTATTTTATCTTTGATTCTCTAGGATATTCCATGGATTCTATCAGATCATCTTCCAATAGTGGTAGATTTATTTCTTCTTACTCCTATACCTCTGGTTGTTTAGTCTAATTGTATTGATTATTTCTTTTAGACAATGCTGGAAACCAGCAGGGATAGTGGGCTTCCTAACTTTGTTACTGACCTTAGTGAAAATCCTTCTAGTGTTCCCTATTAAGTAAGGAAATAGCCATTCCTTACTATTTTTCTCAAAGCTTTTATGAGAAATGGGTCTTTTATTTTGCCAAAGACAATCTTCAACACATATAAAGAAATTCATATGAGTTTTACATTAAAATAGTGAATTATATTAATTTGTAATCTAATATTAAGCATTTTTACATTTAGTATAAACCGTATTAGATTATGGTGTGTTAATTTTTTAATGTGTTGTCAGAGTCAGTTCAGTAGTATTTTATTTATTAAAAATTTTTATACCATATCATAGATGATACTGGTCTACAAATTTTTGTACTATGTTATCAGGTTTAGGTATCAATGTTATACTTGGCTTCATAAAAAGACTTCTTGACTTCTTATTATCTGAGACAATCTATGTTTCATTAGGATTGTCTGCTCTCTAAAGGTTTGGTAGAATTCTCCTGTATGATCATCTGGGCCTGGTGCTATCATGTGGAATAGGTAGAAATCTTTTCCCATTTTTGTAAAAATTGGTCTAAGTTTTCTATCTCTACTGGGATCAATTTGGGTATAGTATATTTGCCTAAGAAATTATCCATTTCTTCTAAGTTTTCAACTTTATTTGTAAAAGGGCATGCAAAAGTAGTATTAATGACTTAAAAAATTTTTCTTTTGGATCATAATTACTCCCAAATTGTAATTTCTACTTTTGTGTATTTGTGATTTTCCCTCCTTTTCTTTATAAGCTAGTGATTTGTCTATTTTTGTTCATTTTTCTAAGGAAACAGGACTGTGATTAATTTGACCTACTGTTTTTCTCTTCTCTGCTGAATTCTTTTCTGATTTTAACTTCAATAATTCCCTCTTTCATTTGATTTACTTATTTTGTTCTTTGTGGAATGTTTTGAGTTGGAAATTTAATTCACTTATTTTTATTCTTTCATTTTTATTGATCTTGGAATATAGGTTTACAAATTATTCTTTACATTGCTTTAAATGTATTCCAAAATTTCTGGACAGAATGTTTTTACTATTGTTATTTTTTCATAAAGACATTAATTTTGTTTTATCCCCTTTTCACCTAAGAATTAGTCCATGCAAGACCTTTAATTTCCAGGTGAGATGCCCTTTATTTTTTTATTTTATTCTTATTTCCCAGTTTTATGTCATTGTGGTCAGATCAGTTTTATTCTGCATTTTACAGTAAATATCAAAGTTCTCTTTGTGTTTTAGAACACTGGTTTGCAAACTATGGCCTGGAGGTCTGTACCTTTCCTTGTAACTTTTTTTTTAAAAAAACATAAATGGAGAACTTAATGAATTATTTACAAGTATACACAGAGAGTAAAATTTATGAAGTTAGGAAACATGTCCATGTCACTTTTTTCCAGTGACAACCTCTTCTTCCCATTGTAGAGGAAACCAGTCCACTGACATTTATGACAATTAGTTTCTTTTCTTTAGTTTTACCACCTAAATATAAATCTCTAAACAATATAGTTTCATCTTGCCCATTTTTTCACCTTATATAATAAAATAAGTTTTTAAAATAAAAAACTTCTAATTTTGAGATAATTGAAGAGTACCATGAAATTATAAAAGATAGTACAGAGAGATCCCATGTATTCTTTATGCATTTTTTCCTACTGGTAGCATCTTGTAAACTTATAGCACAATTATCACAATCATAATATTCACAGCGAGGGCTGTGATTCACCAAATTCCAATGTATGTTTGACATTTTTGTGTGTCTCCCCTGTTCCTATTTTTCCCTAACCCCACCTTTCTAAGCAACAAGTTTCCTGAGATGGTTTGCAGGTATTAGAAGCTTTGTTAGAATTTTTTTTCTTTTTTCCCCTCGTAAGCGACTTGAAAGTTGCAGTGTTTTCGGTTCCCTATAAGTGTTTTCGTTGTAGGTCTTGTGTAATTTTATTTTTTCTCCTTGTTAATTGTATGGTTATTTTGGGAATGTCATGAGGGAGATTTGGAATCAAGCTACTGCTATTGTTCTTCAACCTCATTTAATCTCTCTAACAGCTTTGTGAGTACTATCACCTCTGGTCCTTTGAATAGGAGGAAACTGAGGCCTAGAGAAGTTAAGTGATACCCAAGAAGTTGGTGAGTGGGACGCTTGGGAATTGTTGATACACATTTAATAAACTCTCAGAGTGTTTTTTTTTTTTTTTTTTAAAGATTTTATTTATTTATTTGTCAGAGAGAGAGCGCGAGCGAGAGCGAGCATAGGCAGACAGAGTGGCAGGCAGAGTCAGAGGGAGAAGCAGGCTCCCCTCAGAGCAAGGAGCCGGATGTGGGACTCGATCCCAGGACGCTGGGATCATGACCTGAGCCGAAGGCAGCTGCTTAACCAACTGAGCCACCCAGGCGTCCCATAAACTCTCAGAGTTGAAGAGACTGTAACATTTCTGTTTCTTAGATCACTGCTATAACACACACCCACTGTGGCTATTGAAATTTCTGCTTAATATCTCCACTGGTAAGGAACTCTGCCTTTAAAATTTTGGATTCTCTAAAATGGCTAAAAAGCTTTTTATTATGGTTGTGTTGAATTCTACTTCTGTGTGTCTTTGACTTTAGTTTAGGTTATGCCAACTTTGTGGTTGAGGTCAACAAAGTTCAAATCTAAACCTCTATCCTTGTTTTAGTACTTTATTGTTGGAAGTCAGAAATAGATCCTTGTCTTCAACAATACAATTTTGAGTCTCCTTTACCAAATGTCCACATTGTTTTAGACATGTCCTACTTTACTTATACTGC